>NC_056682.1:33824081-36224081 GCF_018350215.1 Panthera leo
CGTGTTGACAATTACGAATGTATCCTCTGTAAACATCTGCATGCATTTTTGTGTAGATACACGATGTCAGATCATTCGGGTAAATACCAAGGAGTACAATCACTGCATCATATGGTGAAGAGCATGTTTAATTTTATAAGAAACTACCAAATTGTTTTCCAGAATGGCTATACCATTTTGCATTGCCACCAACAATGAATAAGAGTTGTTGCTCACTACCATCTGGTGTTGCCAGTGTTTTGGATTTTGGTCATTCTCACAGGTGCGCAATAGTATCTCATTGTTGTTTTAAATTGTAATTCCCTAAGGACATAGGACACTGAACGTCTTATCATATGTTTATTTTTCATCTGTATATCTTCTTTGATGAGGTATCATTTGCCCATTTTTTAATTGGTAGTTCATTTTGTTATTGGTGGTTTTTTAAATACTTGGATGATAATCCTTTATCAGATGTACCTTTTACAAATATTTATTTCCAGTGCGAAGCTTGTCTTTTTATTCTCTTGATGTTGTCTTTCACAGAGCATAAATTTTTAATTTTAATGAAGTTCAACCTATAAATTATTTTTGTCATGGATTGTGCTTTTGCTGTTGTATGTAAAAAGTCATCTCCATACCAAGCTCAAGTACATTTTCTCCTATGTTATTTTCTATGAATTTTTGTATTTTTGCATTTTATGTTTAGGTCCGTTAACCATTTTAAGTTAACTTTTGTGAAAGGTGTAAGGTCTGTGTCTAGAAGCATTTTTTGTTTGTTTGTTGTTTGTTTGTTTTGGCATATGGAGGTCCAGGTGTTGATAAAAGTACGTTTGCTCCATTGTATTGCCTTTGTTCCTTTGTCAGAAAATTAACTATATTTATGGGTGTATATTTCTGGGCTCCCTGTTCTGTTTCTCTGATCTATTTGTCTATTCTTTTCCAATAAACACAGTATCTTGATTACTATAGATTTATAGTAAGTCTTAAAGTACTGTCAGTCTTCCAACTCTGTTCTCCTTCAACAATGAGATGACTATTCTGAATCTTTTGTCTCTACATATAAAAATTAGAATCATTTTATTGATATCCAAGAAATAATTGGCCCAGATTTTGACTAGGATTCCAGGGAGTCTATAGATCAATTTGCCAACTGACATCTTGACAATATGGAGTCTCCCAAATACATAAATATGGAATCTCTCTTTATTTGTTCAGTCCTTCTTTGATTTCTTTCATCAGAGATTATAGATTTCCTTATACATAACTTGAATATATTTTGTTGGATTTGTATCTAAGTATTTCATGGGGTGGGGTCAGAAAATGGTAATGTGTTTTCAGTTTCAAAATCCACTTGTTCATTACTGGCATATAGGAAGGGGCCAACTTTTGTGTATTAACCTTGTGTCCTGCAACCTTGCTACAAATGCTTATTAGTCCCAGGAGTTTTTGTCAAGTCTTGGATTTTCTACATAGACAATCATGTAATCAACAAACAAAAGCCATTTATTTTTTCCTTCTCAAACTTCCTCTGCTCTATTTCCTTTTCTTATCTTACTGTATTAGCTAGGACTTCTAGCACAATGTAGAGAAAGAATGATGAGAGAGGATATCCTTGCCCCTCTCCTAATTTCAGCAGGAAACTGAGTTTCTCACCATTAAATACAAAATTAGCTGCAGGTTTTGGGGAGATATTGTTTACAAGTTGAAGAGGTTTCTCTCTTTTTCTAGTTTGCTGAAAGTTTTCATCATGAATGAGTATTGGATTTTGTCAAATGCTTTTTCTTCATTTATGGATATGGCCATGTAAATTTTCATCTTTAGTTTGTTGATATGATGGATTGCATTAATTGATATTTGAATGTTGAACCCACCTTGAATACATAGGATGAATCCAACTTGGTTGAGGTGTATAATTCTTTAATATATATATTGTTGGATACAATTTACTAATATTTTATTGAGGATTTGTACATCTATACTCATTAAAAATATTAGTCACAGGGTGCCTGGGTGGCTCAGTCGGTTGAGTGTCTGGCTTCAACTCAAGTCATGATCTCGCGGCTCATGAGTTCATGCCCCCATAGGCTCTGTGCTGACAGTTCAGAGCCTGGAGCCTCCTTTGGATTCTGGGTCTCCTTTTCTCTCTGCTCCTCCCCCCTCTCTCAAAAATGAATACACACAAAAAAATTCTTTAATACAAAAAATATTGGTCTCTAGTTTGTTTGTAATGTCCTTTTTGGTTTGGTATCAGGGTAATGCTGTTCTCATTAAATGGATTAGGACTAATTCCCTCTGCTTTTATCTTCTAGAAGACATTCTAGGGAAATGACATAATGTCTTCATTAAAGTTTTGGTAAAATTCACCAATGAGCCCATGTGGGACTGGGACTTTCCATTTTGGAAAGTTATTTGTTTAATTCCTTTAATAGATATAAGCCTATTCAGATTGTCTATTTCTTCTTGTGTGAGTTTTGGCAGATTATGTCTTTCAAGAAGTTGGTGCATTTCATCTACGTTATCAAATTTCTGGGTATTGAGTTGTTTATAATATTTATTTAATAGCTCGTTAATGTTCGTGGGATCTGTAGTAACGCACTTTCTTTCAGTTTTGGTATTAGTAATTTGTATCCTTTTTAAAAATCTCGCTAAAGGCTTTATTGATTTTATCCATCTTTTCAAATAATTAGCTTTTGGCTTTATTGATTTTCTCTATTGATTTCCCATTTTTAATTTTATTTATTTCTGCTTTAATAGTATATATTTTTTCTCCTGTTTACTTTTGATTTAATTTGTTCTTTGTTTTCTAATTTCTTAAAATGGAAGTTTAAATTACTGATTTTAATCTCTTCTTTACATATATATATATATATATATATATATTGCTATGAATTTCCCTCTAAGCACTGCTTTGCTATGTCTCACAAATTTTAATAAGTTGTATTTCCATTTTATTTTAGTTCAAAATATCTTTTAATTTCTAAAGTTAAATTATCTTGCGATTTCTTCTTTAACCCCTGTGTTACTTGGGAGTGTGTCGTTTTATAATCTCCAAGTACTTTAGAATTATCTAACTATCTTTCTGGTATTAGTTTCTAATTTAACTCCATTGGAGTCTGAGAGCAGACATTGTACTATTTCTGTTCTTTTAAATTTGTGAAGGTGTGTCTTATGGTCCAGAATGTGATCTATCCTGATGGATGTTCCATGTGGACTTGAGAAGAATGTCTATTCTGCTGTTGTTAGCTGAAGTAATCTATAGAAGTCTATTACAGCCATTTGATTGATGGTGTTGCTGAGTTCAATTATGTCCTTACTGATTTTCTGCCTAATGGATATGTCCATATTTGAAATAGAGGTTTTGGAGTCTCCAACTATAATAGTGGATTCATTTATTTTTCTATGCAGTTTTATCAGTTTTTTGATGCCCTGATGTTGGGTAAAAACACATTAGGAGTTGCTATGTCTTCTTGGAGAATTTGCCACCTATTATTATGTAATGCTTCTCTCTTTCCCTGGTGACTTTCCTTGCTCTGATGTCAGATCTCTCTGAAATTATTATAACTACTTCTGCCTACTCTTGATTAGTCTTAGCATGGTATATCTTTCTCCATCCCTTTATTGCAATCTATATGCGTCTTTATATTTAAAGTGTGTTTTTTTTAGAAAACATATAATTGGACCTTATTTTTTGACCCACTCTGGCAATATCTGTCTTTTAATTGATATATTTAGATCATTGACATCCAAAGTGATTATTGGTATAGTTGGAGTGATATATGCCATATTTATTACCGTTTTCTATTTGTGGCCTCTGTTCTTTGTTCCTAGTTTTTTGTCTTCTACTCTTTTTCTCCTTTTGTGGTTGTAATTGAGCATTTTGTATTACTTCATTTTATCTTCTTTCTTAGTATATCATTTATCCTTCTTTTTTTTTGTTTGTTTACTTTTTTCATGGTTGCCCTAAAGTTTGCAAATATGTTTGCAAATTAGTTTGCAACTAATTCAAGCCCATTTTCAGATGATACTGTACTATTTTAAGGGTATTGCAAGTGACTTATAATAACAAAATATTCCTAATTCCTCTCTCTTGATCCTGTATCATTGTTGTTATTTATTTCACTTACACATTAGTATTACTATACACATATACATTAGTTTACACATATATACACACACACACACACTTATGTGTATACTAACACTATATCTAACATATTTACTAACACTATACTATATATGCTAATACATATACAGTAATACCATATACATATGTCTACTGTAGTAATAAATACATACTAATATTGATTTATATACATTAATACTATATACTAACATATATTATATAAGCTAATACTATATGATATATATTAATACATAAATATATATTATATAATACATTTTTGCTATTACTATTTTGAATAAACTGTCATTTGTTAGACCAATTCATAGTTAAAAAATAAAGTTTTTATTTTGCATTTATTTATTAATCCTCTGATGCTCTTCTTTTCTTTATATAGATCTGAGCTTCTGACCTCTATCATGTTCTTTCTCTCTGAAAAGCTTTTAATATTTCTTGTTTCGTAGGTCTTCTGGCAACAAATTCACTTAATTTTTGTTTTCTGAAAAAGTTTTCATTTCACTTTCACTTTGAAGGATAATTCACAAGGTAGATAATTCTAAGTTGATTTTTCCCCCCCTTCAACACTTTAAATATTTCACTCTGCTCTTTTCCTGCTTTCATGGTTTCAGAGGAGAATTCCGATTTTTCAATCACTATGGCTTCAAATACTGCTTATGTTCCTTTCTTTTTTTTCTCCTTTTGGCATTAATTGTATGTTGCCTCTTTTGTAGTTGCCCCACAGTTCTAAGATATCCTGTTCCATGTTTTCAGTCTTTTTTTCCTCTTTGCTTTTTAATTTTAGAGGTTTCTATTGATACAGCCTCAAGCTCAGAAACACTTCCCTCAGTCACGTCTAGTCTATAAGTGAATCCATCAAAATAATTCTTCATTTCAATTGCAGTATTTCTGGTCTCTAGCATTTCTTTTTTATTCTTTCTTAGAATTTCCATCTCACTGCTTACATTACCCATGTGTTCTTACATATTGTCGACTTTTTCCCTTGCAGCCCTTACTTAGCAACTTGACATTGGTTGTTCTAAATTTACAGTATGATATTCCAACATCTCTGCCGTATCTGATTCTCTGGCTCTGATGTTTATTCAGTCTCGTCAGACTGGGTTTTTGCCTTTTAGTATGACATAATTTTTATTGCTAGGAAGACATGATGTACTGGGTAAATGGAACTGTCAGGGGTATACAGGCCTTTAGTAACACAGTGGTAAGGTGTAGGGGGAGAAGACATGTTCTATAATCCTATAATTAGGCCAAGTCTTTCAGTGGGCCTAGGTCACTGGGCTATAAACTTTATCAGTGCATCTCATTTTTTTAAATATATAATTTATTGTCAAATTGGTTTCCGTACAACACCTAGTGCTCATCCCAACAGGTGCCCTCCTCAATGCCTATCACCCACTTTCCCCTCTCCTCCATCCCCCATCAACCCTCGGTTTGCTCTCAGTATTTAAGAGTCTCTTATGGTTTGCCTCCTTCCCTCTCTGTAACTTTTTTTTCCCCCCTTCCCCTCCCTCCTGGTCTTCTGATTTTTTTTTTTACTTCATTAGGTGGGACAGGAAGTTTAGAGTGGGCTGAAGTTGAGTATTTCTCTTCCCCCAGGTTGGTTACGCTCTGATAAAACCCCAATACTTTCGGTTCTGATCAAATAGCTTCTCTTAAGCGCAGGCTTGTTAAGGGCGAGGCAACAAAATGCCCTCACATATTTGAAAATGGTCCCTTTTCTTCTCCCCTTACCAGAAGCATGATAGGGTTTTTTCCCCAACTTCTGCTCTGAAAGTTGGGAGAGTTCCTGGAGGTAAAACTCACTACAGGGTGGGTAACCTCTGACGACTGAGTCCCTCTGGAGTTTTGATCTCTCAGAGTTGTCCACACTGAGCCTCCAGTGATTTGTCAACTACGGTTCAGATTTTCCTACCCTGGTACTAGTTCCCACAGAAGGTTCTGCTGTATTACGTTGTGATTCTCTATACCTGCCTGCCTTTCTCTCCAATGTTTTTGATAGTTGTTTTCTCCATTCCTTCACTTCTCTGACTGCTCTAAGAAAAGTCACTGAGTTTTCAGTTGGTTTAGCTTTTTACTTGTTAGCATGGAGTAGTCGGTTCTAAGATCTTTACATGCCAAACCAGAAACTGTAAGTCCCTAAAGTCATCTTTTTCCTTTTAAACAGTTTTGTATATCCATGCTAAACTAGATAAGGGCAGAAATGACCAAACGTTTTATACTTATACTATTGATCTTATACTATTGATACACCCAACCTGGATTCAGAGTAGCAAGAGCAATAGTTTTACTGAGAGAAGTAGCTCATTTGAGGGTCAGATACTTGAGGAATTTTATTTTGTTTTTGATATTGGCATTACCGCTTTAGATGGACAGACTTGCCTAGTTCTCTTTCTTTCTTTCTTTCTTTCTTTCTTTCTTTCGTTGTATTTGTTTTAGTTTTGTTTCTTGATCTTGCATTTGAACATGTGATACTAGTGGATAGTAGATACTCTGCTCACAAGGTCCTAAATGTTATGCTCAAGCGATACATGGCTGAAGATGTAAAACATGGCCATGTATTAGCTTAATTAATACACGTCATTCTATTAAAATATAAGAACAACAAGGTAAGCAGTAACAGTAAATTTGGGTAACATAACCCTTAAACACATACAGTTTGACCGTATTCTAATCAATCTTTTAATGCTATTATCTCAACTTCGTCCCCCCACCGCCATTCTTCACTTCAAAGTGAAACTCATCAGCTCTTATAACAGCACAGTTGTTCTGGTATCACATACACCGCTTTGCCTCTGTGACATCCTCACAGAGTTTACTTCGTAGCTATAAACCATGAGAAGTATCCATTGTCACCTCTTGGTAGAGTTGTTACTTGGGCATTTTTTGTTGTTGTTGTTCTTGCCATTGTTAAAACTGAAGTTCTGGGACTCGCGACACTCCAAAAGCCCTCGTCATTGAAAGTTATAAAATGCCATAGCCATTTTTAGTTATGCAAAGTCATCCTTTTGAATTATTCAAATGCGCCACGCAAGTTCAGACCTCAGGCTTCTTTGTATGTTGTTCTCTCTGCTTAAAACATTCTTTCTGCAGATATCCACAAAATTCTGTCTTCATATTATTGAATCAACGGTCAGCAGACCCTCCGAGAGATCTTTCCTGACCAAACTATCTCATGTGGAGGCTGAAGTCACTTTCTATTTATTTAAATTATACTATTTGCTCATAGTAACCAATCACGCTGTTGAAACAAACCACTGTGTTTTTGTGTGGGTTGCCTTTCCTATACTGGTGTGTGGTTTTGGTCCCTTTTCTATATGACTGCATGCTCTCTGCCTAACAGAATGCGTCTGACACGGAGAAAATGCTCAGCAAACCCTCCAGAATGAATGGATGCTTTTCCAACCGTCTCTTCCAGTCTGTGCACTGAGATGACGCCACACCACATTTCTACTTCGGTGAATTCCGGGTAAAATAAAATTGTGCCTATTCTTTCATTCTCAGTGCATCATCTGGTAATTGGGGTGCGGAGCGGTCCAGCTCCAGCACTGGAATCCTGCCAAAATCCATTGTATGGCTTAGGACACGCCCTTTGGGAGGCTGAGAGTGTACCCCAGAGTTATTACCGGTACTTCTGAATTTGTACATGATCATGATGTGTTGATACCGTTATCCCTAATCCGTGTAATAACTCCAGTATACTACCCAAATATATCTGGTCAACTTACGTAAACACTCTAGATATCACTTGGAGTGAAACTTTTCTTATATGCCTTATATTCTAAAATTCTATCAGGTAGTGTAAATATAAATTTGTATATGTATTATTGTAGAAAAAATATCTTAATTAATCATTGTGAAAACTGCTACCTATGTATGAAAACAATTACAAATTTTCAAGCAGTTGAATAAATAGAATAAAATATTTGCAGTTAATTTAAGAACACTTGATAGCTTATTCAGAAGTACTTAATATTACAGAAAACGTGGTTCTTCTACGTGAAGCAACAATATTTATGAAAAATCTGAATAATAGTAATTGGCAAAAAGATAGAGATAAGTTCTTGTCATAATTCTAATAATTTAATAATTTAATATAATAATGTTAACCAAAATAACCCTAAAGAATACTTTTTTAGTTACTTAATTCCACTTAGGCTGTAAAACTTATTTTAAAAACATCCTATTTATTGGGGTGCCTGGGTGGCTCAGTCGGTTAAGCTTCTGACTTTGGCTCGGGTCATGATTTCACAGCTTGTGGGTTCGAGCCCCATGTCAGGCTCTGTGCTGACAGCTTGGAACCTGCTTCAGATTCTGTGTCTCCTTCTCTCTATGTCCCTCCCACACTCACACTCTGTCTTTCTCTCTTTCAAAAGTAAATAAACATTTAAAAATATCCTATTTATGAACTTTCACATCTATGCAGGTGGACCAGAAGCCAAAATTTCACGAAAAGGGAAATTTTCAGAATCAAATAGAAAACACCCATAGTAAACTACTTTGATCCAAAGTAATAAAGAATATAAAGAGCATAAAGCAGAGAAATATTAGAAGAAAATAAGAAGAAAATATTAGAAGGAAATAAAGTCACCTCAAATACCATTATTTTTCATTAAACAAATTTTAAAACAATAAATATTTCAAAATCAATTACAAAAGCTATTTTATCATGGTTCTGATTCTACAGAAAGGAAAGGCTAACAAAATAATCACCAAGACTGAGATAGCTACAAATTAAACATTTGATAACTCATTGTAATAGCAGAGAATTTCAGTAGGCCTCTGCTCTGCTTCAGAGATTTTTTGATCCCACATAGTTAACAGCATGAATTTCCTTGAAGAAATATTCATTGAATAGATAGAAAATAGGCATTAAACTAATGTCAGGCAATTGCTGGGTACAAGGAAGCAAACGGGGTGTAGACTTTAAGAAACTGAGAAGTTACAAGCGTGCATTGCTTTGTTACCACCCATCAGCTGCGTATTCAGAAAGCAATTACAGCATAGGACGAAGAAAAAAAAAATCTGTGGCTTTAGCAGAAATATACTGGGGGCATCTACAATCTCTTTTTCCCAGCCAAAGACAAAGTATACGATGTGTAACAGATTTAGGCCCTGCTTCACCATGTATCCATGAAAAAAAAAATCAAACAAAATGAATCATGGCTATCATAGGTTAGAGAGGCCTCTTGAATAAAAGAAAGGCTTAATAATTTATTCACAGATAATTACAACAACCGAGCAGGACCTATTAAATCAATAGTTGCTTGCAGAAAATGTAGCGAGCTTCATGGAAACTGCTGAGGAACTAATCAAACAGAGGTGTCTTAAGAGTGCATGAATTTCTTACATTCCATTTCCTGCAAAGATTGGACTATTACTCTACTCAAGTAACATGCTAAAATTAATATTAAATAAAGGTCTGGGGCACAGATAATAAATCAAAGATAATTTTGTTGCCTGGAACAGCAGTTACATTGCCTTTATTTCTGCTTTTCTGACTATATGGTTTAAGGGTAGGTTTTTTGCCCGTGATTGTGCAAAACAGCAAGTGGATGCAAAAATATTAGAAATAAAATGTACGAGCGATGGTAACAATTTTAAGCCTGCCTCTGAAAACATTGAGAACACTTTTTCTTTTTTTTTTTAATTTTTTTTAATGTTTTTATTTATTTTTGAGACAGGGAGAGACAAAGCACGAGCAGGGGAGGGGCAGAGAGGGAGGGAGACACAGAATCCGAAGCAGGCTCCAGGCTCCGAGCCGTCAGCACAGAGCCCGACGCAGGGCTCGAACTCACGGACCGTGAGATCATGACCTGAGCTGAAGTCCGACGCTCAACCGACTGAGCCACCCAGGCGCCCCCAGAACACATTTTCAAGTATTGGTTAAGGCTTGAGTTTATGAGATTGCTTCAAAGAAATTACATCACATATTACAACTTAAGTTCGGAAACTAGAGGATGAAAGCCTTAATAATTGGGTGACGGAATTGCCAGGAGTCGGACACTCTTTCAACAGAAAGAGTTAAAAACAGTCTTGCTCATCCACGAATTTCCATTGAAAATAAGCACCTCTCGTGTATGGCAATTGTACAGTAGAGCGAAAGAAACAATCTTGAGGATTAAGCTACTGGGAAATAATTGGTCTCTCACACCAATGTGAAACTTACACAATTTGACTATTACACGTTCATAGCAAAGTTGTAATAATAATCATGACTTTGTTGGTAAAATGCTACATTTTTTATCGTGACTTTCCTTCTATGAGAGTAATATTTGCCTTTGGTTGAATATTGATCTTTGGGGCTGGTGTATACAGCTCCAAAAGATATGTTCAGAGCTCTTGTCATATATCAGGCTTTCTAGAAACAATGGATCAAGCTGAGACCGTGTCCCTATCTTTACAATGCTTACATTTCAGTGAGAGCTGGCAAAGAAGCAAAGGTGTGCTCTATGTCTAAAGTGGTATAACAAAAATAAAGCAAGGTAAGGAGTGGGCAGGAAGAAAGGTATTTTAGAGAGGGTGCGTAGAGGAAGCTACATGAACAATTAGGAAAAGAGTATTCCTAGCAGAAGGTACAGCCAATGCAAAGACCTTAAGGCAAGAGCCTGAGTAATGTTTTTAGAAAGCAAAGAGGAGTATAATACCAAAAGAGAGAACAAAGAACTAATGGTAAGAGACAGGAAAAAAATGTACGGACTCTGAAACTTTTACCAAGGGTCACGAGAAACCTTTGGAGGGACTGAGCAGGAAGGTGAAACTGTTTGACATATTGTCATGTGGAACATAGACATTCTGGGAGGGGGATATTGGAGGTTCAAGGAGAGCATTAAGACTACAGCAGTTGTCCAGCAAAAAAAAGATTGTGATGGCTAGTCCGGAGAGGCAGCAGCACGAGTGTTGAGAAGCGATCAGAAGCAGAATATATTTTGAACATAACAAAGACATTGAACTTAAAAAGCATGAGTCATGGTGTGTAACAAACAGCAACTTCATTTTGTCTCCCACCATCTATTTAAAATGGATGAAAACGGGGCGCCTGGGTGGCTCAGTCGGTTGAGCGTCCAACTTCGGCTCAGGTCATGATCTCACGGTCTGTGAGTTCGAGCCCCGTGTCGGGCTCTGTGCTGACAGCTCAGAGCCTGGAGCCTGTTTCAGATTCTGTGTCTCCCTCTCTCTGACCCTCCCCTGTTCATGCTGTGTCTCTCTCTGTCTCAAAAATAAATAAAAACGTTAAAAAAATTTTTTTTTAAAATGGATGAAAACTTGGACATCCACATGACATTCCTACCCTCTGGCTCAGGATTCACTTTGGTGATCTCTATCACTTTAAGGTCTTAGCGTACCTTTTATCTTTAATATTCTGTTCTATGAAGGTAAAAAAGAGGAAGCATGTTGATTGATTTAATAGGATAGGGAAGACAAGGAGTACAAAACCAGACACTGCTCCTAGGTATTCTTAACTTTTCAAAAAGGATTGAAAACTGACCAAAATGGGGAAGGTCGGGGGAGAAGCAGGTTGGGAGGCAGGCAGGTGAGTGGAAATCAAGACTTTATGCCTGCCACTTTCACTTAGGATGCAAAAAGCTGCAAAAATTGTCGCTCCCAACCTAACGATGAAAAAAGCCAAATGCTACCATTTTCTTGAGCCCATCAGTGAGCTGAGGTCTCAGAGCAACGAAGTAACTTCTGTTTCAAAAGGAAGCCTGCTCATGGAGAGACAAGACACAAGCTGTATCACCTCTAACGGCACGGGAGAACGAGGTGGCCACCACACAAGTGAATAAGAGGAAATCAATTAAAGTTTTAAAGGATTGCTAAGGTCTAAGTATGGGCTAATGTCTGAGTTTGGAATAGCTGGAGGCCCCAGACACGAGAGGAGTTAATATACATTCCATCCCCTTACACCCAGACCTCCACCGGGTGCTCCTGAGGAAGGACAGTTTGTTTTAGGTTAAATTGTGTCCCCCAAAGAAATATGCTGAAGTCTCAGCTCCCAGTACCTTAGAATGCGACCTGATTTGGAAATAAGGTTGTTACAGATGTCATCAGTTAAGATGAGGTCATACTGGAACAGGCCCTTAATCCAATGACAGGCTTCCTTAGCAAAAGAGGAGAGAGGCACAGAGAATGCCGTGTAACAGTCGAGGCAGAAATTGCAGTGACGTAGCTGCAAGTGAAGGAATGCCAAGGACTGACAGCCATCATCAGGTGCTAGAAAAAGGCAAGGAGCGATGCTGGCAAGGAGAATCTCAGTGGGAGCGTGGCTCTGCCGACACCTTGACCTATCTTCTGACTTCCTTAATTACAAAAGAAAAATAAAAAAGCATTTCTTTTGTTTTAAGCCACTTGGTTAAAGGAGCCCTAAGAAACTGATAGAGGGGGCAGGGCAGGGCAGGGCAACAAAGAATCCTTCTTGGTGACACAGGCATGCGGGGATGATGAGCAGCTGCTGGGGAGGAGGAAGAGTAGAAAGTTCTATCTGCTTCCGCAGACCTTCCTCTCCTACGGTAAGTTCAGGGATTTGGGGCCTGCTCAAGGAAAAAGATACAACCATGAGGGGATGGTAGCACAGTTTTGTGTGAGGAGGGGAATGAATTCCCTGACAGCACCAGATCTTCCAGAGACAACCGCACGGGGTCACCACCCAGGAAGAGAATTCGGGAGAGGGGATTAGTGAGGGAGCTTGTGTCTAGCAGGATGAGGAATCTCTGGGTCAGAGAACTCCACAGTCTGCGGGGTTTTTGTTTTTGTTTTTGTTTTTGTTTTTGTTTTTGTTTTTGTTTTGTTTTGTTTTTTAATAGTTCCAAGGTTTGTGTTATCTGTGTCTAGCAGCTGTTGGGTGCAGTTTCATGGACTATGCAAAGGCAGGTTCTAAAGGGCTAAAAATATGCTCATTTGAGCTATATTTAAAGCACCTGTATCAGTAAAAATTGGGGTTTACCTCTGGCAGGCTTTGGAGATGGTGATCCCAGCCTGGTGTGAAGTAAACCATTCACACCATTTCTGGAGAGGCCAGAAGTGAGGCCATTTCTGGCTCATTTGTATAACAAGCTGTATCTTGGCACTATGTTGTTTTACAGTGTAAGTTGTATGTTATTTCATAAAACCTGCATTTGGAGCCAGCCACGGAGTATTATAATGATCCAGAATCCTATAAGTCTAATTAAGATTTCAAAGTCTGTTTGCAGCTGGTCTGCCCATTACCTGGGGGAAATTCAGAAGAGTAGATCAAAACAAACAAACAAACAAACAAAAAAAAAGCCAAGACTTTCATTTGTTTAATTATCTAGTAATAGTGTCACATTATGTATGGCTCCTTTGGTACATGTCTCTGGCTCTTTATAAAACTTGGTGAGTGTTATCTAAAGGCAGATATATTAGCAAGTGCCCAGAAGACCACCCCCACCCCCGCCTCTTTATCAGCCAATAAATACCATAATATTATGTTGTTATTTAACACCACGGACCCTAAAGTATGAGAAGGTTCAGCCATGAGTTCTGGTTCTTGACCCATTTGTTTAATTTGTATGGATAATAGCTGGGACATGCCTACCTGAATGTCTTTTAAATCAGGGCATCTACCTCCTCTTAAATTGTTTTAGCATTGGCCATCATTGCCAGTAAAGTAATTTATGTTTTTAGAAGCTCCCTCAGAAATGACTAGGTGGACGCAGGACTCATTTCAGCCTTCTCTGGACGTTCCGAGTCATCATGCTACAATACCATCTGTCGTCTGATAAGTTCACTCCAAAATCCTCAACTGGTAGAGGATATCTCTGGTCTCAGCTAACATTTTCCATTGACGATCCGCCCAGGCCATTATGAGACCTAATACAGGCCGAACCAGGTTTCAAAGCCATTAAAATCCACATCAACAAGGTAGATAAGGACTGAGGTCCAACACCTTCTCTGTAGTTCAACCCACCTTCTGCATTAATTGTGCAAGATTCTTTAAGAACACCATTTTTTTTTTTTGCATCCAATACTATAGCATCTGATTGTTAAAATTCAGCCCCTGTTAGATGGAGCTCACTCTCCACCAGATACATTCTACATAGCCAGGTAGCTCCTTTTTTTTTTTTAATGTTTATTTATTTGTGATAGAGAGAGAAATGGAGAGGAGGGGCAGAGAGAGGAAGACAGAGGATCCAAAGTAGGCTCTGCACTGTGAGCACAGAGCCCAACGCGGGCTCAAACTCACGAGCCCTGAGATTATGATCTGAGCCAAGGTTAGAGGTTAAACTGGCTGATCCATCCAGGTACCCCTCCTTTTTAATTCATTTCCTGGTTTAGCTCCTTAAGGAGCGATTGGGCCCCAGGATAAGAGACAGAAGCTGCGTTTCCTCCTCCAAGCTAGAATATTCCCCTCCATCTTGACCCTTACTTTGTCTTTTCAGTCTTTATTATGCTGTGGGTGGTTACTGACAAAGCAGATGGTATATTATCCCAGTGACTGTCATGGTGACATTGTGCTGCCTTTTCAACTAGAGAGCGCCAATCCTCCTTCCCAGGGCCCTCTCACTCTTTATCATCTCTACCAGGGCCTTGGGCTCCTACCTCCTCTCTGGGCAGCCTCCTGTGGCAAGCAGTCACAAGCAAGGCCTAGGACAAATCTTATGGTTTGGGCCATTCAGCAGAGCAGCTACCCCTTTGAAGTCTCCTGGGATAGACAGGGATATAAAGTTCCTGGTCGTTATTCACTTGAAGTAACACTTTAGCTAGTTCAGCCCAAGGGTTAGGGTCCGGTCTCAATATCCCTGTGCAGAGAAGCTATAATGATGACATCATGATAGCATAAGTAAATATCACAGAGGTGTTAGCTCCTTGCAAAGGTTACTCTTCCAACCCTATTTAGGCGACTGGACTCGGCTTCATATCTGTGCCTTATAAGCTTGTTTACCTACCATACACGTTTCATGCCAAGCATGAGAATGTCCTCTTGTCACAGATTACCCCAAATCACCAGCTTGACTGTGAGGAACTCCTGTCACCATAGCCTGTTATAGGTTCATTAGTGGTCCATCCTTGTTCTAGGCATGCAATCTCCTTCTTCCTATCCAATGCCTACGGGTCTTACAACATCCAGCACCTGCCTAGTGGGGAACCCAGCCAGGAGGCCTGACTACTTTCCTTGGGCAGCTCAGTGCTTCTGATCCCAGTCAGTTTTAATAACATGGGTTCACTCAAATACTGGTGTCATTGCTTGGTCAGGCTAATGAGAGGCACAGGGGAAACCATGATAAATATAGAGTACAATATGGTAGAAAGCAATGCCACACCAGACTAACATGTAAGGATCCTAAACGTGGAGTCCTAGTTGCTTAAGGATATTCAGGATCAATCTGCCGATTGATTGTTTTACTGACTGCTCATACCCCATACGAATTCTTTGATCACCACCAAAAATGACCCAGTCCTCATTGCCACTTGGAATGAGTTTATCAGAGGCTGACTAAAGAAAAGTTATGATTACACGGTAACTAACAAACAATAAGCTTTATTTAGATGACATTTTGACAGATTTTAACGTAGGGAGGTCAGGTAAGTACGTCACAGCATGACAACTTTAAGAGATAATGGCACAGAGCCATCACCTAGAAGGGAGAAAGTGCAAGGGAGTTCTTGAGAGAGGGGGAAATTGGTGAAGAAGCCTATACATCTGGATGAGTCATTCAGCAGCACAATGGAGAGTCTATGTGACAAAGAATTCCAAAGGGCAGTAGTGGCTTGGCAACTTTTATAATCCCAGTGTTTGTCTTATCTATGGCTAGCAGATTTTGGATGCAATTTTGTAGGGTATGTAAAGCAGATAGGCTTTAAATCACTAAAAATATGCTGATTTGGACTGTATTTTTGAGCAACTTTTGTAAAAATTTGAGTTTGGTCCTGGCAGGCTTCTGAGCTAATGATGCCAGCCTGCTGTGATGAAATAAACAACATAGAACCAATATACAGAGGACATCTTTGGATAATTTATATTATACTCTCATCAGAAGCAAATCCATGGCTGCTGAAAGACAGTAGCAAACGCTTTTGACTTAGGGCACAGAGAAAGAATGATTGCTTCTAGGGTATGGAGAGAAGTAGTCTGCCTACCCGTGGGGAGAAATTGGAAACCTTTCCAATTGTAGGATACATTGGAGTCCTTAGAGAAAGATGCTTGGAGAAAACATTGCTGCTTGCAGAAAGATGTAAGATAAATCCTCTACCTCTGAAGGAAGGACAGGAAATCACTTCTGGCCTAGGATCTTACACCAATACTACACAGAGGTCTGTTGTCCCTGGAACAGTGAAAATAAATTCTCTCCCTTCCAAAACCTACTATAAATAGTGGCAAATATTTTCTACAATGGAGAGGATGGGCAGAAACACTGAGACAGCCTTAAACCTGAGATCCAAGCACAGCAAGATTGACATCAAAGTAAGACTGCCACTGGATGAGGACAACAGAGGGCTCTCCTTTCCTTGGCATGAACCTCATGCTGAGCCACAAGAAATATATGTCTACTTTTGGGAGAAGGAAAGGATCTTGGGAAGAACCCCCTTTGTGGTTCAGACATGTAAGGATGTTTGAAAAACTGAATGGTGGAGAAGGGTTCCTGATAAAAAGTCTCTGGTATTTTAGCCCCTACGCTAGCCACAGACAATAGAAAATCACTGTTAGAAAACTTTGAACCCAGTGGTGTGCTAGAGATAATGATACCAACAATAAAACTCAACGATAGCTCAACTCCTCTGACTAAAATAAGTCATAGCTCCACACAAATAGCATGACAGATAAAGAGGCATGCTCACTTCCAATTTACCTTTGTATCCACTATACCATGTTCAAGAGTCAAATTATAACACACAAAATAAAGCAAAGAAAAAAAAAACTCACTTTCAAGAACTAAAGCAATCAATACAACTAGACCAAGAGATAAATCAAAAGTTGGGATTATCAATCAGAGAATTTAAAAAGAACTATGAGGGGCGCCTGGGTGGCTCAGTCGGTTGAGCGTCCGACTTCGGCTCAGGTCACGATCTCACGGTCCGTGAGTTCGAGCCCCGCGTCGGGCTCTGTGCTGACAGCTCAGAGCCTGGAGCCTGTTTCAGATTCTGTGTCGCCCTCTTTCTCTGCCCCTTCCCTGCTCATACTCTCTCTCTGTCTTTCAAAAATGAATAAATATTAAAAAAAATTTAAAAAAAAAGAACTATGATTAGTATGCCGGAGGCTTCATGGAAAAGGTGGAAAACACAGATAGACATATGAGAAAATTCAGCAGAGAAATGATAATCAAATAAAAAGTGTTCTAAATAAAGACAGACAGACACACACACACACACACACACACACACACACAATATCACAGATAAAAAATTCTTTAGATGAGCTCCTCAGTAGATTTACTATGGGTGACCTAGAAAATAAGTAAATATACATAATTTTTAAATAATGTAAATAAACTGAAACACAAAAAGAAAAAGAGTGAAAATAATACAGGCTATCCAAGAGCTCTTGGATAATATTTAATGATCTAACATGCATGGAATTGAAATCCTATGAGGCAAAGATCAAATGGGCAGAAATAAGATTTGAAGACACAATGATCAAGAATTTTCCAAAACTGACAAAATAAATGAAACCAGAAATCAAAGAAGCTCAAGAAAAACAAAATCAAAACACGATAAAATATCAAAGGGATGGACAAATCGTAAAACTACTAAAAATCAAAGATAAATACAAAATCTTAACAAAGCAGTCCGAGGTAAGAAAAAACAAAAACAAAACCAAATTATATACGAAGGAACAAAGACAAGAGCAACAGCAGAAATTAGGCAATTCAAAAGACAAGCTTGAAATTTCCAGCCCCACCCCCAATCTCCAGGGGGGAGAAGGACTAGAAATGGAGTGAATGATGAGTCATGCCTAAATGATGAAGCCTCCAAAAAAGTCCCAAAAGTATGAGGTTTGGAGAGCCTCCAGGTTGGTAAACACACAGAGGCGTTGAGAGAGTGGTGCACTGGAGAGGCCATGGAAGCTCCATGCCCCTTCCCACATACCTTATTCTATGCGTCTCTTACATCTGAATGTTCATCTGTAGCTTTTATCATATCCTTTTACAACAAACTGACAAACGGCAGGTGAACTGTTTTCCTGAGTTCTGTGGGCCACTCTACCAAATTAATCAAACCTGAGGAGAAGGTCATGGGGAGCTCTGGTTTATAACCAGTCAGCACAGATAACAACCTGGATTGGCGATTGGCATTTGAAGAGGGGAAGGGGTGAGGTCCCACAGTCTTGTGGGACTCAGCCCTTAACCTGTGGGACCTGACACTATCTCCAGACAGATAATGTCAGAATTGAGTTAAATTGTAGAACACCCAGTTGGTGTTGTAGAATTGCTTGGTGTGGAGAACCGCCCCCACCTCTCTCTCTCTCTCTCTCTCTCTCTCTCTCTCTCTCTCTCTCTCACACACACACACACACACACACACACCTAGGATCAGAAATGTGAGTGTGGTAGTCATGTGAGAGGAAAGGGGAAACCTGGGAAGAGAACCAGGTTTTACCTGCACAAATATCATTAGCATACAGATGACATTCAAAGCCATAAGACTAGACAAGATCATCCACAGAGAGGGTAATTTTAGAGACCAGGCACTGAGTCTTAGAAAAGTTTAACATTTGGACATAAGAAAGAGAAAGATGATCTAGAAAACTCAAGTGTAAGAGACAGACTGTGAGGGAGAAAGAAAACCTGGCAGCTATTCAAAGGTTGCTGAAAGGTAGTGAGACTTGACCATTGAATTTGACTGCTAGCCTGGAGGTGGGCTGATAATATTGACAAATGTGGTTTAATTCGACTGATGTCATAGAAATGGACAATTGAAGTGTGGCTTGAGAAACTGAGGTGGGAAAACTCAGATCACCAGTGTAAATATACTTTGATTCTTGCTTCTAAAATAAAACGGACCAAAACAATTGCAGAGGAAGCACCTATGTGTATAATTTAATATATTATAAATAAGCATCACCAACTTGATTCCAACACCACGAAGAGAGTAACTTGCATGGCCGATTGCAGGATTTCAAAGAAAAAAAATAAAAAAATTAGTTACTATAATTCATTATAATAACAAGTCAAAGGAGACAAAGGTATAATTGTTTATAAATGCCTCAAAAGGAAAGAGTATGGATTATTATTTTGGATCGGGGACCTGAAATTCAGTATAAATATGATTTCCTAATCTAACTAACCGGGATTATAATGCTTGATTTATAGAGTTGTGGGAATTCAGTGGGATCAGACATAGGAAGCAATTAGTATAGGGCTCTTGGTAAATAATAATAATTTTTCAATTATGATTTAATGAGTGAACTCCCATTACTGATTTTTTAAAGACTTTTTCTTTAACGTAATAGAAATGCTGTTTCAGCTTTATTGAGGTGTAATTGACAAATAAAATTATATATATTTAAAGTGTACAAATTGATGATTTGACATACATATTCTTTATTAAGTGATTACCACAATCGGGTTAATTAACACATCCATCACCTCACATAGTGACCTTTTTTTTTGTTTGTGCATGGTGAGAGGTCTACTCTTAAAATTTCAAGTACATTCTGTATTCATGTAGAGAAACATTTTAAGAACACTTGTGAAAAAGATGTTTCTGAGAATGCTACTTGCTTGCTACATTGAGAAAAGTGTTATATCAGTGAATGGATGTGACTGCCAACTTGTAATGCATGAAGAGAGGTGTTAAAACAAAAAAAAAAAACAACACTTAAAAGCAGTGTTTCTGAGAATGTATTGTTACTTATAGTCACCATGCAGCACATTAGATCCCGGGAGTTTATTCATCTTATAACTGAAGGCTTGTACCTTTTGAAAAGCATGTCCTCATCCTCCCCATCCCCCAGCCCTTTGTAACCATTTTATTTTTTGTGTATATGAGTCTGGCTTTTTTTCAAACCCTCTAGATCCTGTGTATAAGCGAGATCATACAGTGTTTGTCTAATTTCTGGCTAATTTCTTTTTTTTTTTATGGTTTTTTAATGTTTATTTATTTTTGAGATACAGAGAGACGGAGCACAAGCAGGGGAGGGGCAGAGAGAGAGGGAGACACAGAATTTGAAGCAGGCTTCAGGCTCTGAGTTGTCAGCACAGGGCCTGACGTGGGGCTCGAACTCACGAACCGCGAGATCATGACCTGAGCCGAAGTCGGACGCTTAACCCACTGAGCCCCCTCTCTGGCTAATTTCACTTGTCAGGTGACCTAACATGTGCTCTATCCTGGAGAATATGCTGCTTATACTTGAGAAGAATGTATATTCTGCTGCTGTTTGATGGAACATTCTGCATATCTGTTAGTCCTACATTTTCTTATTGACTTTCTGATCTGGATGATATATTCATTGTTGAAAGCAGAGTATTAAAGTCTCCTTTTATTATTATATTACTGTTTATTTCTCTATTCAGATCTGTTAGTATTGGCTTTACATATTTAGGTGCCCCAATGTTGGTACATATAATTTACAATTTTTTTTATCCTTTTGACAAATTGGCTCCTTTATCATTTTATAATGACCTGCTGTGTCTCTTGTTAAAGCTTTTGAGTTAAACTCTATTTTGGCTAATATAAGTATAGCTGTCTCTGTTCTCTTTTGGTTTTTATTTCCTTCCCTTCACTTTGAGGCTATATGGATTCTTAGAAATGAGTTTCTTGTGGGCAGCGTATAGATGTGTCTTGTTTTTTTCTGTTTGTTTTGTTTTGATTTTATGTTCTTTAAATCCTTTTAGCCACTTTGTCTTTTGATTGGAGAATTTAATCCATTTAAATTTACAGTAATTACTCATAGTTGAGGACTTACTCATGCTATCTTATTGTTTTTTATTTTTTGCCTTCTTCGTTCCCTTCTTCCTTTTTTGCTGTATTCCTTTTGAACTGATAATTTTCAGTAGTGCTAGGCATCGATTCCCTTCTCTTTATCTGTTTTGTAACTACTGTAAGTTTCTGTTTTGCAGTTATCATGAGGCTTATTTACAACCTGTCAAACAGTCCATTTTAAGCTACTAACAACTTAACTTTGACCATAAACTAAAACTCTACCCTTTTACTCCCCCCGTATTATGTTTTTGATGTACAATTTACATTTTTCTATACGGTGCATCTGTTAACATTATTGTAGCTATAGTTATTTTTTATTTTTATTTTTTTAAGCTTATTTATTTATGGGGTAGGGGGAGGTGCAGAGAGAGGGAGAGAGAGGATCCCAGGCATCCCTAGAGGCTCATGGGTAGACTTCCTGATGGAGTACACAAAACGGTTAGTAAGATCCTAGTCCCTCTGATGTTCATTGCCTGGCTGATGGTCTCCCAGGCCCTCCCTGCCCCGCTTATGTGGGGGTAGAACACCTCCATGCCGGAGAGAGTGAGAAAAAGTCAGCCTCTTTGGCCGTGCTGTGTACCGCTGGGGAAGCTGGCTTTTCATTCGCGTGTTCTCACTTCTCCCCGTGGGACAAGTCGTGGGCCAAGACCATCTTTCTTGACAACGTGCTGTGCTGCCTTGGGGGTGAGGTGATGCAGGTAAAGTGAAATTGTTCCTCTCATCCTTTTCATTGTGCCCAATCTTGGCTTTAAAATTTTTTTGAAATATTTATTTATTTGTTCGTTTATTTATTTCCTCCAACCGTGCACTGGAACGTCTCTGCTAGACTTCTGGGTTTCCCCAAAGGGACCCTTGTCCATGGGTCATTGCCACATCAGATGTTCTTTGAGAACATGATGGCAAAAAATTCCTTCCCTGCCATTGTGCGGAGAAATGTCTTAGAGGAAACAGCCAAACTTTAAAATGAAATAATTTTCACTGGTTATTTACATGATTTTCAAAGCGCTCGATAAGTGAGTGAAACAGAAAGATAAAACAAAGCACTTTCTATTGGAAGAGGAAAGAACAGCATCATGTACCTGTAGATGATGTGATTATCTATGGAGAAATCTAGAGAATGATGCACTATTTTTTAAAAAAAAGTTTTTAAATGTTTATTTATTTTTGAGAGAGAGAGAGAGAGAGAGAGAGAGAGAACCAGTGGGGAAGGGGCAGAAAGAGAGACACAGAATCTGAAGCGGGCTCCAGGCTCCAAGCTGACAGCACAGAGCCAGACGCGGGGCTGGAACTCACAAACCGTGAGATCATGACCTGAGCCAAAGTCGGACGCTTAATGGACTAAGCCACCCACGTGCCCCTAGAGAATGATGCACTATTTAGGATAATTTACTAAGATATCCAGATGAAAATAGATGGCTGACAAAGAGTAGTCTTGCTATCTATCAGCAATTCTCTGAAGGAGTATATGAGGAAACGATGTTTCATTGATAATTCAAGTTTCAAAATATTAAATATCAAAAAAGAATAACCATTTTATACCTACATATTATCTAAATGTGCAAAACATACAGTATTTGGTATATAGTATGACTTTTTAGGGACATGAAATAAAATCTTATATATATATATATATATCAAGATATTATGATATCATGATATGACATATATTGATATATATGTGTGTATATATGTGTGTGTGTGTGTATATGCATATATATGTATATATATATGTATGTATATATGAATGATATTCCCAGATGGGAAAATGCTATAAACATAGTATTCCTCACCAAATTCATAGATGAATTTTCAAAAATTAGAAAAAAAATTCCATGTGGAATAGTTTTGATTTTTTTTCTCTTAAGAAATTCTACACTTCTTTGGGGGAAAATAAGAGTAGATGTCAGACAAAAAATGTCAAAGAACAAAGGTTTAAAAAAAAAAGTGACTTAATACCCTGTCAGACACTAAAACATACTACAAACCCGTGACAATAAAAAAAGTATTTCAATTAGCATAGTAGCAAACAGATCAATTTATGTATGAATTTAAATGTTATAAATACCATCTTCTAGGGGTGCCTGGGTGGCTCAGTCTGTTAAGCGTCTGACTCTTAGTTTCCACTCAGGTCATGAGCTCACGGTTTCGTGAGTTTGAGTCCCTTATCAGGTTCTGCATTGACAGTCAGAGGCTGCTTGAGATGCTCCCTCTCTCTCTCTCTCTCTCTCTCTCTCTGCTCCTCTCCTACTCACGCTGTCTCTGTCTCTCTCAAAATAAATAAATAAACTTACAAATTTTTTTTTAAAATATCATCCTCTGAAGGCATACTGAAATGATGAATTTTAAATTAATGGAACTGGAGAAATTAGTCAATCATTGAAAGTAAATTAAATGAGAACCTTATTTTCCATGAGTGTTAATATGCACCAGATGAACTTAAGACAAACATATAAATAACGGAACTATTAATTTTTAAGATAAATATAGTTGTAAATCTTTCTTTCATGTTGGCTTTAGAAATTGCTTTTCTTTGAGTGCACAAAAAAACTGGTTTCCTAAGTTCTAAACCTGGATCTAGGAGGTAATTTTCCCTCCAAATAAGTGGCATTTAATACTGGAAACATACACTCACAAGATAGGAAACAATTAAATCAAGGTTTTAAAAAATTTTTTTAAATGTTTATTTCTGAGAGAGAGAGAAGAGGGAGGGGCAGAGAAGGAGACACAGAATCGGAAGCAGACTCCAGGCTCCGAGTTCTCAACACAGAGCCTGTCCTGGGGCTCGAACTCACAAACCTCAAGATCATGACCTGAGCCGAAGTCCGGTGCTCAACTGACTGAGCCACGCAGGTATCCCTGAAACAATCCAATCAAGTTTTAATTTTCCTTCCTAGACTCATTCTTTGGGTAATAAAATGAAGGGGAATAGTAGCTAAGGACAGAGAAAAATAGAGATTTTTATGTCTCCAGGCAGAGTTGGTACACAATAATGGAGAGGGATTGGACTTTATTCTGGCTGCCTGTGTGTCTCCAACAAAATGGGGTCTTGTCTTCCTAGGGAGGCAACTGCAGTTTCACTTGAACATCTTAACAGGTAAAACTACTTGGGCTTTGATGAGGTGCCTCTCTTGTTTCCTAAAACGACTCCAGAGATCTGACCAGATGGAGGTCTTCATTCACAGGATCAACCGAGATGGTTCCAAAGCTTCTCAAGAATTACTGACAGGACTCATCTCTCTCTCTGTCCCTCTGTCTGTCTCTCTCTTTCTCTCTCTCATTCTACTTAAAATGTATTACTGAATATTCTTTTATTTAAAAAATAACATTTAATTCTAAATTCAAGTTTTCGCCTTATGATTAACCTGGGTCTATAAACTTGATATTTCATTCCTCTAATGTCTAGAAGTTTCAAGTAATTTATGGAACAGGTTGATGATCATGGGAAGTCTCATTATAAAAAAAAAAGTGTTATACCACAATTTCTAACCCCCACAAAAAAGTGTACATTTGAGTACAGAAAAATTAGGTCCAAACAAATACAAATTAAAAGGCAAATTGAAAGAAATAATTGTATCATTTCAAGTATAAGAGTTAATTAATATCACTACATTTTAAAAATCTGAATAAGTAAGAAACACATAACTCAATAGGAATTTTGCAAAATGTCTAAGCACTAATTCAGAAATGAAGAAATTATATATATATATACATACATACATACATACATAATATATGTGTGTATATATATACACACATAATATATATATATACACATAATATATGTGTATATATACACATATATTATGTGTATATATATATATACACACATATATAGCCATATATATATATATACACATATATAGCCATATATATATACACACATATATATAGCCATATATATATATATACATTATAGCCATATATATATATATATATATATATACACACACATATATATAGCCACATATATATATAGCCATATATATATATACACACACATATATATATACACATATATATAGCCATATATATATATATATATATATATATATATACACATATATAGCCATATATACATATACACACATATATATAGCCATATATATATAGCCATATATATACACACATATATATAGCCATATATATATATATATATATGGCTATTAACATATGAATTAAAAAGTTTCATTCTCACTAGAAATTTTTCTTGTTCTTTTTTTTTTTTTGAGAAAGAGAGACAGAGCCTGAGTGGGGGAGAGGTACAGAGGAAGAGAAAGAGAATCTTAAGCAGTTTCCACGCTCAGAGCCCGATGCGAGGCTTGATCCCACAACCCTGGGATCATGACTTGAGCTGAAATCGGGTCAGCTGTTCAACCGACAGAGCGACCCAGGCTTCATTCTTGCTAGAAATCTAAATTGATATAAATTAAAATAATACTAATTATAAAATGAGATTTTTCAAATAAAATAATAACCCTGTATAAATGGGAATTTTTAGTGTAATGTTAAAAATTGTAAGCAGGTATAATATTTACAAGAACAATTTGGCAGCACATAATAATAAAAAGTGTCTATTGATTGATCACTATGCATAAAATACTTTTTTAACCTGGTAAGTGTGTTAGTTCGTGTAATCTGCATAATAATGAGGTATATACTAGTACAAATGATATACAAATGAGGAAAATGATAGAGTTTGGGACACGGGAAGGGACAAAGCCAGAATTCTAGCTGAGACAGACTCGTTTCACAGTCCAACTTCAAAATTACTGCTGGAAGATTTTAAAATAGGCATGCCCCTGACATACAAACTTATGCTGGAAATAGATCCTAAGGAAATAATCATGAGACTCTGTAAAGATTTAAGTACTAAGTTTTCCTAGCAACATCGTCTAATTGCAGAAAAGGGAAAACGTCCAAGAAAAAAAGATTATTTGAATAAGCTGAGTCCAATAAATACAAATCAGGGAGTTGTAAAAATAATTTTATAGAAGATTATGAAATTATGTAAAAATGTATGCTATATGTTACTTAGTAAAAACGGAAAGTTAAAAAAAGTGTACCTTATAACATTGTTGAAAAATCTGGACCTATAAATATCAGTCATGATCGTTGTTGCCTTTGATTCACAATGATTTGTTTACTTTTATCTGTATCTGCCACATTCCTATAATATAATAAAAAAGCAAATAAACCTATTATGACAGAAAAATATGTTTGAATATATTTAATCTCCTCTATGTTGATACAGTCACTGTTTCTAAGAAAAAAATAACGGAAAATAATTTAAAATCATATTTTTGTATTTGACTATCTAAAAATTTAAAATATCTGAATGCTCTTAAGATAATTAAAGACAAAGGAAAAATGTGAAAAATAAATCATTCACATCACTTAACATCCAAAATATTTAGTATTCTTTAATATATTAACATTTCCTGTGATTCACTAAGGAAAAAGTATAGCGAACAATCTGGCAGGAGATTAATTAAAAACGAAAGAGACACACAAATGATCAAAAACACATTAACGTATGTTCAGATTCAGTAACGATTACGCTAATTCATTCCAGTTAGTATTTGTTACTCGTGGCTGAAATACTTCTAATCGATAAATCTCTACAGTGTGTGGGGTGACTGGGTGTTTATGTGGTGGCAGGGATGCAGTGAAAGAACGATAGGTTCTGTCAGCACTTTCTCCAAAATATATTCTTCATATCTGTACCTTTATCCATTTTTTAATGCTTTTTTAAAACTCTATTTATTTTTTAGAGAGCGAGCGCACACACAAGCAGAGGAGGGGCAGAGAGAGAGGGAGACAAAGGATCGAAAGCAGGCTTCTGTGGGTTTCGAGTTCACAAACCAGGAGATCATGACCTGATCCGAAGTCCAACGCTTAACCAACTGAGCCACCCAGGTGCCCCTACTTGTCTCCATTTCTTATGTTAGTATGATATTGCTTCGGCCTTGTTTCTTTTACAGCACTTATCCATAACTTGGAAAAAAAATTGTTCTGGGGAGAGGTAAATCATTTATGTATTTATTATCTGCATTTAGTGGAAGCATTGTATAGTCTAATATTTGTTTGTGTCATTCAGTGCTATATACGTATCACCTCAATATCTGCCTAAAAGAGTAGGGGTTCCATAATGATTCACAGAATTTATGACTAAATTAGTAAATGAGTTATGAATGGGTGAAAGTGTTACTAAGTCAGTAAAGTGATATTTAAGAGGAAAAGAAATCAGAACACATCGCCATTTCAATTCACTGATACTTTGATCTATTTAAAGGTCATTCCAATGTACTATAATTCTCAAAGTAGAATCAAGTATAGTTTTGATTTAGTTTTAAGAATTAGATGTCTAAATTGCTCTCATTTAATTTAATCCATAACTTTTCTTGTTCATGAGTTAAATGCTAGTTCCGGAAAGGTCAACATCAGGCGAATATACCTTATGTGAGTTTCACGGGAATCCTTCACAAAGTAATTGATGATTTAACATTGATCCCTTGAAAAATAGATCCTGTATGAGGTATACGCAGAATTTTTAAGAAAAAAAGCTAAGCATCTGTTTTAGATTGCCTCATAAATTATTTCTTCTCCAATTTGTAGGAACTAAAATTTCTATTTAAAAAATGAGATACTATTGAAGAGATTTGTATAGTCATGTTCATGGCAACATTAGTGACAGCCAAAAGGTGGAAGCAATTCTAGTGTCAACCAACAGATGAATAGATAATAAACTGTGGTCTAAACATACCATGGTATATTATTCAGCCTTAAAAAGGAAGAGAACCTCTGACACACGCTGTAACATGGATAAACTTTGGAGACACGATGCTAAGTGGAATGACTCAGACACAAAAAATAATACTCTACCCTCCCACTTATACGAGAGAGGTGCCCAGAGCAGTCAAATCCATAGAGACAGAAAGCAGAATGGTGGTTGCCAGGGGCCAGGGGGACAGGGGATGAGCAGTTATTAGGTAATGGGCATATAGGTTCAGTTTGCAAGATGAAAAGCGTTCTGAAGATTGGTTGCACTGCAATGTAAATGTTACTTTAATATTACTGAACTACACATATAAAAATGGTTAAGACGGTTATTTTACGTTATGTGTATTTTACTACAATTAAAAAATTTTTTAAATGAGATGGGCTATACTTCTAACTGAACTAAATGAGTTTCTTCCTAAACAAGAGCTGCTAAAAAGTTAACAAATTGTTGAGAATCAAAGCTCGTTCTTTAGAGAGATCCTTGAACAATTCTCAAGATATGAACCTTTCCAAGATGTTTTATACCTTGAACTACAATCAGGGATTGCTAACCAGGTTTCACTTAGAAAGTAATCTGAAATCTTCAAATTACAGAGGTTGACGTCAATTCTGAAAGCTTGGGGAAAAGCCTTCCAGGAGTACCTATAATCTGAACTTAAAGTCACTCACCAATTGAGCTTTGCTTTTAATCAACAAAAACTTATTTCAAAAACTAAACTTTTAAAATATGCCAAGTGGCTTCTTGTGTTTGGATAGATGGAACACTGTAGATGGAACCAGTTTGAAAGTATCAGCAATTTAGTATTAGGAAGTAATATCGCTTAGCTAGAAAAGAGAGATTTATATACCCAAGAAGTGATACAACTCCTTACTAACTCTCATTTGCTTTTTTAAATGGCATTATTTGCCATGGTTTCTTTCTCAGAGTACTTTTTAAAGGTTTTCTAAATTCAAATCAAATGTGGATTTGATGATTTGAGGTGTCAATGAAGCCTAGAATATTTTCCAATTATGGCCCAGTGTGGAAAATAAAAAACCTCCGTCCCAAGTTCACCTCAGGGCTGATACCCTGTCAGCTTGTTCGCTTAATTTGTCTGTGTCGTCACCGTGTCATCTGGATATATATTAACCCAGGGCTTTACTTTAATATGAAAGCTATTTGTCCTTTCCATTTATAGAGTTTTGCATTCCTTCTAGCAAAATACTGAGGTTACGCTAAAAATAATCCTGTTCACCAGTTTTAGATTAAGACCATCACAAGCAGCATTGTGGAGAATTACTGTAAATGTGTGCGTAATGATGGCTCCAAGTTGTACCAGTAAATTGCCACGGACATAATTTGAAGTATTACAGTTAAATGAAAAAATAAGTTGGTTTTGGATGCAAAATCAACAGTATCTACTTCCAAAAAAAAAAAAAAAAGGACACAGAGAATTAAGGCAATCATCTGGGTAATTTACAACGAAATTTCCAAATAATCAAGGCTTGAGCGATCAGATTGTTTCATCTCCCTTTTCCATTTCCCAAAGCATGTATGGATCCAACCAGAATACATTTTCACGTTTATGTATTTCCTGAGTCATGGCATGTCACAAGTGAGAATACACAATAAGAATGCTTCCTGTCCCATTGGCATAGGATGCTTAATGGGACTTAATCACACCCAGAAAAGTCTTTCTTAAAACAAAACGTATTGCTTATGAATGACGTCGATTGCTGTCTGACGTTTCTCACAGGTGGTGACTTCACAGACGAAAAATGACTAATGCACAATACCCAAAATAAATTATATCTCCTCTCTCCCCATTTCCTACAAACACTTGTTTGAAGTGAATGGAAATAAAACAAAAACAACCGGGAGTGACAAATTCCATTGTGCATATAGTAGTCATTCCCTTCCTAGGATGAGATCCCAACCTTCTTGCCCTCGTCCCTTGCTAATGCCCCTGTCCTTTTAATTACAGAAACCATTCTTCTTGGACTTCTGCCCCAAAGAACTCAGAATCACTTTTAAGTAGTCTTTTCATTACCAACATTTCCTGGCTAGAGATTATTGAAAGATAACACCGCACATAAGGATGTTTCCATGTACTTGAGTCCTCTCTGCCCATAAAGATTAAACAACTCTCATATGTAGGGCTGAGAAGGATGTAGGGACTCTCTAGGTCACACTTCCTGTGTCAGAGACCAGGAAAGAGGCGTAGTCAAGCCAGTAACTTCTCACACCATGTGCTAGCTGCTAGCTCTCACTAACTCTTAACCTAATGTCATTGCCATTCTGCCCATCTATGAACTTGTTAACACAGCACAGAATCAGGATCAGAGAAGGTGCCAAAGCCATATAATTCTTTAGACTTCAAATTAAATATTTTAAGCCAGAAGAACGAAGTACTGACTAAAATTGGGAGGGTTTTCTTTTCTGTCTTTTTGTTTCTGGTTCTGTTTGTTTTTTAAGGAATCGGGTAAGCACAAATAGAGGAAAAACTTAAACTTGAATTTTGTCCCCTCTCCTGTCATTCTTATTGCCTTTCAAGGAGTTACTAATAAAAAAAAAGTGGGGGATTAAAAGAGCTTGAAGGAGTAAAGGGACAAGCAAAGACGTTAATGACTCCAAAAAAAAAAAGGTAATTCATAGACTGTATCAAATCCAGTGTTGCCACTTCATAGCACCAAATTTTTTGGTAAGTTGAATTAAGTAAACATGAAGGACAAAATAAAATCAGACTAAGGTCTCTGGTGTATTTATTTCAGGGGGACTCTTGTCAGGTGGCATAAAATTGATTTCTGTGAATCAAGCAGTATGATTTTCCTCCTTGCTTTATCAGTTAGGAAGCCCAGAACTAAATTCTTCATGTTTCTGTAACAGCAATATAGCTCCTACCGCATGGATTTTTTTATACTAACCTTATCTTTACCACCAGCTTATTTCTCTCTTTTCACATCTCTTATTTGTAAGTTATTTCAAATCCTTTTTGGAATGAGCTATATTAAAAATCAATCATAGGACCCATCAAGCATACATTTCCCCCATGTTTCCTGACTAAAGATAAAGTATTTATAGGCATAAACTGTAAGGAAACGTTCAGGGTAAAATATATTCTACGTAGCGGTGAGATGCTGTTCCTGAGCTTTCACCAAGAAAACTTTTCCTGTATTCTTTTCTATGTAAATAACTCCACTAGGACTTGATAGAAGTTACATGAAAATTTGCAGAAATGAACAGGACCACCCTTAATGGAGCAGAACCTGGCAAATCAAAATATGCTTCCTCCTCCAAGCACAAAATTAATTTGAAAGCTCATTAAAATAAACACCAAGCCCAGCCCTCCTGGCAAGGGAAATGTTTTGGGAAATGGTCACAGAATTTTGGTCCGAGGGGGCTGGGACAGGAAATGTGTGTGCGCCTGCATAGCCTTCTTCCCCTAGGTATAATCAAAGCCTTCTAGTCGAGAAATTGGGCTCCGTAGAGCCAGAGGAAAAAAACCCCAGGGATTGCAGATGTCAAATATATTTGGTATTACTGTGGTCAACAGTATTCAGATAAAAGTCCCTTCGTTTGTTGTTTTTAAAATTGTAGTAAAAATATATATGTGTGTACATATACATAAATATGTATATATATTCATATTTATATAATATAAAGATATATTTATATAAATTTAAATATATATACATATACTTTAAATATAAAGATACATCGTTATATAAATGTATATACATATATATTTTTAAATATAAAGATATATATTTATAAAAATATAAATATATTTATAACATAATTTCCCATCTTAATTACTTTTAAGTGTACGGATTAGTGACATTCACATTGCTGTGATGCAGAATTCTTTGCACCTTGCAAAACTGGAACTCTGTTCCCATTTAAATTGCCAGTCCCCATTCTCCACTCCTTGCAGGCTCTGGTAAGCACTCTTGTACTTTCTGTCTTTAGGAGTTTGGCTACTCTAGATACCTCGGGTAAGTGGAATCATACAGTATTTGTCTGTGGCGAGCTTCTTCCGCTTCGCATCTCGTCCTCAGGGGTCATCCATGGTGCAGCACGTCTCAGAATTCCCCTCCTTTTTAAGGTTGCGTAATATTCTGATGTCATGTATATACCACAATATGTTTATTCGTGAATGCATCAAAGGACACTTGAGCGGCCTCTACTTTCTTGGCTATTAGGAATAATGTTGCTACGAACAAGGGTGAACAAATATATCTTCAAGTCCCCGCTTTCACTTCTTTTAGGCATACATCCAGAAGTGGAACTGGTGGATCATATGGTAATTCTATTTTTAAAATGTCTGAGGAACTGCAATACTGTTTTCCCTTAGTGGCTGCACCATTTTGCACTCCCACCAACAGGGCGCAAGGGTTCCAATCTCTGCATACTCACCAACCCTTGTTCTTTTCTGTGTTTGTCAAGTAGCCGTCTTAACGTGCGTGAGGTAGTATCTCAGCGTAGTTCCGTTGCTTTTTGAAACGTCTAGAATGTCTAGAAAATGTCTAGGGTGTCTAGAAAAGTGCTCTGTACTTCAGCCAGTACATGTCAGAGGACAAAAGAGAATTTACTCAGTGATGAGTAGGCTTGCAAATTGTTCATAAGAGACACGATCCTCATCAGGTAGTCTGACTTGAACTTTGTTAATAACATGAAAACAAGAACTATTATTTCTTCAGCCTCAACTGACAACTGTGTAAATTATCAGACCTGGCTGGTTGTGATTAGTCATGACTGTTGAATTTCTTCTGGAACAACGATAGGTGGCAGTAAATACGATTGTAAATGGGTCTATTTAAAGACAAGGGAAAGGTTCCAATTTGTCCTTTTTGCTCCTTTTCGCCCTAAGCATTTTGCATTTGATAAAACCCAAAACACATTTAGCCCCAAGCAGCAACTGCCCCCCTCTTTAAACACATGTGTGTGTCTCAAGAGAATGAATCCATATGTTTCTGATTCATTTACAATTAATTCATCAAAATGTTGTTTTGATGTCCAAGAAGCTTTATTGAGGCTCTCTCATGAGTCTTTTTTCTTAGAAACAGGAAATTATGCCTTGCCAAGAGCCAAACTCAAAACACACCAAAGGGTTTTGAGCTGAGTTTGAAACGTTGGGACTTCAACATCTAAGTGACTGCCAAACTTGGGCAAGAACATCTCTTCATCTCTGCATTCAAGCCAAACCAACATTTAATGTCCGATTAATCTCTGGCTCTTGAGATGCCCAGCATGACTTGAGCCTTTTTGTATGAGCACCATCAGATTCCAGGTGAGCAGCAAAGCAGATTGATGATGAGAAAGTAGATCAACAGATATTTTAGAAGTTTACACCAGCAAGACACGTGAGTTTGTAAAAATGTCTGTCAACACCACATCCACCGACAAACTGCCGAATAGTCTCCCTTTAACCACTCCGCCTTGTTTCCTGTTTGTAAGCTATCTCAAACAGGATGGCTTAACCCCAGGTGATGTTAAACACCAGAGTTCAGGCCGTTCTCTCCCCACATGTTCTCCCACATACCAAACTTAACTTTTACAGAGATCAATATCATTCAGTCTTCAGTGCTTCAAGCATTCATTCTTCAGCCATCTCTAGGATTCTGATCTTCCACTTGAACTCGTACAGGTTTCTGTCCTATGTCAATCCTCCTCAGATGCTCCAATCTAGCCAAACGGGTCAGCTTTCTCCACAATTCACTTATGCCTCCAGAGCTTTGGATACCACCAACCATCCTTCCTGCTTGAATCTCACTTCCTCTATAAATCCATATATCAACCTCAGCCTGATAACATCTCACCTCTCTGAAAGCCTACAGCACTCATCTTCAGTGTATGTGGTCATTACTATGTACTCCTCTGTAAAATCTCTTTTATTGTAATTAGATATGCATTAAAACATGAATTAACCTGACTTAAATTATTTTTCAAGTACCTTATTGCTTTCACAACTAGATGCTACCATTTTGTGCACTAGGGAGAGCAAATCGTGGATGAGAAATTTTGAAATGACATAAAACTGATTTCACTTTAGACAATCCCACATGTGATAAAATATATAGAAAAATGGTTTAGTTTATGTATGACTGTAGTTTTGTAAGTATAAAAGCTACAGATGATGGTGACATAGGAATTTCTAGAACAACAAAACTTAACAATGATATATAATTAGTATGGAGGGGAGGGATCAACTTGAGATCTAATTCTGCTAAAATGGGACTTATCAGGTTTGTTCCTGAGTTGCCTTAACGTCAACTCTAATTATCAGAGAGGAAAGGAAACAAAAAAATAAAATACTTCTTTCACTTTAGTTCAGTTCAATGAAGAAGAGCCGGTCGATGATATGAGAGTGTTTTCTAGGTTCTCCAGAGAAATACAGAACCAATGGCATATATATGAGATTTATTATAGGATTTGACTTATGTGATTTTGGAGGCTGAGCAGCCCCACAGTCTACTTCCCAAAAGAGAGGGCAAAGTTCTTGTGTGATCTTTATTCCTCTCCTTATATCCTGTAACTTTAAGATGTAAAATTAACAATACTTAAATACTGATATAAAGTCAACTCATCTTATGTTACATGATGAAGGAATAAGAGAGGAAAAGAAAACAAAGATATTTGCACAACATACGTATGTACACATATAAACATATTCATACCAAAATAAGGAGGAAATATGACAACAACAGTCCTCATTTCTGTAACTGGTCACATGGTCATAACTAGACTTTATAATTATCTTTTTCTAACTATCTATTCTGTTTTCCCTTTGCCTTCAGCAAAAACTTCTGCTTTTTGAGATTCTTTACCTGGTGGGTGACCCAAATGTTCATTCCTGAAGGGCCTATGCCATTTTTAATTCTGCCTAGACTGAGTTATAATTTTCCATTGACTTTAATCATAGGGTATGGTACTACTAAGAGATGCCCTAAGGGATCTCCTGTATTCCAGACATAATCTTCCTTACTTCCATTATAGAGCAGTAGTCAATTTTCCCTTTTTATGTAGGATTAATCACCCCAGCCAGCACCATAATTCTTTGCTTTTCCCATTGATTCAGAGGCATGAGAAGCCCAAAGTGACCTGGTGACAATCTTAACTTAAAGTTCAATGGAATCATTGTTTCTCCTGGTAAAAACACGCCTCCCTCTGTAACTATGACCTCTAGGCCAGCAGAGCATAAAGTCATACAAACAGGAAGCATAAGTTCTGCTCGTTGGTCACTAGAGGTAATAGTGAGGGTTACCAGTCCCATTTCCACTCTTTGATCTCTGGACCCATGAATCCCAGCTATGGAAGAAATAACACCATATATTCAATGCTGACTCAGAACATATACAGCCTTATGGAGAGTCTTTTTCTAGCCCTGCCAAGTCATTGTCACCTAGCCAGCATTGTGACAGAGTCTTCAAAAGGTCATTCCATTGTTCTATCAAGCCAGCTGCTTCCGGATAGCAGGGAACCTGGTAAAACTGGTGAATTCCATCAGCCACACTTACTACCCTACTTTGGTTGTGAAGTTCCTTGATCAGAAACAATGCTGTGTGGAGTACTATGACAGTGGATAAGGCATCCTGTAACTCCACAGCTGGCAATTTTGGCAGAAGCATTGTGTGCAGGCAAGGCAAATCCACATCCAAGGTGTCTGTTACAATAAGGACAAAACTATTCCCCTTCTTTGTTGGAAGTGGTCCAGCATAATCAACCTGCCACAAGTTAGCTGGCTGTTCACCCCAGGAAAGGTGCCATAATAGAGGCTCGGTTTGGGTCTTGCTACTTGAAAACTGGGTGCTCAGCCATGGCCATGGTTAGATCAGCATTGATGAGTGGAAGTCAATGTTTCTGAGTCCGTACATAACCTCTGTCCATGCCACCATGACCAATATGTTCAAGAGTCCATTGGAAGATGACTGGGATGCTAGAGAAATAGGATGACTGGAGCCCACAAAGTGGGTATCCTCTTGATTATTAAACCCCCCCCCCGCTGAGGTCACACTTTGATGAGACACAAATAGCTTCATGTATTTTGTCAATTCAGAGAGGTCTACTGACTGTCTCTTCCCTAAATTTCTTTGTCAACAATTTTCCAATCATGTTCCTTCTAAGTCCCTGATCATACAGCCCAACCATTAGCTGCAGACCGTGAATCAATATATATTTGCACATCTGGTTATCTCTCCTTGTGAGTGAAGTGTACAACCAGCTGTGTTTCCTGAATTTCTGCCCAGTGGGAGGATTTCCATTCACTACTGTCCTTCAGGGATGTCCCAGAAAGCTGTCCACTTTTGGATGGTGCTTACATATCATGTAGAACCATCTGTAAACCTGGCTTGAGTCTTCTCTTCTTCTGCCAACTGACTGTAGAGAACCCCTCATAAGACAATAAGTACAGGTTGGGAGTGAGAAAGCCACGGAGCTACAGTGGGGACCGTGAACATTGGGGCCACTTGTAATTTATGCCTTCAGGACCTGCTTGAGCCAAACCACATATATACCACTTCCACTTGATCACAGAGTGCTACTCGGCATGCTCAATCTTCTGGCTTGGTGGGTCAGTGCCCAGTTCATGAAAGGCAGCTCATGTCCTATGGTAATTTGAGGGCCTATGATCAAGTATTCATTCTCTTCTAAGGCCAATAGCAGGCCAAAAGGTGTTTCTCAAAAGGAGATTAATTATCTTTAGATGATTGCAGGGCTTTTCCACAAAATTCTGAAGGCCTGCTGCAATTCACCTACAAGGGCCTGCTAAAGGCTCAGGATGGTTTCCCCATCTGTCACCGCAGGTACCCTTCGATCTGCTGGATCACATGACCCAAGGGGCAGAGCTCCTGGCCTGGACAACAGCCTGGACTTATTGCATAGCCTTCTTTCGTTCCCGGCCTCACTCAAAACCAGCAGCTTTTCTACTCACTAGATAAGTAGTGTAAGAGTAACACATCCATATGAAGAACATGTTTCCTCTAGAATCCAAAGAGGGCCTCTAAATGTACCTTTTTCTTCATTGTAAGAGGGTCAGAGGCAATGATTTGACCTTCACTTTAGAAGGGGGATATCCTAACACATCCCACTAAAAATTCCACCTAAAGGAGAAAAAAAAAAACAACCCTGAATTTTAGTCCATTTCCCACTCTCTGATAAGCAAGTGTCTTATCAATAAATCTTACGTAGTTGCTACTTCTTGCTCCTGAGGTTCAGTCAACATAATGTCATCAATGTAGTAGACCAGTGTGACATCTCCCGTGAGAGAAACGTGGCCAAGTTCCCTGAGAACTAAATTCTGACATCGGTCATATTCCTGAGGTGCGACAGCGGAAATGCATTCCTGGCCTTTCCGGCTCAAAGCAAACTGCTTCCGTTGGGCCTCATGGGCAAACAAGAAGAAAAAGACATTTGCTAGATCACTAGCTACACACCAGGTACCAGAGGATGTGTTGATTTGCTAAAGAAATAAAAACACATCTGGTTCAGCAGTGGCAGTTGGAGGCACCACCTGGTTAGGCTTCCAATAACCCCCTCTCATTCTCTAGGACCCATCTGTCTTCCTCACAGGCCAAATAAGGTAGTCAAAGGGGCATGTGGTGGGAATCAGGACCCCTGCACTGTTCAAGTGTTTCATGGTGGCACTAAGCTCTGCAATTCCTCCATGCAGTATAGCTTTTGACTTACTATTTTCCCAGGTAGAGGCAGTTTCTAGTGGCTTCTACTTGGCTTTTCCCACCATGATATTCCTCATTTAATAAGCCAGGGAGCCAATGTGAGGATTCTGCCAGCCACTAGTATGTCTATTCCAATTATGCGTTCTGGAACTGGGAAAATAACCACAGAATAATTTCAGGGATCCTACTCATAAGCCTCTACTTTGATTAGAGGATCACAGTGACAATTTGGGTCGCCTGGAATCAGTGTCATTTCACAGCCAGTGTCCAGTAGGTCTGATTATTTCCTCTTCCCCAATGTACAGTGTACCTTAGTAAAATATCACAAGCCCTTTGGGGGAAAGCTGAGAAAATGAATAACAGTGTAAATTTGGGGCAGTATACCAGGATTCTTCCTCAAGGAGACCTGACCTGCCTTTCATTCAAGGGGTTCTGGATCTGTAAACTGGCTCAAGTCTGGGAATTGACTGAAGAATTATGACTCTGTTTTTATGATTCAAGGTCTGGCCTACAGAGAAGAATGATCATGGAGCTCTTCAAGATGCTGGGACTCCCCTCACAAATTTATTTCTCAAAGTGTTGGTGAAACATATGTCCTCTGGACCATCTCAGGGTGGGTATGTCTTAAATCCACTCCAACTTTCCCATCCCTTTAAACTTCTGAATCCCTTCCTATGCATTAAACCAAGGGAGGTTAGGCATTTCCAACTTTCTCAAAGGGCCGTCTTTTGATTCATGTTTCAGTCAATGAACCAAAGTGCTAGAATCCTTTCTAACTCCCTGAGCTGCAACATTAAAAGCAGAAGCTCTGCTTAGGGAGTCTGTATCAGTAAATACTGCCTGATACAACTTCATATGCTTCCGCTGTTATCCCATACCTTAGTATCTACTCCCATACATGTTAACCTGGTTTTCTGCTTATATACTTTAGAAAATTCAAGTAATCCCTTTGGAGTGTAGGACACTTCCTCATGGGTCAAACTTTGTACCTCATATTTAGGGTCCAGCTGGGATTGGAGTCTAGAAGCAAAAGAGGTGATGGGATGGGTCTTGAGAAAAATAGGCATTTTTTGCATGGTTACTGCTTCAGGGGTGACCTCAGGCAATGCAGACTTAATCCCCTCAGACAGAACTGGAAAGGCTAATATTACTGTGGGTGGGTAGTATAATTCCCCTAGGTATGGAGAGACTTCTCCAAAAGATTGACAGAATTTAAAGACTCACCAGAATTTAAAAGTTCAATGTCACCAGCTTCATCAGGTGTTTCACACTGATCAGGTGTTCCACTTTTTTCTCAATAAATAATCTCCACTTTAACAGTAGACACTCCGTGAGAATGGAAGTTCAACTTGCCTTGTAATTCAACCTATCACAGGAAGAAGTTCTGCATTGATTTACAGCAATTTTGACCCTTCAGCTACAAGACACAAGTCTCTTCTTCAGGGCACCCATAGAAATTCTTAGGTCATTTGTGGGGCATTTGGGGCTGGAAATTAGAATCTTGGAGCTTATATTTTTCTTCCATCACTTTGCCCATCAATATTAGGAACAACAAACCAATGTAATTGCATTCCTTAATTTTCCAAAAATGTCTGAAAGTCTCATATACAGAGTCACTTAGCTCCTTGCTTCTTATAAATGGTCGATTAGGAATATCCAATGCAGATGTTTTGTATATTTCTACAAACAATTCATGCCATTGGCTATCAGTTCACTCTTTACTACTAGAAATAGAGTGATCAACATCTTTAAATCTAAGATTAGAAAGCCAACTCCATAAACTCCAAAACCAATTTAGAAAGCTCATTCCTAAAATTCTGTTCCTCTAGCACCACTCACAGTACCAAAATCTATATTAATTGGCGTTCTCCAGAGAAACAGAGCCAATAGAATATGAATACACACACACACACACACACACACATTTTATATATGTTTATATAAAACAGGAATTGGCTGACACAATTATGAAGGACATGAAATCCCATTGAGACAAGGAACCTAAAGGGATCCCATGAAAAACTGATTTTTTCACTCCTTTTCCTGCTTTCATTTTTGCTAGGATCTACACTCACACCTTACACATGCTTTATAAAATAGACAGTATATGTCCTCCTTGTCAAGGTCAAGGATTTAATGATTTATTTGGAGACTTCTGGCACAATAGATAACATCTAATGAGTGACCAGGTGGGGTCACATGAACTTGTTCCAAGACCACTGACACATTAAGACCTCTGGCTCCAGGGCATACGTGACTTATGGAGGACACCTAAACATCAGTCTTTCTTTGCTCCTGGATTACTGAAAAGACCATTGACTTCAATACAATTCTGGGCCCCAAGCAAAAATGAGACTCACTCTCCTTTCTTTTCTGAGTCTCCTGGAAATTCTGTCTGTAGCTACACTCCATATCTTTAATAAAATTTTCTATCGCTTTCTCTCCGCTCATGTTTGATTTCTATCTTGCAGGAAGCCAAGGACCCTCTTGGTTGGTCCTGCAGGACCCCCTCTGTATCCTCAGACCCAGCCTGCCTGCATCACCATGATCTGCCATCTGCAAGCTGGAGAATCAGGCACAGCAGTGGTGTAATTCAGTCAAAATCCAAAGCCTGAGAATCACAGGAGTCTATGGTGAAAATCCCAGTCCGAGTCAGAAAGCCTGAAAACCAGGAGTGGTGATGTCTGAATGCAAGAGAGATGGATGTTTAGGGCCCAAACAAAGAGCAAATTCTCCCTTGCTTGGCCTTTTTGTTCTACTCAGGCTCTCAAAGACTTAGATGGTGCTGACCTACATCGTACAGGAAATCTTCTGATTTAAATGCTAACCTATTCTTTTTTTCTTAAAATATAATTTATTGTCAAATGGCTAACATACAGTGTGTCAAGTGGGCTCTTGGTTTTTGGGGTAGATTTCCGTGGTTCATCACTTATATATAACACCCAGGAATACTACTTGGCAATGAGAATGCTAATCTATTCTAAAAACACCTTCACAGACACACCCAGAAGTAATGTTTTACCAGTTTTCTGGTCATCCCTTAGCCCAGTCAAACTGACACATAAAATTACCCATCACAGAGGGTAAACAGAATTTTGAGGAAAGGTGATTGTTTCAACCTAGACTTTGTGATAATGGAAGGAAAAATTCTATAGAGAAGAAAAAAGGAAATATTAGAGAAAACAGTGATGCAGTCTGGGGACATTTATGGTAAGCTGAGATTTTCAAAAAGACAAAGAGAAAGGTAAAAAGTATGTTGGAGATATTTTTCTGCCTTCATTAATCTGGAGAAGGAATTGAGGTCCACCTACACTTGGAAGGGAAGAAGGAGCATGAGACTACACTTTGAGAATCCTTTAGTGCTAGAAGTAACCAAGAAAATAATGAGCACTGACCTTGAAACTCTCAACACCACTAAAATCATCCCACTGAGAGCAGATGAAAGAGATAGAGTTAAGGGATAGCTGTTAATCATCAATATGCTGTCAATTATAAAAATAGTTCTCCCCAGTTGGTGTCCCTGATGCTGGCCTACAGAATAAAGGAAAAGTTTAAGAATCTGAAACCAGAGGTGCTTAATTTTGAAGCCACAAACTGTGAAACACAATCAAGAGAAAATCCAATCTCTAAATAACACATAAATTGCTTATCGATAGGAAACAGCATATTTCGCTAAGGCTAAGCCAGGCTACATTATGTTCAATTCCACAATGCAACAGTTTCCAATCTGAGTTGGAGGAGGGCCATATATGTGAAAAAAATCTCTGAAACAACTGCTTGAAAGAGTTGCACGTAATCAGTTCCCATCCTCGACTGTCAGTAGAATTATGAATTTGTGATTCTAAAAAATAGGTATTGGGTATTTAGATGCGATGTAAAGATAATCTGACTGATCAATATTAATGATGAAGGAGGACAGGGCAAGCTGAGTGCAAAATACAGGCTAACAGAAACACACCGCCCCCCCCCCCCCATAGGTGGAATATGTGTGATATTCCTGAGATGCTCCTGGCTACCCAAGAACAAAGGAAAGGGGTTTACGTGCTTGCCATGGTAATGTGGGAAACTAAGGCAAATGAAAAATTAAATTCCCTTATTGCCTACAGCCCATTGACAAGTCCTTGAAATTGGCAGAGTGACCTCTCTCTAGGAGCTCAGCTGTCTGGATGATGACACTTTCTTAGGGGCAAAAGAGAATCTTAGCTTAATATTAACCCAACCTCAAGGATCCTGTAAGTCTACTTCCTTTATTTCAACTACCCCAAGATATATGCTGGCCATCATACTCCAAGTTTATGGCCTCCCGACATACATCTGAAGGGTCTCATGACTGAGGTTTTATTAAACAGTAATAAATGGTGTTTCCCTAGCAACAGCTAGCCCCTCAAGGTCCTGAAAACCTTGCTTTCAAAATACCTTAGAGACTTACTCAATCACTGGCTCCCCAGCCTCAATTTGAGGGTATGTAATCAGTTACACAATCCCAGTGCACTCTTCCTGCCCATGGGTCCTATCCCTTTTTTACACAAAGACGTCTTCAAGAATTCTTTCTTGGCCTTTGGCTCCAGACCACCATCACCTCATCCCACCATCACCCCAAAACTTTATCATTAAGATTCCAAATTTAACATATAATTTATAACATAAATTTATAACATATAATTTAATAACTGATATTTTAAATTTCAAAATCTTATAAAGTTAATATGCAATTACAAGTTGATATCTTTAGAGAAAATTACTTTATAAGATTTGGAAATTTTCTTAAGAATTTGGGAAGGTGTGTTAGAAAATCAAAAGTACTTAAAATATATCAAAATGATAAAAGTACTTTGAAATACTTTTAACATGTTAACTAAGTTTGTATATGCTACCAAATATTAATAACACACTTCTTAAAAAGTGTTTCCTAGGGGCACTTGGGTGGCTCAGTGGGTTGAGCATCTAGCTTAGCTCAGGTCATGATCTCATGGCTTATGGGTTCAAGCCCCGTGTTGGCCTCTGTGCTGACAGCTCAGAGTCTGGAGCCTGCTTTGGATCCTGTGTCCCTCTTTTGCTCTGCTCCTCCCCTGATCATGCTTCTCTCTCTCTATCTCTCTCTCTCTCTCTCAAGAATAAATAAAACATTAGGTGATGTCAGCTAGTGGAATAGGAAGACCCAGATCTTCCTTCTCCTTTGGAGGCACGAACTAAACAACAATCTGTGGACAAGTTCCCTTTGTGAGAAATGCAAAAACAAGTTAAGAAGCATTTGCACCCCCAGGTGAGTGTGAAACTAGTCCTATAAAAGCTGTTAGAAAAATTCACGGCCTTCACTCGTCATCGTCCCTCCTACCAGCACATTGCCGTGAGGTTGGGAGAAAACTCCCAGCTCTTGGGTTCTCTGTAGGGAGGGAAAAAGAGCACTGGACGGTACATCCAATATTCACATATTTTGAAGGCTGCCTCAGAGTCTGACGTTTATCTTCCTGAGTCTCAGTGTTGCAAGGAAAGTGTTCCAGGTTGGGGGCCACTGAGAACAAAGGTGGCATTCTTGGCTAGCACACACTTACACACCATACTACCTCCTCCGGGTTCAATTCAGAATAAGCAAGAGAAAATCCGTAACTCCCAGCTTCTCTCTGGAGAGGGAAAAGGTTGGTGCACGTGTCTAACATTCTGGTTTTTCAGGGGGCTGCCTGAGGGACTAATTTCTGTTCCACAAATTTGGACCGCTGACAGAAACTGAAATACTCTTAGAAGCCTGGGGGCTTCTACTGAGAGAAAAAGAACTGAGAAGCTTTCCGCAGCTCCAGAGAACCTGCAGTACCATAGACAGGCATGAGAGGGAGCAAGAGATTACAAGTTCCTGAAAGAAAGACTCCGCAAATTCTTCAAACTGGCAATTTACACACACACACACACACACACACACACACACACATCCAAAGAGGCATCCATAGAAAAGGATGAAGAGGTCCCCATAATCTCTAGCCAAGCTGACTGGTGAAAGTCTTTCCCTATATGAAGCCAGCCCACAGATTGAGAAGTGGTATTTTTTTTTCAAATATGCTGATCCCAACACAGTTACAAGATACATGAAGAAACACGGCTCATTAAAAGGAAAATACACACACACACACGCACACACACACACACACACATGCACATACACAAAAATTAAGTCTAAAAAAACTGAGGTGTATGACTATTCCAACAGATAATTCAAAAGAAACTTCATAAGGATGCTCAACAAGCTCAGGAATACAACGCATAAGCAAAATAAGAATATAAACAAAGAGATAGGTAATATGAAAAATATCCAAACAAAAAGCAATTTATCACATACGAGGGACCTTCCATAAGATCATCAGCAGATTTCTTAGCTGAAACCTTGCAGACCAAAAGGGAATAGAATGATATATTTAAAATGTTGGAAGAAAAAAACCTGTCAGCCAAGATTACAATACCTGGAAAAACTGTCCTCTGGAAATGAAGGAGAAATAACAACTTTCATGGATAAACAAAAGCTAAGGAAATACACCACTAGACCTGCTTTAAGAAAATGCTAAAGGGAGTTCTTTTAAGGTGAAATGAAAGGATGTTAAACATAACACAAAAGCATACAGAAGTATAGAGCTTGCCGATAAAAGTAAATATAGTAACAAATACAGAATACAGCGTTCTTTTTTTTTTCCTTTTTTTTTTTTAACGTTTACTTATTTATGAGACAGAGAGAGACAGAGCGTGAATGGGGGAGGGTCAGAGAGAGGGAGACACAGAATCTGAAACAGGCTCCAGGCTCCGAGCTGTCAGCACAGAGCCGGACGCGGGGCTCGAACTCATTGACCGCGAGATCGTGACGTGAGCTGAAGTCAGCCGCTTAACGACTGAGCCACCCAGGCGCCCCAGAATACAGCGTTATTTCAATGGTGGCATATAAGTCACTTTTAATTGTAGCATAGATAAAAGGAAAATGTATTAATAATAACTATAACACAAGTATGTTAATATGCACAATATAAAATACACATTATATAAAATATATAATATGCACAATATAAAAAGATATAAGTTGTGATATCAATCATGTAAACTGTGGTGGTAGGAGGAAGAGATAAAACAGTAGTTTTTGTGTGCAGTTGAAGCCATGATATGCTTAAACTAAATTGCTGTAACTCTAAGCTGTTTTACGTAGTAAGCACAGTGGTAACCACAAAGAAAATACCTATAGAAGATACAAAAAGAAAAAGGAATCAAAGAATATCACTACAAAAAGTCAATACAGGGGTGTCTGGGTGGCTCAGTTGGTTAAGGATCCGGGTCTTGGTTTCAGCGCAGGTCAAGATCTCACAGTTTGTGATTTCGAGTCCTGCACCAGGCTCTGCACTGACAGTAAGAAGCCTGCTTGGGATTCTCTCTCTTCCTCTCTCTGCCACTGCCTGACTCATCACGCATGTGTGTGTGCTGTCTCTCCTCTCTCTCTCTCTCTAAAATAAATAAATAAACTTAAAAAAAAAGTAAACACAACACAAAGAAGACGGCAAGAGACGAAAACAGGAACAGAAAAACTCTAGACAGACATAAAACAATTAAGAATGGTGGGGTGCTTGGGTGGTTTACTTGTTAAGTGTCTGACTCGATTTTGGCTCAGGTCATGATCTCATGGTTTGTGGGTTTGAACCCCTGCATCAGGTTCTGCACTGACAGTGTGGAGCTTGCTTGGGATTCTTTTTCTTCCTCTTTTGGCCCCTCCCCTGCTCTCTCTCTCTCTCAAAAAATAAATAAACTAAAAAAAAAAAAAAAGAAAGAAAGAAAAAGAATGGCAAGTAAGGAAGTAAGCCTTCCTTATCCATAATTACTTTCAGTATAAATGGATTAAACTCCTTGATCATAAGACATAAAGTGGCTAATGGATTTTTAAAAAGACTCAACTATCTGCTATCTATAGGGGACTCCCAGGCACTCACAGTCTGGAAATTAAAAGATTTAAAGGGATATTGCATGTAAGTGGTGAGAGCAGGAGCAGCTATTCTTAATTCTTACAAAATAGACTTTAAGTCAAAAACTGTGACAAGAAGGGCGCCTGGATGGCTCATTCAGTTGAGTGTCCGACTTCGGCTCAGGTCATGATCTCATGGTCTGTGAGATCGAGCCCCGCGTTAGGCTCTGTGCTAATAGCTCAGAGCCTGGAGCCTGCTTCAGATTCTGTGTCTCCCTCTCTCTCTGCCCCTCCCCTGCTCATGTTCTGTATCTCTCCCTCTCAAAAATATATAAACATTAAAAAAAATTAAAAAAAAACTGTCACAAGAGACCAACAGGAGCAATAATTCACCAGGGAGATAAAGCAATTGTAAATATTTTTCCATTTAACATCAGAGAACTCAAATACATAAAGCAAAGATTGACAGACCTGAAAGGAGAAATTAACACGATAAATTTCTATACTCCACTTTCAGTAGTGGATAGAAGATTCAGGCAGAGAGAAAATCAATAAGAAGATTTGAATATTGATTGTTAGGTCAATATTATAGAACATTACAGACATTATAGAACATTCTACCCACCAGCAGCAGAATGCAAATTCTTCTCAAGTGCACACAGACTATTCTCAATGATAGATCACATGTTAGCTCATAAAACAAGTTTTAACAAATTTAAGAAGATTTAAATCATACCAAATGCTTTTTCTGGCCACAATGGAATGAAGCTAGGAATCAATAGCAGAAGGAAAACTGGAGAATTAACAAATATATGGAAATGAAACAATACATTCCCAATGAGTCAAACAAAAAAATCTAAAGGAAATTAGAAAATATCTCGAGACAAATAAAAATAAAAAAACCAACATAACAATACTTATGGGATAGAGCAAAAGCAGTATTATGAGGGAATTTATAGTGATAAGCGCCATTAATAAAAAGGGGAAGGGTTTCAAATAAACAACTTTACTTCAAGGAACAAGGGGGGGAACCCAACAAAGCCCAAAGTTAACAGAAGGAAGGAAATAATAAAGATTAGAGCTGATTAAAGCAAAATAGAAAAAACAGGAAAATAATAGGAAAAAATCAACGAAACTAAAAGTTTTTTGGTTTTTTTTTTAAGATAAATACAATTGACAAACCTTTAGCCAGACTAACAAAGAAAAAAGAGAAAGACTCAAATAAATAATAAAGAAATGAAAGTGGAGACATTATGGCACAGACTGGATTTTCATGCCCCCTCATATTCATAAATTAAATCCTAATCCGCTATGTAAAGATTTTAGGAACTGGGGCCTTTGGGAGGTAATTAGATCATGGGGGGCTTCACTGTCATGAATGGGATTGGTGTCCTTATAAAAGAGACTCCAGGGAGCTCTTCGACCCTTTTTTTTTTATGTAAGTATACAACAAAAACGCAGCCACCTAAGAAGCAGGAAGTAGTCTCTCACCAGGTATCATATTTATCGGTGCCTTCATCTTGGACGTCCCAGATTCCAGAACTATAAGAAATAAATTTCTGTTGTTTATAAGCCACCTTGGCTATGGTATTTTTGTTAGAGCAGCTCAAACAGGCTGACATATTACAACTGACACCACAGAATAAAAATGATCGTAAGAGATTACTATGAACAATTATATGCCAACAAATTGGATAATCTAGGGAAATGGATAAATTTCTAACACATACAACCTACCAATACTGAATCATAAAGAAATAGAAAATATGAACAGACCTATAATTAGTAAGGTATTGAATCAATATGCAAAATCTGCCCCCTTCCCCCCTCCAGAAAAGAAGTCTAGGACCAGATGGCTTCACTGGAGAATTCTACTAAACATTTAATGAAGAATTAATACCAATTCTCAAATTTACCCAAAACACTTGAAGAAGAGGGAACACTTTCTAACTTGTGCTAGGAGGCCAGCATTCCTTTGATACTAGAGCCAGAAAAAGACACTACAAGAAAAGAAAACTATAGGTTAATGTCCCTAATGAGTACAGATGCAAAAATTCTCAAGAAAAGACTAGCAAACAGAATTTAACAGCACATTCAAATGATCATACACTGTGACCCAAAGGGATATATCCTTAGGATGCAAGAATGATTTAGCATATAAAAACCACTGACAGAAAAAAGGATTTAAATCACATGATTGTCTCAATAGATATAGAAAACCAATTGTCAAAATTCAATACACTTCCATGATAAAAATTTCAACAAACTACAAATAGAAGAAAATTACCTCAATATAATAAAAGCCATATCTGAAAAGCCCACATCTAACATTATGTCCAACAGAGAAAAACTGAAAGCTTTTCCTCTAAGATCAGGAACAGGGCAAGGACGCCCACTCTAACTCCTATTTAACACAATACTGGGAGCCCTAGCAGAGCAATTAAGTAAGAAACAGAAATAAGATGGATCCAAATTAGAAAATAAAAAGTAAAATTATCTCTGCTTACAGATTACATGATATTATATGTAGAAAACTCTAAAGATTCCAAAAATAACTTTTAGAAATAATAAACAAATTAAGCAGAGTTACAAGCTACATAAGCAACATGCAAAAATCAGTTGCATTTCTACACACAAAAAACACACTATCTGAAAAGAAAATTAAGGGAAAAACTCATTTAAAATAGCATGAAAATTAAAACTTTGGATAAAACTTAACTAAGGAGGTGAAAATTCCTATATTGAAAACTGGAAAACACTGATCATACCAATTTAAAGAAGGTACAAACTAATGGGAAGATGTTCATGGATTGGAATACTTCATATTGTGAAAATTCCATATTATCTAAAACAATGTAAAGGTTCAGTGCAATTCCTATCAGAATCCTAGTGGCACTTCTGAAGTACAGACAAAATAATCCTAAAATTCATTTGGATCCCCAAAGAACCCCAAATGGTCAAAACAATCTTGAGAAAGGAAAACAAATCTGGAGGCATTACACTTCCTGACTTCAAAACATATTATAAAGCTACAATGATCAAAATAGTATGATACGACATAAAGACGGCCATACAGACCAATGGGACAGGAAAGACAGCCTAGGCACAAATCCAAATATATATGGTCAAATTATCTCCTACAAGGGTACAAAGTGTGCACAAAGAGGAATGGCTATTCTCCTCAACAAATGGTGTTGGGGAAACTGGATATTCACATGCAAAAATATAAAACTGGACCCTTAATTTATACCACACCAAAAAAATCAACTCAAAATTGATTTAAAACTTAAGTGCAAGAACTGAATTCATAAAACTGCTATAGGAAGGCATAGATGAAAAGTTTGAAAACATTGGGCTTGGCAATGATTTCTTGAATAAGACCCCCTGAAGCTTTCTGTGCAGCAAAGGACAATCAACAGAGTGAAAAGACAACCTACAGAGTGGATGGAAATATTTTCAAACTATATATTAGATAAGGGGTTAATACCCAAAATACATAAGAAAAAAATATATATATATTTAAATATATATATTTTTTATTTATATATATAAATATATATTTGTATATTATATATATATATAACAAATACAAACAAACAAAACAAATAACCTTATTTAAAAATGTGGAAGAGTTTTGAATAGATACTTCTCCAAAGAAGACATGTAAATGACCAAGTATAGGAACAGGTACTTAACATCACTAATCAACAGGGAAATGCAAATCAGAGTCGCAATAACATCACTTCACATCTGTTAAGATGGTCATCATAAACAAAATAAATGAAATAAAAAGAAAGAAGAGAAAGAGGAAGATAGGAAGGGAAAGAGAGTGCGAGAAAATGGGATGGGGTAGAAAGGGAGAGATTAAGGGAGAGAGGGAGAAAGCAAGAAACATTAGGTATTGGTGAAGATGTGGAATAATTGGAACTGTGTGTTGGTGGTGGGAATATTATATGCTGCAACACTATGAAAAACATGGAGGTTTATAAAAAAATTAAAAATGGAACCATCATATGATCCAGCAATCCCACTTACGGGGATTTACCCAAAAGTATTGAAAATGGGCTCTCAAGGAGATACTCATACTGTCATGTTCTTTGCAGTAATTGCCAAAAAGTAGAAATAACCTTAGTGCCCATCAGTGGATGAACAGATAAAGCAAATGTGGTATACACACACTTAGTATCTTAATTCATTTTTTAAAAGAAGAAAATACTGTCATATTCGACAACACGCATGACACTTGTGAACATTATGTAAGTAAAATAAGCCAGTCACAGCAGGACAAATATTCTGATTCCAACTTATACGAGGTACCTAAAGTAGCTAGACTACTTGTGGAGATTTGTAACTAGCAATTCAGGTTCTAGTTGAAAAAAAAAAAAAGTGCTTGAAAAAAAAAAGTGCACCAGTTCAGCAATCATCCTCCTTGGTATTTATCCAAAGAGGTTGAAAACTTCTGTCCACACAAAAACTTGCACATACATGTATGTAGCAGCTTTATTCATAGTTGCCAAAATTTGGAAGAAACCAAGATGCCCTTCAGGAGGTGAATGGATAAATAAACTTTGGTACATCCAGACAATAGAATATTATTCTGCACTCAAAGAGAAATGAGCTAATGAGTCATGAAAAGACAGAGAGAAGCCTTAAGTGCATATTACTAAGTGAAAGAGGCCAATCTGAAAAGTCTACTTATTTCCAACTATATGACCTTCTGGAAAAGGCAAAACTATGGAGACCATAAAAAGGCCAGTAGTTTTTAAGAGGGGGTGAAGGTTGAATAGGCAGAATGCAGAGGATATTTAGGGTCGTGAAAATACTGTTTCTGATATTATAATGATAGATACATGTCATTATATGTTTGTCCAATCCCATAGAAAGTACATCACCAGAAGTTAACCTTAATATAAACTATGGACTTTGGGCGATTATGATATGTCAGTGTAGGTTCATCCCTGGTAACAAATGTACCATCCTAGTGAGTGACGTTGATAATGGGGGAGGCTATGCATATGTGGGGGCATAAGGTATATGGAAAATCTCTGCACCTTTCTTTCAGTTTTGTTGTGAACCTAAAATTGATCGAAAATAATAATGCTTCTATTTAAAAAAGTCCATCTGTGAATGTTCTTCACAACAGCCAACTGAAAAGCATTAAAAAACTCACATTTAACATTCATATACCATTCACTCTCCTGCCACCCAATTCAAACTGGTTCCTCCCCTATAACTCTGCCAAAACAGGCCTCCACAAGGTCAACAATGACCTCAGTGTCACTGAATCTAAAGGATGTTGCTCACCTCTCATCTTCCTGGACACCTTAGCACTGTTAGCCATGGTTGACCACACCCTCCTTCTTGGAACACCCCAAGTTGTTTCCTCACTGGCTTCTCCTTCCTTCCTTTGGACAATCATCTTCCTCTACAGGCCAATGTTGTGGTCCCTGAGCCTCAGTCCTAGACTTCCTTGTGTCTTATTAACTCCTTAGGGATCCCACTAGAACCAATGGCTTCATTTACCCCTTCACCCATTTGTCTCACAAATTGTAGCTCCAATTAACTGTCTTTCCTGCAGTCCAAGCTTATACAGCCAATGTCCACTAGATACTTCTGCTAAGAAGGTTTCAGGGAAACTTCAGATTCAACAGAATAGCTGTAGCTTATCGAAAACTTGCTATGTGCCCATACAATGAGCTCCATGAACGATTAACTGGAGGCTGCTCTAGAGAAGAACCTCTAGAAAGAAGTTCTAGCTTTCTGAGTTGGTCCATGAATCTGGAGGAGGCCTCCTTGGAAAAATGACATTTATCTGAGGCCTGGGATGAGCTGAGTTAACCAAGTAAAGCTGTGGGAGTGGGGAGAAGGTGTCATCAGAATGTGAAGAGAGCCACAGTTAAGAACTCATGGTCTTAAAAGCAACAAAAAGAAAGGATGCCTGGATGGCTGTCGATTGTGTGTCTGACTCCTGATTTCAGCTCAGGTCATGATCCCAGGGTGTGGGATTGAGGCCTGTGTTGGGCTCCACACTGAGCATGTAGAGCCTGCTTAAGTTTCTCTCTCTCCCTGGGGTGCCCGGGTGCTCAGTCAGTTAAGCGTCTGACTTCAGCTCAGGTCAAGACCTCACAGTCCGTGAATTTGAGCCCCGCATTGGGCTCTGTGCTGACAGCTCAGAGCCTGGAGCCTGCTTCAGATTCCTGTCTCCCTCTCTCTCCCCCTTCCCCACTCACACTCTGTCTCTGTCTCTGTCTCTGGCTCTCAAAAATGAATAAATGTTAAAAAAAAATTTTTTTTAAGATTCTCTCCCCCACCCCTCCCCACTCATGCTCTCCTTCTCTCTCTGTTTCAAAAATAAAAATAAAAAGGGGAGTCTGGGTGGCTCAGTCAATTAAGTGTCCGACTTCGGCTCGAGTCATGATCTCACCAGTTCGTGAGTTCAAGCCCCGCGTCAGGCTCTTTGATGCTAGCTCGGAGCCTGGAGCCTGTTTCCAATTCTGTGTCTCCCTCTCTCTCTCTGCCCCTTCCCCATTCACACTCTGTCTCTCTCAAAAATAAATAAACATTCAAAATTTTAAAAAAATAAAATAAAAAAATAAAAATAATAAAAAAACTCACGGTCAATTTGCTCAATTCTTTAATATGGACACACCAACTTTCCTTGGTTTTCCTCTATGTCTATGCGCTAAATTAATTCCTTCCTTCGTTTCACCATGCACCTTTTTAAAATACTTTCTGTCTCTGCGTTTTCATTCTTCAGTCATTACAAGCTTACTTCACAAAGTTTGAAAATCTCCGCACACATGACGATGCTGACCTTCATAGCTCAACTGGGCTATCCCACCAACTTGTCGTTCCTGATATTATTGCTTAAGTGCTCTTCTTGCTTCTCTGCAGTGTCCCTCTCAGTCTTTTGCACTGGCTGGCTCCTCCTACCTGACCTAGCCTAGAGCATTGGTTTCCATGAGGTTATTTTCCAGAACATCACTTCTCACTTTACATACGTTTTCAGGGAGTCGCATCCTAGTCGCATGGTTTTGTCATATACATGCAGTCGGCTTTCAAATACATAGGTCCAAATTCACTGGTTCACAGAATCACAGGCTTGTCCCTTCCACAGTTTTTCTTTGTTCTCACTCACGTCAGAATGTTCCAGACTCAACTCATTGTTATCCCCGGAAACATGCTTCTCTTTGTAATATAATAATATGATCATCTCCACATAAGCGCAAAGGACAATCTTGAGAGCAGCCATAACTATTTGTTTTTCTCACCAACAAAACCCCATTATTACCAAATCCCTGATTATTTTCTAAATAGCTCTTTACTTTCCTTATTTTCTTCTCCCTGACTTCTCTTTTTTTTTTAATTAAAAAAAAAATGTTTATATTTGAGGGGGGGAGGGGCAGAGAGAGGGGGAACACAGAGGACCCAAAGCAGGCTCTGCACTGTCAGCGCAGAGTCCTATGCTGGGCTCGAACTCACCAACAGTGAGATGACGATCTGAGCGGAAACCGAGAGTCAGATGCTTACCTGACTGAGCCACCCAGGCGCCCCTTCCTCCCACACTTCTCTTACCGCAAATCTGACATTCGTTATTTTGGCTTCAGGTATTCTATAAACCTGAAAGTTCATAAAGCCTGTTTGAATGTGTATGCTTTTTCTCTTCCTAATTTATTCCGTTGTATTCTAATCACATAAAAATGCCTAAATCACATAAAAATGCCAACTGCTTAGGCAAAGGATTTAGAAATATTATCGAATTCTAAAATCAGATTCAATGGTCTCCAAAAAGGTAGGAACCACTTACCTAGAGCAATCCTATCTCCAAACTTTATTTCCACATAACCGTCAATAAAAAGAATTGCAGTATAGACATCAAAATACATGTATATATTCATAAAGTACGCATATGCTATATCTCGTCTGTACATTCAATATTACAAAACCTTGGTTTCTTAATTTAAAATTGAAACGTTAATAAAAAGGCCAATTCTAATATCTTCTTTACTCACCCCAGTAGACCAGGGTTGAACATACTAAAATGCAGACTGTGACCTAGATAAAACATTTCAATCCAATGATCCCACTTCTTTGAGTTCTCTTTTTGCTGCCTTCACTGTTGCTTAAAGTGTTGTCGACCCGTGGTCTACAAGATAAATTAGTACCACTTATCATGGCTTACAAAACTGCCACAATTCTCTCTAAACCAGCATCCTACGTTTATCCCCTTCGCATGTTCCCTTGGTCCTTTTTTTCTTTTACTCATCCATTTACTAAATACACCAAGAATTTTCACACAGCTGTGAGATTGGTTCTGCTGTTCCCTCTCCTTAGAAATGCCCTTCTTCTCCCTTTCTCTCTGCACCCCCCGCCCCTGCTCGTGCTCTGTCTCTCTCTTTCTCAAAAATAAATATTAAAAAATATATTTTAAAAAGAGGGGCGCCTGGGTGGCGCAGTCGGTTAAGCGTCCGACTTCAGCCAGGTCACGATCTCGTGGTCCGTGAGTTCGAGCCCCGCATCAGGCTCTGGGCTGATGGCTCGGAGCCTGGAGCCTGCTTCCGATTCTGTGTCTCCCTCTCTCTCTGCCCCTCCCCCGTTCATGCTCTGTCTCTCTCTGTCCCAAAAATAAATAAAAAACGTTGAAAAAAAATTAAAAAAAAAAAAAAAAAAGAGGGGTGCCTGGGTGGCTCAGTCGGTTAAGCATCTGACTTCAGCTCAGGTCATGATTTCATGGTTCGTGAGTTCAAGCCCCGCGTTGGGCTCTGTGCTGACAGCTCGGAGCCTGGAACCTACTTTGGATTCTGTGTCTCCCTTTCTCTCTGCCCCTTCCCTGCTCACTTTCTCTCTCTCTCTCTCAAAAATAAATAAACATTTAAAAAAAAGTATAAAAAAAAAGAAATTCTCTTCTTGCCCTCCCAAACGAGCCAGTATAGTAAAGTGTTCAAGCATGAACTCTACAGGGCCAGACCACAGATATTCCAGATACTGGAATAGAGTCCCTTGTACATTAGACATTAGAATTTGTACATTATAGCCATGTACATTAGTTAGCAGTTCTCTCTAAGGCCCCGTAGGTAGGTGGCTTCAACAACGGATATTTATTTCTCACAGTTCTGGAGTTTAAATTCAAGGTGCTGACAAATTCCCGTTCTTGGTGGGGGCTGGCTTCCTGGCTTGGAGACAGCCACCTTCTCACTGGGTGCTCACATGGCCTTTCCTCCCCCTGCAAGTAGAGGAAGGGAGCTCTAGTCTTTTGTCCTCTTCTCATAAGGCCAGGAATCCCATCAGGAAGGTCGCACTCTCATGACCTCATCTAAGTCTGATTACCTCTCAAAGACCCCCACCTCCAATACGGAGAAAGGGGAACCCTCCTGCGCTGTTGGTGGCAATGCAAACTGGTGCGGCCTCTCTAGAAAACAGGATGGAGCTTCCTCAAAAACTTAAAAATAGAACTACCCCACGATCCAACAATTGCACTGCTAGGTATTTACCCAAAGGATACAAAAATCCAGATTCAAAGGGGCACATGCACCCCAATGTTTATAGCAGCATTATCAACAATAGCCAAACCATGGCGAGGGCCCAAATGTCCATGAACTGATGAGTGAATAAAGAAGATATGAGATTTATGTATATAATGGAATATTATTCAGCCATCAAAAAGAATGAAATCTTGCCGTTTTGCAATGACGTGGATGGAACTAGCATGTATTATACCACGTGAAACAAGTCAGTCATGTATGGAATTTAGCAACAACACAAAACAGATGGACATATGGGAAGGGAGGGGGAAGAGAAAGAGGAAAACAAACCATAAGAGACTCTTAATGACAGAACAAACTGGGAGGTGAGGAAGGGAGGTTGGTGGGGGATGGGCTGGAAGGGTGATGGGTATTAAGGACACGACTTGCTGTGATGAGCACTAGAAGTGATGAATCACTGAAATCTACTCCTGAAACCAATATTGCACTATGTGTTAACTAACTCTAATTTAAATAAATTTTTTTTTTAAAAAGACCCCACCTCCAAATGCCATCACATCCAGGAATAGGGCTTTATATATGAAATGGGGGGGGCACAAACATTCATTCTACAACATCTGGCTTCTCTCTATCAACTTGTCAAATGTTGGCCGGCTAATCTAATCAACCCCTAAGTTCCCAGAGTCTCCTCAAACCTAGGGAGCAAAGTGGTGCTGGTCGTCAGCCCACAAACTCTTTTCATTGACCGTCCCTCCTCTGCCCCTTTGCTTATATTTTGTGCACTAATGACGATCCTATACCTCTCTTAATTTCTATGTCGTTATATATTTTATGATACACATATCCAATAGATTCTATCACAGCTGGAAGTGCCCTTAAAGAACAGGTAAATCAACACTTTCATTTCTACAGAGGAAGAGGCTGAAACTCGGGAAGATAAAAGAATTTACTTGACAGCCAAGTTGATTTATTCCACAACATGCCTTACCAAATGAAATCATTTCATTTCTGGATCTTTTTATGACTTGCTAAGCTCGTAAAATAAGTTCAATGAAGACAAAACTGTTTCTCTCATCTTCTCTGGCAAGAAGATTAAGTTCATGACAACAGATACTTTTGTCACTATTATACCTCAAGGTTTACATCAAATATTTATTTTTTTTAAATGTACCCTCAGTTTCAATAACGAACTTTTTGGAGCGAAGAAACAGTGTATTAAATATAGACATATATTTGAGACCAGCAATAACACACGAATTCCTATAAATAAATATAACTGTTTTCTTTCCATGTCCAAAATCTTGTGTTTAAACCTTCTTCACATTCCAGAGACTAAAGGCTCTTGCCTTTCAGTGAGCATGTGGATCATCAGACCTAAAATCACGACCTTGATCTCTTACTTACTTTTGATCAACAATGTCATTCCATGATATCCAAAGAATTCTGGAAGTTTCCTCCCTTTAATTTCTATTTATGTTTTTCTTTTCTAGCCCCCAAATTCATTCAGAAACACCTGACAGAAAAATTATTAATATTTTGAATCTCACGTCGTCCCCTTCTAGTTTGTTTGCATTTCTTGCACATCTCATCTAAGAGACTTGACAGTTTCCACACGACTCTTCAGCATACGTAACAACTTGCTCCAAGATACTGCCACAGAGGACTATCTTTCCATGAAGCGTTTTTTGAATGTATGAATAGAGGCAAGAAGAATGGAGCTGTAATTCCTAATTCAACCTCTGTCTCCATCAGATCATGTTGAAGTGCATCTGCTAGCATAAGCTCATATGGCACGGGTGGGTCTTATTCAATTGCTTTGTGTTTTCTGCTTTATATACCATAATACCTTGGATAAGACTGTAATAAAAATCTTATTAAGGGCGCCTGGGTGGCTCAGTCGGTTAAGCGTCCGACTTCGGCTCAGGTCATGATCTCGCGGCCCGTGAGTTCGAGCCCCGCGTCGGGCTCTGTGCTGACAGCTCAAAGCCTGGAGCCTGTTTCAGATTCTGTGTCTCCTTCTCTCTGACCCTCCCCCGTTCATGCTTTGTTTCTCTCTGTCTCAAAAGTAAAAATAAATGTTAAAAAAAATCTTATTAATATTTATAAGAAAATCTAAGGGCTAAGTTTGCTGCTAAAGCCCTAATGAATCCAAAAGCCAATTAATGACATGATAAAAAAAAATCATACACCCCCATATGTCTTCATCCTTTTAGTCTGAATGCCCATACTAAAATAATGGCATATCTCAGATTCTTGTAAGCATCAGTATTCCCTCCCCCCCCCCCCCCCCACACAATGTAGAACCAATAAATGTTCAAGGAAGGAGAGAAGAGGTAAAGAAGGAACTTTGGGAATGAAATTTGTTTACTCAGCTCCCATGTTTATTTTGTTGAAATTTATTACGGCCCGTAATTGGTTACTTTCAACGTTTCCGATGTTGGTACCGTTTCCAAATCATAAGACTTACGGAAAGGCCACACATTTCAGGGTAGTCTGAATACAGAATATAAGAACAGTGGGAGGCAGAGCGAGACACATGAGGAGGCAAAGGGCCAGGAAAATGTGATGGTGGACTCATGTGGCATCCCAGTACCCATGCCATCTCTCAGAAAGTTTGGCTTCAATCAAGTTGTTTTGGGAATGCATTCCTTAGAGATATGTGTCTTCCGTTATTAACTGCCCCACGCGGGCACTGTCAGGCCATCAGTGACTTCCAACGCTTTAATTTCAGATGAGAAGGCAAGGGGAAAGTATTTCAGTGTCACCCACTTTCGCAATGGAAGGTGGTTTCCTGGCTCTCGAATACAAGCACAAGTGTGCCTTCTGTGAACTGGTATCAGACAAGGGATGTCAAAGGATTCAACAGGCTGCGAGTCATAGATGGAGTAAACAGAGAATTTGACATTGAAGTGTGGATTAGTGAAACTCTATGCCCCTTTCGACAAGATTTAAAGTGCAGTGATATATTTCTTCTCCTTACATCATTTTGGGGCAAAACCCATCTCTGTCCAAGTAACCAGCCAGTTTGCCAAGGGATAAAAGTAAACAGCATCTAGCATCCCCAAATAAAAATATAGCGAATATTGTCAGTTAAGTGGAAGGAAGCTATCAGAAAGGAACTCAGAAGGCTGTAACCAGGCTATGGCAGTAAGAAGACAAATACACTAGCCTCTGTCATTTTGACATCAATTGACTAATTTGCTCCAGGTTTTCTTGAGGTTTCTTTTAGTGTATTTATAACCACGAAAGCATTTATTTTGGTCCCAAGATAAAAAGCCTTTTACGCAATGGTGCATATTTTTAAGGTAACAATGTTTCCATTGTCAAAACTGCCATCGAAGGGGGTAGGGAGGGAATCCTACCTACCCCATTTATTTTGTTGGTCATCAACTTTACCAAAGTACTGGTTTGGAACTTAACCTACGTTCTATTGCACAGTTGCTAGCCGAAAGAAGGAAAAAATGCTTCTCAAATGATTTCATCGTTTCTGATATCATGAAGAAGGAAAATATCTTAGACACCAATGTCCTAGGACATTCTATTCTCTAACCTGGTACCCAGAACTCGTGCATGCTGGATGAGACACAAGGGAAGAGGCAGATGTCCAAAAGATAAGTTAATCCAGATGTTTTTCCTGCTTTTTATTAATGCTGCACTCCAGCTGTTCCATCTTTATACTGGTAAATTCCCAACCAGCACACAGGACGAAAAAGCAGAAGGTAGAGGTGTTCCGAAATCCTAAGAGGCTAAAATAGTATTCTCTACGAAGTTGAAGATAACACCCAAAAACTGAGACCAGAAATTTCTAAATATTGGCAATTGTCAGAAGGTAGCAGTTGCCGAGCCTTATCCTCCTATTGGAAAACAAGACAGCAGTCTCATGACTCTACTGGCCAATGGGCAATTCTCCAATTGTCCTCGATTAAGACTGTCCCCAAGAAAATACCAAAAGAGAGATAGAGTGCAAATATGCGGGGTTTCGTTTAAGCCTTTCTCACACACGAATGAAATAGACCACAAGAATGAACACAGTTTAACAATAGCAAACAAATTAAAAGTAGTACCAGCCTTCACTTTGCTGGAAGCTACATGCGGCTCAATGATGACAAGTAAGATGTTCATTCTTAGTCTAAAAAATGTTTCCCTGGGACAGCTGTAGGGCATGGCTCAGTGGTCTGAACATCTGGTTTGATGTACCTAGACTCCTTGGAGCCATGGACTGGAATCCTGGTGTGATTCAGTTAACTCTTTATCTTTACAGAACTAAACAGAATTCCCAACTCTTTAGTGTGTGGTTCTTGGGAAGTTTTGGGAAAGATGTGCCCGCCCTGGCTCTGCTTGAAGATAAAAGAATTCAAAGAATTAAACTTGACACTTTAGCCCCAAGTTACTTGCTCTCTATTGTTTACTGTCACTGGAATAGCCTCTTTGTTGTTTATGTAGGGTCTTTCATTTAAGGATTTCAAAGTACTCACGGACATGGTCTGATGACAGAAATGAGCCATGCTCATGGTTTAAGGACAAGAAAAATGAGACACAAGAATCCCACAGTATGTCAAAGAAAAGGCAATAATGAAATCTTGTCCTTGCATTCGAGTGCACAGTCATTTTATATGACAGAATGTTCCAGGGGAGGGTGAAAGTCAGATCAATGTACATCTTGGACCATAAAGAAGGAATCTAGTGCAAGTGATATCTCCTGTAAAGCTACTGTCCAATCTGAAACAAAAGAAATTTATTAGCTTCTTTGAGTCTTGGTTGTTTTATCTCCAAACCAATGGAAATAGCGCCTATCCATTTCTGTCCAAATTTAATAGTTTCTTTGATCCTTAGTTGTTTAGCCTTAATGTTGCTAAGGAAATAATGCCCACCTATCTGGGTCCATGTAAGGATAAAATGAGACAACATCTGAGAATGGGCATAACACATAATGGGCAATGCAGAAATGTCACTCTTTCTTTCATTCTGACCCACAAGGATGGCATTATAAAGTACCCTTTAAGAACTCTCTATTCCCAGGGTGCCTGGGTGGCCCAGTCAGTCAAGCATCCAACTCTTGATTTCAACTCAGGTCATGATCTCATGGTTCCCGAGATCCAGCCCCAAATCAAGCTCCACAATGACAGCATGGAGCCTGTCTAGGATTCTCTCTGTCCCTCTCTCTCTTTCCCTCCCCTGCTGGTACGTGCATGCTCTCTTTCTCTCTCTCTAAACAACAACAACAGCAAGAGGTATGGAAGAGAGTACTTTTTAAGAGTCTGATGTCTGAACCAAATAACCTGGAAATGGCAAGCCAGCAGGATTTCCCTCACTTGTGTTGTTGTCTTTAACACAGCACACCCTCCACCCACTTAGCCATTCCTCTATGCATTCAACATACACTGAAGTACTTGTTATGTGGTAAGCTCTAGGGATACCAAAAGAAAGAAGTCAGACCTTCACAAGTGGTTTAAGAGTCTGGTGGAAAGAGACAGACATGTATACAAACATTTACAATGCAGAAGGGTGAATGACACAACAAGCCATTCCAACAACTATTTAAAGGCAGCCAGCATGCGATATATTTCCTTTCATTTCCCAGAGTACTCTGCCCACATCAACTGTTCAGGAAGGCTTTTTTTTCTACACTTTGGTATTAATAATAATGGGTAGTAGCATAGTCTTCCCTACCTGCTACATGGTTATCCTCATCCATTTCAGAAAGTTGCTAAAAGGATTAAGTAAGTTATTTTATATAAAGCACTTAGCACAGTGCCTGCACACATAAAGCACTCATTAATGTAGTTGTTATTATTGTAATTATCATGATATCATAATCAGACAATCGTGTCATCATTAAGTATAGGAAAAGGTTATGTCCCAATAATCCTAAAAATGGGACAAGGACACTGGGGCTGAAGACGGGGTCACGGTCAATCAAAAAGAGTCCTTAGCCCATACAGGCTTGATTTGCTCAACGTCCACCCCAGGCTGAAGGGCACAAGAGTGCCCTGAACTAGAGCTGTTCTAAAAGGTAAATTCAACAGTCACCTTACAAGCACTTCGAAGGACCTCCTAACAAATGCCTTCCTACTATACCTATTGCAGTTTCTTGAAATCTCCTTAGTAGGAAACACCTTGAATATTCTTGGAGAAATCATGCATTTCTCTAAGGCAGTGGTCTTCAGCTAGGAGGATATTTTGCTTCGTCTCCTCAGTAGATAATTGTAATGTCTAGAGACATTTTTAATTATCACAACAGAGTAAGAGGGCATGGTGAGCATAGAAATATTGCTGGCATCTAGGAGGTAAAGGTCAGAGACGGTACTAAATACGTTACTACGCACAGGATAGACTCCACAACATATTTATCTGATCAAAAATGTCAATAGTACCAAAGTTGAGGAATTGTGCCCTGAAGAAACACCTTTTTATTCAGGTCAACGTAGGTAGACATTCCTATTCATTATCATTTTTATTTAATTTCAAGTTACGATATAAATGATTGAGCTATAGCTTCCTTAAACAAGAATAAACAAGGCAATGAGAGCTAGAGAAAGAGTAGTGGGAAACAGGGCATGTATTCTGTAAATAATAGAATTATTTCTGTAAGGAAGCAGAAGAAAACAATCTAAGAGATATGAACTTTTCTTAGTCCGTATTTTTTACCCGAGGACCATCTCAATGAATTTCCTTGCACATTCTTTTTTGTCTTAATACTGTGGAATGCACACATATAAGGTGCTCCATAAATTCCCACTGTTTGATTAATTTCAACTATAAACCCAGACTTCATTTTATCATGTCCCTGAGGAAGCTCAAACTAGATTTCTGAAGATTCGAGAATGTACAGAATGATTTAACAGAATTTATGGAACCACTGTTGTATGTCAGACAAGGTGCTAGATGTTTGAGGCATATCAATGAACACAGCCTTCTTGGGGGCTCATATTCAATGAAGTTACGAGTAAAGTTTAAGAAATTCTTGACCTGGAATGCCTCTATATATGGCGCATTATAGTTTTCCAACCTATTTATCTGTGTCAACTCAAAAAGAGAAATTAGTTTTTAGAGAAGTTTTACCTCCACGAGAAGTTAATCTATTTCCAAGGCAACAAAGCAAAATAGACTGCAAGAACAAGCCACTCTTTTGCAGATCATTGTTTAAGAAGTTAAGGCTTGTAATTGTGTAAGAGACCAGTTGCGAAAGACATCCAAGTTTGAGTGCATTTCTCTGGTCCAGATAAAACTGGAGATGGGAGACTGAAAGATCTATTTATTCTATGAATTGCTGTGTTTTAGGAAGAAGTTTTCCACAACAAGACAATTGATAGCTTTTGAAATAGCCTGCGTGATTGTGTTAATAATAGAAGTGTTTAATTTGGTTCTGCATTACACTTGAAAGCACAAGGCATTTACCCTGAATTCTCCCTGATTCATTTCAGTGATAGCATTTAATCACTCTTCCCATTGTCCCAGTCTCAGAAGACTAACAACAGCTCAGATTTATCCTATTCCTGCATTCTTCAAGCCTGGAAATTGTTCAGGAAGATAAATGTTACCTGTCTCACAGCTCTGCTGAAGACGTGTCCCCATAAAGGTCTCAATATCTATCTCTGGGAAGTTTTCCGGGTCCTCTTTTCCCTGTATATTTTCTTACAGGTTTTCATTTACCCAAGTACTACTTTGAGTAATAGAGCTATTTTCATGTCTCCTAGATTCTATGTTACTTACAGGAAGAGACTGTGTTCAAGTATCTCTTTCCTAGGCGGCACCTAGCACAACATCTAGTATCCAAAAGTATTAGGTAAATAAAACTAATTACTGGACTCATAAATACTGGGGATGGACTGAGGGGATGGCGGCTAAGGAAATCTTGAGAACCCAAGGAAAGCAGGGGAAAAAAAAAGTATTATTGAGCTTTCTCGGACATTCACTTTAGGCACAAACCTAAGAAAAGCAACTCTCATTTCACACCTCACCTTTTCCTATTAAACATTAATTAGAATTAAGACCCTTTTCTTTCTTCCGCTCCTTAATATATTCCTCTGCTTAATCTATTCTTCTTATGCTAAATCCTTAATATATTTATAAATACATATTTATGTGTTGAACTCATACGATGCGTGGAATTTCATGAGAAAAGAAGCAAAAAGGGTTCGTACTGGAACCTGATGGGAAGACCCTTGCCACTGAGACACATGGCATCTCTGCTTCCATTTGCTGACTTTCCAAAGAGATGCCACTAATGAGTAGCCTGTGAGCCCTGAAGCCACCACCACCAACAAACCTTGAAAGTCCTTTTGGTTCTAGAACTTGATGTGAGACACAAGTTGACCAAAGAATGTCACATATTTATACGAGCCTCTATATACTAGTGCATATACTAGATGATTTCTATCTTACCGTTCACCCCTATACTTATTTATATTTTTTAATGTTATTTATTTTTGAGAGAGAGAGAGAAAGAGAGATAGGGCATGAGTGGGGGAGGGGCAGAGAGGGAGGGAGACACAGAATCTGAAACAGACCCCAGGCTCTGAGCTGTCAGCGCAGAGCCCGACGGGGAGCTTGAACTCATGAACTGCGAGATCATGACCTGAGCCAAAGTCAGACGCTTAACCGACTGAGCCACCCAGGCACCCCTATATACATATTATATTTACCTGGAAACTAAACAAACAGAATAATGAGGCCAGTGCCAAAGACAGCTCATAAAACAAGCTCCACTGTTCCACTTTCTGTTTCTGTTCCACTTTCAGTCCGTCCACCAAGGCAGAGCATTCGTCAGGTGTTGTCCAGTTTAAATCCGATGACACCCTCACACAAGAGATCCGAGTGTGCTTTGTGGTTTAAGACCCTGAGATGAGGAATTCCCAAAGTTAAAATAAGGCAATTGCCAGTACGTTTAATTAAGATTGAATATATGGCTCCAAGAGGTCAAGTCCAAACCTTAACCTTTCTTTAGGGAAGTCCAAGGCCTACCTTCTACCAGATACACCTATGATGGTTAAAGGTCTTCAATGAGCAGAGTGGTCTGAAGGAAAAAGTAGATCAAGCAGTAAGATCTTGAAATGAGAAGTATCAGTAGGTCGGAGAAAGTTGAAGAAATAATTTAAAATATTGGATGTGGAGAGGGGTTGAACTTTTTTTTTCACTTTTGTGGTTTAAGGAGTGATTTTTGGATAGCTAGTCATCATATGAGTGATCAGAAAATCAACCAACCAGCATTTTCTAATGAAATAAACAACTTTGAAAAACACTGTGTGTGTGTGTGTGTGTGTGTGTGTGTGTGTGTGTAGTTGTAGTTGCAATATAAAATGTGTTTCTATAAAATATCTGAAGCCCACTGACGTACAGGAATGTTTACTGTGTGTGTTATAAAGTGAGACAGGCTTTTAAAACTTCCCTTGACTCTTTTTTGGAAAAAGTAAACATTATCATCACCTGGTCTGAATTAGTTCAGCACTTCCTCCTCCCAAGGGATCAACCAGTTAGATGATCAGGTTCACTATTCTGCAGGACTGAGTTGTTGCTATAGGCAAAGAGTGCTGTTAGGTGGTCTTAGAAAGTACTGTGCCTTAAATTTCTTGAGCCTCAGTTTCTTCATCTATAAAATTGGGAATATGATTGGCTATTTTATAGGGTGTCAAAGTAATAACTAATGACAAATAAAAGCGTTTAATCCTGATAGAGAGTATGTGATAAATAAATATTTCCTTTCCTTCCAGCTTCCGTTCAGAGAAACAGACACCTTCTTCCATTCCCTGTTCTCCTATAAAGAGACAGGGTCACCTTTCACACACTGCCCAGAGTTGGGACACTATGACATTGTCAAGTGCTTTTCTGCTGTCAAGTTAATGAAGGATTACACCCGCCCCCTCTCCCTGGTCAGCACAGTCTGCTTACGGAAAAATAAAAAAAAAATATCTAAGAGCACTAGCAGGAATCATCTCTATATAAAAGCAATTTTCTCCAGCTTTATGACTGAGGGCAGCTGTAAATCACTCAACCCATTTGCATTTATACTGCTTTAAAAGTGGGGGGGTGGATTTAACAGAAGACCATGGGGAGGAGAAGGAAAAAAAAAGTTAGAGAGGGAGAGAGCCAAAGCATAAGAGACTCTTAAAAACTGAGAATAAACTGAGAGTTGACGGGGAGTGGGAGGGAGGGGAGGGTGGGTGATGGGCACTGAGGAAGGCACCTGTTGGGATGAGCACTGGGTGTTGTATGGAAACCAATTTGACAATAAATTTCATATTTTAAAAAAAGGGGGGGTTGTAAATGAGATGGGAAGGGTATCTACCCACTGAGAAATGTTACCCTGGGACAGAAGAGGAAATGTTTCCAAGATCACCTCCCTGTTTGGCCAGTGACAGGCTATTTGTGCCAAGAGAGTATGAGGGAGGGGTAAGAAGAGGTTACATCGAACTCCGTCTCATGGCATAAAGCTCAAAATTGGAATACCTGTTCTTAGAATTATCAGCTCCATTTGGTTTTTCTTTGCAAGTTGAGGGGAAAAAAGTTTACTTAAAATAGCTTCATCGTTTTTGTAATGCCTGATACATAAAACACTCACAGTGTTACTGATGGACGTCTTGGCTTTTACCATCTCAATGACATTTACTCCATCCCTGAGCAATTTGAGATAAGCTAAGCCAGCAGCTGGGGAGACCCCAGCTGTAACTAAGCCTGATGTCCTTGCTTCATCTAAGAGAAAGCCCATGGGGCCGAATCCAAGCATCCAAATACAGAGAAAATATTTTCCACTACCAAGGACAGATAATCTGAGCTATGTTAAACCCAGTCTCTGTGGAATTCTTACTTGAAATGTCTCACTTGGCGGTAAACCGAGGTCGCTTGAAGAATGTCATAGGAAATTTATTGAGAACAGTCTTCCGTCTTCAGCAATTATTTTACTCGAGAAATAAATGCCTGTGGCCATAGAAAGAGCAAAGGCAGCCTGTCAGCGCGGGCTGGCCTGTGTCAGTGGTCAGTCAGTCCTATGCTACGACCATAACAGGTGCTCCAGTCAGGAATGTTTCTGCAATAGTTGAATTTATCATCCGACAAATCATCAGAAAGATAAAATCATCAGATAAATGAAAAACAAAATCCTATTTTAAGCTCAAGCCAAGAGAAGGAACAGTGGTTTGCAAAAGTAGATGGAATCCAACCTTAGACCTCTTCATATTTCCAGCCTCATTTTCTGCATGTTGAGGGGAGAAGCACAGTCACAGTCATTTCGTCATTTTTGTGTAAAGGTGAATGTCCAACTGCTGATTTAGGCCTCTCCTCCCTTTAAACCAGGTTCCTCAAACAAACATTCTATAGCTTTCATGCTCACCATCTTCTTTGAGCTACCAATTAATTCTTGCTAGCCAAGAATTAATTCAATTTTATATCTATTTACCTCTCTGTCATCTATTTACCTATCTACCCATCTATCTATCATCTATGACTCTTTACAAGCCTAAATCTTTCTCACTCTCTTTTTGATCTCTTGAACTCCTTTTTGTGCTTCTCTTTGATCTTGGCTTCTTATTTATATAATATTGGCTTGTTTTTATAAGATCTTACTGTTTCTACCACCTTCCTCAACTGTAAAATGGTATCATCAAATATTACACTTATGGTTTCTCTTCCACTTCCCAAACTACTCCATTTGTTTTCTTCCTTAGCTACGTGCTTATTTTCAATATATCCCTTTCCCCCATGCTGCATATGCAAAGATAAAACTAATGAAAACGTGTCCTAAAACTTCTCCCAATACCGTTTCCACTGTCTGGAATGTCCCCTTCTCTCTCCATTGACTTGGAGACTGGAATTCAAACTTGTTCTTCAACACTCAGTGCAAGGATTGTGACATTTAAAAGCTATAAACAGGAAAATTTGATTCTTTCGCCATGTGAGGGAAAAAGAAGGATATTTTTAGATATATAAAAACTAAAAAAAAAAAAAACAAAAACATTATCTAAATACATTTCTGGGAAAAATCCTTGAAGAAGTGTACCAAACAAGCAAAACTGAATCTGAGCAATACTCCAAGAAGGGAGAAAATGTGCCATCGCAGAAATAGTGATAAGTGAGAAACAGGCAAAATTTAGAGCAGATAGAAACATATGCTGACGCTATCTGCAAAGTGAACCGCTCCTATGAGGAAAAAATATATGCAAATAGAAGTGGAGCGTGTAAAACACATAATGGCAATAATAATAATAATAATAATTAGTAATAATAATAAATGGCAACCTGAAGCTAAATTTTCAGGTTATTTCGGCAAAACCCATATTTTTTGAAAAAAGAGTGGATGATAAGCACAGAAGGAAGTTAAAACAAGCTAAGATCGTATCTTGTTCAAACGAGAGAGACTATTAATACTAAAGTTCTTCATTTGGATAGCTAATTTAAAACGGGCCTGTTAGAAATTAAGTATAATTAGGGGCGTCTGAGTGGCTCGGGCGGTTAAACGTCCGACTTTGGCTCAGGTCATGATCTTGTGATTCCTGATGTTCCAGCCCCACGTGGGGCTCTGTGCTGACAGCTCAGAGCCTGGAGCCTGCCTCGGATTCTGTGTCTCCTTTTCTCTCTCTGCATCTCCCGCGCTCACAGTCTGTCTCTGTCTCTGTCTCTGTCTCTCTCTCAAAAATAAATAAACATTAAAAAAATTTTTTTTAAAAAAAGGGGGAGTGGGAGAGGACATTACTTTAAAAAATTTCAATATACAGAAGTAAAATAACATAATATGCCCTGACAAGGGCCAAGCAGATCAGAAGTTACAATAAATGTGATTAGGTTCAATTTATCTATTAAAAACAAAGAATATTATATTAAGTTAAATAGTCCATTATTTCCAAAGGAAATAGATAAAACAGGATGACACAGAAAACTTAAAAATAAAATGTGGAAAAAACACATCAGTAAAATGAAACAAAAAGGTATTTTAAAAGGTAATAATAACACTAATATTTCAGGCAACCCCACTATAAGGAAATACAAATGGCCAACAAATTTGAAAACATCCTCAGCCTCTCACATTTTAAGAAATTCAAAGTAAGGTAAAAAAGAGATTCAGCTTTCCATGTATCAGATCGGCGAAGATGTGATTGAAAATATTCAATGTTTGGGGGCGCCCGGGGGGCTCAGTCGGTTAAGCCTCCGACTTCAGCTCAGGTCATGATCTCGCGGTCTGTGAGTTCGAGCCCCGCGTGGGGCTCTGTGCTGACAGCTCAGAGCCTGGAGCCTGCTTCCGATTCTGTGTCTCTCTCTCTTTCTGCCCCTCCCCTGCTCATGCTCTGTCTCTCTCTGTCTCAAAAATAAATAAAAACATTTAAAAAAAAACATTTTTAAAAAAAGAAAATATTCAATGTTTGACAACAGGGAAACAGAGCCACTCAAACATTGTTCTGGTGACTTTATATAAACTGAAACAAAATCTGCAATTTGATAGTAGCTTCAATATATATATATAATATATATATTATATATATACTTCAATATATATATATTCAATATATATATATACTTCAATATATATATATTCAATATATATATACTTCAATATATATATTCAATATATATATTCAATATATATTGATATATATATATATTATATATATATACTTCTATATATATATATCAATATATATATACTTCTATATATATATTCAATATATATATACTTCTATATATATTCAATATATATATACTTCTATATATATATTCAATATGTATATACTTCTATATATATATTCAATATATATATATACTTCTATATATATATTCAATATATATATACTTATTCAATATATATATACTTCTATATATATATATTCAATATATATAGATACTTCAATGTACATATATACTTTGATCTAGCAGTTTTAATTCTAGAAATTCATCCTGCAGATATATATAATTTAATTCTAGAAATTCATCCTGCAGATATAATATAATATATTATATATATTCAATATATATTGGATATATATATACTTCTATATATATTCAATATATATATACTTCTATATATATTCAATATATATCTATATATATATATTCTATATATATCTATATATATATTCAATATATATATACTTCTATATATATTCAATATATATATCTATATATATTCAATATATATATACTTCTATATATATTCAATATATATATCTATATATATTCAATATATATATACTTCTATATATATTCAATATATATATACTTCTATGTATATATTCAATATATATAGATACTTCAATGTACATATATACTTTGATCTAGCAGTTTTAATCCTAGAAATTCATCTTGCAGATAAAATTATGCAATGGTGCAAAGACACATACGCAAGGATATTCTTTGCTACATTTTTATAAGACCAAAAATCTACAAAAAATTCATGTTAATCAATAAGTGGGAAAAAAGATACATTTTTGTATATTCCCATAAGACCTTAGAAAATACTTTAAAAGAATAGATCATGTCTGTGTGTACTGATAGACAAGTCTAACATATATGGAGAGTGAAAACAATTAAATTTTATAATAATACATGTAAACTCTCATTCCATCTGCAATTTTAAGGGGAAAATACAGATTTCATCTAATGCACCATTGTAAATATATTCATTAAACAGGGAAACATATATAGTCATATCTGATTTATTTCTCCTATTATCATACCTCAAATGTCTCACCAGTAAAAAAAATCCTGCTTCGGGGCAGCACCTGGGTGGCTCAGTGGGTTAAGTGTCCGACTTTGGCTCAGGTCGTGATCTCGCGGTTCATGATCTCGCAGTTCATGAGTTAGAGCCCATGAGTTCTCTCTCTCAAAAATAAATAAACATTAAAAAAAATTTTTTTTTAATTCTGTATCTTCCTGGAAAGTTTCTCACCTTCCTAACTTTAAATTCTGTAACAAAACCTGGGAGGGTCTTCCTCAAGCCTACTTCCAAATACCAGGCAGAGTAATAGTCCTGGAAAGGCTGATCAATTCACCAGTACCTTCACTTTTGTCCCTGCCCTGGGGCATTGCTCGGGACATCAACCCTTCCACACACAGTTTGGTGACCACGGTTCCATTGCTGTATCTGTGCCCTCGCTGATTCTGAGGTCTCAAAGTCTGCAGTGTGGCTGCCTTGTTTCCAAGTTTGCCAATCTGTTAGCACCCTTCACATGCTCACCTCTCACCCCCAAATCACGGCACTTCGTCTGAGTGGCAGGGCTTGAAGGGCGTTCAAGACCCCACTGCAACTGGTGTGAGAAATAGCTCCCCTTTGCCAATCCAGGCTATTCTATGGAACTCTGGTAGCCAATCAAGAGCCCTCCTTCCTCCCACAATCCACCTCCTTACTGGTGAGCCACCTTGAAGGTTCTTGGTGATTTCAACAGATCTGAGTGGCACAATCTCGAGTCATTCAAGAGGTTATAACAACATTGGGCTACAAAAAGGAAAGGGTCAGAGGTCTGGCCTTTCCTCCCATATTACATTAATAATATTCTTGGGGTGCCTGGGTGGCTCGGTCAGTTAAGCATCCGACTTCAACTCAGGTCATGATCTCACTCACGGTTTGTGAGTTCAAGCCCCACGTTGGGCTCCTTGCTGACAACTGAGTCTGGAGCCTGCTTTGGATTTTGTGTCTCATTCTCTCTCTGCCCCACCCAACTTGTGCTCTGTCTCTCTCTGTCTCTCAAAAATAAATAAATGTAAAAAAAAATTTTAATTAACAATATTCTCATCAGCACCTCTGTTTACCCTTCCACCAGGACAATGGGTCACTTACATTTACATAACTAATGTAGCCCACCTAAATGATGTTTCCTTTAATAAAAAAATCTTTTCCAAAGTGTCACCTTGTCCTTGATTCCAGACATAGAAGAGATATCACACATACGAGCATGCACACACACACCTTTATTATAAACGTGAATCTATTTCCTAATTCTGTTCAGTTAGTTGGCTGATTTATTACTGTGACAATTCCACATTGCTTTCATTATTGCAGTTTTAGAATATGCTGACATTTGATAGTGGTGTATTTTCAATCACATTTGGATGTTGCTTTAAAATGTACTTACCTTTTTTGCTCATTTTGTCTTTTTGTGGAACTTAAACTTGATGTTCCATTGAATTTTCAAAATAATTTTGCAATAATTGGTATCTTTACCGTATTGAGTCATTCCATCCAAGAACATGGTTAGTCCCTCTGTCTTCATTCCGTCCATCAGTACAGTTTTAGTGCTGTCTTCATATACATCTTGCATATTTCCTGTTAATTATTTTAGGATTTTGTTACCATTGTGAATGGGACTGCTTATTCCACTATATTTTCCAATTGATTGTGAATATTAATTAGGAAAGCTACTGATCATTGTATGTTGATAATGTAATCAGTCACCTTTTTATTCTCTTTTATTCTAATAGTTTTTATTTTGACTTTCTTGAATTTCCTGGGCAGACATGTTGCCTGTTAATGGTAAAAAAAAAATTGTCTTACTTCTGTTGCTTATAATATTTTATTTAACTATTCTCATTTTACTACATTGGCTATAAGCTCCAATACACCACTAAATAATATTGATTATAGTGGGCAGTCTTGTCTCGTTTTTGGCTGCTTCATTGAGAAATTTGTTCAGCTTCATTGAGAAATTCATTTCTCTCTCCCTCAATAGTTAAGAGTTCACAAGTTGCTGTTATGGTACAACTGCTCAAGAAAAGTGCCAACACTCGAGGATGTAGAGAAAGAGGATCTCTTTTGCATTGTTGGTGGCAATGCAAGCTGGTGTAGCCACTCTGGAAAACAGTATGGAGGTTCCTCAAAAAACTCAAAATAGAACTACCCTACGACCCAGCAATTGCACTACTAGGCATTTATCCATGGGATACACGTGTGCTGTTTCGAAGGGACACGTGCACCCCCATGTTTATAGCAGCACTATCAACAATAGCCAAAGTATGGAAAGAGCCCAAATGTCCATCGATGGATGAATGGATAAAGAAAATGCGGTGTGTGTATATATATATATATATATGTATATATACACATATATATACATATATATATACACATATATATACATATATATATATATATATACACATATATATATAATGGAGTATTACTCAGCAATCAAAAAGAATGAAATATGGCCATTTGCAACTACGTGGATGGAACTGGAGGGTATTATGCTAAGTGAAATTAGGCAGAGAAAGACAAAAATCATATGACTTCACTCATATGAGGACTTTAAGAGACAAAACAGATGAACATAAGGGAAGGGAAACCAAAATAATATAAAAACAGGGAGGGGGGCAGAGGAGAAGAGACTCATAAATATGGAGAACAAACTGAGGGTTGCTGGAGGGGTTGTGGGAAGGGGGATGGGCTAAATGGGTAAGGGGCATTAAGGAATCTACTCCTGAAATTATTGTTGCACTATATGCTAACTAATTTGCGTGTAAATTTTAAAGAATAAAAAATAAAATTAAAAAAAAAATAAAAAATAAAACAATAAATAAAAAGGAAAAACAAAGTGCCAACACTGAACCAGGCTCTTTATGTTTTTCTCTGCATCTTCCTTAGTATGTTGGGTTTTAGTTAGGCTCACTATCTAAGGGTTGCAAAATGGCTCCTTCCCACAATCAAGACCAAAAAAACAAGAGGCAATGAAGGACAGTTTGGTATGACATTCTATCAAGAAAGCGAAGGAAGTTTTCTAGAATATACAAGAAATTCCAGGTACAACTGAATGCACAAAACTGGATCCTTTGACAATCTCCAACAGCAAAAGCAGCTTAGAAAAAAATGAGTATTTAACTGGGGGTCTTGGTCCCCAGAAAGGATATTGATGTCTTGTTTACAAAGAAAAAAGGAGGAATGGATGATGAGTAGAAAACCAACAGTGTCTGCCACACTAACTTTCTAGGGGAGGCATCTAATGTTTCAGAAATTATTAGGCTGTGTACTATACTTTTTTAATAGAGGGTTTTATCAGTTTGAGGAAGCTGTTTTCTATTCTTAGCTTAATGAGGCCTTTTAAAATCAGGAAAGACTCTGACATCTATTGAGAAGATAATATCACGTGTTTGTTTTTCCAATTAATATGTTAATTGAGAATAATAGATTCCAACTGTTGAATCATTCTTGCAATCTTGGGATAAACAATGCTTGGAATGTGCTTATTCTGTTATTCCATTACTGTATTTAATTTGAAAATACCATACTCGTATTTTTTGCATTAATACTCATAAATGAAATTGATCTGTAGTTTTCTTTATGCTATCTTTGTCAGGTTATTTTCATGAGGATTCTGTAGAACATAAAATGAACTTCTCATCTTTTTATGTTTGAACAGTTCAGGTAGAATTACCTCTCACTTCAAAATTAGGTAGGATTCTTTTCAATAATGGAGGCCTGTTGCTTTATTAAGGATTCTGTTTTCACTTTTCTTTTGATTATAATAACTTCAGGTTTTTGTCCCTATTGAAACCGTGATTATTTTTCTAGCTTATTGAGTGATATGCTTCGTCCTCAATTTTTTCCTAATATACACTTTGCTAAAAACTTGACGCTTTTACTTTGGCAATTTTGACAATTTGCTCACACTTCCATTCCTTCTCATATAGATTTCATTTCAACATTGATTTCTTCTTTAACTTGAGAGATTTTCATGAATTTTTTTTTAGAGAATATTCATGTGACTACTAGGAAGCATTTCTTTTTCTTTTCCTTTGTTGTTGTTTTTGTCGTCATTGTTGTGGTTGTTATCCCCAAAAGTGGATGTTTGTTGTTTTGTGTCACCTAACATTTAGCAACCCCTCTAATTTAGAGGTAAGCCTACCCTGGGTGAGTCTCAGTGGAGACTTCAGACATAAGTGTAGCAGCAAGATTCCAGTGACAGCAAATAAATCAGTTCACAAGGTCATCAGGTCACCCAAACTAGACCTTCACCACAATTTCTGGGGTCTGTCCTGGCCTTCCTTGCATCTCGCCTGGTGCACCTGCCTGTAGGCAATTCCCCAGAGGTTCCCTGTTATCCTTCCAATTGATTTTTTTGTTGCTTGCTTGCAACCAAGAAGTACTTTTGTTGGTGATTTATGATTTTCCTACTTTCGAGCTAGAAAATACTGTCCATAAAATTTCTGCCTTACGGAAACTTATGGAGTATTTTTTTTCTTTGGGGCCTAAAGCAGAGTCACATTTTATTAATAGTCCATTTTTTGCTGCTTTCCAGTTTATTAGGTAAATTTCACGTATCAAAGTTGTTTCTTCCATAATTCAAATCCTTCTCTCTCTCTATCTCTCTCTCTTTTTCCCTATTTGGTTCATGAGCTTCTGAGATAAGTGAGCTTAAGTCTCACATTGTTGTTATAAATCTGGCCAGCTCATGGCCATTTCATTGGTGGACTCCCAAATGTTAGTTTCTGTAGGCGTTTCTCTTGGGCCAGTTTCTCCAGAGAAGAATCTTCCAGTCCTTTGCCAAGAGAGATATGAGGCTCACTGCCAGCATGCTAGCTAAAGAGTATCAAAAGACAGCCAAGAACATCCCCACCAGACATGTATTTTCTCTTGAAATACACTCTTCTCAATGTATCTCAGTTATCTTTTACATAATGCCGAACCTCTGGCCTAAGACATAGTGTTCCAACTCTTCCATGGAAATACCCTCCTGTCCTCTGAAGTGTTGGAAAGGTGGGCAAATAGTCGTTTGGGGCAAGGGGGCTGTTGCTAGGGTTTAACCAATCTTTACACAGACCTCCAACTCCCTGATTTTAGTTAGGTCCCTGGCTTCTTCCTGTCCAGGTAACTTAACTGTTTTTCCGAGATTCAGTGATTCAAATAACCTTGCTTCACTTTTGCATTTCTTCAATAAGCTTTTAGGGTTCATCGTTCTTCAATTTGCTAAACAGGTCCCACCCACCCAGCTGCTTTCCTTTGTTGCAAATCTGCTAACATCTCTGGCCTAGTCTTTCTCTCAATTCTCTTTTTCTTTATGTAGATTACATGTGTGTGTGTGTGTGTATTAAAAATTTATTTATATGTATATACATGTATAATAGATTTCTTATAGTAGGTTTTTATTATACAGTGAGATGTTTCCTTGATTTCTTTCTCTCTCTTATCTTATTTTGAAGTGATAGAAGTTGTGTTATTTTCTCTTTCCATTTTTTTAATCTTTTGTAATTTATGTTAGCTTTTTTCCTGAAAGTCAGGTAGGTTTGGGAGTAGGATGAGAAAGAGAGGTGCCTGGGTTAAGAAATATAAGGAGTAACTTGCTCCCAAGTCCCAACCCTGCATTTGCATGACCCTCATAGTGAAAGCCTCCTCTAATATGATATCTTAGATGCTTCTCTTGCCTTACCCTAGTCCTGACTGTGCTGAAGGCATTCCTTATCTGCACTGCACTCAAAGATTAGAACTCAAATAGAAAGTCATATCTGACATTATTGGGCTTGGGAGTCAGCAGGTAGAATTTGGAGCTGCCAAAGTGGCTGGAAATTAATGAAGCAAATCCCAGAAAGAAAGGAATCACAGAAAGGGAGCTACAAAATTTGTATGCACATTTCTCAAATTCTTTGCTGATTTCTGAACAATACATGCATGAGACTCTAAGGGGCCTGGTACAAGGCTAAACACCCCGCAGAATAATAGAATCTAAATTCTCTACAGCGTTTTACAGAATCTAATATAATTTACAATCTTTAGATAAAGTATTTTTAGATTTGCAAAGAAGCTTAAAAAATATGACCTATAATGAAAAAAAAAACTGGTTACTAGGAAAAAAAACTAGAAATGTCCAAATATTTCAGATTGAACAAAGACCTTAACAATGATAAATATGTTACAGAATTTGCATGGAAAATGGGTTTAATGGCAAAAAGGTGGGGGATTTCAGGAGAGATAAAGAATTTCATGTATTGACACTATATTTCATATACTGAAATTATAAATAAGAACGAATGAAAATCCTAACACTAAAAAATACAATAACTAAAATGAAATCTTTGTTAGATGATAGTAATAGCAAATGGATACAACACAAAAGAAGACTAGTGACCATGAAAATAAGTCAATAGAGGATACAAATTAAAGCATAGTAATTTTTTATAAGAAGAAAGAGCATAGTACGTCAATGACAAGTCAACAGAGTTAAGTTCTCTAACACACATATAACTGTGATCTCCGGAGAGGGGAAAGGTAATGGGGAATAAAAATACTTGAAGATATATTGGCTGAATTTTTTCCTAAACAGATCAAAAACATCATCACACACAAACAAAAAGTTCAAGCAGGATAAACACACACACACACACACACACACACACACACACACACAAATATTCATATATAAGTACATCTCAGTCAAACAGCTAAAAAGCAAACATAAAGGGAAAAACATAAAGATTTCCTGAAGGAGGGAGGCACATTACATATAGAGAAACAATGAAAGCATAAAGCTGACTTCTCCTCAGACACTATGGAGACCATAAAATATTTTTAAAGGGCTAGAACAAGAAAACTGTCCACTTAGAATTCTATACTCACGTGGCAAATATCTCAAAAATGAAGACAAAATAGTTATTTTCAGATACACAGCTTAGGGATTTTATCTTCTACAACTCTACCCTGTAAAAATGCTAAAGGGAATTTTTTAGACAAAGGTGAAACAATACCGGATGGAAATTTAAATCTGTAAGAAGGAATGAAAAGGAGTAGAAATGGTAAATATGTGAAAAAAAAATAAGAGACTAGTTTTCTTTCTTTCCTTAAAATTTTTAAAAGGAAATTGACTTTTTGAGGCAAAAATTAATGACAATATATTGTAGGGCCCATAACGAATAGTCATAAAACATATGACAATGACACGAAAGAGGAGAGGGCTATAAGTAAAAACCACACTGCTGTTAAACTCCTACATTATAAGTGAAATTATGTTATATTAACTCAAGATGTAAATTAAGATGCATATTATAATCTCTGGTACAAACACTAAAAAAAAAAAAAAAACTGGAGAGGCTCTAGGGTTATCATAACATCACCCTGGAACTCAAGGTACCATCCAGCAATGTTCTGAAGAGCAGTGGTTTCCTCCCAAACTCTTTGCCTCAGATCCTCCTGTCAAAGTAATAGGCTAGGCCCCACGCCTTTCTCTCATGTTAAAGAGACTAGGAGAAAGGTATGTATATGTAAAGAGGAAGAGACGTACACAGCATGTAAATAACTTTCTTATTTCAGTCATTCTGTGACTAACGGCCCTCTGCGATCTACATAATTGTGGTTCGGCTGTGGTGAGCATGTAATTTCTGGAAGCAACTGGAAGAATCTAGGTAGTTTTGGCCATTGGTGCACACATAGACCATTCAGGTCTACCCAGAATAAGTTAGTGGGACCAGAATGCATCTCTTGATGTTAACCCACCGTATATGACCACATGCATGGGAACAGTAAGTAATCACATTCTGCACATAGGCTTTGTGCCCCAATACATAGAAGTCAGGTATTATGAAACTTCTAACACGCTTCAACCAACTGGTTCCCAAATAAAAAGGAACAGGGAAGTAATTAAATACAGGTTTTAGTTTAGGGATTGTCACGCACACAAGAGAGTTTACAATAGAAGGAAACTGTGGTTTAGGGGGAAAAATGTTCCTCATTGTAGAACAGTGTCACTAGACGTAGTCACAGGTACCTCAGGCAAACCTTAGGAAGCATTACAGATGCAGGGTCTCTCAGAGATCCACAAATTAAGGCATACTATTAAGGAGACTTAATTGCAGGTTCTATATAGGTCGATGATTATCTGTGTGGACTTTAATATGTACACATTAAGACGTAAAAAATATGGGTCAAGGAGGGAAAAGCAATGAACAGTTTATCAATTTCAAATTGTTTCCGTGGTGATTGAAGCCAGAAAAGGAAAGTGAAATTCTCCTCTCTCCCTCCCAGCTGAGGACAGAGCCCTCCTGCTCTCCCATGATTAGAGTAGACACTGGGTTGCTGGTCACTTTGTAGCTGTAATTCATCGTTATTATCCCCAGGAAACAAACCGGTTCCGATACCGTATTCCTTAACTGGAAGTTTTGATTTAGGCTTTATCAGGAATAGTACCGGTTCGCCTATTAACGTCAACCCTAACTTGAATTTTTATGTCACCTTCCTTGAGAAAAATTTTATAGCACTCCCTTTTATATGCGATACGAGAGCAATGCATCTTAGAAAGAGCATCAAAGCAAGAGACAAACTCCAAAAATGTGGATTATAGTTGTGCTCCAATCCTCTGCCTCTTCCTATAGGAGGCAGGCAACCCCTTCCATTTTTCGGAACACCAGTTTTCGAATTGGTAAAATGATAAATCTCCATTTCAGAAGTGCCTCTTAAATCCTTTTATATCATATATTCCTTTGATAATTGTATTAAAGTGATAGATAAACCCCCTCCACAGAATAATGCACACTGCTGGACAAATGTTTCTCTTCTCCCATTTTCTGTTCTCCATTTGGCACCTTCCAAGACCAAACTAACAATAAAATATATTTTTTTAATAATTTAATCTCAGGCTGATAAGGAAATTTAGGGCCTGATTATTTTTAGATATTTTTACCTAGAGGCCAGGCCTCCTCACCTCTTCCCTTTCACACTCCTCTCGGTACAAGACTGAAGCTTCCTCCTGTCCTCTCCAGCAGGTGAAATGCTAACACACACAAGAAGGTGAGAACTTTGCCAAAAGAGCAGTGGTTAAAGGACTGAATGACTGTGCGAAAGGGGAAATGAAACACAAGTAAGAAGATCACTATTGGCAGAGATGTGTCCGTATGGGCTTCCCCAAATATCTGAAAGACACGCTTTTTCTTCCTGAGTAAGGAACAGACCGACCAATTTCTCCTCACTCTTTGGATTCTGTATGGATTGGACTACATCATTTTAACATGAATGAAAGACTTAGTCTTTAAGGGTGTGTGTGTGTGTGTGTGTGTGCATGAGAGAGAGAGAGAGAGAGAGAGAGAGAGAGAGGGAGAGAGTGAATGAGAGGGAGAGAGAGACCTAAATCTACTCTTCCTAAATCTGCCCTTCTGCTCTCTGGGGATCCCTGGATTCCTGTGTGGAAAATGGAGATTCAAAGAGAGCTACCCATGACAAAAACCAACCAAACAGTTGAACTGCTTTGTATGGCCTTTTCACCTCCTGTCCCAACATGGCATACATTATAAAATTTTACTTTCAATTTCAGGGATTCACAAACCCCTAATGTCCATCCATGGCTTCCGAGACGAGTGGTTTTAAATGAGATAATAATTTAGGAACTTGAGTTCCTTCCTTTCTTAATATCTGGAGTCTATACCTATTTTCGTATATACCTTTTCAAGGTAGAGGAGTTGTGTTTTACTTTGGAAAAAGAAAATGCCTGGACACAAAATAACTGCTCAACCACACAGATGATCAGTGGAGAACCATTCCACTGGGTTCATACTGAGGGAGTATGTCTCCCTCAGGCTTATTAGTGCATTGCGTTCACCTTCACGGCTTAAAACAATCCTGCCAGTTCTGGAAGAGAATGAAGAAAATAAGTGGGGATTCATACTGGACAGAAGTTACCCAACCAGAGTTCAACCAAAGACAGTAATGAATTAATTATTCAGTAAAAGTCCCAGATGACAGTCAAGTTTTTTTCCAAGTAGATCAACAACGCCAGTCACTGGAGCCCTTGCTAGAGTGCAGCGCCCCGCCTTTCTCCCTACGCGACCCTGCACATTTAATTAGTGCCCATGAGTTCCAAGGTCAATATTCTCCTCATGAATTGACTAAATTTCATTCTGAAGGGTTTCAAATGCAACAAAAGTTGATCCGCTGCGAAGATGAAAGAGCTGCTTAACAGCTGTGATAAAGGAAATTGAAACAAGTAGAAACAACTTTCTATTGGGAATTAAACTATTTTCCCTGAGACCCACACATACCAGTACTCTGGAAAAGCTGACAACAAACAAATTGAAATGAATGATGACAAAGCAAATTTACTCTTACATTTGGAACTTATAAAAAAAAAGGCAAAACACTTTCAAAAAGGAGCTAATTTTTATCTTTAAAATTCTCCTGTCTTAAAGGAAAGCTATCCCTTAAGAAATGCCTATAAAACTCCTCAGTAGATTTTTTTTTTTTAGTATAGAAACACGATAATTTTGTACCGTCAGCAATATCAATTCATATAGGTTTCGTGAAAAGTTTTTCAGGAAATATAGTCAAAAGTCAAAATAACAGTTGTGGGATAAATGATGAATCATCGCTCATGGGATTAGGTATGAGTATCAGGCAGGGTCCTGACTCACCAAACATGGGAACGGAGGAGAGTTTAATAAAGAGGTAATGTACAACATATATTATACATTAGTCAGGGTTCTCCAGAGAAACAGAACCAATGAGATGTATCTATACCGAGAGAGAGAGGGGGGACAAAATGAAATTTAGTATAAGGGATCGGCTCACGCAGTTATGGAGGCTGAGAACGCTCAAGTATCTGTGGTCAGCAGGCTGGAGACCTGGCAGAAGCACCGTGTACTTCCGGTGCCAATCAGACTTCCTGAGAACCGGGAGGGCCAGTGCTGTACGTTCCTCTCTGAAGGCCAGAAGGAACCCGAGAGAAGCTGCTGCTTCTGTAGGAGTCCGAAGGCCACAAAGGACTAATGTCCCAGCTCAAGTAGTCAGGCAGTAGAGATCCTCTCTCCATCAGCCTTTTTGTTCTAGGCAGGCCCTCCACCGATGAGAAGAGGCTTACCCCGCAATTGGAGAGAGCGATCTGCTTTACTCAGCCTACTGGTACAAACGCTAATTACATCCAGCAACATCCTCACGGACACACCCAGAACAACGTTTGACCAAATGGCTGGGCACTCCATAGCCCACTCAAGTTGACAGAAAAGATTAACCATCACGCAGGAGATTGAGTTTAAGAAGAACAAGTGCCTGGGGCTAAACACAGTATCCCTCTTCTGGGCTAACAATAGCCAAAAGCTATTACAGCCTCTAGGTCTGGAAGAGGAAGTCCTTAAGCACATCCCACAGTGGTTGCTCAAGGACTGCAACCTTTGGCAGGGAGGGAGCAAGGGAATAAATACCCTAAAGATCAGCCTCCCCCATCGTAGATCGGTACAGAAAAGAGCAGATATCAAAAACGATGAGATAAGAAGAACATCCAGTAAAGCATTACCTTTTTAAATTTTTTTTTCAACGTTTTTTTTAATTTATTTTTGGGACAGAGAGAGACAGAGCATGAACGGGGGAGGGGCAGAGAGAGAGGGAGACACAGAATCTGAAACAGGCTCCAGGTTCCGAGCCATCAGCCCAGAGCCTGACGCGGGGCTCGAACTCACGGACCGCGAGATCGTGACCTGGCTGAAGTCGGACGCTCAACCGACTGCGCCACCCAGGCGCCCCAAGCATTACCTTTTTAAAATCAGGGGAAACAGGGGCGCCTGGGTGGCTCTGTCAGTTGAACGTCTGACTTCGGCTCAGGTCATGATCCCAGTTTGTGAGTTCCAGCCCCACATCAGGCTCTGTGCTGGCAGGTCAGGGCTTGGAGCCTGCTTCGGATTCTGCATCTCTCTCTCTCTAACCCTTCCCTGCTCTCTCTCTCTCTCTCAGAAATAAATAATAAACATTTTTAAAAGTTTTTTTTGAAATTTTTAACGTTTATTTATTTTTGAGAGAGACAGAGCATGAGTGGGGGAGGTACAGAGAGAGGGAGACACAGAATCCAAAGCAGGCCGCAGGCTCTGAGCTGTCAGCACAGAGCCCGCCGCGGGGCTCGAACTCACAGACCGCGAGATCGTGACCTGAGCCGAAGATGGATGCCCAACCGACTGAGCCACCCAGGTGCCCCAACATTAAAAAAGTTTTAAAATAAATAAGTAAATAAAATAAAATCAGGGGAAATAACGAAAGTTATAAAATCATGGCCTAAAGCTATAGCTATGCATGCACACTAGAATCCACTTGGTAGCTACTATGGTCCGTGAATTTTATCAGCATAGTATCCATACGACAAAATACAGATACTGACACCTCACCCACATCTCTCAAATAAGAGCATCTGAGGTCTGATGTCAGGCATGAATATATTTTTCGGTTACTACACCTGATTCTTTCCCCATAGCCCTGATGTAGGACCCTACCCTGAAAGAGGCTTGTTTTCATCTGTCATCTAGTTATTTTGGGATCACATCTCTGTTTCAAAAACAAGCTAGGATAACTATTTTCTCAAAGATAAAGTGTTCATGTGATGCCCAAACCTCATTTGTTTTCACCGAGGTGGCTTCATTGATTACTGATGAGTTATCTTGTATGTACACGCAGACCTCATTATCTTAGCCTGAAGCACACGATGGCACAGCACATCTGCACCCTTTCTCTGTTAGAACAATGTCCCCGGAACAACGGGAAAGAACTTCCCTAGATGAGAAAAAAGTACAGAAGGATCATAAGTCAATGGTCATATTCAGGGGAATGTCCCAGTCCCATCATTTATTTACCTTAGAGTCTTTTAGAGTGTAAGAACACCTGTTAATTCATTCCTCGATCCTGCTTTCTTTACTGGATCCATTTGAAGGTTCCAGCTTCATATGAGAAATGAGGCATTTCGAGACCGTGCTCTGCACACGGCTGGGACAGTGCATCATAACAGAAGGATACGGAGAAGAGTACGTTTACTACATACATACAGATACGTGTGCTTTATATGTATTGTCCCATTAAAATCCTTGCAACTGTTCTATATCATTAGCACCATTATGCTGGTGTTAAGATGATAAGTTTGTGTGTCAGAGAAATTACATAATATGCTTAGGTCACATAGTTATTGGGTGGCCAGAATCACGGTTTTATTGCCTCCAAAGACCATAGTCTTCTGGATATCTTATACCTCTGCCGATCAAGTCCAAAGTCTGGACAGAAGGTTAAATCAAGCGCTGAAACAGATGTGAAGATCTGGGGACAATTTTTCAAGATCTCTACCAAAATTTGATTTGTTTCACAATATCTGTAAGACTTAAAACGTCTGTGTCTGGAGCACAAGTGATTTCAAAATGGGTTTCATTAAATACTCACACTGGGGAACACAGGGTCACGGCACAGAAAACTCTATCGAGATTGTGCCTCAGTGCATCCCTCCAGCTGAAAAGGTTACTGAGTTCCCAACTGCCAGAAGGAATGGCAGATCCCTGCAACATGGCAGGGTCAATAGGTGACAGGCATAACCGCGAAGAGGGAATTAGAACAAAGCACGTAATTTCAGATGTGCACATTTACCTAATACCAGTAATCCTTTTAAATGAACAGTCATTTGTCGTATTTATTGTTAAGAAGTAAGTGACCATTTTGACGAATACATTGATCATCGCCTTTTTGAAATCCTGCAGCAAGTGCACTTATAATACAAATATAGGTTTGTAGTATTTATCTTGAGGAATAGGAATTAGCACAAGAAAGATAAGGAGTCTAAAGACAGGTACATTTCATCGGAGTCTCGGTGCTCCCATTTAGTTGCTGTGTCCTTCAAAAAAATTTCTTGATCTCTCTGAGCTTGAGGTGTTTTGTTTTTTCATTTGAAAAATGGTTGAAGTTAACAAAAATAATATTTATATACTATGCATTTTATGCCAGGAGCTCTTTTAGGAGCTTTGCATGGATTAATTTGTATAATTTCATAATACCCTTATAAAGCAGATCTCATTATTATTCTTTGTTTTAAGGTTATTTATTTATTTGGGGGGGGGTGGGTAGAGGCAGAGAGAGAGAGAGAGAGAGAGAGAGAGAGAGAATCCCAAGCAGGCTCCACACTGTCAGCACAGAGCTCAACATGGGGCTCCATCCCACAAACCATGAGATCAGGACCTGAGCCAAAATCAAGAATTGGACACTTAACTGGCTGAGCCCCCCAGGTGCCCCTCATTATTATTCTTTTAAGTAACAGAGCCAGGGTTGAAATATAAGCAGTGCCCTCCAAAGCCCATCTCTTAAATACTCTAATTCACCGACAACCTAAATGCCTATACTATTTAGTTTGTGTAATTATTATTAAGATAATATGTTTTAAATGCCTAACAATGGTCAATAAAGACGAGTTCTTTAGTAAAATAATCTCACGGTTGCCTTCCTTGCCCTACCTTCACCTTGCCTGACACTCAAAGAGGAGTAGTGTTGCTGTGGATTGATTAATTTCAAGGATAATCATTGGCTTTCGTTTTCTAAAAGTAGAACCATAGTGAGGATGCATAAACAAGTCAATTTTAGGATAAAATCACATTTTTTCTCGCTGGTTGGTATATTCTGTGTAGCCTCTTTTCTATCATTAAACAAGTTGAATGAAGAAAACTTCTTTGTGTCTGCACATCACTATGGTATGCTATGCCTCATGACACATCAAACAACTAAAAACAAAACCAAAATAATCTACAGACTTCAAGTTCAAAATGGCATCTCTGTAGTAAGGTCTGGTAAGGCTTCTGATTCTTCACATTAATGGCCAGAAAGTTACAAGCAGATGAAAAATTGCAGGAACAGCACCAAAAGCTAATAATCCTCATAGGAAGCATTAAAAAGCAGATTTAATGCTGTAGAGAAAATGAACCTATGGTGTGGAGCCAAAATTTCAAAACTGTCAGACAAAACTGACTGATCAAAAGGTAAAGAAAGAAAGAAAGAAAGAAAGGAAGGAAGGAAGGAAATGGTAGAGAGGACATATTCCATGGTCCAAAGATCAATGCCTCTGAAAGATGTGCAGTCAAATCTAAATATCTGTAGTAATTATTTTCTATAAAATTTTCCAACACTGAACTAGTGAATCTGAACTATAGGGTCACGTTCCTGCAAGCCTCTGGTGGTATTTCATCAACTAATCAATACACAACTTTTTAAACGTGTATCTCTGTTTAAATACACTTTATCTCATATATATATATATATATATATATATATATATATATATACACACACACATATATACACATATATATATTTATAAGTATACATAAATATATAATAGATGTTATATTAAATATATAAAATGTATATTTATATATACAACTATTATATATATGTATATATGTAATTATTTAATGTTTAATTAGCATTGAACTCAAAGCCAAAGCACTGTAATTCATGTGTGAAGGAAGCTTATCTAACACATGTGTTTTCTCTATAAGGCACATCATAGCCTTCTTGCACTTGGGAACACTAGACGGTACTGAAGCATTATACTTGGAAGCCATTCGAAGCAGAGAAACTACCAACAAAAAGAGCAAAAATGTGAAAAAACATGGCACTATATACAGCATATATATATTTATGTGTGTGTGTGTGTGTGTGTGTACAGTATAATCCAACATATATATCAGTATAATCAAATACACTTATGCATATAAACATTGTTTTATACAGTGGATAGATACCACAAAGACATACATCAAAATAACAGTGATTGTTTCTAAAATTGGGGTGACAAATGACTTTTCTTTCCTTCTTAGGCTTTACTATGTGGTCCAAGTGTTCTGAAGTAAATGTGTTTTCCTTTTTAAATCAAGATGAATTATATTTTAAAAGGGAGTCAGCCATAAATATAAATAGTGCAGAGTTTTAAGAAAAAATTGAACTGAGAAGACACTGCTCAAACTTCAGCCTCCTGCGTGAGATTGTCAGTTTTGTTTTTACTTCTTCCCTCAACCTCCCTGCGGGTTCTTAAGAATAGTATGAAGCCCAGCTCTCCCAAGGCAAAGGTCAAAAGTCAAGTGCTGAGCCATGCTCAGATTGTTAAGGTTTGCCTAGGTTCACAGAAAACAGTCCTACTAGAGTTACTCATGTGTTCAAACATGTGTTGTTTTGGGTTTTTTTTCTGCATTATGGCTTTATTTTTTAAAAAAAAAGATATAATTCAGGAAGAGCCAGACGGAAGGAATGCATAGGGCAAGGTATGTGGAAAGGGTGCAGAGCTTCTGTGCCCTCTCTGGGTGTGCCACTCTCCCCACAATTCCACATACTTACCAACCCAGAAGCTCCTCTCCTACCATTCTTAACTGATTTTAAGACTCCAAAATAAGTTGTTCATTGTGATATTGTAATTGAGGTGGAATAAAGCCCAGCCTGCAGCATCTACAGACTTGTCAAATCCAAATTCAGTAGCTTATGCTCAAATCTGGGTGGAGCCAGGGACCGGAAGGTATATCCTTGGGGATAAGCCCGGAGAAGCTGCATTAAGGAAAAGAGAAGGGTATGTAAAGACATTCTTGGTAGGAAGCCCAGATTCACACTCATGAAATTTAAACACACACACACACACACACACACACACACACAGGCACATTGTCATATGTAGCTTATCAAGAAAATGGATGCTTTCAGAAATGGATCATTAACACTTTTAAGAGAGCCACTTAGAAAATGAAAACACTGAACTTGAATTCTGATCTGTAACCATAAGCAACAAGGACCTAGATGGGCACGTGTGTGTGTGTGTGTGTGTGTGTGTGTGTGTGCATTAAATCTTATTTTCCTATAGTGGAGCAATGCAGACTCTGAAAGTGTGGCTGGGCACTTGTCCCCAGGAAGTCACAAAGAGGAAAGAGGTGAAAAGCAGCTCTGTTTCTGCTGGAAGAGCAAAGAAGGAAGGGGCTAATAGCCAGGGAAATAGGCCAGATTGTGGATATTAAACCCAAAAAAAGCACAAACACATGTTGGCCTGAAAATAGTACTGGCTGGACAAATGGAGGACTGGAAGAGCCTGTTGAGAAAGAAAGTGCTGAGAGCATTTTAATTCTCTTCAACCATTTGATTTTTGCCATGATTGTAAAACCCACAACAAAGGAAGAAAGGCTTACTCATTGCGGAGAGAGCCTGTGCAAAGGTCACCCCCGATGAAAGTCATGCTACTGAACAGACAGTGGCCTTAATCTGTGATCCTTCCATAGGCCTAATGAGGAACGCCTGTCACCTAATTCTATAGTTCAAGATTTGCATAAAGACCCCTTGGGTTGTTCAGTTGGGAACATAAACAGATTCCCCTGTCTACTGTCCTGTGGGCAATTCCTCTACCTATCCCTAATCCAGTGACATAAAACCCAAACCATCTTTTGGTTCTGGCTCAGGAGGTCATAGGGTCTGGTCCAAGGAACTTGTGATTGACTCCATTCTTAACAGTTCTCTGCGCCCATTTTATTCAGCATGGTGCTCTCATTCTTTCCTCTATCTACTCGACTGCAGGCGAATAACTTGTGACACAGAAACCTTGAAAAGGCATAGGCACAGCTGGGAAAGGGGACGGACAAGTCCATAGAGGAACGCTCTTGATCTGATGGTTCCTGACAAGTGTTTATTAATAATGTAGGAAAGAAAGACATGAACATTTTATATCACCTTTATATTAAAATGTGAAGTGTTGGTCAAAAAAAAACCCCAGGTTTTAATTCAAAGTCGATGAAAATTTATCTCTAAGGCAACAAGGAGAGATTAATAAAATGCAAAACCCCTTGATCACTCTTAGCTTTTAGCTTATTTTTTTCGTTCAGACATTGTTAAAGCAACTTTCCCATCAAATCAAATTTTCACATGGGGAGAAAATAGGGAAATACTATATTTAGAAATACTAATAGGGAAATACTCTTATTTAGAGGGAAAAAATTCATTTAAAGTAATCATATAGCATTATAAAGATAAATGATGCATGTATCAGCAAGAGATAAGTATATCACAGGGGACAAAGTAGCAGAAGCCATTTGCCTGGGATTGCGAGCATCAGTCCTGCCTATGTGACCCAGAGTGTGGGCTTCCATTTGAATGCATGTCATATCCATTTTGGAATCAGGCATGGTGGTTTCATTTCTTCCTCGATTCACTCTTCTATTAGCCATGCTAGTAAGTTGCAGTTTAGCTTCCAAGACTGTTTCTTTATGTCACATTTGCAGGCATTATGTTCTCACAAAAGATTTTGGATTAGACAGTTTATGTTTAAATCCAAAAAAAAAAAAAAAAGAAAGGATCATTGCATTTTTCATAGACAATACACACACGGAAGGGGGCTTGTGTTCTCTCTACTTCCCACGGTTAATTGTTTTCCAAAGGCATACCTGCTATACTGCCCCAGATTTTTAGGAATCATCATATATGAAGCAGTTTTCAGAATACCGATTTTTCCAACCAACTTTGGGGAAAATATATATCTTCAAACTCTCGCCTTACCTATACCCATATGGGTATTCAGCTAGTTATCCCTGTCATGATTAATTCATGACATCTCTCCCTGGTTACACTTGCTTTTTCCCAACCAGGATTATCATGACTGCGCTCCAGAAGGGCACTATGACAAAAGCATGCGCACGTGGCTGTGTACGTTGGAGAGGACAATGATAAATCTCTTCATGAGTTTACACGGCTCATTCGCGGATAATCATGATTCACGGGCTAACATACGCCTCCCAAATTACCATTTTTAAATATGTAGGGAAATAAGAATTGGAGAGGGAGTACTGGAAAAAGAAGAAAGACTATATCCTTACTCTTTCTTATACTATAATCATATCTTCTTTAAAAAAATTTTTATCCCTGTGGATTTCTAAACAACAGCCTATAATAGTTCTAATGGTAAATCCAAACTCTTAGAAATTAGTCTCAATCCCCACTAAGTACCAGCACTTTTTTTAAATGTTTATTTATTTATTTTGAGAGAGAGAGAAAGAGAGAGACCACTTGCAAGCAGACAAGGGGCAGAAAGACAGGGAGAGAGAGAGAGAATCCCAAGCAGTGTCTCCCTGTCAGTGCAGATCCTGATGTGGGGCTTGATCCCATGAACCATGAGATCATGACATGAGCTGAAACCAAGAGCTGGACCCTTAACTGACTGAGCCACCCAGGCACACCTGAGTCCCACCACTTTTTAATCTGTTTTGAAAATATAACTATAACTACAGTAGGAGAAGATCAGTTTTTAGACATCATTCACAGTCTGATCTTCCCAATTAAATTACTTTTTCATATTATCTTCCAGGTTTGCACCAATTTATGCCATATATATACATATATATACACACACACACACATATATATATATATATATACACATATACCAACATGCACACACACACACACACATATATATATATATATATATATATATATATACACATATACCAACATGCACACACACACACACAAGTTAAATAGTAAATGAAATTATATACCTATATAATTTATATGCAAATATTATGTGTATATTATATATTTTTATATTGTATACAAATACGTGTATAGACATATATAATTGATATTTCTTGATTACTGGAAACATAAACATTACCCATGCATTCATTTAATATTCATCTACCAATTATTTCTCTCACTACTGTGAGAGGCCACTTATTTGGCTCTCTTATTTGGCCACTGTGAGTGGCCACTCAATGGCCACTTATTTTGGCTTCAAATTACCCATTATGCAATCCCACACTTCCATGGCTTTCAAGACTATCTATACTCTGGTGAATCTAAAGACGATCTATTTTTTTAAGGTTATTTATCTGTTTTGAGAGAGAAAGAGTGAGAGAGCACAGTAAGGGCGGAGAGAGAGAGAATCCCAAGCAGGCACTTCACTGGCAGAGCAGAGCCCAATCTAAGCCTCAATTTCTTCTCTGAGGCAAAAAAAAACAAACCCTGATAATATCTGTCCTTCTGCTTCACTGGAATATTTGGCACCCTTTAGAGATTCAGTGTGGAAATGTACTGTGAAGAGATAAACCCCTTGAAATGTAAGGTGCTGTGGCCATCACCTTTCTGTCTCTTTCACCACACTTCTCCAGGTGACATGTTGCCTCTCTGGGTGACACGTTTCTGTCATGTCCTTACTTTCCAGCAAACCATGTCTCTTCCTTAAAGACTCAGGTAACAATTCAAATTCGACCAGAGAGGCTTTTAAAATGCATTCTATTCTACACTGTATAGAACTTCTGAGCATATGTTTTGGAGAAGGGGCTTGATGAAAAAGGCTAAATTCTCATCTCGAAGTGAAAAACCAAGATACAATGCCCGACACACACAAAAATAACAAAATTAAGAATTAACATGATAAACACATTATCGACACATATATGTTAATATCAAGAGACAAAGCTAAAATAATTTAAAGCAGTTGCCTGTGAGGAATGGGAGATGGAAAAACACAGGGCAGAGGAAGCTGTTGTTTTATAATAATCTTTGTTGATAATCTATAGGGCATATGTCTATCTAATTTTTACAACGATACCAACTTTTAAAAAACGTTGAAATAGGAAAATTTTTAATAAAATGCCTTGCATAGTGCTTGTTACACACTTCATGATTAATCAGAATTTTATCATCCCTTTTATATAAGAGAGCTGCTTTAAAAACAAAAACAAACAAACAACAACAACAACAAAAACAGGATACTGTGCCTGACTTCTAATTGCTCTCATTGTTTTGTGATAAATCTGACCTTGATCATGACCTGGGTTCCCAATAACCTCACCTCATCTACTAATCCTAACATACTGACTCAGAAAGAAGCACCTGCCCACAACTTGTTTTAGTGACGATGCTCTGGAATCCCATAATTCCATGGCTTTCAGGACTATCTATACTCTGATGAATTTAAAGAGTATGTACTTTTTAAGGTTATTTATTTATTTTGAGAGAGGGAGAGGGAGAGAGCATGGGAGGAGAAGAGAGAGAGAATTGCAAGCAGGCTCTGCACTGTCAGAGCAGAGCCCAATGTGGGGCTTGAACTCACAAAGTGAGATGAGGACTTGGGCCAAAACCAAGAGTCAGCTGCTCAGCCGACTGAGCCACCCAGGTGCACCAGACTATCTGTATTTTGAAGAATAGCTATACTGTAATTTATAACTTCAACCTTGAATTCTGCTGAAAGCTCCAAAGGTGTATAACATGCACTCCACTTGGAAGACTTGGAAGCTCAAACTCAATGTGGTCAAAGCCAAGCTGTAGCTCTTTGCTCAAACCTGCCCCCTTCGATGTAACTGAGTTTCAAAAATGGCTTCACCATAAACTCAGCTAGGGTTCAAGCTGGAAACCTGCGATTCGGTCTTGACTACTCGCCCTCCCTCACTCATCCCATTTCATTCAGAACCAAGTCATGCTCTCCTAACTTTTAAAGTACATCTCGATGCACTGCTCTCCGTCACCTCTGTTACCAAATTATTCCACCTCAACCACAAGAGCTTTCTAACTAGTCTCCTTGTTTGTGTGGTTTTGTCTTCTTCAGTGGATTTTCACTCAGCAGGCAAAATGACTTTCCTAAACAGAATCTGATCAGGTTTTTCCCTTAATTAAACCCCTCTGTGGGTTCCTAATGTACTTAGGTCCACAAGGGCTGTAATATCTGAGAACTGACTATTGTTCATCTCGTATCTTTCTCCTTCCTATTCACTACATCCTGCCAGACTGGCCTCCTTTCTACTTGTCTTGCACCAAAGTCTTTCCCCGCTTGAAGGATTTTGCAAATGAGACTACCATTGACTGGTACCACTTCGCCGCTAGACAACGTTCACTTTCACTTTGGGTTCTGGTTCAAATGTCCTTCCTAAAAGAGTTTTTCCCTGATGCACTAATATAAATTAACATTTCTCACAGTTTTTTTTAATGTTTATTTATTCTTGAGAGAGAGAGACAGAGACAGAGTGTGAGTGGGGGAGGGGCAGAGAGAGAGAGAGAGAGAGAGAGAGAGAGAGGGAGGGAGACACAGAATCCGAAGCAGGATCCCAGCTCTGAGCTGTCAGCACAAGGCTCGAACTCACAAACTGTGAGATCATGACCTGGGCCAAAGTCAGAGGCTTAACCGACTGAGACACCCAGGTAACCTCTATCACAGTTTTTACCTTTGTACTTATTTATGTGAATACTTATTGATTGATCCTCTTCTATGTTCTGGCAAGTCAAGGACCATATCTATTTTGCTATTCACTTTACCCCAGGGCTGGCACATCATAGGTGCACAAGCACTATTTTAAAGTATCCTCTATGAATGGTTAATCCATTCAACAATGATTAAATAGAGGGCAAGAAACTAGCCAATGAACAATCTGTAGGGTTCTTGCAGGAAAAGCCCTTACCCAAACTTTGAAACTCCACAGGTCAAAGGCACAGGAGGCTTCTTGATGGCTTCTATGAACTCAGCTCAGGAGCACCAGACCCTCTTCTTCCCTTGGCCCCATTCTCAAATAATATGAACGTTTTCTTATTAAAAAGGAAAAGAGCATCTAAGGTATTTTATTATGAGTATTTGTTCAGTGAAAAGAAGTTTACACAGCTTGTGGAGAATTATTCAGCAGGAAATTAAACCTCCGTAATTCTGAATTTTCACTTTGCTTTCAATTGGCAGCGCTTCCTGGCAAACGACTTTCTCCCCTCTAGAACATTCGTAATACCACATCCGCCACCAAAATGTGCTTTCTGAGCCAAATCACAAAACAGGTTAGACAGGATGACTTTCTGGAGGTCTGAGATACTAGGTGTAGATAAGCTGTGAGCATCCATGAGGGCCTTCGAATATGGCCGGCAAATAACACCCAAGTTCTGCACAGTAAGTTGAAGTCTACCAAATACTCACATAAGATAATGGATCAACAAAGAAAGCTCCACTGTATCATCTTCGCGAACATGTTTTCTGATCTGAGTTCCCCGATAATGTTATGAGACTGGTCTTGTGCCTCCGTTTCACTGGTGAGGCAACTAACCCGCTTGAGAAGTTTTAATGACTTGCCTAAGGTGCCCCAAATGCAGGACTCAAAATTAGAGTTTTGACATTTTTTTCCCCACAGATCTTCTCGATAGGAATCTGGTCATTTGGCTGCTTCATTTAATGAGGAGAATAGACTTCACCTAAAAACAAATAGCTACGGTAGACGATGGGTTTATATACTAAACAAACAAAACAACTGACACACGTGTTAAAGAGAGCCAAATTGATTTTTTTTTACTTTGTTCCCCTTAACAAAGAAAAGGAAATGCCTTTTCTGTGGTTGTTGTTTGTTTTGTTTTGTGTTTTTAAGCTAGACTGGACTGGAGCCTGTAGAAAGTGTACATGAAATAATTGGAACATTATTTATTTCATTATATGTAAGACACCATAGATTATTTCAGTCACCATTACTTTCATATATTTAGAAAGAAAGGAAATATGGGGCCAATTAAATCAGAATAAACCAAGAGTAAGATAAATCCCAACTGTTTTTAAACGTTCTAAGCACGCAGTTAGAATCTAGGAAGTATCTGAGACAGTTGATATCAGTATGATAGGGAAAATATTGTCCCTCAGCTATCTCTTTAGGAATTCATGTCCCCTTTTTTGTTCCTTCCGTGGAAATCTTAATTTAAGCCCTCATCATCTTTGGCCTGGGCTATGACTGTGCTAAATCTATTGTCTCCATCTCACTTCTCCTCCCTCCAACCCACCTTCAGTATTGCTGTCAGGGTGATCTTTCCAAAACACAGTTCTGGTGATGGCTTCCACAAATTAAGATGCTTATGGATCTCCTACATGCAGGATTAAATCCAAACTCCTTAAGTTGGCATCCGAAGCACTTTCTGGCCAGCGCCCAAACTACTTCAGGAGTTTCATTTGTCTCCACAGCTCAGTGTGCACTCGACACACATACTCAGTTTCTCACCATTCTCCAAGCACATATCTATCACAGCGTGCACACAGAGGCAAGTATTCTGTTTTCTCTCTCACTAAATCCATTATTCTCCTTCTTTGTTGGTAAACTCCTATACTTACATAAAGGCTCAGACCAAGCGAAACATCCATAAAACATTCTCCGTCCACGTCCAGGCAGCCTAGGGGAGCTATGTGGAAGAATGGGTCAATATTTAGCCCAAATCATTCCTTTGGAGATGAGTAAAGAGACCCAAACAAGTGAAGTATTTTGTAATGCAAGGTAATGACCATGTTAGGACGAAAATTCATAGTTTCTCACTCCCGGTTCACTTTTTCTTGCACTTACATGGGCGTAAATAGAAGATACAAGTGAAGGTAAAATCTAGGACCATCCTTGGTCCACGGACCTCCATGGTTCTCCTCCAGCTGGTGAACTTCTATCTGGAACCACCTAGAGGCAAAATGATGTTCTGAGAAATCAGTCACAAGGGATCCAAATCTCTGTGCCCTCCCTTGGGTTGCCCCACTCCTCAGAACAACTATCTCACAAAACAGTGTGAGGATTAAGTGACATTGTGTCTATTTCAAATGCCTATCACAAGGTCTAGCATAATTAAGGTTCAATAAATGTTAGCATTTTTACTCATTCCTTGCTAGATGAGGCCTCAGTAGGGTTGCTGTGAGGTTAAATCCTTGTTAAACCACCAATGTAGTTAAGGAACATTTCATTTAATACATCTGAATAAATATATAGCTTTGGCAAAAACTCCCCAGTGATGGCAATGCTGTTCTGTTTACTTAATACACACATGTGCTGACTTACAGAATGGGGTGGGTGGCATTCACACCACATATGGTAGCTTTGGGTTATTGATCCCTCAGCTGAAAAATGGATCAACTGGGGGGCCAACAGAAGGAAGCAAACAAATCTACAACTATAAATGCAACACACACACACACACACACACACACACACACACACTCAGAAATAGGGAGAGAGATCAAAGGCAGATTATAGCTACCCAGGAGAGACACCAAGAAGATTCGCATTGGGGCAGCAAGATCAAGGCACCCAGAAGACCTTTTCAGGACTTCCAGCCATATCTGGAGAGAAATCAAAGGCTGAATCCTTGGCTATTGCATTTCAAAATAAATAAAGACTCTTCTACTTCCTTCACAAAAGATCAGCCAAGCTAAATTTATGCTCTAGAATATTACTCTGGGAGCTGTCCCTGGAAGAAATCATTTTAACCCTAATGGTGCTCTTTGTTTTGAATCCAAGTCTTCTGCCTTTGCCCACACAACCATTAGCAGATGAATTAGAAAAGCATGCAATCAAAAAATATTTATTGCAGCAAAATGATGCAAAGTGCTGTATTAGGGGAAGTGCCAGTCCCCAGAAATTACTGAAACATCACCAAGTGGTTTAAACTGCCTTTATTAATAGTTCCTTCTTTAGGGTTAAGCGTTGCCTTCTTCCTGTTGAAGGTCCTCCTTGACGTGTCAAAATCAATGGTGTGATTGATAAAACATTAGATTGGCAACATCTTTTCAATGGAGAAGAGCTATCGACATCTGAAAGCATAAAATTGGGGAGAAATCACAAAATATATTAAAAGAGAAGAAGAAAGAAAGGTAGAAAGAGAACCAAGAAACAAAACTTCCTTCTGTATAGCTATATTTTGTGTGATAAAGAGCCCAGTTCAAAATAGATTTTATCTAGATCTAATTCCTACCCATTCATAGTGGCTTTCTGGGGCTTTGTGCTAAGGACTGTGAGCCCATTTCTGGACATGGGAGGAGAGTTGAGGGGTGTAACACATAATGTGTAGTTTCTAACTTTGTTGTGGGTGAAGAACACAGCATTTGGAGCCAGGGTATCTAAATTTGAATCCAGGCTCTGCCACTTAAAAGCTGTGTAATCCTATGCACATCACTCCACCTCTATGACACTCAGTTTTCTTATCTACAAAACAAAAGACAAGAAAGAGTATTATAATTTGTCGCGGTACCGTTGCAAAATATTTAGCCTCTGGCTAAATGAAGAAGTAATAACTTATCATCAGGAGTTAAGTGGCTTACAAAACCACAGGAAAGCCGGAAGACTCAGCTCTAGGCTGACTTCCTGGCACACCTCCCAGGCCCCAGCATCATGTCGTCTCTGCCATAATAGCGGGACAGCAGTCACTACCCAAGCAAGAAGGTGCCACATCGGGAAGCCACCAACTGAAAAAGTACCACGTCTGTGCCACACCCCTACTCGGCAAAATCAATGTATATTGCCTGCTTTTTCCCCTGCTTAACTCCGTTCTGAATCAAAATTCCCCCAGGGGTACCTCTATTGCTAGAACCCAGATCACATGCAGGTCTCAAGTAGCAAGGGAGCGGAAGACCCTGAGGTTTGGACTTCTGGCATGTCCACCTTAGAGGGGCACTGTTGACAATGCTGTCTGGGCGGGTCGACCAGATACCCCTTCAGGACTGGCACCACGTGACTCCAGCCGCTGAGTTGTACAGAGCTGAGATTATTGGTGGCTGATTTCGGTGCCAGAGATCCTCATGGAATTGACGGAGTCCTTCATTGTGACTGCGTTACAGTTCAACTCCTTCCTCAGCCCAATCCTATACCCTCATTCCCCACAGCTATCCATTTAATGGTCACTATCCAATATAAGCTTCCCACAGCCAAGTGTTCACCTAAGAATATGACTTCCCTAAGGAACCTGACTTAAACAGACATGTTAACAGTAGTACGTAGAAGAGAGGTTGAGAAAGCCAACCCTCGATATTCACCACAACTTCTATGAGTATGAAACACTCATGTGAAAATACGAAAAAAAAAAAAATCCCTAGGATCTCAGTGTCTGACCCAAGGTGAGTCAGTAGATATTAACCTAATAATAGCAAGATATAGCTAATATTTATTGAATAGTAACACAGTAAGAATAGAAACACAGTAAGTAGTTTCTAGATACTATTTTAAGTTATTTATATAAATTCACTTAATCCCCAAAATAAGCGTATGAAGTAGGTACAGTCATTATCCGTTTTACAAATGAGATGAGTAAAATGCAAAGAGATTCATTCCAATGTTAAATAGCTGTGAGTGTTTAGGATTTTAAACCATATGGTCTAAGCCTAGAGTTTATAGTCTTAACCACTTTTTTGCTTCAATATTAAATTTGTAGCCAATAAAATCGCACACATACACACAAGAGTGCACACACACAAAGTAAAGGGAGATAATATTACAGAAGAGGAAAAGGCAATGCAGTGAAGGAAGAAGAGATTGGAATGTTGCCGCCACAAGGCAAGGAATGATGGCAGCCACCAGAAACTAGAAGCAAAGAGAGGATTGTCCCCTGGAGCTTTCGGAAGGAAACAGTCTTGCAGGGACCTATATTTTAGCCTCAAAAGATTCACTTCAGATTCCAGAGAATAAATATATTTGTTTTAAGCCAGTAAATCTGTGCGAATTTGTTTCGATAGGAAGAACAAATTTACTTCCATAGAAAAGTGGAGTATTTGCAGTGTTAGGTGGAACGATCTCTTGGAGAATTGGTAGTCAGATCTGCCCGGCCCTTGCAGGTCAATGAGAAGCATTGAATGAATGCTGAAAATACTATTTTTGACCTTGGACTTCCCACCCATCTACGTGGGACAGCTGCTAGGTGAGGAATGACATTCAGACGTAATGAATGTGTGCTTTCTCATCAGGATTAATAGATAAAGTTTCTCTCCTCAAAATTTAATATCTTGGAGTTATAAATTGCAAATGGTCTAGGTCAACTAGTAAATAAAACATAACGAGATTCACACTTAAATCTTAGAGTAGCTTTTTCTGTGTTCCACCTGACAAGTGGCTTTACACATAATCAAAACAAGAACCCACAAGCGTTGAGACTCACACAGACTCAAACATGAGACAAGAAAGACCAGCTCGCACCTGCTAATCATCCATCAGAGGGTGGGGGGAACGCAAGGAGGCCCCCCCCAACCAAACACCATTAGAACCTTTCTTTGAAAACAGGAAATGTCTTCCAAATTTAGAAACCCTCACTCCATGTCAACATTCTTCGCCCGGAGCCAGCCTCCTTAAATCCCTTTTGGAACAAAGTGGGTATATAGAAATAAATACAATCAGTAGCTCCCCTTATCTTTCCTGTCTGGTTATAAACAAGCTTGTCAACAGCTATGGTGTGAGCTATGGAATGAGAGAAGTTGCCAATTTCTGAGTAATCTTAAATCACCATCTCCAGGAAAACTGTAAACAAAGAGGACCTACAAACAAGGTGATCTTGACCACTGCTTCTCAAACTACCTGTGACTAAAGAACAATTTTTTTGTTAAGGTAAATTAGTATATGACATTCTATTAGTTTCAGGCATACAACATAATAATTAAATATTTGTAAACACCGTAAGGTGATTGCCACAAGTCTAGTTACCACCCATCACCATAAAATTCACCCTTTCTTCCCATCCTCCAGCCCCCTTTCTCTCTGATGACGACAAATCTGTTCTCTGTATCCATGAGTGTTGACTTTTTTTGTTTGTTGATTTGCTTTGTTTTTTAGATGCCACATATAAGTGAAATTATACAGTATGGTTTTCTCTGACTTACTTTACTTAGCATAATACCCTCAAGGTCTGTTCATGTTGTTGCACATTGCAAGATTTCCTTCCTCTCTATGGCCAAGTAGTATTTAATTGTATATATATCAATCACATCTTCTTTATCCATTCATCCCTTGATGGACACTTGTTTCCAGATTTTGGCCATTGTAATAATGCTGCAATAAACACAGGGGTGCATAAATATTTTCAAATTACGATTTTTGTTTTCTCTGGACAAATACCCAGAAGTGGAATAGCTGGAAGATATGGTAGTTCTATTTTTGATTTTCTGAGGAACTTCCATAGTGTTTTCCATAACCAGCTGCACCAATTTTCATTCTCACCAACAGTGTACAAAGGTTTCCTTTCCTCCACATCCTCCCCCAAACTTGTTATTTCTTGTCTTTTTTGATAATAACCATTCTAACAGGTGTGAGGCGATAGCTCATTGCAGTTTTAATTTCTCTTTCCCTGATAATTAGTGATGCTGAACATCTTTCCATGTGCTTTTTGGCCATCTGTATGTTTCCTTTGGAAAAATGTCTATTCAGATCTTCTGCCCATTTTTAATTGGATTGTTTGTTTTTTGCTATCGAGTTGCTTGAGTTCTTTATATTTTGGGTATTAATCCTTTATCAGATATATCATTTGCAAATATTTTCTCCCATTTAGTAGGATGCCTTTTCATTTTATTGATGGTTCCCTTTGTTGCGCAGAAGTTTCTTAATTTAATGTAGTCCCACTCTTTTTTCTTTTTCTTTTTTCTTTTTTCTTTTTTTTGTTTTTGTTTTTGTTGCCTTTGCTTTTGGAGTTAGATCCAAAAATTCAACACAAAGACTGATGTCAAGAAGCTTACTAATTATGTTTTCTTCTAGGAGTTTCATGGTGTCAGATCTTACATTCAAAGCTTTAATTCACTTGAGTTAATTTTTGTGTATGGTTTAAGATGGTGGTCTAATTCCATTTTTTTTTTTTTTTGCACGTGGCTGTCTAATGTACCCAACACCATTCACTGAAGAGACTGTCTTTTACCCATTGTATATTCTTATTCTTTTGTCATAAATTAATTGACCATATATGTATGGGTTTATTTCTGGGCTCTCTCTTCTGTTCTATTGATCTATGTATCTGTCTTTTATGCCAACAGCATACTGTTTTGATCATGATAACTTTGTAGTACAGATTGAAATCAGGGAGCCTGATACTTCCAGCTTTTTTCTTTCTCAATATTGCTCTGACTATTCAGGGCCTTTTGTAGTTCCATATAAATTTTAAAATTATTTTTTCTAGTTCTATGAAAAATGCCATAGGAATTTTGAAGGAGATTGCCTTGAATCTGTAGATTGATTGCTTTGGATAGTATAGACATTTTAACGATATTTATTTCTTCCAAATCATGAACACAGAATATCTTTCCACTTATTTGTATCTTCTTCAGTTTCTTTCATGAATGTCTTATAGTTTTCTGTGTACAGGTCTTTCACTTCCTTGGTTAAATTTATTTCCATACATTTTTGATGTGATTCAAGTGGGAGTATTTTCTTAATCTCTCTAATAGTTCTTTTTTCCACTAGTATAGAATTGCAACATTTTTTTCTGTAAATTGATATTGTATCTTGAAATTTTACTAAATTCATTTATTCGAACAGTTTTTTGTGGAGTCTTTAGGATATTTTCATATACAGTAGCATTTCATCTACAAGTGGCGACAATTTTATTTTTTCCTCTCTAATTTGGATGCCTTTTTCCCCCTTCCTACCTGCTACGGCTAACACTTCCAATACTATGTAGAATAAAAGTGACAAGTGTGGGCATCCTTGTCTTGTTTCTTATCTCAGAGGAAAAGCTGTCAGCTTTTTGCCATTGAGTATGATGTTAGCAGTGAGTTTGTCATATAAAGCCTGTATTTTTTTTAAAGTTTATTTATTTATTTTGAAAGAGGGAGCACAAGTTGGGGAGGAGCAGAGAGATGGAGAGAGAAAGAATCCCAAGCAGCCTTTGCAGTGCAGAGCCTGATGTAGGGCTTGAATTCACGAACCATGAGATCATGGGCTGGGCCAAAGTCAGCCGCTTACCTGACTGAGCCACCCAGGCATCCAGACATAATAAGGCCTTTATCATGCTGAGGTACATTTCCTCTGTACTCGCTGTGTTGAGAATTTTTATCATAAAAGGATACTGAACTTTGTCTAATACTTTTTCTTCATCTGTGGAGATGATCATATAATTTTTATGTTTTGTTAAGATGGTGTATCACACTGATTTTGCAGATGTTGAACCATCCCTGCATCCCCGAAATAAATCCCACTTAGTGGGATGTGATCCTTTTAATGTACTGTTAAATTCGATTTTGCTACTATTTTGTGGAGAATGTCTGTATCTATGTTTATCAGAGATATTGACCTGTAATTGTGTGTGAACATGTGTGTGGTGTCCTTGCCTGGTTTTGGTATCAGGGTAATATTAGCCTCAAAAAATGGGTTTAGATATATTCCCTCCTCTTCAGTTTTTCGGAAGGAGTTTAGGAAGGATAGGTATTAAATCTTTGAATGTTTGGTCAAAGTTACCAGCGAAGTTCTCTGGCCCTGGACTTTTGTTTGTTGGGAAGGTTTTTGATTACTGATTCAATACCCTTACTAGTAATCAGTCTATTCACTTTTTCTATTTCTTCATGATTCAGTCATGGAAGATTATAAGTCTCTAGGAATTTATCCATTGCTTCCATGCTGTCTAATTTGTTGGAAAATAATTGGTCATAGTAGTCTCTTACAACCTCCTGCATTTCTGTGGTTATCAGTCGTAAGTTCTTCCAAATCATTTCTGATTTTATTTGAGTCCTCTCTCTTTCTTGGTAAGCCTGTCTAAGTACTTTTTTAATATCTCTTCAAAGAACAGCTCTTAGTTTTACCGATCTTTTCAATTGTTGGTTTCTTTTTTTAGTCTTCATTTCATTCATTTCTCCTCTGATCTTTATTATTTCTTTCCTTCTATTAACTTTGGGCTTCATTTATTCTTCCTTTTCTAGTTCCTTTAGATGTAAAGTTAGGTTGGTTATTTGAGATTTTTCTTGTCTCTTAAGGTGGACCTGTATCTCTATGAACCTCCTTCTCAGAACAGTTTTTGCTGCATCCCAAGATTTTAGACTGCTATACAGTAAAACTGTGGTGTGCGAGCAAAATTCGCATGGAAACATACTTGTAATCTGAAGCACTTGCATATCAAAGCGAATTTCAAGAACTCTTGACTCTGTTGTGATCATGTGAGATTTGGCACCATGTACTACTCATATTGCAAGACATCACTCAGTCATCAAGTTAAAATTTATTAGAAATGTCTGCTTGCTTTGTGGAACACTCACAGAATGACTTACTCGCAATCGAAGGTTCTACTGCATTTTCATTTTAATTTGTCTCAAGATAATATTTGATTTCCCCTTGATTTCTTCATTGACCTACTGGTTGGCAATAGCGTATTGTTTAATCTCCACGTATTTGTGATTTTTCAACTTCCTTCTTTTAATGGAGTTCTAGTGTTTTTACCATTGTGGTTGGAGAAGATGCCTGATATTATTTCAATTGTTTTAAATTTATTGATAATTATTTTGTGGCCTAGTATATGATCTAACCTGGAGAATATTCCATATTCACTTGAGAAAAATGCGTATTCTGATGTTTTTGGATGGAATTTTCTGTATCTATCTATTAAGTCCATCAGGTCTAATGTGTTATTTGAGGCTGATGTTTCCTTATTAATTTTCTGCCTGGGTGATCTGTCCACTGGTGTAAGTGTTATATTAAATATCCCTACATTGTATTGCTGACAACTTCTCGACCTATGTTTGTTAATATTTGCATTACATATTAGGTACGCCTGTGTTAAGTGCACAAATATTTACAAATGTTATTTCTTTTTGTTGGATTCCTTTATCATTATGTAATGTTCTTCTCTGCCTTTTATCACAGTCTTTGTTTTAAAGTCTATTTTGTCTGATGTAAGTATAGGGACACGTGCTTTCTTTTTGTTTCCATTTGCATGGAATACAAATGGCAATACAAATTTCCATCTCATCACTTACAGTCTGTGTGCATCCTTAGATCTGAAGCGGGTCTCCTGTAGGCAACATACAGACGAGGCTTGTTTTTTTTTATCCATTCAGCCACTCTGTCTTTTCATTGGAGAGTTTAGTCCACTTACATTTAAAGTAATTATTGACCAGTATGCACTTATTGTCATTTGGTTCATTGTTTTCTGGCTGCTTTGCAGTTCCACTCTGTCCCTTTATTCTTGTGTATCTCTTTTCTGTTGTGGCTTGACATCTTTCTTTAGAGTTATATTCAGATGTCTTTCTAATTATCTTTTGTGGATCTCCTATAGATTTTGCTTTGTGATTACCATGAAGTTTACATATAATATCACATATTTTTTTAAGTTGATAGCAACTAAATTTGAATGCTACTCTAAAAACTCTACATTTTGCTACTCTTCACTGTATGTGTTTAATGTCATATATTACATATTTTTATTTGCGTATTCCTCAACTAGTTATTCTGGTTATAGTTAATTTTACTGGTTTGTCCTTTAATCTCCATACTAGTTTTATGTTATTAATCCACTACCTCTACTATATATTCACCCGTGAAAGTGCAATTTTATTTAAAATTTCCAATTCATCTAGGTCCAATACCTTTGTAGAATACAGTCAAAATGAATCATTAGAAAAGTGAAAATTGAGGAAAAGACATACAAAATGCAAGCCAAATTTATTTTACTTATTAGATACAACAAGCATAAATGTACTCTTTCAGAATGCTATTAAAGTTTCTGAAAGCTTACTCTTAATATCTAGGCATCAGTCCTCAGAACACCCGTCTCTAGGTTGAAAATTGAAATAATGTAAACATTAGATTCAATATGTAAGATGCCATTCGCTAGTATCAGTGATACTTCTAGGTAATTTTAGTCAAATATTTGTCTCATGTACTTCTTCTGCTAGCTCTGAGGAGTCTCTATAGTCTGATACACAGTAATTTTTAAATAATTAAAATATTCCCATATTCCCTAAATAAGGATGTTTACTATTTCTAGAATTTTATACTTACCTTGGCTTCATTTTAAAGTTCAGAACATCTTGAATTCCTTGGCATATGAGAATTACAGAAGACTAAAATAACGATGGTTGAAACAATTCAGAATTATAGGCGAGTGGACCTGAGTTTCTCAAATACCTCCACACCAATAGAATTCCATTCTTCAATCGTTTCACAAAATATTGCACAAAGAAAATCTGCCTGAGATTTACCTGCATGCTTGCTTGAAGGCATGTTGCAGGGGAAACACCCCAGCACATCTGATTCAAAATCTTTGTTAGTGAAACCTAAGAATTCACATTTTAAATTAAGCAACTCATTTAATGGTTAGATATACAGGTCATTAAGATCTAATGCATTAGTTTAAAAACAAGTTTTAAAAAAAGCACTTGACACACAAAGTTAATCTCTTACCTCTAATAAAATGCAATTAAATTCTTTATTTCTACATCATTTTAGAACTTTTAACTACCTCATATTAATGTTAGTGTGTACTTAGATCAAATGAATTTACATCTCATCTTCTTTCAATTAAAATAACTTGAAGTATTTTGAAAATAAACCTCTTTTTCACTTTCTGGTAATCTTTATTACAGAAATTGTTTGGCAGGAAAATATGAAATACACATCAGGGGAAGAGATGTAATGACTGGCTTTAAGGAAAATGACACTTGTCCTAGAATAGCTGAAAGCCATTTGGGATTCATTTAGTCCTGGCTTATTGGGAAAACTAATCAAATGAATCTAGAAAGTGAGTCATCAACACTAAGCATCTACAGAGTGACTGGTTCTGAAAATTTAATTTGATGGGAACACAAGTCACAGTATAATTTTACCCTATCTTTCTGAAATCCCATGGTTTGAAAGGGCATGGCTTCATACGGAGGGTTTGGGTTTTTTTAACCTTTTCTTAACTTCAAAACAAAATGATTGCATAAGACTTGGATCTTTGGGATCACGGCCGCAGGATTTTCAGGGAATGAGCATGACCAGTAAGAGAATAAGGCATCCGATTTGAACGGCTGTTATGTATCAAATGTTTTTCTACATGATTCCATTTCATCTTCACAACTTTGCAAAGAGGATATTCGGATCCCCGTTTCATAAGCAAGGCAATGGCAGATGAGTGAAGATGAGAACCTGAAATCCCACAGCAAACACGTGACAGAGCCAGATTGAATCCAGCTTTACCTTATTCCCAAGCCAGCGCTGGGTCCATTACCCAGTGGGTCCTTCTCACCAAGATGAGTTTTACAAGCATGCCTTTGCCGCCGCAGCGCTCACTCATAGGTTCCAGAGTCTATTGTTTGCTACCTATGCTCTATCCAGAATTACACCACCCAGACACACCAAAAAAAGCTTAGATATAATCACAAGGGGTGAGGCACCAGAGAAATCAGCATAGTGATTTGTACCAGAGACCGGTCATTTTTTACAGAGAACCCAATAGATACATCTGACATTCAACCACTTAGCCTGACTCTACAAAGACAGTTTCTGATTGTCCTCATTAATTCAAGAACCCTGGTGTAAATTATGGCTAAGTCAATAAGGTTGACTAGATTTTTCCAGTTGAATCCTCTGTTTCATGAAGCCAGATAAATTCTGAGATACAGGGGATTAATAGCACTATCCCAAAGCACAGAGCACTTATAGCCGGGCAACAAGGGATGACGTGATACATCTTATTTTGTTATTGAATAAATTCAGTGAAAGGCTGCAGGAGTGAGTTCCTTGGGTACTGAATGCATTAATAACATAGTTGTTAGAGATGTAAAACCTGAACCACCCTTAAACTTTACTCTCAAGAGTCTCGCGCTGGCTACCTTACGAAGATACACCTCTTTTCTTCGGCAGCCAGCAAGATAAATGGAATGGGCCAGCACAATTCATTTGCCTTTAGATAAGACTTGGCCAAAACACTTCTCTAGGCCACAGGTAGTCCTAAACATTTGACTACCGAATATCCCTTTTCTTGTCCCCCCCCCCCCCCCCCCCCCCCCCGCCGACCAGAACACAAAAATCTACCAAGCTACACTTAATAAACCAATTTTGGTCACTTATGAATCAGATATGACAGCCAATCAGAGTGTCTGAGCGAAATTAAAGCAGACGTGGTTGGTACAGTTTCAACCTGAGTCTTTACTCTTTCCGTTGCTATGGATGCCCTTCACGTAGGGAAATAACATCTTTCTGTTGGAATCCTTGGAAAAGTGGTGTGGATCTCTTCCCTCAACTCCTCCACCACCATCTGTTACGTGCCTCAAAGATGCAGGGGGAACACAGTACCAGATGGTGAATCATTATGTTCCCTATCAGCTTTCCCTCTTCTTCTTGGCCAATAGAAAGCCTAGAAAAAAAGGCATTTTATGCTCAAATGCCATAGTTTTCCTCAATTATGCCATTGTTCCTCAATTTGTGTTGTTGTTGTTATTTTTCAATGAGCTTTGGAAGCTTCTCCTTTTTAGACAAGTAATACATTGAGTGCCATGTGGATCCTGGCTTCGATCCTGGAATAGAATAAGAACATTAGTTGATAAACTGGTGAAATCCAAAAAGTGCCTGTAGTTTAGGTAGCGGTAATGTACTAATGTTAACATTTTGTTTTAACAGATGTACCATAGTTACATAACATGTTAACACCAAGAGGAACTACATGAACCATACATGGGAATTCTACTATCTTCGTAATTTTTTTGTAAATCTAAAATCATCCCAACCTGAAAGGTTTTTTTTTTCCAAAAGTGACGTATTTTTTCGAGAAATTACAGATAAGCATAAATGTGAAGGTATAACTGAAAGATGACTTGCCAAAATGTTGGCATTCCTAGATTTTTCTGTAAAGAGATATCTTTGATTCATGCAGCATACATTATATTCACATTTTTTTTTACCTAATGTGTGTAGTAAGTATATTTGCACGTCAAATATTAACATAGAACATTTATCCTTTTGACATTCAGCCATATTCCCTACAAAATGTTGATATGGGGTTGCACTGCTCAGATCTCTCTTGAATTGTTGGAACATTAAACAATTGTAGAATTTTAATGTTGTTTATTTTTTATTATTTTTTTTAATTTTTTTAACGTTTATTTATTATTGAGAGACAGAGAGAGACAGAACATGAGTAGGGGAGGGGCAGAGAGAGAGGGAGACACAGAATCTGAAGCAGGCTCCAGGCTCTGAGCTGTCAGCACAGAGCCCAATGTGGGGCTCGAACTCACGAACCTCAAGATCATGACCTGAGCCAAAGTCGGACGCTTAATAGACTGAGCCACCCAGGTGCCCCTATTTTTTATTATTTAAAAAATATGCCGTGAAAATATATCAGGGGCCTAATTTTTTTTTACAGCCGTGATGATTATCTTAATCAAATTTGAGATTATTATCTTAATAAAAGTTCCTCTAAAGTTATCATTTGAATTAATGGGATGCCCATTTTGAAAAGAAGTATGTGAGAATGCTCATTTTGCTATATCCTTTCCCAGATGAAGCATCATTATTTTAATATGAGATAATTTTATAATGTTTTTTAATTCAACAGGCAATACTGATAAATCATACTTTTAACATAATTTCTTGAAAATATAACAATATTTGATATATGTCAGTATATTTACTGTCCATTTGTAGTTCTTTTAAATGTTCTGAGTTAACATTTTCAAATTGTGTTACTGGAGTGTTTATCATTTTGATTATTAATCTGTACTATATATATATGTATATATATGAGAGTATATGTGTATATATATTATATATGTGTATACAGTATATACATATAATTATGTTAACCTTTTCTCTAACACATAAGTAACAAATATTTCCCACAGAATCTTATTTTCATTTTCATTTACTTATGGCTAGTTTTGTCTAAGCAAACTTATTTTCTCTTTTATGTTTTCTGTCTAGATCATGTTTGAAAAATACTAACCCACATCTAAAATACACTTACACATACATATACATATGCACAATTTTTGCGGGGGGGGGGGGGAGGATTCTTTTACATATGTATCTTTAGTTCTTCCCTCTGGAATTTATCCCAATGCATAAGCGATAGACCTCCCAAAGGATAATGCCAAAGAGGCCATCAAAGCATTGATTTAAAATACCACTTGGCGGGGGGGGGGGGGGGGGGGGGGGGGGGGGGGGGGGCGCCTGGGTAGCGGTTAAGTCAGTTAGGCAGCCGACTTCGGCTCAGGTCATGATCTCATGGTTCGTGGGTTCAAGCTCCGCGTTGGGCTCCGTGCTGAAAGCTCGGAGCCGGGAACCTGCTTCCGATTCTGTGTCTCCTTCTCTCTCTCTGCCCCTCCACCACTTGTGCTCTATCTCTCAAAAATAAATAAACATTAATAAATAAATAAATAAATAAATAAAACAAAAACATCACTTGGGGCACCTGGGTGGCTCAGTCGATTGAGTGTACAACTCTTGATTTTGGCTTAGTCATGAGCCCCATGTCAGGCTCTGTGCTGACAGTGCAGAGCCTGCTTGGGATTCTCTGTCTCCATCTCTCTATGCTCCTCCCCTGCTCATGTGCTCTGTCTGTCTCTCTCTCAAAATAAATAAACTTTAAAAACATATCACTTTTCTAAAATATCAAATTCTTATAGATACTTATATCGGTTCCTCAACCTTCTACTGTATCTCCACTGATATCTGTTGAAATAACTACAGATAGTTGATAGAAGGCTTTAACACCTTCTAGAACTGCTTTCTCTACATCATTTTTTTTTATCAAAATGTAAGCTCCTAATTTGACATTTATTAAGCTTCTAGATGAGTATCGGAAACATTTTATCAAGTTTCAACAAAATCTTATGGAAGCTTGATGAAAACTGAATTAAATGAATATATCAATAAGAACACAATAGATATCTTTACAATCTGAACTTTTCTATCCAAGAGGACGATATGAATCTTCTCTATTTTTTCCAAATCATTATTAAGGTCTTCATGTAATTCCTAACCAACTTAAAAATCTTGTCCTCATACAGCCTTTTCTTTCTTTTTTTTTTTCAATTTTTTTATGTTTATTTATATTTGAGAGACAGAGACAGAGCACAAGTGGGAGAGGGGCAGAGAGAGAGAGGGGAGACACAGAATCCAAAGCAGGCTCCAGGCTCTGAGCTGCCAGCACAGAGCCCGACGGAGGCTCGAACTCACAAACCATGAGATCATGACCTGAACTCACAAACCATGAGATCATGACCTGGGCTGAAGTCAGATGCTTAACTGACGGAGCCACTCAGACGCCCCTCATACAGTCTTTTCTTAACACAGCAGCAAGAGTGATCTTTTGTAATGGAAAATCATATTATGTTACTTGGAGGTGCCATGATCAACCCTTACCACACAACAGAATCACTAGAAGCATTTAAAAATCCCAATGCTCTCCCAAACTAATCATGTCTTTTCCACCAAAAGATCTAACATTTGGAAGTAAAAGATATCTTAATTATTATTATTTTTTTATTTTTTTATTTTTGAGACAGAGAGAGACAGAGCATGAACTGGGGAGGGGCGGAGAGAGAGGGAGACACAGAATCGGAAGCAGGCTCCAGGCTCCGAGCCATCAGCCCAGAGCCCGACGCGGGGCTCGAACTCACAGACCGCGAGATCGTGACCTGAGCTGAAGTCGGCTGCTCAACCGACTGAGCCACCCAGGCACCCCTCTTAATTATTTTTGAAACAGCTCAGAGTTTCACTGCACATTACGAGTAAATAATTTAGCCTACTTAGAAGTAGATTTAGTTGCGTGTAGATTTCGTACACTCTGAGTAAAATAAAATGTGTGGGCTGTAAAATAATCTCAAAAAAAAAAAAACACACAATATTTTAAGAAAGGTAGTCCACATGGAAAATAGGGCCTAGCTTATAAAGCAGCATTCATGTTCATGTATTTACTGTGTGCTTTTCTGGGATTTGCATGTGCTGGACATTTATGTAAAGAAACCATCTCTGTCCTTTAAGAGTTTACCTTCCAAAGTTGCTATCTACTCCTCAAAAGGCCAGTGAGCCACCATGGAGGATGCACAGGAAACGAGGCTGTATTACAAGCTTATGTTATAACCTTCCAATACTTTAGGAAAGAAAAGAACAGATATGAGACTCAGTTGGAAGACAGAACTCCAGCCGACACACTAATAACAATGGGCGTTAGTGACCAGCAGGAAATGGGAAGAAGGTGCTGCTTTGATTCTGCCAGGAATAAAGGAGCCAGATGAGAAGGAGAGAACAACAGAAATTGATAAAGCATGGAACTTGAATAAGATCAAGAACTGAAGGGAATGGATTAGCTGTTGCAAAGAGCGGTATCTGCTTCTCTGAGAGAAGGAAGAAGGGAAGAAGAGTTCACAGACACCCAGTGTTGAGGACAGGAAAAAGCTGAGGCCGTTTGCTATAAATAACCTTGAATTTCTTAACATCTCTATAGGTCACTGGCAAGAAGTAAAAGGCATAGCGGTGGAATTGAGGGGTTTGAAAAAAAAAGGCAAGTTTTTTGTTAATGTTTATTTTTGAAGGAGAGAGAGACAGAGTGTGAGTGGGGTAGGGGCAGAGAGAGAGGGAGACACAGAATCCAAAGCAGGCTCCAGGCTCCGAGCTGTCAGCACAGAGCCCAGTGTGGGGCTTGAACTCACAAACTGCGAGATCATGACCTGAGCCGCAGTCGGACGCTCAACCGACTGAGCCACCCAGGCGCCACCCCCCGCCGCAAAAAAGGGCAAGTTTAGAGAAATTGCTATAGATGATGCAACAGACTCCTGGAGAAAATTTTCCAGCAGTAGAAAAGGCCCAGCTAAGATTGCCACACAAGGCTCAAACCATTCAAGATTGTGTTGTAATTTGGGCCATTAGCTCTTATACATGTACCCAAATGTGGAAGCAGAAACCCAAACGTTAGATTAGGGATTACCACGTTGCTTGTAGTAAAATGGACATAGGTGTGAACTTTCAAGGGCATTCAGTTTGTGTGAAAAACCCACTTCAGGTACTCAGTGCATGTGTGTGGAATGATCTTGAAGGAACAAATGAATGAATAAATATATTATTATATAAAAAGAAATTAAAACCCCAATGCTCAGGTCTTACCCTCAAGCAGTTAAATTAGAATCTCTTGATATGGGAGTAGGGCATAATTAGTTTTAAAACCCCCCACATTCTACTGCTGTGCAGCCAATCATCATCCCTGAGTCTTAACACTGGACAGTGCTTTAAACTTTCACATGTCTGAGAATTGCCTGGGGACCTTGTTAAAATGTAGATTGTAATTCAATAGGTCAGGGTGAAACTTGAGATTCTGCATTTCCAACATGCACTCAGGGGAGACGGATGTTGCTGGTCCTGACGTGGCACTTGAGTGGCATAAGAGCCCCTGACTTCCAATTCCCTGTTATCTTTCTGCTCTCCCCCCTTAGTCACTCCACTTCCATAGCCCCTTAACCAATCCACAAGCAAGCCAGCCTCACACACGTCCTTCTCCATCTCTAGAATTTGCACTGGTTCTTTCCCCAACCCCCCCCCCAAAAAAAAATCCCTTTCTCCAGCTGCTGCTGTTCACCGAGCATCAGTGAGGAGGCGAATGGATGGATTCTAGGCACTTTCCACCTTTACTGTCAGTAATCTGTGCACCAGTCAATCCTAGTGCCTTGTATGAAACATTGACTATATATTCATTAGTGAATTTCACCTGCATTTCCCTTCATACATGCAGCTTCCTTCTGCTGAAAGGTATTATCTGTATTATAATGATTTAGTAAAATAACCAGATTAAATGGTATGGACATGTGTGTTTCTCAATGTGTGGGGAAAAATCATAAAATTTTCTGGACCCAACACACTTCTGGAACATTTTCAATTTCTTGGACCAGTACGCTTCCTTGTCTACTTGTGTAATGGCTGGATTTGCTTCTCAGATTGACAGTCAGAGGGCAGCATGACAGGCACAGTTGCCTCGCTAATCTTCAGTGTCCAGCCAGCTTATACACTGTGCACTTCTGCTTCTGGAGAAGTTGACACATGACTTAGATTTTTGAAAATTGGAGCTGGAATGCCTTACCACCCTGTCCTTTCACAGATCCCACTCTCTATGATCTCTTTTCTTCATTAAGACTGACTACTCTTGGGGCGCCTGGGTGGCGCAGTCGGTTAAGCGTCCGACTTCAGCCAGGTCACGATCTCGCGGTCCGTGAGTTCGAGCCCCGTGTCAGGCTCTGGGCTGATGGCTCGGAGCCTGGAGCCTGTTTCCGATTCTGTGTCTCCCTCTCTCTCTGCCCCTCCCCCGTTCATGCTCTGTCTCTCTCTGTCCCAAAAATATTCTGTGTCTCCCTCTCTCTCTGCCCCTCCCCCGTTCATGCTCTGTCTCTCTCTGTCCCAAAAATAAATAAAAAATGTTGGAAAAAAAAAATTAAAAAAAAAAAAAAAAAAAAGACTGACTACTCTTGGGGCGCCTGGGTGGCTCAGTCGGTTGAGTGTCCAACTTCGGCTCAGGTCATGATCTCACAGCTCGTGAGTTCAAGCCCCACGTCGCGCTCTGTGCCGACAGCTCAGAGCCCGGAGTCTGCTCCGGATTCTGTGTCCTTTTCTCACTCTGCCCCTCCCTCGCTCATGCTCTCTCTCTCTCGCTCTCAAGAATAAATAAAACAGTAAAAAATATTTTTCAAAAAATTTAAAAAAAAAAAGGCTGACAGCTCTTGACATTTGTTTTTATCTACTATTTCATGCTTGCAATACTTGGGGTGAAAAAAAGAAAATATTGAGTCCTCAGTAAACCTCCACACCCTGCTAAGGCAGTGTTTTACTTAGTATTATTATCTGCTTAAAAATAGTGCTAAAATGCACATCCTGAATGGCCATCATGTTTTAAACAATAGCGTTAGAGGCGCCTGGGTGGCTTGGTCGGTTGAGCGTCCGACTTCAGCTCAGGTCACGATCTCGCGGTCAGTGAGTTCGAGCCCCTCGTCGGGCTCTGTGCTGACAGCTCAGAGACTGGAGCCTGTTTCAGATTCTGTGTCTCCCTCTCTCTGCCCCTCCCCTGTTGATGCTCTGTCTCTCTCTGTCTCAAAAATAAATAAACATTAAAAATAAATAAATAAATAAATAAATAAATAAAATACATAAACAATAGCGTTAGGGAGACCAAGAATCAACAGGAATCAGTATATTTGCTTTCCAGCTAAATAGTACATTTTAGGTAAAACGACCAACAAAATCTCCTCTGTGAATTTTAATCATAAGCATGAACACCTGTGTTTGCAATCTAACCCTGAACACAGAGATGCCAACTAACTGTCACGTGAGTCTAATAGGGAAAGCTAAAATTACCTATAGGTTAACCCAGTACTCAAAGCTGCTCATTTCTCTACCTTGATTGAGAAATCTGGTTCTCATGAACCACGTTTGAGTTGTGATGAGCAAAGCTTCAGAGACAGGTTTTGTGTAAGTTTAGCAATACTGATTCTCCCCAGAAGCCCACAGCCTGAAGTGATTTGGAAATTCTCTCTTCCACTCTCAAGGTCCCCACTGCCCCTAACCCTCTGCCCTGTGCCAATGGGCAGGGATTTTTTTTTTCTCCGCCAAACGATCTGTAAACATTGAGTCATCTGTATGGATAACTTACCTTACATGTTGTTTTATTTTTTTTAAACAGGAAAAAGTAAAACCACAATTTAAACTAGGAGCAGTAGCCCAGAATTCATGAAAATCTAAAAAAAAAAAAGTTAGAATATGAGAGAATCTACACAGAGTGGAGACGAAGGAGAAAGGATGTTATGAGGAATTACAAGCAGAGGTAAGAATTATTTTTCAAAGAATCTTATGAAACACCTTATAATTCATTTCAATTGCCTCTAATTTTAGATAAGAAGTCAATATGAGATCTGTGGCATTTGGTCAGAAAATTGCGTGAGAATTAAGTCCAATGAATCTGGAATATGCTCCATCTTTAATTTAGGAGATGAGTAAAGATACAAACACCCCCCCACACACACACACATTTGATCATACAACTGCCATTGTAATAGAACATCATATCCAAATAAAGAGAAGCACTTATTATGGTCCACTGGGTTTTTGGAGAATAAGTATACATAATAGATGTTGTAGGAAACTATGGCTCAGGATAAAAATAGAAAGCAGTAAAGAAGGTAAGAGAGATCAGCATCTGATTTGCAACCCACTCCCCCAACAACATACTCAGCCTCTTTTCAATCCACAGGACTTTCCTAGATTTTTTTCAATACTGAATATAAATTTTTTTGATGTCTCATGGGTATATCAGGTTGCGGCTCATGAAATTGTTTTTGAATTTCAAGTGTTTTGGATTATTAAAAGTGAAAATCTGATAATAAAGGAATTAGGCTAATATTACAATAATGTAAGTTGAGCTAGTTTTAAGTAAAGCTGTGTAATAGTGAAAAAGAAACTTATGTGTGATCATGGCTGTGGGGGAATTGATAGACTTGTGTTGACTCCTTAGTCTTAAACCCATAGTAAATGTGTTTTATATTTTTCAGCCTATGTTCACCACCCCACTTAAAGCCTGTCTACCCTATCTTGTTATAAGGATTTAGAGAAAACTTTATGCTCTTTCAAATCTTTAAACTAGTAGTCCTAAATTATTAGATGTATGCTAGGATCTAATCAGTAGTCTTACAACTCTAAATGCATGAAAGGGATATTTGCCTTGCAGAAAAATCTACATTAAAAAAAAAAAACAAAAAACAGTAACACCTCCATCTAAACTAGGAAGGTCTGATGGTTGAATTCCAAGCATGTGTGAAGATTTGGGGGATGAAAATTTGCCCTCTAAAAAGAAATGGGCAAACTTTTCTATAAGGGGCCAGACAGTAAATAATGTAGGCTTGCAGGCTGTGTGGTCTCCAGGGCAACTACTCTGCTCTGGCTCGCAACTGGGCAGATATAATGGATAAATGAATGAGCATAGTTGTGTTCCCAAATACTTTATTTATTTAAATTTCCTATGATGTTCATGTGTCACAAAAGATTCTTCTCCTTTTTTTAACGATTTAAAAATGTAAAAATCATTCTTAACTCGTGTGGTCTTACAAAAATGGGTGGTGGGTAGGATTTGGCCAATGGACCATAAGATGCTGACCCATGCTCTAGTACTTAAAATGCATTGCATTAACAACTGGTAGCACACTCATCCAAGTGCAATACCTCTTCATAGTTTTTCACTAGAAGAAAAAACAAAGGGTCAAGTGGGAAAAGGAAGTGAGGAAGAAAAAAGAAAAGAAGGAAGGAAGGAACGGAGGGAGAGAGGGAAAGAAAGAAAGAAAGAAAGAAAGAAAGAAAGAAAGAAAGAAAGAAAATGAGACAGAAAAAGGAAAGAAGGAAGGAAGGAAGAAAGGAAGGAAGGAAGGAAGGAACGGAGGGAGGGAGGGGAGAGAAACTTCAGAGGGCAAGAAAGTTGCTCACATATCTTATCAGCCAAGAAATCTAAAGTCCTAATCTTAGTCACGAAAACTTGCCCTAATTTTGATCGCACTTCTTTTGATACCCTGGTAGATGAATCTCATTTATTCCTCTTTTCCCATTTTTGTATCAAAAAATTACACTTATCTCTGCGATACCGATTAATAGAGATAGTGAATCTCCAGTTTTCTCATCCATAAAATGAAATAGTGGTGCTCAAAATAATCCATCTAGCCTTACTTGGGTGGACCTGCTGAATCTCAGCCCTGTGAGTCCTCTGACTTACAAAATTATAGTGAAATTTAAATGAGAGCATTATACAAGTAAAATTTCTAGAAGAGTGGAGTTGTATCATAAATCAAGACCATGGCTATTGTACTGTTAAAGATACACACAAAAGTCTGGTATTCCACGAGCAAGGGTACAATAAAAGTAAAATTCTTGTAACCAGAAAGAATACTGAATATTGTTCAGCTCTACTATTGCTAAGCTAGCTGATAAGTAGGTAAAACTGCTATTTCTTCAAACAGTGCTAATGTTACTAATGGTGTTTCCAGAGATGGCGAAGTAAATTACACAGAGCCATATTGGTGGGTCATTTTCCTGAGACATGCAGAGGAGGGAGAAAATATCAATGCCTGCCAATGGCTTTGGATTTTTATCAAAATTGGCAAGGAATTCTTATTGGAAAAGAAAAAAGAATAACATCAAGTAAATTTGTGGTTTTAAAGAGACAGAATAAGAGCAAAGACAATCTTGTTCATTTTCCTGGAATCTTAATAACTAATTTGGCTCTTGGTTTGCATTAGAAAAAAAAAAGTACTAGTTAAACACAAGGCAGTTCATATCTGTGAGTCATAGGAAGTTCTGTAGTACAGGGAAATTATATCATGTAATTTTATGATCTTCTGGACAGTAATTCCATTTAATAAAGACACAGATGTATGCTTCACCACATAGAAAAAGTGGTCAAGTGTTCCCGTCATAACTTTGATCAGTTTTTAGATTTAGTTCTTCTGGCCTCTTTCTCCTTTACTTCTACAGCACATTTAACTTTTATAGAATAAAAAAAAAATAAACTTTATGAAAAAGCCACTTTACTCAGTTACCAAAACTTGTAGCCACTTCCCAGAGCTATAATCCAAGCCAGAAGAGCATATTAAGGGATAAAGATTTTTCACATCTTGGATATAAGTAGTACTTCAGTTCAAGGAAAGGTAATAGCTAAGCACGCCATTTGGGAAGGAATCAATATCCTTTTCACTAAAAATCAGAACACCAAATAAAACATCCACAAAACAAATATGCTGCACAATGACTCTAATTCCTCAGAGAATACATTCTTTAGGGAATAATAGCCATTATTCAACATTACTTTGTAATTTCAAAAATAAAACCACGAGCAATTAAACCTACATGACCACAACTTCTGGCTTCATCTATGGCATGTAAAGAGCTTGGACGTCATGCCCACCCTTAAAACGATTAAAAACCAATGTCTTCTCTTGGATGCATAAGACAAGTTTCACAGCAAACTGCCACTATCAAATCTAGAGACACAGACCGAGACAATTGGGATCGATGCCCATTTACCCTGAGCAGGAGCCTCTGGAGCCATAAACTCGTAGGAACACTTCAATGGCAACTTGGATGAATTCCTGGAAGCTAAATATAGACTAGAATGAAAGAGAGAAACTCTTGGAAGTCATGATCTTATAGGGGTGCCACACTTTCCTGGGCTTTATTTTCAGGAAACACACAAGGTTCCTGTTCATTGTGAACATCCAAGGAAGATGACTCTGTCAGGGGTCAAGAAAGAATAACTACCATGAAATACACCCAGGGTTTTCTCCATAGCAAAGCCTACTCTCCAGAAGAAAAGACTTTACCAAAGCCCGTCCTGTGTAAGGTAAGGCCATTTCTCTGACTCAAGCCCCCCTCTAAAATTACTGCCTAACCTAAAGCAGGGGAGCTAAGAAACACTTGTGAAGGTCACAGCCCAAGGAGACAGGCCCACTAAAAGACTGAGATTTAATTATAAGATTATGGAATTCCTCCCCACACTTCACACAAGACCATATCTTACACAACAGGTATCTATTATAAATAACAGTTGGTTGCAACTCAGAAAGCACAAAGGGATAAACTCTACTTAAAGTACAGTTCCTACAGAAACCCAAAGAAAATAAGGAAGACATAAACAAAGACACTATAGGAATTTGAAGCCTCTGGCACCAACAGCTAGGGAAAATAGTAAACACAACCCAATACCTATGCAGATTAACGCATCAGACCAGAAGCCAATATTCTTCAGTTCCTATTACTGTATAAAGAGTCTGGCCGTCAACAAAAAATTAGAAAGCATGCTGAGAGGCAAGTAAAAACACAGTTTGAATGCATGCATCCGAATTAGATTCAGATACAATTCAGCTTTATGATCTAACAGGGAATTTAAAATAACTATGATATAAATGGACAATATACAAGAACGGATAGGTAATAGAGAGATGGAAACTCTAAGAAAGAATCAAAGGAAATGCTAGCTTTCACAAAATACTACCTAAATAAATGACTTTAATCGGCTTACTGGTAGACTGAGCACAGTAGATGAAAGAATCAGTGGGCCGATTCTACAGGTAGGTCACTAGACCTAGACGCTTCTCAAATTGAAATGGAAAGAGAAAGAAATGAACAATAATAAAAAAGAATAGAATATCTAAGATCGAAATAAATGGAGAAACATTCCAAGTTCATGGACTGACAAGGCCTAATAGTATCAACATGTCAATTTTTCTCTACCTGATCTATTGATTGAACAGAATCCCAATCTTAGCAAACTGTATTTTAGATATCAATATACTGATTTGAAAGCTTATATGGAAAGTCAAGAGATGAAGAAAAGATGGTCTTTTAGGCCTCCAGCGTGGCTCAGTCGATTGAGCATCCGACTAGCCCCACGTCAGGCTCTGTGCTGACAGCTTAGAGCCTGGAGCCTGCTTCAGATTCTGTGTCTCCCTCTTTCTCTGCTCCTCCCCCGCTCATACTCTGTCTCTCTCTCAAAAATAAATAAACATTAAAAAAAAAAGAACAGATGGTCTTCCAACAAAGGCTGCTAGAACAATTGGACATCCATATGCAAAAGGAAGGAAAAGAGAAATATACAACTTACACCTTTCCCAAAAATTAACTCTAGTGGATCATAGACCTAATGTAAAATTTAAAGCTATAAAACGTCTGAAGAAAATCTAAGTGACTTGAGTTTAGTGATGTTTTTAGGTACACAACAAGAAAACATGATCCATGAAAGAAAAAATGGATATGTTGGACTTTATCAAAATTAGAATCATCTGCTATGTGAAATACAAAGTTAAGAGAATGAAAAGATAAACCACCAACACGGGAGAAAAACTATTTCCAAAACACCAATCTGATAAAGTACTTATAGCCAAAATATACAAAGAACTGTTAAAATCAACAATAAGAATATAAACAACCCAATTATAAGATGAACAAAAGATATAAATAGGCACCTCACCAAAAAATATATATACACAAATGACAAAGTTTATTAGAGGTGCTGACTGTCATTTTTCATTAGGAAATGCAAATTAAAAGAAGCCACTTATTAGAATGGCTAAGTTTTCAAAAATAATAAAAATATCAATTCTGGCACAGTGTGGAACAACAGGAACTCTCATTCATTGCTGGTGGGAATGCAAAATGGTACAGCCAATTTGGAAGTCAGTTTGGTAGTTTCTTACAAAGCAAAACATGGCCTTACCATATAATCCAGCAATTGCGCTCAAAGATATTTACCCAGCTGATTTAAAACCTTGTGCCCACACAAAAACCTTCACCTGAATGTTAATAGCAGCTTTATTCATAATTGCTCCAAAGGAGAAGCAACTAACATGTTCTTCTGTAGGTGAATGAATGAATAAACTGTAGTGAATCTATACAATTGAATACTATTCAGTAATAAAATGGAGTGAGCTATGTGTTTTACAATGCAAATTTCACTATTATTCAGCTATGGTAAGGAGAACATATTAGGAGATGGTTGCCATTAAAAAGATAGTTTGTTGGGGGGCGCCTGGGTGGCTCAGTCGCTTGGGCATCCGACTTCGACTCAGGTCATGTTCTCACGGTTCTTGGTTCGAGCCCCACGTTGGGCTCTGTGCTGACATCTCAGAACCTGGAGCTTGCTTGTGATTCTGTGTCTCTCTCTCTCTGGCCCTTCCCCGCTCACACTCTGTCTCACTCTCTCTCTCAAAAATAAATAAACATTAAAAAAAAAAAAAGATAGCTTGGGATGCCTGGGTGGCTCAGTTGGTTAAGCATTCGACTTTGGCTCAGATCATGATCTCACAGTTCGTGAGTTTGAGCCCCACATCGGGCTCACTGCTGTCGGCACAGACCCCTCTTCAGACCCTCTGTCCCCCTCTCTTGTTCTCTCTCTCTCAAAATAAATAAATTAATAAAAAATGTTTAATATAAAAATAAAAAGATAGCTGGTTATTCAGATCTTAAAAGGAAGGGTCATGGCATACTATGGGGGACCACATGGGGAAACACTAGCATCAGAGGCAGAAGGAACAAGGGAAAATGTGGGCAAAAGTTTTTATTATGGTTTTCACAGGAAGGAGTGATCAAGGAAGAGTAAGGTTTAGGACTAGCTAGTTTGAATAATATCAGTGGGCTGTGAGGTATGAAGATTGTCCCTCCTTATATGATACCTGTCCCTGAGTGATTAGGGAGATAGTTCTCACTGAAATGTGAGGGCCTAACAAAAAAAGGTGGTTGGGGGTATGGGTTCTGGATTGTTAGTTTGCTCATTGGTCTTCTCAAAGGTGATTTGCTATCTGTGGGGATTAGCTAATCCCCATAGAGGCAATCCTTCCACGCATCAAAAACAGAAACTAGGAAACACGGTTATTACACTAAAGCCCTGCAAATCATGGATGACTCTTAAGTGCAAATTGTTAAGTGAAAGAAAACAGTCTGAAGAGGCTCTGTAATTCAATTGATATGATGCTCTGGAAAAGGCAAACTATAGAGTGAGTTAGCAGATCAGTGGTTACCGGAAGTTTATGAATAGGTGAGTCACAGGAGATTTTTTCATGAACCTGTCCTATCTCACACCATAATTGTGGATACATGATACTACACATTTGTCAAAATCCATTGAACTTCACAGCACAGAGAGTAAACCTTGATGTATGTAAACACGTAAAAATCACTTAGCACACTGACGAATCCTAAGGTGGAAAAGACTATAACAAAAGAATCTAACTGTATTGCAAATATGTGGAGTAATTTCTTCCTTCCTTGAAGGGAGTAGGGAAGAAAAGTACTGCCCTAGGTAACGGTGAGTCTAAAGCATAGGGAAAGGGATATGAGCCCTGCACTTTGGTTAATGAAGTTGGCCCAGTGGAAATATGGGTTAACAATTCTGAACACACTATACACGTATTAGTCTGTTCCAGCTTCTGTGACAAAATACCACAGACTGGGTGGCTTCAATGACAGAGTCACTTCTTCACAGTTATGGAGGCTAGAAGTCCAAGATCAAGGTGCCATCAGGATTGGTTTCTGTTGGGATCTCTCTGGCCACCATCTCACTGTACCCTCACCTGGCTTCTTCTCTGCATATGTGCAGAGACAGAGACAGAGACAGAGACAGAGAGAGATCTGGTGTCTCTTCCTCTTCTTATAAGGACACCAATCCTATCAGACTAGGGCCCCACACTTATGGTTTCCCTTAACCTTAACTGTCTCCTTAAAAATCCTACCTCCATACACAGTCACATCGGGAAGTACGGTTTCCATATGTGATTTGGGGGGAAACAATAACATTCAGTCCATAACACATATATGCCCTAATAGAATAGGTAAATATACTACAGAAGGTAGAAGTCAGATTTCTCACATTTGGCATGGGATTTTACAGAAAAGCAAAAGATGCCTAAAATGATGCATGTGGAAATGATTAGAGTTCATTATTAGCTTAATACAGATGCCTATGGCTATATATAGAAATATTTACAAATATGCATATGTAGACAGTTCAGTATACCCATATGTATTTCCTTGCTCTGTCAGTTGAGAAGGGCCTAGAAACAATGGCATCACAGAACTATTGTGTACACCTGGTACCCAGATCTTGGTTTCTAATACCATTCTCCAATAAAAGTAACCAAGGCTCCTTGGAGAAATGTATGGTTCTAGGACTGAAATAGGAAATACACAAGATGAACCTGGAACCTCTTGTAGTGGCAGAAAGCGAGGAACTACTCAGAAAACCCACAAGGATCATGGTACGGCAAAGGACCAAAGAGGCCAGCTGAAAGAGCTCCCAGTGGCCAAAAACGAAACGATATGAATAACAAAACATAGAATTGGATATAACACAAAGTACAAAATAAATAATCATGAACACATGCTGATTTCAATAAAGTACTGCAAATAGTAAGTGAGGGAGGTGAGATAAGCCTCCCATTCAGAAGAATTCCAATTTATATAAATACTCCACCATCAGAGGGGGAATGTATAACTCTCCATGCGTTAAATGTGGGCTTTGCATAGTGACTTCCTTCCCAAGATTGTAGTATGGAAAGGGGGTCAAGGATTAGCTTTATAATGGAGAAACTTGGCAAATACTACCTCAGTCAGATGATCACGGTTAATGTTGACAGTGATAAGTCAAATTGATAGCATGTATCCTTGAGATAATGTGATGAGAAGGGCATCTTACTTCTATGGTCTCCCCCTGCCTCCAAAATAACTCCAATATACTCATGAGAAAGATATCAGACAAGTTCCAATTGAAGAACATTCTACCAATTACCTAAGCAGGTACCTAAGCTCAAAACTTTCAAGGTCTTTAAAAACTGAGAAATAGTCACAGCCGAGAAGAGTCCAAGTAGACATGATTACTAAATGTAATATGGTATATATAATATAAATGTAATATATTATATAAAATTATATCTATATTCACATTCATTCTGTATAATGGAATACAAATCACAATTTAAAGAAAAACCTCAAAAATGATAAAGAAAAATGGAATCATTTCTTTGGGTACCCAAAAGTATCAGTGGTTAAATAAACTATCATATATATTTAATTCATATCTTCTGCCTCTTCATACAGTATGAGCATTTGTCCCATATACATTATGGTTCTTTTTTTGTCCAAAGATTAATTTGGGATAAACAAATTTATGGAATTGACCACGTGCCCAAGGTTGAGCAGAACTGTCCAGACCCAACTGCTCTATAAAAATTCATCTTAAAAACACTCTAAAGATTTTAGTTGAGGGGCACCTGGGTGGCTCAGTCGGTTAAGCATCCAACTTCGGCTCAAGTCCTGATCTCCTGGCTCATGGGGACAGCTCTGTGCTGACAGCTCAGAGCCTGGAGCCTCTCTTGGATACTATCTCTCTCTCTCTTTCTCTCTCTCTGCCCCTTTCCTGTGCATACTCTCTCTCGAAAATAAACGAACATTTAAAAATAAAGATTTTAGTTGATAAGGAAACTCAAAAAACACAAAATAACTTTTAAAAAACCCTCAAAGTGATCAGAAAAAACACTATGAGCATGTCATTGGCAAGGAAAAAGCTGACTTGTTATTTTTCTAAAGACTTCATGGGGATCCGTAACCTGCTGAATTTTTAAAATCCAGTTGTGTCCATCAGCCTAAGCTCAGATTTTTTTTGTTTGTCAGCATACTGAATGGGGCACAGATTTTTTTTTTAAGGTGGTGTGATATGTCCAGACTGTCAACAAGCTCCTCTGTCCTTCAGTCTGCGTGCTAAGCAGATACGATAGTATTTTAAATGTCTCAGGCAGATACTCATGCTGCAAGGAGCCTTTGGTAGGAATTTTTAGGTGAATCACAGTGCAGATCTTTAGGATTTTGGAGCAAAGCTGTGCCACTGTCTGTCAATAACCCTTTTTTTTTTTTTTTTTAGAAACAACTTTGCCTTTACTACTGAAGCTTGATTGTGACTGAATGCTTAATCATGGGCCATTAAGTTACCATGTGACCTGAGCTGCCCATCTTTTATTGGGGCTGTCTGACCTACAAAGCCAAAAAGTTAGGGCTGCACAGTAGCATTCCATAATCAAATGAAAATGTCATTAAAAACGTAAATTTAAGCAAATCCTGAAGGCATAAGGAGAGACGGCCAGAGGTATCTGATTCATGGATAGTGACTAACGGCCTAGCTGAACCATCAAGAACTTTGAAGGGACAAGATTAGAAAACTGTCCATAGAGATCTTAGGAAAAGGTACTTGGACAAAATGCCCTCCAAATGGGAAAAGTGTAAAGATATTTTTGGCCCATATAAATGCTCGCCAAAGAATGCCCTCATCTGAGGAGGACCTTAATAATAACATGGATAAAATGATTCTTTTTTATGGACACCAATCACCAACCACCACTTTCCTTGCCCAGGGGGCTGATAAACAAAGTAACTAAGGCAGCATTATGTAGACTGTGCATGTGCTTAGCACCATGGACTTCAATGCACTGTGATGGTTCATTTTGTGTCAACTTGGCTGGATCACAGGGTGCCAAGATATCTGGCTAAATATTATTTCTGGGTGGGTCTGGGAGACTGTGTCTCACAGATAAAATTAACATTTTAACTGGTGACTGAGTAAAGCGGAGAGCCCTCCCCAGTGTGGGTGACCATCGTTTGTTTCACTGAGGGCGTGAATTGAACAAAAAGGTGAAGGAAGAAAGAATTTGGCCACTTCTACCTGATTGCCCAGCGGGGACATCAACCTTCTCCTATTGTCTTTGTTCCTGGATCTCAGGTTTTCAGATTCAGACTGAGTTACACCGCTAGCTTTGCCAGATCTCCAACCTGTGGATGGCAGACCAGTGAAGTCTTCTCAGTCTCCACAACACAACTTATTGGTTGTGTGTCTTTGGAGAACTGTAAATACACCCAACATGGCTGATCTAGTGGTCGACCTGCCAACAGCAGAGACCAATAATATCCTCCAGTATTACATTCCCAGAAAGGATTAGCCAGCTACCTGGTAGCCAGCTACTAGGCTGATGATATTGGACCACTTCCATCATAGAAGAGCAGCACTTTGTTCTCACTAGAAAGCAGACACTTATTCTGGATATGGATTTGCCTTCCTGCCTACAACACTTCTGCCAAAACCACCATTCATGAACTTATAAAATGCCTTATTCACAGTCATGATATTCTAGATAGCATAGCTTCTGACCAAAGAAATCATTTTATGGTAAATAAAGTGTGGCAATTGCCCTTGCCCATGGAACTCACTGGGCTTACCACGTTCCTATCACTCTGAACGTCTGATGGACGTAGAAGGGCCCATGGAACTCACTGGGCTTACCATGTTCCTATCACTCTGAACGTCTGATGGACGTAGAAGGCCCCAGTAGAAGGGCCTGTTGAAAACTTAGTCATAGTGCCAGATAGATGGCAACACCCTGTAGGGGTGGGGTAAATGCCACTAGAATATGATATATGCTCTAAATTAGTGGCCAATGTATGGCACTATTTCTCTTATTGCCAGGATTCATAGATCTGGAAGTCAAGAGGTGGAAATGAGCATGGCTTCTCAAACTATCACCTCTAAGGATCTACACATGAGTAAAACAGTTGCTTCCCATCCTTATAACTTTGACTTTTGCTGGACTAGCGATCTTCATTACCAAAGAAGGAGCACTTCCATCAGAAAACAGAGCAATAGTTCTATGAAACAGAAAGTCAAAACTACCCACCTGGCCACTTTGGCCTCCTCATTCCAGGGAGTAGACAGGCAAAGAGAAGGTTACTGTACTCGCTGGGGTTATTAATTTTACCTCAAGGGGAACTTGAGTCACTACAACATTACAGGACTACTGAGGATTGTGTCCATAAAGCAGGAGATCCCCTGGGATGATTTGATTGTACTCCCATACACTATCATTAAAACTAGTGGAAACTATGGCAATATAATACAGGCAAGACTGCTCACTCAGACACTTCAACAACAATAAAGGCTGGGGTCACTGGACCAATAAGGAACTACAACCAGTTGAGTTTCCTGCTGAGAGCAAAATAGCTAGTAGAAAAAGACAGCTCTGATACCAGCTATAGCAACATGATCCATTGCAGAAATGAGGAGTGCACTAATCATTATAGTTCTTTTTTTTTATTTTAATGTGAATATAATTGTATATATAACCCATTCTTTTTTTTTTCCTTCTTCATCTCCCTACCATCTACCATAAGATAGGTAAATAGAAGTTTACCGAGCAGGATGAAAACCACAGAATATCAAAAGGGAGGTAGAATTCAGAAAAGGAATGAATATCGAAGATGGATAAAAGAATTTCGTATCCTATCTTGGAGACAGGACTAGTGTGTTTCCAGTCGTACCTGAGACTGTTGCGTCATATTAAATTAAAACATGATTTGACACTGTATTTTTTTCAAAGTTAAATGTGGTTAAAATAAGTATATGTGGGTACCGATTTGACGAGTAGTAGAAGGGGGTGGCTTTGTACTGTGTCAACTTAGCTAAACCAGAGCTGTATTTCCCAGGGTTCTCTCTTTTTACGGCTCTAAGTAAGAACTGGCCAATGTTTCACAAGATCTGGAAAGCAGAAGTGCAGCCAGTCATTTCGTTCCTACCCTCTGAAGGTCAGCGAGAGGCCAGGTGCTGCTGTAGTGCACTGACATGATCAATGATACACATTGTCATGGGTCACCTGCTTGGTATGTGGAAGCCCTTGAATCCACAGCAACTCTTGATCCTGCCAGATCTTCTCTTGCCCTGAGTCTTGCAACAAGATCCCGCACAACCCAACGCACCAAGGGCCAGTTTCTCTCGCCCATGATCACCCATGGGGACAGCTCTAAGCAATGAGAGACAAGCATAGGTTGGTTCTTACAGGCTCATCCTTTCTGATTCCAGTTTTCCTGGCCCCTGTATATGTCCAACTTCTCGCCCCAGCTTTTCGTCTGGATGACCCATAATGATCAACCAGATCAACGCAGGTTCCCACCCGCATTGCAAAGACTCCTCCACCGGCTCCCACCATTGCATGAGGTCTAAATCTTATAATAAATCTCTCACCCTTTATCACTCACAGCTCTACTTCTCTGAATGAACCCCAACCAAAACATTGCGTCTCACTCTTCAGTCTGAAAGGAGGAAGGTAAATAATCAGATGCCAAAAAAAAAAAAAAGAAATAACATATATGTATAGAATGAAAAAGACTTTAACTTTTATAAAATGACATGTTCCTCCTCCTTTCCATAGCTTACAAATAAAATGTTATCATTTTTTATCAATATAGTTTTTTGTTAAAACCACACAGCATAGTGGGCACTTCCAGCCAAAATGAGAGAGCAAAGCTGGGACTAGTTTTAGGTGAAACCAGGACACGCTGAATAGGAAAGAAGGATTGTCCCCATCCAGGAAAAGATCATCTGTCCAAATCAACCAAACATGAATCTTATCTGGAATAAGCATCTATTGGGCTCATTGAAGGGGCTGGCCCAGGATTAGGCAACAAAGGCGGCTGGTCATCTGGCAGCATCGGTAACATCAGCAGATGCTTTAATTATAGATTAAGGAGGCCCATCTGGTCTAGACACGGAGACAAGTCAAACGTTTGTGTCTATTAGTTGCAAGACTTCGATCATGGCCATATCTTATTAATCTTTGTATTCCTGAGCCCATTTCTGGGCCCACAATGTAGTAGGTACTTAGTCACACTGTTGAATAAAAAAAATCAATGACTGACCCTTAGCAGCCAGGCTAGGGACAGGCAGAAATTGACAGTGTTAAAGGTTGCTGGCATAAATACCTGCTATTGAGGAGAGTGATTTAAAATATGTTTGTTAAATAATGTAAATATTATTCTCTCTCCATATATATTTTCCATATATATATATTTACATATAAAGATATATACAACCTTCATATGTATGAAACTTACTTTTATGAAGTTAATAGATATTAGTAAGATCTCTCCTAGTTTAGATATCTAGCTCTAGATCTCCCTCTATACATATGTATATATACATACAACATATACATACATACAGTATGAGAGTATCTCTCTCTCTCCGTACATATACATATGTATATATAGAGAGAAAGTCAGAGATTCCAGATCATAGATGTTGAGAGCTAGAAGAGATTTACTGATATTTATTAATTTAACTCTTGTGTAAGATAGATAAAAAGGAGTTTTATTTTTTACAGGAAATTGTTACCAGCAAGATTTAATCTAAGCAGAAAGTAGGAAATATAAAGATTTAAAGGGAATGAGGAGAATGAATATGACCCAAATCAGATATGCAGGTAAGACCACCCCCCAACCGCCTTTTTTTTTCTTTTGGCATGAGCACTAACAGTCAATTGTATTATATTAGTCCACTTCTGGCTGCCTCAACTTCTCATTTGCAGGCCCAGCCCCATTAGTTTCCAAGCCTACGTGAAAATGGAAAGAGAACATATCAGCAGTAGCCACTGAAAGTAGTCTCACATTCATAAAATAATGTCTGGGGTGTTCTATTCATATTTGTGCATTCCTCCCTTCTCCCAGTCCCACTGTATATACACTAAGAGCCTCCCCCTAGCCCTAGCCTACACTGTGCTGGTCTAATCTTGGATATTTTGCTATAGGTTTTCTGACTTCTTTGAAAGCCTCCCTGAAGGGCTGGTCTTGCCCCTCATACCTTCAGCTGCAGACCATCCGACTTCAGATGCCCCCTGTCCCCTGGACATTAATGCTAGACCCAACCTGCTGGATTAGGGCTTCTCAAATATAGATGCCTGCTGGTACTATGCAGAGTGTGTCTGTCCACTTCGCATTGGATTTCCTGATTGCCCGTGTGGTGCCAGCAGCATGGTTTGGTCTGTTTCTTCTCTCATTGGTCTGATTGCACACTCCCCAGCATGCATACCATCTGAACATGCTGTGAGGAAGGACACCACTAGACGCATTACAGGAGGTTATTAAAGAACAAATGTCAGGGTGGATAAATGGAAAATCTGAGATGTCACAGGAATTCGTGTGTTCTTTTGGTAAAACAGACTCCATCTTTCAAAGTGTTTTGTTTTTTGTTTGTTTTTTTTTTAATTCAGATTTTGTTGTTCTACACCCTACAACTACCACTCTGGAAAAAACCTGAGCTTATCCTTATGCTCTCAAATTCATCCTGTACCAGACTTCCAAAGACAACTGCAAACATAAGCATCTTGGTGGATTCTTCATAGGAAACTATTCTCAAATATCCTAATACTCTCATATGTATTCTGTCATAAGACAGATGCAATTAGCTTTCTCAATACTGTGCCTCAGAAGACAGACTAACTTAACCTAATGTGCCCCAAAGAAGAAAAAGAAATGGGGCGGGGGTGGGGGGAGGAGGAGAAAAAAGGGTTCACACTAGTTCATAAGTTGACAACAGAAAAAAACTGCCTGAAACTAGTCCTGAAATTATCTGATGATCCTTTCCTACTAAGTCAGCATCTGTCTGTGTCAGATGACTAGTAATTAAATAAAGGAAAAATCTCTCTCATGCCACAAAGGTGCTAAAAATGACAATCAGTTCTCCATGGGTAAGTATAACTGGAAATATTTTTTCCAACTACTCAAAAAAGTAGAATATTAAAATTTATATTTAAAAAGTGCCACTTCCAAAACATATTTAGATCAAAGTCAAGGAAAAACAAAATAATGATTCACTCCATAATATACCAAAAAAAAAAAAGAAGAAGAAGGAGGAGGAGGAGAAGAAGAGGAAAATCAGTAGCTCAAGGAAGAAAATAGCATTGTGTCATTTTCTGTTAGTAAAATGCAAATAAAGCGTAATCAGTCAAAATAGGTGCATTATGGCACATTGCATGATAAAGATTTCTAGTATTATTGCGAATGTATTCTCTAGGGATCACTGATTGCTCTGCTGGATTCCTGAGCATCTCACATATACCCCTAGTACTAAAGATACTAAGTACAGTGAATTATTTACATGTCTATACTCCCAACGAGTAACTGACATTCACAAAGATAATGGATATGTAGTATTCACCCCCTCTTTTCTCATTACTTAGTGCAGCATCTACCAAATAACAAGTACTCAGTACATATTGATTGAATGAAGTGTTTAATTGACATAGCAGCTGAAATGTGTCATAATATGTAACCCCATAAGATTTTAAACTGGCTCAGAATAGCCGATTCTTTTTTTCCTCAGGGTGCAGACCCTACCCAACCTCTTTCTTCCAAGTCATGTCTAGGATAAAATAACCAAAGGGATGAAAAGCATGAGGACAAGAGCATCAGAACTGTGAACATCAGAAGAGTATAATCCATATCCACAAATATCAAAGTCCTACTAAACATAGTACAAATAGGATCAGACTGAAACCAACAGCCCAGTCACAGCTCTGTCTTGCTGTCCACCTAAGGACACCTTGATACTTACCTACCAACACTTTCTACTTACCTTCATCCCTGTGTGTAACCCCACATGAAAATGTCAACCTGACTTGCTTTCTTGTGTCTGTCTTAAATTTCTACTCATTGCCACTCAATTTATTTGAATTTTGAAGTTATATTGCAAGGCCTAAGCTGTGCCAAACCCTCTCAACCTCCCTCCTTCTCAGCCTAAAGCTAGGATTTGACTGGAAAATACTCCCTGCAAAATTCATGGAGGATATAACATGATAAGTCTTAATCAAACTCCATTAATATGTATAGAAAATGGTAGGTTTCGAGAGTGGTTTTAGTAGACTAAGTTTTAAGATAGGCTTTGCGGGGAAACGTGAGAAGTGAAAGCAAGGCAGATAAATTTCCACTTACATTTAAAAGTTTTGATGAGCTCAAAGAAAATAAGGTTAAAAGAGTCAGAAACTTTAACAAATGCTTACTGTTGTAAATGATGACTCCCCAAATCTCAACTTGTAAGTAAAATGTACCTAATGGAAATAAAGTGAACAAAACCTATTTTAAAGGTTAGACTCCATTCCCTTCGAATCCCAATAGAAAGAGAATATGTATATTATTGAGATTTTGTAAGTAAAAAGTACTTAAGGAAGTAACTTCTGCTCCCAGTTATGATGGAGTAATAGGGACTAGATTTATACACTTGACTTATAAAACAGACAATATAGGAAACAGCAGCTTTCAGACACTGGACAACAAATGAAATCATAAAAATGATTCCTGAAGAGTCAAACTGCTGAATAACTAAAAGAGTCCTGTGATTACCCCAGCTTAAACCTGGAAAAAGTTTTCAGCCTAACATGGGTAAGCCCAAGCAGAACCTGGAAACTGTCTGAGTTTGAAGAAGCAGAGGTTAGGATTCAAGGAGTTTATGCATTCTCACATTTATGAGGCAGACTACCAGAGAGGAGAGAGTGAGCATCAGAGATCATCAGAATTTTTCTCTCAAGACTTGCTTACTGAGTACTGATCTTGTGTGCTTTTAAAATAATTGCTAGAGCTAGAGAGGAAAGCACTGGAACAGAACAATGAGAATGTTCTTGCAGAGCTCACAAAAGGGTGGGAATAGTTCATGTTCCCAACAGCCATAATGGAAATATTTCCTGACACAGCATTAAGTAGAGCAGGACCCAGTAAAATGCAGCCACAAGTCAAATTTGGCCTGCCATCTGTTTGTGGGGGCTTTTTTGTAGGTAAAATTTTATTGCCATACAGCCATGCTAACTTATTTACATGTTATCTATAGCTATTGCATATTATCTATTCTATAATGGTAAAATTAAATAGTTGGAACAAAGAGCATTTGTTCCATGTAATGTGAAATATTTATATCTGGCCCTTGAGAAGAAAATGCTTGCCAGCTAGTAGAGTCCTCAAAAGTGTATTGCCTCAGTAGTTGGACCCAATTAGCCCTAAACTAATAGCTATTCTTGATGCATATAACAAAGCTTAAAAACAAACTTCTAAGTAATTTACCTATGCCCCAGAAGATAGACCAAAAACACTGAAAAAACATAAAAGAAAACCTAGAATCCAAGAACATAAAATCTACAATGCCAAGAATGTAATTATGCCTTACTAGTCGTGAAAAGAAGCAGAAAATATGACCATTAACAAGGAAAAAAGCCAACTGAGAGGGGAAGATCCAGAAATAATACATGATAGAATTATTAGATAAGGATGTCAAAATAACTATTATAAATATAGCGTACTTGTTCAAGAAGGTCCGGGGCAGCTGGGTGACTCAGTTGGTTAAGTGTCCAACTCTTGGTTTTGGCTCAGGTCATAATCTCATGGTTGTGAGAGCTAGTCCTGCATTGGGATCTATGTTGGGTATGGAGCCTGCTTAAGATTCCCTTTTTCCCTCCCCCTCTGCCTGTCCCCTTCTCTTGCTCTCTCTCTCTCTCACTCAAAAACTAAAAAATAATATGTTCAGGAAGGTAGAAGAAAGCATGAGCATGATGGAAAGATTAATGGAAGGTTTTTAAAAGCCACAAATTGAACTTCTAAAAATTAAAATGTAAAGTCTGACATGAAAAGCACCCTGTATGATAAATTAGATATTATAGAAGGTGGGGGGAGGAGGGGGAACTTAGAGACATAGCAGGAGAAGTTGTCCAAAATGAAACTCAGAGGCAAAAAAAAAAAAAAGAGACTGAAAAGTAAACAGCAAGAGTGAGCTATGGGCAATATGAAGCAGGGTAACAAATATATAATTGGAATCCTAGACTAAAAGGACTAAGAATGGAATGAAAAAATTGAAGAAATAATTGCTAAAAGTTTCAAAATTTAAAGAAAACTATAATTCCACATATCTCAAAAAACTCTAACCAAAGAAACATAAAGAAAATCACAAGAAGACACATCATAATCCAACTGTCACCAAACAATGATAGAGAAAATCTTAAAAGCAATGATAGAAAGAAGACACACTTCACACAAGACAACAAAGGTAAGAATGATGAAGGATGGCAGACTTCTAAGCAGAAACAACACAAGCCAAAATGCAGTAAGACAACATGGTTAAAGTACTGGGAAACTAGAACAAATGCAATATAAAATTCTATACCCAGCAAAATATCTTATTATCTTATAATATGCATGAAGAGATATGCTACTATGAAAATATAGACTATTATAAGTTAAAGGTTACATATATGTAAACCCTAGACAAAGAAAGCAATTAAGGAAATAAAAATCATCATGGAAAACATATTCAATTGATTCGAAAGAAAGCAGAAAAGGAGAAAAACAAAGGACTAAAGAACAGATGGAACAAACGGAAAACAAATAAGAAGATGATAGATTTAAGCACATGTATATAAACAGTCACATTAACTACAAATGATATAAACATACTAATTAAAAGATGGAGTTAGATTAGATGAAAATGGACAACGAAACTATATTCTATCTATAAGAAATTAGCATTAAATACAAGACACATACAGGCCATAAATATAAAAAATATACCATGCATATATACACATACATATGCACACAAACAGAAGTAGCTACATTAATATCAAATTATAGTCAGAGCAGAAACAATTACAGAAGATTACTGCAGTGATAAAGGGACCATTTAGTTAATCAAGAAGAAATAAGTATCTTAAAAATGTACTCACTTATTAACATGGCTTTGAAGTATGTCAAACAAAACCTGAAAGTACTAAAAGAAATAATTGTATTTAAATCCACAACTACTGTTAGAGATTTCAAATTCCTTCCACTGATAATTGATAGAAAGAAGTGGAGGAAAAGCCAGGAATGTTATAGAAAACTTGAACAGTACTATCAAGAAATTTGACTTAACTGATGTTTATAGACCATTCCACTTCCACTATCAGAATACAAATTAAAAATATATATACATGTATATATGTATATATATTATATAATATATATTATTATATATATTATATATATATCATATATATCATATATATCATATATATTATATATATCATATATATCAGATATATCATATATATTATATATATCATATATATTATACATATATAATATATATTATAATATTAATTATATATAATTATATATACATATATAATTATATATAATATATAATGTATATTATATATTATATATAATTATATATTAATTATAATTAATTAATTAATTATATAATATATTATATATTATATATTATATAATATATATTATATAATAATATATTCTATATCACATATATTATATATATTATATAATATATATTATATAATATATATACATATATACATGTATATATATAATATATATATAAAGAGAGAGAGAGAGAAACACATGAAATAATTTCCAAGATAGACCATATTCTGGGTTATAAAAAAGCCTCAATAAATATAAATTTTTATTATTAAAATTATAAATATAATTGCATACAATTACATTAGAATTCACAACAAAAAGAAATCTTAAAACTGGTCATTTGTTTGGAAACTCAATACCTCACTTCAAAGAAATTACCAAAGGGAAATTAGAAAATATTGTGAACTGAATGAAAAGGAATATAAAACATTAAAAGTCTATGGGATTAAGAAAAACAATGGTTTGAGAGAAATCGGGGCAATAAATGCATATGATAAAAAAGTTGATGAGATTAAAACCAATAACATAAGTTTACACATAATAAACTGGAATAATAATAACAAATTAACCAAATGTAAGCAGAAGGAAAGAAATAATAAAGATTAAGCAGAAATCAATAAAACTGTAAAGGTTAAAAAAAAAGAGAGAAAACTCATGAAAGTAAGAGGTGGGTTTTTTTAAGATCAACAAAATTGATAAGCCTCTAGTCAGACTGGAAAGAAGAAAGAAAGAAAGAAAAAGAAGAAAGAAAGAAAGAAAGAAAGAAAGAAAGAAAGAAAGAAAGAAGAATGAAAGAAAGAAAGAAAGGAAAAGAAAGAAAGAGAAAGAAACAGAAAGAAAGGGAGAGAGGGAGATAGAAAGATGTTAATTACTAATATAAGAAATGAAAGGAAAAGAAAAGAACATCACTACTGATCCCATAAATATGATAAAGATAATAAAGGATCTTACTAACAATTTTATGGCCAAAAAATTCTTCAACGTAAGTGAAATGGATCAAGTCCTTGAAAGAAAAATTATCAATTTCACTACAGGAGTAGATAACTCAAATAGTCCATGAATCTATCAACTAAATCTGTAAACCATGAACCTATTAAAACCTTTGAACCATGTGTAGTTAATCCAACAATAAATAAAAATGAATGATACATCACAATCAAGTGAGGTACACTCCAGAAATACCTGGATAATTCAACATTCCAAAACCAACCAATGTAATTCACCAAATTAACAGAAGAAATAAGTAAATCCATACAGCTGGCTGTATAGATGCAGAAAAAGCATTCAACAAATTCCATACCTATCCATGGTAAAAATTATCAGTAAACTAAAAATAGAAAGCAGCTTTCTCAAACTGATACAGTGAACTCTGAAAAACCTAAAATTAACATAATACATCATAGTAAGACTTGAATGGTTTCCTCCTACAATCATAAACAATGTATGTATGTATGATTATACATGTATTAAACAATGTATGTATTGTATGATTATAAACATCTATTTACTCTCACCATTTCTATTGATCACTGCATTATAGATTCTAACCAGAGCAAAAGTCAGGAAAAATAAAAAGTATGCAGCTTAAAAGTGAAGAAGGAAAAATATCTTTATTTGCACATGACATAATTGCATATGCAGAAATACATAAGAAATTGATATAAAAGCTCTGTTGGAGGGTACAAGGCCAGTTAAAAACTCTAATTTATTTCTATATAATAATAACAAACAACTGGCAACTTAAATTTCAAAACCAATATCACTGGTTGCATTACTAGCTATTTATCCAAAGCATACAGGAGGGATGATCCAAATGGGCACATGTACCCCAATGTTTATAGCAGCACTACTGACAATAGCCGAAGTATGGAAATGTCTGTCAACTAATGAATAGATAAAGAAGACTCGTACTGGCATATATATATATGAATATTACTTGGTGATCAAAAGAATGAAAGCCTGCCATTTGCAACAACATGGATGGAACTGGAATGAATTATGCTAAGCGAAATAAGTCAGTCAGAGAAAGACAAATATCATATGATTTCACTCATATGTGGAATTTAAGACACAAAACAGATGAACATAGGGAAGGGAAGCAAAAATAATATAAAAACAGAGAAGGAGACAAACCATAAGAAACTCTTAAATACAGAGAACAAATTGAGGGTTGATGGTGGGGTGTTGGGTGGGGAGAAAGGCTAAAGGGGTGAGGGGCAAGAGGAGAACACTTGTTGGGATGAGCACTGAGTGTTATATGTAAGTGATAAATCACTAAATTCTATTCCTGAAATTATTGTTACATTATATGTTCCCAAACTTGGATTTAACTTAAAAATAATAATAAACATACACACATATACACAAAGAATAAAGCCCTATTTGGAGAGAAAAAATTAAAATACATACAATAACATTAAAATATGAAGTACTAATAGATAAGTTTGATAAAATATTTTCAATTCCCTTACAATAAAATGCAAAACATTGCTGAGAGAAATTTTAAAAGATAAAAAATAAATGAAGAGATAAACCATGTCCCTTTATTAAAAGATTCATTATTGTTAAGACGTCAATTCTCCACAATTTGATCTATAACCCAATACAATCCCAATTAAAATATCAGAAGCCTAGGGGCACCTGGGTGGCTCTATCGATTGAGCATCTGACTTCGGCTAAGGTCATGATCTTACAGTTCATGTCTTCAAGCCCTATGTCAGGCTCTGTGCTGACAGCTCAGAGCCTGGAGCCTGTTTCAGATTCTGTCTCCCTCTCTGTCTCTCCCCCACTTGCACTCTGTCTCTGTCTCTGTGTCTCTCAAAAAGATATAAACATTAAAATATCAGAAGCCTTTTCTGGGTAGAAATTGACAAGATGATTCTAAAATTTATATGAAAACGGAAATTTCTTATAACAGATCAATTTTGAAAAAGAAGAACAAAATTGGAGGAGTTACACTACATGATTTCAAGACTTATTAAACTACAGTAATCCAGATGATGTGGTATTGGTGCAAATATAGATGTACTGAACAATGGAACAGAGTGGTGAGTCTAGACATCAACCCATCTCTATTGCCAACTGATCTCTAACAACGCTGAAAGGCAATTTGCAATGAGGAAAAAATAATCTTTGAAACATAATAGTGCTGCAAAAATTGGTTATCCATATGCAAAATACTGAACATGGACCCTCACCTCGTGCCATATGCATACCATATACACACTAATAATTAAGTTTAAGATTCATCCAAACATAAGGACTAACACTACACAGCTTTTATAAGAAAAGACTGGAGGGATTTTAGGGGGAGGAGCCAAGATGGCGGAACAGCATGGAAGCTTTTTGTGTGTCTCGCGTCCGTGAAATACAGCCAGACCAACACTAAACCATCCTACACAACTAGAGAACTGATTGGAGGATTAACACAACAATCTGCACAACCTGAACCACAGAATTCAGCAGATACGTGGCACAGAGAGCTGAACTTGAGGAGCGAGAAGCCGTGAAAGGTAGGGAACTGCTTTTGTGGGCAGAGAGAGGACGGAGACTGGGGAGGCAGGGAGAATATGGGAAAAGCACCCCTCCCCAAAAGCAGCTGGAGAGAAAGTGGAAAATTAGAAACAGCCACAGGGGCTAAACTAAAAAGGGAGAAAGGAGAAAGGAGAGGGTTTAAATTCCATGAAGACTGTAAACAAAGGGAGTACAAAGGCTGCAACTCTGCAGCTCGACACCTGGCAGTGCTCTGGTGGGAAGGGCAAATCCCCAGGAACAGTGTGGGTCCGGGAGGTTCTTGGGCCACATGGAGAAAAGCAGTTCCACTGCTGGAAGGACATTCGGTAGAGACCGTTGAAGCCACCTGGTCCCAGCAGACCCCAGAAGGTGGCCACATTCGCTGGTGCTGGGGCAAGGTCATTAAGGGTGAAGCCTGGTGCCAGATGTGTGTTGTGATTTTCCATAATCCCTAAAACACGGCTGCTACATTGTCTCGCAAACATTTTCTGGGACAGGTTGGCACCTGGTTGCAGTCTCAGGGCACTAACAACAATGGGGTCCAGCGGGTGTTCCTGGGTGCGGCCGGTATTCAGCCATTGCTCATTCGACCATTGCTCAGTGAGACCCTCCCGCAGAAGGGCGGAACGGGTCAAAGCTGCAATTCTTCGGAAGGGGCCAGTAAGACTGGGTAGCTGGGTGGCGCCATTTTCACCGCTCCCGTGCATGCACATATGCACCTATGAGCTCCGCAACAATCCACCCCAGTAGGCTGGCCGTGCCATCTAGTGGACAGCAGAGCTGTTACACTGATCCCCACCCAACTGGGTCAACTTCACTCTTCAAGAACACAAGTCTCACCGCTGGTTCAATTTATGGACTATAAAGAGCTACATAGACTTACTTCTAGGGGAAAACAAAGCAATTTCAGTCCTACTTCAATCTGTTAGTAGGTTCATCTATTCAATTTTTCTTTTTTTCTTTTTTCTTTTTCTCTTTTACAATTCTTTTCTTTTTCTTGAATACAGAAAGAGAAAAAATTCATTTTTCTTTTCAATTTGTATTAAAAATATCTTTCTTTAATTTTTATTACTATATTTTTTACTTTTGTGTAAATTTTTTCAAATTCAACTTTATTTCCATCATTTTATTTTAGTCTACTTCAGTGTATTCACCTTTTCAAATTTTCAAACGATTTCCTTTTTTTTTTCTTTTTTCTCTTTTTTGTTTCTTTTCTTTTTCTTGAATGCAGAAAGAGAAAAACATCATTTTTACTTTCAATTTCTATTAAAAATATTCTTATTTAATTTTCATTACTATATTTTTTGCTTTTATGTAAATTTTTTCTTTTACATAAACATTTACATAAAATTTGCTTTTATGTAAAATTCTATTTTACTTCCATCATTTTATTTTAGTCTACTACAGTCTATTCACATTTTCAAATTTTCAAACGATTTCCTTTTTTCTTTTTTTCTTTATCTTTTTTCTCTTTTTCATTTCTTTTTTCTTAAATACAGAAAACAAAAAAAATCATATTTATTTTTAATTTTTATTAAAAATATTTTTTAAATTTTTTTCTACTATATTCTTTACTTATGTGTATATTTTTTCAAATTCTATTTGACCCCCATCATTTCATTTTACTTCTACCTCAGTGTATTCATTTTTTCAAATTCTCAAACGATTTCCTTTTTTTTCTTTTTTTTTTCTCCCTCCCCTTTTTTTTTCTCTACTCTGTCAAACCACTTTCAACACCCAGACCAAAACACACCTAGGATAGCATCATCTATTCGATTTTCGTGTGTGTGTGTGTGTTTAATTTTTAATTTTAATATGTTTTTAATTTTAATTTTTTTAACTTTAATTTTTCTACCTCATTAATTCCTTTTCTCCATTCAAAATGACAAAACGAAGGAATTCACCCCAAAAGAAAGAGCATGAAGAAAAGACAGCCAGGGATTTAATCAACACAGATAGAAGCAAGATGTCTGAACCAGAATTTAGAATCACGATAATAAGAATACTAGCTTGAGTGGAAAACAGATTAGAATCCCTTTCTACAGAGATAAAAAGAAGTAAAAAATAGAATGAAATTAAAAATGCTATAACTGAGGTACAGCAACAGCCAGGATGGATGAGGCAGAACAGAGAATCAGTGTTATAGAGGACAAACTTATAGAGAATAATGAAGCAGAAAAAAAAGGGGGAGATTAAGCCAAAGAGCACGATTTAAGAATTAGAGAAATCAGTGACTCATTAAAAAGGAAAAATATCAGAATCACAGGGGTCTCATAAGAGTAAGAGAGAGATAAGGGTAGAAGGGTTACGTGAGCAAATCATAGCAGAAAACTTTCCTAACCTGGAAAAAGACACAGACATCAAAATCCAAGAAGCACAGAGGACCCCCATCAGATTCAACAAAAACCGACCATCAACAAGGCATATCATAGTCAAATTCACAAAATACTCAGGCAAGGAGAGAATCATGAAAGCAGCAAGGGAAAAAAAAGTCCCTAATCTACAAGGGAAGACAGATCAGGTTTGCAGCAGACCTGTCCACAGAAACTTGGCAGGCCAGAAAGGAGTGGTGGGATATATTCAGTATGTGAATTAAAAAAATATGCAGCCAAGAATTCTTTATCCAGCAAGGCTGGCATTCAAAATAGAAGGAGAGATAAAAAGTTTCCCAGACAAAAAAAATTAAAGGAGTTTATGACCACTAAACAAGCCCTGCAAGAAATTTTAAGGGGGACACTAAGGAGAGAAAAGATGGATGTAGATAGATTAGAGATAGAGATAGACAGATAGAGATAGAGATAGAGATAGAGATAGAGATAGAGATAGATAGACAGACATAAATAAATAAATAAATAAATACCAAAAGCAACAAAGATTAGAAAGGACCAGAGAACACCACCCAAAACTCCAAGTCTACAGGCAATATATGGCAATAAATTCACCTCTTTCAGTACTCACTCTAAATGTTAATGGACTAAATGCTCCAATCAAAAGACATAGGGTAACAGAATGGATAAGAAAACAAGATCCATCTGTATGCTGTTTACAAGAGACCCACTTTAGACCTAAAGACACTTTCAGATTGAAAGTAAGGGGATGGAGAACAATCTATAATGCTAATGGTTAACAAAAGAAAGCCAGAGTAGCCATACTTATATCAGACAACCTAGACTTTAAAATAAAGACTGTATCAAGAGATGCAGAAGGGCATTATATCATAATCAAAGGGTCTATCCACCAAGAAGACCTAACAATTGTAAACATTTATGAGCCAAATGTGGAGCACCCAAATATATAAATTAATTAATCACAAACATAAAGAAACTCATCGATAGTAATACCATAATAGTAGGAGACTTCAACACCCCTCTCACAACAATGGACAGATCATCTAATCAAAAAATCAACAAGGAGACAATGGCTTTGAATGACACACTGTACCGGATGGACTTAACAGACATATTCAGAACACTTCATCCTAAAGCAGCAGAATATACATTCTTCTCCAGTGCACATGGAACATCTCCAGAATAGACCATATACTGGGACGCAAATCAGCCCTAAGTAAGTACAAAAAGATCGAGATCATACTATGCATATTTTCAGACCACAGCACTATGAAACTCAAAATCAACCACAAGAAAAAAATTTGGAAAGGTGACAAACACTTGGAGACTGAAAAACATCCTACTAAAGAATGAAGGGGCTCACCAAGCAGTTAAAGAGGAAATTAAAAAGTATATGGAAGTCATTGAAAATGGTAACACCACAGCCCCAAACCTCTGGGACGCAGCAAAGGCAGTCATAAGACGAAAGTATATAGCAATCCAGGACTTCCTAAAGAAGGAAGAAAGATCTCAGATACACAACCAAATTTTACGCCTTAAGGAGCTGGAAAAAGAACAGCAAATAAAACCCCAAAACAGCAGAAAACAGGAAATAATAAAGATTAGAGGAGAAATTAATGCTATCAAAAGCAAAAAACATTAGAACAGATCAATGAAACCAGAAGCTGGTTCTTTGAAAGACTTATCAAAATTGATAAACCACTAGCCAGTTTGATCAAGAAGAAAAAATAAAGGACCCAAATAAATAAAATCAAGAATGAAAGAGGAGAGATCACAACCAACACAGCAGAAATAAAAACCATAATAAGAGAATATTATGAGCAAATATATGCCAATAAAATGGGTAATCTGGAAAAAATGGGCAAATTCCAAGAAAAATATACACTACCAAAACTGAAACAGGAAGAAATAGAAAATTTGAACAGACCTATAACCAGTAAGAAAATCGAAGTAGTAATCAAAAATCTGCCAAAAAACAAGAGTCCTGGGCCAGATGGCTTTCCAGGGGAATTCTACCAAACATTTAAGGAAGAGTTAACACCTATTCTCTTGAAGCTGTTCCAAAAAATAGAAATGAAAGGAAAACTTCCAAACCCTTTCCATGAAGCCAGCATTACTTTGATTCCAAAACCAGACAGAAACCCCACTAAAAAGGAGAACTATATACCAATTTCCCTGATGAACATAGCTGCAAAAATCCTCAACAAGATATTAGCCAACTGGATCCAACAATACATTAAAAAAACTATTCACCACGACCAAGTGGTATTTATACCTGGGATGCAGGGCTGGTTCAATATGTGCAAAACAATTAATGTGATTCATCACATCGATAAAAGAAAGGAGAAGAACCATATGATCCTCTCAATAGATGCAGAGAAAGCATTTGACAAAATACAGCATCCTTTCTTGATAAAAAGATATAATCCCTCAAGAAATTAGGGATAGAAGGAGCATACCTCGAGATCACATTACCAAAAAACTGCTAGAATTAATGCATGAATTCAGCAAAGTTGCAGGATATAAAATCAATGCCCAGAAATCGGTTGCATTCCTATACACCAACAATGAAGTGACAGAAAGAGAAATCAAGGAATCGATCCCATTTACAGTTGCACAAAAAAATAAAAAATACCTAGGAATAAATCTAACCAAAGAGGTGAAAAATCTATACACTGAAAACTATAGAAAGCTTATGAAAGAAATTGAAGAAGACACAAAAAAATAGAAAAAGATGCCATGCTCCTGGATAAGAAGAACAAATATTGTTAAAATGTTGATACTACCCAAAGCAATCTACGTATTCAATGCAATCCTTATCAAAATAACACCAGCATTCTTCACAGAGCTAGAACAAATAATCCTAAAATTTGTATGGAACCAGAAAAGACCCCGAATAGCCAAAGAAATCCTGAAAGAGAAAACCAAAGCAGGAGGCATCACAATCCTGGACTTCAAGCTATACTACAAAGCTGTTATCATCAAGACAGTATGGTACTGGCACAAGAGCAGACACTCAGATCAATGGAACAGAATAGAGAACCCAGAAATGGACCCACAAACATATGGCCAACTAATCTTTGACAAAGCAGGAAAGAATATGCAATGGAATAAAGACAGTCTCTTCAGGAAGTGGTTCTGGGAAAACTGGACAGCAACATGCAGAAGAATGAACCTGGACCACTTTCTTACACCATAAACAAAAATAAACTCAAAATGGATGAAAGACCTAAACGTAAGACAGGAAGCCATCAAAATCCTTGAGGAGAAAGCAGGAAACAACCTCTTTGATCTTGGCCGCAGCAACTTCTTACTCAACACGTCTCCGGAGGCAGGGAAACAAAAGCAAAACTGAAATATTGGGACCTCATCAAAATAAAAAGCTTCTGCACAGCAAAGGAAACAATCAGCAAAACTAAAAGGCAACCAACAGAATGGGAGAAGATATTTGCAAATGACATATCAGATGAAGGGTTAGTATCCAAAATCTACAAAGACTTATCAAACTCAACACCCAAAAAACAAATAATCCAGTGAAGAAAGGGGCAAAAGACACGAATAGACACTTCTCCAAGGAAGACATCCAGATGGCCAACCGACACATGAAAAAATGCTCAACATCACTCATCATCAGGGAAATACAAATCAAAACCACAATGAGATACCACCTTACACCTGTCAGAATTGGTATCATTAACAACTCAGGCAACAACAGATGTTGGTGAGGATGCGGAGAAAGAGGATCTCTTTTGCATTGTTGGTGGCAATGCAAGCTGGTGCAGCCACTCTGGAAAACAGTGTGGAGGTTCCTCAAAAAACTCAAAATAGAACTACCCAGCAATTGCACTACTAGGCATTTATCCAAGGAATACAGGTGTGCTGTTTATAGCACCCCCATGTTTATAGCAGCACTATCAACAATAGCCAAAGTATGGAAAGAGCCCAAATGTCCATCAATGATGAATGATAAAGAAGATGTGGTATATATATACAATGGAGTATTACTCGGCAATCAAAAAGAATGAAATCTTGCCATTTGCAACAACGTGGATGGAACTGGAGGGTATTATGCTAAGTGAAATTAGTCAGTCAGAGAAAGACAAAAATCATATGACTTCACTCATATGAGGACTTTAAGAGACAAAACAGATGAACATAAGGAAGGGAAACAAAAATAATATAAAAACAGGAAGGGGGACGAAACAAAAGAGACTCATAAATATGGAGAACAAACTGAGCGTTGCTGGAAGGGTTCGGGCAGGGGGGATGGGCTAAATGGGTAAGGGGCATTAAGGAATCTACTCCTGAAATCATTGTTTCACTATATGCTAACTAATTTGGATGTAAATTTTAAAAAATAAAAAATTAAGAAATTAAAAACTAAAAAGAAAAAAGAAAAAAAAAGATTGGAGAAAAGTTTTGTGACTTTACATCAAGAAAAACACCACTAGAAAAAAACACTAAAGTATGATCCATTAAAGAAAATAATTGATAAATATGACTATCAAAATTACAAACTTATCCTGATCTTTAACACCCATTTTTAGGGAAATGAAACAGCAAACCACAGCCTGGGGGAAAATATTGGAAACTATGTAATTCATAAGGAGCTTTAATCCAGAATATGTAAATAATTTATATAACTCAATAACAATAAGACAAATGGAGATCAGGGAAGATGGCAGCAGAGTAGGAGGACCCTCGGCTCACCTCATCCAATGAATACAACTAGATAACTAGCAAATCATCGCAAATACCCCAGCAATCAACCTGAAGATTGCCAGAACAACTCCACTACTAAAAGTAGAGAAGAGACAACATCAAAGAAGGTAGGAAATGTGGAGTCATAGTTTGGGAGAGAAATGGATCCTGGCCACTGCAGTGAGGAGTGAGCCGAGGTCATGGAAAAGAGCAAGACAGACTAACACACAGGAGCGCACACAAAGAAGACAAATCCTCATTGCAATTGGCTTGAAAAGTGAGAGGGGCTGAATTTCATGAGTTCTTGCAACCAGTATGGCTTAACGCCTGGAGTTTTTTTTTTTTTTTTATTTTTGGGACAGAGAGAGACAGAGCATGAACGGGGAGGGGCAGAGAGAGAGGGAGACACAGAATCGGAAACAGGCTCCAGGCTCCGAGCCATCAGCCCAGAGCCCGACGCGGGGCTCGAACTCACGGACCGCGAGATCGTGACCTGGCTGAAGTCGGACGCTTAACCGACTGCGCCACCCAGGCGCCCCACGCCTGGAGTTTTAAAAGCAGACTTGGCTCAGGGAGAGCCCAGAGGGCATTGTACTGGTCTCAGAGAGAAGGCAGGCAAACAGCCAAAGGACATACAGTATGGAAGCAGGGATCTGAAGAGTGCTGGGGCACAGAGTAGGGACGTTATTTGCTCATCTTGGAGCTTGTCTCAGAGAGGTAGAATTCACAGAGAGATCCCTCTGGGAAGAAAGAAACTGACCTGTGCCATTTCCCTCCCCTGCCATTCAGCATAAGTACAGGACCACCTGCAGGAACCAGCAGAGTGCTGACACTGGCTACCTAACTTGCTTCCACAAAGCCCTACACCCCCCATTCTCCAGTGGAGCCACCCCACCCAGTCATATTTGCCTCAGTCCCAGTGCAGCACGCTCCCTCCCAGAAAACTAGCCCAAACCCCTGCCAACAACACTTCTCCAAACCTGGGAATTCTTCTTAAGGCTATTATCCTTAATAACAGGAGAAGTAGCTGACTTTCCTAACATGGAGAAGCAGGCGTAAGACTTCGACACAATGAGAAGGCAGAGGAATTTGTCCCAAATGAAAGAACAGGATAAGGCCATGGCCAGAGATCTAAGTGAAATATATATAAGTAAAATGCCTGATAGAGAATTTAAAGTAATGATCATAAAGATACTCACTGGACTTAAAAGTAGAAGATGTGAGTGAGAAATTTAAGACAGAGATCAGGAATAACAGCAAAGATAAAAGGCTCAATAAATGAGATGAGAAACACACTTGATGGAATGAACAGCAGGCTGGAAGAATCAGAGGAATGAATTAATGACCTAGAAAACAGAGTAATGGAAAGTAATCAAGCTGAACAAAAGAGAAAAATGAATTATGTGAAACAAGAACAGACTTAGGGAACTCAGTGACTCCATCAGATATTACATCAGATGTAATAACATTCACATTATAGAAGTCCCAGAAAAAGAAGAGAGAGAAATGCGGGCAGAAAATTTATTTGAAGAAATAATAGCTGAAAACTTACCTAAACTGGGGAAGGAAACAGATATCCAGATCAAGTAGGCACAGAGAACCACCAACAAAATCACCAAAAGCAGATCCACACCAAGACATATCATAATTAAAATGGCAAAATATAATGGTAAAGCAAAAAAATTTCAAGCGGTAAAACTAAATAAGACAATTACATACAAGGGAAAACCCCATAAGACTATCAGGGGACTTTTTAGCAGAAACTTTCCATGCCTGAAGGGAGTAGCATGATATACTCAAAGTGCTGAATGGCAAAAAAACTGCAGCTGATAATATTCTATCCAGCAAGGTGATCATTCAGAATAAAAGTAAAGATAAAGAGTTTCCCAGACAAATTTAAAGGAGTTTGTGACCACTAAACCAGCCCTGCAAGAAAGACCAAAAGTGACAATATGAAAGTAGGAAACACAAAAGCAGTAAAAATAAATATTTTTAGAAAATATTAGCCAAGGAAGTCACAAAATAAAAGGATATAAAATATGACCTCATATTCCTAACAAATGGGAAAGGGAGGTGTAAAGAATGGGTTCAAACTTAAATGACCATCTACTTAATATAGACTGCTATTTGCAGAAGATGTTACATACAAACCTAATGGTAACCACAAATCAAAAACCACTAATAAATATTTAAAGAATAAGAAAAATAAATCCAAATATCACTAAAGAAAACCAAAAAACAATGAAAGAAAGACAAGACAGAATCAGAGAAAATCTTCAGAAACAACCACAAAACAAATAATAAAATGGCAACAAACATATATCTATCAATAATCATCTTGAGTGCAAATAAATTCTCCAATCAAAAGATATAGGATGACAGAATAAATTAAAAAAAAAAATAAGACCCATCTATATGCCACCTACAGGAAACTCATTTTAGACCTAAAGACACCTGCAGACTGAAAGTGAGGGGATGGAGAATCATTTGTCATACAAATGGATGTCAAATGAAAGCCAGAGTAGCAATATTTACATCAGAAATAACTGATACTAAAACAAAGACTGTAAAGAGACAAAGAAGGACATTATATAATAATAAAGGGCAATACAACAAGAAGATGTAACAATTGTAAATATTTATGCACCCAAAATAGAGGCATCCAAATATAAAAAGTCAGTAATAACAAATATAAAGGAATAATCAATAATTATACAATAATAGTAAGGAGCTTTTACACCCCACTTACATCAATAGACAGATCATCCAGACAGAAAATCAACAAGGAAACAATGGCTTTGAATGACACACTGGACTAGATGGATTTAACGGATATATTCAGAACATTCCATCCCAAAACAGCAGAATACACATTCTTTTCAAGTGCACGTGGAACATTCTCCAGAAGAGATCATATATTAGGGCACAAAACAAGCCTCAACAAATACGAAAAGATCAAAGTCATACCATGCATCTTTTCTAACCACAATGCTATGAAACTAGAAGTCAACCAGAAGAAAAGTCTGGAAAGACCAAAAATACATGGAGCTTAAATAACATGCTACTAAACAATGAATGGGTCAGCCAGGAAATCAAAGAAGAAATAAAAAAGTACATGGAAATGAATGAAAACTAAAACTCAATGGTCTAAACCCTTTGGGATGCAGCAAAAGTGGTTCTATGAGGGAAGTTTATAGCACTACAAGCCTAACTCAAGAAGCAAGAAAGATATCAAATAAACAACCTAACCTTACACCTAAAGGAGATAGAAAAAGAACAACAAGCGAAACCTAAAACCAGCAGAAGGAAGGAAATAATAAAGATTAGAGCAGAAATAAGTGATATAGAAAAAAATAGAGCAGAACAATGAAACTAGGATCTGGTTCTTTGAAAAAAAAATCAATAAAATTGATAAACCTCTAGTTAGGTTTATCAAGAAAAAGAGAGAAAGGACTCGAATAAATAAAATCACAAATGAGAGAGGAGAAATAACAACGAACGCCAGAGAAATACAAACAACTGTAACAGAATATTATGAAAAACTATATGCCAACATTTGGACAACCTAGAAGAAATGGATAAATTCTTAGAAACATATAACCTACCAAAACTGAAACAGGAAGAAATAGAAAATTTGAACAAATTACCAGCAAAGAAATTTAATGAGTAATCAAAAAACTCCCAAAACAAAAGTCCAGGACCAGATGGCTTCACAAGTAAATTCTAGCAAACATTTAAAGAAGAATTAATACCTATTCTTCTCAAACTATTCAAAAAAAAAAAATAGAAAAGAAAGGAAAACCCAAATTCTTTCTAAGGAGCCAGCATTACACCAATACCAAAATCAGACAAACATGCCACAAAAAGAGAGAACTATAGGCCAATATCTCCCATGAACATAGATGCAAAAGTCCTCAACAAAATATTAGCAAATCAAATCCAACCATACATTAAAAAAATCATTCACCATCATGAAGTGAGATTTATTCCGAGGTTGCAAGGATAGTTCAATGTTTCCAAATCAATCAACATGATACATCACATCAATAAAAGAAAGGATAAGAACCATATGATCATTTCAATAGATGCAGAAAAAGTTTTTAACATGGTACAACATCCATTCCCTCAACAAAGTAGCTTTGGAGGGAACATACCTCAACATAATAAAAGCCAAGTATGAAAAGACCACAGCTAAGAGCATCCTTAATGGTGAAAAACTGACAACTTTCCCCTAAGGTTAGGAAGAAAACAAAGGTGTCAACTCTCATCACTTCTGTTCAACATAGTACTAGAAGTCCTACCCATGGCAAACAGATAACAAAAAGAAATAAAAGGCATCCAAATTGGTAAGCAAGAAGTAAGACTTTAACTATTTGAATGACATGATACTATATATAGAAAATCTGAAAACTTCACCAAAAAACTCCTAGAACTGACAAACGAATTCAATAAAGTCACAGAATACAAAATCAATGTACAGAAATCTGTTGCATTTCTATACACCAATAATGAAGCAGCAGAAAGAGAAATTAAGAAAAAAAAAATCCCATTTACAATTACACCAAAAATAATAAGATACCTAGAAAAACAACTAATCAAAGAGGTGAAAGATCTGTACTGTGAAAAGTACAAAACATTGATGAAATAAATTGAAGATGACACAAAAATGGAAAGACATTCCATGCTCACAGATTGAAAGAGCAAGTATTGTTAAAATGTCTATACTACCCAAAGAAATCTATGTATTTAATGCAATCCTTATCAAAATACCAACAGCATTTTTCACAGAACCAGAACAAACAATCCTAAAATTTGTATGGAAGTAGAAAAGACACCAAATAGCCAAAGCAATCTTGAAAAAGAAAAGCAAAGCTGGAGGCATCACAATCCCAGACTTCAAGTTATATTACAAAGCTGTAGTAATCAAAACAGTATGGTGCTGGCACAAAAATAGACACATAGATCAACAGATGATAATAGAAAACCCAGAAATAACCCCACAATTATATGATCAATTAATCTTCATCAAAGCAGGAAAGAATATCCAATGGGAAAAAGATAGTCACTTCAACAAATGGTGTTGGGAAAACTGGACAGCAACATGCAAAAGAATGAAACTGGACCACTTTCTTACACCATACACAAAAATAAATTCAAAATAGATTAAACACCTAAAGGTGAGACGGGAAATCGTAAAAATTCTGTAAGATAATATAGGCAGTAACTTCTCTGACATCAACCATAGCAAATTTTTTCTCCCCTGACATAAGGGAAACAAAAGCACAAATAAACTATTGGCATTACGTCAAAATTAAAAGCTTCTGCACAGTGAAGGAAACAATCAACAAAACTAAAAGACAACCTACAGAATGGGAGAATACATCTGCAAATTACATATCTAATTAAGAGTATCCAAAATATATAAAGAACTTACAAAACTCAACACCTAAAAAATGAATAATCCAATCAAAAAAGGGCAGAAAACATGAACAGACATTTCTCCAAAGAAGATATCCAGGTGGCAGACACCTGAAAAGATGGTCATCACTTGCCATCAGGGAAATGTAAATCAAAATTACAATGAGATATCACCTCACTCACATCTGTCAGAATGGCTGAAATCAACAACACAAGAAACAACAGGTGTTGTCAGGGATGTGGAGAAAAAGGAACCCTTTTGCATTGTTGGTAGGAATACAAACTGGTGCATCCACTGGGGAAGACAGTATGGACATTTTTCAAAAAGTTAAAAATAGGGGTTCCTGGGTGGCTCAGTCAGTTAAACATCCAACTCTTGATTTCAGCTCAGGTCATGATCTCGGGATTCGTGAGATCGAGCCCCATGTCGGGCTCCATGCTAACAATGCAGAAACTGATTGGGAGTCTCTCCCTCCCTCTGTCTCTGCCCCTCCCCCACTCACACTCACTCTCTCTCTCTCTCAAAAATAAATAAATAAAGTTAATTAAACTAAAAAGCTAAAAATAAAACTACCCTATGATCCAGCAATCACTCTACTGCATATTTACCCAAAGAATACAAAAACACTAATTGAAAGGGGTATGTGCACCCCCATGTTTATTGCAGCATTATTCATAATAGCCAAGATATGGAAGCAACCCAAGGGTCCATCAATTGATGAATGGATATAGAATTAGTGTATATGTGTATATACATTATATATATATATATATATATATATACACACACACACACACACACACACACACAAATATATATACAATGAAATACTATTCCATAAAAAGAATGAAATCTTGTCACTTATAATGATGTGGATAGAACTAGAGAGTATAATGCTAAGCCAAATAAATTAGTCAGAGAAAGACAAATACCATATGATTTCACTCATACATGGAAATTAAGAAACAAAACAAATGCGCAAAGGGAAAAGAGAGAAATAGAGGCAAACCAAGAAACAGAATCAACTATAGAGAAAAAACTGATGGTTACCAGAGGGGAGGTGGGTGGGGGGATGGGTGAAATAGGTGATGAGGATTAAGGAGTGCATTTGTGATGAGCACCAGGTGTTGTATGTAATTGCTGAATTATTATGTTCTAGAACGGAAACTAATATGACACTGTATGTTAACTAACAAGATTTAAAATAAAAACAAGAAGAAGGAGGAGGAGGAGGAGGAGAGGAAGAAAGGGGAGGAGGAGGAGGAGGAGGAGGAGGGAGGGGAAGGGAGGGGAAGGAGACACAGATCCTAATTTAAAAAAAGAGATATTTGAGCAGACACTTTGGCAAGGAAGATTTACTGATAGGAAATAAACATATGAGAAGATGTTCAACAGCATTAGTCAAAAGTGAAGTGCAAATTTAAACCAGCATAAAATACCCATTTGAATTGCTAAAATTAAAAACAATGACCATATCAAGTGTTTGTGAGGATGTGGAACAACTCCTGGTGGTAACATAAAATAGTTCAATCATTTTTTAAAATTGTCTAACAGAATCTTGCAAAATTAAGCATAGAACTAGGCTATGATGTAGCATTTCCACTTCTAGAGAAATGGAAAATTAAGGAATGAAAGTCTATTTCCACACAGACTTGTTTATACATAAATGTCCTTAGGAGATTTATTTGAGATGTTTTATTAAAAGCTAAAAGCTACAAAAAAAAAAAAAAAAAAAAAGCTAAAAGCTACAAAACAACCCAGATGGCAGTCAACAAGTGAATTAAGAAGCCACGGTATAATCACACGATAGAATACCACTTAGTAATTTAAAAAAAGACAGCAAACTATTGATACAGACAATAACATGGGAAATTTTCAAAACAGATATGCTAAGCGACAGAAACCAGGTCCCTTTCACCCACAACAGTGTATATAATATATGGTTCCATCTATGTAAAAATCTGGAAAAAAAATCAATTAATATATCATGACAGAAAGCAGGTGACTGTTTGGGGGCGGGGATGATGGAAGAGTTGAACTACAAAGGAACATTAGGGAACGTTAGGAATTCATGGAAATGGCTTTTGCAGTAACTGTGGTGATAGTTTTGTGGGTATATACACATGTTGAAATTGGTCAAATTTTAATATGTGCAGTTTATTGGATATTCGTTATACCTCAATAAAGCTGTGTGCACAAGTCCGTAAGGGAATCAAAGTAGTTAATGACTCTTTTTAAAATTTGAAATTCATTTTTAGGAAATACAGGTAGAAAGAAAATAAAGCAAAGGGAAGGTGGCAGAGCTATATGACTCTGCAGCAGTGATCGCTTCTTAGTTATCCAGGATATTAACGGTGGTTGGAAACCGCATTCCGAAAGTTTGTTCAAGTTGGTCCATCCCATCAAGGTTTACTTTGCTCCATATTTATCCAATACAACTAAGAAAAAAAAAATATGTTTTTTTTTAAGTTAAAGATTCTTACTGCCCCTTCCAAAGAACTTTGGCCAGCCTAAGTCTCTTGAACCATAGTCTCTGAGTAGGATTCAGTGTTATGGAATGGAGTTCAGAATTCTTATTCAGTTCTGATTCTTGGGGATAATTTCCTGAAGAACAGAAATAACTGACTATAAGTTATCTTAGTTTTCACCAATACACTGCTACAAGATAAGACTAAGGTCCTTCCTATAGGTAAGTACCACGGGTTTGACTCCTAATAGGATACATTGTTACTATAGAGATGGTTGCTAATAATTTGTTACATGCTTGTGAAAATCAGTAAAACGTATAAAGCAGAGATATAGAGTGGCATATAAACCATGCACGTGGAACCACAGCTTCCTAGACTGGAGATAATTTATTGACAAAAAAGATTTAGTTCCTAAATCTCTAATCCAGAAGTGGCTAGAAATACGTCAGCTGAATGCTAATGTAATTTATCAGCCTTGCCAAAACAACAGAAAGTACAACACAGATAACAACAAGAATTAGCTCCTACCCCTAGGGCTGGGGAAACAAAGGGAAGAAGCTGGGAACCTAGAAGTTCTCTGAGATCAGTGGACTAGGAAGGGTTCAGCCAAGCTGATGGGTGTGCCTCTGGAGAGTTTCACTGATGCTCGTTCTAGAAACTCCTAAAGATGCTGCAGGACTAAGCCCATGCCTATTGCTCTGCAGATGTGCGGCTGCTAAGGCTACAGTAAAGAAAACGGCAAGAATACCAAAAGATAGTCCCTTTTCCCTAGTTCTACTTAACATCTTCCTCTGCTGTGTCTTACTGGCAGAGACTGGCAAAGAAGTTAGCTAAAAAAGGAATAAAGGAAACATAATTCGCAGCAACAACCACAAGATCAATAGAGCATATTAGAGAAGGGTAAATGTGCAGGTAAGAGGGAAATAATTATCACGGAAATCTTAAGTATTGACAGGTAAGTGTTACAGAGAGAGTATTGTTAATGGGAAACTTGCAATAAAATTGGAAGATGTTTCTAAATTAATTAGCATCACAGAACACTAGAATAGCCATAGAAGCACCTGCTATTGGCAGCAGCAGATCTAACTCTCAGCACCTGCTTTGCACAGTGCTATTCATCTTAATAGTCTTTCCCCAACTATGACGTCCGGCCCAATGGTGGATGGAAGGGGAAATTTAGAGGATCTCAAACTAAAACAAAAAAATATAATTTACTTCTTAGGATTTTGTATGGAATTCTTTACATTTTACACCCTTTTATCTATCCATAGAATGAGGATAATTTAACTAATTGATTAAGAGAATTATTTTCAATGACCAAGAGATCACAGACCAGCAAGATGGCAAAAGAGGTGGTCCTAACTCAAGACCCTTCACAGAAAGAACGACTAGCAACTATCTGTAGACAAAATACCTTTGCGAAGATTCTACAACCCAGAGGTGAGGCAGAAGACCTCCATGGAACAAGAAAACAAACTAAGAAGGAAAAGAGAAAGTTTCACTTTGACTGCATCACCCTTCCCCCCAGACCAGTATACCACCACACTAAGGGGTCTCGCTGGGCCTGAAGTTTCTCCAGTGAGAAACGCAGAATTAAGGTAGACACCCAGCTTCCCCAGCATTCTGAGACAAGGAGCCCAAATAGATATTGATCACAGGGATCACTGGGGAATCAGTTAGAGATGGAGAGGGGGATGGGACTCACAGCAACCAGCACACAGATCTTGGCAGACTGTGTTCCTGTTGGTAGCAACACTTGAATAAAGATCTCAACAAGCAGCTCTGCTCACCTGCAGACCTGAGTCCATGGCCTTGTCTGGCCGTGGAGCCTGTCAGTACTGTTTGATTTGGGTCTCCAGCTGGCAAGCCATCCTGGCCATACAGCCCATTCTAGAGCCCCACGTGAACAGGGAAGCAAATCACTGGTTCCAATCAATGCTGAGCATATCCTCCAACTTTGCCAAACAGGGAAGCCTAGCCAGAGACACTGGGTAGCAGCAGAAGCATGTCTTACAGCCTACTAGGGCAGGAAAACAAGTCAGAAGCCCCACCCAGCGACTGAAACAAGCTGGAAGACAACATCACTTCCTCAAGAGCACAGATACTAAGGATACAAAGATCACAAAGAATCAAGTAAATGTAAAACCACTAAAGGAAACTCATAAAGCTCCCATAACTGGCCCTGAAGAAATAGAGGTCTAGGAACTATCAGGCAAAAACATAATTCTTTAAAAGAAATTCAGTGAACTACATTAAGCACAGATTGACAGCTTAAAACATAAGGAAAACCACACAGGAACAATATAAGAAGTTCAACAAAGAAATAGAAGCCATTAAATTAAAAAACAAAGAAACAAATACAGAAATCCTAGAGCTGAAGAATACAGTAACAGAACCAAAGAATTCAAGAGAAAGTTCACAGCAGATTTGACCAAACAGAAGGAAAACAATCAATGAATTCAAGGATAAGTTATTTGAAATTATCCAGAGAGGAGAAGAAAAAGGGATTTTTTTAAATGTGTAGAAAATCTACATAAATTATGGATAGCCTTAAGAGAAACAAGCTCCACATTATCAGAGTCCCAGGAAGAAAAGAGATAGACAAACTGGGGGAGGGGAGGGATCAGTGGCTTGTTTAACTATAGAATGGCTGAAAACTTCACAAAGTGGGGAAAGTTCTAGACACCTAAGTTCATGACTCACAGATCCTCACAGATTTTTGACCCCAAAAGATCTCCAAGTCACGTTATAATAAAAGTCTAAAATCAGGGGCACCTGGGTGGCTCAGTTGGTTGAGCATCCAACTTTGGCTCAGGTCATGATCTCACAGCTTGTGAATTTGAGCCCCACGTCGGGTTCTGTGCTGACTGCTCAGAGCCTGGAGCCTGCTTTGGATTCTGTGTCTCCCTCTCTCTCTGCCCCTAACCCATTCACATTCTGTCTCTGTCTCTCTCAAAAATAAATAAACATTAAAAAAAACTTTTTAAAAAAAGTCTAAAATCAAAGATGGAGAATTTGGAGAGCAGCAAGAGAAAAAAAAAAGTCCTCACATACAAGAAACCTCCATAAACTATCAGCAGAATTCTCAGGAGAAACCATACAGCCCCAGAGAGATCAGAATGATATACTCAAAGTGTTTAAAAGCAACAACAACAACAAACCTACCAACCAAGAACACTCTTCTCAATAAAGCTGTCCTTCAGAAATGAAGGAGAGAGTTAGGTTTTTCCCCAACAAAAAGTGAGGAAGTTTAGCACCACTAGACCTGCCTTACGAGAAATGCTAAAAGGAGTTCTTCATGCTGAAATTAAAGGATGCTAATTAGTAACATGAAGGCACATGAATATATGAAACATCCTGATAAAGGTAAGTATATAGTCAGAATCAAAATATTCCAATGCTGTAATATGGTGATGTATTAGTCACTTAACTCTACCATAAAGATTAAAGAATAAAAGTATTAAACATAGATATAGAGGAGCCTGGGTGGCTCAGTCGGTTGAGCATCCGACTTTGGCTCAGGTCATGATCTCGCAGTCTGTGAGTTCGAGCCCTGCATAGGGCTCTGTGCTGATAGCTCCGAGCCTGGAGCCTGCTTTGGGTTCTGTGTCTCCCTCTCTCTCTGCCCCTCCCCCACTCATGCTCTGTCTCTCTCTGTGTGTCAAAAATAAATAAACATTAAAAAAATAGCTATGGCTACAATAATTTGTTAATAGATGCACAATATTAAAAGTTTTAAATTACATCAAAATATAAAATGTCAATGGAGGAGTAAAAAAGTAGAGTTTTTGTATGTTATAAAAGTTAAGTAGTTATCAGTTCAAAGTAAACTATTATAACTATACCTTGTTTATGTAGGTTCCATAAAGCAAAAAAACTACAGTAGATTCACAAAAGGTAGAAAAAGATATCAAAGCATATCACTGAGGAAAATCAGGAATTCTCCAAAAAAGACAAGAGAAAGAGAAAGAAAGAAAGGAATAAAGAAATTACAAAACAGCCCCCAAAAATCAATAAGAGGGCATTAATAAGTCCTTACTATCAATAGCTACTTAAATGTGAATGGATTGAGTTCTCCAATCAACAGAGTTCTCCAGTCAAAAGTGGCTGAATAAATAAAAAATAAAATTCATCTATATGCTGCCTATAAAAACCTCCTTCAGCTTCAGCCTATAAGAATACACATAGGCTTAAAGTGAAGGGATGTACAACACCCAGCAGTGGTCTCTGAGCATCAGCAGTGGCATGGTCTCAAGAACATTCCTGGGGGTGGGCAGCAAAAGCAGCAGGGTCTTCTGAATGTTTCTAGCGGTGGGCAGCAGCTGCATTGTCTTGTGAATGTTCCTGGGGCTGGGCGGCAGAGGCAGGGTCTCATGAATGTTCCTGGGAATGGGCAGGCACCAGTCCATTGCTTGGTGAGACCCTCCCCCAGAGGGTGGGAACGGATCAAAGACACATTCCCTCTGAAGTGAGGGGTTGGGAAACACAGCTGCATCTGAGATGAAACTCAGGAGAGAGGCACTGCCTGGCTTGGTCACGAAGAGTGTAAAAGCGGGGAGTGGACAAAAGCTGGAGACAAAGGAACTGTGTTTGATTGCTGGGAGGGGAGAGCACAGAGTTCTGATACTAGAGACAGGGAGCTGGGTGATGCCATTTTCACCCCTTCCATGCATGCGCATACACGCCTACATGCACCACAACAATCCACCCCAGTAAGCTAAGCAGTGCCATCTAGTGGAGAACAAAGCCATTACACTAACCCCCACCCAGCTGGGCCAACACAGGAACTTCAGGAACACCACAAGTCTTTCTGCCTGCTTAGTTTCCAGACTATAAAATGCTTCATAGTTTGACTTCTAGAGGAAACCAATGTAATTTCAATCGTATTTCAGTCTGTTTGCTGGTCCATCTATTCAATTTTTTTTTCTTTTTCATTTCTTTTCTTATTCTTGAATACAGAAAGAGAAAAAATTTATTTTTGTTTTCCATTTTTATTAGAAAGGTTTTTCTTTAACTTCTTGCTACTATATTTTTTTACTTTTTTTGTAATTTTTTAAAATTCTTTTTTCTTCCATCATTTCATTTTATTCTTTTATTGTACACATTTTTTTCAAGTTTTCAAACGTTTTCCTTTTCTTCTTTTTCTTTTTTCTTTTTTTCTTTCTTCCTTTTTTAAATTTTCTTTTCTTATCTATCCCTCTTTTCTGTAGTCTATCAAGCTCCTTTCAACAACCAGAACCAAACACACCTAGGATCTAGAATCCTTCATTTGACCTTTTTGTGTTGTTTTACATTTTTTACTTTTTTTTTACTTTATTAATTCCTTTTATTTCTTCAAAATGATGAAATGAAGGAATTCACCCCAAAAGAAAGAACAGGAAGAGGGGCACCTGGGTGGCTCAGTCAGTTAGGCATCTGACTTCAGCTCAGGTCATGATCTTGTGCTATATGAGTTCGAGGCTCACATTGGACTCTGTGCTGACAGCTCAGAGCCTGGAGCCTGCTTCAGATTCTGTGTCTCCCTCTCTCTCTTCCCCTCTCTCACTCACACTCTGTCTCTCAAAAATGAGTAAGTGTTTTAAAAAAAATTTAAAAAAAGAAAGAAAGAACAGGAAGAAATGACAGCCAGGGACTTAATCAACACAGATACAAGCAAGATGTCTGAAGCAGAATTTAGAATAACGATAAAAAGAATACTAGCTGGGGTTGAAAATAGTTTAGAATCCCTTTCTGCAGAAGTAAAACTAGTCAGGATGTAATAAAAAATGCTATAAATGAACTGCAGTGTCAAATGGATGCCACGGTGGCAAGGATGGATGAGCCACAGCAGTAAATCAGCAATATAGAGGACAAACTTATGGAGAATAATGAAGCAGAAAAAAAGAGGGTGACTAAGGCAAAAGAACATGATTTAAGAATTAGAAAATTCAGTGAGTCATTAAAAAGGAACAATATCAGAATCACAGGGGTCACAGAAGATGAAGAGAGAAAAGGGGGTAGAAGGGTTATGTGAGCAAATCATAGCAGAAATCTTTCCTAACCTAGGCAAAGACACAGACATTAAAATCCAGGAAGTACAGAGGACTCCCATAAGATTCAACAAAAACCAACCATCAACAAGGCATACCATGGTCAAATTCACAAAATACTCAGGCACGGAAAGAATCATGAAAGCAGAAAAGGAAGAAAAAAAAAATCCTTAACCTACAAGGGAGACAGATCAGGATTGCAGCAGACCTATCCACAGAAACTTGGCAGGCCAGAAAGGAGTGGCAGGATATATTCAATGTGCTGAATCGGAAAAATATGCAGCCAAGAATTCTTTATTCAGCAAGGCTGTCATTCAAAATAGAGAAGATTAAAGGTTTTCCCAGACAAACAAAAATTAAAGGAGTTCATGACCACTAAACCAGCCCTGCAAGAAATTTTAAAGGGGACTCTCTGAGGGGAGAAAAAATGAAAAAAAAAAAAAAAAGACCAAAAGTAACAAAGACTCGAAAGGACCAGAGAACACCACCCAAAACTCCAAGTCTACAGGCAACATATGGCAATAAATTCACCTCTTTCAGTACTCACTCTAAATGTCAATGGACTAAGTGCTCCAATCGAAAGACATAGGGTAACAGAATGGATAAGAAAACAAGATCCATCTATATGCTGTTTACAAGAGACCCACTTTAAACCTAAAGACACCTTCAGATTGAAAGTAAGGGGATGGAGAACCTTCTAACATGCTAATGGTTGACAAAACAAAGCCAGAGTAGCCATACTTATATCAGACAGTCTAGACTTTAAAATAAAGACAGTAATAGGAGATGAAGAAGGACCTTATATCACAATCAAGGGGTCTATCCACCAAGAAGACATAAAAATTGTAAACATTTATGTTCCAAATGTGGAGCACTCAAATATATGAATCAATTAATCACAAACATAAAGAAACTCATTGATAATAATAGCATAATACTAGAGGACTCTAACACTCCACTTATAATAATGGACAGATCATCTAAACATAAAATCAACAAGGAAACAAAGGCTTTGAATGACACACTGGACCAGATGGACTTAACAGATATATTTAGAACATTTCATCCTAAAGCAGTGGATACATATTTTTCTCCAGTGTATATGGAACGTTCTCCAGAATAGGTTACCTACTGGGACACAAATTAGCCCTCAATAAGTACAATAAGCTCGAGATGATACCGTGCATATTTTCAGACCACAACAGTATGAAACTCAAAATCAATCACAAGAAAAAATGTGGAAAGATGACAAACACTTGGAGACTAAAGACCACCCTACTAAAGAATGAATGGGCTAAATAAGAAGTTAAAGAAGAAATTAAAAAGTACATGGAAGCCAATGAAAATGATACTACTGCAGCCCAAAATCTCTGGGATGCAGCAAAGGTGGTCATAAGAGGGAAGTATACAGCAATCCAGGCCTTCCTACAGAAGAAAGAAAGGTCTCAGATACACAACCTAACCTTACACCTTAAAGAGCTGGAAAAAGAACAGCAAATAAAACCCTAAATCAGCAGAAGGCAGGAAATAATAAAGATTAGAGCAGAAATCAATGCTATCGAAACCAAAGAAACAGTAGAACAGATCAACGAAACCATAAGCCGGATCCTTGAAAGTATTTGCAAAATTGATAAACCCCTAGCCAGGTTGATCAAAAAGAAAAAGGAAAGGACCCAAATAAATAAAATCAAGAATGAAAGAGGAGAGATCACAACCAACACAGCAGAAATAAAAAAAAAATAAGAGAATATTATAAGCCAATAAAATGTTATACGCCAATAAAATGGGCAATCTGGAAGAAATGGAAAAATTCCTAGAAACATATAAATTACCAAAACTGAAACAGAAGGAAATAGAAAATTTGAACAGACCCATAATCAGTAAAGAAATCAGTAAAGAAATAGAATTAGTAATCAAAAATCTCCCAAAAAACAAGAGTCCTGGGCCAGATAGCTTTCCAGGGGAATTCTACCAAACATTTAAGGAAGAGTTAACACCTATCTCCTGAAGCTGTTCCAAAAAGTAGAAATGGAAGGAAAACTTCCAAACTCTTTCTATGAAGCCAGCATTACCTTGATTCCCAAACCAGACAAAGACCCCACTAAAAAGGAGAACTATAGACCAATTTACTTGATGAACATAGCTGCAAAAATCCTCAACAAGATTAATATCAGCCAACTGGATCCAACAATACATTAAAAAACTTATTCACCACATCCAAGTGGGATTTATACTTGGGATGCAGAGCTGGTTCAATATCCACAAAACAATCAATGTGATACATTGTATCAATAAAAGAAAAGACAAGAACCATATGATCCTCTCAATAGATGAAAAGAAGGCATTGGACAAAATACAGCATCCTTTCTTGATAAAAACCCTCAAGAAAGTAGGGATAGAAGGATCATACCTCGAGATCATAAAAGCCACATATGAAAGACCAATGCTAATATCATTCTCAATGGGGAAAAATGGAGAGCTTTCCCCCTACGGTCAGGAACAAGACATGGATGTCCACTCTCATCACTGTTACTCAACATAGTATTGGAAGTCTTAGCCTCAGCAATCAGACAACACGAAGAAATAAAAGGCATCCAAATCAGCCAGGAGGAGGTCAAACTTTCACTCTTCACAGATGACATGATACTCTATGTGGAAAACCCAAAATATTCCACCAAAAACTGCTAGAATTGATCCATGAATTCAGCAAAATCCCAGGATATAATATTAATGCACAGAAATCAACTGCATTCCTATACACCAATAATGAAGCATCAGAAATCAAGGAATCAATCCCATTTACAGTTGCACAAAAAACCTAGGAATAAATCTAACCAAAGAGGTGAAAAATCTATACACTGAAAATTATGAAAGAAATTGAAGAAGGCACAAAAAAAATGGAAAAGCATTCTATGCTCCTGGATAGGAAGAACAAATACTGTTAAAAGGTCGATACTACAGAAAGCAATCTACGTATTCAATGCAATCCCTATCAAAATAACACCAGCATTCTTCACAGAGCTATAACAAATAATTCTAAAATTTGTATGGAACCAGAAAAGACCCCAAATAGCCAAAGCAATCTTGAAAAAGAAAAGCAAAGCTGGAAACATCACAGTCCCAGACTTCAAGCTGTATTACAAAGCTGTAATCATCAAGACATTATGGTACTGGCACAAAAACAGACACTCAGATCAATGGAACAGAATAGAGAACCCAGAAATGGACCCACAGATATATGGCCAAGTAATCTTTGACAAAGCAGGAAAGAAATATGCAATGGAATAAAGACAGTCTCTTCAGCAAGTGGTGCTGGGAAAACTGGACAGCGACATGCAGAAGAAGGAACCTGGACCACTTTCTTAACACTATAAACAAAAATAAACTCAAAATGGATGAAAGACCTAAACGTAAGACAGGAAGCCATCAAAATCCTTGAAAAGAAAGCAGGAAAAAAACCTCTTTGATCTTGGCCGCAGCAACTTCTTACTCAACACATCTCCAGAGGCAAGGAAAATAAAAGCAAAAATGAACTATTGGGACCTCATCAAAATAAAAAGCTTCTGCACAGCAAAGGAAACAATCAGCAAAGCTAAAAGGCAACTGACAGAACAGGAGAAGATATTTGCAAATGACATATCAGATAAAGGGTTAGTATCCAAAATCTACAAAGAACTTATCAAACTCAACACCTAAAAACCAAATAATCCAATAATGAAATAGGCAAAAGACATGAATAGACACTTCTCCAAGGAAGACATCCAGATGGCCAACTGACACATGAAAAAATGCTCAACATCACTCATCATCAGGGAAATGCAAATCAAAACCATAATGAGATACCACCTGAAACCTGTCAGAATGGCTAACATTAACAACTCAGGCAACAACAGATTTGGCGAGGATGTGGTGAAAGAGGATCTCTTTTGCATTGTTGGTGGGAGGACAAGCTGTGCAGCCACTCTGGAAAACTGTATGGAGGTTCCTCAAAAACTAAAAATAGAACTACCCTACGACCCAGCAATTGCACTACTAGGCATTTATCCAAGGGATACATGTGTGCTGTTTCGAAGGGACACATGCACCCCCATGTTTATAGCAGCACTATCAACAATAGCCAAAGTATGGAAAGAGCCCAAATGTCCATCAATGATGAATGGATAAAGAAGATGTGGTATATATATATATATATATATATATATATATATATATATATTTCAAAAAGAATGAAATCTTGCCATTTGCAACTACATGGATGGAACTGGAGGGTATTATGCTAAGTGAGATTAGTCAGTCAGAGAAAGACAAAAATCATATGACTTCACTCACATGAGGACTTTAAGAGACAAAACAGATGAAAATAAGGGAAGGGAAACAAAAATAATATAAAGACAGGGAGGGAGACAAAACATAAGAGACTCTTAAATATAGAGAACAAACAGAGGGTTGCTGGAGGAGTTGTGGGAGGGTGGATGGGCTAATGGGTAAGGGGCTTTAAGGAATCTACTCCTGAAATCATTGTTGCACTATATGCTAACTAACTTGGATGTGAATTTAAAATAATAATAATAATAATAATAATAATAATAATAGATAAATGTCATTATATAACCAGAAAAGGGTCAATTCTTTCTGAAGATATAACAATTGCAAATATATAATCATCCAATATTAGAGCACCTAAATATATTAGGCAAAGAATAACAGATCTGAAGTGAGAAATAAACAACAATACAGTAATAGTAGGAAACCTCAAAACTCCAATTTCAACAATGGATAGATCATCCAGACAGAAAATCAATATGGAAATGAAGATTTTATACAATACTTTAGACCAAATGGATCAACAGACATATACAAAACATTCTATTTAACAGCAGCAGAATACACATTCAGGCACACATCTCTCCAGGATAGATGATATGTTAGTTCACAAAACATGCCTTCACAAATTTAAAAAAAATTAAATCATGTCAGGTATCTTTTACAACCATAATGGTATGAAACTAAAAAATTAGGAACAGGAGGAAATCTGGAAAATTCACAAATATGTAGAAATTAACCAGCATACTCCTGAACAACTAATGAGTCAACGAAGAAATCACAAGGCAAATCAAAAAATATTACAAAACAAATGGAAACACAACATACCAAAACAAATGTGATGCAACAAGACCAGTTCCAACAGGGTAGCTGATAGCTGTAGATGCCTACATTAAGAAAAGAAAAAATAAGTAATAAGAAAAAAAAACCCTAACTTTATATTTCAAGGAACTGGTGGGAGAGGGGAGTGGTGGAGAGAATAAGTTGCCCAAAATTAGCAGAAGAGAGGAAATAGTAAAGAGCAGAGTAGAAATAAATGAAATAGAGACAAGAAAACAATAAAAATCAACAAAACTAAGAGCTTGTTTTTTAAGGGAAAAAAACAAACTAGACCAACATTTAGCTAAACTAACAAAATGAGAGACAGAGACAGAGACAGAGAGTATTCAACATCAGAAATGAAACAGAAGAGATTATAACTGATACCACATAAAAGCAAAGGATCATAGGAGACTACTATAAACAATTTTATGGAAACAAACTGGATAATCAGGAAGGAATGAATAAACTCCTAGAACATACAACCTACCAAGACTGAATCAAGAAGAAACAACACCTAAACAGACCCATCATGAGTAAGGAGATTGAATCAATGATCAAAAATCTCCCAAAAAAGAAAAGCCAAGAGCCAGATAATTTCCTCCATGTATTTAAATAAGTACTATAAACCTCAAACTCTTCCAAAAATTTGAAGAGGAGGGAATATTACCAAACTTACTTTATGAGACCAGCATCACCTTGATAACAAATGCAGATGAGGGAACTCAAAACAAAAAAACAAAAACTACAGGCCAAAATCCCTGATAAATATAAATTCAAAATTTCTCAACAAAATACTAGCAAACTGAATTTTAACAACACAATGAAGAAAGAGATCATATACCATAATCAGGCTGGACTTATCCTTGAAATGCAAGGATAATTAACATACACAAATCAATGTGATGTATCACATTAATAGAAAGAAAATGAAAACCATATGATTCACAATAGATTGCCCCCAAATTTTACAAAGTACATTTTTTCATGATAAAAATTCTCAACAAATTGAGTATAGAAGGAACATACTTCAACATAATAAAGGCTATACATGGCTAGCTCACAGCTAATATTACACTCAAAGATGAAAGGTTGAAAGCTTTTTCTCCAGGATCATGAACAAGACAAGGATCTCCATTCTTACCACTCCTATTCAACACAGTATTAGCAACACTAACCTAAGCAATTAGTCAAGAAAAATGAACAAAGAGGCATTCAAATTAGAAAGAAAGAAGTAAAATTATTTTTGTTTGCAGATGATATGATCTTATTTATAAAAAAGCCTAAAGCCTCCACCAAAAAACTAAAAACTGTTAGAACTACAATAAATTTAATAAAATGGCAGTATGCAAAACCAACATACAGAAATCAGTTTCATTTCTACACACTAACAATAAAGGATCTAAAAATTTTTTAAAGCAAGTCTATTCACAATAACATCAGAAACAATAAAATAAATAGGAATAAATATAACCAAGGAAGTGAAAGATCAGTGCACCAAAAAATGTAAGACTTTGACAAAAAAAATTAAAGAAGACACAAATAAATGGAAAAGTATCCCATGTTCATTGATCAGAAGATTTAATACTTTTTACATGTCCATACAACACAAAGCCATCCATAAATTCAAAGAAATCCCTAGGAAAATTCCAATGATACTTTTTACAAAAATAGAAAAAGAATTCTAGACTTTCCATGGAACCACAAAAGAGCCTGAATAGACATAGTAATCCTGAGAAAGAAATACAAAGCCAGAGGTATTTTATTTCCTGATTTCACACAATATGACAAAGTTACAGTAAGCAAAAGAGAGTGGTACTGGCATAAAAATCTATCATTTTAACAGAATAAATATCCCAAAAATAAATCCTCACATATATACAGTCTACTAATATTTGCTAAAAGATTCAAGACTACTCAATGGTGAAAAGATCATCTCTTTAACAAATGGTGCTGGAATGACTGGATAACCACAAATGGAAGAATGAAATTGAACCCTTATCTTACACTGTACCCAAAAAATAACTCAAAATGGATTAGAGACTTAAACATACAACCTAAAACTATAAAACTTCTAGAAAAAAATATTTAGAATCTCCTTTATTTTATTTTTTTGGCGGGGAGGGTAGAAGCTCCTTTAGAAAGCAGGAATAGAAGGTAGATGGGAGACAGTGGTACAGGATCTTTAAACAGAAAGCTTGAAAAACACTAATTTTAAGCTCTAAAACCTTTCACAAACACGACTCCTTTCAGGTCCAGGAGACTTTTAGAAACTTCAGCCTCAGCAGCAAAGAAATTTAAGAATTCAATGTGTTCCTAATATACTGAATAGTTTCTGTAGCCTGTGGAAGATTTTTCTTCTCCTTACTATGTTGCATTAACTAGATTTTTGTTTTATGGTCCCTACCTGGCACTTAAGATAACTGCTGGGCCTACAGATCTATCTTCATTTCCAGCTGGGTTGAATATTTCTTAGAAGTTCTACTAAGCTGTCTTATCAGTGCCTTTCTCCAGAAGGCCAGCACCTGCTTCCTAAACTTTTAGCTTCTCCCTGATCCTACTCCAAGCATTCTAAGTACATGGAAACCGATGCTGCCATCTACCCAAATAAAAATATTACTGATACCGCAAATGTTTTATTGTCATATATCTCATATTAAATTGTGCCACCTTGGATGTTTACTCAAGCCAGAATAAAAGCACACATTTGTCATGACTCTTTGTTGACTCTAGATTGGACAAAGATGGAAAACTTTAGATGCCATTCATATATCCTTATAAATGTCTCTGCTCTTTCTCTACCTAACCTTTTTTCTTTTCCTCCCACTGGTCAATAGCAAGCTTCCAGAATAACTTGAGTTTAAGATGATTTATGTATGGAATGCTCTATTAACCTCTCCATCTCTCATCCCAGATATTCACCAACTATCTTCTGACATTATTATAATTTTGTAATTATGATTGTGATGGGAAAAATGTTATCTGGCTATAAAGTAGTCATTTAGCTCCCTGGTTTAAAAAAAATCTATCACATAGAGGTCTGGATAGCATAACATGTTGAACGTACTGCTTCCAGAGTTTAGAAATTATAAAACCAAGTCTTATAGTTCAGAGACATTTTTTAAGATCCAACCTACTCCATGACTCTCTTACATTACCACACAGTTATGGCTCATTATCCTAAACTTTAGGAAGCCATTTTCTAAGCAGGGGAAAAATAAAGTCCAAGGATAAAGACATATTAGTGTACTGACTGAGTTCCTTTGTTGCTTACTATTAAGCACCCCAAATTACTGCCTTGAGGCAAGTAACTTCTGATAGAGCTTGAGACAAATTTTCCACTGAATTCTTCCAAATTTTCTATTGAGTTCTTCCCTCAATACATGGGTAACTTTATATTGCAGTACAGTTTGTTGCACAGAAGCACATACTCTAATCCAGGAACTTTCATTCATCAACACAATGCTAGGCATCCTGACAAAATAATTTTCTGCTGAAGAGGAAAAAAAATCTACGTAGAAACAAAATACTTTAACATTTGTGACATTCAGTCCCCTGATAATATAATATGACCATGAAGAATAAGATGGATGAGAAAAATCTTAAGATTTTCATAATCTCCCTGTCTTGCAAATGTTGCAACTCTGCTATCCAAGTTTTGATATATAAGGAGAATGGCCATAGAGTAACCAAAAACCTGCTCACTGCATAGATTTATTCTAAGGACAACCGAGGTTCATCTCTCAATACTCAATTTTAGAGCAGAAAGTTGCAAATTCTTGATCTCACCCCGAGCCTATGTTAATCTTAACTATGGTCAAGCAGATGACCCCATCATTGAGTTCAAACACTAGCTTTGACTAAACCAAACAATTTGAGGGTATGGGCACCCTCCCAGGGCCAACACATGTAAAGTGTTTGATCCTAGGGCTAAGGCTAGCATAGCAACAGCTCATTGAACAAAAATCTCCTCTGGCATGGTGTTAAGGAAAAACTACTTCCAGGCATCAAACAATGACTAAGCTAGATTTTTTTTCCGAAGAATTCTGGCTACTTATGAAATCTCGGAAAGATAGTGACAGTTTTCATATCTAAAATGATCGGAGTAAAAAGGAAACTGCTGTTTCATCATATTTTCTCATATTACTTTAACATAACACTTTCTGCCTGAAATCAAGAATTATGTTGCAAACTGCGCTTTTTTTCATCTGAAAAGATGGGGGCAATAGCATCACCTGTAGCTGTAATGAGGATCAAGCAAAGTAAAATACACGTAAATGTCTCTGCCACTGCATCTAGCATCTAGCATCTAGCATCTAGTGTCAGCTCCCAAATATTTAAAATTAGAAGTTAGACATAGTTTATTTCATTGAATGTAGTTCTTTTGTCTGATTTCACTCTCTGCTGTTGCCCATTTCTTACCACTCTGAATGCCTATCTTCCACTATAAAACTCAGCCTCTTCCTGGTTCCCAGAGTATCCTTGGGTCTCTTGCCATTTACCATCACTATAGGCTCTAGTTCACTTAATTAGGCTTTGGTCTTAGCATTCTCTGTAAGTCTTTATTCCAATCCCTGTGTCTTCATTCTTTTCCTATTTGAGGACCATGCCCTTTCTTGTCCCTATCAGGTTCTTCCCCGATCACCTTGTGAAGTTGAGTTCTGTCTCACTCTCAGTGCCAACCTGGAGTCTAAGGCCTAGCTATCCATGGACTACGCTTTCACCTTCTGTCCATTTTACATCTTTTTTTATAAAAGTCAAAGAGGAGAAAAGAGACACCTTAAAGAGTTCTGATGCTTGATTCTGGCCCCAGATCAAAAAGGTCCACTTCCCCTCATACCCGTATTCAGCTTCATTGATCTGAGGTCCACTCCTGGACACCAATGTCCAGGTCATTGGACTTCTGAGGTCAAGAAGAAAAGAGGCTTGGACTGCCTGGGTGGTTCAGTCGGTTAAGTGTCTGATGCTTGATAGCGGCTCAGGTCATGATCTCACAGTCATGAGATCAAGCACCACCGCAAGCTCCACACTGATAGCACAGAGTCTGCTTAGGATTCTTTCCCCTTTTCTCTCTGCCCCTTCTCTTCTCCCACATTCTTAAAATAAAAAAGCGTCAAGGAAGAAGAAGAAGAAGAAGAAGGAGAAGGAGAAGAAGAAGGAGAAGGAGAAGGAGAAGGAGAAGGAGAAGGAGAAGGAGAAGGAGAAGGAGAAGGAGAAGGAGAAGGAGAAGTGGAGGAGGAGGAGGAGGAGGAGAAAGGAGAAGGAGAAGAAAAGGAAGAAGGAGGAGGAGAAGGAAGGGGTGGGGTGGGGAAGAGGCCGAATTCGGACCTGGGTGGGTGGGAATGTTGATAGAGGGAAACAGATGGCTTAAGACAGTGTGGAATCCATTGAGGAAGAAAATTTCATACATAAGAGGTTTCATCTCTGGAGAGAAGAGTGAACTGTTAATGAGGAAGAGGTGCAAGGAGATGAGGGATAGAAGAACACTACCAATTCCCCATCCAAAATGTCCTCTGTATAGATGGTTAAAGGTAAATCGAGCCAGAAAACAAGAATGGTTTGTGTTACCCTCCTACATTCCATATAGAGATGGATTTCCCTAGAAGCTGATGAGAAACGAAAGCCCCATTTGCATAGCCCTTCCCAAGCCTTGCTTTCTTTTATCCCATGAACATGGGGAGGAAGCAGCAGTCATAGCTTGGCACCTGAGGCTGCTGGGCTATGCTGGTGTTCCCAGCGGCCAGTACCAACTCCACATCCTCTGTACTTCCTTCCACAAGCTGTCGCTGTTGGACCTCAGCCAAGTGACCAGACCATCTATTTTACCCCTCAGAGGAATTGCTGAAGGAATCGCTAGGAACCATTAAATTGAAGCTTCATACTATCTCGACAACAGAACAGACATCGAGCCGGTAGAAAAAAGGGAGAGGGACCTGGACAATTTGAACCAGCTTATGTGGCAGGAATCATGCCCAGGGATACAAACAAGCTAAAGTCCTGCCAGGGTTTGCCTCTAAGTAAGAAAATGTGAAGGAAGTTGCACAGGTGGCTTTACTAGTAATGAGATATAGAGCTAAAGTGAACTTTTCTAAACTACCGGTTATAAAAAATTAATTTTGATCCACCATGCCAGAGGAAATTCTAAATGATCTTTCTATCTTTCTGTAGAAAGAAAAAAATTACGAAACCATTTTCTAAGAGCCAATGGTATTCACAGATACTACTACAGAGGCATATAGTTGAGTACAAATAGTGCTAAAGAAGTAATTCTACAAATCCCGTGAAAATTAAATTCTAAACCAATGTCATTTTAGAGTTCCTGTAATCTTTATTTAAAAAGCAACAAAAGAGAAAAGAGACAGAAAGAGAGAGAGACAGAGAGACAGAAAGAGATGGAGACAGAGGCATAGAGACAGAGAAAAAGAGAGGAAACATAATTGGAATGGATTTAAGATTAATAATCCAAGTCCCAGCTTTCCTACAAGTTACGCTACCTAAAGCAAGTCTTTTGGCCTCTCTGGGCCTCAACTGTAACGATTTAAAAATCAGGTAACAATCATCTCCCATACAGCTTGTCATTCATTGGCAGGGTTTGGTCCAGCCCATGTGAAACATTAAACAAAACAGTATTTTTCCCAGTTTGCTAGCTTACATGCGCTGTGTACAAGTCCATCCACCTCTACAAGGGAGACTTATGTATAGACCTTATAGCTGGCATGCTGCCTCCATCCAACAAAACTCTGAGCTCTATTAGTAAAGATGAGGGTAGAATTAATATTAGGCCAGAAGCTAACAGCTGCTGCCTCATACACAAACTTAGGGAAATACAAGATAAATAAATCAGGTTTGTTGTTTTGTGGACAGTTTTGTTTTGTTGTGGCGTGAAAAGGAAAATGTTCATGGAGCTGATGTTTCTTCCTCTAACTTTTGTGTCCATTAAACTTTATGCAAACAGATGGGGTGCCTGGGTGGCTCAGTCGGTTAAGCCTCCGACTTCAGCTCAGGTCATGATCTCACGGTCCGTGAGTTCGAGCCCCGCATCGGGCTCTGGGCTGATGGCTCAGAGCCTGGAGCCTGCTTCTGATTCTGTGTCTCCCTCTCTCTCTGCCCCTCCCCCATTCATGCTCTGTCTCTCTCTGTCTCAAAAATAAATAAACATTAAAAAAAATTTAAAAAAAAACTTTATGCAAACAGATTTACGTGAACAGACATGTAGGAAACATAGAGGGAGAAACGAATTTGTCAAAGAACGTGGGCATCTGGAATATCTGTCAATTACTGTGTGACCTTGGACATCTGACTTCTGACCTATGGTTTTCTTATACGTAAGGTATATCGACCATATCGATTTTACACATTGATTATTACATGAAATCAAGTTTGTGAAAGTGATTTATAAACTGTGAGGTTCGACAGATGTCGTAAAGAAAGTCATGACATTCAGAGTAGGAAGACACTGCTCTTAGCTAGAATGACCAAGAAGGACAGAGTTGTGGTGTTGAGATGATAAGCGACTGCACGGATGGAAGCCACATTACACGTGTTTAAGAGAAGTTTGAGGGGTCTCTGACATGTCATTTTCAATTCCAGCTTGGCCACTTTTTAGCTGTAATCTTGAGCAAGTTATATAATCTCTCTGATGTGTCAGTTTTTTTCATTATAACATCGCATGAAACAGAGACTCTCTCATAGTATTCAAATTAAGTGAAATCAGACAAAATTCTTAGCAAAGAGACTGACATACTGCAGGTGCTTAGAAAATGAAAGCAGTGATGATGATGATGATGATGGTGATGGTAGTGATAATGGTGATGATAAAAGAGGGCACGTCCATGTGAATTCATGCAGAAGAGAAAAGGAGCACATTTCCTGTTCCGTAACTCCCAGAGAAATAACAGTTCTCAAGAGTAAAATATTAATATTTAGCACCATGGACAGAAGAATAATGCTCTGACTCTGCTCAACCAAAAATCTTGGTAACTTTAATCTGTATAAGGAAGAACATACCAGGAGAAAATGTTTATTTGTTATTAGCATCTTTAGCCTCAGTTATAAAACAGCATATATATCTTTGCTGATGCTCTCGGATTTCTTTCATATGCGGTATACATATATATACACATTTATTCCACAGAGTTGTAGAGCAACCTCCATGGACCAGGCACGGTGCTAGGGGTACATGGTTCAAAAAGGCAGTCATTGTTTCTGTTCCCAGAGAGCTGGTAGTCTAACTGGAAAGACACACAATGAAACAACTAATCACGATAAAATGCAATACACATCAAAACAAAAGTTCATGGTGTTATGGGGACTGTAGGAGGGGGGATCTTAGCAGAGGACAAAGCAATCTCCTGAAGTAATGAAGTTGACACATATCCTTGAAATTAGTCAGGTAAGAAGACAGGAAAGCATTTTCCTGGCAGAGAAAATAATGTATGTGAAGGTGTCTTGAGCAACAGAGTCAGGCATCTGGCAATAAGTGAAGGGCATGTAGACAAGAGAAGAACATGGGATCATCCCAGGAATGCTAAGGAGTTTTTACTTTTTCCTAAAGATAACAGAAAACCACCGAAACATACAACAGTGAAAGTGACACTATCAGAACTATCATTATGATCATTTGGGTTGATACCTCTTCCACTTTTTAAATATCAAGAATTTACAAATTACAGCTCCCACCTTGTGATGCTCTCCTAATCAAAATCCACCAGGAGGTTCCCACGGTCCACTAAATAATATTTACCTCCTTCCTTGATGTTCAAGGCTTTTCAGTATCCGGCCTCAAATACCTTGTAAGACCTATTTTCCTCTACTCCTTTTAACACATTCCATAATACAACCAATCATTTTCAGAACTCAGCCTGGACTGTCCTATTTTGCCTTTGATCTTATAAATTAATGAGACTAAGAGATTCTGCCACTTTGTTTTCACTCACCTATATCATCCAGGGTCCCGTTCAAATGTCGTCTTTCCTCTAAAGTCCTTCTTAATTCCCTGAGGTGGTATACCGATTTTCCACAAAATATCAATACTTCTTTAGTCTTTTACCTTTTCCTACTAAATATTTGCATTATATATGTTTATGTCATATATGTTTTAATCTCAAATATAATACACTGGAGAACAAACAATAAGCTTTGTCGATTTTCATGTCTTTTGCAGGTCTAAAGCCTGTTCCTGGACTATGATAGAAGCACAATTAATTAGTGAATGAATTGATGAATGGTAGCTTTACTACTAGAATGTGTAAAGAAGATGTCTCTGTTTCAAAGCTATAAATGGCATTGTAATTTATGGTTTCACTTTCTCAAAACCTTGTAATCGAGTTTCTGTATTATGAAATGTCACAAAATACTTGGATTTATGTCTATTTTTAGAATATTTATGATTTAATAAAATAATGAAGGAAGAACGTGCCTGAGAGTGTAGATTATTGTGAGAAGCAGCTGGGAAATCAAAGTACTTTAAAAAGTACTTAAGTGCTTCCAGTTATAAAATAAATAAGTCACAGAGATGAAAAGTATAGCATAGGGAATACAGTCAATAAAACAAAGTACTCAGTGCTATATAAATATTAAAATTTGGTATAACATTTAGGACTTATTTTAACATCATTTCTTGTATTGATTTTTGTTTGCCTGGCAGGGGTACCTATAAATAGATTTATGCAGTAGGTCTGTTCCAGATAAATCATATAGATAGATAGATAGATAGATAGATGATAGATAGATAGATAGATATCTGTTGTTATTAATTGTATAACATACAAATTAAGCCTTAGAAAATGAAAAGAACATGGAACCTTCAGTCGGTAGAACTGATTTGAAGAATGAACCTGTAAATTACGTCTTACTTAAGTGATGCTGGGCAAGTAATTAAACTCTCTGGTCTTCAATTTTCCCATAATGAGATGATAAACTCACTACCTCATATGGTAGAAAGAACTAAGTGAGGTAATGGCTGTAACAGTGTTTTTGTAAACAGCAGCATTTTTTAGAAATGTTAAGTGTATTGTTTACATTGATCTAAATAATAATGAAGGTCATACTGCAACCCATATTACAAATCCTTTACCAAAAGTAGAAAATATCTCCCCCTAAGCTATCTGTTGTCTAAAACAAGGTCTGGATATATTGGCTCTACTTACTGAAAATCCCTGCCAGCATGCCTGAAATGGTTTTTGAGGTTGAGATGGGCTGCAATGCTTCTTGACAAGAAAGGTAGAAAGTATAGTTATACCAGAGACACCAATTAAATATCTCTTACAGTAGATTTCAGACTAACCACGAAATTTCCACCAGTGTTACATTGCAGCCAAAGCGCTATTGCATTTTCCAACTTGTGTTTAACATTCTGATTTCAGAGAGCTCACGTGAGCAAATTACCTGTGACCGATTTATCTTACTCTACACATATTAATTGAAAGCCAACTTGGGTCCTCTGGGCTATGCCAAATGCCTGAGAAACAATGATAAGGTGTGGTTCTTACTCTTAAGAATCTCACAAATACAAAAATATATTGTACATTCTGCCAACTGTCGAACGAAGGCCTGCATGGAGCATTATAAGAGTATGAAGCAAGGGGCGCCTGGGTGGCTCAGTCAGGTAAGCATCAGACTCTTGGTTTCAGCTCAGGTCACGATCTCACAGTTCATGGGTTCGAACCCTACGTCAGGCTCTGCACTGACAGTGTAGGGCTTGCTTGGGATTCTCTCTCCTTCTCTCTCTGCCCCTCACCAGCTTGTACTCTCTCTCTCACTCTCAAAATACATTTTTCAAAAATTAAAAAAAGAGTATGGAGCAATACTGTCCCTGCAGATAGAATGGGAAAAGCTTCAAAATAGTATGTGGAAGGGATTCCAGGCCAAATAAATAGTACGTGGAATCAAATCCCAACATACTGGAGGACATGGAAATCCGTTCCTGTTACCTCCTTCTCTAACAGGAGTAGGAAGATACTAGGCTGGCATTTATGGAACAGTAGACATAGTTCCCTTTCATCTTTCATTTTACTTAACATCCAGCTCTTAAATCTTCCCACTACCCTTAAAAGGAAGAATGACTCAGTATGACAGATGCTGACACATCTGATTTGCTTTAATAACAAGATAATTACTATAACCACTTATTAATTAACTATATTACATGTAAACTTTACATGTGCAACAGGATAGCAATGGGATGTTTTCCCATCATGTTAATTTGGACTGATACCCCAAAACTTGAAACCAAATGCTGATGAGTATCTAAAACTCTAAAGAGAGATATCAGACCATCTAACAGGTGGTCCAGCAAACAAGTTTACCAAACCTTGAGCCACCTAGAGGCCATAAACAACCAGGGACCCTTGACCACTGAAGAGAAGGTACCGAGAAGTATATGTTTCTTTAGGAGGAACATCTCAAGATGCTATATTTTCCCTCCCCCAACCCCATTCAAATAAACTAGGTTTCAGAAATCTTGACATGGGTCCTCTAAAGTTGCAGGGGGTGGGGGAGGCATTTGGTTTCATATCTAACCAGTCCTCAAAAAATCTAAAGGCAAGAAACTGTTCAGAGCAGCATGGCATGACAGAGAAATGAGGAGATCATATTAAGAACATCTGGCATTCTGAGAATTTCTAGAGTTTCAAGGACAAGAAAAAAAAATGTAGGCACTAAGGAGAGGAGCCAGACATGGGTCAACTTGAATGGAGTCCTGTCCAAAACGTAGGTTTGGAGGGTTAAGGTGACTGAAAAAAAAAGGTGTTTGAAGTAGACAGAAATGGGCTGAGAGAGCTTCTAAACAGCCAGCCACGAAGACTCAGGGATGAGCAAATGGAAGATTCCCCAAACCAAGATCCTCTGAGAAACAAACAAAAAAAAAAAGAGTCCAAAGAAGAAATGGCCAGGATTTTCTTCTGTTACATCAGCAAGGCACCAACACCAGGGAAAACCGTGCTAGTGAGAAAGAACCCTTCTTTTGCCGTCTTTCCTTCCTCAGGGAGAGCCTTGCAAGAGCAGAGGCAGTGGGGTCAATGAGGGGGAGAGGAGAAAAGAGAAACATGGGACAATACTGGGCAAGTTCACCAGAACCTCCTCCCAGTCACGGTTTTTCTCACCTGCGGCCACCTCAAGCTGGGTACGGGAAACAATTCAAAATTAACCGAGAAACAGAAGTTTTGATATTAAAATGGACTGGACTTTTTAATGTCTGAGGAGCGAGACTATATATTAACGCTTAAGAATGATCAGGAAACCTGTGGTCATCGGCTTGAGACTTCATCCAGGGGAAATGAAGGCGTCAACAGGACAAGTTTTTAAAGGAATGATGAAAAAAAAAATTAATTAAGTGGCTTTCTGTTTGTGCCCTACTGAGCCCATGAGGTTCGATAAATCAGTTACACATAAGGTATTTCATGAAACTGTCATGAAATCCTATGGGTTATGCCTTATCATTCTGACTTTGTAGAGTATGACAATCTTGCATAGATAAGGTAAATTGTTGAGAATCACCACCTGTAAAGGTAGATTTAAACACAGATTCACCTACTACCTCTAAATCTGGCACGTTGAAGCTATTTTGCCTTCTCATTATATACATTGTAAATTTCAGCTAGCGATACCCTTAAACAGATCTGTCTGTGAAGGTCCTTAATATTTTACTTAAAACCCACATTCCAGAAACAGAATAGAGGTGTGGGAAGAAAGGACGAGGCATAGCTAAGAAGCAAATAAAACCTATAATTGGGCTAACAGTACTTCACAAACTTCCTGTTTATTATTGAAGATATGGATCAAGGGCATTCATTTAACAAAATGTTTATTGGGTTTCTCTTATGTGCAAGGCAATAAAGACACAAAAATGAATATGATTTCCACGCACATAGGGATACAGGAAACGGGACGTTACAGACGGCCAATAGCAGCCCAATCTGTTGTGTTTTGTAATGTAAATGTGCACACACAGAGAAGGGGGGCTTATCCTGACTTGGTGGTCAGAGAAAGCTTCCTGGAGGAAGTGACTTGTAAACTGAGACCAGAAAGCTGAGTGGGCAAGGCAAAGCAAAGAGGACATAGAAGAAAGAGCACAAGAGAGGATGTGACAGGTTCAGAGAATTGAAAGAAGTTTGAAAAGTGCCAAGTCACATGGCTCTAAGGGAAGACAGTGAGAGATGCAGCTGGAAAGAGAGAAGAGGCCTGATGGGCCACATTAAAAGGATTCACTTTGTTCTAAAAGGAGTGTGAATAAAAGGAGGCTGTAGCAAACAACCCATGGGTTTACACAAATTCCTGAAATCATATAAACAACACAACTTCTGAAAAACCTTTCCCTCTGAACTCAAGCCAAACTACAACCCTGATCCAAAAAACGGAGAACACGGGTGGAATGCAATGAACTAAATTTAATTGCTAGTGTTATAAAAGCTGATCTCTTTCTTTAGCCTGCACCTCATGCTGGTACGTGCTCAGGGAAAGGTTCAGTTCTATTAAAAGGACCATCCTGTAATCGATGCATGCACCGGGCACCCACATAGATAAAGATCCACCACAATAAGGAAAAATCTGGCCATCGAAGTTTCTCAAATTATTAGAATTAAACTTGAGATGTCCTTCCATTTAGAACTGCATCCTGTTGACTATCATGCAAACTTACTGGCTATTATCGTTGACTATTTTGCCATGCCACAAAGTTTTTTATGTGTGTTTTCGTTTGCTGGTTTGTTTCTGGCTGTTTTGCTTCGTGTCATGTAGGAACAGACAATTGAGGATTCTCTGCTTTCTCATCAGTCTAAAGCTAAAACAGCCAGTCTCCTGTTATTCCTAAACTTTTTCTTTTCTTTTCACTTCCTTCTTCTAGATACATTTTTGGGCACTAAATGAAAAGAAATGGGGCAAAGGAACTTGCATTTATTAATAAATATGATAAACACAGTAAAAATTGGCAATTATTGAGCCACCACTCAGTAAGTGGCACAATATTGGGTATTTTCCATATATAATCTCATTTAATCCTTTCAAAAGTTCTAGGACCCAGGTAATATTCTCTTCATTTTAGAGATGAGAATCCAGAGCTCAGAAAGATGTACTTAGTGTTCTCCCCAGCTCTAGAAGCATTATGTGTTCTTAGTTACTACCGAGTAGTTGGAAATAACCTTCTCAGTTTTTCTCAAGGCCAGTCCAGTCTCAGTTTGGTTGGACAGGAATAAAATAAGGGGTACACTTTTTAAAGGCATAAAATGTGTTGACTTCAGAGAAGATCTTCAATATTGCATATGTATACAGATTCAAACTATAGCTTTATCCTTAATTTTGACCAAGGGGAAAATTCAAATTTTCCTTCGCTTCACAAATCTATTTTTTATTAAAAGCACACATTCTCTCAAGCAATATTATTAGGCAGGCAACCAAGATATATTGCCAAATTCTGTTCTTAATTTGGTCTGTGAAGCTATTTCTATTTTTTTTTTCTGACAAGTTTTCCAGGCTGACAAAGGCTAGGCTGGGAAAAATGTAAAATTTAGAAGTTTATATATAAATTCTCTAACTTTAGGAGCTTTTGCAATAGCAAAATTTGAAGTTTCAGAGCTACATGTCATGAAAGATTTCATTTTAAGGTAAGACACGTGCAAAGAACTACTATGAAGTCTAGCACATGGTGAACACTTCACAATACCTGCATTTCTACTCACGATGATCAAATATTCGGGTTCCTCCTGGCAGACCATCTCAATGTATATAAGGGTCTGAAACAGAACTTTTCGTAAGTTACGTGTCTATTTGCAAGTGAGAAGGCAGGCAGATGTAGGCAAACTGAAATTCATTGCTTTGTTCTAACATTGAGGGGGCTGCTTTGTTAATCTCTAAAATTTTTAAATACGCTGTAAGTATAATCTTCATCAAGTAACTTGATCAAGTTCAACTTCATCAAGTTACTTCATCAAGTAACTTGAAAAGCCCTGAACCTGGGATTTGGCCTAGAGACTGGAGGGGTGCGGGGGGAGGGGGGGGGGAGGGGGCAAGAAAAGATTTAAAGATCAAGATGGGAATCTGGGCCCACAGGATTAAAAACCATCACCTTCTCTGTCCACTTCTGATTTTTTCTACGGTAAACAAAGGGAAACATAATAATAAATAATAATGGAAATCTATATACTTACAGAAAAAGAGAAATGTAGGCCAAGTAAAAGCAGAGTTGGAGAGTTAGTCAATCTCAGATTGGTGAAGGTTGAACATACACCAGAAAAATAAATGGAATAATCTACCAGCATAACATCTTTGCTATCCTAATTTAGAGTGGTAAATTCATACAGTAGTTGTTTGGGGAAAATATATTTCTAAGGTCTTAAGTCTCAGAGAAACTAGAGTTTTGATAAAGCAAATTTTCTATTCTGGGGATTACTTCTAGTTTATCCTAGATATGGACGAGCTGCTTGCTGAATATGAGAGGCAGTTGGCGTGGTTGTCTCATCTCAAGAGCAAGCCTGTCACTTAAAGAAGGTTGTCATCACAGACATATTAAAGAAATACTTTTCCCCAAAGACAAAGCTGTCGACTTAGATATTGCTAATTATAGCTCCCTCTTTACTCCATAACCATAGCTGAACCGATATGCCAGCAAAGACAGTTTATCTGACAGATGCCAATAATAAACCACGTAATCTCTTAGTATGCAATTAGACCAGCTTAGACCCCTTTGTCAGGGGGAGTCAAACATAAGAAAAAATGTTGCCATTTTCAACGAAGGGACCGCTCGAAAAAACCAGAACTGCTACTTCTTTTACTAAATAGTTACGTTAAAAAAAGAGAACTTGTACCATACCCTTAATTTTTATTTTTTATGACATTCAGGAAAGTATTAAAATCCTCAGTAGATGGAAACAATGATTACAATGACAAATTATGAGATCACGAAATACGGTTTTTTGGAAATTAAAAAAAATTAAACATTTTGAAAGTATAACTGGGACAACTGAAAACTACTCCAAGAATTGTATTTACGAACTAAAGGAACACTTGTGATTATCTTAAAATAATAGGAAACGGATAAAGATGAAAATTATATGAGTCACTCAAGAAAGAGGAAACCTCATCCCGTTCCTCAGCCGTGCTAAGCATCAGAAGCATTTGCTCACAGTAATCAGTGGTTCGGCTTCATTAGGGAAAGACGTTGAAAGTCATCACTCCTGTTTGTACCATAAGAGCATGTTGGACACAATGAGAACTGATGACTTTCCTTGAAGCCATCCGAGATTTGAAGTCGCAGGGAAAACCATCACCTCGAAATTTTGTAAGAAAAGTACCTCCAGAGAGCCGCATCTGAGATCCAGTTTACCTGCCGCAGAAAATGCTAGAGCCATAAACTGGCAGGAACCCTTCATGGCAATTTTGATGAATTGCTCGAGTCTGAACGTGGGCTAGTGAGAGTGAGGATACTACTGGGGAATGCAGTATTAGGGGACCTCTCACAATTTCATGGGTTGTACTACCAGGAACACCAACCAGGAGGATCTTCTTGTGGTTCTGACAAGGGTGAAGGGAAGACCTTTCTCCATAACATAGTTTTACTCTCCTGGTGAAAAGACTTTTCCAGAGCCTTTCCCAGATGGAGGACCGGACATTTCTCCTGCTCTAGCCCCTCTAGCCTTCCTGTCTCACATAAGTGGGAAAAAAACAGAATTAACATGCATCAGGGCTTCAAGGAAATAGATTGGGAATGTTGCATTTAGAGAAAGGGAGAATAATGGCTGAGAGCTTCCCAAAATTAATGACACACCAAATCACAGATCCAGAAAGTTCAGAGGACATTAAGTAGAATAAATACCAAAAATATCTTCACCTAGCTATATGGTATTCAAACTGCAGGAAAAAAAAAAAAAAAAAAAAAAACAAGGACAAAATCCTTTACAGAAGCCAGAGCTGGGAGAAACAACTTACTTATAGAGAAAGGAGGACAAGAGCTATAGCCCAAGCAATAAGAGAGTGATTTTTTTTTAAAAAGATTCAACATTAAAAAAAAAAATCCACTAACTATCCACCAAAATTGCCCACCAAAAGCAAAGGAAAAATTTTAGGGCCAGATGGAAAATGATGAAGATCAAATATTGGCGCTCCATGAAGAAAAGAAGTGCATTGTAGAAAGAATAAATGAGAGCGAAATAAAATTTTTGTCTCATTGTTAATTGATCTAAAATATCGTTAAAGTACCATCAGCAACGTCAGCGTCATGATGGAGTAAGATATCCCTCCTTTTTGTTCCCATTTTTAACAGCTAGTTAGCCATCCGTTCACGAACAGAAGTGCTTCTGTGGGTTGTAGGATCCAGCATCAAATACCAAGGGACCTGGGAGGAGTCTCGCCCATCTGTGCGTCCGATAATAGGCAGACAGACCTTGGGCTGTCTACCTATGGGGGGCAGACCCAGCAGGGACAGACGAACCTGCCCCAACCCCTCTCAGCCATAGTTAGAGAAAACCTGGAAAGCACCGACTTAGGAAGACACCCACGATAAGAGAGACCTTGTATAAGTCCAGCCTTCCAGAAGGGAGATTTCACCATGTTGTGGGAGACGGGAAAAAACATATATGCAAATATTTATATATAAATATAAATATTTATATGTGTACACACACACGCACACACATACACGTTGGAGAGGGTAAGAGGAATTTTGCCATCACTGCCTCTCCCCTAAGGCAACACAGAGCGAGGCCGAACTAACCAGCAGCAAACTCTCCCGTGGGGGAAAGAAAAGTGGTGAGTGAGTGCCTGGCTACCCCAGCTCTGCAGGACGTGGCTGAAGAACAACAACACCCAGAGTACTGAGGTGGGAGCTCCATGACTGGGGAGAGGGAAGAGATTGGAAAAGAGGCAGATAGGAACATCAAAAGTCATGAAGGGGTTGCAGGTCCCGTCGACGGCACTCAGGACATCAGCAGAAGTCCACCCTCAAGCCTCTGGGAGAGCCTTACCTGAAGATCTCCCCACTGGCCTGCAGGAAGTCCCAGCACCCGTAGCACTAAACCCACACCTCCCCCAACTCCTTGGGCACACTCTTTAGTGCAGCAGTGAGAGCGAACACCAGAAAACAGAGTGCTTTCTGGGAAACAGACTGGTTCTGCCGGCAAGGAGAAACCACAAGCAGCTCTAGCGTCCCTTTCGGGCCTGGTGAGATGTAAGAACCAGAGAAAATTTAAAAACTTAAACATTCTGCCACAAGAGGGAGTAGCAGGTGTGGAGCAGGTTTATCAACACAAACTCAGAGAAAGACCCAGATAGAGCAGTACCAACAGACAGCACACTACCTAGAGGCAACTAGTAAAGATTTAAGAAGATGTCTACTACTTCAAAGGCAAAAGTAACAATGCAAAACTACCAGGAATATGAAAAATCAAGGAGCTATGCCATCACCACATGTAACGACAATCCTCCAATAATCAAAATCGAAGCATGGAATTTGGTGATCTAACTGAAAACCAATTCAAAATAGCTGCTTTCAACAAGTTTGACGAGCTAGAAGAACAAACAAACAAAAAACCAATTCAACAGAATCAGGAAATTAACACATAAGCAAAACGAGAAATTTAACAAAACGTAGAAGTAAAAAAAGAACCAGATAGAAAACCTGGAACCGAAGGATTCAATGAACGTAACGAAGAATGCAAATGAGAATATACAGCAAAGTAGACCAAATGGAAGACTGAATACGTGAGCTGGAAGATAGGAAATTTTGTATAACCTGATCTGGGGACAACAAAGGAAAAAATAAAAAGGAGCAAAGACAGCCTACATAATCTATGAAACTTCATCAATCGTACAAATACTAGAATAATTACGCTTCCAAAAGGAGATGAGAGGGAGGCTGGGAACAGAAAGTTAATTTAAGGAAATCATAACTGACAGTTTCCCCAAACTGGGAAAGACTTGAACATCCAAGTTTTCATGAAGCTAATAGATCACCCTATTATCTCAATGTAAAAAGACCTTCCAAAGGTACATTATAGTGAACCTGTATAAAATCAGAGATAAAGGAAACCTAAAATCAGCCAGGGGGGGGGGACAAAAAAGATTGCAACTTAAAAAGGAACTCCCATGAGACTTAGAAAATCCTTAGCAAAAACCTTACAGACCAGGAGAGAACAACATATTCAAAGTGTTGAAAGAAAAAAAAATTCCAGACAAGAATACCCTATCTGGTGAAGCTATTCTTAAGATATGAAAGAGAAATAAATATTTTCCCAGACAAACAAAAGCTGAGGGAGTTCATTATCACTAGACCTGTTCTTCAAGGAATGCTGAAAGGAGTTCTTCAAGCTGAAATGAAAAGATGATAATTAGTGATGTGAAAACACACAAAAGTATACAACATACTGGTAAAGTTAAACATACAGTCACATTTAGACAACTCTAAATCTGTAATAGGATTGTAAGTTAACCACTTAACTGTAGTATAAAGGTTAAGGAAAACAATATTAAAAATAACTATAACATCTATAACATAACAAATACACTATATATGAAGAGATAAATTGTGACATCACAGATAGTAAGAGGAGAAAGTAAAAGGGTGGAGATCTTGTATGCAATCAAAGTTACATTGTTATCACTTAAAATGTTTGATCTGTAAGATGTTTTATGTCAGCCACGTGGTAACCACAAGGCAAAAACCAACAGTAGATCCACAAAAGACAAAGAGAAATAAATCAAAGCATACCACTTGGGGAATTCATCAATTCATTAAGACAGACAGCAAGAGGGGCGCCTGGGTGGCTCAGTCGGTTAAGCGTCCGACTTCGGCTCAGGTCATGATCTCACGGTCTGTGAGTTCGAGCCCCGCGTCGGGCTCTGTGCTGACAGCTCAGAGCCTGGAGCCCATTTCAGATTCTGTGTCTCCCTCTCTCTCTGCCCCTCCCCTGTTCGTGCTCTGTCTCTCTCTGTCTCAAAAATAAATAAACATTAAAAAAAATTAAAAAAAAGAAAAAAGACAGCAAGAGAGGAAGAAAGGAATAAAGAAACTACAACACAGCTAGAAATGAATGAATAAGCTGGCATTGGGTCTTACCTATCAGTAATTACTTTAATTGTGAATGGTTTAAGTTCTGTAATCAAAAGCCACCATGACTGAATGGATTTAAAAAAATAACACTCAATTATATGCTGCCTACAAAAGACTCACTTCAGCTTCAAGGAGACACAGGAGCTCAAAGTAAAGGCCTAGAAAAATATATTGCATACAAATGGAATGACCAGCATTATCCTGAGACCAAAGTGAGGACACTACAAGAAAGGAAGACTGTAGAGCAACAACCATGATGAATATAGATGCAAGAATTCTCGACAGTATTGCTAAAAGAAATAACAATATTTGCTAAAATATTTGCAAACTGAATTCAACAACACATTAAGATGATCATACACCAAGGACAAATAGTATTTATTCCTGGGATGCAACGATGGCATCACATATGCAAATCAATAAATACATTAACATCACATTAATAGAATGAAAGACCAAAATCATATGATCATCTCAATAGCTGCAGAAAAATCTTGACAAGTACAACATCGTTTCATGATGAAGTTCCTCAACAAGTCATATGGAGGAGGAACATGCCTGAATGTAATAAAGACCATTGATAAAACACTCACAACATCACACTCAAGAGTGAAAAGATTAAAAGTTTTTCCTCTAAGTTCAGGAACAAGATATGGGTGCCCATTCTCACTAGTCCTGTTCAGCATAGTACTGAAAGTCCTAGCTAGAGGAATTAGGCAAGGAAAAAAAAAAGGTATCCAAATCAGAAAGTAAGAAGTAAAATTGTCATTATTTGCAGATGATATGATCTTATATATAGAAAATTCAAAGACTCCACCAAAACTCTGTCGGAACTAAACAACTAGTTCAGTAAGTTGCAAGATATAAAATCAACATACAGAAATTAGTTTCATTTTTATACACTAACAGTGAAATATCTGTAAAAGAAACAGCTTACAAAAACGGTAAAATAATATGAAATAAACTTAACAAAGAAAGTGAAAGATCTGTACAATGAAAGTTATGACTTTGATGAAAGAGGGGCATCTGGAAGACTTATTCGGTTAAGCATCCAATTCTTGATTTTGGCTGAGGTCATGATCTCATAGTTCCTGAGTTCGAGCCCTGTGTAGGGCTCTGCACTGATAGAACAGATCCTGCTTGGGACTTTCTCTCTCTACCTCTCTCTCTCTGCCCCTCCCCTGCTTGCTTGCTCTCTCTCAAAATAAATAAATAAACATTAACATTTAAAAAATAAGATTTTGATGAAAGAAACTGATGACATACATAGACAAATATATCATGTACATGGTCCAGAAGAATTAATATTGTTAAAATGTCCATACCACCCAAAAACATATGTAGATTCTATGCAAACGCCATTAAAATTCCTATGGCATTTTTCACAGAAATAAAAAAAAATTCCTAAAATCTATATGGAACCACAAAAGACCCTGAGGAGCCAAAGCTATCCTGAAAAAAAAAGAATAAAGTGGAAGGCATCACATGTCTTGATTTCAAACTATACTACAAGTCTATAGTAATTAAAACAGTATAGTACTGGCATAAAAAAAAAGACATGTAAACCAATAGAATATAATAGAGAACTCAAAAATATATGGTCACTATATATGGTCTAATATATATGGTAAACTAATATTTGACAAGGGAGCCAAGAACAGTCAATGGGCAAAGGACAGTCTCTTCAATAAACATTACTGGAAAAACTCGATAACCACATGCAGAACAATGAAATTGGACACCTATCTCACGCCACTCACAAAACTTAACTCAAAATGGATTAAGAAGTTTAACATAGACCTGATACCACAAAACTCCTAAAAGAAAACACAAAAACATAGAAAAGATACTTGACATTGTCCTTGGCAAAGATATTTTCAGATATGACACCAAAAACATAACCAATAAAAGCAAAAATCAACAAATTGGACTAGATCATAGTGAAAAGCTTTTACATAGCAAAAGAAACAAACAACAAAATGAAAAGAAACCCACTGAATATAAGAAATATTTACAAACCATATATCAGATGTGGTTGTTATCCAAAATATTTAAAGAACTCATGTAAATCAATAACTAAAAAACAAGCAGTTTGATTAAAAATTGGAGAGAGGAATTGAATGGACATCTTTCAAAGAAAATATAAGTGGCCAACAGATACATGAAGAGATGCTCAACATCACTAACCATAAAGGAAATGTAAATCAAAATCCCCACAAGACATTATGTAACACCTGCTAAAATGGCTATCATCAAGAGACAAGAGATGGCAAGTGTTGGTAAGGTTGTGGAGAAAAGGGAACCCCTGTGCAGTTTTGGGGATTGTAACTTGGTTCATCCACTATGGAAAACAATATGGAAGTTCCTCAAAAAATTAAAAACAACTACCATATGATTCAGCAATCCCACTTCTGTGTACATATCCAAAGAAAATAAAATCAGAACCTCCCATGTGTATTACAGCATTTTTCACAATTTCTAAGACACATGGCACCAACCTGAGTGCCATGAACGATAAATGGACAAAGAAGATAGATGATGGGTGGATGATAGTTAGATAGACAGATAAATGATAGATGATAGATAGATGATAAATGATACATACGTACATACATACATACATACACAGTGGAATATTATTCAGCCATGAGAAAAAAAGGAAATCTTGCCAAAGATTCCTGGGTGGCTCTGTCAGTTAAGCATCCAACTCTTGGTTTTGGCTCGGGTCACGATCTCACAATCTGTGAGTTTGCGCCCCACATTGGGCTTCATGCTGACCGTGAGGAGCCTGCTTGGGATTCTCTTTCTCCCTCTCTTTCTGCCCCTCCTCTGCTTTCTCTCTCTCAAAATAAATAAATAAACTTAAAAAATAAGGAAATCTTGCCATTTGCAACAACATGGATAGAACTTGAGGTCATTATGGTCAGTGAGATAAGCCAGGTAGAAAAAGGCACATATTGTATCAGTTATATGTGGACTCTAAAAAGCCAAATGCATAGAAGCAGAGTGTAGAATGATGGTTACTGGGGGCTGAGAGGTGAGGGGAATTGGGAAGACTTTTTTAAAGGGTACAAATTTGCAACTAGAAGATGAGTAAGTTTTGGACATCTAATGTACAACATAGCAATTATAGTCAATGACATTTTATTATTTATCTCAAAATTGCTAATAAGCTACTTCTTAAATATTTTAATCACAATAAAGATGATTATTATGTGATGTGACAGAGGTGTTATCTAAAGCTACAGTGTTAGTCATATTGCAATATATACATGTATCAAATCAACATCTTGTACACCTTAAACTTACACAATGTTATATGTAAATTATATCTCAAAAATAATTATAATAATGTATTGGTGATAGATGATTAGATAATAAGTAGATGACAGAGAGATGACAAACATATGAAATAAATGACAGTAATATCACAAAGGATAGAAGAAATTGTGACTACTTTTTTTATAAGGTACCTACACTACACATGAAGCACTAAAATATTTTCTGAAGGCGAAATTAGATTAGTTTAAAATATAGGTTGTAAACTCTAAGGGAAAAATATCCCTAGGGTTTCAGTAAAAAAAAAAAAAAAAAAAAATTTAAGCAATAGAAATGATTCTCTCTTAAGAAGAAAAAAGATAAAATGAAGTCATGTAAATTAATAATGTAATTAATTACATGTAATTTATTACATGTAATTAATAGCAGAGAAGGCAGAAAGAAAGAGAAACAACGACAAAAATAACAAATGCAATAAATAGGAAAGCTACAAACCTGGTAGGCATTAAGCAAACCACACGAATGTTAATAGTCCAAAATGCACCAATTAAAATACAGAGATTGTCAGAGTGGATTAAAAAAATTAGGCTCAACCATCTATTGTCTACGAGAAACCCTCTTTAGATATTAAAACTCAGATACGTTAAAGGTAAAGAGATTGAGAGAGATATACCAAGTAACAGTAATGAAAAGAAATCTGAGGTAGCTATATTAATTTTAGACAAAGCATACTTCACCACACGTAAGATTGTCAGAGATAGACAGGAATTAAATAATGCTATAAAGGTCAGTTTTCAAAGAAATTATAACAACTGTAAATATATAAGCACCTAACAATTTAGCATCAAAATACGTTAGGCAAAAACTGATAGAACTGAAAGACCTATCAATCATCTTGATCTAATTTGACATTTATAGAATATCCCATCCAACAAAAACAGAATACACATTTTTACTAAGCTTCACCTGTGCAAGGCAGACCACATTCTGGACCAGGAAACATACCTTCACAAAATTTAAAACAAGAGTAAATTAAAGAAAGCAAAATCATACAAACTATGTTTTCAGACTACAATGGAATAAAACTGGAAATAAAGAACAAAATAATAGCTGGAAAATTCCCAGATATTTGGAAATCAAACCAGATACTTCTAAATAACAGATATGTGAGATAAATCTCAAGAGAAATTTTAAAATTTTAGAGCAAAATTAAAATACAACATATCAAAACATACAATGCAGTGAAGCAGTGCTTTGAAAGAAATTTATACCATTAAATGCATACATTAGGAATGAAGAAAAATCTAAAATAAATGAAATAAGCTTCCACCATAATCAATAAGAGAGAGAAGAGCAATTCAGGCTAAAACAAGCAGAATAATACATATAATAAAAATTAAAGCAGAAACCAATTAAATTGAAAACAGAAAACAACAGAGAAGATCAATGAAATCGAAGGCTAGTTCTTTGAAAAGATGAGTAAAATTGATAAACTTCTATGTTGATTGAAAGTAAAAAAACAGGGGCGCCTGGGTGACTCAGTCGGTTAAGTGTCAGACTTCAGCTCAGGTCACGATCTCGCAGTCTGTGAGTTCGAGCCCCGCATCCGGCTCTGGGCTGATGGCTCAGAGCCTGGAGCCTGCTTCCGATTCTGTGTCTCCCTCTCTCTCTGCCCCTCCCCCGTTCATGCTCTGTCTCTCTCTGTCTCAAAAATAAATAAACGTTAAAAAAAAAAAAGTTAGAAAACAAAAACAAAAACAAAAAGATATGTCATATCTCAGAAATATCAGAAATAAAAGAAGGAGAATCACTACTGAACTTATATCCTTTACAAGATAATAAAGTAATATTATGAATAACATTGTGCTATTGAATTGAGTAAGATAAACTAGGAAACCTCATTGAGACAAGAAATAGAAAATAGGTATAGTTTTATATTTATTAAGTAATTTGAATTTATAATTTAAAACTTTCATATAATGAAAATCCTAGCCTAAATATCTTCACTGTTGAATTGTTTCTAAGATTTGAAGGGAAAAAAATTAATACCAATTCCTTCCTCCACAAATTCTTTAGGAAAATCGTGGAGAAGGAAGTGAGCATTGCCCTAATTAAAAAAAAAAAAAAATTCAAACAAATAAGCCAGATAAGACAATAGACAATGTAAGAAAAAGTAAATAAGAGACCAATAATATCTCTTGTGAACATAAACATAATAATCTGTATCCAAACATTAGCAAATTGAAGCTAGAAATAGAAAGATAATACAACATGATCAAATGAGACTTGTCAAGGAATCAAAGTTGGTTTCACATTCAACACTTAATATCATTCATCACATTGAATTATAATACACTTATATAATCATATATGCATAAGATATATAATCATATATATTCTAACTATTTTTAAAACAGAAAAAGTAGGTAATAAAATTCAACACCCATTCATGGCTAAAACTCTCAGCAATATAGCAAGTGAAGTGAACTTGCTCACCTTGATAAAAGACATATGCAAATATAACAGCTAGTTTAATGGTAAAATACTGATTTCTCCCTTAAAAGCCAAAAAAAAAGGAGGAAGAGCCACTCTTGCTATTATTATTTAGAAATTAACTAAGAGCCTAAACCTTGAAGTAAGGCAAAAAAAAAAAAAACCCAACTATGTAAGAGCATATAGATGCCAAAGAAAGAAGCAAAAGTGTCTTTATTTGTGGAAGACATAATTGTATGCACAGGAAACCCTAAAGAATCTATAAAAAAAAATCTAATCTACTAGAACTAATAAATGAATTTAGCAAGATGCTGGGATACAAGCTCAATGAAAATTCAGTTGTAGTTCTATACGCTCACAGTGAACAACTGGCAATTGAAAGTTAATATAATTTACAATAGCATGAAAAGTATTAAATAGTGACAAATTAAACAAAATAAGCAAAAAACCTATATGCTAAAAATTATAAAATATTTATGAGAGAAATCAAGAACCTAAGTAAAAGGAGAGATAGGCTATGTCCATGGTTCACAAAACACAATGTCTCTGAGATACAGATCTACCCAAATTAATAATCTTAATCAAAATCCCTGCAATTTTCTTGTCATGATGAATAGACTCTAAGTTTTACTTGGAAATGCAAAGAACTTGGAATATATGAACCACTTTTGAAAAAGAACAAAGATAGAAGACTCATGCTACCTGATTTTAAGTTGTTACAAAGTTAGGTAATGAAAATAGTGTGATAATGGAAAAGGCTAGATGCTTAAATCAAGGAAATAGGTTAGATAATGCATGCGGATATAGATCTATGTATATATGACCACTTTATTTGTGGCAAAAAAAAAAAAGCCAATTCAACGTGGAAAGAAAAGTATTTTTAACAACTGGAACTGGAATAAATGAATATGCAGATAGAAACAAAATGCATGAAAGACTTTGACCGTTCCTTTACTTCTATACCTACAAAGTACCTGGAAATGGATCAAAAGGTTATATATAAACGCTAAAATTACAAAATTTCTAAGAGAAAGAAAATATAGATGAAAATCTCCACAAGACTAAGAACTAGACAAAGATTTTTTGATAACGTACAAAAAGGCCACATTTCAAAAGAAAAAATGATTAAATGAGTTCATCAAAATTTAAAATATCTGCATTTTCAAAGGTATTGTTAAGAAAATAAAAACAGGTCAGAGATTGTATAAAAAGTTGGCAATGCATATCTTTGAAACAAAATAAAACAAAACAAAACCTTTATCTAGAAATAGAAACCTTAACCTAGAAATGTAAAGAGCTCTTATAGCTCAATAAAAAGAAGATAACGTCTCAATTTTTTTAATAGGCAAAGATTTGGATAGTTTACGAAGAAGGTACATAAAATGCCAATAATTAAATGAAAACCATTAGACATCAGGGAAGTTTGACACCATAATGTGATATAAGACATCCATCTATTAGATGGCAAAAAAAAAACACAAACTTTTTTTTTTTGCAAATGATAAAATTAAGCATTGGTGAGAATATGAAGTAAGTAAAATTCTCATTCATTGCTGATAGTGCGGTAAAATAATATAACCACTGTGAGAAACAGTGGTTGGTAGTTTCTTATAATGTTCACCATATACTTTCCAGATGAGCTAACATGTCTACTCCTAGGTAATTAATTACCCAAGAACAATGAAAATACACACCCACACAAAGACTTCTACATGGATATCCATCATAGCTTTATTTAAAATAAAAACTGGACAACACAAATATCCATGGACAGATGAATGTACAACTATCGTTATATCTATACCATGGAATTCTACTAAGCAATGAAATGTAACCAAACCCGACACAAAAGAATAATACTGTGTTATTCCACTTGTATTAATCTCTTAGAACAACAAGTCAGATCAATATTGGTAGAAAGTGAATCATCTCTTGTCTGGAGCCAGAGATGTCAAAGAATTTTCTGGGAAGAGGCAAAAGGACTCCTCTTGGCATGTAGGAAATGTTGTGTATTTTGATGGTGGTGGTGGTTACATGTACCAAACTTTATAAAGTATGTTCATCTTTAGTGTGTAAATTATATACCAACAAACACACCAAGGATGTCTGCTCTCATCTCTGTTGATCAACATAATACTGGAAGTCCTAGCCTCAGCAATCAGACAACAAAAAGAAATAAAAGTCATACAAATTGGCAAAGAAGTCAAACTTTCACTTTTTGCAGATGACATGATAGTCTACATGGAAAACCAGAAAGAGTCCACCAAAAAAACTGCTAAAACTGATACATGAATTCAGCAAAGTCACAGGATAGAAAACCAACATACAGAAATCAGTTGCATTTCTATATACCAAAAATGAAGCAGCAGAAAGAGAAATCAAGGAATCGATCCCGTTTACAATTGCACCAATAAACATAAGGAATAACATAGGAATAAACATAGGAATAAACCTAACCAAAGAGGTAAAAGATCTGTACACTGAAAACCATAGAAAGCTTATGAAATAAGTTGAAGAAGACACAAAGAAATGGAAAAACATTCCATGCTCATGTTAAAATGTCTATACTACCCAAAGCAATCTATACATTCAATGTGATCCCTATCAAAATAACACCAGCATTCTTCACAGAGCTAGAACAAACAATCCTAAAATTTGTATGGAACCAGAAAAGACTCCAAAGAGCCAAAGTAATGTTGAAAAAGAAAACCAAAGCTGGAAGCATCACAATTCAGGACTTCAAGCTGTATTACAAAGCTGTAGTCATCAAGACAGTATGGTACTGGCACAAAAATAGACACATAGATCAATGGAAAAGAATAGAGAACCCAGAAATGGACCCACAAATGTATGGCCAACTGATCTTCAATTAAGCAGGAAAGAGAGTCCAGTGGATAAAGACAGTCTCTTCAGCAAATGTGGTGGGAAAACAGGACAGTGACATGAAGAAGAATGAAACTGGACCACTTTCTTACACCATACACAAAAACAAATTCAAATGGATGAAAGACCTACATGTGAGACATGAAACCATCAAAATTCTAGAGGAGAAAACAGGCAGCAACCTCTTTGACCTTAGTCGCAGCAGCTTCTTACTAGACATGTCTCTAGAAGCAAGGAAAATAAAAGCAAAAATGAACTATAGGGACCTCCTCAAGATAAAAAGCTTCTGTGCAGTGAAGGAAACAATCAACATAACTAGAAGGCAACTAACAGAATGGGAGAAGATATTTGCAAATGACATATCAGATAGAGGGTTAGCATCCAACATTATCTCAATATAATTCAGTTAAAATAAAGCCTAAAAGTCTAAAATTTCTATAGAAATTTCTTCTCCTATAGGAAGAAAATCTCTAGGACTTTTGGTTAGGCAAAAATTTCTTAGATGCTATACCAAAAAAAAAAAATGATCCATAAAAGAACATATTGATAAACTGAACTGCATTAAATTTAAAGACTTCTACACAGAAAAGTATAAAAAGACAATGTAGAGACTGGGAGAAATTTTGAAAATAAAATATCTGGTAAAGGGCTTCCTCTCCACCCCCCCCCACAGCCCCATCCAGGAATATACAAGGAATTCTTCAAAATATAATACAAAGAAAGCAAACACTTTGATAAAAATAAATGGGTAAAAGATTCAGACACTTCCTCAAAGATATCTGGATGGCATACTAGCAAATGTAAAGAAAGTTGTGGAGTGATGGAAATTTTCTGTATATATACACATTTGCGAAACTATAATAAAAAGTGAATGTGGGGTGTGGATTATGGGTGACTATATAACTAAACAGGAAGGGCAGAATGTTGACAATTGACTAAAATTGGTGACCAATCAATGGATGTTTAGGTATACTATTCTGCTTACTTTGTATAATTTCAAAGTTCTCATGTGTAAAAAATGAAAACAAGCAAATAAAAAATGAAAAAACAGGATTGAGTATGCCTTCCCCTGGTCTACTAGCTCTGGCCCACCTACTTGACCATTTTTGACAAAGACATACACTCCTAGAATGTAAACTACTGCTTTTTAAAATGTTGGCTTAATTTTGTTTTCTTTCTCTCTCCAGCAATAAATTATAATAATTAAAGTATTTGATGATATTTTTTAAAAAAGGATTCCTCTCCAAAATCTATCAAACTCAACACCCAAAATATCTTCTCAAGCTCAACACCCAAAAAAAACAAATAACCCAGTTAAGAAATGGGCAGAAGACATGAATAGACACTATTCCAAAGAAGACATCCAGATGGCTAATAGACACATGCAAAGATACTCAACATCACTCATCATCAGAGAAATACAAATGAAAACTACAAGCGGATACGACCTCACACTGGTAGCAATGGACAAAATTGACAACTCAGGAAACAACAGATGTTGGTGAAGATGCCGAGAAAGGGCAACCCTTTTGCACTGTTGTTGGGAATGCAAACTGGTGCAGCCACCCTGGAAAACAATATGGAGGTTCCTCAAAAAAATTAAAAATAGGACTACTCTATGACTCAGCAATTATACTACTAGGTATTTATCCAAAGGATACAAAAATACTGATTTGAAGGGGTTCATACGCCCCAATGTTTATACCAGTGCTATCAACAATAGCCACATTATGGAAGAGCCCAAATGTCCACCAACTGATAACTGGATAAGGAAGATGTGATATGTCTGTGTACACACGCACACACACGCACACATGCACACACACATTGGAATACTATTCACCTAAGAAAAAGAATGAAATTTTGCCATTTGCAACAACGTGGATGCAATTAGAGTATATTATGCTAAGCAAAATAAGTCAGTCAGAGAAAGACAAATGTATGATTTCACTCATATGTGAATCTAAGAAACACAACAGATGAACATAGGGGAAGGGAAGGAAAAACAAAATAAAAACAGAGATGGAGGCAAATCATAAGAGACTCTTAAATACAGAGAACAAACTGAGGGTTGCTGGAAAGGTGTTGGTTGGGGGGATGGGCTAAATAGGTGATGGGCATTAAGAGGCACATGTTAGGATGAACACTGGGTGTTGTATTTAAGTGACCAATCACTTAGTTCTACTCCTGAAACCAATACTACACTGTATCTTAACTAACTTGCATTTAAATAAATTAATTTTAAAAAATAAAGAAAAGAAAAAAAAAAAGCCATCCAATCAACAAGCATGAAAGGCACTAGTCCCTTGAATTCCACAGATAACTATTGCCAAAATTTCAATGACAGCTAAGGCTTATGATATATAAGTACTTTCAAGATGCGGAAAGAGATAAAATGGATTCAAATAGTTCTGAATTTAATAGCAACCCTGAATCCCAAACTGAAAGGAAAAGAGAGAGAGAGAGAGAGAGAGAGAGAGAGAGAGAGAGAGAGAGAGATGTAGGATGGATGGAAAGGAGGGAGGGAGGGAGGGAGGGAGGGAGACAGGGAGGAAGGAAAGAAGGAAGGAAGGAGGGAGGGAGGAAAGAAGTAAGGAAGGGAGACTAAAGTTAGAGGCCAGTGACAGTGGATCACAAACTGATTCCAGCCAGTGATGGTGTTTTGTCTGCAGAATATTCATAGGTATATTGATATCCGTATTTATTTGTTTTCACTTGAATTTGTGATTAACCTAAAAAAAATTAGAAAAACTGTACATAAAACTCTGGATGTCTAACCTCTCATGAAAAGTTGTATTATCTGATAATTGGAGACAAACTGACACGAATTAACAGCTCCCCCCTGTAGTTAATTTAGGAGTCCCTGCCATCCCTTCCTTTATTTACTTATAACTGTCTCGACACGAAAGACATTAAAATGGTTGCTGGTGTTAAAAATAAACAACATATCACTTACATGCAAATCAAATAGTAGCAAATAGAGCCCAATTCTAAATTAAAAGTACTCATATGTGAAAATCAAGTGGGTTTAAAAGATTCTTTTGCAAATAATCCATCATAGACGGTCTTTTCTACATTTAGCAGCCGTGTGTATTGAGCTATCCTTTTTTCCTTTCTAGCCCATTTCCTCCACACCTCCGTCTATCATAGAAACTATGAAAGTTCAATTCCATTGCCAACCTTTCTATGTACATGAGACACAATTCTGACCAAGGAGATGTACACAGAAATCTGCTGCCACGACTTCCGCTTCCTTCCCCCCCACCCCCCCTTTCTAAGTGATACATTAAGCCTGGTAAGATCCAGAAGGTTAAGTCAGAGTGTGGTGGGTTGCCCCAGAAAAGAAGTTAAAATTTCTGCAAATCATAACACATTGCACATAAAAAGACAAGTGAAAATCTAAGGGAAAGTACTCCACTCAAATAACACAAGTTTAAGAACCAAAAAATTAAAAATCAGCACTCATCAAATCAACTGAAAACTCAAAGAGCTAAAAAAAATAGAAAAAGAATATGAAGAAGCTAACACAGCAGAAATACAAGTAGCCAAAGATAACTGTCTGTTTTGTTCACTGACTTATGGCTGGTGTTAGCACAGTACAAGTAACTAATAATGGTTGAAAAAATACAAAATACATGGAAGTATTTGATAAGATTGTCAACACTATTGGTAAGCCGGGCAAAAAAGCAAGCTTAAAACATGAGACATTTTTTCCCATCTGATTAGTTTTCCTTTGCAACATATACAAAATAAACTTGACAGGTACTGTAGACACGAAGTTTAAACATAAAACAAGACAATTTCTGGAAGAAAACACTGTAGAATGTCGTCATGAACTTGGGCTAGGCAAATATAGACAGAGAAGGTACCACCCTACCAGAACAATTAATGAATGGAGATTCTTCAAAATTAAGAACCCTTACTCATCAAAAGACATAATTAAGTGAGAAAAATAGGCAAGCCGTAGACAAGGAGAAAATATTTGCAATACGTATTGAAACACATTACTTATATCCAGTACATTGAAAGAAACTTCCACGAATAACTAAGGAAAAGACAAAAAGTTCAACTTAAAATGTGCAAAGAGAGGCACAAAAGGGAATTTTCTAACTGTCCAGTGAGCGTATGAAAAGGGCCTCAAAATTGGTATTCATCAGGGAAGTGTCAATTTAAAGCACGATTAGATACCCCTATAAACAGAATGCCTAAAATGTAAAAAAGACTAATTACAGCATAAGATGGTAAGAAAACAGAGTCATTAGACGTCTTGCACACTGTTGGCAGGAATATAAACTGGTCTGAACACTTTGGAAAATTGACAACATCTGCAAAACCTCATGTCTACCTATGCTATGGCCTGGCAATTCTGCCCATCGGCACATACCCAAGAGAAGTAAGTGTGTATCCACCAGAAAACATGTTCAGAGAAGTTTTGCTCATGAGAGCCACAAACTTGAAATAACTGAAATGTCTACCAATAGTAGCAAGAAATTAAAAACTGTAGGGGCGCCTGGGTGGCTCAGTCAGCTGAACGTCGGACTTTGGCTCAGGTCATGGTCTCACGATTTGTGAGTTCAAGCTCCACATCAGGCTCGGTGCTGTCAGCACAGAGCCTGCTTCGGATCCTCTGTCTCCCTTTCTCTCCACCCCTCCCCCACTCACGCTTTCTCAAAAATAAATAAAACATTTTTTAAAGATTATACTATGGTCACACTATAACATAGTTCATATAATATGAAATACTATGTAGCAACAAAAAAGAAAGTTGATGAATTCTAGCAACCACATGGATGGAATCTCACAGATATAATGCTGAGCAAGGAAATCCAGGTGGAATTGTCAATATACAGTAGGGTTCAATTTGTGCAAAGTTCAAGGACTTGCAAAACTAACCGATGGGGATAACATGCAGAATGGTGGTTACCTTTATGAAGTTTGGTATGGGAAGAAAAAAGGGGTTGTCACCTCCAGAGACATATGATGGAAACTTCTGGACTGTGGAAGAATCCTGTATATTAACTTGGATGATGATTACAAGATATACTTAAAATTTCACTGATTGTACACACTGATGGTTTGGGTACTTTACATACCCTGTTGTGTCTATTTTAGATTCTAATTAAAAAGTCAATAATAAAATACTGTTTACTTTTACTCTAAAATGTATACAATGAGATATTTTTTAGAATCGGAATAAATATTCTTTAGAAAAATAAACTGCCCACAGAGCTCCAGGAGGCAGTGTATATTACAGAAATAAGAGCATTCGTGGCCCAAAGAGAGAGACTCTTCAGCAGTTCTCACTGGCCAAACGACTGAGAACACCAGGCACTTTCACTGCCTCGGTTTCCATGTCTGTACGATGAAATAATAAATCCTCCCGTGACACTGTGCAAATCAAGCAGGAAAATGGGTGTGGTAGTATTTTGTATATTCTAAAACCTGATTAACATATATTTTTGTTGTCGCTTATGTTTTTCAGAAGTCTGTAACTGACCAAGCAAGGAAAACTGGAAAGCAGATTTTCATTTAATCAACAAATATGATCTTTTTTTAAAGTGTTATTTATTTTGAGAAAGAGAAAGGCAGGGGGGAGGGGCAGAGAGAAAGGGGGAGAGAGAATTCCAAGCAGGCTCTGTGCTGTCAGCGTGATCTCATGAACCATGAGATCACAACCTGAGCTGAAATCAAGAGTCAGATGCTTCACCGGCTGAGCCACGCGGGTGTCTCTTAACCAACAAATATCATCTTCATCTTTCCTTAAATGAACTATAACAGATGATTTCTAATACTTCTCTGTATTTCAATGTTATGAAGTAGAAAAGAAATCCCATAGAAAGTTAGACGTTATTACCAGCATAAACTCTGTCTTTATTTCACATATTAAATTGTGGCCTATGTGAAGACAGGAACTAGATTTTACTAACATCATATTCCCACAAAGTACCTAACCAGTGCCTGGAATTCGGTTAGGTCTTAGTAATTGTTTGATGGTGAATAAAAGAAAGAACAACATGAGTGAAACTTCAGTCTGCCTTTGACTCAGTTAATCTACAAGTTTTCAGGTATCTTTCTAAATCCACCTTTTTTTAAAAAAATCACTCTTTACCCTTCCTTTTTCTTTTAAGTCATTTCTGCCCTTACCATTTTCACAATTAATTTAAATCGGCTAACACTATTTAGGATTCTTGTCTGTTTTGATTTTAAGACTGCTTAGTAATATCACTAAGAATTCAAAAGCTTCTTTCAAAATATCTCCAAGAAAATATTCAGTTAGAAATTTAGCAGCAATTTAAAAGGAAACAGACTTCTCCTCTTGCCATAAAATATACTTCGTCTGTGTAATGAAGTCAAATACTGATCTTACAGACAATGAAATCTGGTCAAGGCAAATTAGGATGAGGGTTTTTAGTACCTGGTATGTTGAGTTCATCAAAGTGCACGCTTGAAGTTTACTCGCATATCTCTTGAAGTAAACATCTACTGAATTAAAACACGTTGATGAGCTGGCTTCCTTCCAAGTAACCTTGTTGGATTCTGGGTTCCAACAAAACTAAGTTTATAGCTCTGATTTCTCTTTCATTCACACACACACACACACACACACACACACACACACACACACTGCACCCACCCAAGCATCATCTATACAGATGATGATAAACACAAGGTAGATGAATGCTACTTGACCTTCTTGCCACATTCTCATTTAATCCTGCACAGTTTGGCTTAATTTTTTGTTACTTGCAAAACATTCTCCTTATTTTAAAATTCCTATGGCCCTGTGGCACATGCTTGTTTTGGTAAAACATGCCTTGAGATGAAAATCTGTGTGGTTCTCACTGATAGTAACACGGATGTGGATATTTTCTAAGTCAAAATTTTAGGTGTATCCATATGAATTTAAAGTTGGAATTTTGTCGGCGCCTATTCATAAATGTGTTTGGAAATGGCCCCAGAAACAAGAAACAAAAGTTGCATTTAGATATAGTCACATGTTGAAGGAAAAGCTTGGATTACAAGATCTCTAAGCAACAATCTAGCTTCAATAATGTAGCAATCTAGATAGCATATCTCTGAACTGATGACTTATTTTATTCTGGGATGGAAGGAAGGAAATGTTTATTGATGCAAGCAAATCTTTTTACAAGCAAGGGCAATGGAAAGACCAACGATTGTCCATGTTAGATGTTGTGCCAACTCATTGTATATAAAAAATCCAACTTTTCATTGGTTTAAAAGGAGACTTATTTTATAATAATAGGAAATGGCTTTGAAGTTATATTCCCTACTTTTTTAGTAGAAAGTTAAAAATAATCTTTCCAATATTTCATAATTTAGCTGATTTATTCACTTAAGCAATTCAAGACCCATGGTGTTAAAAATGAGCAACAGAAAGTAAATGTCAAACATCATTCTCTAACTAAAAACAGGACTATTCATCTACGAAAGGTGGAGAATTATGCAATCTTTAAAAAAGCATATCTCCTAATTTCCAAAATGGCTACGTCTATAGTTATTTTATCCCATTCAGCGTGAACACCGGCTGCAAAACACATCAAAAGGCTTTTGAGCACTTTAAATCTGCTCCGGTGATGCTGCATCCTACAAACGATGGTGACTAAACTTGAAAATCGCTATAACCCTCCTGAAGATTGATGGAAAATTGACAGCCACGTTGTCCTCCTGCTTGCGCGCTGGGCATTAAATTCACAGGTGAGTACGATCCCTTTAGACTCCAGCTAGTAGTTTTCCAGAAAGGGATATAGATGCTTGAGGGCTCCCAGCCTCACGCAGACCTGGACGCGCTCCCGGCATGGAAGTTCTCAGGCGGCTCCAGGCCACCCCTCCCCCAAGCATCTGACTTGTTTGTACCTTCCTTTCCTGGCGATTTCGCCGTGTGTTTCGCCCTCCCGGAGCAGCAGTTTCCTTAGCAACAGGCGTGCCCTTTTAGAGGCTCAGACTCTGACAGCACTTGACCGGCCGTGGCTCTCCCAGGCCTCGTTGCCGCCTCGCCGCTCTGTCTCCCCCCTGAATGCTCAAAGGTCAAAAAGTAAAGCCCGTGCTGTTTCGCTCTGTTCAAACAAAGGGCAGGAGGTTGCAACAGGTCTGCGAAACATGGTAACGTGCCTAACTGGTATGAAAGTCCTGAGCTAACGTGTATGCGGTGAAGAGCTGTTTTCGCGGACCCTGAAGGAGGGGAGGAGGCGGAGATCGCAAAGGTGGCATCTGGAGGGCTGGTGAGGCCCGGAAACCAGAGAGGAAAACTCTGGATGCCTTCGTGGGAAAACGATAGGATCTGTTTTCCCCTTTCACTGGATCTTGGCATCTCGGAAGGGATGGTGGGGGCCGGTGCAAGCAAGACTTGATACAAGGATCAGCTTTGCCACTTAGGGCTCTGTGCCTCAGGCTCTGAAACGTTTTATTAGAATTCACTTTTTAGATATAAATTATTTAGACCCTTAAAAATGATAATAATTTAAAAAATCATACTTAAAAATTATAATAAAAGGAACACTCCATGAGGCGTTGACTGAATTTTAATTAACATTAAAAGCCTGGAAAGCATTCTGCACTGATAGAGTAAATAACTGTATTTCTTTGGATAACAATTGTAAACATTCATTTGTTCATCGAATATTCAGGAAGGGCCCACTATATGCCAGATACTCTTCTAGTTTGGGGGAACATCCCTGGGCAAAACAGAATGTGTTTTGATTTTTTTTTTCTTTTCTTAATAATAGATTTAATTTTCTAATTTTGCAAACGTGCCAAGGATTTAAAAGATTGTAGCTTTGCCCTCGTCTGTGAATTCACAGGGAAAACTGTTCAGGTGGGAATGCTACCAACTTACCTGTGCTTCAGAACCCAACAGTGGCAAGGCTTAGTGCCATCTGCTCCGTGATGGTTCCTGCCCACCATGGTGGACATTCCCATGATGCCATTCTCCATTCATTCACTGCCGATTCCTGAATCTCCACCTCGATCCTTAAGTTCGAGATCCAGAAGGCAGCTGTCCTTGGGCGTCCCCCTGCCACGTGAGATTTCACCTGCCCAAGACAACTCCGCACCTTCTTACGGGAACACGTTTTCTTCTGGTGTCACCCCATCAGTAACTGCACCACTATTCACTCATTGTCCCAATGCTGAAAACTAAAATAATCTGAAATTCTTTCCATCTCCAATGTGTCCCCATGTCCTGTGGATTCTCCTTCTTCAAGCTCTCTTGAATCTGCCCACTTCGCTTTATTCGGCCATGCTGAAATCCTAATCAAGTGCCTCCTTTCTTGCCTTCCCTCTCCAATCCATTCTTCAGCTGAATCTAGATGAGCTTTATAAAAAGCAAATCTGATTGTGTCTTCCCCTGTGGTTATAACCCTTCAGTGACTCCCTACTGCCCTCAGGACAAATGTTCTTTTTGACTTTCCAGGTTTCATGCTCATCATCTCCCTCATCAAACTATACTCACTACTTTCGATTTCATCATCTTCTCTGGCCAAGCTGTACTCACTACTTGAAGTTTTCTCTTAATATCCCAGGGGCTTTCTTATGGGGCCTTTATTTATGCCGTGTCTTTGTCTTAGAATATATATATATATATATATATATATATATATATATATATATATACCACCCAGCATTACTGTGTCCTTCAGACTTCCAAGTTTCTTCTGAGACGTATTCCCTGACCTACCAACACTAGATAAAATATGCTTCCCATGTAAGTAACAACCATTAATTACTCATATGACATTGAAAATGTGTCTTTTGCCCCACCAGATGGGAAATTACTTTGAAGGTAAGGACCATGTATATATTGTTCACTCTTGAATTCCTAGCACCTAACATCACTTGAAAAGCATAAAAATCATTGCTTGATTTGTTGACTGAGTGAATTAATGCATTCTAGATGTTTAAAATTGTTAATTTGATTTGACTGATACTAAGTTCATAGATTATTCACATATGAGCTTTTTAGCATTGAAATCTTTATATAAAAGACAAGCTAAACAAATTTCTACTCACTTAATAAATTTGCAAAAATTCTCCCTCTCTAAGCTTTCAGCGTATGACTTATGGTGAAACTGGTACCTTAAGGGACTTGGTTACTGCTAATATTTGTTGTCTTTGAATTTATTTCATTTAAGGGACGTTTGCAGATCAGTCATGACTACTAAGAGTAACCTGAACCAAATCTTTCTTAAAGAAACAGAAAGAATATTTTTCTAAGGCCTCTAAAGAGAAAGCCTTAAATATTTAGATGTCAGATAATATAGAGCTAAATATGTTTACTTTTGGGTCAAATTATATACTGTGTTATATGGTTTTTCATATCTTGAGAAAAGAATTCATTCCAGTTAATCTCCAGAAAATACAATAAACATTTTTAGTTAAATTCAGGAAAATACTTATTCCCTGAATGTCTTGGTATCTGCTAATGTGATTTATATAAAATATCTCCAACTAGTTTTTCTACAGATATACAAACCATTCCATAAAATATTCTTCTATTGACCTTTAGTAAATGTCAACCTTAGGGAACTTGGATGAAGAAATGTGATCCAAATGTGCAGTAGTAGAACAAGAATAGAGTGATGATAAATAATTTTAGCTCACTCTTTGGGGGTGGGTATTTAACTCTCTATCTCACCCCGTATAACATAAGATATTCTATGTGTGTAAAAGATCGAACTTTAAAAGAAAGCAAGAGAGCGAGAAAGAGAGAGAGGAAGAAAAAAGGAAAGAAATGAAAACCTGTTCAATGAGTACATACTCCCAGTGTTTTCTTAGATCCGATTACATAAAATAACATGGTTTATTTACATTTTTAAAACTTTAAAAAATTGAGAAGATCAAGAAATGCGAACAAGTAATGAAAAGTCAGCAATACCTTGAAAAACATATTTGCAACATATATAACGGGCAAAAGATTAGTATCAGGATATCAATACATAACAGATTCCAGCACATCAGTGAGGAAACTTTAAAAAAAACAGATCTAAGCAAAACTGTAGACAGAATTCTTCTTGTCTTAAATCCACTCTAAAAAGCCTTTAGCTCCTGAATTGAGACTGAACCAAGCTAACTATTCATGGCTTTTAATTCTACCACAGTCGAATAGGGAAAATAGAAGACACTCTAGATATTTAATAAAGGAAATTGGTTCCACAGTTATGGGAGAGGCTGAAAAGCCAGAGGAGGGATGTTGAAACAATCTGGACATTTAACCCCAGCCGGAATTAATGCCACCTCGAAAGCAGGAAAGATCCAGGACACAGGTAGTATTGCCAGAACCCGTAAGCCAGGGCTGTCTGGGAAAGCTGGTTCCACAGAGCTCAGACCACAGCAATAGAGACCTTCTTCCCCTCATACTGCGCTTATTTCAAGTCCTCAGATGTGTTATGACCTCTCTTCTTTGGAATAGTTTCTCTGCCTAAGAACTTTTCTACTCCCTGACTAATTCTGGCTAACACCTGATCAATATCTAGGAGTCTGCTCAAACTTCCCTCTTTCCAAGACGTCTTTCTTGTTTCTTTAGCCTAAATAAGTTCCCTCTAAAAATTCTCCACGTTAAGTTCTGTATAGATTATTGGATACTAATCCTTTATCTGATATGTCATTTGCAAATATCTTCTCCCATTCCATCGGTTGCCTTTCAGTTTTGCTGATTGTTCCCTTTGCAGTGCAGAAGTTTTTATTTTGATGATGTCCCAATAGTTCATTTTTGCTTTTAATTCCTTGCCTTTGGGGGATGTGTCGAGCAAGAAATTGCTGCAGCTGAGGTCAAAGAGGTTGTTGCCTGCCTTCTCCTTTAGGGTTTTGATGGTTTCCTGTCTCACATTTAGGGGTGGGGGAGAGGGGAAAATGGGTGATGGGCATTGAGGAGGGCACTTGTTGGGATGAGCACTGTTTTCTGTAAGCGATGAACCACAGGAATCTACCCCAAAAACCAAGAGCACATTTTACACACTGTATGTTAGCCAATTTGGCAATAGATTTTATTTTTAAAAAATTTAAAAAATACCCCATGTTACTCCTCTATTACAACACTCATCCAATTTTACTGCAATTATAATGGAGTTGTCTGTCTTACTGGACAGACTATAAGCTCCATAAGAACACCAATTTAGGGAATTTGATTTGCCTTGTTCCCTGCTGTATGCATAAAACAATCTGGCACACAGTGTGGGGATTAACAAATTGGATGGATGAATTTCAAATAATAGAGATTCAATACATCCTCAATTTTCCTTTGAAAACCCACCCTTCCCTTCAACCCATACAGACCAGGTAGATTTGGCTCCACTGTTGTAGGAGTGAGTACATGTTTCTGGTCTGGCCAATAAATTCCCTCCATCGATTCCATGACTAATGGAGGAATAGTCAAATAAATACACTTTGGTCAAATGGACTCAGACTCGGGACTTTTTCTGAGATCACACCTAAGAGACATTCCTCTTCTGCTAAGATTGCTGAGTTGAATGATGTAAGCCTGGAGCTTCCGGTAACCATTTCAACACCACGGGGGTAGAATCCGCACTAAATAGGAAATTGAGCTTTAATCTGGCATGAGAAGTCTGGGTCGAAATCGTGACAGCCCTTGAGCCTGTGAATCCATTTATGCTTAAAGCCAAATGTATACCGAAATTCTTAGCTATGTGACCCAAGAAATGCTTCTCTGGGTTAAGCCTCTTTGATTTCTGTCACTTAGAACTGAAGAGCCCTCACTGATTTCTTTATCAAGTACCACGAATATCTCTGACTCTCTTCTCCTGTATCCTGATCTCATTCCTTCACCTTATTATTTGGCCCTAGGCTTTGTCTCATCTCTATCATTTAGGGAGTATGACCAAGGAACTTATTTCTTCAATATTTATTGGCATCTCCAGGCACCATAAAGGGCTCTGGTGATGCACAGGGACCACGAAATACACAGACCCTAGCACTCCAGATGTTGCTGACTAGGGCAGAGGTTCTCCAACTTGCAAGGCATAAACCGCACCTGGAGAGCTAGATAAAAATGGCATTTCACCTTCTCCATTCCCAGAGATCCTGATAGAGTACTTCTAGAGATTGGGTTTGAAAATCTGATTTCCTTAAATTTATTCATTTATTGTGTGTGTGAGAGAGATACAGCACAAGCAGAGGAGGGGCAGAGAGAAGGGGAGAGAGAGAATCCCAAGCAGTCTCCTTGCTATCAGCGAGGAGCCCGATGAGGGGGCCTGAACCTACGAACCGTGAGATCATAATCTGAGCCCAAACCAAGAGTCGGACTCTTAACCAACTGAGCCACGCAGGGCACCCTGAACACCTGATTTTTTTAAAAAAATAAATGATCCAGGAAGTCTTCAGATTATACCTAATGAACTGCATGAGGGAAAACCAGACGCTAAATACTGATTGCAGAGAAAACACTAGTCCTATGGGAGCCTGTTCTGGGAGGGGCTTACACTTGCCTGGAGAATCACAAACCTCTCTCTAAGGAAGGGACATTTAAGCTGAGGCCTGGAGCATACCTAGAAAGAGCCCAGAAGCAAGAACAGGGAGAGTGACTGAACAGAGGGTATGCATGTGTAAAGCCACTGAGCGAGAATGATGAGGGCACATCAATACATAGACACAATGTCCTACCTTTCAGTCTCAAACATATCACTCCTTTCCTACCTCTTGATCTTTCCATTTGCCATTTCCTCTGCCAGTAATGTGCCTCTTCTAGCTCTTCATGAGATGGCATCATTCTCATCCCTCATATTCTAGAAGTTATGAAGACTCCATCATCCCCACCCATAGCTCCTCCCCCTTACCCTGTTGGCCTGGTTTCCAAATGTTTACATCTGCATTTCTCTACCTGAGTTTTTTTTTTTCTAGCCACATGGACAGCAGGCAGGAAATGCCAAGGAATGCCCTCTTTAATGCCCTCCACCCCCAACAACTCTCAACCAATAACTGATGGTGTTTTATACATAGCAGAGCTCCTGCTTCCTTTGGATGAGAAAACTCAGAGGCCCTGTTCAAGGTCATTCCCAAGACCTCGCCAGGGGGATTCGGCTGCCATTGCCCAAGAGACAATGTGGTTGATAAAACATCCTTGGTTGGCTTTTTACCTCCTTGTCTCACCCACTACTCTTCCCGTGATTCCTGGGATTACCTTCCAAATAAGTTACTGAGCTCAAATTCTTACCTCAGAGTATGTTTCTGGAGTAACCAAACTGAGAGAGAGGCCCTTTGTGGCCACATTGTCTTCACAGAGGCTCCCTCAGTTACTCAGATTTATTACCTACTTTATTTCCGTCATAAAATTTACCACAGTCCTTAAAAATCATGTTTATTTATTGTTTACGTATTTTCTATTTGTTTTTCTTGGAGTTTGTCTATCTTCTCAACTGTTGTGCTCCTTACCTATTAGTCCCGAGTCTGGCAGAAAAGAGACACTCAATAAATAGTTGTTAAATGAATAAGCCAATGGGCGAACCAGGATTACTACACCTTCTCTGTCGTGCCCCAATTGTGCAGTAACTATTTTTTTTTATTAAACGACAGAGTAGATTGGCTTAATGAGGACTTTTATGCTACTTCCAGCTGTATAGGGCAATGAGAACACTGAAATATTCTGGAATGTTCTGGTAGTGTGAAGGAAACAAGTGACGGCGGGGGGGGGGGATGCGATCCAAGTTTTATAATCCAAGTCTAGTGGGATTGTTAATGCACTTTACTGCTGCTAGTTCTGTAGAGGATTGGTCCAAGTTTCCTTTTCAGGTGTTGAGATGGGTCTACATCAACCCATTCGCAGCTCTTGCCAGCCCAACTTTCCTCGTGCCAAAAATTATTAGATTGTTAAATGGTTGCTCAAGGGCAGAGGTACAGCTGTGTCCAAAAAAACAAGCATTCATTATATAAGACTAACTGGCCTGGATGACAACTGAACCCTTGACCGTGGCCTTGTTAACAATGTCCTCCAAACAGGCTGCAACCAGAATCTGCAATCTTCATTTTTTTTTATTTCCTCCTTCTATTTTGCTTAAACACACTTTGTTTTACAGTCTAAAAAGCCCTTCCCAGAATATTTTGTCCCTCTTTTAGTTGCGAGGGTTTTTTTTTTCCTTTTATAAATTCATGCATTGAATGTTTCCAAGATTCACAATCCACCACAGTCTGTTTTTTTCATCTTTACTGAAATGGCGCCCCACTAAGTCATCCATTCATCCCCAAATTAAAGTGTCTTTCCACATTAAATTGTCTGTCTTCCCATTTGCTTATATTTTTCTTTTTCTGTTACATTACCAAGGTAAGCACATTGTAGGCACTCACTAAGTACCTGCAGTCTGCCTATGAGGTTACCCCTCTTAGACTACTTCTCTTCTCCTTCACTTTCCCCATTCCTATAGAAACATTTCCCGAGGTTGTGCCCTTGATCAAGACCTTTAAAACTCAAGGTGGGACCAAAGAACCACCCGCATAACATGTGCTATTTTATAGGAGGTGGATATTTATAGGAGGTGGACATTTATAGGTGGACATTTATAGGACATTTGGAGGAAATGAGGATGAAATAGTTGATGAACTAATAGAAAGCCTGAAATGCTGGGGCATCTGAGTGGCTCAGTCGGTTGAGCATCCGATTTTGGCTCAGGTCATGATCTCATGGTCTGTGGGTTCAAGCCCTGCGTCGGGCTCTGTGATGATGGCTCAGAGCCTGGAGCCTGCTTCGGATTCTGTGTTTCCCTCCCGCTCTGCCCCTCCCCCACTCTCACTTTGTCTCACTCTGTCTCTCAAAAATAAATAAATGTAAAAAAAATTTTTTTTAAAAGCCTGAAATACTGGACCAATGATGTATTGTTTTGATTGTATAAGCAGGAGGGGCTGCTGATGGTTCTTCATGTATACATTACTCTACTGAATGTAATAGGGGTTTAAAAACAAACAAAAACAAATATGAACTGTTGGGACCGCATCAAGATAAAAAGCTTCTGCGCAGCAAAGGAAACAATCAACAAAACTAAAAGGCAACCGACACAATGAGAGGATATTTGTAAATGACATATCTGATAAAGGGTTAGTATCCAAAATCTATCAAGAACTTATCAAACTCAGCACCCAAGAAACAACCCAGTTAAGAAATGGGCAGAAGACATGAATAACATGAATAGACCCTTCTCCAAAACAGACATCCAGATGGCTAACAGACACGTGAAAAGTTGTTCAACATCACTCATCATGAGGGAAATACAAGTGAAAATCACAATGAGATACCACCTCACACCTGTCAGAATGGCGAAAATTAACAACACAGGAAATAACAGGTGTTGGCCAGGATGTGGAGAAGAAGGAGCCCTCTTGCACTGTCGGCGGGAATGCAAACTGATGCAGCCAGTCTGGAATACAGTATGGAGGTTCCTCAAGAAACTAAAAATCGAACTACCCTCCAATCCAGTAATTGCACTCTTAGCTTATTTACCCAAATGATACAAAAACACAAATTTGAAGGGTACATGCACCCCAATGTTTATAGCAGTATTATCAACAATAGCCAAACTATGGAGAGAGCCCAAAGGTCCACTGACCGATGAATGGGTGAAGAAAATGTGGCATATATACACAATGGAATATTAGCCATCAAAAAGAATGAAATCTTGTCATTTGCAATGACCTGGATGGAGCTAGAATCATGCTAAGCAAAAGAAGTCAATCAGAGAAAGACAAATGCAATATGATTTCACCCACAAGAGAAAACCAACCACAAGAGACTCTAAATGTTAGAGAACAAACTATGGGTTAATGGAGGAAGGTAGGTGGGAGGCATGCTAGATGGGTGATGGGTACTAAGGAGGGCACTCACGAGGAGCACTGGCTGTTGTGTGTAAGTGACGAATCCCTGAATTCTACTCCTGAAACCAATATTGCGCTGTAAGTTAACTAACTAAAATTTAAATCAAAAAAGGAAAGAAACTGCCATATTCAATAAATTCTAAGAAGATTATCTTTTTACACAATAAGAAAAAAATGACATAAAAACAGATAGAAACCTACATTTCACACCCCATGCATGCAGACGTGCTTGCCAATATCTGTCTAGTTGGAATCTTTATTATACAGTCTTTTTTTTTAATCTTTATTTATTTTTAAGAGAGAGACAGCAAGAGCAAGGAAGGAGCAGAGACACACACACACACACACACACACACAGAATGCGAAGCCGGCTCCAGGCTCTGAGCTGTCAGCACAGAGCCCGACACCGGGCTCAAACTCACGAACTGCGAGATCTTGACCCAAGCCTAAGTGGGACGCTCAACTCATTGAGCCACCCAGGCGCCTCTATTATGCGGTCTTTTTAACTGTTTTTTGTTTTTAAACTTTTGGATCAAACTCTCATTATCAATGTGAGAAAGAATGTGGGACAGAGAATCTAAATCATATGAGTAGAGAAAATTAGAATTTATGTTCTTTTTTTAAGCAGACTTGGTTTATGTCAATTTCCTTTCATCATTAGCATAATGTGTGGTCGATACCAAAGGCTCTTTCTAAACCACTCAGTGTTTTGCAACTCTGGATTAAATGGTTACTTATCTCCATTAGGTAAGATCTTTTCACCTAGGAAAGATCTAGGTACAGTTGGGAACATAAATTCTAAGGTTAGCAGATTTAGCGTCTGTCCTGAATATGCCACATCCTACATATGTAACATTGTACAAGTCATTTAATTTCACAAAGGTTCACTATATGCATAAAGAGAGATGTCTGTAGGAATTGAGATTCCAACTCATTTTTGAAATAATTTATTGAGATATACTTCACATACTGTAAACTTTACCCACCTAAAGTAAACAGTTGAGTAGTTTTTAGTATATTAACAGAATTATGCAACGGTAACCACATTCTTATTTTGGAACTCTTTCAACAGTCCAAAAAGAAGCCTCATACATGTTAGTAGTCACACCCTATTCTTGCTTCCAACCCAGCTCCAACCCTAGGCAACCATGAATCTACTCTCGATCTCTATATATTTGCATATTCTAGACAGCTTACATTAATGGAATCCTACAACAGGTAATCTTTTGGGATTGTCTTCTTTCACTTAGCAAGATGCTTTGGGGTTGGTTCATCATGTTGTAGCATGTGTCAATAGCATGTTTAATGCTGGAAAACCTCCATTGTATAAATATGCGTATTTTGTTTATCCATTCATCTGTGGCTGGAGGTTCAGGTGTTTCTACCTTTTGGTTATCTAGAATAAATCTGCTGTGAACATTCACATGCAAGTCTTTATGGACATACACTTTCACTCCTTTTGAACATACATGTAGGAGTGGACTTGCTGGATCACATAAAAATCCTATGTTTAGCATTTTGGAGAACCATAAAACTGTTTTCCAAAGCAGCTTCACTCTTTTACATTCCCACCAGCAGTGTGTGATAGTTCTCATCTCTCCACATTCTTACCAACACATTATTTTCCATTTTTTGTTTATTTTGGCAATCATGGTAAGTGTGAAATGATATCTCACTGTGATTTGGTTTGCATTTCCCTAAAGATTAAGCGTGTGAGTATCTCTTGACAATTTACATACCTTCTTTTTTTTTAATTTTTTAAAATGTTTATTTATTTTTGAAGGAGAGAAAGAGCATGAGCACGGGAAGAGCAGAGAGAGAGGGAGACACAGCATCTGAAACAGGCTCCAGGCTCTGAGCTGTCAGCACAGAGTCCGACGCAGGGCTCAAATTCACGAACCGCGAGATCATGACCTGAGCTGAAGTCAGAGGCTCAACCAACTGAGCCACCCAGGCACCCGAACAATTTACATACCTTCTTCAGAGAAGTGTTTATTCAAATCCTTTGCCCATTTTTTAAATTTGGTGATGTGTGTTCTTATTGTTTAGTTATGAGTTCTTTATATATTTAGATACAAATTCCTTATCACATATATGATTAATAAATATTTATCCCATTTGTGTATTATCTTTTCACTTTCTTAACAGTGTCTGAATCCCAAAAGTTTTGATTTTAATGAAGTCAAATTTACCACATTTTTTTAATGTATGCCTTTGGTTTTTCACATATGCCCATGAAACCATGGTCTAACTGAAAGTCGTAAAGATTTACGCCCGGGTTTTCTTCGAGTAGTTTTATAGTCTTAACTCTTACATTTACATTTATAATCCATACTGAGTAATATTCGTGAATATGATGTCACACAGGGAACCACACTCATTACTTTGCATGTGGATATCAAGTTGTATGAGCCCCATTTGTTGAAAAGAGTATTCTGCCTCTCAGTTTCTTGGCACCCTTGACAAAGATAAATTTTTCATAAATGTAAGGGCTTATTTCTGGACTCTCAATACTATTCCACTGCTACATATGTCAATCCTTATGCTAGTACCACTCTGTCTTGATTTTTATAAGTTTTTGTAGTAGGTTTTGAAGTCGCAAAGCATGAGTTCTCCAAGTTTGTTCTTTTTCAATGTTGCTTTGACTATTCTGGGTCCCCTGCATTTCCATATGAATTTTAGGATCAGCTTGTCGATTTCTGCAAAAAAAAATAACAAAAATAAAAACAAAACAAAACAAAAAAACCCTGGGATTTTGCTAGGGTTTTGTTGAATCTGTAGATCAGTCTGGGGAGTATTGCTGTCTTGACAATATTAAATCTTTAAGTACATGAACACAGATGTCTACGTTAATTTAGGCCTTCTTTAATTATTGCAAGCAATGTTTGAAGTTTTCAGGGTACAAGTATTGCACTGCTTTGATTGAATTTATTCCTCATGGGGCACCTGGGTGGCTCACTGGGTTAAACATGTGACTTCAGCTCAGGTCACCATCGCATCGTTTGTGAGTTGGAGCCTCACTTGGGTGAGCTTAATCCCCTCTTCAGGCTCTTCACTGTCAGTGCAGAGCCTGCATAGGATTCTTTCTCCCTCTCTCTGCTCCTCATGGAATTCTTTCCCTCTCTCTCTCTCTGTCTCTGTCTCCCTTGCTCACTTGTGCCTTCTCTCTCTCTTAAAAATAAATAAATTCAAAAAATCCTAAATATTCTCCTCTTTTTGATGCTACTGTAAATGGGATTATTTTTTATTTCTTTTTTTTAATTTCAGATAGAGAGAGAGAGAGAGAGAGAGAGAGAGAGAGAGAGAGAAAGCAAGCAGGAAAAAAGGGCAGAGGGAGAAGAGAGAATCTCAAGCAGGATCAATGCCCAGCGAGGAGCCCAACACGGGGTTCGATATCATGACCTGAGCTGAAATCAGAGTCATTCACTCTACCAACTGAGCCACCCAAGTGCCTCTAATTTCATTTTTTAATTGTTCCTCCTTCTACTGTGTGTAGAAACCCAGTTAATTGTATATTAATCACGTATCCTACCACATTGCTGAACTAGTTTGTTGAAACATTTTAGTGGATTTCTTACGAATTTCTATATATGAACTTACATACAGAATCATTTGCCAATGAAAATCATAGTCCTTCCCTTCCAAATTGAATGCTTTTTATTTGGTTTCTTATCTAATTGCCCTGTTCAAAACATCCAGTACATGGTGTAATAGAAATGGCAAGAGTAGCATCTTTGACTTTGTCTGTCTCTTTTTTTTTTTAGTTATTATTATTATTATTATTGAAGAGTAAGTGACATACTATATTGATTCGCTTCAAGTGTACAAAACAGTGATTTGATATTTATATACATTACAAAATGGTCAACACAGTAAGTCTAGTTATCATCTATTGTTAAAATTCTAACAATTATTTTTTTTAATTTTTTTTATTAACGTTTATTTTTGAGACAGAGAGAGACAGAGCATGAATGGGGGAGGGTCAGAGAGAGAGGGAGACACAGAATCTAAAACAGGCTTCAGGCTCTGAGCCGTCAGCACGGAGCCCGATGCGGGGCTCGAACTCACAGACTATGAGATCATGACCTGAGCCGAAGTCAGACGCTCAACCGACTGAGCCACCCAGGCGCCCCAAAATTGTAACAATTATTATTAGCTGTATTCTCCATCCAGTATATTACGTCCCCATATCTTATTTATTTGGAACTGGAAGTCTGTATCTCCTCATTCTATCTTGGCTGTTACCTATTTCATCCATCCCTCCGTCTCCCTCCCCTCTGGCACCATCATCTTTTTCTCCATATCTACGAGTCTGTTTCTGGCTTGATTTGCTTTGTGTTTGTCTTTTAGATTCCGCAATAAGTGGAGTCACATGCCGTTTCTCTGTCTCTCTCTAACTTATTTCATTTAGCGTAATACTCTGTAAGCCCATCCATGTTGTTGCAATTGGCAGCATTTCATTCATTTTTATAGCTTACTAATATTCCACTGTATACACAAAATACATCTCCTTTATCTGTTCATCTATCAGTGGACATTTAGGTTGCTTCTATATCTTGGCTATATATGAGAATTTTTGCATTTATGTCTAGGGCCCCTTCAGAGGGAATTCTATATGTAGTTGGAGATTCGTTGTATCTGGAGGAGGAGGTGGACTCAGGATCTTCCTATACCACCATCTTGAACCTTCTCCCTCTAGGCTTCTCCTGTGTTTTGCTCTCGATCTTAGAAGAAAGGTAGTCCATTTTTTCACCATTAAGTATGTTAACTGTGGGTCTTTTGTAGATATCCATCAGGTTGAAGAACTTCTTCTATTCCTGTTTTTTTGAGTGTTGGTTGTTTTTTCGTTTGGTTGGTTGGTTGTTGTCGTTGATTGTTGTTTTTAATGAAAGAGTTTTGGATTTTATCAAATGATCTTTCTTCATTTACAAAGTTGACCATGTATTTTTTTTGTGTGTCCTTTTTTCTATGAATTCAGTTTACTACACGGATTGGTTTTCAAATGTTGAAACTTTCCTGCACTTCTGCAATAAATACTACTTGGTCGTGGTGTATAATCATTTCATATGGATTTGGCTTGCTAGTGTTTTGTTTAGGATTTTTGCATTGACATTCATTATGGATATTGGTATATAGTTTCATTGTGACTTCTTTGGTTTTAGTAAAAAGTAATACTGGTCTTTTAGAATGAGTTGAGAAGTATTACCTCTTCAGACGGCCTGGGTGACTCAGTCGGTGAAGCGTCCTACTTAGGCTCAGGTCACGATCTCACAGTTCATGGGTTTGGGCCCCACGTTGGTCTCTGTACTGACAGCTCTGAGCCTGGAGCCCGCTTTAGATTCTGTGTGTCTCTTTCTCTCTCCTCCTCTCCCACATGTGCTCTCTCTCTTTCTCAAAAGTAAATAAACATTTTTAAAAAAATGTAATGCCTCCTCTTTTTATCTTTTTTTTTTTTTGAGTCAGGGGGTGGGAGAATGTTTATAAAGGACTGGTACTAATTCTTCTATGAATGGTTGGTAAAAGTCACAGTTTATACCATTTGAAGCCTGGTCTTTTCTTTGTTGGAAGTGTTTTTAATTACTAAGTGAATTTTGCGTGTTATAGATCCATTCAGATTTTTATTTATTCTTGAGTCACTTTCAGTAGTTTGTGTCATTTTAGAAATTTATCTATTTTATGTAAATTATTTCAATTTGTTGCCACACAGCCATTACAGCCTTTTTTTTTAAAGGTCAGTAGTAATGTCTTCTCTTTTATTTCTTTTTTTAGTTTTTTTTTTAACGTTTATTTATTTTTGAGACAGAGAAAAACACAGCATGAACGGGGGAGGGGCAGAGAGAGAGGGAGACACAGAATCGGAAGCAGGCTCCAGGCTCTGAGCCATCAGCCCAGAGCCCGATGCAGGGCTCGAACTCGCGAACCGCGAGATCGTGACCTGAGCTGAAGACGGACGCCCAACCGACTGAGCCACCCAGGCGCCCCATTATTTCTGATTTAATAACTTCAATCTCTTCTTTTTTCTCATTCAGTCTACTTAGAAGTTTGTCAATTTTATTGACCTTTACACAGAACCAACTTTTGATTTCATTGATTTTCTTTATTATTTTTCTATATTCTATCTCATTTATTTCTGCTCTGCATTTTATTGTTTCTCTCTGCTTCCTTTGAGTTAGTTGTTTTGTTTCATTGTCCTAATTTCTTAAGATGAATGGTTTAGTTTTTGTTTTGAGATCTTTTTTAATATATTTGTTAGCAACTACACATTTTTGTAAACACGGCTTTAGCTCTTATCCATATGCTTCAGTATTTTGTTTTCATATTTCTCAAAGTATTTTTTGATATTTCCACTGTGATTTCTTCTTTGATCCATTAGTTATTTAGAAGACTGTCGTTGAATTTCCGCATATTTTTAAACTTCCCAAATGTTTTCCTGTTATTTCTACTTTAATTCTGTTTGGTTGGAAAATATATTTTGTACGATTTCCAGTCGTTTGAGGCATGTTTTATGGTCTAGAAGAGGATCTATCCTGGAAAATGTTCTGTGTACACTTGAAAAGAATGTGCATTCTGCCATGACAGGGTAACATTTTCTATAGATGTCTGTTAGATCTAGTTGTTCAAATCTTTGATTTCCATGTTCATCTTCTGCCCAGTTGTTCTACCCATTATTGAAAATGGAGTCCTAAAGTCTCTGAATATTATTGTTACATTTTCTATGTCTGCCTTTAATTCTGAGCTGTTGCTCCCAGGATTTGGAGGAGTTTTGGGGGGAGCCAAGGGGTGCGTGTCTAGAATCATTACATCTTCCTGAAGGATTGACACTCATCCTAAAATGTCATTTGTCTCCAATAACACTGTTTGTCTTAAAGTCTATTTTGAATAGCGTTAGTATAAGCACTCCACTCTTTTTTGAGTGCGATTTACGTGGCATATTGTTTTCCATGCTTTTACTTGCAACCAATTTATGTCTTTGAATATAAAGTGTGCTGCTTAGAGACAGCGTATATTTGGATCATGTTTTCTTTCTTAAGTCCATTGTGCCAGGCTCTACTAACACTTCTTGAAGTTCACTGCTTCTTCTTCCAGCTCAAATATGCTACTCCTATAACATATTTGTTATAGTCCTATAGTAAATTTTCCTCTTCTGTTATTGTAGTTTTCAACTCCAGGATTTCTCTCTGGCTTTTTTTAATACTAACTCTCTAATAGCGTTTGCTATTTCATGAGACACTATTGTAACCATTTCCTTTAATTCTTTAGACATAGTTTCTTATAGTTCTTTCAGTTTATTTTAAAAAGCTGATTCATAATCTTTGTCTAGTAGGTCCAACATCTGGTTTCCTGAGGGAGTCACTAGAAAAAGACTTAATTTATTGTTTTAAATTCAACTTTCTAAATAATATATTGTAACATCTGTGAAATCAGTTTCCTCCACCCACCCACCCCCACTCTTGTTTTTCTTGTTACTGATTATTTAGCAACTTCCTGTATTCCCTGAAGTGTGTGGCCTCTGAATTCTCTGCTAGCTTTTATTGAATTATTGTTTTTATTTTTATGTCTGACTTCCTAAAAGCCATATCTGTTTCAGTATAATTTAGTCACCAACATATAGTTAGTCAAAAAATTTCATTAGTTAGCCTTTAAAACTTCCACCCTTTGCAAAGGGGACCTGTGAGAAAAGAAAAGCCTTAAAACTTCAGGCCACTTATGAAACAGTCTTAGCTTTTACTTTCTAATTGTTCAAGACCTCAAGTTTAGCCAGAGGTAAACAACTGTGCCTTCTCCTTTTCCCAGGTCCTTCCTGGGCATTTGCACATGTGCAGCCATTTAGATCCCCAACAACATATCTGAGTTTGCTATGATTGTTCCGTCTTCCAGAATTTCCCTTTAAACTCCTCCCCCAGTATCTTGCTTGCCCAGCTGAAATCCACACCCTTAGACAACTGACATTTTACCAGCAGTGTTGGTAACCACCTGGGGTAAGTCTCTACACACACACACACACACACACACACACACACACTGAGCTGGATCCTGGTGAAATGAAATAGTCACTAAAGTGAGAATAGAGATTTCCCACAGGATTTCATGTTTGGACAAAATAGTGACTGTAGTCTGGAAATAATACTTTTAACAAATCTCAAAAAGCAGTCAGATCTTTCCATTATCTGCAACGCTGTCAGCTTTTGACTACCATACTACTGAACTAGGGAGGGAGAAGGAAAGAAAATAGCTCCAGGTTAAAATGTCACAGACCCCACTTTCTTACTGAGTTTCAAGAGTTTCTCTTGCAGAGATGATCTTCGGTTTGCTCTATGCCTTGGAATATTACCAGATTTTTGCACTTGATTTTAGTTCATTGATTTTAGTTATTTTTCCAATAATCGTGTTGTTTTAGAGGAAGAGGAAGTTCACCAATGTCTTTACTCTGCCACTCTAGAAGCTCAATATCTAGTTCACTTTTCTTTCAACTGTCAAAAATTTCTGTCTTATTATACTGCTTGCCCAATTAAAGCAGATATTCTTTCTGTACTGTTTCTTTCACCCAAAGTGCCGGCCTGACACATACCATATATTGTAAATGGCCACTGCAGAAGTGGCTACAGGAAAATCTAGATGATTGTGCTGAGTGTGTATACAAATATATACCTATGAATGAATACAGGTAGATAAGTACGTGGGTATGTTGCCCTCTCTTTGTTCTAAAAATGGTTTCAAAGAATAAATGCCATTTTACCATGAGGGCTTCCATGGACAAAATTGGATGGGATAATTTGGCAGTTGATAGCAAACCTGGGCCAATGTTAAATGACTTTTTAAACACAGAAGACTTATGAAGATAATCATAAAGTAACTTTATTTTTGTATCCCACTGTCCTTTTAACGGTGTCCAGTAATGCTACGGGTTTTTCAGGGGCGCCTGGGTGGCTCGGCTGAGCGACTGACTTCAGCGCAGGTCATGATCTTGCAGTTGGTGGGTTCGAGGCCCGCGTCGGGCTCTGTGCTGACAGCTCAGAGCCTGGAGCCTGCTTTGGATTCTGTGTCTCCCCCTCTCTCTACCCCTCCCCTGCTCACGCTCCGTGTCTCTCTGTCTCTCAATAATAAATAAATATTTAAAAAAAAATTTTTAAGTGCTAGGGGCTTTTCTGCCATTGGAAGGAGATTCAGTTAGTTCCCCCAGATGCTTTATGGTGGGAAAAAGGCTTATCATCAGTCTGAGTCACAAACACTCTCTCAGTTTGGTAATTAAAATTATCCAGCCTCATTACCTACATTGACCAAAAGTAAGACTTATCCCCACCTTCTTCCTAAGCTAAGCCTTATTGAAGACAAGGCATCTGCCTTTGGGAAAAAGATTGCGGGTAACCCTTCTTTCTTCCTCATTTTTATCCCTCACACACCAGCTGCCAATTCTGACCCCTTCTTCTGAGGTTAGAGAAAAAAAATGAGAAAATAAGTATAGCGAACAAAAACAGTATCATTTGACTTGCACCAACATAAGCTACCTTCTGGCCAGCAGAAATTGGAGCCTTTTTCCCTGTGAAACTTCATATTTGTTTGGGGTGTTTTGTGATACCTTCACTCCAATGCTTATACTCAATTACTAGCTATTCCTAGTATTTGAAAGAAAGCTCCCTGAAAGGCCACCTTCACCAACATAGCTCCATCATCCCAAAGGCCCCTATTTGCCTCAACTTGCAAGCCAGCTTATATCACTACCTTTCCTTGCTGTTTAGATATTCGGGCATCATTCCTTGACTTCTGAATTAGACCATAAACTTCTTACAGTCAGAAATAATGTCACGTGGCCTTTATAACACTGAATCATCCTTACTGTTATCCCCATTTGAATAAATATAAAGTGCTAATTGCTATAATAATAACGAATAGTAGCTAGCATCTACTGAGCACCCACTAGGTGTTGCCTAAGCATACATTTATTTACTTCACACGTATGGATAACTGTACATACGTCATAATATATAATCACCTTACCTAGTAGATAAAGCAAACTCATAGAGTAGGTACTCTACTCCATGTTATATATCAGGAGGATGATTCCCAGGGGATTAGGCAATTTATTCCAGGACATATAGCCGGTGGGTGACAGAACCATGGTTTTAGCTCCAAGAGTTCAACTCCAAAACCGACATATCCACACGTGTTGGTACTTGCTCTCTCCAATATCCTAGTGACTCTGCCACCGATTTTTTTGTGTGATCTTAAGCACATCATCTCCTCTTTTTTAACTCCAGTTTTTCTGTCTATAAAAAGATGAAGACAGACCAAAAGCCCCCAATTTTTCTGTCTATGAAAGGAGAAAGACAGCCCACACTCCTGCTCTGTCATTCTGTGGCTCAATGAAGACACCTCCAATAATATCCTCTCTACAAAGCTCTGTTCATTCAAACTGTCATGCCAATTGGCCTGAACAACATTAGTAAGAACAATCTCTCTCTCCACCCCATCACCTTACTTTATCTTTATGGTTTTTCTGGGTGACAACTGCATATCCAGGAATAGAGCCTCAAACACAGGTGCCACCACGGGTGCAAATGTAACAACAACAAAGACAAAAACCCTGCCTTCTGCAGCTTAAGAATCTCCACATCTTAGTGTTTCCTTGACCTTGAGATACTTGAATTCAGCACATAAACTTATCTGGCCTCATAAACCTAACAGCAGGACCAGAATAAGTAAGGGGAAAACGTATAGGGCATCCTTATCTGCTAATTCTTAAAAAGACTATTCCTCCCTATCACTTTCTGTAGAACAAATTTTCCTAATAGTTTTATCTGTTCTGCCTTTCCTCCGCCCTTCATTCTGTCATCTCCTCCTCGGCTTTCCAAGTCCTCCCTTTCGTCATAAGTAAAGCAGGTTTTGCATTACCCTTTAAAACACACATCCTATTGTGCTGGTCTGAACTTGACATGAAAACTCTTGTTTGTGAGCTATGTGAAGAGGACCAATGGAGGCCTTGCCAGTAAATAATAAAAGCCCAGTACAAGCAGGTTTGATTTTTATGTGAGGTGTCCAGAATACAAGTGTGACATAAAAATTTCTCAGGTGTGGCAATACAGGCTTATGTCTCTAGAAAGCATAATTTAATCTCATCAAGTTATCACTTGACACTAGGTTATAAATCAACCATGGACAAGCAGGACAGGCAGCTTGGATCTGCTGCCATGTTCAAAGTCAGCATTTAACCTAGAAATGACATGCCTCATGTGCTCAGCTCTATAACTCGACATGGAGAACAGAATTTTGCATTTGCTCAGTATCTTGCTGCCATCTCAACAGCTTCTGGCATGAATACCCGTAATAAGCAGATATACAATGAGGCCAATAAACACAGCTGGTGGAGGCGTAGGAATAACAAGTACAGTGTCACCTGTCCATATGGGATGAAGAGATCCAGGGTCCAGGGATCCAGACCATATCTTGATCAGCTATGCCTGTGTATTATTAGCACTGAAGGTTAAGGGCCTTTAACAACCTATGGTGAGAAAATAGTGCTAGATTTGCCCAATATGGTTGGCCAGACAAGTTTGAGTTTATAGTCAATTCTCAGTGATTCATTACTACCAGAGGATACTGTGCTTATGCCCAAATCAGCTCCATTTCGCTGGGATGATGTCACTTGGAAAATGAATAAAGCGAACTTACCTAACCTGTCTATAATTATGCAATCAGTCAGTGATGGCCCTGAGTCCGGAACCCAGGTCCTCTGACTTCCACTGAGATGATTTTATATTTTTATCAGATTATTTTACAAGAAAAGGAAGAAGATACAGACCTACGGTTCTTAGAAAAGTTAGATCCTGAAGACAATACTAGAGAACAAGAATATTGGCTAGTATGGCCCCTGTGAAAGAAATAAACCACATCTGTTCATGGTTCTAGTTATTTGTTTAGCTATTATTATTACTTCATACTAGTCGCTTACATGATTATGGCATTTGGCTGATCAGTTCATTTGTTTCTTAAAAATTCTGTATGTCAGTGAGCCTTTTATACGCCATTCTTGTTTCTTCTCTCCAAAACAACTTTGACCTAAATGTGGAATTCTGTCACAAAGGTTTAAACAACTAACTTTTTAACTGTGCCTCTTGCAAGAAGCTCCTTTGAAGAAGTAGATGTAGTAGAGTTGATGGGGCTAGGAGTCTAATACACGTTGTGGAAGACTTTGAGGTTAGCAGAACACTTTATCACCATGTTTTCCTTCTGGAAATTTCTATACTCGTGGACATAAAGGTCAGAATAATTAGATCACATTCAATAGTAATGCATACATCAGGCACTCAGTGTAGTGAGAACAGCAACAACAAGATTGCTGATATTCAATCCTGATTGTTATGAAATAATTTCCCCACCTCTTCCTACTTAATGACCCACCTCCTCACTGATCTATTGGTTTTTCAATCTCTGACAAGTGCTGCTGTGGAAAAGGAAAAAGAAAAAAGAAAAAAAAACTGGCCACTTCTCAAAGTGTGGTAGCTTTTAAACACCAGCAGATTTCACCCCTGCTATTATTATTATCTCATATAAGTATTAAAGTTCAGCCTTGGAATTTGTTACGCAGTGGCTCAAAAATGTTCTTAAAGACACCAGTTCTTCCCAGCTTTCGGCATTACGTCTTCGATCTGTTTCCTTTCAATCTTATGCTTGTCCCTCATCATCACAACATGGCTGCTGCAGTTCCAGGCATCACAGAAGTCACCAAAATATTGAGGATAGAAGAAAAAGAAAGTTGCTTCAGTATGAATATTTACCAATGACGAAAAGCTTGCCAAAAATCCTTCAAAGACCTCCCCTCGTGTCTCATTAGCCAAAATTATATTTAATGCTAATGCTTGAATCATTTACTGTCAAAGACAATGAAATTACCTATGATTGATTAAAACTGATCAACATTCCTCCCTGATGGGATAAAGTCAAGCTTGCAACCCTGCCTACAAAGCCAACAGTATCTGTTCATTTGACGGAGGCAAGATAAAAATTCGAAACATAGCATGACAAAATGGATCCCCAAGAAGTTAGAAACCATGGATCTCCAAGAAGTTAGAAGTTTTAAGAATGGAGTAAGACCTAGGGTGACAAAACGTGGACTATAAGTAAAGCAAGCAGCCGTAGCTTTCTTGGTAAAGAACACGTATATGGCATAACCTGAGAGCAAATACTATTGGGAATTTATTGGTGGGGTAATGTTTCTGTGTACCTATGCTTAAAATAAATTAGCAACCTGTACCGTCATGCACCATCACATCTCCCTCCCCTCAAAAAAAGGCTCAGATTAGATTTGCCAAATGTCAACACTTCTAAGAACGTTAAGCTACTTAAGTGCCAAATCTTTATTATTATCTCATGACCTCCCATGGAAAATGGTGATAAACACTTAAAAGGCATTTTTAAAATATAATTAATGTTTGCTAGAGTGATCACCAACTGACACAGAGGCTCTGAATCACAGATCGGACATTGAACTTGGAATGCAAGGAAAGAAATAAAAAGAAAATGAAAGCAGTACAAAAGAAATTAAGACATTCAGAAAGTCATTTGTGAACATATCAATAATAGGCTTTTAGACATAGGCACTGCGGGCATCCAGTGTAGACTCTGCAAAATGAATTATTTTTTAAAGTTTATTTATTTTTAAGGGAGGCAGAGAGAGAGAGAGAGAGAGAGAGAGACAATCCCAAGCAGGCTTTGCGCTTTCTCCCCCATGAGATCATGACCTGAGCTCAAATTGGGAGTTGGAAGCTTAACCGACTGAGCCACCCAGGCACCCCTGCAAAATGAACTGTTAAACAGAGGATGCTTGATAGGCTGTTTGTGATGGCTGAAACAACTTGAGCTTTAGAATCAGACAAACCTAGGTTGAATTCCTGGCTTTACTCGCCACTAACTTTGGACCTAATCTTTGTGATAATCAGCATACTCATGTGGCATAAGGACAATAATGCAGGATTCTTGGATGATCAGTTCCGTGAAATAGTGAGGAAAGAGGGGAATGCCGGCACGGCCACCGAGATGATCCCAGCAGAGAGGTGATAGACCGCCTCCACATCTGGTTTCAGGCAACCACTCCGAGATGATGTCACTGGGTAGGTCACTGAAGTATTCATCAAGGCTTGAGAAGCAGTACAAGTTGTGACATGAGAGATGACTTAGAGATACGTTGAAAAGAGAGGCAAATCTAACATGCAGTAAAGCAGAGGGACTGAGGGAAGAGAGAACGACACGAAGAAATATATGTCCTTCCTTGTCAAGCAGATTTTTCTCACAACTAAAAGTGATATTCTCTGCTAGACTCGTTATTACTTTCTCCATCACTTACATTCTATGCCTCTTACTTTCCTCACTTTAGTAACTCATTAACAAAGTTATGAGACACAAGGTTTATGAAAGTAAAGCTGCTTTTGGAAAGCTGTCTAGCAAAGTACTGTTCCCTAGAAGGGTGGGATGGAATAGCATGAAGGGACAAAGCTACAGAAATACAATTTGTAAAATCATGAGATAACATTCTGCAAGAAATACTGTGCTTAGCTTTACAAAATGCCAAGCTCTCCAAATTCATATTCTATAGTTGGCAGCTTGAATTCCTCCCTCTAGTGAAGCTATTTTTTCACCCAACTACTTCTACAAAATCCCAGAGTCGCCATCTTGCTCATTCTTGTTCGACTAATAAAATTCTTCTTTTCTTTTGGCAAATCCTTCTTTTGGGTTCCTTTCCTTTTTCTGGGATTTTTCTTGGACACTTCAATCCATGCTGATCTCCCCCTCAGTTTATTTTGTACTTGGTATCTATTCTGGTCATTAGACTTTTACCACATGTATTTCTTTGCCCTATTATAATTACTTTCCATTTAAATATGTTCCATATTTTCAAGTAAGCACTTGGGTGATGGAGCCTATGTCTTAGTATCCTTGACATTCATCATGGTATATCTTCCCAGCTGGTGTAGTGGAAATGGCCCTGAGCCCAGGAATAAATCTTGATTTAAACTTTGTACAAGTCAAAGGACAGAATGAAACAAATAGAAATAAATGTAGAAAGGGTCTTAAATTACACATGAAATCATAGATTTGGGTAAATTAAGGATTAATATTGCAAACCCTAAAAAATCACTCAGAAAATAAAACAAGAAGTGGGGCACCTGGGTAGCTCAGTCAGTTAAGCATCCAAATCTTGATCTCAGCTCAGATTATGATCTCACGGCTCATGGGTTCGAACCCTGCATCAGGCTCTGCACTGACAGTGTGAGGCCTGCTTGGGATTCTCTCTCTCTCTGCCCCTCCCCTGCTCACTCTCTCTCTTTCTCTCTCTATCTCTCTCTCAAAATAAATAAATAAACTAAAAAAAAATTAACAAAATAAAATAAAACAAGGAGTAACACTAAGAAGGTAATACCCAAGATGAAATAAAATGCCAAATTAGTTCAAAAGAAGGTAGGAAGTTAGGAAAATGGGACTAAGCACAGATGAAACAAATAGAACAAAAGTAAGATGGTAAATATAAACCAAATCCTATCAATAATTGCATTAATATAAATTCCTAAACCCTCCAATTTAAACACAGTAATTTTTCAGACCAAATAAAAAAGGATAATCCAACTTTATGTCATCTGAAAGAATCTCATGTTAAATGTAAAAATGCAAGTAGATTAAAAGTAAAAGGAGAGAAAAAGGATGCCAATAAATAATCAAAAGAAAGTTGAAATGACTATTATAATACCAGAAAAAATAGTCTTCAAACAGATATGTCAATAATTATTAATGCAATAATTAATGTGACTTTATAGATTCCATAATTCCCAATCAAAATCTCAACAGGTTTTGGGGGGGGTTTGGTCAAAATTGACAGCTGATTCAAAATTTTAGATGGAAATCTCTGGATTTTGAGACATCAACCTTAGATTGGAAGAGAAACATGCTTCCAACCAGAACAAAAAGAGAACATTAGGACAAATATCTGAAAATACACCAAGAGGAATGGGAAAAAATAGTCACAAATCCCACTAGATGGTGTCTCTCTGTTCAACAGGTAATGAGATCATCAGCTGAATGAACCTTTGGACTCATTTTAAAGAGGGAGGATAATATTTTTGGAATATTCTCTGAGCTTAATCCAAGAATGAGCAGGATAGGGGCACAAAAAAGGATTCTGAGGAGAGATCTGAGACTTGAGGTCAAGTTTGAAATGATGTACTTCTCGAGGCACCATTTTGGTGACTTATCTCCAGTGATTCCCAGAGACTAGGATACTGGATGATTCCAAGGCCCCAGTGAACACACTGTAGTGATCAGGAAGTTGATTTATGATGACAGCAGAGATAGGAGAGTGAGGAAGGTATGGTTTAATGAATGGGCATCCAAAAGTATTTTCTTTTTTGTGAGAAGACAGGAAAATGTTACTTTCCATATACCATCATTCTCTCTCTCTCTCTTTCTCTCTCTCTCTCTCTCTCTCTCTCACACACACACAAGCATACACACACACACACACGCACGCACACAGAAGAGACTAATTTAAAACTAATATTTGTTCGATGTAAGGAACCTTACTGTAGGATGAAATCAGCCACAGTGCTAGAGGATGGAAAACCTCTCTTTATAGGACATGCATGCAGATGATCGTAAAAATACATAAGAACTTGGAGTCCATGAAGATTAACCTTCCATGTTTACAGAAGAGAAAACTGCATTTGAAGAAATTTTCCATATGTACATAGCCCTGCAAATTCACAACTTTTCACGAGCGCATCAGAGAGCTGAGGTTTTAGGGTAACCAGCTAACCAGAAATCTAAAGAAAGACAGGCACCTGAAAGGAATTGGCAAGAAGAGAGAGAACTGTATCCTATTTCCCTGTTGCAGATCCAACCTGACATATTTAAGATGAATTCAAAGTTGTCAATATTAAGGTCAAGTGTAGGCTAACAAAGAAACACAGAATCTCTGGGAGCTAACGATATAAAGACATTAGCAATTACTTCCAGGCTTTTGTCCACTCTCTAGCAATCCCACCCAAAATGAGTGAAAAGTTATATTTACCCCCTAAAACCTGTATGCAATTGTTCATAGCAGCTTTATTCACAATTGCTAAAAGTGAGAAACACCCTAAATGTGTTCCATGTACAACCGTACAATGGAATCCCATTTAGCAGTAAAAAGAAAAACTGTTGCACACAACATGGTCAATTTCAAATGCATTTTGCTAATGCTACATACCGCATGATCCCATTTCTATGACATATGGAAAAGGCACACCCATAGGACCAGAGAAGAGGTCGATGGTCCCCAGGAGTCAGGGGAGAGAGAAGAGTCCACTACAAAGAGCCGTGTTGAGACTGCTCTGTAATTTGACTAACCTTTTACAGAGAATACTTATCATTCTACTGAACTCGTGTCCCATGGAATCCTTTTGGAAGATGCTGGCATAATAAAGAGGAAATTGGCTTTGGGGGTCCAAAATACTCAAGGCAGAATCCCTAGTTCTTGCAGAAATATGACCTTGGGTGAGTTATTAAACATCACTGAGTCTCAGTTTCCTCGTCTGTTAAATAAGAGTTGTTGTCAAGATTAACAGAACAATGAATGTAAAATACTTTCTAAAATATTGATTCTTGTCCTTTCTTTCCCTTGCTCCTTCTGAAAGGTCACGCTTAATGTCAGCAAATCCTGGCATTATCAGCAGTCTCTCTCCTTCCAGAAATCTAATTTGCTGTTTCCATGCGGTGTGCAAAGCCAGGTGATAACGTGTATTAGAATGTGTCTAATACATTCTCACCTATGTTTTGATGGAAGATCCTATGAATAAATTATGCATTCTTTTCTGCGATTTATGTTTTGGTGGAAGCTATCAATGGATTTAGCTGTGAGGAGCTTCTGAAGCAAGAAGCAGGGGAAATGAGCAGGAACGGAAAAATCTTGGCTTTAAAAATAACCCCCCAGAAGGCAAAATGACCTCCATTTGTTTATGCTCCCAAGCCCACGCCGAACAAGCTGCCACACGGAACTTTATTATACAACGGCAGAACAAGATGATTTTCCCCACATATTTAATAATGAGTTAGGGGTTTGAAAATGAGAAAGAAAAAGCTTGGGGCAATTTCTTGCAGTCTCCTGCCTCTCGCGCAGAAGGAAAGACAATTGCAGTAGCCTCCGGGAGGGGTGGGGAAAGGCTGAATAAATGAAGTGAGCAAACACAGGGGCAAAACTGAGAGAGAGACCCCCTCCCCACCCTAGCCCCTCCCCGGAAGATCCCAGCACGGATATTTAATCCGGTTTTCGCCTGGATCCTGTGCACTACAGATGAGGCTAGCATTTCCAGCACGTGTTGGAGGATGATGGCACCCTGAACAGACATGGAGAAGTTGGGATGAAGTGTCCACTGATGGAAGAAACTGAGGAGTTCAGTTCAGGCAGGTGAAGTTTAAGGCACCCGCAGGAGTGGAGATTGCAGTTAGAGAGAGAAGCTTGGTGCTCTGCTGAAGGCCTGGGCTCAGGAGAGGCATTTGGGAGAAATTCCTTTAGAAATAATAGTCTGAGCCAGGGAAGTGGTTGAAATAACCAAAACAGAGAGGACAGAGGGAGAGTCCGGGACAGGAAAAGAAGGTTGTAAACGATAGCGAGCAGAGGTCCGGCCAGAAGCTAAGAGAGGAAGTTCTAAAGAGGTGGCATCGGGGCCCTTGGGTGGCTCAGTCGGTTGAGCTCAGGTCACGATCTTGCAGTTCGTGGGTTCAAGACCTGCGTCCAGCTCTGTGCTGACAGCTCAGAGGCTGAAGCCTGCTTGGGACTCTGTGTCTCCCTCTCTCTCTGCCCCTCCCCTGCTTGCACTCTATTTCTCTCTCTCTCTCTCTCTCTCTCTCTCTCTCTCTCTCTCCTCTCTCTCAAAAATAAATAAAACTTTTTTTGTTTTTTTTTTTTAAAAAGGCTGCATCGATCAACAAGCTCAAATACTGTGATGCGGCCAGGAGGTGAGGCTAACCCAAGCAAGAGGGCTCCTCTCTCTGATTCCATACAAAACCTGGAGACTGGAGAAGGGACAGCCGCCCCACGATTCTTCCTTTTTTACTCTTGTGTGATTCTGTAGCTTAAAAACGCAGAGGGTGCAGCTAGCCCCAAACTCGAACCTGAAGCTCACGCAGAATCGCAAGTTCAATAGAACATCTGCGAAAAGAAGATCAGGCCGGGCAAGAAAGGGAGAAGAAATCTGTGCTTCTCCCACTTTCTAAGAGAACCTTATACCTCATTTCACCCTGGGAGTCCGTTACCACCTCTGGCGTAGATGTGGGGAAAAGCATCAGACATCACGAATGTGATTCAAGTAGATGGTATTGGCTACCCACTAAATGCAAGGGTCCATGCTGGGAACCTAAAGCAGCAGATCTCAAGCTTTAGCTGGTCTCAGAATCACTTGGATGACTTGAAAAACACAGGTGGCTAGTCTCCATCTCTCCCACTTCTATTTCAGTGGGTCTGGCGTGGGACCTGAGAATAAGCATTCCTAGCCTATTCCCAAATGCTGCTGCTGTGCAAGTCCACAGATTATATGCGGAGAATGACAGACCTAACGGTTCATCATAGGAGAACGAATGAGTTAGGGCTATTATTTCAGGAAGAAAAGTAAAGTGCAAAATTCCGCAACGCATTATGATCTTGAGATGGGTCGTTTTGACATCCTTCAAATGAAAATCAAAATTCACCTCCTATCCTCACAGGCCACATGCTTCTCACCTTCAGGAGCAAGTCTGGAAGAAAAGCCACTCATGTCACCCATGGATGAAAATCCTTTCGTATTCCCCATAGATGAAAAGACCTTGCATCACCTATAGATAATAAATAAATAAAGGCACCTAAATCTTCTTATCTAATCCTTCCCAGATCTTCTGGAAGAAAAGACTTCTACTTCACTGGGTAATTCCTTCTCTCCCTATTCCACATAACCAGACCCCATTTACTGAACCTGCTCCTCAAATTCGTACTAGCGTTTTTTCTAACTCACGTTGGATAGTGAACTTCCCAAGAGCAAGGATCTAATTCATTTAACTTTATATGCCCAGTACTGGGCGCAGAACCTAGCCCACTCTTTAACTGAGGAAGGAAAGAAGGACAGAAGGAGGGAAGAGAAGGAAAAAGGAAAGGAAAGTGGGAAAGAAGAAAGGAAGAGAGGGAGGAAGGAGTCTGGTTTAATCCTAGACTCTGCTCTAGTCACCACAGGCCACTGGGCAGCTGGTCCTTGGCATGATTCCCCCCGCTGACCAGCAGGACTTGTTATTGGACAGTTCTCCTCTGAACTAGTCTGTTTCTATCCTTCAACTTTTACTTGGCCCTCCCTGTCCTCCTCCCCCTTCCCCTGGTTCTATCTATGGGCTCCCGCAGAATGGTCGCTTAACAGCCTTAGCCAAAACAAGTTCCATGGCACCGGAGCCACCCAGGCCAAAACCCAGTTGTCTCCAAGCTCCCCATCTCCTGGGTGGCATGTACCCAGGCAGTCTCCAAGGCCTCTTAACTCTCCCTGTAGGTGATTTCTCCTGGGCCCCTGCTTTCCCAGCCTCATTAGTACTGTATTTATGCCTAGACTGTTAAAGCAACCTTGTAACTGGGATCCCTATTCCACTATTTCCCTCTTCCACCTAATCCCACACACTGTGGCCACATTAATCATCCTTAAACACCACTTTCATTATCAGAGTAGCAGTTACTCTATATTAAGCACTTAATATGTGTACAATGTAATGCTAGACATTTTACATGCGTTATATCATCCCGTTCTCACCCCATGAGATGTGTATTATTATCCCCATTTTAGAGATGAGGTAACTAAAGCTTACTCATCTGTAAAGACTTGCTCACAGCACTGTGTTTCTGGTCCTCCACAATTTAACCTACATTCCAAATGCTTGCTCTCACCTTTCTTCTCTTCAAAACCTCTGTTCCCGTCAAACTGGTTTACTACGCCTACAGATATGCCCTCACCTCCCCACGTTTATGTTGAGTGCATCTCTCAGAGCCAACACAGATCACCAACCACACAAGTACAGGGCCCATGGAAGAGCTTGCAGGCCTGACTAGCAAGGCCAATGCCACTGTGTAAAGCATATTCTGCTTCCAAGAAAGCTGTGAGCACAACCAACTCATTGAACTTGACCACTGTAGCCGTTCAAACCACTCCAGCTTAGGCTCAGAGATTCATGCTATCCTATTCCTTGATTGCTGAAGCTTCTCAGCCCCTTTGTCCTGCTTCACTCAGATCATTTCTGAGTCTGAGAATGATCTAATAATCATTCCTGAGAATGATCTAATAAACCCTAGAAATACACATGCACCATCATATGGCTGAACGGCCATCTAGGTCACCAGAAACTAAAATACACAGCAACTTGAACAATAATCGTATAATAGTATACTTCTGATAGATTGATAAATGGTAGATAAGTAGAGAGATAAATAATAAATAGAATATAGAGACATATAGATGATAAATACATAGATATATCTGATAGATGATAGACAGATGATAGATAGATAGATAGATAGATATGTTGAGAAATAGAGAGATAGACAAACTATTAGGGTAGGGTTTTCCAGAGAAAGAGAACATTTATATATGCATTTATATATGTGCATTTAATATGTACTTATTAATACATAAGTATTAAGTGCACATAAATAAATGCATATGAGATTTATTATCCATATATCAATGTATAGGAGATTTATCAGCTCATGCAATTATGGAAACTAATAAGTCCCAGGATCTGCCTTCTGCAAGCTAGGACAGCTGGAAGTATACTTCAGTCTGAGTCCAAAGGTCTGTGAACCAGGGCAGTCAATGGTGTAAACCTCAGTCCAGAGACTGGGGAAGGTAAGATATCCAAACTCAACAGTGAGGTAGGAAGTAAAGGGAGCAATTCCTCCTTCTTGTGCATTTTGTTCTATTTAGGCCCCCAGTGGATTGGATGGCGTGTATCCACTTTGGGAAGGGTGATCTAGTTTGCTGAATCCACCCATTCAAATGCTAATCTCATCTAGAAATACCCTCAGACACACCAGGAAATACTATGGAACCTGGGCACCCGCTGGCCAGTCAGGTTGACACATGCAATGACCAATCACAGATAGATACAAGGTATGTTGTCTGGATATGCGCCTTCTTTGTCACTCGCACTCCCTGGGTTAGACATATGCATTCACTCACAGATCGTGGAGTTTACTTTGTGCAGTGTTCTTTCCTGACGTGACCTCTTGGTTCACTCCCTCACAACACTCAGATCTCCACTAGAAGCTTCCTCTTCGGAGAGGCCATCTTGGACTGCCCTAGCTGCGGGGCTCCCTTCACACTGCTTCCCTCTTCTTCAGAGACTTCAATCTCTACCAGGTCCCTCTACCACACGCACCTTCGCCTCACTCACATACAAGCTCGGTGAATTCACGCTGTTCCCTGTGGTACTCTCAGAATCTAAAACAATACATGGCACTTAAAAGGCCCTCAGTAAATATTCGTGGAGAGATTAAACTTAGGGAAGACGACTGCAAAGTAATAAGGAATAAAAGCCCCATTTGACAATGGTCTTCTTTTAATCCAAACGTTATATACAATATCGAGGTTTTAATGTTATGGAAATGAGTGATACTATCAAGGAAAATACTCCTGCCTTGTTCCATTTGCTAATCAGTGTGCATTTAACCTGGTTTCTTTTCCATTGCTCACCTGGTGGCATAGGACCAAAGTGCAGGTATAACTTCTTATAATAGTGAGACACTTCTGGAGGATTGCCTGGCCGTTGGAAAACTTAGCCGATAGACCCAAACAGGCGTCCAGGCATCAAAGGATGGTGACCAGACACGTACCTGTCCTATTTTATGCCAGATGGCAGGAGGTGTTTTTATAAAGAATTTTATAATTTTTGTAAAGAATTAGAAAGGGAAGCCAAAAGTTGGATGGGAAAATAGAGGTTGAAAAGTAAACAAAAATGATTCACACTTCCTCAGAAGACAAGGGAGTTTTCTTAAGGATCTGCCTGATTTCAAGAGAGAGCTGGGGTTTTCGTGTCATCCCCTCCCCAGTCCACGACCATCCGTGTGTTTCCATATTTCCTTTCTATGCCCATGTGGCAAAATTTTACCATTTCAGGACATAATGATGACAAAATAATTGGTGATGATACACCCTACCCCGAACATAAGACAGCTGTGCAAACCTTCAGACAGACCCAAGGGAGACTTGAGGCTTCAGTGCTTCCGAGAAAATCAGGACACTCTTTGATCAACCCCAGGAAGCCAACCCCCCACTCTCTTCAGCATCACCCTCCCAGGAAAGCCACAGATATATCGATTTCAGGAATGTACTAGCCAAGATATGTGCTGGATAAACGGGGAAAAGCAAGAGAAAGCCCTCATGAAAGAGCTTGGGGGCTGGCCGCCAAATGTAACCGCACCCTTTCTTAAGGGGTGTTTGTGCAGGTGCGGGGGCAGCCAATTCTGAAGGGACCTTTGGCCTTTTGGCCTGCCGTGGCCCTCTAGAGTTTGGCCATGCTGCACCGTGGCTTAGCCAAAGCCAAGCATAGAGGGGAAACCTACCTCTTCCCTTAAAATTAGTCTTTCTCTACGATGTGTAACATCACGCCATGTTTTGTTTTGTTTTGATTTCTTACATGATGCTACTTGGGCAAAATATTGGAGAATTTTTGTTTTTGCTTTTTCTCTCACCTTTGTTTTTTATGGAATGAAGCCTTTGAAAATTACTAGGCACCGGAAGCACAAGCAGATAGAGAATGGCACATAGTAACCCCAAAACAGATTCGATCAATCATGTATTTTGTACCTACTACATTCAAGACACATAGTAAATGGACCCTTGGGATAATGGAAGAAAGAACTGTAGAAATCGGGACCTTTTCCCAATAACGTTTTTTGAAATGTATTCTGTTGTCTAGAAACAAACTAGTGATGATTTGGAATTTGAAAAGGACATTTCCTCTTTAAAATTAGCATTCGAATGAAAATTAGACTAACCATGCTCCAGAAAAAGATGATTCCACACACATTTCTATCTTCTATTTGCCCCCATCTAGACCCACTTTCTATCCTTCTCCACCCTGTTCTATGCCTTAGGAGGCTGGTCTCTATGGCTATAATTATAACAAGGAACCTTTTGTCCTCTGGGTATTGGTGGTGTTTAGCCAATGGGAGGGTCTGGCAGGAAACTGGAGAAAGGAGAATAAGGTTGGGGTAGTTATTTCTCAGAAATCTTCCTATGGTCAATGAAAACCAACTCTGTCATTAGCCAACTCCTCTTCAAGTTGGTCTCATCCACATAACTCTTTTCCTGGGCTCCAGTAATTGTTCAATTTCTTTGCCTGTCAGCCCTGCATGTCTACTGGGCTTGTAGTTTCCCCGCAGCCTACTCATAGCTTTGCAAATACTCTCTTTATGAAACTCTCTTCAAGGGTCCTGCCTGCTTCATGCTAGGACCAGAGCTAATCCATATCTCAATCCTGCTAATGGAGGATACGGACCAGAGTGAGGTGAAGGAGCCAGAGAAGATAAAGAGATAGAAAGTACAGAAGAAAGAGCAAGAAACGTGCAATATGATCTTTATCTTGGACTAGGTGGCAGAGTGTGAGACACAGAGTCCAGACATAAAGGATTAATCATGAGCGCCGGGGCGGCTCAGCGGGTTAAGTATCAGACTTCGTCTCAGGTCATGATCTCACAGTTCGTGAGTTTGAGCCCCGCGTCTGGCTCTGGGCTGACAGCTCAGAGCCTAGAGCTGGCTTCGGATTCTGTGTCTCCCTCTCTCTCTCTCTCCCGGCCCCTTCCCATCCTTCTCTCTCTCTCTCTCTCTCTCTCTCCAAAATAAATAAACATTGAAAAAACTTTTTAAAAAAGTCTTCAATGGAGGCATCATCTTCTTGGACTGCAGGAAAAGAGACTGAAGCAGTTGCATGTATAAAGACCTTGTCAGTGTGTGGGCTGGAAATAAAGGTGGTTTATACCTGGTAGTCATGATTTTCATAGTGAGGCCATTTGCTAAAAGCAGATGAGATGTGAGGAAGATAAAGGATGTGAGGATTGCGTCGAAACTTTAGAATAGCCACTGCAGGAAGGGAAAGCGTTTTCTCTGATGCAGGGAAACTGGATTCAAAGGAAGTCCAGGTGATTCTGGAAACCATGATTTGTCATGGCATCAGTCCACCTAGGGGTGGTGATTTTTTTTCCCAGCAGCTCTCAGAAGTCCTGACAAAAGAATAGAAAAGCAGATAAACAAAAATGATCCAATGGGCAAATTCAAGACAAGAAAGAAGAGACTACTGAGGTACCAGTACAATGATTTAAAACAGTATGGGTTCTGGAGCTGGACAGAAACTCAGTGCAACTCTTTCCAGCCACATCGCCGGAGGCAAGGTATCTAAACTTTCTTGGTCATAGTTTCCTTCATCTGTGAATTGGAGATAATATAGTATCTAACCATAGAACTTTTTTTAGAATTAAATGTGTTATATACATGTAAAGTGGCTAATAATACCAAATGCCTAGAACATGCCAAGTAAATGTTACCTTTTGTTATTACTAATCAAGTGTTGAGAGTGGTTGGGGAAAGTAAGAGGTAATAATGGATTGGAGGTCTCGGCTAGTATGGGGATGAAATCAAGCCCTGAAGGAGTCTTGTGGACGGAAGAAAAGGAAGGAAATGACAGAATGGAGATCATAGTGAGGTCCGAGCTGAGTACTGGGGACAAGAGGAAGGGCTAAAGGCATAGAGAGTTGTTGATTATTGAAGTTTACGCTTTCAGAGGTGATGCAGAGTGTTGGCCTAGGCTAGTATCTTCAGACCTGTGGGACACAACGGTCTCCTCCACAGTCAGATGACACAGGACTGAGTCGGATCACAATACTCTCGAGTAACAAAGAAGAATGCCCTGAAAGTCAGACAATAACAATGGTCAAATTGGCAAAGGGGAGGGGAGAAACTCTTGATGGCATAGTCATGCCCTGTGAGGCGAGAAGAGCTGCTCTCTCTAGTCAAGAGAGCTGTGAGAAGATGGCATCCTTCGGAAAAGTTCCAGGTTTCCGTTAAAACGCAAAATGAAGTAATCCCAAACAGCAAGCCATAGAGTGCTTTCTCGATGAAGTAGTGTGTGACTAAATCTCAGTTTCGTTTCTAAAATATGTGTGTTTTGACTTAGAGTAAAATAAAGGGTGTGCTTCATTCTTTAAGTGGGAAAACTTAAAATGTACGTATGATAAAACATTTCCATACGTATATGTAATTATAAATAATCGTCATCACAGATACCAATTTTAATTTTTCCCTTGTTTGGTTTGAGAACCCAATATGAAAGTTGTTCTTCAGGGGCGCCTGGGTGGTTCAGTGAGGTAGGCATCCACCTTCGGCTCGGGTCAAGATCTCCTGGTTCGTGAGTTCAAGCCCCACATCAGGCTCTCTGCTGTCAGCGTGGAGCCTGCTTCGGATTCTCTGTCTCCCTCTCTGCCCCTCCCCCACTCACGCACGTGTGCTTGTTCTCTCTCTCTCTCTCAAAAATAGACATTACATGTTTAAGTTATACTTCAACAAAAGTTATAATATGAACTTCAATAGTGTACTGACACAAGCAAAACATTTCACTTGAAAGCCCTTCTTTATCACATACCACTCAAAAATAATGAAATAAATACTGAACCCCAAAAAAGGCTCGAAAGAATTACATAATATTACAAAGAGGGGTCATAAGTTTAAAAATGTGGTCAAGTTAAGTGAAGTTGAGAAGTGTTGGAAAGGATTTTGTGAAGAGACTAAAAATGGAGAGGAACTTGTTGCTGGTGTGGTGCTGTCTATGGCAGTGGGGAGAGTGGTGGAACAGTGAGCTTGAGGTGACAAGAGTAGGAAGCAGGTAGACGGGACTGGGGAGGCTGCACTGTAGGCGTGGTGACAGATTTCGAAGAGCACCGGGACTGACTGGACACAAGGTTTCATTGGTGGCAGGCAGAGGCTTCCAGGGGACCAGGGCCATGGTGAACTTGCAGAGTGTGACCTGCCCAATAGACCACAAGTGTTATTTGTTCTAGCATCTAGACAGAACCCTGGTGAGGCGCCATGTTGGTGACCCTGACGAGGAGATGGCATTATGGGGGAGGAACCACCATGTCTGAGGGCAGACTCTGCACAGAGAGTGGAGGCAGCTTCAGGGACCATTGCCTGCTGGTAGAATTCTCTGTGGCTCAAAGATACAGGGATCTGAGGTTTGCATGGCCCTGGGGAGTGCTACAGGGAGCTGGGGAGACTGGGCTCTGAGAAGGACGCCCCTGGCCACAGGTTAAACACAGGAGATTAAAGACAGAGATCGACTTGGAATGCCTCTCACATCCCAGTGTTAAGAGAGCAAATCCTAAGAGTTCCTATCACAGTCATTGTTTCCTCTTTTCTTTTCTTCTTCTTGTATCTAAGTCTGAATACAGATGTTTGCTGAACCTTTTTCTGGTGGTCATATCACATGATGTAAATGAAACCACCATGCTGCATGCCTTAAACGTATGTAGTGATGTGTATCAATTATTTCTCAATAAAACCGGAAAAAAAATAAACAAAGTAAGGAGAGTTTTTTAAAAGTGTAAATCTATAAGGAAAAAGCAAATAGAAATACTGGATTCTCCCCACCACCCCCCCTACCCACCAGGAAAAGACTGGATAATTCCTAGACAGCTTAGTCAGGACGGCTGAAAGGAACGTCAGCACAGCAGAGGGTCGGAGTCCCACGTGGGAATTACAGGAGAGTTTACAAACTGAACAGTGAGAGACACAGATCTATCCTCTATTTGACTCATAGAATAGAAACAGCCACACTCATAAGCCCCCGGCAGAACATTAAAAGACCATATTCTGGATGAACCGACCAGCCCTGTTTATCCAGCCTGGCCCAGTCACCCTACGGTGAACCCTTCAGCCGGCAGGCCTTGCACAGAGGTTACCTTTTCCAAATTTCACTTTCAAATATTAAATGCTGCCATAGATCATAAGATATCTGAGGAAAGCCTGAAAATGATGGACAGAGACCAAAACAAACAAACAAAAAGGCCCTGGGGGAGACAGAATGAAAAAAATGTTTTAATTATCATTAATGTCCTCATAGAGATAAGAAAAGATATTGAATCCATGAAAAAGAACATAATGCTATTTTTAAAAAGGAACATTCCAAGAACAAGAAAATTCTTGGAAGTTAAATATATGAGAGCACAAATAAAACACCAAATACAAGGAAGCTGGGAAAGGAGATAAAATATTTTAAAGGGTAAAACAAGGTATTTAAAAAAGAAGAAACTGAAGTACGAAATTTGGAGAATCAGACTAGTATTTTCAAAGTCCAAGGATTTTGATACCCAGAAAGAAGAATTAATTAATATGGTAGTAACAAAAGGCTTCACAAAACTATAGATCATGAGTTTCTATATTGAAAGGGAGGGCACCTTTTGGGATGAGCACTGGGTGTTGTATGGAAACCAATTTGACAATAAATTTCATATATTAAAAAAAAAAAAAAATTCAAAACTTGGAAAAAAAATAAAAAAATAAAAAAAATAAAACTTGAAAGGTCCTACCAAGGCTCCAACACAATACCTTTAAAAAAAAAAAGAAGAAGAAGAAGAAGAACCAAAACACTTTCCAAGAGAAAATACAAATCACACGAAGGGATAGAAATTAGAATGACAATGGCTTTCCCAGTGGCAATTCTGGAAGTTAGTGAGGCAATTAATTAATTCCTTCAACATTCTGAGAGAAAATAATTTTTACTTAGAATCCTACACCTAGCCAAAATTTCAAACTGGAAACTAAAATCAAGATATTTTTAGATACATTATGTGTCAGATAATTTACCTCCCAAGCTACGGAGCACTACTTGCTGCCAAAACAAAACAAAAATGAAAGAGATGTTAACTCAGAATCCAGAAAATTTGGGAGCATCGGGAGCAAAGAGAAGATTCTAAAGCCATCTAAAGAGTTAAAACTTACATGGGGCGCCTGGGTGACTCAGTCGGTTACGCATCCGACTCTTGGTTTGGGCTGAAGTCACTATCTCACGGTTTGTGAGTTAGAGCCCCACGTTGGGCTCTGTGCTGACAGCGTGGAGCCTGCCTGGGACTCTCTCTTTTCCTCTCTCTCTCTGCACCTCCCCTACTCACGCTCTCTCCCAAAAAATAAGAAAATAAACTTAAAAAAAAAAAAAGTTAAAACTTGCCATTTCCAAAAAATCAGGAATCGACATATATCAGCCTCTTAAGTTATGATACTGCACGCTGGAAGAACAGAGAACACAAGTCTTTAAAATTCTTAGGGAAAATAACTTTCAACCTGGAAATCTCTGTTCAACCGAACTATCAATCAAGTGTCGGAGTAAGTAAACATTGGTTTGTGCCCATGCTGTCTAGGGTTAGTTATTAGGACTATCATCTCCTCCTATGGGGAAGCTAATGGTCTCTGTCCTAAGGCCACACCTACCCGCTAGCCATTTGCAAGCAGCCTTATGATATATGGCACTAACTGTGCAATGTACAAGCAAAGGAGGTAAAAGGGGGGGATTTACATGAAGCAGATAGCAGTATTCCCTGGAGCTGTTCAGTTTTGCAACGGGACACATGCCTAGCAGGCATGGAGAGATCAACTCCTAAAGTAGGGTTAGGTCTGAAGGTTATAGACCCGTGAGATAATATTCAGTATCCTGTGTTTGGGGAAAAAGGCAAACAGCAATCTGCCACTTAATAAATAAGTCCAATTATCATAAAAATAATGCTGTGGCACTGTGCCTGCTGGCTACCTCAACATACATGTGCTGATCATATTTTCCCTCCTTTACAGACTTCTAATTCTAAATAAATGTGGAAAGAGTCACAAGCACAGTTTTTAGATTCTTCAAAGAATTACTCATTCTGGATTCTGGAGCATTACCCAACCTGTTATCTATAATTCATTAGTAAAAGCATAGGCTATGATCTCTTTGGGGTGGGGTAGGGATAAAAGAATAAAGTACAATGTGAGAGCTCACTGGATTGTATTTCAGAGGAAACCTCTCTGGACTTGATGTCTGAGTTAGCCAATCTGAAATTTAAAACCGCAAAGCAAAGCACACACCAATTAAATTCAAAAGAAAAGCCAATAAAAAATATTTCATCAGAAAATTTCAGAACCATAAAAGCTGTTATAAAGTGAATACCAGACATTTAAAGGCCTATAAACTAGATACGGATTTAGACTTTAACAATTATTTCAAACAAGATTCAGGTACCACCACATTTATGCACTTTTCAGTTGTTAAAGTCTCGTAAAGGTGTCTGGTGTATATCACCCTCTCCGCTTTTTCAAAAATCCTACCCTTCACCAGAAGTATCTTCCCTCTGATCCAGACCTGACCCGACCTCCAGAACCAAGTGAAAACTTCAGTATCTTCACCTAAGCCTTTCCTGACCTCCCTGTCCTATGGCTCTCATCTGCCACCCCATAGCACCATGACCTTGGTTCATGCCTCATGAAGTAGCAGGTCTTTGCTTCAGTTAGGTTTTAAGCTTCTTGAGAGCAAAAACCTTACCTTGGATTCCATGTATCCGACGGCACTTAGCTGAGTAGGGGAACATAGTAGGCCTTCAGTAGATACTCTCCAATTATGTTACGATGTGATACAACAGAAAAGGAATGTTTCTTTCCTTTCAGCAGGGCCAAGTGTTTCTTTAATTAGGAGCATGATGTACAACCACATATTCAAAACTTGAGCTAACCCTTGCCTCAAAAGGAAGTAAAAATGCCATACCATATTTTTGCGGACATGTTCATGACGTTTACACGACAGCATTTGATAAAGACTTAAAGAGTGTCTAAAATGTGGCTGTAATTCTACCCACTGCAGAAGCGGAGTTTGAAACTTTTCCTCTTGACATCCTTCTTGTCTTGCATGACATGACACTCGGCCAGGTTTCCTCCTACCGTCTGGTTATTCTTCTTCTATTTTAGCTAGGAGCTTTTTGTCCACTTGACCTTGAAACACGGGAGCTCCTCTAGGGTCAGTTCCTAGGATCACTTTCTACACTTTTTTCTAAGCTATCTTTTATCTAAGCCCATAGTCTCAAATACCATGACAGTTCTAAAGTTTACACCCAGAGCCCAAACATCTTTTCTGGGCTCTACAATTATATATTTAACGATCTCCTTTGTTTGAACATCTCGTAAGCACCTCAATTCAACTTACCCTAAGTTAAACTGATCTACTTACTTTCTCAAAATAGAAGAAATTCAATGAATGGCCTCACCACCTGCCCTGTCCTATGCGCCAGGAACTCTGATTATACTTGACTCTCTCGATCATTAATCTCCCCCAACTAATCTGTTGTCTGATTCCCTTTCCCATATCTGACCTACCGTCACGTAAACACATGTACCCCTCCATCTCCTCTGACGTCATCCCGTCCATCCCATTGTCATCTGTTGCCTGAGTTAAGCCAGAGCCTCGTAACTAGTCTCTCTGGAGCCAATCTTGTCACCCTTCCAATCCATCCTCCCTGAAACAACCAGCATAATCTTTTCACACAAATGTGGTATTACTTCCAGACTGAAAACCTTCCACTGGTTTCTCACTAGGCTTAAAATAATATCTGTAGTGGATGCTATGATGTGTAATCAGATCTTCCCCTTCAAAACCAAGCTTTCGTTCTCCCAGCTGCTGGCCAGGAAGCAGCTGATAGGTCTCAGCTGAATCTCTCTCCAGGACTTGGCCTCAGATAAGAAGAGCCACCTCAATCTAGATCACACACTCTTCTTCAGGGAAGTCCCCATTCAACCAGTAGTCAACTGGTCCTTGGGAAAGTATCGAGACCCAGGTCTCTCTCCTAAACTTATGATAACTCTGAAGGGCCCTCCCAGTTCCCTATAGGATGAACCAACAAGTTTCTTGAGCCTGTATTACAGTCCAGCTTATGTCTCTGCCCAGTCCTACTTTCTCCACTCTCTCATAGGTACTGATCCCTAGAGTGCTCACCAATAAACTTTGTGCACGTGAATCTGTGTCTGCTCCTTGGGGATCTTGACTTGTGATAACATCCGTCACACATGATCTGACCTCCGCTGACCCCTATGCCATACTTCCCCAAGCTCTCTACATTCCTGCCACTCTACCCTTTTAGTTCTTTGAATGTGGGTTTGTTTTTGTTTGTTTGTTTGTTTTTTTCTTTCTGCCTCAAGACCTTCACATGTTTTTGGCTCTACCTGGAACATTTAATGCCAGCTCACCTCTATTGCCCAACCCCTTCATCACCATCATTTCCTCGCCTCATCTAATTAACCCTTACTCTATATTCAAATCTCTACTCCAGTTCAAAGAAGTCTTCCTTTGCCCCCCAAGATTAGCCAGTTCCCCTTTTATCAGTTCTTATACTTATTATACTTTTCTTCCAAGGTACTTTAAATGTACTATAATGAGATATTTTGTAATTAATGGTAATATTTGTCCTCCTTGATGTAACATCAGCTACACATCTCTCTATTTTTTTTTAATGTTTATTTATTTATTTGGAGAGAGGGAGGGAGAGCACCCGTGCAAGTGGGGGAGGGGCAGAGAGCGAGGGAAAGAGAGAATCCCATGGGGCTTGATCCTAGGAACTGTGAGATCATGACCTGAGCCAAGATTAAGAGTCAACGGTTAAACCAACCAAGCCACCCAAGTGCCCCAGATCTACACCTCTCTTATTTGCTACTGTAGTTCTAGCACAGAACTTTGAACGTATTAGGCACTCAAAAAGTATTAACTCACCTTATGTAATATGTTCAATGATCAGTGATCTCACTGGAACTATACAGTCTAATCCTCTTAGGGTAACAGTAAATAAATAAAATGATACAATATACTTACCCAAGTCATATATATCTACAAAGGTCGATAGCTTATTTCAACCCCTGGTCCTCCTGATAATGAAATAAACCATCTCTCTCAGACTGCCAACAGAGAATTCCAGAAGTTACCCAAGAAACTATAACTACTCTGAAAAATTGCCAAAACCTATCCGCAAAGAAATCCAATAAGAGAAATCTTCCTAGAAATGTGTTGGGGACAACAAGAGGAGAGGGGTCAGGATTCAAAATGTGTTAGGAGGAGAACTGACTAACCCGAAAGAGAGCAAGGACTCTGAATAGTAAAGTATGTTCCAGGTTGAGAACAAGTGAGAAAACTAGGAATAGAGATGCCTACGTATGTTGGGGTAATGTGGAAGAAAGTAATATAGGCAAATATAACACACTTTCCGTTTTTATAATATAGGACATGATCAGCCTAAATGTGGCTCTTCATCTCTACCTAGAGTGTAGACACAGAAGATAATAACAAGTAGGATAATTATAGCAAGTCTGACCTTAAAATTATTGCAATCACCAAACATGCCAGTTTTCAGACTCTTCTAAAATCCAATTTTGTATGTTGGAGTTGAAGAGAGGGTTATTTACATGGGCGAGTCTTTCATCCAAGTTCTCACGCGGCACAGCTTTGGCGCACTGTGTGGTTGATTAATTCCAATGGAAGTTACCATAATTCTATCTCTGGGATTCCAGGATGAGTCAGCAAATAGATGTGAGGTAGTAACGGCTTCATCACTTGCCCTGTAGTAAGTTTCAGAGTGAGTAACCTTAAGAGCTAGAGTCAGGAGTCAACTTAGAATAGAAAATTATGGGGGAATTCTGAATCTAACAAGAATACCTGTGGGACAGTATATGTAGAGTCAGTATGAAATACATCAGTATCCAGGGACAAAAAGTTATAGGTAAGGCTTTGAATTATGAAGTCAGTGGCATGGGACGGAAGAAGAGGAATGTAGGAAACCAGAAGTTTCACATTCAAGACAGAAACTAGAAAGGAGCTGTAGATAATTTCAGAATAGACCGTAGAGTCAGAGGTCGAAGTTAGGAGTGCAAGAGGTAAGTTGCTAGTGCTGTGCTTAGAAGCCAGTGTATTTGGGGGCCATGAAGGTTCAGAGGGGTTGCTTTGGGGGCATTGCTATGGGGCGTTCCTGGAACTACCCTTCCAGCCCTTTTGTGTCTTTTCTTTGCCAGAGAACAATGTGGGTAGCTGATGAAAGGATCGATTGTACTCATTCATTGAAACCGACATCTTGGCTTATTTACAACCAAAATCACCTTCGTCTTTGAAAGGGACGTTGAGTATTCTTTTTAACGCAAAGAACCTGAATAATGGCCTCGACTATCGACTATCGTCTCCCTCTGTGCCAAAGGCACACTGAATGCAAGAAAAGCATCTGTGACTAATCAAAACAGGTTCACCGTCACCCCCACTCCTCCAGGCCCAAACACTTAACTGGAAGTTTCCTTGGCTGTGATGGAGCCTAATCCTGTTACAGAGAGTTTATCCAAGGCCTCCAGCACCAGGAAAATGACCCATGGCCATTGCAAGAGAGCCTAAGTGAACACGCAGTAGCCCCCAAAGTAACAGCAGTCTTTCGAGACACTTCTCTGTAGTGCTACGGACGGGTACAGCCTCGAAAAGGCAGAGAAGAAGTTGACGGCTGAGTACACATATTATGTGGCCAGCAAGTCCCCAGTGTATTTATTTTAAACTTAATGAAACAGGAGTGAGCTGTGCAGGGATACAAGCATAAGGATGACAAAGGGAATTAAGAAACCTAGGATGTGAAAGGAAAGACTAGACAGGAAGATAAGAAGAATGACCAATGGCCTTTCTCATTCAAAGCCCAAGGCCCTAGAAGCACTATCACAGAATGTTCTCCATGCAGCTTACATTTTTAACAGAGTGCCAGGCAAAGTTTACTCTCCCAGCTGTCCAAATCCAAAGGCTGAGTCTGAGAGCCAAGCTTCCCCCTCAGTAACTATACCACAAGGATGGGAAGAATACCAGAAGCATCAAGTTCCTGGCCCCATGCCAGCTGCTTTATTACTTATTAACTTATTTTATATAGCCTTCAGCATGGCAGGAAAAGCTTCCTTTAATTATCAACAGGAATGAAGAAGCCAAAAGGGGAAATCAGAGCCAGAGAGCTGCAGCCGCACTGATTACAGCTCAGCTCTTATCAAAGCTGATGCAGGGCCCAGGCTGTGCAGAAACGGGGCTGGAAGCCTGAGGCATGTGTGGGAGGGAACCTGGAAGGCACCACTCCGTGCTTGGTAATTCTGTTGGCATGAGTTCTCAACGAGGAGGGGATTGTTCTTCTGTCTCCTCTTCTTCCGGTTCTGGGAAGTTGAAGACCGAGGCCGCCAGAGAAAAATCATACAGACAAGATGCAACCTTCATATGAAGGAGGCCACTGTGACCGAGCAGGGTGGAGCTTGAAGGTTGTAGTGAGGGTAAGAGAAGAGGTCATTAAGCAGAGTCACTGGCTAACAGGCAGCCTCAAGACTGGGCGTAAGTACAAACATTACCATCGGGCCACCTTGTGAGCAAGTAGAGAAGGCGAGAATGTACTAGATGGGCTGGAGAGCACCTGCGAGCCCCTACCCTTGCCCAAACAAATCTCCCCTTCTGGCTTCTATAGTGTCTAAGAAATCATCATTGGAGAATCGGATACCCTACCTTCTCCTTAAGTTACTAACACCTTCTCGCGACTGCATGAGAAGGTGTTTGTCCCAGTTTTTACCAGCAAGAGCACTTTGGAGAGACGAGGGGAAGGAGACCCAACAGAATCTTGAAAAAAGATATTGGGAGAACTGAAAACAAACCACCCATTTCCCCAACTTCCAAGGTTCGTGGAATTTCCAGAATGTAGCATCTAAGGGATCTTCTGATTTTGTGCTACAGTACAATTCTGTTGTGGAGAAATGTCTTATGTCATGCCTTTGGTTAGCCTCCGAGGAGAAGACATACCAACGCAAGGCAACAGGGTAGACAAGAATGAGCAAACGCGAGGAGCCATTTTCATGGGCACCTACAGAAAGAAAGTCAGCTCTCTTATCTTCAGAAAACACTGGACCACCAGGACACAAAAAAAGTTTAATCCTGTGCGATGACTATCACAATGAAAGGCTAGACAGGGTGGGGAAAGTCATATGTGTCAGATGGCTGATGAAAGCTTACAGTTCCCTGCAGAAGGAGGAAAAGTATACTTGCAGAAAAAGAAGGTGTACTCTAAAATTTTGACTGTGAAATCTTGGTGAAACGGGCCAACATTTTAGGATGGGACAACTTTAAGGACAGGGTCACAAACCACAAAAAAAAGAGTTGAAAGAAATAAAATGACAAACAAGGTCAGGGGGATGACATTTCATGATCTCTGGCAGGAAAATGCCCAAACAAATAGGTGTGTGTGAAGCAGTGACTATAAGAGGAGAATGTATTAAGGGAAAATGAGAAAGAAGAAAGAAAGAAATTAAGAAAGAAAGAAAGAAAGAAAGAAAGAAAGAAAGAAAGAAAGGGAGGGAAGGAGGGAAGAAGGAAGGAAGGAAGGAAAGAAGGAAGGAAGGAAGGAAAGGAGAGGGAGAGAGAGAGAGAGGAGGGAGAGGGAGGAAGGAAGGAAGTCAATTTTACTTTTTTTATTTTTATAAGAAGTTAAATGCTCTTGTAAAAATGTTGGGCTTGCTGGCCAGAGAAATATAACTGGGAATCTGTGTGGCATGTACATGTTTTCATAATACGAGAGATAAAGCACATCAAAGGACTTGAACAAAATAATGTTGTACATATTATTAATAAACTGAATTTGTCCCCCTTATCCAAGACTGACTTCTCTCCCACAATTTAAGGGCATGCATCTTGGCCAGTGTCCAGGGAAACCTTTATGTTTTCAGGTTGCTGTTGTTTCCCTTAGTTGTAGTAGGATAGTTATGGTTTATGGTAACCCAGAATATATGCTGACTCCTGAGTATTCCAATCGGCCCTGATTCTCTTCTGTATCAACTTTTGTCTCCTAAAATGGTGCGGCCTTGTAGATAGTATAGCAGATGGCTGGGAGGGAGGTTCAAGACTGGTTTTCTTTATTGCCCCCACCCCCTGTTCTCTGACTGGGAGGAAAAAAACAAGCCCTGAAGTTTACTCACCACCATCAACACCAAATGCATGGCAGACCTCACACGCAAGTGTACAAAACAAATCAAAACCAACAAGCAAACAAAAAAACTTGACACTAGATGCCTCTGGGGAGGAACATTGGATAATTTCGTAAAAGGGTGGAAGACAGATTGACTTTTCGCTGGAGCCTTTGTACCTTTTCTCCTGTAGACTGTGTGCATTTATTCTATATTCAGAAGTAATTTTTAAATAGGAAATACAGGGGTGCCTGAGTGGCTCAGTCAGTCGGTTACACATCTGACTTCAGCTCAGGTCACACAGTTTGTGAGTTCAAGGCCCGCATCTGACTCTGTGCTGACAGTGTGGAGCCTGTTTGGGTTTCTCTCTCTCTGCCTCTCTCTCTGTCCCTCCCCCATTTGTGCTCCCTCTCTCAAAATAAATAAACTTTAAAAAAAAAAAGAAAGAGGGGCGCCTGAGTGGCTCAGTCGGTTAAGCGTCCGACTTCAGCTCAGGTCACGATCTCGCGGTCCGTGAGTTGGAGCCCCGCGTCGGGCTCTGGGCTGATGGCTCAGAGCCTGGAGCCTGCTTCCCATTCTGTGTCTCCCTCTCTCTCTGCCCCTCCCCCGTTCATGCTCTGTCTCTCTCTGTCTCAAAAATAAATAAACATTTAAAAAAAATTTTTAAAAAAAGAAAGAAATTTTAAAATAAAATAAATAAATAGGAAACACATAAAATACTTTGTGAGACACTGCTGATCAAAACCCTAGAGATTCCTGATCTCAAGGAGCTTACAGTATTGTTAGGGAGACAATATGATTTTAGAAGAAAAGAATAATAGATATTCTGTACTGGCCTTCTGCTAACTTGTTGCCTAATATTAGCTAAGTTATTTAGCTACTCTGACTTCAATTTGTCTATTTGTGGAACGAGAACGCTGAATAAAATAACCACCTTGCTCATTTCATTTGTCCATCATTAATTCCGTTACTCATTTTATTTATCTATTCAAGAAATTAAAAAAAAAAATTTTTTTAACGTTTATTTATTTTTGAGACAGAGAGAGACAGAGCATGAACGGGGGAGGGTCAGAGAGAGAGGGAGACACAGAATCCAAAGCAGGCTCCAGGCTCTGAGCTGTCAGCATGGAGCCCGACGCGGGGCTCGAACTCACACACCGCGAGATCATGACCTGAGACGAAGTTGGCCGCTTAACTGACTGAGCCACCCAGGCGCCCCCTATTCAAGAAATTTTTAGTGAGCACCGTTTTAGTTGTCTTTTCCTGTGCAGCCATCCCAAAACTTTGTAACTTAAAACACCAACACGCATTTATCTCGCAGTTGAGCAGAGTGGCGATCTGGGCAGGGCTCAGCTGTGTGGTTCTTCTGCTAGTCTCACTGGGACTCATTTGTGTGCGTAGGGCCAGCTGTCACTCAGCTAAGGTGCCTCTGCTTCTGGGCTTTGGCTGGCTACCAGCTGGGACGACATGGACCCCATGTGGTCAGCCAGCCTACACTTGTTCACACAATCAATAAACCAGGGCTGGACTTGATGTTGCCAACAGGGCACTAACCAATGTGACTCAAGCAGAGACTTGAAAAGTGCTTCTTCACTGGGACTTTGCCCCCTTGCTACTCCCGCGATCCCAAGAGTTTCTGCTGCCAGCAAATGATAATTATGAAAATCTGGGGTGAGATGGATCATAGGGCAAATCTCAGAAAAGAAATGATTAAGTCTCTACAATTATTAAAGTCAGGTAAACAAAACCTTCTTGAGAGAGACTCTTCCGGTCAGACCTTCCAAAACGTCTATTCAGATTTTTGTTACATTTTTGCCTTAATAAAATCTATTTGGACATCCAAATGACAGCATTAGCGTGTGTGGACTCTTTAAGAACTTAAGAGAAGCAGTGATTGTTAACTGACTTGCCTTACTGGGGCTCCTGAATTTTTTTTTTTTTTAACTACAGCTTGCAGAGCCATAAGATATATGACCACAGGGAACGGCAGGAATCAATCAATTAATAATGGGTTCTAAACACACACACGGTTCCTAGCACTGGCCGGCCAGACATTGCAGGGATAAAATGAGGCAAAATACCATTCCTTCCATCCGGAAGCTTGGCATGAAGTTAGGGAAAACAAAAACAAAAACGAAAACGAAAACAACCTTAACACATCAGAAGAGAGATAACAAATACCAGGTAGCAAACAAAATGAAGATGTTGAATCCACAGTCTGGTGCAAGTATAGCATTTCTCCAGGTGTTCCAGCTGTTCTTACACTTTCTGCTCCCCCCATTTCCTGCTGTGTCAAGTGTCCCATAGCAAATTACCCTGCGGAGAGGAAATGTTACTCAGTTTCACATCACTGGACTCTATCACACTCTCTCACACACCTGCTCACAGCCTCACATCCCTCACACACCCGTCATCACCCACAAAACACTCCCCTCCTCTGACCTGCACATCAGTCTATAAATTCACATCCTCGTCTTTCCGTTTAGCTAAGACGTCCCCCCGCCCCAAACATGCAAACCCAGAAGGAGGAGAAGATGGCACCTTTTTTAAAATACATGGGGGGGTGGGGGGAATGCACCAACAACAGTTCCAGCTTTTCTTCCTTTGGAGTAACTGTGAGGAGAAATCAAAGTCCACAGGGATAATGACCCAAAGAGCAGAAGAGCCTTAAGAAAGGAGGACTTCCCGCTAGAGACAGCACCTTCCTGGGGGTCAGAGGGCCTGAGTTCGAAAGATGATGTTAATACCTTCTCCCGTTATCATCTGAGGCCTGGGCACTGTGACTTTGAGTTTTCTTATGTTTCCAATGAAACTAATGAACATCACATCTCCTCCTTATTACAACTTTTCAATGTAATATGTAATATGGCAAATCATTCTATAAGATTCAAATAGTCAACGGGTTAACAGCTATATAAAACCAGAGGCGAGACTCAAACTATTTATTGACGGATGTGTGTTGGCACGGACTGATCAGAGAGGACACTTAGCCCCCAAAATAAACTCTGTCTAGAGGTACAGGGGTTTACCAGCAGAATGCCAGGCTGCTTTAGTGGCTCTCCGTAGAGTGTTGGGAGTATAAAACACAGACAAAGACACAATGCCTTCTGTGGGGCCCGCCCTGTTCAAAAAGAAGATATTCATCCAGGCACACGTAGATGCCTACTGGTAAGATGATTTTTTTTTTTCGCCGCAACTTAAAATCTAAAGACAGCATGATCGTAATAAAACACTACTAAACTGTGAATTACCACACGATTTTAACAGTCCCATTTGCCCCCACGCTTAAACGTTTAGAAGGCTGCGGCGCGCTTTCACCTCTAAACCGGAAAAGTAGCAAACGACTCTCTCCCTGAGTGCCCTGTCATTGTCAATGCCAACTGAAGTTTGCTTCCTTCGGGCTAACGATCAAAGAGGTTGCAGAAGAGATACTCACACACCGGAAAATACCGCTCGCTGTTACCCTAAATCGGATCTACGGCTCTCTAAGCCAGGGGACTTCAGAGTAACTAATAACGTCAGATGCGTTCTCCTCTGAAATTTAAAAAGCAACTTTCGGCCCCGTAAATGCCTAAAAGCCCCACTGCTAGGACTGATGCATATCTAGACATGTCTGGCAAACCACTGCACTGGATTTGCCAGCTGTCTGTTTGAATGAGGGATGAAGAAACCTCCCAGGGGAGAATTCATTCCAAGGGAAGAAAAGGTCAAACAGATAAGCATGGCCTCTGGGGTCAGGGAAGGGACAAGTCTAAGGTCGGCATGATGTTTGTCACTAGAATTTGAGTCCTGTGGATGTGGTGGGGATAGGTGGCTGTAAGAGGGAGAATTTGGCGTTTTCAGCTCTTAAATTTGGGGCCATAAACTGCACGGCTCTGGTAAACCTCTAACCCCCCACATACAATACCACCCTCACTCCACCCACCTCGGACCTCAAGCTCTGTAGGACACTGTGACATCCAGAGGGTGCAGCAGTACTCAGGAGAAGCCCCATGAGTGCCCAGCAGATGGCAGCGGTGCCTGGCCCAGGTAGCAGAGTCCGTGAATATCCTACACGCCACAAGAAAATTGTTCAGTGCCCAGAGGACACCACATGACCGCTCGCTGGACCCCAGAGCCCAGGCTGGAGGGGTTGTGAGGGAAGGGAAGCCCAAGATTCTGGGATACACATTGATTATTGAGAATGTTGGATTGCCTCCTTCGTCAGGACTCCGTAGCCTGGGATCTCGCCCCTTGTCGAACTCCTCCCATTTCCTAGGTGTGTTTAAAGGCCATCTCTAAGCCGATGACTTCAATCTTGTGTCACCATCCCAAACTTCTGTAGTGCACTCCAGACTCCTGTCTAACTGGACACTAGGCTTATCGCCATGTGGATACCGAACGGAAAGTGCCGGAAACTGAACTCCTAACCTTCTGCCCTCAAAAGCTGCCCCCTTCCTTATCCCCACTGATGGGACTGTCTTTCATCCTTCCGAATGATCAGGCAAAAAATTTTGCCATCATCGTTACCTCCTTTCTTTTCCTCACCTTCACGTCTAATTCATCAGCAAATACTAACCTCCAGGAACTGCTTAACTGTCTTGGCAGCTTCTACTTTTGGTCTAAAGAACCACATCTCTTTTTGCCTGGATCACTTCAACACATCAAAGCGTGGAATTGGAACTCAAACGCTTATCTTTCTAGTGCCAGAAGACAGGAGGGAGAAAATAAGCCAGCAAGTTGGTTTCCATTAAAAGTCTGAAATGAGAAAACTCATGAAATGACCTCTATAAGGACGTGCGTGTCACACATCCCTCAAGGAGAATTCATGCGACACGGGGTCTCTCCTGTGAAAATCTTACTGTTGCTTCTGGGTTCAATACACGTCTGTCCTCACATTCCATTTTTCTTAACAACACTACCCTGTAGGAGGCATCTTCCGGCCCTGAAACCCCACAGCATTTACAGTACATATAGTTTATCCAGCATTTGATTTCACTCTATCTTGGATTGCACAATAATCTTCTCATGTGTGTTAATTTTGTTGTTCCAGCTAGAAGATGAGGCAGAGGTCTTGGCTTGAGCCAAAAGTGGGATTTGGCTGTAACTGAGGCCTGGCCCATATGATGATTAATCGGTGTGGCCATCATAAGTTATTTGTATATTAAGTTTTTGCCTAAGAAAAATTTGAGTGGGACACCTGGGTGGCTCGGTCAGTTAAGCCTCTGACTTGATTTTGGCTCAGGTCACGATCTCACAGTTTGTGGGTTCGAGCCCCATGTCCGGCTCTGCACTGGCAGTGTGGAGTTTGCTCGGGATTCTTTGTCTCCCTCTCTCCCTGTCCCTCCCCCACTCATGTTCTATCTCTCTCTATCAAAATAAATAAACAAATATTAAAAAAAAAAAAAAGAAGCAGAAGAAGATTTTGAGCACGTGGGTGTGTGCATTCCAGAGTGCGTAAGGGGAAGATTGGGAACTGGGGAACGCTTGGTGTCTGACTTCAGATATTAGTTCCCTGCTCAGCCTGTGGATTCAGGTCTGAGCCCAACAGAGAGGAAATCTGCTGAGGCATTATTTTCTTGGACAAGCCTTGAGGGAAGGGAGCTAAGCTGTTCTGCTTTGATGTCTACGTGCCCAAGAGAAGCAGAGAACAGGTGAGCCAAGCACACTACCTGCTCCTTACGGTCTCAGGCCTGCTCAGGGAGGGTCAGGGCTACCAAAAGCAAATTTGGATCCCATTAAAGAACCTTTCAGACCTCCTTCAAGGACACGTGGGCTAACGTGCTTATTAGCAGTTGACGTTGGCAGATTACATAGTTGGGCTGGCTCCTTCTTAATCTCCAAGTAGTCATTTGTACAAACTTCTCCTCCTCTCTGCCACTCTGGTACCTCCCAGGTTGGTAAATGAAGGACGGAGCAAGGGCACCCTTGTCAGATATGACACCCCAGGAGGGCACTGAGAGAAGTGGCAGTGGTCTGTGACTGCTCCCATGTGACGTCAAGCACACGGGTGGGAAAAAAATGAGAAGGTTGTTCACAGGCACTCACAAAATGCGTCCAGCAAGGAATATCTTGGTGGGGCATTGAGGATAGTGGGGAACTGTATGGGATTTTAGCTTCCTACCTTTTTCAGGGAGTTAGCCTGATCTGGAAGAATTTAAATTATTACATTTTCGGTGGCCTTGCTGAATCCACAGACAAGTGAGGCATGGGAAACCAGAAGCCAGTGCAGATTCCACAGGTGGAAGGCCCAGGGTGCTCACTTATCTGAAGTGTCCCAGACCATCAATACAGTGGTCAGATTTTTCAAAAACAGAAATAAGTAACAGGTGCCCTTTTGAATCAGAGCTATCAGAAGACAACATGGGGGTCAGATCCAATTTCTAGTAGTGGAATTGGGAAAGCCATAAACATCATTGAATTTAATTTTCCTTAAAAAATGTGTGTATATATATATATATACACATATATATACATATGTACATATGTATATATACGTATATACATACATACATATGTATATATGTATATATATACGTGTATATATACATATATATATATATACACACATATAATTGTACTATAATGCACTGTATCAGAATACTGATGATTGGCTGAGCAGTCTAAGGCACCAGACTCAAAACTGCAATGCACTGTAAACTTAAAATATTGTTATTCACATAATAATGTATCTCTACACATAACCTAAGATTGAGGATCGGGACAACAGTTGGAATAATTTAATTTTTTTTCTGAATTAACCTCTTTAGCTAAATATTTATAACAAAGCACAGTTGGTTGATTTTCCAAGCCACCTGGCCTAACTTTATTAAATTAAGTTAAATTGAAAAGAAGTCCTAAGAAATAAGCTCTTGGCCTTAGCGCATATTTAAGGCCAGTTCCTCATTGGTAAAAAATGCCCCGCCCAGCATGGGTGTCTCATCAAAAACAGACAGGAGAAAACCAGAATTTGTAGTTTACCTTACTACTTATAAAATCAAAGATATCCCAGGTAAGTGATCTTGTCTCTTATCCTGTTCAGTGTCTTAATTCCAGATGATGCTTTATATTCTTTGAACATTTTTGTGTCATTTGGCCTCTTCATCTGCTCTCATTTGTCCCTCTCCCAACTACAAAAGTTAAAGGACCCTGCTCAGTGCCCTCTTTCCCTGAGACATTGACATCTTCTGCAAGGAGAGGCAGCATTTCTTAGACTTTGGTTTCATGGGGAAGAGATCACTTGGTGGCTTTTCCGAATATTGCTATTATCACATTTTCCAACCTAGAGAAATTAACCACAGCTCTCACTTTGGTTCGGGCAGAACATACAGAACAGTGGAATACTCTGTTCCCATCAGGCATTTCCCTGACCAGGTCATTCAGTTTGTGCCATAATCTCAACGACATTTCAAAGTGCTGAAAAAAAAAAATCACATTCTACCTTACATGGATCTTTTATTTTTATTTCTTTTTTATTAATACATAATTAACATACAATAAGACATGTAGATCACATCTGTATATACCACCTAACCTGCTGAAACAAGGTATAAAAGTGTGGGTATGAGACAAATTCGTCAGCAGCACCAAGGACAAAATGGTAAATCTGGGTTTCGTACAGCTCCTCCCTGAGCTAGCTTTTATGCCACACACAGTAGATGTCCTGAGTAAATGAGATTCAAGTACAATTTGTAAAGAAAAGAATCTCAACACAGAAACTCATCAGGCCAAGTCTGATGCTAATTTGGATGTCAAATATTTCATAAATTTGTACACATCCTTAGATATTTTCTGATTACAAAGTAACTCGTGTTTATTGCAAAAACAAAAAATCGGAAAATACCAAAAACTCTTAAAAAGAAAATACAAAAGGCAATTTTACAAATGTAAAATATTATGTCTTTGTAATAAAAAGATCATCCACAATCCTATTATGCAGACAAAATCACTATTAACTCTGTGTCTTACAATCTTCTTTTAAATACACGTTTGATAGGTAGGTATTAGTATGTGTGTGCTTTTTTTTTAATTTTTAAAAAATGTTTTTATTTAGTTTTAAGAGAGAGAGAGAGAGAGAGCACAAGTAAGGGAGGGGCAGAGAGAGGTGGAGACACAGAATCCAAAGCAGGCTCCAGGCTCCGAGCTGTCAGCACAGAGCCCGAGCGGGGTTCGAACTCATCAATTGCGAGATCATGACCTGAGCCAAAGTTGGACACTTAACCGACTGAGCCACCCAGGTGCCCCTGTATTTTTTTTTTTTTTAATGGGATCTTACTATGCATACTGTTTTATGTTGCTAGGTGAAATAAGGAGTTTCTGATTTGAAGTTCAGCCCCCACTGCACATGCTTCACATCTCTCATCATAGAGACTGGAGCTCACCGGAGAAGACAGGCTTCACGACAGATCTCAAGGCCACCTCGCCCAGGACCCAGCCTCAGGAGACGTCTGCCACCAAGAACCCCTCATGAGCCTATTCAGCATTTTATAAACCGTCTGGAAAACTGACAGGAACCTTCTGAATGTCGAATTCAAGACTTGTGAAACATTGCCGGAAATTTAGGTATCAATATGCATAAGTGTCTGTCTCCTGGCCAATTACTGAGCTCCCCATGTGAGCAAATGCTTCTCAGCAGTTCCTCGCATGAGATGTTTGCTGCTGATGCCATAATCGTCTGCCTGCGTGAAGATCAGTGTGGGGCTAAACGAGCATTTCTAATGCTGTCATCGAAACTCAGTGTGATTCTGAGATTGGGCACCGAGGAATTGGATTTCCAAGACAAAATGACTGCAGTATAAACCGACAAGATAAACTTCTATGGGCAAATTTATGCAAGGTCATTATTTTACCTATTGCTTTGGTTAATATTTTCTCAGGCCTTCAAGCCCCATGTTTCCAACTTACTGCACCTTCAGTATGAAATCCCTTTTTAGTTTTTGCAAACAAACATTAGCTTTTGAATCTTCAAGTAACACTCCCCCAAACTATAGATATATTTCCCCTCTTGAATAGAACAGAGATCCCAAGAAGAATAAAGTAACAAGAGATCCTCTCCAGGCACTGTGTGAGCCCGGGGGCTGTGTTAACAAAGGGAGGGGAGGGGAGAAAAAAAAAAAAAAGAAAGAAGAAACTGATTCCAAGGATATTCAGCAGAAGAAAGCCTGTGATTCAGCAAAAGAAAGCCATGGACGATTTTGTTCAGCTCACAGACATGCGGATCACTGCCGCTGGGAAAAGACGGCTCCCTAATCTCAGGCTTCTCAGCCTGCCAGCAGCAAGGAACATTACTCATAGCTATTCTTTCTTTTTAGGAAATCCAGCTCCAAGGGAAGATCCCATGCTGTCTAAAAGAAGCTACCTATGAAGAAAAATGAGAACAATTAAGCCCTCAATCGGTACAAGAAACTTTTAACAGCTGAGACCCGAAAACGAAAATGGAGATAATGCTAATGATTATGTTTTATAGCCTCAACTTGCCTTACATCTGGAAGGGTTCCAAAGCCCTCAGCAGGTTGTCACATTGATAGAAGGGGCCCCTGCTGAGACGCAGCTGCTTCTGGGGAAGAGTCGGCATCTGGAGAACAGCTGCATATCAATCCCTGACATACGCAGAGCAGGAAGGCCAGAGAAGCCCTCTACAAGGGCGCCCCTTCTACCTGGAGCCTCCTTCCTTGGCTCCAAGGATTCAGAAAGGCTGAGGCGTCACATTTGCTAACTAACGGAAGTGCAATAAAAGTTTAACTATCGGTAAGCTTTGGGGAAGGAGACGGTCTGGACAGTGAAGCTTTCTACTTGGCCGAAGGGCTCTTGACACATTTTTAAGCACCCACTTTTGTTTAACATTGCAGATGAAAACTTATCTAACATGTATCGTTGGATTCTCTGACTTTCCCAATTCAAATTAACCAGAAAGCCCTGATGTTACACTTTGAATTCATCCACTATCCATCAACATGAAAAGATTTATGATGTCTCAGTGGGCTTTTGTCACGGGGAAGCTTCCAAAGCATTCTCTGTGTATACCGTTGTGCACGTGTTTACGTGCACGCGCTCACACACAGGCTTAGGGAGAGGGCGGGGAGAAGGGAGGGAGAGAGAGAAAAATGACATTGTGACAGGAATTAGCAGACTGCATTGCTAGTTCCACCCTTCCATTAACTAGCAGTGTGACCTTGAATTAGTCACCTCAACTCTGTGCTAAAATGAGGAAGGCTTATTAGATGTTCTTTAAGGTCAAATATTAATGTTGGTGATTAAGAATTATACTACTCCAAATTCCTTTCTTCTTCTCCCTCCTTTTCTTTTTTTTTCTTTCTATTATTTTCTCTTTCTTTCTTCTTTCATTTTTCCTTCCTCCCTTCCTTCTTCCTTCCTTCTTCCTTCTTTCTTTCTTTCTTCCTTCTTTCTTTCTTCCTTCTTCCTTCTTTCTTTCTTCCTTCTTCCTTCTTCCTTCCTTCTTCCTTCCTTCCTTCCTTCCTCCTTTCTCCTTCCTTCCTCCTTCCTTCCTTCCTTTCAAATCCTATGATAACATTATTAGAACACCTCCTAATGATCCCATTTCCCCAGTTCCCCACCCCCCTCATTTGTTAATTACATGTGTTGGGAAGATAGGAAAGAGAGAGATCGCCATGGACCAGAATAGCCTGGAAAGGCTTCTTGGAAGCAGCGTATGAGAAGCTGTAAGATTCGGATTAAAAGCACGGGTTAAGGAAGACAAGCTAGTTGCGACTGCAGTATGTACAAAGGGAAGGGCACAGGATACATCTGGTCTGCACAGACAGGCACACGCAGACCCAGGGCAGGGGTCATGCCCTTGGATACCCCTAGGGACAGCCGAAGCAGTCCAGGGCTCTACAGTAGGGAGCAGGCAGACTGTAGTGAACTAGAGAGCCTGGACCCAGCCTCAGGACTTCGATGGAAATTTTATAAAATATCGACCGAGCAAAACAAAGAGATCTCCAAGCAAGATAAGCCCATAAGACCACAGTTGGTGACCTGGCATAATTATTTAAATGGCTTGTGGCTTTATTTAAAAAAAAAAAAAAAAAAGAAGGAGAAGAAGAAGTAAAAGGAATCAAAATTGCATGGCCTTCATAAAAAAAAATAAGTCAACTTAAGGTCTTGATGAATAAAACATGATGAGGTTAATTTTAAATCCCTTTTATGCTATCTGTCTCCTGGAGAATTTTCCATTGTCCTTGTACAATAATGTAAGTTATCACATTGGGGCTTTTTTGCTCATCTATAAATAGCTCCTTCACCCATAACCCAGGGATGACAGTCTACTTTTATTATTTAAACACGTCTCCAACTATGAACAAGCTATTTCCAGGAAGTCCAAATTTCGCAGCAATATTGCTGTCAGTTAGTCTGAGATGCATATGTTGGGCAAATGTTGCAATAGAGACCGTTTCTGTGCTGAGCCTTATTGTGATTCAGCAAAAGAATGAAAAATGAGAAAGAAAACTGGCACCGTAGGGCTAGAAAGAAATCTTGGCAGCCAGTGCTAAGAGTAATTACCAAAATCAGGAGCCAGAAGCGTTCATGTTTGTTCTTCAGAGGGTCCCCAGGACTGAAGACAGGCCAAGAGAGAAACAAAACCGTATTGTAAGGATCCAGATTGATCAACTCTGTTTACAGTTAGTTATTTGCTTCTGGAAATTCAATGATCCCTTCTAGGAGAAACCTGGTCTAGGAAAAGAGGAAGCTGCAGCCGTCAGAATATTAGAACTTCCATTCTAGAGGGAGGCTATTACTAAGCTGGAGCTATAAGCAGAGAACTGTAGGCTGAAAGGATTGCGTATCTCCAACAGTGTTGGCAAGACTCAGCTGAGGGCACCCTCTGAGGCAGTCACCCCCCACCAAGCACCCCACTACCGGCCACATACCCGAGCCACATTTGGCTACCTACCCAAGACCCCAACAGACTACGTTCAAGGCTGGGCCCAACCCTGAGAAAGGCTTGTGGCTAATCATGGGTGTGGATTTGTGAACAGTTCTGGATTGGATTGAGCTCTTAGGTCAGCCTTGAGAAACCCAGCACCTGACCACCGAGGTGCCGTCCCAGACTGCCAGGCCCCTGGCCGTGTCCCAGGAATCTGCTCACCAGCAGCCTCAGACAGACAGCCTCTCCCTGGAGCCTGCCCCAAAGTAAAAAAACATAAAATAAAACCAAGAACGCATGATTAATCCAGAATGAAGTTACCTCCTTCCCCAGAGACTGGTGTCCCGTCATCCACCAGAGAAGAGAAATATCTCCAGAACGCAGCTAACCCAGGCATTCGCTGCCTCATTCTGACACTTTCAAATGTCCTCTGCCCCAGTGTGGCAGTTGAGAGCTCGGGCTCTGGAGTCACATACATGCCCTGGGATAAAACCCTGGTTCTACGGCTAATTGTAACTCAATTCCTTTCTGCCTCAGTTTCTCCCCGTCTACAAAAAGATGCAATAGTATCACTACCTCCTCACAGAGCTATTGTGAGGGCGAACTGAGACAAGGCATGGAAGCCCGAGAACAGGGCCTGACATGTAAGCGCTCAGTAACAATTGGCCATTCTTACTTTCATCCTCTTTCAGGGGAACATCGAGACGTAGCTCTTTCCGAGAGACTGGCCTGCCACACTCAGCTCTGTTGGCTGTCATGGTCGAGCATTTCAGCCTCACAGGGTTAAGTGCTTCTGCTCCTCTGACCTCTCTGCCAAGCCTCCCTCCCCTTCCAGACCTTTCCGTCCTGCCCTGAGGAACCCCTCTTCTATGGGATAATTTTTCTACCTTTCCTACAATCTGCCATCATCTTGGGTCATTTATGCATCTGTATGAATGCTGTTACCTACAAACATCAGATCTAGGATCGCAAACTTCGATGTCACCCAGAGCAAAGCAGGGAATAGGGGTGAACAAAACAAGCCAACCTAGCAGTGTAATGAGATTGGCAATGGCATTAACTGAGAGGGGCAGGGAGGGAGCAGGCTAGAGACTTGAAAGCACCCCATCTCGACACAAGCAGGATATGCCCCAGGAGAACGCAAATTTCTAGAGAAAATAGAAATGCAGGATTCTTCAATGTTGGCAACTGTTTCAGCTTAAAAAAAAAAAAAAAAAAAAAAAGCAGAATGCAGGCCAAATAAAATAAGTCTATGGGCCAGATTCTGCTCTTGAGCAGGCAGGTTGGAAACAATGCCTCAGCTCCCTGTTTCCTAGGCAGCATCATTTTCTCTTGAGCTCGTTATCTCTGCACCATCCTCTAGGTCTGTCTTCCGATCCTGTTTTCATCTGGGAGGTTCTTACACATCCCCCCTGACTCCTCACTTCATATTGCAAGGGTATTATGATTTCCTACTTGTTACATAATTCTTTTAGTGTATGTATTTATTTTGAGAGACAGAGAGAGAGAGAGAGCACAGGCAGAGGGGGGGCAGAGACAGGGAGAGAAACGATCCCAAGCAGGCTCCGCGCCGTCAGCACAGAGCTTCATATCCCATGAACCGCGAGATGGTGACCTGAGCCAAAATCAGGAGTCAGACGCTTAACCGACTGCGCCATCCAGGTGTCCCATATAATTTCCTGTGTTTAGCTTCCCATTTACTCCTCTGGAGTTCCATCTAGGCTGTAAGCACGATAGAGGCAGGCACCTCGCCTGTCTTCTTACCACCATATCCCCCTCACTCAGCGGAGTGCCTGGCACCCTGGAGAGGCTTGGAAAACACTTAAAAGGAACCAAAAATTAATCTGTCAACCCCTGCTTTGCCCTCTAACCTCAATGCCGAGATCCACACACATTCTAGATTCTGTCTTCACCCGGATAGACCCTCAGAGGCTGAAATTTGCCACATCAGTGGCGGTTTTAAAAATATATCCATAAATTCTCCCTTCGAAAGAGGTGGAGCTCACTTTTCCTTCCATTGAGTAGAGGCAGGATTTAATGGCTGCTTCTAACAACAGAATGCAGCAGGAGTGTGATATGCCCCTGCCAAGATTAGATTATAGAAAGACCGTGTTAGTCCATTCGGGAAGCGACAACTTCCCACAGACCGGGTGATTTACAAACAACGGAAAGTGATCGCTCACGGTGTCGGAGGCTGGAAATCTAAGACCAAGGTGCCAGCCTGGTCTGGTGAGGGCCAGACTTGTCGCATCGTCACGGCGTAGGGGTTAGGAAGCTCTTTGGAGCCTCTTTTATAAAGGCATTCACCCCATTCACGAGGGCTTCACCTCATGACCCAATCCTACTCCTAATCTCTTGGAGGTTATGTTTCAGTGTGTGAATTTTGAGAGGACACATTCAGGCCCTAACAAAGACCGTGGCTTCCTCTTGGGCTCAGGCTCTGCCTTCCTCCGTCTTTCTCTCTCCCTCTCCTTCCTCCTCTTGCCCCACCCACCCTTCTGCTTCTCTCTGGACTCACTTGCTTTGGAGGAAGCCATGTTGTGGCAGTTCTGTGGAGAAGTCCACGAGACAAGCAACTTCAGCACCTGCCAACAGCCCTTCGAGGGAGGGGAAGAGGATCCTCCAGACCCAGTCAGACCTCTAGGTAGCAGCATCCTGCACTTGCAGCTGGACCGAAACCGTGAGACACCTGCGCCAGAACCTTCCAGTTAAGCCACTCCCTGATTCCTGACCCTGAGAAGATGTGTGATGCATTGTTTGTTTTAAGACTACTTTTGTGATACTTTATTACACAGCAAGAGACAACTGATAAAACACCTCAAAATGGAAATAATCATTATCCTTCCTCCTCCCCTTCTCCCTCACTTTCCAAACTTAATCCTCCTCTGATGTCCCCTGGTTCTATTAACGGCTCAATCCTTTCAAGTTACAAAGGCTACAAAGTCAGGGTCCTTTTTGGATCTCCTCCATGCTTCCCTGCACTCCCTATCTAGTTGACAGTCCAGACTCCAGACTAATACGGCAATATACACTACTCAGTTCCCACTCTCTTTTCCTTTTGCCACCTTCCCCCTCCACGCCCTCCTTACTCTTCTCCTGGGCGTCCTAACTCATTCTTTTAGCGTTGATTTTTCCATAACACATCAGCCAGACTTCTAAGGAAATTTTATTAAAATAGGTCATTTTCATGATCAAAAACTTTAATAGTTTTCCATTATGAATGGAAAAAAGCCAACTGTCTTAGAACAATACAACCTGACCTGAATTCTCTTTCCAATCTTACTCTCCACTGCCATTTTTCATATATTCCAAGCTCATGCAACAAACACTTCTGGAATAGTGTTATGGTTTGTTGATACTTGTTCCAGTTATCCATTGCAGCTTAAATACTACATCTTAGTAGTATTTAGCGACTTAAACAACCACTTTGGTTCGATCGTGATTCTAGGGGTCGGAAATTTCCACAAAATTTGATCGGTTTGTCTCTGATCCACTCAGCATCGGCTAGGCTGGAGGAATCTTACTTCCGAGGTGGCTTCTTCACCTACACATCTGCCACCTTGGTGCCCCTTGGCCCTTCTTTCCACAAGGCGTCTCTCGTCTCAGAGCTCCTCCCCATGACTTGGGCATTTTCCTGGCGGTCTCAAGATAACCTGGTGGTTATCCTTTTTTTATGGTGACTAGTTTCCAAAAGGGAGTTTTCTAAGACTAAACATTCCAAGTGACTCAAACTTCTTATGACTTCTTCTTGGGAGTCCTGTAGCATCACTTGCTTATGGAATGAGTTTCAGGGATAGTCCAGATTCAAGACGAGAAGGCTTTACAAGAGTGTGATTAAGTTTAGGTGTTATTCTTTGAGCGGGGTGGGGTTATCTTTGAAGCTAAGTACCACTGTACTCTTTATGCCTGGGGGAACCCTTAGGATAATTTGGAGATATTGGGAGGAAAGTTCCAAAAAGCAAGACAATGGACAGCTATTAATACCTACACAAGCTTTTATTTTCCTTAGAACTCAGGAGGAAGAAGTGGTGAAACACATTTAAAAAATGTGCTGCCGCTCCTTTTTTAGAGAAGAGGGCAGGAAAGAAGCACAAGAAATGGAGTTGGATTTTAGGAAAACAAACTGGGGACAGAAATATAGCAGGTTCATCCAAAGCGCATACCTGATCGACCTACCCACATACTATCTCTACTAACTAAAATTTCACTTTAGATAGTAACTTTTCAGTCCATTTATAGCCTGGGTAGAAATGGACCAAAGTCTTCCTGTCCATTGCTAATCTAAATCAAATCACTCTTAATACCAGATGAGCCCCCTCTCATCCGTCCAACTGGGACACGCCCGGCTCACTATGATTCTTTATTTCTTGCAACATATACAGTTCATGTCTTAATCACACAGTGTGTCACAAATCTTTGAGTATTGTCATCGTATGTTTTAATGGCATCAGAAAAAAAAGTCGAGCAGGAATGGCAACGAGATATCATCTAAGCTGATTCTTTTGTTTTGAGGTGGGGACAGAAAGGCTCAACATGAGATTGAGTCGCTTGAGCAAGGTCACACCAGAGTCAAAGAGCTAAGCTGATCTCCAAGTTCCATCTTTAATGCTCTGTCCCCGTCAGAGTACGTATGTTCATCAGTCTGGTTTCTCCAGGGTTGGGGTGGGGGTGGTAAAAATCTCTTTGAAAGTTAAAAATTCCTTCTTTTTTTTGTCTCTGGCATGTCACTTAGCAGGGTAAATGGTAAGAGCTCAATATGTACTATGATTTGGGGACTGGAAGATAAAGATACATCCCCCTTTAGTCCAACTATAAAATCGGTCAATGAGGACAGTGCTGGAGTTAAGCCATGTTTCTGGCATCCTCCCAAAGAGTAAAGAGAGGATAAAGCTCCCTGAAAATTGAATACAACAGAATCTAAACATCCAAATGATTTGTGATAAGATCTACACCTAAGATGGGGGGGTATCTATTGAAGGTGAGGAGAGAGCAGCAGCCCCATATCTATGGAGCCCATGGTGGGAGGAAATGGGGCAGTCACCAAAACACGGCTGTGCCCAGCAGACGAGGAGTCCAGAGGTGAAGACTCCCACGAGTTCTCAGAAGTATCTGGGGGACACTAGCGGCAGATTGGGCAGCTAATTTCCCACACCAGTGCAATAGATGTCTGTCGAATTGTGACTGGAGTTACACAGGATCTAACTTACATTGTAGATGCGGCCTCATAACCATGATTCCCCTTATCACTCTTTGACCGTTGGTAGTGAATATGGCCTTCAAACAATTTATTCCATAATGCGAGGACCACTTATCAGCTCTCATGACTGTTTCATGTCAGAACCTGCTGTGATTTGTCAGTCACCTTTATTACAATCCGGGGAATGTGACCCACCCTTCAGATACCCACCACATTAGTCTCTCGTTATGGCTCTTTTATCCTGCGTGATGTTACGGCTACTGTGTTCTTTGCTTATCCCATGGGATGAAAAATCCGTGGGAGGCAGGGAGTAAGACAGCACATCATCTTCAACAGTGCCCTGCAAATTGAGGAATTGTCAATAAATCTTTGTTTACTTGAGATGGTGCTGTCCACGTACACAGATGTGGGTTCCAATCCTGGTTCTGACATCTAGTACTGTGTGACTTTGGGCTAATTATGTAACCTCTGTCAGCACTCATTTTCTCCTCCGAAAGATGGGGTAATAATATCTCCTCATCCATTTCTTGTGATGATTCATCGAGAAAAGAAATACACGCAGGGGTGCCTGGGTGGTCCGGTCGGTTGAGTGTCCAACTCTTGATTTCAGCTCGGGTCACGATCTCACAGTTCGCGGGATAGAGCCCTGTGTGGGGCTCTGCACTGACAGCACGGAGCCTGCTTGGGATTCTCTCTCTTCTCTCTCTGCCCCTCCCCCCTCCACATGCAAAGCATAGTGAATAAAGCATAGAATCTAATGAATAAACGAGGTGAATAAATCAAGCTATCATTATTTTAGGCGTGTGGGGCAGGTTGTCTGTTCACCACCAGCCAGTCATCTCCCTCCCCCATCCCAAGAAGAAGGCCTAATCCTAAAGAACTTGGAGGACTGAGAACATTCCTGGCTCGCCAACACCAAAACGCAGGCATGGGAACCATTATGAGCTTAAAAACTCATGTTAGCATTCATCCTTCAACTGGGCACACTAAGAAAGACATACCTCCTTGTTCTAACATAAACCCACCGCCATCATGTAATGAAGGAAAACCACCCAAAATGTGTTTCCTACACGAGCCCACGTGTTGGCTGCAACCTTTCGAGAGCTCTATTAGCAACACAAATTCTACATATCCTGCCAGGAAGGAGATCAAGGAACAGAGTCAGGGGAGGGACACATTTGATTTTCCATGTCTCCTGCTGGATCTTTCTTGTTCCTGCAGTTCAGGCAGAGTCTCGAAAATTCTGACTTTCCAACTCCTCCTGTTCATGAAGGATTTTTTTTTTCCTTTTCCCCACTGCACCAGAAAGGTCCTGAGCAAGCTTGAGCAAACTGACTTCCTCCTCAGGTTTTTTGGTGCTAAACACAGAAAATCTCTTCCAGTTCATTTTCTCTCTCTCTCTCTCTCTCTCTCTCTCTCTCTCTCTGATCCTGTCTCTTTCTCTCCCTCCCTCCCTCCCTCTCTCTCTCCCCGCTTCTCCTTCTCTCTCTCTCTCCCCTTTTCCCTCTCTCTCTCTTTCATTCTGTTTACCTGTCTGTCTGTCTCTCTCTCCCTCTCTTTCTCTTTCCTTCCCTCTCTCTCTCTCTCCCTATCTCCCTCTCTCTCTCCCTATCTCCCTCTCCCTCTTTCCTTCAGCCTCTTTCCCTGTCTGTCTGTCTCTCTCTCTCTCACTGTCTCTTTCTCTCTCCATCGCTCTCTCTCTCTCTCCCTGCCTCTCTCTCTCTCACTGGAAACAGCTGACTTCTCCATGGTACACACAGCAGAACTCGGGGGCACCAGGCCACTGAGCCCTTCCACAAACGTCCTCCTCGGTGGCTTCACGTTCTCAGCCACTCCAACCCTGTAATTTTCCAGATGACTTGAGGTTTTAAAAGCAAATGAAGCAGCGAAACTGCTTCAGCTGCTAAATTCTTCCTGGATCCATTGGGAAAGGACAAAAACCTGCCATACATGGCAATCTGAGTTTTGCAGACACTTTCCTTTCCTTTTCCATATGAAGTCACTTGCTGATCCCAATTTCCTTGGGGATCAAGATCAGCTATGCGCTGAGTATATATAAACAGGTGCAAAGCCCGCCCTTATTGAGCCATAACCAGATAGCGATACGTCTGTGGCCTTTTGTCACTTACGGGCCATCTTCACGGACATTCAACTCACTTGATTATCACACCATGTCAGGGAGAGCACGTGTTATCATCCCCATTTGGGGCGAGGACCTGAGGCTCAGGTTTTGCCCCATGTCAACACACTGTCCAGTAGAATACACTTGCCCAGAGACTGACACGGACCCTCATGTGCCCGCAGAAGACATGACCATTTCACTCGCAGTTCTTCGTGCGTTTATCTATAACCCGCCATCATCTGCACTGCTCCCAACTTCTGATCGTCAGATGCCTTGTGTTTTGTCCAAACTGGTGTCTTAAGGAAGATACTAAAATAGATGCTCCTTTAATCCTCGAGATGTTCAGATCCAGCGAGCCTAATAGTCCGCCAGCCATATCCCTTCCTGTAAGTCACAGAGAGCCACACTTTGTAATCTCTCTTAGACGAGAAAGGAAATACTGCCTTGTCTCGTCAGAAATATGCAAAAATGAAGGGAAGGAGACAACCACATCCAAAATGGCTACAGAAGAAAAGTCGATGTGATCGCCGCAGGGCAGAGAATCTGTCTCTCCCAGAGGGGTCACACTGCACAATCAGATGCCCCCATTATTTTCATTTTTTTTTTTTAATTTTCCTTCATGTTTATTTATTTTTGAGAGAGAGAGAGACAGAGCACGAGTAAGGGAGGGGCAGAGAGAGAGGGAGACACAGAACCTGAAGCAGGCTGCAGGCTCTGAGCCATCAGCACAGAGCCCGACGCGGGGCTTGAACTCACAAACCACAAGATCACAAACCACAAGATCACGAACCACAAGATCACAAACCACAAGATCACGATCCGAGCCGAAGTGGGAGGCTTAACCGAATGGGCCACTCAGGCGCCCCAGATGGTCCCGTTATTTTAATATGAACTCCTCTTCTCAGTCATCTCTGAGATGTCCCCTCTGAGACATGGGCCCTTTGGGGATGGAGCCGTTCAACCAGATGTGCAACAAGCCTTTCAGAGGACATCACTCACTGCCTCTTGCTGCCTCCGCTCTGCCATCCTTGCACTGGGACACTGGAGGCTGACCAGTTTCTAAAAGCCTCGAGAAAGCCCAGACACTTTAATAAGCAAATGAACCACAGCCAAAATGTGGCCGAAGGTGATTCAAAGGTGCGTTATTGGGGCGCCTAGGTGGCTCCATCAGTGAAGCGTTCGACTTCGGCTCAGGTCATGATCTCCCGGTTTGCGAGTTCGAGCCCCAAGTCGGCCAGGCTCTGTGCCGACAGCTCAGCTCAGAACCCGGAGCCTGCTTCGAGTTCTGTCTCCCTCTCTCCCTGCTCCTCTCCTGCTCACACACTCTCTCTCTCCCTCTCTCAAAAATAAACATTAAAAAAGTTTTTAGAAAGCAAAGGTGTTTTATCTGTTAAATAAATTGATAAGCCTAAGGTAAGTTTCTTCCATATAACGTTTTGTGGTGATCCAGGCTGTGCACAAAGGTACACAAATTTAACACAGTACACAGTACACAGTAATTTAAAACATAATAAAGATAACTCCCAGTCATGAAGCACTTATTCTCTGCCAAGCACTGCTTTACGTATCTTATCTCCGGTCCTCATAATAATCCTGAGAAGTGGATGGCGTGAGCACCATTTTACAAACAAGGAAACTGAGGCCAGAGAGGTATCCCGAAGTGACACCTGCAACATGAAGTCATGCCGCTCAGAAGCCTGTGCTCTCACTCGGGCGTGAGACTGCCCAGAGACTGACACGGACCCTCTGTGCACCCCACGGGTGCTTCCGGATGCTGTGTTGATGTTAGGCCTGCTTGGCCGATATTCAGCTGGCAGAATGATATGGATGCTGGGGTTGTAAAACATAAGTATGATAGGTGTCTGGCTTGTGAACAATCCTGAGTTCTCTTTCTAGAACAAAGTTCATAATCAGTCATGTTTGGGAGAGATTAGGGATCATTCAGGCCTTTCTTTTCTTTCTTCTTTTTTTTTTTTTTAACTAAATTAACCTACTTTTTCTTTCCAAATGTTCTATCCAGTAGTTCCCATAGATGAGAAAAATGAATACATTAAAAAGATATGTTTACCTCTAGATGTATCCCAGGGGGCTACTGGAGGGACATTCAATCCCTTCGATGATTTTCAAGCTTCTTTGGAAACACTTTTTCCCTGTGGATGTGAAACCAAGGTCATAAAATTTCAGAGCGAATGGACAAATTGAAATACAATCTGCAATTCACCATCTGGCATCTACTTAATAATGAGGCTGGGGAAAGGAAAGAAAAGCAGAATTCTTAAAATTTTCCCAGATAAACCAACCTGATAGACAAACCCTTACTGTTGGCATCTATGCCACGGGAATCTGTGGAATAACGGCCAGTCCATCCCTGCCTGACACAGCAGGGAAGCGAATGGAAGGATGGTCTGTTTCCATCTCCACCCTGGCACTGACCAGTTACGAGATATTGGACAAACCACCAACACACCTCGACGTCTGTACCAGTACAATAAAAACTGTGATGACATTTACTTCTCCCAACAAGAACATTCTTACATTTATAAGTACCCCCGGCAGCCTATTTGGCTACAATTCTCATTTATTCACACAGCCATTACCTTCTTACAAATTTCTGTTAATGGGCTAAGGCCGAGGAGTCACAGCTGGACCATGTGGTTATGTACTAGGTAGCGTTATAAAGAACAAAGACTTTTGTAGAAAAGATGTTGGAGCTAGCTCACGTGGAGGAGGACAGCAGGTGAGAATGGAGAGGAAGACACCCACAGTCAAGGGAATTACCAGTGTTGAGGTAGTAAGAACCAGCCAGAATAAGCTGATTAGAAAATACCAAAGTGCAAGAGGCAAAGAAGAAGGAACCACGGGAGCTTTGGCATTGCTGACGTCTCTCATGTCCGTTTCTCCCTCTTATCACTAGCCATCCGTTTTCAAACACCAAGAGGAACACTCCATGTGATTTTGAGTAAATTCAAGGACAAAACAAGGGAATGAACCAAAGCATACAGTTTCTAGAAAGCAATTGTATTGCTTTCCTATGGCTGCCATGAGAATCCCCCACAAACCGGGTGCCTTGAAAAAACAGGGATTTATTGTTTCATAGTTCTGGAGTCCAGAAATCTGAAATCAGGGTTGATTCCTTCTGGCGGCTGAGGGGGAGAATTTGTTCCATGCTTTTCTCGTAGCTTCTGATAGCTCCCGGAAATCTGTGGTGTCCCTGGGCTTGTGGACACATCATTCCAATCTCTGCTTCCACCTTCATATGGCTTTCTTCCCTGTGTGCCTCTGTCTACCCTTTCTTCTTCTCATGAGGACACCAGTCATTGGACTTCAGATCTACCCTAATCTGGTGTGACCTCACCTTACTATAATTATATCTGCAAAGACCCTACTTCCAAATAATGGCACACTAGACAATCCACTACAGCAAATAAACCATGAAGTTCTTCTTCTTGTTAAATTCTACTGGGCGGCAGCCACAGAGCAAATCAGAGCAGTCCTTTGGGGTTGTAGTTCCTTCTTTTTTAATGTTTATTTTTGAGAGAGAGAGAGAAACAGTGTGTGTGTGTAAGCGGGGGAGGGGCAAGGAGAGAGGGGGCAGAGGATCCAAAGCGGGCTCCGTGCTGACATCAGAGAGCCCGCTGCAGGGCTCAAACTCATGAACTGCAAGATCATGACCTGAGCGGAAGTCAGACACTTAACTGACTGAGCCCCCCAGGGGCCCCTGGTGTATATTTCATAGCAATTCCTTATTTACTTTGTGTCTTCTGCCATAGACACAGAGCTCCTCAACAGGTAGGCCAATTTCTTATTAGCTTCTGTATCCCAGGGTTTAACACAGTACCTGGCATATTGGAAGGCACTCGATGAACATTTGCTGACTGAATGAATGTTCACGGGAACAGAATCTCTAAGCCCTGCATCCTTTCACTGAAACTTCTGTGTGAACCCAAGATCCCCGGGTTCTTACTACTTTAATGGCTGGAATTGTTCAGACCATCGGCATGCCTTTCTTTTCTTTTCTTCAGGAAGGAAACAAGGAACATGAGTCAATTCGTGGGAACACCCCTCTTGATGGCAGAGACCAAAAATTCACGTGACTCAATTGTGGCAATCAAAGGTCCTGCAGGGTCCTGCAATTTTAAAGTAAGTTCTTTGTTGCCATATCCTCTTTTCTTCCCGGATATCTATTTTGGGTCTTCCACTCCATTCCAGGAACCCCAGCACAGCCTGCTAAATTGTCTGAAACCTCGCTGTGCTTGGTACGAAAGCTCTCTTCCTTTTCTTGAAGGATGTTTGGGTGGGAGGTAGAAGGAGAAGCCGCAGACGTGTCACTGGGAGGGAAGCATATCCCTTATTCATGTGGGCTGAGTGTTACAAAGGCAGAGTTAAATTCAGGAAATACAATAACTTGATTCATGCCTGTTTCTTACGCTGCCAACGAACATGAGATTTAGATTCAAAAAGGTTACCAGAGAGGGGGGAAAAAAAGTTCCCACCAGCACGGTCCATGATCGGAGTGCATTCCCTACCCCCCCATCATAGGTCCATAAGTGCAACCCTGACCCTGTCAGAGCCGTGGGCAAATCCAAAAAATCGAGGCAAACAAATGCGAGTTAATTTACTGATTCACTCCAGGTTCGAGTTCTTGGGAATCAGCCCTGCTCTCACCCCCCAGAAGGTGATCTTGCCTAGGGAGGCAAGGAACTAGCCTCAAGTCAACCAAGTCAGCAAAACTGGCCTTCGGCGCCTTTCCACCTCTCACCCCTACCCTGGGCCAATTCTCCTTCTCAGACTTTCTTCCACACCAGTCAAATCCGTGCTCAGATTCCACGGTCAGTGACCATTAAAAAGCATAGTCCCTTTAAAGCAGTGGCTCTCCGTCTCGATGTGCACAAGACTCCTCAAAGTTACTTGACTTTAATGCAGAGTGCCAGGTGCCACACCCCCTTATGTGGCAGGTCTGTGGTGGGACTGAGCGTGTGCACCTTCCCTAGGTAATCCTATGCACCCCCACTAGAGCTCCTGGCTGGGGGAAATAAAGCCTCCCAACATTCCTAATCGCAGGACACTCCCCCAGCTTAGCAAACCCCACCTGTTGCACAAAACGGCGAGTGAGGGAACCTACCCAACACAACCACGATAAAACATGACAACGTTGCCACTTTGACAGAGCCCTGACCCAGAAGTCTCCACACCAGTTTCACTTTCAGACGGGTGAGGGACATCCTAAAGGATTTCGGAGGCACAGAAGCCCCCAAGGAGGCAGCCCTTCCGCGGGAAAGGCACTCTGTTAGCTTCAAAACTCCTGCAAGTTCAAAAACGCCTGATTGGAATTTCCTCAGACATTATTATTCCATTTGATCCTCACAAAACACTGAAATGCCAAGCCCTTGATGTTGCGGTTCCCATGTTAGTAGCTGGAGAAACTGAGGCTCAGAGGGGCTCGCTGACTCGCCCATGGCTACAGCACTGGGAAACAGCAGCATCCCGTGTCTCCCAGGCCTCCTGACTTGAAGTCTCCGATGTGTTGTTGTGTATGTACCCCAGAGCTGCCTCTAATCTCTGGCCCAAGCATAGCTTGAAGGCAGTGACCTAGGGACCAAATCACTGAAGTGAATTACAGTTGAAATGAGACGGCTAGATGACTGATAGGCTAATCCCCAGAGATGGTGGTTTATTTTCCAGAGTTGGGCCCCCAGAACTGCTGCCTTTCACGTCCCTCCCCAGGACATGTGTATGACATCCTCCTCCCCCGCCCATACATCCCACCACCCCCTCCCCCCTGACATATACTCCAAGTTGCTACGCAAAAGTTGCAGGGTTCTAAAAGAAATGGCTGAACCGTGCATATGCAACAAGCCGATAAACTCCTTTATCCAGCACGCAGGGAACATTCCAGCAGAATCCTTCAAGGATAGACTTTGGATAGTCTCTCAACCTACAGAAGCTGCCCTTGAACTCATGTCAGCTTCCACCTGTAGGGAGAAAAAGAACCAGGGGAGAGAAGAGCACGAAATGTGATTTTTCCCTGAACCCCACACCTTCCAGAAATAGCCCTGATCTCAAGCAATAAAAGTAAAGATAACATTTCCAAGGTCTGGGATGGGGAAATAAGCAAAAAATAGAATGTTTAATCAATGCAAACATTCTTGGAATCTGAAACATCTGGGAGAGCTGGGGTGGTGTGGGGGGAGCCTGGAAAGGGGGGGGAGGGCTGGGTAGGGACTTGACATTCTTATCCCATGTTTATCTAAAGCAGGAGCTGAATAACCTGCTCTTAACTGCCCCCCAGCAAGGCCACGTGGTGGCTGCTAACTTTTGTTACTAAATACAAGGATATCTCTCACTTTGAGAACCATCAAGACTCAATCATCTAACTTTACCAGATTAATAGAAGTTCAGGACTGATTACCTACATACATTTGGAACTGCTTAAACATATATAACCCACAACTCGTCCTAGTGGGTTTGATGAGGTTCTTTTTTTTTTTTTTTTCTCGATTTACATGTTACTTTTTAGGAAACCAGGTGCTGTGCAAAATGAGGCTTCTCTGCACACCGGACATTTAATTCAGAGAGAGAGAGACCTCCCTGAAAGCTAATGGCATCTTGTAAGAATATCATGGCTAACTAGACAGATATCTACAAGCTGACACATTAGTTACTCCCTTCCTCCCTGTTTGATACCACTCATCCCAAGAGCGTTCTTGATGGTGAAGAAAGATGTCTGATGGTATACATAAGCCAATTTACGTGAACCGAATGAAGATCATTCTTGTTAAGGCCCATAGTTTTTAATCCAACAGGGATCTGACCACAGGGCAAGGTGGTAAATGGCTAGAACCAAGCCCCAGGAGAGCCCCATGTGTGCAAATGCAGACTCGACCTTCTCCAAGCTGCGGAGGACTGCCTCACGCTCTGCTAAATCATGGGCCCTAGAACCCAGTAAGTGACAAAGAGGGAATCAGTGAAAGAGTGGGTGCTTGATAAATGGATGGAGAATTATTATTATCGCTTTCCTTCCTCCCCTTCACCTTGCCTCATATATTACCTCATTAATCTGCACCTCCGTCCAAGAAGCAGGTATTATCGTCTCCATTCTCCCAAGGAAGCTCCACAAGTACAAGTAACTTGTCCAAGGTCTCACACCAGCAAGGTGTCGAAGCGAGATTTAAGCCCTGATTTACCAATCACACTTCTGGAGTCACACCATTCTGTGTTTTTTCCATCACACATTCTTTCTCCTTTACCTTTGCCTGCAAAGCCATGACCCAAAGCTCTCCTGTTTGCTTCTTCCATCTCCACACCCACAACTGGTCTCGCGAAATAGGTCACCTTCGTCGTAAAGAAGGAGCCGCAATAACGTGGAAGTGGCCATGTTTTTCTCGTGTCTGTGTTGCTCTGGTCCAAGCACTGTCTCCCCTACAGACTAAGTATGATAACCACCGAGTGAATGAACGATGAATGAATACAGCTAGTGACGTAGATACCGCTTAGATCATCAACTTGGAGATGAGAACATAGGTACAGAGAGGGTAGGGGGCAATTGCTTACCCCACATTTGGTCATTGCCTTGCTGAGAGGTAGTTCTGCCTCTTTATCCTGAGGGTCCTCACAGGGTCTGCTCAGAAGCTCTGCCTCCCCTGATTGTGGCTCCAGACTCAGCCAGTCTGAGGCTGCCCCAAATTCTCAGCAGCCAGCAGGTGTACTTGGCCACCTGAAGGCTCTCCGTTTCCATCACGGTGTCGCTCCGGTGTTCTCTTTAACATAAAAAGAAGAGCCTGAGAAATAAAGCCCTTTGGGGAAAACAAGATCAGTTGCTTTCCTTTCACTGTAAGCAAATTTTATATTAGACTCACCTTGTGATCAGAGTGGGCTGGGAAGCATATCTGGGTAAAGTAAATCTTACTTCTCTATTCTCTCCATTTTTAAAATGTGCTATGACCACAAAAGTTGCCTATAGGCAAACTTGGCAATTTGGTGTGGACAGTTCGGTGTGGAAGGGGTTCAAATTTTGCCAGTTATATGGTTTGGCAAGTGCGTATTACAGCAGGTAGAGCCACAATGACTAAAAGTACCGCATCACAGAATTGTGGAAATGGGATTCCTGCTCAGCCGTTAACCTTCTTTTGTGCAATTCCTAGCAACTCCCAACTCTTTCCTGACTCCGGACATCAGCCGTTCATCCGCTTTCCCAGATCCTCAAATTTGTTCCCAGGGTGGGAGACTCCCTGACTCTCCAACTCCAAATTCCCAGAATTTCGTTTCCTTCTTTCCTTTGTCTAGATATTTATAATTTTTGATAGAACTTCACTGACTACCATAGATTCACATTATGTTTAAAGCTTAAGGTTATGCAAAATGAATAATTTACTACTCCAGCAATATAGTAGGTCCGACATTTACTTGGGATGAAGCCTGGCTGTGATAAGGGTGTTATTACGTTATTGATATTGTTCTTGGTATTAAGAGTCTCTCTGTGATTAAAAGCATCACTCTAGGATTAAAGGTGACAAAACATCTAGATTGCTTTTCTCACACTGGAGTGTCAGTTAAGTCACTTCCAAAGCCTGATAGGTAGTTCCTAACAAATTAACTCACATTCAAAAGAACAAATAAGTAGACCTCAACGTATTGCTAAATCCCCAGAGCAAAAAATCATTTTAGATGGTCCTATTAGAGACTAAAATTTTATTTAAGACAATATGACCACCGGATGGCTCAGGGCCCCCCTCCCACAAAGAGCAAGCAGGTAAAATTAAAGTGGACCAATAAGGATGTCAGGACTCTCTCAATTCTAAATAACCTTTTTGACTTTAACTACTTGAGAACTACACTACACGGTCTCTATACATTATCTCATTGAAATTTCCCATCAATTCTATAAGGTCAGTATTTACTCTTCTGATGATCAGGTGACCCTCAATCATATTTTAAAAAACAGAAACAATGGGTTTAGTTGTGGATGCATACCATTAGATTTCCCAGCAGGATATACAGGTAGGAATATCCTGCTAGAAACTGGGCCTGAACGTTGATTAGGCAAGAGCATGAATAAATCGCTCAGATATTGTGTTGAATGAAAGAGCCAGACCAAAACAAGGGTACAAACTCTATGTTTTATACACACACACGCACATATATATATATATATGGTATATATATATATATATATATATATATATATATACATGGTTTATATATACCACATATATATGTTTTATATATATATGATGTATATGTATAAATATATATGCATATATATACACATCATATATACATCATATATACATATATATATGATGTATATATATGGTTCAAGGACAAGTAAAATTGATCTATGGTCAAAAAGCTTAAAAAATATTTCCCTTTAAAGAATGGTAGTGACTGGGACATCTGGGTGGTTCACTCAGCTGAGCACCCAACTTCAGGTCGTGATCTTGCAGTTGATGAGTTCAAGCCCCTCATGGGACTTGCTGCTATCTATTAGCATGGAGCCTGCTTCAGATCCTCTGTCCCCCCTCTCTCTGCCCCTCCCCCGCTCGTGTTTTTTCTCTCTCTCTCTCTCTCTCTCAAAAATAAATAAAACATTAAAAAAAAAAAAAAAGAATGGTAGTGACTAAGGAGGAACATGATGGGATCTTCTAGGGTTCTGGACATGTTCTGCGTCTTGAACTGGATAGAGATCATATATGTATGGAAATCCATGAACTATACACTTAAGATTAGTGCCTGCTATAGACTGAATGTGTGTGTCCCTCGAAATTTTTTTTCTTTGATAGATATATAAAATGAATTTTATTTTATTTTATTTTATTTTATTTATATTAAATATAATTTATTGTCAAATTGGTTTCCATACAACACCCAGTGCTCATCCCAACACGTGCCCTCCTCAATGCCCCTCACCCACTTTCCCCTTGTCCCTCGAAATTCATATGCTGAAATTCAATCCTCAATGTGATTGTATTTGCAAGTGGGGTTTGGGGAGGTGATTGGGTCATGAGGGGAGAGCCCTCATGATAGGATTAGTCGCCTTGTAAAAAGAGACATGTATGATCTCTCTCCCTCTCTCTCGCTCTCACCCTCTCCCTCTCCTTTTCCCTCTTCCTTGCAAGGATAGAGGGCAGCACACCAAGTGCATACTAGGAAAAGGGTTCTTACCACCAACCAAATTGGCCAGCACTTTGATCTCGGGCTTCCAAGCTTCCAGAACCATGAGAAGTAAATTTCTGTTGTTGAAGCTACCCAGTCAATGGTATTTTTGTTACAGCAGCCCAAACTAAGACAGCACCCTTGGCACACTTTACTATAGGTATATGTTAACTCAGTGAAAAGAAGAGAAAGAGAAGAAAAATAAATCTAGGCCTGGAGTTCAAGAGAGAAGAGGGGCCTGGACACACAGATTCTGGGGTCACTGGCCTAGAATTAGATGAGGCTTCGCAGCGAAAGCAGAACCGGCTGCTGTGGAACTCAGCCCCATGCTGGAGTTGTGCAGTTCAAACGTTCACAGCCAAGTGCAGCAGCCCTCAGAAAAGCATGAGGAATGCGGAGAACATTCTGTGAGAAAATGAGGAGGAAGGATACCAGGGGATCATCAGCATGTAAAGGACAGGCAAGAGAGAAAGAATCCTCAAAAGAGGCACATCTTAGCTAAGAACCTGGTCCATTGCCTACCAAGCACACTGACAGATACATAGGAGATGCTGAGCTAATGAACAGATAGATACAGGCCAAACGAGGCAAACCACTATGACTTTCACATCTGAGAGAAGAATATGGTAAATTTTTTTCAAGACACCAACTTTGAGAAACCAGTTTTAAAGATGAAAGGGGGTAGGGGCGCCTGGGTGGCTCAGTCGGTTAAGCATCCAACTTCGGCTCAGGTTGTGATCTCATGGTTTGTGAGTTCAGGCCCCATGTTGGGCTCTGTGCTGACAGCTCAGAGCCTGGAGCCTGCTCCAGAATCTGTGTCTCCCTCTCTCTCTGTCCCTCCCTGCTCAGACTTTGTCTCTCTGTCACTCTCTCAAAAATAAATAAAACATTAAAAAAATATTTTTTTAAGAGGAAAGGGGGTAAAAATGAGTCCAGGGCCTGGTTTGGTGATGGAAGGGCAGTGAAAGAGCAGACCTAGGCCGGCCGACTCCATCTTGTTCTGTATCCTCCATCTTGAGTGACTATGTCCCCAACATGGCTGCAGAAAGAAGTTCCCGCTCAAACCTCAGACCACACCTCCTCCCCTTGAGTAACTTCCCGATCACCCGTTCAACATGAGTTGAGGCATAGATCTGTGGTCAGGGAGCCATCCTGAGGATGCAGAACAGGTGGAGGAAAGCCTTGAGTTTCCTTGTTTCACCTGCGGGTGGGCTGGGATGAGTCACTGGGGAAAGGAGAGCTCAGACGAAGGTGGAAAGATGGCAAGAGAACCCTACAACCCAGCACTTTCTCTGCACCCCTGAGAAAGAGGCTGGGTGACCTGAGGGCCAGACTCTTCTGATTTGGGGGAGCAGGCCCAAGACCACTGACACTCTGAGAGCAGGAGCTCAAGGACAGGAGGGGGATGGGCTTTCCTCTTTGTAATCACTCTACTTTAAACCTTTCAAACCACGCCCGGGCAACCTGCGTGAAGGGACTCTGACCCTTCCCCAGCCAATTGGCCAGCAAGCCAATTGGCTGAGGCCACAACCCTTCCCCAGCCAATCGGCTAAGGCCATGATCCCTATAAAACCTTTGTGTTCTTAAAACCTGCTCTCTCTCTCCGGCATCTCACCGCCACGTGGGTGCAGGTAGGGGATTGAGCTCGAGCTAGCTCGAATAAAGCCTCTTTGCTTTTGCATCGGACTCAACTCCCTGGTGGTCTTTGGGGATCACGAATTCTGGGCATAACAGGCAGGAGAGAAGGAGGGTCAGAAAAAAGGGTTTGGGGATCCAGCTCGATGGCCAGGAGCTTAGGAAGAGCATCAGGCCTTAGAAAGAGAAATCAGGCGTGGGCTAAAGATGAATTCTGGTGTGCTCACATTCGTCCTGAAGACCAACTCTACTTGACAAAAAACAAAAACAAAGAAACAACCAAAAAACCCTGCAAAGTGCGGTAGGTCGAGTAGGAAAATGTTGGGTGACTGTACGAGGAAACAGGACAGGAAACAGGGTGAACCTGACACCTGACAGGGTGTTTGTGATAATTGAGGGAAACCCGTGACAGCTCTGTGGTTTCTCATGGCCATAAGCATCCCGTTGTTGCTCAAACCCATGGCGCGCATGTGCACAAAGACGGGGTTAGCCTGCAAATGACCAGGAATGGTCCCTCCACCCCTCCATTCAGGGAGCTGGAGGACCTATTGTGCATTTAGAGTACATTTAGAGTATGTGCAAAAAAAAGACAGATGGCACTTGACATAGCAACCAGCGTAGAGCTTGTGTAATGACATTCATAATTCTTGGAAGTCACGGCCCGCTCCCAGAACCCTGCAAAAATATACCATTTCTTTGTTATAACTGCCCCACATCTACCCAGTGCAACTAAGATCCTCTATCTGAGTGTGTCTGGATTCCCTTCTCTCAAGTGTGCACTTTTGCTTTGCAGTGAAGTCTCTTCTGCTAGACGGTACTCGGGTTCGCCATTGAATTCTTTCTCATGGGCAAGTCAAGAACCGGGCACCAGCTGGTGGTTAAGGTCTCAGGGTCTGAGAACTCCCCCAGTCTCTGGTATCATATTTTTGGCAAGCCAGCAAGGAGACAGTTGACTGCTTGCACTCCCACAACTCTGATACTCACTGATCTCCCTTCTTTTTCTGCTCTTTCAAGAGACTCCAGAAATAGTAAGTGCCTCCAAATTCCACCTGGCCTCCACAGGCAGGTAAGTCTACTCAACAAATTGTCCTTATGGGAGTCATTGGACCTATTCTAGTGATGGCCCTCCTAATTGCTCTTCTAGAAGTCCTGCCTTTTATTTCCATCCTCTCTGTAGGCCTGGACATTTCCTCTGCCCCTTTTAGAAATGCTTTGGACTTCTCTTCCAAGGTCTTGTCATCCCCAAACCTTAAAACTTACACCCCTTATTTATATGGACTTTGATTCCTCTAACCTTGAAAGTGTTCAGGAATTCCTACACCAAACGGTAGGCACAATCAAGCAGTTAAAAGCCATTAGGGTGGATCACCACCCTCTAGAAGTCTCCTGTGTGAGGACAAATTTGTCATGGAATGGGCTACATGGCCTTTAGGTCACCCACCAACCTCAAGCAAATGTCCATGCATCAATGCACACTATGAAATCACACATATCCAATGCACAGCAACCCTGAAGAAGCACTTTTATTTTTATTTCAAAGACTGCCATTTCACTCTGACTTGAACATAGCTTCTGGAAAAATCTCCCTTTGTTCACTCTGACTTGAACATAGCTTCTGGAAAAATCTCCCTTTGTTCACTCTGACTTGAACATAGCTTCTGGAAAAATCTTGCCATTGCATTAAGGGGACTATTGATTGTCTTAGCAGTTTCAAGTTTCATCAGACTTTTGAACAATCAATTGAGTCCTTGGCCCCAGCCACACAAGATTTGGGGGGACCACCATTTCACTCTGCCTTTAATGCTGTCTCTGGAGAATCTGTCTCTTAATAACCTCTACCCCTCTGTATGCGGTCTATGGAAGTCAGTTCCACTGGCTGCTGGACAAAAGTTCTCTCATTTATCTTGGGACCAAACACTCCAAAACTACTCTTCTATTCACTGGCCTTCACTACCCAGCCACACCTGAACTCCCTGCCTCTGTCTTGCTTCCTCCGTTAGTCACAGTCTGTGAATTGACCACCTCATGGACCCATGGGACCCACACTGCCTTTCTTTTTGCTTCCTAAAACATGCCCTTACTTGTAATCCCTCTTTTGTCCCTAATCTGGATCACTTTGCAAACCTGGGCCTCTCCTGGCATTTTTCCTGGTGACAGGCTCACTCCTCCTTCAGGGAAGAGCTTCTCTGTAGGTTTTTTAAGGGTTGTGTAAGGAAGTCTCTCTTTACCAATTTCCTTCAAGGCCAAACTCTACAGACCATACTGTGTGGTGCTTTGTCTAATATCCAACTGAACCAGACCAATACGAGAGTCAACATTTTGCCTGCTCTCATAGAATTCAACCTATAATGTAGACTCCTCAGTTCTAGAAGCCTCGTCCTTCTTTCCAAAGTCCCAAGGGCTGCAGACACTTGCGCACATGGGGAGCTGAAGATCCACTCCCTGGAGTGGACAGGGTGGATGCCTGGGCATGGGCTCTGAGTCCTCTCACTAGAACGGACACCATGGGAGCCCAGAGGATCCCAGGGATGCCTGGATGCCAGGAATTAACTGGAAGCCAGGCATGCCTGTCTGTGTCAACAGGCTAGACAGGTCCTCTCCGTGTAGAACGAACACCAAGATCCTTGGTCTTTTTTCCTTCTCCTTTCTCTTCCAGGCCCTTTTTAGTCCCCTGTAACTCTCCCCTGGGCTGCATTTCTAAAAATTGGGAAGCCTTCAAACCAGACAGCTGAAAGAAAAGGAAACTGCTCTTTTTCAGCAATACTGCCTGGCCTCGATATAAATTGGAGGGAAGATAATTTTGGCTTAGAATAGGACCCTAAATTACAATACTATACTACAATTAGACCTACATTACAAATAGCAACAAAAATGGACAGAAATCCCTTATGCACAAGCATTTATGGCATTACACCAAAACCCTGACCTTTGGAAGACATGCCATCTGGCCATCTGTATTATGCACACACCCCTTCTGGTCCTCCTAGCCAAGAACCTGACATTGTAGACAATCCTCTATTGGGAAGTCCCCATCCCACTAGGGCACCCACACCTCCACCACCTGCACCTCCTTTTCCGGAGATAATACCTTCTCCTGAAAGGTAGTATCCCTTCAGCTCCTCTGACACCAGCTGCTTCGTCTCCTTGTCAACCCCTGTATCCGCTCCTCCCCAGGAAGGGCAGTCCTGCTGGGCTAACACATAAGGGAACTTCTTACCACGCAGACTCTTCTAAACTGTGCCCATCAGGGAAGCAGCCAATGGCAAGGCAGGCACTATTCAGGTCCACATTCCCTTCTCCATGACATATCTGGCCCAAGAAAAACAGCAAGTGGGCAGATTTTCTAAAAATCCAGACAAGTTTACAGAAGATTTCCAGGCTTCTGATCTCTCCTTTGTTTCAAGCTGGGGAGATCTACATATTATTTTCTCTACCGACGGCACCCTAGATTTAAAACAGTGTACCTGGATAGAGGCTCAAGCCTCTGTTGACACTCAGGTTGCCAGGGATCTTGAACAATACCCTACAGGAACAAATGCTGTGCCAGTTCAGGATCCCAGTTAAAAACTATCAGAGGGGAAGGGAGGGAATGCACAGTAAAAAACCATATGGTGACCTGCCTAATTGAAGGAATTAAAAAAGTGCATTATCAAGTCCATGAATTATGACAAAATCTGGAAAATTACACAAGGAAAGAAAGAAGATCCCACCCTACTTCAGGGACGCCTAGTAGAGACCCTTAAATGATATACTAATATAGACCCTGGGACCCCTAAAGAACAAGTCATCCTGGGAACTCATTTTATCAGTCACATCTGTACCTGCCATCAGGCGCAACCTGCAAGAGTTAGCTTTTGGGTCTCAAACCCCACGACCCAACTACTGACTGGCATTTGGGGTTCATAATAATAATCAGGACCAAGCTGAAGAGGAGACAAGGACTCAATGTGGCAGATAAAAGAGTAAGAAACAGGTATCGCTAATAGCTGTGGCAATTAGCAAGGCCCTGTAACCTCAGGGTTACCCTTTGAGGTGTTCTGGACCTACACCAAATGCTAGGGCTTGTTATAACTGTAGTGAGCAAAGACACTAGAAATCAGAATGTCCCCACCAGGTGAAGGCTCGTGGGGTCATACCTAAAGGACACTGCCACCAAGATGGAAAAAAAGGCCACTAAAAAAAAGATTGCCCTCAGATTCTTAAGGGAAGAGAGGGTTCCCAAATCCATCATGGCTGCCTCCATTGACAACTTATGGGACTCAAAGACCCTGGTAGCTCCCTTGACCTTGACCATCACAGGTAATGGTCCATGGACCACAGGAGCCTATGGACCAATCCTAGATGTGGCAGGTAGAAATGTTAATTGCTTAATTGACACAAAAAGCCACTTACTCTGTCTTGACTGACATTTGGACCCTCATCCTCCAAAAGCTGTAAGATTACCCGAGTTGACAGTAACTCAAAGTTAAAATTTTCACCCCACCACTCAATTGTAGGATTGGTGACCAAATGATTTCACATCAGTTTTGGTCATGCATGAATGCCCCACCCCTTTGTTAGACCATGACTTTTTGAGCTCCCTGGAACTATTTTATGTCTCAGAAGTCAGGGACACAAATATTTCTGGCCCTGGTCATGAGGGAACATCAAAACCCACCAACAAAAGTCCCTGCTGAAATTTGGACTCAAGTCAATCCGTGCGTGATCAGGGACTTTCTGGAAAGGCCAGTGATGTTAAGCCAATAACAGTCTTTCTTAAAGGCAAAACCAAATTTTTCCTCCTAAGAAACAATGTCCACTTAAGCTACAGGCCAAGCAAGGACTCTAATACCTCATATTTAAGTTTCTCAAACATAGACTCCGAGTGCCTTGCCAATCACCATGCAACAACCCCATTCTCCCACTTTAAAAACCCAGCGGGGAATACCACATGGTACGGCGTCTCACAGCCATAAACGAGGCAGTTGTTCCTGTCTACCTTACGGTGGCAAATCTTGACACCGTCCACACCCAGATCCTTAGTGATACTTGCTGGTTTTCTGTTCTGGACCTGAAGATGATTTCTTCTGCATACCCCTGCATCTGGACTCACAGTTTCTGTATGCCTCTGAAGGGACAGATCCTCTCTCCACTGTTGACCAAAAATACACCTGGACTGTATTACCTTATGGTCTCAGAAACAGTCCTCATCTGTTTTACAACAACCGGCAAAGAAACTCAGAGAACTGAAACTAGAGACCGGGGTATTCTTCCAGTATGTGTTTGGCCTGATCTTATGAAGTCCCACCAAGGAAGGCTCCAATAAAAACACCACCCTAACCTTAAAGTTCCTCAGGGATAAAGGGTATTGGATTTCCCCATCAAAGTTCTAAATCTCTCTACAAGCAGTGAAATATGTACGATATTTTAATCCCTGGGAGGAGGACCTTGTCTGCAAAAAGAAAAGAGGCCATACTCATGACAGGTCCTCCTTAGGCAAAAAAATAAAAAAATAAATTAAAAAAAAAAAAAAAAAAAAACTCAGGACTTTCTTTGGGGTGGCAGAATTTCGCCATATCTGAATCCCATGCTTTGGGCTCATTGCAAAGCCCGTTTATGGGCTGCTCAAGTGGACAGGGGAACAAAAAAAGGCTTTTCAAGTCATCAAAGGCCACTTAACCACCATCCCCACCCTTGGGATTCCCAACCTGGAAAAGCCCTTCTCTCTATATGTAGATGAAAACTGGAGTAGCCCTGGGAATCTTCACCCCAAAACTAGGAGAAATCCCCAGACCTATGGCCTACTTCTCTAAACAACTAGACTCTATAGCCAGTGGGTAGTCAGGCTGCCTACAGGTGGTAGTAGCCATGGCCTTCCTAGTTGAGGAAGCTACTAACTAACTCTGGAACAACCTCTGGAAGTCCTTATACCCCATCATGTACAAGGAGTTCTGGAAATAAGGGGACAGAGTGGTTGACAGGAGGATGCTTAACTAAATACTAAGTCTTCCTGTTGGACTTCCCAGATATAACCCTTAAAGCCCACCAAACCCTAAACCCAGCAACCCTGTTACTTGTTGGGGTACTCTTGCCCAAGAACTATTGAACAAACCTATTCTAATAGTCCGGATCTAAAGGACAAGCCTCTAGAAATTCCACATGAGGGTTGGTTTACAGATGGGAGCAGCTTTGTAGACAATGGAATTAAGGAGAGCTGGATAGGCCATTGTTAACCTCCATCAACTTATAGAAGCCAAACCCCTATCACCTAACACCTCCACAGAGAAGCTTAACTTGCAGCTCTCACTCAAGCTCTTCAACTGGGAAAAGACAAAAGGATTAACATTTATACTGACTCTAAATATGTCATTCTGGTTCTACATGCTCATGAAGCCATCTGGAGAGAAAGAGGTCTTTTACATGAAAAAAAAAAAAAAGTCTCCTACAAAATTTGGCCCTAAGATAGGACAGATCCTGCAGGCAATTTAAAAACCTCTAGAAGTGGCTGTAATACACTCCAGAGACCACCAAAAAGGTGACTCAGAAACAACTACAGGAAACACGTTAGCAGACAAAACAGCAAAAAGGACAGCTGCTACAGAGACCATTAAAACCACTACTTTGGCCTTGAGACCCCCAGGCCTCTCTGCCTCTAACTAACCTAAAATATACTCCAATAGAGCCAGAGTGGGCTAAACAAAGAGGGTTTAATAGAGACCCTAGTGGATGGTGAATAAGAGAAGACAAATGGCACCATGGTGCCATCCCCAGATGGCACCTATGGAAAGTCATTAAACAAATACTCAACTCCACCCAAATGGGGAGAGATGTTCTAAGGTCATTGGTTACCCATCTCTTCCTTGAAAGGGGGATCTCACAAACAGTTAAAGATATTATTAAGGTTATCCTCAGTGCCTCTGTAATAAACCAGGAAGCAGAATGAAACCATCTCCCCTTCTAAAACCAATGTTGAGGTACGTACCCAAGTGAAAATTGGCAAATAGACTTTACCCGGATGCCACAGGCGCAGACTTGTAACTGTCTCCTAGTACTAACTGATACCTTCATAGGATGGACAGAGGCATTCCCTTGTAGGACAGAAAGAGCTTGAAAGGGTTTCCAGCGTAATACTTAAAAGAAATTATCCCATGATTTGGTCGTCCCCAATCCCTACAGAGTGACAATGGGCCTTCTGTCACAGCCAAAATCACCCAACAATTAGCTCAAGTTCTTGGAATAAGTTATCATTTCCATGCTTCCTGGAGGCCACAATTCTCTGGAAAAGTGAAAAAGGCCAACCATTACCTCAAAAAGAATATAGCCAAACCATGCCAAGAAGCTTCTGAATCATGAATAAGAGTGCTGCCCATTGCTCTCCTTCAGGTCAAAACTGCCCCCAAATCCAACCTTCAACTTAGCCCCTATCAGATGTTGTATGAAAGACCCTTTTCTTACCTCCAACTTTCTAGCTGATACTGAGGTTCAAGAAATAACCAGATACGTCATAAACTGGGTCAAGTAAAAAAACAAACAAACAAAACAAACAAACAAACACACAACCTTACAGAATATGGAAATAAACTCCTCCCAGGTCCCAACCCCCAAAATTTAACCTCCTTATTTCTCCCAGGAGACATGGCCCTTCTCAAGACCTGGAAAGAGGGCTCCCCATAGACCAACTACAACACAAACGGATGGGCCTATACCAGGACTTCCTAAGCACCCTAACCACAGTCAAACTCCAGGGAATTGCCAGCCAGGTTCGCCTAGCTAGGATTAAATCCATTCTATAACAGTCAACACAGGACATGAATCAGGAGAACACCTGTGAGACCCTGGAAGCTCTCAAGCTACCATTCCGCAGACAAAGCTAAAAGATAAGTAACATGAATATTTCCACTGGGAATCCTAGTCTTCTTATTATTTCTTTCCATGTTACTGTGCCCTTACAGATTTAGTGTGTGTTGGGGAAAAAAACTCTTCTGTCTTTGCTGGGTATAGCCATGCCCAAATGCTTCTACTCCTTGTCATGTTTTCAGGGTGTCAACTTCTTTGGGGCTCCAAATGGGAAAACAATACTTGGGTCCAGATTACTCCAGACCTCGTTTAGAACACGGGCCTAAACAATTGTTGAGTATGTCACCATCAACCTTCCAGTGAAGTGGGACAAATCTCACTCATGGACAACCAGCCCCATGGGAAGCAATCTGAAATCACCCAATTTACAGAAGACCTAAATGGGGTCCAAATCCTCTCTTAAAAACATTGGCCTGCCCGGTTAATGCATCCATCCACAAATGTCTTCCTGTACAGAATGACAAGGGGCCTTTTGTCACAGTCAAAATTCACTTGTCTGGTATACGAACTTAGACCCTCAAATGAATGTGCCACAAAATACTTCTTGTCCTCCCTGTGGTCTGCCTAGATGCAACTTTACTGCTAGAGGAGACTGTACCCCAGGCCTTGTCCCCGTCAAATGTAGTTCCCTTGATTTCTGTCTACCAGGATGTGATCCCAGACAACTAAGACAGGCCTATGTAGATACTCAGATACAGACAGAAGGAAAATTCTAGAGTTAAATGCCAAATTATGGCTGGAACATGACCACCCAGGATGTCTTCCAGATGACTGAGATGACGAGGAGAATAATGACTATTGGGATTATAAGGATGGAGGTAAAGTCATATAAGAGAATCCCTTGATCCTCTATAAAAAGTGGATTCTTTAGGCTCATCCAAGCTTGAGCCCCCTAAATCACCAACACCAGGGCTCATATGCCTTGAAAAAGAGCTCATGTTCCTGGGTATGTGCAACAATTAGGGATATGCAACTCAATGTTAGGATATAAATGACACATCATGAAACTCCTGGACAGTTCGATATGTCTTTCCCCCACATGAACACACTCAAATATTTACCAATAGCCCATAGGTCATTAAATCCTCAGAAACATCTAAAGCAAGAAAAAGAGAGGGATACCACTAACAGTTCTGGGAGTAGTGGCACCCATAGGAAGCCTCATTGTTTTGACAGGAGAAATAGTCTACAATAGTGTGACAGCCCAAAACATCCCAAGATCTTTGTCCGTTACTACCCAACAGTCAGGACAAGATTTCAAACTGTTAAGGCAATCGATAGATTCGTTGGCAGCAATGATGATGCACCACAGAATTGCCTCAGATTATTTAATGGCTGGACAAGGAGGAGTACACAGTTTGTCTCATACTTCTTGCTGTTTTCACATTAATGTCTCTGGACAGGTAGAAATGGGAGCAACCCAAATCTTGGAACAAGCTACCTAGCTTCACAACTTCAGCAAAGGCCCCATGATTTCTCAGGAAATCCTAGACCCAGCCCAATCTGCTATACATATCATCAAGGGTTCCTACCCAGCATCTCCCTCTTCTAGGACCCTTGATTCTCACACTCCTCCTACTGATGTTTTGCCCACACATGTTCCATCTACTGTCAAAGTTTGTCCCTTCCAGGTTACAACAGTTCCACGTTCAGATGATGGTCATGCAAGGGTTTCAAGCCATCTCCACCACGGACCCGCCTGCAGACATACCCATGAAGCCTTGAGGTCAGATGGCCAGAGAATTCTACTCCCATACCAGACAGGGCCAATGCCCCTAAGTCAGCAGGAAGAAGCTACAGAAGACAGATCTTCTATAGCCCTTCTATAGCCCTTCAAGAATTAAGGGCTGGAATTCTCAGAAGGGGGAAGATGAGGCAGGTAAATAAGGAAATGTTGGGTGATTGTAAGAGGCAAAAGACAGGGAAGAGAGTGAACCAGATACCTGAATAAGCCCTGTGATAACAGCTCTGTGGTTTCTCACGGACACAAGCATCGTGTTGTTCAAACCCATGGTATGCTTGTGCACAAAGACCCAGTTAGCCTGCAAATGGCCAAGAATGATCCCTCCACCCCACCTTTCAGGGGCCAATTGTGTATTTCAAGTATATGGAGAGTATTTGCAAAAAAAAAAAAAAAAGTCACATTGTGCTTGGCATAGTAACTAGATAGAGCATGCATAATGACGCACATCGTTGTTGGAAGTCCCCGCCCATTCTCACAACCCTGAAAAAATATTCCACCCCTTTATTATAACTGCCCATAAAGATCAGAGCCCTACATCTACCTGGGGCAACTAAGATCCTCTATCTGAGTGTGCCTGGACTCCCCTCCTCTCAAGTATGTATTTCCGCTTTGTAAGAAAGCCTCTTCTGCTGTACTGTACTCTGACTTGCCCTTGAATTCTTTCTCACGGGGAAGTCGAGAACCTGGCACCGGCTGGTGGTTGAGATCTCAGGGCCTGAGAACTCTCCCAGTCTCCAGTATCAAATGCAAATGAAATCATATAGCTATTTCTGACTCATCTACTACCTGAAGTGACTTCAGCTTGAGGAGGGGCAAGCTCAATTAGGCACTTTCAGGGAAGTGGGGTCTGCTTCTTGGAATCCACGACAAGGCAAGGCCTCTTGGGCAAAAGCCTGAGGGTGTTTCCTTTTTTTAATGGATCACCTAGTGGGGCAGCCACCCCCTTTACATCTTTCCCCAGGTGTCTAAGAGCTGCTAACTGCAGAAATGACGTCAGTCTGGGCTTGTAATGGTCCTGACTGGGGATGGGCACGATCAAATGTTGCTCAGGGTGATGTTTGGCTCTCGCTGGCCACCTTTCATCTGGAGCATCTCGTAGCACTTTACAGGAGAGAGTTAATTACACTTCCTGCAGCTTCGGGCAGGAACATGCATCACAGACTGCGCTGACGTCTGTGACTATGTCAGAAGAAATGCTCAAGGACTAATTACTTTACATTTGTATGTATCATCTCCTTTCACACGGGATCTCAATGCAATTTCCCAAGGTAAGTAGAAGAGTTAATTGCTTTGTTCCTGGGAGGTCTATGGCATATCTGGGGCAGGAGGGTCTAGTCACAAATGAGTTCTTCCTGTGTTCCGGTTGACACTGGAGTCTTCCAGAGACGAGAACCCAAAGAAGGATGACTAAGAAAAAGATAAAGCAGTCCAAGGAGGCATGTCATGGAACCAAAGAGTCTTATTGCCGGATGGGCATCCAGACATCATCTGCTTTCATCCCGTCCAATATGGCAGCCCCTGACCATGTGGGACCACTGAGCACTTGAACAATGCCAGCCCAATTGAGACGTGCCATAAGTATAAACTACACGCCAGACTTTGAAGAGTTAACACAAAATTAGATGTAAAATGTCTCATTAATAATGTTTACATTGCTTACCTGTTGAAACAGTAATAATTTGGATACGTGGGGTTAAAAAGAATATAAATTTACTTGTTTCTTTTGATTTTTAAAATGTGGCTATAGAAAATTTTTAATTTCATGTTTCTCATATTGTATTTCTATATGATAATGCTGATCTAGATTACTTCGCTCATTTTAAACATAACTAACTTGACACCTAAAGAGAGGAGGGTCTGATTTGTCTATGATGGGACTGTTCACAGAGCTAGGACTGAAGCCCAAGTTTCCTAACTTCCTTGCTCAATGTATTGTCCATTATACTTCAACAAGCAACTGCCTTGGCTTGTCCAATCCATCTCCTTGTAAGAGTTGACACCATGAAGGTGCTGGCAGGTCTTATGTGCCCTCTCCCATAGTCAGAAACAATACGATTCCCAAGCCACCAAAGTGAAATATACTCTCTAAAAGCAGTGTATCTACTAATCCTAACTCACCTGCTATCTCGTCCCACAGGCTCTGCTTTATCCCAACACGTGCTTCTAAGCAGGTTGCTACCCATGGCCTCTCAAATGTAGAAATTCTAGAGTCAATATGATCTCCTCTGATGCCCTCTTGCTTGGCCAGACTTACAGTTCAAGAGCTCACCAGCAGTGGTAAAACGAATCACTACCTCAAAAGTCCATTGTACATTGTCTCAGCCACCTACACTTTCCAGAGTAATGTTATAGGAGACAAAGAAAAGAAAGGATTTTCTTCTCTAAAACTCAGTCCACCAGCCTGATATCAAGGGAATTAGCACTTGGGCAATTCTTCTTCGCTACTCCTGGATTCTCTTCCTCTGGATGGTCCAAAAGCAAGGAAAGTAACAACTGAGCCAGAGACAGCTATTGACCTGATATTCCTAGATGTCCAAAATTCTTGCCACCTTAGCAACCTCAAGGGTGACCGTATTTACCCAAGTGTGTGGTCGTGACAGTCAGGCTAGTGCGCTCTGCGATCTTCCAGAGGCCTCGGGGGAAATCCTACGCTGCCTGAAAGGAAACAGCATCATCCTCCTGTCATCATCAAGTGGACTTTGGCAAGGAGTCAGTCTTTACCCTATGTTTCACTGGGAAAAATTGGAGCACTGGTGTCATTGGAACAACCAACGTCATCCACGGCCATCAAGCCCACTCAACCGACAAAAGGAAAGCAGGAAGGAAACGAGTCCACAGGCTGAACCCTCCACCTCTCTGAGCCCCTAGCGTTTACCTTAGAAAAAGCCACCGAGTAGGTGAGTGGGTCTTGCACCGTGTAGCTTCCCCTTCGTCCAGTTCCTCTCTTTCTGCCACTTCCAACCCACCCTCGTTTCATCAGTGTCTCCAGGATTTTATTCCTGGCACCACACCTAATGCTTTCACACATTTATCCTCGCTGTCCTCTCATTAAATACTATCAGATGGATTCGCTTTATAGAAACCTCTCACTCAAATCACCCATTGATCCTGAATGCCAGACCTGACATCTGGATCCCCTGACTCCTCGGCCATAGAGTCCTCTCACGCTAAACCACGCCATGATCCTTCCTTGACTCTGTCCAAACCCGCCCTCCAGGAGAGCTTGTGCATCCATTATTTTCACTCTAATCTGAGCTATCATGGGACATTTTGAAGCAGTTTCCCTTAACTTTGAAATAAAGAGATTCATCCCCACAGACAGGCGAGGGGCACGAGCAGAGGGTAAATAAAAGGTTGGGCTCAGGGTGGGGTTGCACTCAGGGTAGTTTAATGCGGTCAGGGGTGGGGTACGGTGGGGAGGCGGGTCCCTCCCTGAGATGACGGGAAAGGCCACCGAAGGGGAGGAAGGCCCCTGCATGTCAGCCACGGCGGGCTCTGCAGTGCTGGCTGGAGCACATCATCTCAGGCTACAGGGTGGGCAGACACTTGTAGCACACGACAATTTATGAGTTGAGTTCATGTGTTTTTCCTGCTTCTGCCACATTTCCAATGGTTACTGTTCTCGGTGAGGTGCTGGGCGTGCACCCTTCTCCCAGCGCCCTTGCTGCTGCCTGATGGATCTTGATGAGCACAAGCCTGGATCTGGTGCCCCCCTGACATCCCACAGCCTTGGCAAATGAGTGCTCCGCACCATCCTTGGAGAGAGTTTCTGTTTTCCCCTAGGCAACGGTATAATTGCTGCCTGCAAGTACTCCTCCTTGCAGGAGAAGGGGTTTTGCTCATTTTTCACTGTCAGTGACTTCCTTTGGCTTCTGTTGGATCTTAGTCATTGTACTGGTTTTGCAACAGTCCCCGAACGTTAGGAAGATGGTATCACTACCGTGTGGAATCTTCAAGAAAGAAAGAAAAAAAAGAAGAAGAAGAAGAAAGAAAAAGTCCCACTCAGAAACGGAAAGTAGAACGGTGGTTGCCAGGTGCTGGGGTGGGGGAAACAGGGAAAGATTGGGAAAAGGATACAGATTTCAGTAATAAGATGCATCAGGTCTGAGGATCTCATGTGTAACATGGTGACTATAACCAAGAACACTGTATTGTATTTTGTATTTGTAATTGAAACACTATTTGTCATTGAAATTTACTCAGATGGTAGAACCTAATGTTCTCACCAAAATAATAATAATAATAATAATATGTGGGGTGATGGATGTGCTAAATAACTTGAGGGAATTCTGTCACAATGTACATGTACATCAAACCATCATGTTGTAAACTTTAAATATCTTCCAATTTTTTTATTTGTCAGTTTTGCCTAAATAAAGCTGGTGGGGTGGGGAGGAGTGGGGAGAGGCAGAGAACATTAGGAAGGGTCTCATCTGACTCCAGTTTGACTTTGAAGAAAGAACTTAATTGGCCCAGGCTTCAAATTGCTCATTGGTCAAATGGGAATAATAACGATAATGACAATTATAAGATGACTTTGGGTGTTCAGGGAGATTATATATGTGAAATCCTCACACATAAACTTTTTTGTATAATAAGAGTCTTTAGTAAATACCAAGTGAACCTCAATCTGAAGTATTCTGAACCTTTCCAACACTGAATTGGTTTTTCTTATGTGAGATACAGGTGTCAATCACTCTGATTTGTTTTTAAAGATGCTGCTTTTTCACAAAACACACACACACACACACACACACAATGTTCCCTCATTATCAAACGGTGGTATGTTTCATTAGGACTTTTATACAGCCTTATAATATTCAAAATGCTTCCTTAAAATTGGTCATATTGTGTCCATCTCCTTCCATCATCACCTCGCCCCCATTTTCTTGAATTTGTTGTATTTGTTGTGTTTGTTGTATTTCTTGAATTTCTTGTATTTGTTTAAAAGTAACGAAATGAAGTACTAGGGCTCATTTTCCAAGCTCTGGAATGCCTCTCTAAATTCTCTCAGACTCGTGTGCTCTTTCTCTCCCTCCCTTTTTCTCTAAGGAATGTGTGAAGCGTGCAGACTGTCATGTGCAAGTCAACAAATGTCTCTGAGAAACAGAAGGGAAGGTGAAGGTTACAGTCTCTCAATGTTCACTAGATGTTCAGAGGAGGGGTGAGGGGAATCCTTCCTGTGTTGCCATGCGCGCTTACCTTTGGAGCTGGAGGCATCTGCTGAGATGAATAGATATGCTTATTGCAGATGTGTCAAACTTGCTCTGCACAAAAGGGTCGACAGGTCTTCTCAGTTGTGTGAAATCCCAACACATATACTGTCACATGGAAGCCTGAGGGTCTAGAATTGCTCAGGAGAAAGACCATCGCAATGTAGCTTCAAGTTACTGCACGTGTCTGGGGGCGGTGAGAGAGGAGACATAGGGCTCACTGAAGGAGTAAGGAGGGTGTTTCTCCTAAAGATATTCCTCTCTCCCCAGTGGGGGGAGAGGGTGCAAGGGCACATCCTCTCTCTGGTGCTGGTAGCACATTATGGAACTATACTATACGAGCATGAAGTCAACTGGAGTCACCCATTGAGAAATCCGCGAATCAGAAAGTGTATGGGACTTCATTCAGTGCTTTGCATGGAGGGTCAGACTACTCAGTATGTCCCTTCTCATCCTGACATTATAAAATTAGACCCTGTTTCCATAATTTGGCTCCTGTTGATAGCAGTACTATAAGCACGGGGGTGCATGTGCCCCTCTGAATCAGCGTTTTTGTATCCTGTGGACAAATTCCAAATGGTTAAAGAAGTTATGGTGTATACATATATAATGGAATATTACTCAGTGTTGAAAAAGAACGAAATCTTACCGTTTGCAACAACATGGATGGAAGTGAAGGTTACTATGCTAAGCGAAGAAAGTCAGTCAGAGAAAGACAGATATCATATGATTTCACTCATATGTGGAATTTGAGAAACTCAATGGCTGAGCATAGTGGAAGGGAAGGAAAAGTAAGATAAAAGCAGAGGGGGAGGCTCTTAAATACAGAAAACAAACTGAGGGTTGCTGGAGGGGAGGTAGGGGGATGGGTTAAATGGATGATGGGCATTAAGGAGGGTGCCATATGTAAGAGATGAATCACTGGGTTCTACTCCTGAAGCCAAGAATGCATCGTATGTTAACTAACTTGGATACAGATTAAAAAGAAAATAAATAAATAAGTAAATAAGTAAATAATAAAATTAGACCCTGTTTTGATCCGGAGATCCTCTGCTTTCTGAGCCCTGAGAAGCAATGAATGAAAAAGCTAGCCAACAGAAATCATGTTTGTAAACAGAGGTCAAATTGGTTTTGCTTGGAGGGAGGGTTGTGGAGTGAGGCACTGAAAGACTTACCTTTTCTGCCAGAGGAGAATCCAGAGTCCTGCCATCTCTGGGAGACTAGAATAGGGGCAGAACAGAAAGGAGAGAGTAACATAAGAGCCCCCAACATACCAGCAGAGGGCCCAAAACAGAGCACAGAGGACAGACAATGGCTGAGAGAGAGGCTGGGCAGCCATGATGGGTCAGGAGAAAAGTCAGAGGAGGAGAAGCGTTAGGGGGAAGGGTGGTGCACAGGGAGACCTGCCACCAGGGGGCGCTCCGACTCGCAGACATCCCCCCCACCTCACCCCACGCTGCCCTGATGTAAACAAAGTACAGCGCAGATTGGGAGGGTGGCAGGGAGGGGGTAATCCCAGCAGGGTAGGATTTAAGGAGGAAACGATGAGGCACAGAACTTGCTTTGATGGTGTGTGCAGGATTTTCTTATACTGCTTTCTGCATTGCAGTTAGCATTCTGTTTTCCTATTTAGGGTGATTTAAAAAAATAGCTTAGCTTCTTTCCATTCTGCTTCCAGTCCCCTATTCAAATTCTAAATTTAGCCATTGGAGCATCCAGGTAGCCTTTTAATATTTCCTCTATGCTAGCATTGAAAGGATCGGTAGTATCAAGCTCTCTTAAGCAAATTCAACTTAAAATCTTTCTCTTTTTTACGATCTTTGAATACAAAATAGAGTTGGCTTTATTATCAATGTTGTTTGGCCAGTTATGCTATCACATGTTGGGGGGGGGGGGGTGGGCCACCACCTATGATAATGTTTTCAAGTAAAGAGACATCTACTACGTGTCCGCATATCTACATATTTTTTTTATTGCAGTCAACAGGAACAAACTTTGACCTAATGAAGGAAAAAAGATGTTTATCATATAAACACAGTAAAATTCACAGCATATGAAGGAAGAGCTGAACAGGCCCACATCTAGGAAGATGGGTGGGTAAGTACTATAATTATCTGCTACTCTTGAACATGAGAAATGAAGGAGGAGATATTCCCCCAAATGAAAGCGGTACTTACATTAGAAAATAAAAGAAGTTGGTAGACTAGCACAGAGACACAATCTAGTCAAATTCAAAATTTTCCTAATGAGTAGGGATTTTACTCTTTAAAAAGTGCCTTCCTAGGTGATTTAGAAGGAAAACTCAAAGGCCTCATCTCTTATAGGCCATTTTCCAAGACAATTTTAAATAGCTACCTCTCCTTTTCCTTTGGGCTTTATCTTACCCATATTCATTTTTCCAGAGGCCCAGAAGTCTAGACAGGGCATTTAGAGAAATAAAGGAAAGAAAAGAAGGAAGAAGGAAAGAATACAAAGTATCCCAATGAGAAAAGAAGTAAAACTATTTCTATTCACAGATAACATGATCTTGTACACTAAGGAATCCACTAGAAACACTATATGAATAAAGAAGTGCAGCAAAACTGTAGGATACAAAATTAATATACAAAATATCAATTGTATCTCTGAGCTAACAATAAACAATCCAAAAATAATTTTTTTAAAAAATCCCCTATACAATAGAATAAAAAGTAAAACATTTAGGGAAAAAAATAACAAAAGAAATGGAAGTCCTGTACACTAAAAACTGTAGATTATTGCTGGGAAAAAAACCTAAAGATCTAAATAAGTGCAAAGGTATCCCATGTTCATGGATCAGAAGATTTAATATTGTTAGGATGGCAATACTGTCCAGACTGATACACAGATTCAATATAAATCTATTACAATTCCAGTTGCTCCATTGTAGAAAGTGACAAGCGGATCCTATAATTTATGTGGAAATGCAAGAACCTAGAATAGCCAAAACTGTATTTAAAGATAAGAAGAAAGTTGGAAGACTTATGCTTCCTTATTTCAAAAGTTCAAAAGACTTATGTTTCCTGATTTCTAAAGTAACAGTAATCAAGACAGTGTGGTACTGACATGAAGAAAAACATATAGATCAACAGAATAGAATTGAGAATCCAAAAATAAATATTTACATTAATGGTCAATTTATTTTCATTAAGTATGCCAAAATAATTCAATAGAGAAAGAAAAGTCTTCAACAAATGATTCTGGAATAACTAGATATATAAAAGCAACACAATGAAGTAGAATGCTTTACCTAAAACCATGCAGAAAAATTAACTCAAAATAAGTCATAAACCTGAATGTAGGAACTAAAACTATAAAACTTTTAGAAGAAAGCTTGGGAGTAAATCTTCATGACCTTGAACCAGGCAATGGTTTCTCAGAAGACAGAACACCAAAAACACAAGAAATAGAAAGAAAATAAATTAACAAATTTAACCTAATCAAAATTAAAAACCTTTGTGCCACAAATGATACCACCAAGAAAGTGAAAAGACAATCCACTCAGGATTGGAAATGGGTAAAAAACATTTGTAAATCAATATATCTGGTAAGGGACTTATTTCCAGAATATATAACAAACCTTTACTACTCATTAATAAAATGACAAACCAATTAAAAGATGCATATAAGATCGGAATAGACTCCAAAGAAGATACAACAATGGCCAATGAACATATGAAACGATGTTCAAAGCAAGACAAAAGAAAAGTTAGCCATTAGGCAAATGTAAAACAAAATCCCAAGAGAGAGCACTTCATACTCACTGGGATAACTGTTGTCAAAAAGACAAGGGCGCCTGGGTGGCTCAGTAAAGTCCAACTCATTTCAGCTCAAGTATTGATCTCACAGTTCCTGGGATCAAGCCCCATGTCAGGCTCCATATGGAGCCTGCTTAAGATTCTCTCTCTCTCTCTCTCTCTCTCTCTCTCTCTCTCTCTCTCTCTCAAAAAAAAAAAAAAAAAAAAAAAAAGACAAATCATAACAAGTATTGTCAGGGACATGGAGAAATTAGAAACCTCATCTGTGGCTGATAAGAATGCAAAATAGTACAGCCACTTCAAGAAACAGCTTGGTGGTTTCTTAAAATGTTAACACAAAGTTACCATATGACTCAACATTTCCACTCCAAGATATATTCACAAGAAAACTAAAAACATATGTCCACAACAAAAAAATTTGTACATGAATGTTCGTAACAGATTTGTTCATAGCCAAAAAGTAGAAGCGATCCAAATGCCTATCAATTGATGAGTGGAATAGACAAGACGTGGTATGTCCACATAATGAAATGTCATTCAGGAACAAATATCAAGTGAAGATACACGCTACAGCATGGATGAACCATGAAAACATTATGGTAAGTGAAAGAAACCAGTTTTTTTTAAAAACCATATATTGTATGGTTTTCTTTCTATGAAACATCCAGAATAGACATAGAACACAGAGTAGATTTGGGGTTACCTAGGCCTAATAGAGATAGAGAAAAGCAAAAAATGACTACAATGGATAGATGTTTCCTTTTGGGGGTGATGAAAATGTTCTAAGTTTAAACGTGGATGTATTAGTCTGCTGGGGCTGCTGTAACAAAATACACAGCCGGGGGGGGGGGGGCAACAGATATTCATTTTCTTGCAGTTTTGAAGGCTGGAAGTCCAAATTCAAGGTGTCGGCAGGTTTGATTTATTCTGAGGACTTTCTTTTGCCTCTGTGTCTTCCTTCATTTCCCCCTCAGTCTGTGGGTTGTCTGTGTTCTAATTTCCTCTTCCTATAAGGACACCAGTCATATTGCATTAGGGCTCATCCATATGAACTCATTTTATCTTAATTAGCTATCTAAAGCCACGGTCACTGAGGTTGAGACTTCAACATATGAGTTTTAGGGGTACACAATTCAGTCCCTAATGGCAATGATGGTTGCATGACTTTTTTAAAAAAATTTTTTTTAATTTTTATTTATTTTTGAGAGAGAGAGACAGAGTGTGAGTGGGCGAGGGGCAGAGAGAGAGGGAGACACAGAATCTGAAGCAGGCTCCCGGCTCTGAGCTGTCAGCACAGAGCCTGACACGGGGCTTGAACCCACAAACTGTGGGATCGTGACCTGAGCCAAAGTCAAATTCTTCACCGACTGAACCACCCATGGTTCAGTGCCTCAATGCCTTTTTGAATATACTAAATATACACCCATGCCTCAATGACTTTTTGAATATACTAAAACCCACTGAGTTGTCTAATTCAAATTGGGCGGGTTTTAGTGGCTTTGTGAATTATATCTCAATAAGTCTTTTGTTTAAAAAGGAAAATGAGGAGGCATTTAAAATTTTCAGGAAGGAAAGTAAAATGATCCTATCTGTTTTATGCTACATTTTCTGGAAGCCACCCCTCCAATAAAAGTACAAGGAAACAAAATGGGAAATACAGAGATTATTGCAAAAATCCAGGTTGAATGTCCTGGGAGTCTTAACCAAAGTCTTAACTTTAGTTTTCACTAAAATGAGAAAGAAGGAAGAACACAAGGGTGAATCTGCCTGGTTAAATACAAGCCCCTACCAGAAAACATCTCTACAGGCAGGCCACAGGCTGACTCCATGGACAGGCTGCACATACAACCGGGGTGGTGTGAACGATTCTGAGAAGTCTCCAGGAGCCCTAAAGACCTGTTCAATATCAGTGCCTGAAACCTCCATAGTGCTTTGTTTTAAATTGTGCATGAAGCTTTGAATGAAATAAACTCTTCACTTCTGTGTTACTCAAAAGGAGCGGTGCATTAAACCATTACCATTCACTAATGTACTTAGCACAGATGATTCTGAAGAATCTGTTGGTCCCTTGACTAGCTCTGAGGCAGGACAGTCTTGCAGGTACTGTTGAGGGGAGGGCAAGAGTGACTAGTGCAGAGCATATATGATGAATGGCTTACAACAGACTCCCTATGTGGACACTGGAAGGGGAAAGGAACAGACAACTCAGGGAGAACAGGAAAGGGCAAAGGGCACAAGGAATCATGTTTCCTGTACTGTGCTGGGAAATTGATGCAACTTTGATTTAACAAGGAAGGGGCTTTTATTTGTTTATTTTCCATTGTTTTTTGTTTGGAATTTGGTTTTCTAATATATTTCAATATAGCACACGCATGCACACACACAATCACTCACACACACATGCACACACACAATCACTCCAAGAAAACCTGAAGAAGCACATTTGTCTTCTGGGCCCCTAGCGTTCCCTTACCACTGCCCTTTCTCTCCTCTAGCAAGAGCTTTGTCCCCTCCGATCTTCTCTTCCTTCTCCCTCTCACCATCTACTTTTTAAGAAAATTGGATTCCAATCACTTAAAGAGAGAATTCAGTCCAGGGAAGCAGAGATTCAACACCTGAAGATCTCAATATTGGCCAGCAGCTCCATCACTAACCAAGTATATAACCTTGGGACTCTCTTCTAGCTGTGACCCTCAGTTTTCTCATCCATAAAGTGACTGTAACAACATCACTTGCTTCACGGGGTTGTTATGAAGTTCTAATGAAATCAGAGGTAAGTTGGGACTACATCAAAATAAAAGTTTCTGCACAGCAAAGGAAACTATCAACAAAACCAAAAGGCAACCTACGGAATGGGAGAAGATATTTGCAAATGACATACCTGATAAAGGGTTAGTGTCCAAAATACATACAGATGGCCCCAGACACATGAAAAGATGCTCAATGTCACTGATCATCAGGGCAAATGCAAATCAAAACCACCACGAGATATCACCTCACACCTAGCAGAATGGCTAAAATCAAAAACCCAAGAAAAAACAACCATTGGCGAGGATGTGGAGAAAAAGGAACGCTATGCACTCTTGGTAGGAATACAAACTGGTGCAGCCCACTATGGAAAATAGAATGGAAGTTGCTCAAAAAATTAAAAAAAGAATCACCACGTGATCCAGTTATTCCACTACTGGGTCTTTACCCAAAGAATATGAAAACACTAATTTGAAAGACATATGCACCCCTGAGTTTATTGCAGCATTATTTACAATAGCCAAACTATGAGGGCAACCCAGTATCCATCGATAGATGAATGGATAAAGATGTGATATTACTCAGCCATAAAAATGAATGAAATCTGGCCATTTGCAGCAACATGGATGGCTAGAAAATATAATGCTAAGTGAAATAAGTCAGTCAGAGAAAGACAAATACCATACGATTTCACTCATACGTGGGATTTAAGAAACAAAACAAATGAACAAAGGAAAGGAATAAAAAGAGAGATAAACCAAAAAAAAAAAAAAAACACCAGACTCTTAACTATAGAGAACAAACAGAGGCTTACCAGAGGGGAGGCGGGTGGGGGATGGGTGAAATAGATGAAGGGGATTAAAAAATACACTTCTCATGATGAGCACTGAATAACATATAGAATTACTGAATCATTACATTGTACACCTGAAATTAATATAATGCTGTATGTTAACCACACTGGAATTAAAATTAAAAATGAAGAAGAAAAGAAGGAAAGAAAGAAAGAAAGAAAGAAAGAAAGAAAGAAAGAAAGAAAGAAAGAAGGGAGGGAGGGAAAGAAATCAGAAATATGACAGTACATGCAAGGCTCTGAACAAATATGAGTCAGTATTATTTGTCCCTAGGACATTACCGCCTGAACACCTTTACGATTTTGTGGCCTGGCAGTTTAGCCTGAAACAGGAGGTACAAGACTATTTGGGATGAGAGCAGGAAGTTTCCTAGACTCCACGTGTAGTCAAGTGCTTCCGTTTTGCCTATATAAGACACACACACACACACACACACACACACATACACACGAGTGTTGAATCCCTGAAACTACTCCAAACTTTCTATTTGGGCCTCAAGGGTGCTTTTTCATACCATTCTGGCTGAACTCAGAAGTGGAAAATTCCCAGAAAGTCCTCCCCACAGCTGTCCAATTTCGGGTTCGATAAGCTGAAGAGACCACAAGGACCGGTGTTTCATTTGTTTTGCACCATCTGGTGGACTGCGCCTGGAGGTACAGCGTCCGCTCTGGAATTGCCACACAGCTGCAGAACGTGTCTGTCACTGCCCCAGGGTCGGAGGAAAGGAAGGATGAGGCCCCCGGTGGCTGCAGTCTAGTCGGCATCAATGAGAAAAGAGGTTCTACAGAAGGCAACAGAACAGACTCCCCGCTCATCTTTCTTGAACAATATGTAATGACCTACAAGTAGCTGAAGCGGCCCCTCCTACCCTCACACCCCTAAAAGGCTGGCTGGCGTCTCCTTCATAGATGACGGTGCTTACCCTGGTTCTTCTTACCAGAGTGTAAGCCTCCTGAGGGGAGCACTACGTCTTAACTGTTTTTGCACCTTCTCCTTCCCCTTCCATTCCTGCCTCTACACACACAAACAGACACACCCAAACTAGACTGAGGACAGGACTCGGTCACACTGACTCGAGCAGACAAGGGCCTCAAAAGAGAATTGGCTTTTAAATGAGGCTCTATAGCCTGATGCCACCTGACGCTGTGCAACATTGGAGCGTGTCTTCATTCCCCTTCATTCCCCACCCCCAGTGAAATGGGGACACTAAAACTCAGTGATAACCCAACGAGGTCATAGATGTACATCTAAGCAACTCGTTTTAAAAATTCTTTTTAACGTGTATTTATTTTTGAGAGAGACAGAGAGACAGAGCGTGAGCAGGGGAGGGGCAGAGAGAGAGGGAGACCCAGGATAGGAAGCAGGCTCCAGGCTCCGAGCTGTCAGCGCAGAGCCCGACGCGGGGCTCGAACTCACAAACCACGAGACCGTGACCTGAGCCAAAGTCCCACGCTCAACCGACTGAGCCACCCAGGTGCCCCGCAACAAGTTTTATTCAGAATCCAACTGGTCTATCAGCAGACATTTACTGAGGATATACTTTAGGTCGAGTACTGTGTGACACACGTAGGGCAAACGGGTAGGAGGGAAAGGGAAACTATTGTGTGAGCCTTTTGCTCATGCCTTCAGAGAGCTCACGGGCCCCCTAGGAATCGAGACATGCTCACAGTACTTAAGAACTGTGCATAATGAATGGGCTACTTGGCCATAACTGCCACACCAGAGAAGAGACTAGGGTGATCACTGAAGAACTCATGGAGACTCAGTGTAGACGCAGGTCTACAGTCACCCCGATAGCCTATCTGAAAAACACCGCTGAGCGTAGCACCTGTCAGAGCGGCCCGAGGCTTCCTAATGGACTTGATAATGTGGCCTCTGGACAAATCAAGGTTCTTGCAGGCCTTTCCCCTGCGTGATTGCCTTCCCCTCTCATCTCTACCTTTTCAAGTTCTAGTCATTCCTCTGGCCCTACTTTCCACCCTACTTCAGGCTCACTGATGTCCTCCTCTCTAAGTGCATAAGATACACCTGAGAGTCTGTATTACGTGGCAAAGTACACAATGGTCAGCTCATATTTTCAGACACCTCATACGTATGTGCCTCATCTCCTCAACTAGATCATCAGTTTGGTAAGGGAGGAGTGAAGCTGTCTCTTTGGCAGCCCCAAGGCACCCAGAAGAGGGCTGAACAGACAGGATGGATCCAGCACAGCTGAGTCTGGAGAGCCAGCTCTCTGGGCCTCCAGCAGAGACAGGGGGCGCCCCCTGCTGGCTGGGGAAGCGGCGGCAGCCAGGCTCCTGGGAGGTGACTTCAGAAGTTGGCCAAGGAGGTCAAAGAGGAGGTCCTCCCAGCTCTGCTAAGGCTAAGTGCAGCCCCTGCTAAGAGGCCATGAGTCTGACCTTCCTCATTAATACACCTGCCCTCCTACTCCACGCTGCATCCTTTCAGTAGTTTTTTTTTTTTTCTCCTTCAAGGCAAGCCTTAATATCCCCTTGAACTGGTTGGTGTTCACCAGGACCCCAACGGAAGAGGAGACATCACGGGGTGGTTTGCCTTAGGCTTACCCTGAGATGCAGAGCTTCAAACAGAGTTTCTGTGGCACTCTCTTAAGGGCACTCTCCCAAAATACGTTTCACAAAATAGTGGTTTTGCTGGAATATTAAGACCCAAAAGGTAGTTGCCAGTCAAATATGTTTAGAAACACCGAGTTAAAAGAATTGAGACAGAATTTTGTGTTTTGTCGTGTTTTATTTTCCTGCAGAAAGTTCCAGAGCTCTCAACGGGCAGTATAAGTCTCCAAGAGGAGGCTGGAGCACATCGCTCCAAACGTACTTGGCCCGGGAATGGTTTTTCCAAGATTGCTTCCCACAGAACACTTTAGGAAATGCTGTTTAGGGCTTTCCTTCCCACCTTCTTGAAAATTCCCCACGAGGGCGTCAGAGCTACTTCTCCCAAGCATTTTGTCTTTTCGAAATTGTGATAAAGATATTGATACACACCGACAAAATAAATCTCCCTGAATACCGAAGTAAGACATTCATGACAGAAAATTTGGAGAATGAAGAAACACACAAATAAGAAAATCTAAAACCGTGGCAAAGTGAGCAGCACTCCAGTCCTGCAAGTATTTTCCCTCGAAAATGAGGTAATCCTGCAGACTTTCTGCTACTCCAAGGGGCCTTCCCAGATAAAATTGCCTTTTTGTCCCACCCGGTACCGTTGAACTTCCTCCTCCATGTCGCCTATTGAATCCTGCTGAGTGACGATCCCTTGCCTCCTGTGTAACACCAACATGCTCTAGTCCTCACCAAAATCAACACCCTCAGAAATAGAAGCAAATATAAAATCTGAATAGTCTCTGTCAACGTGGAGAAAATCACCAACCGGCTGGAGGAGAGCCCCAGAGCTCAGGGTGAGTGTTGTCACGCTTTACCGGATACTTCCAAGTTATCCAATTCATACTTAAGGGAGCTGAATCACAGAAGCCAAAAGATTTCCGGTCGGAGGAGACCGAGGGGATAGAGAAGGGGGATCTGAGTTTTGTTTTCCTTGTGGCAAAATAAAGAGATTGGATGACACAATATCTAAAGTCACTTCCAAAGAGAGCAGTTACCATTGCTAAATTATTAGCCCAAAGCTATTATCCTGGTAACTGCCTAAGAAAAAGTAGCACCAATGGTGAAGAAGGCTGAATCAACCGTGTATCTCAAAGCAACTTAATTCTCTCTCCTTTCCTTCTTCTTATATGCTTCACCCAGTTGAAATCGTATTTCCAAGGAAACCATTTAGGGGATAAAGAAGTTCCCAAAGGACAACACACAAGCACACTGGAGAGTCTATAAGAGGAAAAACATACATAGCTGCCCTACTTTGCTTGGAACCAGCTTCCCTGTCCCACCCCCCTACCCCCCAGCCCATGTTTGCCACTATTCCAGACTGCTTCCCACTGGGATTTTCCACTGATCATGTGATAACATTTAGGCCAAGTGAGAATAAAAATATTAAATGAAGTAATATGTAACCGCTAAGAAAGAAATCAGTGATTGTTATTTTAAGTATATGTTTTTTAGGGGTTTTTTTTAAATTTATTTTAAGAGAGAGAGAGAGAGAGAGAGAGAGAGAACATGTGCATGAGCAGAGGAGGGACAGAGAGAGAGCGAGAAAGAGAGAATCCCAAGCAGGCTCTATGTTGTCTGCACACAACTAGAGTCCAATGCTGGTTTCCATCTCACGAGCCATGAGATCATGACCTGGGCCGAAACCACGAGTTGGACGCTTAACTGACTGAGCCACCCAGGAGCCCCTAAATATATGTTTTTAAGACACTATAGGGGCGCCTGGGTGGCTCAGTCGGTTGAGCATCCGACTTCGGCTCAGGTCACGATCTCACGGTCCGTGAGTTCGAGCCCCGCGTCAGGCTCTGTGCTGACAGCTCGGAGCCTGGAGCCTGCTTCCGATTCTGTGTCTCCCTCTCTCTCTGCCCCTCCCCCATTCATGCTCTGTCTCTCTCTGTCTCAAAAATAAATAAAAATGTTAAAAAAATTTAAAAAAAAAGACACTATAATATTCTAAGACCTGGAAATCAAACAAAAGAGAAAACGCAGCGATGGTGTTTGGCTTTAGTAACAAGATGACTTTAGCTACCAGGTAGCACGTCCCTGCAAAGAGCCCCGTGGATGTCACTCTAGAAAGGCAGCTGCCTGTCCGTTATAGCAATGTCCGTGTAGCAATGTCACTACACAATTCCTTAACATATCCACCCCCGGGATTGGTCCACTTGCTTTGGAAATGTCTCTCAATCAGCTATCCTTTTACCCCGTCGTGGTCAACAAACACAAGTTCAGTGGAACTGCTGCGATCCCAGCCCCCATGGGGCTGCCTGCCTTCAGCCTTCCTCTAGCCTGTCCAGGGCCATCAAATTAACTTTCTTAATTTGCCACTTTGATCTTTGACCATCTTCCTCCCCCGCCTAAAATCCCGCTCAGTGTCCCACTAGGTATGGAATTCAGTCCAAACTTTGGCCTCGCACATGCCGCTCTCTACAATCTCCTATTCCAGTCTCCCCCTCTTCCCTTTCACTGCCGCCATAGGCTTGACCCAACCAAAACCCAGAAGGCAAGGCGGCCCGGTGATGTAGCGACTTCCCACAGCCTCTTGTGGCCCAGAGCAGCTGGGAAAGGAGAGGGACTGGATGCAGAAAACAGAGAGGCATCAACACAGCCACAAATGTCAGTTTTCCTTTTTCCTTTTTTCTTTCTTTTTTTTTTTTTTTTCCAGGCAAAAACGTCACTTTTTAAATGTAGAAATGCAGAAAATCGCACCCAAGTTACCTGAAAAAAATAAAGAGTTAATATTCTTAGTCTTGGGGTCGGCCTTCCTAAAGTGGCAGAGTTTGGGCTAGACCCCAGGCAGTTTGTCTCCAGAGCATGTGCTTTACATATTTGTGTACAGAAATATATACAAATGAAAACAAAAGATCTTAAAAGGTTAAAACATCAATAAGTATGTTGTAAAAATCCAAAACCTATTTAATTTTAGTAATAAATTGAAACGCATCTGTGACAGTATTATAAACTATCATATTGGCAAAGTTTTAATATAATCCATCACCCTACTATTGTCCTATTGACTATGAGTCAATGGAAAGAAGCATACACTAATATAACTTTCTTAGAGTCGTTTGGGCAACTAATATCAAAATCCTTAAATTTTTTGCACCCTTAGACTTTGATCCTAAAGAATGAATTACAAATGTGCACAAAGATGTATCAACAAAGATGGTTAGGGCAGAAGAGCCTAAAAATGACCAAGTATTTGGATATAAATTAAATCTCCCTAAAAAGAAAATAGTTAAATTATGATATAACTATATAACAAAATACGAGGCAACCATAAAATATGATATTCTAAAAGATTGCTTTGCCATGGAAAGATATTCAAACATACTGTTAAAAGAAAAAGAAAATTAAAAAATATTGTGAGTAGTGCAATACTGCTTATGTTAAAATATGCATTTTAAAAGGCTAAAGAATAATATAGAATGTTATCAGTGGATATCTTTGAGTGACAAGATTTGAGTGGTTTTTATGCATTTCTTTCTTGCTTATCTATACTTTTCAAATTTTCTGCATGAAATACTTTTGTAATAAGAAAAGCACAATAAAAACATTATAAATTAATAGAAAATTGCTTCTGTTCTATGCAGAGTGATTTTGCACATGATTCCAAGCTGCTTAATGATGCTATCCAGGCTGTGTATTGTATGATTCCGGTAGGCATATTCTCTGGGAAGTCGGGCTTTATTTCCAAATAAAATGTAAAATAATAATCTTATATTTCAAAATAATTTTTCCAAGTACAGGAAAGGGGCAACACGCAGCGTAAGGGACTTCATCGTATCAAAAACGGGCAGCATGAAGACAAGGACACTGACCTCTTCATTCACCCTCTTGGGCTGCAACCTTTACACCAAGCTGCTTTGTACCAAAACTTCCAATGCCTGCAAATCCCTTTGTGAAACTAAACCATAGAAAGAAAGAAAGAAAGAGCCCTTGTCTAGCAGCTAAAGGCAATCTGCCAATTTATTTCCATCCTTCATCTAATTGTCATTTGGCCAGCTAAGTGCAAAAGGTAACCAGAGACAGGGAAGAAGGCTACTTGCTGATAAGAATGATAGATAAGTAAATAAAACATTCATAAGAGTCAGTTCTCTATGTCTCAGACCCATTTTATGTGACTCTTAGTGAACGTTCAAAGAATCAATGTCACATGGGAAAAAAAAAAATGGATCCTGGGACAAAATAATGACACAGGATGCAGATACGCACATGGTAAAATTTTTTAACATTTATTCACTTTTGAGAGACAGAACATGAGTGGGGGAGGGGCAGACAGAGAACCTGAATGAAGCAGGCTCCAGGCTCTGAGCTGTCCTCACGGAGCACAACGCGGAGCTCGAACCCGTGAACAGTGAGATCGTGACCTGAGCCGAAGTCGGACCTACGGGGCCACCCAGGCGCCCCAGAAATGCATATTGTAAAACATGGAATATGATATGAGGAGAAAATACCTGGAGGAGGGCTGCTCCTTGACTAGAGCCTTCCAGTCCTTCTGGAAGGAACGTTGTCCCGTGCTATTTGGAAATACCGCCCAGGTGAAGCTGACCACACTGGGTGTCGGGTACTTGCACTGTGTCCCTACTGTGACATACACAGAAGAATGGATATATATTCAGTTTACTTGTGCATTCGGTCCGGTATTTGATAAGTAGCCGGCCCTCGACGTGCCTACGTTAAATAGATCCCTCTCCAAAATGTGAAAAAAGATCATTTGAAGCTGAGAACATGATTTCTTTTTGGTGTTCAAGTGCTATATGCTCCAGTAGAGGTCAGTCTCTCACAATCGATTCAAGGACATGGAGAAGCCCCTCCCTCCCGACCTTATCACCCTCAAAATCCTCCCTTTCTAGTTGATGGTACAGTAGAAAGAATCCCACCAATTAAAGTCATTACATGATGGCTGAGGGCAAGTTATTTAAGCTTTCTAAACTGCAGCGTCTTTATCTGTAAAACAGAGGGGAAGAAGGGGGCAGCGTTTTATAAGTGAAGTTATGTAATAGAATCCAGCACAGTATCAGGCACAAAACGCATGCTGGTGAATGCGGTGTCTTGCCTTTTTCTTTCCTCATTAAAAATCTCTCCATTCCTTCTTTGGAGATAAGACAAATACCCCTACAAAAGGCCCTGACGGGCTTGACTTCACACTGAGTTATCAATCACCCATCGTAGATCCTTTCTTAAGACCTGCTTCTAAAAGGAAGGGACAAGTGGGTGCCAGCAGGAGACAGAAGACAAAGACGGAGAAACTATGTAGGGGCTAGAACGGCCTAGAAAGAAAACAGTGGACTGAAAGCTAAGGTGGCAACGTCACCTAGTATTAGTTCTCAGAACACCAAAATTGGGTGAAAACATTCACATCTTTAGGAGCTAGACACGCATACTAAAGTCTAGCGATTCTATAAAATAACCTTCAGGTCAAAATCACAAAAGACATTAGAGGACAGGTGTCGGGAGCCCCAGGCCCTTGCCCCCAACCACCCCCTCCACATCCTGCAGGAGCGGAAGAACATACTCATTAACAGCGACGAACATGGGCACATGGTTCTAGCTCCCATCCTGCCATGGAAGCTGGCAGACCTGAGACAAATTGGCCTCGTTTCTCACCTCCGTAAATCGGGGACAATAATGACTTACTCACAAATTGCCCAACAGGTAAATAGGATAATAGATGTGGCACATTTAGCATGATGCCTGGCAATTTAGGTCCTCAAAAATTGGGAACGTTTGTTAATTAGCTGTGCGGTTCTAGAAAGGCACCTTATTTCTGGACATTAGTTTCCTCATTGCTAGAAGGGGGAGAAAGGGATTAAGAGAGGACTTCTAGGGCCCTTCTGGAACAAAAACTTGTTTGATTCTCGTGCAGAGGCCCAGCCTCGCTTCGGTCAGCTCTCTTGTGGGGCCAGGCAGCTTGAACTCAGGGACATGGCCCGCAGGCCGCAGCCTGAGCTCTGCCAGCTGCTTCCATCATGCAAAGTGATAGGACAATGTGGCAAAAGAACCCGTGAGAGAAAAAGATTCCATCCAGGCCAATGTGAAGGAAAGACTTTGTCAAGATCGTTTTAAAAACGAAACGTGACTTCCTCTTTTTTTTTTTTTTTTTTTTTTGTTTAAGGTCAAGCAATGAGAAGGGATACCAAGCTGGGCTTAGTCTCCAGAGGCTTCTGCAGGATCACATGTCCCTTCAGAAATGCCATTTTAACTGATGTAAGTGTGAAGGAGTTAGAACCCCAGGGATTAAATTTCTGCTGAAATACACATGTTTCTTGGGGGAAAAAATGAGCTCTTGACCCAGAGCATGCAAAGCTTTTTGGAAAACTCTTCTGAGCCTGATATGGAGGGTATCAGATGCCGCTGGCCTTTCAGGGCTCCCCCCATGTTGTAGGTTAGCACGAGATCACACCTGGCCGTGCCGGCCTCGGGGCCGGGGACGGGGGAGGGGAGGGACACCTGTCTTAGCTTGTCTCACATGTACACACACACATTCTCAGGCCTGGGAACTTTTTTCCCCCACAAAGACATGTTTTATGACTACACTTGTATTTTTATGACAAAACAATCCCACATTCGTCTGACAGGAAGTGGGGTCTCAGTAGCCTGGGAAACTGGACACCTGGGCTCTGCCAGGCCAGCCCGTCATGGCCCCGCTCACCTACTGGGGGACACGCTGCTCGGGGCGAGGCTGCTTTAGGAGTGGGTCACAGTGTGCACCCCACCAGCCTCCTGGTGACAGAGTCAGCTACAGTCTGTCCCAAAGAGCATTTGACTCTCATTCCCGTCCCCAGGCAACCGAATGATCTGTCTTCACTGCAGAGTGAGTTCGCATCTCCTAGAATTGTATGTAAACGGAGTCCTACCCTGTGTACTCTCTTATACTCTTTTTGTTGTTGTTGTTTTTTGGTCTGGAATTTTTGCATTCAGTGTAACAATTTTGAGATGTATTCCCAGCATGTATCAATAGTCTGCTTCTTTTCGTTGCCGGGTAGTGCTGCGTCGTAGGGGTAGATTGCACAGTGTGCTTGTCCATTCATTTGGACAGGGGTGGACATTTTGATTGCCTCCAGTTTGAATCTGTTACAAATAAAGCTGCTATGAATATCTGTGTATAAAATTAAAAAAAAAAAAAGAGTGTTTGGCTTTCAAAAGAAGATCTGAATGCAAGTCTTGGGTGCTGTCTCACCTCTCTCGGCCTCAGTGTCCTCAGCTCTCAAAAAGGTGCAATACATCCTCCCCCCACAACTGTTGCAAAAATTAAGTGGCATAAAGCATGGGAAGGGTTTCTATAAAGATCTATATGTGAGGGGCGCCTGGGTAGCTCAGTCGGTTGAGCGTCTGGCCTCGGCTCAGGTCATGATCTCACAGTTTGTGGGTTCGAGCCCTGCATCGGGCTCTGTGCTGATGGCTCAGAGCCTGGAGCCTGCTTCGAATTCTGTGTCTCCCTCTCTCTCTGCTCCTCCCCCTCTCATGCTCTCTCTTTCTCTTTCAAAAATAAATTAGAAAAAACATTAAAAAAAAGATCTACATGTGATATTAATTTTCCCATCAGTAATTATTCACTCATAATCAGGCGCTACTGGCCAAAGGTAATGGGAGAAATTTTGCTGTGTGTCTGAGCGTGAGTGTGCAAGCAAGTGTGTGCGTGTATAAGAACACATTCTGCATAGAACCAGGCAACATGAATAAGCGCAAATCAGTGCCCTATCCCCCACAGTCAGCGCCCACCATTTACATCGGGCAAAATCAGTGAGCACCTAAAAAGATGAATAAGTCACACTAGACAGCAAGGTGGAAAGATATCCCCCGGGAGCACAGGGATCTTCACCCTGGACAGTGACAACCAGAAAGCAAGAGAGAAGCATGAACCACAGTAGTCAGGGGACCTTCCTAGAGGATGGGAGATCCAGACTTTAAAGCAAGGCAGGGAGGACATGGTAAGTAACACATACTCGCTCAAGGATCTGCCCGCAGCCTATTGTCCTGAGTGAGTGAAGAAAACAGAGGCAAAAGTAGGCCCTTGAAGTGCTTACAGCATAAACCCTTCTCACTGCAACAGGGTTGGTACTTAGCAAACTTCCCATGCTCTTTTTTTTTTTTAATGTTTATTTATTTTTGACAGAGAGAGACAGAGAGAGAGTGCAAGCAGTGGGGGAGACAGAGGGAGTCACAGAATCCAAAGCAGTCTCCAGGCTCTGAGTTGTCAGCACACAGCCAGAGGCAGGGCTCAAACGCACACATTGCGAGATCATGACCAGAGCCAAAGTTGGACGCTTAACCAACTGAGCCACCCAGGCGCCCTTGCTCTCTCTCTCTCTCTCTCTCTTTTTAATGTTTATTTATTTTTGAGAGAGAGAGAGAGAGAAAGCAGGGGAGGGGCAGAGAGAAAGAAGGAGAGAGAGGATCTGAAGCAGGCTGTCCCCAGGTCCCATAGCACCACCCCCCCCCCCCCCCCCCGCTGTGCTCTTTTCTGATCAAAAAAGGCCTGTATCATGTCACTATGCTTGCTGATTTTCAATCCTGACTGGGCAATACACACAGCCAGAAAGAGGTGAGCTGTCACACTTCCCTGCTTGAGCGACAAGGATGCTCCAGGATCAGTAGCAGCAGGACCCTCTGAAGGCCAAAATGAAGGTCGGGGAGGAAGAGAAAAGAGCTGGTTGGGGATCTGTGAGAAACGGAGACACTCTCCCAGCCTGCCCAGCCAACATTTGGCTGTCTCCCCATCAAGCAGAAGATGAGAGAGAACACAATAAACAAGCCAGCTCTAGAAACAGGAACAGCAGAGTTGCAGGCAGGAGCAGGCCACTGTACGGAACCCCGGGTCACTCGACGAAAGTCTGCGTTAACGAGTGGGGGGCACCACACCCCCATCTTGCCCTAGCTAACTCTCAGAAAGTGGCAGGCAGGCTTACAGCCTGGAACTAAAATGCTCCTCTCTGAGGAACGTGACAGGCCCAAGGAGGGGAGGACCTCAAATACCTACAGGTATTGGCATTTCATGGCCAACGAATTATCCGGATTCTCACTTGACTACCCTATAGTAAGACCCAGCGATCAAAGTGCGGAACCCATACACATTCCACCTTTGCGTAATTTGCCCTACATTAGGTGGCTAACAGGTATCTGAGATTGGAGGAAAGCCTAGCACACAAAAGACAGAGGAAGAAAGACAAAAAACACAGTCGAAGAAAACATTTTAAAACCTACCGAATTTAACATAAGAGATGCAAGCAAGGCTGAAACAAGATTAAGGCCTATGAAACAAACTGAGTACTGATGGTTGCGGAATAGAGTGCCATTTAAGAAAGAACTCCCCCCCCCCAAAAAAAAAAGTCTTGGAAATTTAAAAATATGCCGACAGAAACATAAAAATTTGAAAGGGTTAGAACAAAAAGCTGAGAAAACTTTGAGGAAGCGTCACAAGAAGAGAAGGAGATAAGCGACACACGGCGAAACTAGAAGAAAATTGGACAGTCAATCCCAGAGGTAAACGAGATGGACTGTAGGAATTCTAGAAAGTTCCAGAAAACGGGGGAGTTCAAATGAAGACATTTTCCTAAAGCTGAATAGTTTCCAGATCTAAAGGACCCAACGATGCCTACCTTCATCACTGAAAGGAAGGCCCACCCCTGGTACTTCATGGGAAATGTTAGGATACCAAGCTTACAGAGAAGATTGCAAAACTTCCAGCAACGCCAGTAGTCGGAAGACCTCTGTGCCGGGTCTTAAGCTATCGCCCCTCAGCGCCTGTCCATCCAGAGTGGGACAGCGGGGACTCTGCCAACCATATTTCTCCTGGGCTCGCAGGCTTTCGGCTGTCGGTAGGTGGCACAGAGGGGGCTGGAAGCCCGGATGAGGAACTAGGACACGCTGGCTCCTGCCTCCTTCTAGGCCTGTCCGCATCATCTCTGTCACAGCTCTTTCCCTGGCTGTGGCAGCCCATCAGTCTCCAGGCTCTGGGTATTTTATTTTTCTAGAACTCCAGAGCCAGCCGCCTGCTTCGGCGATCGATCTGCAACACTTCCTCCTTCGGGGCCTGGTGCCGGAGCCCCACGAAACTCCTCCCTGGAGCTTCCGGATTCTAGTTACCCTAACCCTTCTCTTTGTTGCCCTCGCGAGGCTTCCTGCAGCGACTCTCTTTGTATTATCTCAGTGCCCCTTTTTCACTTTTTCAGCTGGCAACACCTAGATTTTGGCCCGGCAATACTGATTTTAGGTTTTTTGTTTGTTTGTTTGTTTTGTTTTTGCCTCCAGAACTGTGAAAGAAAACATTTCTTCTGTTCTTCAAGCCACTAAGTTTGTGGTAATTTTGTTACAGGGAACAGATACGGGGGTGGGGGGTGGGGGTGAATAATAAAAGATAGGGATACATTTACACATGCTATAGTCGGAAGTCAATAGACTTAGTCCAAAATAGAAAAATCAGAAAATTGTAATGAACGCAAGAGGTGACCGTCAGATGACAGAGTTACTATAATCGATCTAGAGACTGGAAATGAGGGAGAGAGGGCTGTTTTTTGTCAAAGGGCATCTAGGGCTATCTGGTTTTGTACACCATATGACATTTAAACTGTATTAACTTATTTTGAAAAACTCAAGGGGAGGAAACTTGATCAATTCATCCTCTTTTCAAGAAGTATTTTTGTCAACCCCTCTTTCTGGACATAGCAGAGAGGAATGCTGTGAGAGTACAAATCAGGGAGTGGAAGAGACAGAAAGCCAGTTATTCTTTTTTTTTTTTTTAATGTGTATTTATTTTTGAGAGAGAGACAGAGCATGAGCGGAGGAGGGGCAGAGAGAGAGGGAGACACAGGATCCGAAGCAAGCTCCGGGTTCCGAGCTGTCAGCACAGAGCCCGACTCGGGGCTCGAACTCACAAACCGCGAGTTCATGACCTGAGTCGAAGTCAGGTGCTCAGCCGACTGAGCCACCCAGGTACGCCAGAAAGCCATTTATTATGGCTCATTCTATGTGCAAAGCTCTGTAGAAGGCACCGTACAAAACTAACGCCTCTACTCCTCATGATAACCTGTGAGACAGACATGAGTTTAGAGATAAAGACACTGAGTCTCAGGGAGATAAAGTAACTTTCAGCAAGAGTGCACTTCTTGGTCTATTTCCCCAAAGTCTTTTACTCTGTTCTCCATCTATCTGCACCATGCAGACAGGACAGATCGCTTGGTAAAGGATTTAGGAGAAGAGGAGACTCTTTCTGCCCGAGGAATACAAAAGGAATATAAAAAGTGGCTGAGATTCACAAATATTGAGAGCATATTGGTGCCTTTGAGCTTTCACTACTTGCTTTCATAGAGTCTCTTAAATGCTCAACCTGATGGGTGAACATTATTTTCATCATCTCCTGTTTACAAAAGAGAAAGTTAAGGCTTTGAGCAATCAAGTTATGTATCTGAGCAATAACAGCAGTTCTTGAACTCGGGTCTTCAGCCCCCACATCCTCTGCTCCTCCCATCTCCCTGGCACCTAATAAACACTGACTGAACTGAACTACACTGCAAATAAGCCTGCCAGCAATACCTGCTCTATGGTGAGCAGGGAAGGAGCCTAGGACAACAGAGAAGGCAGCGAGCTGGAAAGTCAAGTAGGGCTCCAGAGAATTCAGAGTCATGATGAAAGTTGGCTATACTGCCATTGCCTCTCACTTACCCAAGCCCTTATAAAAATCGAGAGCTACGAACTGACAAAAAAAAAAAAAAAAAAAAAAAAAAAAAAGGCATTTCAAGACAAGCAAAGTCCAGCTGGGAGCAAAACAGTCTGGCTATAAGCATTGAACCAAAGCCAAAAGGGAACAGAAAAAGTCTCCATCAGACAATCCACCCATTTAAACTCGATCTGCCAAACCAGGGCTCCTTCTCTCTCTCCCATTCCAATTAACAGCTATGCTCCCAGCAACCGACATGCTGAATCACCCTCCAGAGCCACAGCTGACGGCTCATAAAGCTTTGTGCTCATCGAGTCCTCTAATAGCCTGGAGCTGCGCTGGTGTCTCAGTAGCGAACTCGCTCCCAAATTGGAACTTTATTATTTTACTGTACAAAAGTCAGCGGGGTTCTTGAAGGAACTGCAAACCATCTGTTAACCCTTTCCAGTCTCATCTCTCATCACCGCCATCAGAAAATACAGCTCCCCATCAAAGAAGTCCCTTTTGATCACACCCCCTGAAACGGCCAGCACCAATGCAAGTGCATATGCAGAGTGGACCGGTTGCCCAGCTGGTAGGATGTCAGGTGCAGCCAAACCTCTCTGAAAAGGCGAGCTGGGTCTACAATCCTAACTCTACCACTCCCTCGCTGGGTAACCTTGGAAAAGTCTCCCCATCTCTCCAAGTCTAGTCGATCATGCATGAAGCAGTCAGATCACACTTCTCCCTGTCGAGACTTAAGGAGACCAGGTAGGTGGTCTGCCCAGCACTTTGATCATCACATACGAGGCACTCAGCTGCACACCTGTTTTCTTTCTTCCTTGTTCACTTTCCCATTCGGATTAAGCATTGCCATTTTCTTTTGTTTTTGTGGGAATTTTGCCTAAAACAAGAAGAGGAACCTGTTAACTCCTGGGTGTAAAGGATCCTGCCACTCGGCTCCTCTCCTTGATCAGAATATCGTATGTCTTGAGGATGTTACGTGAACAAGAAAATACCTCCCAGAATAAATGTGCATGATGTTAATGACACGCGGGTATTGGAACTCGTGGAGGAGAGATGCGGCAAAAGGGAGGAAAAGGCAGACAACGGATCTGGCAAAGGACAAAGACAAGCTTTATCATCGCCATAATTTCGCCTTGATAACAACTAGTGGCAAAAACCCCGGGGCAGGTAGCTAGAAGTCCAGTAATTCAACAGACACGTTGACTGTTTTATTTTTAAAAATGAATAGTTGGGGGCGCCTGGGTGGCTCAGTCGGTTAAGCGTCCGACTTCAGCTCAGGTCACGATCTCGCGGTCCGCGAGTTCGAGCCCCGCGTCGGGCTCTGGGCTGATGGCTCGGAGCCTGGATCCTGCTTCCGATTCTGTGTCTCCCTCTCTCTCTGCCCCTCCCCCATTCATGCTGTGTCTCTCTCTGTTTCAAAAATAAATAAACGTTAAAAAAAAAATTTAAAAAAAAATGAATAGTTGTTTGCAGACCAGATGCAGCAAGAGGCAGCAAAGCAACTAAATCCCCCACTACCTCATCCAAACGGGAGTTTGTGACAGCGGGACCCCGGGGGGGAAAAGCAGCCAGTAACCTACTGCAGTGCGTGGCTGTGGGGCAGAAACGGGAGAGAAAGGACCTTTGCCATTCATTCCCTGCTCAACCTGGAAAACGTCTTCTTCCTACCAAAAGTAAGACGAAGAAAAGAATTCTCCTGCTGAGATGCCGCAGAATGCAAAGCAATGCAGAAAGAAGTCTCTCCTTGGCGTAGGCAGCAGGTGTTTGACAGAGATTAGAGAAGAAATGAACATGGCCCTGAGCCCAGCGTGGCACAGACCAGCATAGCTGCCTTATAGCAGCTGCAGTGTCTACACCTACTGTTAGCGTTATTAGGATTCAGAGCTAGCATTTATTGAGATCATACTGCATGTGAACGTGGGGCTGTCTCATTGAATCGTCACTCCTAGACCATTCCTGCCTGTGTCCCTTTCAGAAATGAAGAAACAGAGAACGCGTGTCCACTCAGGGTATTTCTAGGTATACAGCACAGGACTGTTAGCTACAGGCACTGTGCAATACTGTTGATCTCCAGGACTGACTCAGTGTCTATAATTAAAATGTGTGCCCTTTGATTAATACCTCCCCGTTTTCCCCTCCCCCAACCGCTCGCCACCAGCATTCTGATGGATCCGTCCTGTGTTAACACTGGCTGGAAACCCCAGACCTCCCGGGTGAAATCTGAAACCACAGGCCCCCATACACAAAAGGCAAGGAGAGACCAGCGATATAGGCAGGCCACTTCAGATTGGTAGGTGGCAAGTTTAATAAGCAAGGGAATTCACACACAAGGCTTGTCGTAGGTGGCTGCAAGATGAGTAGATTTCCATACCCCGTCCAACCCCCCCCCCCCCCCGTCAGAATCTTGAATGTTTATATACAGGCCTTAACTGGGTTTTAGCATCACTTGACAGTCTTCAAGGCTATGTCCTTGAAACTGCTTTCACTGTGGGAACAGTGGGCAAAATGTACGCTCCAAGGACGGGGAAGGGGTGGGGAGCCTCCAATGGCCTTGTTTCTAGCTCAAGGGTCAATCAGTGGTCATGTCCTCTCGATGACCTTGCCCAAGAGTTAAGTGTTCTTATCACAAAAAAATAAAACAATAATAATAATAATAATAATAATAATAATAATAGTAAAGTAGGCAAAAAGAAACTTTTGGAAGTGGTGGATATGTTTATGGGATACATTGTGGTCATGGTTTCATGGATGTATACTTATCTCAAAACTCTTTAAGTTGTATACAATAAAAATGTTTAGCTTTTCGTATGTCAAGATATAAACTTGCCCAAGGTCATGGAGTTTGTTGTATATGACAGAGTCTGAAATTCAAACCCAGGTTGTCCGATTTCAAAGTTGTAATTTAAATTACCTTTGTACTTAAATTCTGAATTTAGAACAATTGCATATCAAGAGGTGATTTGAATAAAAATTCTAATTTAGGGGCACCTGGGTGGCTTAGTCAGTTAAGCATCTGACTTGACTTCGGCTTAGGTCATGATTTCACAGTTCATGGGATCGAGCCCCACATCGGACTCTGTGCTGAGCTGACAGCACAGAAACTGCTTGAGATTCTCTCTCTCCCCCTCTGTCTGCCTCTTCCCCACTCATGCTCTCTTTCTCTTTCCAAATAAACAAACATTTATTTAAAAATTCTAATTTAGAGCAACAAACATACCAGGCAAATCTGGGACCCAGACTATCATGGGCTCCAGAAAAGGAAAAGAGAATGTTCTAGAAACAAAGAAAGAAAAAAGAAGATATACATATAGAACCAGGATCAAGACTTTTTTTGGCTGGGAGCGGGGGGGGGGGGGGGGGGGGGGGGGGGGGGGGGGGAGGGGAGGGCACACTTAAAGTTTTCTTCATTCTCATGCAGAAATGCAGAAGATGATTGTTAAAGTAGGAATACATTACATTGTTTGTGGTTGTATCTACATGTCTATATGCTATGTTAATTGTTATTTAATGTAGGTTCAGTCAGTTTCAATAAACCCTTTTATGATGTCATAATAAAGACCTAAGTCAAAAAATAAAGAGTATTCAGGTATTGTTAAGGAAATTATTATCAGACAATATCAAATACTGTTAAGAAAATAACATACCTAACCAAGAATTCTGTCAAAATCCTACTGCATTGAGACTGCAGCCCAGGTGAGCCTCCTCCGTTTTCCTATTGGGTGGCAGCTCATTATAAAAATATATTCAGTAAGTTACCATATTTAAATTACTTTCAAGAAATATTATTTCTCTATACTAACAAAACACCAGGTTGCTTTGGGCCATGTTCCCAATCAGTCATGGTTGCAGGGGTGAAGGATATGGGACAAAACATGACTTTTGCACCTCGGGCCTGGGATGAGCATCCTTTAGAATGGAGTGTTGGTGGACAGGCATTACAAAATATGGCCAGGAAACATGGGATTCATATTTCTGCCCTGCTAGAATCCCCATGAAGAAGTTAGTCTTCCTGCCAAAGACAGTGAAATAAAAGGAATGGAGAAGAGCACAAATGCATCCCAATACAAAGCACAGAGCACTCAATGTAGACCATGTCAGAGAGAAACATAAAGGAGCTGTCCCACAGTAATGAACAAGTGAGCCCAGGTGTATGGAGAATGTTCTCGAAGGAGTCCATTAAAAACACTTGGTAGTGAAAGTAAAACTTGACTGATTGTGCAATTGGTTATTGATCATATTCTTCCCATTGATGAGAATTATCAAAATCCTAGCAATGCCAGAAAAGAAACTGGGTAGAACTAAAACAGAAACTACATTTTAGCCACTTGCGAGTAAAAGTTCCCTGACAAGAAGGAACAGAACCCCATTCCCCTCATTGTTAGTAGGTATACAGCGTTGTGATGCTTAAGCTAATTGTATCCCCATCATCTAACAGAGGATTAAGGAAGAGGAAGACGAGTCTGTAACACTTTCCCCACCCCCGCAACACACTTCACATCAACCCTTTCTCTACCCCTCATTATCTACCTGCAAACCCTCAAAATTTCTCAGAAAAATACACACACAAATATATTCTTGGATTCAGACTGTTGAGTAATTCTACTTTTCTCCATCTAGTGCCACACCCATATTACACTCGCTTACAGTGCCCCAACAGCATATGGAAAGCACACTGTCCAGCATTTAAATTACCTCGTGGAAATCTTAAAGAATCTAGTTCTCACCCTACTCGGGTCCTTTCTTAAATTCGTGGAGAATTAGAAGAACAAACAAACAAACAAGAATTCAGTGGATGATAATCTTAGAAAGCTCAGTTGAGGGTGAATACCTTTAGATGGGCTCCATATAGTTTCCTTACGTATTGCAAGTGGAAGCTTAACCCAAATTTATGCTGCAAAGTAATGTATTCATGCATTCCTTTACCAATGTATTAACGAGAGTGGTTTGGATGCCAAATGGGAAAATAATTCAGTATATATGTACAAAATGCAAAATTTTTCAACACCAGTTCAGAAAAACATTCTGCATGCGGTGCAGACCTTTGAAGATTGACGATGACTATTAGCATAGTAAAGGCTCCAAGATGCCATAAGAAAATGAAGACTTGTTAATTTTTTTTTCTTAGCCCAGTGATTCCCAAACTTAGGCCGCAGAACACAATTGTTTTGTTTGTTTATTTGTTTATTGTATGGTCTCATCTCCCACGATTAGCATTCTATATAGTAATCTCCTGGGAAACTCTGGTATAGTGACCAATATTGCAGCCATTGAAATATTGATTATAAAGACTATGTACCAGTGTAGATGTGTTAGTCAGCCATAACAAAATGCCATAGATGAGATGGCTTAAGTAACAGACATTTATTTTCTCGTGGTTCTAGGAAGTCCAATATCAGACTTGGTTTATGATGAGGCCTCTCTTCCTAGTTTGCAGATGGCCATATTCTCACTGTGTTCTCATTTGGCCGTTCCCCTGCACATGCTGAAACACACACACACACACACACACACACACACATACACACACACACAGAGAGAGAGAGAGAGAGAGAGAGAGAGAGAGAGCTCTGGTTTCACTTCCTCTTCCATAAGGATACCGGTCTTAATGGATCAGGGCTCACCCTTATAACCTCATTGTGCCTTAATTATATTCTTAAAGGTCTTCTCTCCAAATATAGTCACATTGGGGATTAGGGCTTCAGCATATGAATTTGTGGGGAATGCAACCACAACTGAGTTTATGTTAAGGAAAGGACTTTTGGAAATTTTCTACAGATGGGGATGCTGATTGCCAGGGGAAACAACCACGGATAGAGGGTTAGAGTCCCACCCTCTGATTTCCAAGCAGAGGAGAGGGGCTTCAGGTTGAACCAATCACCAATGGCCAATTATTTAATCAATCATACCTTAAGAATGAAGCATCCATAACAACTCAAAAGGAGGGGGTTCAGAGCTTCACGTTGCTGAAACAACTCTTCCATGTGCTACTATGTTGGGTCCCCAAACTCCATGGGAACAGTAGCTCCTTTGTTTGGGACCTTGTCTTTGTATTTATTCATCAGCTGTTGATTCATATCCTTTAATATCCTTTGTAATAAACCAATAATCTAATGAGTAAGCTACTTTCCTGAGTTCTGTGAGCCACTCTGGCAAATCAGTCAAACCCAAGCTCAAGGTTGTGGGGGCCTCTGATTTATACCCAGACTTTTAGATGCATAGGTAACAATCTGGACTTGTGACTGGCATCTGAAGCAGAGGGCAGTCTTGTGGAACTGAGCCTTCAACTTGTGGAATCTGATGCTATCTCCAGGAAGATAGTGTCAGAATTGAACTGAATGGTAGGATACCCGGTCAGTGTTGGTGTTAGAGAATTTTTGCTGGTGTAAGGAAGAAATCCACATGTCAAAACTGTGACCACAATTTTACTATGTTAACAGTTACATTAGCTACACTTTGCAGTTGTTTGAAAAATAAACAAAGAAGGAAGGAAGATAATATAATGAATATGATGAAAAAAGGGAAATTGAAAAATAAGTTGACTTGTTATTTTTCTCTTTTTATACTATAAAGTCATAAAATATCACTTATATCTTTAAAGTATTCTTAAATGAGTTACCTTCTGAGATACACCATACCCAGCTGTAGTTGGTGGTAGGTACCAATCCTTTAGGACAGCCAGCCAGTTTAACAAAAGCAACTGGGGCACACGTATCTACAACCCACACATCTGCATGGCCTGAGGGAAGGAACTGGAAATCTTGCAAGTGTCAGGAACCAGCACTGACCCGAACAGAGAGAGCCAATTCTCATCCTTCCACTCTGATTTGATAATAGGTCAGTCACTTACCTGTCCCTGGAATAAGTCCACCCCAGGGGAAAAATGGGGAAAATAGCAGAATAAATGGAGAACTACCCAATGTTGTTACTGGAAAAGGAGCTACATAAGCTTTCTTTCTATTTTCTTAATCTCAAACATAAACGAAGAATTACGGTACAAGGAATTGTAAGATTTTTCAGGGCATCCCTTTGCAATTCCAAAAGCTTGTTGCCATATGCCTAAGAAATAAAACAGAAATGGAAGAATTCATCAGATGCAAATTACAATGCAAAGCTCATCCTTCCTTCTGTTCCCAATGCCTCCCCAGAATAAACCTAAACAAAAGGCGTGAAAAAACCCAGTGCAATTTTAGAGCCAAGGTTGATTTTCACGTGAGAAGGACACATCTGCAAATTCTGGCTAACCTCAAGAGTCCATTCGAATACAAAAGTCAAAGTGTGAATCTTTAACACCTGAAATCGGAAAAGACAGGCAAATTCCGGCGGTCAAGACCTGCTTCTCTGGAGCAGAAGCCGCTGGAGCCATGAACTTGTGATGTGATCGTGTGAAAGACTTGCCCGAGGTTGGCTGTGCACTGACTGGAGGGTGAGAAACTCTCGGGAGTGTAACCTGGGAGGGACCCGTACACTTGCGTGGGCTTCACCTCTAGGGATTCCACTAGGTTCCTAAGATGAAGGGCCAAGAAAGATCCCCTCCTGGCTGCAGCTGGAGGAGACAGAAAGTAACCATTATGAAATGCGCTTGGACCAATCTTCATAACAAAGACCTACCCAGGGCAGGGGATGGGGGGGAGGGGGATCCTTTTTTTATCCCTTTATTCTCATACCTTGCGCCACTCCCCCCACCCACGCTCACGCCCACCTGTCTCACATAAGGAGTGAACAAGAAAAAAAAAAGTCTAATAAACACTTGTGGATGTCACAGCCCAGAAACATAGGTCTACTAAGAGACTGAATTTTAATCCTAAAATCATAGAAGGCTTCTCCTCCCCCATACCTTACCAGGCCACCCTAGGGCTCCGTTAGAATGACAATAGGATATTGCTGTGAGAACTTCTAGATGGAGACTATCTGAGGAGGAGTTCTTAGGGAAGCCCGCTGACAAAAATAAAGGCCTCCGAGGAGTTCAAAGCCTCCAGAAACTATGGCTGCAGCAACATTAGATAGCTCAACTCCTGACAAGAGTAGCACAAACTATCACCCTAACAGCCTATTTATTTACCTCGGTTTCTATTAGCCAATACACCATGTCCAGCCTTCAACAAAATAATTAGAGGTCAGGCTAAACAGCGAGGAAAACAAAAAACCATGAGAAGAGACAAATTAAGCATCAGAATTCAACTCAGATATGACCTCAATCTTGGAGTTACCAGGCACGGAATTTAAAACAACTATAATTAATATGTTAAGGACTCCAGTGAAAAAAATTTTTGAAAAAAAATACAAGAACAGATGGATAATATAAACAGAGAGATGGAAACTCTAAAGAAGTAGCTAAAGAAAATGTTTGAGAGGCGCCTGGGTGGCTCAGTTAGTTAAGTGTCCGACTCTTGATTTCAGCTCAGGTCTGATCTCATGGTTTGAGAGTTTGAACCCCACATTGGGCTCTGCACTGGCAGCATGGAGCCTGCTTGGGATTCTTTCCCCCTCTCTGCCCTTCCCCTGCTCACGCACTCTTTCTCTCTCTCTCTCTCAGTATAAATAAATAAATAAACGTTTTAAACATTTTAAATAAAGAAAATGCTAGAAATCAAAAATAACTATTAACAGAAATAAAGAAGGCCTTTAGTAGGTTCATTGGTAGTTGGACATGACCAGGAAAAGAATCTGTGAACCTGAACATAGGTCAAATAGAAACTTCCCAGACTTTCTCATTACTCAAGAGAAATAAAGGATTAAAAACGTAACCACAGAACATCTAAAAACTGTGAGACAATATCAAAAGTGTAACATACAGGGGCTCCTGGGTGGCTCAGTCGGTTAAGCGTCTGACTTCTGCTCGGGTCATGATCTCACAGTTCATGAGTTCGAGCCCCACATCGGGCTCTGTGCCGACAGCACAGAGCCTGGAGCCTGCTTCAGAGTCTGTGTCCCCCTCTCTCTCTGCCCCTCCCCCACTTGTACTCTGTCTCTCTCTCTCTCTCTCTCTCTCTCTCAAAAATAAGTAAAGATTAAAAGAAAAAAAATTTTAAGTGTAATATACAGACAATTTAGAATACCAGAGAGAGAAAATAGAGACTGGAGTAGAAGAAATATTTGAAGTAATACTGGCTAAAAGTTTTCCAAAATTGATGCTATATATCAAATCACAGCTCCAGGAAGCTCGGAAAACATCAAGCAGAATAAATGGCAATAATATTTATACCTAGGCGTACTATATTCAAACTGCAGAAAATCAAAGACAAAACCAAAATCTTTAAAGAAGCAGAGTAAAGGAAAACACCTTACCTATAAAGGAACCAGGATAAGAATTACAATGGACAGAAAATTCTCATCAGAAACCACACAAGCAAGAAGAAAGTGGGGTAAAATATTTCGGTGTTGAAAGAAAAATCCCAGCAACCTCACGTTCTATGTTCAGCAAAATTCTCTTCAAAAGTGAAGGAGAAATAAAGGCTTTCTCAAATAAAAACTGAGGAGGGGCGCCTGGGTGGCTCAGTCGGTTGAGCGTCCAACTTCGACTCACGTCATGATCTCGCGGTCTGTGAGTTCGAGCCCCGCGTCGGGCTCTGTGCTGACAGCTCAGAGCCTGGAGCCTGTTTCAGATTCTGTGTCTCCCTCTCTCTCTGGCCCTCCCCCACTCATGCTCTGTCTCTCTTTCTGTGTCAAAAATAAATAAACTTTAAAAATAAATAAATAAATAAATAACTGAGGCAATGTATTGCTAGCAAACGGCACTCCAAGAAGTACTAAAGGAAGTTCTCTACATCGTTTGCCCTCAGGGAAATGTAAATTAAAGAAACAAGAAGATATCACTACACACCTATTAGAATGACCAAAATCCAGAACACTGACATCAGGTACAGGGTAGGATGTGCGGCAACACAAATGTGTGGGAACGCAAAATGGTACAGCCACTTCGGAAGGCGGTTTGGCAATTTCTTCCAAAACTAAAAGACTCTCACCGTATGATCCAGCAGGCACGCTCTTCAACACGTATCTAAAAAAGTGGAACTCTTATGGATACACAAAAGCTTGCGCGCAAATGTTTATGGCAAACTGTATTCACGTTTGCCAACAGAAATGTCCTTCAGTCAGTGAATGAATAAATAGATGGTGGTACACCCACACAGTGAAATATTACTCAGTGCTAAAAAGAAATGAGCTATCAAGTCACGAAAAGACATGGAGAGACTTAGACATATGTCTAAGTGAAAGAAGCCCATCTGGAAAGGTTACACCTGTATGATTCCAACTCTCTGCCATTCCGAAAAAGGCAAAGCTATGGAGCCAATAGAAAGACCAGTGGGTGCCAGGCGGGGGGCGGGGGGGGGCTAACAGGTAGAGCACAGAGGATTTTAAAGCAGTGAAACTATTCTGTATGGTACTGTAACAATGGACTCATGACATCATACACTTGTCCAAAGCCACAGAATGTCCAACACCAACAGAAAACTCTAGCGATGCAAACTATGGACTTTCTGTGATAATGGTGTGTCAGTGTGGGTTCATCAAGTCTAACAAATGTATCCCTCGGGCGAGGGATGTTCATAATGAGGGAGGCCGTGCATGTGTGAGGGTAGGGGAAATCTCTGTACCCTCCTTTCAATTTTGCTGCAAACCTAAACCTGCTCTAAAAAAAAATAGTCTTAAAAAAAAAAGTTCTTCAGGAAGAAGAGAAACAACACAAGTCAGACACTAAGATCTATGTAACTAAAGGAAGAGTGTTGGAGAAGAAAGAAATGGAGAGTCCCACCCTCATTTGGATAACCTTTCAGGTTCTCTATATCATATCAGCATCTCTGTACCAAAGTACAGTCATGGTAGATATTGAACTTAGGGACACGTCTCCCTCTCAGTGTTTAAGAGTTAAAGCCCCTATTTGCGGTGCTCCTGATAGAGGTTTGACTGTCTCCCTTCTTGAGGTAATGATATTGGAGATCTAATGAAATCCATATCCAAAGAGAAGCTAGAAACAGAAAGAATTCCCTGATAAAAAAAAAAAAAAAAAAGATTACATGTCTAACCTAGAGAATCTGGACCTTATTAAGCCAAACGGTAACTATCGGATAAGCAGATCAGGTCTGATGTCACGTAACACTGACATACTCAGGATTAAAAGCAGAAACCTGTGGGGAGCACAATGAGAAAAGACCAGAAAGATTGACTTCTCCAAAGTCATACAGCTGGCAAATGACAAAACTGCAGTTCAAATTCAGATCTTGCTTCACATGGCCACGAATTACAAATAAGTGATAAGAATCCGTGTTTTTCCCAAGTGTGCAATTAATAAGAGGACCTTTTGTAATATGCAAGAACCAGGCCGCAGAATGGCTCTTTTGTGACCTTAAGGAATTTTTGCAGCTTCCCAAAGGATCTAATTCACATTCAGGAGAAGCTCAAAAAAAAAAAAAAAAAAAGACAATCTGTGACAGTTGTATCAAGCTGCTGGTCATTGAATTACAATGGAGAGCCCACTTGCCAACACTTTTCTAGAAAAGAAGCCAGACTGCTACTCTTCCACTGGAAATGGAATGGCTAAGTCAGCAGTAAAGGCCTCAGAAAACAGACCCAGCTACCATCCCCCTGGGCATCCTCATGCTGATTAATCACAACAGCTGGATCACACCAGCTGGAAAATATCCCTTCCTCCTCTGAATTGGCCTAGTCCTTAATAACTATACCATTCATCTGATATTTAACGTACGCTCTATCAGATTGGTGACAATGTTTTAAGCGCAGTATTCTTCTTCAAGTTCTAAGCTACTTGAGGACGAGGACCTACCTACACGTTGTCTTCCAAAGCACCCAACAGTTTGCAGGGTGCCCAAGAGATGCTCCATGAACACTGGTGGAATGAGTTACCTGCTGACGAAAGGAAAGTCGTCCAAGCATTCAGGGGTGACACGGGTCTAGAGTTAGCAGTTTGGGAGGATCTGCCCATGCTATCGTGAGGCGAGGCTCAGATTACTAAACCCAGAAGTAAAGCACGTTCATCCATCCCCCTATCTGACAAATATCTCTGCACCTGCACAGCACGACACAAATGGTGGGTTCTTATTTGGAAGAACGTGGCCACAAAAAAGAGCAGAATTAAACTATCGGCTCACGGCTCATCTCTGCACTCTCACGGGTGGGCTCCATCTTCTGCTCACATTAATACAGCATTATTGTATCGCTCTATCTAGTTGTCTATGTGTTTATTCCGCTATCAATAATGTGAACTTCCTGTCGGCAGAAAGGATTCACTCTAGATCCATATGTATATGGATCTTTAGTGTATATGTGGTTCGTAACATACATTTTGTACCTGAGTGTATATATATGTATATATATATATATATATATATATATATATATATAACATACATTTACATTTTGTCTAGTTTTATTTCATAAATAATTAGTGAGCAGTGTCTTCCATCTGATAGAAATCGTGTCCTTAGTGCAGTTCTAAGATTCCCAGTCATTTCACAGAGGTGCAGACACCTGTCTGGGAAAATCCTAAGTTGCCCACATTTTATCTGACAAATCTTCTTTGTCTAATTCCTGGCTCAGAATTGCTAATTCGTCCGGTGTCTAACCCCTTAGTCATTCCCCTCATTATTACCATCCCAAGAGGCTTTAGTGGTTTTTTTTTAATTTTTTTTTTAACGTTTATTTATTTTTGAGACAGAGAGAGACAGAGCATGAACAGAGGAGGGGCAGAGAGAGAGGGAGACACAGAATCGGAAGCAGGCTCCAGGCTCTGAGCCATCAGCCCAGAGCCCGACGCGGGGCTCGAACTCACGGACTCACAGACCGTGAGATTGTGACCTGAGCTGAAGTCGGACGCTTAACCAACTGAGCCACCCAGGCGCCCCGAGGCTTTAGTGTTTTACAGTCTCTTCCCAACATCCTGATTCTCCAACCCACCAACTGGTTTGTGGTTGTACCTTTCACATACTAGCATTGAATGTGCCATAAGCCCTACCACCTTGATGTGGCCATGACAGGATGAGTGTTTATTCTCTTTCAAACACTGTGAAACCCCTAGCGACACAAAGATGAGCATCCTTATTATCACTCACTATCACTAGTTCTTTACCAGTACTTAATATCTACACATTAATGTCATCCGATACTTAACTTACACCCTATTAGTTTGGTGGCAATTTTCTAAGTGCATTCTTCTTGTTCAAATTCTAAACTATCTGGGGATGAGAAACCACGCATATCTCAGCAATGATGCAAACCTATCTGTCCTATCCAATATGGAAGCAACATGTGGCTACGGAATCCCTGGAATGGCAGGTGCAACTAATGAAATCAATTCTTAATTTCATTCCATTTTAGTTAACTTAAATTTAAGTTGATGTTTATAGCAACATTATCAACAATAGCCAAATTACGGGAAGAATCCAACTGTCCATCCACTGATGAATGGATAAAGATGTTATATGTATATGTGTGTGTATATTATATACATATATTCCATATGTATCCAGAAATTATATATATATATATATATATATATATATATATATATATATATATATAATAGGGAATATTACTCAGCCATCAGAAAGAATGAAATCTTGCCATTTGCCACAATATGGATGGAGCTAGAGTATATTACGCTAAGTGAAATAAGTCAGTCAGAGAAAAACAAATACCATACGATTTCACTCCTATGTGGAATTTAAGAGACAAAACAGATGGACATAGGGGAAAATAAAAAAAGAAGAAGAAGAAAGAGAGGAAGACAAACCATAAGAGACTCTTAGCTATGAAGAACAAACTGAGAGTTGCTGGAGGGGAGGTGGGGGGGGGATGGGCTAAATGAGTGATGTTATGAGAGCACGTGTTGTGAGGAGCACTGGGTATTGTATGTAAGTGATGAATCACTAAATTCTACTCCTGAAACTAATATTACACTATATGTTAACTAACTAAAATTTGAATAAAATCTTGAAACATTAGGAAAAAACGTAAGTAGTCACAAATAGACACTGACCTCTGCAGTGGACTGATTGGGAGAGAGAAACACATTACAACTGCAAAAAAAGACAACTTGATAGACGCTATATTGGTAGCATGAACAAATACTCCGTGGGGACAGAGTAAGGAACCATTAATTATGGTACGAAAGGATGGGGAAATTTAGCAAAATATATGGCATTGAAATTGTCATCTAAGCCACAAATGAGATTTCACCAAACAAAAAACAAAAAACAAATCAGAAAGGCATTTCAGGTGGAGGAAACAACATGAATAAATGCCAGAGGAAAGATAAATTTTATATATATATACATACATATATATATTAATATATATTATTATATATATATATTAATGTATATATATATGATTATAACGTCCAATTCTAATGTGTGTGTTGGGGAACGGGTTCCCAAAGCATCAAGCAATTCTGTGACAGCAGGTGGGTATCCTACAACTCAAAACAATTCTGACACTTTCTACCTGGAGACAGCATCAGATCCCACAGCTTAAGGTTTCAGTTCCTCAAGACTGTCCCCTCCACTACTGTGTTTCTCACCTACTGGCTACAGATGGGAGGCTCCCACCACTTCCTTCTTGGGTTCAATTAATTTGCTAAAGTGGTGGATAGAACTCAGAAAAACATTTACTTACTAGATTACTGATTTATTGTAAAAGGATATAACTCAAGAAAAGCTAGATTGAAGAAATGCATAGGGCAAGGTATGGGGAAAGGGCACAGGCTTCCATGCCCTCTCTGACGGTACCACTCTTCCCAAATCTACAAATGTTCACCAAACCAGAAGCTTTCCAAACCTAGTCCTTTAGGGTGTTTATGGAAGCTTCATTACATAACCATGCCTGATTAAATCATTGGCCATTGGGGACTGAGCTCAATCTTCAGCTCCACCCCCCACAGAGGTCAGGGGTGGAGGTTGGGACTGAAAGTTCTACCCAATTCTTTAATAACATGGCTGGCTGCCCTGGCAACCAGCCCCATCCCTAGGTGTAATCCAAAAGTCCTTTCACTAACAACACATCTTTATCACTTAGGAAATTCCATGTGTTTTAAGAGCTTTGTGTCTTAAAGTATATATGTATATGTATACATATGTGTATGTATATATATACTTTTACTCCTGTTTCTCGAGTATATATACATACATATATACATATGTGTATATATATACATATATGTACATACACACACATATATATGTATATACATATATATGTATTCTATACTATAGAAATATACTATATATATACACTATACTATATATATTATATATATAGTAAAAGCTATATATATACATATATTTCTTATTATCGTTATGAAAAAAATCAACTGAGTAAATTTGAAGATCCAATTGGCTTTATTCAACAATTCATGAATCGAACAGCATCCCATCTAGCAAATAGAAGAGACCTCCAAAGAGCCATATAAAATGGGAGACTTTCATAGGCAGAAGGGGGCAGGGGCAAAGAAAGAGCAGATTACTTCCTCTTTCTTTGGGGGATAGAAGGGATCTACAGGTGGATTATCTTACTACTGCTAACCAGGAAATTCCAGACTGGTTTAAGATTACAATCCTGGGAGAAGTTGAAACTTCAGTTAGGTTATGTATGAAGTCAGTTTGAGGACATGGGACTTAGCACAGGGGACTCTATTTTGGGACTGCTGTTTCTTTTTTTTTTTAACATCATAAGTCACAATATCACCATGTATCCCCTGGTCTTTGAACATAATCTTTTATAGCAAAATCACCATAAAAGTAAAAAAACATATATTGCTACATTATGAGAATCCCACCCAGTCATTAATAACTATTCATTCCATCATCATATCCTCTCAAAGGGTCTCCCACTGCAAGATCACTCGAATTTGTAGGCTTCCATTCAATCTTAACAGGTTCCAAAAGCAGAAGTACCGTCAGCAATATAGGGCTTCACCGTTTCAGGCACCTGATATACTCAAACTAAGACACTATCATCTCTTGCTCTGAGCCTCTTTCAAGGTGTTAATGAAATACTGGATTTGCCTATTACATGAGCCACTTATCCAGCTACTGTGTTTCCTTGTCTCCATTTATACCCAAACTTTCCTACCTTTGGATGGGCCATTAGGTTAGACGACTCTGCTGGCCTAGATTGCAGGCAGCAATACTAGTCTAGAAAGGCTCTCCCCCTCAGTCCACTTGGCTAAATAGTGTTCATGTCCTAGTGTTCTGTGGAAGGTAGAAGTTTTGAGTGATAAAGTCTAGTGTTTGAGCAATCTTCTAAGCAAAGTATTGAAGGAGGGGCCTGGCTTCTCATGAATACCTATCATAAAAAACATGAAGAGAGAAATGACTTAAAGATGTAATTGTTCATCAAATGGGAAGCAGAATTAAAAATTGGAAAAATTCTCAGTTTATCCATATTGTTAAAAATGAGAAAGTTTGTTCAGGAAAGAACATAAAGGGTGTGGCCAAATTTAATAAAATAGTATGGTTTCATCTCTTGCTCTGAAGCGAGACGTTATTCATCAAGACAATGGGGACATCGAAACAGGACCTCTTGTTCAAGACAATGGAAGAATGGCCCTGAAAGCATCTTCCCAGGGCTGTGGCTCCACTCACCCAGAATGTAAGAGCCCCACGGGAAGAAACAATTTCAAGGCTCTGCTCCCCGCATTCTGGTGTCTTGCTCATAGGCTGCCCTAGGTGCAATGAGGGCTGGGGTTCCACCCCCTCCAGAGGGCACAGGTGGTAAACTGTGGCAGCAGCCTCAGCAGCTTCCTCATGGTGACATCTCCACCGCACTAAGAGTGCAGAAACCAAGGGAGCAGGACTCCTTCCAGCTAGATTTCAAAGGATGGAAACCCTGGAGGCCAGGAGGCACCATCCAAGCAGGGGGCCGCCACTAGGGCAATGCCCAGTGCAGCCGTGGGGGTAGACTCCACCCCAGTGGTTCTTAAGTTTTTGGAGTTGCTCAGAACCCGTTACTCCTTCCTTCTTGGCATTGTCTGTTTTTTTGGAAGGGAATGCCTATCACACACCATCCCACCATTATATTTTGTAAGCACATAAACATGTTTGACTTCACATGTTCACAGTTGGACAGCAAACTGCTTCAGGATGAATCAGCTTACCCATATCTGATTTAGATGATATTTAGATGAGACTGTGAATTTAGGCTTTCGAGTTGATGCTAGATCCAGTTAAGACTTTGGGGGCTGTTGGATAGAATGAATGTATTTTGCATGTGAAAAGGATACAGATTTGGAGGGACCAGGGATGAAATGCTTTGTGTCTCCAACCAAATTCACGTGTTGAAATCCTAAGACCCAAAATGATGGTGTTAGGAGGTAGGGTCTTTGGGAGATGAATAGGTCGTGAGGTTGAAGCCTTCATGAATAGAATTAGGGCCCTTACAAAGGAGACCCCAGAGAGCCAATTTGCCCGTTCTATCATATGAGGACACAGCAAAAGGACAGTTGTTTATAAACCAGGACACCCTCACCAAACACTGACTATTCTGGCTCCATGATCCTGGACGTCCCAGTGTCCAGAACCATGAGAAATGTTTGTTACTCACCTTATTTATGGTATTTTTTTACCGCCCAAATGGACTAGGATACCCCTATTGAACTTTGAGCCAGCATGGTTTCTCTAACACTTGGCAATCCTGATCCAAATCCTAAACAACGAAATGGCCTTGTGGAGATGAGAATCAGAAACTAAAATGGAAGAACACTGATAAAGAAACAAACAGTCAAGGTTTTTATTAGAGTATGATCTCAAAAAGACAAGTCAGAACTAGAGATTTGAAGGGTCAGGAGGGGGAAGGTAATTCTTTCCAATGCAGTTTTTTTTCCGTTTTTTCTCTCCTTTTTACCTTTAAAAGGCCTCACACTGATTTATGACTACTACGAGTTCCCAACGCTCCATGAAACTGGCACCCAGGCAGCAATCTTCTCCAAAGAGTCAAGTTAGAATCACACAAAAAAACATATTCCAGCTGAATGACACTTTACTCCTGATAGGACCATTGCCTCCAAGCTCCTCTCTGATTGCCTACTTAGGCCAACCATGTAGAAGCCCAAGTCCCCTCGTCTTTCTCTTTTAAAGATCACAAACAGGGTCCTAAATGGTTAACTTGTTCTTTCTTTCCTCCTATCCTTGAGTTCCCTCTTATGCCGCAGTTCTCAAACAACCAGCTGCTCTTGTTGTTTCAGGGGGTCCACAATGTCAAAATTATCTTCGTTGTCTCACTAAGACGTTCTTCACCCTTTTTACGTTTATTCTGTCGCAAACATAGAGCGGTATTTTCCTCAAGCCACATGGTTGTGATGATGTCACTGCTCTGATGACTAATGAATCTGTGTTTGTATATTCTTGGGCGTTTCAGAATTTTTTTTAAGTTGAAGTTTTAGTACATAAACATTTGAGATTAGCTCCATTTATTCTCGAAACTTCTACTGAAATGTTCCCGGCTACTTTCAGTTACGCCATCTAAAATCCATGTTATCTCCTTCCCATCCAATAAATTGTACTTTAAAATCCCCAACATTTCTTCATACGTATATGGAAGCACAACAACCAAAAGAATTTAATTTTTGCCTTCTTTTGCATAAACTTTAAACAATTTTTTTTAACTTTCTAAGTTCTATCTCAGTATTATGTTGGAATATAATAAAATTTAGTCAAATGTTTCTAAAATATGTTTTCCTCTTATTTTAAGATAGATTGCTGGCTAAAAAGAGGGATTGGAGACTTATTTATCGACCCACAGCTGTACACACTATCTATTTCTAAAATGCTAAAAAAGATAATGCTTCATCTCAGAGAGTTCTTTGACACAAGGAAGAAAAGAAACTGCTCCAAAGAAACTGGGGAAAGTTGCACCTAAAAAATAAAAGTATAATGACAGCCACCTTTTCTTCAGTGTGATAGATGGTCATATTTTACCATTTAAATTGTGTGCCTTACAAAGCAGAACATTGCTGAGCAGCATTTGGGTGTCAGTTAAATGGCAGGGTCACTTTGAGATTCTAAATGTGTCTAAAGCATTGGTTGGAGAAGGGAACGTAATAACTAAAACTTTAACAAAGTTTCCACATTCGACACTTGCTGAACGCCTGCTGGATTAAAAGTTGGTTGAAGAAATCATGACCCCTGCCACTTTCCAAAAATATAGTCACTTGACAAACTGGTTAGCTATAAATATGAAAACTGGATTAGTATCTCATTTGCAAAATTGCATTTTTGTTTTGTTACTGATGAACCTATAGATATGACTAGACTTGCAGTTTTGCTTGAATGTGTCTGATATTAGCACAAATTAATGATCAAAGATTTTTCTTTGAGAGACAGAGAGAGTACACACATGTGCAGGCATGTCCAAGCTGGGGAGGGTCAGAGAGAGAGACGGAGAGAGAGAATCCCAAGTAGGCTCCACTCTCAATGCAGAGCTAGATGATCTCGCAACCGTGAGATCATGACCGGAGCCAAAATCAAGAGTGGGATGCTCAATCGACTGAGCCACCCAGGTGTCCCCAAAGATGTTTTATCTGAGTGCTTGGTGGCAAACACAAGTGGTACTGAAATACTCCAAGTGTTGAATAGTTTTTAAATATCTCATGTTTTCTCCTGGACCAACTGTGATGGCGCGAGAGCCGCGGTGAATAAGTCTCCTAACGACTAACATAAATCAAGGAAGTGGCACCACACTCAGCTGGTAGTCATATTCTTCAACCTCATACACAAAAATGGCAGTTTCTCTTTAGGATGTCCTTGAAGAGGCATGAGAAAAGCAGTAATGTTATTAAATTTTGACCTCAGGGTGCGTGCCTTTTTCATAGTCAATGTGACAAAATCAGGAGTATGTGGAAAGCACTTCTGGCACAAACCAAAGTACAATGGTTGTCTCCAGAAAAGGCATTTGTGTGATTGCTTGAGCTTGAGCTGAACCACCCGCTTGTTTCACGGAGCCTCATTTTTACTTGAAAGAATGCCTAGCCACCATACTACAGCTATTTAGATTTGTGCGTTTGGCAGACGTTTTCTTGAACATGAACAAAATGAGACTTTGAAAAGTCATCAGTATTTGTTGCCAATGGTAAAATTTGAACTTTCAAGAGAAGCTAAGAATATTGGGAAACTTGTATCTGCTACTATCAGCTTGATAGCTTTCCAATACTTAGAGACTTTTCTGATGTACTGGTTAATGAATGTGATTTTAAGTGAAACCAATCAACATTTATAAGATTTGTATGACTCAGTGAGCTCATATCTTCCAAATAACCAATGTAGAAAAATTACAAAATCATGCGTGGATAAAGATACTCTGAAAGTGAAAGAGGGGAGCCTGGGTGGCTCATTCAGTTGAGCATCCAGTTTTGGCTCAGGTCATGATCTCATGGTTCACAAGTTCACAAGTTCTGTGCTGACAGCTCAGAGCCTGGAGCCTGCTTCGGATTCTGTGTCTCCCTCTGTCTCTGCCCCTCCCCCCCAAAAAATAAACATTAAAAAAAAATTTTAATAATAAAATGCTCTTTTTTTCCCAACTACATATCTGTATGAAGCTCCTACCAAGTATTACTTCATAAACTTCAAGTGTGTGGCAACAGATTGAATACAAGAGAAAATATGAGAATGTCACTACCTTCCAAGCCATGCGTGAAGATTTGCAAAAAGAGAAAAAGCCGCTCTAAAAAAAGCCCCATAATTTTTTTAAATATAGGCTTTTTTATTTGTGTTATTTAAGTTAACATGTGATAGCTGTATTACTGTTCCTAGTAAATGAGTTAGTTAAATGGCATAAACTTTTCTCTTCTTTAATTTCTGCCTTAGTAAAATATCAGTAATGTAACTTGCATAAGCAAATCCACTGAGGGTCCCTCCACAATTTTTATGAAGTGAGATGACCTTGAGACCAAAAAGTTTGAGAAGCACTATTCTTAGCTACCAGTTGTCAAAAGCGTCTTTTAAGCACCCTTTTAAAGTGTCTTTAATGCACCCTGGACTTAAGTCTTAACAATAAAAGAGGCGCCAGGGTGGCTCAGTGGGTTAAGAGTCCGACTCTTAATCTCGGCTCAGGTCACGATCTCATGGTTCATGAGTTCTAGCCCTGCATTGGGCTCTATGCTGACAGTGCAGAGCCTGCTTAGGATTCTCTCTCTCTCTCTCTCTCTCTCTCTGCCCCTCCCCTGCTCACGTACTCTCTCTCTGTCTCTCCCAAAATAAATAAACATTTTTAAAAAAACAATAAAATGTAAAGAAGAGAGAGGAAAAGACCATTCGTTTTTGTCCTTTTCCCCAGATTCTCAGGAGTGTCCTTCAGCGGTCCTTTGTTTGCATTCTTTTCACCTCTCACCTCACAAGTCCCACCCTCTGCCACCCACCCTCCACCTCTAGTCCTGGGATAATGGAAAGAATGGACAGGAAAGCAATGTTTTGCCTCTGCTCCCAACTTGGGCCTTGTTTTATAGTTTCCCAACATTTTCACTTCTATGGGGATCTTTCATTGTAACACCAGTGTGGAGAGTCAGTGTGGTTTACTGGAAAGGGCTGGCAAGCCCGTGTTCAAGTTCTGGCTCCAACCTTCACCATCTTTGGGACTCAGTCACTCTTCTATAGAACATAGATAGGAGTAATTAACCTACAGGGCTATTGCTAGGTTTTCCCAAGGAAAGTATATTGTAGGAGGCCCTCAACAAATTTTAGTTCCTCTCCCTATTTCTCCCACCATTCACATTCTTGAATCGCGTCTCCACTTTCCAGGGCACTGACAAAGTCAAAGAGATCTGGACAAAGGTAGGGTTGTGGTCCACAGAACATCCAAACCCCCACCTGGAATGGAGATTATAATTCTTACCACCATCTCCAGCTTCTGTACCGGGGAGCTTGGGAAAAGACAAACTCTTTCCCTATGTCATATCCTTCATATTCATCAAGTAATTCTGCTTTTATTTATTTATTATTATTTTTTTCTTGGAGGCAGAAGATGATACAAAAGTGATGCACCAGGAGATCTTCAGTGTTGATCTCAGTGTTCAGATCAACTTTCATGCTATGAGCAAAAGCCCCTCTGGCTTTCATTCACCCTGGGACCCAGAGTTAAACTGGTTCCTTGTTGAACAAAATGCAGCACTTTTGAGATGGGCATATGGTGACTCTGGCAGACGTCCAGATATGTTAACAAAAGGACATGTATTCTATATGTAGGACACCAGGAGACACGTGTGCTCATAATTTGTTTTGGTCTCTAAAAGTTATCTGAGTGGCCAAAACGCTGCTGGGGACATGACCCAATTGCTTGGGCAGGGCAGAACAAATTGGAACTAGAGCCTGTGCTGGAGATGGGATTGCAAAGCCAAGCCCATGAAGCTATAGCAATAAATGGTTTTCCAGGAGAGTCTGCTTCAAAGGCTTGTGTTTATGATTTCCTCTCTAAGAGATCCTTGGGGAAAGGGCCATGTTTTCATGTGGCATTTTCCAGCCTAACAAAGCAGCCCCTTCTTTCTGCGGTCATCCTGACCCTGTACTTCTCTCCAAGGCATTAGCAAACCATCCCTTAAGGAAGCCACTCTTGCCACAGCTCTGCTGAAAAGAGTCCAAAGGCTTGGGATTCAAGAGAGCCAAAGGTTTAAATCCCAGTTCATGGGCAGAAGACTGAAGTCCCAGCTCAATCAGGCAGGTAGAAAGCAAAACAGGGGTGAATCCCTCTTTCCTCTCCCTTTTGTTCCATTCATCCCCTCAGTGGAGTGGATGAGGCTACCCAGGAGGGCCATCTACCTTACTGAGTGCACCGATTCCAAAGCTAATCCCCTCCAGAGCCGCTCTCCCAAACACACCCAAATATAATACTGAATCTGGGCACCATTTGCCCCAGTTAAATTGGCTCAGAAAATTAATCCTCACAAACTCCCCTGGAAGCCATGCATTGTTAAAAGAGAAACATGATGTGTGCCTTCCCCCCCTCCCCCCCCCGCTGCTTCCCCACCATCATGCTAGAAGGAACAATATATAAAACATCCTAAGTGAAAATACTGTGTTAATATTTTAACTCCTAACAGAAGAGTCTTGAAATTTGCAAGGTAATGAAATCTGTGTCAAGATTAAGGGGCAACCTAGGCTTCTGAATGAGGAACCACTGCAGGCACAAGAAGCTTGAGACTAATATGGACCATACTGAAAACACTGTAAGCATCACAGGGCAGCAGTGGGGTTAGATCACAGGGCTTCCAATGCGGTGCTCAGAGACGCTCTCCAAACAGAGCCCATCACATTTAGAACTCTTCGAGGAGGACGGATGGCAAACCGGGAACAGTGAGGAGCTCAGGGAAAGTGGGAGCACTGTGGGGAGGGAAGAGAGAGGTAACCTGCATTTCTCATGCTACGTGTTAACCTGTTTAGGAGGTTATAGAGTATGCTGCCTTCTGTAAGAGAAATGTGAGAAAACAAGAATATACCTACATAGCCATTTACTTTTTTGAACAGGTAAAATAGGTCTGAGAAACCAGAAACTAATAAAACTGCTTACCTATAGGTGGTGAGAATTGGGTAGAGGGACTATAGAAAGGAATGAAATTTCTTTGAGTATCTTTTTATATAGCTCTGACTTTTGAACCATACCGAGATTTACATAGTCAAAAAATAAACGTCACAAGGGCACCTGGGTGGCTCAGCTGGTTAAGCATCTGACTCTTGATTTTGGCCCAGGTCATGATCTCACAATTCATGAGTTCGAGCCCCACATAGGGTTTTACACTGAGAGCACGGAGCTTTCTTAGGATTTTCTCTCTCTCCCTCTATCTCTGACCCTCCCCTGCTCATGTTCTCTCTCTCTCTCGAAATAAATAAATAAAATTTTAAAAAGAAATAAATAAAAATAAAAATCACAAATGATGTAAAAAACAAACTCTAGAAACAGTAACAAATGACCTTACCTTTATATGAAATCGAAAACATATGTAGACAGAGAAAAATAATCATTTCAAGTCATGTAAACATAAAGGGATATAGTTTAAGAGGGGTTACAAAGAAATTGTGAAATTTATAATCAGGCTTGATTTTCTTAGTGGTATTAGTGTTATAATTTTATTTTTTAAGTTTGCTTTTTTTTTTTTTTCTTTTTAGTAATCTCTCCACTCAACCTGGAGCTCAAACCTACCACCTCGAGATCAAGAGTCGCACACTCTTTGGGCTGAGCCAGCCAGGCACCCTGCACTGTCATTTTAAAACTATTTTGTTTGTGATGTAACAGAGAGTAAATGTGTCAATAAATTAATGTCGTAGGGAGTCAGGGGAGGAGAATATAAGTACGGAATGAGAGAAGCTGAGGAAAAATTCTGTGATGTTCTACGTGAATCAGGTGCATAAGTGTGAAATGTTGTGTATATTTCTGAATATCACTCCCCACTAACAGGAACCAGAATTCTTTGAAAAACACTGATTTCAGGCCTGGACAGGGAAAGGACAAAATAAGCCAAAGGGGTATAAGGAAGAAGGTAAGCAAGTGTTTAAAGACCAATGGAGACAGTTCAAAGGAACACAAGAACTGTCTTAAGTGGCTCTCATTGTCCAAATTGGGGACAGCAGGGAAAAGAATCACAACGGCAGTAAATTAAATCATTGAAAAAATGCATAAGTTAATACTGATACTTGAGAAACAGAGAGAGACACAGAGGGAGAAACAGGGGAATAGGGAGGAGAGGAGACGAGAAGGGAGGGGAGGGAAGAGAAATAGGGACAAAAGTGAAATCTCTTTTTGAACAAGAAGGCCAACTAGTATATGTAAAAAAAAACTAATAAAAGTAAAAAATCCTCCAATGTAATAATGGATTCAAGCAAAGATCATCAATGTTTGTGAAAAACACAATCCCAAGGTATCATCCCACAGATTACTGATTAATTGGGGAGGGGGGGGACAGTAAATTTGCTTTTCAGTGGAGAGACCACCTTATCCAAACAGTCAAGCTTCACATCCCCCAGTAGTAAGACAGCTGACATCCCTATGCCTTCTTGTGTGATGCAGTGAGTACACACAACATCACGTACGCGATGTTCTTGCCAGAAGTTGTTTGACCTGAATCTAATCACGAGGAAACCAATCTCAGACCCTTCAAAAGTGTCAACGTCATGTCGAACAGAGGAACACTGGGGAGTTGTTCTAAATTAGAAGAAACCAAAGGGGCACAACATGCAACGGAAGAGTGAAAAGTTAGAGAGGGCATTATTGGGACAATAGGGAATGTTTGAGTACGGACTGTTGGGTGATAATATTAAATTTGTGCTAATTTCCTTAGGTTTGTTAAGGGTGTGATTGTGCATGACAGTTATCTTTCCCCTGGGAGACACATGCTGAAGTATTTAGGAGTGACGATATATGTAGCCTACTTATTCGAATGGCTTGGCACGACGCTAGCGTGTTTCTATAGAGAAAGTGATATGGAGGCGGTGTTGCAAGATCGTATCAGTTGGAAAACCTCGGTTAAAAAGTACGTAACATTCATGACAGTTTTCAAAAACACTGTAGTTGTTTTTCCCCCTGTGGATTTCAAATTTTTCTAAAATAAAAAGTCACTTAAAAGAAGAGGTTTGCCAAGCCACCCCTCAGATCTTTCCATGAGCTCCTTGGACCTCCTCCTCAAAAGGAAGAATTCCTTTGCCACAATCTGAGTGTGCTTCGGGGCAGGAATTGTGAAGGTCACTGTCATGAAACATCCCTCAACTTAATACCTCCCAGGATGCTCTTCTGGGGATGGATTCTTTGAGTGTCTTGCAGAAACACTAGCAAAACATTTTACTCTAGTATATCCATTGCACCCTTGTCAAGCCCCCGCTCAATCCTGCACACAGGCAGGGTTTTGCAATAAAACCCCATTAACCAGAGCACCTGCGGTATTGATTTTTCCAGGCAATCAACGTGGAACCCTTGGAAAACATTTTGAAACATTTCTCCCCCCAATCGTCTATGCTTATGCAAAGGTTTACTTTCTTGCCTCGGCGAAGTCATGCAAAATCTGTCCAGGAAAACTGAGTGTCTCAAGGCTCTAGTATCATTTATATCCTATACCAATTTTTTCCAGCACCATCAGGGGGTGTGGGAATTTGTACCAATCCTAGAAAATGACACAATTAAATCCCTTCATGAATTATTTTCCCTGCTACTACTATCTTTTCCGAGAAACAAGATTATAGCAGTTCCAGTTAGCCAGGGACCCAATTAATCCAAGTTTCAGCTTGTTTCTTTAATAAGAGACTTGTGAGGAGTGTTCTAGAATATGGTTTGTCAGTTGTTCAGGATCTACAGCCATCTTCTAGAATCTTGTGAATATTTACTAATAAGGTTTAAGATTTAGATGCCTCATATTTTTAGTATGTATAAGGATGATTTAATTGATAATGGGACTGAGAAATCATTTATCTGAGGTATTTCCTATTATTCTAATATGAGTTTGTCAAGGCCGTTGTGTTCTTTAAAAGTGTTCAAGGACTCTTATTTCTGAGACTGGTTATTTTTCTCTTGTAGCTTTTATACTCTACTTTACGGCCAGACATTTTATCCCCAGACTCGGCAGAGTCCATAGCAGAAGACAAACAATCCAAGGAAGGTCATCTATGGGTGAAGGACACATTCCGTTATACTACCATAACCCAGGGTTTCACAACCATGAGGTCTGTCCAAGGCACTGTGGGAGGGTCAACAGCATCCCTGATCTCTAACCACTAGATGTTAGTGGCACCTTGAGTCCAATCAAAAAAGGAGGCAATCAAACATTGCCTGGGGGATAAAACCGCCCCAGGTCGAGAGGCACTGCTGCCATCCAAGTAAGGAATTGAATCAGAAACAACAAAATAAGATTAAGCCCCATTCCCTCTCCGGGTCTGACATTGCAGCCCTTATCGTCATAGAGAGAGAGGCGGCTCGAGATCACTGAAGAATGCTACATTAGCCACTAGAGACACGGGCTCTAATCCTGAATCAGCCTCCATGTTGTTAAGGTGGGGCTTCATGACTTGCCTGAGCCTTCTTGTTCTAGCTCTGGTTACTCATTGTTTATTTCCCAGAGTTCTGGAGGCTGGGAGGTTCAAGATCAAAGTGCCCGCTGATTTGGTGCTTGGCAAGAACTCTTTTCCTGGCTTGCAGACGGCCACCTTCTTGCTTTATACTCACATCATAGAGAGAGCTTTGAAATCTGTTCTTGCAAGGGCACTAATCTCATCATGGGGCCCACCCCTCATGACCTCATATAAACCTAATTATATCCCAAGGCTCCACCTCCAAATCCCATCACATGAGGACTTAGGGCTTCAACATACGACTTCTAGGGGGGGACAGAAACACTCAGTCCATAATAAGGTGCAAATGCTTTATAAACAGAAAAGGTTAGAAGATTATGAAGACACTAATGTTTATCGAATGCTGGCCATGTGCCAAGCAATTTAATATTCTGTTTAATTCTCATAATTGTCTGAGATAACAGCATTTCCCCTGGTTTTACAGAGCAGGAAACTGAGGCCCATAGGAAGTAATATTCCCAAACTGACAGAGCTGGAAAGCAGAGAACTTGGCTTGAAGCCTTAGCAGGAAACCGGTCTCTTGTGCAAAACATCAGGCTTCTTTGAAGCATCTGATCATTAGAGACCTGTAGCCTTTACAGGGATCTTTGCTATATACTGATATCAATTCGGCCTTATTAGCTGATATTTTAAATATGTGTAAATATGGATAGGTTCCCTTTTGTGTTGGATGTGATAAATATTTTTATTCAGAAAAAATAAAAACTCAGTCATGCTATACTGAAAAATTATAACATATACCTTCTTCCTATACCTACTCCCATCCTTGGCTCCTTTCTAGCATTATACTCGATGTAATAAGGGCCAGTCACAATATACAAGATAGAGAGAGATAAATATAAATAGATCCAGGGGCGCCTGGGTGACTCAGCTGGTTAAGCATCTGACTCTTGACTTCAGCTCAGATCATCATCTCAGGGTCTGTGAGACTGAGCCCCAAGTCAGACTATGTGCTGACAGCAGAGAACCTGCTTGGGATTCCACGCCCCCCCCCCACCCCACAACGCTGTCCCTCCTCAGCTCACATGCTGTCTCTCAAAATAAATAAATAAAATAAAAATTAGAAATAGATCCAGTGATAGAGATACAGATAAAGATACAGATCTAGATCTAGATATAATTCTTAACCACAGCTCTGGGATTTTTCTTTTACCTGAAAATTCTATGACTTTAAACAAATTGAAAACTTTTAGCCTAGATACTCTGGGATCCAGGCCTTCAGAATCCAAATAGCACCAAACTCAGCTGCCCAGATGAAACTGTGGAAACTGTGGAACTTTATTGTTTTAATATGTCGACTAATAGAGATTAACACACACATACACACACCACTGTCCCAGGAGCTAATATTCTGCACATAGAGCCAGAAAGCAACCAGGAATTAAGCAACAAAATAGGCCCACGAAATAAAGTGCTTGTCAAATACCAGGCGAAATAAACTACTATCTTTTCGAGATCAGTGCAGGGGAGTAGGCTGAGGCAACAGGAAGTGCACCGAGCGAGGGTGAAGGATTCACATGGTCGCCTCCAAATCTGGTTTTCCGGCCACCGTTCCCCTGCACCTGCAGGTGTCTGCACTGAGCCAGGGGCTGGGAAGCAGGAAGTGTCATTCCATCCAGAAGCGTGTGCACTGAGGTCGGTCCCGTACCAACTGTGACCTTGACTTTCACTTCACTTCTATCTTCTCCTGTAAACTACTGTAACTTCTCTGCCCAGTTCCCCTGTGAGCAACCGTATGGCTTCCCGGCATACCTCCGCGAGGTAAGGAATGATTTTAACAACAGAGGGTTTCTGCGCCCTCCCACCACACACACATACACACACACACACACACACACACACACACACACACACAATTTCACCGCCCCTAAAACTAAAGTGGTCGTAGCTGAGGTGGGACGGAGAGGACGCAGGCGAACTCCCCTGCCCCCCACATTTATCTGTAGGAAATTCCTGAAAGTCCACTATTAGCCGCTCTTCCTGAGACCTGCTACTGAATGCTATACTCGGAGAGATTCCAAAATGAAATCAGTAACATCTTAGAGTGCCTGAGAATATGATTCCTGGGGAGACCCTGAGCACCGAAGCACCGGTCGTCCAGCAGAGTGCGGAGGGTCCAGGCAGAGAGCAGGGCCTGGAGGCGCCGTTGGCCTTGAATGGGCCCTGCGTGGTGGAAGAGGAGAAGCGGGTCCCCACCAGCAGAGTGCAATGTCCCACCAGAGCGCGCCAGTCCCTTCCGGAAGATGCACGGTATTTGGGGGAGAACACCAGTACTGCCTGGGAACTGAAGGAAGAGGTCCTAGTCCCTCTGCCCTGCAAACCTGGCTGCCTGGCCTCAGGCGGGTCACCTCGTGGCTGGATGAAGTTCTTTCATCACTAAAATGAGTGTGTAAGATTATTTAACATCTAAGTTCCCTTCGACCTTCGGTATTTTACAGTGTTTTTCTCTTACTCTTCAAACAGCGCTACGCTGGACACAACAGAACCAACCGTCTCCTCCCTCCTCTCCCCTGCAGGGATCCCAGGTGTGGTAGGAGGAACAGTGGGTGTTCCGTCTGCTGACCTCAGAGCTGCTCTCCCTCTACTAAGCTGCAAACTCCTTGTAAGTTAGGACCTTGCTTTATTTCTTTGTTCCCCTAGCCCAGGGCCTAGGAGAGATTATGCATGCAATCAATGATAGTTGCAAAGCCATTTAAAGTATAAAGCTTTCCATGACTGTAAGATATTATTTTTATCTTTTTCACCCTAAATAGCCCTTGCCAAGGCCTTTCATAGATAGTGTGGGAAACTCCAGAACTGAAAAATCCAGCCCTTGTAAAACCTGTTTTGTTGTTTTCTCTTTTAAAAGAACATGTTGCCTTTATTTTCTTTTTTTAAGCCAAGAATGAAATAAAAGCTCTTTCTCAAGTCCTCAACTAGAATTCATTGTGGAGGGGACTAAGTTGGGACGTACTAAAATCAAGCCGCCAAACCAAAGTTACACCAATGATGGGGGTGCGTGGGTTGTACCCTGTAATCAGCTACCCTTCTCCCCCTACCCTGCCGCACCACCCCCGCCACCACCACCTTGGCCTCATCTATGCCCATGCTTTCTGGTCAAGAGTTCTCATGAAGCTTTTGAGCTCAGACTGCACCATAAACAATTGTTAGGGAAAGCTGCTCTTCAGGTGAATTGCATTTGTTTATATGAAGCCTAGAGATTTGGGCCCTGGTCCAGGGAAGGCTGAGCTGCAAGCTATCAACCTTCTTTGGTTCACCCATCATCAACCAGCCGCTGCCATGCAGCTGGTTTTAAACAATCCAGGGAATTTATGCAAGGTCAGTTCCCAGGCAAAAGGAAAATAGCCAGGTGAGTGACCAGCAGTGAACAGGAGCCGTGATTAACAATAGCAGAGTCTTCAAGCATGAAGGTTTGGATCGAGTTCAGATAATCACCCGAAGGTTGAAAGACATTCTCAAAACTTTGCGAGGTTCCAAATTTAGACCATCACTTGGCTGAGAACAAGTTGAATGAAGCTTGCCTGGATGGAAGCCAAGGTTCTCATTCCAGGTGAGACTGAGAGGCAGGCAAAAGATAACAAAAAAGGATAAACTCTAGCAGGTAGGATCGAATGGAGGGGTTGAACAAAAGTTTGGAATGGTGGACAGATCGGCAGATGGATGGAGGATGCACAGAGAGACAGACAGAAACAGACATAATAGGTGCATGTGTGTCTTTATTGGTGTGGCAGGCAGCCATTCTGGAGCATTCCTATTTTATGGCAATGAGTAAACTTAGCTCTTACAGCAAAAAGAGGCATTTGGATCAAGAAACTCTGACATGATTGAAAAAAAAAAGATTAGAAAGATAGACAGGCAGATAGATAGAAGAGAGAGAGATCATCCCATGGCCAACAGGCCATTATCCCCCTCCCTGCCCCCAAAGCTGAGTCACAGTGCTATCAGAGGTGGAGGGAGCCATCCAATGGCCTGTGAAGTTCAAGATCCAGTTGCTGATGGTGCCCTTCCTAATCCTGATGCTGGTACAGTTACTCTGGAGCACCATCGTCCCAGAAGAGGGAGTAGAAGCTTCTCAACACCTTCTGTGCCTGGCAAGCTGACACTGGAGGGAATATTTACAGCTGTCCTCAATTGAAGAGAAGACTTTTAACTTATTGTGATGCCCTCTCATAGTTGATAATATTTTATGATAGATAAGATATCTTAATACAGGTTACCTTTTTTGACCCAGCCACCCTGTGAAGCAAGCAAAGATTTCTGTTGTTTTCAGACTATTGAGGTTCGGGGTATTTCTTATCGAAGACAAAAACAACAATAACAAACAAACGAACAAACAGAAACAGCCCTAAGGAAAGTGAGTGCCTTGAATAGGATCACACAGCTAGTTAGAGGCAGGTGGGACCAGAACTCAAACCCCCTCTCTCGGTCCATTTCTTTCCCCATCACTATGTATGCATCCAATGCTCAAATGCATCCACAGGAGCTGTATTTAGAGATGTCTGACCGGAAGTCACGTACAGGAGAGTTGGAAGCATGTTTATATGCATTTTGTTTGCTTGTTTTGTTTTTTTTACACACCATGTAATCTTCATCAAACCAGTTTCTTTGCTGTGAAATTTAGGCTACTTTTCCAGAGATTTCCTCAGGGCTAATATAATGACAAAGCATTGCAGAATGAGGAAAGATGCATATTCTGCCCTCAGATTTTGACTCCAAATCACTCATATCGAATAGGTGTCAGCCATATGTCAGGTATTAATAGGTATCTTTTGTTCTTTGATCCCCACAGTGAACTTGAAATGTGGATATTACTCCTCCCATTTTACGGAGAAGGAAAGAGATGCAAAGTAATAAAATAACTTGTTCAAGGCAACACAGCTACCAGTTACCTTGTGTAGTCGAATACAAGGGTGAAATGAATGGAAATGGTAATAGGTCTTATAGAAATTGAGAAGACGGTAGGGGATGACTAGGTGACTGAGTCCATTAAGCATCTGACTCTTGGTTTCGGCTCAGGTCATGATCTCAGAGTTGGTGAGTTTGAGCCCCGCATCAGGCTCTGCGCTGACAGTGTGGAGCCTGCTTGGGATTCTCTCTCCTTCTCTCTCTGCTTCTGTCTCTCTCTCTCTCTCTCTCTCTCTCAAAATAAATAAATCAACTTAAAAAAAAAGAAATTGAGAAGGAGGTGAAATCGTGTCCCCTTGGAGTAGTTCAACAAATATGTGCTCAGTATTTCTGCACTACAGAAGCATCTCCTAAGAGCTTAAGAGTAAGTGGGACAAGGATCCTCTGCCATCCCTTCCTTGCTTGTAGGAGGCTGTGGCGTGCCTGGGCTGCCTCCTGGGGTTTTTTTGTGCAAATGAGGACAAAGTGGGGAGTGTTCCAGAGCTCAGGAAGCCAGGATTCCGAAGTGTTTTACACGTGACGTGGCCAAGGAGGAAGAAACCAGGCACAGAGGGAGCACAGTATATGGGAGAGCCACTAGCCAGTGTGGGCTGGCTTTTAGGAAGAAGTCTGGGGAAATTTGGAGAGTGAAATATGAAATTAAAGACCGCTGCTGTGCTTTGGGAGACAGCACAAGAGTGAGAAGTGAAGAAATGCCTAGTGCCCTGTGAGATGGGACAGCCTGTTAGTACCCAGCCTCACTGCTGGGGACTCAGATCCTGCCTCCCACCCCTGAAACTTCCAGGAGATCATGAGCTAGTTGTATAACCTCAGTCAACCTTGGACTCATGACCTGCGAATAAGTAAAGCGAATACACAGAAAATAAATGAGACAATCTGCGTAAAGTGCTTGGCATTTAAACACTTAAATTGGTATGGGGGACACTGCTGTCACCCACCTTTAGGAGCTATTTGGAGGAATTTAGCAACGATTTCAACTATACTTCAGTGCTCTCTTAGATTTGGGACTTGAGTTTCCTCAGAATGTGTCATCATGTAGATCGGATCACAGGAGAGCTGCTATTTTCAACCGGATGGTCTGAGAAGGGTAAAATCAAACAGAGACACAAAGGAGGTGAAGGGAAAGGTTACACCAATAACCTGGGGGGGGGGGGGGGGCGGTGGGGAATGGTTCCAAGCGGACAGAACATCAAATTCAGTGGTCCTTATTACATGTTCAAGGAACAGCAAGTAGCCATTGTTGAGCAAAGGGTGAGGAGTGAGCAAAGGGAAAAAACAGGGAGGAAATCAGGTTGAGCAATGGCCAGGTAAAGGATCAAGTGACACCTCGTGAGCCCTGGTCAGACTGTAGATATCGTCGTAAGTGCAAAATGGGGAACACACACCAGAGAGTGCTGAGCAAAAGGGGGCATCTATTTTACATTTTCAATTCCTCACTCCGGTGCCCGTGCGCATAACTGACAGCAGGATGAGCAGGGTGGAAGCAGGGGTACCGGGTGGCCTATTGAGTCTCAGGGCAGAGATGATAGGGGCTTGGGCCAAGGAGTAGCCACGGAAGTGAGAGGGACATTCAGATTTGGAATCAGTTTTAGGGGAAAACCAACAAAACTGGTTGGTAGACTGGATACGGCGTATACATAAAAATTGAAGTAAAGAACGGCTCCAGAGATTTGGGTATTACTACCTTTGTAATTTATACGATCGTCCCCCCATACTGAACATTCAGATCGTTTCCAGGACATTTGGTGTTTTAAGACAATGACGCAATAAATATCCTGACCCGTTTATCTTTAAAAACTAATAACTATTTCCGAGGAATAGGTTCCTAGGGTAGGCTTTGGGGTCAACAGGGAGGCATGTTTTGCATTGTTAAGAAGGACCGGCAAGTACTTTTGAGAAAGGTTGTTAACAGTCTATAATCTCCACAACTACGTGTGAGAGTACCAGTCACTTCCCCCTCAGCAAAGGACAGTTTAATGGTTTGAAGACGTCTTTCAGTTGGCCAATCTGATGGGTGAAACACAGTATTTCAATCTCGTTTTGTTTTTCCCTGGCTTCTAGTAGGGATGTGTATCTTTTTGCTTATTATTGACAAATAATTATATTGACTATAAATATATACATATATATACATATATACATATATATACATATATATACATATACATATATATACATATATATGTATGTGTGTGTGTATATATATATATACATATATATATATATATATGGAATGTGTTTCCTTTCATTTATCATTTTACTTAGAAATATATTTTTAGCTTGTGCCATAATACAATTTTAGATTTTATAAAATCAAATTTGTCCATTTTTACTTTATGATCACAGGATTTTCCTTACACATTTAAAAGAAGAACGTAGTAGAACTATGCATACCAGGATCTGTTTTTAGTAGTAGTGCTTTAAATTTCTTTTTTTTTTTTTTTTTTGCAGTTATTTTATAGCTACTGTTCCATTTTGGTTTTGTATTTTTTCTTGAATCAACTTGGTGATCTTTATACAGGTATAAGGAAATAATTCATTTATGTAGTATTTTCAGAATTACTGACTTAAAGTAATCCATAATATTTCTTTCACTCTTTAAGTCACCTCTTTCTGTAGGGTATATATCTTACTTCTTATTTTTGATATCAAATATTTGTATCCCTACTACCTTTGTAAGGTACATTAACCAGAGTTTGTTCAATTGTATTATATTAAAAGTACAATCTATAAGGTTTATTAATCCATTATATTACCTTTAGGTATTCTATTTTTTTTAATGCTTATTTATTTTTGAGAGAGAGAGAGAGAGAGAGAGAGAGAGAGAGAGAGAGAAAGAGCATAAGTTGGGGAGAGGCAGAGAGAGAGGGAGACAGAATCCAAAGCAGGCTCCAGGCTCTGAGCTGTCAGCACAAAGCCAGATGTGGGGCTCGAACTCACGAACCATGAGATTATGACCTGAGCTGAAGTCCAACACATAACCAAGTGAGCCACCCAGGCACCCCAGGTAATCAATTTTTTTAATGTTTATTTATTTCTTCTGAGAGAGAGAGAGCAAGCACATGGGGGAGGGGCAGAGAGAGACAGAGGGAAAGAGAGAATCCCAAGCAGGCTTTGTGCTGTCAGTATGGAGCCTAATGCAGGGCTCCATCTCACAAACCATGAGATCATGACCTGAGCTGAAATCAAGAGTTGGACACTTAACCGACTCAGGTGCCCCCTGAATTAAATTCTAATTTAATAATATCAACTTTCAAATGTTTCTTCTTACTCCCTTCAGGTATATATTTTTTTTTTCTAATTTCTTGCATCTCTTAATTTAATTCTTCCCACATTTTGGTGTTTATTTCTGAAAACATTCAGCACAGTGACACGTCCTTTGAGAACAACACTGGTGTAAGTTTTGTAAACGGTATTCTCCTTGCGAGTTCTTTTCTCAGTGATCTATGATTGCAGCTTTGATTTCTCTGTCAGTCCAAGAATATTTAAAAGCTCATATTTTAAAAAAATTTTTTTAACGTTTTATTTATTTTTGAGACAGAGAGAGACAAAGCATGAACGGGGGAGGGTCAGGGAGAGGGAGACACAGAATCCGAAACAGGCTCCAGGCTCTGAGCTGTCAGCACAGAGCCCAACGCTGGGGCTCGAACTCGCGAACCGCGAGATCATGACCTGAGCTGAAGTTGGCCGCTGAATCAATGGAGCCACCAGGCACTCCCATTCATTCTCAAAATATGCACATGGGTTTGGTCGCTTTTCTTTCTGATCATGCAGGCAAGGAGAGTGAACAGGGAGTCTAGGCTCCAGTGACCCCTACTCTCTAGTGACCCCTACCCTCTAGTGACTGCCCTTTATGGTTCTGCAGGACCTGCTGCCAGCCTCACTCCCCAGCTCTCAACGGCAGAGAGGGCGGTGGTGTTCTGAGCAAGTAACAGTTACCTTTGGCGCAAGCAAGATTAAGAGGTCCCGGATGCCTGACAGCCAGTGGGAGCTGCCGTGGTATATATTGAAATAGAGGGCAGCAAGGATCATGGCCGAGGCCTCAGTGCCTAAAGCCGGCTTCGTGGCTGGGTCTAACGGGAGCTTGCACAGACTCCTGGATGAGGTGACCCAAAGCGGCCTTGTGGAATCAACAGTTTCCCCCTTGAAATTGTGACATCTCCCTTTCTAAAGAAACAATAACCCTGGCAGGATATCGTTTGAAACGCGTGACTTTGTGCCAGGCTCTCCGTGAGTCTGATCCAGAGGTCAGCTGAGGGCCATCTGCCCCTTGCATTCTAGACTTCGATTACTTGAATTGTTATATGCCACACACCGTGCATCAGACCGCAGGTTCTAAGGTCTGGAGAGGTCCTCCCCAGGTTTCTGTGAAACCCCAGAGCTGTACAGTCTCGAGGTCTGCCGTCCCCTCTACCCACGGGCAGAATCAGCCTTTCACCAGTGGCCACAGGAGAGCCAGCCACATGGGGCTCCTCCAGTTATTTGGGATCTCGGTAAAGGTCATCCCATCAAAGACACAGTCTTCGGCCAATCGTGCTCACCCTGTCCGCGAAATCTCTCTCTCCGCGTTCTTCACCACCTTCCTCCTGAATACCGCATCCTCCTGCACAGTCGCTCTTCCTTTTGTTATAAAAGTATCTTTCTCCTTCAGAAACCTCAGCCCCCACAGCTCATCCAGGCCCTGGGGGCTCAATGTCTACCCCAAGTGGGCTAAGAAGGCATTTTCCTGGGAAAGGAGCTCAGATATCCTCAGAAGTCTGCTGAAAAGGGGAAACATCTTTGAATTAAGGAGTGTCAAGTTTAAGAAGCAGGGACCAAGCCACTCCGTACTGAGTTTCTACCAGATGCAAGGTGCTTGGGGGTGGGGGGTAGGCGTGCCTGCCTTAGCGAAGAAGCTGACTCCCTGGAAAAGTACCAATAACCAGAATATGTGACCCATTGGTGACTGAAAGGTCTGTAATGCTGGGAGCTCAGGCCATTGTTACTTTGGGAGTCTATTTGGATGAGTATAGTTGGGGGGGAAGGGAGGTGGGCCGGGGGGCGGCTGAGATTAATCAGATACGGTTCCCCACCCCCCGCCAAAACACACTTTACAGCAGCAAAGGTGGAGTTAGCACGGACTACCACAGATCAATGACGTTATGTGCACTGCTTTATTCTCACTGTCTGTAAGGCGGGTATGGTTGTGTCTCAATTTACGGAGGCTCGGAGCGAGGACGTCACCTGCTCAAGATCACAGGGCCACCAAGCGACAAAACGGGATTTCAATAGGGAAGCTGCCACTTCCAGAGCCCAGAGCTTCATAAAATGATGGAGAAGGTAGACGCACACAGGAAATCACACAAAAGCAAAGTTGACCCTTGTAAGTTTGTAACGAAAGAATAAGCAACGTTCAGGACGACTACAGGGGAGGGAAAGGTTAGTCTTGCCCCTTCTCTGCCTCTTTAAAATTTCCGCTGGCCACGTCCCAAGCAGCATTAAGAGAGAAAACCTACGGGGGGGGGGGGGGGGCACCTGGGGGGCTCAGTCGGTTGAGCGTCCGACTTCGGCTCAGGTCATGAGCTCCCGGTTCGCGAGTTCGAGCCCCGCGCCGGGCTCTGTGCTGACAGCTCGGAGCCTGGAGCCTGCTTCGGATTCTGTGTCTCCCTCTCTCTCTGCCCCCCTCCCGCCCCACCGTTCGTGCTCTGTCTCTGTCTCTCAATAATAAATAAACATTAACAAAAATAAAAAATAAATTTAAAAAGAGAGAGAGAGAAGATCTACAGCCAGTAAGGAAGAAAAGCAGGACTGCGTCTACACCATCAAGAGCAAAAATCAAAGGGTAGACACCTCCGCAGCAACACTGCAATGAGGCCCATCTGCCCACTGGGACATTCATTACTCAAAGCGACAAGAACCGCCACCACAAAGGGTCTCCAGCGCGTTAAGATGTGATGAGAGGCCACTAGACTGGAAGTTGGGAGAAATGAACTGTCGAGTTCCTTCTCCATCAACACGAAGTGTGGTCCAGAGCAAGGTACACATGACAGGTCAACTTCTAGGCCTGTGTCTTCATCTGAAGAAGACTGGGTGATTTCCAAGTTCGGTCACCAGCCACCGAGCACCCAGGGTTACAGCAGGATGCCCTGGGCTCTGTGGACAGTCATACACAGAGCGGAAGCTCGCCCCTAAGCATGTGCCCAAGATAGAGGACCTCGTGGAACATAAGCCTCCCCTATTTTTTCCACCTGACCACATCCTATTCGGCAGGGGTGGTGCTATTTCAGGCTGCCCATCAGATAGAACATTCCACCTCACAGGTCGATGCATTTCAGTGAGTCGCCAATAAACTGCAAAGAAATCCTTGCTTCCAGGATCAGATAGTCCGAAATAGCAGAAGTACAGGATCAGATAGTCCGAAATAGCAGAAGTATTAACAGACTCTTATTTCTCAATGCAGGTCCCCTACGGAAGCAAAAGCAAGCAAGAATCTCCTTGTATGTCCAACTAAGAGTCCCAAGTTTGGTATTTAAACTCCAGGATCTTCGGAGGCCTGAGTAAATGTAATTAAATCTAGGTTTTCCCCTACTAGACTTAATTATCACTCACTCCATGATGGCAATAATAATACTAATAATAAGCTCTTACGTCAGTACTTTTCAGCTTTTCAAATGGCTTTGACATGCTTTATCTCACCTGAGCTTAATAATAACCATGCAGCATAAGTAGGGCAAGTATTATTATCCCCATTAATACTAATAATAGCTAACATTTAGGTGGCCCTTTGCATTTACAAAGTGCTTTCCTACATATTTTCCCATTGTGCCAGAGGCTGAGTTCCTGGACACCAGAACTGTGCCTTACTCACTTCCTTACCCTGCAGTGGTTAGCAGAGACCCAGGCACGCAGCAGTCACTCAATACATGTGTCTGACCTTTTAAATTAGTTTTATCCTCATGAAAACTGCCTTAGGTCTGTAGGCAAATATGTTTATACCCAGGCATCAAATAGCAAAATCGAGGCTCGGGGTTTCAGCGACAGGAACAAAGTCACGTACAAGTGTCCAGGCCAAGAGAAACAGTAGTTTCTACATTAGCCCAAAATGCTATGCTCTTGCCTGCACACCAGTGCTTGCCAAACTTAAGGCGTAAATAGATTATTTGGAAATCCTGTTAAAACGCAAACTGGATTCAGTAGGTCTGGGGTAGGGCATGAGATTCTAAATTTCAAATTTAGAAATTTAACTTCTAGGTGACATAGAGACTGCTGGTTCAAGGACCACTTTTTTTCTTTTTTAGCTTTTGTTCCCTTTTTTATTTTTTTTCCGCTTTCCTCCCCCAGTTTTAGTGCGATATAATTACCATATAACATCCTGTAAGTTTAAAGTGTACAACATGATGATTTGATATTCGTATGCACTGTGCAATGATTACCACAATAAGGTTCCTGTAAGATGAGTACATTCTGGGGATCTAAGGTACAGCATGGGGATCTAAGTACAGGTGACTGTACTTAACAATACTGTATTATATACTTTAGAGTTGCTAGGAGGGCCACTTTTTGAGGGCAAAGTGGACATATGAGGCCAAGAGCAAATAAATGACTTTCCCAAGGTCATTCCCCTGAGTTAAGAGTAGAAACAGAATAGCTCCTGATTCTACCCTAGTCTTGTTCTGGACATGTTCCTTCACGATTCAGTAAAACGTCACTGTCAGAGTATTCTCCCCCCATACTCTCATCCCATTCACAGTTGGCAAAAGTTTCTGAACCTTCCACACTTGAAATATCAGGTCTTAGAGTAAAAAAAAAAAAAAAAAAAAAAAAAAAAAATTGTCCTTTAAGAACATACACCAAGGAGCATACCCGGGTGAAAACTGCTTATACCAATTGCACGGGTTCCCTTCAAATTCTGGTATTCTATTGATTTTATCCTTATGTGCCACATTATAGGCCCATTAGGCAGAGATTCTCTCCACCTCTGTTGTCAGAGAGGCTCCAGATTCCCTAGTGGTCTAGGAAATCCCCTTCTGGAAGGACATAGACAGAGAAGGGTCAGGCCCTAGGTCAGGCCATGCTCGAGTACAGAAATTCTGATCTTGCCAAACTGGAAACACAAGACAGGAATTAGTAACTAGGCACCGGAGAGGGCCACGAGAGCTGGTTCAATAACCTCTCCGTGAACTTTATGTCGTTATCAGTCATTCTGGCCAATCAGCAGATCTTAGGCAGAGCTCAGGGCTGTGCAGAGACCAGATATATTAGTCAGGGTTCTGCAAAGAAATAGAACCAATAAGATGTACATATAGAAAGATAGAGATCTATTATAAGGATCTAGCTTACACGATTTTGGAAGCTGGTAAGTCTCAAAATCTGCAGGGTGAGTTGGCAAGCTAGAGACTGGGAGAGCCAATGATTCCGTTCTAGTCTGAGTTAGAAAACCTGAGAACCAAAAGACTTGACAATGAAGTTCCAAAGGCCAGCAGGCTCAAGATCCATGAAAGCTGATGTCTCAGTCTGAGTCCAAAGACAGGAAAAACTGTGACACCAGTTTGAAAGCAGTCAGGCACAAAGAATTCTTTCTGATTCAGAGGAGGCTCGACCCTTTTGTTCTGGGTAGGCCCTCAACTGATTGGACAAGGCCCACCCACATTAAGGAGGGCAGTCTTGCCTGGACTACCAATTTAAATGTTAGTGGGTTTTCTTGTGGTTTGTTTTTAAGTTTATTTATTTATTTTGAGAGAGAGAGAGAGAGAGAGAGCAGGAGAGGGGCAGAGAGAGAGGGAAAGAGAGAATCCCAAGCCTCTACATCATCAGCATGGAGCCTGACACGGTGCTTGATCCCAGGAACCATGACATCATGACCTGAGCAGAAACCAAGAGTCAGACGCTTAGCCAAATGAGCCACCCAGGTGCCCCTAAATGTTAGTGTCAACACTCTTCCAGGAACACCCGGAATCATGTTTGGCCAAATATGTAGGCACCCCAAGGCCCAGTAAAGTTGACGTGTAAAGTTAACCATCACACCAGGGGCACCAACCACACTTACACACTGTCCAATTACAGAGGAAAAAGTACGCCAACTCCAACACACTCTGACCTATGCCACTATTCACTTCCTGTTTTGTAGGATCCCCTCCTCCCCAGAGAAATTTTCTCCACATGATACAGCCACAGACTGCGGACCTGTTCACGATCACTGCCCAAGGCGCATTCAGGAGATACTAGCTCTGAGTGACCAGCAGCGAGGTGGGGCAGAATGGCCCACACCCACAGCAGGATGGATGATTTCAGTGTGGGATCCCTTCTATGGTGTCCAAGAGCTCGTGCAGAAGGATAGACGCTGACCTTATCTCCAATCCACTGTTATCCTTGAATCCTAGCCCCTCTTCCTTGAACTCAACTCTGTCCTCTTCGGGTGTAGCTCAGGAAATGAGGGACAGTTCCTCAAAAATCAGACATGTATTTAAAAATGAATAATATGGGCTCAGGAGTAGTGGAGCGGCCTCTGAACTAGAAAGGAGCCGCTATAGGAGGCATAGCCTCAGGTCAGGGGCATCTCCCGTGTGCTAAGGGGTCACAGGACGTCCAGTCCCTAAAGACTGATGAAAATATATGCTGGACATGCTCCCAGAAGCCCTCCTTGGCCATAGCCCGCTCTAGTCCATGTTGTCACCGGGCAGAGAGGCCTTGAGAAAAGAATCTCCAAGTTTCCTGCATCCAACAGGTAACAATAGAGGGTCCTAAAAAAGAAGGCGTGTGCGTGAATGGGCAAAAGGGAAAAAGGAGGTCACTGCGTTGGGCTGGTCATCGGAAGTGGAAAATACGATACTGATGGGGAGAAAAAAGAAAAAAAAAAAAGTGGCTCAGGTATTCTGCTTGCAAACGTTCTTCCTGGTTCAATCCTGAAACAGGCCTGCAGGAATCCCAACCGTGGCCACAGCTGTGCACTGTATATGTGAAGTATGTGACATTTAAAAACTATGCTTATTATATGCCAGGCATGGTACCGGGTTACTGGAAAGAAACACAAAATAGCACACTAATCTGTTCCATTTGCAAAGAACTGTATCATTTCTTAAATACACAATCTCCGTTAGTCCCTACAACTGATTTCTGAGTCATACCTTGTAATCCCCCTTTATACATAAAGTGAGGCTCCAAAACTCAAGATGAGATTATGTGAACATAAGGTAGCAGAGCTGGTGTAACTAAGAGAAGTCAACACGTACCTGCAAGCGACAGAGTTCTCGCGCCAAGGGATCTCAGAGTAACCAGCGGCCATCTTGGAATCCCCAGCATCCTTTTCCAGATCATCAAGCACCCAGGACCGACCCTGATGCTGCACCCCAATTCCTTCACTGTCATTCACCAAAGTCTCCTCTCAGAAGCGTTCTGGTATTAATTATACAACCATTCATGGTGAGAAACAGTTAGTGACCTTTTCCGAGAGTAATTCTATATTGTCTTCTTATAATAGCAAAGTGAAGGTCATTGCACACCCTCCTACTAAAGGCAAGTATAATCTTCCACCAGCGAGAAAAGAATTGGAGGGCAGTTGGAAAAGTTTAAGACCCCCCCCCTTACACTGTATCATCTGAACTTTTACTTTAGGCACAAGACTCCAAAAACATGCATATTCAACTACTTTAACTAGCATTCATTCTTCATTCATTCATCAAGAATTTATTACCTATTATGTGCCAAGGACTGGGAATTCAGAGGTGAATAAAACACAGGTTCTGCCCTCAAGAACCTCATGTCCTACGCAGGGCTGAGACACAGAACTACAAAGAAGCAGATGACCACAATTCAAGTTCTACAACAGAGTTCTAACTGTGAACCTCCAGAAAGGGGCAACTAACACGGCCTGAGTGAAAAAAGCATCACAGAAGAGTGAAATTCAAGCTGAGCTTTGAGGGACACGATGAATTATCTGGAGGTAGACGAGACAGAAGAGCGTTCCAGGCAAAGGAAAGCTACGTGAACAAAAGCATAAAGGCATAAAATGGGAGAACACTGCAGCAAAGCGTGGAACATCTCCCCATGCTCTTCATACCACAGTTGGGTTCATGGAGAGCCTACCATGTGTCAGGCACTGTGGGGCATACTAAATCCTAACTCTGAGATATAAACTGATGAAATATTAAAGCACAGGATAAGCAAACAACACCTTAAAAGATCATTATACCAGACTAAGTTATCACAAGGCAGTACATGGCAATTTATTAATGGGTGAGAGGGACAGTAACTTCTAGGAAGTTATTGGCATTGTTCGCAATGAAAGCACATCAAAACAGGATCATTTTGTCCTAATAGAAAGTATGTGGCAGGAGCACCTGGGTAGCTTAGTCAGCTAAGCATCCGACTCTTGATTTCGGCTCAGTCATGATCCCAGGGTCGTGGGACCAAGCCCCACCTTGGGCTCTGCTCTGAGTGTGGAGCCTTCTTGGGACTCTCTCCCTCTCTCTCTCTCTCTCTCTCTCTCTCTCTACCCCTCTCCCCCACACATGTCCTTTCTCTCTCTCTCTCTCTCAAAATAAATAAACATTAAAAAAAAAAAAAAGTACATGGCAGCTACAGTTGAACATGTAGCTAGGGGTCTAGAAGACAGAAGGTAAGTTGCATAACCCTAGATGACATTCTCTCAGTCATTGATTATCAAGTACTATATGATGCCTTCATGTGCTGAGAGGTCTAGTGGGCATAATAGGATAAGCATAATGAGTAAAAACACTTGGTGTCTTCTTCCCAGGATCCTACAGTTGAGTTAACGCACATATTTGAATCAATATTGGAGAATGAATAATCGCCAAGTGAGGCAGACTAGGGATACAAGTGGAACTGCCCAATAGGAAATGTCAGGAGACATTGCATAGAAAAGGTAGAATTTGAGCTGTTCTTTGAAGGGGTGGAAGCATTAAAGAAAGAAAAACAGAAGGACATTCTATGCACGAGAAACAGACTATGTCAGGGCAGAAAAAGAAATTCTTCTGGAAAGTGCAGGTAGAGTAGGAGAAACCATTGACCTCGAGCAGAGGTTTTGTGTTGGACAGTGATGGGTAAGATAGTGAACAGGAGGCCAGAATTTAACAGGTACTAACTCACAGCCAGAGACGTCTGGACTTGACTTTGTAGACCATGGGGAGCCACTCTAAGGACTTCTCTGATTCAGGTGTGAACTACAGATAGCCTGAGAAAGATGACTGAATTATTACCAAAGAAAGGAGAAGCTGACATTTGCCTAGGTGGCCTATGGAGTAATGTATCTTCTTTATACTCTGGTCAGTGTACTAATTAGGATTCTCTAAAGAAACAGACCCAATAAGAGATGATAGATAGATAGATAGATAGATAGATAGATAGATAGATTTTAAGGAACTATCTCATGCCAATTGTGGGGGCTGGCCAAATCTGAATTCTACAGGGCAAAACTGTAAGCTGGAGACCCAGAGAAAAGTTCACGCCGAAGTTGGAGTCCAAAGGCAGTCTGGAAGACAGAATTGTCTCTTCCTCAGAAAACCCCAATTTTTTTCAGTTAGGTAAGACCTTCAACTGACTAGTTGATCCCCACCCATATCATGGAGGATAATCTGGTTTACTCAAGGGCGACTGATTTAAATGCTAATCTTATCTTTAAAAAATCCCCTTAGCAGTGACAGTTAGACTGGTACCCACGTACTGTGGCCTAAGGAAGCTGACACACAAAATTAACCATCACCGTAGGGAAACCAGGAATCATTGTTATCCCTCCATTGCTGCCTCCTCTGCCTGCTGGCTCAGCTTCCTGAGGGGGGAATCTGCAGTCTTTCTGGAGGCGATGATTGAGCTTACTTGAAGAAACATAAAAAACAAGCAGCCAGTCAATGAAAAGGGGAGCCAGATCTTCTGCCTCAGCAGGAAAATCTTCTCTGTCTTCCTACATCCACTTTTTCTGAGGCGCGTATGACTTCCCCTCTTCTCTTTGGCTGAGCAGCCCCGACACTGACCCTGAGAATCCACCTCTTGCAAAGACTCCCAGCCAGTCTGTGCAAAACAACCTGGCAAAACATTGCACACGAAACTCATGCCGGTAGGGCTGTGTTTTGCTTTGGTTTGGTTCAAAGATTTCTAAACTGGCTCTCAAAACTTCATTTAGCTTATAATTCACTGTGGTTTGACATGTCTGATGTGGGGGAGAGGGATGAATTTCATTTAATATTAACCAAGCAGCTCTCCACCACTTCCTCTTTTCCATTGTTTCACTTTAATAAACAATGGATTTAACAATTTGTTTAAAGTCGGCCGGGCTCTGAAACATTCTTCTAAGTATTCTGCCTCACACATGACCTGAAGATTTTATTTAACATCTGTTTAGAAAAAACACACACATACCAAACACACAAGACCCAAACTATGCATTGTTTCCAAGTAATGGTCATAACGTACTTGATGTTTCTTGAAAGGGAAATACGAAGAAAAAAATAAATAAATAAATAAAAAATTGTTTTCCCCCAAATTATTCAAGCTGAACGGAAAAAAAAAAAAAATTAAGAACACTGAAGTCAGATACATTAACCCACAGCTGGTTAACTCCCTTTCTAGTTGAAGAAGGATCCGCGATGAAAAACAACCCTTAGAACTTCTTGATTAAAATGGAGCCGTCTCCACCAAATTTACACTAAAACATCACTGAGCGTACAGAGAAATATAAAAACTTACTGCACTAAAACTTAAAGCCCAAGGACACTGTAATATCACTCTCTGTTAGTAATTTCCAGGAAAGAGAGGAAACACCCAATCAAGACCTCTCTTCATGCCAAAACCAGGCCTGTCTTTGAAACAAGTAGGAAAAGAGATCTTACAGAAATAAGTGGGAAAGAAGGAAGGTGGCCTTCCGGGGGTGAGCCTAAAGCACTGTATGCTGGAGAAAGAGAAACCCTATATGCAGTGCAAGTCGGGAAATGTCACGTTCCCTCCGACCCTCTGTCAGTTCCTGGCACGAACTCAAAACACAGTGATCCAAAAAGTTCTAAAATAAAAGAATAAGCAAAGATAGGCCAGGTAAGTGGCCATAAATAAACTAGGGGTAGCTATATTTATGATAGACAAATTAGGATTTGTAGCCAAAAGCATAGAACATTCTAAAGAGGGCTGCGACCCTAATAATGAAGCAGCAGAAAGAGAAGTGAAGAAAACAATCCCATTTACAATTGCACCAAAAATAGTAAAATACCTAGGAATAAACTTAACCGAGGAGGTGAAAGACCTGTACTCTGAAAACTATAAATATAAAACTGTACTCCAGAAACCTGTACTCTGAAATTGAAGATGACACAAACAAATGGAAAGACATCCCATACTCATGAATTGGAAGAACAAATACTGTTAAAATGTCCATACTACCCAAAGCAATCTACAGATTTGATGCAGTCCCTATCGAAATGCCAACAGCATTTTTCACAGAACTAGAACAAATAATCCTAAAACTTGCGTGGAACCACAAAAGACCCTAAATAGACAAAGCAATCCTGAAAAATAACAAAACTGGGAGTATCACCAGCCCTGACATCAAGATGCCCTACAAAACTGTAGTAATCAAAACCGTATGGTACTGAAACAAAAACTGACACATAGATCAACGGAACAGAATAAAGAACCCAAAAATAAACCCACGATTACATGGTCGATTAATCTTCAACAAAGGAGGCAAGAATATGCAATGGGAAAAAGACCTGGATTGCAAAGTGTTTGTATTAAACTGAACAGTAAAATATTTTAGCCTCATGTCTTTAGGTGAAAAATAAAGCCTACTGGACACAAATCACTTACGGAAATATTCCAGCCTTCCACAGAAAAAAAAAAAAAAAAAAACCTCAATGTTTCTCACCATTTAGTAGCAAGAAAGAGGGACAAAGTGACTATTCTAGGACACCAAGGACCACGTTTTCCATGATTCTTAGTTTGAAAGCTTGGCTCTATCTAAAGATAAAGGAAGACACTTTTTGCTCTGGAACGTAGCGCAAGGAGAGTCTCTTCCATCAAGCAGATATACTTTATTAAAGTGCTCATTATTTAGTCAAGGAAGCTCCAGATGCTGTGAAGTCATTGCAGTGCAAACACAGCAGAATGAGACGTCAAATATTCTCTCAAGGTTGCAAGGGGTCATCTATTTCCACGGGGAATAGAAAATGTGCATCTGGCTTGGGTCTATCACCATATAGCAGCGGTCACACCTGAATGCAACTTAGACAAATTAGTGGGTGGGTTGCGGATCCTGGAACACGCAAACCTCAAACCTTCAAAAGCAGCAGCTAGTACTCAACCCCAGCCTCATTACTGTGAAATGACAGTGTAGTCCCAATGCTGTTAGATCGTCCCGTGTATAAAGCCACAAATGCAGATTTTTACGCTAATTCATTGAGTCTAAGATGCACATTTTTTTCACATTTTAGTATTTTTAAAATCGAGATACGTCTTACAATCAGGGATGGCTGACAATTATAATTAGCAGCAATTTTTTTCTTCCTCGGTGCTATAGAAAATACTGGCACATCTTAAAATCAGTCCTGACATCTTAGATTTTATGGAGTGTGGGATGTAAAATCTCCAGATAGCAAGACATTGGTAACTAATTCAAGCTAGGTCAATCAATGACTCGCTCAATCACACTGTGGAGGCCAATCAGAAATAACCTGTGGGCTGGAGAGATGAGTTAACAGTTCAAAGTCTTTTGTACAAAGATATTTTGGCTCACTCCCGGGAGTTTTGCAAAGACAACTGGAAAAAATTTTCTTTGTACCACATAAAATTGTTGTCATTGATAGAAATGTGCTGCTTTGTCAAAGACTAAGAAACTTGACGCCCAAAAAAGTTAAAATGGCCTGAATTATACGTACATGAGATTTAAGAGACTAAAATTTTGCCATACGTATATAGAATATGCCCTCTTGTCTAGGGATCAGAAAGTATTTATCAAAGTTAATCGCATGTTAAGATTTTTTTTAAGTTACTAAATTACAGAAATCAAAAGTTTTCTAGACCAGGGGTCAGCAAACTATGACCAACAGGCAAAATTCAACCCACCATCTGCTTTTGTAAGTAAAGTTTTACTGGAACATAACCATTTGGAACACAGCTTTTTTTCTTTTTCTTTTTTTTTTTTAATATTGTCAAAATGGCTACTTTCTGCCAGAGTAGAAACTCTGCCAGTGACAGAGTAGTAGCTGAAACACAAACTATACACCTGTAGGGCCATACTATGTGGCCTTTTACAGAAATTTGCTGACCTCCAATCAAGACCAAAATCTATTATCACAACATGATTTCTAAAAGATAAAGATAATTATACCAACCATTTCAAATCATGGAAGGAAACCAATTTAAAAACTAGAAAACAGATTTAAGCGATTTTTTATTATTGGAAATACAAATCACAGTCTGAAATTATTTGGAAAATTCATAAGATACAAGTAGCACGTAACACAACAAAACTTGGGGGCCAGGGTGGTTCTCGGAGGAGAAATGATCCCATTAGACATTTTTCTGAAAGGGCCCGAATCAACAAAGTTATGAATGAAGGAGGAAGCATTACACCTGATAACCACAGAAATACAAAGGATCATAAGAGACTATCACGAGCAATTAATTGTATACCAGCCAACTGGACAACCTAAAAGAAATGAATAAACTGTTGGAAACACACAACCTATCAAGACTGAATCGGGAAGAAATTGAACATCTGAACAGACCAATTGCCAGTAAGGAGACTGAATTAGTGATCAAAAATCTCCCAACAAAGAAAATCTCAGGAATAGGTGGCCTCACTGGTGAATTTTACCAAACATTTAAAAGGGGAATGAACATTGACCATTCTCAAACTCTTCCAAAAAATCAAAGAGAAGGGCACACTCCCAAACTCATTTTGCAAGACTGGCATTACCCTGATACAAAAGCCAGACACAGATATTGCCAAGAAAAGAAAACTACCGGCCATATCCCTAATGAATATAGATGCAAAAATTCTTAGTAAGATGCTAGCAAACCAAATTCAGCAGCCCATGAGCAGGATCATTCACCATGATCAACTGGGATTTACCCGTGGGATTGCAAGAATGGTTCTACGTACTAATTTGTGCTGGTTTCAGCCTAACAGTAGTGATGGTTGGGATAAAAATGCCTGGGGGCACTCATCTGGGTCTGCGGTACGCCCACACAGACATTTCTCTTTTCACAACCAATGTTGTGGCTCGACCAGCCTTTGCGATACTTCCTGATTGTGAGACACACTTCAGCAGTAACCATCACAGAACTCTGGGGAAAAAATTAGGTGTATTATTCGCATGTCGTTGGAAGGCACAGGGCATGCGTGGGGTCCACACAATTGAGACTGCAGACAGAGAGAGGATGTGCTTGTGGTTATGCTTCTATTAGGACCCAAGGGTGGGGTGCCTAGCTTTTGCAGGTTCACTCTTTATTCATGAATTTAACACAGGAAAGCAGGAATTCAAGGGCAGGCAGGGAAAACAATCAGTCAAATGGTCATTTATTTAAGTCACCCAGAAGTCTGTAAAACAAGTCTGTAAAAGGAAGCTTTGAGGGCTGGGGCGGCTAGCTCTTCGTCTACTCCTGTGGCTGGCCACATCCTTATTCGAGGTAGCTGTCTTTGAAGATGATGCCTCAAAGAGCAAAAGCTTCGTGTCAGGGTAGGGGAAGAAGGAAACGGAGGAAGGCGGTCAAAAGGTACAGACTTCCGGTTCTAAGTGCTAGGGATAATGCCATCCATGCGGACAACATGACGACTAGAGCTAACAGCGTTGTATGATACACAGATCTTCCTCAACTTACGATGGGGTTAAATACCAATAAATGTAGCATAAAGCAAAAGGCATTCAATATGCCTGACCTACCACACATCATAGCTTGGCCTAGCCTAGCTTACACACGCTCAGAACACTTACGTCAGCCCAGAGCTGGACAAATCACGTAACTAACACAAAGCCTATTTTATAACCAGGTGTTGAATATCTCATGTCATGTACTGAATACCGTACAGCCTACTTCCCTGTATCACAAGAGAGGGCCATACTGAGTATCGCTAGCCTAGGAAAAGATCAAAATTCAAAACGTGGTTTCTACTGAATGTGCATCGTTTTTGCACCGTGGGTAAAGATCCTAAATTGAATGGTCGCTAAGTCGGGGACCATCTCTATAGAAAGGTTAAGAGAGTAACTCCTAAAAGTTCTCATCACCAGGACATTTTTTTTTTCTTTTTCCCTTTGTTTTCTTTATTTTTACTGTATCTGTATGAGAAGATGGATGTTAGCTGAACCTATTATGGTAAGCATTTCACAATATATGCAAATCAAAGCATCATGCTGCCTGCCTTAAATTTATACAATGATGTATGTCAAAGATTTTTTAATAAAACTGATGAAGGAAAAGCCTTAATATTATGAACTTGTATTACAATAAAAAAAAAGCCAACTGTCAGGCACTTACACGACGCTTACCCAAATTAATAAATGTGATACATCACATTAATAGAGTAAAACCTAAAAATCATATTATCATCTCAACAGATGCAGAGGTTTGGAACTGGAATTGGAAAGGAAGAAGTACAATCGTCTCTACTGCACACGACATGAATTTATACATTAAAAAACCCTACATACTTCATCAGGACCTTTTCTTACTAAGCTTTCAAAATTTCAGAGAAAAAGCACACCTGTGCTGTTTAAAATTTACTAGACCATAGAACACAATAAAGTTACTTGGTGATTCATTTCACCAAGTTTCACTTACCCTCTCTGACATCCGGCCCCTCAAAAACAGGGCTGCAAAGCAACCTTTTTAGCAAAACACAAAAGCAAAAATCTGGAATAGATTCTAGTCAATGAATCCACCAATTATCAGGAAGCAATGTGTTTTTAATAAAATAAGGTCTATTCTAGGAGCTCAATAAGAAGAAGAAGAAGAAAAAGAAGACTATTAGAAATCTACTAATAGAATTCAGACTGTCAATGAAGAACACTAGAGTCTCCACATTTTGGACAGAAGTCCTCTGATTCGGACTCGGGTACCTGTAAATAAAGCCCTCTCTCTTAGGGCAATGAATTAGGGGACAAGTATGAAAAAGAAGAGGGACCTGATAAACATTTCAGAGGGGCTATGGGGAAGAATACTACTTTAAATGTGAATATTGCAAGGGTGCCTGGGTGGTTCATTCGGCCAAGCATCGGATTGTTGGTCGCAGCTCAGGTTATGATCTCGCAGTTCATGGGTTTGAGCCCCCCCCGGCCCGTCAGTTTCTGCGCTGACAGTGAGGAGGCTTGCTTGGGATTCTCTCTCTCCTTCTCTCTCTGCCTCTCCCCTGCTTATGTTTTCTCTCTCTCTCTCTCTCAATATAAATAAATAAACTTTTTAAAATGTTTAAATAAAAAATAAATATGAATAATGCAATCTCTAATGAGGTTAGGGTTGCAAACCCGGTCCTTCGTGCTCACCTTTTCAGTTCCTGAGTCACCTCCTCCTGGTCACTGTATCTCCCATGCATCCTCATTTTCTCCATACTCATACTAGTCTAAAACTACTTGGAATGTCCTAAAATTGCCACGTTCTTTCAATGGCATGCTGGATCTTCTTTTTCAAAAACCCTCCTCTACTTGGCCACTTGGCACTTATCCTTTACGACTGTTGAGATATCACTTCCTCTTTTTTTTTTTTTAAGTTCATTAATTTTGAGAGAGAGAGAGAGAGTGTGTGAAATCAGGGCAGGGGCAGAGATAGAGGGAGAGAGGGAATCTCAAGCAGGCTTTTTGCAATCAGAGCAGAGCCCGACGTGGGGCTCGAACCCATGAACTGTGAGATCACGACCTGAGCTGAAACCAAGAGTCTGACGCTTAACCGACTGAGGCACCCAGGCGCCCCAAGATGTCACTTCTGAGAAATCTTCCCTGTCCATCCTCCAAGGAGGTGTCAGATGCTCCCTCTAATTATCTCATATGGATCCCGTAAAACTTATGTTGGGTACTGTGAATGTCTATTTGTCTCTTCTACAGCTCTTGATGGTGTATCCTTACAGACTCCCATTCAGTATTGTTCCCCTAGCAGCTAGCATTGCGCCTGGCATATAGGAATATATGAAATGAATAAAGTACCTTTAAACTATTTCCTACCCCTCTGCTTCCACTGTGGCTCTCTCATGAAGGCTGCTGGGCCCTTCCATCCCACTTCGTACCCCGACATTCTCATCCATGTTTAAAGGTGCAAAGACAAATTTCTTAGAGCGAGTCAAGATGCTCACAAACCAGACCCAAGTTTGGACCTTCTGCCCACCATTTCCCAATACAAATCATCAACCTTAGACATGCTGATCCCAACTGTTCCCCAAACACACCTCATGCTTTCCTGACTCCTCCTCTTTTTAGCTCATTTTTTCCTTCCTCGAACTCCTCTGACATCCTATTTGTTGGTCCAGTTCCTCTGCATCCTTCAAGGACTAGCTGAGTGCCTAATTCTTCTAATGCCTTCTTACCCTCTTGCTCTTCTCAATTCTTCTTTCAGTTTATATTGGTGCCACTTGTTAGTTACTTAGCTCACACAGACACACACATGTGCACACACAGACACATACACTAATTTAAAATAAAGGCATCATGTCTAGTGTCTGCTCGCTATATTATGAGCTCATTCATTCATCCCATGGGATCCTAGACCCCAGGGATACAGATTTCAAATAAGACACGGACCCTCTCTTCAAAGAATTCAGTCTGGTGTTTAAAAAAATACATATAATGAGACAATTGCAGTACAAAGTGAGAAATAAGTAATGAAGGAAATTGAAGAAGATATAAAGAAATGGAAAACCATTCCATGCTCATGGATTGGAAGAATAAGTATTGTCAAAATGTCAATACTACCCACAAAAAAAAAAAAAAAAATGTCAATACTACCCAAAGCTATCTACACATTCAATGCAACCCCAATCAAAATTGCACGAGCATTCTTCTCGAAACTAGAACGAGCAATCCTAAAATTCATATGGAGCCACAAAAGGCCCCGAATAGCCAAAGTAATTTTGAAGAAGAAGACCAAAGCGGGAGGCATCACAATCCCAGACTTTAGCCTCTACTACAAAGCTGTCATCATCAAGACAGCATGGTATTGACACAAAAACAGACACATAGACCAATGGAAAAGAATAGAAACCCCAGAACTAGACCCACAAACGTATGGCCAACTCATCTTTGACAAAGCAGGAAAGAATATCCAATGGAAAAAAGACAGTCTCTTTAACAAATAGTGCTGGGAGAACTGGACAGCAACATGCAGAAGATTGAAACTAGACCACTTTCTCACACCATTCACAAAAATAAACTCAAAATGGATAAAGGACCTGAATGTGAGACAGGAAACCATCAAAACCCTAGAGGAGAAAGCAGGAAAAGACCTCTCTGACCTCAGCCGTAGCAATTTCTTATTTGACACATCCCCAAAGGCAAGGGCATTAAAAGCAAAAATGAACTACTGGGACCTTATGAAGATAAAAACTTCTGCACAGCAAAGGAAACAACCAACAAAACTAAAAGGTAACCAACAGAATGGGAAAAGATATTTGCAAATGACCTATCGGACAAAGGGCTGGTATCCAAAATCTGTAAAGAGGTCACCAAACTCCACACCCAAAAAACAAATAACCCAGTGAAGAAATGGGCAGAAAACATGAATAGACACTTCTCTAAAGAAGACATCCAGATGGCCAACAGGCACATGAAAAGATGCTCAATGTCGCTCCTCATCAGGGAAATACAAATCTAAACCACACTCAGATATCACCTCACGTCAGTCAGAGTGGCCAAAATGAACAAATCAGGAGACTATAGATGCTGGAGAGGATGTGGAGAAATGGGAACCCTCTTGCACTGTTGGTGGGAATGCAAACTGGTGCAGCCACTCTGGAAAACAGGGTGGGGGTTCCTCAAAAAATTAAAAATAGACCTACCCTATGACCCAGCAATAGCACTGTTAGGAATTTACAGGAGTACTGATGCATAGGGGCACTTGTACCCCAATGTTTATAGCAGCACTCTCAACAATAGCCAAATTGTGGAAAGAGCCTAAATGTCCATCCACTGATGAATGGATAAAGAAATTGTGGTTTATATACACAATGGAATACTACGTGGCAATGAGAAAAAATGAAATATGGCCTTTTGTAGCAACATGGATGGAACTGGAGAGTGTGATGCTAAGTGAAATAAGCCATACAGAGAAAGACAGATACCATATGTTTTCACTCCTATGTGGATCCTGAGAAACTTAACAGAAACCCATGGGGGAGGGGAAGGAAAAAAAAAAGAGGTTAGAGTGGGAGAGAGCCAAAGCATAAGAGACTCCTAAAAACTGAGAACAAACTGAGGGTTGATGGGGGGTGGGAGGGAGGGGAGGGTGGGTGATGGGTATTGAGGAGGGCACCTTTTGGGATGAGCACTGGGTATTGTATGGAAACCAATTTGACATAAACTTCATATATTGAAAAAAAAGTGAGAAATAAGTAAACCCATAAAAAACTCTATGGCAACTCAAAGTGTGATAGTGGATGATGGATAGATGGAGAGGTGAATAGACACATACACAAATTCTTTGGAAATTATCTCTGTTAATGAGAGAGGATGAGAGAGAGAGAGAGAGAGAGAGAGAGAGAGAGAGAGAATCTGATAAACAATAAAATTAAACCAACTTCTGGTAAGGAGAGAAGAAAAAAGAAATAGCCACAAGGAAGCAAACAACTCAGGACTCCGACCTCCAGTTTTTTTCTTTAGTGGCAGTCGCCAGAGATCTACTTTTCCTTCCCCAATATGTTTGCCTCCTTCCTAGTCTTCTCCAGACAACATTCACTCTGAAATATCAGGTAAATGAATACCTCTATTCCCTGCATATATGGACATCAACTCATGGACACTATGTACCAGTTTCTCACATTTCCCTTTAATTACTCTCGTTTTACTAGTCCACTGAAACCCAAGGTCGTCACTGTCAAAAGCTGTCATGGTTACCATGGTTCTACTTCAAGTTAATTCCAAGAGCTCAAGAAAAACAAACTGCATGGAAGGAAGCCCACCAGCAGCTTTTGTAAAACTGTGCTTCGATTCCCAGAGGTTGGTCTCTCCGAAGGAGGCGCCTCACATGGGGTCCTTGTCCTCCACGGCTGCGCTTGGGGGCTGAAGTTGACCGCTTTTGAGGGAGGCTGTGGCTATCACATACTGCAAGAGAAGAGGTCTTGGTAAAGTCACTTTGAGACACAGAGAGCTCAGTTTCCTCAAATATTAAATGATGGGGTAGAACCCGATTAGTGTGCTCAACGCTCTGCTGTGAAGAACAAAAAGGAGTGAGTGAAACTGAGGCTGACCATGGTCACCTGACACCAGGCGGGGCAGCGAGTGGAGAGGAGGAGACAAAAACCCGGCCTCGCCAGCAAAGGGCTATCTACAGTCTTGGTAAACTCTTACATTCATTATATCATTGTCAAAGGAGGCCCGTTCAAAGGCAAAATGTAGATTAAGAGACGACTGCTCTCTACCTCCTAGTATTTTCTTACTATTCTACTTGTCTTCTTGACCACTGGTACAGTCTAACTGTTTATATATGACTGTTGAGTTCCTAATGCCCAAGTGATGGTATTGGTAGGTAGGACGCTCAGAAGTACTTAAGTCGTGAGCGTGGAATCCTCACGAATGGGATTCGTGTCTCATAAAAGAGGCTCCACATAAACCCCTAGCCCCTGCCACCAGGTAAAGACACAGTGGGAAGGAGCCAGCTATGAACCAGAAAGAGGTGTCTTATGAAAAAAATAGCCATGCTGGCAACTCACTCTTCCAGCCTCCAGAACTATGAGACATAAATTTCTCTTGTTGATAGGCCATCCACTCTGTGTACTGTGTTACAGCAACCAAATGGACTCAGACAAGCACCTCCTCATTAGGATTAGATAATTCTAAATATATCCTCAACCTTCTTCTCCATCACTGTGCAGCCACCCCCGTGTGAATCCACTATTATACCACGATGTACAACAACTAGCTAATCTGATACAATCTACAGATTCGTTGGTGAATGTTGGAGGGAGTAGTATATTTTTTTTAATTTTTTTAATGTTTATTTATTTTTGAGACAGAGACAGAGCGTGAGCAGGGGAGGGGCAGAGAGAGAGGGAGACACAGAATCCGAAGCAGGCTCCAGGCTCCGAGCTGTCAGCACAGAGCCTGACGCAGGGCTCAAACTCACGGACTGTGAGATCATAACCTGAGCCGAAGTCAGACGCTCAACCGACTGAGCCACCCAGGCGGGAGGGAGTAATATTAACCTTTGATCCCTCCAAGGAACATATTAGCATGTTCACCAGGACTTGTCCAGAGAGGCAATGCTTTTACTCCACCGTGTCTCAGACTTGAATTATTCACAAATTGTTTTGAAAGCACAGGAGAAAGAGAGCAGCATTCCTAGTGGTGGCAGCCCATGGCATGGCATGGCAGTGGCAGCAGAGAGGCATGACCCACAGTCACACGGAGAAAAACAGGGCATCCAGAACTGCATCAGGATGACTCCCTCCCTTCAGGGACATGAATTACTCCAGGTCCTGAACCTTCTGCCCAACACCCACTACTTTCTCAGGTCTGAAGACAAAAGAGTGACAGTAACAGCAGCAGTAATTAGAGAAGGTGGTGTCACTGATATCATTGGCATCAAAGATAAGGAACTTGTCCCCTGCAATAATACTGTTACAGCCAACCACCCTCAGTGCTTCACGTGAGAACCTTCCATCATCTTTTTTTCTCCACACACGGACTATGTAGGCACACGGGGTTCTAGAGAGGAACTTCCTTCAAAGGGAAGGAAGCGAAGACTCCAGCCCATTTTTCCTCAATATTTCCAGAAACGCTGGCAACCAGGTTCTTAGCCTCACCTGAATAGACACGAAAGTGGCAGAAGCCCCAGGAAACCAGACCCCCAGCTAAAGCTGCCGTGCCCACCACTGAGTTGGCCAAGCAGCTAGAGGTAAACACAAATCACGCAAAGGGTCAACGGGTCCAAATTCCACTGAAAGAGTGGGGGAGGATGAAGGCAAATAGGCTGTTTTCCAGAGATCCGGATGTGATGGGAGAAACGCACCGGCCCTTCTGGATGTCTGGAGTGATCACCATGATCCGGGGATGCTTGAGGACCTGTTCGTGTCACTGGAGTTTCAAAAAGCAGGTTCTTGGCTTGAAACTAAACAGAAAGAAAAGGTGAAAGACCAAATGACAGCAATCTCATCAACTGAGAATACAGAGTAAAAAGCATCCACGAATTCTCACTGCCTCGAGAGCTAAGAGGGGATTTGTAGGTGGGGAGACTGCATCACGATTAATATCATGTGTTATTGTTTGGGGATTTCTTCCGAAGTTTTGCAAATGTGAGATCGGATAGATTAAAAGGGTAACGTCTACAACATCACAGGAAGTTCTTAAAAACTGGTTGACCATGAAAAACCAATACCCATATTTTATCTTTTAAGTCTTCCTCTTTTTCTTTTAATTGTATTTTATGGTTGTAAGAAACACTTCACATGAGATCTACCCCCCTAACAGAATTTTAATTGTATAATGTAATATGTTGGCTTTAGCTACAATGCCAGTCTCTAGAACTTATTCATCTTGCTTAACTGAAACTTCGTACAAGTATCGGCAAGAATACGGAGACGCTGTAACCTTTGTGCTCTGCTGGCAGAAATGCAAAATGGTACAGCTGCGACAGAAAACAGTGTGGAGGTTCCTCAAGAAATTAAAAATAAAACTACCATATGATCCAGAAACCCCACTTCTGGTTATTTATCCAGAAGAATTGAAACATGGGCACCTGCATGGCTCAGTCGGTTAAGTGTCCGACTTCAGCTCAGGTCATGATCTCACGGTTCGTGAGTTCGAGCCCCACATCGCGCTCTCTGCTGACAGCTCGGAGTCTGAAGCCTGCTTCGGATTCTTTGTCTCCCTCTCTCTGCCCCTCCCCTGCTCACACTGTCCCTGTCTCTCTCAAAAATAAATAAACGTTAAAATTAAAAAAAAAAAAGGAATTGAAATCAAAGCCTCAAAGAGATACCAGCACTCCCATGTTCATTGTAGAACTATTCACAATAGCCGTAATGTGGAAATAATCTAAATACTCTTCAACAGATGAATGGGTAAAGAAAGTGGTAGATGCATACAATGGAATATTATTTAGCCAAAGGCTCTCTTATACATGAACAACAACTGATTAGAAATTACAGTGGAAAAATGACCTACATGAAAAACATGACAACAAATATGTACCCAGGTGTGAATTTAACGAGAAACGTCCCTACTATGGGATGCAAAAGGACACTTAGCTACATAAATGGCAACACGCATTCTAGAGTCAAATGACATTACCAAATAACAACCGTCCCTAACTTAAGTTACAAATTGAAGGAACACCAGTGAGGTTTTTCAACAATGCAAGTTGACTCCAAGGTTGATATGAAAAGCTAATCAAGAAGAGTTATCACAATTGAGCAGAAAAAGATGAATGAGGAGGAAATAGCTTTGTCGTGCGTTAAAATGCATCATAAAGTTACAATTAAACAATGATATACCAGCCTGCGAGCAGACAGAACAGACCAAAAAGTCAAGAAGTGTACTGCAATAAGAATTAAAATACAGCAAATTATATAATAAGTATTTCAAGTAAGTGGTTAAAAATTAAGGATTTTTTAAATAATGGCTTTGGGACTACCATCTTGAGGGTAAAAATGAAATTGGCTCCATATTTCATAGCATACCTCATCAAAATAAATCCTAGACCAGAGATTTAAATCCTTAAAAATTAAAACCATAAATAGCACTAGAAAAAATTATGACAGGATGTTTTATTGTAATCTCAGAATAAAGACAGCTTTTCTAAATATAACATAAAACTGAGAAGTCGTAAATAAGACAGATAGAACCTCTGCTTCGGGCCATGATGGACTAACTGGTACTACATTAGTCTCTTCACCATAAACCACTATAAAGCTGGGCAAGATAGAAGAAGCAAGTCTTTTCAGGCTTCGGATAACAAGCAGGACAAGACTGCCATTTCTAAGTGAACGGAAACTCGGGAGGTGAGCAGAAACCTGCAGAGCTGCTGAGCTGGGGAGGCAGATAGCAGAGTTCAGAGCAGCAGAAATGACGGATTGTTTGGGGTAAAGCACAGGACAGAGGGCAAGATGTGCAAAGTAGGGGACTCCAATAATCTGTGCTGGGTACCTCCATGGTGAGGGCGAGGCTGTACCTCCACAGGACAATTCCATTCGAGGCTTACCAGAGAACAAGTACCACAAAGTGATATTGGAACCAAGATTCTAGAGGCTGGGTTGTGCTCAGTGAAGAGCAGTACCAGAAAGTTCTGACCCTGCTGGAGTGGAAAGACCTCATTAATAGCCCGACATCAGGCTGAATGACCACAAAAGCTTTCCTTAGAAGTTAGGATGATGCCCTCGTGTAAGACATACTCCAGACCTTCTGAGAACCAACAATGCCTAAAGCCACGCCCTGACAAGATCTTTATGGAAGAGTTTGGAAGCTGAGATCCCTCCTGTTATAGGGGACTGCCAAGACATATTGGGGCTTTGGAAAATATCCACCTAGATAAAGCATAAAAGCAAGCTAACACAAATTCAAAACGATCATCCAGTAATCTCCCTGCCCGCTAAAACATGCCTTAATAATTTTCAGAGAAAGATAACAGAATACAGAGTCTCTAAAGTGTATTGTTCCAAATGTCTAATATTCAGTTAAAAACCACTGAACAGGCAATGCAACTAGAAAATGTGACCTATCACCAACGAAACAGGTAATCAACAGAAACCAACCCCAAGATGGCCCATATATATGGTACATTTAGCAGACAAAGACTCTAAAGGAGTTGGAACAGACTGTATTTTCTAAAGATGGCTACAATACTGTCTCCCATCCTACCTGGTCTTCTTCAAAGTAACTCTCCCATGATCTGACTTGAGACCCATGTGACCAATAGAAGGCAGTAGAAGTAACATTATAGGACTTCTTAGGCTAGGTCATAAGAAACCCTACAGCTCTTCCATCTGTGTCTGTCGGAACACTCATGCAGCTGCTATCGTATGAGTTCAAGCTACATGGACCGGCCACCTGTAGGTGCTGTCTGTGACAACTCCAAGGGAGTTTCTAGCTGACCGCCCACATCTGCTACTAGTCCTCCGAATGTGTCATGCGGATGTTTAACAGTCTGTCTGAAGACTTAAGTAATAGAAATTATTCAGTCTATGGGACGGAAGAGAAAAAAAGACTGGAGAAAAATGCGCACATGCTTCGGGACGGAAAATGTAAAATGTTCTACCATATGAGTAATAAGAGTTTCGGGAGGAAAATAGAAAAAAAAATTTTTTTTTGAAAAAATATTTGGAGAAATAAAGGCTGAGATTTTCCCAAATTTGATGAATAACACTGACTTGGAGATCCAAGAAGCTCAGTAAACTCTAAACAGGGTAGTATGAAAAGAACCAATGTTAGGAAGATTATTATAAAATTGGAACACGGTGAAAGTGGAAAAAGTGAACATTGTAGCGTGCTAATATTTGTGAGGAAGAACATAAACATGAGCCATCGCTAGAAAAGCCATGAGTCCAAATATGTTTAAATATATGTTTAAAATATACGTTTAAATATATCCAGGTGGTGGAGTGCCTGGCTGCCTCAGTCAGTTGAGCGTCTGACTCTTGATTTCGGTTCAGGTCCTGATCCCAGATTCTCTCTCTCTCCCTCTACCCCTCCTCTGATCATGTATTCCCTCTGTCTCTGTCTCTGTCTCTATCTCTCTCCCTGCTTCCCTCTCAAAAACAATTTAAATAATATTAGTGGGACCGTTCGGAAACTAAAATGGATCTAAATAATCATTCATTGTTAAAGGGAATCTGAAATGAAATTACAAATTATTGAGAAAAAAATGATAAGTGAGTGTACCAGATGACAAAATGTTTACAACATGGTCAAAATAGCTTTCATGAAAATATGTATGCTTACTGTATTATATAACAAGAAGTGTTTCAAATAAATTAACTAAACTTCCGATCAAAAAAGCTATAAAACTAACAGCAAAATTAGAAAGAATAAGTTAATAAAGGTAAAAGTAGAAATTAATTATCTAGAACAAATACTAGAAGATTTGATAAAACCAAAACGATGGTGCTTTGAAAACACTATAATAGGGGCGCCTGAGTGGCTCAGTCGGTTGAGCGTCCGACTTCGGCTCAGGTCATGATCTCACGGACTGTGAGTTCGAGCCCCGCATCAGGCTCTGTGCTGATGGCTCAGAGCCTGGAGCCTGCTTCAGATTCTGTGTCTTCTTCTCTCTCTGCCCCTCCCCCACTCATGCTCTGTCTCTCTCTCTCTCTCTCTCTCTCTCTCTCTGTCAAAAATAAATAAACATTTTTAAAAGAACACTATAATAAACAAATCTTCATCAAGTCTGATTAACAAAAAAAAAAAAAAACAGAGAAAAGATACAAATAAATAACATTAAATGCCAACAAATGGTCTTAATCGCAGGTACAGAAGAAACTTTACTAATTCAAAGGGAATACCATGGAGAAATTTATACCAATGTAATGCAAATACAGATGAATAATTTTTTTTCTTGGAAAAATATAAATTGCCATATTACTCAAAAAAGAGTAGAATATCCAAATAGAGCAATGAGATGAAAATAAATGAAAAATAGGGGCACCTGTGTGGCTCAGTCGGTTGAGTGTCCCACTTTGGCTCAGGTCACGATCTCGCGGTTGGTAAGTTCCACCCACACACGTGGCTCTGTGCTGGTAGTGGGGAGCCTGCTTGGGATTCTCCCGCTCTCCCTGCCTCTCTGCCCCTCCCCAGTGCTTGCTCTCTCTCTCTCAAAATAAATAAATAAATATTTTTAAAAGTTTAGAAAGACATTATATTAATCTAGGAAATAATTAAAATGACAATTTGATTTCACCAAATATTTTCCAATTACTGCTATTCAGCATTGGTGAGTGTATGGATGAAATGTTCATTCTCGCAGACTGCTCAAAGAAGTAGTGTAGGGGCGCCCGGGTGTCTCAGTCAGTTGACTGTCAGACTTTGGTTCAGGTCATGATCTCACGGTTCGTGAGTTCGAGGCCCGCGTCGGGCTCTGTGCTGACAGCTCAGAGCCTGGAGCGTGCTTTGGATTCTGTGTCTCCCCCTCCCTCGACCTCTCCCCTGCTCATGCTCTGTCTCTAGCTCTCTCAAAAATAAATAAGCTTTTGGGGCGCCTGGGTGGCTCGGTCAGTTAAGCGTCCGACTTCGGCTCAGGTCATGATCTCACGGTCCGTGAGTTCAAGCCCCACGTCGGGCTCTGTGCTGACAGCTCAGAGCCTGGAGCCTGTTTCAGATTCTGTCTCCCTCTCTCTCTGCCCCTCCCCTGTTCATGCTCTGTCTCTCTCTGTCTCAAAAATAAATAAACGTTAAAAAAATAAAATAAATAAACTTTAAAAAAAATTTTTTTTACATAGTAATATAAAGAGGGATGCCTTTTCAGCCTCTATAAAATATTACATGCATAGCCTTTGGCCCAGAAATTTCACCATGAAGGAAGTATTCTACAAAATACAGAAAGCTTACACATGCCCCAAAAGGCATTTACAATGATGTAGAATAATTTGTAATATTGAAAATATTGGAACAAGCTAAATGTCCCCCATTATGGGATTGGCTATATATTTCATATAACAGTTTTAAAATAATGTCTATCTTTGTTATACTTCAGTAAAAGTGTCATGTAAAAGTGTTTTTAAAGGGGAAAAAAAGCAAATTAGGGAGGGCTGTGTGCAATGTAATCCTACTTAAATTTTAAAACAATGAGAACATTGTATAGTACACTGTATCTAGCAGAATATTCACCAAACTGTTAAGAATAGTTCTCGGCTCTTACTTGTGTTAATATATCGGGCTTTTCTGGTTGCCCGACCTCTTCTTTATCATTCCCCAAAGAACTCCAGTTTTGTGCCTCAAGAGAAGATACCTCCATCCCTATTTCCTGAAATGAGCCTTATTGCTCTATTTATCCCCGTCCCCCTTAGCAGTAATAGCATCAGGAAATCACATTTAAGTCATTAAATGCAAGATGTTTTTCAGGTCAGGGTTTAGTTCAGGAATAAGCATGTGACTCAGGTCCGTGCAATAACAAGCCAGAAGGAGCATGGTGAGGGCTTCTGTAAAATAAGTTGGCTCTCAACCGTGAGCAAGTGGAAGACAGGCTATCACTTCAGAACCCCAGGAAGTACTGATGTGAAACCAGAAGCAAATACAACTATTTTGTCTGCATGAGGGAAATCGTCTCAAGATAAAAGCCACAGAGGAGGGTGCACCTGAGGGGATCCGGAGTAACAAAGACAGAGCTATTAAGATAAGGTGAACCTGAAGCCTTACGAATTTCGTAAACTGCAGTTAGAAGGGTCAATACCCTGGTTGTTTAAGCAAGTTTGATTCTGTTATTTGCCGCTGAGGGGATCTACTTTATACCCTCGATGTCTCACTAGCGTTTAACAGCTAACTATATTTCCTTTTTGGTGAAACACTGTCTTCTCCTAATTTGGTGATTGCCCCCTCTCGTCTCACTGGACTTGCCTTTTAGAAAGTCACTGGACTTTCTTGCACCCTCCTCTTCCTCTACCCAACCATTTCATGTCTGCCACAAACCTCTTCCTTTTATGGCCTTCTTCAATTCTCACCCAATACTTTCTCCTTCAATAATCTCAACCACTTCCATGGTTTCTAAGCCCTGACAACCACCACCCCATTTATAACTCCAGCTCAAATGCCCCTCTTGACCAGTAGATCCAGATACCCAACCACCTACTCAACATCTCCTATTAAGCACCTCAGCGTCTTAACTCAGTCCAAAATTGGGGTCATCATTTTGCATCTAAACATACAAAAACTCTCTCCCAATGGTGTTCTATATCTCAGCGGATGTCCCCCCCCCCATTCATCCAGTTCAAGAGAGAAACCCAGAAATTATCTTTGAATGTGCGCTCTTTCTCTCCTCACCGTTCCCCACCCCGTACGTCAATCACCTGATCTCACTGATCCACTAACCTATGTCTCTTGGAGCCACTCATTTTTCTCCAACCCCACTATCCCTTCGATCCAAATGCCGTTCATCCTCACTCACGTCCTATGAGTGTACCTATTCTATCTTGGCTCTCAAGATAGATAAATCCAGTCTTCATCGTGTAGTATGAAATACACACTTTTTAAATGCAAATCTAACCGGGGGCGCCTGGGTGGCTCCGTCGGTTAAGCGTCCGAATTCAGCTCAGGTCATGACCTCGCAGTCCGTGAGTTCAAGCCCCGTGTTGGGCTCTGTGCCGACAGCTCGGAGCCCGGAGCCTGCTTCGGATTCTGTGTCTCCCTCTCTGTCTGCCCCTCCCCCACTCATGCTCTGTCTCTCTCTCTCTCAAAAATAAACAAACACTTAAAAAAATGTTTAAATGCCAGTCTTCCCAATGACACTTGTTTGCCTAAACTCTTTAATGGTCTCTCGTTGCCTGTAGGAAAGAGTTGAAAAGTCTTAACATGACTACAAACCCATGCTTGATCCAGCCCCACCCAACCTCTTTGGTCTCATCCAGTATCATTCTTCCCCTTCTTACCTCTTTCAGTTCCTTGGACTCCCCATACGGCATCTCAGGATGACCATGCGTTCTGCTTCCTTCTCACTATAAACCTCTCCCACTTCCACAACACGGGTGAATAACTAGATGGCATCCTACTCATAGAGAATGCGGGCCGTGGTCGGTGATCCCGAGGACTCAGCGACCCAACCGCCTGGCCCCCACTGTTGCCTAACTGCTTCTTGTTATTGTCCCGACTTCAGCTCAAACACCCTCCTCTTCAGGAATCTCCTCTGACCACCCACCCACGTTCAGTCCGATTTATTGCCTTGAATGTTTGAACTGTGACACCCGGTACATTTGTGACTATTTGTTTATGTTAGCCTGTGGCTGCCACTTAGCCAAACTAGTGACATTAATGAAGGACTGAACATAATGTTGTACATAAGAATGTACGTTGGATTTTCCCCCTCATAACATGTCAAATGCCGAAGTAATATTTAACAACCCCTATTTTCTTCCTATCCCTGCTGATGTTCTTGGCTTAGAAATAGTGTGAAAGAAAAAAGTAAAATAACATGGATAATCCTGTCTCTGCCAATAATTTGCCTTTTAAACTTGTCATTTCATACAGTTAGGAAGCCGAGAGAATATACATGTACAAATTTCTGTCCCCTCTCTACTCATTCTTCCAAAACAAGCATGGGCAAAAGACCTCACCAACGGAGAATCAGCTATTTGGATGGCACACAGATGCCCTTCTACAAAAGAGGTGCTTTAGAAAACTAGACTTTGGAAACTCTACCAGGTGAACACCCACCATACTACATATGAATGGGGAAAGGTGTAAGCTCAGAGCTTCCCCAGCAGTTTGAAGGAGCGAGAGCTCGGAACCCCTCAAGCAGTAATGGCTGTCACTCTAAAGGTCTTTTCTTTACATAGAGAGCAAGCCAAGAAACCACCACACTCTCCCAGACTCATCAATGCGGCCATTGTGCTCCTCCTCCCCTTTTCTCCAGACAAGAAAATAACCCTCAATCAGATCGAGCCATTCCCTAAGCAAGAGGCAAGAACAATTTCGAGGGGGCAGTGAGAGAAACACAGACAAGGGTAATCCAGATAGCCTTGTTCTGCTGCAGTATTTGGGGCAGCCAGCAGCCCTCAGCTGTGAGTGCTAGAAGGAGCAGTGTGGGGAGAGAGCCAGTGGGGAGCCGAACCCAGCAGAGAAATTCCAAAAGTAGCAGCACTCCTACACATCTGGGTGCAGCCGGGCCCGACGACCCTGAATCATGGGTAGCAGCAGAGAATTGTCTAAGCTGGAAGAGAAAGACCATTCTGGAGCGCCCCTGCCCCTTCCTTCCCTGCTGTGCTCCACCAGGCAGTTTTAGAAGAGTTTTGTACAGTTGAACGCACAGTTTTTGGGAACCTAAAGAGAAACACGCTGTACTATCTTCCTAAGTATATTTATATCTGAAATTGAGCGTTTAAGCGTTCTTCTGTAGAATACCACCGGTCGGAACCATGCCCTCTGGAGTCAGACCCAATGTTGAGTCAAGACGCTCCTTCTTAATAACCCTGCCTCTTTGAACTTCCCTTTCCTGCTAGGTAAAATATGCATCATAACACCTGACTTCTCCCATTGTTTAGAAAATTCAATGAGATATGAGGTATTCAAGTCCTGTAGGCCCTCAAGGAAAGGTAAGTCTAAATAGGAAGGTAGCTATAAAGAAGGAGCTTGAGGCTCCAGGGATAAAAGCTGGTCCACAGCAGAACCAAGGTAAACTCAGAGAAGGTAAGGAGCTAATTGGCTTAAAATCAACATTCCCCAGAGTGGGTTCCAAGGAACACCAGTCCTGCAGGATGTCGATAAGTACTACTCATTAAAAAAAAAAAAGCTTTCTGAATAATACCTTTGGGGCACATTGGACTAAACAATGTAAAAGCTTTCTTACTGCAGGATTTTTGGGTGACTTCAACATGCTGATGCTCATGGCGAAACCCTGGTGCATATTGTAGGACTATTTTACCTCTTGGAATACGCTCTAGGAAATGTGGATTTACACTAACGGATGCCTGCGTCCTGTCTGATAACTCCTTCATAAACCAAAGCCGTAGGAGCAACCTATTCATTAGACACTATAGGATGGTACCCTCTGTCTCTGAGCTCGTCAGGGCTTAAAGATCACCGAGAACGGGGAGAAACCTTGCCGGTTCCAAAAGAAAAAAAATACAATAAGAACACTGCAAAAATTTGCAACAGATATTTAAGTAAACGTCTACAAAATGCAACATTATACCCCTAGCCAATTGCTATTTAACACTTCATATATAATTACATAAAAATATACTTCTGATGGAATATGAATGCATCATAACATATTTGCCATATTGTGATTCAGGGGCTCCATTACAGCCTAAAGTTTAAAAGGCCGTTAGTTACCTTAATAAGGGCCACACCTTTAAGGGCACCTGGGTGGCTCAGTTGCTTAAGCGTCTGACTCTTCATTTCAGCTCAGGTCATGATCTCATGGTTTGTGGGTTCGAGCCCCACATCAGGCTCTGCACTGTGCTTGGGATTCTCTCTCCCTCTCTCTCTGCTCCTCTCCCGCTCTCTTCTCTGTCTCTGCCTCTCTGTCTCTCTCTCAAAATGAATTAAAAAAAAATAAGAGCCACACCTTTAAATAGATATTACAGTGTATCTCACACACACACACACACACACACACACACACACACACACTGGAGCTGGAGATGTTCCAATCGATTAAAAATCAAAGTTATAAACCAAGCCCCCGGCATGACATCTGCAGTCAGATTCAGTCACTTAACAGTGAGATAGGTTGGGGGTTCCCCCTCCCAACCTTCCACAAGCCTTCATGCCCAAGCACTTAGTAGAGTTTGGATTCTTCACCCTGTAGCAAATCCCTTCTGGCAACCGCCACGGAACCCTGCAGCAAGGCACAGCTCCTTGTCAGGAAATCAACCCCTCCCTGTGAAAAGCCATTCAGGACACCGATTTTAACAGCGGATGGCTTTGCCTTCACGGCTTCTAGAGGAGCGTGGTGCTTTCCGTGGTTCTTCCCAATTCATGGCAAAGGCCACATTTTAGGGAGTGAGAGGGAAAGGGGTTTGAGAGGGGCTGAAAGACAATCCCAGTTTCTAAAGAGACTGCATTTGTTTGAAAGAAGACACACAAGGAGAGGTACAAAGTCTCAGTCTTGTCACCCCATGGAAGGCAGCTTCTCACTTCCTGCTCAGTCAGCCTGAAGTCTGCTGTGAGTGATTTAAACACCAAACGAAGGACAAAATGCCCCCCCCCAGACACACACACACACACACACACACACACACACACACAGAGGAAACTGCCTTTCCTTTGTTAATCTACAAGAGACCACTGAAGACAATAAGTTACGACTATGGGAAGAAATCATTATAAACACAAATAGGAGAATAAGGAATGAGAATATCATTAAAATTTGCTGTATGAAAAGAATAAGAATCCACTGCTCCACACTACTGTGAGCTAAATTTCCCTGTCTTAGCACAGCGACTCCCCTGATGACATTTTTGCCCTTAAGGATTTCACCACTTCCTCCAAAGCTGTAACTTTTTTTCTCTCTCTCTCTCCCTCCCCCTTCCTATTATTGTCACTAGAGAGTGGGGAATGACAAGTTCAAGAAAATGCTTGCCTTGAGGCCAGAACGTGTTTCCTTTGCACTTGGATTTCCATTTATTCCACTGAATTTCCTTACAATTAATTTTTAAATGGGCTGAGAGAGTTCATTTCCCCAACAGCTGACAAAAACCGTGTTCCATGAAAGCAAACGAAATGGCACTTGGTGACCATTTTTGCTACCATTATAAAACCCTTACAGTATAAATTCTGACTCTGCATTCTGCACTTTACGACTCTGATATAGTCATTGGAATATGTTGATACTCCCATGATACCCACTCAGAGCCAGGAACTGGTTTATCTTAATTGCACTTTAGCCTAAAGCATATTAAATGCAACTTGATTATTAAATGCATTTGAATTGCCACAATAAATTTCTTGGCCAGATTTCCAAACATCAAGTAAAGAAATCTATAATCTCCTAGTCTGGCCCCTTTGCTGACTTGCCAGGTAACTTTGTCTAAAGGCTGCTCCCTCTCGACATCCTCTTTTCTCAGCCAATAAACTAGTAATAATAGATTTGTCTAGCACTCAGGAACGGCTGCAAGACACTTCTTTATACCAGGATGGCATTTTGCAAACGACAAGCTGGCTTTAGGCTAAATATGTCAGAGTGAGGCTTCAGCACAGGTTGTTGACGTGGATTTTCTTAATTTCTATTTCACAAACTCGTTGGCATCACCCATCGGTCTCACTCATTAGGGCTCACAGTTTAACACTGTGTATTTACTGCCTTGCGTCCAGATCTGTGTCTCCGTGGCTTGCCCCGCCCCGTCCCGCACTGTCTGTCTTTCACAGTGCTAACACCCTTCCAGGCACAGAGAGCTTAAAGAATCCACACCGACGGATGGATTGGTTGGTTAGAAGCGGTAAGCCCTGATCTCTCACTGGAGGGGTCTACGTTAAGCACTGAGTGGAGGACTTCCTCAGGCACGTGTAGTGTGACAGGTCTGCCCCAATGCCTGCACCTAACAGAGTGCCAATGTCCTCTTCGCTAAGGTGTTTTGGGGGCAGGACTGAGAAGCAGGGGAGCGCCCGTGCCCCCACGTCGACCTCCCACACTCCCCTGGAAGATTTCCAATACAGAACAGGCACAAAAAACATGTCAGATACAGAGTGAAAAGCTATTCAGCCTTGACTTTGGTCCGAAGACCACTGGAAGAAAGAATGCTAAGTGGAAAAAGGGGTCAAAGAAATTTCGTTTTCTTCACTGATGAGGTGCAATGCTCACCACCACCTGGAAATAAAATTCCTTCTTGAAAACAAAGAACCCAAAGTCACACGTGTTACCACCTGCCCTGAACAGTTAGGTACAGACATCGCCCTCCCCTTAGCACTGGGGTAGGATAATTTAAAAAAACTTCCCTGCCACTTATCTCCCTAGTAGGCAATGTGCATGTCACGAAAATAAAATTCTCCCCTTAAAAAGCATCCTGATGGCCTGAAACAATGACCAAGCTAACAGAGCCAGGAGTCACAACTTTTTTTTCTTTCTTTTTTTTAATTTAAGAGCCATCGCCTTGCTGGTTGGTTCGAGCGCCCTCATGTGTCTCAACAGAGTAACGTCACTTTAGGCCTTCCGGAGGGCTAGAGGTAACGACAGATTCAATGACACACAGTAACCTCTTCACCCCGTTTCAGGCACCTCTTGTGAAACGAAAGATTTTCAGATTGCCCCTAGGACTATGAATTTGTCCTCCCTGATGTAAAGTGACATCGTAACTTGTACCTGAAAGAACGGGAAGCCAAGGTTCACAGAAGCGGAGGCTAATTTCAACTTCTTGCCTGTTCTGGTTTAAACATGTTAGGTCATCCTGCTTATTTCTTTTTCCTCCCCCCAACCCAGACCGAGGCGCAGTGCTCTAAGCCTGCATACCCCCTCCTCCAATGCGGGGCTCGCACAACTGAAGAACCCAGGGCTGCCTCTATAATAACCAAATCTCAGGAGACCAGCTCCATCTTCCACTCTATGACCAGGGGCTAAGCCATTCTTCTCTCTGGGTCTTGGGCTCTTCCTCTGGGAAGAGAGGATAGTGGTTCATTTCTCACAGATAAGAAGCATCTGCAGAAATGCCTGGCAGAGAGTAGACAGGCACCCAGTAAATGTTAATTGGATGCAAACCTACAAACTCTTACACACACCTTGCTGCTTTGTCTTCCTTTTCCTTCTCCTTCTTTTCCTTAAGGTTCGGAAGGCATGACTCAACATTCCAACCATACAGTCAGGCCCAGAATTCCCAAAGCAGAATAACAATGATGCCCCAACCTTGGTCACTATGGCAGACCCGCCTTGATGGGTCTAGCACTCTGTTAACAACAAAAGAAAGATTTATCAAGAAACCATGCTCCCGGGTTCCTCTCACCAATTCACCATTAGCCATTCACCACTTAGCTTTAAGCTAGCCAAATCCAGCAAAGCTCCAGAGATTTTTGGCTTAATCTTCTCACTGAACTCACGCCAGCCTTGCACGGGCACAGCCAGGGCATCATCACCCAGCTTTAGGTGTTGGCAGATTCTCCCACCCACCTCTTTGCACTTTCCCTGCTCAGGGGCAATGGCAAAGCGTCCGCTCTCCTCCCCCCACTGCACCTGGGGCGCCTCCAGCTCACAAAGGCCAGGCTGGGGAAGATGTCTCATCTACTGGAAATATAGTCAAGTCCACTGTTAGGTAAGCCTACTGCTTTAACAGAAGCCAGAAAGTGCCTGACCAACAGACGTGCTCCATATATCTTGTCAACTATAAACATCATAACCAGTGAAAGGGGAAGGAAACACCCTGATGTATATTGCCCCCATTACCATTAAAGTAGGAGACAGGTTTTTTTCCCCCCGAGAGAAGTTCGTGGAATAATTGATAATTTCCATTTTATTTAAAATAGCTTGTCCTTTCCTACTGCTACCATCACTGTCCAGGGCCTTATCAACACGAACATATTACTAACTGGTCTTATAACCTCCATTCGTTTCTCCCTTCCAATCGTCGTAAGTATGATCAAAAGATCTTCCCCAAACACTAACTTCAACACATTCTTTAACAATTCCTACTCAAGAAGGCTTGCTGACTCCCTGTTGCTTGCAGGACAAAATCCGAGCTCTGAAATCTGCTATTCAGACTCCCCCTATTGTCTCCTACCACCCCGGAGAAGTTACAAAAGAACCAGACATCACCTCCAGAGTTCCAGACTCTTACACCTCCAGACTCTTACATCACTGCTATATCCAAATCCAAGACGAGAACACGATGACTGTGGACCCTCAGATATCCTTGAACTGAAATCTAAGTAGAAAGGCCCAGTGTCAACTTCACAACTTTTGGAAAGAGACTTTACCTTGGGCGTTTCCACTTAGACTCCAGTTCCCTCCTTTGACATTCAAGAATGTCAGAGATGAGAATGACCTGATGCCCCCCCCCCCACCGCCCGGCCCTCCGCCCCGGTTACATTCGCACCAGTGCGGCGGGCTGCTGTTGGATTTCTTCAGAGGATAGCTTATCTGTCCTTGTGAAACACTTCACACAGCCGGCAATGAACCTCCAGGCACGTGATAATCAATGAGTGAAATAAGAAGGAACAATAAATCAACATCAGAGGAATCACAAAACACATCCAGACACTTGTAGGACATTCTGTTCTGGTGGCCGCACCAGATAATGGGAAAAAGAATATAGATGGGAGAAATCATCACTCTACACCCTACAAAGCCAGTAGCCAACAAGGGGAAAGTGCAGCGAGAGAAACAAACAGCGCTGCCTTTAACGAAGAGAAATGGCTAAGGAGGTGGAGAATGCTGAGGAACAGAAAGCAAGATCCTCGGGGAAAAGATGCATGCATCTGTTCTCTTGTTCTCCCTCTAGGAGAGAACACTGAACCATTATATTTCATTACCATACATCGACCACTCCTGCCTAAAGCAGTGAAAACAATTTCTGAGCTTTCCAGATACGAACTCTTTGAAAAATGAAATAATCATAGCTTTTTCCTAAATTTGTAAAAAACAAAAACAGCAGTTTACAGCTTTCCCACACTGACCCTTCCTTGAAGACCCCTTCATGAAGCCTTCCCCACATCGCCACCCAGCGTTGACCACGCCCTTCTCTTACCACACAAGGTCCTCACATCCTGACCCTTTAGGAAACACGACTGAGGTTGACCATCTCCCCAACTTGACTGCAAGCTCGACAACAAGAATCCTGACTTTTCCTTCTCCTGTATCTTCTTCTGTATCTCAGCCCCCAGCACGCAGCCCAGGAGGTACTTGAGAAATACCAACACTGTCACTCAACCTAAATGGAAATGTACTTATTATTTAGTGAAAATGTGAAAATTCCCTTTCTTTCCTTTAGAAATTTCCGTTTTCCTTTATTTCCTCTATCCTTTTTTCTAGCAAACTTGGTCCTTCCCCAAAAACCCTTTTTGCAAGGGAGGGCGGGGCCGTAGCCACTCAGCAAGCCCACTCCCCTCACACACACAGAGCGGAGACTTGGTTTGTGGTTAGGGGAGTTGGCGTTGTTTCTTCCACCTTTGAAGGTGTTAGGATTTAAACTGAAACCACCGCCTTTGCAAGATCATCTTGTTCCTGCCTGCATGAATCTCCAATGGCCCTTTTGCATTTACATCCTGAAAATGTCTGAAGGTTGTCTTGCTTAATCCCTTCACTGCACCCCAGCCCTTAATGTAATGCCCACTTTTTTTTTTTTACCCTGATAAGTCCTCTCCTGGATCATCAGCCTCCTTCACAAGTTAAGGACATGCCTCAGTGCTGCCTACTTATAAGAAAATATGAGCTTCTATACCAGGCATGATTTGTGATGCCACTGTAATTTCCCCATTAAGTCTAGAGCTTAGCAGCCCTCTCTCCTACACATTCTGCTCTTTTCCTACCCCTTCCCAGTCTTGCCTGCCCCCTTACTCTCTCCCCGCCCCCAAGAAATGAACTGGTTTACCTAGCAGGTTTCATCTTGCTTCGGCCAGCTTATTGTTTCAACGTGATTATGAAGTCCCCTGGCTTGAAAACACAGTTTGTTAATTTCCAGGCATTCACGATGTCTCCCTGCTGAGTTTAGTGTGTGGAGGTGTGCATGTGTATACCTGCGGTAACTAACACTCCTGGGCGTGCAATCTTGCTGGTGACTAAGAAGATGGAATCAAGGTAAATTTGTGTAACTGGAGAATCATAGTTTTTAGAGATGGAAGTGATGCTAGACTTCGATGTTGGCATTTCACAGATTGGAAAACAGAGGCAGAACAAGGTAAAAGGACTTGACCAAGGTCACAGAGCTAATCAGTAGAAGAACGGGGGCCACCACTCAGAGCTGTCCTATCCCAGTCCGTCAGGGCCCTTCCACTCAGATGCGTCCCTCCTCAGGGGTTCATATATGTGAGTGAGAACTCAGGATGCCCACGTGCAACCAAAGTGCATCACAGACCTGTGAATATGTATGTGCCAACAAGATGGGGACAGTGCCGTGCATGTAGCTTACAACGTAGACAGTATGCAGTAAAATCGGACTGAAACGGCTGTAATGAGGTTCAGTTCGAATCCAAAGAGACCACACTCCACATCCTGCTGATGCTGCCCATTCCCCACCCCCTGTAGATCATTTGGGGAAAAAAATGTATTTCCAAAAGCACCTTGTTGAGATTTTCATGATTTTCCCTCAGTTCGATCAATACACAGTCATCCCTTAACGCCATGAAAATAGCTTTTCACACATCCATGCACACACCGTCACACACACACACACACACACACACACACACACACACGTAAAACATTGGCAGCAGGTACTTTTAATTTGCTGGAAAATATTTCTAAGAAGTCAAACAGCTCCAGCCCAATGAGAGTGCCCTCCGATTGGCTAGCCAGACCAGTTGAAGGACCTGATTGGTCCCTGATCCTAAGGACCGATAAGAACGGCTATAAAATCCCTGGGTGCAGCTCTTGGGCCCCCAGTTTGCAAAAGCCAGAGGTGCAAGAAGCAGCCACTGCAGCAGCAGCAGCAGCAGCAGTAGCAGCAGCAGCAGCAGCCAACAACAGCAACAACAGCAGCAGCAGCAGCAGCCACAGCAGCAGCAAAAGCGTCAGCAGGAACAGCATCAGCAGCAACAAAAAATCCTCATCAAATCCTCACCTAGGCTTTCAGTGTATCCAGATCCACATCTTCACGCAAGCCGGGAGAGGGAAAGAGGAAAGGGGGGGAGGAAAAAAAAAACCCAACAACTTAGCGGAAACTTCTCAGAGAATGCTCCAAAACTCAGCAGTGCTTCTGGTGCTGGTGATCAGTGCTTCTGCAACCCATGAGGCGGAGCAGAATGATTCTGTGAGCCCCAGGAAATCCCGGGTGGCAGCTCAGAACTCAGGTAAGCGGCAAACCCAGGACCGGTTTCTCCCCCAAAGAGCTGTCCTCATTTGCCTCTCGCTTTTGCAACTGTGTCTGTGACGGCTGATCTTGATAATAAATGTGCTTCATGCCTGATGGCAATAAACTGCCAGTGTAATCCAATAGCCTTAGGAAGTGGAGCTCCTTTGTTTAATAAATTGCATGCAACTAACGAAGAAGCCGGGCGCTCTGCTGAGGGTATTTCATTGCATAAGCCTACTAGCCTGATTGCCTGAAATCTGGCACGTACCCTCTTGGGGGAGGGGGGGAGGGGGCGGGGGAAAGGCCTGAATGTTGGCATGCTTCAAAGCGCTCTCTATACTTTCCAGAAGCTGAAGCCGATCTTAAGGTGAGACACGGTTTGTCTGATGCTGTCCCCCTTTCTTCACCCTTAAGTCCCCATAACTGGACTTCCCTGCCCCTTCAGAGAACACACAGAAAGCTCCCTCTGCAGACAGATTTACCGAACCATAGCCCTCAAGGCTGACAAATCCCGGGCAGATGCAGAGAAAACCCTACACATCCCACCCCTGACACTGCTCCTTCTCTTCCTCCCGGCTTTCTCGCGCTTCATTCAGCTGCCCGTGCAGTGCAGCCCGTGGCCAGAGGGCCCCCTTGAAAAAGAGTATTTGTGAAATGTAGCAGCTGTTTCTTCAAGGGGAAGGTCTCGCTCTCTGCTGACTCCCAGAGCAGTTAATTGTGTATTATCTTGGTCTCTGAAGGAAAAGAGTCCTTAGGAAGCCGGTATTAACACCTCTGCCTTTTGACTTCACTTGTCCAGCTTGCCCCTCTGACATTACTGGCCCCACTCCCCTGACTGTCAGCAAAGATGGGATCGCAGGTGTCCAAATGCTGCAGACAACGCTCCTCTCCGAAGAGCACAGGTCCCTGCCCAGAGGAGGGCTTTGCTTCACTTCCTTTTGTACTTAGTTGCTATAGAAATGCAGTGATTCACAATTCGAGCTTGCCTAAAACAATAGCAACCCTAATGCATATTAAAACTGCTTAAAGCAAAGTTATAATTTGAACCCGTGGAAATATATAATTAGGGAAATGACTTGTAACATCCCAGAGGCTGCGGGTGGTGGGAGGGGGAGGGGAAGCCTAACCGAACCAGGCTTTTGATCTCAGAGGAGAATCCTATGGTATGAAGGCTGCAGATCATTTCTTGCCGAGCTGCTTGCCAGAACACCCCCCCCCCCTTTCTGTAGGAGAGAAATTACTTTTATGGGAGATCTTATCCAGAATGTAGAAAGCCTCATGCAAGTTCTTTGCGGTTTTCTTCCAGTCTTGCACAAGGGGTGCCTTGGCCTTGTTATTCCACACCTGTGTTTCTTTTAAAAAAAAAAAAAAAAGAAGGAGAAATGGCTTTTAATATGAGAGAGATTATGCATACCTCTAAGCACTGTCCTATGGTGGGGGCTGGGGTGAAACATGAACGGACCAGATTCCTTTCTGCCAATATGAAGGTAAGTTAGCAGCCCTAAATTGGAAGGGTCTCCAAGTGCACTCCCTGGCAAATGGTCCTCTGCCATTTAGACTAAAATTCCATTCTTATTACTCCGGAGTGCGTTTTTCAGAAGCCAGATGGACTCCCTGGCCCTTCTACTTCCTAAACCTGACCACCAGCCATTGTCTCCTGCCTTCCCGGGCTTTCGGGCTCTAAGTGATACCCTCTGATGCTGGAGAGCTGTTTCAAGCACTGTGCATTCCACAGACTCTCACCTTACTCCTCCGGCCACCCAAATTGTATGTGATGGTGAGACCAACAGGGAAAGCTCCTGCCCTCTCCTTCCACGCGCAGGAGGGATCTGCCTGGCCTGCCCCCGACCCCATCCCCTCTGAACGGGTCTAGCTACTGCCCCCTCACAGACGTCCGAAGAGAAGTTCTTCTGACCCCTTGTCCTTGAATGGCGCCCCCTCGACCCTTCCGAATCACCCTCACTGTTTGACCCAAATTGGATGGATTTGTCTCTTTCAGCTGAAGTGGTTCGCTGCCTCAACAGTGCTCTGCAGGTTGGCTGCGGGGCTTTTGCCTGCCTGGAGAACTCCACCTGTGATACAGATGGGATGTACGACATCTGTAAATCCTTCTTGTACAGCGCTGCTAAATTTGACACTCAGGTAAGCAGACCTTGACCCCTGCCTTCCACTGGCTGCTTGTCGTTAACAGTGTGCTAGACTATTGTTCTTAGGAGCTAGTCTTGTAGGGAAGCAGCTGTGCTTCTCAGCCTCCTCAACCGAAATCCCCAGCTCCAGCGTGTGCATGCACACTCCCGCGTGTGCGTGTGCACGTGTGCACACACATGCACACACACACACACACACACACACACACACACACTTTCGGCCAGGAAGCCGGTTCTGTACGAGACGCTCCCCACCCTCTAATGCACGATTGTCACACGCTGACACAGGTTATCTTATAAGGGAGGGGTGATGAGCAGAAAATCCTCGCCTCTTCAAGAGGAAATAAAAATGTTCTTCCAACAAAGAAGTTCTCACTGTAGGACCCAGCATACTGGCTTGTGAGTTGAGTTATCAAAGTCTCGATCCCAAGACAAAACCGCATCATGGCTACGTTCAAGCTGCAGGGTGGCTGATTGTGGGTCTGTCTCTTTCTTTCTCCTGTCTCATTATTTCTACGGAGCTCAATTCTGAAGGTAGTCTATGAGAGTAGGGACATTTTTTTTTTTTAATCCTGGTCGCAGCATGCGAAGACATACAGACGGCCAGGGGACCACGCCAAGGCAAGCCCCCTTAAGTTCCACATATTGTATGCCCCATCCTCTCTGGGCAGCTCGAGCTAAAGCTTCTCCTCCTACCCCTTGCCTGGCAGGGAAAAGCATTTGTCAAAGAGAGCTTAAAGTGCATCGCCAATGGGGTCACCTCCAAGGTCTTCCTCGCCATTCGGAGATGCTCCACTTTCCAGAGGATGATTGCTGAGGTGCAAGAGGAGTGCTACAGCAAGCTGAATGTGTGCAGCGTCGCCAAGCGGAACCCCGAAGCCATCACCGAGGTGGTCCAGCTCCCCAATCACTTCTCCAACAGGTACAGAATGAGTCCGCTTTTTTGCACTGGGGAGGGAGGGGGGGCAGGGCGGTGGCAGAGCCAGACACAGAAGGGGGTTAATTGCCACAGTCATGATCTTATTTTAGCTTGCAGCCTTCCCAGCTTTTGCAGGGAAAATATGTTTGTGATTGGTTGTGACAGCTTAAGCAGCCTGGATTTTTTTTTTCCTCACTGTTATAGGAAAAGTCTTTCCATGCAGCTAATAGAAAGCTCCATCTGTGGCATCCCTGAGTGCATTTTCATTGTCAGTTTCTCACAATAAGCCTGAAGGGCATTGTGAAGTTTATGGACACAAGCTTTTGAGATATCACATTTGGCTGAAATTATGACTATGCACGGTATAGTTGGCCATTATAAAAACCCCGGTCAAATGTCATAATGCAGACTTTTAAAAAAAAATTTTAATGTTTATTTATTTTTGAGAGACAGAGAGAGACAGAGCACGAGCAGGGCAGGGGCAGAGAGAGGGAGGCACAGAATCCGAAGCCAGCTCCGGGCTCTGAGCTGTCAGCACAGAGCCTGATGTGGGGTTCGAACTCACAAACCACGAGATCATGACCTGAGCTGAAGTCAGACGCTTCACTGACTGAGCCACCCAGGCGCCCTTTTTTCAAAAAAATTTTTTAATGTTTATTTGTTTTTGAGAGACAGAGAGCATAATGCAGACTTTTAAATCCGCATGTGTTCTGAGCAGTCCCAAGCCCAAGCACATATTCCAGTAGGTAGCCCAGAATAAGCCAGGTCACTTCGTTGGGGACTCAGATTTCCTTTGTGAAAAGTGAGATGGCTGGACTAGATGATTCCCCCTCCCAGACCCATGTTAGTTCTTTCTCTAGTCCAGAATTTCCTGGAACGATGTTTCTGGCGAGTGCTCATATTCTCATCTGAGTATTCTAACGTGACCCAAAACCCCGGAAGTAATCATATCTGAGCACCGGCCTTTCGGTGTTGCCGACTCACTGTCTTTACCAGCCGGGAGTGGACACCCAAGACACAAGAGGGCTGACATCCTCATTCCACGACCTACAAAGTTGCCCAGCAAGACCTGGGCTTCCCCATCTGCGATCAAGTTAGGAGAGGTGCCGGTGGGGCTGGCATGGAGGTATGGCAGGGACAGTGAGGCTGGGACACGTTGAGCCCTACTGTGATGCCACACAGCCTGAAACTTGCCGCCTAGTCCTGAAGCACTATGATCCTTTGACTCCCCAGCCAAATCTGCACACACTGACAAAGATCAGTCCTATTACCTATTGCCCAGACCACCGGAGAGCTAACACCAGCCTCCCTGCTTAATCTCCTAGCCAGGTTCTGTCCCTTCTTCAGATAGCACCAACAGCCTGCTCCTCGAGGGGCTTACCAGTGATTTAGTCACACACATGTATGCAAGTAGAAGACGGGAAAGGTAGGTCTTCCTTAGGGAACCGCTAAAGGCCCCTGACATTAAAACTCTGTAAAATTTCTGATTCACACCGAAGCACACGGTAAAGGCTCTCCAGAACCTCATGTCAACTTATAAAATCATTCGTTCGGTACTGAGAAGCGACCGTGTCCTTGGGTCCTAGCTGATTTCCTCAGAACAAGAAAATCAAATCCCACATTTATCTCAGATGGCCTATCTCTTTATATTGATCTTGGTCTTAAAATTCTCCCAAAAAGATTCTTGTGACATCTGAAGAGAAGAAGGAAAAAATAAAATAAAATCGCTGGCTAATTGTTGGAGTCTCCCTTCACCACAAAAGAAAAAAAAAAAAAAAAAAGAAAAGAAAAGAATTTTTAGTAGACAGGGGCTAAGGACAAAGTATGTGTTTGTGGGGCAGCTGGCGGGGGCAGGGGTATGTTGGCAAAGCCATCATTGTAAGTCTAGATCGTCAAGGATCCTGTGACAATTTGTGACTTACAATATGGCATGCGACCAACTTTGAGGCAATGCGAACCTCTCAATTTCAACTGAGGTCATATCTTCCATTTATAAAGGGAGAGGTCGTATAGAAAGGATGATATAGACTCTGGACTGGTGATCTTAAATATCTAAGAAGCGACTCGGAATAGGAGTTTTTAATCAGGCCACTATTGCTTTCAATGGGCTTTCTTTTACACCACTTTATCAGATGGCCACAGGAGCCTGGTCATGTCCCTTTTTCATCTCGGGAAATCACGCTTATTCGGACAGTGGGGGAAAGTGGCCATCTCTTGAAGACCAGAATCTTCATGCAGCCCTTTCTCCCATTATTTCACTTCAACTGGTTAATATTATTCCTGCTCCGAACTGTAGAGATTTCCGGTTCCATGCTGGGCTTGGTTTGCTCTATTTAAGCTCCTCACTCTCCTGAAACATCCTGCTTTCCCAGCCTCTGTCCCACCACAGAGACACATTAAGTTGTGCCAGTTGGCACCGAATTGCAAAGGGAAGTAGTTACAGGTTCATTCCACCTTCCTGTGACTTATCTAGCATGAGATTTGGGCCTGGGAGAATCCAAAAGCCTGTAACTGGACCAGGAGCCAGAACAGGGACGTTTTCCACGGGAGAAATGCGCTCGGAAGACAAAGGAGAGTTGGCTGTCCCCCTGGCTGAATTCGCAAACTGCTCTCTTAGCCATGAGGGACGCAGGCAAAACTGATCAGGCAAGCTGGGAGGCGTGAGGCTTGGGAAGAAATCAGACCAATCCAGATCCAGGGTGGGAAAACTGACAAAGCTTCCAGCTCTCTAGGGCATGGATAGGGAACAGGAAACAGAAGAATAATATTGATCAAGGGAAACAAAGGACTATTTATAAACCCTCACACAGAACGTTCCTAGGCAGTATGTGTGTATTTGGGTAAAGCATGGCTGAAACAGTAGCTATGGAGAATATCTGATGTTATTCTTTACGAAGAAAAAAAAAAAAAGGTCAGGGATGGAATTTTCAAAGTGGGAGGAAAGAAACATGCTTTAGAAGGTCCTTCCAGGCTGGGTGATCAGAACACTTAGCCCATCAAGTCCCTGCGGCACATCCTGCCAACCCCTATAAAGGTGAAGAAAGGACCCTTCTGAAATAGTTCTAACCCTCCTGCAGAGGATGAACCTAAAGCAGACCTGCACCATCCTTGTTCAATTAAGAAGGAAATTATGTATCAAATCCCTAGAAACATAGAATGTCATAGCTGGAGATGGGCATAGACTATAAACACCTCATTTTACTGATTGAAAACACAGAGGCCCAGAGAGGGAAGTGACCGGCTGAAAGTCACACAGCTAGTGAATTGACCGAGTAGGGCCTAGAATGCATGTGGCCTTGAGCCAAGCTATTTGATTTCTGCTTCAAAAATGGCAACCAGTAAAACTTGTAGGAAATCTCCACAATCCAAGTAGAATAAAAAGAGGAAAAAAATAGACTACCAAGGAGAAATGAATGAATGTGCCCCATGGTGATCAACAATTAAATTTGGTAAGTTATCTCCTCAAAGAGAAGGCACATCTTACCAACAGCTATAGTAACATAAACCGTGGGTACACGATGGTGCGCGACAAATACGTGGCAATCGCTAATTCAACTTGTGCTGGAGACACGATCTTTTAAATAATCTCACTTAGTGACTTCTAGATGGGAAGGGTCTGTCTCATTCATCCACACAATCCCAGAGGTCAGTGCCATTCCTGTGTATTCTAGCCCTTAATGGAGAGCCACGGGCCTAAACTGTGGCTCACTCTGGCAAATGATGTTGGCCTCAAGGCAGCCTGACAGGTTGACACGTTTTCCAGACTTGGAGGAGCGGTAATGGAGCCATGGACATTTTACAGGGAGCCCTCTTAGCCTGCCCTTGTTGCGTTAACAAAGCTCCACAAGAGAAGCTAAGGGTAGATTTGGAGGGTGTCACTAGGGTGGTCAGGCTGGTGAGGTCCTCATCCAGAAACACCAAAAACAGGTGTCTTATCTTGGTGAGCAGTGAAAGTAGCGAAAGCTAGGCACCCTCAAAGAGGGAGAGTAAGTGCTTTAACGAAGTGGAACGCAAGAGGCACATCTGGCCTTAAAGAGGCGAGGCTAATGACAGAAGCTTGGTTTCCTTACTGGGGTGAGACTTCGTCATCCAGGCAAGAGCCTTCAATGTCAGTCTAAGGAAAGGCCTTCTTCTGTAGCTCATTTGGCAGGGGCAGTGAGGGCGGGTGGGGGGGGGGGGTCATCTGTTGTGAACAGTTCTTTCTAGAAGTGAAAGGGTTTGCTTTAAGTTACAAAGTCCTGATTGGGGGCCAGGAGGGTGAGAGGTCAGAAACCTTATTCTCTAAGATCTAATCGCCCTGTGAAATGGACCCAGAGATCACGGGGACCCATGTCCTTGCAGAGCCCAAGAGTAAAGGGGTGCCTGGGGATCTATGTGGGTGCGTAGGTATCTGAAGCTGTTGGTGCAAAGTAGTTTATTCTCAGTTTTTCCAAAACCATCTTTCTCCCCATCCAAGTGAGATCTGCTTTGACTCATGTGCTTTATAATTCCGAAGGGCTGGAAAATGTGTTTCTGTGCCAGAGAATCCCAATTTTAACAACAGCTGGATATAATCCTCCCTCGTGGGAGGGGTAGAGCCAGGACTGTGTCTGAGACCCAGGCAGCAGGATTTCTCTTTCGTTCGGCCCCCAGCTTCATCTGCTCGCCCACGGAAGGGTGACCGCTCTGCTTCATTACCCGTGTTCCACTCTGTTTACCGTACATCCTTGAAAGGACCTCTCTGGGGGGTTAAGTTATTCTGGAAGGATGTTTGATCCTGTGCTCTGCGAGGTGAGTTAAAAATAAACAGGTTTCTTTTCATGGAAGATCTTGTGGCCCCAGTGACCCGCAGGCTCCTCTGAGGAAAGAGTCTCCCCACATAAATACTGGAGGTCACTGTCATCGGGACAGTCTCTTGTTAGTGCACAGAGAGCTAATGGGTTTTGACAAGTGCCACCTCCAAGTGGAGCAAACACGTCCCACCTCGCATTGGAAAATTACCTGAACTGTCTTCCCAATGAACAGGACAAGTAATTCATACGCTGTAAATATTAGACAGCTTGTTTCTGAGCCATAACACTTAGCTTCAGGGTTTGGTATACCTAAACAACTTGCATCTAAAATGAAGGTGATTTATACCAAACCCAAAGGATTTTTTTTTGTTTGTTTGAACTTAACCACACCTACCTCTAATTTTTCTTCCTGGAACCATGACTTATTGGAAAGAACTATTATGTCTAAAACTCCCCTTTTCCTCAGTGACCACGAAATAAATTAACAAATTGACAGGAAGCAGGCAGTGTGGCCCCGGGACCCCGGCACATGAGGGTTACCAAAAATAAAGCCACGAATCCTGCCTTCAATAAGTTCACTGCCTAGTAGGGGAAACAGAACCATCCCTAGACCATGCACTGCTGCCCCGTGGGATGCTAAGCAGGGATCTGTAAAATGTCCAAAAAAAGGAAGAGGCCCGCAAAAGCTAGAGCAGTAGGAGAAGACTCGGGGGGAGTTATTGCAGCGGAAAACGTCAAGGACCACCAATGTTTCCATGTAAGTGTCCTCATTGCCTGGCATTCGGCCTTCTGACCGCAATGCGCCTCTGAAGGAAGACTGAGAATGAGAGCAGCCGATGGCCTCTAGCAAGGCGAGCTGAGCGTGTGATGGGGAAATTAGGTTGGGGAGTAAAACGCGTGAGACACTCCAAGGCAGGGGCCTCCTTTGAAAATAGAAGCGAAGTCTGAGTATGCGCTCAGGTGCACGTGCACCTGCACACACACCACGAAACAAAAGGAAAATTGCAAAGAGGCATCAAAATACCTGCCCGTTCCTGTGCCAGTGACTCTTCATGTAAGTGGCCGGGGCTGGGCGCACCTCCTTACGTTGGACTAAGTCTTGTTACTACCACTAACCCATTGTACGACCTCAGACGAGTCGCTTTAGCTCCTCCCACGTTTGTTCCTTCTCTGTGAGATGATGACGTAGCCACTGAACGGTCTTTGTGAGCCCATCTAGCTATGCGTGTCTACGTTGTTAAGATTTGCAGACATGGCCGCCAGCTGTCAACCATTTGTGTTCGCACGCACGGTCTGGCCACGGCGGATGGCGTTGGCTGCAGCCCGGATGAAAGACCGTGTCTTGCCTGGCTCTCGCTGACTGACTGTTGCCTCTATATCTGCCTTGCAGATACTATAACAGACTTGTCCGAAGCCTCCTGGAATGTGATGAAGACACAGTCAGCACCATCAGAGACAGCCTGATGGAGAAAATTGGGCCCAACATGGCCAGCCTCTTTCACATCCTGCAGACAGATCACTGTGCCCAAACATACCCGCGAGCTGACTTCAACAGGAGGCGCACGAGCGAGCCACAGAAGCTGAAAGTCCTCCTCAGGAACCTCCGAGGTGAGGTGGCCTCTCCCTCCCACATCAAACGCACCTCACAAGAGAGTGCATAAGCCGGGAGAGGTGTTCCCAACCTCGCCCAACTAGTATCATTTTAAAGGTGTTCGCGCACCAACTTTGAGTGTACTGTGCCTGGTTTGATTTTTTTTTTTTTAAGTAGTTCCTATTTTCTATTCCCCTGACAGAAAACTGCATGAAACTAGGCTTCTGTAATCAATATCCCAACATTCTGCGATGGCAGCGTTCCCACAGACAGAATACGTGTGATCTTTCTGCCTCTCGGCAGGAGAGAGTACCCTTTTGATCACTTCCCTCTACCATGTCTTCTCCCGGGTCCCCTCAAACTACTCTCAAACACAGAGCATTCGCGTAAGGCCCAGTCCTTGTAATTGGAAGATGTGGAGGCCTTTTAGGATGGTTACCCCAGTAGAGTTAGCTGATGAGAAGCAACTTAACTTAAATGCATGTCTTAAACGCTCATAAAGATGTTAAATGGAATTCGTGTGATGAATCTGTGCTGGCCATGGACGAATATGAATGTCGTGTTTGAATTCTTGATCTCTCATGAGCTAGTATCTTATGGTCTTGATCCTCTAGTGTGTAATTTCCTTTCCAACACATTTACCAAATTGCTCAAGCCTGGCTCTTCAACCAGAGTTTGAGCCCGCATCTTCTTGCATCTAATGAAAAACAAAAAGCTAACATCTTTATGTACTGTAACTGCTCAGAGCTTTAAAAGTACCTTTAACAATTGTCTTAAAACCAGAGAATCTTAAGGTCGAACTGTGGAATATAAATAGCTGAAAACTAATGTACTGTACATAAATTCCAGAGGACTCTGCTTAAACAAAGCAGTATATAATAACTTTATTGCATATAGATTTAGTTTTGTAACTTAGCTTTATTTTTCTTTTCCTGGGAATGGAATAACTATCTCACTTCCAGATATCCACATAAATGCTCCTTGTGGCCTTTTTTATAACTTAAGGGGGTAGAAGTAGTTTTACTCAACATCGAAACTTAAGATGGGCCTGTACGAGATAGGAAAAACCAACAGGTTTATCTGAAGGACCCCAGGTAAAATGTTAATCTCCCAGCCCACCTCAACCCAGAGGCTACTCTTGACTTAGATCTATCCTGAAACGGCTCTGTCACATCCAACTGGGAATTACGGGAACCGAAAAGAGCATCCCTTTGGGCTTGGACCACTTACGGCGTCATAAGGCCTACTCTATCTTGGGAAGTGGCAATTCTTGTCTCACCGCCTCTCATCCGTGCCTGATAGCTCTGGCAAACTGATGATGGCATGGGAGACTCTCCATTAAATCGATCAGGAACGAGTCAATCAGCCTTTGGGTCTTCAGTTCCGGGGACTTGGGGCTGAGGGGGTATAAATAACCCTGGGCTGTCCAGCCTTAATAGACTCCTCTTACATTTTTGTCCTGTAGCACGCTGCCTGCCAAAGTAGTCCTGGCAGCTGGGCCATCTCTGTAGGATCGCAAAAAAAAATAAAAATAAAAAAATAAAAAATTAAAAAAAAAAACAAAAAAACAAAAAAAAAACCAAAAAAAAAAAAGAAAAAAGAAAAAAAAGAAAAAAAAAGAGAGGGAAAAAAGAGCTGGTGGTTTGATTATTTCTGCCGTGATGTTTACAAGATGGCAACCACCAAAGCCAAATGACTAACCTATCTATGAACAACAGTAGTTTCTCAGGGTCACTGTCCTTGAACCCAACAGTCCCTTAAGAGCGTCACTGCCCACCAAAGGTCAATGTTGAGGGAGAAAGAGGGAGGAGGGGTAGGACTGCAGGGGCCACTCCAAACTCGCTTAGGTAGAAACTATTGGTGCTTGACTCTCACTAGGTTGAACTCAAGATTTGACCAAATCGAGTGATAGGGTTCCTGGTGGGAGGAGGGAGGGCACATCTCCAGAAAAATGAAAAGCAATACAACTTTACCATAAAGCCTTTAAAAGCAGTAACGCGCTGCTCAAGGACCAAGGGCAATCGCAGCAGACCCAGCAGCAAGAGCAGCACGGCGTTGCTGCCTTTGTCCCCACACAGCCTCTAAGCGTGCTGACATCAGATTGTTAAGAGCATTTTTATACTCAGAACTGTCCCATCCCCAGGTCCCCAAACATATGGACACTGCCTTAGCCTCTTGGAAATCAGGTAGACCACACGCTAAGTTGACTCTCCCCCTCCCGCCCTCCCCAGCCCCTACCCCCAGGCAAGGCTGACTTCTCTGAACCAGAAAAGCTACCCAAGTATGTGTGTTGTGTCCATTTCGCAAACCCACTAAGCCAGGACCCCAATGCGACAAGTAGTTCACGAGGATTCCTAGCCAAATTCTCTCTTACTTCAGTCCAGTAGGTTCTCTTTGTTTGCTGTGACCTCTTCAAACCGTGGTACCCCCCTTTTCTCCCCACAGCGATACTTCTATATGTATCTATAATACATATATCCACACGTATGGAAAGAAGCAGTTCTCACGATGTTGCTAGTTTTTTGCTTCTCTTGTCCCCATCCGACCCCACTCCTTCCGACTCCCCTTTAAACTTCCAAAGCTTCGTCTTGTGTTTGCTGCACAGAGTGATTCGGGGGCTGACCTAGACCAGCTTGCATGATTCTTCTATCGTGATTTGGTTGCACTTTAGACATTTTTGTGCCATTATATTTGCATTATGTATTTATAATTTAAATGATATTTAGGTTTTTGGCTGAGTACTGGAATAAACAGTGAGCATATCTGGTATATGTCATTATTTATTGTTAAATTACATTTTTAAGCTCCATGTGCATATAAAGGTTATGAAACATATCATGGTAATGACAGATGCAAGTTATTTTATTTGCTTATTTTTATAATTAAAGATGCCATAGCATAATATGAAGCCTTTGGTGAATTCCTTCTAAGATAAAAAATAATAATAATAAAAATAAAGTGTTACATTTTATTGTTTTTTTCCCCAATGTCTTTCATTGTTATTCTTTAAAAACTTCTTGAATGAGACTTTCTGAACGTGAAGTTAACGGCCGATTGATTTCTTTAAAGTCACGAATTAAGTGCCGATATGTAAACGAATGTAGTTTAAATCGACATTTGCCAAATTTCCTTAAGACCATTTGGTGGCTCCCATTCCCCTCAGAATAAAATTGCACCCCAGAGTCCTTCCAGACGTCAGAGAAGCTGGATGGTCTGGACACCACTCAGCTCTCCAGCCTCAAGACTCCCCCTTCCTTCACAGCAATGAACCCTATGCTCCCGCAGTGCGGGAGTTCTGCTAAGGCTGTGCTCGGTCTCCCTTCCGGACCTTTATTTGTGCCGTCCTCACTTTCTAGAAGACCTTGCCCTCCACCTTGTGCTCAGACTGGAAGCCCCTTTGTGTAGCCACTGATGTGGTCCCAGCACCAGAAAAAGCACCCAGGTGCAGGATACCCCCAATGCTTTAAATGAATGGCTTAGAAGGACTTCAGGAGAGAGGGAAAAAAAAGACAAATCAAGGTGACGAGAGGCAGATGGCTCTGTGGTGAGGAGGGATCCAGCTCCGGGGTCAGACTTCTGGGGTTTCAGTTCTGGCTCTGCCACTCGTTAACTGCATGATGTCAGATGACTTAATCCCGAAAGACATCGGTTTCCTCCTCTATAAAATGAGGAGAGTGGTAACTATCCATAGCACTATTAAAAGAACATAAAATAAGTGAAGTGCTTACATGGCCAGTACACGGTATTGCTCACTAAATCGCAGCGATTAGCATCCGAGGAGAGGGGATGGGGATAAAAGGAGGGAACTTCCCATGTCAAAAAACGGGGACAGGATTCACAGCAGGATGACATTTACCTGAGTCTTGAAGGATGGTTACGAATTCAGTCACAAAAAAGTGGGGGAGGGCTACTGTAGTGTAGTGTTTCCAAGGAAAGTTCTCCTATCGTTCGTTCGTTTGTTTCAATTCGTGGATTTTCTCTACATTTGAAATTCAAACACAGACTTTTTTCTCACTGTCATTCATTTCTGCCTCCAGACTGCATTTTTCCAAGTTCAGATGCACACAGGACAGATAACAAATACTGCAGGAGTTGCCACTCTAAGGCCACAAACGTATGGCACTTGCTGTTCTCTGACCGGGCACAGGACAAAGAATACATTGATTTCATTATGATCCTGCCTCCTCTGTCTTCTTCTGTCACACCTGTCCAGGCAGAGAGGCTGTCCACGCTACACTTTAGTGTGCTATTTAAGAGCTGAGACCTGGGGCGCCTCAGTGGCTCAGTCGGTTAAGCATCCGGTTTCGGCTCAGGTCGTGATCTCGCGGTTCGGGGGTCGAGCCCCAGGTCGGGCTCTGTGCTGACGGCTCGGAGCCTGGAGCCTGCTTTGGATTCTGTGTCTCCTCCTCCCCTGCTCATGCTCTGTCTCTCTCTATCTCTCAAGGATAATAAACTTAAAAAAAAAATTTTTTAAATAAAAAAGACCTGAGATCTCCCCAAACTGAGTTCAAATCCTAGTTCCTCTGTGGCTTTGCACCGAGTAGCTGACACCTTCATATCTGAGTTTTTTCAGCTGTTAAAATATCCCTATGAAATAGAGATAAGAAATCAGTCCTACCTCCTGGAGTCATTGACATTAAATGAGTTGCATATAAAATACTGAAAGTGTCCAGCACATAGCAAGTTTCCCCACAAATAGTATTTATTGTGCCCTCAACTAATGTAAGTATCGCTATGTATGTGAATGCTATCACCATCATTTCGATTCCACTCCCACTCCTGACATGAGTCTTGAGGTACCACCTTGGTTCTTGTTCTGTTTCTTTTGTAGATCACTAAACATGACTGTTTAATCAAGACTTTATGAATTTGAATATAAAATATTACAACTAACCAAAAAATGGCAGATTATAATACATGAACATCCATATACCATCACCAAGCTTGAGAAATAAAATAGCCTTAGGGTGCCTCGGTGGCTCAGTCGGTTAAGCATCTGGCTCCTGATCTCAGCTCAGGTCTTGATCTCAGGGTCATGAGTTCAAGCCCCATGTTGGGCTCTGCACTGGGCATGAAGCCTACTTTTAAAGGAGAAGGAGAAAAAGAAAGAGAAAGAAAGAAAGGAAAAGAAAAGAAAGAAAGAAAGAAAGAAAGAAAAGAAAAGAAAAGAAAAGAAAGAAAAAAGAAAGGAAGGAAGGAAGGAAAGGGGAGGGGAGGGAGGAAGGGAGGAAAGAAAAGAATAAAGAAAGAAAAAGAAAGAAAGAAAGAAAGAAAGACAAAGAAAGAAAAGAAAAGAGAAAAAAGAAAAGAAAAGAAAATAGCATAGATAAGATATTCTCTTATGTTTGCCCTCCGGAACCCATTCACACAGTTATAAGAGTCCTTGGAGCATTTGGCTGGCTCAGTCAGAAGAGCATGAGACTCTAGATCTTGGGGTTGTAAGTTCGAGGCCCACATTGGGTGCAGAGATTACTTAAAAAAATAAAATCTTAGGGGCGCCTGGGTGGCGCAGTCAGTTAAGCGACTTCAGCCAGGTCACGATCTCGCGGTCCGTGAGTTCGAGCCCCACGTCAGGCTCTGGGCTGATGGCTCGGAGCCTGGAGCCTGTTTCCGATTCTGTGTCTCCCTCTCTCTCTGCCCCTCCCCCGTTCATGCTCTGTCTCTCTCTGTCCCAAAAATAAATAAAAATAAATAAATAAAAATAAATAAATAAAAAATAATAAAATAAAATCTTAAAAAAAAAAAAAGAAAAGAGAGTCCATGACTAAATTGTCTTGAAAAGCCATGGCTTAAAAGAATTTTTCCAATTATTGAAATACACATAAAAATTTCTTAAATTTCTATCAGCCTTTCAAAAATGGAGTTTTTGGAACTGTCTGTGAATCTGTAGAATAAGAGAAAGAACAGGTCAGGTTGCCCCTCCCATGGGACCTACATGAATGCCATTAGAGCTACCAGCATTGCTTCTGAATCAGTGTTTCTAGATTTACTGTATATACACGTCACCTGGGAATCTCATTAAAGTGATTCAGTATTTCTGGGTGATGCCCAAGAGGCTGCATTTCTAACATGCTCCCAGGTGATGCAGATGCTCCATGAAGGATGCTTGGAGTAGCAAGGTCCCGACTGTTTCCATATAACTGTGTCCATTCCTCCATTCTAGAACCCTCCACACAGCCACTGCAAGGATGTTGCTGAAGCGCAAGCATGATCATTTCACTCCCTTGCTTTAGTAGCTTTCCCTTGCCTACACGACAAAAATCAAGCATCTTGACTTCAAATTGAAACCCCTCAAAATCTGGGCCCTTCTTTTCAACACACACCCTAGGCTCTCCTAATGCTAACTTCTCAGTCTTCCCCCAAAGACACCATTAACTTTTCTGCCTTATTACCTTCACTCATATCATTCCTTCTCATGAATATTCTTCTCCCCAAACTCCTTTTCATTGGCCAAAGTTCATGTCACCTGGGAAGCCTTCCCCAGCAGAGCCAAGCTTATAGCCAAGTGCACTGGAGAGGGCTTGCAAAGAGAGAGAACTTAGTCATCCTTGTATTCTGGTGCTTAACATAAAGCTGGCATGCACTAAGCATTTGTGAGCAGAAGAAGGAAGGAAGGAAGGAAGGAAGGAAGGAAGGAAGGAAGGAAGGAAGGAAGGAAGGAAATCTTTCTATTACCCACCAACTAATCCAGGGCTTTTCCTCCAGTAGAATGCTGGGCCTTAGCAGCCATAACAGCGTATGGATAACAGGGCATGGAGTGCATATCGCCATGGTGAGTAGAGACATTAATTCCAGGTGCCATTTGGGGATCTTTAGGTCAGCCAGCTTATCACAACACCACATGACTATATTTCTTTCCAGCACTAGCCCTGATAAAAGTTTACACTTGCTGTTTCTTTCTCCTGGTAACCTGAGCAACAAAAGACTCATCCACAAACCTGTTTAGAGATTTGCTAAGTTTGTGCAAGACATCATACTAAAGAGCCAGAAGGAATATGGCCGTCTGCAAGTCAAATCACATCAAGATTTCATATATCTTTGGTTCTTTTGTCACGTAGTTATTTTCATAATACCCCTCAGGTCACTAATTTTTCTTCCTTACACTCAAGCTCTGCCATGAACCAAATTTCCCACAGTCCTTTGATATCTTACCCCAAGGAAGAACTTGAGTGCCAGAGTGAGACATTGGCTAAGCCCACCCCACCTCTCTACCATGAAGTCTGAAGAGTAATGCATATCACCCCATTTTGCAAATAACTAATTGAAGCCTGACCACCGAAGTAATCAGCAGAGTACCTATGTGCTACTTGACATTGTACCTGGAAGCTGCATGCAGCAGGCTGAGCTAAAAATGAGAATGCACTAATTCAGACCCTTTCTTGCCAGTGAAATGCATCTCTGCTCCCCACTCTGTAATAAGGGATTTGTGGCTTCCAGTTGACAGAATGCTATTCTCAACTCTAGCACAATTAAGTCACACTGCAAATGTACTGTGCTTCAGGAAAAAACAGATATAGTCTATGTCCCACAGAGACTGTCAGTGTTTCCAACATTTGGCCAAAATCTTGGCACCCATTCCAACGACAGCCTCCTCATCTATCTTGGGATTTCTTGGAAATACAATCACTCCAGGCCATGCCTCACTCCCTCCACACTGGCCTGAGCTCCTCTCCTCCCCATCCCCTATCCATCAGGAGACTTCTAGGGCTATCTGGAAAGGCTGCAGTTTGCTAACCCCTTCACGCCTTACACCTGGTCATCCGAAGTCACCACTCACAGTCTAAGCACCCCAACATCTAGCCCCTCTGTCTGCATGTTCTGTTTTGTTTTTCTTTGGTTGTCAGACTGTTTAATAGTGTAGAATACAGATTAATTTCAGGTTGAAAAAATAAATCAACTTTTAAGAATACGTGTGACTTTTTCCTTGAATGTCTGCACATTTTCTTATTGTGTCATGTCTGTCCTCCCTGAATGAACCTCCTATTATTATCCTCCTTCCAAACTCTGCCCATTCCAAGGTAAATATCTTCACCTCCTCTTTTAGTATCACCTCTAGCTTCTCATCTAAAACCTGATTCCTCAAAAAACACTGTCCCCTGCCATCTTCCCAAATCCTTACTTATTGCTCCAAATCTCAAGACTGATGAGTGGGGCCCAAAGGCCACTTACTCCCAACACTGTTCCAGACTGATTCTGCCACTGTTCCACAAAACTTCTGACCCACTGAGGCTCAGGCTGTTGTGTTCTGAATGTTTGTTTCTCCCCCGGAATTCATATGCTGAAATCCTAACCCCTAGGGTGATGGAATTAGGAGGTGGTGCCTTTGAGAGATGACCAGGATAGGAGGGTAGAGGCCTCATGAATGGGATTAGTGTCCTTATAAAAGTGAGAAGACAGTCATCCATGCACAGGAAGCGTCTCCTCACCAGACATCGAATCCGCCATCACTTTGATCTTGGACTTCCAGCCTCCGAAACTAGGAGAAATAAATTCCTGATATCTATGAGCCACCCAGTCTGTGGTATTCTGTTACAGCAGGCCCAAAGAACAAAGATAGGCCATCTGGCTATACCACTCTCCTCCTCTCTTTGTCACTGTTCTCCAGCCTAAGGGTACTTTGGATGATATTAAGAGGAATTGCCTCTCATTTACTGATGACATGGGTACCAGGTTCACGATTGTCCTTTTCATTCTCAAGTCACATCAGCAGTCTGGACAAGTTCAACTTCGTGAGAACGCTTCATCCCGTGCTCAAACCGTTAGTCCTTCCTCAGCTCCACACCCTGGATCCAGGAGGTACACACCAGTATGGCAGTGTTTTACTCTGATTGGTCATTATCAGACCGGTTAAATATATTGACTGTCACCCTTCTGTGATACTGGTATAATTCAGAAATCTTAAATCCGGAAACTCCCTTTCTGATGGCAACATCTTTCCCTTATGACTCTCCTATTCATTTATTTGCACTACATCAGTTCTTTAACCTCACCCTGACTCCCAGGCCCTTGACCTTTCTACATTCTCCTGATCTTTCAGCCCCTATCCTATCATCATCCTCTCCCTGCTCTGCCTTCTACGCGTGGTTAATCACTTCAGCCATGCAATTGCATTGCCCATCAACTAGCTTGCCCCATCCAATCTCTGTCACGCTCAACTGGAAAAACCCCAACCCTCAGCCAGAGAAGAAAATCATAAAGCATGCACAGATTTGGTGTCACTTAAAACTGATCAGCTTCCAGCTTAACTGGACCCTCGGCACTGCCTGGGAATCTTCTCACCCATCCCTGTTCAGCTCTGTCTTCCACTCTCCACAGCAATGATTAAAACCTTCTCTACTCCCACCCAACCACCTTTCTACTAAGGCTTAGCAGAAAATCTTGCCTCTCACCGCACAGGCAAAATGGAAATCCCTCAATCCCCTGCCACCATAGCCATCCACACCTATTCTTTAACGCTTCCTGCCACAAAAAGTACGGCATCTCTCTTCCTGGCTCAGAATTATGAATCCACCTCAGGTCTAGATCCCAACCGTGTCCCCCTCATGCAAGATCCCTGGCCTTCAGGTGCCTCCTTCTCTCATCCCTTGGCAGCCCCTCCCTTCTCCCTCCTCCCAGAGCTCTCTTTCAGCTGCCACCACCTCTCTCACAATTGCACCATCTTCTTTACAGAGACGTCTGCACTCCTTTTCATTTCCTCACCTCCCATTCACTCTTTAGTTCTTTAGAATCTGGCATCCACCTCCACTGAAATGACTCTAAACTAGGTCAAAACATCTCTTGTTGCTAAATCCAAAATCCTTATCTTATGGGATTAATCTGCCCCATTTGGCACTGATAAACATTCTGTCCTCTGTAAAAGGCCACCGTGACAACACTCCTCAGCCTCTTCCTCTTCCCGTCCCTGAAAGGACGGAGCTGTTCAGCCTTGTGTTCTGGTCCTTCTTTTCATTCTGCGTCCTCTCTTTCAGTACTGTATCTACTGACATGTTTCAATTCCTGTTTATATATGAAGAACTCCAAAACGATATTTCCCTTGAAAATGACCCACATATCCAACACTTGGCCAACTGGATACTTCCTCTCCGATGTACAACAGCCACCGAAAACATAACATACCCAAAACTGAATTCTCCAAACATCCTTCGTTGTCAGAGACTCGTTCCTTACCTGCCTTCCCAAACTCACCAAACAGCATCTCCATCCGCCTGAATATCATCTTTGACACTTGTCTCCTGACCGCTCTTAGCAAATAGGAACCACGGATTTCTCCTTCTAATTGTCTCCCTACTCTGTCCATTTATCCACATTCACATGGCTACTACCTTGACTTAGGCCTCATTCTCAAAAGTCTCCTAAATTCTCTCTCAGATTTCAGGAATGCCCTGTCTTTGTCCCCAAACACGTTCCCTACTTTAGGGACAAGAGACTCTTCCCAGAGAGTAAATCTGATTGTCACCCCACTGCTTAGAAACCATCAACGGCAACGGTAAAATATCAGAAAAAAGATGAACACCACACACTGAATATCATATAAAATGCTGCATGATCCGGCCCCTTCTTACTTTTCAATCTCCTGCCAACCTATTCGAATCCATCCTACTTCTCTTGCTGGGAGCTCCAGCCAAGTACTTAGTATGTGCAATTTCACGCATTTACCTTGCTTTACTTGACCTTTGTTAATACTTTATATTAGCAATACAATTACACTTTGTTCCATCTATACACACACACACACACGCACACACACACACACACACACACTCTCTCACATCTGGCTAACTACTATTCACCCTCTGGAACTCAGTGAAATCATCCTTTACTCCAAGAAGCCTTATATAACTACCTAAGACCGAGTTAGGTACTCTTTCCGTTGCTTCCAAAGCTTCTCATGCTTACTTCCTTAATGGAGAATTTGAATTTTTTTTTCGTGTTTATGTATTTTGAGAGAGGGAGAGACAGAACACAGGCAGGGGAGGGGCAGAGAGAGAAGGAGAGAGAGACTGAAGCAGGCTCTGCACTGTCAGCACAGAGTCCAATGTAGGGGTCAATCTCGCAAACCACGAGATCATGACCTGAGCTGAAATCAAGAGCCAGATGCTTAACTGACTGAGCCAGCCAGGCACACCCCGCCCCCCTTACTGGATCTGAATTGCCTATGGACTTGTTTTTCTTCCCTCGTGAGCTGTATGTTATTTGAGAGCCAGGTCAGTATCTTTTTTCAAAATTGTATGCCTAGTGTCTGGCATATAATAGGTACTCTGGCTGAATTTAATTAAATGAGAATGTGGCATAGCTACATTAATTAAAAAGTGATCATTCTCTTTCCAGAAGATTCTGTTTTTATTTATTTATTTTTAAACATTTAACGTTTATTTATTTTTGAGACAGAGAGAGACAGCATGAACAGGGGAGGGGCAGAGAGAGAGGGAGACACAGAATCGGAAGCAGGCTCCAGGCTCTGAGCCATCAGCCCAGAGCCCAACACGGGGCTCGAACTCACGGACCGCGAGATCGTGACCTGAGCCAAAGTCAGACGCTTAACCGACCGAGCCACCCAAGCGCCCCAGATTTTGTTTTTAGACAATAGCAAGACACATGTGAGACACACATACTGCTCTTAGCATCTATAATCATAAACACTCAGGTGGGAAAAGTGGCGAAGGAAATGAAAGAAAATTCCAAAAGAACAAATACAACTGGCCTTTGAAAATGAAAAAAATTCAAGATCTGTACCTTTTCACCTATATAACTGGAAAAGATTTTGTTAATAATAATTTCCAATGTCGATTAGTGTTTGGGGAAAAAAACAAAACTTTCAAACACTACTGACAGGAATGCAAAACACAGTACCTTTTTGGGGATATCCTATAAGTACCTGTACAGGGTCTTAAAGTTTATGCCTTTAAACTAGAGATCCCACACATAGAAATGTAGTATAAGGAAATATACCCATGTAACACTTTACTCTGGAAATTTTTAACCCAAAAATTTGTGTTACCCAATAAAAATAATCTCTATATGCAATAAGTGATTAAGGGAATTGTAATGAAATAATATTTAGTCATTAAAAAAGATAAAAAGCATATTTACAGACATAGGAAAAGGTTCAAAATATATAAGTGATAAAACACTTAGCAAAATATATGTACATTATGATCTCCTGTTTGTATGTGTACCCAAACATATATATATGAATATGTATATTGAATTATATGTAATTCATAATTATATGGATACATAAGGCTAGAAGATTACATAATAAAATGTTGATAGTGATTATTTTTGTTTAAAGAGTTACTTGCCATTTTGGCTTTGCTTTTTGCAGTGTTTTCCGGTTTTTGGTTTTTTGGTTTTGGTTTTGGTGGGGGTTTTTTTGTATTTTTTACAATGTGCTATTTTGTTGTTTTATTTTTTTAATGTTTATTTATTTATTTTGAGAAAGAGAGTGTGAGCAGGGGATGGGGCAGGAGACAGGGAGAGAGAGAATCTTCAGCAGGCTCCACACTCAGCATACAGCACAACATGGGGCTCAATCCCACGACTCTGACCTGAACTGAAGTCAAGAGTCAGTTGCTTAACCAACTGAGTCACCCAGGCACCCTACCATATGCTATTCTTATGAAACAAAAATAAAATTTTTTAAAATCAAAATCAAAAAGCAGACCTTAAATCCGTCACTTATTACCGTAAAACGACTCTATTTTGCCCTTAAGAGATCCGAAATATAGATACCATGGTCTCACCATATATATTTATACAAATGGCCTCTTTGAAAGAGCAAACTCCCTCATCATATTTGACTGACAGCTGTTCATATATACCTCCAGTGGTTTTGATATTTAAGAGATATGTGTCTGTTCCAAGAAAACTGCTGAATCCCACAACTCCAGGTCAAGGCAATTCATATATCACAAAACATCATGATCCAGTTCCTACTAAGTTCCAGACTCTGTATTCATCACAGTCTAGGACTAATAGCCCCCTCCACCCCTACAAAATAATAACAGTTCAACATTTTTTTCTTTTTTTTTTTTTTAATGAGTAAAAACCACTCCTTATCGGGTTACAGATTTGTCGTTCCCTCCTATACCATGAGGAAGCCACTGGGATGGCAAATTCTTTGAGCTGTTTTCCCCAGCAAAAAAGTAAATCACACCTGATCTTTGCCCCCTCCTCACCCTCTTGGCTGTATGAACGGAGGTGAGCGTTTGCGAGGTAGCGTGCTGTCCGGGAGAGGTACCACTTGCGCTCAGGAACCAGAGCAAACCCAGCTGTCGCACTTTTGATCAAACCCATTCCTCAGTCCTCCTTATTCCCTTGAATAACAAACTATCTTAACACTTGCATGAACTAAAATCACTTGCCCTGTCAGGCTCCGGAAGGGAAGCAGCAGACCTGGAAGTAAGTGAAGTTCTACAGGATCCAAAGTCAAGTCGGTGCCAAACCGTCAGCGAAACAAAGTATGGAGGTCTTCAACCCGCCAATCAGGACAAATGCTTTGAACAGCGGCTTACCAAGTCAGTGAGGAAGGACATCGGGAGTCAGCCTATCTCGTAAAATCTGGGCTAGAAGGCGGCCGCATCCAACAAAACTACTCCTATGCTGCCCCCACCCCATCCTTCTTTTAGGGACCTTTCATCTCTGACAACAAGAAATAAAATGGGAAGCGGGGGCTGAGCACAAAGAAATGGAATTAGCGACAGTGGCTTGCTCTAAAGCTTGTGCCAGCGGCAGTACAACCCACGTCCCCAGCTCTGCTTCACCTCGCCTCTCCTGCGAGAGCCCAGCATTGCCAGCACATGCCCTTGGCCTCGGGTGCAATGGCTGTGGCGTTAGTGTATAATCTTCAGCCCAATTTCTCTTGAACCCTCTGACCCTTCTCAGCAAGTCCCACTGGGCTCCAAAAAAGGTCAGTCCTCACCATCTCCACTGTCGAGTCCCTTCCGTAACTTTTCTGCCCCCTTCTTTGTTCTCCTACAGATCAACACATTATATAACTTAACTGGGTTCTGAATCTTGTCTGGACAATGGCAGACTCAGCATACTCAGATAGCAGAAATGATCTCCCTGTAAAATAAATTCATGGAGCCATTTAACAGAGTAGCTGTGGGGGCCTGGCCGAGAGCTGGTATCTCCCGTTGCCAAAACCTAGTTTCCCTTTATCTCTCTTTTTGTTCCATTTTCTTTTCATTTAAGGTTAATGTTCCTAGGCCTTTCAAAACAGGTGACTCTGGCTATGTTAAATAAAGCAAGGTGTGATAGCATCTTCCATGACTTCAGATGTCAAACACTGGGGAGAAGAGGGAAAAGTACTTTTAAATGACCACATCCTCTTAATAACATTCCAAGGCAGAGAACTCTTATCTTGATTTTAATTTTTCAGTCTCCTGTCATCTCTTCCTCTAAAAATATGGCTGAAAGAAAGATCGCCCATGAAGCACTTATCAGAAAGCCATTAATTAACGTTTGTGGGAGCCAGCTGGAGTATGGGGCAGATGACTGGTAAGGATTGGAGTGGGGAAAGTGACAATGGCACCTGATGAGAACACACTTTATACTCTGTAAGGTCAGGCATCATTTTAGAAACACAGACTTGAACAAATTCAAATATTAAAGTTATTTGCACAAAGCATGGCCTGAAATTCACCTCTGAGTTTCCTCTGAAGAAAGAGCTAATCAAGAAAATGCTCAAGACTGACAAACTTAGGGAGAGAACATTTAACTTACTTAGAAAATTAAATTGTTTTCAGTCTCCAAAGAAGCTCTGATTTAAAACAAGTCATTCTTCCCTAGTGTTTAAGCTTGTGGCTTCAAGCCTCTCTTAGCCAACATGGCAACATTTCCACGTATGTGAAAGCCAGACTTCCAGAAACTTCAGCATTTGTCAGTGTTGTTCACAGTGAATGATCCATGAACCACCTGGAGTTCTAGGTAGATCTAGGCTCCACTCACCCTTAGCTCTCCATCACCTCAGCCCCTTTCCTGACCTTGTGAATCAGAACCTACTCTAGGATTGAGTTTGGAGTCTAGAAACCCTTTCCTGCAAGGCATTTCTGGCAGCATGGATGGATATGTGTGGTCAGGCAGAATTTGACCTATAGAAGTCTTGTATATAAGAACTCAGCTAGAGACAGAATTGAAGAATCCTGGACGTCTAGTACTAGAGACCCAAGTATTGATGCTTGGACAATGACCAACAGCACCTTCAATTATTAAAGAGAAAATACAGAGCTCAACAAGGTTTCTAGATCAAATGTAAGGGAAGAAATCAGGAATTAAGGACCAGAGACAATGGCTGCATCTTGTTAGCAAGAGGTTCAAGATCCCAAAGACAGAAATCCTAGAACAAAGATCAGAACCCAGTGGCAAAGCAGTCGCTCAATAAATATACAAAGAGCTATAGTTAGCAGCAAAATAGACATGGCGGTGTGCTAAGGTCTTCTGAGGACGGGGCTTGTCCAAGGCATCTTGGTTCTTGAGCTGGGACGAGTCCACATAAGCGCATAAGTACATCTGATTAAGAAGAACAGACACATACTAATTAAGAGCCCAAGCTACTCCCAACACCAAGTCTCCCTGAACTCAGCGAAATACAGGAGTTTCCGTAACAATGCCTCGTGTTAAACGTACAATGCCACCAATGGCTACAGTTCATCATCACAGGGAAAGAGGAGAGGGACACAGGCACTTGGGAGGGGAAGGAGCTGACATCACGTTATATCCCCAGGCTGAGTTTTAACAAGGGCAAGGTAACTCATCATTAGCCCAGTGTGCAAGTTCCAGCAATCAAAACACTCAAGCCCAGGCCCAGGGGAACAGGCGCATCTGTAGAGGAAGTACTCTCATTGTTCAGTGTTGAGCAATCGGCCAGGCAAGGGGTTAGAGCAGAAGCAGTTTTCCCTCTCTCTGGACTTCTCCAGCCTACTAAGTAAACCAGCACTGCCGGTGGCATGAAATAACATAAAATACACATTCTCTGAGAACCTACCGGGGGCACTGTCCTACCTGCTCTCACACGTACCATTTAATAGCCCCAGTAACGCTGAGAAACGATTTGTGTTAGCCCCCTTTTACAGATAAGAAGGCCAAGGTACAGAGAAGCTAAGGGATCTGCCCAACAACCTTTCTGACAATTTTTCATGCTCAGAACACTGGTCAGGCATTTTGCAGAAGCTGCTTCTTTTCCAGTAAAAAACAAATTATACGGCAACTTCACTACTTTTACGATGAAAAAGGCTTTAGAAGTTGGATACGCACATGCATATATAAACATGAACACCACAGTCTCAATCTTGTATTTAGTTTGGGGAAAGAGAAAAGAAGTTCCTGTGGATTCTTTTAAGTGCACCTCTCTTGTTTGGCCCAAGTTCTGCAAGAAAACCACTGTGATTAAAGCCTGCAGAAAGCCTGCAGCAGTGTTCATCCACTCACACTCTGAACCCACTTCTGTCCAATGCCAAACTCTGCTTTTGTTTTTTTTTTGTTTTTTTTTTTTTTATTTAAATACAAGTTATTAACATAGAGTGTAGTCTTGGCTTCAGGAGTAGAACCCAGTGACTCCTCTCTTACACAGGACACCCAGTGCTCATCCCAAAAAGTGCCCTCCTTCATGCCCGTTACACATTTAACCCATATCCCACTCCACCCTCAGCAACCCTCAGTTTAGTCTCTCTAGTTAAGAGTCTCTTATGCTTTGCCTCCCTCTCTGTTTTTATCTTATCTTTCCTTCCCTTCCCCTATCTTCATTTGTTGTGTTTATCAAATTCCACATATAAGTGAAATCATATGGCATCCATCTTTCTCTGATTTCTTTTGCTTAGCATAACACACTCTAGTTCCACCCATGTTGTTGCAAATGGCAAGATTTCATTCTTTTTCACCACCACGTGGTATTCCATTGTATGTATAATGTATAGGCCACATCTTCCTAATCCATTCAGCAGTTGATGGACATTTGCACTCGTTTCGTAAGTCGGCTATTGTTGACAGCGCTGCTATAAACATTGGGATCCGTGTACCCCTATGAATCAGCATCTTTTTATCCTTTGGCTAAATACCCAGTAATACAGTTGCTGATACCGTGCTGCCCTTCTGCATTCCTGTTCCCTCTGAAGCTCCTTCCCCAGTTCCCGCCACTCATCGGGACCCAGTTCAAATTCCTACCTCCTACAGAAAATCTTGGGTGAGCCATCAGTCAGTGCTACCCCTTTCTTCTCACCTTATGGCAAGAAGGGACAGACTAAGGAGGCAGCACCAACACAGGTGCTGATTTTGAGGTCAAAAATCAGAGATGGTACAAGGCTAGGCTGCCAGGACACTAGAAAAAGTGAATCAAAACATAGTGAAAGCAGCCAAAATACAGCTAGGGCTGGTCCCAAGTCTAACCAGCAGGCAAGGCAGCAAAAGTCACAAAGCTTTGCAGAAAATATTGAGGGGGAAGAGTCCAGGAGTCAACCCCAGGGTATGAGATGGCCGGAGGTAACAAGGAGACCAAGTATGGGAGCAGGTGGTGACCTGGTCATTCCAGAGTCAGTCCCCAAGCTGCCTTAAGGACCAGACCTCTTTTGCCACGGGTGGTGGAGGCGGGGGCTTGTGTCCACCTTTAGAGCAAAGCAATGGAAACCCAGAATCTGACACCATGATTTCAACCAGCAGCCCTCACCCAGAGGTGGAAGGTCCGTTTTAGGGACATGAGCAATGGCACCGCTGGTCTCCCCGATATTTACCACCACCACCACGCGAATGCCCGAAATGTCTTTGGTTGTAAAACAGAACATAATGGCTTCTATGAAGGATGAGACTTAAGGTGCTATCAACTGGAAGAGAGGAATCAAGAATTCCTTCCCCAGGATCAGAGTGTGCGAGGAAGAACTTGGCTCCAGAAAAGTCAGAAAACACGGACATCATGGAAGGCAAAGCGGCGTGGCCAGTGGAAAAAGGAGGCTGGGCATTTCATAGGCTCCGTTTGACCCTTATTAACAGCTCCAGATGTCTCTTACTTCTCATCCAATTGAAACTGGTCCTGGAGAGGGATGGGAGGGAATGGTCAGTGACCGATATCTGATGGAGGCTCCGTGGGCACCCCCAGCCCCCTCATGCCACTCCAGAGGATGGAAGATATGCAGAACTGAGAACAAGCTCACCCTGAGTTTGCAGCCTGGAGGTGGCCATGCTATTCCTGCTGTCGCTGATTTTGCTCTGTAATGTTGGACAAGTGCCAGAACCTCTCTTGTATTTTCATTAATTCATGAGCAAGATGTCTAATCCCTGTCTCATAAGAATGCTGTGAAAATTAATGAGCTTATAAAAAACTAAACAAAACTGATGCAAAAGTCCTCTGGATACCCTAGAGATGCTATAAACACCAGGTGATCTAATTTAAAATACAGATGTGTATTTCCATTTATGTGAGCCAATATAAGAACATTCAATTTACAAAGCAATGGCTATTTGCTTATTTTTGAAAGGGGGTGGGGGGCAGGGAGGGTCCTACACAGAAAACAGAATATCCTAGAAGTGGAAGAAAATTGATGTTGGGCACTTAGTTTAAGATTTGAAATCAATAACCTTTATTGGACTCTTACTATGTGCCAGGTGCCATACTAAGCATATATTATCTCATTTAATCCCCAGGGTAATCCACGGAAAAGGTTCTCACTATCTCCCATTTCACAGATAAGAAAACAGAAATTCTGAGAGATTAAGTAATCAGCCAGAGGTCACGGATCTAGCCAGTAATGGAGGCAAGATTCAAACCCCAGAACTGCTCTGTTTTTCACTTATTTCTCTTTCCATTAAACCAACCTCATCCCCAACGAATTTATAGACCCCGTAGAACATGTAACGTTCATAGAGTATCCAATGGCAAAAATACAAAAACAAAACAAAAAACAAAAAAAAAGAACGAAACTTGGCAGAGCAGCTAAGGGACAAAGCTTAGAAATCCAAATGCTCATCAAAGCTGGAGACAACACATATGATAAATTATCTCTAAAATTATGTAAATCCGTAGGAGAATAAGTAACACACAATGTACGAAATTCTTATTTGCCTTTGCCCTTCCACTCAGTTCCTTCTGGTAGTCATATTTATGACAGGGGTTTCTAGGGGTGCAGAATGCTGCCCCCCATGGAGAAGGGCATCTCTTGCCTGGGAGTCCAGCCTCCTCCGACCCTATATCCCCTACAGCCGTGGGCCGGTCAGTGCCCCTCTCCAGAAAATCTAGTACGACTCCATCAACACTGACAGAGGACCCGTCAAGCACCAGGCACCTGCCCGACAGCCTCTTCCAGCTCTCAGGTTCCACCCTGTCAAGTGACGATTAACGGTGCACTTGCCTGCAGAAACTACAATGTTCAATCCTTCCCAATGCCTCACTTATTGCTGAGAAGGAGAGGTGAAAGGGACTCCAGGCGATCCTCAGTTGGCCCCTCGTCGCAAACCTAGCAAGCCCCGGCTCTACCTTCCCTCCCTCTGCAGCCTGACATCCCAGCCATCTGATGATTAACACGTCTTCCTGCAAAGGGAGCAATCACCTCCCGGCCCCGGGGGGAGTTGGTGACCCTGGGCTTCCTCCAGCCCACGTGGTGTCCACCTGTTTCCTCCTTCTCCCTCGTGCAGTTCTCAAGACACTGCCTAAAGCCCAGAAGCAGAGACGAATGCAACCCGGAGCCCTGTGAGTGAGGCTGAGTTTAGTCAGCCATTCAGAACGGTGCTGGAATCTTCCCTTTCCAGTCTCGAGAGGCAAGCCCGAGACCACTGGGGCTCCTCTACACCACCTGTGGACTCCATTTGACGCCTCGGCCAGGAAGCATATAATGATTGGGGGTGGGGGGAGGAGGCATACCCTTCTCCCTAGAACGGAACTGCAGGAAAGGTCAGAAAGCCAATTGTGTACGTCCCTGGGGCCGGTAACACCCACATAACTATCTGAGGTCAGCCTCAGGCTTAAGGAAAATAGGCAGATGCCGACCGGCTGGTAGAATTTTAGGGATACCCAGACAGCACCCCCTGAATGAAAAAGACTGCCTTCCCCCCCAACCTTGCTAATCCCTGAACCCCCAGGCTGCCAGCTCAGCTCATGGGCTTATCATCTTTGTTCCCATGTCCTCTGAGCCTGAGATAAGCCCTGAGATGCTGGCCGAGGCTGGGGTGCTGTCCTGGGGGCTGGACAGCTGGCTCTGATGACCTGGTCACTCAGGATAAGCAGACCAGGTCCAGGAATGAGGGTCGCGGCATGGCTGAGGGTTGCCCACCCAGCCCTGTGCCCTTGTGCCAGGCCACCCCTCCCACAAACCACAGGACCTAGAGCCAAAATATAAACCACTTCAGGTACTCCAACTGTTTCACTCACTGTGATTGTCTCGCTTTCTAGTTCTTTCCACCCTGGCTGGGTTTTTTCTGGCTGCTCTATTTCAATGCCCAATCAACCTGTAGCCCTTGTACTTTTCTTTTTCATTTCTAGTACCTTCCTTGCTGCCTTGAATCGACAATGGGATTCCACGTCCATGGCGCTAGGGCGGGGAATCATCACAAAGAGGCTTTGCAGTCAGACAGGCCAGGGTCTGGCGCCCGCTCCGCCATTCGTTAGCCGTATGAGCTTAAGCAAGTTATTTTAGACTCCCTTAGCTTTGGTTTCTTTACCTATAAGATGAGGTCACTAATAGCAGGCATGTAAGGTTATTGGGATGATTAAATCAGATAAAGGATGTAAAGTCCAGGGGCTGGTAGGACCTCAAGAATGGTCACACTCATCCCCTGGCTGTCCCCAGTCCCGAACAGCTGCCCAAGCAAAGCCAACCCAGCCCAGCCCTCTTCCCAGCCAGGCTCCTCCTGACACAGCTGAGAGCTAGAGGCACGAGGAGAGCCGCCAGGCAGGGCCAGGGGAGAGGCAAATACTGTCATCAGACCCCAGAGCAGCATAGGCACCAAAAGGGGAGGAAACGCCAGAGGCCAGTGCTGGGTGAGTGTCCATGGCCAGGGTTGAGAATGAGGCAGCAGTGTCTGGAACTTAGCTGTGGTGATGCTATCTGGTTCTTCAGGGAGGCACAGGGTTGCAAAGTGAGGAGCTGGCCAGAGCATGCTTAAAATAACAGCCAGAAGGGTAAGCGTTTATGCCCCACCTCTGTGATGTACACCTCGGGCTGAAAGCGTTTCCCTTCCTCTCCAGAGCGCGGAATTCTTGACGGAGAAGAAGCACCTGGAGGGGAGACAGGAGAAAGACATCGAGGGGCAGGATAGGCTCAGAGAAGGGAGGAGGTACCCCAAAGATAACCTAATTCTTGGTTTCCTTTTCCTTTGGAAAGACCTGCAAGGTTCTTCAGCACCAGCAGTGGATGTAGCTTGTGTCCTCAGTACCAAACACGGGGCCTACACGGGTGAATAAATAAATCTCATAACACAAGCTGCCTTCGGACCTCTCAAGAGATTCTGCCCACCCCGCTGCTGCCCTTTATTCGTGACCAGAATCCCAGCACCACCGCATGAAAGCCAGCCCAGGGCAGTGGCACCTGATGGAGACGTCTGTCGGCCTCCCCCACGCACACTGCCCACCTACACCTGCCCTTCCTCGCTTTCCATTCCCTGACTCCGCACCCAAACTCTTAACAGGCAAGAGTTGGGATAGTGGTTGGAAGTGCAGGCACTGGAACGGGCCTATGTCGGTTCAGTGCTTAGCTCTAGTTTGGGATTTGGGCAAGTTACCAATCCTCTCGGAGCCTTGAGCTCTTTACCTTTAAGACGGGATTGTAATTCCTACCTCATAAGGTTGTGCGAAAGTTAAACAGCTTAACATGTGCAGAGTTGCCTACTTGATACTAAGTGCTCGATGAATATAATAGAAAATGTATAAATTATTAATATCTTTCAACCCCTCTCCGTGGTCTGACAACTCATTTTAGACTCTGCTCTGAGTGTCTCATCTCACCTCCCCAGCAGATTGCTTAAGCAATACATCGCTTCAGTGTAAGCACCAACCATTGCTATTTAGGTAAGAACCACTGGTCCCACCAGCTCCCCCCTCCCACCCTTCCAAGCAAGCACCCCTGCCTGGCAAGCAAACTCCACACGAGAAAAGATGCAGACAATCAATCAGTGTGGTGTCACGGAGCATCTTCAATAAGACTAATAATAATGGTGCCTTCAATAAGAGAATGTAAATTGGACAGTAGGCAGCAAATATTCCCCTACAAACTTCTGCATGCAGAGCATTTATGCTCAACCTCACTTGCCTATAGTTTCCTGATGTATAAATGCGACTGTTGGGGAAAACCTTTCTGGTTCCTAAGCTTTCTGCATTATATGACTGTTAAAAATCTGGTGAAAGCTCCCTTTGAATCTGTAGTACAGGCCCTGGATTAAGAAGCCTTGGGCCAGATGATTTCTGACACATAGGAAGCAGGTTAAGAAAATAAGATAATAGAGAGAGACATGGCTTTCATCTGATATGCACTGTTACATCCATGCTGACTGTTAAAATCTTGAAATACTTCTGTTCTGGGTAGTAAATGGCATCTGTCCCAAAGCCCTCCCACCTCTGTGTCCCTGCTAGTCTGGACCTTCTGGTTCCTGCCCCAGACCCTAAAGATATCCTCATCATCTAGCAATTAATGGAACCAAAGGGGGGTCTTTGAGGCCCTGTGCTAACTTTACGGCCAGGAACCATTTGATCAATTAGTGCCCACTGTTTTCAGGACCATTCCTAGTATATGCTAAATCTTCAAAGAATGGTGCGACAATGGCTTAGGAGATCAGAGGACTCAGAAAAGTTTCATAGAGAAGGTGATATCGGAACTAGGCTTTGAATGTGGTATATGATATAGCTAACACGGAGGGAGGAGTCCTTCCAGAAACAGGGAGACTCAAAGGAGGCAAAGCATGAAGCGGGTTCAGTGGACAGGAAGGACACTAGTTTGGGCAACTAGATAATATTCATCAGGAACAAAAATGGAAAAGCAGGGAGGGACCAATGGGCCAAGGACCTTAAATGGCCAAGCTAGTTTGGACTTTGTCCTCCAACACAGAACCAGGCTTATCCTAAATGGGATGAAGGGCTAGACTCTTAGCTAGGATATTCCCACTAATCTAACCACACCATATCATTCTAAAACCTCAGAGAGTGAAATGAAAAATTCGGAAAATAAAGGGAAATATACTATAACCACAGATTATCATAAAGTCCGGAGGCTTTGAATTTTGTCCTGACTCTACCTCATTCAACAGCTCAGAGTTTCCAAGGCCTTTGCCAGCTCCAAAGTTATTTGATATTAAGATAGAGAATTTGGGTTCCTGTGTATCTTTCTCCCTTAAAATTTTTAGATTCGGAGGTCCACACAGGGAGTTCTTGGACTAGTGCACCAACGATCAACCACAATCACCACATTTGTTGTATTTTTCTTTCGTAGCTTCTCCCTTAGGTCATTAAAAATTTCCAATTCAAGCAGCCACTTGAGAATTCCATTCGTACCTCAAAGCAGTTGATAAGAATGCACTGTTACCGGGGACACCTCTCGGTTTGGCTTAGTACTGAGTTTTTGGCACAATCGCTATGAGCTGGAAAAAAGTAAAAAATATTACTAGATGGAGCTGTGCCTTCCATATGTTCCTTATTTCCATTCAAATGGCTCTAGATTGGAAAGAGAGGTAAAGATAGGGGAGGGGGGTGGTTAGGGAAAGAGAGGACAGAAAAAGAGAACAGGAGAGAAAGAGAAGGAAAACAAAATAAAACCAAAGTGTTGCATAAACATTTGCTGGCAGCTTAAGACATAAATAGACCCTAGGGGTCTTATGCTCATGAACCTGCATTAAGCTGACACTTCGAGCCAGTCGCCACGAAGGTTCCTGCCTGCAAGGGTAGGGTGTTGCAGCACTCCAGGCCGAGAGGCAGGTAGACTAGCAGCACAGTGGAGTCTGGGGGTGACAGCCACCAGTCTCAGAGATGGCCAGGGGAACAGTGTGCAGGGATCTCTAGCTATCAGCTGCCGCCAAACCACACCCCTCCCCCCCCACACACACACACGCAACTCAAGATCACTAGGCAACTGCTTCTTTCAAAAGCCCCACCCTGGCTAGAACGTCAGTTCACCAAGTCAACAGCGGGCTAGGGTCCTGGGGGCTAAAACCCAATCAAAATGGCAGGGACAGAAATCCGGAGAGTAAGAGCAAGTTCTGATGCATCCAGAAGATGGTGGCAATGAAACTCAAGAACCTGAAATCTGTCTTCATGGTGCCAGATACGAGTGATAAATCCAAGAGCTCAGAGGCAAAGAGCATCAGTAGCAGAGGGAGAAGCAAAAACAGAAGTGAAGTACCCCTGACCTAAAGAACTGTCCCCACCAGGACTGCAAGTGCCCAGGCTGCTTGTGATCCAGTTTCAACTATGAAATGGAGGTGGGAAGAGCAGCCAGGTGCCAGCTCATAAGCTGAGGCGCATATTAAGCAGATTAACCTCTTCCTCCCTTGCTAGGAATGTCAACACATTCACATCTATCTGTCCATGTACACACACGCGCACACACAATCTGCAACTTGGCACCTCTATCTTAAGACTGTCATCTCCTCATCTAGAGATGACTCTGGGCTACATGTAGCAAAACATAGACCCTAGGTCTTGACTTAATACCCACCCATTTGGGGACTCTAGAATAGTCTCTTTTCTCTAGCCCTTGGTTATGTCCCACAGTCAAACTACGGCTTATGTGAGCTAAACTTCTGGTGGTTTGGAGGAGAAAGTGAGGGAATGAGTTGTGACAGTGCTTTGGAAAAGCATATATGTTATATCAATGTAAGAGATCCTATTATTAAAACAGCTTTGCAGGCTACTTAGTTTTTAGTTTTCTTTCAAAGCCAGACTTATCCCAAGACCAAAGCCAGTGACAGCTCATTTATGATTATAGTCAAAACGTGACTTTTGATTATTCCTAGATCAGCTCACCCTGACTTGCTTCAAGTCCTTCTCCCAACCTAAGTAGTTTTATCCTAGAGTTGCCAGAAAAGAATGCAAGACATCCAGTTAATGTGAATTTAAGATAAACACCAAATAACTTTTTAGTAGATCCTAAATCACGCATGGGACATACTAATACTAAAAATGTACCCCTTGTTTATCTTAATCTCAAGCTTAAATGCACTCTATATTTTTATTTGCTGGATCTGGCAACCCTATTTTATTCATACACCGACATCTTATCTTCTCCTGAACCCAACAGTATTATTCAATATAGTAATGATGTTGGCCAACCTTATGACAGAAGTGAGACATTAGTTGCCAATTTCATTCTTCTTGAAAACACCGAGTATCTTTTTATTTATGTATTTATTTTATAAATACATTTCAACCTTTTTTTCATAAAAAGTCTGTAAAAGCAAAAAGCTCAGAGATTAGAATGCCTAGTTCCCAGTCCCTTTCTCTTCCTCGTACCCATGTTGCAGCCTAGCCTCTCTAAATAACAGAAGACTAAACATAAGAGACTCTTTTTTTTTAATATGAAATTTATTGTCAAATTGGTTTCCATACAACACCCAGTGCTCATCCCAACAGGTGCCTCCTCAATGCCCATCAGCCACTTTCCCCTCTCTCCCACCCCCCATCAACTCTCAGTTTATTCTCAGTTTTCAAGAGTCTCTTATGGCTTGGCTCCTTCCCTCTCTAACTTTTTTTTTTCCTTCCCCTCCCCTCTTAAATTTCTGTTAACTTTCTTCTATTAAGTTTCTCAGGATCCACATAAGAGTGAAAACATGTGGTATCTGTCTTTCTCTGTATGACTTATTTCACTTAGCATAAGACTCTCCAGTTCCATCCACGTTGCTACCAAAGGCCATATTTCATTCTTTCTCATTGCCAAGTAGTATTCCAGTGTATATATAAACCACAACTTCTTTATCCAGTCATCAGTTGATGGACATTTAGGCTCTTCCCATAGTTTGGTTATTGTTAAAAGTGCTGCTATAAACATTGGGGTACAAGTGCCCCTATGCATCAGCACTCCTGTATCCCTTGGGTAAATTCCTAGCAGTGCTACTGCTGGGTCATAGGGTAGGTCTATTTTTAATTTTTTGAGGAACCTCCACACTGTTTTCCAGAGTGGCTGTACCAGTTTGCATTCCCACCAACAATGCAAGAGGTTTCCCGTTTCTCCACATCCTCTCCAGCATCTATAGTCTTCTGATTTGTTCATTTTAGCCACTCTAACTGGCGTGAGGTGGTATCTCAGTGTGGTTTTGATTTGTAAATAAGAGACTCTTAAATACAGAGAGCACACTGAGGGTTGCTGGACAGGAGGTGGGGGGGGGGGATGGTTTAAATGGGTGATGGGCACTAAGGAGGGCACTTGTTGGGATGAGCACTGGCTGTTATATGCAAGTGATGAATCACTAAATTCTACTCCTGAAACCATTACTATACTATGTGTTAATTAGCTTAGATGTAAAATAAATAAATAAATAAATAAATAAACAAACAGAGGCACCTGGGTGGCTTAGTCAGTTGAGCACCCAACTTCAACTCAGGGCATGATCTCATGGTTCATGAGTTCAAGCCCCACTCAGGCTCACTGCTCTCAGCACGAAGCCCACTTTTCATCTTCTATGCCCCTCTCTCTGCCCCTCCCTTGCTTGCGCCCTCTAAAAACTAAATGAACTTTTAAAAAATAATAATAACAGGAGACTAATCTCAAAGTGAAACGAAAACGAAAGAAACCCTCCCCTGTCACCAGCACCAACTTCAGTCCTGGCCTCACATTAGATCAGGGAGACTTAAAGGCCAAGATACTGGTGCTCCACCTCAGATGCACGTCAGAATCATGGAAACATCAAAAAATTCAGATGCTGAGGTCACAATTATACCACAGTCACTTGGGGTGGTGCTCACAAATCGGTATTTTCCAAAGCTCCTCATGTGATTCTAATGAGGACCTACCACAGAAAACCACTGCCTCAGCCGTTCTATCTCATTTTTACGCCCAGTGCAATCCCCTTAGGAAGCCTTAGGAAGCTATAGGAATCGGGTGGTTGAGGAAGGAGAGTAAGGCAGCAAAAAGAAATAAGATCTGGTTGTGCTCTGTCCTCAAGTGCTGAATCTGGACTTGGTCTTGCTTCTGTTTTACTTTGCCTGCGGCCACCTTTGCCCTGGAGCAAATACATCACCCGAAGCCTCTTACCAATATTAGCAATTAGATTTAAAAGATGAGATGAAAATGCGAATAATAACAAACGCTTTTAGAATTTATGACATGTTTTATCCTCACAGTCAGGCCTGTAAGGTCACCCCCACAGTACAGACAGGAAAACTGAGGCTCATGAAGTCTGAGTGGCTGAACCAAGGTCACCCATTGTGTCAGTGATCCAGTTAGAGCCAAGGTCAGGCTGTTTCTATGACACAACAATGTATCACCACATACAGCCGCTTAGGGTGTGCACTGACCAATTCCAAGGAGCATCATTCACCGTACTATGATACGAATGGTGTCTCTGAAATAAAACCAAAGACAATCTAATATGTCGCCAAAAACTGCTGCTCCTCCCAAGTTATCAGAAACCATTGATGCAAGTACCGATGATTAGAGGTCTACAAAAAGGAACTTGGTTTGGGAACAGTCTCCTTGAACCAGGTAGCAAATCCACACGTTTTTCTGGCCCCACCAAAAAGGATGAATGGGGGCACCGGAGAGGCAGTGAGAGCAAGGGTCAAAGACAAAGAGCAACCTCCCATGGCTGCTTCATGCCCAGCATTGTCCAAATTCTCCCTACTCGAGTTCTGTTCCTCCCTCAGAGCAGCTCCTAACATTTCATCTCAGCATTTTCATTGTGGCAATTCTAGCCAAACGCCTGGAACTTATTTTGTACCCACACCCATTCCCTCACTCCCTCACACATAGTAAAAGTCAAGATGTCCTGACATTTCACACCCTAAAGAATGCTCCTATCTCTCCCTGAATGTCCAGCCCTGACCGCACATCACAGTTTGGTCCGACTGTCTGTTCCCTGAGCTGACGGAACGATCTCCCAAGTGGTCTCTGAAGTCAATCTTTGCACTTCGACTTCATGCTCCACACAGCCACCAGGGTAATTGCTCTAAGATGCTAATGTGACGTATCCCTCCCCTGTTTAAAACTCTTCAGTGGTTCTCCCACTACTGACACGTTTGCATGATGTACGAAGCTTTTTATCAGCTGCCTGCCTATTTCTCTAGCCTCACTCTATCACTTCCTACCTTGCCTATTATGCTTTGGCAAAACCAAACTGCCCGTGGTTCCACCTTATGTCATGGGATCCCACACCAATATGCCTTTACTCATGGTGGATCTCTGACCTGAACCCTCCTCTCCCCTCCTACCGTGATTTGTTTATTGTATAACATCTTCCCAGTCTTCAAGGCTCACTCAAGTGTCATTTCCTCCAAGAAGGCTTAATTCAATACCCAGCATGGGTGAAGAGCCTCATTTTTGAGTTCCCATGGCAACTTCTATTATGGTTCTTATTACACTGTACAAAAAGTGCCATTTTTGCCTGTCCACGTGATCTCCCTTAGAGACCACAAACTAGTAACCTGAAGGCTAAATGCAACATCAGATGTTTTTTGTTTGCTTGCAGTATATCTTTTTTAAGTTCTGTGGCATATGCCAACATTTAACGAATGAGCAAAATGATGTTCAACTTTAATCCCAGATAGAGTAACAAAGACCAGATTTAACCTCCCACCTGAAACAAACAGCACCAAACAAAAAAAAACAAAAAAAAAAAAAGGCAAAAGATAGGAAAAGAAGTTTTCAAGAAATTGAACATCAGGTAACGAATCCCTAAAAGATGATCCCTAAAAGATCTTTTAGTGACCCCTAAAAGATGGGAAACAAAGGAGGTAAGCCCTACCATTGCCTCAGTATATTGCCTTGAGAGAATTTCCAGACCATGACATAGAAGGGGGACCTGTACTCAGGCCAGAGGACTCCTTGAACTGAGAAAACTGAGCTGACCAGGGTAGTGAGAATTCACAGTGCAGAATATCTGCAAAGAGAGAGCTATACTGGCAAGGAACTCTGGATATCTGTAGAGGGTCCCCATTGAGCATTCAACAGAATACCAACCAACACATGCTTGTGAAAAGACTACTTGAGTCCCAGGAGAGAACAGTCCAGAAAGCGTAGGGGGGAAAGTTCCCAGGACTTACATAAGTCCAGAAATACTGCCTATTTCCAACAACCATATCAGAAAACCTCATATTCACAGAGCACTGGGTAAGAGTACTCACATGTTAACTCAGTAGTGTGAAATAATAAGCCCTAGAACCAAGTACTGCTCTCGTATCATTTAACAAACTTGAAAAGGAAGACACCGAATGGATCAAAATTACCAGGCATTCAAAGACACCAAAGATATGATGCCTTGTAAGGTGGAAAAACAATCCAGAACTGGGGCGCCTGGGTGGCTCAGTTGGTTAAGCGTCCAACTTCAGCTCAGGTCATGATCTCACGGTCCATACATTTGAGCCCTGCATTGGGCTCTGTGCTGACAGCTCAGAGCCTGGAGCCTGCTTCGGATTCTGCATCTCCCTCTCTCTGCTCCTTCCCCACTCACACTCTGTCTCTGTCTCTTAAAAATGAATAAATGTTGGGGGAAAAAAGTCAAAAAAAAGAAGAGAAAAAAAAAAAACAGTCCAGTCCAGAACTAATACAAATGTTAGAATTGGTTGACAAGGCCATTAAAACAAACATAAAATATAACAGTAGTCCATATGTTCAAAAGTTCAGTAAAGATAGGTAAGTTACAAAAATGACACAAATGTAGTGTTTAGAGACTAAAACTACAATGTCAGAAATGGTAAAATACGATATATGGGATTGATGGCAGATCAGACATTACAGAAAAATAAAGAATTTAAGGACTAAGTAATAGGAACTATACAAAAAAGAAACACAAAGAGGAAAAGGGAAAAGATCATCAACCGGACAAATTTAATGGGGTGAATATACATACTGTGGGAATTTCCAAGGAAGGAAAGGGGATAAAAAAATTTTTGAAAAAATAATGGCCGACAATTGTTTGTTCGTTATTTTCAGCAAGAAAATAAATGAGGAAGCATTGAGTTATAACCAAGATATGCATGAATCTGTACTGAATTAATAAATAAATGAGTAGATAAATGGGAGACAATCGATAAATCACAGAAGAGCTCCAAATTATTTATGGAGATATTCTGCTCTGAAGGGGTGGGGAGGCATCTAACTTTAAAGCGGAGAAACCTGACAAATGCTATCCCAGCCTGGTGAGATAACTCCTCCCCCTCCTCTCTCTCTCAAAAATAACTAAACATTATAAAAAAAAAAAAAAAAAACCCTAAGAAAATGCGAATTAAATATGGATTTTAGTCAACAGCATATCAATATTAGTTCATTATGATTCCTGTACCATACTCACAGTAGATATTAATAATAGGGAAAAACGGGTGTGGCATACATGGGAACTCTGTACTATATTTGTAATTTTTCTATAAATCTAAAACTCTTCTAAAATAAACAGATATCAGCAGATTTCTCTTAGAAAAAAAAAAGCAGGCAGGAACACAGCAGAGGCACCTCTTTAAAGAAATGGAATAAGGAGGGCACCTTTTGGGATGAGCACTGGGTGTTGTATGGAAACCAATTTGACAATAAATTTCAAAAAAAAAAAAAAAAAGAAATGGAATAAAGGGTGGCTGGGAAGATAGCAGAGCGGAAGGACCCTAAGGTCACTTCGTCCCATGGATACAACAAGATAACACTCACATCGGTGTAAATCGTCCAGAAAATGGCCCAAAGGCTGGCAGAACAAACTCCACAAGGTAGAGAAGAGGCCACATGGAAGAAGGTAATAAGGGTGACATGGCCTGGGAGCAAAACGGACTGGGGCCATTCGCAGTGGGGAGGGAGTCAGTAGCATGAAGAAGGACGGAAAACAGACTTCCACACCAGGGAGCCCATGAACAGGGAGGATGAATCCTTGCAATATTTGCCTTTGAACGTGACAGGGGCTGAATTTTGTGAGTTCTTACCACCAGTGAGTCTGAAAGACTGGCATTTTAAAAATTGGTAGGTTCACCGCTGGGAGAGCCCCCAGGGTGCTAGGAAGCTGGGTCCTCACCCTTAAAGAGACAGCACGACAAATACCTCATGCAGATATAGCACAAAACCAGCAGTTTGAAAAACACCAGGGACAGACGGGAGGGAGAGTGGTTTGCTCATCTCAGAGCACAGACCAGAGAGACAGGGATCACTGGGAGACCCTCTCCATGAACAGAGGAGCTGGAAAGTCCCATTTCCCTCCCCCACCCACTAATATAAACAATGGCCACCTGCGGGAACCAGCACAGCACCTACACCCATTACCCAGCCTGCTTACACCAAGCCCCACACCCCTGCGCTTCAGCTAAACCACCCTTCTCAGCCACACTCACTTGAGTCGCTGCACTGTGGGCATCTCCCACTGAAAACCAGCCTGAGCCCCACCAACAGCACATCTCCTGACCCGCACATTTTGCAAGACCTCAGCTCCTTTAGCAGTGGGGGCAAAGGGCAGGCATCATATGACAAGCAGACCACCTACACACCTTGATAAAATGCACCCCACCCCTGCTGGGGACAAAACACTGCTTACAATAGGCAAAAAGAGCCTCCGTTGATAACCAGACTGAAGAAAAAAGAGGCCAAGAATCAATATCAGGGCACATGCTACACACATAGGAGATACTCCGTAAAGCACCAGGCCCTGAAGAACGGGGTACACTGAACTGCAGGGCACTCCTGGACCCCATCTTCATAATGCTATTACTGTTGAAAGCAAGAGAAATAGCTGACTTTCCTAACACAGAGAAACACAGAAAGTTAAACAAAATGATGAGACAGAGAAATATCTCCCAAATGAAACAACAGGACAAACCACAGCAAGAGACCAAAAAGAAATATGTATAAGTAATATGCCTGCTGGAGAATTTAAAATAATGATCAGAACGATCCTCATTGGGCTTGAGAAAAGAGTGGAGGATGTCACTGAGACCTTTAACACAGAGATAAAAAAGAACCAATCAGAGACCAAGAACTCAATAAGTGAAATTACAAATACACTTGATGGAATAAATAGGAAGCCAGATGAATCAGAGGAATGAATTAATGGTCTCGAAGAGAAAGGAATGGAAAGTAACCAAGCTGAGCAAAAGACAGAAAAAAAAATTATGCGAATTGAGAATACTCTTAGGGAACTCAGTGATGCCATCAAGCATAATAATATTTGCAGCATAGGGGTCTCAGAAGAAGAGAGAAAAAAGGGGACAGAAACTTTGTTTGAAAAAATAATAGCTGAAAACTTCTCTAATCTGGGGAAAGAAACATATATCCAGATCCATTAAGCACAGAATCCACCCAAAAATTCAACACATGGAAGTCCACCCCAAGACACATAGTAATTAACGTGACAAAAAGTAGCTATAAAGAAAAAATTTTAAAGCAGCAAGAGAAAAGAAGTCAGTTACACACGAGGGAAATCCCATAAGACTATCAGAGGATTTTTCACAGAAACTTTATAGGGAGTGACACGAAATATTCAAAGTGCTGAAAAGGAAAAATCTGCAGCCAAGAATACCTTATCCAATAAGACTATCATTCAGAATGAGGAAAGATAAAAAGCTTCTCAAACGAAAACTAAAGGAGTTCCTGGCCACTAAAACAATCCTACAGAAATTTTAAAGTGGACTCTTTGAATCGAAAGGAAAGACTATAAGTGACAGCATAACAAGTAAAAACAACAGAAGCAGTAAAAATAAATATTTCTGGAAATCAGTCAAAACATTCATAAAATAAAAGGATGTAAAATATGACACCATATACCTAAAATATAGAGGGGAGAGGAGTAAAGAATGGGTTTAAACTTAACAATGATCAACTTAATATAAACTGCTATATGCAGAAGATGTTACATACACATCTAATGGTAACCACAAATCAAAAACAAATGAAAATGAAAATACAACAGTGCAAAATCTTTGGGAGGCAGCAAAACTGGTTCTAAGAGGGAAGTTTATAGAAATACAGGGCTACCTCAAGAAGCAAGTAAAATCTCAAATAAACAACCTAACCTTACATGTAAAAGAGCTAGAAAAAGAAGAACAAATAAAACCCAAACCAAGCAAAAGGAAGGATATATTAAAGATCAGAGCAGAAATAAATGATATAGACACACATACATGCACGCACACACACAAATAGAACTGATCAATGAAATCAGGAGCTGGTTCTTTGAAAAGATCAACAAAATTGATAAAACTCTGGCAGGACTCATAAAAAGAGAGAGTACCCAAATACAATCACCAATGAAGGAGGAGAAATAACAACCAACACTACAGAAATACAAACAACTATAACAGAATATTATGAAAACCTCTATGCCAACAAATTGGACAGTTTCCAAGAAATGGATAATTCCTAGAAACAGTTTTAGGAATTCCTAGATAAATTCCTACCAAAACTAAAACAGGAAGGAATAGAAAATTTGAACAGACAAATTACCAGCAACTAAATTGAATCAGTAACAAAAAATCTCTCAAAAAACAAAAGTCCAGAACCAGCAGGCTTCACAGGTGAATTCTACCTGTGAAGAGTAGAAAGAAGTAGAAAGAAGAGAAGTAGAGTAGAAAGAAGAATTACCATGAAAGAAGAAGAGAAGTAGAAAGGAGTAGAAAGAAGAAAGAATTTCTACTTTCTAGAAAGAAATAGAAAGAAGAGTCAATACCTATTTTTCCTAAACTACTCCAAGAAATACGAGAGGAAGGAAAACTTCCAAGTTCATGCTATGAGGCCAGCATCATCCTGATACCAAAACCAAATAAACACACCACAAAAAAAGAGAAGTACAGGCCAATATCTGTCATGAATATAAATTTAAAAAATCCTCAACAAAATTTCAGCAAACTGAATCCAACAATACATTTATAAAAAAATCATACACCACAATCAAATGGAATTTATTCCTGGGATGCAATCGTGGTTCAATATTCACAAAACAATCAACACGATATGTCACATCAAGAGAAAGAATAAAAACCATACGATCATCTCAATAGGTGCAGAAAAAGCATTTGGCAAAGCACAGAATCCATTCATGATAAAACTTCTCTGCAAACTAGGTCTACAGGGAACATCCCTCAACATAATAAAGGCCTTATATGAAAAACCCACAGCCAACATTATACTCAATGGTGAAAAACTGAAAGCTTTTCCCTCAAGGTCAGGAATAAGGCAAGGAGGGCCACTGTCACCACTTTTACATAACAGTACTGGAAATCTTAACCACAGAGATTAGACAACGTAAAGAAATAGAAGACATCCAAATTGGCAAAGAAGAAGTAAAACTTTATTTGCAAAGGACTTGACACTGTCAAGTATAGAAAACCCCGAAGACTCCACCAAAACACTATAGAAATGATAAATGAGGGGTGCCTGTGTGGCTCGGTTTGTTAAGCGTCCGACTTCAGCTCAGGTCATTGATCTCACGGATTGCGGGTTCAAGCCCCGCATTGGACTCTGTGCTGACAGCTGGAACCTGCTTCAGATTCTGTGTCTCCCTCCCCCTCTGCCCCTCCCCGACTCGTGCTTCTGTACAGAAGTCTATATACGCTATATGCAGTCCTATACACAAATAATGAAGCAACAGGGAGTTAAATTAGGAAAATGCTCCCATTTACAAATGCACCAAAAACAACCATATGTATGTATATATGTATGTATAAATATATATGTATATATATTTGTATATATGTATATATATTCCATTATATTTATGTGGCTGAATAAATACGTATATATTTCCTATATATATACTATATATATAGTATGTATATATATATAGTATATATATATATATACATACTATATATAATATATATATACTATATATACTATACTATATAGTATACAGTATATATAGTATAGAATAGTATAGTATAGAAAATATATATATAGTATATATACTATACTATATACTATATATATAGTATATATACTATATATACTATATATATATACTATATACTATATATATACTATATATAGTATATATATACCATATATTTTTATATATGTATATATATATATAGTATATATATACAGTATATAGTATATATATATATATATACTATATATTTGTATATATGTATATATATTCCATTATATTTATGTGGCTGAATAAATACATATATATTTCCTATATATATATACTATATACTATAGAGTATATATATATATACTATATACTATAGAGTGTATATATATAGTATATATATATAGTATATATGTATATATATATACATATACATATACATACATATACATGTATATGTATATATATATAGTACTATATATAGAGTATATATAGAGAGAGAGTATATATATATATAGATATAGATATAGATATAGATATAGATATATTCCTCCCACAAAAAAACTTCTTTATCCATTCATTTAACAGTGGACACTTGGGCTGCTTACATAATTTGGCTATTGTAGATAATGCTGCAATAAACACAGGTGTGCTTATTTAGGAATAAACTTAACCAAAGAGATGAAAGACCTATACTCTGAAAATTGTAAAACACTGATGAAAGAAGCTGAAGATGACACAAAGAAATGGAAAGACATTCCATACTTATGGGTTGGAAGAACAAATATTGTTAAAATGTTTATACAACCCCTAAAGCAATCTACACATTTCATGCAATCCTTATCTAAATACCAACAGTATTTTTCACAGAACTAGAACAAACTTTGTATGGAACCACAAAAGACCTCAAATAGCCAAAGCAATCATGAAAAAGAGAAAACTGGAGGTATCAAAATTCCAGATTTCAAGTTACATTACAAAGCAGTAGTAATTAAAACAGTATGGTACTGGAACAAAAAAAGACACACAGATCAACAGAACAGAATAGAAAACCTGGAAATAAACCCACAATTATATGGTCAATTAGCCTTCAACAAAGAAGAAATGAATACGCAATGGGGAAAAGACAGTCTATTTAATAAATGATGTTGGGAAAACTGGACAGCAACTTGCAAAAGAATGAAACTGAACCACATTCTTACACCATACACAATAATACATTCAAAATGGATTAAAGACCTAAATATAAGACCTGAAACCACAGAAATCCTTGAAGAGAGCACACACTGTAATCTCTCTGACATTGGCCACAGCAACATTTTTCTAGATATTTCTCATGAGGCAAGGGAAAGAAAAACAAAAATAAACAGTTGGAACTAGACCAAAATAAAAAGCTTCTGCACAGTGAAGTAAACTACCAACAAAACTAAAAGACAACCTATAGAATGGGAGAAGATATTTGCAAATGACGTATCTTATAAAGAGTTAGTATCCAAAATATATAAAGAACTTACACAACTCAACACCCCCCAAAAAAAACACAAATAATCCAATTAAAATGGGCAGAAGATATGAACAGACATGTCTCCAAAGAAGACACCCAGATGGCGAACAGACACATGAAAATATGGTCATCATCACTTGTCATCAGGGAAATGCAAATGAGAACTACAATGAGGTATCACCACATACCTGTCAGAATGGCTAAAATCAAACACCAGAAACAACAAGTGTTGGCAAGGGTAGAAAAAAAGGAACCCTCTTGCACGGCTAGTGGGAATGCTAACTAGTGCAGCCACTGCGGAAAATAGTATGGAGGTTCCTCAAACAGTTAAAAATAAAACTACCTAAAATCCAGTAATCATGCTATTTAACAACAACATAAAAAACCACAAAAACACTAATTTGAAGGGATACATGCACCCCTGTGTTTATTGCAGCATTATCTACAATAGCCAAATTATGTAAGCAGCCCAAGTGTCCACTGTTAGGTGAATGGATAAAGAAGGTTTTTTTTTGGGGGGGGGGGAAATATATATATATATATATATACATATGTATATATATATATATACATATATATACATATATATATGTACATATATATGTACATATGTATACATATATATACATATATATACATATATATACATATATAAATATATAATATATATGTATTTATTCAGCCACAAAAATATGACATATATATACACATATATATGTATGTGTGTATATACATATATATATATAATATAATGAAATATTATTCAGCCACAGCAACAAATGAAATCTTGCCATTTGCAACAACATGGATAGAGCTAGAGACTATAATGCTAAGCAAAATAAGTCAGTCAGAGAAAGGCAAATACCATATGATCTCACTCATATGTGGAATTTAAGAAATAAAACAAAGTAGCAAAGAAAGAAAAGAAATACAACCAAGAAACAGAACCTTACCTATAGAAAACAAACTGATGGTTACCAGAGGGAAAGTGGATAGGGGCAAGGGGAAACAGGGGATGGGGATTAAAAAGTATACTTATCATGATAAAGAAAAGAAAAGTCCTTATTAAAACAAAAAGAACTGGAGGGAAAATATTATCCGCTTAGAATTTTATACCCAGCAAAAATTTCTTTCAAAAACAAAGGTGAACTAAAGATGCTTTCAGACACTGTGAAGTTGAGAAATGATTCATTAGAAGACCATACCACAAGAAATGTTAAAAAAAAAAAAAAAAAAGGTTCAGACAGAAGAAAAGTGTAACTAAAGTATAACTACATGGAAATGTGTATCTCACCGATGGCTAAAGAGCATAACAAACAGTAATTGTATATATAAATGTGTAAGAGTTTATTCTATTTTTCAAATATCTTGAAAGGTAATTCAGTGTTTAAATAAAAATCATGATAATGTATTATGGGTTTAGAATGTATACATAATCAAAAGGGGCTAGAAGAAGAGAGATAAAAAGGTACTATGTAAGGTTCTTATGCATGAAGTGGTATAGTATCACCCAGAGGTAGACTGTGATAAGTTAAAGATGCTTACTTAAGCCTTCGAGCAAACAAAAGTAACAAAATAACAAGTTATAACTGTAAATTATCGAAGGAGATCAAAATAAATCATAAAAAGTCCTCAACTAATCCAAAAGAACATAGAAGTGGGGAAAGGAAATATAGAAGTGGGGAAAGAAAAGATGGGGCAAATACAAAACATACAGCAAAATTATAGACACATCCACAATCACACTGAATATAGTCTAAACACCCTAATTAAAAATCAGTGTCTAATTGATTTTTTAAATGGCTCAACTATATGCTGCCTACATAAATGCAATTTAAGTATAAAGACACAAATATATTAAAATTACAATAATGGAAAAAATATACTTTATGAACATTAAGAGAAAGTTAGGACAAGAAACAGAAAATCAGAAAGTATGTGAAACATGTACAACATTATCAAAAATTTGATCTACCCACCATTTTTAGAAAAATCCACTGAATGACAGTAGAAACACATTCTTTTCAAAGACACAGAAAACATTTTCCAAACAGACAATCTTCTAGGCCACAGAACAAGGCCCAATAAATTCAAAAGGATTCAACTCACATATTTTTGTTCTCTAACAACAATGTAATTAAGTTAGGAATCAATAATAGAATTATCTCTGGAAAAATCTCTAGATATTTGGAAATCAATTAATGTACTTCTAAATAACTCATGTCATAGAATAAATTAAAAAAATAGACTGTATTTTGAACTAAACAAAAGTGAAAACACAGCATATCAAAGCTTGTTGGATATACTCCAGAGAAATTAAAATGTATGTATACATATAAACCTGCACACAAATGTCCATAGCAGCTTCATTTATGATCTCCAATAACTGGAAATAACCCAAATGTCCTCTAACAGATGAATGGTTAAAACTGTGGTAGATCTAGGGGCGCCTGGATGGCTCAGTTGGTTAAGCATCCTGCTCAATTTCAGCTCAGGTCTTGATCCCAGGGCGGTGGGATCGAGCCTCACATCGGGCTCCAAGCTGGGCATGGAGCCTGCTTGAGATTCCTTTCTCTCTGCCTCTGCCCCTCTCCCCAGCTCGCGCTTTTCTCTCGATCTAAAATTTAAAAAATAAATAAAAAAGAAACTATAAAAAAAAAAAAAAACCACACTGTTACATCTATACCAGTGATGAAAAAGGACAAGCTGAAAGCTAAGTGAGCAAGCAGGTGAATGAGGAATCTCCAGGTCCTTATTCCCCCATGAAATATCAAATAAACAACAACATAGAGACCAAGGTAGCTTTGTCTAGAAGCCAGTTAAGAAGTTGCATCAATTGAGCAAATGCCTAACCAATGCCGAATGGCAACAGGGAAAGTGGACATCCTTGTTTTGTTTCTAGTATTTGGCGAAAAGGGTTCAGTCTTTCACCTTTGGGTATCATCTCAGCTACAGGCTATTTATAAATACCCTTTATTATCCTGAGGAAGTTTCTATTTTTAATTTTCTGAGAGTTTTCATCACAAAATGGTGTTGGATTTTGTCAAATGCCTTTTCTGTGTCAGTTGAGATGGTAATGTGGATTTTTTTTTCCTTTGTCCAATTAATTGTTTTATTAATTATGGTGAACCACCCTTGCATTCCTGCAAGGTCCCACTTGGTCATGATTATTGCTGTTAAATTCAATTTGATAATCCCTTTTATTGCTGTTAAATTCAATTTGCTAATATTTCCTTGAGGATATTTACATCTATATTCATAATGAATATGGACCTGTAATTTTCTTTTCTTACGACGTTCTTCATCTGGTATTGGATTCAATGAGAGTAATGCTAGCCACACAGAATGAATCAGGAAGTATTCTTGCTTCTTCAGTTTTTTGGAAGAGTTTCCGAACGATCTGTGTTAATACTTTCAATGTTTGGTAGAATTCACTTGTGAAGCCATCTGGTCCAGAACTTTTCTTTCCTGGGAGGTTTTGGATTACTGATTCAATCTCTCTGTTATGCATCTGATGAAATTTGCTACTTCTTGAGTTAGTTAATTTATGTGACTCAAGGAATCTGTCCATGTTTCTTCTAGGTTATCTAATTTGTTGGCATGCAACTGTTCACAGTATTCTCTTATAATCTCTAACCTCTGTCAGAGCAGTTGTAACATTTCCAGTTTCATTTTTATTTGGGTTATTTGTGCCTTCTCTTTTTTCATTGTCAGTCTAGCTAAAAGTTTGTAAATTTTGTTGCTCTTTTCAGAGAACCATCTTCTGACTTTATTGATTTTCTCTATTGTCTATTTATCTCTGCCCTATTTTTTAAATTATTTTCTTTCTTCTGCCAGGCTTAGGTTTAATTTGCTCTTTCTTTTTCTAGCTCATTAAGGTATAAAATTAAGCAATTGATTTGAGATCTTTCTTCTTCTTTAACATAGGCATTTACAGATAAAAATTTCCCTGCGAGCATTGCTATACTGCCTGCCATATGTGTTTGTATGCTATGTTTTCATTTTCATTCACCTTTAAGTATTTTCTAATTTCCCTTTTGATCTCTTCTTTGAAACATTGGTTGTTTAAGAGTGTGTCATTTAGGGATACGTTCTCGTTGTTTTATTATGTAGTTCAAGTTCTCTATTTTCTTACCCATCTTTTGTCTGGTTGATTTGTCCATTGTTGACAACGGGGAATTAAAGCTTCCGGCTCTTATTGTAGAACTACCTATTTCTCTTTTCAATTTTGCCAATTCTTCCTTCCCATACTTTGAGACTGTTACTAGGCGTGTAAATGTTTGTAATTGTTATATCGTCATACTGAAACGTTTTTTAATAAACAGTATCCTTCTCTGTCTCTTGAACCTTTTTGCTCTTAAGATCTATTTTCTCTGGTTTGAGTATAACCACTCCAGCCCTCTCTTGGTTACCCTTTGTATAGAACATGTTTACCGTCCTTTCATTTTCAACCTGTTTTTTTTTTCTTTTTAATTTGGATGGAAAGTAAGTCTCTTGCAGATAGCATGCAGTTGAATCATATTTTTTTATCCATTCTGCCAATCACTGTATTTTGATTGGAGGATTTACATCCCTTTACCTTGAAATTACTGACAAAGAGATACTTCCGCCCTTTTGCCTATGCTTTCTATATGCCTTAGAGCTTTTTTGTGCCTCACCTCCTCCATTACCGCCTTCTTTTGTGTTTAGTTCATTTTTTGTAGTGAAACATTAGGGTTCCCTCTTCATTTTCTTATGCATATTCTAGAGATATTTTCTTTGTGATTACCATTCAACATCTTAGACTTATAACACTGTAACTTAAATTTATACCACCTTCACTTCAATAGTATTCAAAAGCCGTGTTCCTGTACATCTCTGTCTCCATCTTTCTGTTATTGATGTCAGAGATGGCATCCGTATACATTATGTGCCCAATAACAACAATTAAAAATTTCACGCGTTCGTCTCTTAAATCATGTTCCAAGTGAAAAGTGGGGTTACAAAACAAAACTATAATAATACTAGATTTTATAATTTCCCATGCGTTTACCTTTGCCATGGGTCTTAATTTCTTCACATGGTTTCAAGTTACTATCTGGTTTCCTTTCATTTCAATCTGAAGAAGACCCTTTGGCATTTTTGCAAGGCAGGTATAATGGTAATGAACTCCTTCAAATTTTGTTTAGCCAGGAATGTCTTTGTCTGGAAATTCATCCCTCATTTCTGAAGGATAGCCTTACCAGATATAGACCTCTCAGTTGAGTTTTTTAGTACTTTGAACATAACAACCCACTACATTCTGGCTTCCAACATTTCTGATAAGAATGTGGCTGATAACCTTATTGAGGACCCATTGCATTTCCTGAATCACTTCCCTCTTGGTGATGTGAAGGTTCTCCCTTTGTCTTTGACTTTTGACAGTTTGATTACAATGTCTCCCACAGTGTGTCTCTTGGAGTTTATTCTACTTGGTGTTAACAAGATTCTTGGATTTGTAGACTATGTCTTGTGTCAAATTTAGGGAGTTTTCAGCCATTAGTCCTTCAAATATTCTTTCTGCTACTTTCTCTCTCTGTCTTTTCTTCCTGGAATTCCCATAATGTGCTTATCGATCCATCGATGATGTTCCATAGGACCCTTAGGCTCTCTGTTCACTTTTCTTCATTCTTTTTTTCTTTTTGTTCCTCAGAACTTGGTAATTTCAATTGCTCTTTCAATGCAGTGATTCTTTCTTTTGCCTATTCATACCTCCTTTTGACTCCTCCATTGTACTTTTCATTTCAGTTATTGTACTTTTCAGCTCCAGAATTCCCTTTGGTTCCTTATCTGTAATTTCTATCTCCTAATTAATATTCTCATTTTATTCACACACTGTTTTCCTATCTCTATCCATGCCTTCCTTTAGCTCTTTGAACACCTGTAAGAGTCATCTGAACATCTTCATCTAGTAAGTTCTGAGATCTGGGCTTTCTTAGGTATTTTTTTTTTTTTTGTCAGTTTGTTTTGTTCCTTTGAATGGATCATACTTTCCTGTTTCTTTGTATGCCTTATGATGTTTTGTTGGAAAGTGAACAATTCAATGTCATAAACTGGTAACTCTGATAATCTGATTCTCCTCTCCCAGCATTTGCTGTTTTTCTGTTTATTATAAGGTGCCTCTATGCCAGGATAAGCCTAAGATGAAAGCTTAAGGTCTTCTCAGGTCTTTTCTGAGGTTGTATATTTCCATGGGCATATGTGATGGCTTCTAAGTTTCTCTAAATGCAATTGTTTTTGAATGTCCGAAAGAAGAGGGGAAGCCCTTTAAATACCCTGGAAGTCACTGTAGCACATGGGGTCAGAACAATGGCAGCCAATCTCCATACTCATGCTTCAGTGATCAGAGCAGCAAGCCACAACCAGAATACAGAGCTCGAGCACTTGGAAGACAAGGTCCTTATTACCTTACTATAGCAAGTAGCACCACAAGCACAGGCTGCCATTCCCACAACTACCTGCCACAGGGTTGGGGGTAAGGGAGTAGGCAGCCACACTGTACTGATGGCTGAAATGCACCAAAGTTAACTGCAATTTGCCAGCCAAACTGTATCCTAAAAAGTCGCAAATAGAGCTCTGAAATATTTACTTCAGATAGATCCTGCCATTGCTATTGTTGTCCAGGTGGAGACACAGATTCCTGGTACTTCCTACTCCATTATCTTCCCTCACATCACTCCTAGAGGGAAACTGCTACCACTAAGTGCCTAGGCTGGAAAAGAGAAGTGTCTCAACTCAATGACTTTAGCTTCCACCTTAAGAAACAAACAACAACAGGGGCACTTGGGTGGCTTAGTCGGTTAAGCGGCCAACTTCAGCTCAGGTCATGATCTCACAGTTCATGGGTTCAAGCCCCGCATCGGGCTCTGTGCTGACGGCTCAGAGCCTGGAGCCTGCTTCAGATCCTGTGTCTCCCCCCCTCTCTGCCCCTCCCCTGGTCGCATTCTGTCTCTCAAAAATAAATAAACATTAAAAAAAAAAAAAAAAGAAAGAAAGAAAGAAAGAATTTAAAGAAACAACAACACAACAAAAAAGAGCAAATTGACTTCAAAGTAAGCAGATCAAAAGAAATCACAAAGATCGAAGCAGACAACAATGAAATAGAATATTGCACCAAATCAATAAATAAAAGCTAGCTATTTGAAAGAAACAGCACAAATAATAAAACTCTAGACAAAATGATCGGGGGTTGGGGTGTGTGTGAAATGGAGGCCATACAAAATTACCAATATCAGGTATGAGTGAGTTGATTCTATACATATGAAATTTGAAAACGTGGATAATGGACGAATCTCTGAAGACAAAACTATTAAAGCTTACTCAAGAAGAAATAGTTAACCTGACTACCTCTATGTCTAACAAAAAGATAATTTTTAATTAAAAACCTTCTCAAAAAGAAAATTCCAGGCCTAGATAATGATACTACTTAATTCTCCCAAATATTTAATAAAGAAGTAATACCAATTCTACACAAACTCTTCCAACAAATGAAAGAGAAGGGAATACTCCCAATGCATTCTAAGAGGCCACATAACCCTAATAACAAAGCTGGACAAAAACATTACAAAAAAGGAAATCTACAGACCAATATTCTTCACGAACATAGATGCAAAATTCTAATACTAACTTTAGTCATTCCAATAATATATAAAAATGATAACACATCTTGACCAACTGGAGTTTTTAAAATTCAAAAATCAATCTCTTCAATTCACCATATTAACAAAATAAAAAATGCAAATCACATGATTATCTCAAAAGACAAATAAAAGGCATTTGTCAAAATCTAACATCAATTCCTCAAAAAGAAAAAAAAAACACCTCTTAAAACACTGTTTACAGGAACCTGATAAAGGGCACCTAAAAATTCCCGTAGTTAACATCTAACTTAAGGATGAAAAACTAAACACTTTATACCTAAAGATAAAAATCAAGGCAAAGATTTCTGCTTTCACTATGTCTACTCATTATTATATACAAGATTCCAGCCAGTGCAATCAGGCAAGAAAAGAGAAATAATGGATACCTGGGTGGCTCAGTCAGTTGGCATCCAACTCTCAATGTTGGCTCAGGTCATGCTCTCACCATCATGAGATTGAGCCCCTGCACTGGGCTCCAACCTTGGCATGGAGCCTGCTTAAGATTCTTTCTCCCTCTGCCTCTCCCCTGCTTGAGTGCTCTCTCTCTCTCTCTCTCTCTCTCATAAATAAATAAATAAATAAATAAATAAATAAATAAATATTTTTTTAAAAAAGAAAAGAGAAATAAAAGGTATCCAGATTGGGGTGGAGGAGAAGGTACAGTTGCCTTTACTGGTTGATAATATAATCATCTACGTAGAAAATCCTATGGATCCTAACAAAATGAAATAAAAAGTGACTAGATCTGACAGGTGAGTTTAGCAAGGATGCAAGATACAAATCAATTGAAAAAAATGCACTGTATTTCTATATACTATATATAGTATGGAATACTTAGAGATTTAAAAACTATCAAATGCCATTTACAACAGCATCAAAATTTTGGGGGATGCCTCACTGGCTCAGTCAGTAGAGCATGTGACCCTTGATCACGGGTTTGTAATTCCAAGCCCCACATTAGGAGGAGAGTTTACTTAAAAATATAAACAAATAAAATTGTTAAAAGAATAGCATCAAAATTATTAAAATACTTGGAGAAAATCTGATGAGATACGTAAGACCTGTACACTAAAAACTATAAAATTTTGATGACAGATAATGATGACCTAAATAAATGGAGAGATACACTTTATCCATGGGTCAGAAGACTCAATATTGTTAGGATGTGATTTCTCCCCCAAATTCATATGTAGAATCAGTGAAACTCAAATCAAAATTTTAGTGGATTTTTGTTGAAACTGATGAATGACTCAAAAAGTCTTACAGAAATGCAAAGGATCTAGAAGAGTCAAAACAATAGCCTGGGGTTTTCTTTTTGAGAATCAGGTTTTAATTACAAATTAAATTTCTTTGTTAGACAGAGCTAGTCAAGTTCATGATTTCTTCCTGAATAAGCTTTGGTAGTTCATGTCTTTTAAGGAATCTGTCCATTTCAAGTTGTCAATTTATTACCTGTAGAACTAACTCTCTCTGCGCCTCCCCTGATCGCACTCTGTCTCTCAAAAATAAATAAACATTTTTAAAAAATGGTAATTTTGTACCTCTTCCATTTTTCATGGTAATTTTGTACCTCTTCCATTTTTCATGGTAATTTTGTACTTCTTCCACTTTTCCCTTATCAGTCTGAGTAAAGGTTCATCAATTTCATCCTTTCAAAGAACCAGTTTTGGAAATTAAGAATAACGTTGAAGGACTATAACTAAATAATTTCAAGACAGTACAAGGCAAATAAGATGGTATAACACTGAGGTAAAGATAGACAAATAGATCTATAATACAAGAGTCTAGAAATAGGCCGACATTATCTTCAGACAATTAAATTTTGACAAAGACACAAACAACAGTTCCGTTAGGGAAGAATAGCCTTTTCACCAAATTGTGCTGAAGCAATTATATATCCACATGCAAAAAAAAGAAGAAGAAAGAACTTCAATAAATAATCTCAAACCAATACAAAAGACGAATCACAAATTTAAAATATAAAACCTACAGTTATAACACTTCCAGAAGAGACCATAGGAGAATATCTTTGGCACATTAGGTTAGGCAAAGATTTCTTATTTACAAGAAGATTACACAAAAAAGGAAAAATTGATAAATTACATGTAAAAGAAAAAAACTGAAAACTCCATCTAAATTTTTAAAAATGCGTATATCCATAATATTTTCTATATGTTATGATGTTTTGACATTTTGAGGAGTCTCGTTGGCTGAGAAGAGACCACCCCCCTCCCAGGGCTAACGGATTTCTAAGATAGCAAACAACTTGTCAATGAACCTATCTTTCATATACAAAGCCATCAATCCCAAACCCACCTGCCTCCCATATTTAATACCAAGCCAGTATTTCTCCTGCCCTGAATCAACCTACAGTCAGATACCAGGTAAGTAAGGACATTTGCCATGCCCCAAAGCCTGCCAGAATTATTCAAACTAGCCAACTGTAAGCTGTTTACCCTGCCTCGGCTTTCCCATGGAAACCCCAATAAACGCTGTGGCCTATGCCTCTCCCTTGTTTCTTATTGCCTCCCACCAACACCAGTGCTTCCCCATGGGACCCTGCACATGTGCTGTGCCTCTCGTCTCCGGGGGGCCTGGGAGTAATATTAAACTTCTATTTCTTTTTTTTTTTTTTTTTTTTTTTATTTTTGGGACAGAGAGAGACAGAGCATGAACGGCGGAGGGGCAGAGAGAGAGGGAGACACAGAATCGGAAACAGGCTCCAGGCTCCGAGCCATCAGCCCAGAGCCTGACGCGGGGCTCGAACTCACTGACCGCGAGATCGTGACCTGGCTGAAGTCGGACGCTTAACAGACTGCGCCACCCAGGCGCCCCTAAACTTCTATTTCAATGGCATTGACTTCTCCATGTTGTCACTCTGGCTTTATAAATTAAGGCGTGGGCATTAATCAACCTGCTTTTCAAAAGACCCTGTTAAGAAAATGAAAAGAACCACCACAGTGAGGAAATATTTGCAAAGCGTATATGGACAAAAAAGCTTGCATCAAAAATAGATAATAGGGGCTTCCTGGGTGGCTCAGTCAGTTAAGCGTCTGACTCTTGATTTTGGCTCATGTCATGGTCTCACAGGTGTGAGAGGCAGCCCCTCAGGCAGGTTCCATGCTGGGCATGGAGCCTGCTTAAGATTCTTTCTCTCCTCGCCCTCTGCCCCTCCCCCACTCATACTCACTCTCAAAATAAAATAATACATCGATAAAAGAACATAAGAATATGTAATGTATATCATCTTATTACTATATATATATATATATATATATATACGTATATATATACGGTATATGTATATACCATACATATGTGTGTGTGTATACACTCACATGGTATATATGTATATACCATATATATATATGTATGCACATGGTACATATGTATATACCATGTATATATGTGTATACACATGGTATATATGTATATACCATATATATGTGTGTATATATATGGTATATATATATATGTATACACACACACACACACACACACACACACACACACTCTTACAACTCTCCAAACTCAGCAAGAAAATAATTCAATAAAACAGTGGACAAAAGATTTGAATAGACATTTCACCAAAGTAGATATATAGAGGGCAAATGAACACATGAAAAGATGCTCAATATCATTAATGATTAAGGAAATGCAAATTAAAACTACGGAAGATATCACTATACAGCCACGAGATTAGCAACAATTCAAAACACTGACCATACTAAGCACCACAAGGTTCTCACAGTAAATACCCAGAAAAAAAAATCCCCTCAGGTTTCCAGCAGTGGGGAGGGGAAAAGAACCATTTTTAAACATGCCCGTGTATACTTCCTAACAAGCCCTGCCCTCAGGAGAAATTATTAACTGCAGCCTAAAGTGCTGGAGCATTATCAGAGCCTAACTGACCTAGAGGAAGAGAAATAGCCAACTCTAGCCAGCTATAGCCATCCCCTCCTTACCTAAGTGGGGAGAGGAAAACTAAGAAACGCTTGTGAAGTTCAGAGACCAGAGGCAGGCTCACTGAAAGACAGACCTGATCATAGAATGCTTCCCCTCCTCCATACCTCACCACCATGTTAACAAAAGCTTTTCTAGAGTTCTATGTCCTGGTATATATCATGCCCAACTAGCAAGGGAAATTTACAAGCCATACAAAAGACAAAAAAGACAATTTGAAGAGACAGGACAGGCATCAGACAGGAGAGGGTTGTTGCAATTATCAGAGTGGGAATTTAAACCAACTACGAATTAACATGCCAGGGTTCTAGTGGATAAAGTAGACATTACACAAGAACAGACAGACAATGAAGCAGAGAGACAGAAATCCTTAAAAAGAACAAAGTATGGTATATGCAATAGAATACTATGCAGCTATAAAAATGAGTAAACTAAAGATCTCACAACATGGAAATTCTCAAAAGTAATTATGCTGAGTGAAAGAAGGCAGACCAAAAAAAAAAAAAAAAAAAGGAGTACATAATGTATGATTCCATTTATATAAAACTCTAGAAAATGCAAACTAATGTATAGTGACAGGATATCAATGGTTGCCTGGAGAGGTAAGACAGGGAGGGGCAGGAAGCAGGACTTACTAAAAGGAATAAGAAGGGGCACCTGGATGGCTCAGTCGGTTAAGCATCCAACTCTGGCTCAGGTCATGATCTCACAGTTTGTGAGTTCAAGCCCCACATCGGGCTCTGTGCTGACAACTCAGAGCCTAGAGCCTGCTTCGGATTCTGTGTTCCCCTCTCTCTTTGCTCCTCCCCCACCAGCACTGTCTCTCTCTGCCTCAAAAATAAACGTTGAAAATTAAAAAAAAAGAAAATTGTTTAGAGTGACAGGTATTTTCACTATACTGATACATGTGATGATGGTTTTGCTGATACAAACACAGGTCAAAACTTAACAAACTGGGGCACCTGGCTGGGTCAGTCCTCGGAGCATGTAATTCTTGATCTCAGGGTCATGAGTTCGAGTCTCATGCTGGGTGTAGAGATTACTTAAATAAATGAATAAATAAAAACTGCTTTTTAAAAACTTATCAAATTATATACCAATAATATATGCAATTCCATGCACATGGAAGAGTTTATATAAAAATCTAGAACTCCAACTTCTCTTTAAAAATTAGGGTATTCAGAAACACTGGACCTGAGTTCCTGCACGGCAACATGTAGCTACAGCCAGAGAGCAGCCAGCCTTATACTTTGGTTTGCTACAGACCAAATCACTTTTCCCCCCATCTATCTGCTCTTGTCTCCATTTATTACCTTCTTGGTCTCCATAGACTCTAGTGTTTGAACTCCACACCATCTTTGTACTTTGACATTACCATGGTGTCCGAAACATCGTAAACACTCCATTGAAGTTGCTTCCCCCCTTGTAAGAAGAAACTCTTAGCTTCCAAGATCGGTCAGAAATGTTCACTTTTAAATCTCTTCAATCAATTAAAAAGTAATGTTCATCTCATTTATTGTTGATGGGAATGCAAAATGAGGCAGCCACCTTGGGAAGACAGTTTGGTAGTTCCTTGCCATAGGTTACAGCCGCGTGCCCCTAAGTATTTACCGAGCTGATCCAAAAACTTACATCCACACAAAACCTGCGAGTGAACATTTAGAGCAGCTTTGTTCACACTCACCAAAAACTGGAAACAACTAAGATTTCCCACCGCAGACGAGTGAACACACTCTTGTACATCCACATAATGGAATATTCAGTGACTTTAAAAAATGAGCTATCGAGCTACAAAACAAACAAACAAACAAACAAAAAAAACATGGAGGAATCTCAAATGCTAAGTGAAAGAAGCCAGTCTATGACATTCTCGAAAAGGTAAAAATATCAGTGCTTTTCAGGATTCTGAGAGGGAGAGGACCAAAAGAATAGGGGGAGCACAAGATTTTTTAGGGTGGTGAAATTATTCTGTATGATATCGAATGGTGAAGACATAACACTGCTTTTGTCAAAACCAATAGAACGGAACACAGAACAGTGATGCACGCAAACTTTAAAAAAAAAAAAAAGATCGTTTAGGAGTTTGGGAGAGAGTCGAATTGAATGCACAGTATGACAAAGACACTCTATATTACAAATGTCTGAAACAGCCTCATCAGAGGGGGTTAGGGAAAAGATGCTGATATTAACAGACTTTGGAAGTGAATGAAGTGTGCAAAGTCAAAGGCAAAAGAAACTGCACCTAAGCACTGTCCTTAGTTGATAAAGTTGTCTCCCGTGGGAGATAAATTAACTATCTTGATACCGCTATAAATATATACTAGAATAGAACCATTAAATAAATAGATGGCAGGTAAGGGAAGTCAGGTTCCCATTGCTGGAGTGGGAAGCTACAGATAATCAAGGGGAGGCAGCTAGAATGATCCATCTGGAAAGAGATTAGAAGTGCAAATGTCAGGTGGGTCTGGGAGGCTCAGTCGGGTAAGTGTCCAGCTCTTGATCTCGGCTCAGGTCATGATCTCCCGGTTCGTGAGCACAAGCCCCACATCAGGCTCTGTGCTGACAGTCTGGAGCCTGCTTGAGATTCTCTTTCTCTCTCTATCTCTCTCTTTCTCTCTCTCTCTCTCCCCTCCCTCCCCCCCCCCCCGATCGCGCTTTCTCTCTCTCAAAATAAATAAACATTTTTTTAAAAAAGAAATGGAGATGTTAGTTTGAACTTAGCTTAACATAGACACAAAGGGTTATATACAAAAACATGTATAGATATGAGTTCGTACACACACATATATTTTCTTGCTTTGTCAGCTGTAAAGGCTTAGGAGCAACAACACTTCAGTAGTAACAAACATTCAGCACCACCCAGACTCTTTCTCTGGATGACCCCTTCCTACTTCCCTCTGACCTTCCTCTCTTAAAGTGTACCTTTGAGATAATCTATTCCAATTTCTTCTGTTCTTAGATAAGATGATAGGATCTCAGAAAGATGAGTTTTCCAAAGTCATAGAGCCAATTAATAGTAGGGCCAGCACTGAAACTCCTTGCTTTTACTCCAGTGATTTGCATTTACAAGATTGTGATTTTCATCACCAACTATGGGTTGCGTGTTTGTTGCATTTTATCAGAGAGGAGAGCTTTGGACCAGCTCTTCCTCCTAAACTTTCCCCAAGACTCTTCTTGGGGCTGGGAAGCAGTGCTTGAGATTACTGGGCCCCAGTTCCTTTTGTATTCATTTTAGTAAGAACCAATCACAAGATTTTCTCTGACAGGTGTTGCATTTTCCCATGAGCATGAAAGAACGAATGGATTCGTTTATGAACATTAAGCTCTTTAAAACGAGCAAACAGAACAGAGGACGTTTCAACTTGGCCCCAAATCAAAAGAAACTGATTGACTGATGCTCTTATCTACTTTTTTTTCAAGTTTCATTACATAACAAGGGGAAAATCATCTCAAATTTTCCTGGCCCTCACCCTTCCTGCTTCTCTTTGCTTTCTTTAATAGTTAAGCAAAGACACTCAAAAAGTTGGCTCTTAAAAATGTCTTTAGAAAAAGAGCCCGGTTGTGAAATTGGTAATGCACTTTGCTTCCTGCTTTTTCTGGAGCTCTCCAGATATAAAAACTCAAATGTCATATAAATGGGCACTGTCTCAATCATGCCCTTTTGTTTGCTTGATTGGAAGTAATTACAATAATTCACAGCTCCCCATAAATTACCTTTTTCCAACGGCACCACCATCCTCCCTGTTCCACATGCTCACAATGTAACCTGAGAACACTGTTTTTTCCCCAGCATCTTGCATCAGCTAGGGCCCTCTTTTACCCCACCACTTCTCTCCAGCACCCCCTCCAGTCTCCAGTTCACCCAAGCTAAAATCTCTCTCCCTCTCTCTCCCTCTCTCCCACCCTCCCACACCTCTCTCACACACGCAAACATAACACAAATACACACACACATACCTTTGCACCTCGCTCACAACTGCAATCCCAGCTAGACGCTTCCCAAGTTCAGTAATATGCAAGTTCCACCCATCCTCCAGGCCTTGCAACTTTTTCAGCTTTCCCAAAATCACTCACTAATTTGCACACTACCCTGCTAGGCACCGTGAATGAGAAAGATTCATTCCACATCACCTCTAGCCCCCAGTAATTTTCACTGATCTCATCCCAAAGATACTGGGACATTTCATCTCGCTATAAGCAATTGATTATATAGAGAATGTCCTGTGTTATTCCTACCTCAATAATACGTTGTGAGAACAGAAATTACACGTTACACTCCCATAGTCTCCGCCTCCGCCAATTCCGAGGAGGGGCGGATGTGGAAGGAAATGGGAAAACAAGAGCCCGGGGACCAATCACAGCACCCTTCAATTTTAGGCCTAAACCTAACAGAACCACTAGGACCCCGAGTCCCCTCAAATGAACGGGCCTGTGGCAGACGTACAAATGAAGCCCATGTAACATATGTTGAAATATTTGAAAATTCTAAATCAAGCTAGCCAACTTTTAAATCAATTATGTTCTCTCCTCTCTTATCTTGATGAGTATACCATCACAACAACAAAAAAAAAAAATGGGAAAGTATGCATAAGGGTAGAGTTTTCAATGACAAAGTCAAAAATATCAACAATGACTGAATATCATTACAACTGTTCTTGCCTGTAATGTTCTGATGCTGGGCTAGCTATGATCAGTAACAAAGTCATACCTGATTCGTGATTATTATTTATTTATTCCACAAACTTTACCTTCCTTGGCCTTCACTTCAGTAAAACCACCATTGTTATAGAGATTTTTACATGTTGTGGATTCTATTGACGGTCATGATATTTTAAAACAAGCTATAATTGTTTTAAAGTTTACAAAATTCTAATATATGTTCAATAAAAGTATAAAGAAAATGTCAAGAAACTTTTAGACGTCTCTATGTTTCCAAAAGTCCTTTCTTCTAAAGCATCCAAAATGATCTATTAAAATCAAGAGACAAAATATCCAATTATAATAAAAATATCAAGGTTTAAATCAAAATTGTTTCAGTGAAGCTGGATTTTATTTAGTTTTTTTAACATCATTAAATCTTACTATGACATATTTTACAAAAATAAACCTATTCCCAATTCAATGTCCATCTAGTTGCCAATGAATAATTGGTATCAATGAATAATTGGTATCACGTCTCACAATGTTACGTCTAGACCCACACATACACAAATTTAAGAGTATTTTTGTTTAAAATTGCAAGACGTTCCTCAGCTGCTATGAGCAAATGTTGCAAATATTACGCTAATCCGTGAATAACTCTGAAACCACAATTTAAACCTGAAGAGGAGCAAGAAATGGATACTAAGTACGATTAGAAAGTGATACTTTATTATGCAAGCATCTACTGCATTCAAACTACCTGAGAAAAGGATTTGACAAATTAATTAATTTTGGGTCTTTACATTTACGTAAGTGCTCCTGTCGCTCACATCCTCCTGCTAACCTAAGCAGTGTCCTTCTCTAAACCCCAGTGACACTGCCCACAGACTTCTGCAGCATTAAAGACAATGCTCTTCGGGGCGCCTGGGTGGCCCAGTCAGTTCAGCATCCGACTTCGGCTCAGGTCACCATCTCACAGCTCGTGAGTTCGAGCCCTGCGTCGGGCTCTGTGCTGACAGCTCGGAGCCTGGAGCCTGCTTCGGATTCTGTGTCTCCCTCTCTCTCTCTGCCCCTCCCCTGCTCACGCTCTGTCCCTCTCTGTCTCTCAACAATAAACAAATGTTAAAAAAAAAATTTTTTTAAATAAGGACAATGCCCTTCAGCTTTGAGACTTTGAGCAGCAGACATGAAGATACACTTTCCTGGGGTCATGAGAATAAATGTTGAAGTTACATCTTATGCCCAGCACTGAGTACCAAATCCAAGAAACAGAGGCATTCATGTTTTCTTTGGAAATTTTGTGTTTATTTGTTTGCATGTCCCGCGCCCACGACTAAGAGCTGTATTTTCTGATTGGTGTCATGCAAAAAAAATAAGAAATAAGAGCTGTATTTTCTGATTGGTGTCATGCAAAAAAAATAAGAAATACTGGGTCCACGCGATAAGAAAATGGTACATAAAGAGGGGAAACATTCAGAATGTAAGAAAGAGCTCTTGAAAAGCAAAAGCATAGTAGCAAGAATTTTAAATTCAGCGAAAACATCAAGAAAGTAGTACAGAAAGTGGAACAAATAGAAACAGAGAAAATTGGTGAGGTAAGTAAGGACATTAGAAGATTAACCCAGGATACACAGTGGCCAACAATAGGAGTTCTGGAAAAAGACAATAAGAAAGACAGTAACAATTATACAGTAATAATAACAATACGAGAATAATGAATTTCCAGAATTGAAAAATGTGAGTTTTCAGACTGAAAAGATCGTTTAACAACCAGCACAATGAATGGGGGAAAATTCCATACAAAGGCACCTCAGACATTTCTGAATACCAGGAACAAGATTAGCACCTAAAATTATGTGGAGGATAAATATGCGTTCATTTACAAAAGATGCATCATCATTAAAGTTCTTACTAGTAATACTCGTAGCTAAAAAACAATGTAGCAATACCATCAAAATGTGAAAGAAAACTGGGGCGCCTGGGTGGCTCAGTCAGTTGAGCGTCTGACTCTTGCTTTCAGCTCAGGTTGTGGGATCGAACACTGCATCGAGCTCCACACTGAGCATTCTCTACCTCTCTCCCTCTGCCCCTTTCCCCCGCTTGTGCTCTCTCTCTCTCCAAATTTAAAAAAGAAAAATTAAATTAAATACGAAAAATTAAATTAAATACGAAATTAAATTAAATTAAATTAAATACGAAAGAAAGTCTATGTTAATCTTGAATTATGTGCCCAGCCAAAACTATCAGTCAGGTACGCAGGCAAAATAAAGAAATTTTAGACCTTCAATGTACCCCCAAAACTGCCTTTCCAGCTACTGGCTGACCCACTCTTCCACAGTAAAGACTTAAGCAAGAAAGAAAATAGGGGATGCAAGTAACAGGGCTCCAACACAGGAGAGAGGAGAAGGAACCCACGGAATGATAATACAGAGAAACCCCAGGATGGTGACTCTGCAGAAGGATACAAGGAAACCAGCCAAACCCAAACAGGTGAAGGTTCCTGGAAGGAGGTCCTCAAGAAGAACATCTGACATATTCAGAGGAGATTTGCTGATTTATTGCAGAGAAAAGTTTGAGAGATTTAATGATCGCAGCCAATAAAGGTTAGCAAATTAAAAAGTGGCAATAATTAATTCCAGGGGGAAAAAACTAAAAGTTATTTTTCAAAAAAAGAATAATGGTGGGGGCACGTGGGTGGCTCAGCTGGTTAAGTGTCCAACCCCTGGTTTCAGCTCAGGTCATGATCTCATGGTTCATGGGTTCGAGCCCCACATGGAGCTCTGCACTGACAATGTAGAGCCTGCTTGGGATTCTCTCTCTCCCTCTTTCTCTGTTCCTCCCCTGCTCACTCTCTCTCTCTCTCTCAAAATAAATAAACATTTAAAAAAGAAGAATGGTGTCCTTGCATTCTATGGCCCTCAGCTGCAAATATTCGTTATACAGTAAGAACAAAGTAAACACTGAGGAATAACTTACCCAAAAGTTTTGAGAAGTCCATGTTGGAAAACTGGGAGAAGAATGGGAAAGGAAACGTGTGTACATATGTGTGTATCCATGCACACGTGTGTGTGTGTGTGTGTGTGTGTGTGTGTAAAAGCGGTAAGTCATTGAACAAATTAGAAATACTAACATAATACTATATTGGTGAGGGAAATAAAAGAAACAGGGGAAAGAGTTGAAAGTATTACCTCAAGAGTGTGGGAGATGTGGCCCAAAAAATGCCATTTTTTCATTATGTATCTAATGTTATTTGTTGACTTCTTAAACTATGTACATGTTTTACTGCCATAAAATTCAATGAAAGATTAGGCTGCGTGGGAGGCAGTGCGTGGGAGGAGACTGTCGCAGATTGTGAAATGACCCGCAGTGAACAGTGCGAGTCCTTCTCGGCCTCAAAAAGTCCCCTTTAGATTCAAGGTCACGCTTTTTAAATGAGGCTAGCCAGGGTGATTACACGTCTTCCTCCAGCTACGCTTCTCCAGGCTTACGGACAGGTGCAGAGCGAAGAGTTGAATTCAATCAACTGTGATCTGTCCAAGTGGTTATGATAAAGTAACAGTGGAAAGGGAATCAAAGATATTTGCAAGGAATATGACAACTGAGCATGGAATATAAGACAGGTGAAGAGGGAATGAGGTTCAAGGGGATGAGATTCTTGATGCTGGGCTGCCAAAAAGAGTGAAACAGAAGAACGGTGGTGTTGGTCAGAGGGGGCGGGGCATGAGACTGAGATTATGAAGACGCGGCAGGTATCGGTGATGATAAGGATGAAATGTAATCAGGCGAGTGAGTGACTGAGGATGGATGAAGGACCAGACAAAGAGAAAAGCTCAAGGAAGAGAGGGGATGAGACTCACTTTGGGTAAAGGACCACACATAATAGGAAGAAAAACTGAGGGGACAGTTGTTGGCTCCCACAATGACAGGTGTCATCTTCATATTTCAAGTCTGTGATACCAAGGCTCCTGAGTTTATAAATTCAGGATGAAGGGGCGCCTGGGTGGCTCAGTCGGTTAACTGTCTGACTCTTGATTTCCGCTCAGGTCGTGAGCTCATGGTTCATGAGATAGAGCCCCATCTCGGGCTCTGCACTGGCAATGTGAAGCCTCCTTGGGATTCTTTCTCTCCCTCTCTCTCTCTGACCCTCCCTGGCTCGTGTTACTCCTCTCTCTCTCTCTCTCAAAATAAACAAATAAACATTAAAAAATAAATAAATAGGGGCGCCTGGGTGGCCCAGTTGGTTAAGCGTCCAACTTTGGCTCAGGTTATGATCTCACGGTTCGTGGGTTCGAGCCCCGCATGGGGCTCTGTGCTGACGGCTCAGAGCCTGGAGCCAGCTTCGGATTCTGGGTCTCCCTCTCTCACTGCCCCTCCTCCGCTCGTGCTCTGTCTCTCTCTGTCTCTCAAAAATAAATAAATGTTAAAAAAAAAAAAGGTGTTTTTTTTTTTAATAAGTAAAAATAAATTCCGGATGAAAGAGTTGTTTTACTCAGTCTACAATAAGCTCTGGGGTACACATCTAGGGGAAAGAAGTGGGGTATACAGAAAATCCCTGCAGATGGCTGCAACAGTGTCTTCAGTTCAGAGGTTCTTTGGTGGTCTTTAATGTCCTACAGAATAAGGTACTTGTTTGGGAGCTTTTGTCCATTTCAAGGGACGTTCATCGAGTTCCACCGTGCGTCTACTCCATTCTGTACCCAAACTGGATCAAACCCAGCCAATGTGAGTACATGAAAGCCTACTGCCAAGACCTGCCTTCCATACTCAGCTCTCCTATCCCTCGACTCCAGACTTTATAGAACCTAACTGCCATTTCGAGGTAGACCTAGGCCACGTCTTGTAACTCTTCATCCAGTTACCTTGGTTTTGAACCTGAACCGTGACCCCTTCCTCTTCTGGGACATTCTCGGCTTCAAATAATGCATTCTGACAGCCTGTCCCAGCCCCACAGGTGGGCGGGGGCATTTGGCATGTGAGTCATTGTGGGGGAGGGGGTGCATACACACCCTGTTCCAGGCACTTGTGTCTCGCTTTCTCATTAAACAAGGGACACGTGTTGAAAAAATAATCACGGGGTATATACAGTCCCCTTGGATTTTAGTCCCATGGCAGCATCTTCTGGAGATCAAGATAAATATGAATGATCAAAAACCTCCCCCCACCAGAATAGGTATTCCTGTACCATGTCGCCAGCCCCTAAGATAATCTTTTGCTTTCCATCAGAACCTAGCATGTGCCTGGCACTGTGCTAGGGAAGGGGGAGTTACAAAACCAACCAGGACATAGTCAAACTTTCCACTAATCCCTTAATACCTCAATTTCACAAGCGAGTTTTACTACAAATTCTCTTTGCTTTTGGAACGGAAGTCCTTGTCCACTAAAACGAAGAATGATTTTTTTTTTTTTTTTGCTCTCTACCCTGATTTGATGGAAGTCCTAAAACCTTCAATGCAATCAAAGCTTTGCTGTCAATTACCTCCAAGTCTTTCTACAATCTTTTAATTAACTAAGGAATTTACACAGCCTAAAAATAAAGTTTAAGCAATTATTTTAATATTTAATTTACAATTTTTCTGATGGCTATTTCAAGGGTATTTTAAATTATTTTTCCCAAAGACACTGGATTCAGCACAATTAATGGACTTTTTAATTTTTTTTTTTTTTTTTTTTTTTTTTTTTTTGAGACAGAGGGAGATGGAGCATGAACAGGGAGGGGCAGAGAGAGAGGGAGACAAAGAATCTGAAACAGGCTCCGGGCCCTGAGCTGTCAGCACACAGCCCGACGCGGGGCTCGAACTCACGGACTATGAGATCATGACCTGAGCTGAAGTCAGACGCTTAACCGACTGAGCCACCCAGGCACCCCTAATACGTTCTTTTTAAACCTGCCTTGATTTTTAACTTTTCACCTGCCTTACTTCCCCAACTAGGACAGGAATTATTCTTTTTTTGTTCTTAATTCCAGTGTAGTTAACACACAGTGCTATATTAGTTTCAGGTATATAACAGAGTGGTTCAACAATCTATATATTGCTCAGCGCTAATCAAGATGTACCCTTAATCCCCTTCACCTATTTTATCCATCCCCCACCCACCCGCCTCTAACCTGCTAACCATCTGCTTGTTCTCTCCAGTCAAAAATCTGGTTTTGGTGGCTCAGTCGGGTGAGCGTTTGACTTCGTCTCAGGTCATGATCTCATGGTTCGTGAGTTCAAGACCGGCATCGGATTCCTTGCTGACGGTGTGGAGCCTGCTTGGGGTCCTCTCTCTTCTCCCTCTCCTTCTCTCTCAGCCCCTCCCCTCCCTCTCAAAATAAATAAATAAACTTTAAAGAAGAAACAAGATTCTCTTTGGGTTGGTTTCTTTTCTTTTCTTTTTTTTTTTTTTTTTTTTTTTTTTTTTGTTTCTTCATTAGTTTCATTCTATGAGTAAAATCATATGCTATTTGTTTTTCTCTGACTGGCTTAATTTGCTTAGCATTATATTTTCCATATCCATCCATGTTGTTGCAAACGGCAATATTTCATTCTTATAATATTCCATGGTGTATATATACATCTTCTCTATCCATTCATCTCTCAATGAACATTTGGCTATTGTAAATTATGCTGCCATAGACATCAGGGTGCATGTATCCCTTTGAATTAGTGTTTTGCATTCTTTGGGCAAATACCTAGTAGTGTGATTACTGGATCATAGGGTGGTTCTATTCTTAATTTTTGGAGAAACCTCATACAAACAGGGACTATCTCTTAAATTTTCCTCATATTGGTCACCATTGCCAACATCACGATGAACACACAGCATGTCCTTAGTACATGTGTTTTTGGAGTTGGTAGGGAGCAGGGGCTGTTTTGTTTTGTTTGCAGTAACGCACTCCTCAAGAAAGGTCTAGAGAATGTATTTGTTTTCTTAAAAAGCTTCATGCATTCTCTAATAACTGCACTATGGTTACGCAAGAGAATATTCTTACTCTTAGAAAACACCCACTGAAGTATTTAGGGGGAAAAGGCCACAATTTCTCCAATTTACTCTCAAAAACACAGGGAATAAAGAGAGAAGGCCAAAAGCAAACGGGGAACATTGTCAACAGTTGGTGAATCAGTAAAGAAGGGTGTATGAAAAAGTTCCCTGTGCTGTTCTCGCAACTTTGTTGGAGCTTTGAAATTATCTAAAAATATAAAGTTATGCCAGAAAGTCAATATCTAGAAAGAAGTATACCCTAGAGTGAAAAGGCCTATATTGCTATGCACTAGAAAGCAAGAGGGAAAACTTTTTAGAGTGCTGAGTTCCAGATGATGGATGAGGTGGTAAGTTCTCCGCTGTTCCAGTAGGGAAAGAGCCCCGATGGCAAATGAATTTTCACTCTGGAGAGGCTGGGTTTGGCTCTCAGACAAACTCACCAGCCAGGCTTTAAGGAGCTCTGGGAAAATCTCAGTGCACATGTTCGAACACTCTCTAGGACTGCTTCTGGAAGCCCTGCCCTGAGACAGGTCCACCCTTGAGACACTGTCCTATGGAAAAGGAAGTCAGTGGAACAATGAGTTATAATTACAAGGGAGACGAGATGGCTGAGAGCCTGGGAAACAGCTGACACCTCTTTGCTTCTGAAAGCAATTCAAGGTTAGCTCCTGAAACCTCAGATGCTGCCTTCTCTTCCCCCATAAGTCATCAGCAAACGCCAAAATGTATCAACTCGCGTGCTCCAGCTCCTGTATGTTGATGGGAATTTGCAAGGCAGAGACTAGCATCTGGGCGCGTTCTGCAAGTACCCTGGTGTTCGGGCTCCCCGCTGATGCAACCTACTGAACCCTTGCATGGTGACCTATGAAGCCCCGGGTGGGTTTATTTACTGTAAACCGGCAAGGAATTAAAGTCCAGAAGCTGCAAGGGAATGAACAGATGCTCAGAGAAAGCAGGGGAATGCCGAGGCCTGACCACAATCGAAAATGTCTGAGTCAAACGTCAAGAAGTCATTCACATGCCAAGAGCCATTTCCTCCACCTGGCCCCCACCCCGCTACGCTGGAAGTCAATTCTCCACAGCGCATGGTGAGTCAGGCGTGAGTACTTTGATTACGGCTCAGCTGATGTCATTCAAGAAAGCAGGGGGGTCACCCACTGCATCAGAGGAAGAGACATTTGACTGAGACAGGTCCACCCTTCAACCCTCCGGGGAGCCTGACATTTCCAGGACACAAAAAACAAACTTCCTCTTAAGAAGGAATATGCTTTCAGTGTGGGAAAAAAAAGAGAGAGAGAGAACCAGAGAGGGTCAATACGTGCTCACCCTTGGCTGAAAGCCCACACTCAGGGAAATTTCTGTCCTTTCAGAAAAGGTGAAAGCATCAAAATGTTCAACGGCAGATCCAACTCACGGCACGTACGCAGAGAAAAATGCAGTCTTGGCTCCACAGGGCGGGCTGTGCCAAGTAACCTTGTAACTCCCTTTCAACTGAGCTCTTTGTTCTCCCAAGAGTTAACGCTTCGTACATGTAATGAGCCTCTACGGAGAGACTACCTACTGTTCGGCACCAGAGCCATCCTTTGTGGTGGGGAGAGAGGATCCAGATACAAGAGGGCCAGTAATGTAAGCACCTGTTGTTACAGCTGACATTGAGTTCTGTTCGGCCACTCATTTTATTCACGTGGATTATTTTGAGCCTCCGCAATCTTCCGAGATACGTACTATTACTTCTCCACTTCATTAGTGAGGAAACTGAGACACCAAAACTTTAAGCAATTAGCCAAAATCACACAGCAAGTGAGCGGGGGAGCCAGGGTTTCAACCCAGACGGTCTAGACCAGCGCTATCCAAGAGAACTTTCTACAATGATTGTATGTTCTTTATCGCACCATCCAATATGGTAGCCCCTAGCCATAGCGGTAACTGAGTACTGGTGATGTGATGGGTGCAACTGAAAAACTGAATTTGAAGTTTTTATTTTTTTTTTAATTTTTTTTTAACGTTTATTTATTTTTGAGACAGAGAGAGAGACAGAGTATGAACGGGGGAGGGGCAGAGAGAGAGAGAGGGAGACACAGAATCGGAAGCAGGCTCCAGGCTCTGGGCCATCAGCCCAGAGCCCGACGCGGGGCTCGAACTCACAGACTGCGAGATCGTGACCTGAGCTGAAGTCGGACGCTTAACCGACTGAGCCACCCAGGCGCCCCGAAGTTTTTATTTAATTTCAGTTACCAAATGTAGCATTGCCAGTGGCTGCCATATTGGATAGCACAGATCCAGACCAACTCGGAACCAATGTACTTAAGTACTAGACGCCAACATGTGGGATCAGCCCTCACCTTCTTTTAATCAATGGGGAGCCAACTTAAAATAAACATCCACATCATCCTTGAAGGGCAAGAGGGGCATCATGTGCCTTGAAGGAGTGTGAAGGAAAAGCGTGACTGGCAGTTGCCAGGAAGACAATGGAGGCCCACCCTGCACTCTCCTCCAGACACTGAAGGCCTGTCTTTAGAAACACTAAAGGCACATATCTCACCTTGTCAGCTATGTCCACCTGCCCACCCCCACCCCGCCCCGGCCCTATCCAGCCATGAACAGCCTCCCTACAACTTGACCCCTGGTCCTGGAGCTGGGCCCACTGGTCCTGAGAGCACAGGCCCCCCAGGACGTTTCTCCTTCTCAAAGGCACTGTGTTCAGCACCAAGGAGGATGCCAGAGATATATCTGCTCTGGCCACCTGCCCTCTAGTAGCCCACACTCTAAAAGTCAGGAATGTACATGCCTGAGCTCGGCAAGGTATATCGCAAGACAGCGTGTGAATGGCTGCAGGATCAATTTGGGGTGGGGGAGGAGATAAGGACAATAAATCTGGGCTGGCTGAACAGAGATAGTATTTTGGAGGAAGAAGGACTTGCGACGCGCCTCAAAAAAAAAAAAAAATGGGTGACACTAGAAAGAGGAGAGGCAATGACCTTTAAGGTGGAGTAGAAAGCATGAACACAGACTGGGGTGAGCGAGCACAGTTGTCGTGAGGGGCCTGAGAAGAGAGCAGCCAGGCAGGATACGTGTGCGAGGCCCGGCGGTGGTCAATATTTTGGCTCGGCCCTCCTCCCTACAACACTGGGGCTCTGTTAATAGCATCTTTGTTCTCAAAAAGCCAGAAGACAGGAGCACCTGGGTGGCTCAGTCGCTTGAGCGTCTGACTTCAGCTCAGGTCATGATCTCACGGTCCATGAGTTTGAGCCCCGAGCCAGGCTCTGTGCGGACAGCCTGCTTTGGATTCTGTGTCTCCCTCTCTCTCTGCCCCTCCCCATTCACACTCTGTGTCACTCTCAAAAATGAATAAACATCTAAAAAAAAATTTTTTTTTTAATTTTTTTAAGCCAGAAGAGAAACTGAGAGATGAGTTAAGCTGTCCGTTGGTCCCAACCTGAGCAGTTTATTTAAATATATAGATTTCAGAGACTGACCCTAGAGATTCCAGAGGACGAGAGTGTGAACATGGGGTCGGTTGGTTTTGTTTTACCATGAAAACCAATGAATGGGATGATTCTGATGTTTCTGAACCCTCACAGATGTTTGAGGACCACAGATTCGGAAAAGGACTTACCTGGCTGCCAGAGGTGAAGGAGAATTTACCCTATTTTCAAAGTGTCCAGGCAGAATGACCTGGACTCCCTGGGGAAGCCCTTCTGGTAGGTTCCAAGCTTGCCGGAGGGGGAGCGTCTGTCAAAAATTAGGGGCAACTTCGAGGTGCCACACTGGAATTAAAGATTTCTTTGCAGGAAATTTAAAATAGTCTCTCTGATCCCTTGGTTTTATAGTTGAGTAAGGGGAGGCTTAGAGAGGAGAAGCAACCCTATGGGAGTTCAAACTGCCAATCAGGCCACACACAGCAGATGAAAACGGGTGACCTTGACTCTGCTTTGTCGCATCTCTTCAGCCCCACCCTGTACAGAGCGGACCTCTTCCCTCGGCATTGACTCTGGAGTGCTACCCAAAAAAAAATAAAACCTTTTTTTTGGGGGGGGGCGGGGGGTGGGGGAGCCTTTTCGGGCTATTTCCATTAAACTATTTTACCTGACAGCAGTTCTTTATTAAACAGCTGGCTCTTGGGGCGCCTGGGTGGCTCAGTCGGTTAAGCGTCCCACTTCAGCTCGGGTCATGATCTCACAGTCCGTGAGTTCGAGCCCCACGTCAGGCTCTGTGCTGACGGCTCAGAGCCTGGAGCCTGCTTCAGATTCTGTGTCTCCCTCTCTCTCTCTCTGCCCCTCCCCTGCTCATGCTCTGTCTCTCTCTGTCTCAAAAATAAATAGAAACATTTTTTTAAAAATTAAAAAAAAAAAAGCTGGCACTTATCTTTCGAGGGCCGTGTCCTTTGTTGTATCATCTCGATATTTTCCAAAGACTCAAGGAGATCCAGGAGAAGATAAACCTCTGCCAACAAGATAAATGTTAGCATTTATTAAAGGGGAGGGGGAAATCCAGTCCCTCAATGTTTGCTGCCCCTGTGGGAAGACAGTGGAAGTGAAATCTTGTTTTCACTCTGAATTTCCCCCGAGTGAATGCAGGTCTTGTTTATCTTTGGTTTCTCAGCCAAGTCATCATATTTGCCTCTCTTTTCTTCTACTCCTGAAGGCACCGTTTGCCCTGCCCGCTCTGGTGTTCTGGGGCGGAGGGGGGGGGGCGGTGTCTGACTCAGACAAAAGTGCTACTCCTCTTTGCGCTCATGGTCATCGCTGTCTTGTGCACGCCTACCGTGCTGGGCACCTATCAGAGGCCAAGTGCTTGGAAGGATCTTAGAAAAGGCAGATGCCAGACATCTGCATGTGTGATAATGAAACCTTCCATTCTCCTGGGAGGACCCACCTGCCATTCCCCAGGAGCACCTCCGATCCCTGCTCGTGCACCCCCGGCAACCGCTTTATATAGAGCAGAAAGGACCATGGAGGGGTTGCAGTTGTAAAGGACGTTCCATTCAGCCCCATCGTTGTGCGAATGAGAACTGGGGTTCAAGGATTTTAAGGGCTCTGCTAAAGATCACACTCCTATTTGGTAGCAGATTAAGAAATCAACCTCAGGTCTCCTGAGGCTGTACAAAGAGCTGTTTGTTCCCTATTATCACTTGGGAACATCGCATTAGGTTTTGGTCCTGACTCTGAGATTGATTTCCTGTGTTCCTGAGACTCTCCATGCTTTACTTCCTTTGTCTGGGAAACAGGGATTAAAATTTCTACTCAACACACCTCACAGAGATGCTAGGAAAATCAAATGGCATCACGAAAATGAAAGTGTTCTAAAAAGTGGAAAGCACTATTTTTTAGTTTTTATGATACATTTCCCATCTCAGGCTTATCTTCTAACAACCTCCCAAAAAAGGGTAGTGATTTTGATGCGGCTTTTGAAAAAGTAGCCTCTCAGGAAGGAAAAAGAAAAAAAACAGAGGCAGGAAAACACAAGCAGAGCTCATCTCAGAGACAGGTTGTTTGTTATCTGATGGCAATCCCCCAGTTGTGAATATATTTGACAACAAATTGGTTCACGGGACTGAGGATATGGCTGAGGAGTGTGGAGAGGGACTATTCCATGTGGATCATTAGTCATAACTGGGCCTTTCCTATTTGAAAAAGCATCCCACATACAAGAGTAACTGGAAACTCATTCCTCATTCTCGAGCTGCTTCTATGTTTGTGATAGAACATGACAGAAACAAAGGGAAGTGCTCTGACGGTCACAACCTCCGCTCCAGAAATTAAGGCCCAGGGTATGTCTGATGATGCTTTGTTTTTGCTTTCCCTTTCAGTCTAGAAATTAACTAAAGCCAAAAGTAAGGACTCCTAAGAGGCATTCTGATAGACATATGGGGCCAGGGTCGCTGCTAAAAGACAGAGTACAAGCCATCCCAAATGACACGCAGGGGACATTAAACTGGCTGTCCTAAGCCCTGCATCCCTGCCCCCTTCCCAGGCCAACGCCAGCCTCACAGTAGAAGAGCAGTGGATGTTTTGAAATAAACAGCTATTTCTCTGGGCATTTAGTAGAGTCAGAGTATGCAATCCATTTACTCGGAACCAGAGTTTTATGCGGTGTTTTCTTATTTTTTCCCTTGTAAGACTTTTCTTCCCCAAAGAAGAGTACTCATTAATTTCAACCATAGCCCTTAGGTATTTTGAAATCTTCTACTCATATTGGTTGTCACAAAACCTAAGTTCAAATACCAGTCTTTTTCTAAAAGTAAATATCCATCAATACTAAAACTGAATTGGTTCCTCTGCAAGGCACAGACCAACACCCTCCTAGAGGCTCCAGGTCCTTGGGTGATGATGTCACAGAAAGAGGGTGGTATTCAGGGCTTTGCAAAGTTGGTTTGTGTGTAGGTCAGGATAGGTTGGGTTATGCCGCAAGAACAGAAATGCTTCCAAAATCTCAGTGGCCTGACACCACGAAAGTTCGCTTCTTGTTGACTCTTGTGCTGACAGCCCATTGGCCAGATCTACCTCTGTAGTCCCAACCTACCATTTGGTGAGCTCTGACTGTAATGGCCACCAGGAATGTCCTTCTAAAGTCTCCAGGGACTTAGTAGAAAGAATACTGTTCTGAAGGATGAGGCTCCAGGCCCAGATCTCGGGGCTCCCTGGTGCAATTCTTCCAAGTATGGGACCCAGAGGGCCCATATTTTCCATGCCTGTAAATTGGGATTTGTCTCACACGGATGCGCATCTAGCTGCCGGGTTACTGGCTGCTGAGACATGACAGGTACTTTGAACAAGTTCCATCCACCCCCAGGTGACCTGGGCAGATGACTCCCTTTCTGAGCTGCAGTTTCCTCGCTTCTCAAATGATGTGATGACACTATCATCCTTCAAGGTCTGCTCCAGCACATTTTCTGAATCTACCAGTGAATGTCTCTTACAAGAGACATGTACCAAGATGTCGTTGGCACCCTCGGGCGGATATGGAAACGTCTGTCAACGTGAGACAGAGCTGTTCTGTGGCCCAAGTCAAGCTCACCGTTTTGCTTGGATGGCGGGCTTGGGGAGACCGTTTGCCAACCTAACGGAATGGGGTCAGCGGTTCATGGCAACTCCCAATCCTCTGAAGATGTTGGGAGATTTTTTGTTGGTTTTTACACCTAATAAAAAGCAATTTCCTCCTTTCAAAAAGCACCTTTTTTTTTTCCTGTTTTGGAAAGTTAGTGGGTTTTGGTTTACATTTAGCTTTTGTTTTTAAAATTAAAAGAGCATCACCTTTTCAGGCTGGGGGTGTGGGTAACAGGAAGGACATGTAGGCTAGCCTCATCACACCACAAGAGCAGAGGAAGGGGTAAAACCCGCTGCCCCTGGATGGGCCTCATCTCCAGGCAGGAAACCATTCTTGGATAAAAACTGTTGCCAAATGGTCGGTGATGAATGGGTGTTAATAGGTCCCAAACATGGATTTCATATCCTTTTGAACACATGAAGAAAAGGAGCCTTGGTAGAGTCGATTTTGGCCCAATCCAGCACATAAAAAAAAAAAAAAAAAAACAAAACCAAAAAAAAAAAACCACCAACTGAGACACAACCTTGATCCGACCCAGGGGACAGCTCCTCTCTGGCACCTTCTGGGAATACAGCAATTCTGCCTCTTCTGGAAATGGGATTGAGGGCAGGTATAGGGAGTGGACAGTTACCCATTGGCCAGCAACCCTTCCTTAAAAGTTATTGGCTATGGGCTATCTCTAGACTGGACGATGAACAGCTCATATACCATGCTGTGTCCCCACGGTGTTCCCACCACCACCCCGTCACGCAGGCCCCTAAAGAAACATCCTGGAATGGGGGAAAGAAAATTAGTAGGCCTCTCACACCCTTTCTTGGCAGCGTGAATACCCCTAGGTGTGTCTAAAGGGCAAGCTGTTTAAGCCACTGCTTTTTCTGTTGTCCCAAGTAACTGCTTGCCATCCAGGACAGCATAGTTCCCAAAGCTTTGAGGGGACAGTCAAGCTGACCCAGTGGTACCTTAGGGGCCTTGACAATACCCCAAAAGTTTCATAATAGCAGTATCTGAGCTATCAGTGCTCTTCCTTTGCCCAAATGAGCCCTGATGTTGCAGTAATGAAAAGACCCTACGTTACCCCCACTCTTGATGAGTTAAAAGCACTTCCTCAAACGTATCTCGTTTGATCATCACAACAAACCTTGGACAGGGAGGTGGGTGGTGGGTGGGTGGGTGGACAGAGATTAGCATTCGCATTTGAAGACAAGAAACCTGCAGCAAACAAAGTTTTGAGTGGACAGCCAGCCCCACCCGTTGCTTCCAGGTTGCTCCCAGGTACCCAGTACTGCAACTAGGTCTTGAGCTCGGATGTCCTACTTACAGATCCAAGCTCCTCTGCCATTTGTCTGGCATTCACAGAGATCTTGGGTTTGGGGGGATCATTAACCTGACCCCCAGATCAAAGTCTGCCCACAAGTTCCATAAATAGAGGCCAGTACTTTGCATGTCAGGGAGAGGGGCTACCTGGAAATAATTAGGAGAGTGAAGGAACCTGAAGACAGAACCATCCAGGCCCTCAGGTCACATCTAGCCCTTGGACAGGAGGATGTTCTGGCTACTCAGTGCCTCTACCCTAGTGGGAGGCCCCGCCGATAGCCGACCCACCACCTCGATGGTCCTGGTATGGGGGGCCATTTGACTGGGAGCACCTGGGCTCCTTGTCAGCAATCGTATGCTCCAGGACTCTCTGTCAGCAGTCTGTTTACCCAGGTCTCTACTACACTAAGACCCCAGGAAGCATTAGACCACAGGACTGGGCTGGTGGCAACTGCCCAAGAAGCCCTCTCAAGCCCTGGAGCTCCCCTCCCCCACAATGGCCCATTGGCCTCAATAGGAAACAGTCACAGAGCTAGCAAAAAGTGCACAGACACCCACTTCAACTGCTCTTACACGGGAGGAAAGACCCACTTGAGGCAAAAACAGGCAACTTTGCTGACTGAAAGTGAAGTAGCTGGTTATCTGGAAAACACGCAGAAAGCTACACAAACAAGGCTTCTTTTTGCATGCTCACAAGGGCACGCCCAGGCATCATCCTGTTAGATGCCACAACAATCTGCGGAGTGCAGGGAAACATGAGTTCCAGAAAGATGGATTTGCCCCTAGCTCCACAGCTGGCTCCTAGTTGAGCTAGAGTTAGAGCTTGAGTGTCTTAACTCTCCCTTCAGCCCCCTTTTCTTCTTTCGCTCATTCACGTTCATGTACCACTCAATGGCATGGTGCTGAGACCCATCAAAGAGCTTTCCATTGGCACAAATACCTCCCCAGGGTGGGCTTCCCCACCGACGGGACTCACTCACTTTGCCATTAGGTGTGAACTGAGAATGTTCAGTTACACTACTGCGCCGGAATACTTTCTTCTTTCCATGTCTACTTCCCTCCCCCACTGCCATTCAACTTTTTTCTAAGAAAAATTCAGCAAATCTTTTGACCAGGGTAAAGACAGGAGTTCCCCAATGAGAGATACATCTAATACAGAGCGACTCTTTTTGCTTGTTGTATGATGCGGAACATACCATTCGCCTCTCCATTACCTGCTTTTAGCCATGCAACGCGGAAAACATACCATCAAGAACTAAAGATCAATGGGGAGCTAATATCCAGCCAGGCCTTCCTAGTGTAGCTGCACTAGCTGTGAAGATATTTAAATATTTCCCTAAAGATAGTTTTCTGTTGTTATTTTTTAAAGATTGATTATTTATTTTTTAAGTAATCGCTACACCCAATGTGGGGCTCCAACTCATGACCCCAAGATCAAGAGTTGCATGCACCCCCAACCAAGCCAGCCAGGCAACCCCAGCCCCAAAGGTAGTTTTTGAGAAGCCTAGTAAGTTGCCACTTCTCTGACCTCCCCTCAAATATCCCCCAGCTTCCCATGGAAAGGGTTAGCTGCTAGACCCGAGGAGGTTCAGGAACCTGCTCAATATAAAGCCACATCCTTTCTGACTGGTTGATGCCAGGATACACAGCAGGGCTACAACAAAAAAGGCACCATCACCATCACCATCATCAACATCACCATCATCATCACCATCATCATCACCATCATCATCACCATCATCATCACCATCATCACCATCACCATCATCACCATCATCATCACCATCATCATCATCATCATCACCATCATCACCATCACCATCACCATCATCATCACCATCATCATCATCACCATCACCATCACCATCATCACCATCACCATCACCATCATCACCATCACCATCATCATCACCATCATCATCATCACCATCATCACCATCATCATCACCATCATCACCATTACCATCATCATCATCACCATCATCATCACTGTCATCACCATTGCCATCATCATCACCATCATCATCACCATCATCACCATCACCATCACCATCATCACCATCACCATCATCATCACCATCATCACCATCACCATCATCATCACCATCATCACCATCACCATCATCACCATCATCATCATCACCATCATCACCATCATCATCACCATCATCACCATCACCATCACCATCACCATCATCACCATCACCATCATCATCACCATCATCACCATCACCATCACCATCATCACCATCACCATCACCATCATCATCACCATTATCACCATCACCATCATCATCACCATCATCATCACCATCATCATCATCATCATCACCATCATCATCACCATCATCACCATCATCATCACCATCATCACCATCACCATCACCATCACCATCATCATCACCATCATCATCACCATCATCATCATTATCATCATCACTTGATAAATCAGAAAAATAAGTCTAAGAGGAAGCAGCAGCTCTGAGCCAAATCACAGCTTAGGGTGGTTGCTAAACTGTTGAACTGCAATAAAACCCTGGGTCATAAAGTCATTTCCACAAAACCACAAAAGCTTTTCTTTAAACATGTCACTTCCCCCATTCAGAAACACTCAGCCATCCCCTATTTCCTGTTTTGTTTTGTTTTGTTTTGTTTTGTTTTGTTTTTAGCTTCTTTGCCTGCCCCCTCAGCCTATTCCCCCGCAGGTCTTAGGCTGAACCCTTGCTGTTGCCAGGCTCATTCCCACACTGGCCACCCTCAGCCCCATGCTGAGCCTTGCTCATGTCCTTCTTGGGTCTGCAGTGTCCTCCCAAAGCATTCAAGGCGAAGTTCGTGTGAAACTTTTCCACAGAGCTTTGCCCTGCCACTCAGTGCTCACTGGGTCCTCTCTCCTTTGAGTCCCTAGGGCACCTACAATTTGGATAAAATAAGCTCACACTGCCTTGTCCTGTTTTTCTTTAATTTTTATGCCTGTTGGTCATTTCTCCTCAAAAGATCAAGACCCAACCCATGGCCTTCTTCTAGACCCTCAGAGCACTGGTATAAAGCTAACAACTTAGAAATGACATGGTAACTGCTATTGATTGTTAAGGCAATGCCTAACATCTAGCTTCATCAGTCTGCAGAGGGCCCTGGCTGAAATGCTTCCACAACAGTGGGATGGATTTTGCAAGACACGGAGGGCATTTTCCACATCTGAGAGTACACTCATCCACATTGGTTAATCCCACTCCAACCTCACAAACTGCTGGAAGATCCTAAAACCTGCTTTAAAAGACCCAGTGGCTACAGAACCCCCCCAGCTCTGTTGACAGTCTTTGCCTAAAGCGGAATAAATAGAATAAATATGTGCATAAACCCACTGACTGTAACTGGTCTGGAGGAGAAAGACAGGATCTGCCTTTTCCACTCCTGACAAATAATTAGTACCTCATTCCCACCTTCCCACTGAGAAGGGGGAAGGGAGCGTAGGAGGCTTTCTCTCTTTTTTCTTTCCTTTTTTTTTTTTTTGAGCCATAGAGCCTCAGAAGTGGGAAGGTGTCCTCTGTAGACAAGAGGGTGAGACCAAAGACTGCCTGTGTGCCTTCCTTTTGGGAAAGGCTTGTGTTCATTCTCAGCAAGTCCGAGACAATGAAAAGGAGGACTGACCACGTTAAGTTGAAGTTGATGACCTCACAGTGTCAAACAATTATGAGCTGAGCCTACCTTTAACACAGCGAATCACAAAATGAAAGGTGGGGGAGGGGTAAGGACGGCAGAAAGTAAATGCAGTGACATTACAAGTGTCCCTTTAGAAATGGAGAAAGCCACTAGGGGAGACAGCCTAGCACCTCAGTGAGCTGCATCTGAGTAATCTGAGAAGCCTGTTAAAAGACAGACACCGGGCCCCACCCCAGGGATTCTGACTCAATGGCTCTGAAGGAAGGCTCTGAAACCTGCCTTTTTTAATAAGCTCCCCAGAACGAGGCTTGGCTAGAAGAAATGCTATCTCCTAAAGGAAGGAAAAATACAAAGATTGGGAGGCTCAGTGTTACGAACACTAAAGTAGTCAGAGAATTTCGGCGTCCGAGTCACCTGCAGAGAGGTATTGACAAGATGATTCACATATTCACATGGATACCGGGCTGATCTTCAGCGTGAATGCACCCAACCAAACCAGTCCCCCAATGGTTTCTGTCTCCTATTTGTCATGACTGGCAGGAGCCATGCTGTCCCAGCTGTTAGATGCCATGCATATATCACCACTGCATGGATACATTAACACCAACCGAATATCCAGCAAAAATAGATCTCAAAAATATTTCAGAGTCTGTATTTGTAAAAAGGACAGATATGCAGAGCAGAAGAGGTTATGCGATGTTCAAAGGAGCTTTTGTTTCTTTTAATCCTTGCTTTGACTGAAATATCTGGTGATTTATGAAAAGTAAAAGAAAGCAGCGTATGTGACAATGTTTCTGTCTGAAAACCCAGAGTGAATCTCTTGGCATACTGGCTGCTTCCTTACATTCTCCACGTTTGAAGCGAATCCAGCCACTGGGGCAAGGCTATTTCATTTACTAAGAAATCAAAACTCGCTCTTTGACTTGCCCCACAACCTGGCCCTCCTCAGGATGATGGAGCTGTCCTAGTACATGCCCTCCTTCTCACCCTCCTTACTTACATCCTCCCCCCTGCTCTACTGCCCCTACTTTGATCTGACCCACCCTTAATCACCATGGGTCTGGTTATCCAAACATCACTGGGCTTTGGAAAAATTACACTACAGAAGCCAAACAGATAAATAAACTCTGATCTTAGACCTCAACTAGATGATGCTTACTAGTCCCATGGGGATGTTTATCTTGAAGAAGTGCAACTTCAGATCTGGGTTCATTACTTGGGAAGGCAGCCAAATCAGTTCATGGTAAGGCTATGGGGAAAAGGGCAAGTGGGGACTGTGTTCATCTAGCGCTCAGGTTGGATAGACCAAATAAACAGCATCTCCCTACTTGCCTGGGGTTCTGATCCAACTGAGAAATGAGACAAAAACCTGTCCTTGAGGGGACACTAAATTATCACCTTTATTACTGTTATTCCTGATAAACATGATAGTAGAGGATATGACCTATAAAAGGAACAAATGGGCGGCTCAATCAGTTAAGTGTTCGACTTTAGCTCAGGTCATGATCTTGCCATTCCCAAGTTCGAGCCCCGCCTTGGGCTCTGTGCTGACAGCTCAGAGCCTGGAGCCTGTTTCGGATTCTGTGTCTCTCTTTCTGTCTCTGACCCTCCCCACTCATGCTCTGTCTCTCTCCCTCAAAAATAAATAAACATTAAAAAAAATTAAGCAATAAAAGATGCCTTTAGACTACCTGCTTTAAAAAAAAATACAGTGGAACGCTTTAAAAGCATTCTATACTTATATGCAAACCATATGTCCTGGTGCTAGTTTGAATCTGAATTTTCATTCTTATTTAAATTCAGTTCAAAATTCTGTTCTGTGTCGCACATATGAAGAAATACCTCCCAAAAAACTTCCTGAGATGTCTATCAAACATAAAATTTTTTGGTTGCTAAGGAATGCTGAAGCTACTTAACTACTTAAGTGTCATGTCCAAAATATGCCCATCAATTCCCAACCTGAAAAGGAATTCAGAAATAGTTTACTTCTTTATAAAGGTACCAAGAAACCTACATTTTAAAAGAATAAATGACAGAAAGTATATGCTTCTCATCATTACTTTCTAGCCACTGTTCTCTTCCTCTTTTTGACTCTGTATGAGAAGAACGATGTTAGCTGAACCTATTGTGGTAATCATTTCATGATATGGGAGGTTCCCCAACTTAATGATGGTTTAAAATACGATTTTTTGACTTTACGATGTTGCAAAAGCGACATGCGTTCATGAGTTTGGATCTTTGCATTCTGCACTTTGCATTCTGAGTTTGGATCTTCTCCCAGTCTAGCAATATGCAGTCAGATCCTCTCTCGTGAGGCCGGGTAGTGGCAGCGAGCCACAGCTCCCCATCAGCCACACAATCTCAACAGTCAACAACCGAGACCAGTGACAGCCATTCTGTACCCATGCAACCATTCTGGGTTTTTTTTTAACTTTCTGTATAGTATTCAATAAATTACATGAGATATTCAGCATTTCATTATACAATAGGCTTTGCCTTAAATGATTTTGCCCAAATGCGGGCTAACGTAAGTGTTCTGAGCACATTTAAGGTAGGCTGGGTTGACCTATAATGTAAGGTAGGTGAGGTCTATTAACTGTATTTTTGACTTACAATATTTTCAACTTATGATGGTTTCATTGGGGTATAAACCCATCACCAGTCGAGGAAGCTCTGAACGTGTCAATCAGACCATCATACTGTACATCTTCCTCTTTTTCTCATGTGATATGTACAAGGAGAGAAAAAGAGAAAGAGGTCGTTCTGAAGAGCAGAAACTACGATTCTTGGGTGATTGATTACTCTAGGTGCAAACTTTCAAAAAGGTGGTGGCCAGGGTCATTATGAAGATCTCAACAAAGCCACATAGCAGGTAAGAGGGAAACTGCTGGAAGTATCCGACTACTGAACACTATACCCATATCTTTCTTACTCAAGAAAAACATTGGGCCTTCACTGCTCCTTGGCAGTAATTTTTTAATTTATTTTTTTAATTGAGGTATAACTGATATAGAACATGGTATTAATTTGAGGTATAAAACACAACAATTTGATATATGTATACATTGTGAAATGATTACCACCATAAGTTTAGCTAACATCTATCTTTGGGGCACCTGGGTGGTTCAGTCAGTTAAGCATCGGACTCTTGATTTCAGCTCAGGTCATGATCTCATTGTCATGAGATCAAGCCCCAAGTCAGGCTCCATGCTGGAGATTCCCTCTCTCTCTCTCTCTCTCTCCCTCTGCCCCTCTTCCCCGCCCACACTCTCTCTCTGAAAAAAAAAACAAAAACAAAAACAAAAACAAAAAACTTTAAAAACATCTATCTTTGGGGCACCTGGGTGGCTCAGTCAGTTAAGCATCTGACTTCGGCTCAGGTCATGATCTCACCATTTGTGAGTTCGAGTCCCACGTCGGGCTCTGTGCTCAGAGCTTGGAGCCTGGAGCCTGCTTCAGACTCTGTCTCCATCTCTCTCCACCTCCCCTGCTCACTCTCTGTCTCTGTCTCTGTCTCTCTCAGATATAAAACATAAAAAAAATTTTTTTAAAGACCATATTCTAAACACACACGCACATGCGCACACACACACACACACACACACACACACTCTAAGATCTACTTTCTGAGCAACTTTCAAATGCACAATACAGCACCATTACTGTAGTCGCCATGCTGTACTACACCCCCAGGATTTATTCATCTTATACGAGAGGGCATTTCTTTTTATACTTCTCAGTCGTTTCTCTCCCTCAGACTCTCTGCCGTTGTTCTCCCAAACCCACTTTATCCTCTGGAACCTTGGATCCAACATTCCCTCCTAAAAGGGGAAGGCAGCTTTTGCTTCCAAGAGAAGATAACCAAGCGGAGCTGCAGAGTCGAGTTTGTGCAGCAGATTATAAAAAGCCTGAAAGCGGAAGCTTTGATGAGGAAGCGCCAGTTCAAGTTCAATGAACAATAGTGACGGCGATTAGGAACGTAAGCTTTAGAATCCCACGGACCTGGGTTTAAGCTCTATGGCTACAGCTATCGGGATGTATAACTTTAGACAAGAGGAGAAGACTACAGAAACCATACTGAGCCTCGGTCTTCTCATCTATAAAAATAACGCAGAAACCTGCCACATTTTCAGACTGTGTGGATTAAATACAATAATGCATATAAAATGCTTAGCCCAGTGCCTGGAACACAGTAAGCATTTAGTATAAGTAAACAGCTGTTACATAGCTTTTAAAAAATCGCTTCATAACATTAATGTTTAAATACAGGTGTCAATAAAATATTATCTACAAATATAGTTATTGCCATGCTGAATATGCCTTTGTAAATTTTTTTAAAAGAAAAGCAAGTTTGCCATTTTCTCAAATATTTCTGTGACTGTTCTGTTTGAATTCCATAACTATGTCTGAGATTTCAGCCCTTCCTTTCTTCTTTCCTTCCTTCCTTTCTTCCTTCCTTCCTTCCTTCCTTCCTTCCTTCTTTCCTTCCTTCCTTTTGTTCTCTTGTTTGCATGGTGAACAACACCATACTCCTTTAAAGATTAAAAATGTAATCCAGAAGCTTCGCAGTGAAAGCAAGCTTCCAAAGTGCTTGACTGTAAGTCTGACAGCACATTTTTTTTTTAGTTTGGATGTCTTAAGTATTTCTTTTTCAGTCTTTTTCATACTATGTGTCCAGATTCTTCCTGAAGAATAGATTTGCTAAAAAAACTAACAGGGCAGACTAGCCCCCTTTAAATATCACAACTTTCCCATGGTGCAGGCGGAATTAACTAGCTTTGACTCACAATGCAAACACTCACACCATTTATTTCAACCCATTTTCACTGAGCGCTCAGGTTATCTGTGCAGGCAACAGATTTATGCATTGTTGGTCTTCCTGATATATACATAGCTCTCTTTAGCTGGTTTACACAGAACACATTCAGACAAATGATTTAAGAAGCCCGCTGTTACTTGGCAGATAAAAGGATAAATGTCCACAGGACAGGAGAGGGAGAGGTAGGTTCTCCTGGAACACGGAACATGCCAATTTATGATGACATCCTGACCAAGAAGGGTTATCAGTTTGAAACACCAAACGGAGGTTGGGGGGCCACCTGGGTGGCTCAGTTGGTTAAGTGTCCGATTCTTGATTTCATCTCAGGTCATGATCTCACAGTTCGCGGGTTCAAGCCCCACATCGGGCTCAAATCCCCACAGAGCCTGCTTGGGATTCTCTCTCTCTCTCTCTCTCTAAATAAATAAATAAATAAATAAACTTAAAAAAATAAGTAAAACACCAAATAGGGGTAGAGAGACATTGTGTTGCTGGAGGCAAGGTTTCCTACCTCATAATTAATTAGACAACCCACACAGCCATAATCATTCAAGAAGGTTCTCCTTCCAGTCTTGTCTTCCTCTCTCCTACCTAGAAATGTATAGAACATCAGAGCTACAAGGTGCTTCAGAACTTGACCATCAAAAACACTATTATCAGCCGTAGTAGGCATACCGGTGGTAGTACTTTAATGCAGATAGCATGATAACCTAAGTGATGATTTTGGTTTGACCCAAGTATACTCCCGAAAGGATGTCCTTCACGGCCAAACACCGCCTCTGGGCAGTATATAATAGCATGACTGCATGGTTGTGACCTGATTTCCCCACAAGCAATTAATCTTTTGCTTTGTTTCACTTGTGTGGCCATGCAACAGGTAAATTATGATTTCTAGGCGTCATGTTTAAATATTGAAAAAATCTCATTCTGTGAGAGCCCACATTAAATGCCATTTACTAGTTTAAGTCTGTCCTGTGAGGGATAGGCAAATTACCTAAGGTCACATAGCTGGTAAGAAAGCCCCTCATCTGGTGACCTTTCTGCTATACCACAACCGCCAGGAAAGAATGAATACAAAACACCAAACTGAAGAAGCGGCCAATTTCAAACAGATGCACATAAGTGTTCCAACATTCACCAATCAACGCATGGAGAATTTTCTGGATGGCAAAATAAGCCCAGAGAACCAGACCTCCAGTGAAGGCTTGTCTGGAGGCATGCCAGAATTTTCTGGGGAAACAGACCTAAGTATGCCCCGCCTTTAACTGGCCTGACCTCCATCAGGGCTGGCGGACTCCAGAACTCTGCTTTGCTGTTATTAAACCTGACACAGCGTGTTGACCAGGGCACCTACAGATGTTCTAACAACTCCCAGCCACCTCTACTTTCTCTGTGTCCTTGCCCCTGCTTTAACCCTCCTCAAAGGACCGATGCTCCAATGCCCAGCCAAGGCTACAGGAAGCAGTTAGTCCAGTCCAAAACAAACTTTGTAGCAGCTCATTAACCCTTCCATATCAGCCCAGGGTAATCTCAACTCACCCAAAGTGAGATATGGGGGCCGAGAGGGGAATACTCTGTCTTTCAAACTCATTCCTTTCATCCTTTACATAAACCTTCAAAGCCCAGCACCACTCAGACCCCTCAAGATGAAGATCACTTTAGAAAGCAGATGCAAATTTATCTGTAAGTACTTCTTTTGTTTGTAGAGGGGGAGGGGCATGCCTTCTGTATTTGTAGGGCTTTTTTTGGGGGGGCTGGGGGTTGATTGATGGGAAGGGACAGACGGGAGCAGAAAGGAAATGGAGAAAGGCCTTGAAGAAGCTCAGAAACAAATACGGACAGTTGTGCCTTAAGATAAACAGGAACTAACTTGTATGATGCTTGTAAACAGTGACCCAGGCAGGGATCAGTCAGTGTCTGTGATTATAATTAAATGAGGTGTCAACCTTGGCCTCACTCTGCATATTGAAAAGTGACTCTTCATACAACTCAGTAGCAAGAAAACAAACAATCCAATTAAAAAATGGACAGAGGAACTGAGTAGATGGTTTTCCAAAGAAGACCAGTGCAGATGGCCAACAGACACATGAGCTGGTGCTCAACATCACCAATCATCAAGGCAACGAAGTCAAAACACAATGAGCTTTCATTTCACACCTGTTAGAATGGCTGTCGAAAAAAGACAAGAGAAAGTGTTGGCCAGGATGTGGGGGAAAAGGGAACCCTTGTGCATGGTTGGTGGGAATGTAAATTGGTACAGCCACTGGGGGAAACAGTATGGTGCGGCTTTAAAAAATATTTAAATATAATTACCATATAATCCAGTAATCCCACTTCTGGATATATAGCCAAAGGAAATGAAAACAGAGTATCGGGGACATTATCTGCACCCCCGTGTTCACTACTGTCTTATTCTCAGTAGCCAAGATATTGAAACAACCTAAGTGTCCATCAACAGATGAATGGATAAAGAAGATATGGAACATACATATATAATATATGGAATATATACAATATAATGGGTATATTCAGCCATGAGAAAGAAATATATAGATATATCAATCCTATGGATTCTATTTCTCTGTAGAACCCTATATACCTTCCTAAAATAGAATCAAAAACACTACATTTCCAAGACTGCCTTACAACACAGCTATAGGCACGTGATCAGTCAGAGCCACACAAGACTGGGATGCAGGAGGGTAGGGTTATGAGCAATACTTTAATACTTTTTTTACATCTTTTTTTTTTAAGTTTATTTATTTTGAGAGAGAGAGAGACAGTGAGCAGTGGAGGGGCAGAGAGAGAGGGAGAGAGAGAATCTGAAGCAGGCTCCAGGCTCTGAGCTGTCAGCACAGAACCCCACGTAGGTCTTGAACTCACAAATCGTGAGATCATGACCTGAGCTGATTTCAAGAGTTGGACGCTTAAAGGACTGAGCCATCCAGGTGCCCCAAATATCTTTACATTTTTACTTCCCAAAGGTTTCATAATGTACACATAGAGCTTTTGTAACATGATTTTTAAGCCGTGTTTAATAATAGGTTGATCTAAGTCTCCTTACACTCAAAGCAATTGGTTGTTAACTGTTTTGACTCGGAAAAGAGCTTTCTGATAATTTAGCCTAACTCTCTGCCGACAGGAGCACCCCTCCCAGGTCAGACTTCCAGGACCACACACCACCCCCCCCAGCCAGCAGAAACTTTCCTTTCCCCCAAGTTCCCTGATGCAGAGGACAAACCCGTTTCCTCTCTCCAAGACTCTGCTTGAGATGTCTGAAAACAGCTTTCCTTTGGGCCCTGAGATTTTCCCCCAACTTAAATATCCTCGGTTCCATCAACAATTTCTTAAGTGCCTTCCCACAGCCCAGTTCCCCTCAGATTTACCAATGTCTTTTCTAAAATGTGGCATCCATGAACGGATCAAATACTCAAGACGGGGATAGAGTATATTGTTCTTGATCTAATATTGACCATCAGGTATATCTTTCTCTTCTTTTCTTTCTGCCTTGCCTTGCCTCATATAAGGATCTCAAACAGTGTAAAAGATAAAAAGATAGATAGATGATAGATAGATAGATAAATAGATAGATTTCACACCGACTTTCTGCCTATGTGCAACCCTCACTCCATAACACACTCAGGCTCACATCCATAAAAAGCTTCTTCCTCTCTTCTCAACAAACAGATCTAGCAGGAGATGCATTTCCTGGAGTTGGGCTCTATTTTCCAAGGAGGCCACTCTTATTTAGTAAACCCCAATTCCTACCCATATGCCTGTGGTCAGTAATAGCTTTCTATGCCCTGACCCAAGAGTATTTGCATTTTAACCGAGAATAATACCTTTACCCACAACTCACACAGACCTAGGTGAAAAAAAATTAAAAATAACTCTGAAGAAGTTGAGTCTTATCATCTCCCTGTGGCAGATCTTGCAAATTAGACCATGAGAATTTTAGAGATGTTTCCAGAGGCCAACCCACTTGTGAGTGAAGAGCAGAGGTCCCAATGATTGACTCTACACTGCATTGCCCTTCCCTCCAGGTCAGTCACGGGCTCAGCCTCCAGATCCTTCGGCCTCTGCCCACCCTCAGCAGAACATCCCTTTTCTCCAAACATAGTGGCCAAGGAGTTTCTTGGCAGTTTCACTGCCTTCTCTGCTCCCCAGTTGAAGACTGCTCTCAGGTGCTTTTCATGCCACGGTGTTAAATACTAGTAGATATTATCTGTCCAGAAGGTTGTCCGTGAAAGAGACTGAAATGATCATATCAGGCTGGAGCCTGGGAGAATTCCTCTGAAATCATACCAAACTTACTTACTTGTCACACTGCCTAACGATTAAGAATTGAGAGCAACTGTAAGCTCTAGGAGGGCTGTCTCTCCTTCACTTCCCGGAGTCCCAGCACCTACATTGTGGGCAAGCACATAGTAAGACCTCAATAAACACTTGCTGAGAGATAAACAAGCATCGAATGCCAGCCACCTTGCGAAACGTCCCATAGGCCTGCCAGGGAACGCCAAAGCCGCCTTGTATCACGATGATGCTGAACTTCCCAGGAAGGAGAGACCTGAGGCAGAGGGAAATCCATGTAAATCCATGCCCCAAACTTGACTTATACCACTGACAAAAGGAAAAAAAAAGGTGAGAAAATGCTCACTAAACAACGGGACTCATGCATCACAGTCCACATGTACTGAAAGCCTTGCACGAGGCCAGCACTGTGACAAAGCCTGAGAGTACCAAGTGGGGACCCCACTCTCAAGAAGCTCACAATCTCGGGGCGCCCGGGTGGCTCAGTCGGTTAAGCATCCGACTTCGGCTCAGGTCACGATCTCATGGCTCGTAAGTTGGAGCCCCACATCGGGCTCTGCGCTGACAGCTCAGAGCCTGGAGCCTGCTTCCGATTCTGTGACTCCCTCCCTCTGTCTGCCCCTCCCCTGCCCATGCTCTGTCTCTCGCTCAAAAATAAGTGTTAAAGAACTTAACTCCGCGACACAGACACGTTAAGGGATCATTGTATGTGTCAAAGCCAGGTGGAAATCCTCCTCCCCTGTTCCATACAGAGGGTATTTGGAAACTGAGAAAAATCTAATGAAACCTATTGCCAACTGGCCGACACTTAAGGGCACTGGTGGCGGCCACGGTAGAATACCGCTTCACACACTGATGGTAGGTCTTGTTGTTCTGCAACAGAGTGGAGAAGGAATCGACTTTCCTCAAGCAAGCCTCAGTTGCACTGCTAACCTTGGCAAGGGTGAGCGTGGCTTTAGTTTAAACCGGTGGGGAGATCACACTAAAGTTTGAGCACCAGCTTCCATTCTCATTTTGAGCATTAGAGCCTATCTCCCCTCCAACCAGAGGTGGCATTGAGAAATTGGGACAACTTCATCCCCATCCAGCCAAAGCAAGAGGCACTCGAATTTGTCAGTCACGGGAGTGGGTGAGGGCCTACACTTCTGGGGGGAGGGCGGGGCTGTGAAAGGCTATGAGAGCACAGCTTAGGGGATCTGAAAGAGCAGAGGAGGAGAAAATAGGCGGGGAGACAGGGAGCAGCCAGTCTGGACCTCCTCTTTTCAGAGGCCTGCATTCGTAACACCCTTCCCAGGCACGTAGGAGGAAGTAGGCAAGTTAGGTACAGGTCGAATCTCCACACAGTCTGCCCCTTCCTGTACGATCCCTCAATAAAGATGCTTATTTCTTCCACAGTGACAGTGTCTGGCCCCGGAAGGTTGGAGAAACTCTGGGAACAGCCGCGTTGCAGAGCCGAGGCTGGAGAGGCAACCATTTCTCACCCCTCAAATTCCCCCTCCCCACAGGGCAAAGTCACCGTTGGCATCGGCTGTCTAGATGCCCTGAGTCTCAGAGGCAGTAAGACTAAATTCCCAGGTAATCCTTCATTGTTAAATGATAAGAGTTTAAAAGGATGAAAGAAAGGATCCCCGCCCCACACTTGATCTTACAAAACATGACAGCAGGCGCAATGAGAAAGATGCAGATAAGAACAGCAGCTCCCACTGAGAACCTACTAGATAGCTGGCACTACGTACACATTATATAATGTAATCCTTCCACTATTCCTATGAATTGAACGATATTATCATCCCCAGTCAACAAATGCCAAACTGAGGCTCAAAATTAAACGTATCTTGCCCACCTGCCTGACAAGGCAGAGCCGGCTTGGGATCCTCTCTCCCTCTCTCTCTCAGCCCCTCCCCTGCTCATATGCATGCGTGCACACACACACACCCACTCTCTCTCTCTTTCTCTCTCAAAAATAGATAAACATTTAAAAAAAAAAAAAAAAAGCTAAAATACTTACCAAAAAAAAAAAAAAAAAAAAAATCATGCCCAAGGCCTCAGTGCTACTAATTTACATCCAGGCCAGTCTTCCTCTAAAGTCTTTGTTCTTTTTTAGCAGCCAGTGCTCACATGTATCCAGACTTCGGAGGAATCTAGGCAGAAGCAGTCTGAGGGCTTAAGGAAGGCTTCCCGGAGAAGGTTTCCCCCAAACTGGATCTTAAAGGACAAATAGGAATTATTCAAAGAAGGGGCAGGCAGAGGAAAGGGACCATCTTCACTACGGTCCATGACAATTGAGGCAAAAGCATGATGCAGGTAGGAGCCTGCAGTAGACTGTGCATGCTGAGGTCACCGGCGTTATTAGAGCATAATCCTGGGACAGGCGGGAAGGAAGAAGAAGAGACCGAAAGATCGGGAGAGGCTAGTTTGCGCTGGGCCTTGTAGGCTATGTTAAGAAGCTTAGACTTTATCCTGCAGCCAGTGTGCAGCCATTAGAAAGTTTTAAAAGGGGGAAGGACACGGCCAGATCAGCATTTTAAACATATCCCCATGGCAGACGTGCGAAGGGTGGATTTAACAGGGACGAGATTAGAGGCGGAGAGAAGTCAGGAAATCATTACACCAGTAAGCTGAAAATTAATAAAGACCTGAGTTGGGATGTTCATAGCAAGAATGGAGACAAAGGGACGAATTCAAAAATAAATTGGAAAGAAAACTTGTTGGATCTTGGCCGATTGTTTCGATGTGTATGAGAAAGGGACACATGTGGCATCCAAGTCCCCAGGAGTAGAGTGGGTTTAAGGAGACGATGAGTCAAGTGTTGAAGATGTTGAGCTGAGGTGTCTGTGGGCCGTCACATCAGGTACTCCCCAAAGGAAGTCATCTGCATCTAGGTAGTAAGTGAAGTCATATGTACGGATGAGCTCTTCTAGGCGGAAGGGCAGTGGGCCAAGGTTAGGCTCCAAGGGACCCGGACACTGAAAAGTGGACAGAAGAGGAGCTCCAATAATGTCAGATTCAGGGGCGCCTGGTTGAGTCAGTAGGTTAAGCATCCAACTCTCGATTTCGGCTCACGTCATGATCTCACAGCTCGTGAGTTCAAACCCCATGTTGGGCTCTGCACTGACAGTGCGGAATCTGCTAAGGATTCTCTCTCTCCTACTCTCTCTGCCCCTTCCCTGCTCTCTCTCTCTCTTTCTGTCTTTCAAATATAAATAAATACACTTTAAAAAAAAATAGTGTCAGATTCAGAAGGAAGCTACAGAAAACTCAGGATTTAAAAAAAAAAAAAATCCCCCAGATACGGCCATTAGGGAGACATTGGGGCCATCCAAAGAGTAATGTTAGTACAAGTCTGAAGGAGAAGGAAGTGGCCTGAGGAGTTAGAGATCAAGGAAAAGTTCACAGGACCTGCGTGTTTTTAGGCTGGGAAGGAATTGACCAGGTGCACAGACTGAGAGGAAGGAACCGTTAAGAGAGAGGAAGACTGAGGATATTCGCTGAGATGGGGAGGAGCAAGAGGGGTGGGTTGATGTGGCAGTGCCTGGTGTGGCTGAAGATGTGGCCAGAAGCACTGGCAAAACAGTTGGCCGTGAACTTGAGGCACAGCTGAGCTCTAAGACTGCACAGAACAGCAGGGTAACTATAGCTGGGAGCAGTTAGAAAGTTTATAGGAAAAATAAAGATATTGAGGAAAACAGGCCTTCTGGCCCCGGTTTTTCTTGCTGAAGGAGGAAGGAAGCCCTCGTGAATCTGAAGTGATGTTAACCACCCAATGGTGTGATTAGCTGCGACAGCCCTCGGGAAGCAGGGAAGGGGGTGGGGCGGGTGTGGGATGCTGTTAAGTAGCCTTGAGAAACCCTGGAAGATACTAGATGTTAGGAGTCAAAGGGTGAGTTTAAGAATCTCTACGTGGGGCAGTTCCTGGAGATGACAAAACCCACTTTCCTAGCATCCCCCTCGAGAAAATACCATCCTGCGATACCCACCCTGCTACCAGTGCTGGAGAGAGACAAGATTCCTGGAAATACCCTGTCCTCCAATACGTTGAGCTTAATCATGCTAATCAGAAGCTGCTAGCTTTGTGTTATCCATCCTAAAAGTATTAAACCGAGAGCAGAGGTAGGATTGTGGCCAACTCAACGGCACAGGAATCTCCCTCCTCTCTGGCACGTGTAGGATTTCTTCGCTTGTTTTCCATTTGCGGCGCTCCGAGGGGCCAGTTTCAGCCAACGCATTACACCTTGCCTGCCCCTCTCCCCACCTCATCCACAGGTCTATTTCTCTTCCAGTAAAAGACAATGTTTCTGCCTCAGAGGTTTCAAATCAAACTCTTCAAACCAGTTAGTTCCATCCTCCTTGAGCCGCATCACAGGTTTCTCTACTTCCGGAATGACTCCTCTGCTTCCGGCTAACTTCCCTTGGATTTTTTTGTTGTTGTTTGTTTAAAAAAAAGATTAACGTTTATCCTTATTTTTGAGACATTAAGAGACAGAGTATAAGCGGGGGAGAGGCAGAGACAGAATCGGAAGCAGGCTCAGAGCCTGACATGGGGCTCGAACCTACCAACCGTGAGATCATGACCTGAGCCCAAGTCGGACGCTCAACTGACTGAGCCACCCAGGCGCCCCCTGGCTAACTCCCCTTGTAATACTTGCAAACTGCCCCCACTGGAAACCCCACCTACATCTCTTAAAGGCACTCCCTCCACCAAGGTGCCCTATCTGAAACTGACCATCCCCCCACAACATCACTTCCCTTACAGCCCTCTACAATGTGGAGCGCACATATTTCTACATCCCATATACTACCCTCATCAGGCTTTGGCAACCGGTTCACTAGCTTCTCCCCACCTTAAGCACTGCCCTCCTCCTGGGCACTACCTTCCCAGCACCTTGGTGTTGGTTGATCGCCCACTGCAACTGCTCTACGGCCAGAATCTTAGCCTCCTACACACAGGGGCTGTGTGTCCACCTCCAGTGAAAACAGCCTGTCTTCACTGCACCCCTTGCTCTCTTTCTTTTCTCTGGTCTCTTTATGCCATTAACGAAGTGATGCATAAGCATAGCTCTGAAGTCAAACAATGCTCTAAGGCTTAACACATATTTACAATATTTTTCTAAAATCCCCCCTGCCTTTTTTTAAGTAGGTTTCATGCCCGGCATGGAGCCCAAGACACCACCCTGAGTTTAAGACCTGAGCTGAGATCAAGAGTGGGATGCTTAACTGACCGAGCCACCCAGGCACCCCTAAGACCCCCATTGTTTCTAAATAGCCCAGATATACTCTATTTTAGCTTTTCATATCTTGACATTATCTATCTTCATGTGGCAGGACGACAACCACCTCTCTCGCCATCCCCCTCAGCTCCTTCTTGCTGCCCCTGGGCTACGCTCATCCAGGAAACCCCCAACATCCAGGAAACCCCCAACATCCCAACCAGGCATGTTCCCGGGAAGACCAAAGAAATAACTAAACATCTGGGAAGATATGCCGTCCCAAATGTATGGTTTCCATTCTCTCTGGCCTGGTCTCTACCAGAAGGATTCTAGGTTTGTTGTTGTTGTTGTTTGGCAGAACTAGGATTTTTTATTTATTTATTTTTTTTTACATTTATTTACTTTTGAGAGACAGAGCACAAGTCAGGGAGGGGAAGAGAGAGAAGGAGACACAGAATCCGAAGCAGGCTCCAGGCTCCAAGCTGTCAGCACAGAGCCCGATGCGGGGCTCGAACCCACAAACTGTGAGATCATGACCTGAGCCAAAGTCGGACGCTTAACCAACTGAGCCACCCAGGCACCCCGCCCATGTACGCTTTCCATTTAACATGTTAAGTTTCGACGTTATCATCCACTTTCCTACTATGGAAGATGAGGATTCACTTCCCTTCACCAACCCCTCCCCATCCCTCACGAGGCACACAAACCTTGCTTCCCCTCCCTCCCCTGTCCCCAGACAGTTACATCATGATTAGTGGGGAAATTATTATTCAACATTGACACTAATATGTCTACAAGATCTTCACACAGTTGTAAACTATGATTATCTTCTTCCTCAGACACATTTCGTTTTACAAAATGGCCTCTTTTTCTTCAACCTTTCTACGTATCGATCTCTAATTCAGCCCCACATGTTCCAAAAGAAAGTAAAACTCCTCTCAATACAGTGAACCACATCAGGAAATCTACCACTTGCTCTGTTTTCCAGTGTAATCCCTCCATCGCTGCTTTCAAATGGAAGGACTGTTCTCCAGACCACTGCCCTGTTGTCCCTGACTTCCCATCCCCCTCACCCTACTAATCTTTACCCCCTTCAGTTTTATTGTCCCTGATTCCTAGACTCCAAGTCTACGTATTTCTTGTTTACGTCCTAATTTTGGTGGAGCATGTAGAAGGGTAGAAGGAAGGCACACATTTTTGAGACCAGCCTTCACTCTTGAGGGTGATTTTCTCAGGACTACGGGGTCTCGATTGGAAATCTTTTTCTCTCAGAAGGTTGACGGCATGGCCACACCATCTCCAAACTGTTGAGAAGTCTCATGCCACTCTGATCCCTGGGTCTTTGTATGAAACTGGCTTTGTTCCTGATAGCTTTCGAAAAGCTATCTTTATCCTTAGGGTATATCCTGATATTCCACAATCATGTGCCTTGTGTGAGGACTGTTTTCCATCACTTAGGCTAGGAATTCACTGGGGCCTTTTGGACTGGAAATGCAAGACTTCAGAAGTTTGGGAATTTTTGTTCCCATTTTTTTTTTTTAATAATTAACCCCCTCTATTTTCTTTTTTCTCTCTTTCTGTAGCTCCTAATAGACATTTGACTGTGGACTGATTCCCTAATTTTTCCATATTTTCTATTTTCTGTAACCTCCTCCTTTAGTTCTACCTTCTGGAAGGTTTCCTCAACATTATCCACAGACTTTGACAAGCTCTGCTATTGTCCTTTAACTGTCAAAGGCCCTTTTCTGTTCTCTAAACTTTTTTTATATAACATTCCATTCTTATTTCATAGATATATTTCTTCTTATCTCTTGATGACATTGATCATTGTCTTTTGAATTTTTATTATGTCCTGTACATTGTGTCTCTACCTCTTTTTTCCATTCATTTATGTGTCCGGGCCTCTGTCTTACACAGTTTAATCTTGCCTCAAACCTTTGGTGATTCTCGTCTTCTTCCTTTCATACAGGCTGGTAAAGAACTAAATACTGGCGGTTTTTCATGCATGGCCAGGGCTAGTTGCCTGATGAGCTTTACCAGAGTTTGAGAAGAGGACTGGATCTATATTCTGTTTGGTCTTTGTCTGGGGCAGGCCGATTTTCCCAGAATGCAATCTCTGGTCTGCATGGACTGGGTTCAGCAGCAGAAGGGACCGTGAGAATCTCACCATTAAGTGTGCAGAGTTTCCCTTTGTGCCCGCTGCCATCACACCAGCTGAAGGCTAGAATACATCTCCAGTCTTGGGGGTAGAGGACGAAGAAGCAGGTAGAGGGGCAGCTGCCTGAGGACAGAGCGAACGTGAGCGTCTACATGTTTTTTTTATGCAAACTTCCCACCAGCCTTCCGTCTTGTATCCCTTCCTTGTGCCCTGGCTTTTAGAAGGACCTGCTGCCTCCAACTCCTAAGGTTTTCAGGGCTGGCTCAGCAAGAAAGGGAGTGTTCCTTACAGACTTCACCCCTATGGTTCGGTGTTAGCTCTCTCTGAAGAAGAAGAAGGCAAGGTGGGAGAGACAGAGGAAGAGGGAAGGGAAGGAGGGAGAAAGGAAGGAAAGAAGGGAGAGAGGGAAGAGAAAGAAACGTCCACTTAACACCGATTATGTACCAGAACCTGTCTGCGCTGGGCCCTTTACATAAAGGAACATACTTTAATCCCAACAACAACCCTCTTAGGCGGGCACTGGTACCATCATCCATCCACATCGTACCATCGAAGAAGCACTTTTCAGAGCTGAGTTAACTTGGCCAAGGTCATACCATGAGTGAATGCCTGCATTCAAACTCAGGGATCTGAGATCCCCACCACCGACCCGTGTTCCTTTCCTCTACTTCGTGCTAAGACATATCCAAGACCTGGGGTCTCCAGGCCACCTCCCAAGTCACACGGTATAGGCACTTCCCGCTCTCCCGTCCATCCTCTGGATCCCCCCAAGCCCCGTGGGCCTCCTAGGGTGGTGGGCAGAGTATTTTATATTCTCACTGGAAGGGGCCCAAGGAGCTGTGTTCTCAGCTGCTTGGGCTGAGATCTGAAGCCCAGAGGCAGCCACTGACGTCACTCCCCATGCCCTTCTCTTACACCAGGCCGTTTATGCTGGCACAGCCCGAGAGCAAGGTTGGCGGGAAGGGGATCAGCCCAAACAGGATTAATAAGAGGCAGCTGGGCTTTAAAAGCCTTCTTGACAATGTAAAGAAACGAAGTCAGATGTTTTTGGAAAAGACTTCTGAATAACTGCGTCCGGCCCTTCGTCTCTTTCTATTGCCACTCTCACACTTCCTTCCCACGCACTTGAACCAAGGGTTTCTGTTGCCTTTTTCAGCATAATGGACGATAACCCGATTGGCTTAGGTCAGATCTCGATGGGCGTTGGTGCCCGAGTACTGAGTGGCACCCAGGGCGAAACTTTTAGCCAGGCCTTCACTCAGCTCACCCCCCAAGTGCCCTGGGTGCCTCACTCACCGCTCCCTAGTCCCTGCCCTACTGGGCAGAGTTGGTAAAAGGTTTGGGGAAGGGGGTACAGGGGGCAGGCGGGGATTAACCCCTTTATGGATTAGCCTAAAAGCTGCACCGTATACCATGGCAGAGGTGTGCATTCCTGAGACAAACCATAACCTCCAGGGCTGGAAAAATCACAACTACAAACTAAGATATACCAGGCGCCTACTAGACACAGGGCAACGTGTTAGGATCCTTCACATGCTTTTATCCCCATATTTCATCAAGCCCTGCCTAGGCTACCTTCTCAAACCATTCCAAATCCTTCCCATCCACAAAGGAAAGATCTTACCTACCTCCTCCTGGCCAAGTGCTCCCCCCTGAGACCGGGACCTACTAGTATTTTCTGTCCATCCAGCTGCCCTTATTCATATGATTTATGTTGAGGACAACCTGCCATTTACATTAGTCCATGATTCCCTTGGAAGAACCCGTGAAGGAAAATTTGTTTTAATTCAGAGCCAGAAGGAATCCCTCATAAAGAACTAGCATTTTCTTTCTTTTCTGACAATGAAATCTTTATAACTCATCGTGTTTTCTTCTTTGCCTACTGAGAAGCTCCAAGCACAAGGATGGTCTAACTCAGGCTAGGAGTCTGGGGACGATCTTTGCTTTATCAGGAAGTGACATGCAAGCTGAGACCTAAAGGATGAAAAAAAAAAAAAAAAAAAAAAAAAACTTAGCCAGATGAAGACTGAAGGAAACATCATTCCATTCTGAAAAAGCAGCATGTGCTAAGGTCCTGGGGCGGAAAAGAACTCAAAGTTCAGTGTGACTGGCACATGCCGAGTAAAGAAGCCAGTGGTACTGATGAAATGGTAATGACTTTTAGACCCTCCAAGATGGCTGAGCCCGTTTTTACAGGTCCTGCAGGCTAAGAAGTTCCACGGCACTGTGAAGCGCTTGAAGAGTTTTACGTGTAGGCATGACGAGCCAATTTATCTTTTAGGATTATTTCTCTGGCAGCCCTGCGAAAACACATTGGAAAGAGACAGAAGCAACAAGCAGAGCAGTTAAAAAGCTGTTGCAGGTTGGGCGGTAAGAGATGATGGTGACCTGGTGACCTGGCCCGGATGTATCAGGGGCGTGGAAGGAGGTACGCAGAATCAGGACCTATTTTGGAGGCAGAAGCAACAGAACATGTAGGTTGTGTCACGCACCCTAAGGAATGGCTTTGGAGCCAGGGAGCACCGGAGCTAAGAGGCAGATTTGCCCCTTGGGAGCTGTGTAACTAGAACATGCCATGTAGCCTCTCTGAGCCTCAGACTACTCACCTGTAAAACGGGCATAATAACACCTACCTCAAAGGGCAGAACGGGGCGCAAGAAGGACGATGTGCGAGAAAACCCTCAGGCCTGGAGGATCGGCCTGTGTGCTGTGGCCTGCAGTGGGCCAACGACCCGACACTTGCCTCTGCACAGTGTAAGTGAGGACGCAAGCGGCCACCCCACTAGCTCAAAAGACACCTTTCCTTGTCACCCTTCCCTTCCCTCAGCTCCTTATCTCAGAAACCCTGCTGTACAAACTTACACTTTTCGGAAGCTAGAGGAGGGCCGGTTCTGCCCCCAAAAGGGCACTGGATGGACGAGGAACAGAGCAACCTCAAAGGAGGGAAAGTCTGGGGAGGCAGGAGGGTCCAAAGGGAAAGAAACCATTCAGTGGCCGCTTTGTAACTTTTTCTTTCCACCAACACCCCCCCTTCTCCTGTCCTTTCTTTCTTTCTCCTCCTCTGCCCCTCCCCTCTCTTCCTTTCCACTTTCCCTTACAGTCAGTGGCCTCTGGAGACCTGCCTGTCCCCAGCATGGGGATTCGGGACTAAGAAAGGCCCCTTCCCTCTAGTCTCCACCCCACTTTCCTCATCACTCGGCTCACAGCCAAGGTCAGTCAATATATGAGTCTCCGGAGAGAAGGGAGCCTCCAAGCTCTCTCTCTCTCTCTCTCCTCTGGGAACTTAAGAAGTCCGTTTCCCCGGCTTTCCCAGCACATTTTCTACCAGCTTAGAGGCACTGGCCGTAGCGGGCAGCGGCTTCAGCGCACCAGACTGAGGCGGTTGCATAACTCCCAGCCAGGCTGCCAGAAGGCTCACAAAGCCATGCTTCCAAAATAACCCCAGGGAATGAGCCCAAATAATACGTGAAATTGTATCGGGCCTGCCGTGCCCAGAAGACTCACCCAGCATGGGAGGGATGCTCACCAGTCCCGGCTGCCGACACCTGATATCGTCTCACCACCACGGGCGATGAGAAAGGGATTAGGATTAAGTGGGCAGGGGGCAACTCGAGTGCGCGAGGCGGGACTGTGACCGGGAAGCGATGAGAGGGTCCCCCCAAGCGCCGCGCCCTGCGACGCGGCCCAGCAGCCAACGGTCTGGACACGTCGGGTGGCCGCCATCTGGGTCACACAAGCCCAGGCCGCAGCCCCAACGATCGCCTCTGCCTGACGCACGAAGACACCGAGGCTTGGGGCTGTTCCGCCACCTGCGCGAGTCCACGCGGTGCCGGGACGGGCCAGTCCCGTGTCTCCCAGCCCAGGCTTGGGGCAGGACGGAGTCAGAGGCTGGGGGCAGGGGGAAGGACCAACAGAGAGGTTCTCTAGATTTCTCTGTGGTCCACGTTTTCCCTGCACACCATTCTAGTCGCAACCATCATTTCAGAGCTGGAAAAGCAAGGGTAACAAGGGCGGGAACCCCCGTGGGGGCAGCGGAAGGAAATCGCGCGCTTCGTAGCCGATCGCCAATCTGTGCACCCCAAGGGCCCCAGCCAAGCGTGGAGGGACCAGTTTCTGCTCTTCCCCCTTCTCACCCCAGCTGCTCCTGCCCCAGACCCCATCCGCAGACCTGCCTCCCTGCCTACTTCTGCCAAGAAAATTGAGGGTATTGGGTGGGAACACCCTTGGGGGGAGGGGGGTGGTCTCTTAGAAACTTACCTAGGTCTTTCCAACTCGGCCGCTGGCTTTCATGCAGCCCGCCGCTGCAGAATGCACGCCCCTCCTTAATCCAGGCGAATGCAGCAAAAATGCACTCAAGATCTTTGTCTCCTTTCGATTTTCTAGTTTTGAATTCTGCCTCACCTTCCCAGCCTCTATCCTTGCCTGTGAGTTACTTAAAACATCATTTAACGACCTCGTGGTCCATCAACAGACGAATGGATAAACAAAATGTCTCCACTAACGGTGAGATTCTTAAAGGCCAGGACGGTGTCTTAACATCTCCGAGCCTGGTGCCATCCTACATGGCTGGCACATAGTAGATACTCATCCGGAAAGAAATGGGCCCACGAGTCACTTCCCTCCTGCGAAAGTCAGAGAGAAGGAGAAAAATAGAGAGCAAGTGTGGTGCAGGATTTAAGGAAGAAGGAGGGAAGGAAGGAAGGAAGGAAGGAGAAAAAGGAGAGAGGAAGGAAAAAGAAAGGAGAGGAGGAAGGAGGGAAAGAGGGGGCTAGAAAGGGAGGGAGGGGAGAAACAGAGGAAAAGGGAGGGAAAATGCAGTGAGGGTTTGTCCGGTAGAACTGGCTTCTTGAAGATTTGCTTCAGTTGACTCTAACAAATCTTTCCAGTGCCATCCCGTGCCTCCTGGGGTATCTTATTGCAGCAGTTTGATTCATTCTTTACTTCGAGGGACAGCCCAGTATCTCCCCCCTTCTCTTAGCAGACAAGATCTAGGACAGATCTTGCTGCAGAAATAGAGGCAGTCAAGAGTCATCTTTGCTTGTAATTAACTATCCAATTAAATCCAGGCGCTCAGCCATCCATCCAAATTAGGGCTGAGGGTTGTAATCCACCATGCATTTTGTGAGTTTGCCGCAGCTCGGACCAGCAGCTGGATTGTGTTTAGGTTTTTTTCTTTTTCTTTTCCTTTTTTTTTTTGGGGGGGGGGGGGTACATGCACGTTGATGTTGTTTTAAAAGAAGGGAGAGAAGAAGAGGAAACTCGGGTAGGTAGATGCTGAGTGATCAGAGTGTCCCTGAGGATACTGAGCATCAGGGGGAAATTACCTTCCTGGTGACTCAGAAACAGGAAGTGGTGACCCAGAGGCATCACACGAAGGGGAGGCATGCACATATGTGATGACATCGCTTCCTATTTTTATGAGTGTGGGGTACAGGAGAGGGGGAAAAAGGGAGGGGGAGAAACAACAATCAAGGGCTAGGACAGTGGGTCTCCTGCATGTCTTTGCTCACATCCTCATATCCCCAGCACCTGTTCCTACACTCGGGACACAGGGTCAGCAGCCACCCCAGCTTCCTCTCTTTTATCCTCAGGCTCTGACTGAGAAGAAAGAAGCTAACAGAACTCATTTTGAGTTCCTCTGACCGAGGACAGAACTAGATTCTCCATCCTGCAGAAGCCACCGTGCTGGTGACGGAAGTTATCTTAGCGGTGGGCGGAACCATGATCTGAAACCCCCTAACTCCTCAATAGCCCCCATGCCCACACTTTATCACTTGGGGGAGGGAGGTGCTACACACAGCAGCCAGCAGCCTGGTCCCGAAGAAAGATGGAGAGACGGAAGAAGGTGCAGCAAAGTATCCATAACTTACCAGAAAATGCAGCAGGTTTGGAGGGGGAGGTGGAGCAAGGGACAGACTGCAGAGCTAAGTCTAATGTGACTTTGGGACTAGGAGAAAGTCGAGGGCCAGAAGTCTGTTCTTGGTCTTCTTTCCCCAAAGTGGGAAACAAAGATCAGAGCCCTGTTCCAGGTAAATGGGCTAGTTCTGCCCCAGAAGACCAGGCAAAGGAGCAGCCCTGCCTCTCAGTCTTTGCCAGGATGCACCCCTCCTTGCTTTTGTGGGGACAGTGGACAACTGTCCCAAGAATGCCCTCACTCTATAAAGAAGCTGCTCAGCACACGTAGTCTTAATCCCCCTTCCCCCTCCTCACCCCCACCCCACCCTCAGGAAGCCCTTCATGGGGGAGCCCCCGCAGAGAGGGGATGTGCTCCGCCCAGCTGGAAGCAGGGGGAGTGTAATTGACATTCATGTGTTCTGTCCATAGGAGTTCAGGATGAAATCTGCAGCAGGGGGGAGGTGGGCAACTGTAAATTCTGTGTGAGTCGACAAGACCTAGGGGACAGAGCACATCAAGTGCACCGGCGTGTTCATAGGAGCCTCACCCTGCGTTTGCCCACATTTGTTTTTCTCTCCTGCCTCTTCTAAGGGAAATCAAACCACCATCATGCTTAGCCAGCCTTCTGTGTGAGCGAATCTTCGTAGCCAGTCTATAGAAGAAAGACCAGGGATCGGCGACTACATGGCTGCCATCCCAAAAGTCACTGTATAGGGATGTGGAAAAGGAAGAGTCATGGTTCAAAGTCTTAACATTTGCAAGGGATTGATGAAAAGTCTGTCCAGTGAGGCTTCTGTCTCAGAAAGTCTGATCCCAGGGTATCGTATTGTCCCCTCGTAGCTGGGGCGGAGGGACTCCCAGCGCAGTGAAAGGGGCTCAACGAGACAAACGTTAGAAGAAGAGAAATAACTTTGTTGACACAATCGGAGGTGTCTCCTGCGTGTCACCTCATGTGGTCCCCACACTAACCCCACTAGGAAACTGAAGTTTCAGGGAAGCTGGGTAGCTAGCCTCAGACCTCTGAACTGGTTACCAACAGAGGCAAGGCTTGACCCAAGATCCCAGCATGTATAATCTGTTATCTCTGAAGACAAAGGAACAGAGCTGAACATCCGGGGCAATATAAGAGGTGCCATGGACACCTTCCTCGACAAAAACCTCTCTCAGCTCCTGTCACAGAACCTGACCTCAGATTGGACCTCTGCATAGTCATTCCTGGTGGTCTTAGGAAGATTTTATAGGTTTCACTCAATTAGTCATTGCAGAGTAATTGGGCTTCTGTTACTTGACAAAAACAAAAAAAAATCCTAAATCTGTAAAGACCAAAAAAGTAGATTAGTAGTTGCCTCGGGCTGGGTTTGGGTGGAGTGGGGATGACTGCTAATGAGTGTAGGGTTTCTTTTGGGAGTCATGAAAGTATTCCAAACTGAGACTGTGGGAATTGTTGCACAACTCTGCAAATATACTAAAACCCATTGAATTGCATTCGTCAAACATGAAGTATATCTCAGTAAAGATATTTAAAAAAAAAAAAAATAGAACCTGCCATGGGAAGTTTAAAATGTAATTGTAGTGAGAAGACACATGTAGGAAGACAGGCTACGCCAAATAGCACGAGGCGCTAACAGAGTTCAGAGGAAAGATCAATTCTAGTTGTAGTATCAGAGAAGGCAGATTGGCTCTATTGTGATAGATAAAAGGGAAAAATCCATTTTTCCACGTTGGATTTCCACCCTGGAGGAACATGAGCATGGGGGCATGAAAGGTGCAGACATGGGATGGAAGCATGTCTAGAAATGGTGAGCCAACTGATAAAATCCTCTTTGATGTGTGCACGAATGCACACACACACACACACACACACACACCCCACACACACGACCTGCAATACTGTATCAGCTATATATTGTTGTGTAATAAATACCTCGGAACTTAGGCAACAGCAACCATTTAATTGTTCATAATTCTGCAGGCTCAGGAGCATGGCTTATCTCCACTCTACAATCAGCTCATGGTTCCACCAGGCCTGGACAATTCAGGATGGCCTCATGCATAGTGTGACACTTCAGCCAAGATGACTGCAGCTAGCCAGAAGCTGGATGTCCCTCTCCCTCTCCTCATATTTCATATCCCAGGGCCTCCCTTCCCCCAAGAATTTGCATCCTAGAGGAAGGTGGCCCAGGCCTTCTTGCAAGGCACTTAAGACGGCGAGAGAGCAGAAGCAAAAGCCACAAGGACCCTCATGGCGTAGGCCCAGAACTTGCACAACATCACATCCACGGCATTTGATTTGTCCAAACACATCATATGGTTGATCTAGATTCAGTGGGGGGGGGGGGGGGGGGGGGGGTACTACGTAGGGAATGTATTCAGAGAAGCATTCATTAGGTGTCTATCCCAAATACCAAATAGTAAGTCATACACCTGCCTCAGAAGAGCTTACCATCCAGTGAGCTGACTAGGCTGAAAGGTATTTAAAGGGGAAATATGGGGCGCCTAGGTGGCTCAGTCAGTTAAGCGTCTGACTTTGGGTCAGGTCATGATCTCACTGTTGGCGAGTTCAAGCCTCACATCAGGCTCTCTGCTGTCAGCACAGAGCCTGCTTTGGATCCTCTGTCTCGCTTTCTCATTGCCCCTCTCCCTCTGGCTCTCTCTCAAAATAAATAAATAAATGTTTAAAAAAATAAATAAATGAAAATAAAGGGGAAATATGTCTAGGAATGTAAGACTGGGGACAGAGCATAGAGGACACTTTATACAAAGGCTTTAAGGAGTTCAGATTCCACTCTAGAGTCCTTAATTAAAGTGCAAAACTCCCTAGGAGAGGTGATATTTTAAGCCTTTATGAGCCAGCCTCTTAGAAGACATTGATCATGTGTGTGAGTAAGACAGAATAGAACCCTAGTTCTATCTAAGAAGTCGGATAAATCGTAAGGACTGTGCGTTCCCATCACCCAAGTCAGACAACACCACCACTTTAGAGGGGGCTGTGGGATAGGAGGTAAGTTTTGCTTGCCTGCATCCAGGGGTCAGGACACACACCACAGGTGCTAAGACAAGTTCTGCTCACCCATCAGCCTTCTTTCTCTCTTTAGCTCTCCTACCGGTCCTTCCTCAAGATCCCGTTGGCCTCGCCACATGCCACACCGGTGGGCCATGAAATACTGAAGCTGGGATCACAGCTTAGAGACGGACACAAGGGGAAAACGAAGGCAGTCGGGTGAGAATGGTTACTTTAGACTGCAACACGGAAACTAGAAACAGGAAAGAGAAAACTAAAAACGACTGATGCCTCTTAACTAATGACGTGGATAACTACTGTTCCTCTCCTGCCCATCTCTCTCCCCGCTTCGCATGTCGCTCCCCTCAAACCCAGAGTGACGGGAAGCCTGAGCCTGCTCTGGCCCCCCAGTTCTTCTGAGGACCTACTTCCCCGGAAGATGACCACCTACGGCCCCACGTGATGGAACAAGGCCGTAACATGCCGCCAATAAACCCAACAAAGTGACTTCCTCGACACAAAGCAATTCCTGGGGACGAATAAGATGCCTGTAAGTTGGTGAGAGTACACGTGGGTGTGTGTTGGGAACCCTAACAAAGTATGGTGAACATCTCCTCTCCTAAGAGATTGCTCCCAGGACATCCATGTTGGATCAAGAGCATCCCATTCTCATAGGTGGCCCACAGTCTTCAGCATTACGTGGCCAAATGTGCCTTCACCCCCCTCCTATTTCCCATCCCAGTGCTTCCTTCCATCATCTGGCATCCCCCCAGGTCTTCACTCACCCCCTCATGATGCCCACAGATGTTCACCAGGACGGCTTCCCACGGAAATTTTCTGCCCCTGTCACCAAAAGTTTCCCTACTTTGTGAAATCATCTTCCCACCTCCACTGTTAAAACTCTGTGATTCCGGCTAGATCTGGGTGAGAAGGAATACATTTTTGATGAGAAGTCTCCTGATCATACAAAGACGTGAATGTGGCATTTCAGACAGCGAGGAGAACAGACAAGGGAGACATTTGGAGGCTTGTAATGGATCGGGACCTCCAGATATTTTTCTTATGCAAAGAAAAGTTGAAGCAGGGAAAGAAAGGAGGGAGGAAAGGTTATGGACTCCTCCCAGGCCGCCCCCGTCATTCCTCTGTAAATATCAACCACCTTCCGTGCACACGGAATTACTGATCATACAGTCATGCGACCAAGAATGAGAGCCACGTGCCATACACATAAACAAGTCATACAATGCATTCCTATTCTAAACCATTTTGAAATACCCAGAGGTGAGGATTATTTCCAGTCGAAATCATCTCAGACGTCACTTACCAAGTCTGACAACCGTAACTTTCCACTTATTCAATGGATGCTAACTTAGGCCGGGGAGGCCACAGCGAAATGCCAGCAGCTTCAAAAGAAAGAAAAAAAGGAGGAAAAAAAAAAAGAAAGAAAGAAAGAAAGAAAGAAAGAAAGGAAAAAAAAAAGAAAAGAAACATTCACACTTGACAAGGAGCACCATCTAGAGGAAATATATGGTAAAGCTATCCTTCTAGCAAATCCAGCCCCCCACCCCATGTTCCTCAATAGAGAGAGCTAAATGCTGACCCCCCCCCACCCCCGCCACCTTTGCCTTGGGCCACATGAACAGGAGCCCAGATCTAAGACACTCGTTAGCAGGTGTGACCCATGCTGGACAGCTACACCTTTAGTCCTGTGCCCAGGGTCTAGCATCCATGTGACAAGTTGGAACAAGCCCAGAGTCCAGAAACCTGCAGTGAGACACAGTAGATAATGGAACAAATACTGCACGATTCCACTAACGTGAGGTACCTAAGGTGGTCAAACTCCTAGAATCAGAGTAGAATGGTAGTCGCCAGAAGCTGGAGAGAGAGGGAATGGGAAATGATTGTTCAACGGGTATACAGGCTGGAGAGAGGGGGAACGAGGAGTGATTGTTCAATAGGTATAAAGTTTCAGTTATTCAAGATGAGTAAAGTTCTAGAGACCTGCTGTGCAACGTTGTACTGAAGTTAACAAGACTGGATTATACCCAAAAGTGTGTTAAGAGAGAACATCTCACGTTAAGTGTTCTTACCACAATAAAAGAAAAAGAAAGACAAGATTCGTGCTTGGGGATGGGGGGGTGGGGGGAGGACAAATAGGACAATGATGCCCCTAAGGGCATTTCTGTGATTCTGGGAAAGCAGAAAATTGAAAATCCATGTTTCCGAGTCTTCATGTGAAGATTTTTAATTTGGATAATTAATAACTCCACATTTAAGCAGTTGAATTCAGTGTTTTCCTTGGGGCTGTAACCTTTTAGTTTCAAAAGGACACTAACATTTAGCGTTATCTGACTTCTATTCAGGATTCCAATCCCACCTTTTAATTTGGGATTCCCTGGAAGTGTGCCCACTAGCGGTGACCAGGAAGAGGGCAGACATGACATGGCCTCCTTCAGCCCCCTGAGTGGCAGGGAAAGGGGAGGAGCTCCAGGGTTGGGTCCTGAAGGAGTTAAGGGGCAGGCAACAGACCCACTACCTCCCAAGCTTATCTGGGTCACTAAAAGGAGACTCAAAAAAGCCCATTTAATCACTCATTATAGCGATAAGAAAAACTGAGGCTCAGACTTCTCGGTGTATTTTTAAAAGGCAACAGACCAGAGACACCTGCCATTGAGAGGATGGTTTACCATTCATAGTTCCCAAGGAGAGGGAGCATGCTGTGCCGTGAGGGGGCCACACGGGGAAACACCAGGGTCAGTCAGGAGGCAGAGGGAGCCAGGGTAACTGCAGGCAAGAGCCTTTCTTGTGGTTTCCCAAGAAAGAAAGGACATGGAGGGATAAGCAGGTTTAGGATGGGCTAGCTTGGAAAGTTTAGGGCCATAGGAGCTGTCCCTGGTTGACTGGAACCCAGCACTGGAGTAGTTGGGGCAGGGGGATAGTGGCCTGGATGTCAGAGCCCGAGAGAGGAGGCATTTGGAAGTGTGAGCTCCAGATTGCTTGCTTTGCGTAGGAAATGTGCGTTCTCAGGCGAGTCCTTTACTCCCTCTAGGATCGGCTAGCCCTGGGAGGGGCACTCGCTCCAGGGCCAGCGAGACCCCAGACGTCAACGCGGCGGAAACATATGATTAATACACTCTGATCACACAATGGGTTTAACGGCAGACAGATATGTAGGACCCAAGACTTTCAATCTCTCTTTTCACTAAGATCAGCCAGCAGCCACCCCAGCCCACCCCATGCCTGATCTGCCACCCCCTCTCTCTTTTAAGCTTAAGACCATGCTGTCTTAAAGATCTTATTGGGGTGCCTGGGTGGTTCAGTCCGTTAAGCGTCCGACCTCGGCTCAGATCATGATCTCGCGGTTTGTGGGTTCGAGCCCCACGTCGGGCTCTGTGCTGACAGCTCAGAGCTTGGAACCTGCTTTGGGTTCTGTGTCTCCCTCTCTCTCTCTGCCCCTCCCCCCCCTTCACTCTCTGTCTCCCTCTCTCAAAAATGAATAAACTTTAAAAAAAAATTTAAAAAAAGATCGTATTCTTTGACTTTGGGAGGCTTCTTTCTCTAATAGTTCAATTTTCTCCTCTTAGAGCGCCTTTTCTTTCTTTTTTTTTTTTAAGTTTTGTTTTTTATTTAAGTAATCTCTACATCCAACATGGGGTTCAAACTTAAGACCCCAAGATCAAGAGTCGCACACTCCTCCAACTGAGCCAGCCAGGATCCTCTTAGAGCTGCTTTCATATCAATGCCCTTATATCCACATTATATATACAATCACACTGTTCTTGTCTGGAATTCACACCATCGGTTGCTATGCTGCATTCAGACTTCTTAGGACTTGGCTAATTAGCACATGGCAAGCGGGCCACAGGATACGGGCCACAGTCAGCTCTCATTGTTCCCTCTGGGGCTGCGAAGGATCCGGGAAGGCTGTGCTCGGTCCCACGACGGGCTGTCCCTGGACGTTCAGGCCTCTCTCGTCACAGTTCAAGCAAACGGTAACAAGATGTTCCTTCCCACAAGCAATAAGCCCAAGCCTCAGGGTGAACAGGACTCTGAGGACCACACATACCAGCCGGCATCACCTGGGAGGTGCCCGTGTGAGTCACAGGACTCCACCACCCAGACCTCTGAGAATAGGACAGACACCGCAAGACCCACCAGGTAGAGCAGAAAACGGAAAGCAGCGAAAAGCAGGGAGCGAAGGTTTCCTCGTGCAGGTACAAATCCCCACATCCAGCACAGTGCCTTCGTGGGCACTCTGTAAAAACGGAACGAATAGGGGCACCTGGGTGGCTCAGTCGGTTGAGCGTCCGACTTCGGCTCAGGTCACGATCTCACGGTTCGTGAGTTCGAGCCCCACGTCGGGCTCTGTGCTGACTGCTCAGAGCCTGGAGCCTGCTTCGGATTCTGTGTCTCCCTCTCTCTTTCTGCCCCTCCCTCGCTTGCACTCGGTCTCTCTCTATCTCTCTCAAAAATAAATAAACATTAAAAAAAAAACAGAACGAATAAAGAGACAAATGACAAAAATATATCGAGTGCAGGGCAAACACTCAAGCTCTGGAACTTGGAAAAAGAGTTCTATTTCAAGGCCAAGTTTATATATCATCTATCTTGGTGGACAGGGAGCTGGAGGAAATAAGGCAGAGGTCTGTGGCTGTAAGAACAAGAGGTGTAGGTGGATAGGTGTCCCCATGCTAGTGTGTGGGGGTGGGGCGGGGGGTGAGGATTTGGGTCTGGGGTTGGGGGACCGCCACAGAGCTGAGCTGGTGTAGAGCATTGGTACCTGCTCAGAGCTGGCATGAGAAGGGTGCTGAGCCAAACCTGCAGTGGAAGGTGACCCTTGCCCTGCAAAACAGCAACCACGGGGGTAGACTGCGAGCGTCAGGGCTGGGTCCGGAAAAGATTCGGATGAGGGTGGGCAAAGCGTGCGTAGTTGGCGTGGTAAGCAAAAAACCCCAGCGGCATTTACTTCTGAAAGCGTAAGGACAGCATCAGGACCTTCAGGCTTGGGTATTCTGGGACTCACCCAGTCCCTGCTCCCCAAAGCTATCTTTTTCCCACCCTTACATTTTGCAGCAAGAAGAGACAACTCTCTCCCTGTCTTCCCGTCTCTCACCCCTACGCCACCATCCCCAGAGCGAGAGAAACATTCGATGTTCAGTCAACCCGTGTTTGAGGGCCCACAGTACCCACGACACTGCACATGTATGAAGCGCTTAGTTCTATGTGACCAGAGGGACATTTGCCCTCCCACAATGACACAGGAGCACACATATGCACAGGCATTCACACATGGGAGCCCGAGGCTCCCCTAGGCCTCAGTCATCCCTTCATACAAAAGCATTTCAAAGGTAGTAAAAATGTAGAGATACATTCAAAAAGGGACGGCAGTAAGTCCTTGTTTGCCATCAAGAGGTCACCTTATCAGAGGACAGACGTGAGGGACAACACTGCAATTCCCCAGCGTCCCACCTCACTGTGCGTGGGTGACTTTCGTTCCGCAAAGGCGCTGGTTATTTTCCTGTATTAAGCAATCAGAATCCTGTTGGACCAAAACTAAACACAGGGCTGCTTCCTGCCCCTGACCCAGGGAATGAGCCTGTCTCAAAAGGAATGTGCAAATATCAAAAGCTGAAAGGGAGAATTTCTTAGAAGGCTCCTCTTGTCCTGCAAAGGTCCCATGCGAGGCAGCACAGGGCCTGGAACGCCCAGACATCAAGCTAGTTTGGGTGGGATCTACTTTGCAAGCCACATCTTTTATACTCCTGACATTCTCTGCTTCACAATCTGTGCTGTCTATGTAGTAAAATTCACTAGTCCTTCAGCGTCCCGGCTCCCCTTAGCTCTGGGAAGGGAGGGTTAAATGTGGAGAGGCCAGTTCTTGAGGCTGGTGGTTCTATCTAGGATAACTGTAAAATTTAAGGAACAAGATTGAGACTGCTTTGTCAGTGACCCCTCTTCACGAGGACCTTCTTCTGTGCACAACCCTGGAGACTCTCGATTTTGACCAATGGAGGAGGGGCCCTTACTCTGCAGGTATGGACATAGAGGGCCTCCTGTGGAGGGAGGCAGAGTGATCCCCCTCTGGAGGAGAGGTCTTGATACACTAATAGGGAAGGGGGACACATGAGAAAGCAAAGGGATGTCACTCCCTTTGAGTTTCATCGGGAAGACCAGGCCCCACAAGGATCCCCAAGAGCAGATTCATTTCACTTCCTGTGAAATCCTCCCAAGGGCCAAACACAACTCTCGGCTGTTTTGAGTTTAGAATCCAGCAGTTCAGTAGAAGCTAGATAACTGAAGTCAAAGAGAACTCGTGCAAATTACTTCGGGGGCTAATAAAATGAAGCCACTTCTTCAGAATCTGAAGGCACCCTCTCTATCCCTACCCTACCTTCTGGGATGACGAGTCTGAACGGATGTGGCAAATCTCCGAATTATCATTTGCAGTCAGAATGTAACCGGAGCAAGTTCTGCCCCAGGTACAACGGGGGTCTGGCCGAAGCCGCAGGTATAGAAACTGAAAGGCACAAATCCACCAGCTGGTGGAAAATCAGAATCCAGGCAAGGCAGACGGAGCAGGTTTGGTTTTTTTTATTTTTTTTATTTTTACATTTATTTATTTTTGAGAAACAGTGAGACAAAGTGTGAGCGGGGGAGGAGCAGAGAGAGAAGGAGACAGAATCCGAAGCGGGCTCCAGGCTCTGAGCTGTCAGCACAGAGCCTGACACGGGGCTCGAACCCACAAACCACGAGATCATGACCTGAGCCGAAGTCGGACGCTTAACCGACTGAGCCACCCAGGCACCCCCCTAGGCATTATCTGATTGGCCCGGGAACTGGGGTGGTTTTGTCAGAGGCCTAGAGCCGCGGTAGCAAATGTGCGAAAGTTGAGTGGTTTAAGAAACAGGAATCTCTTCTCTCACAGTTCTAGAGGCCGGAAGTCAGACATCAGCGTCACTAAAGTCAAGGCATCGGCAGGGCCACACTCCCTCCGGAGGCTCCAGGCGAGAATCCATCCCTGGTGCCTTCTGGCTTCTGGTGGCCGCCAGCATTCTGTGACCTGTGGCCACATCACTCCGTTCTCCGCCTGCTCCTTCGTATCCCCTTGTCCTCTCGGTGTGCGTCAACTCCCCTTCCACCTCTATCTAATGACACGTGTGATGGCATTCAGGGCCAGCCTGGATGATGTAGCGTTGCCCCCACACCTCAAGATCTTTAATTTCATCACATCTGCGATGACCCTTTTTCCAAATAAAGTAGCATTTTTAGGTTCCAGAGATTAGGACCTAACATCTCTGGGGCCATTTCCCAGCCTGCACTACCGTGCTTTTCATGTGCAGCAAAGGTTGGAAATCACTGAAACATGCAGCTGGTCTCCATGAGGCCCCAGCCCAGCCCCGGTACAACTGTTTTTCCCTCCTCTTATGTCTTCTACTTCCAGGCTCCATCCCTGCTCTGAGTCCCCAGGCCCCGAGAACATCCAAATCCCCAGCACAGACACCTCACCACCTCATTCTGGGTTCCCCGAAACACTGTGTGTCCCACATCCCATACCCACCCCCCCCAAACAGAATAAATCTCACTCCCACTCCTGTGCGTCCAGAAGTGCCCTGCTCATGGATTTTAAATATCCCGTGATTATGAAGTCATGCAGAAAAGAGGTGTGGGGAAATATTTGAATCCTTCTGACATGTTGATGCTCCCTGAAGGTCTAAAGTCACTTTGTTAGTCTAGAAATGTACTGTGCAGCAATTACTTTTCTCGTAACATGCTCGTGGAGGAGAGTCTAATTTATGATGTGAAGACACGGGGAAAACAGGCAAGACTTTTTTAGAAAAACATTTTTTTCACTCTGGAAATAGAAAGTAGCTTTTATTTTCTGGAATTTTTAGTGCCTTCATTCAAGGCATCCTCCCCTATCTGGAGGATTAAACAGCCACTTGACAGAACTTCTCTGAAATGAACGGGGGTCCGTCTGGGGCACCGCCACCATCGGTGGTCAAGGCTCCAACTGTCGCTCTGCCTTTATTTTTTTTCATTTTTTTTAACGCTATTTGCTTTTGAGAAAGAAAGAGAAAGAGAGAGACAGTGTGAGCAGGAGAGGCGCAGCGAGAGAGGGAGACACAGAATGTAAAGCAGGCTTCAGGGTCCTGGCTGTCAGCACAGAGCCAGACCCAGGGCTCGAACTGACGAATCGCGAGACCATGACCTCAGCTGAAGTCAGACGCTTAACCAACTGAGCCACCCAGGCACCCTGTCGCTATGCCTTCTAGCCACCCTCAATGCCACCGCACTGCATTAGATGTATCACACGTATCAGATGCCACGCACTGAGGCTGGAGACTGTCCATAGGTTCTCTCCCTTGACACTTGAACCACCATGAGAGGGACAATACTAGTACCTGTTGCCATGTTACAGATGAGGAAACGGAGGCTTAAAGATTCGCTGTAACCTGCCCAAGATCTCATAGCTGATGGGTGGTGGGGTCTGATTCTCACCAAGCCTTCCAGTTCTGGGTCCTGTGTTTGGCTGCCTCTCAGTGAAACGAGGGTAAAGGGGCTAGATTTCTACCTTCTTGGTTTCGGATCTCCAAGACCCGCTTACGACTGCACTGAAGAGATGAGCAGGAGAAGAAATCCAGGAAACTCCCAGGTGGACACCATAATAGGAAAGGCCACAGCATATGGGCAAGGTCATTGCTGCTGAAACGTGGTTTCAGAGCACGAAACTGAAGTCAGCGAGACAGCGGCATAGGTTCCTCCTGGCCCTCACAAGAACAACGAATAACTATTCAAGAATGAGACACGTTATTCAAAAACACGGGGCTAGGCGGCAGTACCCCCTGGGCCGCAGAGACCAAGATGGGCCACCATAGAAGGGTAAGAGAACCAGCCCAACTAGTAATTCCAGTCAGCGGTTTGCTCCTCTGCAGAACCAAATCAGGGATACACTCTGACTGAGGATCCTGGCGAGATGAAATGCAGATTTGCCTGACTGGGCTCCTCAAATGAAGACTTTTGCCAGCCCTGCAGCCCAGTTGCCCACATCCAGGCAAGAAGTAGAGTTACAACCCCACCTACCGTGGACACTCTCTTCTGGCCCCCTCGGACCAGAAAGGCAGGTGGCAACTCCTGGAAGCTGTGTGGCCCAGCAGCACTCCAGCCCAGAGGGGAGCAGACAGAGCTGATCGCCCCCAGAGCAAAGCCAGTAGAGGGCATCGAGTCTTCCCGGGCTGCACAGGGGCAGGGGAATTAATTCGTAGCCAAGGCTTCCGGCACCTCCCGACCAGAGAGCCTGTTTGGGAAATTGAGAGTAGCCTGGAGGGCCTTTCCCCCTCCTGCCCAGACCAGGGTGCTGGGATACAGCCCCACACGCTGTAGAAAGTGTCTTCCAGCCCCGTCCCACCAAAAGGGCTGGAGACAACCCATGGAAGCTGCATGGCCCATGGTGATTGAGCTTAGAGAACGGCTCCTAGTCTGCAAAGCAAGTCCAGTGGCCCTATTTGGCCAAGGAACTTGGCTTGAGCAAGAGAGCAAGAGCTTTTACTAGCTGCTTCTGGAAAGGGAATACAGCCGTCAGCCTGTCCAACCAGGGCACCTAACCAGAGCTCATAGGAAGCTTTGGAGCCCATTCCACGGCCTTATGCACAATGGCACCCGAACAGACAGCACAGCCCACGGCTTCCTTATCTGCAGAGTAAAATCGGTTTTTACCTGACCGGGGGGTTCAGTGCACATTCTAACCTGATTCAGGACCCCAAACAATGAGGCGTACTGGCCGTGGGCCTTGTCTTGCTGTCCTGCCAGGGCGAGGAAGCAAATTCATAGCCCCGAATACTACGGAATATATTCAGTCCCAACCATCTCATAAGCCTGGCCAGAGAATCCAGAACACCACAGAGCCTGTCCTACAGCCTCACATTGATAAGGAGCAAAGCCAGCAGTCCTGTCTGACTGTTCTAAGCCAAGGGCGCATCCCCTATCCTTCTCCTCAGAGATTGAATGGTTGCCACACTCCAAAATAGACCGTAATAGTAGGTCCCACCTGCCCAAAGCCATTTTAAGCAGACACACCCAGAAACCCAAACTGAGCTGACTAGTGAAGATTGGTCTCTGCCAGAGCAGACCTGTGAAATCTAGAAGAGAAGCCTGATTATTCAAATACACTGAAACCAATGTAAGGAATCAAGGATCACAAAAAATCGAGTAAATGTGACCCCACCAAGGAAACTAATAAGTCTTCAATAACTGATTCCCAAAACATGGAGTTCTATGAACTGTCAGACAAAGAATACAGAAAAATCCTCTTAAGGAAGCTTAGTGAACTCCAGGAAAACTCAGACAGACAACTAAATGAAACAAAATTAGGAAAACAAAGCATGAACAAAATGAGAAATCTGACAAGGAAATAGCAACCATCCAAAAAAAAGAAAGCCAGAAATCCTAGAGTTGAGAAGTACGATAACTGAACTGAAGAAAAATAGAGTATGTCAGAAGTAGACTCAACCATGCAGAAGAAAGAATCAGAGCCTTGGAGGATAGGACATTAGAAGTTACACAGCCAGAGAAGCAAAAGAAAAAAGAACGAAAAAGAGTGAAGAAAGCCTGCAGGAATGATGAGACACAATGAAAGAAATGATATTTGCATTACAGCAATTCTAGAAGAAGAGAAGAGAAAGGATACAAAGTGTATTTAAATAATATTGGCTGAAAACATCCCAAACCTGGGGAGGGAAATGGACTTCCAGATCCATGAGGCCCAAAGAAGCCCAAATATGTTGAACCCAAATGAGGCTAAACCAAGGCACATTATAATTAAGTTGTCAAAAAGCCAAAGACAAAACATGTTAAAAACAGCACAAAAAGAGCAGTTACAAACAAAGGAAACTCCATAAGTCTATCAGTGGATTTCTCAACCAAAACTTTTCAAGCCAGGAAAAAAAGGGATGACAGGGGCGCCTGGGTGGCTCAGTCGGTTAAGCGTCCGACTTCAGCTCAGGTCACGATCTCGCGGTCCTCGAGTTCGAGCCCCGCGTCGGGCTCTGGGCTGATGGCTCAGAGCCTGGAGCCTGCTTCCGATTCTGTGTCTCCCATTCTCTCTGTCCCTCCCCCGTTCATGTTGTGTCTCTCTCTGTCTCAAAAATAAATAAACGTTAAAAAAAAATTTTTTTTTTAAAAAAAGGGATGACATATTCAAAGTATTTTTTTTTAATTGAAGCATAGATGACACACAATGTTACATACGTTTCAGGTGCACAAGGTAGTAATTCAACACCTTTATATATTATGCTATGGTCACCTCAAGTGTAGTTAAATTAGGTACTATATAACTCTCTTACAATACCATGAGTGTATTCCCTATGCTGTACTTTTCAACTCTGTGACTTGTTATCCCATAACTAGAAGCCTGTCTCTCTCATACCCTTTCACTTATTTTGCTCTTCCCTTGTGCCCCTCCCCCCACCCCCCCAGAGATCATCACTTTGTTCTCTGCATTTATGTGTCTGTATCTGCTTTTTTATTTGTTTGTTCATTTTTGTTTTTGTTTTTTAGATTTCACATACAAGTGAAATCAAAGGATATTTGTCTCTATCTGACCTATTTCACTTAGCATAATACCCCCCAGGTCCATCTATCTTGTCACAAATGGCAAGATCTCACCCTTTTCTAGGACTGAGTAATATTCTGTCGCATATGTACGAACCACATTTTCTTTATCCATCCACCTATCAATGGACATTAAACTGTCTCTATCTGCAGATGACATGATTTTATAGAGAGAAAATTCTAAAGACTCAGCTAAAAACACTGTTAGATCTAGCCAATGAATTCAGTAAAGTTGCAGGTTACAAAATTAATGTACAAAAATCAGTAGCATTGCTATATGTAACAAAAATTCTGAAAAAGAAATAAATAGGTCCCATTTATCATAGCATCAAAAAAGTAAAATACTTAGGAATAAATTTAACTCAGGAAGTGAAATATCCCTATGCTAAAAAGGTCACGATAGTGACAAGAGAGATGTAAAAAGATACAAATAAATGGAAAGGTATCCTATATTCATGGATTGGAAAAATTAATGTTGTTAAAACGCCAATACTTCTGAAAGCTATCTATAGATTCAGTGCAATCCTTATCCAGATTCCAACAGCATTTTTTTAGAGAAGTAGACAAAAACACACCTCATATTTATATAAGACCACAGAAGACCCTAAATAGCCAAAGGAATCCTGAGAAAAGAGCAAACAGAAGGCATCACACTTCCACACTTTCCTTTCAAGCTATAAAGCTAAAGAAGTCAACAAGTATGGTATTGACATATAAACAGAGAAGCAGACCAATGGAACAGAATCAAGAGGCCAAAAGTGAACCCAAACACTTATGATCCACTAATAGCTGACAAGGGAGCCAAGAATACTCAACCAATAGTCTCTTCAGTAAATGGTGTCAGTATAATTGGATAACAGGTAAAAGAATTAAACTGGACCCATATGTTATACCACTCACAAAAATGTATTCAAAATAGACTAAAGACTTAAATGTAAGACTTTAAACTAAAAAGTTTCTGCGCAGCAAAAGAAGCCATCAAGAAAGTAAAAAAAAAAAAAAAAAGACAACCTACAAGATGGAAAAAAAAGATTTGCAAGTCATGTATCTGATAAGGGGCTAATACCCAAAATGTATTAAGAACTCCTACAACTCACTAACAAGGAAACAAATAACCCAATTTTAAAATGGGCAAACAACCTGAAGAGACATTTCTCCAAAGACAGATGAAAGGCCAAAACAGGTACGTCCGGTTATAAGATAAATAAGTATAGGGACGTGATGCACAGCATGATGACTACAGCTAAGACTGCTGTATGATGGGACAGTTGTTAAAGAGTAAATCCTAACAGTTCTCATCGCAAGGAGAAATTTTTCTCTCTCTCCTTTTTTTTTTAATTTTTATTTTAGGAAGAAAATGCACAAGCAGGGGAGAGGGGCAGAGGGAGAGAGGGAGAGAGACAGAGAGAGAGAGGAAAAAATCTTAAGCTGGCTCCCTTCTCAGCACAGAGCCCAACACAAGGCTCAAATCCACTACCGTGGGATCATGACCTGAGCCAAAATCAAGAGTGAGCCCCTTTTCTTGTTTGTTTGTTTGTTTGTTTTGATTGCACCTATATGAAAAGACAGATGTTACCTGAGCTGAACCTATTGTGGTAATCAGTTCACAATAATGTAAATCAAACCATCATACTGTGTCCCTTAAACATATACAGTAATGTCTGTATGTTAATTAACTGGCATTTAGATAAAAACTTAAAAACAAAACTTATACAGTGATGTATGTCAATTATTTCTCAATAAAACTGGGAAGAAATAGTCATATGTTGGCTATTTTAGTTTTTTGTGGATGTGCCTAATTAGATTAAGAAATTCTTTTCTATTGTTAGTTTTTCGAGTTTTTATTGTGAATGAATCTTGAAGTTTATCAAACGGTTTTTCTATACAAACTGAGACGGTCAAATAATATTTTTCCTTGATTGTGTTTACATAAGTTTCATTCATTGATTAAAAAAAAAGAATTTTCTAGACTAGGAATCAAGAGGGGCGCCTGGGTGGTTCAGTCAGTTAAGCCGCTGGATTTCTCTTGATTTCGCCTTGGGTCCTGGTCTCACAGTTTGTGAGTTCCGCCCCACATCAAACTCTTGATGTTCTTGACCCTGCAACTAACTTCAACATAAAAGGATGTACACATGAACCCACATCTGACTATCAGCACCATCCGGGAGGCTTTTCATGAATACAGATTCCTGGCCCCAACAACAAACGTGCCCACTTCCTTTCTCTGTGTGTCCAGCCGGGTAATTCTGCAGCCCAGGTTTAAAGGTCGCTCCGCTTCCCTGGCTCTTTCCTCCGCTGTTTCACGGACACGTTCTGACACCCCGGACTCCGGGGCCGCCACGCAAACCAAGCTGGTGCATGGCACAATTTTCCCACCAGAGGGCAGTGTTGGCTCAAAGTTTCTCCACACATCGCTCTGCCTTAAGGTTTACATACTGCCCTACAGCATTGTTTTAGGATTTTTTTTACATACGGAAGAATTTTTTAAGCGGTTCCAAAAATTACCAATACTCCCATCACTTGTTTGAATTGTATAAAGTATACACCCACCTACCTATCCCACCTCTCAAAGTCAGTAACTCTTCATATTTACATCTTTCCTAACTTGCTCTTAAATTTAAACACACAAATCCATGGTGAATCTATACACATGCATATATACACAACCTTTGTTTTTAAATGTGGACTCATATATTTTTTGATCCACAACTCATATTTTCACATATATATGTGACATATCATATATCACATACATGTGACATATCATATATCATATAGATCACATACAGATATAACACATACAGATGTGAAAAATCATGCACATCTTTCTTCTAAATCCACGCATGTTTAAATGGTCATGTGCTATCCCACTGGATGATCATCAAAATGTCTATGAATGAATATCTAGGGTTTTTTTTAGTTTTTCAGTTATAAATACCACTCCGATTACCATTCTGGAGGACAAACCTGTATATAGTCTGGGTGTTCTTTCTGTAGAATAAAAATGTAGGATTGTTAACTGAAAAGATATATTCATTTGTCTACTTCTTGCAGTTTCCTTTTTTTTTTTTTTAATTTTTTTTTAACGTTTATTTATTTTTGGGACAGAGAGAGACAGAGCATGAACAGGGGAGGAGCAGAGAGAGAGGGAGACACAGAATCTGAAACAGGCTCCAGGCTCTGAGCTGTCAGCACAGAGCCCGACGCGGGGCTCGAACTCACGGAGTGCAAGATCATGACCTGAGCCGAAGTCAGCTGCTCAGCCGACTGAGCCACCCAGGCGCCCCTTGCAGTTTTCTTTGATTCCCTGTTTTATCAAACATGGACGGCTTTAAAATATAGTTTGATAATACTAAGCATTAAAAAGTTATACCAAATACCCAGAAGCATTTTTTTTAATTTAGTATGGTTTTGTTGCTGCTGTTGTTATAAAGTTGGCTTAATGAGGTTATTTTCTCAAGGGGCACCTGGCTGGCTCAGTCACTGGAGTGTTCGACTTAGCTCAGGTGATGATCTCACAGTTGGTGAGTTTGAGCCCCGCATCGGGCTTTGTGCTGCCAGCTCGGAGCCTGGAGCCTGATTCGGATTCTGTGTCTCCCTCTCTCTGTCCGCCCCCTCACACACACTCTCTATCTCTTAAAAATGAATAAACATTTTTAAAAATGTTTTAATTAATTTATTTTCTCAATCATGAGCAATTTTGAGACAGGAGTTTATATATATATATATATATATATATATATATATATTTTTTTTTTTTTTTTAACATTTATTTATTTTTGAGACATACAGAGACAGAGTGCGAGCAGGGGAAGGGCAGAGAGAGAGAGGGAGACACAGAATCCGAACCCGGCTCCAGGTCTGAGCTGTCAGCACGGAGCCCAACACGGGGCTCGAACCCACAAACCGTGAGATTGTGACCTGAGCCGAAGTCGGACGCTTAACCGACTGAGCCACCCAGGCGCCCGAGACAGGAGTTTTTCTTATTCCACGAGAAAAAAAAAAAAAAAAAAAAAAAATCTTGTTGCAAATGTACTAAACATCTATTTCACCACTAAAAAAACGTGTGTGGCTCATTCTATTGTTACCAATGATATTTAAAACCTTTAAATATTTGCATCTCTGTTAGTGACACTCCTTACATACAAAATCAGGAAACCCAATCCACAGACCCCTGGTCCCACGGTGGTGCTGGGAATTATTTCTGTTAAGAATTTCAAGACGAAGATTTCATCATGCTTGCCGAGGTCCAGCCTTTGTGGGTCCCTCTGAGCCCTTCTGGTCAAACGGGGCAGAAAGGGGTCTTTTCACCCACCTGTTCCTGCGTCTCACCACACACATGGAGGCTGGGTTCCTGCCAAATCAGACCCAGGGTCAGGCGAGGGGCCAGTTTGAGACAAAAATGTAATCGTGAGTGTCTGTGGGGAAGGCTCGCTGCTTCAAGAGCCGTTTGGGAGATTTTCTTCAAAAGTGACGCGGAATGGGGTGCCACCGCCTCAAGAAAAGGCAGGTCCAGGACCTCAGCTCCATTCGTACCGGAAGGGGGGGGGGGGGGGCGGATTCAGACATTGAGACGTGAAAGCTCTGCGGGCCCGTGTGAACGCCCCTCGCTCAAGGCAGGTGCCTCAGAACAAAGACTAAACTTGGCCGCACCATTTGGAGAGGAGACAAAGCACGCAGACGTCTGTAAGAGATACTGTTTTACATCTGAGCTGATTAAAAGGTGCATAAAAGTATAAAAGGATACTGGATTTTGCACAACATCAAAGGCAGAGCAGTGGGTGTGGCAGAAGACGTCCGAAGCGGACTTGCTTTTTTTCCGCAAAGATGTGGGTTTGAGTTTTCCTGGACAGAAGCACCACCCTTCTCTCCACCGTTCAGCTGCTGAAGCGACAGGCACTTAACGAATCGCTCAAGCCCACGCTGTTCGGCCCCGTGGCCGCAACATGGTTTCCAATTGCTCACTGACGTCCAAAGTCCTGCCCCACCATGTCGTTTAATTCCAAAAGGACAAAACAAAAACAAAAACAGAATACAGAATATAGGGGTAACACACAAGAAGTGAGAGGAAATTTGGATTGTAGCTTTATTCACTTTTACCATCGTCTTGCTCTAGAAAGTCAATTTTAACCATTTCTCTTGCACACCAGTTGCATGCAAATTCTCTTGCACAGAAACAGAGACCGTCTATCTGGTCGAGGAAAAATACATGTCTGCAACTGCAACAAACACATACTATGAGATGAAACCCAAAGCTCAAAGGCTGAAGAAATGACTGGAAGGAGGAGAGAAATCGGTCACTCGGGGGCAGGTAGCAAGGAAGTCTGAGACGAAGGTCATGCCACCCAGCAGCATGACTGTCCTCGCGGATGAGTACAGAATGGTTTTTCACGGCTGGATCTCAGAGAGAATTTTGCTGACCTGTCTACATGAAGCTCCGTGAAGAGCCACTGTCGCTTGAGTAACTGAATTTTTTTCTTCTAATGTTTATTTGAGAGAGAGAGACAGAGCGCGAGCGAGGGAGGGAGGGACAGAGAGAGGGAGACACAGAATCCGAAGCAGGCTCCAGGCTCTGAGCTGTCAGCACAGAGCCCAACGCAGGGCTCGAACTCACAGACCGGGAGATCATGACCGGAGCGAAGTCGGACCCTCAACTGACTGAGCCACCCAGGAGCTCCAAATTTTTTTAACTGGTAAAGTGAGTTCTCTTTAAAACGTAATAAAATTTCCGTTCTTTTAGGGTCAATCTTGGTGCTTTGTACAGTGGATACTTTTCTAGGATGATGGAAGTTATCACCAGGTGTTCAGCCCATTTCCAGGTAAGACTGACCACCAGGCCTTTGTTCATCCAGTTTGTTCTCTGTGGCCCCCCCCCCCCCCCCCCCAGAGCTCTGACCACGGACTTGAAGAACGCACTCCAAAAACGCAGCCAGCGTTCTTAAAAGCTGTGTAGGCCAGCCTTAGCCTTAGCCTCGGAAGCAAAGGGAAAGCTTTCTCCATTTTGCAACCTAAAGGTAAAAGACAAAATGTTACAAACTTACAAAAAACATTGTAAGTTTTTTATGAATACACTTTATCAGCTTATGAAATTTTCCTTCTATTCCAAGTTTGCTAAGGATTCCATTACGAATGTTGAATTATAATCAAATATATTTCTGAATTTATTGAAATGATCCATTAAGTGATAAATTCATTGATATTCTAAAAGCAAACCAAGCTTGCATTCTTTGGGTAAATGCAGGATTTCGTGTTGACTCTCTACAAAGTTTCTGTGGGACTGGCATTACTTATTCCCTAAATGTTTGGAAGGACCCAGCTGTAGTGATTTGGGACTGTTGTGTTCTTGGAGGAAAGATTTTTAAACTACTGATTAAGGGCATAGATCTGAAGCTAAAGTGTCTGCATGTTAATCCCGGCTTTGCCTCCTATTTACTTTGCAACTTTAGGCAAGTTACAGGATCTGTGACTTGGTATCCTCATCCATAAATAGGCATGAATAACAATATCACCTACCTGAGATGATCATAAATATAAAAAATATTTAGAGTATTGCCTGACCCACAGCAAGTACTATGCTATGCACTGGCTGTCTTTATCACTGACTAGATTTCTTTAATAATTATAAGGCTACTCAAGGCTTCACTTTATTCTTTTCTTCTTTTTTAAAAATTGTCACAAAAACACATAACAAAATTTGCCGTCTAGACCATTTTTAAGTTCAGTGGTTTTAAGTATATTCATACTGTGCAACAAACACCACTCCATCCCTAGAACTCTTTTCATCTTGCAAAACTAAAACCACTGAGGGTAACTGCCCCCCCATCCCCTCTCCCCCACCAGCGCCCCCCACCCCACCGTCCTTCCCTCTCCCCCCCACCACTCAGCTGCTGGCAACCACCATTCTACTTCCTGCCTCTATGAATTTGGCTACTCTGGGTGCCTCACATAAGTGGAATCTTACATAAGTATTTATCTTTCTGTGACTGGCTTATTTCAGGAACCACCACATATTCATGGTTCATCCATGTTCTGGTGCGTGTCAGAACCCTCCTTTCTTTGCAAGGCTGAATAATATCACACTGTGTGTGTACATCACGTTTTGTTTATCCATTGGTGCATCGATGGACGTTTGAGCTGTTTCCACAACTACTTGGCTATTGTGTATAATGCTCCTATGAACATGGGTGTGTAGATACCTCTTCAAGGGGCGCCTGGGTGGTTCAATCGGTTAAGCTTCTGACTCTCGATTTCGGCTCAGGCCCTGATCTCGTGGTTGGTGGGTTCAAGCCCCGCGTCGGGCTCTGCGCTGACAGTGCAGAGCCCTGTTTAGGCTTCTCTCTCTCTCCCTCTCTCTCTTTCCGCCCCTCGTGCACATCCTCTCTTTCTCTCGCTGCTAAAAATAAACCCTTAAAAGTAAACAAATAAATAAATAAATACCTCTTCAAGTCTCTGCTTTTAATTCTTTTGTTGACATACCCGAAAGTGAGTTTTTCAGATCAGGTGGTAGTTCTATTTTTAAGTTTTTGAGCAACCACAATACCGTTTTCCATAGCGGGCTGTACCATTTTACATTTCTACTAACCGTGCACAAGCTTCCCATTTCTCCACATCCTCCCCAACACGTGTCATTCTGCTTTTTGATAGTAGCCACCCTAATGAACACGAGGCGGTGTCTCACTGTGGTGTTGACTTGCATGCCCCTCATGATGAGTGACGTTCAGCACCTAGACTGTTTCCATTGCTTCTTTGGAGAAATTGTCTCTTCAAGTCCTTAGCCCACTTTTTAAGCAGGTTGTTTGTCTGCTTTGTTCTTGAGTTTTAGTTTAGTTTACAGGCTGAAACAACAAATTTTTTTTTTCCGGAACAAAACAAAAATGGTTTAATTTTCACCAAGTCCAAGTTGTCTAGTTTTTTTGTTTTTTTTTTTAATCTTTATTTATTTTTGAGAGAGAGACAGAGCGTGAGCAGGGGAGGAACAGAGAGAGAGGGAGACACAGAGTCTGAAACAGGCTCCAGGCTGTGAGCTGTCCGCACAGAGCCCTGCACGAGGCTTGAACTCATGAACCATGAGATCATGACCTGTGCTGACGTCGGCTGCTTAACCAACGGAGCCACCCAGGCACCCCTAAATGGTCTAGTTTTTTCCATTTGTTGGCTGTGCCTTTTGTGGCATAAGCTTTCCCTTGAATCTTGAATCAATTTGGAAACACTGTTCTTCTAGGAATTCAACCACTTTATCTGTTTCCAAATGTACGACACCTTCTTCTTACCTTACTAACCTATGCAACATAAGTGCTTAGGGTCCCATTGTTCATGCCTCATATTATTTACTTGTGCCTTCTCTCCTTTTTTTTTTTTAATCAATCCTGCCACAGATTTTTCAATGGTATTAATATTTACATGTAACATTTGACTTTGCTGAAGCTGTCTTTTGTAACTTTGTTTTCTTTTCTGAATTTTTTTAAAAAGTTTTATTTATTCTTGAGAGAGAGAGAGCCAGCTGGGAAGGAGCAGAGAGGGAGGAGGACAGAGGATCCGAAGTGGGTTCTGCAGTGACAGTGGCCAGCCCGATGTGGGGCTTGAACTCACGAACTGCAAGATCATGACCTGAGCTGAAGTCAGACACTCAACTGACTGAGCCACCCAGGTGCCCCTGTAGCTTTGTTTTCTGTTTCCTTAAACTCACTCTTCTATTTCTTCTCTACTTTTTATTCTCTGTCCTTTCTCTAATTTCTCAAGATGAATGCTTAGCTCATTTATTTTCAGCCTTTCTTCTTTTCTATTATAAACATTTAGGGCCACAGATTTTCTTCTATGTTCCACAAATTCCAAAAGTAGTATTTTATGACAGGTCAGTTGTGAATATTTTCTGATTTTTATTTGATGTATTCTTTAACCCATGAGTGTATAAGTTATTATTTATAACATTGTAAATGATCTGAGCAGCTGAGACTACACTGGAAATAACAGTGACAGAAATATACAACTGTGGACTTAATTTGATTCTCTATGCCTCCAGATTTCAAAGCAAACTCCACGGTAAAGGAACAGTCTGGCAGCACTGTTTTAAATAATCAAGCCAAATCTAGTGACAGCAGCCTTATTTTGTCTTCAAGAGTAATCTTTCTTTGGGGCATCTGGCTGGCTCAGTAGGTAGAGCACAAGACTCTTGATCTCAACGTCACAAGTTCAAGCCCCATATTGCCTGTAGAGATTACTTAAGTAAACAAATATTTTTTTAAAAAAAGAAGAATCTTCCTTTGAGATTATTATGATCACAATAGGGACTACTGCTATGAACAATTTTGAAAAAATTGTAAACGTACAAAAAAAAATTACTAAGTGTTCTGTCCAGGACATCTTTCCAACTTATCTGTGCCTTTCATTGTCTTTGAGTTAGTTATTGATAACTCCATAGGTTAAAGAAATTTGATGATAATGCAAAAGATTTTATCCATAGAAATGCAAATTAGTAAGGACCAGTTGAATGAAATGGATTATTGATCCATTTTGCATCTATTTTATTTTATTTTTTTTAATGTTTATTTATTTTCAAGAGAGAGAGACAGAGGCAGAGCGTGAGTGGGGAAGGGGCAGGAGAGAGGGAGACACAGAATCTGAAGCAGGCTCCAGCTCTGAGCTGTCAGCCCAGAGCCCCACGTGGGGCTCGTGTGAGATCATGACCTGAGCCCAAGTCGTCAAATGCCTAACCTCCTGAGCCACCCGACTATGCCACCATTTTGCATCTATTTTGCATCTATTTTAAATTCATTTCAACCTTCCTTAACTGCTTCTGTGCATGAGTGTGTGTGTGTGTGTGTGTGTGTGTGTGTGTGTGTGTGACATACGCTACTTTGTCCTTTGAATCAGTTGTAACTTCTTACTGGTTCTCTCACTAATGAGTTAAATAAATTGAGCACATGTTTATTTAAAGAAGTCAACTCCTAGAAGAACGATGTTCAAATTTTTTTACTCTGAACATTTATCCAACTCCCTTTATAAATATGATAATTTTTGCTTCGACCATGGGATCTTTTAACAACGTTGATCTTTCCTCTTAACATAATTGTTATTCTTGTTCCTCTTTCGTATCTTGTTTTTTTCCCAACCCTATAAGACATTCTTTTTATGATTGTTATATATATTCATGATTTGCTTAGTTTTAGATTTGCTTAGTAGCCACCTTGTCAACATTTGTTGTTATTGTTGTTGTTGTTGTTGTTTACATTCTTTTTTTCTCAGACTTCCTCTCTGGGATTACTTTCCTTGCTTCTGGAGCACACCCATTAGGATTTGCTGATGAAATATGCTCTTAGTTTTCGTTCATTGAATACAATATTTGTTAGACACACAGTTCTAGGTTGTCAAACATTCACTCTTAGCACAATGGAGATATCATTCCACCTTCTTCTGGCTTTCATTGCTGCTGTTGAGAAGTCAGCCATTGGTCAAGCATTGCCCTCTTGGAGATAATCTGTCTTTCCTGTATGGCTGCTTTTAATATTTTCTCAAATTTTGCATTTTCAGCTTCCTCTGTTGTATCCAAGTGTGGAATTCTATTTATATTTCATGATTGGGGTTCACCAAAATTCTATAATTTGAGAATTGATGTCTATCATTTTGGCAAAAGTGTCAGCTCTATAGCTCCTCAAATGTTGCCTTCACCTCATTCTCACTCTCCTCTCTTTTTAAGACTTCTAGAACTTAGATAAGATGTATGTTACACCTTTTGCTCTGGCCACCCTTTCATATTTCTATCTCTTTGTAATTCCGGGTGCATAATCAGTCAGTTATTTGGATGCATCTTCCAGCTCACTAATTCTTTCTCTAGTGTCCAAGCTGCTGTGTTAAGCCCATCCGTTGAGTTTCTATCTCTATATTTTTATTTCTACAAGTAATATTTGGTTATCCTTCAAATTAGCTTATTTTTTATACTATTCATGCTCTCCAGGCCAAAGACTGCCAAGAACATACCTGTAGTTGAACAATTTGGGTTTATTACTCATGGAAGCAAAAGAAAATGCGCATCATGGGGAACCTTGAGACATCTGGGTAAGAAGGTAGTTTTTTTTTTTTAAAAAAAAAAGGCCTATTATAAAATTTGGGCTGTATTTGGGTGGTTTGGGGATGGTGGTTAAGGAAACAGAGGATGCTGTCAGGAAATGGGGTAATTCTGGGTATCAGTAAATCTTATCTAGAAGGAAGACAGATGAGGCCAAGACTACAGTTATAATGGCAGTCACTCATATTAGCCAAGATGGGGTGATGGGTCATTTTTCTATTAGGGCAATTTCATATCCTGTCATGCTTGATTATGGTGGGGTCTTGCTTTTGTCTGGATCTGTCCTGGTCACAGATTGACTTTACCTGATGCTCGTGTTCTGTGGAGTGGTTTACATTCAACAGAACCCCATGGCCTAGCAGTGAGTGCTAAACCAGCCCTTAGATGACAGGGACGGTTTCTCACTTTCTCAATGGTCTCTTAACTCCTTAAGTTGTCATCCTTCTTTATATGTCTTCATACACATCAAACATGGTCACTTGACATTCTGAGCCAGCTCATTTCAATATCTAAACTTTCTGTGGGCCTAATTTTGCTATCTGTTGTTTCCACCAGCTCTTGCTTATGGTGCTGGGTATGTTTTTCTGCGCCCATGGGTGCGCATGCATGTGTGTGTGTGTGTGTGTGTGTGTGTGCATTTTACTTTTGCCGTGGTTTCATATTTCTTGGAGTTTTACCTGTATGAATTCTGAGTCTTGAAGGTGGGTTCCTCCAGTGGACATTCATGTTTGCTTCCATCAGGAACCTGAAATTTAACTTAATTATCAGCTTGAGGTTCAGATCATCTCAATAACGTGAATTTGTATTGCAAACCTATGTGAGTGGCAGCTTTAAGCTTGAGTTTTCAGGTACTATGTTTTTTACTCTCTGCCTTTATGGCAACTTAACTTGCTATGTCCTCCAGGGTATGGATTTTTTCTAACTCACTCTCAGCACAGAGAATGTCACTGCAGGGGCTCCTGGATTTATGTGGTGAGTCTTCTACTAGATTTTCCATAGATGGGCCATAGGCTTTATCTCCTGTCCCTGTGCCATAAAAACTCAAGTTCACAGGGCGCCTGGGTGGCTCAGTCCATTGAGCGCCTGACTTCAGCTCAGGTCATGATCTCACGGTTATGAGTTTGAACCCCGTATCAGGCTCTGTGCTGACAGCCTGGAGCCTGGAGACTGCTTCAGATTCTGTGTCTCCCTCTGTCTCTGCCCCTCCCCTGCTCGTGCTCTGTGTGTGTCTCTCTCTCTCTCTCAAAAATAAACATTGAAGAATTTTTAAATAAATACATGTACAAATAAACTTTGTTTTTTTTAATTTTTTAATGTTTATAAATACATAAATATTTTAAAATTTTAATATGACAGAATTTAAACATACAGAACAACTGCAGGAAGGTACAAAAATTCGAATGTACCCTTCACCAAGATTCCTCAAACATTAAAATTTTACCACATTTGCTCTATTCTCTTCTCCACCTGGGTGTGTGTTTGTGTGTGTGTGTGTGTGTGTGTGTGTGTGTGTGTGTATAGATAGGTAGGAAGATGATAGATAGATAGATAGATAGATAGATAGATATTTTTTCTAAACCAAGAAGAAGTTGAAGACATGATTCCCCTTTTTACATAAATACTTAAGTATATATTTTCTAAATATATTCTCTAATAAAACCACAGTGAAGCTATCAAAACCAGGAAATTAACAGTGGTATCTTATTCAGATTTCAACTTTCCCAATAATACCCTTGGTAGCAAAAAGAAATCCTGGATCATGTTTGCATTCAGTTTTCATATCTTTTTAGCCTCATTTAATCTAAGACAGTTATTCAATCTTTCCTTGACCTTCACGATCATGACAATCTTGAGGATTATAGGTCTGCAGTAGATTGCATTTTCCAAAAATGATGACAATATTTCTAGCTGCACATTCTTACTACTCTCCATTGAGAGGTGCAGTCTATTTCCTCTCTCCTTGAACTTGATTGGATTGTTCCTGCTTTAACCACTAGAGTACAGCAGAAATGATGCCATGTGACTTCTGAGGCTAAGTCATAAAAAGGATATGGTTTTTGCTTGGTTCTCCCTCTCTCTATATATTTTTTTTTCTCTATTTTTTCTCTATCTCTCTCCCCACTTACCCTGGGAACCCAGCCAAGGAGCCACATGGGAAGACCACATATAAGTGTTTCTGCCAACAGCCCCAGTCAGGGTCTCAGCTGACAGCCGACATCAACCACAGACAGGAAAATGTCTTTAGATATTTCCAGCCCTCAGGCCTGGAGTCTCCTAGCTGACACCCACACATCATGGAAGAGAAACAAACCATCCCTTTTGTGCCCTTTGTGAATTTCCAGCTCCACAGAAGCCATAAGTATAATAAACGATTACTGAGGTTGAGGTTATTGGCTATACAACCACAGTAACCAGAACAAAGCCTGTTATTTTTTTTTAAACCTTCAATTTGTAGCTGGCCAATGTCAGGTTTGTTTTTAATATTTCCATTTTTTAAAATATCAGCTCAGATTCAAACATTTTAAAATACAGCATGGGCGGGGCGCCTGGGTGGCTTAGTCAGTTAAGCGTCCAACTTTGGCTCAGATCATGATCTCACAGTTTGTGAGTTCGAGCCCCACGTCAGGCTCTGTGCTGACAGCTCAGGGCCTGGAGCCTGCTTCGGATTCTGTGTCTCCCTCTCTCTCTGCTCCTCCCCTGCTCACACTCTGTCTCTCTCTCTCAAAAATAAATAAAGATTTAAAAAAGAAAAAAAAATTTAAATACAGCATGGGCCAGGCAATGACTTTTTAGATAGAATGCCAAAAACACAATCCACGAAGGGAAAACTAATTAAGTTGGAATGGACTTAATTAAAATGAAAACAGCTGTGTGAGCGACACTGTTCAGAGCATGAGAAGACAAGCCACAGACAGGGAGAAATATTTGCAAAAGACACATCTGATAAAGCGCTTGTGTCCAAAATACACAAAGAACTCTTAAATGTCAACAGTAAGAAAACAACCAAACTTAAAAATGGACAAAAGATCTAAACAGATGCCTCACCAACCAGGATAAGCAGATCCGGCAAACAAGTATATGAAAAGATGCTCTACATTATGTCCCATTTGTGAATTGCAAGTTAAACCGATCATGATAATACCACTAGACTGGCTAACTGACGAAAAGGCGACACCATTAGCATGGCTAAAATCCAAAATATTGACAACCCCAAATGCTGGTGAGAATGTGGAGCAAAGAGGAACTCTCCTTCATTGCCGGGGGAATGCAAAATGGTACAGCCCCTTGGGAAGACATTTCGGCAGTTACCCACAAAACGAAACATACTCTTACTAGATGATCCACCCAATGAGTTGAAAACTTGGGTGTGTGCAAACCTCGCACACAGATGTTTATAGCTGCTTTGTTCATAACTGCCCCAAACTAGAGGCAACCAAAATGAACTCCAACAGGTGAATAAACTGTGGTACACACGTCCAGACAATGGAATAATATTCAGCAATAAAAGAAATGAGCTATCAAGCCATGAAAAGACACGGAAGAACCTTAAATGTGTGTCAGTGTGAAGGGAACTAGGCTGAAAAGTCTACATCCTCTGTGATTCCAACTCTATGACATCCTGGGAAAGGCAGGACCATGGAGACAATAAAAAGATGAGTGGTTGCCAGGGATTCAGGGGAAGGGAGGGATGAATGAGGGAAGCACAGGGATTTTGAGGGCAGTGGAACTGTTGTGTAGGATACAATACTGATGGATCCATATTGTCCTGACCTATGGAATACACTCCACAACGATGAGCCTGGATGTAAATCATGTCCTTTGTTAATAATAACGCAACCACGTCGGTTCATAAATTACAACAAATGTACCACCCTGATGCAAGGGGTTAAAAATAGAGGAAATTGTGGCGGGGGGGGGGGGGGTACTTAACATAAGAACTCTGTACTTTCTTCTCAATTTTTCTGTAAACCTAAAATTCCCCCTTAAAAAAAAGCCTATCAATCTGAAATAAACAAACAGTGTGGGTCAAACACCCCACCTCTGAAGGACCAACATTTGGTAACCCTCGTTTAAGAGAAGTGAAACTACCACAAATGTACAAGCGACTCCTATTTTCCGAAAAAGAGACAGATGTAAGAAGTGGCCATCGCAGTAGTTAATGGCTGAGTGAAGACTAGAATTCAGGCCCCCTCTTCCAAGTTCTATCCAACCCACCTTGCTGCCACATCTGGGTCCTCTTCCTAGCTAAGGCGGGGCTTACATGAGATTGTTTTTGTTCTGAGCTGTACATTGCCACGGGAAAACCTCCTCTTAATGAAAGGATGGCCACCACCTCTTAACAATAAGCTGATACAAATTCTAATAAAAAAAAAAAAAAAGGAAGCTGATACAAATTCCAATGAAGCATGAAATACAATGATCAAGAATGCCTTCCCACGACCAGAGCCAGAGACCGTATCTTGCCCCTGAGGCATTCCCCCCAATGTGACACATTCTCTTAAGGTCGATGTGAGAGATACAGCTAGCAGTGACCTCAAAAATTGTCATTTTTCTTTCTTATGCTTTTCTCTAAGAATCTTGATAGCTCATAAAAACGAACCGTGATCCTTAAGTCATTTCAGAGAAAAGAGTGTAGCTTTTGGAATAACATTAGCTATTATATAACATAGCTATTTTAGAATAACATAGCTCTGGGACATGCATATACATCAATGTACTTTTTGAGAAATTACCACAATTTCGTGGAGAATAAAGCATTAATCCTTTACCGGTGGTCACTGCTTTACATCTTAAAAAAGAACATTTACGTGGGTTTTTCCTTCCGTGTTGAGGCATAAACCCAGGACACAGGTTAGTGTGCCCATTTACAGATGAGGAAACAGAGGCTCAAAGAGGTTATGTGACTTAGCCAAGTTCCCACAGTTCATGGTGTAATACAAATGTATGGCTTAGTCTCTAAGACTCTAGTCTTCACCACCTACCTCACTATCTTTCTAATCAACTCATTTATTTAGCAAAAGGCCTGCCTCAGGCCAAAGCAAGATGTTGCCAAGCCCCAGTTCTCTGCCCCTGGAGCCTGCTTGGCAGATTAGAAATCCCTTGGGCCTTTACTACTCAAAGTGTGGTCTGGGGACCTGTAACATTAGCACCCTCTGGGAGCTTGTGGGAAACGCAGATCACTGAATCAGGCCGCACACTACTGAATCACAACCTGCGTTTTGACGAGGTCACAGGTAATTCACAGGGACTCTGAAGTCTGAGAATTCTGGGACTGACACTCAACCCTTTGGGTAAGGCACGGTCTCCCGTCAGGACTGCCCTTCATCAAGTGGAGAAATGGAGAGGCAGATTGGGCCGGACGGCCAACGCCAGCAAATTAGCTTGCTGCCTCGTTTTGCAAAGGGGCATCTTACGGCAGGAAATAGAGACACTGGCAGGTGAAACTGGTTGCTGAAAGATCAGCTCCATCAGGGCAACCCTCTGGGGCACAGATGAGCGTGTGGAAACTCTTGAATGCGCAGGGTAGCCCTGGGGCGGAGGTGGGACACCAGCATAGAAGGAGACTCTAGACAGCCAGCAGGCCAGGAACTGCTTCCTAAATTTGTCCACAAAACACTAGATTCGATCTTTTGTGTGCGATCAGACGGCAGATTGATAGCTTCCTGCACCTCTCTCCTATCCCTCCCCAGGCTGGTGGAGCTGGTGTGCGTTTCTATCCCAGAAAAGGTACCTACGCACCTCATCTGTAAAATGCGGCTGTTTTTCAATTGGAGGAGGGAGGGCGGTATGAGAAACAGAATAAAGCTGTCTCTTCCAGAGCGTGGTGTCCAAATCACAGATGGTGTAAAAGACCATGCGAAGTCATACATGGACGGACTTTTTTAAAATTATGATTACAATGCAATGTGTACTGGCAAATATATAACCCTTCACACCTGTGCTTTAACGGGCACTATTATCTAGAATCGGGTTAAAATGAATAGTTAGGTGTTCTAAAAGTGGGTGTGATTAACACAAGCTATTAAGTGAACAGGAGTACCAGGGGAAATCGGATACCAGTCGGAAAAAAGGAACAGGATCCGGGCAAAGCCGGCCGTTAAGTGCCCCGGGAGGGGGCGCAGTACTTGCCAGCTTCTGTCCCTCTGGAGTCTGGAAAGCGCACCAGGGGTTGTGCGGGTCTCAGGCCCCCCGCGGGGAGATGACGCGCCGGAGGCCGGGTCGGGCCCCGCGCGCCCCCCGCCGCCGCCGCCCCTCGTCCGCGCCGCGCGCCGCCACCGCCCCGGCGCCGGCCGCAGTCAACGGCTCGAGGTGTCGGGTTACGGCCGGGGCTTGGGCCACAGCGGGAGGCTGCTGGAATGACAATGACGGCCCCCGGGTCGGAGGAAAACAACTCCCCCACGCCCCCCCCCCCGGCCCCCCACCTGCGGCGCGGCGGGGAGCTGAGCGGGACGCGGGAGGAGGCGGGCGCAGCGCGGGGACGCGGCCCCCTGCCCGGTCGGGGACAGCGGGGGCAGGGATAAGCGGTCCGCCACACTCCCGCCCTTGGAATTAAGGCCTAGTGAGGTGGCCTTCATTTCAAATCGTCCCTGACTTTCTGTGCACCATTCCTGACAGCATCCTTGCTGTTCGCCGCGTCGCAGGGACTTCGCTGTGAAGACATCGGCGCCCTCCCCTCTGCAAGTCTAAGACCGAGATCCAGGCCACCAGGCTTTTCTCCGGGTCTCCTGTTTCTAGAAAACGTGGGTCTCGATCGGAGCTCGGGGGAGGAGAGGAGGGGAAGCGGGCACGTTTGTCTGAGCTTCTGTTAAGTGCCTGTTGTCCCCTGGGTCGGAGGAAGCTAATTTGTGCAAGCCCCGGCCCGGGAGTGGGGTGGGCGCCACCGGTCACGAGAGGAAAGCTCTCGGTGGGGGGGCCCTGGAGACCTCACAAACTCCACACGGAGTCCACCGGTCCGTGGGCTTCTGGACGTCATTCTGGACGGCTCCAAGGTAGTGAGTGCACCGTGGTGTTAAGAACTCAGCCTCTGGAACTCTGCCAGACTTTGAACAGGCAAAGAACTTAGGCTCTTGGGCCTCAGTTTCCCCAGCTGTAACGTGGAACATCCAGCTCAAATGGTCCCGAGTAAAATTAAAAGAGTTAACCTTCTCATTTTTTTTTTTTTTTAGCAAAACACATATGTTTACATATGTTTAACAAAATGCTTTTTTTAAGGTTTACTTCTTTTTGAGAGACAGAGAGCAAGTGGGGAAGGGGCAGAGGGAGAGGGAGAGGGAGAGCAAGGATCTGAAGCAGGCTCTTCCTTGACAGCAGAGTGCCCCAGGTGGGTCTTGAACTCATAAACCAGCTTGAACTCACAAACAGTGAGATCATGACCTGAGCCAAAGCCTGTGGCTTAACAGACTGAGTCACCTGGGGTGCTTTCTAAGCTAACGTTCATATCCATGAAGACCCTAGAGGTCTGGCACCGTGCAAGAACTATTGTTAGCAGGGGTTGGAGAGCAAGTTTCTCTAAGACTTACAAAGTGAACATGTCATTTTTCTACAGAGCATTCGTGTCTGTTTCAATGTGTATTTCAAAATATATACTTAGAGGTATGGCTGTCCTGTTAAAATAATAAAATGCAAAATGTGGCTTAGGTTTACACAAATATTTTTGTTGTGACAACCACCGCTTATCTTTCTCAATTTTAACAATCAGATCATCCAGTAAGTTCTGCCTTGCCAGGGAGCACACCTTGTATATTTTCTAATTCCCTGTGCTTTTGTAATTTTGCTGCAGAATTCTCTCCCAGCAAATTGGTACATTCCTAGTAACATGCCTGCTGCTAAGCAGCTTCTGTCCCTGAGGGGTTCCCTGGGGAAGAGGGAGGAATGGCTTGGGGAGTCACCACCTAAGGTTCCACTGGGTCAAAGTCTGCAGCCCAGGCAGACAGCTGGCCTTCTAACTCAAATGCACCTCATTTAGGATAGGGACTCATTCAGCTAATGCAAAGGAGATAATTAACTTTTTAAAAAATCAGTGGGCTGCTTTCAAAAAATTGAGATGCTGTTTTAGGCCAAGCCTTGATATGTTCATTGCTATTAAGTTAAATGGAAATTATTCCTCTTCCCTACAGAATTAAAGTGACAGGTAAGGAATCACCACTAGGAAATCATGTGATGTCCACAGTGTGTTAGGATAGTTGGCTTTGTTGTGCCTTTATCCTTCCGCTCTCCCTTCCATTCACCAGAAATTCGGGAGGGTCCTCCCCACATCCTGCCTCAGATCATATCTATCATTTTTAATTTGGGGGATGAAGTGTAAAAACATACCCCCAAAAAGTACGTAAAACATAAGTCCCAAGACTAATTAGTTGTAAAAAAAACACTAGGATCACAGCCACCCAGGCTGTGGAACTCTTGCCAGCCACTCTGGATCATATACCTTTCCCCTTCCCTCTCTCCTAGCAGTGACCTCTATCTCCTACACTGTTACACAAATATATTTTTTTAATTTTTTTAACATTTATTTATTTTTGAGAGATAGAGTGTGAGCAGGGAAGGGGCAGACAGAGAGGGAGACACAGAATCCGAAACAGACTCCAGGCTCTGAGCTGTCAGCACAGAGCCTGACACAGGGCTCAAACTCACAAACCGTGAGATCATGACTGTGAGATCATGACCCCAGCCAAAGTCAGACACTTAACAGACTGAGCCACCCAGGTGCCATATATATATGTGTGTGTGTGTATACACACACACACACACATATATATACGGCATATTATATAGATGGATAGATAGATATAGATATATAGATATATAGATATAGATATATATACATATATATATCACCTAAGGACGAATGGATATATATATATATATATATATATATATATATATATATATATATATATCACCTAAGGATGCATCTGCATCCCTAAACAATACACCCTAGTTAAATTTTGCCTGTTTTTAAAACTTGATACAAATGATCACTTAGTATGTGTTCTGTTGTCCCTGGCTTCTTTGGTTCAATAGTATTCTTTTTTTTTTTAAGCTTATTTATTTATTTTGACAGGCAGGGGAGGGCAGAGAGAAAGAGACACAGAAAATGCCAAGCAGGCCCCATGCTATCAGCACTGAAGCCCAGAGCCCTACTCAGGGCCAAACCCACAAATGGTGAGATCATGACCTGAGTAGAAATCAACAGTTAGAAGCTTAACCAGCTGAGCGGTCCAGTCGCCCCTCCGTATTATGTCTTTAAGATTCATCGCTGCTGTATCTGGGGCTTATTGGTTTTCATTGTTGTATAGTATTCCATACTTATCATTTACTTATTATCCCATACTTATGGTATTCTGTACATAGTCTTCTATGCTATTCCAAACTGTGACTATACCAGTCTGTTTTACTATTAGTGGACATTAGGATCATTTCCACTTTGGACCTATTAAAATAACATTTGTATGAACCTTGATGTACAGTCTCACGATACATATCTACACACACTTCAACAGCCTTTATTCACAAAAGCAGAACTGTAGTCATGGAGTGACTGGGCCTCCGGCTTTATGAGATATTGCCATACATATTTCCAGTTTTCATTCCCCTGGCTCCACATCTCAGCCACACCTAGTATTGTCCAGCTTTTCAATTTTGGAGAATCTAGACTCTTGAGGATGAGTACCTTTCCTTATATTTACTGGCCATTTAGATTTCTTCTTTGTTAAAAGAAAGTCATTTGCCCATTTTTCTACTCTTATTGCTGAGTTGGAGGAACTTGTCCTGTATTTTGGGTGCCAGCCCTTTGCCCTGAGGTGCTGTGAAAATCGCCCACTAGGGTTTGCCTTTTCGCTAAACTACAGTCGGCTTTTGATGAACAAGACGTAGTCCAGTTCCTTCACTGTATAGATTGTTCCTATTATAAGAAACCTCTCCCTGCCCCAAGTCCTGAAAATATTCTTCCGTGTCATTTTTTTTTTAAAATAAGTATTAACAGTTTGCTTTTCACAGTTAAGGATAGCGGTGAGGTTTTGAGTTAGTGCCTTAAAAAACTGTACTTGCTAGACGTCCTTAGCAACACAAGACAAACACCCTGAAGATTCTGGTTGTGGCCGCTGTAACCTCTGGTTTTTCTGGGCCCCAGGCTGCCCGAAGTGGGGAAGGCCCAGGCACTGAGCAAGTTTCACTTTCCAAACTGCTCTAGCCTGGCCAAGAAGAACTCTGCTCTCAAAGGCAGATGACGCAGACTTTCCAGCTCCTCTTTTTCCCCTGGCGTCCCCAGGGCAATTCACAAAAGGGGGGGGACACACCCCCGCACCCACCGCAGGGCTCCCAGGGGTGGAGCTGGGAGGGGGTGGAAATGAGAGGGCGGCCATCCCAGCTGCCAACTGCGCCCAGAGTCCCCGCAGGCAGTTCTCCTCCAGCCCCCAGCAGCTATGTCTAGGCCTGGGAACTCTCTGGGAACCAGGAATGTGGCACATCCAGAGGCCACCTCTCTCCGCCGTCACTTCTAGCCTCTGTTGTCCCCAACAGGATCATCTCTAGAAACTGAAGCCTCCCGGGAGACCAGGAGGAGGAGCACGCGGAGGAGCCCTGGAGAGAAGGAGCAGAGGGGTGAGAGGCCCTTCAAGTGCCTTGGGACTGGACAAGCGCCCCTTGGCCAGGGCCTGGTGGGGGGTGTGGGTGGAGGGGGCGGGGGCCACCGCAGACAACGCTGAGAAGGGTCTACAGGAAAACCTCAGAGTGAGTTCCATTTTTCCAGCAGGGTCTGCCAGCATACCCCGCCCTTGTGGAAGAACTAACGCCTTCCTCCCCCTCCCCTCCCTCAACACACCTTACACCAAGTAAAGAACCCGAGAGGTGTGCAACATACTTATGACAGGAATGCAGCTAGCAACATTACTTAAACGCAAAACTTGGGGGGAAAAGCTAAATATCCCACAAAAGAAATGTAGCTCTAAGAATTGGCATATATCCGTAGGATAAAATACACAGTCAATATGCAGTATATACAGTCACTCATATCATGTGATAGAACAACACTTCATGCATTGCAAAGTTTTTCATAATATTACGTTAAGAAAAAAGCAAGTTAGAAAATTGCATGTCCAATCCCTGTTTCTTTAAAAGGAGTTTATTATACATATATTTTTAAGAAAGAGTAAATGGAGAATATCAAAATTTTTCTCTGAGGAGTGGAATTAGGGGATCTTAATTGTTGTGTATGCTTCCCCCCACCCCTGCCTGGTTTTCTTTCCATGACTGTTTGCTACTTTAAGAATCTAGCTACATTTGGGGGCGCCTGGGCGGCTCAATCGGTTAAGTGTTCAACTTTAGCTCAGGTCATGATCTCACAGTTAGTGGGTTCGGCCCTGCATGGGTCTCTGTGCTGAAGCCTGGAGCCTTCTTCGGATTCTGGGTCTCCCTCTCTCTCTCTGCTCCTCCCCTGCTCACACTCTGTCTCTCTCTCTCTCTCTCTCAAAACTAAACATTTTTTAAAAATTAAAAAAAAAATCTAGCTACATTTGAAGAAGAAAGGGAAGAGAGAAAGATTCAAGACGTTGACAAACCTGCCTGGCTTGTTGGGGGTAGGGGTGGATCTGTCATCGAGGTTGGCATCTAAGTAATCAACCGCGCGGCCAGGGCTACATCCCCAGAAAACTAAGTCGCGGTAACTACTGGGGTCATTCAAGCGTCAGATTCAAAACCAAAACAAAACAAAGCAAAAAACTGCTGCTTCCTGTTTCAAGAAGACCAAAATTTGCTTTTATGCTCCTTCTTGTCCGAATAACCCCACGCGGCGCTTAGATCGGCGCTGCCTGAGAACGGCCCAAACCAAGGAATAAAATAAGCGTCTTCCTATTCTAGTTATTCCGTTTTTCCGCTCATCTTCCTCCGTCCCAATAAACGCGCTCCCTACGAAATAAAAACTAGCCCCAATGGTTACATTTGCTGTAATCAAAGGTTGTTTGACGCGCCCGCCGCCCTCGACAGAAAACGCCAATCTGCGCGGCAGCCAGAGCGGGGATCCTCCCCTTTCCTGGACACTCTCCCATCACCAACCCACCCCCCCCCCCCCCATCGTCCTCCCACGCTGGGGGGCCAGCCTCCCAGGCGCTCACTGCAGCTGGTCCGGCACAGAACAGTCTCTCCCTCCCACTCTCCCTCCTCACTCCTCCTCCAGATCCTCCTCCTTGTCCTGCTCTTTCTCTTCTGTCCCCCTTGCCCTCCCCGCCCCCCTGTCTGTCTCCCTCCTGGAAACCGAGACTTCAGTTAGTCAGAAAGGTCCATCCTTTGGGCTTAGCCACCAGAGGCAGCGGTCACCTCTAGGCTCTGCCCAACTGCTCTACCAAGGTCACCACTGATTCTGGTTTTAGATCCAAAAATCATTTTTGTCATTTTATTTGACCCACGAGCAGATTTTTCCATCGTTTCTGTTCCTTCTTGCTTCTTCCACCCGCTCCAGGTGGTTCCCAAGCCAAAGCCCTCTCTGGTGTTTCTGCCTTTCCTCTCCCATCTCTCCCTTCCAGTTCCTCCACTTCCTCCAACCTTATTTTCCTGTGATTTTTTTTTAAATGTTCAAATTTATAGAAGAGCTGAAAGAGCAGTACAGTGAGTATGCACATACCCTTCATCTAACTATTCCACTAACCACTCGCCCGCTGTTCCCATTTTGTCACAGGGCAAAGTTTATTAGACCATGCTTCATCGCATACACTTCCAACAAAGCCAAGCTACTGTGATCACATCTAAGAAAATTAACATTACTTCTATATCATCCAATACCTTTGCAAATTCAAATGTTCCCAATTGTTCCAGACATGTGTTGCGTAACTTCTTTTTTATCCAGTATCAACCCAAGTGCGTGAAATGTACTTTTTTCTTTTAAGTTTATTTATTTTGAGACAGAGAGAGAGAGCTCAAGAGCAGCAGAGAGAGAGAATGCCAAGTAGGCTCTGCACTGGCAGCACAGAACCCAACGCGGGGCTGGAACTCGTGACCCTGAGATCGTGACCTGAGCGGAAACCAAGAGTCCGACACTCAACCGACTGAGCCACCCAGGCGCCCCATGAAACGTATTTATGTATTTGGTGCTAATGTCTCTTTCATTTCTCTTAATATAAAATAGCCTAACACATCTTTTAAAAATGACACTGACTTTAAAAAAAAATAAAATAAAGTAAAATAAAATAAAATAAAATAATAAAATAAAATAAAGACATTGACTTTTTTGCAGCCTTCAAACCAGTTGGTTTGTACATTGTTTCTGTTCCGAATTCCTGACCTCTTACCCTTTGGGCTGCCCAAGAATTTGATTTTGGGCTTCCTTTCTTCTCTATTTATACTCATGCTCTTGGTGAGTTCATCCAGGATTGTGGCTCCGGATGGCTTACCTATGCCAATGACTCTCAAATATAGGTTTTCAGCCTAGGCCTGTCTCCTACACTCCCAACTGCTTAGGAGCGGTCTCACAGATGTTGCAAATTTTGTAACTGAACTCCAGGTCTTTCTCTTTTGAATTGATGGCAACCCCACCTTTCCAGTTATCCAAGCCGGAGAAACTTAGAATCATCCTGGACTCTGTGGCTCACCGTGTCTTCCATTCTACATCCAATGGGGTCTGGAAATCCTGTTCACTCAACCTTCAGAATATGCTGGGACTCTGGCTACTCTTCCCCACCCCCTTTGCTTCCACCCTGGGCCCGACCACATCTTCGCCATCTTCGGTCTGTTGTCTGGATTATTGCCCTTGCCTGCTAACAAGTCCCTCCTGCCCTCTCTGCTCTGCTGCAGCCTATTCTGAACACAGAACCCGACAGCTCCTTTACAAATTCACGTCCCTTTATATTACCCCTCTACTCAAAACCTTCCAATGTGCTCAGGTGTCCTCGAAAGTAAAAGACAAGCTCTTCATTAGCCTAGCAAGGCCCCCTTATCTCTCTGACCTCATCTCCTATGACTCCTCTCTCTCCTCCCTTTCATTCATGCCACTCCGTCTATTGTGAGTACACTGAATCTCAGGCACACCGAGCCTGATCCTGACTTAGGGCCTTTGTACTAGCTGTGCACACTCCCTCCAGATCCACGTGACTCCCCCTCGCCTTGGGCCCTTGCTCAAGTGTCATCTTGTCAAGAGGTCTATTCCAACCACCCTTCTCAAGATTGCAATTGTCCACCCGCATGTTGTGCCAACGCACACACGCAAGCACACTTCTGATCCCTTTACGTATTTGTTTATTTCACACCTATTTTTTTCTCCATAGTATACATCACCTTCTAACCTGCTATACAATTTACCTATGTGTTACATTTATTTATCTTCTCCTTTGCTCCCTGAATAGCTGGTAGCTCCCTGGGCGGCAGGAATAGAGGTGACCTGAGGTCCTGAGCAAAGACCTGAAGACCCGTGAAGAGATCTAGAAGAAGATGACAAGGAGAAGGGGTAATAAACTGGACGCATATATAAGAAAAGCCTGTGGAAAGCACAGTGCCTGACAAGCACTGAGTGACCCCTGGCCGTCATTAATATTTAGTCTGCCCCTCATTCCAGGTGGAAAAGTAGTGCTAAGAATTTAATGAATGGTTTGTTATTAATCCAGCTATGTTTATTAAAGGCCTCTTGGCAGGCAGGCACTGGGTAAGAGGCAAATGTCAAAGGCTGATAGTCTACAGACACCTAACCATGCCTCGTGGATCCAATCAGGAGTCTGCCTCTCCCAGGCTGAGTACAAGTCCTGCTCTCTTTCTCAAACATATGCTCTCAGCCACAGTTTTTCTGGGCCTATCTATAAAAATGAGGGAGGTGATTGATAAAAAAAATAATAATAATTCCTAGAGTTTAGTTAATTAATGGCCAGTTCGTTTTTTATGCAGGGACCCTCCTGGGACTTGGACAGAAAATAACAGTGATTATTGGGACTGGCAGCTTCATTCTCTGGGTTAACTTGGTTTGACACATTCTGCTGTGTATTATACCAAGCACAGTTTTGACACACCCCTCCTGTCTCTGTTCCCAGACTCCCAGAGAGATCAAAAGGAAATGCAAAGCAGAACTTCGCAGATTTGGATAGTGAAACAGTCTGCATGGCCGATCTGAGTCAAACATTTGAAATCCTTTTTTATAATCCCTTGCTCTCCAATGTCTCCAAATTACCAGGACTTGAGAAAGGAGAATGTATTACCCGCTTCTCGTGGGGCACATTTGTTTCCCACACATACTCTACCCCCAGTAAGCCCAGAACCCTCTCACTACAGATCCACTCCAGCCCTGCTCCAAGCAAGTCAGGCTCCAGGCCCTGGGGGGAATCCCAAATGACAGCAGAGGCCAAAAAGAACCCTGCCAACAAAAGCTGAGTTAGGGGCTCCTGTCACAGAGAGAGCTTTCTGGGCATATTCTCCTATATAAAGTGGACCTGCTGAAAACATGAGACCTCTCCTAAATCAGCTTTTAAATGAGCCATCCTACTTTCTAATGCATCTACCCAGCGTCAGACTGTCTGGGGAAGAGGTGGAAGGGGAAAATGCACTTGGTTATCGGGATAATTTATCTACGTGGCCCCAAATATCAACAAGCTGGCTGTGCCTGTGTGCTCCGTCTTTGTCCAGACAGCTGTCCCTCAGCTGCCACATGTGTATGGAGAATGCCCACAGGGGAAACGGTAATGGGCCCTGCTCCTGCAGCTCCCCAGGCCCTGGACTCTCCCCCCAGCACGCTAGCCCACGTGCCCTTCTCCTAGGTTCTGAGGGAGGCATCCACAAGTTCCCTTGGGGGAGATCTCAAAAGAGTTTCCATTTTCTTTAGCATCCACCAAGGGTTAAGAAGCATGGAGGGGTGCCTGGGTGGCTCGGTGGGTTAAGCATCAGGCTTGGGCTCAGGTCATGATCTCAAGGTTCATGAGTTCGAGTCCCCCATTGGGCTCTCTGTTTTGCTGTCCGCGCAGAGCCCACTTTGGGTCTTCTGTCTCCCTCTCTCTCTACCCCTCCCCTGCTCACGGGCTCTCTCTCTCTCTCTCTCTCTCTGTCTCTCAAAAATAAATATAATAAATAAGGAAAGAAAGAAAGAAAGAAAGAAAGAAAGAAAGAAAAGAAAGAAAGAAAGAAAGAAAGAAGCCCTGTGAGTGTATTACAAATTTTACAAATTAAGTTCCTTATACACAAGGCACCCAGTATGACCGGGTGGCCCTAGAGACATGATTGTTGCTCCAGGGAGAGACAGACTATGAATGCCTTAGGACTCAATAATTCTATATAAGGGCAAAACATTCTGGCTGATGGCATGGTACCTCATACACATTTCCATTCCAGCAGAAGCTGGACAATCTGGGACGGATGGTGTTTCACTACAAGCTCACGTCACAATTATTTCCTTCTGGTCTAGTCGTTAGCCACCAACACCTTAGCAGGTCTCTAGTTTTCCTAAAAATGTGCTTCAATCATCTTTCAAAAATTAAACTCATAAACATAATTCATTTATCTGTATTATACAAAATTAATTTTTTTTAAAAATCCAGAAGCCTGGGCTGGCTCTTGCTGGCAATAGAACACCCCTGGGTGGTGAGCTGTGGAACAAAGGTTGAGCAACTTGCAATTATTTTAAATAAATAAAGAGGTTTAGATGTTTTGTTAAGGTGACTTCTCTGTAGAAAGATTCCATTTGGAATGTTTACCACTTTGGACATCCCACATACATACACTCATTAAGAAGTGGCCCTATATTCTGTCTGTGCATGTAGAGGTGTTGACATCTGTCACGTTCGCAGACAATAACAATAAATGATAGTAGAACACCATTTATGGTAATTTGTACGTTGGTGACCGCCTAAGGAAGGTACAGCTTGGAACCCTGTCTTTGGCCCCCAAAGTACCGAGTGCGCGGCCTGTCACTGCCCCGACACTAGGTGAATGGCTTTATAAACAAATTAGGGGACCACTCTTCACGTCAACATCGCATCCCATCACTGGAACTGAGATAATGACATCTGCCTTGCTTCTCTCAAAGGGACATCAATGAGATCATAGATGCCCAAGCTGAACCAGACACCAGACACTAAAAACTCCCCGAAAAGGGTCTGTCTGACCCCCAAGGTCAGGCAGTGCCTGTGAAACTCCTCTGCCGGCCTCTGGGGACGCAGCGGTGCACCTGATCACATCCCAGGCTTTGAGGCTATCGCCAGGGCTCAGCCAGACCGTGCGGGCACAGCCAGTTTCTCAACACGCAGCTGCGGTCGGGTGCGCGTCTGGGCCGCCCGCGCGGCTCCTGGGCTCCCGGGCCTCTCAGTAGCGACCCCGAGCCTGCAGGATCCGCGCCCGCAGTTGTCCGCGCCGAGTCTCAGCGGAGCTCGCTCCGGGAGGCGCTGTTTGTTTGACCTGGGTCTCCGCCTGCCCGGCGCACAACGCGCGCGCGCACACCCACCGCCGCGGGGGAGAGGCTGTATTTGTGCGGGGCTGAAGGGGGCGGGGGTGGGGGGGTGAGGGCTCGCGGGGAGGGGCGTGCCGGGTGGGCGGGGGCCGCGGGGGGAGGAGCGTGCCGGGAAGGCGGCGGTGGGGAGGGTCGGGGATGGGGGGACGTGCCCGGCGGGCGGCGGGGCGGGGCGGGGCGGGGCGGGGGGCGTGCCGAGCTGGCGCTGGAATGTTAATTGAAATGGGACCGGCAGCGCGGCGCAGATAAGGCTCGCGGAGCAGCGCCCAGGGCCCCCGAATCAGGGCCCGCGCCGCCCGGCCCCGGGAGGCCCCCACGGAGGAGCCCCGCAGTCCAGGGCCGGATGGTTCCCCGCTTTACTCCCGAGGCGTGGCGGGCGCGCGGGAGGCGGCTCTGGCGGGAACACTAAACTTGAGTGAAGGCGGGAAGCCGGCCAGCGGGGTGCTGGGCGACGCCCGGGAGAAACTGAGGGGCCGGCTGTCTTATAAACCAGCGGTAACAGAAATCTCTTCGCCCCGCTCCCCTCTCCGCGCCACCCGTGCGCTTCCCCTAACCCCGAGATTCTCGCGCTGGTTTTCTGGGGTCCGCAGACAGCGCCCCTGAAAGCGATCTCAGGCAAACCGTTAACGGGGCCCCCGACAGCCGTTCGGGGAAAAGACGGTATTCGATCCCTAGCTCCCACTGTACACTCGAAATACGCACTCCAGACAGATTTAAACCTAAACAACGAAACCGTGCAAGTACTAGAAGGAAACAAGCGTGAATTCCTCCCTCACCTTGGCGTGGGGAAAAGTGTTCCTCACCTCGACTCAAATCCAGAGACGATAAAAGAGAGTGATGCAAGTGACCACGTTTCAAAATGCATGACAAAAAACACTATAAAAGAGGTCAAAAGACGGCTGACAAACAGGAATAAAATATTTGCACCATGTAGCACAGATACCCCAAATCGCTGATCCATAGAAAACCCTTAAAATTAACAGAATGGGGGGGGGGGATACAATTTGAATGGATGTGTGTGGATTTTATATCTGTATGTATATTATACACGCGTATGTACACAGAGACAGATGTAAGTATCCTTTAAAAATATAAATAGGTGTTCTCACTCATGATTAGAGAAATGCAAATTAAAACAACGCTGAGAAACCATTTCTCACCTCTCAGATTTGTGAAAATTAAAAGGTGTAATACACTGCGTTGTCCAGACTGCTACCAGGGAGGTGGACCCTTATACATCGCTCCTAGAATGCAAGCCTCTACAACCATTCTGAACAGGAATTTGGCAATGCCGAAAGAAATTATAAATGCGTTTACTCTTGGCCCACAATCCTATTCATAGGTATATGCTCTGAAGATACCCTTCTAGCAATACAAAAACACATAGCAACAATGTCATTCATTACATCATCTGTAACGGCAAAATACTGCGAAAATCTAAACACTCATTCACAGGAGAGTGGCTGAATAAACTATGGCACTTTCGCACAATGAAACACTAGGCAACCGTACAAAAGAATAAGGGAGATCTCTTTGAACTGAGAGGGTGTGGTTTCCAGGATATATTGTTAAGTGAAAGAGCAAAGTGTTAAGAGTATCTCTGGGAAGGAATGGAAGCTGGGAGCACCCCTTGTGCTGGGGAGGAGCCCGTGCTAGCCCGGGACCCTTCCGTGTGTGACGGCAGGTGATCCTGACTTGTGAAGGCATGGAAAAGGATACACCAGTGATCAACCAGCCTCTTAAATATGACAATCAGATTCACACCGTAGATTTTGAGGATGAAAATATTATAAGTAAAAAATGTTCTCCCTCATCAAACAGGTGAAGTTAAGCACATTAACGTCAGTCCACCGGATTAAGAGTGTACTGACAACATTTTACGATAAAAGTTCACCTGTCGTCTCCCCTACCGGACTGGATACTCCTGGAGGGTCTTGGAATGTATGCTATTTATCTTTCTGTACTAACAGCCTTGCAAACTGCTATATATATATAGGGTAACCATATGTTGTGGTTTGCCTGGGAGAGTTGTGGTTTATGCCTGACATCCCATCCAGTTACGGTTTCCTTTCTTCTAAAAATGTCCTGGTTCGGCTGATGGATTATCTGATTACCTCTCCGTAATGGAGTGGGCACTCAGAAAATAAGGACTAAGTTGAATAAAATAATTTGGAAAATATTAAAGTAATAGTTTCAGTGAAATTTTAAAATGTGTAGTGAATTTTCCTTAGAAACGAGGGTGCCTGGGTGGCTCAGTCTGTTAAGCCTCTGACTTTGGCTCAGGTCATGATCTTGCTGCAACAGAGTTCAAGCCCCACATCGGGCTCTGTGCTGACAGCTCAGAGCCTAGAGCCTGTTTCAGATTCTGTCTCCCTCTCTCTCTTTCTGCCCCTCCCCTGCTCTCGTTCTGTTTCTCTCTCTCAAAAATAAGTAAACATTAAAAAATTAAAGCAAAAAGAAACAAGGGTGCTAGGAAGTACTGAGTAAACGAGTAGGAGAAACATAAAAAAATATGATTACTAAGCAACTGCATTAATCTTAGTCTGTGTGCTCTACAGGAAAGAGCACCATACTGAAAATGAAATGTGTGGGATTCCAAACAGATTTCTTAACCTTCTTTGTCTTGGTTTTCTCATTTGTAACCTAGAAATTATTTTGAGGATATTCTGAGTTATTTTTCAAATCTCCATTTCTACTCTTGGGGATTCAAAGTGTGACCAAAGAGAGTGGAGGGCAATAGCCTTTGCTTATGACACAGGCATATGATAGAAAGAACTAGAAACCCTGTCAAGAAAACCTGGATTGTAATTTTCCTCCACTCTTTGGTAGCTGTCACTTATGGTTTGGGACCATAAGTAACTTCTGTGTTCTTTATCTGTAATACAGAGACAATTAAGTTAAAAGAAAAACAGAGAAAAAACATTTTTTTAAATGAGAAAATTCAGGGGTGCCTGGGTGACTCAGTTGGTTAAGCGCACTGACTCTTAGTTTCTGCTCAGGTCCTGATTTCATGGTTGGTGGGACGGAGCCCCACGTGGGGCTCCACGATGACAGCATGGAGCCTGCTTGGGATTCTCTCTCTCCCTCTCTCTCTGCCCCTCCCTTGCTCAGGCTCTCACCCATTCCCTCTCTCCCTCTCTCTCAAAATAAGTAAAGTTAAAAAATAAAGTAAAAAACAAACAAAAAAAAATCAGTGAGATGTTTTGAAAGGGTTTGCTTTAAGACCATAGTCATGCATTCTGCGAAAATAAGGTTCCAAAGATCTGTGCCAACAGTCATGAATAGTGAGAGATTTTCAGTGTCCTGACTATATCGTACGCATGGAATAGCTTATTTTGAGCAAAGGAAACGCAGGTAGAAAGTGCACAGACATTGTTGTTGCAGGAAGGATATCCTGTATTGTAAAGCAACAGCCACCCATGGATAGAATTAGAAGCATAATATCAATACAAAAAATCTTAATAAATGTCACTGATTTACAGCAACAAGGACTACCCATATTATGCTACCTTGTCAGGTAAGGAAGGGGAAACATTTTTTTTTTTTTTTAAGAAATACATGTATCTGATCATTTATGGGTGTGGGCGGGGGGAGCACAAAAAGAATAAAGTGATGAGACTGGGAGTGTGTAGGAACTGGGGAAGGTAGGGGGGTGGGGGATGGGGAATGAGAATAGAAAGGATAAAGGTGTCATGGTCATGTCTTTGAATATATCTTTGTGCATGATTTTGGCTTTTAGAATTATGTTAATGTTTCACATACTCAAAAAAAACCCCACATTATCATAATACTTAAAAATGGCTCCCCGCCAAAAGAGTGGCAAAGCAGAGAGCGCAATGGTGGGCAGTTCAGAGTTTGCCCAGCCCTGGGTGGACCAAACACTTCTAGACCAGTCCCCAGGGTATCCTAGGGACCATCCCCAGGCATACAAGACAGATTTCTTTATCCAACAAATGTTTACTAGAGACCTACTATGTACCAGTTGCTAGCCTAGGCCCTGGAGATATACTAGGACAACAGACCCAGAGCCCTAGTCTAGCCTAATGGGGATCCTGTAAAAGACCTTAGTTGATCTCCTACAAGCCCAAGGCGCCCCAGCACCAGACTTCATTGGGAGTTGCTTGTTGTGTATCGAGTTTTAAAGAGGGAATCCCTTCGTTTTAGTTTGAAAAAAATTGGGGGGGGGGTGCAGCACAGGCGGGAAGACCTTTGTTAACCGTGAATGGGAAGAAGTTCAATATACTTCATGAGCAGATTCTGTATGATGGTATCACACGGCTTGGGAATAATTTAAAAGTCTGTCTCCTGTGCAAGAGTGGGGTAAGATAAAAGGCTGAGGCCTTTCATTTCCTTAGTATGTTAAGCGCTTGGACAGAGCTGGCCCAGGGTAGGCGTTTCAAACGCATTGGTGGACCTAGTTTGGTTTGAGGTTTTATTTATTGTGTGACCTAAGTGGACTAAGGCCACTCACACCCCTGGCATGACCAGCTCATCTCATTTTAAGAATAGAGATGGTGGGGTACCTGTGTGGCTCAGTCCCTTGAGCAGCAGACTGGATTTCTGCCAGGGTCATGATCCCAGGGTGGTGAGATCGAGCCTCGCGGAGTGCTTGTGCTGAGTATGGAGCCTACTTAAGATTCTCTCTCTCTCTGCTCCTATCCCTCGCTCTCCCTCCCGCTCTCTCTCTAAAATAAAACAAGAGAGAGAGAGATGATGTTTCCACTCCTGAGCAAGGGAGCACATCACCTGGCACCACACTGTCTAGGCTGTGCCCAGCTCTGCCTAACAGCCTGAGAACTCCCCAGCTTTTCTGCTCTCCACGCCTGCCGGCCTTACTCCTGGCCCCTCCCTATGACCCACTCACCCTGGCCTGGTCGCTCGTGTCCCAGTTATTAGGGTTGCAATTGACGTGGCGAGAGTAAGACCAAAGTTATGGTTCCCCCTTGCTTCGGGGCGGGGCGTTTTCCAGGGCTCCCTAGCTCTAGAGGAGGAGGAAGGGGTGTCACCGAGGCCCGGCCTGTTTGCCGCGAAGTCCAGGTCCCGGGCGTCCTGGAGGTGACTTGGGGAGAGAGCGAGACCCCAGCAAGCGGAGACCACGGAAAGCTGAGGCCAGTACCGCGAAGTACGCTCCCTCCCGGCTGCACGGCGCCCTCCAGGAGGCAGAAGGACAGCCTGTCTCCCCGCAGGGTTGGGGCGAGAGCGATCGGCACACCTGTCTCCAGGGTTGCTCCCGGTGTGCGGGAGCCTGAGCCAAAGGCGCCCCTTCCGTCAAGCTGACTGGTGTTTACACCAATCGCGAGGGGTCAGAAAGCCTTTTCCCGTCCCAACTCTCCAACAAACCAAGGAAGAAAAAGCAAAGCCAAACCCGAGAGCACGATTTGTACTCAGGGCTTTGGATGCCAAGACCATCCCAAGGTGCCCTTTTTCTAGGTCTTCCTAGAGCGCAATAGGCCACGGGGAGAATTTCAGCGTGGAATAAAGCGCTGACAGCGGGTTTGCGCTTGACGTCTTCACCCCGGGTCGCCTCGAGCCGCAGCTTGGAAAGTGGGGACTGAGCGGAGCTACTGGAGGGGGGGCAGGGGGCGGAGGGCTGCTCAAAGGGCTCTTAATGAAAATGTCCTAAATGCGTCCACTTTCGGAGGTCAGAGTGCTTGCAGTAAATACCCGCCTATCAGACGTTTGCCTGCCCCGCTGCGGAGAGGAGAATACGATAACTTTTTTTCTAGGAAGTCGTGAGATTTGATTCATTAATATTTGTCCTACTTGTTTATCCTGAGGAAATAACTCAAAATGTTCACAAGGTTGAAAGCACAAAGATATCCTCTGAAGCTTTGTTTACAGTGACAAAAACAGATATAATCTAAAACTATAAACACAGTCTATTATGGACCATCCATAACATGGACCACGCTGGTTGTAACTTGTAATTTTCGAATATTGTAATTTTTGAATACATTTGTGAAAACTCTAGTGAAGTGCTGGACATGCTTATGATGTAAATTTAAAATACACAAACTCGCATATACCCTATGCCAAGATAGTGTAAAGAAGGAAGTGAGCTAAATGTCATTTCCGGATGAATCTTGTTTTCTTTTCAACTTTCTCTTGTTTCTACCCCACCCCCACCCCCAAAGGGTGCTTGGTGACTTTTATCATTGAAAAAAACTTAAATAAATGTATGTCATTGCAAGATGTTGATGTCTCTGGGAGTTTCAGCCAGCCCTGCCTCAGGAGTCGCTTAACCTCTCTGATGGTGACTCATCGCTGAAAAAGACAGCAAGGAAGGAAGGAAGGAAGGAAGGAAGGAAGGAAGGGAGGGAGGAGGGAAGGGGGGAGGAAGGGAGCGAGGAAGGAAGGAAGGGAAACTGGAAACACCTGGAGTGTAGCTTTGATGTAAAGATTAAATGATGTGATGTATAAGAAAGCATTACTTGGTTGAACCATCAAATGTGCCAAAATTTTGTGCCCACTAGACTAGGAACGCGAGTTCAACTTCTCTAAATTTCAGGCAGTAATAAAGCCCAGACGGTTCTTGTAACATTGAATTCTCTTAAGAAGACTTACCTAAGAAACAGTTGATCTGAAATCCCAAAAAAGAACTCTAGATCTCATTTTGATTAAAAGGTACTTTAAAACTCCTTAGAGTCTGCTGAGACTGCTCACCCTAAATCATGTATTCTTAATTGAACCAATGTAGCATGAGTAATAGCGGTGGACATTCACTGATGGCTTCATACACATTATCTCAATTCTCACAATCATCCTACGATGAGCTATTGTTATCTCCGCTTTAAAAGTAAGCCTTAGTTTAGAGAGGTAAATACTTTAATCAAAGCCCACAGCTGTGTTCAAGAGCAAGGTCTAGACATAGACGTGTTGACTCCACCTTCCCGTTCCCAGCCGCTGCACACACTGTCTCCTTCCACTTGTTGCCAGCTGCGTCCAAGAGGAGTTTTTCTGAAAATCTAATGCTCCCCAGGGCTTCCCACCCCCTGGGGGCGGGGCTGGAGGTGGGGGTGAGGAGGGAAAGGACGACACCGAGTTCAGACACACTGAAAGTTGGAACGCTGAAAACAATCAACTTTAGGGAGATTAAAGGGGAGGAAGAGAAGGAACTAGGGAGCCCCTGTCTGGGGCCTTGAGAGCTGGGGCTAGTACGTTTCCTCCTCCCCACTCACTCGCGGAGCCCGCCAAGAGGCCAGGGGGCTCCCCCAATATAGCTCCCTTGCCAAGTCTTGGCGACCGTAGCTGAGATGCTCCGCCTACGAAGAGGCCATCTGGGTTCCCCAGACCCAGACTCTGCTCAAAGCGAGAAGTTTCCGGCTGAGGCTAGGCGTAGACGGGTCAAGACTCGCTCTTCCGGCGCCCAGCCTCTGCTCCCAGAACCGAACTCCCCGCCGCGGGGGGACCCCACCCTGCGCCCACTTAAGACTCCAGCATGCTCTTCCAATCCCGCGGGTGCCCAGCCGTCTCCGCCTCAGTTTTCCTCGGCCACGTGAGTGGAGAGTTGAGCAAAGGCCGGGCCGGAAGGACGGGCTCGGGTTGCAGAGCAAGGGTTCCACCCCCCATCCTCTCACGTCCCCTAGGAGAGCCCCCGTGGACGGGGCTGACCTCTGCAGCTCCCTCTATTACCGTATTCACCCAGATACGAGCCGCGCGCAGCACCCTCCCCCATTTTCCTGGCTTTTGAGAACCGTCGACACAAACCAAACCTTTCCGGAAGGTGGCTGGGGGGTGGAGAGGAATTCGAAGGGCGCGGGAAGAAAGCTCCCGGGGAGGAAGGTACAGATTAGCACGTGGTTCCTGCCGGAACCAATGAGGGTCAGCGATCTCGGCCTCGGTCACCCGGCCGGCAGGGATGGCCCAGAGGAAGGCGCAGTCCAGGACACTGGGCTTCTGCCCGCTGTGCTTGCAGCGACAAGAGGGGAAGCTCAGGGCGACACCCAGAGGGTGACCGGGGATACCCCAGCCCCGCCTCCTCCGCCTTCGGGATGCCGCTGAACCCTGTCACCTCCACCCCCTTCTCGGTCAATGATATCCTGAGGCTGGAGCCAGAGCAGATAGATCCCGAATTCTTGCAACTCCGGGAGGCACCGGGCAGCCCTGAAAGCTTTCAGTGCCAGCGACCGGTCCCAGAACCGCGAAAGTCAGAGGTTCACAGCACCTGCAGCGCCCGTGGCGGAAACAGCGACAGGACCGACGAGTCGGGGTGTCCTGGTGGTCCCCCCGAGACGCTCGCAGAGATGGACTCAGAACGCGTGGAGGAGCCACGTAAGTACGCGCGCTCAGGTCTCGGCTTCTACACGGGGATCCTGGCTGTGGGGTTGGTCATGACCAGTTGGCGCCTGGGGCTAACGCGCATCTCCTGGTCTTTCCTGCTCCGAGGGCTTCTATTTCCCCTTGTTTGAGAATTCCAAAAGGCAGATCTCTCAGCCCCCTCTACCATCCCCTTCAGACACCCGGTGTGCTTCCTGCGCCCCCTGAATCGTAGGGGGTTCATTATTTCCATAGCCTGCCCTCTGCTTCGCACAAGCTCATCACCCCCAGTCACAGCCACACTTCCCAGAAACTCCAGCTTCCCTTTCTCACAGCGAAACCCTCTAGGTGTCTTAGCTCTGTTCCAACACCACGGGTCTCCCCTGCCATTTCCTCGTCTCTGTACCCTAAAGCGTCTGCCCCAAGTGTAGCCATCAAAGCAGCCGAGCGCTTTGGGAGTGGAAAGTCGGCCGGCTCTGGGGCAAGCCGCAGCTTGGGGCTTGCTGAGTGGCCTGGCCAGCCCAGTCATCCTCCGCCCAGGTTCCTCGTCTGGACAAAGAGAGGTGGCGACCAGATCAGGTCGTGTCTGCGTCCCTAGGTCTGAACGGCCCTGCGGGCGCTGGCGGGCGCTCCTCGCGTCTGGCAGCCGGGTAAGGGCAGCTCCAGGTTTCGAAGCTCTGGGAGACGACTCCGGGGGTCTCTGTGCCTGGTCTCCGAAAGTGCCACGTCGTGCGCAGGGAAGCCAGGCCCTGGCACCTGTGCCTAGCCGCAGGAAGGGAAGGAGCAGGCATTGAGTTGTGTTGCCTTGGCTCCTGAGACCTGGGAAGCTTCCGCAGAAAAGTGTCCACATTCCAAGGGATGAAGAAGCCACTCTTCTCTCTGCGCCTCCGTGCGCGTCTGGGGTCCGCCCCGCCAGGCCTGTCGTGTCGGGCCTCTTCCGCCAGGCCGTGCCACGGCCCATCCATTCAAGGCTCAAAGGAATAAGTAAAGGGACTAGTTCAGAGTTGTTTGTTGACTAATGGCCTGGTTACTCACCCACTCCAGGAGCCTGGAGAACATTAACCTTTGCTGTGTGTTCTCAGAGAGGCCTGTGGGTTTCTGCAGACTCTATAAACACTAATTCCCTCCGAGCTGCTCAGCCAACTCGTCACTCACTCTGGCTTTGTTGAGAAAGGATCGCGGTACTCGGACCACAGCTGTTACCTGCCAGCCAAAGGCACGCGCACCGCTTTCTCCTCACCTGGGGAACCCCTAAGCAGCATCTCTTATGAGACTGCCCGTGGACTTACTCGGAGGAGGGGCCTGCGCCCGGCTCCAGGGACTAAGCCCGGGTCCACTGCAATGATCGAACGTTCCTGGTGGAGTCTGCGTACTTCGCCTGTCCCCAGACCACCTTGCTTTCAGAGACCAGGGCAAGAGGGGCTGCAGACCAAGGGCGCTTGCTGCTGGCACGCACCAGGGTGTCACGCAGCCCCTTGGCCTGCATGGTCAGCGACTCTGAAATGGGATCCTTCTTGTTCCAAAGAGTTGCTTAAGGTCAGTTGTTACTTTTCAATTTGCTAAGATTAAAATCCCCATCAATATTTTCCCTCTTTGCGAGATGTCCCCAGTTTCTCTGAGCACAAGCTGAAGGAAGGCCGAAGAAAGTTTTTATTTCCACAAACTTCAGCTATCAAACAGCCCCATCACCTGCCTCCAGTAGACTGTGTCAACAGGGGTGGGGGTTTGGAGTCGGGTTCCAACCCGCACCTTCCCTAATCAGGCGAGTTCTGCTCTACCTCACCCAGAACTCGCAGCCCCTCGGCATTCCTGGTTTTCTCCTGGCGTGATTCTCCATGAAAACTCGGCGTTTCCTCTCTACCTACCCTTGAGTTAAAACAGAGCTTAGCCAAGACAGAAAAGAGGTGGGGAGAAGGGGAGGAGAGGCTGTATCTCTTCGTGCTTCAGGCACAGCCGCCTCAGTCCAGGTGGTCCGCGAGGGCACCAACCCTGGGAAGAGGAAGGCAGGGTGAAACCAACGCCACCTGCTTGCCAAAGACACCCCAAAGGAGAAAGAGGTCGCTTTTTAAAAAGCCAAATGTGGGTCTAAACTTTGTATATTCCTCCAAGAGAACCGCAGTTTCCAAGCCAAGAATCAGGAAACCAAAATATTTTGTCCAGTTTTATTCTATTTGGATTAAAGAGCATCACATCCAAGAAAGATGGGGCCGGTCCCTGGTGCCGGTGGAGCGCTTGATGACCAAAAAGACAAGGGTGTGGGCAAGGGTGGGGTGAAGGTCGGAGACTCTCGGGGCACCCGCCCCTGCTTTGGATCTGAATAACCTGCGATGCGCCCCGGACCACCACGGATAACCAGGCAGACAGGAACCCACTGGCAAGCGCGTCACCAAGTTTCCGCTCTGTCCCTAACTCTCTCTCTATCATCTCTCTCTCTCCCTTTCTCTGTCCCCCCTTTCCACCCAGGGCGGTCCAAAGTCAATCTCCATCTAACAGGCCCCCACACTCACACATGGTCCTCGAGGCAAAAGCTTCCCCAAACACCGCCACGCTAGAACCGAACCACAGCGAATCGCCCCCTACCCCACCACCCACCCACAGACCTTCTAAGAAGAAAATGAAGTGGTCTTAGATTCTTGATCAACTACCTTTTGGGACAAGGCTATACACCGGGGACCCTGGAGTGGCAGCATTTACGTATGCGCCTGCAGATACAACAGCGGCAGAGCGTGGGGGGAAAGGAGCCTTCAGACCGTCCTGGGACGGGGGTGAGGGGTCGGCAGAGGGGACGGAAGGGGACGCGGAGTGAAGGCTGCCAGGGGAGAGGGGCGTCTCTTGGAAACCATGTAACTGCTTCGGGGAGCCGGAGGCTGGGCGCTGACGCTGTTCCTTCCTGTGCTTTTAGAGCCGGGCCTCAGCGCAGCCTCGCCCCTCCACGGCGGGAACAGGGGGCCAGAGCTCGGCGTCGGCGACCCCGGCAGCGGCGCGCGCGGGACCGGCCCCGAGCAGCCCAAGGCGCGCCAGCGGCGGAAGCCCCGCGTGCTCTTCTCGCAGGCGCAGGTGCTGGCGCTGGAGCGGCGCTTCAAGCAGCAGCGGTACGTGTCGGCGCCCGAGCGCGAGCACCTGGCCAGCGCGCTGCAGCTCACGCCCACGCAGGTCAAGATCTGGTTCCAGAACAGGCGCTACAAGTGCAAGAGACAGCGCCAGGACAAGTCCCTAGAACTGGCGGGCCACCCCCCGGCGCCGCGCCGGGTGGCGGTGCCCGTGCTGGTGCGGGACGGCAAGCCCTGCCTGGGCCCCGGCGCGCCGGCTTTCCCGGGCCCCTACGGCGCCGCCGCGGCGCCCTATTCCTGTTACGGCGGCTACGCGGGTGCCCCTTTTGGCGCCGGCTACGGCGGCGGCTACGCGGGCGCGCCCCCGGGTCCTGCGACGCCCGCACCCCTGGCCAGCGCGGGTTTCGGCGGGGGTGGCCCCGGCGCCGGCCCGCAGAGCCACCTGCCCGCCGCGCTGCAGGGCGTCAGGGCCTGGTGAGGCGCGGTGGCTCCGAGACGCCCGCCGTGTCCCGGTGCTCCGTGCCAGCCTCGCCGCCCACCGCTTTCGGCGGCCGGGATGGAGGGCGGCGCTGGCGGAGCGACCGGATGGCACTTCTCCCCGAGCAATCCCTGGGACTGCGAATTGCCCCCGACAAGCCATCCCGCTGAAGGCCCGGGGACGGTCTTCTCCCCAAAGACAGCGCGCAGGGCCTGCGCCGGCCGCCCACGAAGCAGCCCTGGGAGGGAGGAGAGCCCGGGGTGGCTGGCAGTTTCTCGTTCGGAGCAGTACTGAAGCAGGTGACTTGTGGAGCCTCAAACCCAGGGTTTGCTGATAGGCTCCTGAATTTGTGCGCAGCAGCCTGGAGCCTGGGCGGGGTGGGGGGTGGTGGTGAATGGGGGGTTCGGGGCTCTAGAGGGCCTCGATCCTCCATTAAAGGCAAGGGGGGTGGGGAAGAATGAGGAGTCCAATGAGATGTGGGAACCCGGGTGTAGAGCGGGGTCCTGGTGAGGAACTATCGTGTGAGCTAACCCCTCAGGGGACTTTAAAATGACCTCCCCCCATACCCGCCTCGCTTCTCTGTTCGCAGAGGACTGCATTAATCCAGTGGGGACGTGGTTGCTCTCGGGGAAGGTATTCTGGCTCTCCCCTTCACGGTCACTGCATTTTATCCCCTGTATTCAGCCCAGCACCTTGAGTGAATACACTAAATATATTTGTGTGTGTTTGCGTGTGTGGGGGCCATTAGAATCCACCCACCTCTCCTTACCTCTAAGCAACTTCGAATTAAAATAAAAAACGACACCCAGAAGTTCTGACTCCTCGGTGCAGACAAGATTTCCTAGGGAGACAAAATGGTTGGACTCCTGGAGATAGGTGACCTGATTTCTTCGCTCTCTCTCTCTGTGGAGTTTCTTTCAAACCACAACCCTTTTCTAAACCAGGCAACAGGAAAGGAGGCATCCAGGAGGCCGTAAGTCCACCTAGGGATGGGTAGGACACCTGAACTTTAGGGGGAAATCATGACCCTCCTCCGTAAAGATGTTTGAAATTCTGCAAATTTAAGACCGAAAACAAACTCATTCTATTAATGGGAACAAGGGGTCAGATGCATTTATCTCTGGCAGGAAAATTGGGCCCCTGTTTTCTCCCCTTGGATAACATTTGTAGACAATGAAAACTCTGGTTCTTCACCCCTCCACCACTAACATGCCAAAAATTAAATTCTATTTAATAAATGCGAATATTTAACCAAAATGTACTGGCCCTGCATTTTCTCATTTCTGAATGTGTCCTGATTGTTTCCACCAACGTGAGAAACAGACTTCTTTGGTCCTATGTAAACTATACCTGACTACTCATTGCTAACATCTCTTGAAGCTTATGTGTTCAAGCTAAAAACAAGAGTATTATTCTTATTTTTTCTTACTACCATTTCCTTACATTTTCCCCCCTTTTGATTTTCATCCTTTTTTATTTCTCTATTTTCGCTGTTAATAAAAATACATTTAGACATACTCCACAGTGTCTTGTAACTATAGTTTGTGCTGTGCTCCTGAGATTAAAAAGGGAAGTTTGTGTACTTTAAATTTGGGATCAATAAATATTCCTTGGCCAATTCAGCTAAGATAAAAAAAAAAAATAGAGATTAGAGTTAAACTGTCCATCGCGGGAAAATGGTCACACGGCGTTACCGTCTTTCACTTTGGGGGACATTCCTTACAAAAGGGAAGGACACGTGGACACTGGCCTTAGATTCATGACAGTTGAGCTTAAGTTCAATGCTTCCACTGAGGGACCATCTGTCCAGCCCTCAGTTGTTCAGTGAGTCCTATTACGTTTTCCCAAGAGCAGATTCTAAAGTTCTGCATGTTAATTTTTAAAAATCCTTTGTTGCGGTTCTTTGGGTAAGGTGCTCGCCCTGGAATCGTAGGTCACCATCGCAGGGATCTATCTAGCAGAGTACTCGGCACCGAATAGAGAATCAGTAAATGTTAGTTTCTTCGCCCTTTGCCCCCTTCTCACATGGAAAAGTAAGCACCAAGGCTGGTCCCAGATGTTCTGAACAGGCCTTGCTTCCCATGCTGCCTCGACATTTTGAACCACACGGAAAAAGCACAGCCTCGAGGATGAGCTATGACTTGGTCAAGTCTGTGAGTGAAGGCAAAAGCAGCTTGGTTCAGTCATCAGCAACTCAGTCATCACCCAGACGTTTCTGGAAGGGCTGCTGCCCCGAAGAAATTTACTATCTCATTGGATACCAGAGACTAACAGGAGAAAGGTATCTAAAAATACAAGGTGGTCGATGCTGCGTGTCAAAGAGGATAGACAGTGCGCCCTCTCTGGAAAGAAAGAGAAGGGGTGGGGGAGGAGGTGGGTGTTTGCAGGAGGGGATTAAGCCTGGTGATTAGTGTGGGAATGACACTGTTTACTGGGAGAGGCTCCAGGAAAGGTCGAAGCCTCAGGAGTGGAGAAAAGTAAGCGGGCACACGCCAAAGCCATGCTCGTGTTCTACAGTAGTTTGAGATGCAGTTCAAGGCTAGCTTCTGGGAATTCGTGAACTGCATTCAGTTGGCTGAAGGGGCGTGGGAGGCTGGATGGCATGTTGCTGTCATATATGCCCAAGATCCTTTAGAGGTGCCGTTGATTTACGACATTTTTTGTTCTGCTCTCGAGATTTTTGCAGCCTCCGTTTTTGCTGCTGTAAACAAACAAACAAACAAACAAAAAACTAAACTAACAAAACCTTGTCCGTAGGCAATCCGTGTGGTTTTCTCTTGGGTGGAGATTCCAGAAGCTTGAGATTCTCCCGACACCAACGATGGCTTTCCAAAAGGAAAGCAGAGGGAAGGGCAACTGTCTTCTCCGGTCTCCTCACTTTCTGCCTGTCAAGATCACTTTAAAACGCATCCCTCTCTCAGCTCATCAAGCCCACCTCCAGCTGCCCATCTTCCGTCCTGGAATCTCTCCTTTGCACTGAGAGCTGCCCCTTTGTGTGTGCGTCTTACCGTCCCCAGCTTAGCCGGCCCGGCTTTCACCAGGGAGGCGCTCTGCAAGCAATCAGCTCTTATCTGCATCGTTCAGCCCCGTCACTTCAGGCACCTCTTAATGTTCACAAGCTTCCCAAATGGGAAGTAATTGACCTCTAAACAAAACAAAAAAGCTCTCAGAGAGATAGCAGAGGTTCCTTTCCTGACTGTCCCAGGGCTAAGGGTCTCACCTAGGCCAGGTGGGTAAGTCAATAAAATTGCAGACTTCCTGGCTCCCAGTCCTTCCTCCCCTCCCTCCCCAGCGCCTTCCAGCCCTTTCTCCGATACCATCTGCAAATCAGATGCAGCCTGAGTAGAACTCCAATTTCAGAGTTGCCAGAGATTTCTGGAATTTTGTTTTTTGTAATTTTATCATTACAATGAGGTAACTTTGGAGGGACGGATTTAAATCTTTTGAAATTCCATCTGAAAAGTGGGTACAATCCTCAGAGTTGATTCTAGCTCTTTGGGATATCGACCTGCTGATGCGCCTTTCTCTTTTTCACAAAACAAGGGAACTTCCAGGCTGGAAAGCTGTGCCTTCCACTCCCCCCAGAGAGAGGCCTCTTCAGAGAGAGATGGAAGGTGGTGGAGGAACACTGAGTTTGAAAAGTTGTTGGACCTCATTCTAGTCCCACTTTGACCGGAAGCACATTTTTGTGACCTTGAGCAAGACTGTAACCTCTCTGGGCTTCAGTCTCCTTGTTTATAAAACGGAGGCAGTGGGTCTCTGAGGCTATTATCCTATGTCGTGTGTCTTCCTGTTGATTTCAGATGCATTTATATATCTTAATGTTTATTTCTTTTTGAGGGACAACGAGAGATAGAGTGCAAGCAGGGGAGGGGCAGGGGGGGGGGGGGAAACACAGAATCCAAAGCAGGTTCCAGGCTCCAAATTTTCAGCACAGAGCCCCATGTGGGGCTCGAACCCACCAACCATGAGATCATGACCTGAGCCGAAGTCCAATGCTTAACCGACTGAGCCACCCAGGCACCCAAGTAACCTGCATTTTAGAAGTGGAGAAACGCAGGTGCAGAGAATCTAAAGGGCTCATCTCAAATTCTACATTAGTGACCATGTCAGAACTTGGTCATGTCTCTCAATGCATAGATCAGTTTTATTTCTGTCTCCTAACACGTGAGGTTTTTTATGATAAAATGTTTAAAGCAGTCAACAAATGGAGAGAGAATTGCTATAACTTAATTTATTTCATATAAATTAACCAACTCAACGGATTGAGCCACTCAGGCGCGCCCCGATGCATTTATGTTTTTTTAATCGTAGGGTAGATCATATCCAGAAAAGTACATAAAACATATATATGCGATTGAGAGAATAATTGTAAAATGAACACAGATGTAGCCCCCCCTTAAGGCAAGAGACAGGGAGTGCCAGTTCTCTAGCAGCCCTTCTCCCCAAGCCACTTCCAGAATGCAAAGCCCTTTCCTCCCTCCTTCCCCAAAGGAGTCACCAGCTATTCTGACTTTTGTGATGATAATTTACAGGCTTCGGTTTCTGGATTTACCCAAGGGGACACATCCCTCAACAAAGTGGTTTAATTTTGCCTGACTTTAGATGTTACATAAATAGAATCGTACTGCCAGTATTCTTCTGGGATTATTTTCTTTTATTCAGCTTGATGTTCGCGAGATTTATCCATGCTGTTGCGTGGGAGGTTTAGTCTGCTCATTTTCTCTCTTTCTTTTTATTTTTTTCTAATTTTATTTTTTATTATTTTTTTTAAGTAAGGTCTATGCAATGTGGGGCTCGAACTCACGGCCCTGAGATCAAGAGTCCCCAACGTCTTCCTGATTCCCATGTTCTACTGACGGAGCCAGCCAGCCTCCTCAAGTTTGCTCATTTTCATTGCTACATTGTAACCTCACTGAATGCATGTACCTCACTGTATGTATTTGCTAAAAAAGTAGAGTTTCCAGCGGGGATTGTAGCAAAGAATGCTGCTGTGGGAGCACATTTCCCACTGGTGCAGCTGTATTCCCTGGCTGGAGTGTGTCCCGTGGCCCCTGTGAATTGACTTGCAGGACAAGGATGTATCATCGGACAGATTTCCATGTATGTTTCATAAACATATCAGCCTTACACCGATACACCTTCTGTATGATTTCGTTGCATACTCATCACCTCTGTATGGGCAGAGAACATTCCTGTTCCAAATCCACAGAGAGAGTCCAAGGGCCAGTGGTGCCTGGATGGCTCAGTCGGTTGAGCAACTGACTCTTGATTTTAGTTCAGGTCATGATTTTGAGGTTGGTGAGTTTGAGCCCCAGGTTGGGCTCTGCACTAACAGTGCAGAACCTGCTTGGGATTCTTTCTCTCTCCCTCTCTCTCCTCCCCTCTCCCTCCTCTCAAAATAAAGAAACAAACTTTTTTTTTTTTTAAAGAAGAGTCCGAGGGCCAGAAGGGTGCATTAGAGACAGAACTCTGACCAGACCCCGACCCCCTGCCCTCTGGCCATTGGTTACTCCCACTGACTACTCAATGGGAAGTTCAGGTCCTGACACTAATCAAATGACCATTGAGTGACACTGCTTTCTTCATTCCCTGAAGGACAAATGCATTAGTGGGTGGCAGGCTTTGGAAAGCTGAGTGAGGGGATAAATATGAGGCAAGATGCCAGAGAGAGTGGGAAGCAGGTGGGAGAGTTAGCACCCTCTGTCACTAGTGAGCAAACAGATATTTAAAGAGTCTGGCTGTCATGTCCCCTTGCCCATTTTTTCTGCATTTCCCCCCTGCACTTTGAATCCCCAGAGATGCTGATTCACGCTTTCAGATGGCCAGCTCTTGAGAGTGAAAACAATTCAGCCCCGAGCCAAGCCATTTCTCCTTAGGCCCACCTCCCTGCCTCAGAGGAGAGCTTCCGGGAAAGTCGCTCTGCCTTCCTCCCCGACTGTCTGTTTAGACTCCAGCGAGTCCGCCAGAGAGAAGGATGTGGGCTTAGTTGACACAGTCCAGATTCCACTGTAAGAAAAGCCGATTTGCCCAGCAGCCCTGGCCAGAATCTCAGAGCACTTGCTTACTTAGTCCCTCCAGGGCTTTCTTTATAAGTTGGTCTCAGCCAAACCTGCTTCCTTCCCATCCATGCCTCAATAATTCCCGCTTCCTCCTGTCACCAGCCCAGCTTAATTGCTTGAAACCCTAAGGCCCAGGAAATTGGAATCTGAAGTTAAGACTTCAATGGGACAAAGGTGAACTTTCCTTTGATGGCTCATGTTTCCAGCCCTATGCTGGGCCTTCTGATATCTCCCCTGGACATTCCCCATGGGTCAGGTCCCCAGGTACCTGCTCCTGGAGCATCTTGGCCTTCTCCATCATGATGCATTTACTCTCTGTGTATTTTGTCCCTTCCCAACAATCAGCCTCATGTCGGTGACAGACCCCAGTGTGTTTTGAACACACACTATGTCTGTCATGGAGTTGGGGCCCAATACCATTTTTTGATTGACCAAATGAGTGAATGGTTGCTGTCTAGCTTCCTTGCCTGATTCCACAAAGTCTGCATTAAAGACCCAGCTTCTGATCTGGCTCCTTGGTAGTTGGAAGAAAGTCCAGTGTGTGAATAGGGATCTGGTTCCTGGCAGGGGTCTTTGAGCCCTGATAACAAGGACTCTAAGAGCTTCTATCAGTCAGGTTACGGCCATGGTGAAAAATAATTCCTCTATTTTATTCTTCTAGCTATCCTCCTGTAGGCCAACTTAACTGGCAAGTATTAAGGATAATTAGATTGAACATAGTGGGGGGGGGGGGAATATAATGCCAGTATCATTAAAAGAAAATATTTACAGGATCAGAACACACAAGGATGCATAACACGGAGTCCTTGTCTTCAAGAGGGACATTAAACTGTGGGTAAGACAAGCACCTATAAAGCCAAATATACTACAGGAAAAAAACTAGAATGGGTGCTTATACATATATGAATTATTCAATGAATTAAATGAACATTTACCTTTATTACAATTGCTACCCAAAAGATGCTTATAGTGGTGAGACATGTGGCAGGGATTTCTAGCTGTCATCCAATAACTATTCCCCCTTTTTTCTTTTTAAAAATTTTTTAATATTTATTTTTGAGAGAAAGAAAGAGAAAGAGAGACAGACAGACAGAGCATGAGCAGGGGAGGGGCAGAGAGAGGGAGACACAGAATCTGAAGCAGGCTCCAGGCTCTGAGCTGTCAGCACAGAGCCCGACGAGGGGCTCGAACTCGTGGACCACGAACCACAAGATCATGACCTGAGCTGAAGTCGGACGCTTCACTGACTGAGCCACCCAGGCACGCTCCCCCCACCTTTTTCTTTAGTAATAGAATCCCAGAGGATTAATCACACAGCCTTCCAGATAATGATTGTATTTCCCAGACTCCTTTGCAGCTAGGACTGGCCAAGTAACTGAGTTCTGGCTAAAAGGATGTTAGCGGAAGTGACGTGTGCCCCTTCCAGGACATAGCCTTAAACGGAAGGGACCTTCTCTTTACTTCCTTCTCTTCCTGCCCCTGGATGGAGGGGTGGGAAGAGCAGTAGCTATCTTAGATTATGACACAGCAACAAGATGGAAGAAGCCTAGGTCCCCAGCACCTTATGGGCTTTGCTCTGCTTACACACTGGCTATTATACGAGAAAAATAAAACATCGGTCTCGTTCCAGCCAGTTGTGTTGGCTTGTCATTTAGCCACTGTTATTTGTAGCGGCTGAATAGGCATCTCAAGTAATAGAGGACACAGGCAGGTAATTAGAAAACTAGCGGGTATGTTAGTTGGTATCTCTTAGCTGGTATCTCTTAGAGGAGAAATAAATCAAGCCAAATAATCTGGGAAAGCTTGAGGAAAGAGAAGGAGCTTGAGATAAGCCCCTTGAAAGGGTGAACAGATTTGGATAGTGGGGGCGGTAGAGAGGCTGGGGAATCCACATGGAGGAACTTAGTAGTGAGGGGTATACCACGTAAAGTACGTGGAAACCAAGGACTCTGTGTGAGGTGACGTGGAAGGTAGTACTCTGGATATCCCACAGTCAGAGTGTTCGACTTGTGTGCCCTCTCCCCAGCCAATGTCATCGACTCTGAAGCCAGGTAACTGCCAAATCCCACACTCAACATCTCCAGCTCTACCCTCATCCAGAGTTCCAGATCTGAGTTGCCTGTCCCCTCCTGGACATTTCTCTTTGAATATTTCCTGAGCCCATCTCTCTCCACCTCCTCCTGCCTGTGACCCAGGCTGACGCTCCATTGGCCCATTTCACCTTTCCTGTCTCCTCCCAGCCCTATTCTAGGTTCCCACTGCTCCCACCCAAGTTCAGATTATCTGTCTCTTGTCACGTGCGATTGCACTCTAACTCATTTCTCTGCCTCTACTCTCTTTTCTCCTGGCCATTTTTCAGGCTGCTACAGGATTTGAAAACAAAACAAACAAAACAAAACAAACAAAACAAAACAAAACAACATGTTGTGTATTCCTTGGTGAAGAACTCACTCTCAAGACACAGTCCACATTCTATAACCCGACACATGAAACTCTTACCTACATTTCCAGCTTCATGTCCTGCTGGGTTCTTCCACATGCCTTCTCTTGCGTTCGGCCGACTATTCTGGCTTTCCTAAGCACACGAGACATGCCTCCCCTTTTAGTCTCTGAGGTCCCACTCAAAAGCCACCTCCTGGAGAAATTCAGGGTGTCTCTCGTCAGGATTTTCTGGGCACTTGCAGCTCCTGGCTTATCCCTGGCTGTAATATGCATTGAATTTCAGTTGGTTGTTTCTCTAATTGCTCACGAGTGAGAGCATAAGCCTCTTGATTGAGTAAATTTTACCCAATTTATTTTATTTTTATAAATTGTTATTGAAGTATAACATATACAGAGAAAAGTACATGAACACCATACATACACCTGAACTAAATGTCAGTCACGAAGTGAAATCCCCATGTAATCGGCACCCAGGTCATGAAACAGAACATTCACACCCCTGCCCGGAACTCTCTCGTATCCTCTTAGTGTCACTGATCTCAAAGGCAACTACTAGCTTGACTTCTAACTTCATAGATTAATTTTGCCTGTTTTGGGATCGTATGGTGTATATTCTCTTGTCCAGCTTCCTTCACTCGACATTATGTTCGTGAGATGCATTCGTGTTGTGGTGTTGTGGTTGCTGTTTGTTCATTCCTATTTGCTGTTCGGTTTTCCACGGTCTGGATATATGACATGGATTTATTTATTCTACTGTGGGTGGCCATTTGGGCTATTGCCAATTTGGAACTACAGCTGACCCTTGAACAACACGGGGGTTAGAGGCACTGGCCCTTCTGCGTAGTCAAAAATCTGTGTATAACGTTGACTCCCCCAAAACTTGACTACTGATAACCTACTGTTGACCAGAAACCTACCAATAACATAAACAGCTGATGAGCATATATTTTGTATGTTATATGGATTACACACTGTATTCTTACAAGAAAGTAAGCTAGAGAGAAGAAAATGTTATTAAGAAAATCATAAGGTTGGGGTGCCTGGTTGGCTCAGTCGGTTAAGCGTCCGACTTCAGCTCAGGTTGTAGTCTCATGGTTCGTGAGTTCGAGCCCCATGTCGGATCCTGTGCTGACAGCTCGGAGCCTGGAGCCTGCTTCGGATTCTGTGTCTCCCTCTGTCTCTGCCCCTCCCCTGCTCATTTTCTGTCTCTCTCTTAAACAATAAATAAACATTGGGGCGCCTGGGTGGCTAAGCATAGGACTTTGGCTCAGGTCATGATCTCACAGTTCATGAGTTCGAGCCCCACATCGGGCTCTGTGCTGACAGCTCGGAGCCTGGAGCCTGCTTCAGATTCTATGTCTCCCTCTGTCTCTGCCCCTCCCCTGCTTGTGCTCTGTCTCTCTCTTTCTCTCAAAAATAAATCAACATTAAACATGTTTTTTAAAAAAATCATAAGGCAAGGTGGGGGGATGGGTGAAATAGATGATGGGGATTAAGAGTACACTTACCGTAAGGTGTAGAATTGTTGAATCACTATACTGTACATCTATATGTATGTTAACTATACTGGCACATTAACAGTCTGTGCCGGGAAGAATCTGTGTATCTCGTGGACCCACGTAGTTCAAGCCCCTGTTGCTCAAGATTCAACTATACCGTAAGTAGTGCTGCCGTGAACATTCTTGCGCATGTCTTTTGGTGAATATACACCTCTGTTGGCTGTGTTCTAGAAGTGGAAATTCTGGGTCCTGAAGTGTGCATGTGGTCAGGTTTAGTAGGGTCTACTCTTTATCCAAAGTAGTTGTGTTAATGTACATTTTTCACGAGGACGGTTTGAAAATTCGGGTCCTTCCATCTCCTCAACACCTCTCGTCAATTTTCCTTGAACTCAACTTGTTTCCTCGTTTCTTTTACTTTCGTGTCCAGAACATGCCAATACAGGCCGGTAAGGTGTGCCCCATGAATATTTGTGCACTGGTGTCGTTGCCTGGGACCACTCACTGGAGAAGTGGGAGGAGAATTGAAGAGGGGCATAGTCAGTGGGCAGAGAAAAATAATAAATGCTTATTAAGCCCACGCTAAGTGCCCACACTAAACGCTTGACATGCATTATATTAATTAATCACCATAATCCCTCCCTAAATTCTAGCGCCCAAAGAGTCCAGTAAGCTCCCAAATTAGGAAACTGAGCCTCAAAGTGACTAAGAAACTTATCCCAAATCACCACCAATGATAGAGGTAGAACTTGAGCCTCCAAAGCTCATTTACTTTCCATTATACTGTTGCCATTTCACCTGCTTTCTCAGCCGCTGCACCTCACTGTGCTCTACCTAAACAGACAGGTGTAGTTACTGATGATTGAGCACTCATCACATGCTCTCTGACTGATCTTGGTGTCGTCCTGAACCTGCTATTTCCATCCCAACCTCAGAGAGCATCACGAGAGGGAAAAGGTCTGGCCTAACGAGCACCTTCAGATATTGGAGACGTAAGAGATCACAGAGATTCCCATGGCATCCTGTCCTCCACTGAGGGACATTTGCATTCAGAATAAGTCCTGTAAACACGTTACTTAAAAGCATTACATATAACCCAAGAACATCTGGAGATAATGGCACCGATGGAGTAATCCACAGCCACGGTTTGCAGTACTGACGCTTCCCACCAGGGGGCACCATTGCCTCCAGTTTCCGTCATGGGGGAAAAAGGGAATTCCCCAAATTCCTTGGGACTCCACGCAACGCCTTTGCTTTTGGCTGTAAGCAATGTTTCAGATTTCTTTTTCAGGTCAAGCCCTTTGCCTTCCTGTTTGGATACTGACAGTTGGGAATAGACGGAGTGAATCAATAGACTGAGGGCTCCAGAGACACCAGCTGTTGACCATGGCTTCAGTGTGTGTGACGAACACCAATGCTGGTGATGCCGGTGATTGTGAGATGTGTGTTTTCCATGCACAAATGTCCTCTATAAATACTGTCCCTCATTTAATCACCACGTGTGAGAGTACGATTCCCATACAGCTACAGAAACTAGGGAAAGTGAGGGACTCACCCAAGGTCGCATAGCTTGTAGGTTAGGGGTCCGAATATAACCCCACTGCTCCTGTGTACAAATCCTCTGTCTTGGTTTGAACTTGAGTATCTAAAATAGAACTGTCTGCCTCTGGAATACAACTATTGCTGGTAAATGAGCCACTCCGGCCTCCGGCTCTCCTCCCCAGGCTCTTACTCAAACACCCAGAAGGGAAAGTGATCTGATCGGCTCCTTCAAAACGCACTGCTCTGATCCAGAGCAGAGGTTCTTCACTCCACCTGAGGTGAGAACTGCTTTGAGAATCCACATAATTGAATCTGGATCCTGGCTTAGCTCTGCCGCTGACCACCTCAGCGATGGAGGGCGAGGTGGTTCATCTCTCTGGGCTTCAACTTCACCTTGTGTGAAACGGGGCTGGTTAAACCAGCGGTTATCTGTGACTCTCTGGGTCGTAAGGGATAGGAACCCAACTCACACCAGCATGAGAAAAATAAAACAAAACAAAAGTCAAGGCAACTTGCCGGCTGGCCCACGTAGCCAAATGGCAGGAAGTCTTAAGGTGAAGCTGGCTAACAGCAGGGACTTGAACTCATCCCGCCTCCCATCCACCTCTCGTCTCTGCTTCGCTCTACACAGTCAGCTTTGTCGTCTTGGGCCGGCTGAAACCATGGCCGGTCACCTAGCTACTGGCTCCTCTGAATCACGTCCTCACGGTTCCAAAACCGAGGAGGAATCGGCATTCTCCTGCCAAGTGCTAGTTGAAGAGCTAAGCTCCTCTGCATCACAGGGGGGTAGGGTGCACCAGGCAAGACCCCAAGGATGGGGGCGCTTTAGAAAAGTCCAGCTCACCTGCCGGATGATATCTTCTTCTTGAGTTATCTGCCCCAGGGCAGTTCACGTGCCGATAATCCTCAATTGATATAGGTCAGTACCAGGAACTCTTAGGTCGTATCAGGAATATGAGGGACTCTCAGCTCCTCGTAAGAGTCGGATTTACAGGGGAGGGGGTAGACTGGCAGTGTGATGTGTTTGCATCCTCTCTTTCTAGGCCTCAGCCTGTGGGGTAAGGCGGGTGCCTCCATGGGTCTAACAACCATAAATCTAAAGAAAGTGACCCAGCCAGACCCGTCACCCCGAGACGGGGTGCATCATTTCATTCTGTCTGTGAGGGGCCACATTATCATCTCTGAGGCAGCAAATGCAAAACAGGGGCAGTGGAGACACCCCCACGGCCGAAGGCCCCCGACTAATGTCACCTTGGTGTTGCTTGACCTCTCCCGGAGAAGTGGAGTTCATGTCTTATCAGCATCCTTGCAGACCACGAATCTCGTAACCTGCCACCCTCTCAAGGAATCCTGACAATCACGGCCCTTTAAAAGCAGCAGCTCTAGGGGCGCCTGGATGGCGCAGTCGGTTAAGCGTCCGACTTCAGCCAGGTCACGATCTCGCGGTCCGTGAGTTCGAGCCCCGCGTCAGGCTCTGGGCTGATGGCTCGGAGCCTGGAGCCTGTTTCCGATTCTGTGTCTCCCTCTCTCTCTGCCCCTCCCCCATTCATGCTCTGTCTCTCTCTGTCCCCAAAATAAATAAAAAACGTTGAAAAAAAAAATTAAAAAAAAAATAAAATAAAAGCAGCAGCTCTTATCCTTAGGGGAAAAGAAATGGGGCAATGCAACTCTTGCACCTCTCTGCTCTCCTACTTGACAGAGAAATGTCTTCCTGACCTACAAGTAGCCTTACCCGCGGAGCCGGGCCGAGGCTCCCGGGGCGGGGGGTTAGGGGGCAGGCTGTGATGCACCTCCCGGCTCTCCCCTAGGCTGCAGGCAGTGGGAACTGAGCAGTGACACAGAAGGGCTGTAAGAGGAGAAGCACAGGGTTCCTCCCAGGAAGGACAAAAGTCAGGGGCTCACGTGCATAAACACCAGGAGTAAGGATCAGCCTGGACGAGTGCACACACCCACTGTCCCTGGGACAGCGGGACACTCCCTGGTACCAACCACCCCGGCCTCCAGGTCTGCAGTGCTCCTCTGCCGGCTGCTGTAGCCTCTGTTTTGACCTGGCCACCCCTCTAGGTACAAGTGGCGGATACACAGCAGGACTTGCTTCGGTTCCACGCCGCCTGTTCCTTGCCTCCTGCTTCGCTTCCCCTCAGCAGCTCCCCTCACCTCTGAGCCCCAAAGGACCCCAGCCTTCAGGACAACTGTGTATCCAGAAGCAGTACATCTGTGACTCATGCAATGATGCTATCCAGGTGGAAAGCGACTTCACACAGATTCCTTCTTGCTCCTTAACACTCTCATCTTCGAGGCCAGATAAGGGAACTGTCGACAGCGTTTTTCTGGGGCGAGTCGCTGGGAGGCCTGGCCTGCTCTCTGCTTTCTCCATCCTGATGGGGGATGTGACATGACCCCCTGGAGCGTCAGGGACCATGTTGGCTACAGCTCTCCTTGGTCTGGGACCTGACCTGAGTGCTTCACGAACGTGACCCCATGTGATCCGTGGGACATTTCTGCATGACGTCCAACTATTACCACTCCCATTTACCAGAGGAAGTAACTTAGGCCAGGAGAGGCCAAGAATATGCACCTCAAAAGCGGAAAACTGGGATTTAAACTCGGCCTCTTGGAGCCTAAAGCCCACCCTGTAGCCCGGTATCTGCTGTTACTTTGTGATACCTCCTGCATGGCCCCCTTCTCTTGCCTCCCTCACTAGGTCAGCCTTGGAACTGGCCTCCTGATTACCTTCTTGCACTCTGTCATTGTTTCCAACCGCACTTTTTTTTTGGTAAGTTTTTATTTAAATTCCCATTAGTTAACATACAGTGTAACATTAGTTTCAGGTGTACAAAGAATGATTCAGAACATCTATACAACACCCAGTGCTCATCGCAACAGATGCATGCTTAAGTGTGTTTTCTACAGTTAGGAGTCTGTTGGGGCAAATTAAAAATAGACCTACCCTATGACCCAGCAATAGCACTGCTAGGAATTTACCCAAGGGATACAGGAGTGCTGATGCATAGGGGCACTTGTACCCCAATGTTTATAGCAGCACTCTCAACAATAGCCAAATTATGGAAAGAGCCTAAATGTCCATCCACTGATGAATGGATAAAGAAATTGTGGTTTATATACACAATGGAGTACTACATGGCAATGAGAAAGAACGAAATATGGCCCTTTGTAGCAATGTGGATGGAACTGGAGAGTGTGATGCTAAGTGAAATAAGCCATACAGAGAAAGACAGATACCATATGGTTTCACTCTTATGTGGATCCTGAGAAACTTAACAGAAACCCATGGGGGAGGGGAAGGGAAAAAAAAAAAAAGAGGTTAGAGTGGGAGAGAGCCAAAGCATAAGAGACTCTTAAAAACTGAGAACAAACTGAGGGTTGATGGGGGTGGGAGGGAGGGGAGGGGGGGTGATGGGTATTGAGGAGGGCACCTTTTGGGATGAGCACTGGGTGTTGTAGGGAAACCAATTTGACAATAAATTTCATATATTGAAAAAAATAAAAATAAAATAAAATAAAATAAAAAATAAGAGTCTGTTGGGGCGCCTGGGTGGCTCAGTCAGTTGAGCATCTGACCTCGGCTCAGGCCACGATCTCATGGTTTGTGGGTTTGAGCCCCACATCAGGCTTGGTACTGACAGCGAGGAGCCTGCTTAGGATTCTCGGTTTCCCTCTCTCTCTCTGCCCCTCCCCTGCTTGCACTCTCTCTCCCTCTCTCAAATATAAATAACCATTTTTTTAAAAAGAGTCTCTTGTCTCTTTTTTCCCTCTCCTCATCTGTTTTGTTTCTCAAATTCCACATATGAGTGAAATCATATGATGTTTGTCTTTCTCTGACTTTTTTTTTGTTTGTTTAGCATTACACCCTCTAGCTCCATCCATGTTGTTGCAAATGACAAGATTTCAGTCATTTTTTATGGCTGAATAATATTCCATTGTATGTATGTATTACTGCTTCTTTATCCGTTCCTCAATCAATGGACACTAGGGCTGTTTCCATAATTTGGCTCTTGTAGATACGCTGCAATAAACATTAGGGCGCGTGTGTCCCTTTGAATTAGTAGTTTTGTATTCTTTGGGTAAATACCTAGTAGTGCAATTGCCGAGACTAGGGTAGTTCTATTTTTTAACTTTTTGAAGAACCTCTATACTGTTTTCCAGGGTGACTGCACCAGTGTGCATTCCCAGCAACAGTGCAGGAGGGTTCCCCTTTCTCCACTTCCTTGGCAACATGTTGTTTCTTGTGTTGTTGATTTGAGCCATTCTGACAGGCGTGAGGTGGAATCTTATTGTGGTTTTGATTTGCATTTCCCTGAGGATCAGTGAGGTTGAGCATCTTTCCATGTGTGTGTTGGCCATCTGGATGTCTTCTTTGGAGAAATGTCTGTTCATGTCTTCTGCCCCTTTTTAGTTGGCTGATTAGTTTTTTAGGTTTCGAGTTCTGTAAGTTCTTTATATATTTTGGATAATAACCCTTTACCAGATATGTCATTTGCAAATATCTTCTCCCATTCTGTAGGTTGCCTTTGAGTTTTATTGATAGCACTGCCTTTCTGAAACACAAATTTGGTGGTATGACTTCTCTCTATTCCAGTACCCTCCTTAGCTGCCGAGTCACCAATTGTGTGTAGACCCTTCCGTGTGGTAGTCAAGGCTGCTTCTCTTACCAAGCAGATTTCTCCCCCTCCTCTCCACTTACTCCAAACCTCTCAAGGTGGCCAGGTCCCTTTGAAGGCCCACCTCCTCCATGAAGCCTTCCATCCTGAAGCTGCCAGTGCTTGAAAGTGAGTTGAAGAGACCCCTTGTCTAGTGGTTTTGAAGCCGGGTTCTGAAATGCTACAGAGGTTCCTGGGACAGCACTGGGACAAACAGATGCTGGGCATGGGCCGGGGACAGGTCTCCAGATCCCTGCCTCTGGTGAGCAGCCAAAGGTTCACCTTTATCTGTCATGTATTTGGGGTCCATGTAAAATGTCATCTGAAAAGGGTCCAGCTGCTTATGTACTAACATATATATTATAATAATATAGTACTAATAGCACAATAAACAGCACCCAGCCCAACCTTCTAATTTTTAAAAATATGAAATTCCTACCGCACCTGCTGTCCACTATTGATTTGACACTTAGTACGTACTATCCCTTGCAAGTTTAATTGTCTTTTCCGACAGATGTTTGTCTCCTCAACTAGTATATAAAATCCTCATGGGCCAGGACCAGGCCTTCCGCTTGGTTATCTCCAGGGACTAACAAGGTTTAAGACATGTTTTTTTTATTTTTTTATTTTTTTAATTTTTAATTTTTTTTAATTTTTTTTTTAACGTTTATTTTATTTTTGAGACAGAGAGAGACAGAGCATGAACGGGGGAGGGTCAGAGAGAGGGAGACACAGAATCTGAAACAGGCTCCAGGCTCTGAGCTGTCAGCACAGAGCCTGACGCAGGGCTCGAACTCACGGACCGCGAGATCATGACCTGAGCCGAAGTGGCCGCTAAACCGACTGAGCCACCCAGGCGCCCCAAGACATGTTTATTTACCGTGACTATTTTCTGCTTGAGAAATTTCCCTGAACACATAAAGCTGCAGCTACCAATAAAGCCCCACCTAATACCTTCCTCTCACTCCCTCCCCAGAGGTAACCACTCCCTTAGTTGGTGTGAACCATTTTGTTGAGTTTTTAAAATCATATAGAAACGCATTCTTATGTTATGTGATCTGTCATTTCCTGAGTTTCGCGGGTACGCTCAGAGACAGGTGTGAGACGAAGGCTGATTTACCATGTGCTCCCCGCTTCCCAGTTAGATTAGAAGCTGCTAGAAGGCAGACAGCATGTCCTAGAACCCCCCTCCAACACACACTCCCCTCCTCAATTTATGTCACACGCGGACTCCAAGGACAATTTCTACGGGTGCCTTGAGGAAGTCACATTGTCTCCTCTGTGGGGACCCTGGCTGGGAGAGCTGCCAGAAAAGATAATACCACCTGTTGGTTAAACACGCGAGATCCCGGTCTCGCTTGGTACGAATCTTGGCTTTGCCGCTTTTCAGCTGAGTGCCTGCAGCAAAGTTAGTCAACTTCTCTGTGCCTCTGGTTTCTTCTTCTGTAAAGGGGGGGTTATTTATAGTAGTATCTATTCCTAGGGTTCTTGGGAGGACTAAGTGGGTTAATATAAGAAAAGTACTTCAAAGAGCACTCTTTAAGTGTCAGTTAACTGTTAGCTACCATTGTTTGGTGCTAAACCAAGGATTTCTGTATGGCTGAATCTCACTAGTTTAGAAAGTTCTATTTCATTCAGTCCCTATGCAGTGCAAGGTCACCCTAAAATGCCTGGACATTAAATGGGCCAACCTCCCCGCCCCCCTTGGCCCTGGGCCCTCGCTGGAGGGAGTGGGTTCCCCCATCTGCTAAGAGCAGGCATCTCCCCTGGCCTCCTTCCTCTCTTGTTTTCTTTCCGCACTTTTTCTCCTGCTCAGAACTCAGTACCAAATGGCTTCCATCCTGTGTGAGGAGATAACCATCAGGAATATGCCAGACCCACTGTGCCCATCAAGCCTAGTTTCTCAGGGGACTTGAACTGGAATCTGCAAGGAGAGGCCAGTCCCGCAAACCCAGCCGCTCCTCTCAGAACACCTGGTTAGGCTGGGCTCCTGTCACCCCACTCTACCCCCTGGCCCCACCATGTCTCCTCTAGCTGGGGCCGGTCCTGCCCAGAGGTCTGGGGAAGAAAGGGTGTCATGCTGGATTTGACCCATCAGTTTTTCTACTCACCAATCAGCTACCCGCTAGCCCTGACAAGAGGTGCATGAACAGTTGTTGCTGTTTCTTTTTTTAATGCCTTAACGTGTCCATTAACATCACAGATTCAAAACAGTGGCGTCGGTTATTTCTTTTCATAAAATGTATGAAATGAATTAAATTATAGCAATTCTCTCTGCATGTGTTGATTGCTTTAAACATTTTATAATGAAAAGCCTCACATGTGTTAGGAGACAGAAACAAAAACTGACCTACGCATTGAGAGACAAGTTCTGACATGGTCGCTAATGTAGAATTTGAGACGAGCCGTTTAGATTCTCAGCACCTCCGTTCCTCCACTTCTAAAATGCTGGTTAGGTGGGCGCCTGGGTGGCTCAGTCAGTTAAGCGTCCGACTTCGGCTCAGGTCATGATCTCAGGGTTTGTGGCTTCAAGCCCCGCATTGGGCTCTGTGCTGACAGCTCAGAGCCTGGAGCCTGCTTTGGATTCTGTGTCTCCTTCCCTTTGCCCCTCCCCTGCCCTCACTCTGTCTCTCTCTCTCTCTCTCCTTCAAAAATAAATAAACATAAATAAATAAGCTAATTAATTAATTAATTAATTAATTAAATGCTGGTTAAGGTCTCTCAACATTTAATTCTGTGAATTTTTAAAATGGAATACCGCAGTATCTCCTGGTTCTGGACATTTCTCTGTCTCTGGCCTACCTATCTCCCTGACTTCCAGATGATTCTCTATTTCCTCTCTTCTCCCCAAGTCCCTCCAGAGGGGGTAGAAACCTGGATAAATACATAAATGGGATGAATGGCTTTGCTGATGCCCATGGGGTACCATGAGGTGGTCTGGAAAGATCTGCCCTTCCTTCCCTGCCAAACCAGGGTGGCCATTTCCCCTATGGACTGTGAAAACACCAGGACGGCCTTGCCTCCCACAGGGGCAAGACTTGCCTCAGGCCACATATGAACCCCTGACTCAGTGACTCAATCCCTCTCCAGTGATCTGTGGCTTTATTATAATTCTCAAGAAAACGTCTGCCAGAGAAGTTCTGGTCAGCGGGTCTGGAAGAAAGCAGTTTTCTTTGTGGGACAGCCTCTCTGGGTTCCCAGGCCCCATCTAGTCACAGGCGTCGGGAGAACCCCCCGGAGAGCCAAGCGTAGCCTTACCCCCACCCCTCATCCCACAGGGCCGTGCACCTATCCCATCCCCGGAAGTTGGCTCCGCCCCCTTCTCCGACGCTCATCCTCCCTGGATACCATCCACCCATGACAGGGCACCACCCATGACAGCCTGCTCGGTTTTATGGGGGGCATCGGGAGCTGGGGGAGTGGGCGAGAGGAGGTCTCAAATTGCCTCCAGCAGCAAGGAGTGTGGGAAGGTCAGAGCCTCCTTCCCTAGACAAACAGCCCCGGTGGGTCTCCCCATGAGGGCCTCCGTTAAGCTGTTGAGCAGACCAGGCACAGAGGGACCATGGCCACCCAGTTAGTGCACGGGGAAACTTCTGCAGACGCAGCCCCACAGCCTCGGGCTCTCCAGAAGCCGGCAGCCATGCAGGGACAGGGGAGGTGACCGAGGTCACCGTTAGCAAAATACTCCTGGGTTCCCATTGCCCAATAAATCTTCCCCGGCGGCTCTTCTTGGGCGATCGGCACTGGCGAGGGCATCAGTGATGAGGTTGAGTTGTTAGCTACTAGCCAGGTTTCCCCAAATCCCAACCCACGTGGCCACCATGCAGAGAGGCCTGCAGGGGACCTGGCATTCACAGCCACAAGTTGGAGGAACAGACTTTTTAAAAAAAGTATTAGGATCGAGAGAGAGAGAGAGAGAGAGAGAGAGAGATGCCTTTTGCAGGGACAGGATTTGAAACCTGAGTGGGTTTCCGAGTGGGATAAATGGCACAGACACACAGGAGGTCTGGAGTCTTTCAAAGGAAAAATGGAGCAGATCACGTAGGTCCACAGTGGCTCTCACGCCCCCTCATACTATCTTCTACCTTCCCACCTAGAGCGGCTCAGAGCCCCCAGCCCTTCGCTACTCAAGGGATGAAGACAGGGTCTATTTTATTTATTATTTTATTTTATTTTATTTTTGGAAGTTCTTTTTTTTCTAAGTTTATTATTTATTTTGAGAAAGACAGCGACTGTGTGAGTGGGGGAGGGACAGAGAAAGAGAGAGAGAGGGAGGGAGAGAGAAGCCCAAGCAGGCTCCCCCACTGTCAGCACAGAGCCGGATGCAGGGCTGGAACTCACGAACCGTGAGAACATGACCTGAGCTGAAACCAAGAGCCGGACGCGTAACCGACAGAGCCACCTGGGCGCCCCGAGGATGGGGTTTGGACCAGCAATGGCATCACTTGGGAGCTGGGGAGACATCCACTCTCAGGGTGCACCCAGACCCGCTGGTGCAGAGCTTGGATTTTAGCAGGACCCCTGGGCAGTCTGTGTGCACCTCACAGTCTGAGGTCAGAGCACCTTATCCCCTCCTGCCACCCTTCCCCGAGCCTGGTTTTCCTGGGCCCTGGGCTGGTCCCCTTACCTGTTTTCTCCGGCCATGTCTCTCACATCCTGCAGCTCCGCACTCTGACAACCACCACTTGGAAAATTAAAGTCTGACCCATTCATGCCACTGTGCCAAGGAGGGTAACTTCAAGTGTCGCCAAACTCACATAGCATTTTCACGCGAACACACACGTACCATGTTAACCCAAACATTACACAGAAACACGTGGGGTGCCGAGTGCCATCAGTGGGCTGGCGGTGCCTTTGAACCACTCTGGGGGCAGGTGCCTACGTCCAGGCTAACCTTGTGGAGGGTGGCTTAATTCATTCCCTTGCCCCTCTGCCTATAATGCTCCCATGGGAGATGCTGCGACCTGAGGACACGAGGCTACTGAACACCTGCTGTGTGCCTAGTGCCTGGTGTGGCCGGGAACAATCCGGATTAGCTCTGAGAACCTGGGCACGCCACCCTCAATCTCGGAGCTTCAGTCTCCTTATCTGTAAAAAGTGATCCTCAGTGGGCTGTATAGTGCAGATTAAATGTCTCTAGTGAGTCAGTCCAGAGTGCGCATTCAATATATGTCAGTTTTCTCCCTGCTTTCCTGGCGCAGTGCAGGAAAAGGAGGAGCCGAGACATGGCCCTGACCTTCAATGAGGCTAATGGCAGAACTGGCAAACATGCAGTGATTAAATTCTCCAAGGCAGTAGAGGGTTAAATGCCCAAACAGGCAGCAGAGCCACAGATGAAGACTGGGGAGGTCTACAGAACCTTTTGGGTGGGGATTGAACCGGTGAAGGTAAACGAGAGACGAAAATGTACCCGGAGCATGCCTAGAGGCTTGAAGACAGGACTGGGCGGGACCCGGGTGGAAACCATGCTGGAAACAGTCAGTGGAAGCAGAAGAGAATGTCGGGGAGGAAGGGGGACAAGAGGAGGCAAGGACGTTGAGGCCCACGTGGAAGCGGTCGGAAGGCTAGGATGAAGAGTTGGGAGATGGAGTTTTTATGATGTAGACGGCGTGGTGGGAAAGAACCGCAGGACGGGACCCGAAGCCTGGTCATCTATTCAACACGCTCTCCTGTCCTTCTCTTCCCCAGTTTTAGGAGGGACTCCTAGATCCACAATTCCTATTTGCTCAGCCTCGTTGCAGTGTGCCTGGAAAAAAAAGCAAATTTGATACACTGCAGAGGTGGGGCGAGAGCTGAACATGACTAGTAGAAGTAAAGGAGCCAGCCCTGGGCAGGCTGCATGCGGGGCTCTATGGTTTTTCAGTATGTTCAGTATGTTCAGTATGTTTTCAGTATGTTTTCAACGATGCTTAAGGGGATGCTGTTTTTTGCATCCATTTTGCATGAGGAAACTCAGGCATGCTCAGAAAAGTTAGGTGACTTGCCCAAGGTCCCACAGCTAGAGCCTACTCCATAAGCCGCTGACTTCTTCCAAAATGGCAGCCCCCTCCCCGCCCCAGCTCTTCTGGGGTTCTAAGACACATTGGAAGCTGCTTCTAAACGATTCTTTTCGCCCCGTGGGCAAAAAAGTCTTTAGTGCTCCTGCAGGGGGGGCATGAGGATGGGGTGACAAACAGGAGCCGTCCAGTAAGATACGGACCCAGCGTTTTAATGTTCTCATCCAGCCTGGAAGGAAAAGGAAGGGGAAAGCCCGAGTTCCAACATCACTGATCTTCCAAGAACATAGAGGAGAGTGTTTTCCCACACGTCCACCCCCACACCCAGGAAAGCAGGTTTAAGAATTGCTGGCACTGGGGTGCCTGGATGGCTCAGTCAGTTAAGCACCTGACTCTTGATTTCAGATCCCCACGTTGGGCTCTTCACTGACAGCACGGAGCCTGCTTGGGATTCTCTCTCTCACTCACTCTCTCGCTCTCTCTCAGAAATATAATTTATTGTCAAATTGGCTTGCATACAACAGCCAGTGCTCATCCCAACAGGGGCCCTCCTCAATGCCCATCACCCACTTTCCCCTCTCCCCCATCCCCCACCAACCCTCAGTTCGTTCTCTGTATTTAAAAGTCTTTTACAGTTTGCCTCCCTCCCTCTCTGTAACTTTTTCCCCCTTCCCCTCCCCCTTGGTCTTCTGCTAAGTTTCTCAGGATCCACATATGAGGGAAAACATGATATCTGTCCTTCTCTGACTTATTTCGCTTAGCATAATACCCTCCAGTTCCATCCACGTTGGTGCAAATGGCAGGATTTCATTCTTGCTCATTGCCAAGTAGTGTTCCATTGTATATATAGACCACATCTTCTTTATCCATTCATCAGTGGATGGACATTTAGGCTCTTTCCATAATTTGGCTATTGTTGAGAGTGCTACTATAAACATTGGGGTACAAGTGCCCCTAGGCATCAGCACTCCTGTATCTCTTGGGTCAATTCCTAGCAGTGCTACTGCTGGGTCATAGGGTAGGTCTATTTTCAATTTTTTGAGGAACCTCCACACTGTTTTCCAGAGTGGCTGTACCTCTCTCTCTCTCTCTCAAAATAAATAAACAAACATTAAAAAAAAAAAAAAAAGCACTGTCGGCACTATACCAAGGAGGCCTATTTTACTTTTCTTTCTTTTTTTTTTTTTTTTAACGTTTATTTACTTTTGAGACAGAGAGAGACAGAGCATGAATGGTGGAGGGTCAGAGAGAGGGAGACACAGAATCTGAAACAGGCTCCAGGCTCTGAGCTGTCAGCACAGAGCCCGACACGGGGCTCGAACTCACGGACCGCGAGATCATGACCTGAGCCGAAGTGGGCCGCTTAACCGACTGAGCCACCCAGGCGCCCCAGGGAGGCCTATTTTATACTGAGGATGGCAGGAGTCTTTACCATGAGAAATTCAGACAGTCTTCTCTCACTGAGGCACATCTAGATCCATTAGATGTGGGGCAAGGGGCCCGGGACTGGTGGCTATAAAAGGGAAAGGGAATAAGAGAAAGGTCAACCTCCAACCATCTCCTTTCTGTCAGGAGCAGGTGGCCTTACGGAAGCAAACACTGCACCCAGACATTTACCCCTGAAGCTGTGCCACCAACCAGGCTAGACCCTGGGATTGTTCCTCAACCCTCCCCACCTTCATCTGGACATTAACTGGGACTGCTACCTTCTGAGAAGTCTGATCAACCTTGTTGGCTGATGCAAGGTGTATAGTCCTTTGCGTTGTGGTGGTGGTTACAGTCGACGCATCTTGTTCCTTTCTTGATCTTCTTGTCTTCCAGAATCAGCAAAGCCAACATCAAGTGTCTTCATGGAAGACACACATCGTGATGTATGGAGACAGAGCATCCGCTGGGTGTGGCTACTCCCAGAGGCCTTGCAACAGATTTTAAAAGAAAAATGGCGCTGTGAAAATGGTGCGTGCCAGCAAAGCATTTTGTATTAACCGTGTTTGTTATTGTTTGTATTTTATGATAGTCGGACACCTTGGGGCCTTGACGACCTGGGGAGGGCCAGCCACTCTCGGGGTTAGCAAATTCCAGGAGTAGCAAACAACTTGCCTGCCAGCGTGAATTGCAAACCAACCAATCCTGAGCCCATATCCCCAACCCCCTCTGTTCTCCAGCTGTCGCCCACCAAGCCAATATCCTTCCTGCCCCAAATCCCCCCAGGGCCAGGTACCAGACAAGTAGAGACCATCCCTAGAGCCCAGAGCCTGCTGAAATGACTGAAACCATCCAACCCTAAGCCTTTCCCATTCCATCCCACAAAAACCACAATAAAGGCTTGAGTCCATGCTGTCCCCTTGCCCTCGCTGCCTCCCGACCCCGGTGATTTCCCAGGTGGCCCTACACTGTGTCACGCCTCCTGTTATTAGGGACCTGTGAGTATAAACCCTCCCTTCACGACAGTCATTTATTTATTTATTTATTTTGACTTTTAATGTTTATTTAATTTATTTTGAGAGAAAGGGTGGGAGCAGGGGAGGAGCAGAGATAGGGGGAGAGAAAGAATCGCAAGCAAGCTCTGCACTGTCCGCGCAGAGCCCGACGTGGGGCTCGAACTCACGAACTATGAGATCATGACCTGAGCCGAAATCAAGAGTCAGATGGTTAACCAACTGAGCCAGCCACCCAGGCGCCCCATGACAGGCATTTCTGTGTCTGCATGTGTTACCATACATACTCGCCTAAAACAAATCCCGGGGACGTTTTAAAACACATTTTATACAGGACAATTCTTTTTTTCCTTAACTTTATTTATTAACTTGGAGAGAGAGAGCACGGAGAAGGGACAGAGAGAGAGGGAGAAAGGGAATCCCAAGCAGAATCCACACTGTCAGCGCAGAGCCCAGTGTGGGGCTCAGACTCACGAACCTTAAGATCATGACCTGAGACAAAGTCAAGAGTCAGCTGCTTAACTAACTGAGCCACCTGGCGCCCTGTACAGGACAATTCTATAAACTCTGCTCCCACTTTCCATTCTGGAAGGTGGCACTGGAGGCAGGAAGGGGTCTGCAGAGGCGTGGAAGGTGATACAATGGAAATGTTGGTGCCAGGAGTTCATGAGCCTGGACTTCCAGTTATAGTTCCATGGTCTCTGTAAACCTCAGGTTCTTCCCTAGAAAACCAAAAAATTATATTAGATGATTCCAAACTCTCAGCATCTTTGGATCTAGACGGCTTCTAATGTTAATTTTTGAGATAGAAAGGGAGACACAGAGACAGAGCGTGGGTGGGGCAGGGGCAGACAGAGAGGGAGACACAGAATCCGAAGCAGGTTCCAGGCTCCGAGCTGTCAGCACAGAGCCTGATGCGGGGCTTGAACTCACAAACTGCGAGATCATGACCTGAGCCAAAGTCAGAGGCTTAACTGACTGAGCCACCCAGCTCCCCCAACTCTAGATGGCTTCTAAAATCTGTTAAAGGAGCAACATATGAATGCTTATACTATAATATGAAGTTGGAAGGAAAAAACAGGATACAAAATCACGCTTATCCTACAACAGAATATGGCTGAAGAAAATATACAAGAAGGACTTTTTTTTTAATGTTTATTTTTGAGAGAGAGAGAGAGTGAGCACAGGCATGCAGGGGAGGGGCAGAGAGTGAGGGAGAGAGAGGATCCCAAGCAGGCTCGTTGTGTCTGCACAGAGCCTAACTCAGGGCTCAAACTCAGAAGCCATGAGATCAGGACCTCAGCCAAAATCTAGAATCAGATGCTTAACCAACTGAGCCCCACAAAAAGGGCAATTTTAATAAAGGGATGAAATTATGGGTCTAAATGTATATTTCAATTTTTTAAATAAAGGTCTCAAAGTTCATATCAAAACAGATGGTGGGGTGCCTGGGTGGCTAAGTCAGTTAAGCATCCGACTCTTGGTTTCAGCTCAGGTCATGATCTCACAGCTCTTGAATTCGAGCCCCACATCGGGCTCTGTGCTAACAACTTGGGATTCCCTCTTTCTCCCTCTCTCTCTACCTCTCCCCCGCTTGTGCCCTCTCTTAAAATAAATAAAAAACAAAACAAAACAGAGCTGGGAATCCTCTCTTCATTTCTGCGTCCTTCTGTAAATGCCTCTGCATTCATTTCTAGAAGGCGGAAGTCCAGAATGGGACAAATTGGGCTAAAATCAAGCTGCCGGAAGAGCTGCATTTCTTCTAGAGGCTCCAGAGGAGAATCTGTTTCTTGCCTTTTCCAGCTTCTAGAGGCCTCCTCCATTCAATGGCTCAGGCTCCCCTTCCATCTTCAAAGTCAGCAAAGTGAGTCTTTCCCCCTTCCCGTCACTGTGATCTTGCTTTGGTGTCACATCTCCTTCTCTGGCTCAGACTCTCTTGCCTCCTTTGATTTGTAAGAACTCTGTGATCACACTGGGCCCACCAGGAAGATCCAGAATAACCTTCCCATCTCAAGGTCAGCTGATTAGCAATTTTACTGCCATCTGCAGCCTTAGCTCTCTTCTGTTGTGTGTATGGCACGTTCACAAGTTCCGGGGGCACCTGGCTGGCTCAGTCGGTTAAGTGGCCGGCTCTTGGGTTTGGCTCAGGTCATGATCTTGTAGTTCGTGAATGTGAGCCCTGCATTGAGCTCTGCACTGACAGTGCGGAGCCAACTTGGGATTCTCTCTCTCCCTGTCTCTCTGACCTTCCCCCGCTTGTTTTCGTGCTCTCTCTCTCTCTCTCAAAAATAAATAAACATTGATGAACATGAATGCAAAAATCCTCAATAAGATATTAGCCAACCGGATCCAACAATACATTAAAAAAATTCTTCACCACGACCAAGTGGGATTTATACCTGGGATGCAGGGCTGGTTCAATATCCGCAAAACAATTAACGTGATTCCTCACATCAATAAAAGAAAGGACAAGAACCATATAATCCTCTCAATAGATGCAGAGAAAGCATTTGACAAAATACAACACCCTTTCTTGATAAAAACCCTCAAGAAAGTAAGGATAGAAGGAGCATACCTTGAGATCACAAGAGCCACATACGAGCGACCTAACATTAATATCATCCTCAATGGGGAAAAACTAACAGCTTTCCCCCTATGGTCAGGAACAAGACAGGGATGTCCACTCTCGCCACTGTTATTCAACATAGTATTGAAAGTCTTAGCCTCTGCAGTCAGACAACACAAAGAAATAAAAAGCATCCAAATAGGCCAGGAGGAGGTCAAACTGTCACTCTTCGCAGATGACATGATACTCTATATGGAAAACCCAAAAGATTCCACCAAAAATAAATAAACGTTAAAAAAAAAAAAAAAAGCTCCAGAGATTTGGAGGGGGACATGCGGAGAGCGGGTATTATTTGTCTCTGAATTCTATTCCATCTAAAGAGTCCTAATGCAACTCTTTTGTGTCTTCCTGATTGCCCTTACTCATTGTCACCTGTGTCACGGCCATGGCAAGGGGAGAAGGGCAGACCTTACACTGATTTGCCTTGGGGCCTTGCCGTCCCTTATGGATAATGCTGCCAGCCTGGGAGATGCCTCCCAGTGCCTAAAGCTGGACATCCAGCCAGCAAACATTTATTGAGCACCTTCTGTGTGTCTGATCTAAGCCAGGTGTTAGGGACAGTACGGATATGAGGATGATATCATTCCTAGGCAAGGAGCTCACCGTCTAATAAAGGAGAAGACCCCTCCACATAAACATCCCAAGTACAAAGCACGAAAAGAAGGCCCCATGAAGCGATTTGAGGGAGAGTGCTGTGAGCAGTGTCCCCATTCCAAAGGGACATCTGAGACCTGAGGTGGCAGAGATGGAGGTGGTGAGCTCAGCTTCCATTCTACAGTTTTAATTTCTGAAATTGTACATTAGCAGAAGGAAATGCCCCCTAGTGAGATATTCACATCCTTTTAGGTGCATTCTACGTGCAAAAAATGCTCAAATGTAAAATATCATTTAGACAACTTGTAACCATTCTTTTTTTTTCCTTTACACAATGGTTTATTCTATAACATTATTTTGCAACTTGAATCAGTCTCTGACAAACTCGAGGAGATTTTCCCAAGTAGTACAATGTATACTTGTATATTTCTAGGGTAAATGTCTAAACATGGAATGGCTGTGTCAAAAGATATGACCAGTTTTAATTCCGACAGATTTTGACAAGTTGTCGTCCAAATATAACAAGCTGATCCACTTTTCCTCCAACTTGGCATGGAAACAACTTCCTCCACACTCCGCCCCCCACAACAACACTGCACGTTATCCGCCTTCTTAACTTCTACCAATCCGATAGGTGGAAAAAGGGTATATCAATGTGGTTTCAATTTGCATGTCTCCAATGATGAATGTGGGGAAACCTTTTTAGTTTAATATACGCTTGTTTATGTTTTAAATTTTTGAGCCATCTGGGGTTTAGTTTGTTATAAGAAGAGAATGTTATTTTTTTCCAAATGGCAGGACTAGTTATTCAATAATTCACATTTCCTCCACTGATTTGAAATGCCACCCAGCTCTAGATTTTAACAATTTCACCTCCACCTCCATTTCACACCATAGGCAAAAATAAACTTAGAATGGATTGTGGATCTTAAAATAAAATATAAAACTTAGAGAAGATAACATAGGAGAGCGTCTTCAGTAGTAGGGGTAAGCAGGTAATTCTCAGGTATGACACCAACGGCAAAATATGTAAAATGAATAAATCAGTAAGTTGGAGTCTACCAACATAAAAAAACCTCCTGTGCTGTGAAATATTCTGTTTAAGTGATGAAAAGACAAGCCGGAAATGGGGAGAAAATCTTTGCAAACCACAGAGTCAACAAAGGCCCACAAAGAGAATATATAAAGAATTATTAAGGGGCGCCTGGGTGGCTCAGTCGGTTAAGCGGCCCACTTCGGCTCAGGTCACGATCTCGCAGTCCGTGGGTTCGGGCCCCGCGTCGGGCTCTGTGCTGACAGCTCAGAGCCTGGAGCCTGTTTCAGATTCTGTGTCTCCCTCTCTCTCTGACCCTCCCCCATTCATGCTCTCTCTCTGTCTCAAAAATAAATAAACTTTAAAAAAAATTTAAAAAAAAAGAATTATTAAAACCCCAAAGAACTGAACAAATATTTCACCAAAGAGGAGATATGGATGGCAAAGGAGCACGTGAAAAGATGTTCAATATCACTAGCCATTTGGGAAATGCAAGCTAAACATTAAAAACCGTAGTGAGATATCACCTCACACCTCCTAAAATGGCTAAGATAAAAAACAGTGATAATGCCAAATGCTGATGAGGATATGTAGAAGCTGGAACTCTCATATTTTGCTGATGGAAATCGAAAGTGGTATAACCACTGGGGAAAACAGGTTAGTAGCTTCTTACAAAACTAGATGTGCAATTACCACGTGACCCATCAGTTGCCGCCCCGGGTATTTATCCCAGAGAAACGAAAACTCATGTTCGACATGAAAAGCTGTGCATGACTGTTCACAGCACCTTCGTTCATACCAGAGAAAAAAACGGAAACACATCGACTGTCCCTCAGTGGGTGGATGGTCGAACAAACTCAGGGAGATCCACACAGTGAAATACTATCCAGCAATAAGAAAGTATTAACTATTAACAACAATATATGCAACAAGTGGGCCTCAGAGACATCACTTAATGATAAAAGCCAGTTGCAAAAGGTTACATTGATACGATGTTTGGTTCCACTTGTGTAACATTCTCTGAATGGTTAACCTATAGAGATGAAGAACAGATTAGTGGTTGCTGAGGGTCAGAGATGGACAGAAGGGGCTTGGGTACACAAACACGAAGAGATAGCACAGGAAGTTCTTGTGTGGTGATGGAACAATTTTAGATCTTGATGGTAGCATTACAGGAATCTATACATGTCATAAAATTGCATAGAGCTAGACACACACAAAAACGAACGCAGGTTTTAAAATGATGAAAATAAAATAACGTCTGTAGTTAACGGTAATGCACTGATGTCAACTTCCTGGTTTTGATATCATACTGCAGTTACATAATATGTCATTGGGTGGACCCAGGAGTACTAATTTTGCAAACTCCTGTAAATCTGTAATATTGCAAAAGAAAATGTTTGAACTTTTTTTTTTTTGAAATGAAAAAAAAATGAGAGAAGAAGACCGTATTTGCCAAAGACCTTCCCCTTATACAGACAGCGTGGTTCTCTTTGGCGGTTGCTTTATCCACAATGGCCTACGCCCTCTCTTTCCTCCCCAGACACTCCACATGACCCCCTTGTGAAGTTTCCAGTGGAATGCTAGGTGCCTTAGATCAGGAGGTACAGAAAAGTTGCATACATAAAAATAGTTCAGAAGAACACCAGCATACCAGATTCATCAACTGTTAATATTTAACTCATTCACTTTATCAGATGGCATCTATCCATCAACCTATATCATTGTTTCTGAATCATTTCAGGCTGTTTCTTCCACCGTGGGCCTCCCCCTAAGCACTTTCATGTTTATTTCCCAAGAATATTCTCTTACACAGTCACAGTACTTACTATTCATTTCAGTAATTGTTTTTCTTTTCTTTTTTTTTTTTTTTAATTTAAGTTTTAGTTGGTTAACATACAATGAAATATTGGTTTCAGGAGTAGACTTTTCAGTGACTCATCACTTACATACAACACCCAGTGCTCCTCACAAGTGCCCTCCTTAATACACATCACCCACTCACCTCCCTCCAGCAACCCTGCTAGTCCTGTCTTTAAGAGTCTCCTGTGGTTTATTTCCCTCTTTTTTTCACCTCCCGTATGTTCACCTGTTTTGTTTCTGAAATTCCACACGTGAGAATCTCAGTAAATTTAACACTGATTCAATACTTTAATCCATCGTCCTTATTCCACTTTCATCAACGGCCCCAATAACGTCCAGTACAGAATCCAGCCTGGGGTCGGGTGCAGCACTGAGTTGTCCTGTCCCTTTGAAAGCCTTAGGAGATCCAGTTTTGCTACCGATCTCTCCTTGTCACGGGCCCCTAGAAATTGCGTCTGTAAACTGGGTCGTAGTAATTTCACCACCCTTCGTGAGCAAAGGCGCTTTAACTATGAGAGCTAAATCGGGTCTGTCTCTTCTGCATCATCCTTCCCCAGAAGGTCTAAACTTCCGATGTGGGTCGGAGCAGAGCAGACCCTCTTTGGTGCTCATTCGGAGCCAGCGGAAAGATCGCAGGGCGGAGGGATGCAGGCCAAGGGCGAGGAGAAGGAATTGGGGGAGGAATCCTCCAGGGCAGCGGTGACGGAGACCCCGCGAGGGACTCCCCTCTCCACCCCCCTCACCTGGAGCGCCGGCGGCCAATCCGCGGCTGGGCCCGGCTGGCCGCGGCCAATGGGAAGGCGGCGCGGCGCGCTCCCCCGGGGCTATAAGTGCGCCGGGGCGGCGGAAAGTGAAAGTGGTGCGGACGCCGCGGACGCAGCTGACGCCGCCGGGGCTGCAGCCGAGCCGCCGGGATGCTCAGGGTTCCGGAGCCGCGGCCCAGGGAGGCGGGGGCGGCCGGCCAGTCCAAGCCGCTCACCTCCTTCTTCATCCAGGACATCCTGCGGGACGGCGCGGAGCGGCGCGGCGGCCACACGGGCAGCCCGCAGCCCCCGTGCCAGCCGGACGCGCGGCGAGAGCTGGAGCCGGAGCCCGAGGGAGGAAGAGGCGGCGCTGGGGCGCCGGAGGACGAGTGGGGCGCCCGGCCGCGCGCTGCGCAGGAGGCCGACAAGCCGGCGGCGAGCGAGCCAGGTGAGGCGGCCGGGCTGGGCCAGGGTGCGGTCCCGCAGGAGGGGCGGGCCGGCCTGGGGGCCGCGAGGGCGGGTCCGAGGCGGGGAGGGCGCAGCCCCGGCTGCAGGGATGCGGGGCCCCGCGGCGACAGGCCAAGGGACCCCACCGCCTCCCGCCGCGGGCGCGCCTCGGAAATTAACGCCGAGCCCGGCCGTCCGAGCGGCGCAGGGTTTTTGCATGGGCTGGACTCGCCGGGCACGGCGCTCTCAGCCCCGCGGGCTCTGGCGCCCCGGGCTCCCCTGCGAGCGCGCGCACCGCGTCCCCAGCCCCAGAGTCCCCGGTGAAAAACCCGCCACCCGCCCCCAGCCACCGCGCGACCCTCGATCGGCGCCCGCCCCTCACTGCCTCTTGGCAGTTACGATTACTACCATATAACAAATAACTGATCGCAACTTATTAATATCAATAAATTAGGGTTTGACCAGGGAAGACCCCCTCTGCTTCCCAATTCCATGGGCAATAAAACTAAGTTTGGAAGGCCCCTCGGGCCTTCAGGAAATATAACACCATTGGACACCTCTAAACTACTCTTATTTCCTTTCCTGTCACTTCGGATGAGGCATCCTACAGGCTTGTTTAGAAAAAAGGGGACTCAAGTCAGAGAATGAACTTGTCCTTAGCCCCCGCCACCTCTCCTATAGCGCAGACCCTCTCCTGCCACCTGGAAGTTAACACTGATGTCTTTGGGTCCTGCTTTACCAGGTGTTTTCTTTCTGTGTGTTGCCTGGGTCCCTTCTCCCACCTCAATACACTGATCCAGGACCCCGTTTAATTCTGCTGGACGATACGGCAGGAAGTTCCACCACTAACCTCTCCTAACTTTGGGTTCTTGATGACTATTAGAAAACGAATACATAATATACGGATTCAGTCACTCCCTACTAGGGAGAGTTCCTTAGTCATGTGAAGAAAGTGAAATGTATCCAAGATGACACTGGGCCGTTTGTTCACTACCACGGAGATAAGGGTGTATTGAATTCCGTTCTCTACCCTCTAACACGTAACCTTTTCCTTCCCATCCCTCCTTCTCCCTTCTCTCCAGATGGACACTTTGAGGCTTATCTATTGGACTATGAAAACAGTGCAGGCGCCTTGCCAAGCCTTCCCCAAACCCCGAAGCAGCCACAGAAGCGCTCTCGAGCCGCCTTCTCCCACACTCAGGTCATTGAGTTAGAGAGGAAGTTCAGCCACCAGAAGTATCTGTCAGCTCCTGAAAGGGCTCACCTGGCCAAGAACCTCAAGCTCACTGAGACCCAAGTGAAAATATGGTTCCAGAACAGACGCTATAAGACCAAGCGAAAGCAACTCACTTCGGACCTGGGAGGCCTGGAGAAGCACTCCTCCCTGCCGGCTCTGAAAGAGGAGGGTTTATCTCAAGCCTCCCTCATCTCCATGTGTAACAGCTACCCTTACTACCCCTACCTGTACTGCTTGGGAGGCTGGAACCCGGCTTTCTGGTAATGCCAGCTCAGATGACAATCACGAATGATCAAAAAACACTGCCTTCCCCAGCGTGTCTCTCTGGATGGCAAAAGGGACCAGGCTCAGGGAGGACAGAGGAGGAAGAGGTATGCAGGCCGAAATTGTTAGAGGTTTGCATGGACATCCTAGGTTCTTCACTGGGGGGGCTAGTGAAAGATCTGGGACAGTGACTAATATCCAGATGGCTCCCTAACACATAAAATGGGCCATTTTTGCTCTTAAAGACCTGCGTGAAGTGGGGAGGGACAAAGTCTAGTGCTGTCTCTAGCACTTTCTATTTCCGTATGAGCAGTCCCCATCACTTCCGAGGATGTTGTTTCAACTCCATCCTCTTGTGTAACTGAGCATCAGCCTGGAGGGATGCAAACCTGAAGGGAAACAGGATGGCCAGGATGAAGGTGTCACCTCCTGAATCCTGAATCACACCTAAGTTCAAAAACCTCTCGTTGGCCTTGGTTTACCACGAAGGTTTCTCCCTGTCCCTGTGGGAGAGTGGAAGCCAGAGGCTCTTACAGAGAAACCGGTCCTGCTCAGCACAGATCGGCATGGGATATGGAGATGGGTAGGAGGAGGTGAAAATATAAGCTTCTTATTATTCCTTTTTAAGTAACACGCCAACCTTAAGTATTCACAGGGTGGCCCAAGTAGAACAGGAAGCACTCACCGTGGTTTTAGGACAAGCTGTATAAACAGAACTCTGCTGCAAGGGGTGGGCCCGGGCCAGAAGAGTCTCCACATGTCTGAGACAGCAGCCTGCGGAGGGCCCTCGGCACTGCTGCTGGGCGGCGTTACATTTTTATTAATAAAGGTTCAATAAAAGCTTCCCCTGGACCTTTTTTGCCCTGGACCTGAGAATTTGAACGAGCAATTTCCTGGAGTTTTCGGGCTGTAATTCAGACTACATCATGGCAGATCACATAATCCTTTTCCTGTAAACTCCTGTCCTCCCTCCCTTCTTTTATTTTTTGTTCCTTCTCCACAACAATCACCCGCTGAAGGGCTTCTTTTCAGTCCAGACTTTTAGTCTGGCTGCACCTAACATATACACCTTCCTTATTTAGCCTGAGATCTGGTCTTTATCCCTCCCCCGCCCCCCCACAAGGCTTTATCTCTCCTGGGGTTAAAAAAAAAAAAAAATAGTGGAGGGGGCTGGAGATTCTGATTTGGCTAAAAGACATGCATTTTTTTTTTTTAACTAGCAATTATTTTTTTTAAAATACAACATTAAATCCCAAATCCTATTTAAAGACTCGACAGCTCTAAAAGGTCACTGCTACCTTTATAAACTTTCTGGTGGCTCTGTTGTTACAGTTCAAAGTCTGACAGCCCTCTGGGATCCCCAGAGGAGAAGGCAGAGAAGGTAAGAGGTATTGGGCTTTCAGACACAAAGAGAACAAAATGAAGAACCGGGCATCGTTGAGCCGTCCGGTGGAAATACAGGGTTCACGGGCAGGGTGCAGAGAAAAGGCAGCTGGCACCTTAGGGAGCTGGGTCCCCAGCCACAAGCTGAGGGGGCACTTTGCCAGAAGGGGCTCAGAGAAAGGAAACAGTTTTCAAAACATTATAGTGGCGTCCATCACCAGACAATGAAACTGTCCAAATACTTCGGGAACTGTGTTTAATGCCTATGAAGAATGGGTCCCCCAAAAAGAGACAACTAGTGACTTCAGCAAGAATGAGAAGAAGGCAAAGAAGAAATTGGGCCACCTTCTGTTCCCACCCGATTGTTTAAGGTGACCTGGCAGAGGGGAGACATCAGAGTAAAAGAAGCCAGTTACTAATGAGGTACCCTGAGGCCTGGAAATCTCTTGATCCCACTACTTAATTCTGTTTAGTGAGAAACCATTCAATTTCCTCCTATTAAAAGGGCCGATTTACTGTTGGTGGCAAAACTGCCAGAGTTGATAGAAAGTTGGCCCGTTTCACCCCATTTTCTACCGTTTGGGCTCCACGTTGAAATACTGTTAAATGCTCGGCTGCTGACAAGTACTCGGGGCACAGCCAGCGGACTGGCCTAGATTGCTTGCTCCGTTCACATGTCTTTTAAGAGAAGCATTTAGTGCTCACTCCCTGCTCAGTACCCACTCTCGCCCACCCTCTCCATTTACTTCTTTTAACCTGCTGTTCTACAAATATTGAACGTTGTACCATGATGGCGTGCTGTGTTGCAAAAAAGAAAAAAAAAAGCCTTTGTTTAAGGTCATTTGGTCTGTGAATCCGTCTTGCTTTTCCTCCACTGGAGCCAGGCACTCACCCACATCTGAACTGGCGGAACAGGCACTTGAAGAACTCCCATTGGGTACCTGGTGGGTGAACGCGAGGGCGCCCCTGACCACTTCACCCAGACAGCCTGTTTTTCGCTTCCTACGTTAGTTTGGATTCTCTAACCCTGCTGCAGTCTGTGATGGGAAAGCCTGTGACTTGACATTTAGTAAAGAACCCCAGCCAAACTTTATTTTTCTATGTATTTTTTTTTTCCAACATGAGTGTTTTTAAAATAAAGTACTGTGACTTTATTAGACCTATTTGCGTGTGGTTTGAGCTTGACCTATTTGAGGTCAATAGGTTTGACCTATTTGAGCTTGCACACTTGGGGTTACCGTGTTCTCCCTCCCTCAGCCCGCCTGACAAATCTAAGGAGACCAAATAATCAAAGACGGTAGCTTAGCCAATGGCAGATGACGGGCGTTTTTTATAAATGCACTGCCCATCCACACGCACACACACACGCGCGCGCGCGCGCGCGCGCGCACCCTGGTAAATCCTGTGGAAAGGGAAGAAATTGATGCCTTCGGTTTAAAAATCACCTGCTCCAGCCCCCGCCCTTTCGTTTAAATAGAGAGCCTCAGGTACTTACACGCATTTCTGGAAGACCCTGAAGGGAATATGGAGAGCACAGCGAAGCTTCTTTTAAAATTACCCTTTCATCTGCCACCAGCCCCTCCCCACTGCAAGGGGGCTCCCGGGGCTCTCTGGCACATTCCTCTCCCTGGAAATGTCACCTCCATTCAGGGCAGGTAGACCCCTTGGAAGCAACACCTTTGAACTACAGTCACCAAGTATTGAAAATAGGTTTAAAATAAAATATATACATAACACATCCTTCATCTGCCTGCACTTAAGCCTTCATCAAATCCCACAAGCAGAGTGTCTCATGCACCTGATTACCAGAGAAAAGTGATGGTTTTTCCCCCCCCCTCCCTCCTTCAAGGAAATAGAAGCTTAAAGAGTAAGGTGCTTACTCCAGGTAAAACCTATCATAATTTCAAAGTTTGCTCTAATCCCTTAAGTACATTGTACACACAGGTGGGGCCTCCCGTAGCATGTTCGCATCATGAGACTTAACTCTTTGCACAAATCCATAGCCATCCTCCCCTCCCCGAGAAGGCCATCAGCTCTCAAATTACAAAGGCTCTCACAGTAAATTAACAGATGTGGATTTTTTTTTTAACCATTAAAAGTAATCCAGGAAATTAAAAATCTCTCCTCTCTAGAGAAGGTTCTCTGCCTTCTCTTCTTCGTCGCGTTTCCAACTTTCCCTCAATATCTCTGCTAATCTCACACCCATCCACTTCCAGCAGCTCTCCTGAGCATACCACATGCTTCTGGTATCTGGAATTCCTTTGCAATCTATCTCTCAAGTTACTTCAGGTGCAAATTGCTAGCGTCACCAGCTTTGTCACCGGTGGCCCCGTTTGTCCTCCCCAGGCCTCGTTAGGAAGGCTGGAGCCGCCAGAAGGGGAAATGAACGGCCCAGAGCTACACCTGACAAAACGCGTTCCTAACAAAGGAAGTCGTCTTTCCAGGGTGCTGTTCATGCCACACATCTTCAAGCTGACCTCGGAGGGACCGGGGGCCACGAAGGGAAAGTCACTTAGCTCAGGTGCCCTGGGATAGAGAGCTGCGTGCAGGTTTACTGAGAGTGCACTCCGAAAATCCACCCAAGAGGAAGTGAGGACGGCACATTGAGGAAGCTGACCCATAATGCAGGTGCAACTGAGGCCCCACGCGATACTTCGAGAGGCTCCAAAGCTGATGTGTCCCGGGTTGAGGAAAGGGGATGGGCACTTTTATCGCAGCATCAGCGACTTCCTGAAAGTGGAGTAACCTTGGGCAATGCAGTTCCTTTCTGGGTAAGGTGGTGGCCCCCGAGAGACACAGTGTGGGTCGTCAGCGTCAACATCCCCAGCAGCTGGGAGGGTGCGTTTCCCCGGTATTGGGGGCTTGATGGAGCACTGCAGAACTCACCGTGAGACATGGGACCCTTCCTTGGTGGCTCTCAGGGCCGTACTCACTGCCATTTTTTGCAATGAGGAAAGCCAAGTCAAAAGGGTCAGACAAGGTTTAGAAGCGCTGAGTTCTGCACTGAGACATGCAGACTCTGCTTCTCCCACAGCCATCACGAATGTGTCACCGGGGCTTGTTTTTCAAGGTCAAGAGTTATTTACTGCCCAAGAAAAGGGGCAGGGCCGATAGTCCCGGGATATGAAGAGCTCCTAGTTTAGTCATAGACTTGGCCTTCATGCAAACTTTCCCAGACAGACTACCCCGTCAAAAGTCTGTGAGGGAATCTCTCAGCTTCCATACCGTGCCCTCCTCTCACCTCTGCAAAGGCCACCTTCGCTTATTCCCTGAGCTAGTTTTGGGCCTGAGATGGGGTTTAGGAGAGGTCTAAGATAGGTCCCCGTGTGGCCTCTTCTACCTGGGTCGTCATCACCTGTTCCCGGCCAATCCAGGGGCAGGCATAACCCTTACTGGGGAGATAACGGGGTACAGAGGAGGGGTGACACAGAGGAGAGTCCCATATTCTCCCTGGAGTGAGAGGGAGACTCCCTCAAGTACGGGCGTCCTCGTGGCCTCAGTTGTATTTGCTCCTTGGGCCCGTGGTTGCCAGCATTGGCTGCGTGCTGGAACACCCCGGGAATCTTCACAAAAACGTCAACGGCCCAGCCCGACGCCAGCTGCACTATAATCTCTGGAAGTAGGGCTTGGCCATCAATATTTTGGAACACTGATGCCCAAGGTTATAAACCACTTGCTAAACTTCTTTCCAGCTGGTTTGCCTCCTCAGCCTCCTAGGTGCCGGGAAGGGAAGAGTGGCTTGGGGTTTTTGTTTTGTTTTGTTTTCTTGATCTCTCTCTTTACAGGGAACAGATGTTTAGCTTTTTTTCTTACTTTCTTCTGAAACCTCCTCCTCTTGGAATGTCTGACATCATCAAAAGGCCCTCCACAATCCAGGAGAGCCCAGCTCATTCCGGTTAATCCCTCACTCAAAGCTGCAGGGACCCAAAATGCCGGGGGTTTGGCTAACCTGGTAATCCAGAAGCACTTATTACCCGGCTCCAACCCAGGTCCACCCAGACTGACAACATACTCCAGCTGTCCACGGAAGACAGGAAAGAAAATTCCATCCTCGCCTCTTGCCAAGGAGATCTCACCTGTCCTGGAAGGACAGAGCCTTATTTGTGCACCGCCGGGGACAGGGGTGTCTTTTATTTATTTTTTTAGGGGCGTCCTTTAAATCTGTCAATGAGCGTCACGCTTCCCTGACAACGCATCTATCAGGATTAAGTCATGTCTTAACACTGACATAACATTTACACTTCCTTCTGCCAAATTGGTAATATAAAGCTTTTTTTTTTTTTTAAGTGTGTGTGCAAAGTGCATAAGGCAAGAGGATGGTTCAAGGGTGAGGGAGGGAACATGCCTGGTGGCAACGCAGTTTCTGACTAAAATTTGCATACAGTAAACACAGAGCTGGCGTCAGAACTCGTGCTCAAAGCCAGGACAGCTTAAACTGGCCCTAAACAACATCTGAAAATGGGAGTTTGGACACGAGGTCACTCTGTAGAGCTCTTTTATGGAGAAGAATGCAGGGAATATTCATAACATGAACTTGGGGGATGGGGAGAAGAAGTCATTCTCGCATGGAAAAGTTTGGAATCTCTCCTTCACTCCATGCCGAGAGTTTGTTTATACTTAGATCCTTGATGATTTTTTTTTTCCCCTTCAAGGAAGATCTGACTCATCAAAGGCTCATACGCGCAGGTCCTGCACCCTGCAAAGTGAGGTGTGGAGTGGGTCCTGAGGACGGCCATGGGCAAAGGGGAGGTGCTTATTTGCCGGTAGCAGAACTCTGGTTGGAAGGACCACATCTTCCTGCCACAAAGCCCAGCATAAAGGACATGGCAGCAGGAGAGACGTCTGAATGCAGTTAAAGAAGCAAGACACTCACAGAGGCTGCAGACTTTTCCTTTGTTGTTCCCTTTGTGAAATGTACAAATTGACGGGGTTAAATTGATAATGGAGGCTTAGGACGAAGGTCCCCCTCAGTGTGACTCACACAAGTGATGTCCCTGGGTTTAAATTTTCCTTACCTTATTAATAGGTAGTTGAGACCTATTGTCAATGTTTAAATCGCATCAAGAAATTCCCCTGGAAGGAACTCTTCGGGTCGAGAAGGGAATAGGAAGGGGTCAGGCGGGATGGTGTGGGTGCGGAAAGAGACCTGAGAGACGCCAGTGGTACAGATGTCAAAGTGCTGCGGCCCCTCATTTCCAGAATCCCGACTCCAGATAAATGCCTCTGAGACCTTGACTTCAATTGTGTGCCCCGTTACGGAGCTGTTGCCTTTTTTCCCTTCTGAGTCAGCTCAACTGCACGGAGGAAGCGGTGGGGAGGCACCGGATGGGTAGTTTTCCATGACCCATGGAAGCATCTTCCTGCACATGTGAGCTCACCACCCCTCTCGGTGGCTCCTGATTGACCCCAGAGCAGGGAGATGGCTCTGTGTCCTACTGATGAGGTTTTATTGCAGAGACAGACTGGGAGCATGTCAACTTTGGCATCAGGAAGGAACATACCTGGACCTAGATCTAAGGAAAGGTTCTCATTACAACCCAAGTACGTTTTATAAAAGCTTGTGTAGGCACACACCCCAGAGGAACGGGATGGGCTTCCCACACAGAGAAGTAGGTTGGTAGAGAATGAGGTACGTGCTACAACAGGAGGCCATGGGAAAGGACTTAAGGAGATAGCTGACCGTAAGCCCCTAAAAATCAGAACTAATTTGATTTGGGGCAGCAACCAAAAATACATTGTGTCCCAGGCAATGGAGCTAAGCATCCCTCCCTCCCCTGCACTGAACGGAGAGAAGTCTGATACCAATCAAATACATATGTCTGCTGAGTGGATGAACGAATGAATGAGCCCAGACCTCACCGCGAGCACTGCACTTGGTCCTGAGCCCCATACTTGGAGGAAAACTATAGCAAGTTCAGAAAAGCATAATTCAGAGGACACAGGGGTTTGAAACATCGCATGAAGAGAGTTGAGGAAACTAAGAATGTTTAGTCCGGAAGAGGAAAGTCAGGGCCAGGGTGAGCCGAGAAGAGGAGAGAAGGAACAGACTTCTGTGTTGTCCTAGGTGGAATCGTCAAAGTGACATAGAGCTCAGATCAGCAATTTCTGAAAAATCACTGGGCTGATGTGGGTTGTCTGCCACTGGGGAGGTGACAGGTGTTTGGCAACAAAGTCATGAGGAGGTTGGACATGCATGGTGCAACTTCAAGATCCATGCCAGCCCTCTGGTTCTACAATCTTAGGAAGAAGTATTGTTTGTAGACTACCACTTACTAACTGTGAGGTGAGGGGCAGGTCTCCCAGCTCTTCTGGTTTCAGCTATTGAATGGAGAAATTAGTCCTCATGGTGGTAAACTCAATCAAATCAGCTCTGTAGGTCCCATCTCTGATTCATAAGGGAAACAAACAATGGTGGGACTTCAGGGCCAATGAAGATCAATTGATTGATGATAGACTGGAGGTTAACTGATTGATACTTGTAATTGATACCTGAAATCCCACCCTTCAAGATTCATTCTTGAAGCTTAAGAACCCATCTCCAGCTAAACTATGCATCTTCCCGAGAAAAACTAGTGAATTAGTTTGAAATTGGTGAACCCTTTATCCCTGCATCTGAAGAGGTTTATTAATGTCAACAGAGACCAACTTGTGATACTGAAAAGGGGCCATTATAAAACAGAGGGGAAAGCACAAGAAAGAACGCTGGAAGCTTGAAGAGAAAAAAAAAATTTCTATTTCTAAATTTCATCTAAGTTTAGCCCTGCCCACACTGATTGCTTTATTGCTCTGCTCTACATCTAAGGCTCAAAGCATTGCATTCTTTTCATGGAAGCCTTCTGACTTTAGACCTCAGGGTATATATATTGTTGCCTGGGAAATGGATGTCCAGAAAGAGGTAACATTGTTCTAAAAGCAAAAGGACAGAGGAATGACGAGTTCTCTCTATTGTGCCATTCATGTTTCCTTCCCTCCAGAAATCAGTGATCCAATGAATACAGAGGGAAACAAAAACATCTCCACATTTATTTTTATTTTTATTTTTATTTTTATTTTTACTTTTAACCAAAAATGTCATAACTATAAATGCAGCAAGGTATAATAAACATAGCATGGATTTTGGCTTTAGGACTGACCTGTAACACTGGATATATCCTTTTGTTAGCTGTATGACCTTAAGCAAGTCATTTGCATTTTTGTGGCCTTTGCTATGCCAGTGAGTTACTACTCCATATTATATTAGCACCTTATTATTGAGCATTGGAGGGTAGGTAGGTAGATAGATAGATAGATGATAGATAGATAGATAGATAGATAGATAGACGGTTGATAGATAGACAGATAAGCAGACAGATTTCAAAACAGGCCAGGGAAAATGCACACTCACTGACGTTACCACAAAAGGAACTGACGACGATTCTCCAAGATGTAGTAATTCCTCCTACACGGAGCTATTATGGTTCCATGGGATTCCATTCCATATGGAGGTTTTCCCACAGGGAAGAACTATGTTCCCTGAATTTATGTCATTAGAGGTGGAGGACTAGAGACCAGGACTGCTCACTTCCATGTCCAAAGCTGGATTGCACAAATACAGACAAAGCAAATAAATCAACAAAAATAGCTAAGAGGCATTTCTAAACATGTCCAGCTGCAAAAATTTATAGCTATTAGCTCTTGGAAAAGGTCATTTCAGATAAGACAACTATTTATACAGAAAAAAAAAAAAAAAGAAACTTCTATTGATTGGTTTTCAGTTGACTATCCCCAGTCTTGGGAGGAGCATGGAGTGGGAAAAAGCCTACCCCTAGCCACTTTGCTCTCTGCCAGTGCCTCGTTCACTAAAGCCTTCCAAGATTTGGACAAGGGAGAGAGACTCTGAGCTAGCCAAAATTCAGTGTGTTATGACCATGGAGATGTGGTTCCCCCCCCCCATTTCTTTTCATTTCTTTTGAAAAAGAGAGAAAAGAGCTAGCCAAGTTTTCTTACATGGCCAAGGTAGATCTCTGAGTACTGAGAGGTAAGAACTCCACTAACTAGGAAAATAAGACTTCCTCTTTGAATTGATCCAGTGAATGAATCTACTGCTCAAAGGTTGTGTATCCTTAGGAAAGTTATTCACCTCCCTTTACCTTGAAATCCTCACCTATGCCATAGTCTTTAAGGACAGTCTATTTTTAATGATTTCTCTTCCATTTTTGAAGATGTCAAACCCTTTCCATCACCATCAGTTTGAATAAATTAAATTGTCAAAGTGAAGTTTGCATATAAGATGTCATCCAAGCATATTCCCAGCAATATGTCACAATGCCCAGCCCATTGTAAGTTGTGTTAAATTTGTACAATCTACTATATATATATTATATATATACATATATATATATATAATATATATATATATATATAACGTATATATCACATGACTGTTGATAGAATCAAAGAAAATAATGCTGCTAAGTTTGGAGGTTCCTCAAAAATCTAAACATAGAACTACTCTACAACCCAGCAATTGCACTACTAGGCATTTATCCACGGGATACAGGTGTGCTGTTTCGAAGGGACACATGCACCCCCATGTTTATAGCAGCACTATCGACAATAGCCAAAGTATGGAAAGAGCCCAAATGTCCATCAATGGATGAATGGATAAAGAAAATGTGGTATATATATATGCAATGGAGTATTATTCGGCAATCAAAAAGAATGAAATCTTGCCATTTGCAACTACGTGGATGGAACTGGAGGGTATTATGCTAAGTGAAATTAGTCAGTCAGAGAAAGACAAAAATCATATGACTTCACTCATATGAGGACTTTAAGAGACAAAACAGATGAACATAAGGGAAGGGAAACAAAAATAATATAAAAACAGGGAGGGGGACAGAACAGAAGAGACTCCTAAATATGGAGAACAAACTGAGGGTTACTAGAGGGATTGTGGGAAGGGGGGTGGGCTAAATGGGTAAGGGGCATCAAGGAATCTACCCCTGAAATCATTGTGGCACTATATGCTAATTCATTTGGATGTAAATTTTAAAAAATAAAAACATGTAAAAAAATTAAAAAAGAAAAAAAGAACGCTGCTAGGGTAATCCGAGAACTCTAAAGGAATCCTTCCTGTAATATGTGTAATGCAGAGGCCGGCTGAGCTGGGATCTCCTGGCTCCTTGAGAGCCAGATAAGCTGAGCTCAAACTCCCATTCATGCCCTGTCAAAACCCAAACCTTCAACAACGTGGTTGCTAATTCCTAGTGGGCTCATTTCATTCTCAGTTTCCGCAGGTGCTATGTCTGCTCTTCTCTGCAGAAGTGAAACTCAAGTTCGTCCTTGAATTCCTAAAACAAAACACAACTTTCACACAAAGCATTTGTAAGTGTGCTAGGCTGCAGAGAAAATAGTTGAGGTGGTGAGGGATCGAAAGTGAATGTTATTCCACAGCAACATGAAGATTTTCTCTTTTTTTCCTAATAAAATCACCAATAAAATCATGGTTTAATTGTTTTCTTTTTTTAAGAATATAATTTATTATCAAATTGGTTTCCATGCAACACCCAGTGCTCATCCAAACAGGTGCCCTCCTCAATGTCCATCACCCACTTTCCCCTCTCCTCCACCCCCCAACAACCTTCAGTTTGTTCTCAGTGTTTAAGAGTCTCTTATGGTTTGCCTCCCTCCCTCTCTGTAAATTTTTTTCCCCTTCCCCTCCCCCATGGTCTTCTGTTAAGTTTCTTAGGATCCACATATGAGTGAAAACATATGGTATCTGTCTTCCTCTGACTGACTTATTTCCCTTAGCATATTCTTTCTCATTGCCACGTAGTACTCCATCGTGTATATAAACAACATCTTCTTAATCCATTCGTCAGTTGATGGACATTTAGGCTCTTTCCATAATTTGGCTATTGTTGAAAGTGCTGCTATAAATACTGGGGTACAAGTGCCCCTATGCATCAGTGCTCCTGTATCCCTTGGGTCAATTCCTAGCAGTGCTATTGCTGGGTCATAGGGCAGATCTATTTTTAATTTTTTGAGGAACCTCCACACTGTTTTCCAGAGTGGCTGCACCAGTTTGCATTCCCACCAACAGTGCAAGAGGGTTCCATTTCCCCACATCCTCACCAGCATCTATAGTCTCCTGATTTGTTCATTTTAGCCACTCTGACTGGCATGATGTGGTATCTCAGTGTGGTTTTGATTTGTATTTCCCTGGTGAGGAGTGATGTTGAGCATCTTTTCATGTGCCTGTTGGCCATCTGGATGTCTTCTTTAGAAAAGTGTCTATTCATGTCTTCTGCCCATTTCTTCACTGGATTATTTGTTTTTTGGGTGTGGAGTTTGGTGACTTCTTTATAGATTTTAGATACTAGCCCTTTATCCGATATGTCATTTGCAAATATCTTTTCTCATTCCGTCGGTCGCCTTTTAGTTTTGTTGATGGTTTCCTTTGCAGTGCAGAAGATTTTTATCTTGATGAGGTCCCAATAGTTCATTTTTGCTTTTAATTCCCTTGCCTTTGGAGATGTGTCGAGTATGAAATTGCAGCGGCTGAGGTCAAAGAGTTCTTTTCTTGCTTTCTCCTCTAGGGTTTTGATGGTTTCCTGTCTCACATTCATGTCCTTCATCCATTTTGAGTTTATTTTTGTGTATGGTGTAAGAAAATGGTCTAGTTTCATTCTTTTGCATGTTGCTGTCCAGTTCTCCCAGCACCATTTGTAAAAAAGACTGTCTTTTTTCCATTGGATACTCTTTCCTGCTTTGTCAAAGATTAGTTGGCCATACATTTGTGGGTCCAATTCTGGAATCTCTATTCTATTCCGTTGGTCTATGTGTCTGTTTTTGTGCCAGTACCATACTGTCTTCATGATTACAGCTTTGTAGCAGAGGCTAAATTCTGGGATTGTGATGCCTCCCACTTTGGTTTTCTTCTTCCATATTACTTTGGCTATTTGGGGTCTTTTGTGCTTCCATACAAATTTTAGGATTCTTTGTTCTAGCTCTGAGAAGAATGCTCGTGCAACTTTGGGATTGCAAGGAATGTGTAGATTGCTTTGGATGGTATTGACATTTTAACATTATTTATTCTTCCAATCCATGAGCATGGAATGTTTTTCCATTTCTTTGTGTCTTCAACATGAAGATTTCCAAATTAAACATCAGAAATCCCTGATCTTAAATTGTGGAATTTCTAGGGGTTGCTTTAGCAAATGTGGACCGTGACCTCATTCCATCTGTTAATTCCTCCTTTCTTTCTCTTTCCTTTCCTCTTTCTTTGATCCTCCCTCTTGGAAACTGGAAGAGTCTTCTCCTTGTCTCAACCAGGGCATATAGCCACAATTTATGTTGTGTCTCATGCCTTCATGCATTTTTCCAAAAAATGGCATATTTTTCCCTAAGAATAATTCTGGTGCCTAATAATGATAACTGTCCATTTGCATTACATATAATATTCAAAATGTTGGGAAAGTTTCAGATAGAAAAGTTTAGGCCACTTAAAAGAAGAATCTTTTTGGGGTGCCTGGGTGGCTCAGTTGGTTAAGTGTCCAACTTTGGCTCAGGTCATGATCTTGCGGTTTGTGGGTTTCAGCCCAGCATCGGGCTCTGTGCTGACAGCTTAGAGCCCAGAGCCTGCTTCAGATTCTTTGTCTCCCTCTCTCTCTGCCCCTCTCCCACTTGTGTTCTATCTCTCTCTCTCTGTCTCAAAAATAAACATTAAAAAATTAAAAAGAAGAATCTTTTCAAGTGTCTTCAATGGCTTTAGTTGTACCCAGTGGTAGGCAGTGAACAATTAATTTAGAACCTTCAATTACATAAGACTCTAAGCTAGGCCTTTTGAGTCAAAAAAGTTTGAAACACAATATAAAGGCAAAAGACCCAGGATAGCCAATAAAATACTGACAAGAACAAAGTGGACAGACTGACACTATCTGACCTCAAGACTTACTGTAGGGGTGCCTGGGTGGCTCAGTTGGTTGGCCATCTGACTTCAGCTCAGGTCATGATCTCACAGCTCGTGAGGTTGAGCCTTTGTTGGGCTCTGTGCTGACAGCCTGGACCCCGGAGCCTGCTTTGGATTCTGTCTCCCTCTCTCTCTTCCCCTCCCCTGCTCATTCTCTCTCTCTTTCTCTCTCTCAAAAATAAACATTTAAATTTTTTTTTTAAAAAGTGTGCTCTGGGGGCGCCTGGGTGGCTCAGTCGGTTAAGCGGCCGACTTTGACTCATGTCAGGATCTCGCAGTCCGTGAGTTCGAGCCCCACGTCAGGCTCTGTGCTGACAGCTCAGAGCCTGGAGCCTGTTTCAGATTCTGTGTCTCCCTCTCTCTGCCCCTCCCCTGTTCATGCTCTGTCTCTCTCTATCTCAAAAATAAATAAACGTTAAAAAAAAAATTAAAAAGTGTGCTCTGTGAAAAATACTGTTAAGAGAAAGAAAAGACAAGCTACAGACTTGGGGAAAATAGTTGCAATCATATATTTGATAAAGGACTTGTATCCAAAATACGCAAAGAATCCTTAAAACTTAACGATAAGGAAACAACTTAATTTAAAAATGAGCAAAATACTTGAACAGGCACCTCACCAAAGGTATATAGATGGCAAATAAACACATAAAAGGTGTTAAACATAATTTGTCATTAAGGAATTTCACATTAAAACCAAGTACCACTACATACCTATTAGAATTGCTAAAATCCAAAAAATCGACAATACCAAATGCTGACAAGGATTAGAAGCAGTAGGACCTCCCATCACCGTTGGTGACAATGCAGAATGGTACACTTTGGGAAACAATATGGTAGTTTCTTGCAAAGCTAAACGTTGTCTTACCATGTGATCCAGTAATTGTGCTCCTCTGCATTTACCCAATTGATTTGAAAATACATGTTCACACAAAGACCTGCATATGAATGCTTACAGAAGTTTGGTTCATAATTGCCAAAGAGTGGAAGTGACCAGTAGGTAAATAAGTAGAGTGTAGAAAATTCATACAATACAACGGGATTTTATTTAATTACCAAAAGAGTGACTAGGTGGAGCATGGGGAATTTTTAGGGTAGTGAACGTTCCATATGATACCGTAATAGTGGACTATGACATGGTTTTATCAAAACCCACAGAACCGCACATTACTAAGGACAGATCCTTAATGGATGTAAGTTAAAAACAGAAAGTACTTAGGAGGTCAGGGGACCCCAGGAAGGAATGCAGAGGGTGGTGAGAGATTCTAACTCTGTCACGAGTGTGTGAAACAATTCACCAAAGGAGGAGGGGGTAGGGGAGGTGCTAAGTAGCTTGGAAATGAGTGGAGACCGTGATGTTAAAGACAGGGTGTGGACAAAGTTGTAAAGGACCAGAGTTTTTGTATGTTATTTAAGATGGTGTCAATTCAAATGGGAATGTTATAACTTTAGAGTGTTAACTGTAATTCCCATGGTAAGCCACAAAGAAAACATTTACAGAATATGCACAAAAGAAAATAAGGGAAGCGTTATTTCACCACATACACACAAAAATCGGCTATCCTCAAAAAAAGAGAGTAATGCAGGAAACCAGAGACCGAGAGCTGCAAGGCACATAGAAAGGAAACAGGAAAATGACAAGAGTGAGTCCCTTTCAGTAATTATATTAAATTAAATAATTAAATTCTCCAATCAGAGGTTGGCAGAATGGATTAAAAGAGATAATCCAATGGGGCACCTGGGTGGCTCAGTCGGCTGGGCGTCCGACTTCAGCTCAGGTCATGATCTCGCAGTTCGTGAGTTCGAGCCCCGCGTCGGGCTCTGTGCTGACAGCTCAGAGCCTGGAGCCTGCTTCGGATTCTGGGTCTCCCTCTCTCTCTGACCCTTTCCCGCTCATGCTCTCTCTGTTTCTCAAAAATGAATTAATGTTAAAAAATTTTTTTTAAATAAAAAAAAAATAAAAGACATAATCCAAGTATATGCCCTCTATAAGAAATTCACTTTATATCCGAAAGCACATATAGATTAAAAGTAAAAGGTACAAACTTTTTTTACAAAAAGTAAAAGTACAAGGTAGTCCATGCAAATAGTAACCAAGAGAAAAGAGGTGGCTATACTGATATCAGACACAATAGACTGTAAATCCAAAAAGCAAACAAGAGTCAAAAGACATTAGATATTAATATAGGTTTCAATAGAGCAAGAAGAGAAGGCATAACAATTTTAAAGATTTACACACCTAATGACAGACCATAGAAATATACGAAACAAAAATGGACAGAATTGAAGGCAGAAATATGCAGTTCAACAATAATTGGAGACTTTGTACTCCCCACTCAAGAATGGATAGAACAACCAGACAGAAGATAAGTGAGGAAATAGAGGACTCAAATAATACAATAAACCAAATAGATTTACAGACACATACAGAGTTGTCCATTCAACAACAGAACACACAGACAGTCTTCTCAAATGCGCATGAGGCATTCTCCAGAATAGGCCATCTGTGGACCACAGATTAAGTCTCAACAGATTTTAAAAGATAGATATTACACAATGTGTATTCTCTAACCACAACTGAATGAAGTTAGAAATCAATAAGAAAAAAAAACTGGAAAATCTACAAATTTGGGGGAATTAAACAACACACTCTTAAACAACCAGTAGATCAAAGAAGAAATTATAAGAAAAATTAGACAAATGAAAACAAAATGCAAAAGATTAAAACTTACCAGATTCAGTGAAAGCAGCGCAAAGGGGGAACTGTAGCTATAAATGCTTATATTTTTTAATGTGAAAATTGCAAATCAGCAACCTTAAAGAGCTAGAAAAAGAAGAACAAACTAAACTCAAAGTTAGCAGAAGAAAGAAAATAATAAAAAGCAGAGGAGAAATAAATAAAAAGAGAAGAACAATTGTAAAAATCAATGAAATCAAAAGTTGGTCCCTCGAAAAGATCAACAAAATTGACAAAACCTAATCTAAATTGACCAGAAAGAGAGAAGACCTAAATTACTAATGTCACAAATGAGAATAGGAACATCACTACTGATTCTACAGAAATAAAAAGGATTATGACTACTATAAGAACTGTGCACTAACAAATCAGATAACCTAGATGAAATGGACAAATGCATAGAAATGCAAAACTTACCAAGACAAATCATGCAGTAGGAAATCTGAACAGACTTATAACTAGCAAGGAGACTGAATCAGCAAACAAAAATCTCCTGACAAAGAATAGCCTTGGAGCTGACTACTTCACTGGTGAATTCCATCAAACATTTCAGTAAGGATTAACACTAATCCTTTACAAAAATTTCCCCAAAATTGAAGAGGAGGGACACTTCCTAACATCATTCTGTGAGGCCATCATTGCATTGATACCAAAGCCAAAGACATTATAAGAAAACTAAAGACCAATATCCCTCATGAACACTGATGCAAAAACCCTCACAAAATATTAGCAAACTGAATTCAGCAATGTATTAAAAGGATTACACATTATGGCCATGTACGATTTATTCCTGGAATGCAACATACCGAAATCAACCAATTATTACAGAATTAAAGGAGAAAGAACACGTGATCATCTCAATTAATGCAGAAAAAGCATCTTACAAGATTCAATACCTTTTCATGATCAATACCCTCAAAAAACCAGGAATAGAGAAGCAATCTCAACATAATGAAAGCCATATGTGAAATTTTATAGGGAACATTATACTCGGTGGTGAAAGACTGAAAACTTTCCCTCTAATACCAGAAACAAAGCAGGGATGCCTGCTTTTACCAATTCTATTCAACATAACACTGGAAGTCTGAGCCAGAGCAATTCAGAAAAAAGAAAGAAAAAGAAAAACATCCAAATTGGAAAAGAAGTAAAATTATCTCTGTTGACAGATGACATGTTCTTACATGTAGAAAACTCTAAAAGATTACACACACACACACACACACACACACACACACACAGAAACAAGATACAAAATCAACACACACAGAAAAGAGTTATATTTCTTTTTTTAATGTTTATTTATTTATTTTGAGAAAGAGAGAGAGAGCACATGAGCAGGTGAGGGGCAGATAAAGAGGGAGAGAGAGAATCCCAAACAGGCTTCATGCTGTCAGCACTGGGCTCAATCCCACGAACTGTAAGATCATGACCTGAGCTGAAGCCAGAGTCAGACACTTAACCGACTGAGCCACCCAGGTGCCCAAAAGTTATATTTCTATACACTGACAACAAATAACCTGAAAGAGACCGTAAGAAAATTATTCCATTTACAATAGCATCAAAAAGAATACAATACTCAGGAACTAACTTAAGGGAGTAAAAGACTTCTACAATGAAAACTACAAAATGTTACAAGAAATTAAAGAAGACATAAATAAATGGAAAGGTGTCCTATGTTATGGATTGGAACACTTAATATTGTTAAAATGTATTTAATACTACCCAAAGTGATCTACAGATTCAATGCAATCCCAATCAAAACCCAAACAAAGATTTCTTTAAAAAAAATTAATCCTAAAATCCCTGCAGAATCTCAAGGGACCCACAGCCACAGTGATCTTGAAAAAGAAGAGTAAAGTTTGAGAGCACACACGTCCTTATTTAAAAACAGCACAGGGGCGAGTGAGGGGCTTAGTCGGTTAAGCATCCAACTTCGGCTCAGGTCACGATCTCACAGTTCGTGAGTTTGAGCCCCGCATCAGGCTCTGTGCTGACAGCTCAGAGTCTGGAGCCTGCTTCAGATCCTGTGTCTCCCTCTGTCTGCCCCTCCACCGCTTGCACTCTGTCTCTCACATTGTCTCAAAAATAAATAAACATTTAAAAAATTTTTTTAAATAAAATAAAAACTTAACACAAAATTACAGTAATCAAAGCAGTGTGATATTGCCATAAAGACAGACACATAGAACAATGGAATACAAAAGAGCTCAGAAATGAACCCTTGCATCTAAGGTCAAATTATCATTTTTTTTTTAAATTTTTTTTTTTTAACGTTTATTTATTTTTGAGACAGAGAGAGACAGAGCATGAACGGGGGAGGGGCAGAGAGAGAGGGAGACACAGAATCGGAAGCAGGCTCCAGGCTCTGAGCCATCAACCCAGAGCCCGACGTGGGCTCGAACTCACGGACCGCGAGATCGTGACCTGAGCTGAAGTCGGACGCTTAACCGACTGAGCCACCCAGGCGCCCCAAGGTCAAATTATCTTTTACAAAGGTACCAAGACTATTCAATGGCAGTCTTTTCAACAAATGGTGTTGAGAGAACTAAATATCCACATGCAAAATAAGGAAGCTGGCCCGTACCTAACACCAAATACAAAATCAACTCAAAATGGATCAAAGACTTAAACAGAAGAGCTAAAACCATAAAACTCTAGGAAGGAGACAGAAAACAAAATCTTCATGACGCTCGACTTCGAAATGATTGCTTGCATATCAACATTTAAGATTGGGCAACAAAAGAAAAAAAAGACAAATTTGACTTCATGAAAATTAGGGCATCGAAGGCAGAGTAAAAAGGCAATTCACAGAATGGAAGAAAATATTTTTAGATGACATAGCTGATAAGGAATTAATATCTAGAATCTACAATTTTAAATTTTTTTTTTTAACATTTATTTATTCTTGAGACAGAGAGAGACAGAGCATGAACAGGGGAGGGGCAGAGAGAGAGGGAGACACAGAATCTGAAACAGGCTCCAGGCTCTGAGCTGTCAGCACAGAGCCGGACGCGGGGCTCAAACTCACGGACCGTGAGATCATGACCTGAGCCGAAGTCGGACGCTTAACCGACCAAGCCACCCAGGCACCCCTAGAATCTACAATTTTAAAAAACTCCTAAAACTCAACAACAAAAAATTCAAACAACCCATTTAAACATGGGCAAAAGACTTGAATAAACATGTTTCCAAATAAGATACACAAATGGCCAACAAACACATGAAAAGATGCCCAATATCACTAATTATTATGGAAATATAAATCAAAACCACAATGAGTACCACCCATTAGAATGGCTACTATTTAAAAAAAACAACAACAACAGAAAACAACGAGTGTTGGTAAGGATGTGGAGAAATTGGAATCCTTGTGCACCGTTGATGGGGATGTAAAGTATACGGCCTTTGTGGAAAATAGTAGGAGATTTCCTCAAAAAATTAAAAGGAGAATTACCATATGATCCAGCAATTCTATGGGCCAATACCAAAAAGAATTAAAAGCGGGGTCTTGAATAGATATTTGTACACCCATCTTCATAACAGCTTTATTCATAATAGCTAAAATGTGGAAGCTACCCAAGGGTCTGACAACAGACGAAGGAATAAGCAAAATGTAGGATATGCATACAATGTAATATTATTCTGCTTTAAAAAGGAAGAAAGGGGGAGGGAGGAGTGGGGAGTTCTTGTTTAAGGATATAGAGTTTCAGTTTTATTGGATGAAAAGAGCTATGGAGATGAATGGTAGTGATCACTGCCCAACAGAATGAATATACGCAATACCACTGAACTGTATGCTTCAAGATTCTTAAGGTGGCAAATTTGTTATGTGTATTTTACCACAATAAAAAAGTTGAAAAAATACTAAAGGTAATGAACTACACATAGATAATATATTCTTTCATTTTTTCAATTTTTTCATGTTTATTTATTTTTGAGACAGAGACAGAGCACGAGTGGGGGAGGGGCAGAGAGAGAGGGAGACACAGAATCTGAAGCCGGCTCCGGGCTCTGAGCTGTCAGCACAGAGCCCAATGTGGGGCTCGAACTCAGGAACTGTGAGATCATGACCTGAGCCGAAGTCCTATGCTTAGCCGACCGAGCCACCCAGGCGCCCCGATACTACATTCCCATTGATAATGTTTCCATGGGGGTACAGTTAAAAAATTCTGATATTGCTGTACAAGTGTGCTGGAACCGAACAATTAGGTAAATGAATGGCAGCTACTGAGAGCCAGGTCTCTCCCTCTAGGAGTTAAGAATTCCCCACTGACAGAGATAAGCGCAGGGAGGAGGCTGAGATGTTTTATGTGCAACCCTATGGGAGTCAGAAACCTCAGTAAGACCCACGTTTAGCTTACTGTGCATATGCAAGGTTATATATGGAAATATTCCTAGATATGTATATCCATGGGTTAGCATATACACAATTTTTTTTTTTTTTTTTTTTTTTTTGCTGTGTTGGCTTAGAGGGCCTGAAGAAATGACCGTGCACACCTAACAATGTGCACACCTAGCGTTCAGATCTTGGTTTCTAATGCCATTCTTCACTACAAGAGACCAGGGCCCCTTGGAGAAATGACTAATTCTAGGACCGGAACAGGAAGTACACAAGATGAGCCCGGAGCATCCTGTAGTACCAGAAAGTAAGGAAGCACTAAAATAAAAACAAAAGCAAACAAACAAAAAAAACCCACGATGATGGGGGTACATCAAAAGGACACAGGACCCAACTGAAAGAGCTCTTGATGGCCAAAGCCGGACCAATTTAAGCAATGAAATAGATAAGGTATTTTAATAGGTTGTATTAGTAAAGTATGCAATAAGTATGTAGGAGTTCATACTGATAACAGTGAATGATTTAATAAATAAATAAATTGGGGTCGTAGGGGCACCTAGGTGGCTCCGTGGGTTAAGCATCCGACTCTGGCTCAGATCATGATCTCATGGTTGGTGAGGTCGAGCCCTGCATTGGGCTCTCTGCTGTCAGCATGGAGCCTGCTTCAGATCCTCTGTCCCTTCTCTCTCTGCGCCTCCCTTGCTCTCTCTCTCTCTCGCTCTCTCTCTCTCTCTCTGAAAAATAAATTATAAAAATAAAAATAAATTATAAAAATAGTAAATTGGGAGAAGAGAAAAATCTCCTGTGTAGGAGAATTCCATGTAGATACTTGGCCCTCAAGGAGGGAGCAGCATACCTCCCCACTCCTTAAGTATGAGCTATGAATAATGACTTCTTTCAAGAAGTACGGTTTGGAAAGGCGTTATTCTGCACTGGAGAAAAGTAACAAACACTACTGCATGCACACGATCTAGGTCAACATCAATAGTCATAAGCTGTGTTGACTGTATGTATCCTGGATATGATGTGAAAAAATGGTACTTTACTACTTCCCTAAAACCCAACATTCCAATCTTATGAGAAAAATATCAGACAAATTTCAACAGAGGGGCATCCGACAATATACCTGGTCAGAAACTCTCAAAACTGTCAAGGTCATCATAAACGGGGGAGAAGTCTGAGAAACTCACAGCCAAGAGGAGTCTAAGGAGACATGAGGACTCAATGTAATGTAGTATCCTGGATGGATCTGGAACAGAAAAAAGACATTAGGAAAATACTAAGGCAACCCGAAAGAATATAGAGACTTCCGTGTCAATGTTCGTTCACTAACTGTAACAAATGTACTACAGTAATATAAGATGTTGATAATAGAGGGAACTGGAAGTGAGGCATATATGAACTCTACTAGCTTCTCGGTTTTCTTGAAGAAGAAAACTGTTTCAAAAATTAAAGTCTACAGGCACCTGATTGGCTCGGTCTGTTAAGCGTCCGACTTCGGCTCAGGTCACGATCTCGCTGTCTGTGAGTTCGAGCCCCGCTTTGGGCTCTGTGCTGACAGCTCAGAGCCTGGAGCCTGCTTCGGATTCTTTGTCTCCTTCTCTCTCTCTATCTCTTTCCAGCTGGCACTCTGTGTCGCTCTCTCAAAGATAAAATAAACATTAAAAAAATGTTAATAATAGTTTACTTGTATTGTCTCATTTCATGCTCACAATAACCTCATCCGGAGGTGCTATTATTATTGCCGTTATATTTCTGTTTTATACATAAGGAAGCTGAGTCTCAGAGGGCTTAACTAATTTGTCAAGTCATACAGGTAATGGCAGAGCCAGGATATGAACTCACCCATTCTGATGACCAAGTTGAATATTTAGTTACTTTGTGCAGCGAGGAGCAGTATAGAAGGTTAGAAGATGTCTCCCCACAGCCAGGCGGTTTACACGGCAGCATAGGGATCTGAGCTGAAATAAGTAAGGAGGAAAGGAGATCATTTAAAGCAGAGAGACATCTGTGAGTAAAAGCAGGCTGATACGGCCAAGGCCTCCAGAGCGCTGAGTCTGGCCTCATCTTTGGCCTCCCGTATAATGCGCCTCTCCTCAACGCTGCTAGGTATCATCCAGTCTAGACCTGGGCGGCTTCTGCCACGAATATATCCAGCTGCTTTAGGAGTAAGGCCTACATGTTCCTATCACACAAACGCACCAACGTGGAAATATATGCCTCATACCAGCAAACCCACAAATACTTCCAAGAAATCAAGATTAAACACACACACACACACACACACACACACACACACACACCACAACTGGAATTGTTAACAGAGCTTTTGGCCCTGGCTGGGGCTTCCTGAGTAGGGTGTCTGCTAAGTAGGGAGACTCCCTCCCAGCCTGGGTGATTAGAGTCAGTCCTGCCCTTCTGTAAGTTTGTGTCCTCAATCCCCAGCCCCCCTAGAACTTGCCTCTTTCTCTACTGTGTTAGAGCCACCAAGTTTGCCCCTCTGCGCGGAGGGTGCCACTGGGACTCTGGCTCTTTTCAAAAGAAACAATTTGCTATATGGGTCCCCAAGATGTTGGAAAGATCATTGCTCTCACGTCACCCCGGTGGTCCCAAGACCCTCACCTGCAGGGACCTTCTCAAGCAGCAACCCTATAGGCCCGGCCTCCTCTGAGCTCCAGAATGGCCACAATGCTCGCTGGGAGCTCTCTTCCCGGGAGAGGAAGGACTGCTCTGGGTGAATTCTTTCTTAGATTATAGGCTTCTCTACTCAATACCCTGTAATCTTGATAGCCTTTGTACCCAGTGCGGTGTTTGCACGGGGAAGCCATTAGAAAGGGCCATTCAGGGCTGAAGGTCACTAAATACCACCACTCGAGTTCTAGTTAGCTGCCAGGCCAGGCACCTGGGGCTGAGAAGAGGCCATCCCTGCCCTCTAAATGAGAAGTCCAACATTGACGGCAAGTTGTGTTTTCCTTTGACAAATAATATTGTAAAAGGATGGAACAGGTGGTCTCTAAAGTCACGTTTATCGTTATCGTTCTCTGATTCTCTGATGGGTCTGAGTTCACTCACTGACCAATCATAGATTAAATATCTTCTATAAGTTGTATACGATGTTCGGCATTTAACTTGCATTAATTTATCCATGACATTCTACCAGATTTGAGTTAGAGGTGCAGCCTACAGCCACAAAACAGAACAAAGCTGACTGGCCTACAAGGACAAGGACCCACACTCTGCCTCTTTAAATGAATGCCTCCAATCAGCTGAGCTACCCAGGCAGAGACAGGACATTCTGGAACCACTTGGAATGCAGGCACAACTTGAAAACTCTTCATGGGACCCTGAATGTTTGGAAAAGGAAACCAAGCGATCAACTCCAGTTTGGTCCCTAAACCAAGACAATGCAGAAATAGGACCCAGGGGCTTGGGCTGGTTACATTTGCAAGGCTCCACGCCTCCTACTGACCCAGAGAAGGCCAACTCTCCCATCAGAGTAAAGTAGCAAAGTACAGACAATACAATCTCTCATCCCTGGCAAAGGACCCTGGCAGGGATGTGTTCTGCTTTCAACCCACTTGTGCTCCCTTTTAATTACAGTGCCTATCGAGAGCTCTCAGCTCCCACGTGCCAGGGTCCTTATAATACTGGACTGTTCTCCAGCTAGCTGGACAGCAACAGAGTAACAAACAAAACTGCTAACCTCAGCCCCTCAGGGGAGCGAGGGTTCCAGCTGACATGACCATCCCAGCAAGTGCTACCGACTTGCTATTTTCAAACCAGAGCCTGCTGCTGTGGGTCAAGAAGCAGGGCTCTCCGCTGCCCTCTTCTCCCCCCAAAAAGTAATTTGCCAGGACAGGGAAAGGTTGCCATAAAACATCCTGGAACTCTGGGAAAGAACAGTGGTTTCTGGCTTTTCAAATCTGTCTTCCTCTGCTATTAGTACCTGAAAGGGGAAACCAAGTGAGTTCTGATGGTGATATTGATCTACCTGGAAGATTTTAGCTCACGGATTTCCATGGCTCCTCAGAGAAATGCCTAAGGTCTAAATTGGATGGGAGCATATGAATCCTTAGATTTGGGAGTCTTTTGAATAGAAGGGAAAAGGGAAAATTGGAGACGCAAATGTCCTGGAGGTTTATAGTCCTCTTTGCTGAAATACACATATGCCAAGAGCTCTCATTTTTCCTTCAGAGCAAATGTCAACACTTGAAGCCCTCAGATCTACAAGAGCAGGAGAAACCCAAAGCCTCTGGCTCTAGGAGGCTTCTTGGGAAGGTCAGTACAGAAATAAACAATCTCTAAAGTAAGTAGCTACAAAGCTAGTCTTCAAAACCACTCTCTGTTAGTGCCAGATTGTTATTTAAAATCCTCCTTCAAGTCTTTAAATGCGGCAGCCAAAGTAATGTTGCCAGTATGAGTGTTTTGTGGAGATGGTTTCTTTGTACTGATACGGCCACACACTGGGAGCCGAGCCTGCAGAATCTGAATTTCAGAGAAGAGCTCTGCCCTGGAACGGAGTCGGGGGACTCAGTTCTGCTCCAGACCATTCTTCTCTTCCACTCTGCAGCGAACACTGCTCAGGTCGGTTTCAACTCCAGCCCGGGTATCTGCTGAGCTTTTCATGTAAGCCAAGGGAAACGAAATCCCTGCGCTCTGCTTTTCTGAACTTTTAAGGAACCAATATAAATAGTGAGCGCCTACCCCGTTCAGGCATTAATTCCTGTTCCTTGTACTCCAGATCGCACCAAAGTAGCCTGCTATTAGTGTTTGGAATGTATAAGGTAATTTTATATTCTTTAATTGTCTTCATATAAATTATTTTAGAGCCCCCCTTCCAGTATCTGTAAAGAAGCTGGGACAGATATAACTGACATCATCAACATAACATGTTGTAACTATCATCATTATTATTATTATTATTGCTATTGCTATTTAACAGAGGGGGAACCTGAGGTTCAGCGGAGCTGGAACTCGGCTAGGATTACATAGTAAGTCAGGTTTGAGGCCAAGACGGAAGCTGAGTCCTGACTCAGTCTAGCAAGTAAGGAAATACAGAAAACCAAGCCTGTGTCTTTGTGGAAAACAGTTTATAACAGAGTGGCCCAGAGGCTTTTCCAGAAGGTCTGCTTTAATTCCCAAGAGTGGGTTCTAAGCTGATGACCACCTGTTGGGATACCGTGGAGGAGGTTTCTGCAACAGACAGAAGACGGGATAACTTGAACATTTAAGGGTCTTCCAACTCTAGGATTCTGTAACACCCTGTAAGCTGACATAGTGCCCGGTTCACAAAATAAAAGAGTGAGCACTCCACGTTATCATGCAGACAGCCGGTTGTTTGATCAATGGCTCTGAACTTGTAGTTACAGATACTTGGGGTTTGCATCACGATTTCAAACTAACTGAGAATCCCACTGTGAACCAAATAGTCTGCACACCGAGGAGATAATGTTTCTTGAACAGGGAGATGTCCTTGTAATTACCAACAGAAATTTACCAAAAGTTTCAGAGTGAAAAACAAACAGCACATGATCATCTGAAAACATATGTAGGAAAGGCATTTGACAAAATTCAACACTTTTTTACAACAAAAACACTGTACAACAAGGAATACAATGGCATTTCTTCAACCTAATAAAGTGCATGTACAAAAAACCACACGGCTAAGGCCATACTTACTTGTGAAAGACTGAATGCTTTTCCCCTAAGATCAGGAATAAGACAAGAATATTGGTTCTCACCACTTCTATTCAACATTGCACCGTGGGTTCCATACAGGGCAATCAGGTAAGAAAAAGAAATAAAAGTCATCCAGACTGGAAAAGAAGTACAACTATCTATATTTGCAGATGCTCTTATCTTATATATTAAAAACTCTAAAGAATCCACTAAAAACTATTAGAGCTAATAAACAAGTTTAACAAAGTTGCAGGATACAAGATCAGTGAACAAAAATCAATTGTGTTTCTAGATACTTGAGATGAATAATCTGAGAATAAAAATCTAAAAACAATTCCATTTACATTCCGTAAAAAAGAATGAAATGCCTAGAAATCAATTTAATAAAACAAGTGTAAAACTATAAAACATTGTTGAAAGGGGGCGCCTGGGTGGCTCAGTTGGTTGGGCGGCCGACTTCGGCTCAGGTCATGATCTCGCGGTCTGTGAGTTCGAGCCCCGCGTCGGGCTCTGTGCTGACAGCTTGGAGCCTGGAGCCTGTTTCAGATTCTGTGTCTCCCTCTCTCTGACCCTCCCCCGTTCATGCTCTGTCTCTCTCTGTCTCAAAAATAAATAAACGTTAAAAAAAAAATTTAAAACATTGTTGAAAGTGATGAAAGGAGTTCTAAATAAATGGAAAAATATCCCGTGTTCATGCATCAGAAGACTTAACATTGTTAAGATGGCCATACTTTCCAAATTAATTTGCAGATTTAATGCAATCCCTACCAGAACCTGGCTGACTTCTTTGTTGAAGTTGACAGGCTGATTCCAAAATTTATACAGAATTGCAAGAGATCATCTACAGCCAAAACAATCTTGAAAAAAAGAACAAAATAGAAAAAGACTCACACTTCCTAATTTAAAAACTCACTACAAAGCAACAGTAACTAAGACCGTACGGTACTAACATGAAAATAGACATATAGACTAATAGAACAAAACTGAGAGTCCAGAAATAAGCCCATACATCTCTGTTCAACTGATTTTCAACAAGAGTGCCAAGGCCATTCAATGGGAAAAGAATAGTCTTTTCAACAATTGGTGCTGGGACAACTGAATAGCCACATGCAGAAGAACAAAATCAGACCCTTACTTAACACCATAAACAAAAATGATTCAAATTGGAGTAAAATTCTAAATGTAAGAACTAAAGCTATAAAACTCTAAGAAGAAAATACAGGGGTAAATCTTCATGACCTTGAATTTGGCATGGGATTCTCAGATAGAACACGGAAAGCATGAGAAACAAAGAAATAAGTAAACACATTGGACCTCATCACAAATAAAAGCTGTTGTTCTTCAAAGGACACCATCAAGAAAGTGAAAAGACAACCCACAACATGGGAGAAAATACTTGCAAATCCTATATATAAACGATTTTCATCTATACTACTAAAACACCCTTACAACTCATTAATAAAAAAACCCATTGTAAAAAATAGACAATCTGAATAGACATTTCTCCAAGATAGAGATACAAATGGCCAAGAAGCATATAAAGAAATGGGCCTGACATCTTTAGGCCTCAGGGAAATACAAATCAAAGCCACAATGCGATACCTCTTCACATCCCCTAGAATGGCCAAAATTAAAAGGTCAGATCATAATAAGCGTTGGCAAAAACGTGGAGAAATCAGAACACCGCTGATGGAAAATAACAGGTGCAGACACTTTCGAAAGCAGTCTGACAGTTCGTCAAATGATTAAACACAGAGTTGCCATGTAACCCAACAATTCTTCGCCTAGGCATGTACCCAAGAAAAATAAAAATATGTGTCCACACAAAAGCTTGTACATGAATATTTAGATCAGCATTGTTAATAATAGCCAAAAGATGGAGACAATCCAAATATTCATCAGTTGATGAATGCATACACAAAATGTGGATGTCCATCAACATAATTCCATCATAAAAATGGAATGAAGTTCTGATACACGCTACAACATGGATGAGCCTTATAAAAACATTATGCTAATTGAAAGAAACCAGTCTATTGGTTATTATTATATTAAAAGATACATTGGCTTCCACTATATGTAAAAGACCTAGTATATTATCCCATCCATGTGAAATGATGAGAATAGGGCAATCTATAGAGACAGAAAATAGGTTCGTTGTTGCATAAGCCTGGGGGAAGAGAATAAAAAAATGGGAGGGTGATAGCCAAAATGTATGGGGTTTCTTTTGGAGATGGTGAAAATATCCTAAAGTTGACCATGGTGATAGTTGCACATATCTGTGAATATAGTAAAAAACATTGAATTTGTATACTTTAAATCGGTGGATTGTATAGTATAGTATGTAAATTATATCTTCATAAAGCTGTGTAAAAAAGAAGAAACAAGAGTGGTCTTTGTGTTAGGGCTTTTCTGAACTGATAGATTCTAAAGTATACCTACCATTGTACAAGGATCCATGAGATTTTTCAATGTTAGAAGGATTTTTTTTCATATAAGTCATACAATAAAAAATGGCAAATTGAATTTTATCAAATTCAAAATATCTGCACATCAAAAAACCCTATTGAGAAAATAAAAAGGCAAGCTATTGACTGGGAGACAATATTTGCCATACACGTATCCGGCAAAGGACTTCCATACAAAAAAATATAAAGAACTCTTAGAACTCAATACAAGACAACAAACAACCCAATGGAAAAAAAATGGACAAAAATGTGAATAGACAGTTCACAGAAAATCTATGCTAATGGACAAATTACTCAGGGAAAGATGTACATTACTAGTCATAGAAAAATGTGAAGTAAGACCACAATAAGATACGACCACATACCCACTGGTGCTTTTGCGAGGGCGAGACACAACCAGAACCCGCACATTGCTGGTGAGAATAGAAAACGGTACAACCGCTTTGGAAAAGTTGGCAGTTTCTTAAAGTCAAATATACACTTAGCAGACGATGCAGCAATTTCACAGTTAGGCATTGACTCAAGACATGAAGACATATGTTCACACAAAGACGTATACATGAAAACTCATAGCAGCTTTATTCATAACAGGGAAAAACAAAAGGAAGAGAAGTCTAATCTATTAAGTGCCAAAAGTCAGGTCATTTCTTGTCTGAATCTGGGGGTGGGGGTGGGGCTGACTGAGAAGGGAACTTTACAGGGTGATGGAAATATTCTGTTTTTTCATTGTGGCAGTAGTTACGTAAGTTTACTAACTGCCAGTACTTATTGAACCATACCTTTAAATTTTTTTATGTTTATTTATTTTTGAGAGAGACAGAGAGAGAGAGAGAGACAGAGTGCAAGCAGGGGAGGGACAGAGAGAGGGAGACCAGAATCTGAAGCGGGCTCCAGGCTCTGAGCTATCCTATCAGCTCAGAGCCCGATGCGGGGCTCGAACTCACGAGCTGCGAGATCATGAGCTGAGCCGAAGTCGGACGCTCAACTGACCGGGCCATCCACGAGCCCCAAACTGTACCTTTAAAATGGGTACATTTAGAGGGAGGGAGAGAAGAACATGTGGAGCACAGGGGAGTTTAAGGCAGTGAAACAATGCTGTGTGATAGTATCACGGAGGACACATGGTGTCACATGTTTGCCCAGACCCACAGAAGGCACAACACCAAGAGTGAACCCTAATATAAACTGTGGACTTTGTGTCAGTGTAGGGTCATTAGTTGTAACAAATGTGCCCGTCTGGTGGGGGATGCTGAGAGTGGGGGAGGTTGTGCATGGGGGGAGGGGCAGGGGTAATTGAGCAATCTCTGTACTTTCTACACAGTTTTGTTGTAAACTTAAAACTGCTCTAAAGATTTGTTTAATGTGTACATTTGATGGTATATTAAATATATCTCAATACAGTTGACTTTTAAAGTGTCTTTCTTACTCAAGAATGTTGGCTTTCCATGGATTGGAAGAACAAATATTGTTAAAATGTCTACACTACCCAAAACAATCTACACATGTAATGAAAACCCTATCAAAAATACCATTAGCGTTTTTCACAGAGCTAGAACAAAGGATCCTAAAATCTGTATAGAACCACAAAAGACCCTAAAGAGTTAAAGCAGTCCTGAAAAAGAAAAACAAAACCTCGCGCATCACAATTCCAGATTTCAAGCTGTATTACAAAGCTGTAATCGTCAAAACAGTATGGTATGGGCACAAAAATAGACACATAGATCGATGGAACAGAATAGAAAACCCAGAAATGGACCCACAACTATATGGTCAACTAATCTGCAACAGAGCAGGAGAGAATATCCAATGGAAAAAAGACAGTCTCTTCAACAAGTGGTGTTGGGAAAACTGGACAGCAACATGCAAAATTCTCTTATACACAAAAATATCTTACATCATACACAAAGATAAATTCAAAATGTGAGACAGAAAACCATCAAAATCCTAGGAAAAAACACAAGCAGTAACCTCTTTGACACTGGCTGTAGCAACCTCTTACTACACATGTCTCCTGAGGCAAGGGAAACAAAAGCAAAAATGAACTATTGGGACTTCATCAAGATAAAAAGCTTCTTCACAATGAGGCAAACAACTGACAGAACTAAAATGCAACCTTTAGAATGGGAGAAGATATTTGCAAATGACATATCTGATAAAGGGTTAGTATCCAAAATCTATAAAGAGCTTCTCGAACTCAACACCCAAAAAACAAATCACCCAGTTAAAAAATGGGCAGAAGACATGAATAGACATTCTCCAGAGAAGACATCCAGATAGTTAACGGACACATGAAAAGATGTCCAACATCACTCATCATCAGGGAAATGCAAATCAAAGCTATGATGAGATAGGACCTCACACCTGTCAGGATGGCTAACATGAACAACGCAGGAAGCGACAGACAGTTGGCCAGGACACAGAGAAAGGGGAACCCTTGTGCACTGTTGGTGGGAATGCAAATTGGCATAGCCACTCTGGGAAACAGTATGGAGGTTCCTCAAAGAGTTCCTCCCAATAACACCATCCCTTTGCAGGCTACCAAGAGCAAGGATTGCTTATGTAGGCACTTTTGTAACAAAAAAGCGGCAACATTTAGTGAAAGAAAAAAATAAAACCAGGCAAACCAGTAATGACATTTATCTGCCAAAGGCTTGGCTATTAGAAAGTGTAGGTGTTCCTTGGAGTTCTTTCGCCTTTGTGAGAAATGGCGGTCAGGTTTTGAGTTCAGTTCCATGGACAAAACATTCTTCTTACCCCTGACTGCAAAGTCAGCCCAATGGGCGCTCAGCTGGCTGGGACTGGGAAGGGACAAGGGCCACAGAATTGGTCGATTGTTCCATCACTTTCCTTTTCTCTTAGACCACCGTTCTTTCGACGATTAGAGCACTTCGGAAACATGATCAGCCACAAATCGTCTTAATACAGGTCTTCTGTGTCAGCAACTACCACCAGAAGAGACTCCATTTTTCCCGTCCCCTCTCCTGTCCCCACGGGCAGGTAGCAAGAGCAGGGATTTGCCTTCTTCCCCATTCCACCTTGTCCCATGTCCCTAGGGCCCAAGCTGCCCCAAGAGGCTGCAAGGGTCAGAAGCAAATTACGTCATGCCGCTATCTGATTCTTCACCTCCACAATATGTTTACTTAAGGGAAACATGTTAAATGAGCTTCCAGAGAAGCTTAAAGGGGAAAAATAATCAAAACACACAGCCTGAGAGGACGATTCACTTTACCTCTGATGTATTCAGGTGGTTACAAGTTCATTACCTACATCGGAGTCTGAGATCTTTTTTTCCTTTGGTTTCTGATGGTGCCTTTCTCACTTCAGTGGCCACCTCTCCACATCAGGCCTGAGGGCACTGATTCAGTTTTTCATTCCCGGAGGAGCATGTCTGTAAATTTACCTAGTTTTACAGTCCGAGAAGTGCTACCTGCTCCAGCCAACAAAGTTAAAACCAAAAACCTCCACCCACGAGTTTTCCTTGTAAGCAAATGACACGTTTCCACCCCACCCCCCTGCCCCAGGCTCAGAACGTCTTGCGTCCTGTGAAGCCGCAGGAGGAAGAATTCAGTGAGGGGAGTAGATCGTTTCCATTGGCAAAAGAGGAAAAATGACAAAAGGTCAAACATCCTTGTGTCTACTCTGATGAAAAGGTGACTTCACTGCTGTTTACCTAATAAAATCTCTCTCCAGGTGAACATACTGGGATGGAGTGTCTTATTTGCACGCCAGCCCCCGGGCACTGAAAGCAGAAGCCACTGTACATATAAGCCCCTTTTCAAAGACACACAGGAAAGGAAGGCTTTCGGTAGAACGAAGCCAAGTCCAAGTGGAGAGATTACATTGAATAGTAGGTTGTTGGCTAACCCGTGAGTTTGAACCCATAAACTGCACAGAAAATGCTCTTGCTATTTCGTTAGGGATACACCTCTCCCCGAGAGCTTCATTTCCGATAAGACAGGAGAATGGGATGGTCTGTGGCCCTTGGAAACCCCACCAGACGGGCCAATCATCTGAAGAAAGCCTCACCGCCCTCCTGTTAACGGCAAGCTGGGCTCCGTAGGAGGCATGAGACACGCCAATGAAAGATCACTGCGCATAAATCATTACCATCTCCTTGACTTTCTTCCAACACGCTGAAGCGCAGGTGTTCAAGAAGGCCATGCTCGAAACGCTGTATGAACTTGCTCATTTAAGAGGCTTCCTGTGGCAGGCTTTTTGGCTAAAGTCCTGTGGGGATCAAAATCAGGTCAGGCTTAATGGCTCCCTCCAGTTCACCCTCAGTTGGGACACTCTCTGGGGTGCATCTTATTTAAAGAGAGTCAGCGGGGTAAAGCGGAAGTTGCCTTGGCCCAGAGTCAAGAGACCTAGCCCACCGGATTCAGTCTCCCACTGTGTGTCCTGCCCATGTCACCTGGGTTTTGGAGGGTAGTTGACAAATGGGGTGAAAATATCTCTGTCTCTGTCTCTCTCTCTCTCTCAAAAAGAAATTAAGAAAACATTACAACAAATGTTAAAATGCTTACAATAAAAAAGAATTTGTGCAAACCTAAGACAATGCAGAATCAAAATGGTCAGGGGGGCCAATTTAACCTTGGGCTCCCTTCTCTTATTTTGGGTATCTTTAACCTCTAAAGAACTCCCCAAATTGGCCTTCCTGATATAGGTGCTCTCAGCCTTTGTCTCCTAATGCCACTGTTTTTATTAAGCATCGCCTGTCCCCAGGGCTCTGGGTGACGCTCACTTGCTCAGCAATTACTAGTGAGAGAAAGGTTTAGTGTGAAATGTCTCCAAGATGCCCTGAAGATTTCACCTCCACAACTGGAGGGCAGGGTGGGGATCTCAAGGCAGGGAACTCCCACTAGGCCAAAGCTTTGGGGAGATATTTGGGGACACTCAACCTTCAAGGCCCTTCAGAATCGTATTACATAATGGACTGCCTAAGCTGCTCAAACCAAAAGTTATCCTGGAGAGGGAAAATGGTAACCAGTGTCTCTCAAGGGCACACTGGGCCCAGGTGCTGTGGTAGGTACTTTCACGTAAATCTACTTCATTTAATCAGGTGCCCGACGGCTTTCATTTCGTTAGAGGGAGAAGCTGGTTGTTAAAGCTGAGAAAGCCTTTGGAAAATACAGAACCACCCCCCAACTTATATTACAGGTGGCGTGGTTGGGGGCCTCAGTGACTGGGGCGGCGGGGGGACTCCCCAAGTCACCCCATTGGCTGTGGCAGAACTGAGTGGAAGCTGGGCGCCAGGCACACGAAGACTAACCCTTTCCCGTGCTGGCATCCTGTCCCAAGCCAAGTCCAAGCAAGACTCTGTGCTGTTGATTTCTGAAGAGCAGTTCTACCGCTGCCCCCTTCAAAAGCACCGGGAAGATGGCTCGATGATGAATTTTATCAAACATCCTTGTTCATCAAAAGCCCACGCCTACCCACCACGGCATGGGGATTCTCAAAAGCGGTTCCCAACATAAAACGATTCATCCCACACTGAAGAGTGCTATTCTGGAGGTGGGAAGTTCACACATGAATCAGGGTGGCAGATATTAATGCTGTGTATGTTCAGTGAAAGGGTCACATGGGGTTTGAACTGCTTTTTTCACTCTGCTGCGTGAGCTCAAGGTTTCTATCCACATTTCTCATGAAGCTCCTGGGGCAGAAACAAGGTCACATGATTGGCCGTGATTCATACCGATGGACAGATCCAGACTCGTCAGTGCTTTCTCCATTCCATTCCAGTTTCCTGTCTGTGTACCGAACTGACCTCTTTTGAGAACCATCTTTAAAAATGGTGATTATTCATAAGTGCCCAAACTTGGAAGCAACCAGGGTGTCCTTCGACAGGTGAATGAATAAACTGGTGCGTCCAGACAATGGGGTATTATTCAGCACTTAAAACAAATGAGCTCTCAAGCCACGAAAAGACACAGAGAAACCTTAAACGCATACTTTTTTTTTTTTTTTTTTTAAGTAGGCTTCACGCCCAACGTGGAGTCCAACACGGAGCCCAACACGGAGTCTCAACTCACGACCGTGAGATCAAGATCTGAGCTGAGATCAAGAATCTGATGCTCGAGTCTGACGCTCAACTGACCGAGCCACCAAGCCACCCTTTAAATGCATATTTCTAAACGAAAGAAGCCAGTCTGAAGAAGCTACCAAGAGTCCCAGTGTGTGGGGATTTTTCTCCACAGGATCCAAGCAATTCTCTAATACCAGCGGGGTGTTTCACAATTCAGCTCAATTCTGACACTACTATCTGGCTGAAGATAGCATCAGATTCCACAGATGGAGGGCTCAGTCCCACAAGATGGCCCTCTGTTTCACATGCCAGGTTGTTACCTGTACTTCTGGCAGGCTACACATCGGACATGGAGGTTTCCACCTTCCTTCGGGTTGATTCATTTGTTAGAGCAGCTCACACGACTCAGGAAACCAGTTTATTGACTAGATTACCTATTTATTACAAAGGATAGTATTAAAAGACACAAATCAACAGCCAGAGGAAGAGATACGCAGGGTGAGTTTCTGAACAAAGGAGCTTCTGTCCCCGTGGAGCTCGGAACCGGCCACAGTGGCATGTGGAATTGTTCTGGATCGCCAACCTGGAAGCTCTTGGAATCCCTGCCTTTGGGGTTTTTATGGAGGCTTTATTACACAGGCCCGATTGATTGAATCTATGGCCATTGGTGATTAATTCACCTTCCAGCCCCTCTCTCCTCCCCGGAAGTCAAGGGAGTGAAACTAAAAGTTCCAGCCCTCCATTCAAGGTTGGTTGCCTGGGAACCGGACCCCTCCATTAGGTACTTTTCCAAAAGTTGCCTCATTAACATCACAAAAGGCACCTTTACTGCTCTCAACGCTTAGAAAATTCCAAGGATTTTAGGAGCTCTGTGACAGAAATGGGGCAAAGACCCAATATATATTTCTGATTATAAATCAGTCTCACCACTACATACTGTATGCTTCCAACAATATGACATCTCAGAAAAGACAAAACTTTGGAGGCAGTAAAAAGATCAGTGGTTGCCAGCGTTGAGGGGGGGAGGGAGGCATAAATAAGTAGAACACACAGGATTTTTAGATCAGTGAAAAACTACTCTGCATGATACTATACCGGCGGATGCATGTCATTAGCCATTTGTCCAAACCTATAGAACACACAGCACCGAGAATAAAACCCTAATGTAAACTGGACTTGGAGTGACCGCAATGTGTCAGGGTAGGTTCATCAGTCGTAACCAATGTGCCCCTCTGGTGGGGGTGTGGATAGTCAGGAAGGCAACGACTTGTGTGGGAGGTGGGGTGGTATATTGGAAATTGCTCAATTTCGCTGTGGATCTAAAACTGCTACAAAAAAAAAAAAAAGTCTATTTTTTTTAAATGGTGAGAAGGGAAATTTTGTATAGGTAGCCTGGATTGCCTCCTCCAACCCCATACTCCTCTCTCCGCCTTTTTGTGCCCCCCATATCCAATTCTCGCAGCTGCCCAGGGCCTAAGATCATGCTTTTTGTTTCCCTGTCAGTGATTTGCTTTTGTTTCCCTGTAAATGAATAACATTATGGCATCAGGACTTAATACGTAAGTCTGCACATTTTTAAAGCACTTTAGGAAAAGTTTTTAAAAACAGCAGCTTGACGAAGGCATGCTAGGCCAAAAGAATGAATATTCAACGTGGAATTTCAGGCATTGATGGAGGAGATACTCAGAGGACAAAAGTAAGGATGAGCTTTCCCTGAGTCCTGTAAGTCACTCTTGGTGCTTATCGCGGAGATAAATTGATAGCCTCCCAGACTGCTGCTGTTCAGCTCAAATTCAAACTCTGTTTATTGAACGCCTACTGTGTGCTAGACACAGTAATGGCACTTTGCAATATCCTACTTAGCTTAATTAGCAATAGGCATTCTAATTGAAATTTTACATTCATAAAGGTCAAGTAACTTGCCCAAAGTCACCTACCAAACAGAAAAAAAAAAAAGAGAAACTGATGAGTCATGTAGTCAAGACCAGTGTTTGAAGGTCTTTACTGTTTCCACTATTCTCTCTCCACTCCAAGGAGCTCTTGATTCCAAGGACAGAATATAAATCTGTGCTGAGATGTTTGTTGTAACGACCATTGTCCAGGCTAAGTTGTAGGTGAGTGCCCTTAATACCGAAGAAAATCAGTGTTTTTAATACTGAAAATTCTGAGTTGATATTAATGCTTCAACTAAAAGGAAATTAACTCATTTCCCATATCTGCAGGTCAAATAGAGCTCTATACATAGCCCCTACACTCAGAACAGTCTTCTCTCTAAGTCTCAAGGGTAAGAACCCTGACAGAACTCACTTTTGACAAATCAACACATGTTTATCAGGCAACTAATATGTAGGTACTGGGAGGGATGGAACAAACCTAAGACTCAGTCCGTGTTGGCAGCTTGGCTAAGGACTGACACCTACACGCAAAGTGGTAACTAGAAGGAAAGGTGGCACATAGTAGGCACTAGCATTTTGGGGGAGGGTGTGAAAATAAACACCATAAGGGTCCAAAAGCAACACCAATCTCTTGAAGCTGGAGCATTTCGGAAAGTCTTCGGGGAGACATTCTAGGGCTGGATTATAAGCCGATAAAAGGAGAGAAGAACTAAAAATAAGTCTGTTGGGAGGCTAGGCAATGATCTCTGCTGGACACAGTGAAGGCAGGAGCAGGGGAGGGGATAAAAGAAGGAAGGCAGAACGCCAGGGAAAAAGCACCGAACAAAAGTGGCTTGTTGGTTGTGAGCAACAGGGCCAAAGGCTCTAGACTAAAAAGTAGCACCGGGGTTTCTCCCGAAATAAAGTTGGGAAGATTTGGAAGTTTGATTTGGGAGACAGAGCCCCCCCTTATCCACAGTGCTGGTGCCCTGGCTTTAGTTGTCTGTGGTCAACCGTGGTCTGGAGGCAGATGACCCTCCCTGTCGCATATCATCAGAAGGCCAATAATAGCTTAACGCTACGTCACCGTGTCTGTGTCATCCCTACTTCATCTCATCAGGGAGGCATTTTATCATCTCACATCATCACAAGAAGAAGGGTGAGTCCAGTCAAGAAGATATTTTTGAGAAAGAGAGACAGAGCCCACATTCACGTAACTTTTATTAGAGTATATTGTTCTATTTTATTATTAATCGTTGTTAATCTCTTACTGCACTTAATGTATAAATTAAACTTTATTCTAGGTATGTACGTATAGGAAAAAGCCTAGTATCCATGGTTTCAGGAATCCACTGGGGGTTTTGGAATGCATCCCCCACAGAGAGGCAGGACTACTGTGTAATGAGCTGGACGTGGTATCAGAACGTCCTAGATGTCTAGTGGGCAGTTAGGGATTCTAGTTCTCTGTAGGAAGACTGGAGCCAGAGGTAGAGTCTCGGGGTCCTGTACCTAGACACATGGGAATAGAGAAGCCTGCAGAGGAAAGAAATACTCTTAACCAACATTTATAAGATACATTCGATGTTCTAAGCATGTGCTTAACGCTTGGGAAGACTCATTCACTTGTCCCAGCGCCCTTACACAGACAGAGTACCCTCGTACTGTTATTACTCATATTTTTGTAGAGTGAGAAACTCACTCAGAGAGTTCTTCCATTTTTTCCATATTGCTCCGCAGATGGGCAAATGGCGAAGTCGGCCTCAGAACTCCAAACTCATAGTCTTTCAACGCAAGCAAGCTGGCTGACTGGTGACTACCAAGGAAGTAACAGAGGTGAAGTGGGCTTGTTTGCCCCAGCACAAGGCGTGGGAGACTGGCAAGGGCAGACGAGACGGAAAGGGTGCGGAGAGGCAGAGCCCTCCAACACCTGGCGAGGGCCTCCTCCCAAGCTGAGCACCAGCACACCTTCTTTTGCTAAGAACGCACGTCCAAGAAAGAGGGTTGGACCCACTGAAGGAAGGTCCTCTTGATCCTCTCCATTTATCCTCTCAGCCACTTCCTCAGCGAACTTACTTAACTTCCCCAGTCCAGCCCAGTGCTCTTTTGAAACAGTCAACCTCCTCCCCCCAAATACAGAGGTACTTCCCTCCCACTCCCTCAGACTGGTTCTGCTGATGAACTGGGCTCATGGTTTCTGTTCTAAACCTTGTTCTTCTTCTGTGAGTAAACTGAGGCAGGAAAGCATGACCTAGAAGACAACAAGCTTAGGTATCTTAAACAAAACCCAAGCCAAGCTTAGCAAAATTATGAGGTGGGGAAAATGTGCTTTTCTTCATCTCCCCGTCATGGCTTTTCTCCCAAATTCCCTCAGGTTCATGCTTTTGATCCAATTGTTGGGGGGGGGGGGGGTCGGGTGCTTTTTCAGCGTCATATGCCCAGTTGTTCCCTCATAATCCTTCCAGCAAAACTCTCCCTCGTGAAAAGATAATGAATAAAGATAATAAAAGATCATGAAATGATAAACTCATTTACTATCATATATAAAAGACTGATAATGGCTTTATGTGTTATCTCTACCAGGTTTTTAACTCAACACAAAGCCATTTGATTTGTGCCCTAATTATAAACATCTGAAAGTCAAGTCAGAAAGGAATATTAAAGAAGGAAAATGAGGCAACTTTCAAATTACAGGGCTCCTGAACAGTTTCTACTTATTAGGACCATCACAGCAATGGAAAAAAATACACTGAAATTTAATAACCTAATCATCCATCACATTAGTCAACACAAAGTTTTCCCATGTGGGCAATTTATATCCACTGACAAATATTCAGCAGAGAACTGACTCAGCAAAGCAGTGCTTTGAGAATACACTGGCAAAAGACACTGACTCTGACTTCGACTAACTTACTAGTTAGTAAGATAAGACTGATGTGAAAAGCAATTAGCACCCAATATATATGCTGGAGATGTTAAGTATAATAGACGTTCAAGTGAGAAAGAAACTTCTAGAGTCTACAGTGGGCCTTCACCTGGCAGTTAAACCTCACTCACCTGGCCCTTCTCACTGGACCTTCCTACCTTCACAGATCCTCCCTCTGAACATAAATAAAAGGGCTTGATAAAATATTTTAAAACCTAACCCTGAAACGAATAAAACATTGTATGTGAATTATACTTCAATTAAAAATAAACAAATGGGGCGCCTGGATGGCTCAGTCGGTTAAGCATCTGACTTGAGCTCAGGTCATGATCTCTTGGTCGGTCTGTGAGTTCGAGCCCTGAGGTGGGGTCCGTGCTGACAGTTCAGAGCCTGGAGCCTGCTTCAGATTCTGTCTCCCTCTCTCTCTGCCCCTCCCCCACTTGCTCTCTCAAAACTTAACATAAAATAAAATTTAAGAAATATTTTAAAATATTTTCCTGTAAATCTCTAGTGTATCATGTTAAGTGAAAGAAGCCAGACTCACAAGGCTGCATCTTATCTGATTCCATTTATATGACATTCTGGAAATAGCAAAACTACAGGGACAGTAAAAAGTTCACCAGGGGAGGGGTTGACTACAAAGGGGCAACATGAGGGAATTCTGGAGGGTGCTAGAACTCTTCTTTAGACTCACTGCGGTAGATTCTCAATTTATCTATTTGTCAAAACCCAGAACCGCACGCCAATAAGAGGTAGATTTTACTACACATAAATTATACCTCAATTGAAAATAAAAACTAAGCCTAAAAATCCCTTTTTCCTAAGTGTATGGATGAATTGTCAGATGAGTAAGGATGGTCAGGTACCAAAAGCTAAATGAGAGTGGGGATCTGGGGAGGTAAGAGACAAGCGGAACCTGGACTCTGCCATTTTCTGATCCTGGTTTAGTTGACTTTTGGTTGATGTGGCCCTGAGGCTGACGGAAGGCAGAAAAGAAAGCCCAATTTGGAAACTCTAAAAGCATAATTCTTGTATAAAATAGGACCCTGATGGGTTTCACCTTCACTTAAGGGTGAATTAGAAATAAACCTGCTTTCAGGGGCACCTGGGTGGCTAGTCAGTTAAGTGCCTGACTTCGGCTCAGGCCGGGGTCTCATGGTTTGTGGGTTTGAGCCCCACGTAGGGCTCTGTGCTGACGGCTCAGAGCCTAGAGCCTGCTTTGGATCCTGTGTCTCCCTCTCTTTGTCCCTTCCCTGCTCGCTCTCTCTCTCTGTCTCTCTCAAAAACAAACATTTTAAAAATTAAAAAAAAAAAAAAAAAGAAAAGAAAGATACCTGCTTTTCCCAGTGCTCCCACAGGGAACTGCTTGAAAAGTTGTTTGTCTCAAAACTTGATGCTCAGTGGAGAAGAAAAAGAAAATTCCCCTTGGGAATTAATAGCCTCAGGAAAGTGTTTGTTTGTTTGCTTGCTTGTTTGTTTTGCAGCCAGAAAGCACACTCTTGGGACAGACCAATATATCTCAAGCCAAACGTTTCTTTAGAATGTTTTTGACCTGGTAGAATCTTCCAAATGCTTGGACGAAACAAATTTGAATTTCCTCCTTTAAGGAATTTACCTTCAGCCCAATCTTCACAGAATTCCCTAAGCTAAACTTCCAGGGGGTATGACTCAGACAAAAAAAAAAAAAGAAAATCTCAAAATACACGAGAAAACAAGGCACCATGAGCGAGACCAAGCACAAACAAGGCACAGCTAAATCAGACCCAAAAGCTTTAACCACTTTTGATAAAGAACCAAATACAACTTTGAGGAATGAAAACATTTAAAGGTTTAAAATGAAAATTTAATGAAGAAACTTGTAGCATATCAAAAGCCACTGGAGAAAGATTTGGTGAACTTAGATCTTAAAAATTCTCCAAATGCATCACAAACGGATAAAGGGACATGACGTACAAAGGAGAGATTAAGAGACATGGAAGACGAGGTGTGAAGATTTAACACATGTGTAATCAGAGTTCCAAAAGAAGAGGAGACAGTATCTGAAGGGATAAATTCGCAGAATTTTTCAGAACTTATAAAAAGACAGTAGCCCGGAATCTTCAGGAAGAAAAAAAGAAAAATGCATAAAAAACCAAAAAGAAATCTACGCCCCCCCACCCCCCGGTGCATCACAAGGAAATTGCAGAATACGAAAGACAAGATCATTACAACTCCAGAAAGAAAATAACATTTAATTTTAAAAAACTAAAAGAAAATAGAAAGCAGATTGCTATGTTCTGAATGTTTCCGTCCCCCTAGACTCCTGTGTTGAAACCTATTGCCCAGTGTGATGGTGGGAGGTGAGGTCTTAAAAGTGATTAGGTAATAAGGACAGAACCCTTATGAATGGGATTAGAGGCCCTTGTTAAAGACTAGACAACTCTCTTGTTCTTTCTACCATGTGAGGACATAGTGAGAAGACACCATCTATGCACTAGAAAGTGGGTTCTCACCAGACGCTGAATCTGCCAGCACCTTGATCTTGGACCTCCAGCCTCCAGAGGTGTGAGGCGTAAATTTCTGTTGCGTAAGCCCCCCTGTCCAGGGTATTTTGTTATAGCAGCTTGAACAGATTAAGACCCTAGTCCAAAGAATTCAGGAAGATTAACTTCAAAGGGATAATAATAAAGTTGACAGCCAATTTCTTAAAATGAGCCAAAAAGCCAATAAAGTAATATCTTTAAAATGCCAAAGGGAAGGCAACACTTAGAAAATTTTAAAAGGGCATCTGGGTCGCTTGGTTGAGCTTTTGACTTTTGATTTCGGGTCAGATCATGATCCTAAGGTCATGAGATTGAGCCCTGCATGGGGCTTCCAGCTAAGCATGGAAACTACTTAAAATTCTCTCTCTCTCTCTCTCTCTCTCTCTCTGTGTGTGTGTGTGTGTGTCTCTGCCTTTCTCCCTCCCCCACGTAATTCAGAAAAAAGAAATCCCAAACAGAAGCTTTGAGATACCAAAAGAATGACAAGCAAAGAAAGCAATATGTGAGTAAATCTTAATATTGATTAAAATAACAATAATCATGTCAGTGTGTTTTAAACAAAAATAATAGCTTGTTAGTCAGGAGAGAAGTTTACTACATTTGTGTTCTAAGGTTTTTATACAGATTTGGGAGATGGTAAATATTGATTAACTTTAGATTTGCGAGTTAAATTATACATCTTAATTTTTTAAAATGTTTATTCAATTTTGAGAGTGAGAGCGGGAGTGGGGGAGGGGCGGGGGGGGACAGTGGATCTGAAGTGTCACTGCACTGACAGCAGTGAGTCCGATGAAGGGCTCTAACTCAAACCGTGAGATTATGACCTGAGCTGAAATCAGATGCTCAACTGACTGAGCCATCCAGGCACTCCTATACATATTAATTTTATAGAGTAACATCTAAAAGAATAGAAATGGCACATAATTTCCAAGCAATTACAATAGTGGGTAAATTAACATACATCAGTAGACAGATCAAGCAGACAAAAAATAATCAGAAAGGATATTGAACTCCTGAATAACAAAATTAATCAACTTGATCTACTGGATAAAAATAAAACACTGCAGAAGACACATTCATTTCAAGCACCTATAGAGTATTTATGAAAATTGACCACATATAGATAGTGATGTCAATTTTATGTGTCAATTTGATTGGTCCACGGGATGCCTCAATATTGTTAAACATTATTCTGGATATTTCTGTGAGGGTGTTTTTGGATAGGTTAACCTTTAAGTTGATAGACTGAGTAAAGCCAATTGCCCTCCCTAGTGTGGGTGGGCCTCATCCAATCAGTTGAAGACCCAAATAGAACACAAAAGCTGATCCTCCCCCTAGAGATAATTCTTCCTGCCTAATAGTCTTTGAACTAAAACACTGACTTTTTTTTCCTGTCTTTGGATTTAAACTGAAATATTGACTCTCCCTGGATCTCAGGCTTGTTGGTCTTTGAACTGAAACCACATCATGACCTCTCTTGGTTCTCAGGTCTTCATGCTCACACTGGAACTAAAGCCTTGGCTCCCCTGGGTCTCCAGCTCACCAACTCACCCTACAGAGCCGCGGACTTGCCAGCCTTCATAACTGCATGAGCCGTTGCTTATAATAAATCACAATCTCTCTCTCAACATAGATATAGGTGCAGATGTAAATAAAGGTAAGTCTCAGCAAATTTCGAAAGATTTGCGTCTTTGACAATAGTGTAATTCAGTGGGAAAAAATTACAGAGGAACAGTAGAAACATTTGACAGGCTTGAAAATTAGAAGATATACTTCCAAATATTTCATGGATCCAAGAAGAGAATAGAAATTAGAAAATATTGGAACTGTATTAATCAGCTGTGGGGTGTCATAACAAAATGCCATGAACTACATGGCTTAAACAACAGAAATATATTCCCTTCCAATTCTCTTAGACTGGAAAGTCTAAGATCAAGGTGTGGCAGTATTAGGTTTCTGATGAGAGCTCTCTTCCCGGCTTGCTGATGGCCGCCTTCTTGCTGTGTCCTCACATGGCTGGGGGGTGGAGGGGAGGGGAGCTTGGTCTGGTGTCTCTACTTATAAGGACACTAATGCTATCAGATCAGGGCCCCACTTTTATGACTTCATTTAACCTTAATTGCCTCCGTATAGGCCTTGTCTCAAAACACAGTCACTTTGGGCATGCACGATTCAGTCTATAGCAAGAACTGAACAATAAAAAATATTAAATATCAAAATTTATGAGTGTAGCTATTGACTGATAATTATGTAGAGCTTTAAAAGTAAATACGAGGGAGGAGAAAAGGTTGAAAACGAGAATCTAAGAAGCCATCTCTAGAATATAGAAAAAGTAAAACAATATACACCCAAAGGAAGTAGAAGAAAGACATAATAATGACAAAAATTAACAAATATAAACATAAAATAGAGAAGACCAACAGTGCCAGAAGGTGTTTCCCTGGAAAAACTAATAAAGTGGGCAAACCACTGGCAGGATATAATCACCAAAAAAGAGAGAAAGAAAGAAAAAAAGAGAGAGAGAGATGTAACTATAGAAACAACAAAAATCTAAAGAGATATTAAGGGAATATTATTAACAAATTAATTATGAGTTATCAACAGATTATACTTACTCAATTATCCCATCCACATGAAAACCTGCATGTAGGTGATAATGTACAATTTCATAACTGCCAAAACTTGGAAGCAACCAAGATGTCCTTCAGTAGGTGAATGGATAAACTGGTACGCCCAGAAAATGGAATAGTATTCAGGGCTAAAAAGAAATGAGCTATCAAGTCATGAAAAGACATAGAGGAAATTTAAATGCATATTACTGATTTAAACAAGTCAATCTCAAAAGGCTATATATGGTAGGATTCCAACTCTATGACATTCTGGAAAAGGCGAAACCATGGAGATAAGAAAATGGTCAGTGGTCTCCAGAGATTTGGATGTGCAGCAGTGGGGGTAGGAGGGGAGATGAATAGGCAGAGCAAAATGGATTTTCAGGGCAGTAAGAACAAGATGGCGGAGGAGCATGGAAGTTCTCTGCTTCTCTCATCCCTGAAATGCAGCTAGATCAGCACCAAACCATTTTGCACACCTAGAAAATTGATCTGAGGATTAACACAACAGTCTGCATAACTTGAGCCGCAGAACTCGGCAGGTACACGGCAGGGAGAGGTGAACTGGGGGAGAGAGAAGCTGTGGAGGGTATGGAGCGGTTTCTGCAGAGAGAGAACAGAGATGTATGGGGGGGGGTGGTAAATACAGGAAAAGCACTCCCCCCGAAAGTAGTTGGAAAGAAAGAGAAAGAGAAGGGCAGTGAAACTACCCTGTATGATACTAGAATGATGAGCAGTGTCATTTTTCATTGGTCAAAATCCATAGATTGGACAACACCAAGAGTAAACCCTAATGTAAACCGTGGACCCTGGTGGTTATTATGTGCCCATGTAGGTTCATCAACTGTAACAAATGTACCATTCTGGTGGGGGATATTGACAGTGAGGGAGGCTGTGCATGTGTGGGGCCAGGGGATGTATGGGAACTCTGGACATTCCATTAAATTTTGCTGTGAACCTAAAACTGCTCTAAAAAATAGTTGATTTAAAAAATCCATTATAACTCCAAAATCTTGGATCTGAATTGGGACCCCAAGAAACAAATTGTCATTCTAGACATCAGCAGCCATCAGACAGAAAATAAAAATTTTTAAGAGGCGACATGTACAATACCCTAAAAAATTTAAAGATGTACCTAAGAATAAATCTACAAGAGATGCCCATCCCTTTGTAGAGCAAATATAAAAATCTTATTGACAGACATTAAAGGATATCTACATTCATAGAAAGTCATACTATATTCACGGAGAGAAAGAATTCATACATTAAAAGTGTTGTCAAGTTTGACAAAATGATCCTAAAATGTAAATGGAAGATCAAAGGACCTGTGATAGCCAGGGCAGTCTTGAAGAACAAACTGGAAGGACCTGCTTCTGAATATCAAGAATTAATATAAAGCTCTAATAGTTAAGGCAATGGATACACAAACTGACTAAGAGAACAGAATTATGGAAGCCTGATTCATGACAGAACTGGCCCTACAGATCAGCGGGGAATGGATGGTGATGGGAAAATTGGATATCCGTATAGAAACATTGAAATTGGACCCTATCTCACAGCATTCTCAAGAATCAACTCCAGGCCGATAAAAGACTTAAATGTGAAGAACAAAACTAGAACACTTCCAGAAGTCCATGTAGGAGAATATATTTAATACCTAGGGGTGGAGAGGATTTCTAACCCCAAAACAAAAGTGTGAATTATAAAGGACGACGGTAAAATGAAGCACTTATATTAATCAAAAACATCATTAAAAGAGTAAAAAAGCAAACCTAAACTGAACACATATGTCAGTTTCAATATCTACGTCATGAATATTTAAAGAATCGCTAACCGTTAAAAAGAAAAGTAAAAATAATCCAAAAAAGTGGCGAAGGGGGCGGCAAAAGACTCAAGCAGGCGCCTCATGAAGAGAAAAGCCAGAGAGCCAGTAAAGGCAAGAAACCAGATAATCCACCTCGTTAGTAATCAGAGAAATGAAAATCTGAACTGCAGCGAGAGAGATTCCCCACCTACAAGACTGGCAAAGATTTAAAATTCTTTCAACATCAGGTTCCTGCAAGGATGTGAGCAACTGGAACACTGGGAGGCGGGCAAACAGATACAAATTCTTTGAAAGACGAATTGACATCCTCAGTGACGCCACAGATGCACAAACCTTGTGACTCAGCAGTTTCGCTCCTAGATCTGCACCCTAGAGAAAACTCAGGCAAGCCCAGGGGAGAGAGGGGAAAGAATGGCTAGTAGGCGTCTTGAAGAACAGCAAAGCACAAATAACTCAAGTCTTCATTAAGCATCATTATTAAAACATTAGGGCATTTTCTTATAGTGACCTACTATAGAGCAGAGAAGTAAATGAAATACCGTTTACATGCTGCAACAAGATCGAACTTTAAGAACGTGATGTTAAGCAGGAAAGCCAATCAGGAGTCAAATCGCGGTTGCTAGGGCTTAGGGGTGGAGGAAGTGGGGAGCTGCTGATCCATAGGCATAAAGTTTCAGTTATGCGAGGTGAGTAAGTTCTAGAGATCTGCTGGAAGACACTGCACCTGTAGCTAACAATACTGCACTGAACACCTCTGGTGAGGGGCGCCTGGGTGGCTCAGTCAGTTAAGCGACCGACTTCGGCTCAGGTCACGATCTCGCCGTTTGTGGGTTTGAGCCCCGTCCTGGGCTCTGTGCTGACAGCTCCGAGCCTGGAGCCTGCTTTGGATTCTGTGTCTCCCTCGCTCTCTGCCCCTCCCCTGCTCATGCTCTGTCTCTCTCGCTCTGTCTCTCAAAAATACATAAAACTTAATAAAAAAAAAATCTGTCGAAAGGGCAGATGGTATGTTAAATGTTCTTACCACAATTAAAAAAAAACACAAAGAAATAGTGTAATAAACATAGATGAAAGATAAAAATAAAAACAGGTCAAAAAAAGAGTGCCCACAGTCTCATGTAAGGGTATGCAGTATCATGTAACGATTACATATTCTTCAAATAAAGATAAATCTGAACAACGTGTTGTTTAGGGATGCTAATGTGTTTGGTGAAACTGTGAAGACAAGTTAAGGGATAATAAAATAAAAAGGCAGGATTCCCTTCTGAGTGTAAGGAAATAGGATGTGGTTCAGGGATGTGTATAGGGGAACTTCAAAGGGAATGGTAATGTAATGTTTATTACACCGGATTGTGGGGTCATATTTATTATATTTATGTATTGTTTTGCATCTACTTTATGTTCAATTACCAGAATTTTGAAAATAAGCACTCATTCAACAAATATCTATTGAATCACTACCGTGTCTCAGGCACTGTTCCGGGTGCTCAGGATACATCAGTGAATGAACCATCCCTCACTGCTCACCTAGTAGCCAAGGCACCGCGATGGTAGCACAAATCACAAACAATAAATGTTCCAAATAAGCAAACCGTGTGGCACGTTCCAAGATGAGACATTTATGGAAAAAAAAAAGGGGGGGGGTTGAGCAAGATAAATGGGAAAGGGTGTGGATGGGAAGTTTTGTCAAGAAACTATCTTGGGGAAGAGCAATCTAAGTAAAAGGAAGGACCGCATGAAGGCTCGAAGGCAGGAAAATGGCTAGCAATTTGAAGAATAGCTAGGAGGCCCCTGTGGCTGAAGTGCGGTGTGCGTAGAGGGGAGATAGCAGAGCAGGTGATCAGGGAGGTGCTGGAGAGGGTGGAGGCCAGAGGCGGAGGATGGCTTCAGCTTAGGCAGGGATTTGAGACACGTTACTTTCCTATTGCTGCTCTCACAGACGACCACATATTTCGTGGCTCTGAACACCTCAAATTTATTACCTTACGGCTCTCTAGTTCCTCTGGGATAGAGTCCAGCTGTCCGGGTTCATTGTTTTGGAGGCTGGAGGCTTTCAGCTCCTAGAGGCCGTCCTCAGTCCTCGGCTCCTTCCTCCGTCTCCAAAGCTGATGGTTTAACACCTTCCAAGCTTCCACCACCAAATTGCGTTCTCGGACTCCACTTCTCCTGCCTCCCTCTTCTAAGGATGCTTCTAATTGCCCTGGGCCCACCCTGAGAGTCTCCTCTTCGTGACAGTCTTAATCAGGTCTGCAAAGTCTCTTCCGCCATAGAAGGTGATACATTCACAGGTCCCAGGGATTTGGATGTGGACATGTCTGGGGAAACAAAGAGACCACGAGAGACATGACTGAATAATTTTTTAAAGGGGCTTGGCAAGAGCAAATGTAAACAATTGGGAAGTTATCCTCATCATCCAGTTGAGAGTTGATGGTGGCTCGCATCGGGTGGCTTGGGGAGGCGGGTGGGGTGGGGGTCAGATACTGAGTGTATTTCTAATATAGTGCCAACGTTATCTCATAATGGATAGGACGTGGGATATGAAAGAAAGGGCGAAGTCAAGGATGAATACACGTTTTTTTCTCCTGAGCAACCAGAGAGCTCAAATCATCACCAATTTAGGTGGAGAAGACCACGGACTGGGTATATTTTTAGGGGGAAGATCCATTGAGTGTGTACATTGAGGGAGACTACAAAAAATAGACACATCCTTATTACACAACGTCCCCTGGCACTGTGACTCTGCCCCTCCTGTTATCAAGGGGTGAAGGCCACTTCTCCACCCCGTGACTCCAGAATGACTTTGTGACCAAGAGAGTGTGGCAGAGGTGACACCATGTGACTCCTAAGCCTAGACTCAGGGGCCCTTGCTGCTTCTTTCTCCCACTCCCTTGGAAAGCTGCCCTGAGACCGCCACACAAAGAAGGCTGGTCTGCCTGCTCGAGGATAGCAGATGGGGCAGAGCAGAGACCGTCCCCCAGTGAGCCCCCACCCCCACCCCGATCAGCCGGCCAACAGCCGGCACCAACCACCAGATGTGTGATTGAGACGTCCTAGATCACCCAGCCAGGTTGAGATTTCCATGGTATCATGCTGTCTGTTTCCTTTGTCATCCTTTTTATTCTCATTCAATGTCGCTGCCAGGTGTGGTGGTGAGCAAAGACCTCACCTGTGTGGGCTACATCGTTGGGGTTCCCTGCCTTCTGCCTTCTGATTAGTCAAGGCAACGGGGTGCACCGGCTGGAAAACCAAGGCTGTTGTTGTAATATATTGCAGGATCGTGGACTTTAGAATGCTTTCATTCCCCACCTTACACATTCACGTTATTGTTGTCTAATGTTCTAGTTTGATTGTTTTTATAGCCGTGGTGTCAATTCATTTATTCTAAAGAAGTCAATGCTTATGTGTTCTTATATGATACATAATCTTATATGATTCTTAAATGATTATGGCTTATCATTTTTCACCATTTCTTCTACAGTTTTTATCTCCCAATTATATATAATTCTCTCCTGAGTTCACTCTTTAGTAATTCTTTCAGAGGGTTCTGGGAGGGGTAAACACTCTCACTTTATTTTTCTGGAAACATCTTCATTTACTCTGAACCTTGGATGGTAGTTTGAGTGTAGAATTCTGTGCTCACGCGTATTTTCCTTTGTTGACTTATTATTCATCTTCACCCTTTATTGTTGAAAAGTCTACGGTTGGTCTAATTCTCACTTCTTCATAAAGGATATGTCTTTTTTTTAACTTTAAAAAAAGTTTTTTAAGGCTTAATATGTTTTAAAAGTTTATTTATTTATTTTTGAGAGAGAGAGAGACAGAGAGAGAACTCTTTAGAGAAGACAGAGAATCCTAAGCAGGCCCACCACTGTCAGTGCAGAGCCTGATGTGGGGCTCAAACTTGTGAGCCATGAGATCATGACCTGAGCCGAAATCAAGAGTTGGATGCTTAATTAACTGAGCCCCCCAGGCATCCTGAAAATTTTTATTTAAGTAATCTCTACACCCAACATTGGTCTCAAACTCACGACCCCGAGATCAAGACATGTCTTTTTCTCTTGATGCTTTTAAGATGTTATCTCTATCAGCCTTGATCCGTGTCTTTACTATAGTATGTTTTTGTGAGGATTTATTTTATCCCTCTCAAGACTCATTATATCTCCTGGGTCTAAGTAGACATGTTTTTCGTAATTCTGTAAAATCCTTATCACTACTTCTTATGTAAAATAGTAAGTGCAGACAGGATGCCGTGGTTCCCTCTACTATCTTTAAAGCATCCTATACTATCCCTGTGTTACACACAAGACTCTTCCTGGTGGCCTGTTTACATGGGTTGTGCTCTTTTACACTCACCAAAGGTTCAAAGTCATGCCTCAGTTTAGTCTGTTTCACAGGTAGACCACAACCACTTTGGATAGTTTTGTTTTGGGTTTTGTCTTGTTTTTCTAATGTTTTAAAATCTCTTTCTGTTTCTTGGTTGGGAGAGCAAACTCACACCTTTGTCACTACGTCTCTAGCATTTTCCAGTTTCATACGCTTACCCAGGGGTCAACCCACAGTCCAACTTCAGCCTGTAACTCGTTTTTTGCAGCACCTGAGAGCTAATGGTGGCTTTTACATTTTTAAAGGGTTGTAGAAGGAGGAGGGAAAGGGGTAGAGGCTATACAGGGTGAAACAGATGAGGTACTCATTTGGGGTACAAAATTTAAAGAAGCGAAAAAGCTCTGTGCTATTTTTTTTAACACAATACATAAAAAATAAAATTGGCAAATTATGGCATGTTTTTGTAAAGTTTTATTGGAACCAGGGTCAGGATTAGAATGAGACAGGCTCATGCAAAGGCAGGGTTGGATCCTGTCTTTATTTAAAATTTTAATATTTTAGGGCACCTAGTTGAGCGTCTGACTCTTAATTTCAGCTCAGGTCATGATCCTGGGTCATGGGATTGAGCCACACCTCAGGCTCTGCACTGAGCATGGGTCCTGGTTAAGAGTCTCTCTCTCTTTCCCTCTGCCTTTCTTCCACTCTCTCTCTCTCTCTCTCTCTCTCTCTCTAAAAATAAAAAAATAAAAATAAAATCTTAATATTTTGCTCATCATAGTTTTTTTTGCGTTAATGCAGATTTTTACAAAATATTACATAAATATTACTTATCTAGATGACTGAGATTTTTGGCAAATTTTGTACCCAAAGAAGGTGCCTGCCTCACCCTAGTCCCAGTTCCACCTAAAGTACTTACAATCTGGTCCTTACAGAGGAAGTTTGCTGACCTCTGCTCTTATCTATTGCTTGGATTCCATTCTTCCTGAAGACTTTCTTTTTAAAGCTCACTGACTTTGATTCTAATTTGACAGGTTTAATTTTATACTGCTGCACAAAAATCATCCTCGGATCTCTTTATTGAGCTCCTGAGTGAGAGACACCATTTCTTGGATTCCATATTGTCTTCTGGACAGAAATTATCTCAGAAACTCCTCTTCTGTCTGAAAGCGATTTTAATTTTGCTCCTGCATTTACTGATAGTTTGACTAGGTATAAAATTCTAACAACAAATATATTTTCCCCCTGAGCTTTGGATACTTGGACCCACTGTTTTCTAACATTGATTACTGCTAGCAAGAAGTTGCAGATAAAAATTCTGATACAGATCTGATTTTTCAGCTTTTTTTTTTTTTTCTCAATAGCGGTTCATTACCATCTTTGTGCTGTGAAATTGCCCAGTGATGCATCAAGTGAGGTCTCTAGTCATATGTCTTATTCAGCTCTGGGCACACTCGTGCATTTGGAAGGCTCATACTTCATTTCTCCTCTGGAAATTTTTCTTCTTTAAATACTTCGACTAAATTCCTATTAATCTGATGTTGAACATTCTTACTTGATCCCCTTTTTTCCCATCTCTTTCCACTGATATTTTAATTTCTGAAACCACATTTTTTTAGGTCCCAAGAGCATGTTCTTTTTCCAATTTTTTCATTTTTCGTGGCACATTCTATGCCCTTATTTTATTGGTATGCATCATGATTTAATTAGTGATACTGCAAAGATTCTACTTGACATAAAAGTTTTTACAACAATTTCTTTTTTTTAAATGTTTGTTATTTATTTTTGAGAGAGAGAGAGGCAGGGTGAGGGGCTGAGAGAGAAGGAGACAGAGGATCTGAAGCGGGCACTGCACTGACAGCAGAGAGCCAGATATGGGGCTCGAACTCACGAACCACAAGATCATGACCTGAGCCAAAGTCGGATGCTTAACCAACTGAGCCACCCAGGCGCCCCTACATCAGTTTCTATTTTATGTATATTTTTGTGGGACTTTATAGTGCATATTTGTGACCAATAAAGAAACAGCTAATTGTAAGGTTTACTCCTATAAGATACATATTCTAGGGGTACCTGACCAGCTCAGTCATAGAGCACATGACTCTTGATCTCAGGGTCATGAATTCAAGCCCCACTTTGGACGTGGAGATTACTTAAAAATAATTAAAAAAAAATAAGATACATATTCTAAGTTAAAAAATGTTAACGTTTATTTATTTTTGAGAGACAGAGACAGAGCACGAGTGGGGAAGTGGCAGAAGGAGAGACAGAACCTGAAGCAGGCTCCAGGCTCTGAGCTGTCAGCATAGACCCTGATGCGGGGCTCAAACCCATGAACTGTGAGATCATGACCTAAGCCAAAGTCGGATGCTTTACTGATGCTCCAATATTTTAAATTTTAAAGCAGCAATTTCTTTTTTCAAAAAATGAGATGGGAATTTATTTTTATCCTCCTGTTTGAGGACAGCATTGTACAATGTCAACCAGCTAACTTGGAGGCATCATTTTCTGGGCCATAACAAAAGTAAGCTAAATGGGCTGGGTGAGTGCTGAATCCAGAATAGCCTCAATAATTCCATACTCATCTCTTCATATTCTCTTCTCCCTCCCTATTCAGATCTCTTTTCTAGAGAGTTCTTATCTGCCATGCCTGTTACTGCGAAGGCAGCTGTACCTTCTCTTTCTTTCCACCCACCCCCCATTTTAATGTTCATGGTCCTGTTTGTGGGGGGTGAGGGGGAGAACTCCAGCTCTTGCCCCTTGAGGGAAAGACCATGTAGAGTGAGAGTCAGGAAATGCGGTCCTACTTCTGTCCACTTCTTTCCCTTAGGCAGGAAATGCAACCCCTTGCTAATCCAACCGTGGCTCTTGACCATCAGCCTGGCCGTTATCTGGGGACTTGTTAGAAATGAAGAATCTCAGGCGTTGACACAGACTCAATGAATCAGATCCTGCATTTTAACAAATCTGCAGGTGAGTGGTGTGCACATTAAAATTTGGTCAGCACTGGGGCCCCTGGGTGGCTCAGTCGGTTAAGCGTTTGACTTCGGCTCAGGTCGTGATCTCGGGGTTGGTGAGTTCAAGCCCCGCGTCGGGCTCTGTGCTGTCGGCTCGGAGCCTGGAGCCTGCTTCGGATTCTGTGTCTCCCTCTCTCTCTCTGCCCCTCCCCTGCTCACACTCTGTCTCCCTCTCTCCTTCAAAAATAAATAAACATTAAAAAAAAAAATTGGTCAGCACTGACTTAGCCTCTCTGAGCCTAAACTTTCTGCGAAATGAAGTTTCAGTCCCTGTATAATGGTATTGCTCTAAAACCCTACAATTTTATGTATGGGAGGAAGACATAACCCCTCTTTCAGAGGCGCCCAGTAAATATTTTTTGATACTCTGTCTCCCAATTAGATCTTGTGAGCCAAGCTGTGAGGGGCCCTGTTGAGGTCATGGAGAATGCCCAAAGCTGTCACACATGGATTCAGGGACATACGTACGGGCAGAGAAGTTTCTCTAAGAACTGACTGTCATCCGCTCGGCTGGCGTCAGTCACATCTGGAGCCATTTGTGGGCTCTCTGAATGCCACTTTCCTCCTGGCTGTTGTTGTTACATCTGAAAGGCCAACAGTCTTCAGAAAGTCTCTGAGGAAATGACAGGAGTTCTCTGCAGTCTTGAGAAGAGCTCTCAGAAGAAAACAAACAGGATTCTTCTTTTTTTAATTTTAATGTTTTAATTAATTTGTTTAGTTTTGAAAGAGAGAGACTGCAAGCGATGGAGGGGCAGAGAGAGAGGGAAGACAGAGGATCTGAAGCGGGCTCTGTGCTGACAGCGGTGAGGCGGCTGCCGGGCTCAAACTCACAAACCGCGAGATCATGACTTGAGCCGAAGTCAGACACTTAACCGACCGAGCCACCCAGGCATCCATAAGCGGGATTCTAATTAGAAAGACCGCCACAAAGGAGCGTGGGCGTTTGGCCACGACTGTGACCTTCAGGAAGGCATTTGTCCTTGCTTCTGCTCTCTTGCTCTTAGACTGGTCTCGAGAGACACATATATTTCTGAAGCCCCGAGGGGGGACAGGAAGGTCCCCTCAGTGATGCATCCCCACAGGGAGGTGTAGTTCTAAGAGGCCGTGCCACCAGGTGCCCCACTGGAGCCAGAAAAAGAGCTGCCCCACGCCAGGAGCTACTGCAGGGGGATTCTCCAGCGTGTGGGAGGTCAACCCCCTCTTTGTGGCTCCCGACCCTCCCGTTACGTTGTACATCACACCTGTGATTACAGAGTAACTGTGGCTGCTGTTTTGTTAAAATAACACAGAAAGCTTTTATGATTCAAATGCCGATGAGTTCTTGTATATTTATGAAAAGTTTCAATCAGCCATAGCCCTGCCTTAGATAAACCTCATGGCATAATACACCGACAGCCTGGACTAGTTCACCACGGGGATCTCATCTGTAGATGAGCTCATACATTGCCTTGTTTTCTTTCTTTCTGCCTTGATTACACCAATAGTTTGGAAACACATGGTGGGCAGACACCTTGCATGTTACTCCTTTTATATACCCAGAGATCTAATCAGAGCTCATAGCATGACAGGGGCCAAGGAAGTGCTTTGCACAACAAATGTGTGAACGAATGGCCTTGAATCTCTTTAACCTCTACCTCGTGGTTTCCAGACAGAAATAAAATATTTCCTCCAACCCTGTGCAGTCTGGGTAATATAATTGACTTTGCTTTAAAGAAAACCGTTTGCACCAAAAATCTTACGAATGTTTCAATCTTATAATTCTTTGCCTTCTACGTAGAGTCTGTATCAAGCGGGGGGCTTGGCAGGAAGCATGAGGCACTCTCAAGAGGGGTAATTTGAGAGTTTGGTAAAGAACTGTTTACGAGGGAGTGAGGGGGATTCAGGAAAGCCAGAAGGACTCACCCGCAGGGAGCAGGAGCCCAGAGGGTGGTCCTCACTAGGCAGCGCCTAAAGGGAAAGTGGAGGGAGCGGGTGCTGGCAGCTTAATGGAGAGGTCTGCAAACAGGGCGATGTCTTCCAGAGAGGGATGCAGCCTCCTGGCAGAGAGGGAGCCGGGAAAGGCAGCACCTCAGCGTCCTGTCCCTCTGGCCACCTGTATGGTGAACTCCAAAGATGCACAATTATGCCGGAAAAACTTCTTTCAGTGATAACCCTCTTCCCTCCCACAGCTCTTTGAAAGGTCAGAAAAATTGGTGAGCAGGGGGGAGACTATTGAATAGAAATAATAGCGCTGGAAATAATTTTGTTTTAAATGAGATTGTGTGATCAGAAAAAGCAAAGCAAAGAAGTCGCAGGCCAAACCACTGGAAGCAAAAGCAATCCGTTCCAAGAGCATCTCAGAGAACCACCAGGCTTGGGGCACCTGGGCAGAGCAATGGCCAGCCATGGGCACTTATCGGGGTTCATAATGAAAGGGAATTAACTCTCTTCTCCATTTCGGCTGACCCAAAAAGTTCTACATTCTGGCTCACAGTTTCCTTGTAATATATGCCCAGTCTTTCTTTCTTTCTTTCTTTCTTTCTTTCTTTCTTTCTTTCTTTCTTTCTTTCTTTCTCTTTCTTTCTTTCTTTCTTTCTTTCTTTCTTTTTCTTTCTTTCTTCCTTCCTTCTTTCTTTCCTTCCTTCTTCCTTCCTTCCTTCCTTTCTTTCTTTCTGTCATGTTTATTTATTTTTGAGACACAGAAAGAGAAAGCACAAAACAGGAGAGGGGGAGACACACACACACACACACACACACACACACACAGAATCCAAAGTAGGCTCCAGGCCGTAAGCTATCAGCACAGAGCCCGACGCGGGGCTCAAACCAACGAACCGTGAGATCATGACCTGAGCCGAAGTAACAGACTGAGCCACCCGGGCTCCCCCAGTTCCCAGCATTTCTATCAATGAGATGTATTCTTCTTATTAAATCTCTGCTCCCCTCTGATTAACAAATTGAGCTCTGGAGCTCTTTCTGGAATAACAGGACCACTTGAGTTTTTCCTATCCCCACACTCACTCAGGTGCGTGTTTAAAAGCGCTCCAGTCTATACCACCGTGGCAGACGCGGAGGGAAAGTGGAAGGAGAGGAGAGGGGGCTCCTTTGGAGAGGCACGGACACCTTGTGCAGCACACCAGAGCCTTCCACACTGTGAACACGGCCTCCCTCACTTCGCATAGTGCTGATGTACCATAATTTATTTACACGGTCCCTGATGATAGATAATTTAGGTTGTATGGTCAAACTTCCTGATCTCTGCCAATCGGATAGGTGATAAATGATAACTCAGAGTAGTTTTAGGTGCAATTATCTCATTGTGAGTGAAATCAAACATCTTTTCATGTATTTAAGAGACTTTTGTATTTTCCTTTCTGTCAGCAGCCCGTTTGTATCCTTTCCTGTCCGCCCCCCCCATTGGACTGTTTGTCTTTTATTACAGATAAGGAGGCAATATCTAAATTGGGGGTGGGGGCTGAAAAACAATGGAATCAAAACTGGTAAAAGCCCACAGGTCACTATCTCTGAATTAAAATACAATGTAATTGTATTTAGAGGACAAGTCAACTCCACCGTTTACAGCATTTTTTTAACTTCATAAATTTAGCTCAGCAGACAAGAAAATACACTGCTAAAGCCACTAAACTCATCACGTGAAGACTAGAAAGAATCTTGCACATTATTTAGCTCTATTGGTTCTTTGTATAGGTTTAACTGAGAGAAATCAAGGCAAGCAGCCTTAGTTAATAGAATTAGTTAACAGAAAAACCTCCAGATTACTAGTCCAGGGATCTTTGTATTCTATTTTGTTGCTCCTCTTTAATCTGCTATTTAGAGAAACCAGAATTTTCTGTCCTTGGCTGAAAGTTTCTTTTCAAAAGATATGTGACTAGCCAGCTCCAAACCCTTTGAAGAAAGCCCGGGACAGCTGAGCTCGATTTTGCTGGGGCAAGTCTCCTAACTGCTTCCCCGGCTCTCCCAGCCTTGACCTTAAGCTTCTGTAAAGGAAAGAGTTCAGCAACTCTGGGTAGACAAACACATCTTTTGGGTTTCCCTTCGGTGATAGAAACACAGAACAAGGCAGCCCGGGGGGAGGTGTGGCCAGGAAAACCTCAGAGCCAGCACTGCGCTGTACCCCGTGATCCAAGGTAAACATACAGCCGAGTGAAGTTTCAGGCCCTTGGCTCTTTGCCTTTATGTCTGATCCCCTATAAAAGGATGTAATATTTGACGAGAAACAAAAGATTTGAGCAAACCAGGTAATAATCACGTACTGAGAGTAGATACAGGAGCTTCATTGTTTAGATCCTGGATTAATAAAAGTCCAAATGTAAGGATTCCAGCAGAAGCAGTGGCTAGGGAACAAGACAGCCCCTACTTAGAGCTCCAGGCTCAGTAAGGATACGTTGGAGGATGAGGAACCAGACGCCAAGCTCTCTTCTTAAGTAGAGCAGAAATCAGTTCATGCCCACATGTCATTCTGGCAGTCTCTGAAGAAAAACAGGGATTCCTAGGTGAGAATGAGAGAATTGGCTGGGCTGAGTTGTGCCATGAGGGAGAGAGAGTAGCAGACCGTCTCTGATGGATCACACGCAGGGCCGACCAGGAGAAAACTGCCTGCCCGGTCAGGAGTGCCCTGTACAGCTGGACAGCTTGTGCATTCCTCAAAGGCACCATCTGAAAGAGTGCACAGGCTGAAATCCAGCCTGCCTATCACTACTGGGTGCAGGAAAGGATTCTTTTTGCAAAGGCAACTTCAGGGCTGCATCTGAGAGCACCTTTTCCTAATTCAGGCAGAGGTTGTCACAAAGTCCCCTGGCAGCCTGAGATCTTATTATAAATGCAGAATCTCAAGCCCTCGCCCCACCCCAACCACTCGATCAGAACCTTCCCATTAACGAAATTCCAGGTTGACTCGTTAGTCTGAGAAGCACTGCCTTTAAAGCACAAGAGAACATGTTTCACTTTGCAGCAGGGGAAACAGATACACAGGAAAGTGTTGTGTTTAGAGAAGAGGCGGGGTCGCACTCAGGCCTCCTGAGCTCCAGCCCTCTACTGGCTTTTCCAGTAACCTTTTATTAACTCTGATCTGTTTGATCATCGTAGCACAGCACAGGGACACATGACCTGAGTCCCTCATTACTTTTAGAGTTCTAAGCCTCCCGGAATCCTCAAGACTTGCAACATCTTTTTTTTTTTTTTTCCAAGACTCCCTGTTCACTTGGGAATGGGGATCCTCAGATGATATCTGACCCAGAGCAGTGGAGGCTCCGGCCCTGGTCCTGCTGAGAGATCCTTCCTGGATTGTAGCTGGCACCCAGGTCTGAGAGCGTGAGGACGGGGGGGGGGGGGGGGGGGGGGGGGGGGGGGGGGGTGTCTCCAGGGCAGACAGAGTCACACGGCATGCACGTACATCGTGCTCTTCTACTAGACTTTTTTCTTTACTTGTCTTATTATTATTATTACTTTAGGAGAGCACAAGCAGGGCTAGGGGCGGAAAGACAGGGACAGAGGATCCGAAGCGGGCTCTGCGCTGACAGGCTGACAGCAGTGAGCCTAACGCAGGGCTCGAACTTACAAACCGCGAGATCATGATCTGAGCTGAAGTCAGACACTCAGCCGAGCCACCCAGGTGCTCCTTTACTTATCTTTTTACTTAGGGTTTTAGTACTCTTCTAAGGGCCTCGGCCACCCACCTGGCCTGTCACACAGTCCCCAAGAACTTAACTGTTCTTTGCACTCCTGGTCCCTGCAGACAGATTGTACCATGGAAGGTCTTTCAACTGAAGCTGTTCCGTTATCGTTGGTATCATTTCTCTCAATTACTTTCTATTTCTCTCTTTCCCTCTCTCTCAGATTAAGTCACCTTACTAGTACTTCGAGGTGACGTCTAGCCTCCAGGAACAGAGAGGAAGTCTTGAGCCAGAAGTATTGAGGAGGGATTCAGAATTTTTTTTTTTTAATTCAGATGTGCTGTAAAAATCAATGCATCTGTAAAATTCTGGTTATAATGCATCCATTTGAAGTAGCAAGCATCGTCTCACGGTTAACCTGTCTGCTAGCCGCTTCTCAGAGAAAAGCTGTTCTGTTTTTCTCCTTAGGTTTTCTCATTATCCCTTTCTTTCTGACCTCTTTCTCCTCTCCCTTCTCCCCTGCCCACTCTCTCCTTTCCCTCTCTTTCTCTCCCCTCCCCTTCCCACCAGAGGGGACCTCTTTCATTTTCTGTAAGCCGATTATGACTTCCCAAGCTCTCCTTTGTGAGTCCCGGGAAAGAAAGGAAGACAGTGGAAACAGGTGTCCACAGCAGGCTTTCCCAGTGTGAGAGCCCATTCCCAATCTGGGGTTCCTCCATCTACACCCCTCCGTCCCTCCGTTCCAGGGGCTGGAGCCCGGGGACCCTGACACCTGGGCACACAGAGGCTGCCGTCTCTCCAGCAGCTGCGCCTCCTTGCTCAGGAAGCCATTGATTTCTGTCCCTGCTCACAGACCGCCCTTCCTTCCCTCCCCACTTCTAGCCGTTTGTCAGGTGGGCAGAAAGACGGGGAAGGAGTTTCTACCCGATACTTTCTATTAGGACAAAAGCCAGGGAAGGAGCAGTGGTCTTGGCCTGAGAGAATAGGGGGTGGGGTCAGAAGTGTAAGGAAAGTGGAGACTTTACATTTTTGTGTGACCACCGATCGAGGACACAGAAGGATGCTTGGGTGGCCCCGTGACTTTCTTACAGCCTGCTGGTGCTGGTGAAGAGGAGGATTTAGACTCATATGCATTTTCTTCTCTCTCTCCTCTCACTTGCTTGGCCTTCCCAGCAAGGAGGGCGTTTTTCCAGAGGAGTCTCAACTCACTGACAATCACGTTATGGGGAATGAGGAGACAGAGGAGACATTCCAAGCCACAGATCTCATTAATTGGATCTGTTGCTTCACCTCTCTGACCCTGAATTCTATTGGACATAAAATTAAGATAATGCCAGTGATCCAATCCGTTGCACAGGGATATTTTCTATGTGTGTGAAAGAATTTTGAGAAGTATAAAATTGCTCGAGGAGTAGAAGGAGCTGTTAACCTCAACTCACTGCTTCGGTGCTCTGTGGATATAAGGTTGGGGATGAATTTTTTACCAGTCAAAGAGTTTACAAATACAATCAGGGAGGTAAGATATAGAGCAGTCAATAAAAGCTGATAATACGAGACAGCATGGAGTAAGGAACAGAGATTTGGTACAGTACAAATGAGTAGCTAGAAACCTACAAGTTGTAAAAAGAAACAAAAACAAAAACACAGATCAAAGAGTGACTTAGGAAGTCTCCTTGAAGAGACGGGAGCTATTAGGGGTTGAATTCTGTCCCCCAAAAAGATACATTGAAGTCCTACCCCCAAGACATCACATGTGATCTGATCTGGAAAGAGAGCCTTTGCAGAGGTAATTAGTTAAAATAAGGTCACACTGGGTAAGGGTGGGCCCTTTTAATCCACCGTGATCACTATCCTCATAAGGAGGGCAGAGAGAGGGGCGCCTGGGTGGCTCAGTGGCCAACTCTTGGTCTCAGCTCAGGTCATGATCTCACGGTTCATGAGTTTGAGCCCCAGGTAGGTTCTGCACTGAGAGTGTGGAGCCTGCCTGGAATTCTTCCTCCTTCTGTCTCTGCCCCTATCCCACTTGTGCTCTGTCTCTCTCTCTCTCTCTCAAAATAAATAAATAAACTTAAAAAAATTTTTTTTACAAAGAAGGGCAGAGGGAAACACAGGGAGAATGCTACTTGAAGACAACACACACACACACACACACACACACACGAACAGAAATACCATGAGATGAGGAAGACTGCTGGCAACCATGAAGCTAGGAAGAGGCAAGGAAGGGTCTTCCCCCACAGATTTCACAGGGAGCATAGCCAGCCGACACCTTAATCTTAGAGCTCTGGCCTCCGGAACCGTGAGGCCGATTTCTATTGTCTTAATCCACCCAGTGTGGGCGCTTTGTTCAAGCAGCCCTTGGAAACTAAAACAGGAGCTGAACAGGGTCTCGTAAGCTGTGCTGAATTGCCACAGGCAAAGCAGACGAGCAGGAGATTCTTTGTATGACATCGGATCACAGAGGAGTGTTTACCGGTCAAGTTAATCATTTCTCAACATGCTGTCATATACTGGAATACTATCTGTGTTCCGCCTGGATAAGATCAGCAAGTTCTATTTTACTATCTAGTAATCCGTATTATCAGAACTTTGCTACCCAATGTATTGGGCTTGGCTGCACAAACCCTCTTTTAAATACTTCTCCTTGCCCTTTATCTATTTATTGTCCATGAAGAGTCACGCTGACCCTGTTTTCATTTTTAAAAAATCAGTGTTTGGCTTTCATGTTGATTGATACGCAGATCTTAGCGGTACCCAAATTTCCTGATAAATCTTGACATTCAGCTCTAAGGAAAGCAGCATGAGAGCCGCAATAAGAAAGCCCTAAAGCACTCGGAGCACGGTCTGGTACTCAACAGATTTTGCTTCAAGGAAATCCTGTTCTCTGAAGAAGCTGCTACGGTCTGCTGGACCAGTATCCTACCTTGAGAAAGATCTAAGAGCCATATTTACACGTGCAGCTGTCATAGGTCCAAAGTAGCCATTAGTAACGATTCGGTAAATAGAATAACTTCAAATGTCCCTGAATACATATTTGCAGGAGAACAGACCATTGGATGAGATGTTCCTCTTTTAAATAAGCCCAGTTTTTAAAAAGGAGACTCTGGTTAGGTTACAAGCACACTGGGGAAGGCTGCCCTCATTTCTGTGTGTTACCGGGTTACCTATCGTGGTTGTGTCTGACCACGTCTTGGCATCCTTTGGGCTCTCTAAGGGTGAGGTGGACTGGGCAACATTTATTTAATGCAAAGTTCAGGATACTGACCAGTCTTCTAAGCTTAGAGCAGCGGCTTTTGCTTCCATGTCCCCAGAGTTAGTAATAGATGTCTATGTGCTGCTTGCCTGGTTTCATAAAATCTAACAGAAATCATCCGTTTAAACTCAAGCAACCAATGGTCTAATTCAAGCATCACCTATGCATCCTGAAGATTAAGATTTTATAGTCTGGAGCCAGACTGCCTGCAATTCGGCATGCTTGCTCTGAAACCTTGTCCAATTTATTCAACCTTTCTGAACCTCGGTTTCTTCATCAGTAAAATAAGGATGACAGCAGTACGTACCTCCTAGGACTGCTGTGAGGCTTACCCGAGTTGCTGCAGGGTAGGCCTTTAGGGCAGGGTCTGGCATACGGTAAACGCTCAGTGAGTGCTTCTTATGATTTCTTGCTTTTAGCTAAGTTATATGAAGTCCAATAAAATATTTTACACTAATCGGAAATTCTACTTGGCAATGGTATGTGTCTCAACCTAATTTTTAGTCATTATTAGTTTATTTCTAAGATGTCTTTTTTTAAAAATGTTTATTTATTATTGAGAGACAGAGAGAGACAGAGCATGAGCAGGGGAGGGGCAGAGAGAGACGGAGACACAGAATCAGAAGCAGGCTCCAGGCTCAGAGCTGTCAGTACAAAGCCCGACGTGGGGCTCGAACTCACAGACCGTGAGATCATGACCTGAGCCGAAGTTGGACGCCTAACCGACTGAGCCACTCAGGCACCCCTTATTTCTGAGATGTCTCTTAACACCTGGTTTATACAAGGGAGAAAAAATAAAAGGGGTCATTGGTGGTAAAAAAAATATTGGAAATCACTGTGTTTAGGTTTTTTTTTTTTTTTTTTAATTTACATCCAAATTAGCATATAGTGAAACAATGATTTCAGGAGTAGATTCCTTAATGCCCCTTACCCATTTAGCCCATACCCCCTCCCACAACCCCTCCAGCAACCCTTGGGTTTTTTTTTTTTAAAGACTATTTTGTTTACATTGTGTTGACACAGCATCCAAAATCATAAAATCAGAAAACCCAGTCCTTAGAAGCATAATCCTAGTACAATGATAGTGACTTAGTAATCGGACACAGTATCTAATTCTGTCAATTTCCCATTAACATATGCAAAGAGATTCAGAAAACTAAAAATGAAAATGGACACTTAGTAACACTCTAATACTAAAATCTGGGAGGAATCTCCCCTAGATTCAGGTTTTTCCCGAAGACAAGGAGAAACTTCCTCAGGATGATAAAGGCAAACTGCAAAGCACCAATATCTTTGCATTTTGGATGCAGCATTGAAGGTGCAGACAGTGTCCTCATCATTGAAGACCAGAATGCTTTCCTGTCCGCCCCCCCCCCCCCCCGAGCTGAGCCAGGTGTCTGTCTCTTTTTTCACTGAGTTCCCAAGACAGCCTCTGTGTTCTTCTATCATATCACTTGCCACATCATACCAATACTATCTGTTTATAGGTCTACGTTTGAATCTAAATTGTAGGAACCGTCTACTAGTCATATCTGCATCTCCAATAACTGGAAGGGAGCTGAACAAAGAGAGAGAGTGAAGAAAGCTCTGGGATACCCAGAGGAGTTTCCCTGAGTCGTTGGCTGAATACCTAGCTGCACATGAGTGAACCGTGATGCCACGTGGATGGGAAAAGAATCGCCAGAAAGCAGCTGACAGAAACAATTTCTAGAGCGTAGGCAAAGCTAGAGATCGTCCCTGCTTTGACCAGTCGGGGGCGGGGAGAGACCTCCTAATACGCGAGCATCAGCAGTGCTGTGCTACCCTGGGCTTGTACAAACTTGAGACAGCTGATTGTTACATCTCAGGGATTTTGAGAGCTGTTTGGTGTCACATTGGCAGATTGAAGCTGGCTGTAATAGGAAGTAAACAAACACCGTCAATTGGGTTTTTATTTTTCTTAGAGAACCAGTTGGTAAATATTCACCAGCACATCACTGAGCCCGGAGTAGGGTCTTTAGAAAGAACCGTGCTTTAGTAGTTTAGTAAATTTGTCCTAGGAAAAATCTACCCTAGGAAGAAACAAAGACAAAAACAAAAACAAAAACAAAAACAAAAACAGGCAAACCTCAAAAGGATCAAGCAGACCTACAAGTAACTTCACATTAATGTAACCTCAGTTAAGGTCAGACACTTTTGAAAGTATTAAAACAAAATCCAGCTCTTAACATAACATTCATAATAATATGAATAGCCTACATCCATTAAATAAATTTAATTCATTATCAAAAGCACTTTCACAAAGAAAACTCCAGGCCCAAAGGATTTCACTGAATTCTATGAAACAGTTAAGGAGGAAATAAAACCAAGTCTATACAGACTTTTCTAAAAAATAGAATTCAAGGGGCGCCTGGGTGGCTCAGTCGGTTAAGCGTCCGACTTCGGCTCAGGTCATGATCTCGCGGTCCATGAGTTCGAGCCCCGCATCGGGCTCTGTGCTGACAGCTCAGAGCAGAGCCTGGAGCCTGTTTCAGATTCTGTGTCTCCCTCTCTCTCTGACCCTCCCCTGTTCATGCTCTGTCTCTTCCTGTCTCAAAAATAAATAAACGTTAAAAAAAATTTTTTTTTTAAATAAAATAAAAAAATAAAAAATAGAATTCAAAATGCTACGAGGCCAACATCACCCTGCTATCAAGATAAGGCAAGAACATTACAAGACATTACATCACATTACATTATATTACATTATATTACATGACATGACAAGGACACTGTAGACCAATATCCCTCATGAACAGAGATACAAAATGCTCAGCAAAATATTAACAAGTCAAATCCATCAGTCAGTAAGGATAATAATAAATGATAAGCAAGTATTGTTTATCCCAGGAATGTGATGTCAGTCTAACATTTGAAAAATCAATCCATATAATTCACCACATTAACACGTTAATGTAAGACTCTGTACCATATGATTCCATTTATATGAAATTCTAGAAAACACAAAATTGGAATGGCAGGAAGCAGATCAGTGATTGTCTGGGATTGCGATGGAAGGAGGGGATGGACTGCAAAGGGGTACAAGGGGGTATAATGGAAATGTTACATTTCTTTTTTTTTTAATTGAAGTATAATTAACACTTAACGTTATATTAGTTGCTGGCGTACAAAATAGTGATGGGAGAAATGTGAAATTCCCTAATAATGGAAGTCATTATGTGACATTGCCAAAATTCTTCAAACTGTACATTTAGAATGGAGGGGGTTCGGGACACCTGGGTGGCTCAGTCAGTTAGGCGTCCGCTTTGACTCAGGTCATGATCTCGCGGTTTGTGGGTTTGAGCCCTGCGTCGGGCTCCGTGCTGACAGCTCAGAGCCTGGACCCTGCTTTGGATTCTGTGTCTCCTCCTCTCTCTGCCCCTCCCATGCTCATGCTCTGTCTCTCAATAATAATCAAATGTTAAAAAAATTTTAATGGAGGGGTTTCATTTAATGTAAATTATACCTCAAAAAAGCTGATATAAGCATTTTTTTTTTGGCCCAGATCAGCTTCTATGACCATCTCATTTCTCCAGGTCTCCTCTTTCCCTTCCTTGTTTAGCCCTAGTAATACCTTAGCACACGTCAGCTCTGAATGGTTGGTCCCAATGCCCTGCCACCACCAGAAATGGCAGTCATGGGTTCTCTCAATGGAGAGTGTCCAAGAAAAGGCAAAGCATGGACTTCCAGGCTTTTCTTTCCTCTCCTTCTTCTGTCAAGTGAGTGAAGGCTTGAGGCTGGAACTCTTGATAGACTCTCTTTGGTTCAATTGGAAGCATTCATTTATCCATTTATCATTTATTCATTTATTCATTTATGACATTAAATATGTCAAGGACTGGACTTAGGAGTCAAATGACCAGATTTTAGAACTGGTTCTGTGTGAGCTTGAAGAAGGGAACAAATTGCTTACCATCATTGGCTGTAATATCATCCTTCAAAAAAGTAAAGATTGATAATTCTTAAAGTGTTTCCAGTAAAATCTGAGTCATTACTTTCCAGAGGCAAGACTTCTACACATTTACTACCCCTTTTTACACCTTTACTTAGAACTGGTCATCTGCCTTCTATTCATCACTTCAAAAATCATGTCTGTAATATTTTAATGCTCAATTATACTCAGTTTAGTAGCCTTAATATACAATAATACCTCATCCATCTAGCACTCAGAGCTCTCTATTTCTCAATTCTCCAGAATAAAATCAAGGATCAGATAAAAAGCTCTGAAATAGGGAGACGGACAGGGGCTCTGAGCAGTCTATTCAAAGACTGGAGAATTTTTCTAAAAGAAGAAATCCAAATGTTTACTTAGGGTTAACTCATCGGGTACTTTATATCCAAACCTAGTAAGATTGATTAATTTGTTCTCAAGCCCATGCTAGATAATCATCAGCAAATTAAAAGGTACTGACAAGCCAATTACAAGGGAAGGGGTAGAAAAACCATAAAATACAGGTACAATAAAATACAAAGGATTTTATTGTAGAAAGTAAACTGTCCCACACATACTTCCAATAGGTCCCCAGGGAACTACTGGTATTTTGGAGCGAAGTATGATTGCTAATCTCATTAATGCTACTGTCTTATGTTTTAAGAGACAACCTCCCACATGTCCAGAAAACTGGATGGATTTCTCCAGAATGACTCAACCTTGGACAGTTTTGGAAAGTTGATGTTTACTATAGTATATTTTATTTAGCAGCTGCTTCATACGTGTAAATGTTGTGTTCTTTTTTTTTTTTTTTTTTTTATTTTTTAATATATGAAATTTACTGTCAAATTAGTTTCCATACAACACCCAGTGCTCATCCCAAAAGGTGCCCTCCTCAATACCCATCACCCACCCTGCCCTCCCTCCCACCCCCATCAACCCTCAGTTTGTTCTCAGTTTTTAACAGTCTCTTATGCTTTGGCTCTCTCCCACTCTAACCTCTTTTTTTTTTTTTTTTTCCTTCCCCTCCCCCATGGGTTTCTGTTACGTTTCTCAGGATCCACATAAGAGTGAAACCATATGGTATCTGTCTTTCTCTGTATGGCTTATTTCACTTAGCATCACACTCTCCAGTTCCATCCACGTTGCTACAAAAGGCCATATTTCATTTTTTCTCATTGCCACGTAGTATTCCATTGTGTATATAAACCACAATTTCTTTATCCATTCATCAGTTGATGGACATTTAGGCTCTTTCCATAATTTGGCTATTGTTGAGAGTGCCGCTATAAACATTGGGGTACAGGTGCCCCTATGCATCAGTACTCCTGTATCCCTTGGATAAATTCCTAGCAGTGCTATTGCTGGGTCATAGGGTAGGTCTATTTTTAATTTTCTGAGGAACCTCCACACTGCTTTCCAGAGCGGCTGCACCAATTTGCATTCCCACCAACAGTGCAAGAGGGTTCCTGTTTCTCCACATCCTCTCCAGCATCTATAGTCTCCTGATTTCTTCATTTTGGCCACTCTGACTGGCGTGAGGTGGTATCTGAGTGTGGTTTTGATTTGTATTTCCCTGATAAGGAGCGACGTTGAACATCTTTTCATGTGCCTGTTGGCCATCCGGATGTCTTCTTTAGAGAAGTGTCTATTCATGTTTTCTGCCCATTTCTTCACTGGGTTATTTGTTTTTCGGGTGTGGAGTTTGATGAGCTCTTTATAGATTTTGGATACTAGCCCTTTGTCCGATGTGTCATTTGCAAATATCTTTTCCCATTCCGTTGGTTGCCTTTTAGTTTTGTTGGTTGTTTCCTTTGCTGTGCAGAAGCTTTTTATCTTCATAAGGTCCCAGTAATTCACTTTTGCTTTTAATTCCCTTGCCTTTGGGGATGTGCCGAGTAAGAGATTGCTACGGCTGAGGTCAGAGAGGTCTTTTCCTGCTTTCTCCTCTAAGGTTTTGATGGTTTCCTGTCTCACATTCAGGTCCTTTATCCATTTTGAGTTTATTTTTGTGAATGGTGTGAGAAAGTGGTCTAGTTTCAACCTTCTGCATGTTGCTGTCCAGTTCTCCCAGCACCATTTGTTAAAGAGACTGTCTTTTTTCCATTGGATGTTCTTTCCTGCTTTGTCAAAGATGAGTTGGCCATATGTTTGTGGGTCTAGTTCTGGGGTTTCTATTCTATTCCATTGGTCTATGTGTCTGTTTTTATGCCAATACCATGCTGTCTTGATGATGACAGCTTTGTAGTAGAGGCTAAAGTCTGGGATTGTGATGCCTCCTGCTTTGGTCTTCTTCTTCAAAATTACTTTGGCTATTCGGGGCCTTTTGTGGTTCCATATGAATTTTAGGATTGCTTGTTCTAGTTTCGAGAAGAATGCTGGTGCAATTTTGATTGGGATTGCATTGAATGTGTAGATAGCTTTGGGTAGTATTGACATTTTGACAATATTTATTCTTCCAATCCATGAGCACGGAATGTCTTTCCATTTCTTTATATCTTCTTCAATTACCTGCATAAGCTTTCTATAGTTTTCAGCATACAGATCTTTTACATCTTTGGTTAGATTTATTCCTAGGTATTTTATGCTTCTTGGTGCAATTGTGAATGGGATCAGTTTCTTCATTTGTCTTTCTGTTGCTTCCTTGTTAGTGTATAAGAATGCAACTGATTTCTGCACATTGATTTTGTATCCTGCAACTTTGCTGAATTCATGTATCAGTTCTAGCAGACTTTTGGTGGAGTCTATCGGATTTTCCATGTATAATATCATGTCATCTGCAAAAAGCGAAAGCTTGACTTCATCTTTGCCAATTTTGATGCCTTTGATTTCCTTTTGTTGTCTGATTGCTGATGCTAGAACTTCCAGCACTATATTAAACAACAGCGGTGACAGTGGGCATCCCTGTCGTGTTCCTGATCTCAGGGAAAAAGCTCTCAGTTTTTCCCCGTTGAGGATGATGTTAGCTGTGGGCTTTTCATAAATGGCCTTTATGATCTTTAAGTATGTTCCTTCTATCCCGATTTTCTCAAGGGTTTTTATTAAGAAAGGGTGCTGGATTTTGTCAAAGGCCTTTTCTGCATCGATTGACAGGATCATATGGTTCTTCTCTTTTTTTTTGTTAATGTGATGTATCACGTTGATCGATTTGCGAATGTTGAACCAGCCCTGCATCCCAGGAATGAATCCCACTTGATCATGGTGAATAATTCTTTTTATATGCTGTTGAATTCGATTTGCTAGTATCTTATTAAGAATTTTTGCATCCATATTCATCAGGGATATTGGCCTGTAGTTCTCTTTTTTTACTGGGTCTCTGTCTGGTTTAGGAATCAAAGTAATACTAGCTTCATAGAATGAGTCTGGAAGTTTTCCTTCCCTTTCTATTTCTTGGAATAGCTTGAGAAGGATAGGTATTATCTCTGCTTTAAATGTCTGGTAGAACTCCCCTGGGAAGCCATCTGGTCCTGGACTCTTATTTGTTGGGAGATTTTTGATAACCGATTCAATTTCTTCGCTGGTTATGGGTCTGTTCAAGCTTTCTATTTCCTCCTGATTGAGTTTTGGAAGAGTGTGGGTGTTTAGAAATTTGTCCATTTCTTCCAGGTTGTCCAATTTGCTGGCATATAATTTTTCATAGTATTCCCTGATAATTGTTTGTATCTCTGAGGGATTGGTTGTAATCATTCCATTTTCATTCATGATTTTATCTATTTGGGTCATCTCCCTTTTCTTTTTGAGAAGCCTGGCTAGAGGTTTGTCAATTTTGTTTATTTTTTCAAAAAACCAACTCTTGGTTTCGTTGATCTGCTCTACAGTTTTTTTAGATTCTATATTGTTTATTTCTGCTCTGATCTTTATTATTTCTCTTCTTCTGCTGGGTTTAGGCTGCCTTTGCTGTTCTGCTTCTATTTCCTTTAGGTGTGCTGTTAGATTTTATATTTGGGATTTTTCTTGTTTCTTGAGATAGGCCTGGATTGCAATGTATTTTCCTCTCAGGACTGCCTTCGCTGCATCCCAAAGCGTTTGGATTGTTGTATTTTCATTTTCGTTTGTTTCCATATATATTTTAATTTCTTCTCTAATTGCCTGGTTGACCCACTCATTCGTTAGTAGGGTGTTCTTTAACCTCCATGCTTTTGGAGGTTTTCCAGACTTTTTCCTGTGGTTGATTTCAAGCTTCATAGCATTGTGGTCTGAAAGTATGCATGGTATGATTTCAATTCTTGTAAACTTATGAAGGGCTGTTTTGTGACCCAGTATATGATCTATCTTGGAGAATGTTCCATGTGCACTCGAGAAGAAAGTATATTCTGTTGCTTTGGGATGCAGAGTTCTAAATATATCTGTCAAGTCCATCTGATCCAATGTATCATTCAGGGCCCTTGTTTCTTTATTGACTGTGTGTCTAGATGATCTATCCATTTCTGTAAGTGGGGTGTTAAAGTCCCCTGCAATGACCACATTCTTATCAATAAGGTTGCTTATGTTTATGAGTAATTGTTTTATATATCTGGGGGCTCGGGTATTTGGCGCATAGACATTTATAATAGTTAGCTCTTCCTGGTGGATAGACCCTGTGATTATTATATAATGCCCTTCTTCATCTCTTGTTACAGCCTTTAATTTAAAGTCTAGTTTGTCTGATATAAGTATGGCTACTCCAGCTTTCTTTTGGCTTCCAGGAGCATGATAAATAGTTCTCCATCCCCTCACTCTCAATCTAAAGGTGTCCTCAGATCTAAAATGAGTCTCTTGTAGACAGCAAATAGATGGGTCTTGCTTTTTTATCCATTCTGATACCCTATGTCTTTTAGTTGGCACATTTAATCCATTTACATTCAGTGTTATTATAGAAAGATATGGGTTTAGAGTCATTGTGATGTCTGTATGTTTTATGCTTGTAGTGATGTCTCTGGTACTTTGTCTCACAGGATCCCCCTTAGGATCTCTTGTAGGGCTGGTTTCGTGGTGACAAATTCCTTCAGTTTTTGTTTGTTTGGGAAGACCTTTATCTCTCCTTCTATTCTAAATGACAGACTTGCTGGATAAAGGATTCTCGGCTGCATATTTTTTCTGTTTAGCACACTGTAGATATCGTGCCAAGCCTTTCTGGCCTGCCAAGTTTCAAAGGAGAGATCAGTCACGAGTCTTATAGGTCTCCCTTTATATGTGAGGGCACGTTTATCCCTTGCTGCTTTCAGAATTTTCTCTTTATCCTTGTATTTTGCCAGTTTCACTATGATATGTCGTGCAGAAGATCGATTCAAGTTACGTCTGAAGGGAGTTCTCTGTGCCTCTTGGATTTCAATGCCTTTTTCCTTCCCCAGTTCAGGGAAGTTCTCAGCTATAATTTGTTCAAGTACCCCTTCAGCACCTTTCCCTCTGTCTTCCTCCTCTGGGATACCAATTATGCGTATATTATTTTTTTTTAGTGTATCACTTAGTTCTCTAATTTTCCCCTCATACTCCTGGATTTTTTTATCTCTCTTTCTTTCAGCTTCCTCTTTCTCCATAACTTTATCTTCTAGTTCACCTATTCTCTCCTCTGCCTCTTCAAGCCGAGCCATCGTGGATTCCATTTTGTTTTGCAATTCGTTTAAAGCGTTTTTCAACTCCTTGTGACTGTTCCTTAGTCCCTCGATCTTTGTGGCAAGAGATTCTCTGCTGTCCTGTATACTGTTTTCAAGCCCAGCGATTAATTTTATGACTATTATTCTAAATTCACTTTCTGTTATATTATTTAAATCCTTTTTGATCAGTTCATTAGCTGTTGTTATTTCCTGGAGATTCTTCTGAGGGGAATTCTTCCGTTTGGTCATTTTGGAGAGTCCCTGGCGTGGTGAGGACCTGCAGTGCACTTCCCCTGTGCTGTGGTGTGTAACTGGAGTTAGTGGGCGGGGCCGCAGTCCGACCCGATGTCTGCCCCCAGCCCACTGCTGGGGCCACAGTCAGACTGGTGTGTGCCTTCTCTTCCCCTCTCCTAGGGGCGGGATTCACTGTGGGGTGGCGTGTCCCGTCTGGGCTACTTGCACACTGCCAGGCTTGTGTTGCTGGGGATCTGGCGTATTAGCTGGGGTGGGTAGGCAAGGTGCACGGGGGCTGGAGGGGCAGGCTTAGCTCGCTTCTCCTTAGGTGATCCACTTCAGGAGGAGCCCTGTGGCAGCGGGAGGGAGTCAGATCCGCTGCCGGAGGTTTGGCTCCGCAGAAGCACAGAGTTGGGTGTTTGCGCGGAGCGAGCAAGTTCCCTGGCAGGAACTGGTTCCCTTTGGGATTTTGGCTGGGGGATGGGCGGGGGAGACGGCGCTGGCGCCTTTGTTCCCTGCCAAGCTGAGCTCTGCCGTCCGGGGGCTCAGCAGCTCTCCCTCCCTTTGTCCTCCAGCCTTCCCGCTTTCCGAGCAGAGCTGTTAACTTATGACCTCCCAGACGCTAAGTCGCGCTTGCTTTCGGAACACAGTCCGTCCGGCCCCTCCGCTTTTGCCAGCCAGACTCGGGGGCTCTGCTTGGCCGGCGAGCCGCCCCTCCGCCCCGGCTCCCTCCCGCCAGTCCGTGGAGCGCGCACCGCCTCGCCGCCCTTCCTACCCTCTTCCGTGGGCCTCTAGTCTGCGCTTGACTCTGGAGACTCCCTTCTGCTAATCCTCTGGCGGTTTTCTGGGTTCTTTAGGCAGGTGTAGGTGGAATCTAAGTGATCGGCAGGACGCGCTGTGAGTCCCGCGTCCTCCTACGCCGCCATCTTCCGGAACCTCCTAAAACTGTAGGTCGTAAATGTTGTGTTCTTAACTGTACCAAAGCTACCTGAGGGGAAGACCAGGTCATATATGTCTCTGTGCCTCCCATACAATCATCTTCATCTATATGGTGAGACCAGTGACACCACCTTCACATGGGTGTCATTTAGGGGAGGGACCCAAATGTCTAGACAGAGCCTGGCACATAGCTGGTCTTCGATTAATGTTGGTGGAATGAATGACGTTAGTGTGTGGTGTGGTTCCAGAAGTAATTGAATTACTATTGATTTAGGGATCCCTGTGCTTTCTTCAAAGCTGCATTACATGCCCGGGAGTGTCATCCTTTGTCTCTAAAAAATTTACCAATCTTCCCTACACAAATAATATCTGAAATCCCACAAATTTCCAAAGATTTTCCTGAAAAGGTCTGATGGTTTCTCTTCAATCCCATGAGGAGTGGATCACAAACTCCCATGGCCTTTGATCCTATGCTCTTCTCAAAATGTCCTTGCTCTGGGGAAAAAACTCAGAATTTCTCTGATCTCTGACTCATATTTGATGGGAATAGTTTATAGATTGGGTTTAAGATCTATATTTTATTTTCTCTTTTCTCTTTCTATGTTCCCATCATATGGTTGTCTTATATTACATGTTTTTAGTGTCCTGTTGAAACATACCTTCGTAATGACTTTTTACAGTTTCCTGTAGCCAATTAGGTGCTTAAAAATTGCTTAAGAAATAGGAATTAGGGGGTCGAGGATCCAAGCACCTCCAAAACAATATTTTCATTGGATGCTTTCTGAAAACAAAACATTTTAGAATCAAAAAAGAGTATTAATTTATGATTGACTCTTCTGTAAAATTCTGGAACAGGTCAACAAGTCTGTTGTGTGTCTCTTATAAAGCTAATGTAGGGCTGTGTGAGGGAGAGGATACCAAAGTGATAGAACCCGACAGAATAATCCAACTTGGGTATTTCATATATTTGTCTTTGTATACATGTGACAATAAAACACATTTTAACCTTGACAAATGCAAGAAAAAAATACCTCATACAAGACTATGTGTATCAACTTTAGAAATGCTGTGAGTACAGTACCTATGTAGAAAACCCATTTCTTGCCCTGGAGGAGTTGTAGATCTCGGTGGTAAGAGACAAGAGCTACCCAGTTGATGGAGTTTCAAACGAGGTGAAACCATGTGTAGTTTCCAAGTACTAAATGGAGTATTTGCCAAGGAACAAAAAATAGGGCCTATAGAATTCTTCCCTCCAAAAGTGCTTCAAGGTACCCAAAGTATGAGAAAATATCCAAAACCCAAAACCGTCTCTTCCAGGGACCCACTGGTTGAACAACAAGCATTGAGGGAATGTTCCTGGCACCAATAACACCCACCAAGCAGGTGGGAGATAAGGATTCTTAGCCCATCCACTGTGACACAACCGCACCACCAAATAAGTGGGGTTATGAGAGATTTTTCAAAGCTTTGTTCCTATTACATCCTTGCTTGGATATAGCTTAACACCTCTGTAGAGTCACGGCTGAAACAAACTCAAAGTTAGGCCTGAACATTTGGGCAGATACTAAAACACACTGCAGCTGGAGGATGTTAAATCTGCCATTCTCCCAGAACAAACGACAGCCAGAGATAAGCAAGCAGTCATGCGTATTTATGCTGGAAAATTCTTTTTTTTTAATATGAAATTTATTGTCGAATTGGTTTCCATACAACACCCAGTGCTCATCCCCACAGGTGCCCTCCGCAATGCCAAGCACCCACCCTCCCCTCCCTCCCACCCCCCATCAACCCTCAATTTGTTCTCAGTTTCTAAGAGTCTCTTCCGATTTGCCTCCCTCCCTCTCTAACTTTTTTTTCCCCTTCCCCTCCCCCATGGTCTTCTGTTAAGTTTCTCAGGATCCACACAAGAGTGAAAACATATGGTATCTGTCTTTCTCTGTATGACTTATTTCACTTAGCGTAACACTCTCCAGTTCCATCTACGTTGCTACAAAAGGCCACATTTCATTCTTTCTCATTGCCACTTAGTATTCCATTGTGTATATAAACCACCATTTCTTTATCCGTTCATCAGTTGATGGACATTTAGACTCTTTCCATAATTTGGCTATCGTTGTAAGTGTTGCTACAAACATTGGGGTACAAGTGCCCCTATGCATCAGCACTCCTGTATCCCTTGGGTCAATTCCTAGCAGTGCTATTGCTGGGTCATAGGGTAGGTCTATTTTTAATTTTTTTGAGGAACCTCCACACTGTTTTCCAGAGCGGCTGCACCAGTTTGCATTCCCACCGACAGTGCAAGAGGGTTCCCGTTTCTCCACATCCTCTGCTGGAAAATTCTTAAAATGTGCACTTATAGGGGCACCTGGGTGGCTCAGTTGGTTGAGCATCTGGCTCTTGATTTCATCTCAGGTCATGCATGGATGGAGCCCCACATCAGGGTCTGCACTGAGCGTGGAGCCTGCTTGGGATTCTCCCTCCCTCCCTCTCTCTCTCTAAAAAGAAAAAAAAAAAAAAACAACGTGCATTTATATGTGCAGGATATGTGCCAAATTTTCCTACTCAGTGAAAAGCACAGCCACCTTGATGTTGGGCAGCATTCTCTTTTCAAGAACTGGTGTGAGATCTGTTTTCACTCCAGGCACAAGAATTTGCAATTAGTTAGGATCCTCCAATTTGTACCTGCAGTTTCTGGTTTTAAAAATCAAATTCCAGGACACCTTGGTGGCTCAGTCCGTTGAGGATCTGACTCTTGACTTTGGCTCAGGTCACGATCTAAGGGTTGTGGGATCGAGCTCCACACTGGGCACAGCACTGAACACGGAGCCTGCTTGGGATTCTCTCTCTCTCCCTCTGCCTCTTTCCCCGACCCACACTCTCTCTCTAAAAGAAAAATATATATATACATTTTTTTTAAAAGAAAATAAAATTCCATGCAGTTTAAATATTATTTGCTTCTCTCAAATCAAGTTTAAAAAACAATAAACGCATTAATAAATGTTCACTCTAATGCTACTAATTCATTGGCCTGCTAATATTTCTAAGATTTCAAATAACAAAAGTTATGACTTACCCTGGGATCCCAGAAAATTTGGTAAAAAGTGATTTTCTCTAACTATTACCTTGGAGAGAATAGAATCATAGAATATTAGAGCTCTACATAAGTACTGGGGATTATAAAGTCCCATTTCTTCATTTTACAGTGGAGATTTTGAGAGATCAGAAGATTATCAAGAAAAAGTCATAGCTAATTAGTGGAAGAATCCCCATGCAGGCTTCTACCTTAGTGAACATTCGATGAAACTTTGTTGAATGTCTTGTCTATGCTAAGAACTTGCATGTTCTTGCCTCTGGATTTATCGAGATGGAAACAATTCTTAAGGAGTTTACATTCACATGTACCTTCAAGATTGCTTATAGTTGGATCTTAGAAAAATATTTATATTTAATACTTTTCTTTGGTTTAAAAAAAAAAAGATCTTTCTTAACCATCTTAGCTTATGGAGGATGGCAGTAATGCACTTCAGATCCTAGGAACTAAAGAGGATCCTCATTATCCCAATGTGAATTATCCAGGTGTCTGAGCTCTGATGCTGCATAAGGAAGCAAAAGAGGCTTTAAAAGGAAGTTTGGGGGGCACTTGGGTGGCTCAGTCGGTCAAGCATCCAATTCTTGTTTTCAGCTCAGGTCACGATCTCACAGCTCATGGGTTCGAACCCTGCGGCAGGTTCTGCGCTGACAGTGTGGAGCCTGCTTGGGATTCTCTCTCTCTCTCTCTCTCTCTCTCTCTCTCAAAAATAAATAAACTTAAAAAAAAAAAAGAAAATGTTCACTAAATGAATTTCCACTTAAAAATTAGTGCCCACTCAAACATCCCTTCTCACTCAGCACAGTGTTTACCTTCATCCTTTGGGTTACCATTTTTGTTGGTCAGTCTTTGTCTGACTGACCAACACAATGCCAATTGGTTGCAAAATAAAATTGGATCTCTTCCCGAAAGAATTCATAAAATAAATCAAGTTTATGTTGGAGCACTGCTGAACCACACCCAAAGCTGTCGATCAATGAAGTGCTGCTAGAAATACAATGGTTAATGGAAGAAGAGAAAATAGAATGATGACAAAAGCTACTCCGAAAAAGAACGGTCTGAGTATCCTTGAATTGAGAGAAGATCCTGAGAAAATTAATAACATTCTTGAATATTTTCTCAAAAGCGTTCCTCTTCATAATTGTAGGATGAGACTCAAACAGGAAGTGGAGGCCATTGAATTCTGCCAGCATACCCATCTTTCAGAAAAACTCACTCCAAGAGAGAATGAATACTCTGTCATTCTTTGTTCATGCTAAGAATAAAACACTGTTTTCATTTAAATACATGTTTTATGTACAAAATAAGATGAACTTGGGGCGCCTGGGTGGCTCGGTCAGTTGAGCGTCCGACTTCGGCTCGGGTCATGACCTCACATTCCGTGAGTTCGAGCCCCACATCGGGCTCTGAGCCCACAGCTCAGAGCCTGGAGCCTGCTTTGGATTCTGTGTCTCCCTCTCTCTCTGCCCCTCCCCTGCTCACTCTCTGTGTCTCTCTCTCTCTCTCTCAAACATAAATAAACATTTTAAAAATTATAAAAAGAAAAAAAAAGAAACAAAACAAGATAAACTTATTTTTAAGAGTTTTAGTTTGATGCTTAGCGACCTAGTTCCTGCCACTCTTTGATTGGGAACTTTTCAAGTAGACTCTGTAGCCATCAGTAACGGAGATGACCTGTAATTGTAGAGGTGAAGGAACAGAAAGTGTAGCAACTTTTCTAGGGTCTCACCTCCAGTGAGCCCATAGATCACCTAAAACTCCCATCGCCCAGAGATCGCTAATCTCTGTGCAAAGAGGTAAAGAGTTTGCCTTGCATTGAACATGGCTTTTCAATCAAGGTAAGAATTTGATGGCAGGAGAAGAAGTAAAAGACGCCGAGGAAAGATCTTATGGAAGATCAAGTAAAATTTGTTTTCCCTTTACTTTAGCTAAAGAAATGACATGTCTAAAATTGATCCTAATCCTAAACGTACATTCCAGGGATAAGACTTGCCCATTTTAAAGCGTGTTCTGGTGCAATTAAGAGACACACTTAAGATAGGGATTAATCTTGATGGTACTGTTTAGGGTTCTTTTTTAAAGAGAGAGTACACAGGAGGAACTGTGACACTCCCCAGCACCATCGCCCCTGCCGCCTTGTTCTTGGAGGAAGTGACAATATAAGGCTTAAAAGGAGGTCACAGTGTTATGGACTGAATGTTTGTGTCCCCCGAAAGTCATATGCTGAAGCCCTAGCCGCCAATGTGATGGTGTTTGGAAGCGGGACCCAAGGGAAGTAATGAGGGTTAGATGAGGTCATGAGGGTGGGGCCTCCATGATGGGATTAGTGCCCTTGTAAGAAGCGGAAGGGGCCCGCAGGCAATCCTATGCCAGTGCGCTCTTCTGTGTGCACATGTGCACTCTCGCTCGCTCTCTCTCTCTCTCTCTCTCTGCACCATGAGGACACAGAGGGAAGGCAGCCATCTGCAAGCCAGGAAGTGGGCCACACCAGGAACTGAATTTGCCACCACCTTCATCTTGGACTTCCCACCCTCCAGAACTGTGGGAAAATAGATGTTTACTGTTTAAGCCACCCGGCTGATGGCATTTGGTTATGGCAGCCTGAACTAAGACGCAAGGTCTCCACACCAGGTTTGGGTTCTCAGTTGGTAGTTTTCCGGGGACCACAATTCCCTTTCTTGTAGATGCGAAGGAGACGTCAGCATCTGGAGCAAACAGGCTAGGAATGTGCTGTCTCTCTCAGAAGGACGGGGACCGGCCTGGCTCTGTATCTCAGGGAATAAGGCACCCCCTGTACCACCTCTGGACTGTGCCCTTGACACTGGTTATGTTACTTTAGCCTGCCCGGTAGCCCTTGGACCAGGCCAGTGGCAGCCAGTCTAAACAATAAACACCGAGGCCTCTGCTCTGCCCTTGGGAACACAGAGGTCTCACCTTTGATCATTTTAGGGACTAGCTCCCCAGCTAGGCATCTAGGCGGCCAGGGCATCTCTGGGCTATCAGGCCAGGCTCAGACCTACACAGCGCCCAGGCCTCCAACCCACCAGATCTGCTTGCTCCTCGGCATAGAGCATAAGGGAAATGCAACAATCTGCCTTGACGATGAAGACCTTGGTGGCTGTGTCATGGTGACAGAGGGAGCCCAGACTGGGTGGATGGAGGGTGACGTTCCTCAGTAGTCCCTGGTGGCTGTTCTGCACGGAGCTCTGTCAGCTGCAGCCCTTCCCAGGTGTTCGGCCACCTCCCTGTGACGCTGTGCGCAGACGCAGTGCCTGGGGCCAGCAGCAACTGCTAGCGACAGGGCGCTTTCTCCCGATGGTCCTTCCATGCATCCTCATGCCAGTGGTTTCTAGAACCACTGAAGGCCCCGGGACTGGGCTGCACTGCTCTCTCTTAGCATGCCATCAGAGGGTAGCTCCCAAAGGGCCCCTCCCACCCTCACCCCCCCAAACCCCGGGATGGCAGTGGGGCGGCTTGTCTCTGTCTCTGCACAGAAGACACCACCGGCACCACCAAGTTCAGCATACCTAACACGGAGTGCTAGCTCACCCCTCCGTCAGCCGAAACGACCCGATCCTCCAATGCTCATCGCTTCAACCAACAGCAGCGCTAAGGTCATCCACCAGGCCAGAGATCTCTCCCCTCTTTCCTCATAGTCAACTGAGCCAAGACTTCTAGGCCAGAACTCTGCACTCTTCGCATTCCCTGCTTGGACCTCTAGTCCAACCGGCTTCGCAGACGGCAGCCTTCAACTTGTCTAATTTATTCCCTCCCCAGCCTTATTGATCCATTCCCGCTCATGCTCACTAGTCTCTGGCAGGTCCCCTCTCTTGAAAGTTTTAAATCCAAACACCTCGTAACCTTCAGGACACTACACCACCAGAATCTGACCCGGCTCTCCTGAGCCACCTGTCCCATCCCTACCTCACACCTTGCATTCAGGTCTTTTTGGAATATTCCATCTATGTATTCCTGGGATTCACCCTAAATGTCCCTGCTGTGTCCGCTTCCCAGGAAAGGCCCACACTTGCTGCCATGAGCATATCTATTCCAATTCCAGCCGAAAAGCTGCAGTTCTTTAGTTAGGTTTTCTGCCATCTTCTCAATCTGAATTTGTACGCTGTTTTCCAAGTTCATGTGTCACTTCGTGAATGACAAGGATGACCCTACATTCCAGTTGGCTTGGGACAGTCCTGGGTTATGTCTGATGTTCCTCATTATTTGTTAATAATCCTCTCTTTTTGTTCTCAAAAATGCCCAGATTAGGACACTACATGGTGTGGTCACTCCACATATATAATTCTTATATTCTAAAACTTTGTATTCTAACTATTTACCTATGTATATATGTCCTTTCCCTCCTTATCCCTAGGTTCAAGGTCAGGAATGGCACCTCTCTCCAGGTTGCCCTTCCCCAGGGCCCAGCCAGTGCCACATAGGAGATACCCGGTATTATTTATTTTAAGTGCACTTTTTTGGGACTCAAGGGATGAATGTGATTGGACAAGGCAGAGAGTAGACACATTTTGAAGATTATTATAATGATAATAGGTATAATACTAAGATATTCCACTGCAGAAAATATACTTAATTCCCAGTGCATCCTAGACTTAACATGAGGCTTTCCTGATCTGCTGAAGACAGAGCACATGTGAGGTTTCCGAATGTGAATTTCAGACTCTACATGCTAAACACTTAAAGAATAATGGTTTAAAGGGATGTCCATTTACTGGCCTGCTTTGGATGCCCACATGTCTCAATCCAGTGCTAAATCTAAAGATAAGCAGGAAAAAGAAAAGGAGGAAAAAATGAGAAAGTTATTTTAGATGTTAGTGATATGTCATGCATTAATGCATATAAACACTATTGGAAACTGCACTTTTGTGAATACATAAGTGAGTGTATAACTGTTGAATTCTTGTGTGTGTGTGTGTGTGTGTGTGCGCGCGTGCCTGCATGCACGTGTGTTAGACACACAGTGAGAAGGCCAAAGTCTTGCTGCCGCTGTAAGTCCAGTGATCTCCAGTCTTTGTCCTGAGTCTGATTGCAGCCCTCCGGACAAAGATTCTTAAACCTCCTGTAACAAGAACTGCCCTTTGACTCACCTGGAAGGCAATGGGTAAAGAAGAAAATCATCAGGGCAGCGGCATGGTGAGGCAAGGATCACAGCACTCTCTGGGGGAAGTGGCTGGTTCTGGGGAAAGGACAACTTTAAGTACAGCAGGGCATGTGTTGGAACTGTTCTCTTGACCAGTCTCTAGGGGTTGACGCTGGGGGCCTAGGGTCATCAGTCTTGGTATTCACATGGAGCAGAGAGCTTCGCAGTCCCATCAAGCTCAAGGTTGTAACGGTAGAAGGTGGGTTCCACGCTTGCATTCACCTGTTGGGGCACTGAATGAAAGTGCAGCAAGGCCACGAGAATGCAGAGACCGTTGGTAGCCCCTCGAGATCTGGGGACCCAGCATCACCACAGGACTTTGGGGTAGGTATTCTGGCAGAGAGGATGAAAGCTACTCTATGAGGTCAGGGCTACTGACAAGGAGGATAAGATGAGCAAATCCAGATGGCCATTCTTGAACCATTTAAAATCCTAGGAATTCTGAAGGACCAAAGGAAGGCGTGAGGGGTTAGAATACCCAAAGTTTTGGGGCGCCTGGGTGGCTCAGTCGGTTAAGCGTCCAACTTTGGCTCAGGTCATGATCTTACAGTTCATGGGTTCGAGCCCCACATCGGGCTCTGTGCTGACAGTGCAGACCCTGGAGCCTGCTTCGGATTCCGTGTTTCCCTCTCTCTCTGCTCCTCCCCCACTTATGCTCTGTCTCTCTCTGTGTCTCAAAAATAAATACACGTTAAAAAAAATTAAAAAGAGAATACCCAAAGTTTTGAGGAGGAGATTAAGTTAAAGAAATATTGGTTTGTTGCAAATATGATGCCTCTGCTGGACACCCCCAACACCAGCTGGTCATTCTTGGGAAACACTGGTGTGTGTGTATATGACTGGATTTACTGAGTTTATAAGGAGGACACATTCACATCTGGACAGCTGGAAATCTCACTCCTGACTGCTTACATCTTGAGTGTTTTTTAGACAGTGGAGAGAGACGTAGACAGCTTGCTCATCATGGGAACACTCATCAGCTACACTTGGAGAGAAGTTTTACTGATGGAGGAAGTTTCACATCCTGGGGGTTCTGGTCCTGATGACATCCAGAAGAATACCCAGCTTGATGCAGAAGTGAAATGAGAACCTTCAGGAAGGCAGAGTAAATGGGTGTTGACGTGATCGGAGGTTCCGAGTTCTAAGGGAGCATCCCAGGATTTAGAAACATTTCTTTCATGTATGCCCCTGACAGAGGTATCTGGGGTCTGAAATCCTGCCGTTACAGCCACACTCTATGGGTCTTCAATGCTGTTTGTGACATTTTAGAGTATTTTTCTGGGTGGAGGTTGTTTCTAATAGGTATTGCATCCGCATGGCTGGGAGACTATAGATGTAACCTCTTAATTGATACACATGAAAGTCTCCCTCCCTCCCCCGACTCCGCACCCCACCCCAGTTGTTGTTGGTTCATGCCACCGTTGTCCCTCATATTCTGTGTATCCTTCTACCTTCTCTTTTCACACAAACAAGCGATATAAATGCTCATTCTCACCTCCCTCCTATACTCAAAAGTAACATATTGTAGCACTTTGTTTTCTTTTATTTTTGTTTATCAGTGTGGTTTTTTAAATTAAAACATCTTTTTTCTTAAAAATGGGTGTCTGACCCACTTCCGTATCAGAAGTTCCCCTATTATCAAACAGCTAGATGATATTCCATTGTATGAATGTACCACGATTTTTAAAACAGTTTCCTATAATTGTCATTTAGGTTGTATAAAATATCTCGCTGTTACAAATAACTTGCAGGGCACCTGGGCGGTACAGTCGGTTAAGCAACCAACTCTTGATCTCAGCTCAGGTCATGATCTCACAGTTCGTGAGTTCAAGCCCCGCATCGGGCTCTGTGCTGTCAGTGTGGAGCCTGCTTGGGGTTCTCTCTCTCCCTCTCTTTCTGCCCCTCCCCTGTTCATATCCCATCTCTCTCAAAATAAATAAACTTAAAAAAATTAAAAAATAATAACTGGGCAAGAATGAGTCCAGGAGAAGCTTGTCACAATGGTCATCCTGCATGTAGATCTGAAAAGCAAATTCTCAGTAGATTTGTAATTCTGATAGATATTGTGTGTCTGTGGCGACTTTTTATTTTGGAATCACTTTAGATTTCTAGAGAAGTCACAAAGATAACAGAGTTCCCCTGTTCCTAACAATACTCCATATTTTTTACATACAGACATTGAAAATTTTTTATGTATCAACTCTATCCATCTTTGGCTTGTTGTACCAACTTTTGCAGAAAAAAAAAAAACTATCTTGTTGACTTATTTTTCAGTTGCCTCTTTTACACTGAATTCTTTAATTCATCTGAATTTATTTTGGTATAAGATATGGAGAGTGATACCTCACTATTTAAGAATTTAATTTTTCCTATTTTATGAGTATTTCCAAATATCCTAGCATCTTTCATTGGCTAATTCTTCCCTTAATCTTGGTATGCAATTCTGCTTTTATTATATGTGAAATGTTTATTCATACTTGAGTTTATTTGTGGACTTTCTATTCTGTTACACTGATCTGCTTTTTAGCATTGGTACTTTGGGGACAATTTCATATTTTAATTAACAATTTTTTTTATTGGTGTTTTTAGCTGATATTCTTGGGTTCCTAGGGAAGCCATTATGTTTGCTTTGTGTTTCTTAATAGTGGTAATTTTGTCTCCTTTTTAAAGAATATTTGTTGTGGTGCCTGGCTGGCTCAGTCAGTGGACCATGCAACTCTTGATCTTGGGGCTGTAAGTTTGAGCCCCATGTTGGGTGTAGAGATTACTTAAAAAAATAAAATATTTAAAAAGAAAGAAAGAGGGGCGCCTGGGTGGCTCAGTCGGTTGGGCATCCGACTTCAGCTCAGGTCATGATCTCGCGGTCCGTGAGTTCGAGCCCTGCGTCGGGCTCTGTGCTGACCGCTCAAGAGCCTGGAGCCTGTTACGGATTCTGTGTCTCCCTCTCTCTCTGACCTTCCCCCATTCATACTCTCTCTCTGTCTCAAAAATAAATAAACGTTAAAAAAAAAAAAAAGAAAGAGTATTTATTGCTCTTACTTTCATCCTTTGTTTTATTCCATTGGCCAGAAATGAGAAGGTAGAAAAAACATGGAATCAAGTGTACAAACACCGGGGCTTCACCTCAGAAGGAAAGAAGGCCCCTTTCCTTGGGGGCAACAAGGAAGGACAAATAGGTTCAGAGAAGTAGCAAATGAGAAAGCAGGGAGTTGAAGCCCTTCTCCTATGATGGTTCATATCTCTGTGGAGTGGGAGGCAAGACTGTCTTCTTAGAGAGTGTGGACGGTGAGGTAAAGGAAGAGGATGATTGAACGCTCTGGGGAGGATGGCAGGGGCATAAGTGTTCTCAGGTTAAGAGCCAGGTTTTAGTTAAAGATGAGATGATAGAAGCAACGATGTGAGAAGAGACGGGACATAAGAGCATGTGTTCTAAACGGGCACTGTAGAAATCTTTAGGAGTGAGAGATGCCGTAGAAGTTTGGGGCATGGAAAAGAGGCTCCCACCACTATGGGCATGAGAGCACCGGAGAGGGTAAGTGGTCAGGGAAGTCTCCAACTGGGACCCGGCCAAGGATGACAGGGCTATGAGACATGGACATGTTAGTTGGTGCAAAGTTTCCAAAAGGAGCAAGGTCAGAGTCCCAAGGTGTACAGGCAAGTGTGGAGCTGGAGAGGGGTTGCCGCAACAGGAATTGGTTATTCTTCTAAGGGGGTCCCCATCCAGGAGGCTCACAAGCGATAAGTCCCTCTTTGTGTGTTAAAATTCAGCAACCCAAGGACTTCCAGGGCTGGCCAAAATGCAGTGTGCTCACTACAGTCTTTCTACTCTACTGATTACAACAAAAATTCTAGACAAAATAGAAAAAGCAAATACCTGAGGGCTCTGAAAAGGAAATCGTATCGGGCAGATTGGGGAGGGAAGTCCAGACTTAAATGACAGTGACTTTACCGGGTTTTTGTTTGCTCTGTTTTGTTTTCTCCTTCGTCCCCTGGCTTTGACCTGAGGGTGGTCAGAGTTGCTTAAGCTGCACAGCAGGTACAGTTAGCAGAAGTTCTGAGAGAAATCCCCTTTTTCTGGCCATCAGACCAGGTAAAAGGGCCCCGTGGCCCAGAAAGGGTGGAAGAAACTCTCATTGCTTTCACTTTCTTCTTTCCCTCTCTTTCCTACCCTCATTGCAGAGACAGGACTGGTATGGACAAGAAAACTGGAGAAAGAAGCTTTTCTGATCCTAAGATTGGGACCAAAAAAAGTAGGGACAATCCCTACTATTATCTCCTCTCTTTTCTCTTGCCACGTTTCCCTTACGGTGGCCCCATGACATAGAACTGTGAGCCAGCACAGACGCATTGGGAAGGGGTATACTAAAACTCTTAGAGACACCTATATTTCTGAGCTACACATGTCTGGAACAGACCAAAAGAAACAGAAAAAGCTTTTAGAACTGAACTATGACATAGACACTAAGTACCAGACTAAACTCTGAGGAGCATATGCATGGGGAAGAGTCACATAGCACAGCAAAGGCTTTGAATAGCAAACTAACGTTGGACCCATCACCTGAAGTAGCTGAAAGTGAACTTACAGTCTGAACATAATCAGGTTGATTGCCCGTTGAAACAAAATAAATGTTCTTCAGGGGATTTTAATAGGACTCAGAGTCTCACAATGTAATATTTAAAGTGTTCAGAATACAATCTGAAATTACCCAACATGCCAACAATCAGGAAAATATGGCAAATTCTTAAGAAAATATAATTAACGGATGCCAATCCTCAAATGATTGAAATGTTAGAATGATCAGACAAAAACTTGAAAGCAGTCTCATAACTATACTTCATGAGATACAGGTATACAGGTTTGAAAAGAACATAAGATAGACATTCTGTCAGAGGAAAAAAACCCACTTTTTTAAAAGCCGGAAAGTTTTAGTGTAGGACTAAAAGAAAATAATATCTGAAACAAAGAATTCACTGGATGGGCTCAATAGCAGAATAAAGATGACAAAGGAAAAAGTGAGTAAACATGAAAATAAATCAATAGTAATTTTCTGATCTTGACAGAAAACATTTTAAAACAAACAAATTGAGCTTTAGGTACTTATGGGATATTAAAAGTTCTACATGTAAATCATTGGAATCTCAGAATGAGGGGAGATCAATGCAGAAACAGTATTTGAAGAAATAAGGGTGAAAATTTTCTAGATTTTGTGAAAGATATATATTTACACATTCAAAAACATCAGTGGGGGTGCCTGGGTGGCTCAGTCGGTTAAGCGTCCGACTTTGGCTCAGGTCATGTTCTCACAGTTTGTGAGTTCGAGCCCCGCGTCAGGCTCTGTGCTGACAGCTCAGGGCCTGGAGCCTGCTTTGGATTCTGTGTCTCCCTCTCTCTGCCCCTCCCCAACTCATGATCTGTCTCTCTCTCTCTCTCTCTCTCTCAAAAATAAACATTAAAAAATTTCTTAAAAAAAAAAAATCAGTGAATCCCAAGCAAGACGAAGACGAACTCGATGAAAACCAACAAATCATAATCAAATGGACACAAACAAAATACCAAAAAAAAAATTAAAAAAATCTTGAAAACAGCCAGAGAAAATGGCATATTGTGTATATGAGACACGAGTCAATGACTGCAGATATCTCACTAGGAACCACGGAGGCCAGAAGACAAGGGAACAGAGAAATGTTCAAAGAGAAGAATTGTCAACCAGGCTTTATGTACATTGAATATATCCCTCAAAGCAAAATAGAGACATTTTCAAATGAAGGAAAACTAAGAATTTGTCACCAGAGGATCTGCTCCACAAGAAATGCTAAAGGAAGTTCTTCCAACTGAAGGGAAATGATAGTGGGGCACTTGGGTGGCTCCGTCATTTGAGCTTCCGACTTTGGCTCAGGTCATGATCTTGCGGTCCGTGAGTTCGAGCCCCGCGTCGGGCTCTGTGCTGACAGCTCGGACCCTGGAGCCTGTTTCGGGTTCTGTGTCTCCCTCTCTCTCTGCCCGTCCCCCACTCGCACTCTGTCTTCTCTGTCTCTCTCTTTCAAAACATAAATAAACATCGAAAAAAATGACTGTGAAGGGAAATGATATTAAAGGGAAACCTAGAACTTTGGAAATGAAAAAAAGATGAAGAGCCACAGAAATTCTACAAATCTAGATAAACAGACTATTTTTCTTGTCTTCAGTTCTTAAAAATATGTATGATCACTGACAGCAAAAACCATTTCATATTGTTTAGTGCAACTGGAGAAATGATGCAGCTCTTTGAGAGAACCATCCAACAGTTTCTTCGAAAGCCAACCATATGTGTACCACAAACCCCAGCAATCCTGTTCCAAAATATTTACCCTAGGGAAATGAAAATTGTTGAGTATGTAAAAATAATGTGTTGAGTGGTTTTATTTCTAATCACCAAAAACTAAAAGCAATCCAAATGTCCTTCAATTGGCAAGTGGATACAGGAAGCACAGTACAGCCGTACGGTAGACAATAGTCTACAATTTATATGACATTCTGGAAAACGCAAAACTGGAGAGATGAAGAAGTGTGTCAAGGGTTAGGGGTGGAGGGAGAAGTCGAATGACAAAAGGGCAGCACAAGGGAATTTGGGGGAGCGATGGAACTCTTCTGTAGCTTGATCATGATGGTGATTACAGGACTCTATGCGTTTCTCAAAACTCGGAACGGAACACCAAGACATTTCATCATCCTTTATGTAAAGTTGTAAATACATTAAAAAAAATTTAGCAGTCTGTTAATGCCTTCTATTTCTAATGTCTCTCCCTTAAGTCAACATACATATTTCTAAAAGCTGAATGCAGATTGGACTCTTGTAAATTTAAATATTTAAAAATTCACTAAGGGAGCTCCCTTTCAATAAGAATCTTAGTGTGAAATCTTCTGCAAAGTAAACTTGGTAATCTGATACTCAGTATTATCTATGGGAACCAAAGTTCTGAGTTTCATCATCTGATTAAAGGGAGGTAAGTGTGTAACACCAAGTCCATCAACCGATGAATGGATAAAGAAGATGTGGTATATACATCCAATGGAGTATTACTCAGCAATCAAAAAGAATGAAATCTTGCCATTTGCAACTACATGGATGGAACTGGAGGGTATTCTGCTAAGCAAAATTAGTCAGTCAGAGAAAGACAAATATCCTATGACTTCAGTCATATGAGGACTTTAAGATACAATACGGATGAACATAAGGGAAGGGAAGCAAAAATAATACAAAAGCAGGGAGGGGGACAAAACAGAAGAGCCTCATAAATATGGAGAACAAACTGAGGGTGGCTGGAGAGTTGTGGGAGGGGGGATGGGCTAAATGGGTAAGGGGCACTGAGGAATCTACTCCTGAAATCATTGTGGCACTATATACTAACTAACTTGGATGTAAATTAAAAAAATAAATAAGTTTTTAAGAAATATGTAACACCAAGATTTTTCAGGATCTTCTTTCTTTCTCTATAGTTCTGACCAAGAGTGGGTTGGGTGAGTTATTCTCATAGCCTTTCCCAATGTCACGACTGGAAGAAAGAGTCAGAGCGCACTCAGGCAGTTCATATTCCCCCAGGACCTGCCACTGGAGAAACCCATGCTGTCTAACTTACGAAAGAGGACACCAGAAGGAGGGGCCCGGGGGGCCCAGGGGGCCAGGACTCGTCCTTTGTCAAACGGTGCTTGCAGCCAAAGGTCACTGGGGCCTGAGCCCCATTGAGCCGGATCACGGCCACATCCCTGCTCTCACTGTGCCAGCTTCAGAACGCCCAGATATCAAGTGCAAACAGCAACACCATGAGAAGGAGGAAGTCCCCTTTGTCTCAGCTTGGTGGTTAGTGATGTATGTCAGAGATGACACCTGTTCAACAAACCAGGTAAACTTTGCGCGCCTTGTTCTGGCTGCCTTCGAGCCTCACAGTTAGCTCAGGTGCTCTGCCCTCCCATTGCACATCCTGGTCACATTTGCTCGGGTCTCACTTTCCCAAGCTGTGTTTCAGGTTCAGTGGTCTTTCAAAAAACTCGGACAACTCTGCCTTTGCCCCCACTTGGAAAGTGTTCCTCACTTGGCTCAACAACTTCCTGAAAAAACAATGGATGCAAATCTCATTACCAATCATGGAGCACGAGAAATGCCTAGGGGAGTTCCCTATAGAGCAAGCCCAGTGTGGCTCCTTCTACAAATTGAAGTCTCCTTTTGTAAAGGAGCGAATCCACCCCTCTACACACACACACACACACACACACACCCCAATTTCTCTAGCTACTAAATCCTTACTGGCACCAAGTGGGGTTTTTATCTGGTGGGGAGTCTCATGGTCACTCTCCTGGCTTCTTAAACTTACCTATGATTTAATACAGTGATTCTGGGAGGCATAAGCCTGAATTGAACTGCTGGATATGAAAACCACTCCCGGGAGCTCCAAGCTCCTGGCAGAAGTATTTCTTCTTCTCTCTGCAGCACACAGCTGCTGCTGCTGGTCTCCTGGCCCCGTCCAGCAGCACCCACTTCCACAGAAGAAGGTAGTGGCATAACGAAGGAGGGCACACTAAGTAAAGCGTGCAGTTAGTAAATAAGAAGACACCGATTGTAATATGAATGCCCTCTCGTGGAACCAAAACACAACTAGAGTTTATTTTCTTTTTCTGGGGCTCTCACTCCAACTGGAAGGGGTAAGTGAACACAGCTAAAATGTTAAAATAAAGTCCAGTGTAAGTCCAATTTAATTCGTTAATCACCTTATCATTGACAAGCCAAAGAGTATCCGCTACAAAGGAAGGTCCAACCCATTCCTCATCTTGTTCCGGGCTCACCCTATGCTATCTGATCTACCCATTGAAGGGGGGTAACAGGTCAGGAGGGCTCATTAACATCCGCAGACCCTGCTTCATCTGGCTGCCGAGCCAGGCTCATCCTTAAAGACCCCGTGACTGCACCAGCCGTAGGAGCAGACCGGCTTGAACACCTTTATAGGCCGGACTTCCTGTGTCCTCATCCTACATCGAATCGAACATTTTAAATTTACCCACGTCCCACACTATATAGGACTTCCACATGGTCACACAAGAGCTAGAAGCAGTTAACTCATTGATATAATGTTTTATAGACATTTAATGAAGCAGCCACTTTTGAGTTGGTGTTTTTCTGTTCACAGTTTGAAACGAACACATTTCTTTTTGGGTTCCAAACATTCCCACTGTGCCCTACAAAGCCGGTCCTCTGAACGCAGTGTGTTTAATGCAGACAATGGCCTTGCACAGAGGAACACAGAAATGCAGTGCTGGGCCAAATATGTGGTATGTCCAGCTCAAGATGTCTTCACCAACCATGGGCCAAAATGTTTGAAATGAGGAAGACATCAGATTTCAAACACCTACTGGCCGTCAGTTTAATTTATATTATCTATTCCGTTTTTCACAACACTCTTTTGTGTTTAGAATTATCATCCTCCTGTAAAGAGAGGGAAAATAAAGCCCAAAAGTTCTTAGTGACTTGTCCAAGGTCCCAAGGCCACAGAGCAGACTTTTGAACCCAGGGCGCATGGCCCCCAAATCCAGTTTCTAACTGAGTCCCATCTCCTGCAGAAAGTCGCAGCTTGTCCTTCCTGACATTTAAAGTTAGAGAAGTGTTGCCAATTTTAATGAGTACTTAATACTCTGTCCTTCGGAGGTCTGCTTACATTGTTTAAAAGCTAAGTCATTCATCTTTTTCCTGTCTTTATCTTTTTGTCCAAAATGACTTTGTTACGCTCTAAAAGGTACTCCTAATACAAGTGTTGTTTGTTTTTGTTTTGTTTTGTTTTGTTTTGTTTTGTTTTAAGGGGCTGGATTCCAATCACCTTCTCTTCTGTCTCTCAGCCTTACCTCTTATGAGGAATTTCTCCACTGGATGCTTACATCACACACCATCTGTTGAACTCATTTGTCACTTGGACCCCAGGGGTCTTATGTTTCTTGCTGTCTCCCTTAGCAGGGGGTCTAGTGGTAAGTTAGCCCTGGTTTCCAATTCCCTCTGCAAAGCTAACCAGTTATGTCACCTTGGGAAAGTCACCCAACTTCCAAGTCTATTTATAACACGGAAACAATAGTTACCCTGCTTAGCTAAAGATGAGAAAGCAAGCCGATGCATATGTAAGTGCTTTGCAATCTAGAAAGTACTATGCACGCATGCAGGGTGGGTGATTAGCCAAAAGTATTGCTGACTGACACTGATAGGAAAAGCAGGTTCCTGGGGTCGTTTGCCAAACTGAGAAAGTTCATAGACTGTAACAATTTGACTACTACTGTGCTGGGCTTCCCAAGATCACAGCAGGTGAGTCAGCTATGATGCAACAGCCAGGTCAGTAATTGGGTCCCAGGAGAGCAAGGAAAAAATGTCAGGCGGTTGCACCCTTGTGAGACCCTTGTGAGCCTCCTGGCCCTCTCAAGAAATGAGATTGGAACTCAACCCCTGAATGGTACTGTCTGATTGCCAAGCACCTAGAATGTTCTGAGAGGTATTGCCAACACTCAGGCACCTTGCCCTCAGCGCTTACCTTAAGAAGGCATCACAGGTGCAAACACAGATGCCAATACACTAAGAGGGCATTTTGCCGAATCCTTTCTGAAAGCCCCACATTGTCTGAATGAAGAAAGGACTAACGCACGATGAAAATTGGAGGAAATTGAGACAGGGGACCTGACAGGGAAGGAGGCTCCTCGGCCAGAAGGAAGGGACAGGAAGGGAAAAATCAGATTCTCCAACTAGTAAATCTGGGCTTAACAATTCACCAGGAAAAAGTGAGCAGTGGGGCCGGGCTGAGAGGCTGTTCACAGAGCAAGTTGAAGATAAATGCCAGAGGACTTGGATCTCTGCTAAAGGACAGTATTCCAGTCACTGAACTCTCAGCAAGTGGACCTTTGGAAAGTCATGATCATCCTTGAAAAGGTCTTCCTTGTGTGAAAAGTGAACTTTTGCCTCGTCATCCTCTTGAGTGATCAGGAAAAGAAATTTCCAGCTCAACCAAGATAAAATGAATTTTTCCACCCTGAGGATCATCCAGGGTCTGTTTGCTCTGCTCGAATTACAAACGGAATTCCAGGCAATGCAGCAGGTTCAGCGTCTTCCATTTCCTCCAAGCTCACACCTTTCACTGGATATTTTGAGGGGTAATGATGAGACTATCGGATTTGAAGATATTCTTCATGACCCGTCACAAGGTGAACTAATGGGAGAGCCACACTTGATGGTGGAATCTAAACTGGGTTTACTGTAACCTGTTGGGCTGTGCATGAAAATAGAGGGACGGCACCTTGTTTATAGTCATCTTGTTACTATGATTTGATGCACACAACATTAAAAGTACTGACACACGAGAAAAAAAAAAAATTCACCAGGAAAATGTTTGCAATGGAAAAAGAAGTCCCTCCGCAGCCTGACTCCAAATAAAAGCATTGTCACCACCTGTAATAGAATTGCGAGCAAAGAAAGCCACCTGGGCTCAAGGCCCAACACAGCCACACCCCAGTCTGCCCCCCAGTCTAAAACCCATCTCTTTGGGGCACCTGGGTGGCTCAGTCTGTTGAGCGTCTGACTTCGGCTCGGGTCATGATCTCACAGCTCTGTGGGTTCAAGCCCCACGTCGGACTCTGTGCTGACGGTTTGGAGCCTGGAGCCTGCTTCGGATTCTGTGTCTCCCTCTCTCTGTGCCCCTAGCTCACTCGCGTTCTGTCTCTGCCTCTCTCAAAAATAAATAAACATTAAAAAAACCTGAAAAATATATAAATAAAATAAATAAAACCCATCTCCTTGCCCTAGTCTACCTTCTACTCCAGCCAAGCAGCCCTCTTTTGGCTCTTTTCCAAACCTGCAGCTCCAGCTCACCATGGTCCCAGGTCTCCTAGAATGGCCTTCCCTTGACCCGCCCCCCTCAAAGCCAGTGTGCCCCCCAGTGGACAGTGGAAGAAAGAAAAGCAGCCAAGGACGCATTATAAACCTCACACCCACGGGGACCCTCTGAGGAACCATGGAGTGCGTGCCGAGCGTTGTCCTGATAAAGAGGAGAGGCTGGGGCCTGTGGCCAAGGAGTCCTGTCTCCTTGGAGGCTTCAACTCCCCCACGTTTGTCCCCCAGGCCATACCTGTCACAGCCGAGTGAGCGTCTTCAGCTTCAGAGAAAGCCCCGAGGTAGCTAAGGGTTGCCTCTTTTTTGGTACCATGCATCCCAGGTCATGAGATCTGCCACAATGAGCATGAGTGTGCTTTCCCTATGCAACTAGACTGCAAGCTCCTTGAGTGCAAAGATCCTAAAAGGCGAATAAAAATGATGTAAATGGTTCTGACTGTAAATTAACATGATCTTGACTAAAAAACTTTGAGATCGTTTCCTCTTTGTTGTTTTAACTTGATGGCATTTTACCAGTTTTTTACGCCTGTGCTCTCATTGAAAAAATAAAACCCTTGGACCATGTATGGCAAAAACATCAGGGCAAAAACATCATGCATGTGCCTATTACTGCCTTTGGGCTGTAATAAGACAGAAAGAGAAGTGGGGAAATCTTACTTTGGTCTATCAGATTCTTGCTAACTCTCACTTTGCCCCTCCTTCAATACGCAGGGTCAGAGCAGAGGGCCAAGTGACCTTGGGCAAGTCATTTCACCTCTCTGAGCCTCAACTTCCCCATCTGTAAAGCAGAGATACTAACTGCGCTGACATCACAGGGATATTGTCAGTATTAAACGTGCTGGTGTTTGAAAAGACGCTTGGTAAACTGGAAAAGGCTATTCAAATATCGGGCATGATTGGAGCAGGCCTTACTAAGGGACCCTGGTGTGATCAGCCAGGTGGGTGGCTTCCTGCTCTGAAAGACCCAGTCAGGCTCTATACCACCTAAGTAAGGCCAGGTGTCCCATATTGCCTGGTATTGTTATGTACATAGGCACCAGGGGGTCTTTCTCGGTGTCCTCTCCATGTCCCGCCGCGTACTTTGCATTTTGATAGTCCATTAAAAATGGTTCTCAACATCCCCCTGGAGAAGGCACAGCCCTCAGCAGGGCCCCAGTGGTCGTGCTGACTCCCCAAGTCGCAACACACATCCCCACCTTGACTTTCTCCATCCGACCTATGCTCATAGTTTAGAGTCAGCTTCACTGCAACTCTTCCATGAAACACTTTTCGGGCTTCTTCGCCCAAGCATTCCATAAGTTTTGTTGTTGTTTTTGGTTGGTTGGTTGGTTTTGAGCACCTACTAGGCGTTAGTACTGTGAGAGGTAAAGGGGGAGCAATGGTGAACCTATCAGGCTTGATCCCTCCCCTCGTGGATCCAGAGACCTTACTCATAATAATGGTCTGGAACGTAGACAGTTGGTCTTGTGAGTTTTTCCTTTACGGTTATTTCTTGCATGTAGCTTGAAAGGTAGATTTGAGTAGGCCTTTTTCGTACCCTCCTTCTCATAAGCAAAACGGTATGTGTGTGGCACATATGTCAAAATACTTCGTGCCTCCTCTCTTGGCTGAAAGGCAAAGAAAGACATGGGGAAAGTTCCCAATCTACGATAGGTACTCAACCCAATGATCAATTGCACAACTTTTAAATGCACGAGCACACCTTGATTCAGATACGACTTACCAGATAAAAAAAGGTTTGCTTCGAGGCCCCTAGACAAACATAAGTTAATGCAATTTCCTTTAGAGATGCTGCCATTTGAAAAATGTTCTGGTACAATAAGTTTCCAGAAGCTGAGCCAGAGGCGGGTTTCCAGTGTGAGGGGTGAGAGGAGATGTGGGATTCCTGCATTAATGAAAATCAGATGCCACCTTGTGGCCAGAAATAAAAATTCAAGAATTCTGTTGGGCAAAAGAACGGATTGCTCTGGGAATCAAATACAGAATTGCATTCTCCAAGAAATCTGCTCTGTCCCAGTAGGGCTAGTGTGTTCCCACATTAACCCTCAAAGCACTTCTTTGCTCTAATCTATGATGTCTTACAGCCACAGTGCTTAACCATACACATCTGACAACTGCAAGCCTCCTAAAGCCCTCCTGCTGGGCTGTTATTTATTTTCTATCATTATCATTATTTTTTTAATCGAGCTGGCTGTCACCTCACCCAAACTCCAGTGTTGATTAACCCCTGAAAAACTCTCAGGGAAATTCTGGGATCTGAGGAGTAAAGATGACACAGAAGATATTTTCAAGGATATTAGGTGAAAGACAATTTTGTGAGCAAATAAAATTTTAGTAACAAGGGAACGAACGCTTTGCTAAAAGTTGTCTACATAGGAAGCAATTTTTAAATGTTTTATAATTTATAATATTTATTTTTTGTGATGCTTTATAAATTAAATATGTACATTTTGTGACATTATTTTAAATTATTTTTCTTTTGTAAAATTGATCGTTTGTGATGGTCTTTAGCCATCTATAAGTGACCGATTGTGACAGCATTGCAAAGTTCAGAATTTCTCTAAACTAAGAATTATTCTATAGAAAAAATCAATATAAAATAATCATGCCTTGTTGCAAATATCATTTGGGTGACTTTTTTAAGTTTAGAAATGTGTCAATTACAGGGTGACTGAGTGGCTCAGTCAGTTAAGCGTCCGACTTCGCCTCAGGTCATGAGCTCCTAGTTCGTGAGTTTGAGCCTCATGTTGGGCTCAGTGCTAACAGCTCAGAGCCTGGAGCCCGCTTCGGATTCTGTGTCTCCCTCTCCCTCTGCCCCTTTCCCACTCACACTGTGTCTCTGTTTCTCTGTCTGTCTCTCTCTCTCAAAAATAAAGAAACATTTAAAAAATTGAAAAAGAAATGCACCAATTACACTGTCCCAATAATGCACCAATTAGACTGTCAGAGTAGATCAAAACAAGATCAAAAACAAGACTCAATTGTATGTTGTCTACAAGCAACCCACTTTACATATACACATATAGATTAAAAGCAAACAGATAGAGAAAGATATACTGTGCAAAATTAATCAAAAGAATAAAGAAATAGCTATATTAATTTCAGGCAGACAGGACTTCAGAGCAAGGAAAGTTATCAGCCATAAAGAGGGGCGTTACAAAATGATTAAAGGATCAGTCTTCCAAGAAGAGAAAACAATCCTTAATGTATATGTACCTAACAACAGAGCATCAAAGTACATAAGGCAAAAACTGAAAACGACAGGAGAGAGAGATAAATCCCCTACTACAGTTCGCGGCTTCAGTACCCCTCTACCAGAAATAGATCTAGCAAGCAGAAAATCAGTAAGGACATAGTTGAACTCAACAACACCATCAACTGGATATAATGTACATCTATAGACTAGTTCAGCCAACAACAACAGAATGCACATTCTTCTCAAGCTCACATAGAACATTTACCTAAAGTAGAACACATCCTGGGCCATAAAGCACATTTTCACAGAACTGTAAGAACAGAAATCACACAACGTCTGCTCTCAGACCATAGTGGAATTACCTTAGAAATCAATGACAGAAAGATAGCTGGAAAATACTTGGAGGTTAGACAACACATTTCTAAATAACACATGGGCCAAAGAAGAAACGCAAGAGAAATTTTAAAATATTTTGAACTAAATGAAGATTAATTAAAACAATTTATCAAAATTTGTGAGATGGAGTTACAAGAGATCTTATTATACAACATCTGATAAAAGTTTCCATTCAGATAGAGCTGAAAGAAAGTTAGAAGAAATTTCTCTTCCTCGTGGCTCTGGGAGGCCCTGCCTGCCAGATCTTAGCTATAGCAGGAGTTGGCACCCTTCACAAGGTGGCTGATTCTCACAAAGGGCATCATGAGCAGGATGATGCTGGGGCTTTTCCAAGGGGCTCTGCAGACCAGAGAGCGGGAGCAGAACAGATAGAAACAGGACACACCACACCATGGACCTCTCTGATGCAGGACAGAAACTCCACAAAGGCAATGTGCTTCCCAAAGACTTCTACAATGACCACCACACCCCAGTCACGCACTACTCACTACCTATGATGCAAAAGTTCTCATCACAACCACTGAGCCTCTGATAACACTAAATCATTACTGAGTGCTTAAGAAGTATTCCAAACTTGAAACTCCTAATTTCCCATTGCATCACATTTTCCTCCCTTTTCCCCAGCTTTATTGAGGTATGTTCAGCAAATAAAAATTGTATATATTTAAGGTGAAAAAAAGTAATGGGATGCAGCAAAAGCAGTGTCTAGGGGGAAATTTATAGCACTGGATGCATCTATTAGAAATAAAGAAACTTCTAAAACCAATCATCTAAGTTTCTACCTTAGGAAACTAAAAAAATAAGAGCAAATTAAATCCAAAGTAAGCAGAAAAAAAGAAATAATAAAAATTAAAGTATAATTCAATGAAATAAACAAATCAATAAATAAGAATAGATGAAACTAAAAGCTAGTTCTTTGGAAATTAAGTCTCTAACCAGGTCAACTAAGAAAAAGAGAGAGGGCATAGATTACTAATATCATAAAAGAAAGAGGAACATCACTACAGATCCCATGGACATTAAAAGAATAATAAAGCATTACTATGAAAAACTGCATCTCCATAAATTTGATAACCTAGATAAAATGGGCCATTTCCTTGAAAGACACAATCTACCAAAACCCACACAAGAAGAAATAGACTATTTGAATAGACCAAATCTACCAAAGAAATTAAATCAATAATTAATAACTTTCCAAAACAAAAAATACCAGATCCAGGTGGGATTGCTAGTGAATTTAACCAAACATTTAAGGAATAAATTAAACCAGTTCTCTACCATCTCTCCTAGAAGATAGAAGCAGAGGGAATTTGGGGCGCCTGGGTGGCTCAGTCGGTTAAGCATCCGACTTCGGCTCAGGTCATGATCTCACTGTCCGTGAGTTCGAGCCCCGCGTCGGGCTCTGTGCTGACAGCTCAGAGCCTGGAGCCTGTTTCAGATTCTGTGTCTCCCTCTCTCTCTGACCCTCCCCCGTTCATGCTCTGTCTCTCCCTGTCTCAAAAATAAATAAAAAACGTTAAAAAAAATTAAAAAAAAAAAAAAGAAGCAGAGGGAATTCTTCCTAATTCATTCTATGATGCCAATAGTACCCTAATACTAAAACCAGACAAAGATATCACAAGAAAGGAAACTACAGATTAATGTCTCTCATGAACATAGATGCAAAAATCCTCAACAAAAGTTTAGAAAATAAAATCCAACAATGTATAAAAATAATTATAAACCATGACCAAGCTGGTTCAACATGTGAAAATCAATTAATGTAATATATCACATTACCAGGCTAAAAAAGAAAAATCCCACTGATCATATCAATAGATGCAGAAAAAGCATTTGACAAAATCCAACATTCATTTGTAATAAAAACTCTCAGTCAACAAGGAATAGAGGGGAACTTCCTCCACTTAATGAAGAATATCTACAAAAAACCTCCAGCTAATCTCATAATTAATGGTGAGAAACCTGAAGCTTTCCCAATAAGATCAGGATCAAGGCAAAGATGTCTCCTACCACCACTCCTTTATAATATTGTGCTGGAAGTCCTAGCTAATGCAATAAGAGAAGAAAAAGAAATAAAAGCTACACTGATTGGGAAGGAAGGAATAAAAGTGTCTATGTTCACAGATGATGTTACTGCTTGTGCAAAAAATCTGAAAGAATTGATTTTTTAAAACTCCTGGAACTAATAAGTGAGAGAAAGGTTGCAGGGATACATGGTTAATATACAAAAGTCCATCACCTCCCTATATACCAGCAATGAAAAAAAAGGAATCTGAAATTCAAAACACAATATCATTTACATTAGCAACCCCCAAAATGAAATACTTAGGCCTAAATCTAACAAAATATGTACAAGACCTATCTGAGTTAAACTACAAAACTCTGATGAAAGAAATCAGAGAATTGAATAAGTGGAAGGATATTCTATATTCATGGATAGGAGGATTCAATACTGTTAAGATGTCAGCTTTTCCCAATGTGATCTATAGATTCAATGCAATTTCAATCAAAATCCCAAGAAGTTATTTTGTGATATCAACATACTAATTCTGAAGTTCATAGAGACAGGCAAAACCCCAGAATAGCCAATTCAGTATTGAAGAAGAAAGAACAAAGCCAAATGATTGACATGACAAGATTTACTATAAAGCTACAGTAATCAAGACAATGTAGTATTGATGAAAGAATACGCAAGTAGATCAATGAAATGGAATAGGGAGCCCAGAAACAAAACCATTTAAATATAGTCAACTGATCTTTGGCAAAAGCACAAAGGCAGTACAATGGAAAAAAAAAAGACAGTCTGTTCAAAATAGTACTAGAACAACTGGACATCCATATGCCCCAAAAGTTATCTAGACACAGACTATACACCCCACCCTTCACAAAAATTAACTCAAAATGGATCATAGGCCTAAATATAAAATGCAAAACTTGGAAAACTCCTCCAAGGTTACATAGGAGAAAACCTAGATGACACTGGGTTTGATGATGACTTTTCAGATGTGACACCAAAGGCACAATCCATGAAATAGTCAATAAACTGGACTTTATTAAAATTAAAAATTTCTGCTCTGAGAAGGATGCTTTGAAGAGAATGAAAAGACTAGTCATTGACTGGGAGAAAATATTTCAAAAGACATATCTGACAAATGACTGTTATTCAAAATATACAAAGAGCCCACACAATTCAACAATGAGAAAATAAACAGCCCAGTTAAGAAATAGCCCTCAGACCTTAACAGCTCACCAAAAAAAAAAAAGATATACAGATAGCAAACAAGTGTATGAAGAGACGCTCCAGATCATGCCATCAGAGAAGTGCAAATTAAGAAGAGGTACAAATACACACCCATTAAAATGGCCAAGATCCAGAACACTGACAAGGATGTGAAGCAGCAGCAAGTCTCCTTCAGTGGTGGGAATGCAAAATGGTACAGCTGCTTTGGAGGACAGCTGGGCGGTTCCTCACAAAACGAAACATACTCTTACCAAACAATCCAGCAGTCACGTTCTTTTCAAACCAAAAGAGTGAAAAACTATTTCTTTTATTTTTTCAGTTTATTTATTTATTTTGAGAGAGAAAGCGCGAGTGGGGGAGGGGCAGAGAGCGAACCTAGGGGGGGAGAGAGAATCCCAAGCAGGCTCCATGGTGCCAGCACAGTGAGATCATGACCTGAGCTGAAACCAAGAATCAGACGCTTAACTGACTGAGCCAATCAGGTGCCCGTGAAGTTATTTCTACACAGAAAACTGCACACGATGTTTATAGCAGCTTTATTTGAATCAGCCAAGATGTCTTTCAGTTGGTGAATGGATACATAAACTGGGGCACTCCAGACAATGGAGTATTATTCAGCATTAAAAAGAATGAGACATCAAAGCCATGCAAATAAATGGAGGAAACTTACATGTATATGAACTAAGTGAAAGAAGCCTCTCTGAAAAGACTACACACTTGATTCCAAGTATAGGACATTGTAAAAAACGGCAAACTATGGGAACAGTAAATAGATCAGTAGTTGCCAGGGGTTAGGGGAAGGGAGGGATAAACAGGCAGAGCACACCAGATTTTAGACCAACAAAACTACCCCACATGATACTATAACAATGGACACACGTCATTATGTCTGTCCAAACCCATGCGCAACACCAAACACGAACCCTGATGTAAATAAACTGAAGTCTTTGGGAGATATTGATGTGTCAGTGTAGGTTCATCAGTTGTAACAAATGCACCACTCTGGTGGGATGTTAATAATGAGGGAGGCTGTGCATGGGCAGGGGCAGGTGGTAGATGAAACTCTGTCCCTTCCTCACAATTTTACTGTGAACCTAAAACTATTCTAAAAAATTAAGTATATAGATACATAAAATTGTAAGTTTAAACGTATAGCCTCTGCAATAAAAAAGAAGCCACAGAAAACCCACATGGTGCCTTCCTAGTCATACACTAGGAGAAAACAAGGGTATGACTACTATCACATTCCCCAAGCTGCAGGCACTTGATACATTATGACCTATTTTGTTTCAAGCATTGTGCTGAGCCTAGAGTTCAACACACAGCAACAGTCCTCAGAATTTAGATAGACATATACGCAATTAAATTATTTAATTCCAGTTGTCCAGAGATGTAGCCATTGAAAGCATATGAAAGAGAAGGATGCGAAGTACACTGACATCCATCCTTTTCCGACACCAAGTTCCTGGATTTCTGTATTTTATTTGTACAGGAAATGAGAAGCAAATGGTGGTAAAGAAAAATGATAATGAATGATTCTTTATGGCAGGTGGGCTAAAAGGTCGGTGAAGATCCTCTTTCCAATCTCATATAAAAAGCATGTAATCATACTTTAATTACAGACTTAGAGACTGCTTAGAGCCTATATTATATGAATATAAGCTGTTGCAGCTTAAGGAACTATTACAGGACATCTGGCCCAACCCTTTCATTTTGCAGATAAGGAAACTGTAGACCGGAATGATTAAATGATTTGCCCAAAGCCCCTCAAGATTGCCCAACCAGTCAGCGACCTGCAGGACTAGTGTCCAGGCCTTTACACATGCTGACCCATCTACTGTGTGCGCAATGGTTAAAATGCACCAGACCAAATAAATTACTTCATTATAGCAACAAATAAAATTAACCGCGTATTAGCATTCACTAGAAGATAATTGTATGCTTTTCACATATGTTTTTTTTAACTTGCTGATCTTAAGAACAAAAGAGTTCTAGAGGTCAAGGTGGAAACTCAAGACAGCTTCATAAACACAAAGGTTTTGATCTAAGTCATACCAGCAAAAAGTAATCTCTTCAAAATAGGAAGCTGGATCAGATGAAGCATGACGGTAAGACTCTAAGAACATTTGCATATGAGTGCTCTTGGCAACCCTCCCTCATTGGAACACCACCATGAGGCTTAGAACCTCAGGTTCCATTCTGTGTGAAGGAAGTTTTTCTCCCATGCGAATAATGGGCTCAGGGTCTGGTATAGCCTTTCCATCTAGAACATTCTTTTTTCCTGGCTGCTCCTCTCAGTATGATTGCTGTTTCAGTACCATGAACCATGAACCCCTTAATGTATAATTTAACCAGATTAAGAGATGAGGTCATACACATACAACTGCCTGAAGATTGTGAATTGACCATAAAGTTTTACTATTATGGACATAAACTAAACCATGAATAGGATCATTGGAAATGCTAGAAAATAAGCAAGAACCAAAGGAAGCTGTTGGCACTTGGGTCTTACCAGCTTCTAGGCTGGTGATGTTTTTTCAGTCTTGGGCCCAAGGCAACTGAACAAAAAGGACATTGCCTTCAATCCTTGGGTATTTTTGTTGCCTGGGACTCTCATGATTGGAAGTACGTACCATAAAGCGGTACTCCTTAAAACCTCGTGAAGCCCAGTGCCACACAAAATTAGGGCATTATGGGTTTTTCAGTAAAGTTTGTACATTATTTTATTACAAATATTACATTTGTAATATTACAATTAGGGAAAGGGAGAGAATTTGCTGAAATATTTCACTCATGTGGTTACATTAAGCTCAGAATATGAATCTTGGGATAATATTTGTCCCCTGTCAACCTAAGCTAAAGGCATCCACCAAGAAAATATTCTCACTATTCAGCAGAAAGCCGGAATCCACTTCCACAAATCCATAGACAGATGAGAGCATATGTTCACAGTATTACTCTTCATTTCTTCTTCTTAAGCTACCTCTTCCCTAAAGGCAGCCACCACAAGGGCCAGTATGACAATAATGAGGAACCCACATATCCACGGTGCCTCCCTCTGTGGCTCTGGGCCTCATGAAGCTTCAGCTACGTTCTGCTTCATTCAGGAAGAGCTTTCAGCAGTGAGTCCTTCACAACAAGAGAAATTAACGAGGACTCGAAAGCAATGACAGGCTTCAATGGCCATGGGTCAAGGACAAAAAACACTGCCAGTATCATCTGGATTTATATTTTTTCTTCTCATAGAGGAGTTTCAGTAAACAGTGAACACAGGCTGGGCTGTCCCTCCTACCATGGCACATGTGTTCTCTTAGCCCATGGTTCCCCCCAGGTTCCCCACCAACAATGGAAAACGCAAGGTCATGACTGCCACGGGTAAACAAGAACATAAGCAAAGAGCTTCCTTACGAAGCTTTGTCAACAGAAACCTGGAATTCTCAAGTGTCACCTCATATCCACATGTTCACCAAAGAAAGCACACATGTTCTCCCAAATAATATTACTTTTAGGAGGCAAGGCTAGAAAAGTAAGCTTGGAATTATTCTCAAATTGTATACACATACTGGGGGGTCCGAATTTTAAGTGTCTGGCTGGAGACCCTTCATGAATTTTCCTTCCTTCCCACTAAACTACTAGGATAGCCCGAATGTTCTGCAAATCATTTAACTTCTTGATAGATATCCAATTTGTTTCCAGCTTTTGACTTTCATGAATAATCCTGGGAAGTGCATTTTAGTGTCCTTCTCTGCTTATCACCTTGGGAGGCTACTGGAATTTTTTTTTTTTTACATTTACTCATTTTTGAGAGACGGAGACAAAGCATGAGTTGGGGAGGGGCAGAAAGAGAGGGAGACACAGAATCCGATGCAGCCTCCAGGCTCTGAGCTGTCAGTACAGAACTGACTCGAGGCTCGAACTCATGATATGAGATCATGACTGGAGCTGAAGTCGGATGCTCAGCTGACTGAGCCACCCAGGTGCCCCATGGCTACTGGAATATTATGGCAGATACATTAGGAACGGCGGTGGGAGGGAAAGCAGCTGAACTGCAAAGGTGGGGTTTAGAAGGGAACCAGAAAAGGCAAAAGTAAGGAGGGGAAAACAAACCAAGGACAAAGAGAACAAGAGCAAGGAGAAAAATCTGGGAATTTTTAAAAATGGTTTTAGCTATTTTCACATTACAAAGAAGCAGGTAGAACCGATGACCCCTCCGCCTTCTTGGAAGCCTCACCTCTTGGCAACCTTCATCATGTTCTGACCACTCCAGTGTCTCCCAGTTCCTATTTCTCTCATGATTACATTTATTTTTTTTAATGTTTTATTTTTGAGAAAAAGAGTGCAAGCCGGGGAGGGGCAGAGACGGGGGAGGGACAGAGGATCTAAAGTGGGCTCCGTGCTGACAGCAGTGAGCATGATGTGGGGCTCGAACTCCCAAACCGTCAGATCATGACCTGAACCAAAGTCGGACGCTCAACCAATGGAGCCACCCAGGTGCCCCTATTTCTCTCATCATTAAATACGAGCATTCCACAATGTTCTTGTTCTCTCTCCGGGCTCTCATCTGTGTGCATGGCTTCTTCAGCCATCATACCCCTTCAGGTAATGGTCAAATCCTTAGCCCTGGTTCCAGTTTTTCTCCTGAGCACTGTAATTAATTCTCCACCTCTGGTAGGTATCTCCACCTCTGATGTCCCACAGGCCTTCCAAACTCAACAGGACTTCAGAAGCTTGCTAAATACAATTAACAATGATGGTTGGTCTTATGCAGAATGGGGGAAATGTTAGTTTGGGGAGCTACGGAGACAAGAGTGAATGAACAGCAGTCTCAGTTCTCATGGGGCACCCATTCCGGACAGACGGTAACAAAAGTGCAAAGTGAGGTAGGCCCCAGCGCTCTAGGCCAGGTGCTGATGAGAAAGAGAGAGATCACACTTGATACAAGAATCAGGATGGACCGCAATGGGCTAGTAAGTGCCATCTTCAGGGCACCTTAAAGATAGGACTTGGATGGGCAGAGAAAGAAGTGGGGAAGAAGCAGGAGAGGGAGGAGGACACTCCAATGAGAACAAAGTTCTGGAAACACTGACCTGTTCAGGAGATTGAGACCTAGGATCTCAAACATCCATCCTGCTCTCCTATCCCGTTTCTCTTTATTCCTTTACACAGGAAGCTAAATCGGACACTGGCATATGTTGGGGAGCCTATTCTTAAGTTCAACAGGCCACGGGGAACCCTCAAAGGTTTTGAGCAAGTGAGTAGCATGGTAAGCCTCTGGCAGCAGGAGAAAGGAGTCTCTTGGGGCTAGGGAACAAGTACTAAGATCTGAGAGATCTCCAGTAGGCAGCTGGACATTGGGATCTGGAGTTCAGGAGAGAAGTCGGGGTGCTATATCCCATATCTGGGAGTCATCTTTCCAGAGGGCCCAGCTGAAGCCGTGAAAGCAGGCCAGCACCAAACAGGGATGGAGAGACAGGAGGCCCAAAGGCAGAAGCTTCCCGAGTAGCCATCCCTAGGTGGCCCAGAAAGGAACTGAAGCTGGTAAGGGGAGCCAGAGGTGGTAGTAAAGGTGGGTGGCCGGGAGGAAGGCAGGGAAACAGAAGCCAAGAGAGGGAAGCTAAAGAAGCAGCTGTTAGCCAAGAGCTCGGAGCTCCTGTGTCGCGCATGCCCAAGGAGAACCAGGACTAGGAGGGCCGGATGGAGTCGAGACAAGGCACCAGCTCGGCCAACACCTGATATTTCTCCCAGCCAGTTCTCCCTCTCGACACCACCCCTGCTCTCAGACAGCAAGTTCTCGTTCTCATCTTGCCCTACAGTCATTCACCTCCCAAGCCCCGCTGATTCCACACTTACCCTCTCATCAGCTGTGCACACTCTGTCCCAGTCGCCCTTGCCTTTTCCCTTCACTATCCCTCTTCTGGGCAATTTCACGGTGGCACCAAGGCGACCGTCTCCTGGCCTCCCCAGTATTCCTTCTCCACTCCATCCTCTCCACTTCCTCCAGATGACTCTTCCTAAAGCCGAGCTCATGGTGTCCTCTGCTCCAAGACCCTTCGTGGCTCCCCGTTACCTACTGACGAAAGGTCAAAGCTGACGGCAGTCAAAGCTCCTATTTGCAATTTACCACTAGGGCACCCTGCACAGTGCTCAGATGGCTGCAAACTCAGCTGTTTTCCCTACTTGTCCTCATGATTCTTAAGCCACTCACCGCATTCTGCAATCGACCGAAGACAACTCTTCATTTCCCTGTGAGCAGTACTAGCACTCCCTGCTCCCGGAGGTCGTGTCTCTCTCTTGTACAACTCTGGGCTTGCGACATTCTTCTCTGTTTGTTCATTAAGGTCCCTCTTGTGGGTAGTACTGGCGTCTCTCCCGGAAGGGGCAGCTGACCAGCTGGAGGCCACGGGAACTCAGACGGAAAGGAGACGTAGGCCCAGCAGGAAAGGGAACCCTCTTCCCTTCATGGCTTTCCTTGGGCTGGGGTGTGAGGAGCGTGGAGGTGCTGGAGAGGACTCCTGAGTGGTGAAGACGGCCTCTGCCACAGGAGGAACCGAGGGGGCCAGCACTAGAAGGCACGCAGGCTGAGCATGACAAGTTTATCTCTTTCCCTTCTCTTGGCACACGTTTACTAAAACACCTGCCACGTGCCAAGAGCTGCGTGCCAGCCGTGGTGGGCTGGGAAGAAAAAGCCCTGATTCATAGCATTTGCCTATTTCTGTGGCTAAACATTCCTACCATTGCCGATTTCAAGCTAGCAACGTGACAGTACCGAAGGCGAAGCTGGGAAGAAACGCACTGTACGTCACTGGTGGGGACACAGCCGTGAGTAAGAGGCTCAAGTAAGGCCGCGGTCGTGGAGTCTGGTCTAACGGCATCTCGTTTCTGTTTTACTTCCACGTCTTCCCTTCTACTCTATGAGCTCAGGCCGGAGAGGGCGGAAGCCGCATCTCACGCTTGGCTCTTTTCCCCACAGCACCAGGCACGGTGCCCTGCTCGAGGGACACACTGCAGACTGGGCGGCAGATGGACGTCGTGGGGCAGGGAGAGGATTGTCTGCCGAATGGATCCGCATGAGCTGCAAACGCATACCGGCCGTACCTGCCCCCTATCCCAGTGGAGTGCAATCACCCACCAGCCACGGATGAACTTCGAGTTGGCCTTCAGTAAGATTACACAGCTGCAAGTTTATCTCACGCCTTCTGTGCCCTGTGGCCCCTCTTCCCAGCTCCTGCACCCTTGGCCATGGTTGGTTCTCAGGCCTGCCCTCAGTTGGGACTCTCCTCCCTCGCCAAGGCCTTTGGTGGTGGGGCTGCGAGTAGGTTCCCTGACCTTGAAACCGTGTGAACAGTCAAGACGCGTCCCTGGCTTTTCAAAGGGGTCTGAGACCTCTCTCCACTCTCTCCTACCTCCAGAAAGGGTTTAGTTCTCCGGCTTAACCTACGATGTGTAGGAACTACGTGTGGATTCTGGTCACTTTTGGGTCTTCCAGGAAGACGGGAGGTGGGGAGGTGCATGTATCAGGTACCCGGGCTGAGAGAGAGAGACAAAGAGAGACACACACATACCAGGTACAAGGGCAGAGAGAGAAACAGGCACACGCCAGGTACCAAGGTGGTGCATACCATGTTCTTGCAGCCTGTCACCCTCACACTCCCACACCAGGAAAGAAAACTGCCACCCTCTCCAGCATGGAGAGCAAAGCCAGAGGCAGCTCTTCGCCCTGGCCCCGACATCATAATGTGACCGTCCCTGGGCCAGCCAACGTGGTAATCTGTTTCCATTTCTCTTCTATTGCAATGTTTATTTTTGAGAATGAAACCCAAGATCCAAAGCAGGCTTCAGGATCTGAGCTGTCAGCACAGAGCTTGACGTGGGGCTCGAACCCACGAGCAGCGAGGTGATGACCTGAGCTGAAGTTGGACATTTAACCAACTGAGCCACCCAGCAACCCTGATCTGCCTCCATTTCTAAGCGAGCGGAAATGGCACTTTCTCTCACAGCCATGGGTCCAGTTTTTAATGAGCGGGGCTGGACGAGGCACCAGCCCCATGGATTAGGCTCCTTCTCTCCATCCATTCTCCTCTTTTTTCAATATTCCCACCACAGAGCCCACAACACTTCAAAGGTCAAGACTTTTATTTTCTCTAGCTCCAGTGTCACCACCGTAGCAGCAAGCCCGAAATATCCCCACGCATGAACGTACATTTGTCCCTGCTCCGAGGAGCTGGCAACACGTGCAGCAGAAACTCTGCTATTTCCTTCAGGCATTTAGGAAACGACACCTGCTCACTCTCACACATGGTGCATCTCACAGGTCAGAAGCAGCAGTACCTTCGCCTGCAACAGACACGACCATCCTTAAGTGAAGTTAAATAAAACCTTCCTAGCGTAACAATGGGTTGGAGATGCAGCATTAGGGGGACGTTGGAGGACAGGGCTTGGAGGAAGGCATCATCGTTAAAAAAAAAAAAAAACAAAAAAAAAACAGAAACAGAAAACACACAGAAGGATGTAGGCTAGTCAGTCGCTAGATTCGATCCAAAGGTAAGAAGACGTAGTCCTGGATTGAAGCTTTATAGCATCTGAAAAAAATCAACTTTTTAATTCTAAGAGAACGCTCTGGTCTACAAATGATTGCATCTCAAGTCACGGTCTGGGCTTTAGCGTTCACACCCGTGTGCACGCACAGTTATCGAGCACTGTACTCAAGTGGCATTGCCTGAGTACAATGTCCAAGCACAGGCCGTGATCACCTGAAGGTGGTCGTCACTGGGGTGCAGCGAGAACATTTTCCTATTTACTTCTCAATGTCAAAGTCACAGTCTGCACGGGGCAACAATACAAACTCTGGAGCCCAGGGCAAGGAGGAAAGTCAGTTCCCGCAAAATGCAGCCCACTTATATTTGTTTAGTGCTTCACAACCTTCAAAACTCAGAAACATGGCTTATCCAGCCTCACAAAGACGCAGTGGGGAAGGCACCATTTCCTAGCCAATCCACGGGCCGACTTTCCAGCTCAGCCCCCAGAGCGCTCAAACTCCCTTCCTGCCTCTCCTTGCATCCCAAGGAGACCTCCTAGTGAGGGGAACAGTTTCTTTTCTGAATAACATCGAAAACAAAATCCTGCAAGAGATTAAAGAATATTTTGCAGCATATCTTACGTGGACAAAAAGTGGTTGGATAATTTAGAATTCTCTCTAGTTTTCTTCCTTTTGCAGAACTTAACAGTAACGCACAGCATGTTTAGTAGAGGATGTGAACACTTCCCACAGCACCGTGGTCTTCGTGGGCTTTTGGCACCCACAGGTGGGGCACAGGCTTGCTGCAGCTGGTTTCCAACTGGTGTGGGGTGGGGGTGGGGGTGGGGGGCTAACTCCAAAGTGGACAGGTCAGCAGCGGGGCCCTCCCAGGCTGGGAACACAGTCCTGTTCATGGGGCACAAGTGGGAGCTCCCTGACAGGGCACTCCCCTGTCCCTGACCTCAAAATTACCCCTGGAGGCAGTGTGCAGCGTCTCCAGAGGAAAACTGTCCCTGACTTCTCGGCAGGAATAAGAGCCTCCAAAGGGGCCTCGGTCTGAGCCTCAGCGAGATGCACTACGAAGGTGAGGGGCAACAGGGTGAAGGCTGAACATACACGTGCCTCCTGCTCATTTTTAAAGGGCTCTACAAGGCAATTGCAGTCTTCCCTTGGAGAGGGCTGGCAAAGGGCGTGGGTGCAGGAAACAAGGTTGCACTTTCTTAGTGATAATCTGGCTCAGATGCGCCATTTCAGAAAACAAGGCAGTGAGGCCTCGAGTTCTCAGCTGATGCAGACTAAATGAGGCTGAAGATAGTTCTAGAGAGGCATCTTGACTTGTGCATTAGATTCCGGGCCTCACTTCAGCAGCTGGGCTCAGCCCGAGCGCCTGGCCTCTGTCACTGTGAGGTGAGAGGCTCTGTGACAGGTGAACTAAGGGTGGCGGAGGGATGAACAAATACCATAGACATACTTGCAATGTTTTTAAAAATCCCTAAAATGGCACCAGGAAGCAGATTTAGCCAACACACACACAGACAAGAGTATCTGAAGTGCCAGTTAAAGGCTGAAGCAGAAAGAAGTCCCAGGAATAGGGGGTAGGATTTATCCCAGCTGCCCGCCCAACAAGTAAAACGTTGGCATTTCAAGAGCTACCGAGTGCTGGCCCAGAGAGGCGTTCCCGTCACTCACCACAAGGAAGGGAATGGTCTCAGTAGGTGTTAAGACTAGTCATCCTAACCCTACTGGGGACCACGGACCTCCAGTGTGACCGTGCCACATTATATATGTGCCACCATTATATACGCATGCGTGCGTGCATACAGCAAGACAAAGTGCCCAGGGCCAGATCTTTGGTCCTGGAATTTTTAGCACAAAGGTGACTGACTGAACAAAAGGAGAAAAAAAAAAAAGTAGCTGGAAGTAATAGCTCATGATTTCATTTTCCACGTACCTTTTTCCCCCATGAAAAGAGAAATTCAAAATATAAACTTTATTATTTTACATTCAAGTGAAACTTCCATCTGGGGGGCTCCGCACAATTTTAGGCCGCATTCAGCAATTTACCACTTTGGTGCCTTTTTAACTTAACCCGATGGAAGCCTTCAGCCCTCTATTTTTTTTAAAAACAGCTTCATAGTCCCAGCTGTAACACCTATCTGTACACACGCACAGGCACACACACAAATCCAAAAACGTCTACGTAGAAAAATAAAGGATAAACATTATCCACCTATTTTATACTGTGTGCTGGAACTTTTATATACAGAACTCTCTCTCTCTTTTTTTTCTTTAATGTTTTCAGTCACTGCACATTTTCTCCCCTCTCCTGCGAACTGCGAGCCTAGGGCAGGAGACTGCTACAGTGAGGCAGAAAAGCTACATTCTTGCCAGAGGAAGGGAGACAAAAAGCCATTTCTCGCTTCCCTTCCAGTCTTTCCCCACCTACCACCTCGGATGTCCCTGCGGACGGCCTTCCGGTAAGCGGCTGTCCCCTCCCTCTAAGGCATCAGGGGAGCGGAGGGCCCATCCTGCAAACACCCCGCCAAAATCAGCTCGGTGCGAGGACAAGGGAACGGAGGCAGGCAGGGAAAGCCTTTTAAAAATAAAAGATTCTGGAACCACTGCCCACAGCCCATTCCTTTAGTATGGAGTTCGATTCTCCAGCTTGTGCTTGGTGAGGAAGTACTTGAAGAACTCATAGACGGACCAGGAAATGGCAGTGGAGGGCATCTGGTAGATGACGCGGGCCTGCATGCCCTTGAAGTAGCCGGGCAGGCCATTGAGCTGGTACACCATCCGGAAGGCGTTGGCCATGCCCGACAGCCGGCCGCTGATGTTGGCCAGGTTGAGGGCCATGTTCTCCTGCGTGTTGAGGAGGGTCTTGCAGACGTCCAGGGGGGTGGTGGCGGCTGCGGCGAGGGCCCCGGCCAGCCCGCCTGAGATGATGTGGGACTGCGGGTTGTAGCCCCGGTGAGGGTTGACCTGCTCCTGCAGGAACTCGTAGGTGATGAAGTGGATGGACTGGAAGGGAATGTTCATGGTCAGCTGAGTGGTGTAGCTCCGGTAGAAGGCCCCCACGCCCTCGGTCCTCCACACCGTCCAGACGCAGCTGAGGGCCGACCGGTGTGGCGAGTTGTACATCTGCATGCGCTGCTTCACGACTGTGGTCGGGGCCGCGGGCAGGCAATGGGTTGGGATCGGCCCCACCCCAGGTCGCAGTGAAATGGGAAGCCAGGCCATAAAGAGAAACAAGCAAGTTTAGACACACTGGTAACAGGTCCCGGAGAGCTAGCACACACGCGGCCCCCAGCCTGAGGACCCAGAGCCAGCTCCAGGCACTCCCCATTTCCAAAGGTGGCCCCAGGCCCCAGCGCCTGGTTTCTCCCGCCTGAATCCTATTCAGGGTGGTCCCCAAACGAGGCAGCCACTTCAGACTAGATTCACTGATCTGATCCCCCCAGAGCCCGCGGGCCTCCAGCATCACACCCACCACAAAACCTAACCCTGCCCCCCGGCCTCTCCGCCCTCCTCCCTCCCGGCTGCTCCCGCGTCCTGTCCTTTATTCTCTGTATGTGGTCCGGACTCAGCGTTTCTAGCTTCCGTGTGTCACAGCGCTCTTGGAAGACACACTGGAATTATGTCAGCCCAAATTCAATGACAAAGTCCAGTGAAGACCCGGGCAGCTGCTGGTTCAAAGGATGAGGCCAATGAGGGCCAGCTGTGGTCCCTCAGGCCTAAGGGTCTGAATAGCCCCCCACGCACCACCAAATGAACACATACAGTGTGCTGGCTTTACTTTGAAAGAAATGAAGTCCTTAAACCATTATGTCAAAGAGGAGAGAGGGTGCTGAACCTCACTTGTTCCCCCTTTAAAAGTAGAAAGAAAATTCTTGCCGGGATGACATGGTCTAGTTAACCGGTCACTGACCAGGTCCCTGTCCACACTGCCTTAAACACATAAAAACAGAAGCCCACCTCCCAGTCTGACCCATCAAGTCCCTGAAGGTCAGAACAAGGAGTCCCTGTCTGCCCCGGGCATGGGAGGCAGCAGAGAGCAAATAAGAAATTTCAACCTTAAGAGACAAAAACAGACAAACTCGGAACACAAGACGTGAAAGGCTGACATTTTACCTCTGATTTTTCCCTTCTGGCAAGGGACCATTTCCAGATGGGGGGAAAGGTGGAGAGACTCATACATGTCACACAGAGAACAGCCCAGCTGAGAAGTGGCCCAATACCAGGTCCCAAATCTCCTCGCTGTGCGGACCCGAGTCGGTAAGGGCTCAAGTCTCCACAGCTGACAACTGTTTCATAGTTTTATAGTGCTCCCAAAATTCAAAATAAAAAAAAGATAATGTGGGAGGAGTTGGCTAAGACAAGATGGCCAAAGGTTAATTCACAAGTAGAGTGATGTGCACGTGGTCGTTCCTAACACTCTTCTCTCTACACTTGTGTTACGTTTCAAAGTGTCCATAATAATTTCAAATCTCTTTTAAAAAAGTAAATTGAACCAAAGCCCGCATGATGACCTTTGATGGGTTCCCCTTAAATTTGCCTAGGGTTAATAAAGGTTAACAAGGGCCAGAGGGTGTGTGTGTGTGTGTGTGTGTGTGTGTGTGTGCGCACGTGCACACATACACGTACACACAGGTTTTAGAGGAGTGCAAAAGGATTGCCCAGGGAGCTTGTTAAGACAGATTCTCTGGGGTGCCTGGGTGGCTCAGTCAGTTGAGGGCCTGACTTCAGCTCAGGTCATGATCTCACGGTTTGTGGGTTTGGGCCCCATGTCGGGCTCCGTGCTGACAGCTCAGAGCAGCAGCCTGGAGCCTGCTTCAGATTCTGTGTCTCCCCCTCTCTCCTCCTCCCCACCTCATGCTCTGTCGCTCTCTCTCAAACAAAATTTTTTAACTTAAAAAATTAAAAAAACAGACTCTGTCTATACCCCCAGAGATTCTGATTTAGCAGGTCTGGGATGGGACTAGAATTGGCATTCCTAACATGGTCCACGGATCACAGTCCCAGTAGCTCTGTTTAAGAGGAACACCATAGGCTCAAATGCTTGCCTCTTTTCAAGGCCTTTGCTAACATGGTAAAGAATTCTCCTACTTATTCTGACTGGAGGCTGGAAGTCCCCTTGCCCGACCTTCTGTCCCCACCACCACCTTTTTTTCCTGCCCCTTTGCACATCCCCTTCTGCCATTCCCTGGGACCATGAAGCATTACCTTCTGCTGGATTCATTACCGCATCGTGGAGCAGGGTGGCCATACTCCCAGCTATCCCTGCAAAACAAACTCCAGAAAATTACCCTCAGGGACCAGGTGTTCTGAGGAAGTTCCTGGAACCTACAATCAGATGGAACCCTGCACCGCTTTCTAAGAAGCAAAATCTACAACCAGCTCCACCCAGGTGAGCACAGACTCTTAAAGACATAAAGTAACGATCGAGCTGTTGGGGGAAATGGGGAGAAGGTAACACAGGCACAGGTACCCACATTTTCATCTTGCAGATCTGTAGTCAATGCTCGGAAAGGCTAGACCCGCTGATGTTGGATGGTACCCGGAAACCACACTTTGTGGCTTTCTCCAGCGGAAAACTGTCCAGATTTTAATTCTCCCCTGTCCCTCACCTTTGTCTACAGACTAACTCCCTCTGCCCTTGAGCCGGAGCCATCAAAGGGAATGGTATTATGTACACAGCTAAGAGGGGAGAAGAAGTCAGAAAAGACATTTTTTTAAAAAAATCCTTAATCAAATCCAGGTGTTTTCAAGAAAACAGGCAGGGGAAGCAGGCATCAGGAAGATCTGCATGCGGCAGATTTCCAGGGTTAGTTGGCAAAGCGAGGACTTGCCTCAGGGACGACAGACCCCATCCGAGGCTCTCACCTGGCCTGGCTTCAAGAACCAGGCACTTCCCAAGTCTGATTGGGGCCTGGAACTTTGCTTTTGGCTCTGGGTTTCCTCCCCAGGCAGGTGCCACTGCCCAGCCAATTAAGACGAGCACCCAAAGGTGGGAGGAATGAGAAATAGCGGGATAACGCTTCAGAAATGCATACACAGCCCCCTTCCCCCTCCGCCCACACTTACAATCACCACCAGAAAGGTCAAATGCAACCACGGCATACGTCGCAGCGAAGCCGTAACAGCGCTGGGCAGAACTGTGTTGCATCAAACCACCGCCACGGGGCTCAGTGACCAAGGGACTAAACATTACACAAGGCAGTTGCAGCAGAAGTCGAACCCCAAGGCCACGGACCCAGGGACGGCATCAGTGTGAGGCCCTCAGTGCCTGTCTTAATAAATGCAACCAGGGGCCCATTTTTAAAAAGCGAAACGAATGTCTGCAAACCAGCCGGGGGGGGGGGGGGGGTTGTTATTACCAGGGTTTGCTGATGGGGCACTCTCAGTAGAACAAAACGAGAAGGGGAAAGGTTGGCCGCTGGTCACTCTACCTGTCCACTGTCGAAACACGAATTCTGTTAAAGTACACCTTAGGCTGCTCTCCGCAGTCCCCTTCCCCAACCAAACGAAACCCGACAAAAGCCAAACCCACAGGAGAGGTGAAAAGAGCCGCTGAGCTGGGCCCGGGAAAACACGGCTGTGTAGGAGCCCCGTACCAACTCGAGCCCCCGCCCGCCTCTTGCCCTCAAAACAACAAAAAGAAAACTCCTCCTCCACAGAGATGCCACTGAGACCAACGGAAGAGAATGGGGGTGAAATTCCCAAATCCCCAGAAGCTTAAGGTGGGAAAGGTCGCCTGTGCTGCCGCAAATCCTTTGTCAGCCATAAAACTTCTTGACCTTTTAAAGCTTAGTTAGATCTTGACGTTGTAGAGACCTGTTGAACCAGTTTTTTAAATAGTCTCAAAGAAGCTGTCCAGATAACTTTTTTTTTTTTTTTTGGAATCCAGTATTGAAAAGTTTTGTTTCTAGTCAGGGTTTTTTTTTTTTCCTAGATCTGATCATTAAGTGCTTTTGCGTGTTTAAAAAAAACAAAAACAAAAAAAAACAAAACAAACAAAAAAAAAACCAAAACAAAATGGAAAAACCCACACAACAATGAAAACTGAAACACCTCTGTCACCGACTGCCCCCAGGCTTTAGAAAGCGAAGGAGGGGAACAGAAAAAGCGTGTGCATGTGTGTGTGCGTGTGTGCATGTGTTTGGGTGTGTGCGCACACACGACTCTAGAGTTCTTTATTCATAAGCAAGCATGGCGGAGATGAGGCGTCAGGCTGCTGGGTCACAGGGAGGAGAGCCCTGGGGAAGGGTCTGTTGAAGGAGAGAGCTCTCTAACTTCCAGACAAACGCTTTCAAAATACCGTTGGCTAGGTGGCTGTTTCCTTGGTGGTGGAAAGCGGCATTTAAAGTCCTTTTCATGTTTTCGTAGCAGGCAAAATACATGGCGTGGGCCGGCCCCGCACCCATCACCATCACGTTGAGGCCTCGCAGGGGCCTCCAGAAGCCTTCAGTCCGAATGATTTTCTTGAGGGCTCCGTAGACGCTGGTGTACTGTGCTTTGGGATCTGGATTCAAACTCTGCATTCGTGTCTAGGGGAGGGCGAGAAAACAAAACGGTGGAAGTTAACAAGGACGGTGAAGAGGAAAAAGAAGACCCGGGGCGGGGAGAGTGAGAGAAAACGGCCCATTTTCAGAGTTCCACAGGATTTCTCGGCGAAGAACACACTTATTCCCTCCTTCCGCCTTCACATACACACGTGGATTTCGTTATGCCCAGCAAAGGGGGAAATGGTTGGGGGGGCAGGATTGGGAAGACGCAGATGGCAAGCTGTGTGACCCCTGAGGAATCCCTTAACCTCTCTGGGCCTCGGGACCCCCAATTAAAAAAAAAAACAAAAAACAAAAAACAGGATTCTGGCTAACGTCAAATGAAATCATGTATACGAAACCCTTAACTCAGAGACCTAGTCAAATGGAAGTATTATTATCCTGTGGTTCCCACTCTGGTCCTAAAGCCTGTGTCCTCACTTATCTGGGACCTCCATGGTCTGAATGCTCCTGCTGTTCAGCCCCAAACAGGAATCTCCCAGGGGCCCTCTGGGCTTCATCCCACATCTCCTCTAAATGCACTTCACATTTTGTCTTCTGAAGTTAGCACTTAAATATAAATGGTCTTGTTCATAATCTCTTCCTGTGTATAGCCTTGCCTCCTTGAGGCAGAAGCTCGGCTTTCTCCCATTTTTGTTATCCCTTCAGATTTCCTGGGCACTTGCGTAGGTGTGACAATTAATCTACACGTCCATGTAGCAAGACCACAGTACCCACACTGGCTCCAACTATAGCAAACAGTACTCTAGATGACGCTATGGAGGCATTTCTTAGGTGTGATTAACATTGAAACCATTAAATCAGACTGAGCAAAACAGATTACCCTCTGTAATATGGTGGGCCTCATCTAATCAGTTGAAAGCCCGAAGAAGAAAAAACAACCTGTTGTCCCCCAAGGAAGAAAGAATTCTGCCTCCAGAAAGTCTCTGGACTGGAGCTCTTCCCTGAATCTCCAGCTGGCCTGCCTTGCAGATTTCGATTCCCCAAGCCTCCATAATCACATGAGCCAATTCTTTCCACATACACACACACACTCTCCCCACCATCGCTCTTATGGCTTGGTCTCTCTGGAGAACCCAGTATCTCCCAGGTGAAAGACCCACCCTGCCTGAGTCCTGCAAAAGCAACAAACAGCACGCCTTCCTCCACTCCCCTTAACACACACACAGCCTAGAGGAAAGGGTCTCCAGTCATTAGCATGGATATCCTTCTACCACACCAAGCAAAATCGTGCCCAAACCTAACACGTAAAACTGAAGAATTTCTCTAACTGAGAATGGGGTGAAGGGCCCTGGGCCCATGTCTCAACTCCGAGGCAGAGACACCCCTACCTCCCCACCCAGCAACTCAAGGGCTCAGAGGAACAGCGTGAAAACCAATGATCTAAATTAACACTCATATGTAGTATTTAAGAAACAAACGAAGGAACAAAGAAAAGAAAACCAGAGAAACAAAAAAACAGGCTCTTAACTATAAAGAACAAGCTGGTGTGTTCACCAGAGGGCAGGTGGGCGGAGGGATGGGCGAAGTAAGTGATGGGGATTAAGTGGTGCGCTTATCGTGCTGGGCATTGAGTAATGTGTGGAAGGGGTGACTCATTATACGGTACACCTGAAACTAACATAACACTGTGTGTTAATTACACTTGGATTTTAAAACATAAATCAATAAAATTTTTATTTTAAAACTTAAAAATAGAAAAATTTTTCAAATTCATAGTAATTTTCAGATTTCACCAGCTTAGTAAAAACCACAAAGAAAATGGGCACATCGTGGGCAACTTTTCATTTTGCCAAGAAAGGACATCAAACAGTAATGATGTGAGTGGCAATCACCACTGCCCTCTATTAGGATTATTCTCCACCAGAAAAGACATTTTTAATGCTTAAAGAAAACAGAAACAAAAACAAAGACTACCTCTAATCATAAAACTGTTCTTTAAATTAAATTTAGCTTTATCAAAAATGCACCACTTTAGCCCAGTGAAAATACCCCCTGGCCCAGCCAGAGCCGCTGCTGGACACTGGGGCCCACACTCCAGGGGAGTGCCGGGTGGGAATGGACGGGGTCAGTGTCCCTGTGCCTTTCTGTTTGTTTCCTATTCTGACATGTTCCCAATAGTATCTGAAGAGGCTTAATGATGGAGGATACATGATAAGCAAACAAGAGCAGGGGAAGAAACACACACTTGTCAACCAAGAGGGCACCTGACTCGCAGGGGTGAATACTCCACCTGGCTCGGAATATGCAAAGCGTTTACTCCGGAGGGGGCAGCACTGCTTCTCCAAGGACAACACAGGTTATCTTTTAAATTCTAAAAGACACTTGAAATCGCTCACGTTCTAGAGCAAAGAAAGCTTTGCATTCTCCCTGGCTTTTCCTTATCACTGCCCCTGATAAAAAGCTGGAGTACAATGCAGGAGGTGGTATAGAGAGAACAGGGATGGAATTCAGATTCTATCACTTCCGTGTGACCCTGGGCAAGATGGTTAACCTCTCCAAGCTTTAGTTTCCTCTTCTGACAGAATGGTTAAGAAAATTAGAGATCTAGGACCATCATTACTGTTAATAACAAAGGAGGCACCAAGAGGCTACGTAATACGATTCTAGTATATAACCTGCAGACGTCTAAGCTCCATGGAGGGGGGTGCTGCGTCTGTCTTACAGGATAACTACAACACCTATTCTGGTGTCTAACTCACACTGGGGGCCCAATAAATATTTGTTGAACAAATGGATGAACAAACAAATGTGTGCAAGTAAGGGTACCAACTGGGGCAATGGGATATGTTGCTTATTTCACTTCCCCCTAAAACATGAGTAGCTTTCCTGGAGTTACCTTTTCCTCCTATCATCCGTTCCCTATTCCCTGTTTTTTTTTTTTTTCCTTTTTTAATTTTAGATGGGGGGGGCAGCACAAGTTGGGGAGAGGGGCAGAGGGAGGACAGAGAGAAAGAGAAAGAGAGAATGAATCCCAAGCAAGCGCCACACTCAGCGTGGAGCCCAACACATGGCTCGATCCCGTGAACCCTGAAATCCTGAATTGAGTCAAAATCAAGAGTCAGACACTCAACCGACTGAGCCACCCAGGTGCTCCCATCCTTTCCCTATTGATAACAAGCCCTCATTTTGCTGCATTTCTCAAGCCCAGGTGTGATCTGTTGAGCCACAGGCAGACCAGAAGCAGCCAGTCCCAGGGGCCTGTCAATAAAGGGTGGCTCCTGTCACTCCCACACCCAGAGGAGAGGTCCTTGGGCATGGACTCTAGAAGTCCATTCTCCCCCTTCCCCCACCACCACTCCTAATTTCTGGCCTTGGGCAGCAAGGCTAGCCTATGGTGAAGCTCCTTGGGTCCTAGTGGGTAGCCCCTTATAAGCGGGGGTGGCAGTGTGAGAAACACACAGGACCCAGAGGGAGGAGCTGAGAGGCTGGATTCTGGGTTTGACACGGGCTCCAATGGGGCCAAGTGGCCTTGGCTATGGCATCTCATCTTCTGGTCCTCAGTGTCCTCAACTGGAAAATGCAGGACAGGGTCAGAATAGTGACTGATTACCAGAATCACCAGGAAATGTTTTAAAATGTCTTTCCGGGCACCACTCCAATACACTGATGCAAAACTTTTTTTTTTTTAACTCCCCAGATGATTCTGATCATCACTCAGTTTGGAGAACCACTAAATAAAGGGCCCACTCAACCTCAGCACTTTCTAGAAACATTCTGTGTCCCGCCTCGGTGGAAAGGCAGGCACTTGGGTTAAGTGAGGAGGGGGGGGGGGCTGGGGAGGCAGTGTGTACAGAGGGGAGCAGAGGCAGGAAGCTTCAGGGCCAGCCAATGTGACATTGTTGGTCTGAACTCCAGCTCTGGGACCTCAAGCGGGTTCCTTAATGTTGGGGCGTGGGATAATCCTCCGGGGAGCTGTTGGCAGACGGGGTGAGGTAACTGTGGGAAAGACCCAGCCCAGGTTGGCAGGCAACCGTGACCGTCCCTTCTCCCATCCACCCTTTCCATACACGATGATGTCGGGAAGGTTCCTTCCTTACAAAGCCACTCACAGAGGCCAGCCCTCGTGGACTTACAAGGGAAATTCGAGGTTGATTTCTCCCCTCTCCCTTTTTAAGGGGGCGAGGCAGCTGAGGAAGCAGTACTGAACCAAAATGCACCACCCCCTGTGGAAAAGAAAAGGGCAACTGGGTATGTCTGCTCAAGCAGTAGACTTCTCTGTCCCCGGGGCCCAGGGGTCTACTCAAAAGGGCCACGTTTAATGACACATACTTGGGACAGAGACAAGTGGCCCCTGAGCATGGCGGAGGACCCGGTCAAGGCCTCTCTGGGCTCACCGTGGCCAAGTTCCGGGCCAGGGCCACCTCAGTCCTACGGCACCTTCGTCGGGTACCCTCGACGGGCACCAGGATGCAGAGAGGAAAAGCTGACGGGGAAGTCAATAACAAAGAATGCAAGGGACGCCTGGGGGTGGCTCAGTCGGTTAAACGTCTGACTTCGGCTCAGGTCACGATCTCACGGTTCGCAGGTTTGAGCCCCGTGTCGAGCTCTGTGCTGACAGCTCGGAGCCTGGAGCCTGCTTCGGATTCTGTGTCTCCCTCTCTCTCTCCCCTTCTCCCGCTCGTGTGCACCCCACCCCTCTCGAAAATAAACTTAAAAAAAATAACTAGGAACGTGGGAGATGAGGGGAGAATGACCCATACTGACCGTCCGGGTGCCACGAGGGAGCTCAGGGAAGAGGGAGGAGTGGCCAGCGTGCACCAGTATGGTCTCCGGAGCCCCCTCACAAGGGAGGCTGACGGAAGCCAAGGTGGCCAGGCAGTGGCCAGAGTGGGGGCGACCACCAGTGTAGACTCTCTTTCTTCTTCAGTGACTCTACTTGTAAAATGTACAACTGAGAGCCAGGTACTGTTTTAGCTTCCTGGGGACCAGAGGAGAAGTTGGGGGTGAGTGGAGACAACCCAAGCGCCCCTCGATGGATGGATGGATAAACAAGGGGTCCACACAGACAACGGAACAGGACTCAGCCTTAAAAGGGAAGGACATTCCTGACACTGGCTCCATTAATGCTGAGGGAAATAAGCCTGTCTCTCTCTCTCTCTCTCTCTCTCTCTCTCTCTCTCTCTCACACACACACACACACACACACACACACACACACACACAAAATACTGTATGATTCCACATAACAGGAGGTACCTGGACTTGTCAAAACCATAGAAACAGAAAGTAGAATGGTGGTTGCCAGGGGCGGTGGGGGGGGGAGGGGAAGGGGGTTGTTCAACGGGCACAGCGTTTCACTTTTGCAAGATGTACACGCTTGTGCGAACGTACTTTAATGCCAGTGAACTGTATACGCTTAGAAATGGTCAGGATGGTACTTTCACTGTCTGTCACATGTGTTTCACCGCAATGTTGTCTTAAGTCAGGGTGTGAGGGTGGAGAGAAGGAAAATGAATGCTGTAGGATCCACAGAGAAAGGGCAGAGATTAAAAAAACGCAACCAAAACAAAGCAAGAAGACGGAGACGGAGAATTTCACCAACTGCCTTTCCTGCCCCGGGTTTCAGTTCCTGCTCAGGCCTGGCTGCGAGGCTCTCCCTTTCTTTATAATAAATCCCCATCCCGCGCATTTTAATTCTCCACACCCTTGGAAGTTCAGAATGCATATGAGCAGATTAAAGGCTCTGGGAAGTCCTTCAGGAAAGCGGCCAGTGGATTCTGTTCCGCAAGGCACTTCTTAAACGTTTGTCTTGGGCAACAGAAACCTTATCTCGCAGAATAACCAGTTCCATCTTGGGGAACACACGTTGAGAAAACAGCTGTAGCTGGTGGGGGCCCTGGAAGCAGGAAGCACAGAGATCTGATCCGGGGGTCGGCAGGACCCCCGGGGGCCCAAGCCCAGAGTGGCTGGCAGGAGTACGGTGGAAGACAGGCCTGAGAGGGGAGCAGCAAGGAAAAAGAGTCCGATGAGCCTCTGGGCCTGTTACTCCAGCACCCCAGCCAGAAATCAGGAGACCTGGGTCTCTGGCCTGGTTCTGCCACTCACTGTGTGACCTGAGCAAGCGTCCCGGAGCTCTAGAAGGGCAATTCTAGATCAGACTCCATACCAATGACACAAAGTCTGTATTTGCATTAAACCGGCTCCATACGCTTCCGGAAAGGCCAGAATGGAGCGAGTCAAGCCCCTTGCCCCAACTACCCCCCTAATAAGACAAATCAGGACGAGCCTGCCTTGTTGGCCTGTTCTCTTCTTGAGAGGAGGCAGGTGGAGAGAGAGCGGAAAATGTGTGCTCTGCCCCAGGTGAACTCACAGGATCATATGACAGGAGCTGCAGGGGCCCTGGGCAGAGGGCACACGGAGCTCAGCACCTGCCTTTTCAGACAGGAAGCTGGCACCCAGCAAGAAAAGCGAAGGGGGCAAGCTGGGCCTGGCAGGGAGACCTCTGCCCTCCCTGGGTTTCCTGCAGAGGACGGCCCAACCCAAGGACCTGTAGCATCACTCGGCCACTGTCCTCCCACCTGCCCCGGATTCCAAGTCCTCCTTCCCACCTGCCCCAGATTCCGAGTCCTCCTTCCCACCTGCCCTGGATTCCAAGTCCTCCTTTCTCGGTATTTCTCAACAATAAAGAACAAGTGGGGGGCCCCTGGGGGGCTCAGGTGGTAGAGCATGTGACCCTTGATCTCAGGGTCCTGGGTTCAAGACCCACACTGGGCACAGAGCTTACTTTAACAAGAAAGAAAGAAGGAAAGAAAGAAAGAAAGAAAGAAAGAAAGAAAGAAAGAAAGAAAGAAAGAAAGAAAGAAAGAGGGAGGGAGGAAGGAAGGAAGAAAGAGAAAGGAAGAAAGGAAGAAAGGAAGAAAGAAGTAATAATATAAAAAACGCCTGCATCGAAAAACATACACTTTCAGGATCAGTAGAAGATAATGCGAAATCTACCCATCATCCATTCAAAAGCTTCTGTCAAGCTCCTACTTTGAGGCAGGTGCAGAGACACCGCAGCAACGGGCATGTGAGGGGCTCCCAAGTTCATGGTGTGAACACCACAGCACAACGGTGGGCACAATGCCCAGACCAGGGCTGCGCCCCAAAAGGCTACGCAGGGGTCTCTGTTCCAGACTTTTCCCAGAGAAAGGAAATTCAGTTCAGGCACCCACTGAATGCCAGGAAAATGCCAAATAGTAATAGCGTCTGACACCCGGTGTCTGTTGCAGAATCAGCAATCAAACCCGTAAATTTAACTCTATCCCATGCGCCAACTTTTCCCAAGTTGCATGGACAGTCACTAAGTAGAACACAGGGAAATGCCTAGGCCAGACTGCAGGTCCCAACTGCAGCCCCCTCCCTATCTTCCAAGCCGCACAGCCAGCCTGCCACAGGTGCACAGCCTCACCCTCCGGCCCAAGGCCCAAATCTCTCCCACTGGCACCCCCTGCCCATCTATGGCACTGTGTACCCCCTGCACTGGGGCCCGCTGATGCCACTCCAGCTTCCCGTCCACAACCACACAGGGCAGAGAGTGTCAGGCCAGGAGCCTCCTCCCATGCAGGCACACAGATCCCCGCGGGCAGCCGGGAGAGAGAGAGAGGCCTTTTTGGCACAGTGCTTTGTCGGGAAAGAACTGCCTTCCGGAATGAAGCCACGGACCTCATCAAGGGCCTAGAGAGTCCTATCCTCACCTGCCAGAATCCTTAGGAGGCACGCACAACAGAGAAGAAACCCAAACCACATCAAGGAGAACCGTGCACACACAGTAAAACCTTCAGCACTCTTGAGTTCAAGACTGCCGGCGTTCCGACTCAGAATCTGGGTCCCAACTCGGAACGTCGTCCTTCCTTGTTTGACACAGAAGACGGACGATTGTGCCCCGGCCCTTTGAAAAACAGTCGAAATCGTAACAAAAATGAGACATGAGGATGACACTCAGTACCATTCCCACGCACACACTAACCAGGAACAGAGCACTGTGGGAAATGCTTTACAGAGAACCACGCTGTTTGTGACAAGCAGAGGCACATCGAAGTTTATTCTCCAGTTCAAGATTCCAAATCATGTCTTTTTAAATCTCCCAAACTGGCAAAGGTGTCCACACGAAGAGAATATACCTTATCTCTCTCTTTTGTTAATCAAAAGGAAAGCTTGATCCTCTTAAAAAAATTTTTAACGTTTTTCATTTTTAAGAGAGAGAAAGAGACAGGGCATGAGCAGGGGAGGGGCAGACAGAGAGAGGGAGACACAGCATCTGAACCAGGTTCCAGGTTCTGAGCCATCAGCACACAGCCCCACGCGGGGCTCGAACCCACGGACCACGAAATCATGACCTGAGCCGAAGCCGGATGCCCAACCGACTGAGCCACCCAGGCGTCCGTCCCCTTGATCTTCTTCAAGTTTAGGAACCAGCAGGAGAAAAATGACTCCTTCAAAGAAGTCCTTGCCTCCCTCTCCCTTCCCCCCAGATAAAAGGGGGGGAGGGGGGAAGGAGAAAGAAGCATGTGGTGGCGTGGTGATGGGGAGTTCCAGGCACATACCTTCCGAAAGCCCCTGGTGAGAACCAGCATTTTAGAGCAAGAAAAAGGGCTAGTTCATTGTGCCATCGGTCAGAAGAGCGGTACCAAGACGAGGCGGAGAGATGAGAGTGGGTAGGAACACGCGTCTGCATCCATTTCCCTGCCGCCCCTATGGGAAGGTCCAGACTCCCCTCAGCTCCAGGCCACCCCGATGCTCAGGGGAGGCGGGGAGGGAGCAGTCTCTCTCTCTCTCTCTCTCTCTCTCTCTCTCTCTCTCTCTCTCTCTCTCTCTCACACACACACACACACACACACACACACAAGACAACAAACCAGCAAGGCGGCCGCTCTTCCTTTTGGCTTACGCCCCACAGGAGGCCCGTTTTCAGAACAGCCATATGCCAACGTTCCTGGTTACCTACTGCCTCTAAAGTGTGGAGCCTGGCCTGCGGAGCGTTTGAGACATCTCTCATTCATACTCGCCAGACGAAATCCTGAAACCTTCAGGGCCCATGAGGGGTGTGCTTCGGGGTCACTGCTGTTTCTAGGGATAAAATGACTCAGTATTCAGTAGAAAATACAAATTCCACCAAGACCACCAAAACCAAGTTCCTTGGCCTTCCAGGGAAGGAGCCACAGCACTTCTCCTGAGAACAGGCCACAGTGAGGAGTCAGACCCCAGAGCAGCACATCCAACTCAGAAAGGGTGGCCCAAGAGGGGCCATGGGACCTGTACCTAGAGAGAAGAACGGTACCTCAACTGCTAAAAAAAAAAAAAAAAATGGAGCTGTCTTTACGATCCCTTGTATTATGATTTGACTTTTTGACTTCGTGCATGTGCTACTTTGATTGAAAAATAAAAGGCAAACAGGGCAGGGAGAGGAAGTGAACAATTCTGCCCACGGGGGACGCGACTGTGCGGGTAGCTCTGGGAAACGGGAAGGTATGGCCCAAGGCTATGTTCAAGGGTAAATGCAGAGGTAAGGTGCAGGTGGAGAGGTCGCTCTGGACTCAGGAGGGTGGCTGGGCGCTAGACAATCAATAAACGTTTGCTGAGAGAAAGGCAGGTTGGGACTGGACGATGGGAACGGCTTGCTCAGGAGCTTGGAATTTACTTTACAGTCAAGTGTTTTCCACGGTTACGTATTGCACGTGACGGCAGCTACGGAGAGGCACGCAGTAAGCAGTACAGATGAGGTCTCTCACAGCCGGAGCAGGGATCAGGCCCAGGCAACGGAAGCCCTCCCTACCAGGTCTCATCACAGGCTGGCCTCTCTCTGCTCTCTCCAAAGCCACGGCCACAGGCAAGGCCACCACAAGGCCACCTCACACCCACTGGCAGCAGCGCACCGCATTCCCACATCCCTTCATCCTAGGAGCTGACCCTGGTCACTCCTGCCCTTCTCTAGAAAACTCTCCAGCAGATGGAGGCAGGGATGAGAGAATCCATGCCTGGCTCAGACCCAATATACCCAGGAAATACTCAAAACATCCAGTTTGCGGCCAGCCCAAAGGATTAAATTATTTCTGCCCTACACGTGGGAAAATTCCCAAGATTCCAGGTAACAGGGCTCGGAGTTCACAGACGGGATTGGTGACCCTAGCAAGACGAGCAGGGGCCCAGGGTCCTGCGTTCTAGTCCTACACCTGATATTAAGGACTACGGTGGCCTTCAACAAGTCAGCTGGCTTCTCTGAGCCCCCAAGCCTCTATTCACAAGATAATTATAGTAATAAAAGTCATACCAACAACTATCTCCATTTTACAAACAAGGAAACTGAGGCACAGAGGGGATAAGCAACTTGCTCCAAGGTCACAGAGTACACACAGGAATGGAAGCCAGGCAGATTGGCTCCAAAGCCATGCTCTGAACCAGGAGGCCACACGACCTCTCCCTGGGGGGTGGACAGTAGGGATCACAGGTGATCTCTGACTACCTTCCTGTCTCTGATGTGCTCTGTTTCTCCTGTCATGCTAAGTCATAAATGTATACTAGTCCTTATGTGTCCGACCTCTTTGAAGAGGGAATAGTACCCTGACTATGTCAAAGTCACCTAAATCTTCACTGCTTAAGACCACGATGCTCCTGAGGGATCTGTGTCCAGCCTGCCAGCTTATAGACAGTCACAAGCCCAATCACATGGAGTTCACATAGCTTCCCTGTTTCCCATCGCTGGCCATCAGCCTGGCCGCTGATTCCAAGGGGAACAGGGTAATAGGGGCTCATTCAATACGAACCTGTTGTCACTCAAAAAGAGCTTGAACCATTTGCCCGCCCAGGTTGTGGCCAGGAGGGGCATCTGGATGGATGAAAGCCTGGCGCTCTCTCAGTATTCAAAGGCTAAGACTGAATATTCCAAAGTTCAGGCCGTTTTCAGAGAAGAATTTAATTCACTGCTATTCCCTGGCCTCCCCGGGGCCTCCCTGACTCAGCAGCCTTGTCTATGTCATCGGCTTATAAACACCCCACCTACAAGTAAGGACAAGATGTCAGAGGCAGAACTGAAGGAACGCCTCATTCTCAAAAGTGTTTTATTTTCCTCGTATAGAGGTAAACTCGCTGAAGCACCCTAACGCCACATCAAAGAACAAATTTAATGCAAGAATCCACATGGAAGTACCCTAGAAGAACACAAAGCCACCCCATGGCACCAGGACGACCTGGGTGCAGAAGAACAGGATGTGGCCACTGATTCTCCACACGACCATTCTGGTCCCTGCTCGCTCCTTCAGCCCTGGCCGCTCCACCATTGTGGCCTTGCGTGGTGGGGCTCCCTGTGGGCTTTTGTTTGATTTCAGAGTTCTAACACCCACCTATCCCCCAACCTCCACTTAGTTTTCCCTAACTAGGAAACAGTTATGGGATTTGCCCAAGCTCCCAGAGCTGGTCAGCACTGTGCCAGGACTGGCCAACACTCCCAGACCCAGCCCTGCAACCACACTTTGCTGAAGATTCCAACTGTGGAAATCTCAAAAATACCTTGTTCACCCACCCGCCGGCCTGATGCTCGGATAGTCTCTTGGGGTGCGGAGTTCATCCATTCAATCAACAATGACATTTTGGGCTTCTACTCTAGGCCTGACTGACTCTGTGATTAGCGCCCGAAGACACAAAGATGTCCCCTGTCCCCGACCACCTCACAATCGAAGTCTTATTCTATTTTTCAGCTGTATGCACTTCGAGGAAGTTACTCAACTTCTCTGAACTTTGGTTCCCTCATCTGTGAAAACCCCGATGTCACGTGCTTCCTGCAATGGATACATGAGAAAACTTTTCAGCGCACAGATCACCTAGCACAGTACAGGAGGTGCTCCATAAATGTTTATCATCTTAGTCATTATTTTTATAAGGGCTCCAGCACATTCCTTAACCACCACCTATGTTAACACAAATGGCTTTGAAATCTTAATAAGAACCACCACCAAAAACTGACCTAATCTTGCCAAGAAGGTGTGAGGCTTTTCCTTCCTCCTGCTTGCTGACAAATGGCTGTTTGGCATGAAGGATCTCATTGCAGGTCTGAACTGAACATCAGATGACAGAGTAGGATAGGCTATAAACCACTCACACAACAGACCCCAAGGTCCCAGAAGGAAGCTGCCAGCCACAGGGCACAGGTGTTGAGGACACTAGGCCACAGTGCCTACGACCACACAAGGTACGGACAGGAGTGAAACCTAACCCCCAGCCCCTCTGATCAGAAAGAGGCTGGGTGGGGGTGCCTGGGTGGCTCAGTCGGTTAAGCATCTGACTCCTCATTTCCGCTCAGGTCATGATCTCACGGGCTTATGAGTTTGAGCCCCACATCAGGCTCTGTACTGGCAGCAGGCAGCCTGCTTGGAATTCTCTCCCTCTCTCTCTCTCTCTCTCTCTCTCACTCTCTCTCTCTTTCAAAATAAATAAAATGAATAAGCAGAAAGAAAGAAAGAAAGAAAGAAAGAAAGAAAGAAAGAAAGAAAGGCTGGAAAAAGCAAGGGGGCTACCCATTCCCACCGGCGTCCAGGCCCACAAGGCCAGCACCGCAGACTCGAGGGCCCCACCTGGGTCTAAACCCCATTCTGCTGCTTCCTCCTCGTACCTTTGCACCTTTGGCAAATTATTTCATTTCTCTGAGCCTGTTTCCTTATCTGTGAATGGGAGATCATAATAGCACCTATGTCTAACGTCTCTGTGAGGATTAAAGGAAGTAACGAATGAATGAAAAGCCCTTTGCCTGGGGTCTGGCATACAGCTGCTACTGCTCTCATTCATGTCTGGGTTTTTGGATGGTTTTTTTGTTTGGGTTTTGTTTTGTTTTGTTTTGTTTTGTTTTTGGAGAAACAGCAAATTCCTAGGAAGATCTAACTTCTATTCTAATTCCTTCTTAAAATTCTCATTCCCTTGGAGCAGGGTGCCCTCAAGATCGGTCCTGGTCGGGAGCAACCCCCCGCCCCCCACAATGACTGCACACTGCGACTAGACTAGATTACCTGAGTCATCATCCGGACAGCCCGAGCAGCTTACAGTTCTGCTGCCCTCTTAACTGAAGAGAAACTGAGGCCTGGAAAAGCCAGGGGACTTGCCCACAGCACGCACAAGGGACTCTGTCCCTCCCACCCCACTTCCACATTCACCTTTCTTGGCTCTCGGTTTCTAGACGGGACCCAGCTGCTTACATTAATCCTGATTATGTAACAAAGGGAACCTGGGCAGCCTGAAAGGGAGAGGGGAAATCACCAGTGTCAGTTTACAGAGGCGCCAAGGGTCCAAGATGGCAGTGCCTTGGGAGGCTCGCTCACCTGGCCTGGTTACTCAGAAGCAAGGGCGGTTCTGGAGACCTTTAACCAGTGTGAAAGTCTGGGCTGGGCTGAGCAGGAGCCTTAAGTCCCAAGGTTCCCTGACACTGCTGGCTGCAGCCCATTTCCTGGAGGTCACCACTGTGGAAAGGGCCCTCCTGTGCTCAAGGACTTGCTCTTCTCTGAACTGCAGGGAAACAGCCAGATGGGGCCAAGAGGAACCACAGAACCCTCTGTGGGCTCTGCCCCCTCTCCTGTGGTCCACCGTCACCCTGCAGGACTTGGGCCCCCACCGTGGGCGTGGGCAGGTGCTCAGGTCTCCCGGATTCCGGAGGATACATCCACGTGATGCTACAGGGCACAGATGTCTCCACCGAGGATGTCTCACTTTCCTAAACAGGGGCAATCCTCCCAAACCGTGCATTTAAATGTGAGCATGAAGGGACAGAGCCCTGTTCCAAGAGTCAGAAGACCTAGGCTCTTGCCCAGCCCTGCCCTCAAATCCCTGAGGAACTGGGAGCAATCTAACTAACTGGGTATCAAAACAGGTTTCCACCAGAAGGTAAACACCAGAAACGGTGAGAAATTTCCTCTGTTTTGTTCACGGATCTATTCCAATTGCAAATTATCTGTCAAAAGGATAAACGGGAGTTAATAGTGATGTCTCTAAGGATGTCCTTTTTGGCTCACACAGTCTAAATCTATGAAACTGAAAAAGAATCCTTTGAAAAACAAACGTGTGTGGGTGTGTTTTACTTGCAGGGAGATAAATCTATATATCTACCTTAGTGGCCATCAGGCCTACTTGCAGCGTTAAAACGTTTACCTGTATTTGAAAGAAAGAAAGAAAAAGGAAGGAAGGAAGGAAGGAAGGAAGGAAGGAAGGAAGGAAGGAAGAAAGGGGAAGGAAGGAAGGAAGAAAGGGAAAGAAAGAAAGAAAGAAAGAGAAAAAGGAAAGAAAGAAAAAGGAAAGAGAGAAAGAAAGAATGAAAGAAAGAAAAAAGAAAGAGAAAAAGGAAAGAAAGAAAAAGAAAGAAAGAAAAAGAAAGAAAGAAAGAGAAAAAAGAAAGAGAGAAAAAGGAAAGAAAGAAAGAAAGAAAAAGAAAAAGGAAAGAAAGAAAGAAAGAAAGAAAGAAAAAAGAAAGAAAAAGGAAAGAAAGAAAGAAAGAAAAAAAGAAAGAGAAAGAAAGAAAGAAAGAAAGGAAGGAAGAAAGAAAGAAAAAGGGAGGGAGGAAAGGGAAGGAAAAGAAATCAAAAAATGAAATGAAACGCAAGAGAAATTGCAAGCCTTGTGTACTGTGGGTAGAAATGTAAAATGGTGCAGCCCCTATGGAAACAGTACAGTGGTTTCCAAAAAAAAAAAAAAAAAAACTAAAAATAGAATTACCATATGATCCAGCAATCCCACTTCTGGTTTATAACAAAAAAAAATTTAAAGCAGGGTCCCAAAGACATATTTGCACACCCGTGTGCATAGCAACATTATTCGTAACAGCCAACAGGTAGAAGCCACCCAAACGTCCATCTGTGGGTGAACGGCTGAACAAATGTGGTATCTTGTACAACACTATCATTCAGCCTTACAAAGGAAGGAACTTCTCACACATGCTACAACATGGATGAACCTTAAGGACATTATGAGACAAGCCAGTCACAAAAAAGACAAATACTGTATGATTTCACTTACACGAGGCACCTAGAATAGCCAAATCCAGAGACAGAAAGTGGGATGGGGGCTGCGAAGGGCTGCGGTGGGGTGGGGAATGGGGAGTGGCTGTTTCAAGGGGACAGTTTTACTCTGAGAAGATCAAAACGGTTCTGGAGATTGGTTGCACAACAGTGTGAACGGATTGGACATTACTGAATGACACACTTAAGGGCATTAGGGTGTATTAGACACCTGAAACTAGCATAACACTATACGTTAACGTCACTGGAATTAAAATTTAAAACTTCATGAAAATGAAAAGGAAGAAAAAAACTGTTAAGATGTAAATTTCACGTTATATGTATTTAACACAACCTCTTTGAAATCCTCAATCTAATCAATAGCTCATTCCACATGCTGTTCACAGTCTGAGATCCTGTCACAATCACGTAATCCTCTAACACCTTTAACCTTCCTCTAAACCCCTGAAATAGCGTTTTTTGGTTTGTTTGCTTGCTTGCATGTTTTTGCCAAAGGCAAACCAGGGGTCTCAAAGGCACAGCGTGATCCCCTAGACACAGTAATATTTCCGGCTCCAGAGCCCGCCTTGGAAGGAAGCACCCGGAAGGTGAGCCCGGGGACTCCTGGACAGAAGGCAGAAATGGTTAAGATGTAGAATCTGAATCTCCATCCCTTCCCAGAGGTGGCCCCCAGCCTCAAGGATGCAGTGGTTCCCTGTGACACTGGCCCATGCCCACCCCAAAAGATAGTATCCCAGGAATCAGTACCCCAACTGCTCAGGCCAAAAACCAGCCAAGTGTTTGTATGTTACGGACCGGGTGACGACACCGATGGCAGGCCATCAGAGCCGGGGAGTGCAGGGGACCCCCTGAGCGTCGTGGGTGACGGCTCTCCTGGAATCCACTCCCGCAGGCCCAGGGAGCCGGGCACCTTGAAGCCCTGCATACAGTTCTCATGTCAAGTGTGGTCCTGTCAGCTTCTGCAACAGCAGCTTCCACACCCTTCACAGAGGCCACACCTTCTAAAGCATGCCCCACTATTAGCCTATTAGCCACAGGAAGAAAAGACTTTTCCAAGCAGCCCTGTCGCCAGCCTTCTCTTGCTCATTTCACTACTTATAATTACATCAGGTGATGTGTCTGCATGCCTGTCTTCCATTAACGTCTAAGGGCATGAAGGAGGGGACAGCCTCATGGCATTTGTGATCTCAGGGTCCTGGCAGCGTGCTTTATGCAACAGACAATCAATACGCGATTGTCGAGAACTCAGAGGTGCACAAAATTTTTTACCCGCAGGCACATACAAAGTAGGCACTTGAAACCCCGCTGACAGCTGTCTCCGGGCTGTGTCCTGCTATCCACGTGCTGTGTCCTGCAGCACGATGCACATCATCATCTTCTGGGGCCTGCCACATAGAGGGGCAGCCCCATCAGAGCCGAGCACCAGAGCGTATCCTCAGCATACGCTGGAGGTCTCAGCAGGGCTTCAGGGGAAACTTCCCAGATGTTACTGAAAGCCAGATTTCACACAAATGCTAAGATCAAATTATCTCCATAATGCTGGCTGATTTACAGGTGGGTTGGGTCAGGTCATAGCCGGAGACGATGGTCTCCTGTGCTCTTCACACACCTTGCACACCAGCCAATAACAGACAAAGAAAGCCAAACGCCAGAAACACCAGGCTTGAAGTTCTAAGCGTCTCAGGGGAAAGACACCAAAGGAAACATCCTGAAGATTCATATTCCAGCCTCTGGAACCCGCTCACATGCACAAACGTCTGCATGTACAAACTGTTTCATAAGCTTTTGGGGGAGTCATATTTAAGTTTTACTGGATGCCGAAGGGAAGGGCAGGAACCTACAATCATGGGTGAGCTTTCATGCCGACTAAACCCTCATCCTGGAAAAGAGAACTTGGGTGTACGATTTAAACTGAAGCCATCTTGGGGCGCCTGGGTGGCTCAGTCGGTTAAGCGTCCGACTTCGGCTCAGGTCATGATCTCACGGTTCATGGGTTCAAGCCCCGTGTCAGGCTCTGTGCTTCGAGCACGGAGCCTGGAGCCTCTTTCGGGTGTCTCCCTTTCTCTCTACCCCTCCCCCACTCTCAATCTGTCTCTCTCTCTCTCTCAAAAATAAACAAACATTAAAAAAAATGAAAAAAATATAAGCCGAAGCCATCTGATGAGAAGGGTTTCCAGAAGTGAGAGCACAAGACTGGCACGGGGGACGCGAGTGAGTGGCCTGAAAGTGGTAAAACAGCAGGGTTTTTCTCCCCACTCCATAAACATCGTCAGTGTGCCGACAGGGGTCCTGGGGCTGAGTGGTGCAGGGCACCAGGTCCTTGCCTGCAAAGAGTCTGTCGTCTAGCAGGCACAGGCAGAGTAAACCAAAAGTCGCACAAATAAAATATGGCAAAGTCTAAGGACCCTGAAGGAAAGCAAAAGGACAGCAAAGGCACGAGACCTAATTTACACATAGGGAGGGGTCCTGGAAGTGACTTGGAAGCCAAGAACTGAGGCTGGGTGAGTCAGGCCAAGTGGAGCTCAGGACAGAGGGGCTACGTGAGGCACAGGTAGTGCAGGTGGGGGGCGGCCAGAGGCCCTGAGAAGGCTGTGTCACTGGCAGCCTGCTGAGTTCCAGGGGATGAGCCCAGAAAGGCACAGAAGGACACAGAGCCCACGGGTGTCCTGAAAACATCATTTTATCCTTCAGTCTGTTCGGTCCTGACCTCCTGCCATGGATTTGCAAACAGAAAAGGAGGAAGAAAGGAGGTGAAGAACACAGGAGAACGTTTCTCATTGTGAAATCCAAATAGGAGTGCCAACCATGAGGAGCAGAGGTGTTCCTGTCACCAGGAGGGGACACGCCTGAGAGCCTCCCAAGTGAGGAACCCCCCCCCCCAACCTGTCATTCACCACAACGCTTCCCCCAAACACTCGGGTCATCTGGGCTAACTCATCTGTGCTTCTGGCAATGCTGTGTGACCTTGGCCATGCCAGCTGACCCCTCAATGACTCAGCTTCCTGGTAGTGAACTTGTAAAAGGTCCCCAGCAGGAAGGAGTCAGAGTCATAAACAGGGCCTTCCAGAAGCATCTGCTACATGTCTCCCCTTGATTCCAGGGTGGGGCTGTGACCATTCAGCATTTCTGGAATTGCCTGAATGAATGGTTTGCAGCCTTTAAGCATTGTACTTGGAGGTTTAAGTAAATCAAACAGACTATAATTTCTAGGCAGGCACTCTAGGATGCAGGGACCCCAAATGGTATATTGGCAGCTGACTCTGGTCCCTGCTCCTCAGCCCCCTAGCATTCCAGGGCAGGGGTCTTCCGGTGTCCTCCTACAAACAGAAGTGCTTGTCCCTCTATACATTTCAAGTCAAAAGGGGGTGCCCAAAAGTAATACTGCCCCATGGAAATAAAGAGTGGAGGGACACCTGGGTGGCTCAGTCGGTGAAGTGTCCGACTTTGGCTCAGGTCATCATCTCACAGTTCGTGGTTTTGAGCCCTGCGTCAGGCTCTGTACCAACAGCTCAGAGCCTAGAGCCTGCTTCAGATTCTGGGTCTCCCTCTCTCAGCCCCTTTCCCGCTCACACTCTGTCTCTCTTTCTCAAAAATAAATAAACATTAAAAAAAAAAAAGAGTGGAAAAAATTTAGAATCTTGCCATTTTACAGATGAAGAAACTGAGACTGGGACAAGTGACATGTTTTTCTCAAGGTCACTCAGCTGGTGGGCCCCTGATTATCTTAAGCTAATTACAATTCACCCTAAAATACAAATGTTTCATGTGCCTGTGTTCACAAAGAAAAGGCTTTTTTGCCTTGCCTTTTTCTCAGTTCGTTCCCTGCCCTCCAAGCTCAAGTCCTGAGTTGACAAAGTTCTCCCTGTCCCTTAAACTGGCTGCTCACAGATCAGAAATCTGTTTTCAATTTAAAGCAGTTCCTGGTAAAAGTCCAGCTTTGCAGTGACTTTCGGTTCTTAGGGTCTAGAAGAGAATTTCAGAAACTTTCTTGTGACTGGATTATCAGAAAATACAAAAGATCCCTGAAAGAGACACCCACAGGAGGTCTGAAACGAGACTTTCTAACTCAGGGTCAGGGGCAGCACCACCAGCGGGCTCAGCAGCCTGCGGAGGGACAGTAATGGAAGGTGCTGCCACCTGAGGCCATCCTGGCTACATCACCATCACAACAAACTGCACGCACTTCCAGCCCCTCCTCCACCTCCTTCGGAAACTTGGAAGATTCTTCTAGAAGCACCGAAGGAGCTAGGAGTCTTCCAACATGTCAATATACTCCTTGTTGTTATTACACTGTTTTTACAGTGAAAAGTCACTTTTGAGGCTGATATTCTTAAAGCTCTAAGTGCCAACCATAAATATTCAGTAATTTGCAAAGCAAGTTCATGAAACGCTTCACCCTTCCTGGCCTGCGTGAATACGTGTACGTTAATTCAGTTTATTATCTGAGAAGCCAGGAAAAAGTTTATTATCAAAGATTCCAGGGGAAAAAAATTAACACAATTACATTAAAAGAGAGCTCTCTAGTCTCACGTACTTTTTAGGATTTTAACCATTTCACTGATGGCTCCTGTCCCGACCGGGCACTTTCTATGGTATAACTTGAACCAGATCAAATCTTGGCTTCTATCCCGACCATTTCTTCTGGATAACAGCTCAGCATTGTCTAACGACACTGAAAAGGCCCACACACGTCCTCCTTCAAAACACTCAGCAAATAGATTTGGTAACAAAGACCTCCTGTGCCAGGGGAATCCGCAGACACAGAAACAGAGGGCTGGCCTCGGGGTCAGCCGATTCTTGTCCATGTCACCGGACTGGCCTTTTACAGAAACAGGACTCGGTTTCCAGAAGCTGCGAGTTCCAGGAGCTTCTGTCTAAACCTGGCTTCATACAGACACCAGGGGAACATTCCTCAAGTTTCAGGCTCTTTATCAAAACTGCCAGAGACTGATGGACCAGCCGAGGGACTGTACTCTGCGTTTTATAGGAAGCACCACCGGAGCCAGAGAGGCTAAAAAGGAAAGAGAGGACAGGGTAGAGTGTTCAGCTACATAGTTGCCTTTAAAAAGTGCTAAGGAATGACATGAGAAACTGAGTTTCAAGAAAAGGTCCAGGTGCCATGGGGCTCCAGATCAATCTCACTGTTTGTCGAGTCTTTCTCTCATAACCCTACAAACTGTGACCTGTGCCAGTAAAGGTCATTCAGGCAAACCCTAAACCTCCACGAGTCATGTGACTGTATTTAATTTTTAGCCACTTCTCTGGCTGCTGCTGCTGCTGGCATTTGCCACTAATGCTACCCATTAATTATGAACCAATTATGAGCAGAAATGCCTTTGACATGACAGCTTTCCTCCCTTCCTCCTGGTTTCCGCCCTCCTCGGGGCTTTAGCGCTGCGGTAAAAGTTCCTACTCAGGGAGGAAAAGCCACCAGGCAGTCGCTGAGTGGCCAAACGGAATTAAAATCCCAGAACACGGGGGAGGAAAAGAAGAAATTTCAGAAAACAGGGGTAGAAAATTTCAGAGCAGGGGGGGCAGGTCCCCTGTGGAGGCCCCAGTGTGGTGACCTCAAACCACAAAAACTTTCTCTGCAGATTCTGCAGTCAGGAGGCTCAGGACAGAACCCCAAGATCAGAGTGTCAGAGGGGTGCGAGTGTCCTGCTTATGGCCAGGCACCTCGGGGACAGGAAGTGACAGCCTAGGGGAGAGAATCACATGGTTTTGTTCGAGTATCTCTGTCTCCTTTGGTCTAGATGTGGATCCTGAGCCATTGCCCCAAGGGGCCCTTTCCTGACCCTTCTGGATGAGGTTCCGGGCCCCTGAGTACAGGCTCAACACCTCCTACAGGAACGACTCATCCATACGTCTGTCCTCTGGGCCACACAGGGACTTCCGTGGGCAGAGACCCCAGAGGTGTCTCGAGCCTTCTGGCTCCCTCATGCCCAGCACCCATGCTCACTCTCCATGTGCCCCCCTCCTTAATTAATCTGGTCACCGAGTGAAGTCCAGGGGCCGAAGTTACATTTTTGCAAATGCCTTTCAGCTCTTCCACGTTTCTACGAACCGAGCTGACGCAAGCCCACATTTAGCAAATAAGCCATGGAGACAGTGACTAAGGAAAGAGACCGACTCAGTTCTTCAGTTAAAGACACGCCCCGGGTTTGCCACACACGTACACACACACCGACGTCTTTCCTTTGGGAAGGCTTCCCTGCTCTGGTCGGACTCCTTAGATCTGCTCGTCAGCTCCTTTCGTCCAGGCTCGTGACGGCCCTGGGACATCCCTGGGACATGCCCCGCTCCAGGGGAGTGGAGCACTGCAAGCCAGAGGCAAGGCCTGGCGCGTCCCCCTCTCGAGCAGGCCTGGCTGGCAAGCTTCCCACGGGCTGCCGGTGTCTACGGCCAGGCCCCGGGCAAGCGAGGCGCCGGCACTGCCCTCAAAGCGGGCAGCACGAGGAGACGAGGACTGGAGGACCTCGAGACAAAGGCGTCTGTGTCCTACCTCCTTCCCCTCTTACTTTCCTGTGACCGCAGTCGTGAACAAACAAGGAAAACCGAGACACGAGGGACCGAGATGGGAAAATCCCCAGCCCCATCTGCCTGGCACGCAAGGGGCAGACTCACTTAAAAAAAGGACAAGCGAGCACATAAAATGCAAACCCCCCCCCCGCGAGATGAACGGGGCCCAACGTCCCCTGCACGTGGCCTGGTCACTCACTAGCCTCAATCTCAGGAGCCACACGCAGCTCCTCTCCATGCCAGCCCGACGGAGTCAGTGTTGGGTGTGTTGTTTTGAGCATGCTCGGAGTACTACCCGGAGAAAGAGGCGGGAGCAGGCTCCCGCCTGCTGGTCTTTCCTCAACAGATGGGAGACTGTGTAAGGAGAGAGGTGAAGTGCCCGCGGCCACGCAGCTGTGGCGAATCCTACAGCGGCTGGAAGAAGAGCCCGTATTTTCCATTGCAGGGAGCAAACCTTACCCCTTTAACAGGATCCCAGTCTGATAGTAAATACCGTGACCTGGCACCTGCAGACAGCTTTATACTTTTTCAGCAGCAGAAAGGCTCGTTCGCTGCAAGCCTGGCCATCCTTTCTTCCTGGATGCACTAAGTAGACCTACCAGGAAGGTAAGTCAGGCATCGCTACCCTTCCCCGTGTAAGATAAGAAAACTGCTGCCCTAGATCAAGGAACTCTGATGTAGAGCTCATCCCAACAGGCCATCTTTATACCATGATTTGCAAAACGATTCTCAGGCCAGTCCAAATTCAAATCACTATACTGAGCCCAACTTTTCAACTCCCTGCTGAAAAGAGAAGGTGCCTCTGCAATTCACTCCAGAGAGTGAAGCCACAACTTACCTACAGCAACAACCATTTGTCATCATCCCCTTGCCCTCTGTACTGGAGTATCTGACCAAAGAACTCCTATGTATGTGTTGGAGCCCTGCATTCCACACCATACTTTCTGACCAAAGAACTCCTACGTATATGTTGGAGCCCTGCATTCCACACCATACTTTCCCTGCTGGCTCTCCCTTAATTCCAATCCCTCCCTCCCAATAACGTGGCTGGGGCCGCATCATCTGCTCCTCTCAGAACCCAGCCCAGGGGCTCTGCGGCCATTAACATGTGAGTCTACTCCCCACCTCACTTGTTGCTCTCACCTGCTCCCTTCCACATTCTCCCCCCTTAGCTCTGGTGTAGCAGAAAATGCTATTTTTCTGAAGCTGAGTTTTCTCATCTGTGAAACGTGAAACAGTACATGCCTTTTCCCACCTTCAAAGGAGAGCTAAGAGAATCAAAAGACAGAATGCAGATCGAAACAATACAAAAATACTGCAATATACAAGTGCAGAAATGACATACAGGCATAGGCAGGCCTTCAAGTAATAACGCTTTTAGAAACAATATAGGAGCTAAAACGAACTGAGTGCTTAACAGGTACCGACGCTATTCTTAACACTCTAGGTGTGTCATAATTCAATATCATAATTCTCATAGCAACACTGAGGTGGGTCCTCTTATTATCCCTGTTATTACAGATGAGAAAAATTAGGCACAAAGAGGTTTGTCTGGGCACCGTCCCCAGGCAGTCTGGCCCCAGACCCTGCGCTGTTAACCTGAGCTGCTCTCAATCATTAAGTGTATTGCCTCTGATACGATCTGTCATTATCTGGGCAGGTCAGGGTTTAGAAAAGCTGCTCACAAATGGGATCCCACCTGATCCCAGCCCCGTCAAATAAGGAAACAGCAATGTTAGTCTAAGACTAATATTAGGGGAGTCTGGGTGGCTCAGTCAGTTGGCTGACCCTCCAATTCTTGATTTTGGCTCAGGTCATGATCTTACAGTTCCTGAGATTGAGCCCTGTGTCCAGCTCTGCGCTGAGAGCTTGGAACCTACTTGGGATTCCCTCTCTCTCTCCTTCCCTCTCTCTCTCTCTCTCTCTCTCTCTCTCTCAATGCCCCTCCCCCACTTGCACATGCACGCTCTCTCAAAATAACTAAACATTTAAAATAAAAAATAGGGGCACCTGGGTGGCTCAGTTGGTTAAGCATCCGACTTCAGCTGAGGTCATGATCTCATGGTCCGTGAGTTTGAGACCCGTGTCGACTCCGTGCTGATAGCTCAGAGCCTGGAGCCTGCTTTGGATTCTGTGTCTCCCTCTCTCTCCGCCCCTTCCCCGCTCACACTCTGTCTCTCTCTCAAAAATAAATAAACATTAAAAAAAACTGGGGGGGGAGGGGCACCTGGGTGGCTCAGTCAGTTAAGCATCCAATGTTGGCTCAGGTCATGATCTCATGGTTCATGGGTTCAAGCCCCACGTTGGACTCTGTGCTGACAGCTCAGAGCCTGGAGACTGCTTCAGATTCTGTGCCTCTCTCTCTCTTTGCCCCTCCCCTGTTCACATTATGTCTCTCTCTCTCTCTCAAAAATAAGTATTTAAAAAAATTTTTTTAATTTCTTAGATAAATAAAATGAAATAAAACATAAAAAGAAAAGGCTAGTATTAGTCTATTAGACAAGGAGGCACTAGCCTAGAGAAGTAACTTGGCCAAAGTTTCAAAGCTGGCCAATGGCAGGACCAGGACTTAACTTCCTAGGGCCTACCCTGCCCCAGTTGGGTGCCCTTTCTAGGGGCCTCAAGGCCAGCACAAGCCTGAACACACACACACCCCTGCCCAAAGGAGCATCTCAAATGTAGCCCTTATAGCCAGACCAGGGAACAAAAAAGCGGTCACTATGAGAGATCAGGGCAGGGCTTTTGCCAGCCAGACCTCGGGTGCCACTGCTCTGTCTCTCTCGCCCGATGCGTCCCATGGATCCAGAAGCCCCAGAGAAAGTCCCCTCAAGTGACACAAAGCTGCAGCCCCTCAACTTGACCCAACAAGGGCCAGACATTTCTAAAGCTGTTATGCAATTCTTGCTTCAACCAAGCTGCTGCTGGGATCTCTATTTCAACACGTTTTGTTTTCTCTTCAGAGAGAAAGCATGAATGTGAAACCATAACACCTCTTAGTGACCAGACAACGGCCCTTCCCGACCGTCTGGGATTACTGGTAGGGTGGAGGATGTTTTCAGAGTTACCTTCTGGGAGCCGATTTCAGCTTCCAGAATGACTAATGACCTCAGGAGCAAGGAAGAGGACTGGGGGGGGGGGGGGGGGGGGGGGGGGGGCGGGGGGCGGGTGGTACAACTGAGGGCCACTGTCTCCTCCAGGGGAAGGAGCCAATTCAAGATTGCTCAGCAAAGAAGCCCAAAACAATGCTTCCCGGCAGGCTCCAGACCTGCAAGATGGCAGCCTGAGTCCAGAGTCCAGACACCCCAGACCTTGTGCCTATTTGAAAGCAAATACCAAGTTGGGCCATTCTTCTTTTCAGAGAGAGCCAGTCCTGCCACCTTAGCTCAAGGTCTAATTATAGGGAGCAATGCCCCGGGAACAGGGGCCGGGACTTATTTTTGTTGCCTGATGTCTAGCACCGAGCCTGGCAGGGAAGGAGCTCAGTAAGTGGGGAATGAAGTGGGTGGCCAGATGAATTAACAGCCTCACTGGGGGAAACACTGAGACTTGCGAGTTCTACTGCAAAAAAAAAAAAAAAAAATACAAAAGGGCTGAGAAAGTCTTTCTGTGGGTAAGATCCACATGGATTCAAAAACCACACATACACACACACACAAATAAAATTAAAACTAGCATTTTTTAATAGCATATTTCAAAGCACTTTCGTCCCCACGTCTCTGTAAAACAACCGTGTCTGCATCCATTCAACCGGTATTCACAGAACAGAATACCTTTATCTGTCTTGCTCTGGCCAACACGTCAGAGCAGGAGAGGCTCTGGGTATCTCACACTACCCAAGGTTCAGGCTTTATTCTGAAAGCAACTAGGACAGCTGGGGGAGTGGGCGGAGAGAGACACCATGTGACATGAGAGGCAGCCGATGGGGCCGGGCCTCAGCCCCCCTTGTGGGCTCTGCGGCACTTGAAGAACAGGCTGGATTTTCCATTCCAATCAGCTAACCTTACCTTTTAACAGGATCCCAGGTTGATAATGTCATGCCCTGGCACCTGCAGAGAGCTTTATACTTTTTAAATTGTGTTCATTGTTTAAGCGCGGTTCACTGCAAATCTGGCTGCATTTTCTTCTTAGAGGCAGTAACTGGACCTGAAAGGTGGGCAGGACGGGCACTGTGACTCTTCCCTGCTTAAGAAAACTGCAGCCTGCCTAGAAGCTGGAGGCCTCAGAGGTGAGGATGACCAGGAGTGATTGACAGTAATTCATTCAACAAATCCTTAACTGAGCACCTACTATGTGCCGGGTGTGGTTTCCGGCAATGGGAACAAACGAGAGAACAAAAGAGCTAAAAGATTCCCGCCCACTGGGAGCTTACATTCAAATAAGGGGAGACGAACCATAAATAACATATAAATAAACGTACAAAGAACACAAACGATAAATAAAAGTAAAGGGCACTGTGTGTTAGAAGGTAACACACACGGTGGAGAAAAACAGCAGAGCCCGGCAACGGGGAAGTGGGGGCGAGGAGAGGGAGGGCGTACTCAGTCGTGACTCGGGTGGTCAGGGAAGCCATCACTGCAAAGGAGACAGTGAGTCCCCTGAAGGCCCCAAGGTGGCCCCAACGGGAAGGAGAAGAACAAATCAAAGAGCTATCACAGATGCAGAAACGGAAGGGTCTTGGAAACATACAGGGGGAGGGGGGAGAGTGGGCAGAGGCGAGAGGAAAGCTGACCACAGTCGCCACGTTCCTGAGGGAGGGGGCCCAGGCGGGAACGTGGCCATCATGGACACCGAGACAGCCAAGTGTGCGACATGGCTGTGAGGCAACAGGACAGCCGGCTCCGGGGAAGACGGGACCGGAGACACCAGTCCGCCATCTACGAGTTATCAGGACCCAGGCAGAAACGGAGACACGTGTCCTGAGGGAAGAAAAGAGAGTGGCTTCCAAGGAAGACCAGGCGGCTGCCCCACATCAGAGGGGCCAGGAAAACGACGACTGGATTTATTAGCAAGGAGATCACCAGCAGCTTCCGTGAGGGTGCAGCAGAGTGGTGGGCACAGAGCCAAAGGCCTGGCCGGTGGGGGGTGAGGGGAGGGGTGGACAGGTGAGGAAGGAGAGGCCGAGTGCCCACGTTCCTCTCACAACACTTGTTATTTTACCGAGAAAAACCCTCGGGGCACATGGGGTCAAGGTGAGATGTCTGGGGTCTGTCTGTTATTTAAGACGGGACAAGTCTGGACTGTACCGATGCTTTTAGGAGGGAATCGCTGGTCGGGGGGAGGGCAAAAGATACCGAAACTGAGTTACTCAGGAGATGACCGAAACGACTCCCATCATGACCATTCAGAGAGCACTGGTGCTTTATCTGCACTGCCTCGTTTAAGTCTGTCCCAGCCTTCTGTCCGGGTAGGCCTCGGCATTAACCTCCCCACTCTGCCGACAAGGAGACTGAGCTGAGACAGGCCCCTAATGTGCCCCAGGTGCAGAGCCAGGATTGAAATGCAGGTGTATGTGGGAGGTCCCCACACACCCCCTTTCCCTAGGCCCGCTGGTTCATCTTTGACAGAGGAAGGGCCCTCTTACCTTAACGACAGTAGGAAGGTGGGGAACGGCACACTGGTTGGAAGGACAGTGACGGGAAGGTGAGCTTGACTGGGGTCCTGGTTTCTCTATGAACTAGAGCAAGCAAGATGCCGCGCAGAGGCTGAAAAAGCAGAGGGATGGGAGTTTGAGAAGCAAGAGCATGGTCTGGAACGGCTGTTGAGACTGACCAGAACCCACAGCAGGACAGGCTACGGGCCCCGGAGGCGTGGGCATACACGGCGCCAAAGGAGGCAATATGGGGCTTTTCTCCGGAAGGGCTCGGCTGCCCCGTGGGTCGATGGGTCATCCAAGACCGGGGTGTGGGCAGGCAGGTGCGGGAAGAACCGAAGGCAGGAAACGAGAGGCCCCGGGAGTGGATGCACGGAGTGGGTCATAGGCCCCAGTCTGGATGAAGGCGACAGGGACAGGCTGAGAGGGAAGAGAAGAGGCTGAGACCTAGCCCAGTGTGGCCTGGCTGAGACATCTGGACTCAAGACCTCCAGGTGGAAAAGGTGGGGGTTAGGACAAGGCCCCATGGAGGTAGATGCCATCAGCCTGAGGGGCATAAAGAACGCAGGGATTTGGATGTTCGTCGGGCAGTGGCCAGGAGGGGACATTCTCGGGTGATGACAGCATTCATTCGCGGTGGGAGCAGTCTGTGAGCCAGACGCCAAAGCCCCGGGGGTGGGGGGGAAGGGGCTGCAAAACCACGTTGGTGCCCATGACCCCCGGGGAGCACTCACTGCACAGCAGCTACTGTCCTCGGTGCTTTAGGGACTTAACCCTCACAGTCACTCACAGGCAGCAGTACCGCCTGCCTCCTTTTCACAAACAGGGAACACAGCACAGACAGAAGGGACTTGCCCAAGGCCACACTAAGGGGAGCCAGGGCCCAGTCCACACAGTCTGGCTCAAGGGTCCCTGCTCCTCACGAGTCCGCCTCCTGCCCCTCAGCGTAAGTCAGGCTGGAGGCGGAGGCGAGCAGGCGACAGGAGAGAAGAGGGAGGAGAGGAGCATCAAAGGAGGAGAGGCTGATAAGATGCTAGTGGATAACGGTGCCTGGGTTTGAGCTGATGGGAATCCTCCAGGAAGGAGCGGCCTCAGGAGAAGAGCTGAATTTCTCTCAGCTCAGGCAGGCAGAAGGAGCACAGGGTGAGGCTATGAGGGAGCTTGTTACAAGGCACTTCCGTAGGGTCTGACCGATAACGAGGGAAGAAGAAAGCAATGGACAGCTGGGTCAGGAGAGAGAAAGCAGCAAGAAAGTTAGTGTCTGCATTTTACAAAGAAATGACACCTCAGAGAAGCTAAGTGTCCTGCCCCAACCAGTAAGTCAAAGACTGGGCTCTGAATCTCCCCAGGATAGTTCTCTGAGGGTGAGACATCCGGCTCAGAAAGAGATGGAGGGAAGGCTTATATAGTTAAAGACAAAGGGATGAGATACTTCTCCCCTATGAGAAATGTCAGCCGTGAACACCCCAGGTGGAGGTGGGGAGGGGAAGGGCCGGCTTAGGGCTCACGGTGCTTCCTGAAGCGCCCGGCAAAAAACAGCATGACTGTAGCCATGTGTCTGCAGCCAGCACCCATGAGGCCAGAGGGCTCACTGAGGTTTAAAAAAAGAAAAAGAAAACTCTCTGAGAAGGAAATGTTGGGTACTAGGAGAGATATGAAGAGAGCCAGAATGTTCTGGAGTTTAAGAGAGACTGCCAAAGGCTTCATTCAACACACAGAAGCCAGTTCATCCAGTGGGTTGGGGAAGGGCAGCCCAACTGGAGTTGGAAGGGGGGGTCAAAATCCCATAAAAAAAAAAAAAGGGAAAGTCGGACTACAGTTGGTCATTGCTCCAAAGAGCAGATGGGACAAAAGTCCTCATGAATGAGATGGCCAAAGGTGGTGAAAACAGGCCCAAATGAAAACCAGGAAAAGGCAGGGGAAGAACACTCCACAGAGCAACGCCCTCTCTTCCCCTGTGACATGTGCACACCCCTGAGTGCTTTAAAGGACCCAGTCGGTTAAATCCCCCATGAAGCCCCCACTGCCCCTCTCTAGAGGTGAAGGCGCCTTCTCTGCCCACTAGAATCCCAGGGGCGCCCCCTCAAGCCCTCTGCCCCAGCCCACCCCTCCCCCACTTCCGGGCAGACGGGGCTGGGTCAGATCCGCCCCCTCCTCCAGCGGCAGGCCTGCAAGGTGCAGATCCCGGCTCTGGGCAGCAGCACGGGTGCTCACGAGGCAGAGAACAGGACCCGAGTTCAAGGGCACTCCTTTCTTGACTCCCTGGCCCTCCCAAATGCACCTTTTAGAAAAGCACCTCCCACTTAAGGACAGAAAAGAACGGAGGGGAGGGACGCGAAGGAGACAAGACAGGAGAAGAGAGACAGAAAAATCATTGTAATTTTCTCGCAAGAACTAGAGCAATTTGGGATTTCACGCCCTTTTGAAGCTGAATGGCATCTACTGAACTGCACTGGGTTTTGAAAGCTCTGACGTGGGTGGGAGGGGACTCTGACTGAGCACCCTTCCTACCAGTCAGCCTGCATGGCTAGGCCCGGGTGGAGCAAACTCCGGGGTGAGGAATGCCGAGCCCTCCTGGCACCTGCCTGGCTCACTCCTGCTCAGAGCTCAGCAAGGCCAGCGACGCAACCACTCCCCCCGCTTCCCCGAGGCCAACTGAGCTTTCCAACGGGCTCAGCACCCACGGGCTCCTAGAGAGAAGCTGAGCCTCACACCCTCACCATCAGCGCCACGGGCCCGGCTGGGCAGGAGGCCTTCTCCCAGCAGAGTGAAGGGCAGCATTTCCCTGACTAGCAAAGCAAGCAAAGGTCTGAGAAAGGGTCAGCGGAAGTTCCCTCGCTTCAAATCTTTCCTGTTTCCTTTTGCCCCTGCTTTCACCACCACGGGACTCAGCATGGTCTAGAGTGGTGTGCCTAATCTGGATGGAATTTCCTCCTCCACCCACCTGGCATTCTCCCCACGGTCTCGAGCGTTCCCGACCAGGGCTTTTCACCGCCACCCCCACGTGCTGGTCTAGGTGACCATGCCCCTTGCCACTGTGGAGCGCCGGCTAGAGAATCGTGGGGAACCTGCTGCAAAAGTCCCAGTTGGAAAGGAATGAGTCATCGCTACCAGTTGGCAAAAGCCCTGCAGAACCCTCGTGTTCCGTACCTTGGTACGATGCAGGGGCTCAGAACGGATGGCAGGGCAGGGTGGCTGGACCCTTCATGGGTTAGTAAGCACTCACAGTCCACCCCTGGGGACTGAGAGAAGAAGGCACAGGAAGAAGCAGTGAAAGTTTGCGGAAGGTCTTCCAAATAATGCTTTAATAATCACAGGCTGTTGCGACTGGAGCTCAAGAGGCATTAGTGCCCATCAGGTTCAGTGTTCTTCATACTTTCTGGGGCCATAAACCCCAGTCGGAAGAGCGTTTTGCACAGCCAGCCAGGGAATACACACACACACACACACACACACACACACACACACACCAATTTCGCTAAGCAACACTCTCCTTACTGCATGCCACACGCACTTAAATTCTGAACTCTCACCAATCTGTCTTTCTTAAAATGTTGATGCCATTAATGAGTCACAACGCACAGTTTGAAAAACGCAGGTCATTAAAATGACACGGGGGGGGGGGGGGGGATGGGGGGGATGGGACTTCATGGGAAGGCATAGTGAACATAATACTTTAAGGCATTAGTAAGGCTGGCCTTCTGCCCCTGTGACCACAAAAGCAAGGAGGACAGGCTCAGTGGTGAAAGAGGCCAGCACCAGCTTCCATGATCCCCACCATCTAGGACAGAAAAACTAGAAAAAGCAGGCCCACTCGATACTCTCACTTAACGTCACATGATCAAAGTTCAAACTGTGTGCCTTATAAAATTAAAGAAAACGTTTTCTTCCAACCTACAGTTCACACTGACTTGGCTTCAACCGTGATAATTATCAGGAATGTCAAGTATCATAAAGGAGGACGATGGGTGTTCTGTGTACATACAAAGGGGAACAGGTTAAGGATGGGGAGACATACTGAACTGGTCCACTGCCCCCACTTTCCAATGACAAAACTAAGGCACCGAACAGTGCCTAAGTCATGAAGCAAGTTAGGGGCAGGGCTGCAAACCCGACCTAGGGCTTCTGACTCCATTACTCACAGTCTCCATCGCCCAAAACATTTAAGCACACAGTCGAGGTCTCCCCAAATGGAGCATTTCCATGACTGAAGCATGGACGCATCCCTGATAGGTCATGCTGGGCACGGACAATTCTGCTGATCTTGGCAGACCTTGGCACTCTGCTGCAGCCCCCCCTGGGCTCATGCAATGACCCATGCCACTTAACTTTCTCTGTGCCTTTTTGCTCAGCTGAAATATGAAAAGAATAATCCTTGCTACCCGCTTCCGGGAAAGTGGTGGTGAAAAGCGAGGTGCTCTAAAAGCAAACCTGCATGCTTAAAAACAGAAGAACTCCTTAATTAGCTAACCCAGGCCTTCATTTTACAGTCAAGCCCCGTAAGGCGAGTGACTTATCTAGGACAGCCAGACCAGCTCCAGCTACCGCATGCACCCTGTTACCTCTATCCACAGGTGAAAACTGCTAAGTAAAGTAACACTAAGTACACAGTGACATCTGTAGCCAAACAGACAACGTCTACAGGGCAGGAGGAGGGGCAGGGAAAAAACTAAACAGAACACACAACTTAAACATGTAAGACAAATGCCTCTTTAGGGTGTTGAAAAGGGAGTTGAAAAGGCATGACTAATTATTTCCAATCCTAAAGATAAGCTACAGTGATGCGCTAAAGCGAACTCCGCAAAATCTCTGAAACGGTAGAGTTCCTCGATAGAACGTTCATCTCTGAGATGCTGTGGGTCTGGTGCCTGCTCCAATAACACCTCCCTGCCCCTAACTTTTTAGATACTCTGTCCAAAGGCACTGGAGACAACAGCTTCAAATATGGGAAATTTTATTACATGTGAGGGATTCTTTGCTATACAAATGCCACCTGGTATCTGTCCAAGGTCTTCCCTGGAGAAGCTTTGAAAGCCTAAGAGGCAAGATCTCCCCGCTGCCCTCCATAACCCTGGCAGCAAGGATCATTCCCTTCATTCCCTGCTGGCATGCTGGACAAGCCAAAGGTGTGATGGCTCAGGCTCAGCGGCATAGTTACAGGCTTGGACCTCACCTTTCCTCAAAGGCTCACGCTTTCTCTCACTGGATTGGTGTCTATCTGTCCACTGACGGCTAGCTCTAGGAGAGCTGTCCAGTGCAGGGAAAACCCTCTGAGTCAGACATTCTGGTCCTCACACCTCCAGTGTGGGGCCAGCATCAGCAAGAAGATAACAGCTGCAGTGAGGGAGCGCTGTGAGCCCTGCCTTTCAAGATAAGTGCCACCAAAGCACACTGGGGCTGGAGTCCGAGGAGGCAGGTGGAGTATCAGCCTGGCAGGTTAATCAGTTTGCTATCTCTTTGCCTCAGTTTCTTCATCTGTCAATCCCTGGGTTGCTGGATGAATTAGTGGAGTTATGCTTACAAAAGTGCAAGGTGTCAATACCCGCATTACCTTCCTGCCACTCGGTGTCCTGGATAGGCGGACAGAAGGCAGCTCTCGGTCTAACAGGAAAACTCCTGGCTAACGCTGCCTCCTTGCAGAAATGCATGTAAAACTACCTGGGGAAGTGACGGGCAAACCGAGTGCCTATTACACAACCCACAGTAAGAGTGGTAGAGCTCACGCTCTCCTTGCCTGCCCGCCTCCCTGCAACAAAAAAAGAGAAGGCAAATGTCAACGCAGGGCTCGCTGCCTCTAGGCTGCTCAGCTGCCCGAACTCCTGGGGAAGAGGTGCAGAAACCCCGTGAGAAGGGGATCACCTAAGGGCGTCGCTGAACCGGTATCTCCAAGAGAGCTGCTAAGAACCAAGAGAACCCCTACCACTCCTACGCCTCCCCAGAAACCCGGGGAGCAGGAGCAGGAGCAGGAGCAGAAGCACACTCGGGCCAGAGGGCGCGCGGCCGAGCTGGGGCCACGTTTCTCCGCGCCAGCGTGGTTAGCGCTTCCCGGCGGCGAGCTCCCTCGGAAACTGCGCACGTGTGGGCAGCCTTGGCCGCCCTGAACGGACCAGAAGACACCTCTCGCCGCGGCTCGGACAGTGGGCGCGCCGGCGGGAGCCACGAAGAGCTGGGACCCACCGAGCCCTAGGGTCGCGTGGGCAGACGTGGTAAGACTGTGCAGAGCTGCAGCGATCGCTTCCTCGGGCACTCCGCCGCCGCCGCCGCCGCCGAGAGCAGGGGCGCTCGCCAGTTCCCCCCGCCGCAGCGCCGCGAGCAGCCGGCGTCGGGAAGGCGGCGGAGGCAGCGGTGCGGGGCGCCGGCGGGAGCACCCCCGTGGGCAGAGGGGCGCCCCCCGGGGCCCCGGCGCGCGGCGGAAGGAGTGGCGCGCTCGCCGCGAGAGCCGGGGCGCCGGGCCCACGCCCGCCACAGCCCGGAGGAGAGGTGTTTTCGGGGCGCTCCCCCAGGCTGCTCTTGCGCGGGATGCAAACGCACGCACGCACGCTCCCCTCTCTGCGCCCTCCGTGCCTACAGTCTTCTCGCTCCTCACCTTCACTGAGTCTACCGGGTACATGACCGAGTGCTCCAGGATCCCGGCCATCGCTCCGGCTGTCATGTGGGTGGATAAGGAGGCGCTGGTCGGCAGGTTCTCATAGTCCTCCGACCCGCCGTCCTTGCAGCCGCCGCCGCCGCCATCTCGGCTGTCCCCATCCATCCTGCGCCCCACAGCCTGGCTCCCTACGCCGCCGCGGCGCAGCTCCATCCGCCAGCTCCGCGGGGCGCGGGAGGCTGCAGGAGGTGGGCAGGGAGGGGGAGGGGGCGAAAAACTTCACTTCTTAAAGTGGGAACCACCTCCCCGGTTTTGCGGCGCCTGACGCCATGGCGGGCTGGGGTGGAGCAAAGGGGCCCCAGACACCAATCGCTGGAAAAGAAGAGGCCAGCCGCGGCCCCGCCATTGGTGTGCGGGATAGTGGGGACCCGCCTTCCTGTGTGACGTCACTGTCCAGTGCAAATTTCCAAGCAACCGGACGGGGGCGAGAGAAGACATGGGGGTGTCCCGGGAAGTTGTACTACCTCCAGGGTGCTGCTGCTGCTGCCCTTGGGGCGGGCGGGGCGGAGGGGGGCGGGTGGTCACTGGGCAGCGTCAGCCGGACCGCAAGAGGGACGTGCCCAGGGCTGAAGGGAGATCAGGAACAACGGGTAATCTTCCCCCAGAGCCCGGAGTTTTGCAAACAGTGTTACTCAGCACGCGTTGGCATTCCTAAGGCCTGGAGTGGGGGCAGTTCCTGTGGATGCCATCTATGGAGCAGTTACGATGGCTGGATGGGGGAGGGGGGCACCCGGGGCGGGTGTGTGTGTGTGGAGTGAAGTTCTAGAAATGAGGGAGGACGCACTGCGTGGTGTCACTGGAGCACCACCTCCTTTTGTGCAACACGAGGGCATATACCGTGGAGGTGACAGAGTTTAGACTCAAGAGCCTGTGCTAAGCTTCTTTGTTGAGGAGAGCGCCCATTTAATCAAAAATTTTTCTCTCACTGAAACACGTAATATAGAGGTAAATGTGTTCTCCTCTTAATTCTCACGAAGAGGCTAACGCCACCTTGCCCTGGACTGATCAAGGCATGGGTAGTCATCAGAACGCCTTTCAGCACGTTTTCCTCAAGACTGACAGGCCTGGAAGGTCTTTAGAGGCTGATCTCTGGGTGGGGTGCAGAGTGGCCCCGAGTAATATCTTGCAGCATCGCGTCTGCCTTTTAAGACTCTGCTCTCCTGGTTCTTAAACTCATCCGAAACGGACTCCTTCAAGTGTAACCAGGCTGCTTTATTTCAACCTAAACAATGTTGTCTTGCTCTGTCTGGGGGAAGGGGAGGAATCAGAGAGTAGGAGAATGACCTGTCTTTGGAAGCCTCCATGAAAGCATGGCATCTGCATATCTAAATGTGCTCATTCTGGGGCTTAAGACCTGGCACTTGTAAAGCACCAGACACCTTATCCCGGGAAGCCTTCTGGTCAGGAAAGCTGTGCCTTGAGAGATAGGAAAGGGTGGGGGAGATCCTGAAGATCTGCACCGACTCTGCCCTCACCCTGGTTCCAAGATTCAGGTCACAGCAACCCAGCCCCCCCCCCCCCCAGGGGTTTTAGGTACAGCGATGTAAGCATTGTCAATTAAGACTTCAAGGCCAAGGGCACCAGTTTCCCATTTTGGTTAGCAGCCAGTAGTAGTCCCCAAGATGAGTGCTAAGGATGTCATAGGTAGAAGAAGCAAGCTCTTTGTTTAGTGATCGCCAGAGAAAAAATTGTTTTTACTGTAGGTGATTTTTAAGAAACGTTAATCAAAAGCTGTTGATACTCATTTAAAAATGGTACTTTTGGGGACGCCTGGGTGGCTCAGTCGGTTGAATGACCAACTCTTGATTTCCGCCCAGGTCATGATCCCAGGGTCCAGGGATCGAGCCCCATGTCGGGCTCTGCGCTGAGCGTGGAGCCTGCTTAAGATTCTTTCTCTCTGCTCCTCTCTCCTGCTCATGTTCTCTCGTTCTCTCTCTGAAATAAAATTAATTAATTTTTAAAAAGAATTTTAAATGATACTTTTTAACCAATACGTATTTTTGACCCATTGTCCCTTCTGGCAATGTGCCACAGAAGTTTTAATATGCGTAAGCTCCCCTTCAAAACATTATTTATAGTACTAAATAATTGGAAACAACTGAAATGTTCCACTAGAGAGGAATGGATGAGTAAACTATAATTTGTATCTTAGTGGACTATTATGGGACCATTAAAAATTGTGGTTACATTACACCATAAGATGAGAAGTGATTATGATACAATGTTGAGTGAAGAAACAAAACAAAATTATATAAAGATGACATTTACAAAGATGTAAATATGCACATGGACTGAGTGAAGTGGTCATTGTGATAGTGACGTAGGATTATAGGTATTTTTACTGTATTTTTCAGACCTAAATAGTACTTTTTATTATCTCTATAACTTAAAAAGTGGAAAGAATGAAACTAGATCACTCTTTTTTAGGAGACAGTCTCCTAATGGATGAGAAGCCTTCTGAACTTGGCAATGGTGATGCTGGTGGAGAGAAGCCACCCTCTGGATGATTAAGAGGAATCTTGGCAAATGTGGACATGCCCATAGTTTTCAGAGACACCAGACTTTTTTTTCTTTGAACTTTTTTTTTAATTTTATTTTTAATTTTATTTAATTTTATTAAATTTTTTCAAATGTTTTATTTATTTTTGAGAGAGAGAGAGAGAGAGAAAGAGAGATAGAGAGAGACAGAGCACAAGCGGGGGAGGAGCAGAGAGACAGGGAGACACAGAATCCGAAACAGGCTCCAGGCTCTGAGCTGTCAGCACGGAGCCCGACGCGGGGCTCGAACTCACGGACCGCGAGATCATGACCTGAGCCGAAGCTGGACGCTCAACCGACTGAGCCACCCAGGTGCCCCTATTTTTTTATTGTTTAAAATTTACATCCAAATTAGTTAGCATATAGTGAAACAGTGATTTCAGGAGTAGATTCCTTAATGCCCCTAACCCATTTAGCCCATCCCCCCTCCCACAACCCCTCCAGTAACCCTCAGTTTGTTCTCCATATTTATGAGTCTCTTCTGTTTTGTCCCGCTCCCTGTTTTTTATATTATTTTTGTTTCCCTTCCCTTATGTGCATCAGTTTTGCAGAGACACCAGACTTTTTAAAATGTCATTAAATAAATGTTAAGCTAGAGCCGTTTAGAGAATCTGGAAATTTTAAGTATTCAATACTTTTTCTCATGTAAGGAAGATATGGTAGTTTGGCACTTAGCATCCATCTTAAACTCCTTCTTGTACTGCAGTGGCCAGAAATTTTTAAACCACATTTATCAGACCCTTGCAGCTAGGAGGCCAGATGTGAGTTTGATTCTGCTAATTAGATGAACTGGAGAGATCTGGGAGGCAGTAAGGAGACAGAAGTCACCTTCCTGCTTCTTTGATGCTTTCTGATGCCTCGCGAGGTCATAAACGCTCCGGCCAGGAGCAGCTGGGGTGGGCAATGGCTTTCCTCTTGCAACAGCACGGCAGTGTCTGGTCACCGGATCCATGGATGTCAAGAAGCAATTGTGGCAATGGGAGTGGCAGCAGGAATGATCCCTGAACCATAGCTCCCGTAAGTGGCCTTCCTCACTTACCAACACATGGTGGAGATTCCCTTGGGAAGCCAGTTAGGCAATGTGGATCTGAGAGTTCTCCCTGGAGGCCCAGCCTCGGTTTCAGCTCTAACAATATTGTATATACTAGCAAAAGGGTCTGATAATGAAGGAGCCATTCCTGGACGTCAGAATACAGCCACCAGCCCCGGTCCTAGACCGCCGTGAAGGCCTGTTTAGAGGGAGTTGACATCCCAGACGCCATCACCCAGTGCTTTGGCCACCACTGTCAACAAAGAGGGAGCATAGGGACCTGGGAGCAGAGCAGTGATCCTGTCCTGTAGGGTGAGCCTGGAGACTCAAAATGACACGCCGACTCCACTGGATTCTTACATAAAGTTCCTGAGTCTTGAAGTTCTAAGGATGTCATCATACTGCCCTAACCTAACTGGGATCCAAGCTCCATTTAGAAAAGGGAAGCCACAGAGGCTGTATGGTGAAGAGCACGTCATGGATCTGTGTGGCTCTTGCCCACTGGTCGGCATGCTTCACATCTACTTAACACGTGGCGAATGAAACACAGACAAAAATAAAGGGGCACCTGGGGGCTCAGTAGGTTAAGCGTCCGACTCTTGGTTTCAGCTCAGATCACGACCTCACTGTTTCAGTTTGAGCCCCGCGTCAGGCTCTGTGCTGACAGCCCAGATCCTGCTTGGGATTCCCTCTCTCCCTCTCTCTTTGTCCCTCCCCCACTCATGCTGTCTCTGTCTCTCTCAAAATAAATAAATAAAAACTTAAAAAGAATGCCTGTAAAAAATAAAATCCCATGGCCAAGTATATATAATTTGGGAATACTGAGGGGAAAGAAATGGAAAGGAGTTAACAGTACAGAGGTAAGAGGTCCAGTCTGTCTCTAGAATCTTCCTTTTTTTTTTTTTTTTTTTTTCTTCACAATAATTGCTCCAGCCCTGGCATCCACCTGCCCACCTATGGAACACACAGACATACTAACAATCCTATCCCGATTTCAGCCAATGCTGTAGCTCCCACCGGGGACACACTTGTCAGGGACGAGGCTCCATGCCTTGGAGTGAACGCAGCTGGAGTGATGCATCCTAGAACACCATGTGGAGGTGGTGTGGTACCAGGATGGGGGGCTGTGCATTTTGTCTTTGTTTTTCTTGATGTACACCCATCCGCCCGTTCACTTCAAGTCAAGTTTATATGTTGGAAGGGCTGCAAGGGCCTCTAAATGGAGGGATCCCTCCCTCTTATACGTATATGGCCCTGTATTCCCAGAATCTCTTGCCTTCCCAAGCTCAGCACCGTGTTTCCTAAAAGCTCTATCTGTGATTCGTCCTTTGGGATGAATCTCCCCATAAGATGGAAGAAGAAATGAAGGCAAAAAGCTAGCCTTCCTCTACAGCCCCATGTCCAATAAGGAAGGAGTGAGAGAGAGCCATCAGGCCCAGAGAACACAGAGCTGCTTCACTTTACCAGGCTTTTCTTTTCAAAGGATGGCGATGGGCGAGGGTCAGAGCTGGGGGTTGAATCGGCAGGTTGGGAGAGGAGTGTTGACACCTGGTCTACCTCTCGAGAGCCTGCCCTTTGTTCACGCTTCTGCAGACTCTACTGCTGGAGTCCACCGGTGATCATCCATGTGATGTGGCTGGACCCCACCACTGTGGGACAGTCCCCTGACTCCTGTTCTGTGGATGCCTGGGCCATCCTCTTTAGCAGCTGTCCCACGCACTTTCACTGAGGAGAACCAACCATGCCGGCTGCCCCCTCCCCACATCGCAGGCCACACCGTCTATGCACTGCCCCCATGCCTGCTCTACTCAAGAGCCTATGCCCTAGTGAATGGCTCGGGGCCCCAGAACCGGACAGGGGTTGTGGCGGAGGAGTGCTGAGGCCCCATTGGAAGCAAAGCACTGGCTAAATTCTGGGCGAGAAGTACCATGTCTGTGTGTCCACGTGGGTGGATGCTGGACCATCCATTAGCTGCCCACTGTGATAGCTTCCATCTGTTAGTTTTTCCCTCTCCTCACCTTTCTCCATAAATAGACTCAACTCTCCATGGCTTAAAAAAAAATCCCTCTCCCCTGCTTTACACCTTAAGCGATTGCCCTATCTCTCCCTCCATCCGGAAGTCTTGAAAGAATAATCTCCCCTTGTCTTTCCATATTCACAATGCACTCACTCCTGAAGCCTCCACATGGTTTCTAACCCCTGCAGTTTTCTAACAGAGGAGCTCTCGAAAAGGTCACCAGTGACCTCAGTTCCAAATCAGCCTGGTCTAGTCCTGACCTCTTGACCTCTGCTTCCTCTAAAATTCCTCCCTCACTTCCTCTCTCTTCTTGCCCTTCCAGCAGTGCCCCCTGCCTCCTCTCTACCTTGCCTTTCTCTCCGCACCCTCTCCTCAGACTTCCTTTCTCCTCTTCCCTGTGGTCCTTTCTTCTAGTCCCCCCCTCCCACTCCCAACCCTGGCTCTGTTTTAATCCTGACCATTCCTCTGCACTCGAGCCCCACATTTTCTTGTGTTTCCCAGACAGTGACCTCTGAATATCCCACCTGAACCGAAAGCTCGGGAGGTGGATCAGTGTCCCAGGGCTGCCGTAACAAAGTACCTCAAACTGGGTGGCTTAAAATAACAGAACTGTACTCTCTTACGGTTCTGGAGGCTACAAATCCAAAATCAAGATGTTGGCAAAGCCGCGCTCCCTCCAAAGCCTCTAAGGGAGGATCCGTCCTTGTCTCTTCCTAGTGTCTGGTGGCTCCCGGCTATGCCTGACCTTCTTTGGCTTCTAGATGCATCACTTGGATCTCTGCCTCCATCTCACATAGCGTTCTCCCTGTGTTCTCCATGTCTACCATCAGATTGTCCTCTTCTTATAAGGACACCTGTCATATTGCATTAGGGGCCCATACTGTGCCAGAATGACATCATCTTAGCTTGATTATATCTGACGAAGACCCCATTTCCTAATAAAGTCACATTCATAGGTTTTCAGCAGACATGAATTTAGGAGGGACACTATTCAACTCAGTACAGGGAGGTAGAGAGAGCTGCAAAGAGGGGCAAGTGACCTAGGTTCCAGTCCTAATGTCCTTTGCCCCATTTCCTTTACCTGTGAAAAGAGGGGTTGGGGTCACTGGTGTGCAGACAACTCTATCTCTCCGATCAAAAACTGAATTCATCATCTTTCCTTCTAGTTGGCCACTCCTTCTGATGCCATTTTTATCTGTATTTTACCAGGCAACCAGCTGGCAAGCTTAGTCATCCCTGACTCCTCTCTTTTTCTTTCCTTGTTTTAATTGAAGTCTAACTGACATGCGATATCTTACTAGTTTCAGGTGTACGTTATAATGGCTTGATATTTTTATACTTTACAAAATGATCCCTACCTTAAGTCTAGTTACCATCAGTCACCACACAAAATTATTACGATATCATTGAGTATATTCCTTCTGCCGTACATGACATCCCGGTGACTTGAATCTTTTATAACTGGAAGTTTGTACCTCTTAATCCCCTTCACCTATGTTGCCTGCTCCCCCTCCTCTCCCCACTCTGGTAGTCAACAGCTTGTTTCCTGTGGCTAAGAGTCTGTTTCTGTTTGTTTTGTTTTGTTTTTATTTTTATTTTTTGATACAATTTTTAAAATTTATTTATTTATTTTGAGATAGAGAGCACGAGCAGGGGAAGGGCAGAGAGAGAGGGAGAGAGGATCTGAAGCAGGCTCCGCACTGTCAGCGCAGAGCCCCATGTGGGTCTCGAACCCACGAACCACGAGATCATGACTAAGCTGAAATCCAGAGTCGGATGCTTAACTGGATGGGCTACCCAGGTGCCCCTGTTTTGTTTTTTAGATTACACATATACGTGGCCTCTATTATGTTGATGTACCTTCCTTCTATACCCACTTTTTTGAGAGTTTTTAATTAGAAATGGGTGTTGAATTTTGTCAAATGCTTTTTTCTGCAATTATTGAGATGACCATATGATTTTTATCCTTTGTTTTGTTAATGTGGTGTGATTTGTGGATGTGGACCCAACCTTGCATCCCTGGAATACATCCCTCTTAATCATGGTTTATGATCCTTTCAATGTGTTGTTGAATTCAGTTTGCTAATATTTTGTTGAGGATTTTTGCATCTATGTTCATCAAGGATATTGGCCTGTGATTTTCTTTCTTGCGTGTTGTCTTTGGTTTTGGTATCAGGGTAATAACTTGCCTTGAAAAATGAGTTTGGAAGCATTCCCTTCTCTTTAATTTTTTGGAATAATTTGAGCAATATATGCACTAACTTCTTTCTTTTTTTATTTTTTTAAGTTTACTTATTTATTTTGAGAGAGGGCGCACAGGTGGGGGAGGGACAGAGAGACATAGAGAGAGAATCCCAAGCAGGCCCGCCTTTGTCAGTGCAGAGCCCGATTTGGGACTCGAACTCACAAACCATGAGATCATGACCTGAGCTGAAACCAAGAGTCAGACGCTTAACCGACTGAGTCACCCAGGCACCCCTGTACTAACTTCTTTAAATGTTTGATAGGCCTCACCTGTGAAGCCATCTAGTTCTGGATTTTTTGGGGGGGGGGTAGTTTCTGATTTAATTTTATTACTTGTGATCAGTCTATTCAGATTTTCCATTTCTTTGTGATTCAGTATTAGAGGTTGTATGTTTCCGGGAATTTATCCATTTTTTTTTAAATTTTCAAATTTGTTGGCATATCATGGTTCATAGCAGTCTCTTATGATCCTTTGTATTTCTGTGGTGTCAGTTGTAACTTCTCTTTCATTTCTGCTTTTATTTATTTGGGCCCTCTCTCTTTGTTTCCTGATGAGTCTGGCTAAACGTTTATCAATTTTTTTATCTTTTCAAAGAACCAGCTTTTAGTTTCATTGTTCTTGCCTATTTTTTTTTTTTTTAGTTTCTATTTCATTTATTTCCTCTTTTATCTTTATTATTTCCTTCCTTTTAACTTTGGGTTTTGTTTGTTCTTCTTCTTCTACTTCCTTTAGTTAGATTGTTTAATTGGAATTTTTCTTGTCTCTTGAGGTAGGCCTGTATCCTATGAATTTCCCTCTTAGAACTGCTTTTGCTGTACCCCATGGATTTTGGAAAGTTGTATTTTCATTTTCATTTGTTTCAAGGTATTTTCTGACTTCTTTGATTTCTTCAATGACCCACTGGTTGTTTAGTAACACCCCTCTCTTTCTTTCCCTCTCAGATCCTATTAGCCATGTGGATATTTGGCCTCTTAAAGAGTATCACTTATAGCTATGGTGACAATATAGTTTATCATCCAAATTAGGATGATTTTTGAGAGTGAAAAGGGGGCGCCATTAACAACTACACCAGGACAGAAAATATAAACTGAAACTGTCTTGGGAAAACTAGGACATATGATCACCCTGTGTATGGCCAGCCCCTGCTTTCCATCCCCAAACCTTGGTCAACCTGTGGCCCCGTCCCTCCTCTTCTAAGGGAAGACTCTCCATGTCTCCACCTGCTGGAACAGTACTCATTTCTCAGCTCAGACAGCTTTGCTTTCATAAAACCTTATCTGACCCGGAAGAAGTGAGCTGAACCCTGTCACTTTCATGCTTTCTTCATCGCTCTTGCTACCTCTCACTTTTAATGTTTATTTATTTTTGACAGAGAGAGAGAGAGAGACAGAGTATGAGCCGGGGAGGGGCAGAGAGAGAGGGAGACACAGAATCCGAAACAGGCTCCAGGCTCTGAGCTGTCAGCACAGAGCCCAACGCGGGGCTCGAACTCACAGACCGTGAGATCATGACCTGAGCCAAAGTCGGATGCTCAACCGACTGAGCCACCCAGGTGCCCCTCACTACCTCTCACTTTGCATCGTAGTTCTAGTAGCCATGTCTTAGCTTTCCCCCTACAGTCTAAGTTCTTGAGGATGTAAATTGAGTAGGCAATCAATATTTTTTAAAGGAGTAAGAGTTTCTTTCAAAAACATTCCATATTCTTACATAACATGAAAATATTGCAGACCCTTTTGGTCTCCAGGAAATTAAAGCACATCCTTCACTTCACATGAGCATAGCTCTGAACACAGTTTGTGAAGAAAAGAAAAAAAAAGTGGCATTTCCTTTCCTTCCAAAGGACATGTCACAAATGCTAAATTAGGTCGCTACTTTCCAGGAACATGAAGTTACAAAGCCCAGGAACTGGAAGAGATCAAGAATGGGATGTAGGCCGTAAATCTCATCTCACGGGTAACAAAAGAGATCCAAAGGTAAAGCAGCTGTCCCAGGATACAAAAGTGGTTAATGGCAGAACTGGGATCCAAACCCGGGTGTTTCATCCAGTATTCTTTTACTCCACACCTTTGAAATAAACCCTGAGGCTGATAAGATTTACTGCTGCCATTAGTCATATCTCAGATGCCTGTTCTGTAGAAATAAATTGTCATCAGTCCTCCACTCTGGCCAGGTTTGTCTGACACAGAACATTAGCACATGGCCACGTTTGCCAAATTCCACACGTGAGTTTTACGCTGAGCTCTGTACCTCCTGAATAAGAGATCGTGATCCTCTGGACAGTATAGTTACCATTTTCAAACACCTCAAGTAGACTACTGAGCATAGAAGAGGTGGTCTTTAAGGGAACATAGGAGATACAGAAAGCATGTGCTTTGGAGACAGATCAGAATTAATTAAATCGATACCTGCTGCTTCCAAGAATTGTCCTGGAGCAAAGCAGCCCCTTTGCAAATTGGAGCACCAACATTGTGATTTTTCATTTGAGTTTCATATTTGTTTTCTCTCTCCATAGTATCCTGTTATGCACGGCATGTCTCTCCTGACCTCTAATCACACGTGCGTCTCAAGGGTGGACCTCAGTTTCAGCTGCTGTTGGAGAACACTTGCAGACCAATTGTGAACTTACAGGTGAAAGACACACAAAGGGGCACCTGGGTGGCTCAGCTGGCTGAGTGGTTGAGCATCTGGCTCTTGGTTTCAGATCAGGTCATGATCTCGCGGTTCGTAGGTTCTAGCCGCAGGTCACGCTCTGTGCTGACAGTGGGGAGCCTGCTTGGGATTCTCTCTCTCTCTCCCTTTCCTCTCTGCCCCTCTCCTGCTCATGCTCTAAATAAATAAATAAATAAATAAATAAATAAATAAATAAGAAAGACACACAAAAGTGCCCTAGTCACTAGTGAACAAAGCAGGGGCTGGGTTAGTACTCGGAGTCTCTCAGATCAAGGAGAAGTGTTAACCAAGGATAACCACTGGATTTTCCATCTCCACAGTCCCCTTCAGAAATGGAGAGTAGAGGGAAAGGGCCCAGTGAGTGGCCTCGGAGAACAGCCAGTCTGAACCCCTCAGCGATCATCTTGGGAGGGGGAGTACCAATATCCGAGGTTCCCAATTTGGTCATGCTTAGAATAACCTGGAAGGTGTGTTTTCCCTAAATTAAAGCTCCAGACTATGGGAAAATCCCACTGCACATAAACGGTGAAGTGTTTCATTTCACTTTGTTAATTAGTAGTTAATTAATTAATTTGTTAATTAGTAGTAAAAATATGAAACTCTACTAATTAACTCACTTGATATGAGAAAGATATCCTTCTCAAGTTAGCCCAAATGTAATTCACAAAATCTGTCTGGGCCGCAGTAAGCCGTGTAACAGTTTTTCCCAAGAAATCTGCCTACCCAGGACAGGTTATCAAAAACCAGACTATTTGGTCAACATAATCAGAAAGAGTAATTTTAGTCTGGTTTTTAAAACCAACTAAACCGATACAACCAATTTGGAAAACTGTCTGACAGCATCTTCTAAAACTGAACATACATACACATAACCTTTGACCCAGCAATTCTACTCCTAATATATACCCAGCAGAAATGTATACTTTGAGTACCAAAACGTACAAAACGTGCATGTATCAAAATGCTCATGGCAGCACAATTTGCCACACAGCCCCCAAATGGAAACAACCCAGATGTCCCTCAACAGCAGAATGGACAAATGAGCTCTAGTTTGTTCACACAATGGAATGTTAGGCAGTGGTAAGAATGGATGACGTCTAACTCGAATGCCTCATTCGTAGAGAAAACAATCCAAACCAGCCCCCAATCACTTTGTAAAAAATTTATAGCACCCATTGCTCTGTCAGATTATCTTGTTTGTTTATTCTCTCTCTGCCTTCCCACTATCTCCCTTCTCTCTCTCTCTCTCTCTGTCTGTCTCTCTCTAACACACACACACACACACACACACACACACACACTGTAAGCTTCAAGAGAACAGACACCGGGTGTCACATCTTCACAGTTGCATTCCCAGTGCTTATGACTGGCACAGAGTCAGCTATGATATGAATGATGTGAATGAATAAATAAAATGTCATTTCTTCCAGGAAGCCTTCCCTGACCCTGACAGCCCACACATACCTCTCTCCACTGAACTTTCCTAGGATTTGTTTGCCACACCACCCACATGACATTTATCCTTTACTACCTTGCACTGTGCTTTGCTTCAGTACACATCTTAGTCCCCTTCTAGTTCTTAAGTCCTTGGAGAGCAGAATTTCTGGCTTATACTCCTTTATATACCCAGAAACTAGCCCACAGGAGGCTCCAAACACCCTGCTCATAACAGGAGAGCAATAAACATGTGCTCAATCTATTGAAGAGGAAGCAGGGCATAGTAGAAAAGGTGAACTTTGAAGTCAGAAGTCCCGACTAGCACTTATTACCTAGCTGTACGTCCTTGGAAAAATTACTTAGCATCTCTGAGTCTAGATTCTCAATTATAAAATGGGCACAGGAATTCCTACATCATAGGATCAAAAGCGAAGTTATATAAAGTAGTATGTGTGTGTGTGCGTGTGTGTGTGTGTGTGTGTATGTATTCAAAAATGTCAGTTCCCCTTCAATGTTTGATAAAAGTTTGTCATCTCTTACTGTAACCATGGACATATTTCATACAATGCTTATGTTTACCAAAGATCTCCTGTCTGTTAGGCAGCAGCTGATTCTGCTTTTTAAGTATTTTCTTCCCCCACCCCCACTAAAATGCAAGTGTATAAAATTTTCATCAGAGTGTTTTTTGATGAATGCAAGTGCATAATAAAATTGGGGCATGAACACAACTTGCTAAATTTAATAGGCTTCATTTCAACGTAATACTAAACTGGACCAATTCAAATTCTCACCATTGCTTTCCCACCCACAAAAGTGACTTCAAGAGCAAAGCAGTCTCCCAGAACTCATTAACTTGGTGCAAGGAAGGCATGTTTTACTGCAGCACATTTGAAAAGGTAGAAACCCTCCCATCATCTGCTCTGTGACAGCAGCATGCTCATTTAGCCCCTGTTGTGTCTCCATTCCCAGAGGTTGGTGGCCAAGTCATAGTAAACAATGGCAACTTGTGTCACTCTGGAGAACTTTCCGGCAGTTTTACGCATCTTATCTCGTTTGATTCTTAGGGCTGTTATTAGGGGGTCAGATGGAGAAGTACGGGCCGTGTAAGATTATCGTGCGGTCGGGTTGATCTGCAGCTGTCCCCCAAGGATTGGTTAAATGGGGCCTGTATCAGCAAGAAGGGAGGTGTGACACAGGACTCTGACCTTGACCGGGTTCAATTCAACTATTTTTTAAAGTCAGCTACTAGAAAAAGTCATGGAATACAACAGACTTATCAACGTCTTAGAAGACATAATACCGGGGGAATAGCTTCCCAGAATGCTAAAAGTCAAGGTTGTTTTTAAAATCTCTAAAAACGTAAAATGCTGCACTTCAATCCTAAACAGGATGGATATGCTGAACAGGATAGAGCACCCCTGAACTGCTGAATCTTCACATGACTCTGTAGTTGTCTGTAAACTTGGCACAAGCTCCAGTTTCTAGGGCGTTTTCCCTGGCACGCTTCATTTGGATAGCCTCCACTTGTCCTTCCAGCCCCCCTTTAGATGTCACCTCCTCTGGGAAGCCATCCTGATCCCACACCTTCACCTCTAGTTGCTCAGGCTGAAACCCAGGAGTCATCCCAAAGTCCTCCCTGTCATTTACCTAGAAAACCCTGTCTATCAAGAATCATGCCAGCCTACCTCCCAATAGACAACATAGTTGTATTTATCATTTATTAATGCATAATGTGACTTTTGTTACTTATAGTTTTATTATTATGCTTTTGTCTGTCTCCCTCCAATATCACATATGCTTTTTAAGAGAAAGGCCTTTTCTTTTTGGCCCACTGATCATTCTCAAAGTCTACAATAGTACCTAACACATGACAGGAACCTAATAAGTATTTATTTTTAATAAATGAATGAATGAATGAATGAATGAATGAATAAATGAATGAATGAAGGTGAGTTAGGTGCCCCACTTTTGTGCTCCTATATCACCCTGTAATTTTCTCATCATAAGGCTTGATATGCTGTGGGGCAACTGGGATTTATTTCCACTTAAAAAATATATCTTTTAATTATACGTTTGCCCATGAATAAATTCTAGTTGTCATGTAATGGTTTACTTGTCCGACCATTTCACTAGACTACAAACCACAAAAAGCCCATAGCTGGTCTGCCTGGCTGACTGCTGTGCCCCCAGCTCCGGGCACAATGCCCTGTGCAGAGAAATAGTACATTTATGGAGTGTCAGGCACACTTCTAATGTTTTACATGCACTAATTCACTCAATGAATACAACAACCCAATGAGGTGGGTTCGATTTTTACTATTTCACAGATAAGGAAACTGAGGTTCCGAGAAATTAAGAAACATGAACGATGGCATCTATGAAGTCTGGCTCTGGAGCTCAAGCTCTAGATGACTGCCCTGAATTGCCTCACCTTTACAAGGTACCCAATAAAACCTGTTCAATAAATGAATCAAGGAAATATGGCTGACCAAAAGAAAAAGGCAATGTGCTGCTTGGCTGTGTCAGTAAAGGGTCGAGATAAGAGAGGTTGTAGTCCTGGAATACAGTTCAGGTCGGGTCAGTTGAGGATAATTCCTGTTTGGAAGCAGATCACTAAATTGAAGTGGGTCTAAAGACCCACACCACAATGGCAAAGCATCTGAAAATTATGAAATAGCCAGAGACTGCTTAGATTTTGAGGAGTTGGCAGTGAGGATTCAGGACCTGTCTTCAAATCCAGGGATTCCTGCGGCGCCTGGGTGGCTCAGTCGGTTAATAATCCGACTTCGGCTCAGGTCATGATCTCACGGTCCGTGAGTTCGAGCCCTGCATCGGGCTCTGTGCTGATAGCTCGGAGCCTGGAGCCTGTTTCGGATTCTGTGTCTCCCTGTCTCTCTGACCCTCCCCCCATTCGTGCTCTGTCTCTCTCTGTGTCAAAAATAAACAAACGTTAAAAAAAAAAATCCAGGGATTCCTGTGGGCCACTCTCAGGCTGTGGGCCCCAAGGGCAGAGCTGGACGGGTGGGTGGAAGTCACAGAAAGGCAGGTTTTCGCTCTCTCTGTGGAGGAATTGGTAGGAAACATTCAAACCCTGAGGGCCCACCAGCAGATGAATGGATAAACAAAATGTGGTCCACACATACAAAGGAATATTACTCGGCCTTGAAAACAAAGGGAATTCTGACACAGGCCACAACACGGGTAAACCTTGAAGACATTACGGTAAGTGAAATAAGCCAGTCACAAAGGACAAAAGGATTCCCCTCATTCGAGATATCTCCAGTAGTCAAAAACCACACAGACCGGAAGAACAGTGGTTACCAGGGCCCAAGGGGGCAGGAGCCAGAGGAGTTATCGTCTAAAGAGCACAGAGTTTCCATTTGGGATGATGAAAAATTCTGGAGACAGACAGTGGGAAGGCTGCACAACACAGTGAATATACTTACTGCACTTAAGTGTACTTAATGGTTACTTTTATGTTCTATAAATTTTACCACAACAAAAACAATTAAATTAAAAAACAAACAAGGAGACAGCGAGACATTGAGCCTCCACCACTGGCAGTGAATAAACAGCAGCTAGCTATCAGGGAAAATATAGGGGCATTTTTTAAAATGTTTATTTATTTATTTATCTATTTATTTATTTTTTAATAGATGAAATTTATTGTCAAATTGGTTTCCATACAACACCCAGTGCTCATCCCAAAAGATGCCCTCTTCAATACCCATCACCTACCCTCCCCTCCCTCCCACCCCCCATCAACCCTCAGTTTGTTCTCAGTTAAATATTGATTTGTTTTTGGGAGAGAGAGAGAGAGAGAGAGCGCACATGCGTGGGGGAGGAGCAGAAAGAGAGGGAGACAGAGGATCCAAAGCAGGCTCTGCACTGAAGCCCGATGCGGGCCTTGAACTCATTAACCATGAGATCATGACCTGAGCCGAAGCTGGACACTCAACCAACAGAGCCACCCAGGCACCCCAAGGGGCTTTCTTGAGTTTGGGTGGGAGTTGGACTGGAGAGCCCTTACAATCCCTCGGTCCTTCAGTTCTTGTCTGTTTGCTTTAACATTTATGGGGCACTTGCTGTGCACGGATTAGCTTATGGATGCTACACCACTCCATAAGGCATGACTACCATAGTCTGCACCTTACAAGTGAGGAAACTGAGGCCAAGAGACCTCCAGTCACTTGCTCAAGGCTTCCCGTGTGCTAAGCATAAGGAAGAAGGGCAGGAATTCCAGAGGCGGCACGTGCTACAGCACATTGACTGCACCACGCGTAGGAGGAAACCTAGAGGGTTTCATGACTTCTCATGCTATCTCAGGCTCTTCCAGTAACTCCATGCCGCCTCGCGCTCTTTCCTGCTCTGCCCTGGACCTCAAATGCCCGACGTGGGCATTCCTAGTCAGTCACAGAGGGCACGAAGCTGCCCGCAGGAAGGCACAACCTCGAACGGATTCTGAGGGTGTCGCTATGGCCAGGATGTCTTATGACAGACAGAAAGCCTGGACCGGCGTTGGCTGGTACCATTATTGGCCTTGAAGGGTCAGTTTTCCTGGGAAATAAGCAAGTGACCTTCTTATTTCCCTCCCAATTCTCATGCCACAACTTCCACGTTCCCTTACTTGAAAGCTGATTGTAAATGAGGGTTTGAGAACAAAAGCTCTTGCATAGACTCAAAGCCCATTTTAATTTTATGAGCGTTGTGCTTTATACTAGTTACAGTCTTTAAATGCTTTGAAGCAGTGTCTAGACCAGCAGGGCCCAATAAAAATGCAACACATGCCGCATATGTAATTTCAAATTTTCTGGTAGCCACATTAAGAATGTAAAAAGAGGAGGGGCGCCTGGGTGGCTCAGTCGGTTAAGCGTCCAACTTCGGATCCGGTCATGATCTGGTGGCTCACGAGTTCAAGCGCTGCGTCTGTGCCGACAGCTCAGAGCCTGGCGCCTGTTTCAGAAACTGTGTCTCCTTCTCTCTCTGCTCCTCTCCTGCTCACACTCTGACTGTCTCTCAAAAAACAAATAAACATTAAAAAAATTTTAAAAAGAGGGTCTCCTGGGTGGCTCAGTCGGTTAAGCGTCTGACTCTTTGATTTCGGCTCAGGTCATGATCTCACAGTTGTGAGATCGAGCCCCACTGGGTATGGAGCCTGCTGAAGAGTCTCTTCCACTCTGCCCCTCCCCACAAAAACTTAAAAAATCTAATCTTGAAAAAAAAATTAAAAAGAGAATGTAAAAAGAAACAGGTGAAACTAATGTTCATAATATGTTTTATTCATCTCAATTTATCCAAAATCATTATTGATGAGATATTTGACATTCTTTCTCATATTGTCTTTGAAATTGCTGTATGTTTTGTACTCTAAGCACATCTCGATTCAGGCTAGGCACCTTTCAAGTGCTTAACAGCTACATGGAGCTGGTGATGACCACTGAGCAGTACAGGTCTAGGCTCTGCTTTTCAAGGGGTTTGATGGTGAAGAGGAAAGAAGGCATGTTTTAAGGGGAGCTGGACCTAGTGAAAGTGTTACTTATTACAGAATTCATGATCATGTATGTTGACCGTGGGGGAGAGAGAGAGGAGAAACTTAACATGGAAGCAAGAAATCGTGGTGCCTCACCCAGGAAAATGCTGCGTGAAACTGGGAATGGAGGAGAGAGCTCAAGGGGCAGTGGGATCAAGGCCCGAAGACAGGGGCAAGCTTTGAGGTTGTTGCTGGTTGGGTTCTTCTGTGATTACTTAAAACCGTTTTAGGGGTCCCTGCGTGGCTCAGTCGGTTAAGCGTCCAACTCTTGATTTCCATTCAGGTCTTGATCTCGGTTCGTGGGATTGAGGCCCGCCTCGGCTCTGCACTGACAGCACGGAACCTGCTTGGGATTCATTCTCTCTCCCTCTCTCTCTCTGTCTCTCCCTCTGCCCTACTCTCGCTCTCTCGTCTCTCTCAAAATAAACATTAAAATCATTTTACTCTTTTTGTGATCCCTAAGTGTCACCCTTATTCCCTTCCCATCACCCCCTGCTGCTGTTGATTTATCCAGTTGCCACTGTTGTGATATCACAAATGCAGAGCTGAGACTCAAGTCCCTACTCTGCCCCAGGTGCCAGGGCTCTGCTGTGGCACTTGGAACCAATCAGCATTTCCCGCCCCCTTCAGTTTCCTCCTTTCTAAAAGGAGCTGGTTGGACTATTCAAGAATTCATTCAGCCAGTCAGTCAACAAATATCCAATAAGTCAACAAGGACCCAATAAGTACTGATCACTGATCACTGTTCTAGGTGCTTTCTGATCATTGCTTCCTTTTTTTTTTTTTTTTTTTTAATGCTTATTTATTTATTTTTAAGAGAGAAAGCACAAGCAGGGGAGGGGCAGAGACAGGGAGACACAGAATCCAAAGCAGGCTCCAGGCTCTGGGCTGTCAGTACAGAGCCCGACATGGGGCTCGAACTCACGAACTGTGAGATCATGACCTGAGCCAAAGCCGGACGCTTAACCGACTGAGCCACCCAGGCGCCCCCAGCTTCCTTCTGACTCTAGTTTTTTGTGCCCCATGATTTTTGGGTGCTGCTTTGTCTGTCACCATGAGGTAGATTTCACAGCCCGAAAATGTCCATTCCCAAGTGACAGCAGAGATTCCTCAGGCTGGTCAGACAGTCCCCAGAGAAAGGGAGAGAAAGTGGCAGAGAAGTGGGGGGGGGGGGAATGGTCACTAACAGGGTGGGTCAAATCTGTGCCCACTACACTCTTCCACTCTGAGCCCCTACTGAGAGGGATTTCCTCAGCATCAGTGGCCTCCTTAGCTGACATTGGAGGTTCTTACCAACATCCACCTAAGCCCTTGGTACTATACAGCACAGCACTGAGAAGGTCAGGAAGAAGGTAAAACAAAACTCCCTAACCTGATCTATCTAGAAGCCTGATTTATGGCGGCCGTCAGTACCTGGGAGCTTGGTGATCCTCAAGGCTTTGGCAATGAGGGACAGTTCGCTTTCTTCTGAGTGCTAAACTTGAAAATCTACACACAATACGCCGGAGGTGTGCAGTCATTTGAAAGAGAGAAGAGGTTGCTCAGGTCTATAAAATCTGACTGATCATTGGTTGAAAATAGCAATATTTCAATTAAAGAAAAAAAGGGGGCGCCTGGGTGGCTCAGTCGGTTAAACATCAGACTCTCGATTTTTGGCTCAGTGCTGAGTGTGGACCCTGCTTGGAATCCCCCCACCCCACCCCCGCGCCCAAAACGCTCTCTCTCTTTCTCTGTCTGTCTGCCCCTCCCCAACTCAGGCTCGTGCTTTCTCCCTCTCTCAAAAATAAATAAATAAACTTGAAAAAAAAAAGAAAAAGGAATGGACCTTGAGGCCATTATGCCCAGTGAAGTGAGTCAGACACAGGAAGACAAATCCTGTGTGATCTCACTTATAAGCAGAATTCACAGAAAAAGAGATTCGATTTGTGGTTCCCAGAGGCCAGGGTAGGGGGTGGGGAGATTGGAGGAAGATGGTCTGAAGATACAGGCTTGCAGTTATGAAAGAAATAAGTACTCAGGCTGTCGTAGGCAACATGATGGCTATAATGACTGCCGTGTGGTCTATTTGAAAGTTGCTAGTAGAGTAAATCCCAAAAGGAAGACACACATTATTTGTAACTATGTGAAATGATGGCTGTTAACTTCTTGTGGTAAACGTTTCATAATATATGTTTGCCAGTCGCTATCTGTATGCCCTAAACTTATACAAGGCCGCGTATCAGTGATAACTCAATAAAGCTAAGGGGGAAAGGAATGGGTTAATCAGAAAGGGTTGTTAAAGTCTAGAAGTAAAAGCAGACTCACAGATAGAAACGTCAGCGGCACTTGTCTGGACAGAGATGAAGAAAAGAAAGAGGGAACAACCTTCAGTGTCCCATCCTTTGCCAGCCTCTCTGATGCCAGGACCCACAGGGCCGTGAACGCCGACGGCACACCGGTATTTCTGCCTTTGGTGGGATGGTTCTGTAAAGGCTTGAAACCTATTATGAGGTCAAAAAATGTCTGATTCATCTAAATACCCTGGTTCTGGCTCTGTGCTCAGCAGGTCACCATCCGGGTCATCTTTGGGTTTCCACAGGGATTGCCTACGGAGTTGGAACGTGCAAGGCCCCCGCGCATTTATTTCTCAGTGTGTAAATTCACGGGTAACCTGGCATCCTCATTCCACACGTTAATCTCGAGTGTTTGATAAATATAGAAACACCTGAGGAGTCAGAGTACCCTTGGGGCACCAACAGAAGCGGGTCTCTGAGCCTGGGATTCTGTGGCCCACACCCTGGACTGTGCGGTCAGTCACCACCACCTTAGTGAGTATCACCCAGCAGGAAGTGGCCGTGGCTCATGCATCTGACACATCATCTTTGGACACCTTCTTAGTGCTAGGCATGAACTGAGTGTTGGGGACACCGGACCCCTGCGCTCTTGGAGCCGCTGGCATATTTTCTACTGCAGCTCTCAGAGAAGTTAAAACCAACAGCCCTTCCTACCTTTTCTCAAGCCAAAACGCTAACTTTGAAAAAATATAATATAAATGCAGACTGCAGGAAACTTCTGCAGGCCTGTTCTGTCCTGCCACACCCTTAGGTACTGCTGACATGAGGTTTGTCTTTTAATGAGTGGTTTCCCCTCATGGGCCCCTTCTTGAAACCTGGCTCTGTCTTTGCTGCGTGCTACCTGGACGGGCAAGCAGGAGAGAGCAGCCAAGGCTGTCTGGAGTCGGGGGGTGGGGTGGGGAAGGGTGGGGAGAGACCTGCTGGGAGACAGACAAGGAGCAGTCGGATGTATGGGCACCCAAGGAAAATCTTCCCTAAGGTTCAAGCCATTACAGAGTACCCAGGGATCCAGCTGGGTCCCACAGCCTTTCTGCGTGATTGTGTCTGGAAGTGTAGAAACAGCAGGGAAGTTGTACACGGTGCCCTTGGTGGGCCCTCAGTGGAAGCTGCTGGCCTGCCCATCACTTCTTTGCATTCCATTTTCAACCTCCCAAGGGGCTCCTACAGGGGAGATCTCAGCTGTATTTATCGCCCGTGGACCTGCCAGGTCCTTTTTGGTTGATTAGGAGAGGGATGGGTTCAGCCCATCAGAAACCATCTGCTGTCAGGCCAGAGACACGTGTGTGAAGCCAGATGTCTCCGAGAGGTGGTGGGTATGCTAAGATAAGCCGGGGGGACCTGCCAAGGCGGGCACACCCGTCCCAGGACCCGGGAGAAGAAAGGCTCTTAAACGCGCCACATGAGGTCTGTGTGTTTCCCGAGTTGCTTTGATTGTTCAGAACATTCCACTGCGTGATTGTGGCTTAAAGGACACAAAGCTAACTGTCACACACGGTGGCTAATTGAGGGCACGGCTTTGTCCAGTGACCACTAGCAGTCTGTGTCCTTTTTGTGTTCTCTCGGAGGCCATTTATAAATGGTAGCTACTCTACATAGATCATTTAGAAGCAACACTTCAACGTGTTGCTGAAACAAAGCAGGACTGCCTAGGAATTGCTTGGTGCTACCATACAGATTCCCAGGTCCCACTCTCGGAGATTCTGAATTCAGTGGGTCTCAGGTAGGACCCAGGAATCTCTCAGCAACTCTCCTCTCTACACCCACCATCTCTCCTGTGCCCTCATTTATACACGGGGTGATTTGGACAAGGAATCTCAGAGGACTCCACTTTGAGGAAGTCTGTGAAAAAGACACCGGGCTCATAAAGTGAAGGCCTGGATGTAGGAGTAGCTGTGTAACCTTGCAGAAGTCCCTTCACCTCTCTGTGCCTCCACTGCTGTCTGTAGAATGAGGGAACTGATCTTTCGGGTCCTTTCCAGGGCCAATATTCCACAAATTTAAGCATGCTCACCGTGGCCTCCCAAGGCTGTGGGTGTTCCAAAGCTAGAATGGGCAACCCTCAGGCTGAGCTTTGCCCTGAAGAGGACCAGTGAGCAAACCACAGAGCTTTGTCCCGACTTCCCACTCGGGATTGGACCTTTGAGGATACTCCCCTGAACACAATACTCCCCCCAAACACCATCCCCTTCCTCCTCGCGTAATTCTGAGCATGTCCACAGGCGTGACTTATTTTCACCTTTCGGGAAGCTAGACTTGAGGCAGGGCAACAGGCGAAGCTCCACTTTGATTGAAGAAGATTGAGGCACAGAGAGGGGAAGAAGCCGGGAGACCCTGGCGGCCCGTCTGTCCCAGGCTCCCTGCCTTGTCCCGGGGCACCATCCTCAGGGTACATGCAGTGCAACCACACTGGCAAACGGCAAGGGCCAGAGATGAACATCGCAGCCCCCGGATGCGACTTGGGAACAGGCCGTCTCCTTGTGGTAGGATTTCTGTGAGTTTCCGTGGCACGGACACATCACAGGGGCAACGTGCACAGCCCTGCGCTCTTCTGAGTGACAGCACTCCTGAAAGGCACCGGGCACTTTCTCTTACGTGGTTTTATTAGATCTGCTCACCACCACTGCAGTTAACATCTAATGAGCCATAACTGCCTGCACTCAGAGGGTCGGGATCTAGTGGTGAGTCACCAGCCCTCTGGGTCACAGCAGCATGAAGAAGAAAGAGCAAAGCGCAGAGACCCACACGTTAAGAAAGGTCTCGATCTGTGATACTTGAGCGTGGCGGCCCTGCTTTATGTCCTCTCACCTTCCCCCTGCCGATTTTGCCCAAAGGAGGCCTGAGATTATAGTTCTGCCCCTGCACCACCTCCCGGCTCCCAGTTTTCTCGGCTGCTTCAGGTTGTTTCTGACAAAGACGTCATTAATGATCACTTGCTGTATCTTGGGAAATTCTTGCACCAACCACAGACTCTTACAGCAGATGCTGTGTGACTCCGGTTTCGGTCTCAGTGTAGGGCTTTTTAGACATTTCATCTTTTGGCCTCTCATTTCTGTGGCAAGAACCCTGTGCCAATAGCAAAACCTTTGCCCTTGATGGAGATCACCCTGGCAATGAGTGACGCTGTTCTTTTCTCTCCACCTGTCCCACCTCCCAGACTTAAGCCATCCCTTGAGAACACCACTGAAAACCAGAAGGAAGTAAAAAACAAAACAAGATAAAATAAAATAAAACTAAAATTAATTTCAGTTAAAAAGATGGCATAAAGTTGGTGCATTCTTTTATTTTAGGGAATCCTCTTAGCGTGAGCCTTGAGCCTCTTAGGCTGATTGTTTTACAAAGAACTCCAAGAAGTTAACTTCTAAATTCATGGCAGATTAGAAGGAAAGAGGGTGCTATAGACAGAAAACTGATGGGGTAACTCGCAGCAGTCTTGGGAAATGGCAACACTGGGAAAGCTCTAACTACGCGTTCTGTGTTCTATTTAAAAAGGCAGAGAAGTAGATAAAATATTCTAGAAACAGTTCTACTCCGGCTCATTACAATACAAAAAAAAAAAAAAAACGTAAAAGACATTAAAAGGATATGCCCTCAGCCATCTGAGAAAACTCACTCCCAGAAAGTAGCTATGTTTAACTGTAGTTAAATATTTATTGTCAGTAAGTTGTAAGTCAAGTCAAGTCCTTGCAGTGTGCTGGGCAACAGAACATTGGTGAGTAGAATGCAAGAGCCATTTGCCTAGAATCTCTTGAACCAGGCTTGGCTAAATGAATCCTAGAACCTTTTGCTATACTTCCAAACTTTGGGATTTTTCTAATTTTGTGATAAAACCTGCCATCCTTCCCAAACACAGTGCTGTGTGTCTAAGTCCGGGGGAGGAGGTTTATATTTAAAAGTAACCTGGGGCGCCTGGGTGGCTCAGTCGGTTAAGCGTACGACTTCGGCTCAGGTCATGATCTCACAGTCCATGAGTTCGAGCCCCGCGTCGGGCTCTGTGCTGACGGCTCAGAGCCTGGAGCCTGTTTCGGATTCTGTGTCTCCCTCTCTCTCTGCCCCTCCCCCACTCACACTCTGTCTCTTTCACAAATAAACATTAAAAAAATTTTAAAAAAAATACGGTTAACCTAAAACTAACTTTTTAAGAATTTTTGAAACTTTCATCAATCTTTGAAAAAAATGACTGTATTTGGGGTGCCTGGCTGGCTCAGTTGGTAGAGCATGTGACTCTTGACCTCGGGGTTGTGAGTTTGAGCCCCATGTTGGATATAGAGATTACTTAAATTTTTTTTTTGTAAAAATAAAAAATGACTGTATTCTTATCACAAATGTGATACATCAACATTGTGGAAATTTTAGAAAATACAGATAAGAAAAAAAAAGAAGTAAAAATCACTTATAGTTTCATTCTAAGAGTTAGGACTGCAAACATGAATCCTTCCAATCTTTTAATTTAATTTAATCTTTATTTTTTTTGAGAGAGAGAGGGGGGAGGCACAGAGGGAAAGGGAGAAAGAGGGGATCATAAGAAGTCTTCATGCCCAGCTAGGAGCCCGAAGCATGGCTCGATCTCACAACTGTGAGATCATGACCTGAGCTGAAATCAGGAGTCTGTCATTTAACTGACTGAGCCACCCAGGCACCCCCCCCAATCTTTTATTTTTAATTGAACAAGAGATACATAAATACAGGCATCTTTTAAAGAGATACATAAATACAGGCATCTTTTAAAGAAAACCAGAATCATATATTAAACCAAATCATCTATTGACCACGTCTCATAATCCCAGGCCCTTCTCTCTATCTAAGTGACCAGCCACTTTTGGGAGTTTGGTGTGTTTCCTTCCAGAGTTTTATAATTATATATAACATAGTTTGTGGATTATTTTTACATAAGAGGCGTCATACTGTGCAACTTAGCAATCATCTATTGCAACTTATCAATGTTTTGGAAATCTAACCGCGTTAATTTATGAACCAAGCTAATTTCTTTCAACTGCTGAGTGGTATTCCATTGTATGGATATACCATATTTAATCATCCTCTCCGCTTTTAGTGGACCCTTAGGATTGTTAACAATTTTTCACTACCTCAAACAATGTTGCAATAAATGTCTTATATATTTTTTTCCCACGTCTCTCTATTTTAAATTTCTACAAGGGGAAATTCTGGATCTGAGACTATGCCCACGTTGCCTCCAAAGTGGCTGTGGGTCATATGAAGTGTCCCAGCAGTCTCAGTGACCCTTTGCCCTCCAGACCTGTCAAAATGGCCAGTTGTAGTAGGTGTAAACCACTCTCTTCACTGTTTTAATTAGTATTTGCCTGACAAAAACTGTTTGAGTGTCTTATAGGTTTGTAGCTATTCATATTTCCTCTTATGTGAATTATGTATTCATATCCTTTGCTCATCTTTCTAAAGGTTGGGTTTTATATACATATATATATATATATATATATATATATATATATATATATCTGTTATACTCATTCTTTGTTGCATGTATTGCAAATTTTCTCAGCCTCTGGCTTGCCTTTAATATTGTTTGGGGTATCTTCTGTTATATAGTGGAGCTTTGAACAACTCAGGGCTTAGGAGTGAGGACTTCCTCCGTCCCCAGTGGAAAATCTGCATATAATCGGAATCCCCCAAAACTTAACTACTGATAAATAGCCTGTGGGTGACCAGAAGTCTTGCTGATAATGTAAACAGCTGATTAACACATATTTTACGTTTTATTGTTACTACATTCTTACAATAAAGTAAGCTAGGGAGAAGAGAGAAAATGTTAGGAAAAATCACAAGAATAAGAAAATACAGGGCCACCTGGGTGGCTCAGTCAGTAAAGCATCCAACTCTTGATTTCAGCTCAGGTCATGATCTCAAGGTGAGATCAAGCATGGCATTGGGCTCTGTGCTGATAGCACAAAGCCTGCTTGGGGCTCCCTCTCTCTCTCTCTCTCTCTTTCTCGGCTCCTTCCCCTCGCTCATGCTGTCTCTCTCTCTCTCAAAATAAATAAACATTAAAAAAAAAAGAAAAAGAAAATACACATATAGTGCTGTACTGTAAGACATCATGTATGAGGGGACCCATGCCGTTCAAATCTGTGTTGTTTAGGGGCCAAGTGCACAGTTCTTTTTCTCGTTTACAAGTTAGGTAACATTTACTCAAGAACTCAAGTTGTTTAGCGTTTTACTGTTTGAGTTTTGCTTTCCATGGCCTCTTCAAGGTCTCCCTTTTCCTTGGATTGTAATGATATTTCCCCTTACTTGTTTCCCCTACTATTTAAAACTTTTGTTTCGAGGGTTTAGGTTTTTAATTCATCTAGAGTATAATTTTGTGTATCATCTAAGGTAGAGACTTGCTTTCATTTATTTTGTCTACATATAAATACTGATTTGATACCATTCATTAAATAGTTCACTTTTCCCCACCGACTTGAAATGTTGTATCATACACCAACTTGCTGCATTGTTCCTAGATTCTTTTCTAAATCATGTTTTATTGACCTAGTTCTATTTGAGTCTTACCGAAAAATGATACTGATTGACTTGCTCTGCCGCGTGTATGTTTGTTTTACGCCCTGCCTTTTTTTTTTTTACAACCTACTTTTGTTGTACAGCCTGCTTGTTTTACTAAAAAAAAATTGCAACAGGAGAATGGATAAGTTCTGACAATCACACCGTGGAATAGTATATAGCAATTTATAGAAACTAAAGCTATACATATCAACATGGATACATTTCCCAAATATGTTGAATTAAAAAAAAAAAAAAGTAAAAAACAGGTTTCCACACAAATACCATAGAGCATATCATTTATAGAAAGCTCAAAAATGTGTAAAAGACACTTGATATCATTTAGGAGTACATATGTAACAAAAACAGGAAATTCATGGAAATGATGGAAACCGAAATCAAGATTAAAGGTGTATCTACCACAAAGCTTGTGAAGGTTAAGCCCCTCACTTACATGGACTCCTTTTGAAGTCCCATAGTGAAATTTTATTTCATAATTTTGTGCTTTTTTTTTTTTTTCTTAAAGAGGCTGGCCTTTCCCAAATTGTGTTAGCTTCAAGCCTATCCTCAGAGTAGGGGAGGGAAGGGGAAGGAGGTAGGAAGGGGAGGGGAGGGAGGAGGAAACAGAGTCTCTCCCAAAAGCCTGCTGGCTCCTGGGCGCCTGCCTGCCGTTCTGCCACCACCGGCTGGCTTTGGGGCCCCTGGGCCTGGAGGCGTATTTACTGTAAACCAGGTGGTAATTGGATGGGATCTGATGTGCTGTTCAGTGCCTTGCGCAGGGCTCCAGGCCTGGAGACACCTAGCAGCAGCCAGCTGACAGCCAACAGTTCCCAGGAGTCCTGCCTGCTGCCACACCTCACGGATGGGTCTATTTCTTCCAGAGAGAAGCTCTCCAGGCCAGAGGCTGCGTGCTTGAGGCTGTGTCCCGGAGAACGATTTGAGACCCCAAAGCACCCTCGAGCTGCAATTCTGCGCCAGGGCTTGAAGCTTCCAGACTAAGTCTTGCTTCTTGTTCAATTAAAAAAACAAACCGGGCGCCTGGGTGGCTCAGTCGGTTAAGCCTCCGACTTCAGCCCGGGTCATGATCTCGCGGTGAGTTCGAGCCCCGCGTCGGGCTCTGTGCTGACAGCTCGGAGCCTGGAGCCTGCTTCGGATTCTGTGTCTCCCTCTTTCTGCCCCTCCCCTACTCATGCTCTGTCTGTCTCTGTCTCAGAAATAAATAAACATTAAAAAAAGTTTTTTTTAAAAACCGACTAGAACAAAATAAATTTACGACAGTTACTTCAACAACGGCAACAGAAATACACACTCTGGACATCTTTCCACATGGTGAAATACTCTTCAACAACATCTTTCATGGCTACATAGGACATGTCACTTATTATTAGATCACTTATTGTTAGATGTTTAGATCATTTCCAGTTTCTGCTCAGGGTTGGAACAAATGTTCCTACAGCTCACCCCTGGTGTACAGCCTTAATTATGTCTTCAGAAAAAACTCCCGTAACTACACTCCCTTGGCCAAGAGTCTGATTATTTTCAAGGCTTTTGAGATATAGTGCCAACTAGACTTCCAAAAATGTTGCATCAATTCACCCACACGTCAGGATAGGAGAGTTTCCTTGGCAAATTGAAACCAATGCTAATTATTTACCTTAAAAAAATTGTTCAGGGCACCTGGGTGGCTCAGTTGTCTGAGTGTCAGACTTTGGCTCAGGTCACGATCTCACAGTTGGGTTCGTGAGTTCAAGCCCCACCTCGGCTCGCTGTGTCAGCATAGAAGCCATTCCAGATCTTCTGTCTCCCTCTCTCTGCCCTTCCCTCTCTTGCACTCTCAAAAAAAAAAAACAAAATTGTTCATTGGACAGACAAAAAATGGAACCTCATAGCTTTAATTCGCCATCAGTTACTAGGCTCAATTGCCTTATGAACATTAGACACTGTTTCTTCTGTGTTGATTTACTACTCGTGTGCTTTGTTCTGTCTTCTATTATGGCACTCCCCTTTTTCTTACTGATTACAGAGAGCTTCTTATTTATTATGATATTGACTCTTTTTCATGTGTGTTTTTAACTCTTTTCTGTTCCGTCATTTGCCTTTATATTTTCTTATTCTAAGTTTTCTGACATGGGTATTTTTAATTAAATATTTTAATTTTCTACTTCAGCTTCTATCTTTAGTTTTGTTGTGTTTTTTTTTTTTGTAAGAAAGTCTTTCCCCCCAAATTATGTAAATGTTCACCTATATTTTCCCCCAGTGCTTCCCTAGCTTTATTTGGGGAATTTTTCCTAGTCTGAAGGATGAGATGGGACTCTCTTTTTCCCCCCAAAGAGTTAATCATTTCATTAATAAGTCCTCTTTTTCTTACTGATTTTCAATGGGACTTTAATTATATACCGAACTGAGTCTGTTTCTGGACTGTCTTCTGTTTTAATTGATATGTATGTTTCTGGGGCGCCTGAGTGGCTCAGTCGGCTGAGCGTCCCGCTCTGGCTCAGGTCATGATCTCACAGTTTGTGGGTTCGAGCCCCACATTAGGCTCTGTGCTGACAGCTCAGAGCCTGGAGCCAGCTTGGGATTCTGTGTCTCCTTCTCTCTCTGCCCCTCCCCCGCTCATGGTCTGTCTCTGTCTCTCTCTCTCTTTCTCTCAAAAACAAATAAACATTAAAAAAATTAAAAAAATTGATATGTATGCTTTTGCCAGTACTTATGTGAATTATTGTAATTATTGTATATGTCATTTCTAGTGTTATGGAAACTCTTCATTTCTTTCTTTTCTTTGTTTCAACATTAGTGTGGTAGTACTTGCCTGTGTATTCCTCCAGAATTAGGGCAGTTCTGCTTCTTTTCCCTTTTCTTATAATATTAAGAGTATTAATGCTTTTTCTTAAACTCAGTCATGGTTATGACCAGAAGATGTGGTTGGAAAAGAGAGGGAAGTTTAAAGAGACACTTACCAGTCCAGATGAGACATTATAGATTTTTTGCTCTAATCATTTCACAAATAACCAGACCTCGAACTCTTCCAGAATGTTCCAGAGCCTTGCCACTTATGGCATAAATGAAAACCTTCTGGGTAAAAGGGAGCCATAGAGAAAATAAAATGACATATGGGTAGAAGTAAAAGAAAGAAAACAGGATCTGAAATTGAGAGGAACATAAAGGCACGTGACATCAAAATGCTGGATGTAACCAAAAACATTATCCATGGTTTCCATTTGTTCCTCTTCATTCATTTTTCATTTCTGGAAAAGGAAAAAAAAAGTCTAGAAGTTTCTAAGCAGCTACTGAAAATTTTTCATATTATCTCCATATTTAATTCATGAAGTATTGAACTTGCATCTTGGACAGTTACAGAAGAACAGAATCTTTGAGTTAATCTGCCCAATGCAAGAATCCCCCTGCAGCACTTCTAGGAGGAGTGGCTGTTCAGCCTCCGCTTGACTACTGCCTGACGAGGTCCTGACTCACGGCCTCATTGAGCTCTTTCCATGTTTAAAAAGCCTAATTCTTTGAAGGCTCTTGCTGTTATAAACTCAAAGTCTGTCTCCCAGTATTCCCTCTTCCTTCACCTCGGTTCTGCCTTTTCAAGCCAACAGAGGCCTCAGTGCTTTGAAGGTGCCTCTCCTCCTTCAGCTTTATCTTTCACAGCCTTGTCATTCCTGATTCCTCAAACTAGTCCTTTTAGGACATGGTTCTAGATCTCTCAACATCTTGGTCTCTCCTCTGGAAATGTTGTAAAATAGCCAGCATTTCTTTTACAGGTAAAACACAGGAGTTAACATAATTCTCCAGATTCCATCTGGCCTGTGCAGCAAATTGGGAGCAGCTCATTCCTGACTTGACCTTTTTTTCTTTTTTTTTCTTTTCTTTTCTTTTTTTTTTTTTTTTAATGAATGCACCTAAGTTACAATCAGGCCTGAGATCACAGACACAGGCTGGAGCTATTTGGCCTTGTCATCATGAAAATAGCTTAGGCCCTTTGCACATAAGCAAGTGAGCAAATCTCACAGGCAAAGTTGACCCCCTAACAGACTTTGGTGAAATTTGGGAAAGCCAAGAGAAAGGAAAGGCATTGCCATGGAAAAACGGAAGAGTCCAGGTGGTGGAATTGTGGGTTATGTGCCCAGAGAAGATGAGTGCCTGCTGGCCCACGAAGAAGCCCCTGGATGAGTCCCTGTTCCGGGTACAGGCCTGTGTGCTGGCAGACGAGCACTGCATGACTGAGCTTTTGCACTTTTCAGTCTTGCTCCCTGCTTCTCAGGATTGGTTAGGAGCAGGGCGGACTTACCTTTCCATCTTGTTCATGGCAGTGAGAGCGATGGCCTGACCATGCAAAATGGAAATTAATACTCAGGACCCCAGTTACCGGAGGGCTTCAGTCAGACCTCACAGCAGCTTCTCTGTAACCCAAGGAGCACCTAACTCCAGGGATGCCCCTCCTCCCACTGGCCTTTCCGTCCCCAAGAAGACAAGGCCATCAGCACCCCAGGAGGGCTGGCAGGCATGGGCAGGAGGGTGTGGTGACTCCACCATTGAGCTGTGACCCTGGGGTATGCCACATCTGGGGGGGCGGGGGCAGATCAAGGAACTGGGGGCCGCTCTAGCTGCGCAGATTGGCCCTCTGTTGTTGCCTCCAGATCGGAAAAATCAGGCATATTCACAGATGGGCCCTGCCTGAAATCCAGGAGCGGTCTAATTACAGAGCTACGGCTCTCGGTTTTCTCTGTTACCCTAAATCCTGGCATAAACCATAGTGAGTAAGTCAGGAACTAAATAAACACTAGCTTTCAAGGGAGGGAGGCGGCGGTGGAGGACGAGGAGGGTGGGGGAGGGTGGAAGCTCACCGAGCTTCTATTGGTAGAGGAGGATCACGTGATCTGAGGTGCACTAGGATCTTTCTGAGCAAACAGAAGTTTCTTCCACTCGCTCATTGTCGGTGGGACCGGCCTCCCTCACCTTTTTGGGGCTTTGTTTCCTATTAATCTGCCTCTTATCATGTCAAATCCATTCGGGAGTAGGTTGCATATATCGTCTTACACTACTATTCTTCCTGGCCAATTAAGTCACCGAGGAAATACAAAGCAGCCTGGTTTGTCTTCACTTTTGCCACCCGATGAGGCACCCTATGAGGCCCTGGGCTCACCCTATGTTATTCGGAGGTGTTGATGTACAGGTGCTTTCTGTCTCTTTGGTTCAGCCAGCTGGAAAGTACATCTCCCTTTGCAAAGTGGAGCCCAGGGCCAGTGGTTATAAAATAGAGGGGAGTAGAAAAGCTGACAGCATCCCACATGCGCCCTCTGCCCCAGGCTCGGCCATGAGCCCCAGGCCCCTTGGACGTGAAGAGAGTGACTGGGGACAAAGAGACGCCCTCTTGGGCTCCCCAGTCCGTCCACCCTTCCTCCCTACCTGGGAACTCTAAGCCCTGGGCAGAGGCATACCACACATGGCCGCCTCCCTGACCCACTGAGCTTCCTGTAAGGTTTGGGGCGTTTGCTGAACTGTTACCTTGTGTCAACTTTTTTATTTGTATATCACATCTCTGAAACTCAGCTATACCCCTCACGGCTCATCTCTGGGCTCAAGATGAAAAATAACACCTCCTGAATGAATGAATAAACCTGTAATGGTCACTCCCCTGGTCCACAAGGAGGAGCTGGGCCCTTAGGGGATGTTTCCATGGACTGATCAACACTGGGGAAGCTTTTCAGAAAGCTGCAGTCAAGAGGTGAGTTTATCTTTATGTTCGACTCTGAATCTTTACACTCTGGGTTGGAATATCCCGCAAAGGTCATTCGTGAACAGTCCAATGATTTGAGATTTATTTTTATTTTTATTTTTTTACGAAATTTATTGTCAAGATGGTTTCCATTAATTTGAGATTAAAAAAAAAATGTTTTCCTATGACAACTTTCAAGCCAATGCAAGAGTAGAGACAGTTCCCGTGTATCTACCGCTTAGCTTTAACAAAATCAACTCTTGGCTGATTTTGTATCACTTATCCCCTGTCTGGTCTGTTCGTTAGGCCCCCTCCCCAACCCGGATGATAAACAAAACACCCCAAACAAACAAAACACATCATGTCATTTTGTTCCTAACTATGCAGTGCATATGTCTAGAAGATAACTTTTGTTTGAAATAATCACTTCTGTGCTATCGTCAAAGTGCTCTGACCTTTGAGGCAGAGCCTAAAGGCTGATGAGCCCCTTCCCATAAGCCCCTGTGAAGCCCCTATTTACTAGCACATGGGACGTCATGAGTGCACCAAAATCTTACATATTTCTGTCCACCCTGCCACTCCTCCTCTTTTCCCAATCACCCGCTGTCAGGAGGACTGGCTTCTTACAAGAGGTTTACATGTATGGGTTTGGGAGAAAGTCTGGCTTAGAATCCCAGCTCCACCATTTCCTTGCTCTGTGACCTTTGACAAAATACTTAACCTTTCTGTGCCTCAATTTCCTCATCTGAAGGCGAAGCCAGTTCATAGTATGCGCATACTTGGTAGAGTCGTAAGGATTAAATATACTAAAGCTAACGTGAAGCTCTTAGAACAGCACCTGGTGCATAGAAAGTACCATGTGTTTGCTTTTATTATTATCCTTTGCTTAGTACATGCATCATCTCCACCAACACCGCCTACATCCTGAATTAACTGACAAATGCAATAACGCGTCGTAGTTATTTCTCAAAGTATTTTCGTACATTCCGTCAGGTGCCGTCCTGCCATAATCTAGGACGGTTCAGGGAATTCGGAGGTGTTATTGCAGAACGGGGGGAGGGCAAAGATTCAGCCACAATTGGCCCTGTTCATGATGAGGAGAAATTAGAACCAAACAAAGGGCTAACAAAGAGAAAGCTCGTTAAAAAAAAATAAAGCATATTTGTTATAGTCTATCATCATACATGAAAAAGAACATTTGATGACAGAAAAATTATTCCTGCCAAGTAAAGCAAAAAAGGAGGGGCACCTGGGTGGCTCAGTCAGTTAGGCATCTGACTCTTGTTTTCGGCTCAGGTCATGATCTCACAGCTCGTGAAATTGAGCCCCGCGTCAGGCTCTGCGCTAACAGAATGGAGCCTGCTTGGGATTCTCTCTCTCCTTCTCTCTCTGCCTGTCCCCTGTGCTCACTCGCGCTCTCTCTCTCTCCCTCTCTCAAAATAAATAAACTTTTTTTTTAAAAAAGGAAAAAACTAAAGTGAAAAAGAAAAGCTACAAAAAGGCATGTAAACTATGAATCCACTATGCTTTTTTTCCCTTCAGGTATATTAGGCTTGTTTAAAAGACTGGAAAAATATACATCAACATAAATGTTATTTCTCAGTGGAGTAACAAAAAGTCATTTCTCTTTTCTTGGGTTTGAAATTTCTTTTTTTAAATAAACAGATAACCTTTTTTATTATATTGGTAGCATTTACATTTCTTCATGGCATCTAATAATAATAATAATAGATTGTGTTTGAAATTTCTGAATGCTACATAACGAATATGTATTACATTTACAATAAGAAAAGGTTACCATTTAAAAACAGGATAAGTAATTGTACCTGCAACATGGTTCAGTTACGTAGAAGATCTGTGAAAACAGCAATGTTAATGGGAGAATTGTGGATAATTTTTTCTTTATATTTTTCAGGTTTTTCCAAAAATTTTATTCTGAGAGCATGATGTTGCTTTTAGGTAGATGGTTCATATAGGGAAACTGAGGCACAGTAGGTGGGCAGGAAGTCTCTCTGGCTTCAAACCAGTGCAGGTGTTCAGTCGTTCCCAGAGATGCTCCCTTTTGGGTCTATTCCTGACCTGTGACTTAAGGTCAAGGCTATGACTGTCACATAATAACGGTCTTTAAGCCTCTCCTCTCAGAAGAAATGGGCTGCAGGGCCCTGTGTGTTTGGGGTGAGGGTGGGGAGGCTCAGCACCCCTGAAGCATCACCCTGGCCATCTGTAGGAGCAGGAAGCCAGCCCTTAGCTGGGCCACATGGCAGCTGTGTGTCTCCAGATTCTGAGGCTGCAGCCATCTCTCCGCTCCAGATGCCAGCTGTTAGGGAGGAGTAAGCCTTGTAGGCAAATGTGTCCATATGTGATAGCAGCCTACCCAGTCCAAATATTTGGGGGCCTCCCTGATCTACCTCCCCAACAAGTATGTCTAAACCAACACAAAATAGGAATAAAAACAAATAGAGGTGGGGAAAGAAGAAAAAAAATGGGAAAATGAGAGAGAAGTATTTTTCAGATAAAGCAGTTGGATCTGATAACAACCCAGGAAACAGGCAGAAGGGAGGGTGGTGTGGCCCAAAGGGCAAAGCTGTGGGTTAGAAGTCACTGACCAAGAGTGTCTTTCACCCTCTGCCTACCTGTATGGTCCAAGGCATGCCCCCTACCTGGCAGAGTGCCTCTTCTGCAAGAGGCAGATGTCACTAAAGAGTAAGAAGGGTTCCTTGCTCCTGGAAGGGGCGCCCCAAGTGCACGTTTGGCCAAATACCCAGAGGAAGAGTGGTTGGTTCACGGTCTTCCCACACATGCCTGTTAGGATTTAGTTGTCATTGCCAGACTCACTGCTTCCAGATGCGTAGGTGAGGAATCAGCCGATGGCACACTGGGGAGGCTCCTGCTGGGCTAGCAGGCAGCCCCTGGCCCCTATGTCACAGACAGCAGCAGGTCTGGACCATCTTCAGGGCAGTCGACTCGAAGTGGCTCAGTGGCCCATGGCTGTCCTCCAGCAGGCCCACGCTGCCCGGGAGGACATTCACACACCTGTCCTTTGGCCTCAGAGTAAAGTAGTCTTTTGGGCTCCCCACCCCGCCCCAGCCAAGTGGAATGGAAGGGGGGAAAAAAAGTAGCAATGGTCTATTGCCATTAAAATGTTATTTACAGTTCTGGCTGTTCTAAAGATGCCCCTGGGTCACTTACCTGTCTTTGGACAAGAAGAGACTCCAGCAGTGATTTCAAGGCAAGGAAATATGGAAAGAGAACAACGTTGAAAATTTGGGTAGTAGGAAAGAATCATTCCTCCTTACTCCCTAGCTTCCTAAGTTTTCCTTTAAAATCCTGCCCCCCCCCCCAACCCTCCCACTGGCATCCGTTTGGCTTTGCAGACTGATTCAGGTTCTAGGACTGGGCATGAGTTGGAGGAGGCTACAACGAAAGAAGAAGACTTGATCCCGGTGATGTCATTCCAGAGGGGGTGACAAAAGCCACTTGGCAGGGTCTTCACTAGAATAGGTCAGACAACAGGTTCTGAACTGAAATATGTTGATATAGTCTATGCGCACGCTCATTCTGAATTAACAGCAACCCCCAACAAAACATATAGACAGAATCATAAAATGGACCCCTGTCGGTAGCAGCCTGTGCCGTTAATGAAGCTGCTGTAGGGGTGGTCCTGTGCCTTAGGATACAGAAGCTATAGGATGACCACTCAGCATCATGTCTGGACATTAAGGTTTGTTAATGTCCATCTCCAAGCAACAGCAGCTAGGCTGTTTCAAAATAAAAGTATCTGGCAGTGTTTGTATATGTCCTACCCTGAGGATAACACAGAGGGAGAGAAGATAGTTACTGGGACCCCAAATTCACTTCAATAGCGTGCAAGCTGCTTCTGGCAGGGTGCACCTGCAAGTCTCAGATAAACCCCCCGGGTCCACCCCGCATCTGCTGGGTGTATCCTTTTGATTGACTTAAGACTTCTTTCTCTCTTTTAAAGGTCCAGTTTGAGCCTCATATCTCCCCCTCCTTCTCGGTGACATCTCCAGTTGCTCTTACAATTCCAAGTCGGTATCATTCGAGTCAAACTAGTTCATGATTGATTAATATTTTGTGTTTCGTATTTATGTTTCTGTTGCAGTTCCAGAGAGTGTAGCCGATGATACTTCTGTCAGCCCCCCCCGTGGGGCCTACCCGGAGCTGTCACCAGGAAAATAGTGGCAGACACCGCTCTAAGTATCTAGAGTTTGTCTGTGTTCTGTTGTTTAAGTCACTGTAAGTGAGCCCCCGTGAACATCCGCTTAGCAGCTTCGGAAAGCAGGTGGGTCACACCTAATGATAACCATGACTCTCACCGTAGCCTACGCCAATTCGATGTTTGAATCACATTGTTCAAGTTCATGTTCATCAGCCAAAGGGTTACAATGAAAACCGTCATTATTACAAATAGTCGTTTGTGCAGTCAGTGGTAACTACACAAGATACGTGTGACAAACAACATCTCTGTGAATAACACTTACACAAGAACACAAACACATCCACAAACGTGAGGCTGAAATCCACATGCTAGCTCCTTCTGGGAGAAGGAGATGCAAACTGTGAATTTTCTTTATATTTACACACTGGTTCCAAAGCTAATGGTTAATATGTTTGCCTCGTTCTAAGATTTAGAATTATAAGCTATTATATATCATGCATAGGAAATTGATAAATTATATTATGTGCCAAAAAGCTACATATTTCTATGTAGACACCTCTGTTTCAAACGGAAATGTGTAACTGAACAAATAATTCTTCACCAGAATGGAAGTTAACACATAGGCAAGAGCAGTTAACTTGCTAAGTCTTTCCTCCGTGCTAAGAGTGTTAGTCTTTGTTTCCTGTGTCCTTAGTATACTTCCTTCCTAGATACATTGAGGGGAGGTCAGTCTGAATTAGAAGTCTGATACAGAGCTTTTAAAACTTTCCTTCAAATACATAAACAAAAGTCCCATACCGCCAATATTAAATTAGGCCTTGTCGAGCCCAGGCCAGTACAGTTTTTCCTTTTACTACTAACTTAAAATGATTTTTAATTCAGGGGCGCCTGGGTGGCTCAGTCAGTTAAGCATCCGACTTCAGTTCGGGGCATGATCTCGTGGTTTGTGAGTTCGAGCCCCGGATCGGGCTCTGTGCTGACCGCTCAGAGCCCGGAGCCCGCTTCAGATTCCGTGTCTCCCTTTCTCTGCCCCCACCCTTCCCTCCACCCCTCCACCCCCACCCCACTCCCTCATGCTCTGTGTGTCTCTTTTTGTCTCTCAAAAATAAACATTAAAAAAAATGTTTTTTAATGATTTTTAATTCAAATATCCAAGAGCCAGTCTTGGCTTTGGCATACAATGAATTGCTGTAGATCATTTACATATAAAAGGACACTTTTTAAAGGCTTTAGGTATTCTCTTAAGTGGGTAAGTAGTACTTGTATCAGTTTCCTCTGGATGCTCTAACAAAGGACCACAAAATGGAAGCTTAAAAGAACAAACAGGGTCTTACTGGAGTTCTGGAGGCCAGAAGTCTGAAGTCAGTTTCACTGGACAAGGTGTCGACCTGGAGGGGTCCTTCTGGAGGCTTTCGGGGTGAATGTTTCCTTGCCTTTTGTAGCTTCTGCAGGTGACCCGTGTTCCTTTGTCTCCTAGCCCCTTCCCCTCACTTCACCCTCTTGCTTCCCCCCTCACCTCTCCTCCTTCCTCCTCTACCTTCTCACCTCCCCCTGGAAGGACCTTGGGATTACAAGGGTCCACCTGGATAAGTCAGACTGATCTCCCCACCTCAGGGCCCTTTATCCATCACTCTTGCAAGTCCCTGTTACCATATAAAGTCCCAGAGATTGGGACACGGACAGCTTTTGGGGTGGCCTTGTTCTCAGGGCATTTACAGTGAGATGGACCAAGGATACACTTCAAACCGTGGAGCCATATGACATCTGAGCCCCACGTCCTGGAATCAGAGATGGTGCTGGATTGGCAGTGGGGAGATCTGCCACAGCCACAGAAGGGTAGCTGGGGAACAGATGGGTCTGCTTTGAAATCCTGGATCTGACTTACTAACCGGGTGACCTTGGGCAAGTTGCTTAACCAATCTGAGGAGTAACCACAGCTCCCGGGCAGGGCTGTCCCGGAAAAGAAATGAGTTACTGTACATGAAGTACCTGGCAGAGGAGGTGTTTGGGGAAATAGCTGCCCTCCCTTTTAAACCCTGTTTGGCCTTCCTACCATATTCTCAGTGATAAAATTACACCTGTGATTTTTTTTTTAATTTCTAAAAATTAAAAGCACCTCGCAAATATAGATTCATATGATTATAATAGACAAAGCGAGGTAAGCCTACCCTCTGATCGTCTCTCTCCTAAACTGAGAGCCCAGTGAGGGCATAGAAAGCAATGGCTTTCCATGCCATTAGTTGAAGGAGTGAGTGAAGTCCATGTATAGAAGAGCTTTGGGTATAAAGGGGGCAAAGGGATGAATGAGAAGAAAAAAGAAATATGAGAGAGTGTGGGTTCGCAGGCTCTGAGAAGATAGAAAAGACCATTTGAGCCCACCTTGCCCTGGATATCACACTGGATGATTTAAGCACATCAGTTCCTTGAATTTCAGTGTCCCCACCTGTAAAACGAGCATTATGAAGAGTATCCCACCTCGCTCTAATTATATACCAATAATAATTTACATACAGATTGAGAAAATGTGTGCACAGTGTCATATAAATGGCATTCTGGCCCACAAATCTAAAGTGGCCTCATACCCCATTGTTACAAGATATGGTCAGGAGGGGCAAAAACTGTCACCCAGCTTCAAAATGTGTCTTCCATATCAGCATGGGAAAAACAGGCAACACAACTAAGAAAGAAATTTTGCAACAAAATCTGTCAACAAGCCACTTATCCCCTTCCTCCATAACCAATGCCAACACTCCCTTCTCTAGGACACACCGCGAGCCGTGGACATTTATACCCAGGTGCCTCGCAAGGAAGGCAGCCTGCCAACTGGGCCCCTGCCTTCTAAGGAAAATGGCTTCTAAATGACAGATCTAGAGGCTGACTGCTCTCAGGACACCCTGTAGTACAGGTAGAAGCAAAAGGATCAGAAGCAAGCAGCTTACTTTTCCGTCAGTGCCCAAGAACTAAGGGGAAACCCACATCAGCATGAAGCTCTCTGGTCTCTGTCAGCTACAGAAGCACCTGGAAGCAGTGAGCCTCCTCCCTATACAGGGCCTCCACTGGGTTCATTCTTGGGTGTTAGTCCTATTAGTAACCAGGCAGTTTTCTTCTAAGGATCAAATCTCATGGTTTTCTTTTCTGGCTTTGCTCTAGCTATTTTCCTGGGGACAGTCCTAATCCCTGGGCCCCAGTATCCCCACCTTCTCATTAGGTGGGCTGTGCTTAGTTGATCACAGATAAGTAGGATTTTGTACTTGCGATCTCCTAGTACAACCAGTTCATTTTGCAGAGAAGAAAACTGAGGCCCCGAGAGAGGAAGTGACTTGGCAAAGGTGGCAAAGAGGTTGGATGTGAATTTCTGGTCTTTGTCTTGTCTCCTTAGCCAGCTCCTCTGGAACGCAGGGGCAGGGGCTATGGCTTCCTGCTTTTTGAGTCCCTCCAGGTGCCCAGGCCCATAGGTGGGTTGGGGGTAGGGGCGGTTGGAATCTGTAGACACTATCGGTTGGTGGACCTAATTGATGGAACACAGGATTGGTATATTGAGTTGGGGAGAAATTGCCAAGAGTGATCCAGACTCTGAAGCAGGTCCACATGGTTCTGAACAGCCACTTACCAGCTGGGTGACCTTGGTCAAGTTTCTTGACTTCTCTACGTCTCCATATCTTCAACTATAAGATGGCGGTGACCATACCTACTCCACATGGTTTGAAGATTTACTAAGGCTGATATGCTCAGTAGATAGGAGTTGAGTTTTGTTGTGGTTCTTATTATTGTGTGATTACAGTAGGGAAAAGCACAGGGTCACTATGGGAGGTGGGGAAACAGCGAAAATGTCATGGAGAGATGTTGGGAAAGCACAAGAAAACCAGTCCCTTGCCACTGCTCCCGAAGTCAGGGAGCACTGCCGGCCTGCAGGAAATTCCGCTGATTCCGGTGGACGGAGAATGTGAGGCAAGGGGAAAACGAAGTGACTCCCATTCCTGGTGCACAGAAGACCTTCGGCTCATCCACCCACAGGGATCCTGGGAGCCCCACCACATCACCAGAATGGGTGGGGCCTCCCCTCCGTGTTTCCACTCACGGGCTGAGCGGTAGGTGACCCTTTATAGACAGTTGCCATCCACCTGGCTTCCCCTGTGACCGGAGGGGCATAATCCAGGCCAGGGCCCACACTCGACGTGACTTCTCCTCCTAGAAATGGCTCCTCCAGCAAAGCGCTTGGGAGGATGGCAGGCACGCAGAGCTCCAGCTGGGCGGGCCACTCAGCTACACGGAAACGGACAGGATGCAGACACAGCTGTGGGGGCAGAATTCTGCTGTCACCCTGGAAGAAAATGGTGACAGAGAGAGAGATGGCTTCCTAAGGAATTGAGGAAATCTCACCTCGGGGGGCAACACAAAGGTACTAATGCCTGGGTTGGCTCATTTCTGGCAGAATGGCCCTGGCTGACAGGTGTGGTTTGGCATGTATGCGTGGCTCTTCCAGCCCCTGGAGTGAGGCCCTCCCCCAGAGGTCAGTCCTGTGGGCGGTCACAACGTGATCATGTTCTCAGTGAACCTCTGCTTATCACTGCAAAAGTGTTACTGACGATTAAGCAGCGAGATAATGACCAAACTGGAGGGATCTGCCATTTTTTGTTTTAAGTTTTTATTGATTTTGAGATAGGGTAGATCAGGGGAGGTGCAGAGAAAGAGGAAGAGAGAGAGTCCCAGGCAGGCTCCACACTGTCCTTGCAGAGCCCGACGTGGGGCTCGAACTCACGAACTGCAGATCACGACCTGAGCCGAAGCCAAGAGTCAGACGCTTAACCAACTGAGCCACCCAGGCGCCCCAGGGTCTGCCATTTTAATGGGGGCAGAGCAAAGAGGGAAACCAGTAAGATGAAGGAAAGTAGCTCTGGAATCCAGAAGACTTGGGTGTGAGCTCCACCTGTACCACTGCCTTGCACAAGCTGTGCTGCTTTGCCGGAACTCAGTTTTCTCATCTGTGACATGGGAATCAAAATCTTTCTCGTCTGCTGTGGTTGTGGTGAGGTCCAAGGGAGATATTTATCTGTAAAGGTACTTGGTTAACGGTAAATGCTATACTCTTGTAGTAGGACGTTATTGCTAGCTGTCCCTCTCGAAGTTTATCTCAAGGACTTTTAAAGTTGGGAAGGGAATTCTCAGCTGTACCTCAGATGACAGAGCTTGGGACAGCCCCGCACCCACCGTGTTGCTTTGGGAGAGTAGGTGCGTCCTCCAGTCTCGGGCCAGGGTAGCCCTTCAGAACTGAACTGCTGTGTGCTTGCTTGAAACCTGAAACCTTCCAACCTGATGGAAATAAAGCCTTTCCATTGAATCAGAGCAAGCCTGCTAAAAACTGCCCCTTTCAGAAAGCAAGGAAGTAACACCTCTGATGGTTGGGTCCCGTGCTGGCCACTGAGCCACTGAGTCATTCCAAAGGCTTCGAGCGGACCCTTTTCCCCCTTGGGTGGCCCGGAGCCTTCAGGACTTCCTGAGTGTGGGAGCAAAATAAGATAATGACTCTACTAGCTTCTTGAGGCTGCCGTGTTGGCGTGGCAGTGAGTGTGGCTGAAGGGGAAATATGTGTGCACGTGCACGCGTGTGTGCAGGTGGGGGAGAGAGGGCAGGCAAGAGTAGGGAGGAGGGGGATGAGGCTCATTCGGTCTTCCATTCAAAAGTGCTGTTTGGCAGTTGACCGTACATAGGTTCTGTGGCGGATAAGGAAGATGGGGCGAGAGAGAGGGGACATGAGTGGGGGCGGGGGGGGGGAGGAAAAAGAGCTCAACAAGGAGGTTATTTGATAGAATATTCTGAGCTGTAGAGTCCTGGGCAAGCGGGCAGGCAGGAGGGCCTTCCCCCAGAGAAATCCTGTCAGGGACTGTGTGGGAAACCTCTCCTGTCAGGTCGTTTTACCCTCCTGGGTTTCTTCAACCAAAGATGAACGTACAAGGCAATTAAAAGAGCTCTTGCCTGAAAAGCAGCAGCAGCCCATTCTGATTCCTGACCCTTCGCAGGTGCTCAGCAAACAGAAATGGAAGGCCAGGCATCAGTCCTCCAGGCGAAGCTGAGTCTGGCTCGGAGCCAGTTTTAGAATCCTGAAGCCCAACTCAGAGGCCTGGGACTAACTCTCAAGCGGGAACCCCTTCTACAGATTCAGGAAGGCACTTTGCACACGGACTCTGCAGTGAGGAGGCAGATAGCACGATCCATTTCAGTAATTTCACAGCAAAATGTCCTTCTCTGAGACGTGTGCAGAGCATGCATTAGGCCTTGCTTCACCCATTCTCAGACCCCTACTAGGAGCCTGGGGGGATTCAGCTCCACCCAAATGACCTTTATTGACATTACATCCTGTCTACGGGTAATGCAGTGAGGGCTAGACATACACGAGGAATACAGTCCATTCCCTGCCCTTCAACAGCTCTCAACTCAAAGGAGAGGGGAAACCCTACCTATTGACAGATGAAGAAACTGAAGCTATATGTGATACCATTAAAACGTTCATTAGTTATTTCCTTCATTCATTTATTCAAACAACTTTTATGGAGTCCACTTGAGGTGCCAGGCCCTGTCCTGGATGCTGGAGGCTGACACAGAGAACAGTCAGGCACATCCTGCCCCGTTGTGGGGCAGACCCCCATTGTCACAGACCATGACAAATAAATGGAACGCTTCGGAATTTATGTTCTGGTGGTGCCCTGGACCCCTGTGACTTGTATCTGTGTGGCTTCAGTTTCATCATATATACATGCCATTCAGAAATGGCATGTAATGGGAAGGTGCCGGGTGCGTGTGTGTGTCTGTGTGTGTGTCCCCAAAACCTCCTGAAATTGCTGCCTCAGATCTCAGGGAGTTGGGGCTAGAAGGATGACTGGAGAATGGTGTGAGAAAAGGCAGCCCCGGCCAGTTTAAGTGATGAAGTGGTACCTGCAAGGAAGAGGTTGGCAGGCGGCGGGGGGAACGGTATAGCTGAGAGCATGAGTTGGACATTCAACCTGCATCAAGACAGTGGTCAAGAGCATGGACCAGGGACAGTCAATTAGCTCTGCCACTTACTAGCTGTGCAATCTTGAGGAAATGGCCTAATCCCTTTAAATCTCAGCTTTCTGACCTATAAAATGAAGATAACTATGCATATCTCTCAAGGGTGTACAGGCATCATTGTGGGGATTCACTGAAATACTCTCTAATATCAGTGGCGCCTTCTAGGAATTCAGTGAGCTATTGTCATTCGTCAGCATCATCATCGTTATCAAAAGTGTCCCACTGGGAAGGAGTAGCATAAGGTGACAATGAGTGTACAAGGGGACTTTCCTGGTCAGGGCAGGCCTGAGTGGATCGAAGGCCCCCTCCCTATCTCTCTGGGGATTTCAAGCACCCGTGGGAGAAAACGACATCGCGAACTAGACCTTCAGGGCCCAGGCTGCATCAGACTGGGAGGGAGTATGCTGCACCTGACAGCGAGTGGCTGGGGCCCCAGAGCCCCTGGCTGGGTGGGGTGGGGCTCTGGGGCCTTTGAAGAAGGACAGCAGTTTATCGGTCTTGTCTCCCCACAACCCCACAAGTGGGTTCCTCAGAAGGAGATAAGCTCAACCCACCAGTCTCCTTCCCAGAGAGCAGGTACTTTTGAGTTTTAAATAACCACATTTTTTTTTCCTATTTACACAAATGCTTATATTTGCAAAGTGTAGAAAAGTTAAATAACATTTTATAATGATCCTGAGCCTCACCACCCAAAACAATCACTCTTCTGCAGTCCAGATATTTTTAGTGCTTTATTTTTTGGTTTTTTTTTTAAAGGTAAAGTTATAATCAGAATAAAATTCTATTCTACTTTCTCACTTAACATTACTTTGTAAGATTTTGCTATTACAGACTTTACCTACAAAATTTTAAGTCTGCCTTTGGTTTTAAATAGATGATGTGTTTTTATCTAATCATTCCTGCACTTTTAGACTGTTTCCAATTTTATACTTTTTAAATAACATCACATTAACATCTTTGGATGCAGCATATTCTGTAACTTGAATTATTTACTTAGATTAAGTCCTCAGAATAGAGTTCATACAGTTAAAGGGCATAAACATTTATAAAGCTTTTAATGTTTTAGGCATCTCAAAATGTCTTCCAGGTTTTTTTTAATGTTTATTTATTTTTGAGAGAGAGAGACAGACAGACAGACAGACAGACAGAATATGAGTGGGGGAGGGGCAGAGAGAGGGAGAGACACAGAATCTGAAGCAGGCTGCAGGCTCCAGGCTCCGAGCTATCGGCACAGAGCTGGACAAGGGGCTCAAACTCACAAACCATGAGATCATGACCTGAGCCAAAGTCAGATGTTTAACCAACTGAGCCAACCAGGCATCCCATGTTTTCCAGTTTTGTAATGGTATATGTAACATTAAAATGTTAAAACATAAAGATAAATAAAGTGAATGGAAAAAATGGGATGGTGCCTGGGTGGTTCCAGTTGGTCGGGCATGTTTAGTCTTGATTTCAGCTCAGGTCATGATCTCGTGGTTCCTGAGATGGAACCCCATGTCGCTGACAGCGCGGAGCCTGCTTGGGATTCTCTTTCTCCCTCTCTCTCTGCCCCTCCCCTGCTTGCACATGCTCTCTCTCAAAATAAATAAATAAATAAATAAATAAATAAATAAATAAACAAACAAACAAACAAACTAAAAAAAAATAAAATGAATGGAAAAAATGATGCATAATCCTACCACCCCAAAATAACCACTTTTCACATTTTCATATACTTCCTTCCACATTGCTCAGGGGTCATTTTTTATATAAAGTCATTATTTTTCCCCCAAAAATCATTATTTTCACTTATTTCTCCACATCTTTAAGATTCTGTCTACCACATAATTACTGCACAATGGCCCTTTATGTGTGCATGTCATAATTTATATCTTATTGGTGGTTAACGGGATTTTACCCTAATGACTACCTATTATAAACAACACTAAAGCAGATGAAAAAGACCACAGCATTCATGAGGAGGACCCTATCTGGAGGGAGTCATGGAATTATAACCTCAAGCACTCATACATCTCAAGAGATTCACTCATTCAGCACTCTGCAACTAGATTCAAAACCACTTCGATACTGGTTTCACAGATGGAGTATACTGCACTATAGAGCATTGGAGTGACCCGTGCAAGTTCATAGATCTAGTAAGTCTCAGAGATGAGAATTGAAACCTAATGTGTTGGGTCCAATGCTCCTTCCATACACGATTCAATTTGGTCATTTTTGTTCCGAAACATTTTTGTGTTTTGAGCAATTTGAGAGCAAGGTGTGCATAAGGTGGCAATGTGCTAAGGGGGAGCCTGAATAGGATTCATGCCAGCCCGAGGGAAGCTCTCTATTGGTGTGTCACATGTCTCTGTCCTTGACTTTATGCTGTTCAGCATTTTAATGAAGATGGATAAAGGAGGCTTACCCAAATTTCAAGTAACATACCACTAAGGTGCTGAGAGACAAGAGCAAGATACAAACTCAGTGGACCTGAAGGGAGGACCCAAACTCTTCCTATTAGAAAGAAGTATAAATATTTATTCTCTTTCCAAAAAGTGGGGAGTTGGGGTGGAGGAGAGGAAACTATATACAGCAAGGGGGGAAACTGACCTTATAGCATGTCTATTAAAAATATTTGAACCTGGGGTCTCCCGGGTGGCTCAGTCAGTTAAGTGTCCAACTTTGGCTCAGGTCATGATCTCACAGTTTGTGGGTTTGAGCCCCGCGTTGGGCTCTGTGCTGTCAGCTCAGAGCCTGGAGCCTGTTTGGGATTCTGTGTCTCCCTCTCTCTTTGCCCTTCCCCTGTCCATACTCTGTGTGTGTGTGTGTGTGTGTGTGTGTGTGTGTGTGTGTGTGTCTCAAAAATGAATAAACATTAAAAAAACATTTTTTTAATGTTTGAAAATATATTTAACTCCCCCTGCTTAGTGCTGGCCAAAAATGTAATGTGGGAGCCACCAAGTTGCATAATCCAGGGGGCCCCATTTACATGTACGTCAATGAGACAGCCTTGGATATGGTTGCCAAAAAGCTGCAGTGAATTTAGGCTGCCTTAATAGAACTTCTGGGTCATTAAAGAAATCTTCATGATACTTGTTAAAGACTATAAGGTCAGACTTATTCAGTAGGGACTTTTACAATGGCGTTTTGTAGTAGGGGAGAGAGCTTGGGCTCAACTCCAAATACAACAAGGACAAGTGAAGATTTATAGCCAAGGAGCAGAGGCAGTGGATGGAAAGTTACTAAGATGAAACATGGGGGGTAGAGGGGATTCTGGCTAAACAAACTTGACAGGATTATTGCTGAAGGCAAGCTGGAGTGCTAAGATACTGGTGGTTGGGGGGTGGGGGGTGAGGGTGGGGGGTGGGGATAAGGAATTTGCCCAGAAATCAAGGGTAGAGAGTTTTCCCTCAACTGATCCAGCAGAATTCTTGCTAAAAAACGAAGCAGAGGTGAACACAGAAGCCCAAGTCAGGGCCTCATGAGAAGAGAGTTCAAAGGTGATGATAAAAGGTCTGAGAAACATGTCGTGTTTATCTTTCAGAAGACATTGATTGAATACCTACTATGCACCAGTTAAATAGTACAGGCAACAAAACTAAATTCCTGGCCCAAAGAACTTTATGTTCTGCTGTCAGTATAGGGAGAGACTAAAAATAAGCTGGTATATGAAAATAAGCAAGATAATTACAGTATGGTAAATACTATGAAGGAAATAAAGGAAGGAAAATTGTATAGAGTGGGATGTCATCTCTAGAGCAATTAGTGAGGCAGAGGAAAATGAAGTTTGGGGTGTCAGAGACACAGAGGCAACTCAGAAAATGAGGGAGAGGCTGATTGTGTTGAGTGCCATGGGGAGCACACAGAGCAGAACGGAGGAGTACCCAAAGAATTTGGCAACATGGACGTCATCTGTGGCATAACCCAAGAGCAGCTTTGGCTGGGATACTGAAAATGGAGGCCCAGTTGGGTGGGTTGAAGAAAGAATGGGAGGTGAGGAAGTAGAAACAATCTTTTCTAGAAGTTTTGCTCTGAGTGAGGAAAACAGAATGGGGTGTGGCTAGTGGAGGATATAGAGTCAAGGAAGGATATAGAGTCAAGGAAGGATGTACTTTAAAAGATGGAAGGTATTAGCCCACAATTGTGTACAGATGGGAAGGCTCTAGTAGAGGAAGGGAAAGTGACGATCAGTAGAGAGGGAGGAGAGACACATAATCTTTGAGATGGCAAGTGGAGATGGGTCCAGGGCGTAGGTGGAGGACTCGGCCTTTAATAGAGGCAGGGAGACAGAATGCTTACTACAGAGGAAGCGTTGTAACTGGAAAGAAAATGGAAAATATGAGGTCAGCTGCCAGTAGGCTTATAGGCTTGGTGGTAGGAAGGTGTTAACCACTTCCATTTTCTGAATGAAAAATGAGCCTGATATTGAGTGGAGCAGAATGCAGGTCTGAGAAATAGGGAAAGCTATGAAGTGAGTGCCTTGGGAAGTGAGAGTCCATACTGATGGGAAACTTAGCAGGACTGCTGGGTGGAACGGAGCATCCATCTGAGGTTCACGCAAGCCTCAGATACTGACTCTGGCTAGCTTGAGCAACAAATCTGTTGGAAGAATGGAGAGAGTTCACGTGGTCATAGGAAAAGCTGAAGGACCAGGGACTCATGGACAGCAGCTGTTGGGATGAGTGGATTCCATCCCTTCACATTCAGATTCCAAGGAGAGAGCAATGGCCAGATTGAGGTGAAGAATGATGATTTTATTGTAAATCTCACCAAGACTGTGCTTAGTGGGAGGGGGAGGGATACTTCATCCAGCAAAACTGTGGTCTTATTACCTAAGGAAGAGGGAAAGGATTCTGGACATACAAAACCAGATGACCACTATGTAGTCATGAATTAAAAATAACTAGTTAGGGGTGCCTGGGCGGTTCAGTCAATTAAACCTCTGACTCTTGATTTTGGCTCAGGTCATGATCTCAAAATTTGTGAGTTCCAGCCCCAAATCAGGCTCTGCGCTGACAGTGTTGGGCCTGTTTGGGATTCTCTCTCTCTCCTTCTCTCTCTGCACCTCCCTTGCTCTTGCTCTCTCTCTCAAAAAAATAAACTTAAAAAAAAAAAAAACAAAACATAAGTAGTTAGTAGGATTGTGTGTTTTCTCCAGCAACACTTTTCTCTGGGGCAAGCTCAAAGAAAGTGTGTCATTGGGATTGAACTAAGTAAGCTTTCTGGAATAAGGAGCTTATTATAGTAATTAGACCTTACACAATCGTGGGAGGAGCTGGGCAAGTAAAAGTCCAAATTTGGAGCTGAAGAATCAGAAAAAAGCCACGATCCAGCCCTGGCACTGGAGAATGAGTAGGCATGTGTAGGAATTCTGGAAGCTAGCCATATCCAGCTGCTGCAGTAGGACCACAAAGGGGGCTGGTGTGGAAGTCCAGGGATGGTTGTTGGTTCTCCACTGTTACTGCGTCTGTGAGTTCACACCCAAGTGTCTGGGCTGGGTCTGGTGTCACTGTTGGCCAGCACTGCCAGAAAGTGGGAAGAGAGATCCCGAAAGGGAAAAGTAAGTACAACCCTCAGCGTGTAATGGCTGCTATTTCACTCTGCTTCCCAAATCTTGTACAACCTCACTTTTGACCAACTCTAACCTTGAACCATTCAGCAAAAGGGATTCTGGGAAGCAGTTCCCAGTGTAAATAAGTCATCAATTAAAAAAAATACAACACGGGGGGCGCCTGGGTGGCTCAGTTGGCTAAGCGACCGACTTTGGCTCAGGTCATGATCTCGCAGTTTGTGAGTTTGAACCCCGCGTTGGGCTCTGTGCTGACAGCTCAGAACCTGGAGCCTACTTCAGATTCTATGTCTCCCCCTCTCTCTACCCCTCCCCTGCTCATGCTCTGTGTCTCTCTCTCAATAATAAATAGACATTAAAAAAAAAACCATGGTGGGGTGACTCAGTCGGTTGAGCATCTGACTCTTGATTTCAGCTCAGGTCATGATCTCAGAGTTCGTGGGTTCAAGCCCCATGTGGGGCTCTGTGCTGACCGTGCGGAACCTGCTTGGGATTCTCCCTCTCCCTGTCCCTCTGCCCCTCCCCTGCTTTCATGCTCTCTCTCAAAAATGAGTAAATTAAAAACAAACAAACAAACACGGTGAATGTTAACAGAAGAAAAGACAGGGGCACTTGGGTGGCTTAGTCGGTTAAGCGGCCGACTTCGGCTCAGGTCACGATCTCATGGTTTGTGGGTTGGAGCCCCGTGTTTGGCTCTGTGCTAACAGCTCACAGTCTGGAACCTGCTTCGGATTCTGTGTCTCCCTCTTTCTGCCCCTCCCCCACTCATGCTCTATCTCTCTCTGTCTCTCAAAAACTGAATAAATGTTTTTAAAAATTTTTTTAATAAAAAAAAAAGAAGAAAAGACAGACCAGGATTTAGGTTTTCTTCCGGGGAATGATTGTAACGATGGACTGTAGGGTCCAGAACACGGGGTTCGTGTAAATTGGCAGTCTGAAGGTCAAAGGGTATGTTAGTTAGGTGAGCTGTAAGGATGAAAGATGATAGGAAGTGGGATATGAATTTGAGGCTTTGGACGTGTTATAGTTGCTGGTGATGAGGAGGTCAAGGGCGGCCAAGGTGATGAAGACCCGTGTGTTGGAAGAATCAGTCACGAGTCTGTTGAAGTGGCTGAGAATGGAGCCTGGAAGAGCCAGAGGGAAAGAAAGTCAAGGAGACAAGGGCCGAAGTCATCAGCGAGCAGTAAGGACAGGTGGACACCGAGGTTGAGAGAAGCTGGAGAATTTGAAGTAGAAGGAAGAGAAGTGGTTTTTAAATGGCGATAGAGAACAAGAAGGGCTCCTACCCACTTCCTGGCCTTGAGGCACATGAAGTGTAGGGGAAAAAAATCAACCTGTCTTCTGAGAGAGCTGCAGGGGAAGCAGTGTCCTGAAGGGAGCGCCAGATTTCACTTAATGAAAGGAGGTGGGAAGGGCATTCACCGGAGAGGCAAGAACATACGAGGGAACAGGGCAAGCTCTCAACGTGTCATCCAAGAGGTGCAATGCAATGTCCCCCAGCAGGGGAGGGGTGGGAGGGTGAGTCAGATTAGAAATTATATTAGGACTTGTCAGTTTGCAATGTCAGAAATCCAGCTCAAACTTAATTAAGCAAAAGAAAAGAGAATTTATTTTGCTCACATGCCTGAAGGCCAGTGGGACTGCTGGCTTTCGTCTCAGAGGCATCGGGGACCCAAACATGTCCCCAGGGTGCTCTCCTCTGCGTTGGCTCTGTTCTCAGGCAGCTTCTCCCCACAGAGCAGTGGATGGCTGTCCAACAGGTAGACTCGGTCTTCAGCCACCGCCTCTTCCCTTATCACACCAGTGAAATCCCGACCCTAACCGTCCACTGTAGCTAGTGTGGAGGCATCTCTGATTGGCCAGGCCTGGGTCCGCTGCCCACTTATGGTGAACAGAACTCACCAGAACTGCATGTTGGCAAGTAAGGGAATGGTTCTTCAAAGGAAAACTGCAATGCAGTCATCGAGAGAAGGAGGGCAGGGTATGGACAGGCAAAACGTGGGATGTCCATATCAGATACGTAACGAGCAGGAGAGGGATGATGTGTCAGGGTCATAGTGAATCACTGCAAAGGCTGGGATTTGGACTTCTGGTGGTCACTGAGGAAAACGGATATGAGGCAAGATGGGGTCAGCACCGATAACTTCTTAGGGGAAGAAGGCAAACTTTACATTAGTCCTAGAGCTCCAGAATGGGGCCTTGGGCATAGCACCATCTAGCTGTGCGTCATGGCACAGCCAGGAAGCCAGGGCACAAGAGGGTCTCCGGATGATGGACTGTTCACTGGCTCAGCTCCAGATAGTTTGTGGTCTAGGAGAGGCGAGGAGTCCTTCGAAAATGTCTGAAGGTAGCGGAGAGGTTGGGGGAGAAAAAGTTGAGAAAGAGGTGATTGACAGCAGCTCTTGTCAATTTGAAGAACCGACCTGTGAAAGAGGGAGGAAACTTAAGTGGCTCCAGAGTAGAATCAGAACCAATGTGTAGAAGTGAGGCAACAGTCTCGATCTAATAATTACAATTAGAACTGTCTAAAAAGAAGGGGACCTTCTTCTGAGGTGGCGAATTCCTTGTCCCTAAATGTGTTTAAGCAGTGATTTGAATGCCTCTAGTCAGCGATATTATATAAAGGCTCCTGTTGTTGGTATGAGATCAAACCAGAACACTTTTGGGGTGCCTGGGTGGCTCAGTTGGTTAGGTGTCTGGCTCTTGATTTCAACTCAGGCCATGATCTCATGGTTCGTGAGTTCGAGCCCCATGTCGCTGACAGCGCAGCACCTGCTTGGGATTCTCTGTCTCTCTCTCTCTCTCTCTGCCCTCCCCCATGCTCGCTGCCTCGCAAAATAAATAAACATTTTTAAAAAAGAGCACTTTTTAAAAAAAATTTTAATGTTTATTTATTTTTGAGAGAGAGAGGGACAGAGTGTGAGTGGGGCAGGGGCAGAGAGAGACACACACATAGAATCCGAAGCAGGCTCCAGGCTCTGAGCTCCCTCTCTCTCTCTGCCCCTTCCCCGCTCACGCTCTGTCTCCATCTCTCTCAAAAATAAATAAACATTAAAAATTAAAAAAAGAAATTAAGTTGAGTAAGCTCTATTCGTGAGCTAGTTTGTTCATTCGTTCAAAATCCATGCAGAGGACTACCCGCATGCCAGGCACCATGGTAGCTGAGAGGGTACACAGGTGAGTGGGTCAGAGCTCCTGCTCCGTCTGGGGAAGAAGTGAGACAGAAGATCACCTCCCAAGCGCCAGGCACGGGGCTGGACACGTTACATCATTTTTATGTCTTCCTCTTTGTCAATGCCATCAGGCAAGGATGATTCATTTTTAGAAGAAAACTGAGGCGCAGAAAGGACTGTCCAGAAGATGAGAGCTAAAGCTCAAACCCAAGTCTGTCTGGCCCCATGTTGCCTATGAACAAGTAAGCAAAATACAATCACAAAACAAATCTGTTTTCATAGGTTTTTCACATTTTCTTTCAGGAGCCCCAGGAACAAAAGGATCATTTTTTTTTTTTTTTAACCTATGATCAGATGCAGAGAATGAAGCAAAAACTGCCTTGTTTGGTCCTAGTTTAGTCCTGGTGGATACCCAAATGGAAGTCAGCAAAACCAGGTACAGGAGTGGCTGAGGAGCGACCCCGTCCAGCCCTGTGAGGGGGTCAGTCCCACAGCCCGGGACAAGTTTCTGGCCGCCTTGCCGTGCTGCGGGAGAGAGCCACGGCACAGGTGCCATCTAGTGGTGAGTCCAAAGCCTCGTTGCAAGGCTGGAGAAAAGTTCTGCTTCCAACATGCTTTCAGGATAAGCAAGGACCTAAGACTCAGTCCGCTGTAACGGGTGAGTCCTGAATCCCAGGCTCAGAGCCCATTGTAGCATCCCCAAAGAAATCAATCTTATAAAGAAATCAATGCCCATGTTGTCATCAGATCCATATCTCTGAACTCAGTGGCCTCTGTCAGCCCATTCCTTCACCTTCCAGGCTTTCCAGAAAGAAATACGAATGCCCTTCTATACTCTCCTTTGTACTTACAGTCAAGTTAGTCACAAGTAAAAAAAACAGGACTCAGTTAATCTACTCTTGCAGCTCCAAACACACATACACACACACACACACACACACACACACACACACACACAGGGTCATTCATCAGAGAGCCTCTCCAAGAGAGCCTAAACACAAGATCCAGGTGGGAAAAAAAAAAAAACAAAAAAACAGCAGCACGAGAAGGCCAAGGGACAAAGACCACCAAGGAAGAAAATGCTGTTCTTGCAAAAGGAACGCCCATAAACAGAACCTAGCAAACAGCAGCTCTCTATTGAGGTACCAGGCTACCTTCAGGGCCTCCCTCCTGCTCTCCTGTCCCCTCACTTTGCCTGATAATGCCACATTTCAGCTCTGGCCCCACCTTCCACAAGGCAGACAGTTGTGCAGAGCCTGGGCCCGGACAGGAGGGGAGACTGGCAGTTTCAATGGTCCAGACATGTGGGCTTGGCCTTGGTATAAGAGGTGCTGAAGAATCTACATGACATCCTGGAGGATTTTCTCTGAATACAACTGGGTGACGTAGCGTTCTCTACTCTCATACTGACTTTCGTGCCTGATTCACCCAATTTAGTCATTCATTATATAAATGAATCATATTATATGTTCCTGTGAATGCATATATTTTAAATAAAAAACATATTTCCATTTTAGGTCTTCTGGTTGGCAAAATAATCCCTCCCTCCAAAAATGTTCACATCTTCATCCCCAGGGCCTATGAATACATTACTTTGCATGGCCAAAGAGACTTTGCATATGCGATTAAGGTTAAGGACCTTGAGATGGGGAGATTATCTTGGATCTTGGATTGTCTAGGTGAACCCAATCTAATCACATTAGCCCTTTAAAAGCAGAAAACCTTTCCAGGATGTGGTCAGAGAGAGAGAGAGAGAGAGAGAGAACTGCAGATGAGTCTGAAAGATTTGATATTGCAGGCTTTGAACACAGAGAAAGAGGGCCACGTATGAACCAGAGATTGTGGGCAGCCTCTAGAACCTGGAACAGACGAGGACATGGATCCTTCTCTGGAAGGATCTGGAAAGGAATGCAGCCCTGTGGATGTCTTGCTTTTAGCCCAGCAAGAGCGTGTCAGACTTCTGCAGACCTGTCAGATAATTTGCATTGTCGTTAGCCGCTAAATTGTGGCAACTTGTTAGAGGAGCCATACAAGCTAACACAGGTCTCCTTGGGATTTGAGATCTCAGAGTCTCATTCAGCATCAAAGGCAGAACTGCCTGAAGCTATGCTAGTCTCAGAGACTTTGCTCTGATGGGGGCCATGGTTTTTGGATTTTATTTTAGGACCTGAGGGAAAGGCATCATTTCTGTTAATAATCTATTTTGTTATTCAGAAACCAAAAGCTCTGCTTAGCCCCATGTAGTAAGCTTCCAATAAAAGTTTTCAGACTCTTCAAAGAGTTCTGAATTAGGGGGCTCTTGGGGATGGCGTCTATGGCCCTCATCATTGACTTGGACATCCTCGAGAAATAGACATGTGAATATGTAGCAGAGCGCAGGCATAAAAGGACTGTCCCCACCAGGAACTATCGGCTCCTTAAGAAATCTTTATTAAATCATAAAGCTGTCCAAACCTCCTTTACACAGTAATTCCGTTCTTGGGAATTTTTTGTATTTGAAACAGATTCCAAAAAAGCTAAATAAAATGTGCATAAAAATTTTATGACAAGATTATCTATAACAGTAAAAGCAACAACAACAAAGCAAACAGTCAGAATCCCAACGTAAGGAAACCTTTAATAAATTGCTGTTTGGCGCTATTGGGGAACCATGAAAGGTTGCAATTAGTCATGCTATAGAAACAGGGGAATGTTCTTATGACCTTAAATGGAAGCAGCATAATATAAAATAGTAGTCGTTCAATAATCCCTTATTGACCACATGCTATATATCAGGGATTCTACCAAGAGCCGAACAATTAAGTGGGGCCAAATGAGATAATACTCGTGGCCCTTATCGACTCAGATATGCCATGATTGCAAATGTGTAAAATGATCGATACACGGGGAAGGAGATGTGCCAGAAAATGAAGCAAGGTGTTATGTTAGGGCATGGTAAATATTCTACTTAAATTCTCAAATGATCTTTCAGTCATAATCATTCGATTAAAGGACAGGACAGGAAGAAACGTAAACCACTGGACCTAAGTCCCAATGCAGAGCACCTTGCTGAGGAAGCGGGGTCTGAACACAACCCTTTAAAAAATACAAGAAACAGCAAGCTGGCAGGACAGGAGGCCAGGCTCCTTCCTACCAGGGGGAGCAGGAATCCAGATGAACACACAGGTGCTTCCCAACGGGGTCAGCTCTGGGAGGCTACATTTGAGCCTGTCTGTTCTGTGTACTTGGGAAACTTATGCCGCACCAGGAGGCCCTGAGGGACAGCAGCACCTGTCTCTACCTGTCTCCCCGGGAGCCGAGAGGTTAGCTGTAAAAGCAGATGCTGCATTACCAATGTCTGTATCTGGCAAGCCACATGCACTGGGCCTACCTCAGTTTCCCAGGGTGAACAAGGAAGGTCAGGGCTTTTTAATTTCTTTAAAAAAATTTTTTTTAATGTTTATTTATTTTTGAGAGAGAGACAGGTTGTGAGTGGGAGAGGGGCAGAGAGAGAGGAGGAGACACAGAATCTGAAGCAGGATCCAGGCTCTGAATTATCAGCATGGAGCCCCACGTGGGGCTCAAACACACCAACTGCAAGATCATGACCTGAGTCCAAGTCAGACGCCTAACCAACGGAGCCACCCAGGTGCTCCGTTCATTTTCAAACCGCCTTCTAGGGATGCCTGGGTGGCTCAGTCAGTGAAGTGTCCAACTCCTGATTTTGGCTCAGGCCATGATCTCACGGTTCATGAGATCAAGCCCCACAGCAGGCTCTTTGCTGACAGCTCGGAACCTACTTGCAATTCTCTCTCTCCTTCTCTCTTTCTCTGCCCCTCCCTCCACTCCCATTCTCTCTCTCCACCTCCCCCTCAAAATACATAAATAAAAATAAATAAAGTGCTTTCTAAGGCTGTGGCTGTGGGACCTCTGCCAGGCTCTAGGGCAAGGGAGATGGACCCTAAGTAGGCACAGCCCTGACCATTAGCTTATAATCCGAAGTCACTGTCATGACGGTACAGATATGAAGAGCATTTAGGTGACTGAACGACTACAGAGCTCACGACAAAAGGGAAAGAGACTTGTCAGCAATGAACATTAATTGCACAACATGGATGTGTAAGGTAGGGTGTGGTTAGGAAAGGTATTTATAGAGATCTCATCTTCTGACTTACCTTCCCCTGTCAAGCCCCAAGTTGCTTTTAAATAAAATTCACGGCAGAGTTTTATCAACTCATCCTACAGCCAGGCACTGTGCTTAGTGCTTCCCTTGGATTATTTCATTAACTCCTCATAGCAACCCAGATAGGTGGTAATATGATCTCCATGTTACCTTTGAGAAAATAGGAGTTTAAACAAATAACTTGTCCAAGGTCGCATAACTAATCGATGTTCTGGGGCTTGGACCAGTCTTGAGGAGACACACCCATGCCTCACCACCGCAACTGGAACTCTCTGTCTATTTAATTCGACCCCTTCTTCCAAATCTAGTAAATAAGACAGCCTTCCCTGCCCTCCCCACTGTCCTACCTCCGACCAGTTGCCCAACCTCCTGTGTTTTGTGTCTCTCTGGGCCGCAATTGCTGTCCAGCTGACATCCCCGACCCCTGTTTCCTTCTGTCAGGATCTCATTTCAAATACACTTCTGTTCTAGTCCTTCTCTGCTTCATGTTAGTCGTCTGCTGGCCCTTTATACTGTTCCTTGGGGTACAGCATGCAAACTTGAGCCTGCATCGAAGTCACCTGAAGAGGGCTTGTTATAAAATAGCCATTCATGGGCCTCATCCCCAGAGTTTCTGATGCAGTGGGTATGGGTTGGGGCAGTGAATACCAGGATTCCAGATGAGCCGGATGCCCTCACTTCTGCTGTCATCCTTTGAGAACTCCTGTTCTGGGGAGCCTGCATCCTGCCGCACTTTCCTGTATTGCTGATCTCCTTAAACAAAGATTTCCCAGTGCCCTATATAAGGAACCCTGGTTTTCCTTGGAAGGCACTTCACCCAGGGCATTTTTTTCCTAGATCCCTAATCACAAGATGAGAAGGAGTGGTTCCCATGGGCACCTGCAACACCCTCTCGATTCTCCCAACTCCGATAATCATTTCCACCCCAGCTGCTCGAGGCAGGCAGGGCGACATCACAAACAGGAAAAGATTTCCAGGCACCAATCTAGATAACCCCACAAGTCTTTTTTGCTCCTTCCTGACTCCTTGGCTGCTGGAGACACCAGGATCAGGTTCATCAGGTATTCAAGCCTCCTGACCTCAGATGGAGCCTCACCACTGCTCAGTTGTTTTTGTAATCACCCCTGATTGATTCACTTGTTACTTCCCTGCTGGCTCCTGTTTGAACCTCTGCCAGTCCCCTCCAGCCCCTCCCCGCTCCATACCTTCCTCTCTGGGCTTATGACTCTGCCATCAAGGCAGCTGACAAAATGGAGATTGGCTAGGAGTGTCTTTCTTAATCACTTCAAAATAGCTCTGCCTCTCACTCACCTTCCCCTCCTCCCCTCTGTTTCAAAAGGAGCCTTTAAAACCACAGGGAGATACCACCTCACACCCATCAAGATGGCTACTCTCAAAGGAAAAGAAACAGACAGCAAATAACAAGTGTTGGTGAGGATGCGGAGAAACCGGGACGCTTGTGCGCTGTTGGTGGGAATGCAAATTGGTGCAGCCCTTATGGAAAATAGTACGGAGGTTCCTCAAAAAATGAAAGATAGACTTACCATATGATCTGGCAATCCGGCTTCTGAGACTACATACAAAAGGAATGAAAGCAGTCTCAAAGAGATATCTGTACCCTCATGTTCACTGAAGCGTTATTCACAATAGCTAAAATGTAGAAGCAACTCAAGTGTCCTGTCAATGGATGAACGGAGAAACTAACTGTGTATATATCCACAAGGGATGTTATTCAGCCTTAAGCAACGAAGGAAATTCTGACACATGCCACAACAAGGCTGAACTTGGAGGACATTATGCTAAGTGAAATAAACCAATCACAAAAGAAAAATACGGTACGATTCCACTTCTATGAGGCATCTAGTGTAGTTAAATTCACAGAAACAGAACGTAGAATGGTGGTTTCCAGGGCTGAGGGGAGGTGGGACTAGGGGGTTGTTTTTGAAGGGGTACAGAGCTTCAGTTTTGCAAGACAAAAATGTCCTGGAGATCGGTTACACAACAATGCAAAGATATTTAACCCTACTGAAAAGGGGTTAAGATGGCCAATTTTATGTCGTGTGTATTTTACCGGCGGTAATTTTTAAAAAGAAGTCTTTCCTCTCCACGGTAATTGTTCCCTTTGTGTCCTCAACCCTATCTCATGCCACTTTTTCCAGGAGGCTATTCCTTCTGTTTTCTCCCTTCTAGAATGGACACAAACATTTGTAGGACTGGCAGTAGGAGCACGTGCATATATTCCGAGATGCGTAAGATTATATATCCAGAGTGAATAGAGTTTGTTCACAGAGTGAACAAAGAGCCTGGCATTTTCAGTTTGCATTAAGTCTGCATATTACGCAGCCAGTCCTAGGTAGCCACACTCCTGGGAGAATTCCAAACCTCAGCCTTAGGATGGGGACAGTAGGGTGTGTGTGTGTGGGGGGGGGGGGGGGGGGGGAGACATTCCCCGAGTCCTCAGTTCCTTCCTCTCCACTCCTCCCACCAAGCCTAGAGGTAGTAGATGCTTTTGGCTGCATTTTCTTCTTCTGGACCATTTTATGGAAATCTCTCTCTCTCTTTTTTTAAACTTCTTTTAGTAGTTAAGCATGTCCTACTAGGTAACAATTCTTTATATTGAAGTGTTCCTGTTGAAATAACATATGTGGTTTCTGGTATGCCTGGGTGGCTCATCTGGTGAATCGTCTGACTCTAGATTTCAGCTCAGGTCGTGATCTCACGGTTTGTGGGATCAAGCCCCATATCAGGCCCTGTGTTGACAGCAAGGAGCCTGCTTGAGAGTCTCTTTCTCTCCTTCTGCCCCTCCCCTACTCATGTGTGTGCATGCACGTGCTCTGTCTCTCTCTCACACACAACATAAATAAACATGAAAAAATAAACCATATGATTTCTGCTGCCTGACTGATATGGGGAGACAAACAGGAAACTAACAAAAGAAGAAAATATATGGTATTTCAGACAGTGATATGAGCTACAGAGAAAGAGAAAAGCATGGATGGGCATAGAGTGTGCTGTCAAAGGGCGACAGCTTGCAATTTCACACAGAAGGCAGAGAAGGCATCACAGAGAAAGATGCTGTACTGAGAATACACAACTGACTCTTCGCCCCACTTCCCACTGAAACGATGAGATGATGTAAAAATAGAGTTCGACCTGCATCATTGAAGTGGAAAATTCTCCATCCAACTACAAAAACTCTAAAGAATTTCCTGTTAGGCACCACAAGGCAGGTACATTCAGAATATAGTGTAGAAAGATAAAGCTTATCTCTGGACCACCCACTGCTTTCTCTCCCTTTTCTGTCCCCTCACTTCAGTGACTTTGAAAGGTGGTGAGCGGAGAAGTGACTTATCTCGCCGAGCTCTGTCTGTAAGGAAAGTAATATCATTCCTTCTTTCATTCATTCACTAGTCACTTAGCAAACATGTTTGGAGCACCTCCTACGTATCTAGCACTGTCCTAAACACTCTGGAAGGTATGAATTAGAAGACACGATACCCAGGGGCACCTGGGTGGCTCAGTCGGTTGAGCGTCTGACTTCAGCTCAGGTCACGATCTCGCGATCTCGCGGTCCGTGAGTTCGAGCCCCGCGTGGGGCTCTGGGCTGATGGCTCAGAGCCTGGAGCCTGCTTCCGATTCTGTGTCTCCCTCTCTCTCTGCTCCTCCCCCGTTCATGCTCTGTCTCTCTCTCTCTATCTCAAAAAAAAATAAATAAACGTTAAAAAAAAAAAAAAAAAAAAAAAGAAGACACGATACCCGACTCCAAAGGGATTATAGTCTAGCAGGAGAGGATATGGGAACTAAGACATGTATGCAAATAGATATGATTCAAGCTAAGAAGGGTAATGAGAAAGTTGGTTAATAAAATATGAATTCCAAAGATTCTGACAGATGGAACTATTAGCCTGACTTGAACAAGATGAAACATCCAATTCCGTTCAAGTCGACATTACCTGACATTACAGCTACTCTAAAAAATACAGCATGCATTTGAAATGGGGATGAATTTGGAGACCAGGCAAAGTAGAATCATGGCAGCAGAAGATGGGTGAAATCTATTTCTGGTGTGGAAGGCAAGGTAGCCAGAGCCTTAGTTCTGCAGGGCATGGGAGGAGCACAGCCCGACCACCCAAAATGTACCTGTTGAATTGAACTCATACACGCTCCAGTCTAAGAATACTCAGAGGAATAAGCTAGTAGCAAGAACCAACAGCAGTTATAGCAAGTGATGGTGCTGACGGATAAAGGAGAGAGACTTTCTTGCCTGGAGGTCAGGAACAACTTGACAATAACACAGCTTCAGAGGGGCAAACTGAAGGATGAATAGATTTTTTTTTCCCTAGGCAGTCAAGAAAGAGAAAATCATTCCGGTCATAGGAAATGTGTGTAAAGACACAGAGGCATGAAAATAAAGAACGCTCTGGGAACAAGCAAGCAGTTAAGCATGTGAGAACCAGGGGATATGTGAAGTGTTAGGACTTGGGGCTTAAAACCCTGGAGGGGCCTCAGTCGTGACCTTGGGGCGTGAGGCCAACCTACCAATAACATCTAATCACCTGTTGATTCCCAGAGCTGATCCGCTAAGAATTTCAACTCTAACCTTGAGGTGATAAAGACTGAATGAAGGATGCTTGGGATAATGGTATGTTAGCTCAAGTGAGGGAGGAACACAGAAGGGGCAAGATTCAAGGGGCCTGATAAATAACCCGCTGCTCCCTGCCCAAGGCTGAAGGGTTTGCGAAATGGAACAAAATCTGTATGGAAACCAAAACATCATCCTTTCTGCAGATGAAGTTGATATTGAAGAATGTGGCTTATATTGATCAGAATAGAATGATTCATGTGCCAATCACAGTGGTCAGGGAACGAAATTACTCTGCCGAACTAGGCCAGGGTCATGTTCTGACCTCAATGGACTGAGTGTGAGACAGGTATATTCTTTTAGAAATCTGAGACACTGTTACCAAAAACAGAAGAATGGGTCCTGAGCAGCAACCATGTCCACTCCCTATGTGTGTGTGTGCCTGTGTGTGTGCATGTGTGTGTGCATGCATGTGTGTATGTATGTGTGATGACCCATATCCCACATGATCCCTTTCAGGTACAGTTGATCATGCTGCTGTGATGAGAAAAAGTTGAAGCAAACTCTGAATTCTGATACTGCTTTAAACAAGTCACTGGCTCTTTCTGGATCTCAAGCGCTTCCTCTCCATAAAAGAATACCATAAAATAAGAATTCTCTTGGCCCATTCCCTGCCTTAGGAATGCTGGGCTTATAAATGAGGTCATGTCTGTCAAGTGCTATGATCTCCTTGAAGACAAATTCTGTACAAGTATATAGGATTATTAGCCAAGTTGCTCAACAACCAGTCTGTGCATGAATGACTTAGGGAGGCAAACAGCACCAGGGGAGAACAATAGGACCCACCACGTCCAAGGGCCACTTGATTCCTGTGTTTCTGTGACATCCACAGCACCTCACAGGTACCTGCTCTGAACGTCCACAGTGCTGGGAGGGACAGTGTAGCCAGTTTGGTTAACACATTTAGAGAGCAAAGCCAGCAGGACGTCAAGCAATTGCCATGTGAGAGGATTTTTTCAAGAAGATAATTTAAGAGAAATCCTGTTTGGGTTTCAAAGACTGATGGTTAAATACTGAGCCATTCATCAGGGTTCCCATAAGCACAATTGGAAAGCAATCCAGAGTTCAATGAGAAAAGGAAAGGGCTCTTTTATGTTTGATTCCATAAGGAGGAGGAAGAGGAGGAGGACCGTGTTTCTAGTCTTCTCTTTTGCCTCTTAGAAATTATGGATTTGGGACCTGAAAAGGACCTTAGACACCTCCCATCTACCTTTTTAAAAAAACGTACAGATGGTGAGGACCAATGAGGTAAACTAAATTTTCTGAGCTTACACAGTCAATTGGCAGCATAGCAGGGACTAGGGCTCAAGTGCCTACCTCCCAGTTTGGTATTCTTCACATTCAAGTCTCTTGTCTCCCAGTCTTAGGAGCTTGTGGGAGCCGCTTTGCCTCAGGGAGCCTAGCTGTCTCATCTGTAAAATGTAAATAGACTTTAAACTGACAAAGTAAGGCAGCTGGGAGATAGGACCTCTTGAGGGCCCTCCTAGTTTTCAATCAACCAGTCCACAAATCTTTTTAAAGACCTAACAGCAGGTAATGGGGTATCCAGCCCGAACGAATTTAAACAAATAGGGGCTTTAGTTTCCTCTCCTTACAGGAAATCAGGAGGTAGATCCTGTGGCTGGTGTTAGTTCAGTGGTTTCAGGATGCCATGACAATCCCAAGAAACTCTTCCTATCTGTTTCATCATATTTAGTATGGCCTTCTTATCCACATTACTGTTGCCTCATGGTTGCAAGATGGTTTCTGCAGTCCAGATGTCACCCTCTTTTTCAAACTTTCACTTAATACTTTTAAAATACCAAGCAGGTAATGAGATACTTTGTTTTCATGGCCATGTTAGCTATAGTTCTCTTATAGATACCCTATCAAACTGAGGAAAGATCATTCCCTTTACAGATGATGAGAGCTTTTTGGTTTAAATCATGAATGAGTGTTCAATGTTGTTAAATATTTTTTCTACATTGATTAAGATCATGTGAATCAAATGCACTGTCTCCTTTACACTGTTTATGTAGTGGATTGCATTGATTGATTTTAAAATGTTGAACCAACCTTGCATTTCTTGAAGAAATTCCACTTGGTTAAACTATCTGACTCTTTCCAGATATTACTGGATTTAATTTGCCAATGATCTGTTAGAGTGTTTGCATCTGTGTTCATAAAGGACATTGATGTGTAACTTTCTTTCCTTTTTTATTTCTTGGCATCAAGATCATTTTGACCCTCCTCCTCTAATTCTCTGACTTTATGTAAGATTGGTATAATTGCTTTTTCTTTCTTTCTTTTTTCTTTTAAGTAGACTTCAGGCCCAGTGCAAAGCCCAATGTGGGACCTGAATTCACGACCCTGAGATTAAGACATGAGCTGAGATCAAGAGTCAGACACTCAACTGACTGAGCCGCCGAGGCACCCTGGTATAATTCCTTTCTTAAAAGGTTGATAAAATTTGCTTTTCTTGCCCTCCTTTTCTTTTTTAAGATTTGTTTTTGAGAGACAGAGAGCACAAGTGGGGAAGGGGCACAGAGAGAGGGGGACAGATCAGAAGCTGGCTCTGCGCTGACAGCAGTGAGCTCAATGCAGGGCTCAAAATCACATGCTGTGATATCATGATCTGAGCCAAAGTCGGACCCTTGACCAACCGAACCACCCAGGTGCCCCTTCTTACCCTAACTTCTTAAGATGGAGCCTTAGATAATGGATGTCAAATGTTTTTTCATTACTAAAATAAGCATTTCAAGGAATAAATTTCTCAGAGGGTGCTACTTTAGCTGCATTCCATGAATTTTGATGTAGTTTCAGTATCATTCTATTTCAAGTGTTTTCTAATGAACTAGAACCGTGCCTAGAATAAAGTACTGTTATCTCCAATTAGCTTAGTTTTTTGTTTCTTTTGTTAATAAGTGAGACTAAATTGATGGATCACCCCGACAGTCGTGTTCCTTCCTCCTTGAGAGCCTCTTTGCTGGTTCCACTGTACGACCTCTTCATGTGGACCCAGATTTCACCCTTCTTCTCGTTAATACCACTTCATCTTGCAGGTGTGACCTCAGACGCCACTTCCTTGGAGAGGCTTTCCTTGACAACCTAGACTGGGATGGTCCTCTCATGTACTGGCTAAACAGTGTCCCCCAAAAGTTCACGTCCACCCAGAATCTGTGAATGTGACCTTCTTCAGAAATAGAGTCTCTACAGATATAATTATGTTAAGAAGACATCATATTGGGTTACATTGGGCCCTAAATCCATTATGACTGGTGTCCTTTAAAGCAGAGGGATATTTGGACACAGACACATGGGAGAACACCATGTGATGACAGAGACAGAAATCTGAGTGATGCATCTACTAATTGAGAAATGCCAAAGATTGCTGGCAAGTACCAGAAGCTAAAAAGAGGCAAGGAAAGATCCTCCCCTAGAGTCTTTGGAGACAGCATGGCTCTCCCAACACCTTGATTTCAGAACTTTAGCCTCTAGAACTGCGAGAAAATAAATTTCTGTCATTTTTTTAAAGTTTATTTATTTGAGAGAGAATGCACGAGAGAGCACACGTGCCCACACACGGCCAGAGGAGGGGCAGAGAGAGAGGGAGAGAAAGAGAATCCCAAGCAGGCCCCACACCTCCTGTTCAGAGCCCGACATGGGGCTCAAACCCACAAACTGTGAGAACATGACCTGAGCTGAAGTCAAGAGCCGGACGCTTAACTGACTGAGCCACCCGGGCACCCCATAAATTTCTGTCATTTGAAGCACCCAGTGTGGGGTAATTTGTTAGGGCAGTTCTAGGAAATGAATACACCATGCTCCATGTTTTCATACCTTCTTTATACTTGTCTTTCCTAGCTTTTATCAGATAATTATCACATATAAATTATCAAGAAATGCTAATGGTGTAGTAATACTAGTCTGGCATTTTAGTGGGGGCTATAAGGGAGACTACCATAATCCAGACCAATATCTCTGATGGTGAGGGCTTTGAAGGGCACATAGTTTTGAGGGAGAATGGCCATAAAATCACAGCATGTCAGTGGCCAACTACTTAAGCTTCTAAAAGCAACCTTAAGTACATGTTACAGAAGTTTTTAATGTGTAAGCTAGCCAAGCTGGTCATTTTTAAAATAGAAACAGATCGCCATAAAAAAGTAGATTGCCATAAAAGGGCACTGAAGTAGGGATCAGAACCATCGGTACAGCTTCCCCCTTTGGGTCCAGATCTTGGGTGAGTCACTCAACCTCTCTGGGTCCAGGTTCCTCAGCAGCAGAAGGAGGTAGTTTGAAAGAGTGTCTACAGTCTCTTGGGCTGGAACATTCTATGGATTTATGATTCTCATGTGGAGCAGTAGTAAAAAAGACAGCATTTACTTCTAAAGCACAAGGCTCCCTGGTCACTGCTAGCTTTCTTTCATGAACAGTATCAGAATCCAGGGATGAAACAATACCCCAAAGAGATGATCCAGGCTGGTGCTAGACCAAGAAGGATTCTGCTTGAAATATGTAACTACTAGTTCTTTCCAAGTTTGTTTTACTTGAAAGGGGAATAGTGTAGATTTTTCCAGGGCTCTCATTTTAAAAAAACATTTTAAAGTGTCTAGGCTGGCTGGTCACTTCCTATCCTTGGATAGCAGTGTATTCACCTGTTTAAAAAAAAAAAAAAAAAAAAAAAAAAGAGGAAAGGGGGAACAGAAGCTGTGATTCTCAATGACTTCCAGGTCTGTGACTTCAAGGTAGTTTTTGTCAAGCTAGAGAGAGTGGCCTTGAGCTAAGTGCAAGGTCATGGGTCAATCTCAGGAACTGGTGTTTACCCTACTATTTCTTCTCAGAACCATTGTGTATGGGTGAGATCCGTCTCCCGAGAACAGGCTCTACCACCTAACTTTTGGCAAGGATGAAATCCTGGACCTTGAGAGAATCACTGGATGAGTTTGAGCCTTAATTTCCCCATCTGTAAAACAGGGATAGCAACTTACTTCACTTAGCATCATACTCTCTAGCTCCATCCACTCTGTTGCAAGTGGCAAGATTTCATTCTTCTTTTGTGGCCGAGTAATATTCCATTGTATATATACCACATCCTCCTTATCCATTTATCAGTCAACAGACACTTGGGCTGTTTCCAGAGTTTGGCTAGTGTAGATAATGCTGCTATAGCAGTGTTAAAAACACTGGGGTGCATGTATCCCTTTGAATTAGAATTTTGTATTCTTTGGGCAAATACCTAGTAGTGCAATTGTTGGATCAGGGTGGTTCTATTTTTAACTTTTTGAGGAACATCCACCCTGTTTTCCAGAGTGGCTGCACAGTTTACATTCCCACCAACAGTGTACAAGGGTTCCTTTTCCTCCACATCCTCACCAACACCTGTTGTTTCTTGTGTTGTTGATTTTAGCCATTCTGACAGGGGTGAGGAGGTCTCTCACGGTGGTTTTGATTTGTATTCCCCTGATGGTGAGTGATGTTGAGCATCTTTTCATGTGTCTGTTGGCCATCTGGATGTCTTCTTTAGAAAAATGTCTGGGGCACCTGGGTGACTCAGTCGGTTAAGCGTCCGACTTCGGCTCAGGTCATGATCTCACGGTATGGGAGTTCAAACCCCGCATCGGGCTCTGTGCTGACAGCTCAGAGCCTGGAGCCTGCTTCTGAGTCTGTGTTTCCCTCTCTCTCTGCTCCTCCCCTCCTCATTCTCTCTGTCTCTCTCTCTCCCAAAAATAAACATTAAAAAATTTAAAAAAGAAAAGAAAAATGTCTATTCATGTCTTATGCCCATTTTAATTGGATTATTCATTTGGGGGGGTATCAAATTTTATAAGTTCTTGATAGATTTTGGATACTAACCCTTTATCAGATATGCATTTTCAAATATCTTCTCCCATTCCATAGGTTGCCTTTTGGTTTTGTTTATTATGTCCTTAGCTGTGCAGAAATTTTTATTTTGATAAAGTGCCAGAAGTTTACTTTTGCTTTTAATTCTCTTGCCACAGGAGACATATCTAGTAAGAAGTTGCTATGGCTTATGTCAAAGAGGTTAGGTCCTGTCTTCTCTCCTGGGATTTTAATAGTTGTAGCACTAAATGGTACACCAGAAACTAATATTACACTGTATGTTAACCAACTGGAATTTATATAAAAACTTAAAAATAAAAACAGGTATAGCTACTGAAAGAATTGTAAACATATCAAGAGTTGAGCGAAAATGCCTAGACTTTGTCAGATTTTCAAGCGTTATTTTCCATACTCCTTGGGGCACCAAGGAAAGATCACCTGGTTATCACAAGCACATTGCACCTTGCTGACTACCAGACTGGCTACGACCGACAGGCGGTAGCCAAGCCAGACTTACCTTTACTTCTGTGACACCGCTGTCACCTTCCGCACTCTCAGAGGCAAGCTGCCCGCGGGTCATTACCCTGGGAAGAGCGCTGCACTCCACGCCAATCATCGGGGCACAGGCCCCGCCCCTGGCGCAGCCCCACCCCCCGCGCCGCGCTTCTCTCCCCTCCGCCCCCACGGCGTGCGCGCCCCGGGAGCGGGCGGTGACGCGCACGGGCTAGAGCCGGGTGGCGGTGCGGCTCCCGGAAAGGAACGGATCCTCCAGGAAGCCGGGTCCGTGTGGCTGCCGCTGCCGCCGCGCTGCGGTGGCCGTGATGCGTTCCGCTTGCAGCTTCCCGCTGCCAGGAGCCCCGGCCGCCAAGTCGGGCGCTGCGAGCAGGTGAGGCGGCCTTCCCGGCGCGGACGAGGGGAGGGCGAGGAAGCGGCCGGCGGGGCTGGGACGGTTGGAGCGTGGGACGCGGCGGAGCGGCGAGGGCCGCGGACGAGCCCTTGTGCCCCGGGAGCCCTCCCCGCGCCTGCTGGCGGTCTTCACATCCGCGCCGCCCCCGCCGCCTTGGCCGCGCGGCCACATCCGGGCGCCCCGGCCGTCAGCCCCCGTGACCCCGGGCGGCAGGTGCTCTCCCCCAGCCCCTGGCAAGAGAAAGCTGGCAGCCGTGCTGTCGCGCCGGCTCCGGTGACCACGCTGGATTTTCCCTCTCGCACACGTAGTGTGGGCGGATCTGGCCCCCACTGGCGGGGGACGTGGCCAGGGAGAGGGGATGCTGCACGACTGGTTCTTGCTTGTCGCCTTTCCTAACATTGGTACTTTTCAGCCTCGGTTTTGCCTTGCTCTGTTTTTACTTTTGTGCTTTAGATTGCTCCTTGGAAAAATGGAACTAATCGGGCAATAAAGTGATAGTGAGAGCAGTGTTTCTCAAACTTGAGTAATGCGTGGACGCCTTTTAAAGGGACAGTTCTCATTCTCTAGAATATGTCCCAGAACTCACAGGGAAACCCAGACCCCAGTTAGGTGAACAGCGTTGCTCTCAGAGAACATTTATCACTATTGGGAAAGAGAAGAGATGCGTTACAGTTCGGGAACTTCCGTGCTAGAAGATAAACGAGAAGTTACTGAAGAATTCTAAATTAGAGACTCAAATCCCTGGTTTAATTTTACATTGCAGCGTTTACTGTGCCCTTCTTTGTGTAATGAACATTTTCCAACCTTGGAGAGGCCTTCAAAGAATCCTGTTTTTTGTGTTATCTTGTATTTGATGTTATTTTGTCTTTGTACCAGGTTTTTTCAGTTTGACACAGTAGCAGAATTACAGAACGTAGTACTAATTTGTATTAGTGGTTTAATTATTTCTCTCTGTGTTTATGTTAACATTGACTAATCACTTGTGTTTGTTACATATTGAATCCATGGCCTACATTCTTCCACATCCAATGGCAATGCCTGATCTCAACCCTTGTGCCTATAGTCTACAGAGAAGAAACAAGAATAAAAGTGGATCTAAGGATGTATATTCTGTACATATTTGTTCAACATGTTTACTTAAAATAAACTACACTGGGTGCCTGGCTAACTCATTTGGTAGAGCTTGTGACTCTTGATCTTGGGGTCGTGAGTTCAAGCCCTCTGTTGGGTGTGAAGCCTACTAAAAAATAAATAAAAATAAAACAGCCTACGCTTGAATAAAAAGATTTCAGAGTGTGGGAAAACGTGAGAAAGTAAAACAGGTTAGATCTTGGCAAAGAACCATATTGACTTGTGCTTTGAAAGAAGTGTAGTATTGAAAGCAGGACATACTAGAAGAAGGGATATTAGTAAAGGCCAGAGGCAAGAATGAGAAGAGTGTGTGGGGGCAATAAGAGACCCACCTTTCTAGAACAGAGAGATGTTCTCTGGGGCCGAGGAGACAACAAGTTGATAAAATAAGATGGGCCTAGTCGATGGATGTTACGGTTTCAGATGCCACCCAAGCAAGTTGGTGTTGACCCATAGGCTCCAGAAATTTCTTGAGTTGATCATATTTTGAATGTAGCATTTTGCACAGAGGTGTTTCTGAAGTGCAGTGTTCATAGTAAAGCCGAAGGTAGGGGACCTGCCTAGAATCTGTCTTGTGGTAGTAATGTCTGCTGTGGTCATTTTAGATGTGTGGACTAAATGTGATGTTTGAAAAAGAATTGACAGGCCCCAATAAATCGTGTAATAGGTAGACCCACAGATAAGCAGCCTTCAGAGTTAAGAACCAGGTAGCTCCAGTCACGGTGATCCCCCTCTTAGGCCTGGAGAATTTGGAAGGTGGTATTGGTTTTTGCCAAGAGGTCGTGACCCCAGCCTTGGACTGAGTGAGTTGCAGTAGCAGGGTGGCAGTAAGCTCAGGATGTGGAATTGGAACTTGAGGAAAATCAGAGTTGCAGATTTCAGAAACTGCAGAGGTAATGCCGGAAGAGTGTGACTAGAAAAAAAGTCGTTTAAAATAGGGACCAGGGGCACCTGGGTGGCTCAGTTAAGCATCTGACTCTTGGTTTTGGCTCAGGTCACGATCTCATGGTTCCTGGGTGCGAGTTCCACCCGGTCAGCTGCTGTCATCGAGGAGCGTGCTTGGGATTCTCTCTCCTTCTCTCTCTGCACCTCCTCCTCCCCCCGACTTCTCTCTCTCTCTCTCTCTCTCTCTCTCAAAATAAATCGATAAACATTAAAAACAAATAGTTTGGGGTCCCTGGGTGGCTCAGTTGGTTAAGCATCCAACTTCAGCTCAGGTCATGATCTCACACTTTGTGGATTCGAGCCCAGCATTGGGCTCTGTGCTGACAGCTTAGAGCCTGGGACCTGCTTCAGATTCTGTGTCTCCTTCTCTCTGCCCCTCCCCTACTCACGCTCTGTCTCTCTCCCTCTCTCTCAAAAATAAACAAACATTGAAAAAATTTTTTAAAAAGAAAAATTTTTTAAAATAGATGTTGAATAAAATGTAGATCATAAATGCAACTATGCATTCTTAAAACAAAAAAAAAAAATGAATTAAGTTATTTTGCTGTCTTTTTCCCCACAAATGAGTGAGGCACAGAGTGCTTCACTTTGGCTGCTCACTCTCCCAAGACCGTTGTTTCCTACAAGTTCTGCATAAGTGTTTGTGGGCCCCTTTGATTGTTCAAGGTCCTCTTGTAATCCCGTGATATTCATATGTTCTTTCCATCATGTCTTCTTACCTTTTCTTACTCACAGGCCTAGCTCTTCCAGAGTCTCATTTGCCTGTGATTTTGTTTGCCTGTGATTTGAGAATTTGCTAATGTCTGTTTCGTTGCATGCTGCATTTTTCACCAGGGAGCCATTTCACTTTGCAATTGATTAATATTGTTTTCACTGTTTTCCTTAGGACTGACAGTGAGAAACTGACAGACATTGAACCATGACCCCATGAGCTTCACTCCACTAAAGAATGTTCAACTAAGGAGGGCCCCACTAACTGAAATCATGAGTTAATGGATCTCTCTGGTGGTAGGTCTAACACAATTTGGGCCTTTTAAAAACACGGCAGTTTTACGTAATATTAGAGTTTGCCTTGCTAAACTCAGGTGCCAAGATTCTTAGCTACAAATACAATTGGAGTTTACATTTTGAGATCAAATTACCATATTGCTGACTGCTGGGTAATATTTGGCCATACTTTTGTCCTAAATAAAAGTAATTACTTCAGCAGTTTATAAGCTGTTCTATTTTCTTCTGTCTTTAAGCACAGTTTTGTCAGTTACAAAAATATCTGTTTATCCTTTTTGTCAAAATCCTCACATATCTCAAGACAAAGTTCCAAGGCGAACATCAGATTAAATAACGTTTACTAAGTTTTCTGTAATCATTCTAATTTTTTTTTAATGTTTATTTTTTGAGAGAGAGAGAGAGAGAGTGCAAGTGGGGGAGGAACAGAGAGAGAGAGAGGGAGACAGAATCTGAAGCAGGCTCCACGCTCTGAGCTGTCAGCACAGAGCCCAGAGCGGGCCTCGAACTCACAAGCAGTGAGATCATGACCTGAGCCAAAATTGGATGCTTAACCAACTGAGCCATCCAGGCGCCCCAGATGTGCTATGATCATTCTAAACAGTGCACCTTCTGCTTTGAAATGTGTTCTCTTTTCTCATCTCCCATCGAAAGTATACCTCTCACCTCCAGGTATCTTTTCTGGTTCCCTAGCCTCCAGTGTGCTCTTCTCTGAACTATTACAGGAAGAGTCGGGATAATTTAACATTGCCTTCTGTTACTCTCTTGATTATTTTCTGGGTATTAGAATTTTCTCTGTAACCAGTGTGCAAACTCCTCGAAATCTGGAGCCAGGTTTGTTACTTCTCTGTGCCCTTTGTATGCCCTCCTAGTTCTCATCATTGAATCATTAAAGCTCTTTCTTCCCCCAGGACCTTGACTTAAGCTATTAACTAGAATATTCTTTTCTTTTGTTCTTAGTTCAGCTATCACATAATTATCGATTTTAAAAAATGTCCAGATTGGAATTCCTATGTCACGGTTTTTAAGGTAGGCTTTCTTGATAATGTACAAAAGAGGATTTGATGCTGAAAACTGGAGAGATCAGTGGAAGGTATCTTGGTAGAAATAGTTCCGTTGTCTTCTCTGATGGTACAATTAATATATGCCTTCTAAGAAATAAAGGCAAGCCTAGGGAAGAATAGGCTAGAAATAGATGATCTATTATCTCACTACTTAGCAATAACCAACCACTGTTAACATTTTGGTTTCTGTTCTATCCCCGTCTTCCTGGGCATGCGTGATGCGGTTTTTTTCCCTTAATATATCATGGGGATCTTTCCATGTCAATAAATACAGATCTGCATCATCACTTTTATAATAGTCTCATCATGTTCCACTGCCTAAATGGACCACGTGTAATGTAACCCACCCACTGCAATGCACATTAGTAGCAGTGTTTTGCTGTTGCACCCAATACTATCACGAACTTCTTTACACATATTTTAGTGAATTTACCCTATAATTTCCTAAGGTTGAATTTCTGTAAGTGTGATAGAGCAGAGGGTAAGTCTGTTTAAAATTTTCATATGTGTTACCCATATGCCCCCAGAAGGTTAGACCTATTTAGATTCTCCCCAACAGTGTTCTCCTTTGTTAGCAAAGTATTGTCAGACTTTAGTCTCCACTAATCTGATAATGGTGAAGTCTTGTTTTTATTTATGTTTCTCTAAATACTAACGAAGTTACATTATATCAGCCATTTGTATTTCTTATTTGGTTAATTTCCAATTATCCTTCTTTTTCTAATGCATTATTTCTCTTATTTAGAAGAACCTTTTATATATAAGGGGTATTTACCTTTTTCATGTATGTCACAAGTAATTTTCCCAAGCTTTGTCTATTTGGGAAGGGATTTTTTTTTAAGCACTCATAAGTCTTAAACTCATATGATGTATTTTCTTACATTTATGGTTTAAGACATTGATGTCAATTGTAGAAAAGCCTTACACATTCTGAGATTGGGTACAATTCCATCTTAACATTTTAATGCATATGTTTAACATTTAAATTTTTGATGGAGTGCCTGGGTGGCTCAGTTGGTTGAGCCTCCAGCTCTTGGTTTCTGCTCAGTTCATGATCTCATGGTTCATGAGTTCGAGCCCCATGTTGGGCTCCACACTGGCAGCAGGGATCCTGCTTGGGATCCTCTCCCTCCTTCTCTCTGTGCCCCTCCCCTGCTCACTTGCTCTCTCTCTCGCTCTCAAAATAGATAAACTTTAAACTTTTGAACCATTGGAATTCTCTTAAATGTTGTGATGCAGTTATCTTACCATATTCAAATGCTAAAAGGCAGCTACTTTATAAAAACGCATCAAAATTCATTTAAACATGTCAGTAATTGATATATTTTTTTTTGTGTGTGTAAACTGTTAAGTCAAATATTGTTTGTCTCAAACTTGGGGTACATGGTACAATATGGATGCCATATTGAAACCTGAACTAGTTAAAGTGATTCTCCCCCTTTGTCAAGTAGGCATTATTACTACTTATCACCCTATAATACCTTTGTGTGTGTGTGGGTGTGTGTGTGTATGTGTGTGTGTGTGTGCATGTGTGCGCACGCGCACGCACGTGCATGCACGCAGTAACCCCTCTGCGTTATAACCCCTCTATATAACCCCTCTATAACTGTGTTATAAATCCTTTCAGGGCTGGGTCCATATCTGATTCATCTTCATATCTCCCATCCCAGCCAGCCATGAAGCAGACAGTGCTTGCTCATCACTTGTGCGACAGGCACTGGTCACTGGGGAAACAGAAGAATAAGAGGCTGTCCCTGCCAATGAGAGGCCTGCCGTGTAATGAGAAAGTCAACCACAAGTGTAATACTGTAGCTCACTACTGTCAGGAGCAAATGCTCTGGAGATAGGAGGAGGACTAGGGAAGCTTTCACAGGGAACTCACGCCCGACTCGTGTAGCAAGCAGTATTTAGGAATACCAGCAGATGAACCTGTTGAGAGAAGCATTCTAAAAAGAGGAATGGGCATTTCAGTGACCCGCTGTTTGTGTTTAGCATGGCTAAAGCATAGGGTACGTATCTGTCTAGCCTGTCGGGATAAGACTAGAAAGACAGGGACAAGATCAGTGCAGTCTAATGCAGAAGCTCCGTGTGGCTGTTGAGCACTTGAAATGTGGCCAGTGCAACTGAGAAGCTGCACGTTTCATTCTAATTACTTCAGCCACACATGGCAATGGCTACTGTGTTGAACAGCACAGGGCTGGATCATGAGGGCCCTCCTTTACCATCCTAAGGAGTTAGGACTTCTTCCTGAGCGGGAGAGAAAAGTCGGGAGGTGGGAAGGTGTCAAGATTCCTGGTTGTTTTGGAAAGATCACTCTAGTGTGTCAATTCTCAACCTCTTTGGCCTCCCGAACTCAGAAACTTGACTTTTTGCCAGACACTTTCCTAGGGTCTGTGATGTTGGGAACGCAGCAGTCAACCAAGCAGACAGAAATCTGGCCCCCTGTGGAGCTCGACACCTGAGCACGAGAAAAATGCAATCACACAGTACGTTGGGGGATGAGGATAAGAGCATGGGTTCTCCTGCTGGAACCTCAGCCGTTTTGCATATGATCATCTTTTGTTGGCAGTGTGACCTTAGGCAAGTTACTTAGCCCCTCTGCCTTAGCTGTAAAATGGTATACAAATAGTGGCTATCTATGGGTCATTAAGAAGAGTAACTTGATATTTGTAAATAAGCAGGGCCCAGCACATAATAAGTTCCGTATAACTAATAAATAAGTAAACGCTAAGGAGAAAAACTAAGTCAAAGGAAAGAGATGGGTGGAGGGGACAGCTTGCAATGATGGTTTGGGTGGCCAGGGAAGGCCTCCTTGAGAAGGTGACATTGAGTAAAAAGTGAGAAAGTGAGTTGCACGGATGATTTCTAAGCAGAGGGGGTAGCACGTTCAGAGGCCCAGAGACAAGGAACATAGTACCTTGCATGGTACTTTGTGCATAAGAGGGATCTAACAGTCATTTATCAGGTGAATGGGTATTTCAGATTCCCGTTCAGTTTAATCATTTTGCCTATCGCCTACCTCCAACCCCCACCCCTAATCTTCCTTAATTCAGTACCTGTTTGGCGACCTGGTATTTTGGGTCACTGATTGGCTTTTAGGTAGAGAGCGACGAACTAGTGCTAGATTTTTACCATCTCTTTTTCGATTTTTTTTTAAATTTAAATTCAAGTTAACATATAGTGTAGTCTTGGCTTCAGGAGTAGAACCCAGTGATTCATCTCTCTGTCAGTCAGAGAAAGACAGATTTCATATGATTTCACTCATATGTGGAATTTGAGAAACTCAACAGATGAAAATAGGAGAAAGGAAGGAAAAATAAGATAAAAACAGAGAGGGAGGCAAACCATAAGAGACTCTTAAATAGAACAAACTGAGGGCTGCTGGGGTGGGGGGAGATGGGTCATATTACTATCTCTTTTGATTTAGGCTTGTATCTCTGACAGCATGAAATTGACTAAGAAGTGTATTGCTCTCAGTGAGCTCTTCTAACGGCTTCAGTGCAAGGATCACGTACCAGATCGCGTGTGGTTGGATTCAAACACGTACTTGGTAAAACAACATTCATGTCTTCTTGGATTGTGCCGTCTTTGTGATTTTTCTCGCTTTCTGGAACAGGAATGCTCTAACTCCAGGAGGACCCCATCGTTTCTGTAGTGGTGTGTGAGGACTGACTCCTAGAACATTGCCTGGTCTCTGACCCATCAGCATGGGGAGGTAAGTGATGGTGTCTAATCATTGACACTCTAAAACCCGAGATTTTGGTGCCACAGAGACAGGTCTCGAGAGGAAAAAAAAAAATCTAAATTCCAAGTGCAAAGTGTTCAAAGTTACGCTACACTTGTGTTTTAACACCTTTGTCCTTCCAGGCCTTGTTGGGGTGCTTGTCACAGGAAGAAAGTGGTCTTGCCAGGTGGATTTTCTAGGGGTTAATGTAGCTTACTGTAAAGGGCATGCGTGTTGGAATCTGTGAGGAGTGCATTAAGCACAGGGTAACTGTAAGCCTTGAGGTGTGGGCAGGGACGACAAACTCCATGGAGTGGCCCAGGGACTCATAGGGAGATTAGAAACTGTAAGTGGAAAACTCCATTGGGTTAGCAGGCTATCCCCCCTTCTGTGAGATATTTTAGTCCAAGAAGCACTCTTTAAAGGGAAGAGTGTAGAAATTAACCACAGAACAGTAACATTTATTCTAAAGGTTGCAGGGGTTTTTTAAATTTTTTTTAATGTTCATTTAATTTTGAGAGAGAGCAAAAGACAGAGCAGGAGTTGGGCGGGGGGGAGCGGGGGCCGAGAGAGAGGGAGACACAGAATCTGAAGCAGGCTCCAGGCTCTGAGCTGTCAGGACAGAGCCCAATGTGGGGCTCGAACCCACGAACTGTGAGATCATGACCTGAGCCGAAGTCGGCTGCTTAACCAACTGAGCCACCCTGGCACCCCGAGGTAGCAAGTTTATTTTAACTCCAATAATAATCTCTCATTCCTGACATAAACTAAGAAGAAAAGTAGGGTTTTTTGTTTTGTTTTGTTTTGCAAAAATGTCTCAGAAATATTTCTAAAAACACAGGACATACAAAACTCATTTATTTACTTTGTTATGAGCATGTCATTAAAGATGCTATTTTTGTCCCATTTTCTCACGCAATCATCAGGGAGAAATTTGCCTTGGAATTCGGTGTTAAGAAAAGCTTACTCCTCCTGAGCTATTTGTATGTTTCTAATTTAATGGGCAAGGTTTTGGCCACTATGATGCTGAGCTACCTTTGCAGGCCTGTCTTATTACATGTATTTCTTTGTACTAGATTGTTTTTTGGTTTCATCATCCTTAAACCTGACTTTGTTATACATTTGTATGTTTATCGTGTTGAACATATTCTTGTAAATTGTTTCTAGTTCTTTTTTTGGAACAAAGCAGAATAGAAATAATAATCTACATAATGTCAAGGGGGAAAAACACCATCAGGATGTAATTCTCATTCGTGTAATTTTATAATAATGAGTTACATAGCAAAGTAGCAGTATGGAAGATACTGGCATACAGACCAGTATACTGGCTTACTACCAGCAAGGAAATAGAGGTGGCTGAAGCCAGAGGCCTCCTTCCTTTGGCATCAGTTTAGGTGAGGAGAAGCCACTTTGGAGCAGATTGCTTTAAAATCTGTTTTTTGGAATTTTAGGATCGGCATCTCCTGTCTTTTTCCTGCTTCCTGGCATTTTAGCATCTCTCCGGTGGGGTGTCCTCGAATTCTGAATACCAATTTACGCCAGATTATTGTTATTAGTGTTCTGGCTGCTGCTGCTTCACTTTTATACTTTTCTGTTGTCATAATCCGAAATAAGTATGGGCGGCTATCCAGAGACAAGAAGTTTCAAAGGTAAGAGAAAAAAACAATTCTTCTCCAGATGGGGTGCCATACGTCCATTTTACAGCTTCGAGACTTTTGGGATTAGGTTGGAATTTAAGAAGCATGTGGCTGTAGGAAACAGAATCTGTACTGAATACAGCATGGCGTGAAAAATAAAACTGTTTGAAATGGTTTAATCATTAACTACCAAACCCACATCATAAGAGGATTTAAACATAAGCTTTTCCTGTGATATCTTTTAAGCTGATTTTTCAGTTAATGTCCATGGTTTGGGAATAGTTTTGCTTCTCAGTGCTTGTTTGAACTTCTTACAAGGAATAATGACTGTGTATCTGATTCAGATAATCTTTATCGCTGTCACTTGTTTTGTTTTGAGTCTTCAATCGTTTGGCAGTTGTAAAAATGGTATTGTGGATCAGCTTAGAATCTGCTGCCTCGACATTTATGTGTTGCATTTGCTTGGTTAAGGTTTAGGATGATCATCTCTGCCTCACTAAGAATGTGCGTTCATTTTTGTAAACAAGGTACTTGGCACGAGTTACTGACATTGAGGCCACAGACACCAATAACCCGAACGTGAACTACGGTGTCGTGGTGGACTGTGGTAGCAGTGGGTCTCGGATATTTGTCTATTGCTGGCCGAGGCATAACGGCAATCCTCACGATCTGCTGGATATCCGCCAAATGAGGGATAAAAACCGAAAGCCAGTGGTTATGAAAATAAAACCCGGTATGTAAAAGATAGATATCTGACTGGTAACCTGCTTCTGTCCTTTCTTCTCTGTGAGGTTTTTCATGTCCTTCCCTTCCTTTCCCCAGAGTCATCGCTCTAATTCAGAACTCACCCCAGGACCTGACTGGTTCCCTTTCTTTCCCATTTTCTGCCCATCCTGCACGAGGTGACTTAACTCTTTAATAAAATACCCCAAACCATGTCTTTCTTTTGGTCTCCTGCGGCGTTTACCACGGTGCCTTACTCATGTGTCTCCTGAGATGTTTGCTAGTTGACATTAATTATGGAGGGATGTGTTTTGCCTATTTGGTAACCATTGGACTCTATCCCTAATGACAGAGTAATTTCAGATAACTCATGGATATCTGTACCCTAATACATTGGTGTATATTTCTTTTTTCCCCCATTTTTATTTTATTTTTTTTAATGTTTACTTATTTTTGACAGAGAGAGAGAGACAGAACATGAGCAGGGGAGAGGCAGAGAGAGAGGGAGATGCAGAATCCGAAGAAGGCTCCAGGCTCTGAGCTGTCAGCACAGAGCCCGACATGGGGCTCGAACTCACGAACTGTGAGATCATGACCTGAGCTGAATTCAGACATTCAACCAACTGAGCCACCCAGGCACCCCCCCCACCATTTTTAAAAAGTGCCCCAGTATATTTCTAACTGGATTATTTAACTAGAGTGACTTATTACTGATGAGCTGGTGTTATTATGTCTAATTTTTAATGATACCACAGTTTCTAAGTCAGTGTGTTATGCAAAAATTGGGATTTGCTGTCTCCATTAAAGAATTTAAATCAGTAGTTCTCAACCTTTTTATGTATGTACACCATTTCTATGGGCAGCGCTGTTCTGTCAGAAGTTTTAGGAATGGAGGGTGTCCATTGGAGTGCCTTGAAATAGGCATTTTATGTCTTGATAGTTGATAATCACTGATTTAAAGCAGTGGACCACAGATCTTAATAGAGATTCAACACTTTATTTCATCTTACTAGTGTATTACATAGTAAGATATAAAATCCAAACAATCCAAGGAATTTATCTTGTAAAATATTAGAGAATGCTGATTAAAAAAAATTATCATAGGTTATTACCTCCTATTTCAAATATGTAAATGAAAAGGGGGCTTAGTATTAATATGATAAAATACCTGTCCTCTCACATAGTTCCTAGTCACATAGACTATTGGCCCTCTGAATCCTTCCCTTTCTTCGTTGAATAATTTAGGCCCCACTTCCTTCTTCAGTCAGTCTTCAAGTTGATTGTTCTTTGATGTTTGGGCAGCTGGGCACCAGCATATTGCTCAGAAAATGCAAAATATCTACCTCACGCATGTTTCAGGATAGAGAGAAGGAATTGAATCTGAGTCTCTTGTATAAGCATTATTTTGATATCAGAGTACATTTCCATGAACAAAGGTCATTTTTTTCTATAAGTCTTAGTGAATGACTTTTAATTTTTAGTTTTCTATTATCGCGTCCCTTAAATTTTTATGCGTTCCTAATCTAGAAACATTTTCAGAGTTAAAGTGATATTGATAAAAAAAAAAAAATTCACCAGAAGATTGAAATATAAAGCTCTATAAAGCGCATTGCATTTCATCCAGCTTCACATACCAAGTTCTGTCAGTGATTAAACTGCTCACATGGAATAAGATAAAATCTTTCATGCCTTGGAGTGTCCTTTGGGACATCATCCCAGGGTGTACACCAGAATCTCCTTAAAATCAGGTTTAACATGGTTCTCTCTCATGCTACAGAAAATGTTTGAAGTAGAAATTCAAGTACCTTTTTATAGCAGTTCTCAGTGCTGAAGCGGGGCCTTTCATGTATAGCATTTCAACAAAGCTCTAGATATTTCCTTACTTAGTGGATTCTGGGTAGTTTAGGGCTTGGTGTCTGTTGGAAGAGTATGTGGAGTAAAAAAAAAAAAAAAAAAAAAAAAAATCTGGCTTTTGGTCTGTTTTCTGCTGATTGCTCCTACAAATCATTACATCTTTCTGGATCCACAGTTGCCTAATCTGTGAAATGAGAAATTTGGGGACTTCTAAAATTCAAAGCCAGGAAGACTCCCTTTGCCTAGGGCATGGTCGAGGGATCACCAAGACGGGAGGGTAGGATGTGTTGCGTCAGGCTGCCAGAAGAGATGAGGAGAAATGAAATAATGTGAGAGGAACCAGGGAGAGGCAATCAGTGAGACCCAGAATGCATATTAGGGGAGGGAGAGGGATTTTATCCGGGATCCCAGTTTGGGCCGCTGGATGGCCAATGATGGTGGTCACTGGGGTAGGTAACTACAAAGCAGGAGTTGAGTTCAGATTTGTCTTACGTGTATATGTTGAGTTTGAGGCGTGTCCAGTAGACAGTTACCACCTACTGATGTGGAGAAGGGGAATGAGGTCTGGTGGCTACTGGTGACACTTGGAGATCCGAGACACATAGATGGTGTGGCAGCCATGGGAGTGAGTGTACTTGCACGAGCAAAGCGGGAACATGTTCTCGAGGGCAGGCATGAGCTCGTGTGCAGGTGATCCCAGTGTCTGACACATAGCAGTTGCTCAGCTGGGTCTCAGTTTTTTGGAGACTGAGAAGAAAGTGTAGGACTGAACATTTAATACCACCAGCATTTAAGGAAGAGAGCTTGTTGCTAGAAAGATAGGGGAAAACCAGGAGAGGGTGGTATGCAGCTTGAATTTCTCTCAAATTAGCCACATCGAAGAAATGTAACTTATTAGTTAACCATCTCCTTGTTAATGGAAGTGTCCTTTTTCTGTAGGCATTTCAGAATTTGCTACCTCTCCGGAGAAAGTCAGTGATTACATTTCTCCACTCTTGAACTTTGCTGCAGAGCATGTACCACGGGCAAAGCACAAAGAGACGCCTCTCTACATTCTCTGCACAGCTGGAATGAGAATCCTTCCCGAAAGGTGATCCTCCACGTGAAGCCAGGGCTGGGTGGGTGAGGGTGTAGTTTATTTTTCTCCCCTTCCCCCCTCCTGTCTCTTTTCCTTCTCCTCTTCTACCATTATCATCACATGGTGTCATCACATACCATTATTATCCAAAAGGAAAACATTAAAAATCCCTTTTTCTCATTTGGAATATTACCAGAACTATTCCCTTAGCCGGAACTCCCCAGAAATCTTTTAATGTACTTGTGTATTTCTATAAACTGTAAACTATAAGGTTGTCGTTAAAAAACCAGATTTTCTATCTTGTAAGTGTAAGGGTTGCGGTTGTACTTCTATGTCTAGGAATCACAGAATCCACACAGCTCATGAAATTCCTTCCTAAAATAAACAGGTTTTTTTAATGGATTGCTTTGGTTTTAAAATGTACTGTTTTCCTATAGGATGTACCAGAGCCACAGTTTTTGTTTGGTTTGGTTTGTTTTTTTTTAAAACAAAAAACGTAGGATGCATCTTGATCTGTGAATTTGGGGCTTGTCTTACAGCCAGCAGAAAGCCATCTTGGAAGACCTTCTGACTGACATCCCCGTGCACTTTGACTTTCTGTTTTCTGACTCTCATGCAGAAGTAATTTCAGGGAAACAAGAAGGTTGGTATCTTGGTCTTCAACTTGAAATTTGGGAAGTTATTCCTTTAAATCTTCCCCATGTTTCCCAGTGTACGCTTTATTAAATTACTTTTAATGTCTTAAAATTTGGGAAATCATAGCCTGGAAATAGTATCTTTAAATGGCAAAATTAGTTTCTTATACGACAGTCTTTATTATCCAAACAGTAAGCCGTTAAAAGAATAACTTAGTTTGTGTTCACTGCGTTTAGGACACATATTTTGGACTCATTTTGATAGGAAAGGTTTGTGTTCCTTGCCTAAGTTATACAGTTTTATGGAGTTACGATAATTACTGAGTTACTGGAGGCTTCTATTGATTTACTTGCTACAAAGGGAAATTATTCTTGACTTTGATATGCTAAGAAAATATTAGTTCTGTTTTCAAAGAAATGCTTCAACTTGAAAATGAAATGACAAGTCAATGAAATTATTTGGGGAACAGCTTGCTAGAAATGGAGACCAAAAGCATTTATTTCAAAATCATCTATCATTTCAGCAAATACCTCCTCTGTGAAAGGCACTGTAGAAAATATAAACTGGGTGAAATTCAGACACTGCCACTGAGCTATTTACAGACAAGTGAGGTACACAGTTGGCCGCCATATGAGGTGGAGTCTTAGGTGCCATGAGGAGAGTGGGGAAGAAGTATAATGGAAGTTTGAAAGAGGGAGGCATTTTTTTTTTGTAACCAGGGACCTCATGGAGCAAATGACATTTGAATTGTGCCCCAATGGATGGTTAAAAGCATGCCGGAGCACGGTAAGGGTGGGGGTCTGAGAGAGGAAGTTCATTCCAGGCTGAAGAAATGATTTGAGTCAACACAGGTTAGAAAAGCTGCATGATGGATGGGGAAACAAAAGTATTTTAGTTTGAATGGCTTACGGCCCTTTGGAAAAGTGGTAGTCATTTGAAAAGTTGGGACTGGTCTTGGCGGCCCCATCATCATGGCAGCATGAGTTGTTCCTTTTTTCTCTCCCATTTGATTTACAACTACTCAGACATCCATAACCCAGAAAACGCAGCTAAAGGCCACCCAAGAGACCCATCCATCTGAAAGTGGGTGGCTTGAACCTCAGAGGAAGGCCTGGGGCCAGGCAAGTGGCAGCAGGGGCAGCAGTGGACCAACACGAATTTTCTAGCAGGGGAGGTGGAGGGTGAAGGCGGTGAGTGGGGGGTTACCTAACAGCACACGGCAGGACCTGTTGCTCTTTCTGGGAGGAGGGAAAGGAAAAGGAAGTCTCAGAGAACGGAGGGAATGTGTTTGCCGCTGTCTGCCCCAGGATTCTGGCAAGAGGATTGCCCATGGATCTCTGGAACACCCCACCCCCAACCTTTTGAGGATACGCTAGCAGGCTGTGGGCACATTCAGAGCCCCAAGTACTAAGCACACACCTCCACCAACTCTGCAGTCATCCTTTTTTAAATTACCAACCTGTGGAACTGTTAGACTCAAAGTGAAAAAAGCCATACGCAAATAAGGTGTTCACTACTTGAACATTTTTTATCAAACGTTGAAAAGTCACGTTAATATGGTATCACAAAAGAACATAGCCATTTTCTAGTAATGAACCCAAAGGCACAGAATATTCAAATCTAACTGGTAAAGAATTCTAAACAGCAATTATAAAGAAATCCAGTGAGCTACAAGAAAACTGAAGCAGTACAGTGATCTCAGGAATAAAATTAATCAACGGAGGGGTACTTTACCAAAGAGATTAAAATTCTAAAGAACCAAACAGAATGTGGAGCTGAAGAATTCAACACATGAGATGAGGAAGGCACTAAAAAACATTGGAAATAGAGCAGATGGAGGAGAGAATAAGCAACTTGAGGACAGGGAGATAGAACTGTTCCTGTAGAAGAGGAGCGAGAACCCTGTAAGAACTATCAGACCCCCGTTAGGAGAACCTACAAAATTAAAGGGGATCCCGGAAGGAGAAGAGCGGGAGAAGGGAGCAGAGAGCGTATTTAAAGAGGTGTCCTAGAGAACTTCCCAAGCCCAGAGAAAGAACTGGATACACAAGTCTAAGAAGCCAATAGACCAGCTTCTCTAGCAGTGCAAAAAGACCCGCTCTGAGACATCACATTAAAACTGTCAAAAGTCAGTGATAAATTATTTTGAAGGAAGCCGGGGAAAAAGACAGCCTACAAAGGAAGTCTCGTTAGGTTATCAGCAGATTTGTCAGCAGAAACTCTGGAGCCCAGGAGAGCATGGAATGACATTTTAAAGTATTGAAAAACACAAATTGCCAGCCAAGAATACTGTATCTGGCAAAGTTATCCTTCATATATAAGGCGAAGTAAAGGCTTTCCCAGACAAACAGAAGCTAAAGGAGTTCACCCCCTCCAGACCACCGTCTAAGACATGTTGAAAGGAGCTTCTCAAGCTGAAATGAAAAGATGAAAGTGCACAGAAGCCTAATGTGATAAATAGAATTAGAAAACGGACTTTTTTAGAATAGTACATAAAACAAGTATAAAGCTTAAAGGGAGAAGAGCATTAAAAATGACTATAGCTACTACAGCTTGGTAACAACATCACAACATAAAAAAATTTGTGACATCAAAGCTATAAAAGGGGAAGGGTAAAGGATGGAAACTTTATAGGTGAACAAAGAGAAGTTGCTATCAGAAAAAAGACTGTTCTGTCTGTGGGATGCTTTATGTAAACCTCATGGTAACCACAAAGCAAACATCAAAGCAGAGACACACAAAACATAAAGGGGGAGCCTGAGCAAATCATGGAAACCATGGAAAACCACAAATTTACAAAGATAAACAGAAGGGGAAAAAAAAGGAGAGACAAAATAACCAGAAGGCAAGGGGTGCCTGGGTGGCTCAGTCACTTAAGGGTCCAAGTCTGGATTTTGGCTCAGGTCATGATCTCACGGTTCAAGAGTTTGAGCCCTGCATCAGGCTCCACACTGAGAGTGTGGGGCCCGTTTGAGATTCTCTCTCATTCTCCCTCTGCCCCTCTCCTGCTTGCTCTTTCTCTCTTTCTCAAAAAAAAAAAATAATAATAATAATAATAATAACCAGGGGTGCCTGAATGGCTCAGTGAGTTAAGCGTCGCACTTCAGCTCAGGTCATGATCTTATGGTTTGTGAGTTCGAGCCCTGCATCGGGCTCTGTGCTGACAACTCAGAGCCTGGAGCCTGCTTCAGATTCTGTATCTTCTCTCTCTCTGCCTCTCCCCACTTACGCTCTGTCTGTCTGTGTCTCTGTCTCTCAAAAATAAACATTTAAAAAAATATTTTAAATAAAAAATGAACAGAAGGCAAAACATAAAATGGCAGTAGTAAAACTTTACATATCAACAGCTACCCTAAATGTAAACAGATTGAACTCACCAATCAAAAGTCATAGAATGGCTGGATTAAAAAAGAAACAAGACCCAACTTTATGCCACCTACAGGAGACTTTTAGCTTTGAAGACACACATGGGCTCAAAGTGAAAGGATAGAAGACAATATTCCAAGCAAATGGAAACCGAAAGAAGGCAGGCATAGCCAAACTTATATCAGACAAAATAGACTTGAAGGCCAAAGGGTAACAAGAAACAAAGAAGGTCGTTTTGTAATGATAAATGGGCCAATACATTAAGAAGATACGACATTAGTGTATATGCTCCCCACACCCAAGCATCAAGATATATTAAACAAATAGAGAAATAGGGAACAAAACAATAATGGATGGGACTGCAGAATCCTACTATCTGCAATGGATGAATCATCCAGACAGGATCAACAAAGAAACATTGGAATTGAACCACATGTTAGCACAAATGGACTTAGTAGACATGTCCAGAACATTCCATCCTAAAGCAGCAAAATACACATCTTTCCAAGTGCACATGGAACATTCTCCAGGGTATATCATATGGCAGGATGCAGAGAAAACACTTAGCAAGTGTAAGAATATTGAAGTCATGCCAACTGTCTTTGACCACAGTGGTATGAAACTAGAAATTAAGAGGATGGTGAGGAAATCTACAAATATGTGGAAATCAAACATCACACTTCTAAACCAGTGGATCAAAGAAGATTATTAAAGTAGGAAATTATAAGTATCTCAAAAGGAAGTATCTCAGAAGGAAATTAAAAAGTATCTCAAAACAAATGGAAATAGAACATTGCAAATATTGTGAGATGTAGCAAAAGCAGTTCTGAAAGTTTGTAGCAATAAAAGCATGTATCAAGAAATTAGATCTCAAACAATATAACATTATACTTCAAGGAACTAAAAGAACAAATGAGGCCCACAGCTAGCAGAAAGAAGGAAATAATAAAGATCAGAGTGGAAATAAATAAAATAGAAAACAAAATCAGTAGAAAGGATCAATGAAACTAAGGGCTGGTTCTACTTAACAAACCTTTAGCTAGACTAAAAAAAAAAAAAAAAAGTTAAAAATGAAAGAGAAGACATTACACCTGACACCACAGGAATACATAGGATCATGAGACTGCAGCTGACCGTTGAACAACGTGGGTTTGAGCTGCACGAGGCCACTTGTGGACTTTTTTTCCATAAATACAGTGCAATACTATACATATATTCTCCTTATGATCTTCTTAACAACACTTATCAGTATGCTTCTGATCAACAGTAAGCTGTTAGTAGTCAAGTTTTTAGGGAATCAAAAGTTAACAAGGATTTTTTACTATTGGGGGGTCAGTGCCCCTGACACGCACATTGTTCAAGGCTCAACTGTACTATGTACTGTTCAAGGCTCAATTGTACTATGAACAATTCTATACCAATAAAGTATGTAACAGAAGAAAGGAATGCATTTTTAAAACATACAACCTGCCAAGACTAAATCAGGAAGAAATAGAAAATCTAAGTAGACCAATAACGAGTAAAGAGATTGAATCCATAATCAAAAAACTCCCGACACAGAAAACTCCAAGACCAGATGGCTTCACTGGAGAATAACATTTAAAGAATTAATACCAATTCCCCTCAAATTTTTCCAAAATATCAAGAAGGAGGGAAAACTTCTAAACTCATTCTGTGAGGCCAGCATTATGTTAATACCAAAACCAGATAAAAATACCACAAGAAAACTGTAGGCCAGTATCCCTGATGAATATAGATGTAAAAATTCTCAACAAAATACTAGCAAACTGAATTCAAAAACACATTAAAAGGATTATATGCCATAACCAAATAGAATTTATCACTGAGATGGAAGCATGCTTCAACATGCACAAATCAATAAATTATATCACATCAATAAAATGAAAAATAAAAATCATGGCCTCATCTCAAAAAAGCATCACAGAAAAATACTTGACAAATACAACATCCTTTCATGAAAATCCTTAACAGAGTGGGTGTAGAAGAAATATAGCTCAACATAACAAACGCCATATATGACAGACAGCTAACCTTAGACTCTGTGGAGAGAAATTGAAAGCATTTTCTTTAAGATCGAGACCAACACAAGGATGCCTACTCCCACCACTCCTATTCAATGAGTACTGGAAGTCTTAGCTAGAGCAATTAGGCAAGACAATGAAAGAAAATACATCCAGATCAGAAAGGAAAAACTAAAATTGTCACTATCTGCCGATGATATGATCTTATATATAGAAAATCCTAAAGAGTCAGTTAGGAAATGTCATTGACTTGATCAACAATTACAATAAAGTGGCAAGATACAAAACCAACATACAGAAATCAATTGCATTCCTTTACACTAATGATGAAGCATCTGAAAAAGAAAACTATCCTGTTCACAGTGGCATCAAAAACAATAAAATAGAAATAAATTTAGCCAAGGAAATGGAAGATCTTTACAATGAAAACTACAAGATTTAGCTGGAAGAAATGGAAGAAGGCAAATTGAAAGACAACCCATGTTCATGGGTCGCAAGAATTAATCTTGTTATAATTGACATACTGTTCAAAGCAATCTATAGATTTAGTGCAATTCCCATCAAAATGCTAAAAGCATTTTTCACAGAAATAGATGAAGCAATCCTAAAATTTCGTATCAGAAAAGACCCCTAATAGCGAGGGCAATCCTGAGAAAAAGAACAAAGCTGGAAGTATCGTGCTTCCAATTTCAAACTATTGTGCAAAGCAGTGTTAATGAAAACAGTTTGGTACTGGCACAAAAAGAGACACGTTGACCAATGGAATGGAATAGAGAGCCCAGAATTAAATCCCAGCATATACAGCCACCACCCAGTAGTGGAAAGGATGGTGTCTTCAACGAACAGTGCTGGGAAGACTGGGGAAACACGTGCCAAACAATGAAATTGGACCCCTGTCTCACACCACTCACAAAGATGAATTCAAAAAGAATCAAAGAAAATCCCTAAGACTTGATACCATAAACTCCTAGAAGAAAATGTAGGCAAGAAGCTCATCAGTATTGGTCATGGCAGTGATTTCTTGGACATGATGCCAAAAGCACAAACAGCAAAAGCAAAAACCAGCAAATGAGACTATATCAAACTCAGAAGCTTCTGCACAGTAAAAGAAACAATTAACAAAATGAAAAACAACCTACAGAATGGGAAAAAAAAATGTGCACATACTGGACAAGGGGTTAATATCCCAAACATATATAAAGATCTCATACAACTTAATAACCAAAAAATTAAGATAATTTTTTGATTAAAAAACTAAACAGACACTTTCCAGAGAGGACATTAAAATGGCCAAACGGCACATGAAAAGATGCTCAGCATCCCTAATCATCAGGGAAATGCAAATCAAAACCACGAAGAAATTTCATCTCATACCTGTTAGGATGTCTGCAGGTGCTGGTAAGAATGTGGTGAAAAGGTAACCCTTATACTTTGTAGGTAGGAATGTAAATTGGTCCAAGAAATATGGAAAACAATACGGAGGTTCCTCAAAAAATTAGAACTAGTTGATACAATCCAGTCAATCCATTTCCGGGTATACACCCAAAGGAAACAAAAACAGGATTTCAACAGGATGTCTGCACTCCCATGTTTACCGCAGCATTAATTAAAGGAGCCAAGATACAGAAACAACCCAAATGCCCATCAACAGATGAATGGTTAAAAAAGATGTAGTACATATACATAATGGAATATTCAGCCGTAAGAAAAGAGGAAATCCCGCCATTTGTGACAGGATGGATGGAGCTTGGGCACAGTATGCTAAGTGAGATAAGTCAGACAGAGAAAGATAGTAGTTGTTGATATCACTTGCTCGTGGAATCTGAAAAAGTCAAACCTGGGGCTCCTGGGTGGCTCAGTCAGTTAAGCATCCCCCTCTTGGTTTCAGCTCAGGTCATGATCTCACAGTTCATGGGTTCGAGCCCTGCGTTGGGCTCTGAGCTGACAGTGTGGAGCCTGCTGACAATTCTCTCTCTCCCTCTCTCTCTCTGCCCCTCCCCCCAACTCTCTCCCTGTCTCTCTCAAAATAAATAAACTTTTTTTTAAGGCTTTTTTAAAAAGCCCATAAAAAAACAGTAAAATGGTGGTTACCAGGGCAAGGGGAGGGATAAGATTGATGGTATTTAAGGATGCAAACTTATTATAACAAGTAATAAATAAGCCATAGAGTTCTAAGGTACAGTATAAGGAGTATAGACAGTAATGCTGTACTATAACTATGTAATGTGAAAGTATCATTACAAGGGCAGTCATAGGACAGCGTATAAATGTATCAAAGTAAGACACTGTACACCTCAGACTTACACAATGTTACGTGTCATTTCTCGTCAGTAAAAACAAAAAGCTGGACAGGTCTCGGATTGTCAGGCCGTGGGGCAGTGGAGTTCGGCCTTTGTTCTGGGGGTCAGACCAGTAGCAGAGAATAGAGTTGGTTGGAGTGGAGGAGGAGGGCAGGCGGAATGACTAGGTCTCTGTGACGCCTTAAATCCAGGTGGAAATGAAAATGGGTAAAGACTGGATAGGGAATGTTGTAGAAAGAGAATCAGGTGCAGCAACTGAGTGGCAATGAGAGACAAAGGAACGGGAAGAGTCAAAGTTACTTTGTTTTTAGAACCTTGCGATTGATAGGTGTAACTTGATAAAGTGAAAACTCCGTTATTTCAAAACAGTTTCAAAAGAAAACTAGCACTGAGGGAATTACATCTTTACCTGTGTAATTAATATGAAACCGTAAATTTTAAAGTTGAGAGGTATCAGAAAAATACCAGGAAAACATAAAATACATCAACAGGCATGTGTTACTTCAGATGATGTTCTCCCAAGTTGTCAGGGAGTAAAGTAAATGAGTTGTTTGCACGGACTGCATCGATAAGAGTTGTACCAAGTATCTTAAAACTTTATTCTTCTTCTCTTCACCCTGTGAAATGTCTCTAGGTGTATATGCTTGGATTGGCATTAATTTTGTCCTTGGACGATTCGAGCATATTGAAGATGGTAAGTATGTTTCCAACTAATGTGTCTGACTGGAAATGATGGCTGGTCCATCTAATCCAAAGGATAGAAAAGGAGCGAAGGTTTGTGACACAACTGAGCGTGTAGGAGCAGAGAGGGGGACTAACGTTTCACACCATTACCTTGACTTCAGGTGGGAGGAGTGGATTGCATTTGCCTAGTTAGGCTTGAAAGTACCATGAAAACAAGGGGACTCTTCACGGGGTCTCAGTGCTCTGGATTTGTTCTGTTCCAATGGCTGTTTTTGTTCTTTGCAGATGAGGAGGCAGTTGTGGAGGTTAACATTCCTGGCAGTGAAAGCAGGGAAGCCATTCTCCGTAAAAGGACAGCCGGTATTCTCGACATGGGAGGCGTGTCGACCCAGATAGCATACGAAGTTCCCAAAACTGTAAGCTTTGCCTCCTCACAGCAGGTTATTATCTGTCAAATTTTCTTCTGTTTGCTTTGGTTTTCCTTTAACATGTCTCCATCCATTTTTGTTTTGTTTCCTGAGTCTGAACACACCCTTACTATGCTTGCTGAGGTCCCACCTTCCCGACCCAGGAGAAAGGAGTCAGGAGGAAGCCAAGCAAACCTCCGTTTGTGTTTGTTCATTGAAGTCGGCTGGTTTGTTTTCTGAACTTCACAGTTTTTGTTTGGTATAAATGTCAGTTACATGCTTGAATTTTTGTTTGTATTTTCTCTTCAATCACTTCTTTTCTCAACAGATATTGTAAAACTTAATGTAATGGCATCATATTTCTTAAGTTATAGTTGGGGAACGTGCTGCTTTTCTTTTCTTTTTTTTTTTTTATAAGGCTCAGACAGCTTTTGACTTTTCTGGAAAGGACTGAGGTTTGAATGCACTGCTTGCACATTTCTGAAAAGGGTTCCTCTGTTTCTCTCCATGCCCTTCGTGGCTTTCAGTCACTGCCTGTAGTTCCCCAGTAGGCTGGGCAGCCTTGTATAGTGAGCACCAGAAAGGTTTCTACATGTGTTCCTGAATTGCTACATGTCTTTGCGATTCTGTTTCCACTCAGCTATAAATTTCCACCAAAGCCTGGTTTCCTGCACTATGACTTTCCTGTCATATAGTGTAGTGGTTTAAAAAGGCTGCAGCTAGACAAGTCTAGGCTCCCTCGTCAGGCTGGCCTCAACTAGTTGTGTGACCTGATGCACATCACTTAAGTTCTTTGAACTTGGTTCTTCATCTGTAAATGTGAATGCAAGTACCTCTCACGGGGGCTTATTATAAAGCTGAAATGCTCTAGTGCAGATAGTATATCTAATGTACTGCCAGGCACCCAATGTTCACTCACTAAATGTTATTGGTATATTTATTAAGCTCTTAAGAAAAATGCTTTCTAAATTCAAGTATTACAATTTGTGTTTCCTACTTCTCATCCAGGAATGCCTCTAGAAACTATTGCACTCTGTTAAAAGTCATGTTTTCCTCCTCAAGATAAAGCAAAAACAAAACAAAAACAAATAACATAGCAGGTTTGGAAAAAATACTGAAAAATCAGGGCTAAAAGTTTTCTGTGTATGCATCACCCAAAAAAACCCATTGTTATCATTTTGTATTTCTTTTTATTCATTTTTTTCCTCTTTATAGTTTTTTAAAATACAGTTGTTGTAATATTGCTGTTTATACAATTTTGCATCGCTTATTTAATAGGGCATATGCATGTTCCTCCATAAAATATTACCATAATTGACGAAACCCCCTTGAGGTTGTAGATTTAGATAACACCCAGTTTTTTTCTCGCACAGAATCGCTGAAGTCATATTTGTGTCTAAAGACTTTTCAACGGTTAGAATTATTCCTAAAGCATAGGCTTCCATAAGTAGGTTTTCTAGATTGGGGGATGTGAACTACATCGCTCACATCCCTTTACAGAAAGTAACGGTATCACAGATGTGCAGCATATCTGGAATTTCCTAAGTCAGAATTGTCATATTGAATTCAGAGGGATGCTTAGAAGGGTCCTTGGGAAACGCAGAAGCAGAATTTTTTTGCTGCTTTTAGATGAGAATCTTTATAGATCCTTCTTTTTCACAGGAGGTAATTGTTATGGTATTGCCTAAAATATTAAAGTTTTTTATCCTTGCATCTGCAGGAAGAAGTCGCTAAGAACTTGTTGGCTGAATTTAACTTGGGATGTGATGTTCACCAAACTGAGCATGTGTACCGGGTCTACGTGGCCACATTTCTTGGGTTTGGTGGCAATGCTGCTCGACAGAGATACGAAGACCGAATATTTGCCAACACAGTTCAAAAGAACAGGTAAAGCACCTTCTGCTTCTCAGCGTTCACTTTCAGATCTCGGTCTCTGCTTGTAGAGCACCTCTCCAGGCAAAGCTGGGAGACCTCAAGCAGCAGAAGTGTGTCCACGCCATCAGCTTTCGACTCCCCTGCTAGCTGAGAAATAATTGAAGGGGCACTGGGGTCCTGCCTTCAGCCCCGAATCCACACCCCCCTGGATTAGAAATTTCACTATTAACATAGTAGGAGTTTTGAGCCCTGGGTAGTGTATTTCACATTGCAGAGTCCCTGGGAAACTCAGTACCTGGGCTACTGCAGATGTCCTGGGGGCCAGCGGTACGTGACGATAAAATTGTCATTGATGATGGACGGGAATTATGTGTTGTTCTGGTGGTGTTCTGGAAAACCAGCCTGTGCAGTTATTTAGTGGATAAAACCATAGGGCAGGAAGGTATTCAAGAGCAAGAAATGATCCAGAAGTCTAAGTTAGTGGTTTTAAACATTTTTAGCAGGGAAACTTTTAAAAATGAGTTTATGAAGAATTCTGGTATCGAAGAAATATAAAACAAAAGCAATGCTTTATCAGTTTAAATTTATTTTATCAGTTTAAGTATATAGCAGTTATTTATTTGAAATCAGTTCATAAGAAGAGCAAAGCTGTGTGGATGAATAAAAATATCTGAAATCTGGGGTTATATAAAATATCCTATTAATTACTGTTTTGTTTTCTTTGTTTTGATGAGCAATTTTGAGGGAAAAAAAATCCTAATTTATACAGATAAATGGTAGTGTATAGTTAGTTCCTTGATCAATTTAATCTTAATAAGCCTGGGGAGGCCTGAACTTGAAGAATGACCAAGTCAGAGCCATTCAGTACCACACTTTCCAGAAATTCACATGTGTGAATAGGAAGAACAATAAAAACTTCTTCTCCAGACATTAATTGAATGGTGTTAGTTAAGAGATGGGTAGTCCCAGGGCACCTGGTGGCTCAGTCAGTTAAGTGCCTGACTCTTTGTTTCGGCTCAGGTCATGATCTCACGGCTTTGTGGGCTCCAGTCCCACATCGGGCCCTGTGATGACCGTGCAGAGCCTGCTTGGGATTCTCTCTCCCCCTCTCTCTCTGCCCCCTGCCCGACTCACACTGTCTCTGTCTCAAAAATAAATAAACTTTAAAAAAAAGAGAGAGAGATAGGTAGTCGCATAATTTCTTTTTAAGCGTGGTGTATTATACGGTACATTGTGGCATAATTATTTTCTATAATAAATAGTCCTAAAATAGAAATATTTTATAAGTGATGTTTGAATTAGAACTTTGGAATTTTTTTTAATGTTCGTTTATTTTTGAGAGAGAGCATGACCGGAGAAGGCCAGAAAGAGGGAAATAGAGGATCCGAAGCAGGCTCTGTGCAGTGAACACAGAGCCTGAATGCAGGGCTTGAACTCACGAACCATGAGATCATGACCTGAGCGGAAATCAAGAGTTGGCCGCTTCACTGAGGGCCACCCAGGCGCCTTGTGAATTAGAACTTTGGAGAAACACCTTCTGCAGTGTTAATTTTTACTAATTGATTTTAATGTCAAGAAACTTGTATAACAGACAATTCAGTGGTACTTCTTAATTTAGATATAGGGCAACTAAAAACAGTAATTTGACGAGTCTTGGACTTTGATAATAATTATAAATGTTAGTCATCACTTTTTACATATGAATTGAGCCTTGAAACGCATCGCTATTTCTCTATTAGTAGCCATTGAGTTTTAAAAACGAAACATTTTTATTTAATGGCGAAGACCTTAACTTACTACATTCTAGTCCATCTTGAGTTGCCCTGAGTTTAGGAATAACCAACCTGTCAGTTGAGTGGCAGTCTCCGAAGACGTACACAGCCTTTTCGGCCCATGTGACATCACGGCATCAAACACTAACAGGTCCAGTTGTTGTAAGCTGTTTTTTGCTCCTCGCTTGCTTAATTGTGACAAGCAGTGAGTACACATAATGGGATGACAGATGCAGGGAAATTTCACCGGGAAGTCATGAGCACAGCGCATTCCGGTAGACAGTTAAGATTTCTTTTCCATGGGAATTCTCAGAGCCTGTAGTACAGTGGACACTCTCTTATCTACAGCAATTGGGATCAATAGTTGATTTTTAAAAATCAGTTAAAACCTGGGCTCCTGGGTGGCTCAGTCAGTCAAGCGTCGGACTTTGGCTCAGGTCATGGTCTCGCAGTTAGTGAGTTTAAGCTCCTCATCGGGCTGTGCGCTGACAGCCTGGAGCCTGCTTTGGATTCTGTGTCTCCCTCTCTCTCTGGCCCTCCCCTGAGCGTGCGCGCGCGGTCTCTCTCTCTCTCTCAAAAATGAATAAACTTGGGGCGCCTGGGTGGCGCAGTCGGTTAAGCGTCCGACTTCAGCCAGGTCACGATCTCGCGGTCCGTGAGTTCGAGCCCCGCGTCAGGCTCTGGGCTGATGGCTCGGAGCCTGGAGCCTGTTTCCGATTCTGTGTCTCCCTCTCTCTCTGCCCCTCCCCCGTTCATGCTCTGTCTCTCTCTGTCCCAAAAATAAATAAAAAAATGTTGAAAAAAAAATTAAAAAAAAAAAAAAAGAATAAACTTAAAAAAAAATCAGTTAAAACAGAGGATCAGAAATCGAATCAAACCACAAGCATCTTAATTTATGTGTTCGTTTGCCAGTCTTTTGCTCTGGACTAAGGTCTTTTCTTAGGCTACACCCGTCATCTCTCTGGCATGCACCACACCTCATCTCAGTGTCATTTTGGCTTTTTTAAAGATTACCAGGGGCTTAACAGACATTTGTAAAGGAATTTGATTTTTAAAGTTCTAGATTTTTCCCACATTTTCCCAGTGTTTTTAAACCATGCTAATACTGAACTTGACAGCAGTTTTCGAGCAACTTGCCTTTATTGTGTTTTTCTAAGGCATCTAATGTGGCTTGCACGGACCCAGTTACTTCTGTCTGTAGTCACTTTTCATCTCTGTATGATTACACCGGCAAGCTCTAGTGGCAGAAGAGGGTTGGAAGCGACACAGTTGGTGGGCATTCAGCTGCAGTGAACTTTAGACTGAGAGGAGTTCCGGAACCGCAGGCACACGGGCCGAGAGTGCAGGCCGTGTGCCAGGGTACAGAAAGCTCTGGTAATCTGACCAGGTAGCTGTTTCACTGGACCCTGTTACAGTGTCTGCGTAGGTATCTGCTGTATGCACGTGTGGATGGGTGGTGAACCAACCTCCTCCAGGAGGGAGCTCGAGAACCTGTTTCCCTGACCTCGTTATCCCGGAACCCTTTCGTGTTCCCCCAGGACACCCTGCAGGGCTCACGTTCCACACAGCATGTCTTGAGAAACGCTGGCTTGCAGCCGCTGCTTGAAAACACGGTTTTCTGTCAGTCTCAAATCAAGTTTCTCTTTGTCCCGTAGGCTCCTGGGGAAGCAGACTGGTCTGGCTCCTGACACCCCATACCTGGACCCTTGCTTACCCCTGGACATTAAGGACGAAATCCAGCAAAATGGGCAGACCATGTACCTCCGGGGAACAGGAGACTTTGACCTGTGCCGAGAGACCATCCAGCCTTTCATGAATAAAACAAACGAGACGCAGACCTCCCTCAACGGGGTCTACCAGCCTCCCATTCACTTCCAGAACAGCGAATTCTATGGCTTTTCGGAGTTCTACTACTGCACTGAGGATGTGTTACGAATGGGGGGGGACTACAACGCTGCTACTTTTACTAAAGCCGCAAAGGTAACCTTCAAAGAAACCCTCTTCTCCTGCATGCTTTTGAGAGATGGTGTAGACACTGGCAGCCTGTGTCCCCCCTTCACGTTTGGAGGCCCAGCCCAAGAGCAGAGGAAGGTGGAGGATGGAAGGCTGTAGTGCAACCTGTTGGGGATCCTGTTCCTTGGCTGAGCGAAAGAGGTAGTCCCGACAGGAGTCACAGATCCGCGGGGAGCCACCTGCTGCCCACCACTCCGGGCACTGCTCTGATGGCCAGTGGCTTCCGGGTGACAGACTTGCATATTACTCTGTAGTAATGCCACTGGTATCAGGCCATACTCCTGCAGCCTTCCTGTCGCTTAGCTGCCGGGACCCCTGTTCTCTTGTTGGCCACTGCCCAGGGTTCCCTACCTTCATACCCCCTAAACCTTGGTGATACTGGACTTCCACCCTTGGAAGGGTGTGGACCCTCAGGCTCTTAGCTGGTCTCTTCCATGCTCATGGTTCGCAACTACTGCCCACCAAGAAGAGGCTCCAGCCTCCATGCCCGGTGCCTCTTAGATTTCGTGACCCAAAGCAAACCGGTTTCACCATTTTCTCCCCGTGCCCTTCATCCTGTGATGTTGTCTCAGTTAATGGCATCCCTGACCATCTGGTCACCTCTCAAAACTCAGGAGTTCCAGACTTCTCCCTACCATTCATTCCTCCCTCGCTGCACATCCCCCATAATCAGTCATCAAGCATGTTATTTTACCTGTATTCATTTCTCAAAGCCCTCCCTGCTTTCTGTCCTGCTCTCTCCGCCATAGCGGGGCCTGCGTCTGTCACCTGCCCTACTACAGGAGCCTCCCCGCTGGCCTTCCTGCGTCTGGTCTCCCTCTGTCATACATCAGTCACGCCGCTCCCAGAGACAGACCTGTCTAAAGCACAAGTCTCCTCTCTATTTATTGTCTTCAGCGGCTTCCTTTTATACCAGGATAAATCACAAATGCCTTAGCGTGCCTTCTTCCCGGGGCCTCCTCTCCCAACCTCTCATGACCTACTCCAATCATAGCTACTCGTTGCCCTTGGATCCAAGCTACTTCCCATCTTGTCTTCATTCACGCTGTTTCCTCTGCCCTGAATGTCTGTCCTTACCTCTCACCCCAGACTGAGTGTTGTTCTGTGTTCCCTGGAGCAGTTTCACCATCTCTCAGAGCCTCAGTTTCTTCCTCCTTGAAATAGATGTTGCAATCATAGCCATGCCAAGGAGTGATCTTAAGTATTGCACTCAGAAAAGGCCCTTAGTGCTCAGTAGATCTTAGTTATTAATATTATTACAGGGGCACCTGGCCGGCTCGGTTGGTTAAGTGTCCGACTTTGGGTTTCGCCTCAAATCATGACCTGTTTGTGAGTTCGAGCTCCGAGTCGGGCCCCTCGCTGACAGTGCAGAGCCTGCCTGGGATTCTCCCTCCCTCTGTCTCTGCTCCTCCTGCGGCCACATGCCCGTGTGCTCTCTCTCTCTCTCTCAAAGCAAAAATCTTTAAAAATACATAATATTACAAATAACTTCAGGAAAAGATGGCACCTCTCTCCCTTCACCTAAAGACAAAGCCTTCTGTAATCAGCTTGGTGTTCCCCGAGCCTTGCACTGTGTCACTTCAGACACAGGCGGCCACTCTGAACCAGCTCAGGTACCACTTCACTCTTCCAGAAGCTTACGCCAGTCGCAGGCAGTCACAGAGGAGGAAACTAAGCAGTTTCGAAGAGGCTGGTTGTGGGCAGGGAAGTTTTCTGTAACAATAACTTTGGCAGAATTTTAAGACAGAACAACCATGGTCTTTGCTGATCAGTAAGCATTTGCTGGGTTCACGTTACACATAGAGGTGAAGCTTGTGTTGCCTAATTGGAAGGATATGGTTGTTTATGAATATGAATTTGGTAAACCCTTTTTAAAATGAAGAACCTATTCACTTACCGGTGATTTATTTGGGGTGAAATTTCTTCCAGGATTATTGTGCAACAAAGTGGTCGATCCTGCGGGAACGCTTTGACCGAGGACTGTATGCCTCACACGCCGACCTCCACAGGCTAAAGTAAGCAGTGGGTGGCCGTCCCCAGGCGGTTTTAAGAAACTGTGCACGAGTGTTGGCCCCTGGCTTGCCACACCCAGGCCCCAGTCTACTTTTGCATCCTCATCGGTCACTGTTTCCCCTCACCTACCCTGGGCTCCTTTCAGACAGGACAACAGCTACTTGTGTCCAAACATGTCTTACGGTGTTTTGTTCACTTTTGCTGTTCCTTCCACCTAGAGTTCCACTGTCCGTCCCTTGCTTGTTGAAGTCCTGCCCAGACCTCAGAGTCAGGTCAGCGCTATCTCACGTCTTCCTCTGCCCCTTCAAGCAGACGCCACCCACCTCAGTCTCCAGAGCGCGCATTATGTCTCCCCAGTGGCATTTATCAAATTCTGCCTTATTTCTTAGTAACTTGGTGCTTTTCAAAAATCCTGTCATTATAAGTCATTTAAGTGCATTGGCTGTCTTATTACTAACTTAGCCCAGCACTTTGCAAAAAGTAAGTCTCTAATAAGGATTTCAGATCACAAAATAACAGAGCTGAAAAGGACCCTCTGCCTTCTCGTTTTATAATAAACTGAGGTCCAAAGAAGTTGGCACTTTATCAGTGTAAATGATCGCCTGAGGTAAAAATATGTCATGGCCATGTATTAAATCCTACCGAGACCGCATTTCGTGAGCTCATTGATTTTGACAGGTGAATTATTTTGGGTTGTGGACAAGGGGACAAACCAAGTAAATCAACCGGAAAGGCGCACATGGGTGGTCCGGCTGCTCAATGCAGGCCTAGGGAAGCCTTTGCACCCGCGTTGGTCACAGGGAAAGGCCGTTTCGGCGTCTGGTTCATTTTGACAAGCAAATGAATTCCACTTATGTTTGTGCTTGGTGTTCGTAGGTATCAGTGCTTCAAGTCTGCCTGGATGTTTGAGGTGTTCCATAGGGGCTTTTCGTTTCCTGTCAACTACAAAAACTTAAAGACAGCCTTACAAGTTTACGATAAGGAGGTTCAGTGGACCCTCGGAGCAATCCTTTACAGGACCCGGTTTTTACCGTTAAGGTACGGCTCTGAATTTGGTGACGAGAATCAAACAGAAGATGCTTTTCTGTGGTTATGATCAGCGCGGCAGCTGTGGTTTGAGGGCGTTTGGGGTAAGCGCTGGCCGTGGGCAGGACTGTGGTCAGTGAACTTTGACTTTGGTCTTCCCCCCAGTGCATCCTTCCCACCCCACCCATCCCGTCAGATGCAGCACGAAACTGTTTGATTTTTCCCAAGTGTCTTTCCCTGGCCCCTGCACGGAAGGGTTAGTTCTGGGGTTCTTCACCTTTGTGGCTTTGGACTCCTTCTCAAAATACTGTTTTTAATGTATGAAGTCAATAACAGGTTACAGAGGAAACCACAGTATTGAAATATAGACATCAAATATATTTCTCAAATTTATCAAATATTTACAGAAAACGTATTGGCGACATAGTGATACGTGTTCTTTTTTGTTAAAACGTGAAATAACAAATCCGGGAGCAGAACTAGTGCTTCCTGTAATTTCAGTACAGTGATGTCAGTGATGTGTGTCGACGTCTGGAGGCACCTGCCAGCCCCCACCACGCCACGTGACGGCGGCCTGTGAGCTGCCCCACGGTCAAAGCCACAAGCAGTGCCGACGCTCCCGTAGCTTGTGGTCTGCACTCGTGGTTGGTGGCAATGCCGGTCGGAATCGGGAAAATAAAGGTGGACGTTTTCCCCGTTCGCGTTCGCAGACCTGGCTGTCAGCTGGCCCCGCATAACAACCCTGGTGCACTCACAAATGAGGAGTTCGTTTTCAGGGGATTTTTTTTATCCCCTTCACTTAATTGAGCATGTCCCAGCAATCCGTTTAGCTGGGCTAACCGCAAAGAAGTGTGAGTCGTGGCTGTTACTGCTCCCAGACAGGTGGTCTGATTCCACATTGGCGTCCAGCTCGTAGTGAAACCCTCACAGTTCTTTTAAAGTTCTCTGATTTTTGACCCAAGTTACAGTGATGGTAGCTGAACGCACGTTCACGTGGTATCCTGTTAATAATTACAGCCACCCTCTGTTAGGCCAGGCGGCCTCCGTTACAGAAGGAAAGAAACTGAGCCCTGGAGACCGGGATGGCAGTTTTTGTCTCCGAGCGGAGCCCTAAATCCGGTTCCTCCGATAGGGCACGTGCCCCGTGCGCTGTCACATCACGTTCCTGGCCTGATTCGCCCTCTTTGTTCTGTGTCCCGCTGCCCAGGGATATCCAGCAGGAGACCTTCCGGGCCAGTCACGCTCACTGGAGGGGCTTCTCCTTTGTCTACAATCACTACCTGTTCTCGGGCTGCTTCCTGGTGGTCCTGCTCTCCATCCTCCTCTACCTGCTGCGGCTGCGGCGCATTCATAGGCGGACGCTGCGTGGCGCTTCGACCACCACCCTCTGGCTGGAGGAAGGCCTGCCGTCCCAGAAGATGGCCGCGTGAACTTAGGGACGGGAGTTCGAGAGCCCAGGAAGACTTTCTGAAGGAAAAGCCATTTTTGCCTCAGGGTTTCTCCTCCTTATTCTCTTTCGGCTTTGTTTTTCCTTTCCCTTTTTTGTTCCTTGCAACAAAAACAAACTCCACTGTCGTAAGCTCTGCCTGTCCAGAAAGTGTTGCGGTTAGCCGTTCTGAATACAGGTTTAAGTGGAGGAAAAAGGGAAAATGACTTTGTTTTTGCTGCATAGGATACCGACGAAGATTTTTGGCTTTTCTCTGAGGGATGTTAAATTTTAAACAGCTGCACTTTGCCTCTGGAGGGAATGGCAAAGCCGTTTGCCATCAGTGGTGGTGGCACTGACGAGTGTCGCGTTCTCAGAACCAGAACCCGCCCGGCGGAAATCGCAGTCCTCTTTTTGTCCGTCTCAAAAGCTCTAAGCTGAAGAGGGTGGTGTGTAGTTTTCACTTACTGTTCAGGTCTGTCACTACATGTTTTGTTTGTGGGCTGAAAAACTCAAAGCCATTTATACCCAAGACGGAGAAAGGCAGGCACCAGGAGGTAACTGTTTTTAAAACTGATAGTCCTGGAAGATGTGAAATAACGACTAGAGCAGTGCACACGTGTGTGTGAGAGAGTGTTTTGTGTGTGTGTGTGTGAAAAAGTGAGAGAATGCGTGTGTGAGAGAAAGTATGAGAGAATGTGTGTGTGTGAGAGAGAGAGAAAGAATGTGAGAGAGAATGTGTGTGTGAAACAGAATGTGTGTGTGAGAAAGTGTGCGTATGAGAAAGTGTGGGAGAGAAGCGTGTGTGTGTAGGAGGAAGAGTGTGTGTGAGAGAGAGGGAATGTGGGTGCATGAGAGAGCAATGCTAAGGGTAGAGAGAATGCAGTGCTCTTTCTTTTGAAAGCACACACACTTCAAAATTTATTGTTTCATTTCTTTTTATGTAGAAAAATCCCCATTACCGTTCATGCATTGTCTTTCCTCACCACGGGTAATGACTTGCTCAGTCGCACCTTTCAGCAGCCTTAGAACATTATGTCTTTGAGTTGGAAAATCCCTCAAGTTTCACCGCTTTCGACATCATTGGAACTGGAGCTCGTGCCTACTGACAGGCACGTCCGCATTTCTTAGTGGTACGTTTTTCCGGGCTTAATTGTGCTCTAGTTTCCTCCAACTTCGAGTTGGTGTTCCCCTCCTTAATTAAAAATGGTCTCAGTGGTTTTATTTTGGAGGCCCCCATGCTTACAGGTTCTCTTTATTACGGCCATGATTGAGGCCATGGTTAATACCACTGTAAATCCGGACAAAGAGAAGGGTCTGACTTCAACAAGAAATAAACTCACATTTTGAGAAAACGGGTTCGACATTTTAAACAAAGACCTAAAGAGGACAGCTGGATTGGTGTATGTGAGATCGGTTGTTTTACACCTATTCATTTTGTTTAGAAGCTTTGGGAATTCTCATACCTAGTTTTTTAGGTGAAGTTCTTTTTATGAGTGTGTGTGTGTGTGTGTGTGTGTGTGTGTGTGTGCGTGCTGTTTCTTAGAACAGTGAAATTCGGTTGGTTGGTAGCAAATGTTTATTTTGAGAACCATCAGCTGCTTTTTCAGACTTCGTTGATTAGAGAAAGGATTCAGATCCTGGAGCTCTTATTTAACTTAGATTTTTATCTTGTTTATTATTTAAAACATGGCATACTGTATCTTGATGACTTGAAAAGATTACAAATGTATAAAAGAAACGCAAATTCTCTTACTCTGCTCTTCACAGTGAATATTCTAACAGTGAAAAAGTTATCGGTAGAATACTTGTCTCTGAGATCTACGGAAGGTTGGAGGAGCGGCGTCCTGGTACAGCCTCTGATGTGTGTGGGGTCTTGTTTCAGAGAGGACGGAGGTAAATGGCCCTGTGAAAGGTCCAGCTTCAGAAACGCTGGTCTCCAGCTATTCAAGTGCTCGGTCCCTGGTAAATGCTGTTCCTTATCAAGACCCAGCCACCGATGAGCAGTGTTTTAGATACCCCGGGAGCAAAGTGAGCTGGCGTGCTCGTCCTTGAATCCTCTGACGGGGTTTGTCCTGTAGACTGCGGGTGGCATTAGCGGCGAAGAGGGAGTGTGTTTACGCGTTAGCTTTTCTGCTGCCCACCATTGGGAGTAGTAAGTGACCTGAGAATGAAACTTTTCAAATGCCTGGAGTATGTGATTTTTGCCTTTAAAATCAAGGCAAGGATTAGCCAGCATAGGCCCAGATTTAAATGGGCCTTAGTTCAGACTTCCCACCATAGATTGCCACTTTTTAAACAAAGGGTGCCAGTGTGGTCCAGCTCGGTACCGTTTGGGGGCAGAATCGAGACAGCCAGTTCTGCTTTACACCTAGCCTAGGGATCCCTCCGCAAGGACCTACCTCAGTCTTCGAAAGAAATCCCAAACCAGGGTTCCAAGGCCCAAACAACCTTATACTTTACATAGTTAAGTGCCCATGTTCCCCTGCCAAAGAACTCCCAGGACTAGGGCTTGGCCAACTATTGGCCACAGGGAAAATCTAGAAGACCTTTGAGCTGAGAATGGTTTTTCAATTTTTAAAAGGTTGTTAAAAGAAAAAAAAAGGGGGAAGAATATGTGACAGTGTATGTGACCTGTCGAGCCTAAAATACTTACTAAATGTCCCTTTATGGACAGATGTCCCTTAAAGATGTTCACCGACCCCTGCGCGAACGACCCCATTCAAGAAGGCATACGCACCACATTCTCTTAGTTCATGAGGCTAGTTGCCGTGTATGGGCACAAAAAGAGCTGGGCAAGAGCTGACCAGTTTTCAATCCTGAAGTATTTGTGTGTGTACCAGAATTCCACTTCTTGCCTTTCCCTCTAGATTATTTTCAAGGTCAGTTTTCCAGTAAGCCAGCAAACATGCGTCCCCCCACGGGCTGAGAAGGTGCTGTTCAGGAAGGAGGGCTTGCTGAGTTATGTGGAGAGGCCTGCATTCTCCAGAGGATCTCACGTGGGTCTTTCTGACACAAGGGGGGCCGGGCTGAGAGGCAAGCACGGGAGGAGCTTATTAATCCAGGAGAGGAGTTCATAGCAATTAAGGGCTGGCCAAGAAGGCAGGGAACTCAGAATACTTGGAATAGAAAGCAAAAGAAATGGCGCCAGTGGGGTTTTCAGCAGCCTCGTGGAAGAAAACGCCGTGTCGAGCCTTGCTGGGAGTGCCGCTACGGGAGACGCTCTCCTGTCGTCACACTGTGCGCTGCTGCTTTCCAGACCTCCGAGGACGCTCCCCGAGATCTGGCAGTCCATTGAAGGACATCACAGTAACAGTACAAACATACCCCTTTGTAACCAGTGCTGCTTGCATATTTTCACCCTCAACTGCTGGCCTTGGCGCTCCCCAGCCCTGGGGGGGGGGGGGGGGGGGGGTAAGCTGGAGAGTCTGCGTGTGGCTGCGCCTGGCCCCCCTGGACAGCTGGGAGGGTCACTTGTTCACACCTGCTCACTCAGGTTGGCAACCTCTTAGATGGACAGATATTTAAAGTTTAAACATCAGGCCTGCATAGAATAGTTTTCCTTAGAAGAAGCATGCATCAAGAAGCTTGGAAAGGCAAATGTGTTTTCTAAGCTTTAAAAAAAAAAAAAAATCGGCTTTAGGGTTTTGTGTGATTATGTGCAATGCAGCAAAACTACCGACACGTAAATTATTTAGCTATTTACTTCTACTTGAGTGTTTTCTTTTTTGTGGTACTGCTTTTCCGGTTCAGTAATGAATGATGTGCCCCACCAAGGAAAATTCTTTGTTCTGTCACTGAGGTGATATTTTACAGTTAAGAATTACAAAAACTAAGGGAGATCTTTAAATGGTTTTTTTTAATTTCAATGATGTTTTCCATTCAGGATAAGGATAATGGCCTTTGGGGTGCTGTGGGCTCCGATGAGTTTCCATATTTGGCAGCCTCATGTTGCCACGCTCGCACACAGAAGGGTGTGGAGAGCCAGTAAAATGAAAGCTCATCTGCTGGCCCACAGACCCTCTGTGAGCTTGCTTGCTTATGACCGAAGTAGGTTTTCCTCTGGTGTTTGAATCTTGTCACCTGTTAGAATGCTTAGTTGAACTGGAGTCTCAATTCGGTACAATAAATGGTCTGAGTCTGACTGCACACCCTGCATTTGCTGTATTTACATGCATACAGTGAAGCACACTCAGTCTGTGTTCTGGAGGGAGGGGTCTGCGTGTCCAGCAGCTCACAAGCCAAATATTTCACAAGGAGAAATATTTACCAAGGTGTAATATCAACCCGTGCGTCAATAGCAAAGGCCATTCGGTGCCAACTGTTAATAAGGTTATCATTTTAAGATATTAACTATAGGGGCGCCTGGGTGGCTCCCTTGGTTAGGTGTCCCAACTCTTGATCTCCGCTCAGGTCTTGATCTCCGGGTTGTGAGTTCAAGCCCCACATTGGGTGTGAAGCCTACTTTAAAGTAAATAAATAAATAATAAATAAAATATTCACTCTGAATATAGATCAGAAAACTAGAATTAATGAACTTTTATGTATTTTTTCTTATAAATAGTGAAATCAAATACTAACCTTACATTACACGGTTCTGCAGTTAGATCTAAGCTTAAAAGCATGGTCTTGTTTCCAGAGAAATGTGAATCTCCATGTTTATGTTACTAACAACTATTAGAAACTACAATTCTTTCAGCTGCTTGAGACTGTATAGAGGTTTACCCTGGGGTGGGAGGAGGTGAGCCCGAGCCATAACCCAAAAACAGATGATGGAGACAGGTGGAGCGGGAAGGGACCGGCTGTTAACAAAAAGAAGAGCCTAAGACATATGTATGGAAGGGTGTGAGGGACTAGCAGAGCACAGTGGGAGTTCAGCGTGAGCACAGAAGCACGGTACGTGGAAGGCAGAAAGAATGGGATGATGAAGTTGAAAGAGAACTTGCTTAAATAATTTCTGAGGTAGGACAATAAATATAGGTCTTTGGGCCGGAGGGCAAATAAAATATTTAAGGCATCTAAAGATGTCTAAATTTTACTCCACTTGATTGACGAGAAGTAAGTACCTGTTTCCAACAGCTGCCCGTGTCAACAGGGCCGAAAGGCCGTGGTTTGGGATTTTTGTTTATTATCCGTTTCCATTTGCCCCACGAATGTGGAATGCACGGGAAGCTTTTTTTTTTTTCCACCCTGAAATGCTAATGGTTTGCACAGAGGGGTTCTGGCGTTCGCACTGGTCTGGGAGCAGAGACTCCAACGTCATCTGTATCGCAGTCAGACTGTCTTCTTATGGAAAGGTCATCAGAGGACAAAGCAGTGCCCCTTCACCCCAGTGGCCCGCGTGGCAGATTCTGCGATTTGCCTGGAGCATCAGCATCTGCGGGAAACCCAACACCTCGAGGTGTCCTCCCAGCCCCACCTTGTGTGAGCGCCTGATGGCCTCAGCCTGCCATCCCCCTCTTCTTAACAAAAAAGAAGTGACCGGTTGAGGCATTTCCATTTGTTCTTAAGAAGGTGTTAGTTCCCCCAGCAGTGTTGTCTCTTTCTATCAATATATCCATTAAGGTTGACTAAGCCCTGCCTCAGCCAAGACAGCGGCTTTGGCCTCCTATCTTTGCCCTTCACCCTTGATCCTGTTTGGCAGGCGAATTAGCTCTGGGCTCCAGACTTCACGGCCGCTTAAACGTTTCTGTCAACAGCCTGTTGTGTGTAAGAGACCCAAATAAGAAAACCCAGCCTGCAAAAGGATTTCTGCCCTGAGAAAAATGCTGAAAGCCCCTCACAGAACATAATGGGGGTAGTCGCAAAAGACAGGAGGCTTGTCTAAATGCATAAACTCAACGAAATGGAGGGAAAAGGAGACACTTTTTTCTTCCTGAAAAAAGGAGAAGGGGGAAGGAAGAGTTGGTCTGTGGCCAGGTCATGAGTGCCCTCCTCATTCCCCGTGTGGGACTTACTCTGTCACTGTATTATGATTTCTAGGAAGTACCCAGGTCTGTTCTCACAGGTTTATGATTGGTAAGGGTTTTTTTAATTAAAAACTTTTTAATGTTTATTTATTTTTAAAAGAGAGAAACAGAGTGCAAGCAGGGGAGGAGCAGAAAGAGAGGGAGACACAGAGTCTGAAGCAGGCTCCAGGCTCTGAGCTGTCAGCAAAGATCCCGACACGGGGCTCGAACTCACGAACCATGAGATCATGACCTGAGCCAAAGTCAAACACTTGACTGACTGAGCCACCCAGGTACCCCTGAAGCGGGCAATTTTGGAAAGATGAATCATACTCGTCCTGCCTGTGATTTCACGGCCTCAACTCCAGGAACCACACCCCACACTTTCTCCTAAAATTCCATCTTTTCCACCCGGCACAAGCTTTATCTATTACTTAGATTTGAGATGAAGACTGAGACACTTAAATGTTTGTTTTTTTTTTTTAAGTTTATTTATTTTGAGACAGAGACAGTGTGAGTGAGGGAGGTGCAGAGAGAGAAGGAGAGAGAGAGAATCCCAAGCAGGTTTTGCACTGTCTGCAGAGCCCGATGTAGGGGCTTGATCCCACGAACATCATGACCTGAGCTGAAACCAAGAGTCAGACACGTAACCTACTGAGCCACCCGGGCACCTCAAGACACTTAAATAGGTTCTGCTTAGCCTTGTTATTTTATTTGGGTCATGGCAGCCCAAGAAGATTTTCTGGAACTGCCCAGCCATTCTCCATTCTGTTCGAATAAACATGTTTAAATTACCTTCCACCTTTTGTGGCCCTGTGGTCCATCAGTGAGTGTGTCTGTTCCACCCTGATGACCCTCCTTGCACATGGATCGTGATGCGTTTACTTCACGTATTTGTATATTTAGAACTGATCCAACGAAGAAATACTTTGTGGCGTGTAGTTCTTCCTCAATATTTGTTCTAATCAAAATCTAGTTTCTTGGTCACATGACCACTTCTGAGTGTCTATGGCTTGTGAAGCAGCTCTTTTTACAAAGCTTTTATTCTCAGTCTGCTTTCTTCTTTCAGGATGGCCGAGCTCCGCTCAGTTTCAGCACCACATGCAGCGTGATGTGCCGGGTGAAATGGGGTCCCAGGCCTCTCTGGAATCTGTCCACTTCCTCCCTCCCACCATGAAGTTTGCTAAGGGAGTGTTGCATTTTATGGCTATGTTTAGCAAAACTTAGGAAAACCAAATTTACTTCAAGTGCCTTCCTTTCTTCTCAACCCAATCACTCCTTGAAGAAAAGGAAAAAGAAACCCCAGAATCAGGTAGAAATGAATAGGGGCAAACTAGATGGATGTTTCCCAAAACCCAGCATAGAGGAAGGTAATTTCTGTATATTGATCTTGTTCTAAGCATAACTTCAGAAGTTTTTTTTACTCTAAATTATCCTTAAAAGTCGTCACCTTTTTACCCCTCCCCTCCCCCGCAGAGCACCCAATGTAAGAAAGAATGGATTTAGAAACATCAGAAGTAAAGATTTCTGTTCAGCAGCCATCACAATCAAAGCTAACAGATGGCAGACTAAGAAGGCATTTGCAGTGACTCAAATTGACAAGGAATTAATATATATTTACAAGGTTTCTTGCAAACCAGGGAGCCTGGGTGGCTCTGTCAGTTGAGCGTCCGACTTCGGCTCGGGTCATGATCTCCCAGTTCGTGAGTTCGAGCTCCCCGTCGAGCTCTGTGCTGACGGCTCAGAGCCTGGAGCCTGCTTCAGATTCCGTGTCTCCCCCTCTGCCCTTTCCCCGCTCATGCTCTGTCTCTCTCTCTCAAAGATGAATAAACATTAAAAAAAAAAAAAAAAGATTTCTTGCAAGTCAAGAAAAAAGGAAGAAGAAAATGGACTGTGGGTCTTAGTAGATGGTTCACAGAAGGGCAGACCCAAATGGTTAACAAGAGATCAATGAAAGAGCCAGAGAAAATCAAATGAGAATAAAGAGCCCCTCAAATGCCAAACTTTAAGTGTCGGCAGTGATGTGGGGACTGTGACTTAGGTATAAACCACTCCAGGCGCTCTAGAAAGTGCTTTACAGTTGGTGGTGCTTATGTCCAAGTGCCAGTGCTCCCCAGGGAAATGTCCGCCTGGGGCCACGAGGGAGGTACAGATGGATGCTTTCAGCAGTGTTACTCAAGTGTCTGTTGTTGGAGGCAAGCAAGGTTTTGGATAAGTGAAAGGGGCAGGTGCCTACTGTGGAATACTGGGTAGCTGTTAAAATCAATGAACCAGGGGCACCTGGGTGACTCAGTCGATTCACACTTCTGACTCTTGATTTCGGATCAGGTCATGATAGGGTTGTGGGATCGAGCCCCGCATTGAATCAAGAGTCAGATGCTCAGCACAGAGCCTGCTTGGGATTCTCTCTCTCCCTCTCCCTCTCCCCCTCCCCTGCTCGTGTGCTCTCTAAAAAAATTAACAATGAACTGGAGGTAAGGACAGCAACATGGATGGATCATAGAAATAGTGTTGAGCACTTAACAAAGAAATGAAATGTGTAGTATAATGCCGTTTATGTAACTGGCACAAAATACTGTGTCACGAGGGAACACCTCTTGTGACTGTGCAACATTAACATGCGTGTTGTGAGGACACAGATTGGTTATGGAAGGAGGACAAAGAATTGGTTATGGTTTTAGGCTGACCAACCACACCTATTTGCCCAGGTCGTTCTTGGTTTTCATACTGAGAGCCACACGTCCCAGTAAAGCCTCAGATCAGGGCCAACACGGATGTCCACTCCCACGCTGTCCTTCAACATGGCAGCCTTAAAAAAAAAAAACTTCCACAGAATCCAACCAGTTGGCTCTCCATTTCACTCAAGGGAAGAACCAAAATTTTTCTAATGGCCTATAAGCTGCCTGATATGCTTGCCCCAACTCCGCACCTCTCTGACCACTGTAAGTTCTCTGACTCTCTCCGCTCCCACCCCACTCTCCTCAGGACCTTCAATGACAGCTGTCCCGTGAAGGGCCACCTGGCCACCTACTTAAAACTGACTTCATCCCTCCCCAGCACTTTCCAGCCTCCTTACCCTGCTTGCGTTTTCCCCCCATGGTACCACCTTCTAGCATACTCTACATTCATTATATGCATTGTGAATCTCTCCACTAGAGTGCAGTCCACAGGGACAGAAAGTTTTCGTGTTCATTTTGGTGTTCTATCCCTGGCGCCTGACACTGGGTCTGATACACAGTAAAGGCTCAATAAACATTTGTGGAACGAAAGAAAAAAAGATCCTTGCAGGAAGGGGTAACTGTGGGCTGAGAACTGAGGAATATGCTGAACACCTTCTGCCCCAGCAGGGCTCAGACTCCTTCCTTTACTGGAGGGAAAGAATGTGCTTCCTGTACAGAATCATCCAAGAAGCCTAATAATGGTCTGCGATGTGCCCAGCAGGCTGTTTAAACACTTTATTAGTGTGCATAATCCTCAAGACAACGTCATGAGGAGGTGCGTTTATTATTCTCATTTTATAGGTGGAGAAACAGACATGGAGAGGTTACATAACTTGCCCACGGCTACACAGCTCTTAAGTGTGGGGCTGGAATTTGAAATCTGGCAGCCTATTCTAGAGTTCCACTAGCCAATAAGCCAGCGTGGCCAGGCCTAATTGAGAGGGGCTGTAAGTGCAAAATATACGCCAGATTTCAAAGACTTAGCACAAAAAAATTAAGTAAAAGGTCTCAATTTGTTTATATTGGTTACATAAGACATGGTAATATTTTGGCTATGTTGAGTTAAATAAAAGATTAATGCCACCTATTTTTACCTGTTTCTTAGGGACGCTAGAAACTTCAGTTAGACCAGCAGCACCAGTATCTCAGAGGCCTGATAGACGTGCCAAGTCTCAGGGCTGGACCGAGACCTCTGGAACCGGATTCTTCATTTGACAGGGTCTCTAGGTCATTGGACAACGCGCACTGAAGGTTGAGAGTGCTGCTCTAGACCAGGAGTCAGCACAGTTTCTCACCAAAAGGCCAGATAGTAAATACTTGAGCTTCACAGACCGTAGGACTTCTGTCCAAAACTTACTTCACTCTGCTTTTGTAGTGGGAAATGTGTCACAGACCATATGTAAATAAATAGGTGTGGATTTGCTCCAAAAAAATTTTTTTTCTTTACAAAAAGGCAGTGGTAGGCCAGTTCTTCCCATGGGCTGTAATTTTCCAGCTCCTACTCTAGACCCTGCGCTGTGCTGGGGCTAATATTAAGAAAACACATCCTGCCTCCAAGATCCCATTCTCTGCCTTTCGTTTCCTTCCAGACTCTGCTTGAGAGTTACAGCCCCTGATTTCTGCTTCCTACCAGGTGTTACTTAAGTGTCCCCAGGATCCTGAAACTCCGTACTTCCTCTCTCTATGCACCACCTTAGTAACTCGGACCAGAAACCTGGAAACATTCTACATGATTTCTTCCTACGCTCTCTCTCCATCTAATCAGTCACAATCAAGTATCAGATCCACCATTTTTCTTGGATAAAAGTTTCCAGGTGCAGCCTCAGTCATCCCATCTGGATAGATTCCCCCTAGAGACTGAAGGGGGCATCCCCTGATCAGAGACGCCCGCTGAGCAGCTGCCGAAAGACATGTCGCCACCTGGTGGCTGCTCTAACTCCCATGCTCTCTGTGTGAGAACCTGAACTTCCCCACTGAAGAAGCTTTGTATCCTTTGCAGCATAATCACCTAAAAGTACTCATTTTATCGGTGGAAATCCAGAAATGTGTGAATTGTACAAAGTGATAAAGATAATACATATGAAGTTTTCCAGGCTCTCGCTTTGACTCCACTGTGAGTAGGGAACCAAAAGGATGTGATCATGTGACCAGGTAGTTCCCCAGTTCCCCGGGGATAATGCTGGGGGTTTTCTTTTTCTTTTTTTTTCTTTCTTCCTCCCTTTCTTTCTTTCTTTTTTTTTTTTTTTTTTTTACTTGAGAAAGAGAGAGCACGAGGAGGGGACAAGGGTTGAGGGGGAGAGAGAGAGAGAGAGAGAGAGAGAGAGAGAGAGAGAATCTTAAGCAGGCTCCACGTTCAGTGTGGAGCTGGATGCAGGGCTCGATCCCATGACCCTGGAGCATAACCTGAGCTGAAATCAAGAGTCAGCCGCCCAACGGACAGAGCCACCCAGGCGCCCCCACACCGCTTGCTCGCCAGAGCAGAGGCTGGCCTGAGAAGATCTGGAGAGCGGAGGCTGAGCACGACAGACTCATCCTTCACTCTCACACAAACGAGTCCTAACCATGGTGATGAGGTGTGAACGTCAGGCCTGCAAGAAATTCACTTCAGATCAACCCCTTGGAATAGCAGGCACGTTAGATTCCAGCGGCTGCCCTAACAAATTACCACAAACTCAGGTGGCTTAAAACAACAGAAATTTACTCTCATGGTTCTGAAGGCTGGACGTGCAAAGTGCTCACAGGGCCACACTCCCCACCAAGGCTCTGGAGAAGGGTCTTCTCTCTGGCTTCCTGTGGTGGCCCACAATCCTTGGCGCCCTTGGCTGTGGCAGACATCCCTCCAGCCCTGCCTCTGTCTTCACATGGCCTTCTCCTCTGGGTCTCTTCTGTGTCTTCAGATCTCTCCTTAGAAGGACACTTATCATTGGACTTAGGACCTAATACAATCACATTTTAGTCCATCCCATCCACCAAGACCTGATTGCCAAACAAGGTCATGTTCACATGTCCCCGTGTTAGGACTTCTTATCTTTTCAGTGCACAGAACTCAACCCACAACAGCAGACTATTTATTAAGCATCTTCTAGAAAGAAAGGGTTTTTGAAATGACATGGGTAATTGGACCCCTCAGAAATGTAGGGAAACCAATGTGAGAAATGGGCAAATTTGCTATCACAGTAGATTTTACCACACTTTTCCTAGTTAATAGATCAAGCAGCAAAAGTCAGTTTACTACACTTGAATAACATACTAAGCAAACAATAACTGAACATTTATAGAGCACACACTTTTTAAGCACAGGCAGAATATTTAAAAAATTTAAGCCTAACAGAGACACCTGGGTGACTTGGTAGGTCAAGCATCTGACTCTTGGTTTCGCCTCAGGTCATGATTTCATGGTTTGTGAGTTTAAGCCCTGCATCAGGCTCTATGCTGACAGTTTAGAGCCTGCTTGGGATTCTCTGTCTTCCTCTCTCTCTGCCCCACCCCCACTCATTCTGTCTCTTATCAAAATAGGTAAATAAACTTAAAAATGTTTTTTTAATTTAAGCCTAACAAATTTTGAGCAATTCATTTCACACTGACCGTGTTTTCTGACCACAATATCGTTACATCAAATTAATAACAAAAGATAATTTTTTAAGCTCTTAGTATTTATTTTTTTTTTTTTAATTTTTTATTTATTTTTGGGACAGAGAGAGACAGAGCATGAACGGGGGAGGGGCAGAGAGAGAGGGAGACACAGAATCGGAAACAGGCTCCAGGCTCCAAGCCATCAGCCCAGAGCCTGACGTGGGGCTCGAACTCACGGACCGCGAGATCGTGACCCGGCTGAAGTCGGACGCTTAACCGACTGCGCCACCCAGGCGCCCCTAAGCTCTTAGTATTTAAAAAATTAAAACACAGGGGCGCCTGGGTGGCTCAGTCTGTTGGGCGTCTGACTCTTGATTTCAGCCCAGGTCATGATCTCATGGTTCGTGGGTTTGAATCCCAAGCAGGCTCTGTGCTCTCAGAGCAGAGCCCAGCTTGGGGTTCTCTCTCTCCCTCTCTCTCTGCCCCTCCTCTGTATGCACACTCTCTCTCACTTGCTCACTCTCTCAAAATAAATAAACTTAAAAAAAAAGAAAAATTAAAACACATTTCTAAGAAACTTGTGTGCCAAAGAATAAACCATATTAAGAATTAGAGAATAATTAGAACTGACCATTGATGAAATACTACATCTGAAAACTTGCTGGGTGCAGTTAATGTGCTTAAGAAGAACATATATAGCTATAAAATGTACATATTAGAAAAGCATAAATGGCAAAATTTAATAAACTAAGTAGAAAAAAGGATAGCAATGAAAAAATAGAATAAAGCAAATAATAAGCATAGAAATAGAGGGTCAGCAAAACCAAAAGTTTTTGCTTTGAAAACACTGATAAAATGGGGACGCCTGGGTGGCTCAGTCAGTTAAGCATCTGGATTTGGCTCAGATCTTGCAGTCTGTGAGTTCAAGCCTCACGTCAGGCTCTGTGCTGACAGCTCAGACCTGGAGCCTGCTTCAGATTCTGTGTCTCCTTCTCTCTCTGCCCCTCCCCCACTCACACTCTGTCTCTCTCTCTCAAAAATAAATAAACATTTTTAAAAATTTTTACAAAAAACACTGATAAAAATGAATGAAACTTTAGCCAAATTGTTCATGAAAAAAAAGAGAAGGCACAAATAAATAATTTTACAAATAACATAGAGATATAACTACAAATAAAGCAGATATTAAAAAGATAAGAGAAAATTATAAGACTATTAATGCCACTAAGTTTAAAAACTTAAGTAAAATAAACAAATCCCATACAATTACAACTTTTCCAAAGCTTATTCAAGAAGAAATAAGGAACTTGAAAAGTCCTACATTCAGAAAAGAATGGGTTAATAATCTAAAATCTTCTCTTTGGGCCAGGTAGTTTTATAGGAAAATTCTACCAGTATTTGAAGAACAGATAATTCCCATCTTACGCAAACTCTTCCAGATAATGTGAACTAGAGAGAACACTCCCCAACTCCTTCTGTGAGGCTAGTCTAATGCTAAAACTAGAAAAAGACAGCAGGAAAAGGAAAAACTAAGAAATGTATTTCTGTAATTGAACATCTTAATTAAAGACAAAGACCGGGGCACCTGGGTGGCTCAGTCGGTTAAGAGTACGACTTCGGCTCAGGTCATGATCTCGTGGTTCATGGGTTCGAGCCCCTCGTCAGGTTCTGTGCTGACAACTCAGAGCCTGGAGCCTGCTTCAAATTCTGTCTGTCGGTCTGTCTGTCTGTCTCTCTCTCTGCCCCTCCCCCACTCACACACTCTCTCTCTCTCTTTCAAGAATAAACATTAAAAAAAAAAAGATAAAGACCATATGATCACATCAGTAGATACAGGAAATGTATGTGACAATATTCAAGATACCTATGATAATAAAAATCTACAGACAAATAAGGAACCAAGGGGGCTCCCTGACCCTGATAAAGGTTATGTACCATAGCCTGCAGCCAGCCTGATTTGTAATGGTGAAAAGTTACACATTCTCTGTACAGTCAGAAACAAAACTAGGATTCCCACTACAACCACTTCTATTCAGCCTCTCACCAAATGACCAAGTCTGTGCATGAGGCCGAGGAAAACAAACAAAATTATAAGAACTGGAAAGGAAGAGATAAAAGCATCATTTTTCATAAATAATATGCTTGCCTACATGGATTCTAATAAAAGAATCTTCATTTATTAGAATAAGAAAGCCAGCAAGGTTTTAATATCAAAAGAACAATTGCATTTTTATGCATTGGCAACCGAATTAGAAAAGTAATTTGAAAAATGCCCCTCATAATAGCAATAAAAATATGAAGTGCTTGGAATAAATCTAACAAAAGATGAGCAAGACCTTTATGGTGAAAATTATACAAATTTAATGAGAAACTATAAGGAAGATCAAAAGTAGAAAAATATGCCATGTTCATTGGCAAAGATGTCTAAGATATCGATTATAAGAAATCAATCCTCCCCAAACTGATCTATGGGTTCCATGTAATTCCGGCCAAAATTCTAAGAGGGTTTTAAATAGAAATGCTGATTCTAAAATTTATATGGAGGAACAAATGGTCAAGCCCTGGGTGGCTCAGTCGGTTGAGCGTCTGACTCTTGATTTCTGCTCAGGGCATGATCCGAGGGTTGTGGGATCAAGCCCCACCCTGAGCATGGAGCCTGCTTAAGATTCTCTCTCTCTTCCTCTGCCCCCACCCCCCGCTTGGGTGCACACTCTCTCTCTCAAATAAAAATTAATAAAGAAAAAAAAAGAATAGCCAAAATGCTCTAAAAAAAAAAAAAGACTTTCATTCTAATGTTACCACATGTTATATTCTGCTAACATTTAGGAGAGTGTAGTGGGGATAGTGTGCTCCACCCAGGGCTCATTTTTGCTTTCTCATCCCATGGCTATGATCACTTGGCAGGTGGGGATGTCTGCTGGTTCAGTGTCACTTTAAGGAGATGGCTGACCTTGAAGCACAGCTGGTTTACATGTCTGAATTTGAACACAGCCAGCAGGATGTACAAATTAAGACATTTAATTAATTAGGTTAAGTGATTGGGTTTTTTTTTCTCCTCAGATTGCCAAACATTCAAAACTGGGTGCCCTCCAGTTCTGGTGAGGGAATGGCGACATAGGCGGGTGCTCTCATATGTACGGCTTCCTTGTGAGAATATGAATTGCAGCAATCTTTAGCACGAGTAACCTGATGACATCAACTGAAAATTTGAAATAATCCTCCCTTTTGGCTAGATCAGACCACTCCTAGAAGTCTGTACTACAGAAAGAAAAACATGTGTCCACTTTGCCGGATATATAGCTGACGTTCATGAGCTTTCATACTGTAGCCAGGCATGGTTCTCCACTCCTCCTTCTGTGCATAAACTCACTTAATCCCTGTAACAATCCCACAAAGCAAGAGTTATTACTGCCTCCATATTCCACATAAGGAAATGAAACTTAACTCTGGCAGCTTGGTAAAGCACATAGCTAGGGTGAAGCTAGGATTCCAACCTAGGCAATCTGTCTCCATGGCAAACATTCCTAAATACAGAACTGCTTGTAATGACAAAACTGGAATCATCTGAATGCTTATCCACAATGGAATGAATGGTTGAATACATTATGAAATCTGCATGCTACAAAATATACAGTTATTAAAAGAAGTGAGTTAGTTCTAAATAATATATTTAACAGAAATAGTTTGCATTTCTATAAACCAGTAATGAAGCAGCAGAAAGAGAAATCAAGGACTCGATCCTATTTACAATTGCATCAAAACCCATAAAATACCTAGGAATAAACCTAACCAAAGAGGTGAAAAACCCATACACTGAAAACTATAGAAAGTTTATGAGAGAAATTGAAGAAGACACACAAAAAAGTGGAAAGACATTCCATGCTCATGGATAGGAAGAACAAATATTGTTAAAATGTCGATACTACCCAAAGCAATCTACACATTCAGTGAAATCCCTATCAAAATAACACCAGCATTCTTCATAGAGCTAGAATAAACAATTCTTTTTTTTTTAATTTTTTAAATGTTCTATTTATTTTTGAGAGAGGCAGACAGAGTACAAGCAGGGGAGGGGCAGAGAGGGAGACACAGAATCTGAAGCAGGCTCCAGGCTCTGAGCTGTCAGCACAGAGTCTAACATGGGGCCTGAACACACAAACCATGAGATCATGACCTGAGCCAAAGTTGGACATTTAACCAACTGAGCCACCCAGGCGCCCCCAGGACAAATAATTCTAAAATTTGCATAGGACCAGAAAAGATGCCGAATAGCCAAAGTAATATGGAAAAAGAAAACCAACGCTGGAGGCATCACAATTCTGTAATACATCAAAATGTATTACAAAGCTGTAATCATCAAGACATTATGGTACTGGCACAAAAACAGACACATAGATCAAATGGAGCAGAATAGAGAGCCCAGAAATGGACCCACAAATGTATGGCCAACTAATTTTTGACAAAGGAAAGAATATCCAATGGAAAAAAGACAGTCTCTTAAGCAAATAGTATTGGGAAAACTGGACACCGACATGCAGAAGAATGAATCTGGACCACTTTCTTACACCATACACACACACACACAAAAACTCAAAATGGATGAAGGATCTAAATATAAAGTAGGAAGTTATCAAAATCCTAGAGGAGAAAACAGGCAACAACCTCTTTGACCTCAGCCATAGCAATTTCTTATTTGACATGTCTCTGGAGGCAAGGGACACAAAAGCAAAAATGAACTATTTGGACCTCATCAAGATAGAAATCTTCTGCATGGTGAAGGAAACAATCAGCAAAACTAAAAGACAACTGATAGAATGGGAGAAGATATTTGCAAATGGCATATCAGGTAAAGGGTTAGTATCCAAAATCTATAAAGAACTTACCAAACTCAACACCCAAAATACATGAAATGGGCAGAAGACACGAAGAGATAGTTTCCAAAGAAGACATCTAGATGGCTAATAGACACATGAGAAAATGCTCAACATCGCCCATCATCAGGGAAATACAAATCAAAACCACAATGAGATACCACCTCACACCTGTCAGAATGGCTAACATTAACAACAACTCAGGCAACAACAGATGTTGGTGAGGATGCAGAGAAAGAGGAACCCTCCTGCACTGCTGGTGAGAATGCAAACTGGTGCAGTCACCCTGGAAAACAGTGTGGAGGTTCCTCAAAAAATTGAAAATAGAACTACTCTATGACTCAGCAATTGCACTACTAGGTATTTATCCAAAGTATACAGGAGTATTGATTAGAAGGGGCACATGCACCCCAATATTTATATCAGCACTATTGACAATAGCCAAAGTATGGAAAGAGCCCAAATGTCCATCAACTGATGAATAGATAAAGAAGATATGGTATAGATATACAATGGAGTATTACTTGGCAATCAAAAAGAATGAAATCTTGCATTTGCAACAACGTGGATGGAACTAGAGGGTATTATGCTAAGCGAAATACGTCAGTCAGAGAAGGACAAAAGCATATGATTTCACTCATCTGTGGAATTTAAGAAACAAAACAGATGAACATAGGGGAAGGGAAACAAAAAGAATATAAAAACAGAGAGGGAAACAAACCATAAGAGACTCTTAAATACAGAGAACAAACAGGGCTGCTAGAAAGGTGTTGGTTGGGGGGGGGGGTGGGCTAAATGGGTGATGGGTATTAAAAAGGCCACTTGTTGGGATGGGCACTGGCTGTTAGATATAAATGATGAGTCACTAAATTTCATTCTTGAAATCATTATTACACTATATGTTAACTAACTTGGATTTAAATTTTAAAAAAAGATGTGTGATATATACATACAATGGAATATTATTCAGCAATAAAAAAGAATGAAATCTGCTCATTTGCAACAACATGGATGGAGCTAGAGAGTATAATGTTAAGTGAAGTAAAGTCAGTCATAGAAAGACAAATCTCATATAATTTCACTCACATGTGGAATTTAAAAAACAAAACAAATGAGCTAAGGGGAAAAAAGAGAGAGAAACCAAGAAACAGACTCTTAACTATAGGGAACAAACTGATGGCTACCAGAGGGGAGGAGGGGAGGAGGATGGGTTAAATAGGTGATGGGGATTAAGGAGGGCACTTGTCATGATGAGCACTGGATGATGTACCAAATTGATGAAATCACTATGTTGTACACCTGAAACTAATATGTAACACTGTGTGGTAACTATACTGTAATTTAAAAATACATAAATACATAAACAAAATTTTCCAAAAAATTAGGACTTTTGATTATAAATAAATAAATAAATAAATAAATAAAACAGACCTTGGAAAGCTGTCTCTGATACACTTTTATGTAGATGAGCAAGTTTCTGGTAATTCACATATTATTAAACCATTTCAAAAAAATATGTGATCCACATGCACCCCCATGTTTAGTGCAGCACTATCAACAATAGCCAAAGTATGGAAAGAGCCCAAATGTCCACTGATGGATGAATGGATAAAAAAAATGTGATATATATATATATATCATGTGTATATATGTGTGTATATATATATGTATGTGTATATATATATATATATATATATATGTATACACACACACACACACAATGGAGTATTACTCGGCAATCAAAAAGAATGAAATCTTGCCATTTGCAACTACGTGGATGGAACTGGAGGGTATTATGCTAAGTGAAATTAGCCAGTCAGAGAAAGACAAAAATCATATGACTTCACTCATATGAGGACTTTAAGAGACAAAACAGATGAACATAAGGGAAGGAAAACAAAAATAATATAAAAACAGGGAGGGGGACAAAACAGAAGAGACTTATAAATATGGAGAACAAACTGAGGGTTTCTGGAGGGGTTGTGGGAGGGGGGATGGGCTAAATGGGTAAGGGGCACTAAGGAATCTACTCCTGAAATCATTGTTTCACTATATGCTAACAAATTTGGATGTAAATTTTAAAAAATAAAAAATAAAGTTAAATTACAAAAAAAAATATGTGATCCATTTTTATATATTTGTATAGTCGATCAAATAATGAAGTTATTAACATTAATATTTGGAGGCTATATTTGTTATAAACATCTTCTAGTTTGTAGCTTGTATTCTCACTTTCTTAAAGCTGTATATTGATGTACAGAAGTTCAACACAATAAAATGTATCAATTTTGTTTGTTTATGCTTTCGGTTTTTAGTTTAAGATATTCTTCCTCACCCCAAAATTAGAAGGGTAATCCCCTTTACTGTCTTCTAAAAGTTTTCAATTTTTGACTTTGACATTCATGTTACTAATAATCTGGGATTGATTTTGTGTGTGGTGATAACTGGGAATCTGATTCCATTTCTTCCATATAGATAATTAAATTTTCATCTTCATTTATTCAAAGTCCCTTTTCCCCCAGTAATTTGCCTGACACTTGTCACAAATTAAAAATCTATACATGAGTGGGATTGTTTGCAGCCTCTCTGTTTTGTTTCATTGTCAATTTGTCTACACCTATGCCAATACCACATTTTCTTAATTAATATACTTTACATTATAGTACATCTTTAAATCTGGTGAGCCAATTCTTCCCACTTTATTCTTTTTCTTCAGATGTATCTTCACTATTCTTGATATGTTGCTTTTCCGTGTCATATTGTAAAATTTCTGGTAGAATTTTTACCCACATTGAAATAAACTTACAGAGCAACTTGGGGAAAATCAGCATCTTTATGAGATTGTCTTCTTAATCCATGAACATTGGGTGTCTCAAAAATGACAAAGAGTCCAGGGAAAACATGGGCCAACAGCCCCAAGAGAAAAATGAATAGGCACAGGAGAAACACCCATCTGCCAATAAACATATGAAGAAATACTCAGCCTCACTAGCGATCAGGGAAATGCAAATCAAGATCACAATGAGATATCATCCTACACTCATTCAAATGGCAAAATTTAAGAGGCCTGATAGATTCTGGTGAGGAAGTGGATCATTTCTAACTTGTTAAAAAGAGGGAAATTATAAGCATAAGCAAATTATAATCTGACAAATAGACTTCAGAATAGCGGTTGCCTCTGTGGAGGTATAGAACATCACAATATGAGAGGGGTGTGTAGGTAAATGTAATTCGTTGATGGTGCTCCAGATCTTTGACTGGATGTTGTACTCGTGAGCGTTCCTTTTATTAATAAATGATGATGTAAAACAAAATAAACCCGGCCATGCACAAGGAACCAAGGATGAGAATATGTCATGAACCGGGGCTTATGAAGAGTGTGGTTCTGGGCACCTGGAGTCCAAATTAAAACACACACGTGGAAGGATACACAAATTGTGCACTGTTTACTTCAGGGAAGGATTTGGGGGGGGGGGGCAGGAAGAAGATTAATCCCTTTACCTCCATAAAGTTCAAATTGTTATATGAGCTCTATGTGCCAATAAAATGCAGCACAGGGGTCCATTAGGGCTCCTCCTGTCCCTTCGGGGGAAACAAAACTACAGTGGTGTCTCTCACATCTGTCCTTTCTGGAGTGCCTTCCTATGGTCTTTTGTACAGCCTCCGGTCCATTTCACACCATATTCAGATGCCAGGCCATGACCTTCAAAGGTCTTGTTGGGGGTGGGGGGAGGGAAGACAAAACACAAAAACAAAACAAAACAAAACAAAATTCTTGTCGAGAAATCCAGTGCCCCTAGCATTTTCATGGATCAGTGCCTCTTCTGAAGATGTTGAGATACCCCCGGGAGACGGCCTACAGCTCTGTGCCATTGCACAAGACCACCTTCTCACACTGCACACCCTCCAAAGTCTGCACTTGAAGCGTGACCCTCCCTGCCTCAGGCAGCCCTTGGGGAGCCGTGACCCCATCTCCCTGCCCCACTGCTTCTCTGATGTAGAAGAGCCCACCAGGTAGCTGGGAATTTCCAAACTACACCTCCCTCCACCTGAAATTTGAGCGAATAAAAATTCGTCCATCTCATTACACTTTGTTTGTAAAATGGGAAAAATGAGGCCCATTCTGGGCACCTCACAGGCTTATTGCGAGGATCTAGTGGGCCTCATGAAGAAGAACACTCTGATGGAGGATGAGTTAATTGGCTGCATGTCCCCAAGAAGAAGCAAATCTGAGGTTCACTCCTTTCCCATGAAGACCTGGCTGAGTTTGTGTCTTGAGTGGCACACCATTGACAGCTGCCAATTTAAAAAAAAAAATAGTAAAAGACATCATATTCCCGAGGAAAATTGGAAAGTTACCACACATGGGCCCAGGGAAATGTGCCTGCCTAGAAAAGACCTGAGAAGACCTTCGGTCTACACTGCAGGAGGATCCTTGGCACAGAGGCAGCCTATAACGATTAAAAAACAAAACAGAACAAAACAAAAACACAGTAACCAAAAACAAAATAAAAACTCCCAGCAAGCCCTGGGGAAAGGTGAAAATCTGGTTCCCAGAGTTTCCTGAGTTCCAGACATTATTAGATCGAAATGTCCAGTTTTCAACAAAAAAAATCAGAAGGCATATAAAAAACATGAAAGCATGGCCCATTGAATGGAAAAAATACATCAACAGAAACTTTCCCTGAAAAGGGCCTGATGGCATACCTACTAGACATAGACTTTAAAACAGCTGTCCTAGGTGCTCAAAGGACTAAAGGAAGATGTAGAGAAAGGCAAGAAAACAATGTTTGAAGAATATGGAAATATTAATAAAGACAAAGACTAAAAACAAAAACAAAATTCTAGAGCTAAACATTACAATCACTGAAATAAAGATTCACCATCTTCCCGAGACTCACAAAGAATTATTTTTTTTTTGCTTTTGTTGAAATGGAACCAACACAGGGGGACCAGGGCTGATAAAGAGAAAAGAGATCTCGGAAAACAGTACCCTGTGTGAATTTCACCCCCCACATCATCAGCCCAAGTTCTAGCTCTCTAACCTTGTGGCTCGGCCAGCCCCCATCCTGACACTACACAAGGCCCCACCCAGGCTCACCTAGCATGCTCAGGGGTGATCTGGGACCTACCATAAATAACAAACACACCCCCATCACTGGGGAAATTCCAAAGTTTTAGAGGCTTACTCTCCAGAACCAAAGACGAAGACCACACAAATCCTTTCTTATACAACAACCCCCACCCCCAACACACCCACACTCTGAAGAAGTCCGTGGCTCTTGCAATGCAGCCAAGCTCTAAATAGCATGCTTACTCCCTCTGTTCCTCAGTTTTCCTTCAGCCAAATGGACATGACTTTTCTGACTTTGTAGAGAGGGAGTAAATATGTCTGTAAAATTATCATGAAACCTAGAGAGGTGTGAACTTGTGATTTTCTGAGAGATTTCAGGAGGTGAGTATGATCGAGAGTTCTGGCATGAGGTACCAAGCAGGACAGTATGACCAGCTTGGCTTCTGCTCCTCCAGCTCCCCTGACTTCAGAGAAACCCATCCATTCATTCCACAAATATTCCACTGGAAACAGCAGTGAAAAAAGAAAACAAATTAAGAAAAAGAAAAAGAAAAAAAGCAAGCTCCGACCCTATGGGGTTTACATGACAGTGGAGAAGAAAATAAATGAATAATGTATATGGTAGGCTAGAAGATTTAAAGGCTAAACAGAAAAATATAAAGCTGAAATGGTAAAGAGGAAATGCCATAGGGGTGGGAGTTGGAAGTTAAAATATTACAGTCAAGAATGGTCTTCCAGAGAACATGGCACTAGAGCAAAATCTTGCAGGAGGCAAGGGAAGAAGCCCAAGGAGATCCTGGGAGAGTTCCAGCATGACGGCACCTGTGCAAAGGCCCTGGGGCAGGAGCAGACCTGGGGCACTTGGGGACCAGTGGACAAGGCAGTGGAACTAGAGCAGAAACATCAAAGGGGAGATGAAGTCAGTGAGGCATGTACTTGGGGGGGGGGCAGAGCTTATAGGAGCTCATGGGTTAGTTGTAAGAACTTTGGCTTTACGCTCAGAGTGATGGGAGGTTATCACAAGGTAATGTCAGAGCAGAGATGGAATTTGACTGATACTTTACTTGGTCTATAGGCTTGAAATCAACTGTTGAGGTGAAGATAGAAGCCAAGTGATCAGTTGGTCTGTATCAGTCATCTAAAGGAGAGATGATGAGTACAGGAGGTGAGGAGTGGTTGGATTTTGGAGATCCAGTGAAGGATTTGGAGTGAATGTGGGGGCTTAAAAGTGAAAGAGTCAGCAGGAAGGATAGCCTTACCCTTGCTGATGTGGGCAGATTTGGGGGAGAGGATGAGGAGTAAAGTTTGGGACATAGCAGAATTGAGGTGTCACTTAGATACCCAGGGGAGGCGTGAAGCAGAGTCGGACACAGGAGTCTGAATTTAGAGAGGAGCAGGCTAGAGGTACCCACTGGGGAACTGAGAGCATCCAGAAGTAGTTGAAGATGGGGGCCTGAACTGGATAACCCACTTTGAGCCCTGGAGCCTCCAATAATAAGAGACCAAGGAGAGACAAGCAGGAAAGTCATTACAGAAAAAAAAAAAAAAAGGAGAGTGTTTACTTTCAGGGCTGGGAGGCAGTTTTGGGAAGGAACATGTGTGTTGTGGGAATGTTTCTGGGATGCCAGTAATATTCTAGTTCTTGAGCTAGACAGTAATTATATGAATGTTTCATTATGCTCATTTTTGTATTTTATCCACTTTTGTGTATGTAGGTTATATTTCATAATTTTAAAAGTTTTGAGATGATAAATAGACAGATAGATAATGGGCTAAAAGGAAAACCAGGAGAATGAAATTGAATGGCCAGAAATTATTTACATTGAGCCACAGACAGCGGGGGTTTTGTTTGTTTGTTTATTTTACTACAGCTCGAGAGCTCCAGGAATCTTTTAAGGAAAAATGATTCCAATTCCTAAAGTAGAAGGTGTTGGAGACACAGGCTGCATTGGCTTGACCATCCCTGCAATGGTCTCTTAGCAACCAAGGAGGCTGGTAGCTGGGGATGGGCCTTGACTACATTGATGTTTCTTGGGTTGTTCCACTCTTCATAATCACATCCAATAATTATGGAGTTACTTTCCCTGTTTAGAGCACATGCACATTTAATCTCTTTCGCATTCTCAATAGCTCTGCGAGGTCAGTGGGGAAGATATAATTGTATCTCAGTCTACAAGAAAGAATACCAAGATTCAAAGAAAATAGAACAATGCTATTTTTATAGCTAGGAGGGGCCTGCATTGTCTAATTCAACCCCTCGTTTCCTGAAGAGAACAACTGAAACTGAAATCCAAGTTGCCCGACATTCCTGGAGTGCTCCAGAACACCGGTTCGTCAATCTGGAGGAAGCGGCTCTCGCTGCTCCTGGCAAATTGCCAGCTCCAGAAAATCAGAATAAAAAGGAAAGTAAGATCTTCATTTTATAAAAATAGTTTGACCTCGTGGACTCCTTGCAAAGGTCACGGTAGCCCCCAGTGGTCCCTGCACCACACTTTGAGAAGCACTGTTGGCCTAGAGCATTAGGGATCACCCATCGGGGATGGGTGGTGACCTGGATAAGAGTTAGGGCAGTAGTGGAAGGAAGGGGGTGTTGGAGAGACCATTGTTCACACATTTGGGACACCTTAATTTATGCTGCCCACGTCGGAGGTAGACAATGGGGGCTCAGCGAGAGACCCTGTGCGTAGCAGAGCAGTATGTGAAGGGGAAGGGTCAGAGAAGCCAAAGCCCCAGGGTCACAGTGCTGCCAATGGTCAGCTGTGGTGGGGAGGCCTGGGAAGGAAGCGCCATCCACCATCTGTGCACTTGTCTGAGTCAGCTCAGGCTGCTGAAACAAAATACCACACCCTGAGCAGCTTAAACAGAGGGACTTATCTCTCACAGTTCTGGAAGCTGGAAGCCCAAGATCAAAGTGCCCTCAGTTCCAGATCCTGGCAACCTGTTTCTGGCCTGGCCCGCAGGCAGACAGCCTCCTTTTTGCTGTGTCCTCACCTGGTGGGAGGAGAGAGAGGGAGAGCTTTGATCTGTCTCCCTGTCTTCAGGAAGCCACAAATCCCATCATGAGGCACCCCCCTTATGACCTCACCTAACCCCATTACTTCCCAAGTAGCATCGCATGGGGGGTAGGGCTTCAGCATGTGGATATCGGGGGCCACAGTTCAGTTGCAGCAGTTCTCCTGCCATTTTGGTAACAAGACTGTTGGGGTTTGGGGACTTTTTCCTGGAACCATGCCTTCCTCTGAGCCTCCCATCCTCCCATCCAGATATTTAAAATATAAGACAGCCGCCCCTGGGGACCGGTCCTGGGTCTTCTCCCCCAGGAGCAAGGGGCCGGTGGGCCAAGCAGGATTCGCACCTCCTCTCCCTCCCCCAGAGTGCTGAACTGGGTCTGGCATGCAGGGGCTTCCTCAATGCCACCGGCCGGAATGGAACAGAGTCAGTCTGTGTCCTCAGCCAACCCCGAGTGACCTGGCCAGGCCGCTCACATGCTTTCTGGGAGGCGGCAAGGCTTTGCTGGGCTGTGGCCCGGAGCGCGGGCCCTGCCAGATGCCAGCCCATCGCTCTGGAGAAAAACTCCCATTTTTGTCTGGCACTCCCCCTCCCTGTTTTAGCTGCATCTCTGAGCCAAGGTGGTCAGAGCTGGCAGAAGCCAGGTGTCTGGGCATGAGATGTGGAACTGTCCCCCAGGCCCCCTCTAAATGACTCTGCTAGGTGAGAGTCCCCCTCTTCCCACAGCTGGAGACTCCCCCAGTGGAGCGGTCAAGCGGGAAGTGAGGAGAGCAGCAAAATTACAATGTGGGCGAAGCTTGTCTCCAGAACCTGTCACCCCATATTCTGTGCCTTTGCCAAGTTTCCAGGGGCCACTCTATGCCCAGCCACGTCCCACCTGCTCCCAGATGTCCCAGGGGCTCCTCCTGAGCAGGGATTAAGCTGCTTTCCCAGGTGTGTCTTTCCCCTGACGTTCCCACCCGGCCCGGCCTGGAAGAAATTGTCCCTTTTCACCCCCATCCAGGCACACTCCCCGGACACCACACAGCCCCCTGGACTCTCCAGTCCCTCTGATCTTTATTCACTGCGTGGTGCCAGCCACTGTGTTCTGGATCTCATACTGCCTTATTATTTAATTTCTATGTGATTTTCTCTCAAGCCTCTTGAGGACTGCATCAAGTTGTGTTTACTCCTAGAACCTACCCCCTTCCAAGTCCTATCTACACACACACACACACACACACACGTACGCATATACGCACATACACATACATACACACACATTCACACACACATATACACACATACATGCACATATACGCACATATACGCACATATACACATACATGTACATATATGCACATGCACATGCACACACACATACACGCACATATATGCACATACACACATATACACACACGCACATATACGCACATTCACACACATACACACATATACACACATACATGCAAATATACGCACATACACACATGCACATACATGCACATATATGCACATACACACATACACATATACACACACATACACATATACACACATACACACATATACACAAATACACACATACACACATACACGCACATATACACATACATGCATATATGCACATATACACACATACACACATATACACAAATACACACACACATACACATATACACACATATACACAAATACACACATACACGCACATATACACATACATGCATATATGCACATATACACACACACACATATACACAAATACACACACACATACACATATACACACATACACACACATATACACACACATACATGCACATATACGCACATACACACACATACACACACACACATATACACAAATACACATACATACACACACACACATGCACATATACACACATATACACAAATACACATATACACACACATACACACACATATACACACGTACATGCATATATATGCACATACACATATATACACAAGTACACACATACACACACATACACGTATACACACATACACATATACACAAATACACGTACATATACACACACATACATGCACATATACGCACATACACACATATACGCACATACACACACATACACATATACACGCACATATACGCACATACACACACATACACATATACACAAATACACGTACATATACACACACATACATGCACATATACACACATATACACATACACATATACACAAATACACACATACACATATACACACACATACATGCACATATACACACGTACATGCATATATATGCACATACACATATATACACAACTACACACATACACATACACGTATACACACATACACACATACACATGTACACAAATACACGTACATATACACATACATGCACATATACACACATACACACATATACACAAATACACACATACACACATACACGCACATATACACATACATGCATATATGCACATATACACACATACACACATATACACAAATACACACACACATACACATATACACACATATACACAAATACACACATACACGCACATATACACATACATGCATATATGCACATATACACACACACACACATATACACAAATACACACACACATACACATATACACACATACACACACATATACACACACATACATGCACATATACGCACATACACACACATACACACATACACATATACACAAATACACATACATACACACACACACATGCACATATACACACATATACACAAATACACATATACACACACATACACACACATATACACACGTACATGCATATATATGCACATACACATATATACACAAGTACACACATACACACACATACACGTATACACACATACACATATACACAAATACACGTACATATACACACACATACATGCACATATACGCACATACACACATATACGCACATACACACACATACACATATACACGCACATATACGCACATACACACACATACACATATACACAAATACACGTACATATACACACACATACATGCACATATACACACATATACACATACACATATACACAAATACACACATACACATATACACACACATACATGCACATATACACACGTACATGCATATATATGCACATACACATATATACACAACTACACACATACACATACACGTATACACACATACACACATACACATGTACACAAATACACGTACATATACACATACATGCACATATACACACATACACACATATACACAAATACACACATACACACATACACGCACATATACACATACATGCATATATGCACATATACACACATACACACATATACACAAATACACACACACATACACATATACACACATATACACAAATACACACATACACGCACATATACACATACATGCATATATGCACATATACACACACACACATATACACAAATACACACACACATACACATATACACACATACACACACATATACACACACATACATGCACATATACGCACATACACACACATACACACATACACATATACACAAATACACATACATACACACACACATGCACATATACACACATATACACAAATACACATATACACACACATACACACACATATACACACGTACATGCATATATATGCACATACACATATATACACAAGTACACACATACACACACATACACGTATACACACATACACATATACACAAATACACGTACATATACACACACATACATGCACATATACGCACATACACACATATACGCACATACACACACATACACATATACACGCACATATACGCACATACACACACATACACATATACACAAATACACGTACATATACACACACATACATGCACATATACACACATATACACATACACATATACACACATACACATATACACAAATACACACATACACATATACACACACATACATGCACATATACACACGTACATGCATATATATGCACATACACATATATACACAACTACACACATACACATACACGTATACACACATACACACATACACATGTACACAAATACACGTACATATACACATGCATGCACATATACACACATACACACATATACACAAATACACACATACACACATACACGCACATATACACATACATGCATATATGCACATATACACACATACACACATATACACAAATACACACACACATACACATATACACACATATACACAAATACACACATACACGCACATATACACATACATGCATATATGCACATATACACACACACACACATATACACAAATACACACACACATACACATATACACACATACACACACATATACACACACATACATGCACATATACGCACATACACACACATACACACATACACATATACACAAATACACATACATACACACACACACATGCACATATACACACATATACACAAATACACATATACACACACATACACACACATATACACACGTACATGCATATATATGCACATACACATATATACACAAGTACACACATACACACACATACACGTATACACACATACACATATACACAAATACACGTACATATACACACACATACATGCACATATACGCACATACACACATATACGCACATACACACACATACACATATACACGCACATATACGCACATACACACACATACACATATACACAAATACACGTACATATACACACACATACATGCACATATACACACATATACACATACACATATACACACATACACATATACACAAATACACACATACACATATACACACACATACATGCACATATACACACGTACATGCATATATATGCACATACACATATATACACAACTACACACATACACATACACGTATACACACATACACACATACACATGTACACAAATACACGTACATATACACATACATGCACATATACACACATACACACATATACACAAATACACACATACACACATACACGCACATATACACATACATGCATATATGCACATATACACACATACACACATATACACAAATACACACACACATACACATATACACACATATACACAAATACACACATACACGCACATATACACATACATGCATATATGCACATATACACACACACACATATACACAAATACACACACACATACACATATACACACATACACACACATATACACACACATACATGCACATATACGCACATACACACACATACACACATACACATATACACAAATACACATACATACACACACACACATGCACATATACACACATATACACAAATACACATATACACACACATACACACACATATACACACGTACATGCATATATATGCACATACACATATATACACAAGTACACACATACACACACATACACGTATACACACATACACATATACACAAATACACGTACATATACACACACATACATGCACATATACGCACATACACACATATACGCACATACACACACATACACATATACACGCACATATACGCACATACACACACATACACATATACACAAATACACGTACATATACACACACATACATGCACATATACACACATATACACATACACATATACACACATACACATATACACAAATACACACATACACATATACACACACATACATGCACATATACACACGTACATGCATATATATGCACATACACATATATACACAACTACACACATACACATACACGTATACACACATACACACATACACATGTACACAAATACACGTACATATACACATACATGCACATATACACACATACACACACATATACACACATACACACATATACACATACACACATATACACACATACACACATATACACACATACACACATACGCACATACACACACATACGTACACACACACATACACACATACACACACACACACACACACACACACACACACACACACATATACACACGGAGACAGGAAGGTATGATGATACTCCAGGTGCCTGGTGAAAACTCCCAGCCACAGAGAAAATCTTTGCAAAACACGTACTTGATAAAGGACTGTGTCTAAAACATACAAAGAACTCAAAACTCAACAATAAGGAAACAAACAACCCAATTAAAAAGTGGAGACAATACCTGAAAAGACACCTCACCAAAAAAAGACCAGCAGACAGCAAATAAACACACGAGAAGATGCTCCACATGGTGTGTCATCAGGTAAAGGCAAGTTACAACAACAGTGATACACCACCACAGACCTCCTGGAGAGGCCAAAGGCCAGTGCTGGTGCCGATGCGGAGCCACGGGAACTGTTTCATTGCTGGTGGAAACAAAATGGGACAACCCCTTTGAAAAACAGTTTGACAGTTTCTTGGAAAACAAAACATACTCTTTGTTCTCCACAATGTCTCTGCCTTTTTAAAACAATTTTTTAACGTTTATTTTTGAGAGAGAGTGAGAGAGAGAGTGCGGGGGAGGGGCAAAGAGAGAGGGAGACACAGACCCTGAAACAGACTCCAGGCTCCGAGCTGTCAACACGGAGCCCGATGTGGGGCTCGAACTCCTGAAGAGCGAGATCATGACCTGAGCTGAAGTCAGATGCTTAACCGATGAGCCACCCAGGTGCCCCTCTCTACTTTATGTGGCTTTTTTTCCCCAGTGGCTTTTAGTATGGTAAAACACATATAAAATTTACCATCTTTTTTTTTTTTGTCCTTCCGTGGCTTCTTTTTTTTAAAATATGAAGTTTATTGTCGAATTGGTTTCCATACAACACCCAGTGCTCATCCCAACAGGTGCCCTCCTCAATACCCATCACACACCCTCACGTCCCTCTCTCCCCCCATCAACCCTCAGTTTGTTCTCAGTTTTAAAATTTACCATCTTAACCATTATGTGTACAGTTCAGTGGTATTAAATACATTCATAATGTTGTGCAACCACCACACCACCCATCTCCAGAACTCTCTACACCATCTCGTAACTCCTTCTCCTTCACCTTGTAAAACTGAAACTCTGCATCCATTGAACAACAACTTCCCATTTCCCATCTCCCCAACCCCTGGCAACCACCACTCTACGTCCTTTTTCTATGATTTTGACTACTCTCAAAGTAACCCATGTAAGTGGAATCACACAGTATTTGTCCTTTTTTCTCTGGCTTGTTTCAGTGAGCATAATGTCCCCAAGGTTCATCTACATTTTAGCATGTGTCAGGATTTCCTTCCTTTTTAGGGCTGTATAATATTCCATTGTATGGCTATACCATTTAAACTATACATAGTCTTACCATATAATCTAGTTGCACTGCTGGGTATTTACACCCAAATGAGTTGAAAACTTAGGACCACACAAAAACCTGTCCATGAATGTTTACAACAGCTGTATTCACAACTGCCTATATTTGGAGGCAACCAAGATGGCCTTCAGTAGGTAAACGGATAAACTGGTGCATCCAGACAACGGAATCGTATTCAGCACTTAAAAGAGGGACGCCTGGGTGGCTCAGTCGGTTAAGCGTCCGACTTCAGCTCAGGTCACGATCTCGCAGTCCATGAGTTCGAGCCCCGTGTAGGGCTCTGGGCTGATGGCTCGGAGCCTGGAGCCTGCTTCCGATTCTGTGTCTCCCTCTCTCTCTGCCCCTCCCCCGTTCATGCTCTGTCTCTCTCTGTCTCAAAAATAAATAAACATTAAAAAAAAAAAAAGAAATGAGCTATCAAGCCTTTAAAAGACATAGGGGAAACTTAAATGCACATCACCATGCGAAAAAAGCCAATCTGAAAATTTTACGTACTGTATGATTCCAACTATATGACATTCTGAAGAAGACAAAACTATGGAGACAGTAAAAGGATCAGTGGTTGCTAGGGGTTGAGGGGAGGGAGAGATGAACAGGCAGAGCACAGAGGAATTTTAGGGCAGTGAAACTCTTCTGCATGGTACTGTAATGGTTAATACAAGTCATTATACATTTGTCAAAATCCACAGAATGCACAACACAAAGAATGAACCCTAATGTAAATATGGACCTTGGCTAATAATAATGTATCAGTATTGGCTCATCCATTGTAACAAATGTGGCCGCCTTCATGCAAGATATTAAGAAGAGGGGAAATTCACTGGGTGAAGGTGGATATGTGAGAGCTCTTTATATTTGCGACTCAGCTTTTCTGTAAACCTAACACTACTCTAAAAAAAAAAAGAGAAAAAACAGTAACTAGAAAAAAGTAGACAACTTGAAGGGCCATTTACACGTCCATCATAAATCGGTTTAAAACTAGCTGGCACTGGCCATGTGCTAGACAATTTACTCTGGGCCCTTCACATTAATGAACTCATTTCAGCCTTACAAGAATTCTGTGCAGTAAAATGCTGAGGCATTTTACAAGTAGAAGAAACTAAGGACCAGAGAGATTAAACGACATGCTCATTTCACACGACTGGTAAGTAGTGGAGTTAGGATTCAAACCCACACAGCGTGGCTCCAGCTACTGTGCTCCTATCCACACGTCACCCTGTGTTGCCTTTCTCCAAACTGCTTTCATTTTAAAGGAGGGTACCAGAACTGGGAGCCCCAAAAGGCTTATTAAAGTAAGTTTTAAATAACGCTTATTCTGGAATAGTTTATATACAATAAAATTCGCCCAATAAAATTGGTTTAAGTGCTCAGTTTCATGAATTTCAGAAAAATGTGTACACAATGTGAATACCACCACGATCGAGAAATCATTTCCATCACCCCAGAAAGTTTGTTATCGCCTGATCCTTCCCAGGCAAACCCCATGCTACCTCCAGCCTCAGGCCAACCCTGACCAGCTTTCTATCACAATAGTGTTGACTTTTCCAGAGCTTCACATGAATGGAACAACATGGTCTTTTACCCATTTGTGGCTGGCTTTTTAGGGCTGGGGGTGCTCAGCATGATATTTTTGAGACTTAACCACACTGTTGCATGAATCAATACTTCATTCATAAGAGACTGATTTCCAATGGCAGGACTTCAGACACAGCAACCCCCAGGAGAGGAACATACGCTTTTATGTAGGCTCCTTAAACTATACCTGCCCTGGTCAGTCTGCAAGGGAGGGGAGGCACTGGGCCACATCAGGCTGAACCCACCCCAGAGGGCTGCAAGCACCAGAACTTATCCAAGGAGCCAAGCAGCTGCCCGCTCAAGCTCTGGACACCAATGGCAGGAAGTCATGGAAAACGGATTTTCCCTCTTCTAGACTTAATTTTCTTCTTTGAAGAATGTACAGGATTGCCTTGCCCTGTTTTCTTCATCACAGAAGGCTTTGAAAAGCTTTGAGTTCCCAGAAAAAAAGTTGTTTTGCCCCTTCAAACATGCTGTTATGATTAATAATAAAGAAAAGGAAAAGGAGAGAGATGGGGAATCTTAGCCCCCAGGTACGTGACAAAGAATGATCATACATCCTAGAAAATAGATTATACGAATGGGATTATATAGAGGGGCGCCCGGGGGGCTCAGTGGGTTAAGCCTCCAACTTTGGCTCAGGTCATGATCTCCCCGTTCCTGAAATGGAGCCCCAAGTGGGTCTCTGTGCTGACAGCTCAGAGCCTGGGGCCTGTTTCGAATTCTGTGTCCCCCTCTCTCCTTGCCCTTCCCCCACTCGTGCTCTCTCTCTCAAAAATAAACATAAAAAAAAAAAAGATATAAAAACACATGCTCTCTGGAGAAAGGGCAGAGGCATCCTAAGTGCTGCTGACCTACACACACACGTGCAGCTTGTGCTTTCTGAGATTTGTGGTTCTCCTCGGGGTTAGAAGACTTCTATCTGGATCTTTCCGCGCTGCTGTTCACTGCAATCCAGTCGACAGGTCTCTGGGGTTTCCAATAGCTCAGCCATAAACGAGGTGCTAGGACCTCTCTAAATCCCCTTGGTTTATAGGTTGGCGGTGAAGGGCGCAAGCGCTCAATGTCGTGCGAGACGTGGACACTAGGGGGCGCTGCCGGCCAGGAGGAAGCGAGAATTTCCCCCAAGCTCTTCCTACAAAGCGTCCACACCCGTTAAAAGTGGTTGTGATAACACTACAGATTTCTGAATCTGAGAGAGCCAGCAAGTTGGGTCTGATAGATATCCATCTGGTTAACATAGGAAACTGAAAACAAAACAAAACAACATAGGGCACTGAAATATGTGAGATATTTGACCAACTTGACTCCTTTAACCGCAATCCCCTCCCCCCAGCACCAGATCAGATCACTTCCCCGGAGGTGACATTTGTTTCTAAATCATTTTCCCAAAGGAATCAGTGTTTGCTTGGTCGGTTGGTTCTGCTTTTAATTTACCAAGGAAGCAAGCTGGAGCCTCTTCTTTGACTGTATAGATTTAAAGTACTAGTTTTCTCATTCTTATTACTGTGGGTAATCCATAACACTGACTACAATTATTTCCGTCTTAATTATGTAGGCTTTCAAATGTTTTCAGTTCAGTCTGATTCACTTCCAGAAACAGCGACGCTCCGGGGCCCCCGGGTGGGTGGCCCAGTCAGTTAAGCGTGGGAATTTGACTCCGGTCTTGATCTCCTGGTCCATGAGTTCGAGCCCCCCATCGGGCTTTGTGCTGACAGCTCAGCGCCTAGAGCCTGCTTCAGATTCTGTGTCTCCCACTCTCTCTGCCCCTCTCCCACTTGCCCTCTGTCTCTCTCCCTGTGTCTCAAAAATAAATAAACATTTAAAAAATAAATAAAAAACGCCAATGCCCATATGTGCAAGGCATGCTGCTGGCTCCCCACGGGGGTACACAGGCTAACGCCACTTCAGATTCATGGCTCCTGTGCACAGGGAGCTATGAGAGAGATGAATCCAATATGCAACCATAACTCAGGTAGTAAGTAGATACATGCCTCAAAAGTGATACAAGTTAAGTGCTGTGGAGCCCAGAGGAAGGTGAGACTTGCCACCCCAAATGTCCATACGGCCCTCCCTTCACTCCTCAGAGCCTCTGCCCCCTTGTCAGACAGGGCCTTCCCAGGCCACCGTGCTTGCCACTGGCTTCTCCCCCGCGTCACTGTTTCTATTTGTCAGTCTGTGTCTTGTCCGTCTCCCCACACTGGGGCGTAGGCTCCGCGAGAGCAAAGACTGGTGAGGCTAGCTGGGCCTCTCCCGAGACCCTGGTGTGCTTCCTGGGACATGCCCAGACTTAGGAAGGTGATTTGACCACAGAGTTCAAGAGCCAAGAAAAAAAGAAAGAGAACAGCCCATGCACCCTTGGAATCAGCCAGCGCGTCCTGGAAGGTGTACTAAGGACGCAATCTCCGTGGCCCCTGCAGGTGGCAGGAAGGTGCTGTCTTCCTTCCCTCTGGCAGCTTCGCAGCTGGGGTCTGCAGCTCCGGCTTGGGAGGGGGGGGGCGGGGAGGAGTCCACTCCAGCACCTCCAGGCAGCACTGCGAGAGCAGAAGTCAAACAGCAATTTAGGCGCAACCCCGCGAGTCAGGGACTGCTCTACACCCCCAAGGGCATACGGCCCTTTTATTCATCTAGAAGTCAGAATGTGACCCCAGGTCCTCTGACTGCAGGTGCATGCTCTGAAGCCATCCAGAGGCTCTGCCTCTGAGGCACACGGGGCCTGGGACATGGGGGTGGCACATGTGAACTGTACGGATGACATATGGACAGAAAGCATTTTGTGTCATCTAGAACAGAGGTCTAACTGCCTTCCTGGTCTCTCAGGCCTTTGGTTCGGTTCACAAAAGTGCATCAGTGAACAACTCTGTGCGAGCTTCAAATAATCATTTTCTCTTGGGAGTGGGGGCGTGATGAGGCACCGACAGACATACAGGAGGGGTACAGTACACCTTAGTTATCACAGCTTGACCACTTGTCAGCTCTGTGAGTCTGGGGAAATTACAAAACCTCTCTGAGCCTCCACTTTCTCATGTGTTACAGTTAGCAGGAACCACATAGTAGCTGCTCAATAAACATTACTTTCCCAAGGATAACCATCATGGCATAATTTCAACTGGTAAAAACTTGTAAACAACTTGATGTCCAACAAGACAGAGATGATGCCCTTGAACCTGGTAGTCTTAGACACTGGAAGAGTCTAAAACCATTAAGTTTTTTAAATTTATGTTTATTTATTTTTGAGAGAGAAGGGGTGGGGAGCAGGGGAGGGGCAGCGAAAGAGGGAGACACAGAATCTGAAGCAAGCTCCAGATTCTGAGCTGTCAGCACAGAGCTCAATGTGGGGCTTGAATTCACAGACCGCAAGATCATGACCTGAGCTGAAGTCGGATGCCCAACTGACTGAACCACCCAGGTGCCCTGAGTCTAAAACCATTAAAAAAGTATATTTAAAAATACACAAAAAAATACAGTAAAAAAAAAAAATTCTGGGTACAAAAACCATATGTAGACTTGATCTGAAACCTATCCTGAAGGAAATACTCCCAAATGTTAGGTGCTTCTATATGGGTGATAGAAAACCAGGATGACAAGCGTCTTCATTATACTTTTTCATATTTTCTAAATGTTCCAACAAGGAGTTTGCTTTTTTTTTTTTTTTTTTTTTTTTCACAATTAAGCAACACATTATTTACAAAGTTAGCTTCCTTTCATTTTATACCGTATTGGTTAAAGCTTTAGCACAAACAGCAGGAGCAAAAACCAAGGGATCAGAGAAAAAGGTGCTCACTTTCAGCGGCATTCATTGAGCATCTGCTAGGTTTCAGGCACTGTGTAGAGTGTTGACTGTGCCAACTGAGTTAGGTCTCAAAGAGCTGGTCCCTGCAGGGCAGACAAGTCAAGGGAATAGCATGTGCAAAGGCCCTGGGGTGTGAAAGAGCAGGCATGTGAAACAGCAAGCAGGGCCTGTGGGGGAGAGGAAAGAATGTGGCCGAGAGATGGGCAGGCTTGAAATGCCTCTGGGGTTCCTATCAGTTGGATCAAGGGGTTCAGACTGCATACTGAGGGCCCTGGAGCTCTTTTTTTTTTTTTTTTTTTTCATTTAAAAAATGTTATTGATTCATGTATAGTTGTAAGGAAGAATACAGAGAGATGCCTGGTACACTTTGCCCAGTTTCCCCCAACAGTGACATTTTGCAAAACCATAGCACAATATTACAACCAGGGTATCGACATTGACCCAATCTTATTCAGATTTTCCCAGTTTTACTTGTACGTGCACGCACCTGCACTTATTAAGTTCCGTGCAATTTTATCACCTGTGTAGGTTCCTGTATCCACCACCACAGTCAAGATCCCCAACAATTCCAGCACCACAGGGACTCCTGCTGCCCTTTGATAACCACACCCATCTCCCTCCTGCTCCCTCCTCTCCAGCCCAACAGACCAGGGGACTGATTGGAGGAGGGGGAGGGTTAGGAGGAGGGGCCTGCAGAGACCCCATTTCTTCCACGCGGAGCTCACAGGGGTTGGGGAGGGCTGTGAGTCAGGGACTAAGTTTGGGGGCCAGCATGCTAAGTTAGCCTGGCCACGGGAAGTGTCTAGAGGGTCAAGGAGGGGATGTCCTGGAGACCAGTGGATTTACAAATCCACAGTGAAGAGAGAGGTCGGAGCTGGAGGGGAATTTGGGAGTCACCACCTGTCACTGCTGGTGCTGTGGGTTTGCTAAGGAGGGAGGAAGGCAAGAGGAGGATTGCCACCCTTCATGTAACAGACTGCTGTAGTCTGTCCCTTCTGGGTACTGCCTGCCCAGAGGCCCAGGGACGGATGCCTTGTTTTACAGCTGACTGCCTCCTGTCTGGCCAAGCCTTTCTCTTGCTTAAGGAGCCCTGGGAAACCGCACAGAGGGCTCCCCCTACGTGTAGGACGCCCTCACTTTGCCCCCAGTGTGAGCCTCAGAGCCAGGCATGGAATGTCCCTCTGCAAAATATGCACCCCTTAGCTGTGTCCTGTTGGGTTCCCTGAGCGCAGAGCTTGTTAATCCTGGCCCTGCCGTGCGGGGAAGGACCTTAGAGGTCACTGAATCCAAAGCCTTTAATTACAAAGGAGAAAACCAATCCTCAGAGAGGGAGGCTTTGCAAAGGCCATAGATGTGATCTGCAGCAAGAAAGGGGGCCGTTTGTTTTCATGTTCAGAATCTGCTTCCCCATAGAGAAGAAACACAGGCGAGATGCATGGGTTTCGGAACTCCTTCACCGACCAGTTTTTATTGAACGTCTATTATGTGCCGGGCAGCGCTGAGTTCTCTGGAAACCGTGGACCCTAAAGCTGGTGCATAAGGGCATCGAAGGGTTAAATTCCGGGAGCTGCTGAGGGTGGGGGTGGGTAGAGGAATCTCCCCGAGGAAAGGGCCCCCTCTCGAGCTGCTCAGTCTCCGGAAACCTGGGCGCGAAGAGCCTGGGAAGCGCTGCAACCTCTGGCGCGCGGCCTCCCCCGCACAGCCCGCTCGGGCCCGGGGAGGGGCTGCTCTCGAATTACAACAAAAGGGGCCGGAGGCCGGGCCTGCCGCGGTGGCCACCTCCCGGGAAGGGGGTGGGTTCGGGGAGGGGTTTGCCTTCCGACTCGCGTTAAAAGTACCGGGAAAAGCGTAAAGGAGCGACTCCGGCCCGCGGCTTCCTCAACTTGGATCCCGCTTCCTTCAGCGGCCTGAGAAGTCGGCTCGTCCCCTCGGCTCGGGAAAGGGGCGCAGCGGCGACGCGCGCGGAGAGGGGCCACCGTGGAAAGCTGGCCCCAGCCAAGCCAGCGCGGGCCTCTGTTGCCAAGTAAGAGCGCTCCCTGCTCCTCCCCTCCGCACAGCTGTAGGCAGGGAAGCGGGAGCGTCCCGGTGGGGTCCTCGGGGTCCGCTCCCTGCGGAGCTCCCTCTCGGCCGTGCTGCGGGTTCCCCGGACCTGCGTGGCGGGCACTTGGAGCGCAGGCTGCTTGCTCGGAGTGATGCTAGGACCTGCCGGCTAACGGGTGCCCCTTCCGACTCGGGCGGACCGGCCAGCCCCACCTCTCCCTCAGCTGGGCGAGGCTTTGCAGCTGGCGCGCCCCGGGGATCAGGGCGCTGTGTTCCTGGCTTGCCGGGGGCTCCTGCGACCCGGCAGGACGCAGCCCGTCGAGGCTCTGTGGGCCCTAGGTGCGGCGTGGGGCCAGGGTTACCCGGCGTTCTGGCTTTTGAGGGTGTGGGGGGCGCGCGGGAGCGGGGAGTGCCCTGGGGTGTCCCCAGACTTTGGGGATACGGAGGGCACAGGGCTGGGGCAGAGCGGATGGGGCCACCAGGGGTACGCCTGGGTGCTCTATCTCCCACTGTCTCGGAATTGGGTTTTCTCCCCAGCCTGCTAGAAAGGCTCGGCTGAGCGCAGGAGTGCCCTGAGTGCTGTAGGAGGACAGGCGCGGTCCGCTCCCAAGGTGTTCCCTCCCACGTCGTGCTGGCTTGTCCGGGGACCGGGGAACCTCTCCCGCCGTTATCACAGAAAGACCCTGGAGTAGGAAAGAACTAGCACAAGCTAACCCGAGGGTCGTACATGCAGGGTCGCCCCAGTGGTAGAGGAAATCCTAGCCCTGTACGCATCCCGCAAGACTCAGTGCCTACAGTTTTACGCAGGCGCTTTGGCCACTGCGCGCTGCACACCCTCCCCCCACTCCAAATCTGGGAGTCCTCTAACTGTAGCTGCCTGCTGGAGGTGTCGCTGTAAATCAGCGCCGAGCTAGAAATGATTGGAAGAAACAAGCGAAGACCACCAAAACCAGCGCGGGTGGGGTGAGGGGACGCGGCGGAACTTGGTGGGGTGGGGGTGGGAAGCACCGAACTGCTCAAAATGTTAGGAAACCTCAGGTCCAGGTGAGAAGAACGATGTTCACGTAAGTCGGAACATGCCCCAAATTAATTTTGCCCACTAAAATCTTTGAACTGCGGGGTTCTTAAAATGAGCCCGATCATTTCTTTTTGCAGAGGAGGAAAAGCTCTGAAGCCCAAGGCCAGGGAGCTAGTCAGTGGGGGCTTGAACCCCTTTCCTGTACTCCGGCTCCTCCCTTATGCCACCGCCAGCCTGTCTGTGCAGGAACCCCCAAAGCCCATTTGTCACCTTTGCTGGAACTTTTTAGTTATTTATGGTGTTATTCTGTACTTAAAATGGTCAGGGATGGGGCTTAGAAGGAAGAGGGAAATGCTCATTTCCCTAGTCAGTACCCAGATGAATGACTGGCTCACTGGACCCTGCCTTAGCTAAATTATTCATCTCCCTCTCCCTCTTGTCCTGTTCCCCTTACTGGTCCCCAGTATCTGCCCCGGAATGACCATTCAATCCCATGGCAAAGTGCATACCCCCATTTGGCCCTGGGGTTCTTGGGGCCCAAAGGAATTGAGCCTCAGTGGGGGGTGTGGGTATGCAAGCGTCTGTGTATCTCCCTGTAACTTTGTGTTAACAAGTGACTTGGTCTAAGGTGAATAGGCTACTTAGGTCTGAAGACAAAGTGTGCACTTGACTTTATAGGCTGGCTGACGTTTGGTTGCATGGCAGACAGAAGATTCTGAAAGAGGCTTCCACCTGGGGTCCTGGCCTGCCTTCTCCTGGCCTTTTGCCATGTCCTTGTTCTCTGACCTCTGGATGACCAGTGTGGAAGGGTCTTGTGAAGGAAACAGATCTTCTGTGCTCTGGGGATGAACTTCAGTGAAGCTTTGTGATCCCCCACCCCCCAATTCTGCAATGTTTATTTAAAAATTATCTTGTATTTGTGTGGGGTGGGGGGCAGCGCCTAGGTTGCTCAGAGGTTTGAGCCTCTGACTCTTGATTTCAGCTCAGGTCATGATCCCAGGGTCGCAGGATCAAGCTCCATGCCAAGCGTGGAGCCTGCTTAAGATTCTCTCTCTCCCCCTCTGCCCCTCCCCCTCCCACTCAAGCTCTCTCTCGCTAAGATAAAAAAATAATAAATTTAAAAAATTATTTTGTATTCTGAAAATTTTCATACATGCATAGAAGTAGAGAGAAGGCCTCCATATTTTCTCCCCCAGCTTCAACAGTTATCAATATTTTGCCATATTTGCTCCTATCTATCCTTTTGCTCTTTCTTTCTAAAGCAAATTCCAGATTTCAAATTTGATAATAATTCTATCCCTATGTATTTCAGTGTGATCTTGAAAAATATTAAATAACCATTATGCCATTGCTATGCCTAAGAAAATTAACAATAATTCTTTACTATCATCTAATACCCAGCCCATATTCAAAAATTTCCCACTTTTGGGACACCTGGGTGGCTCAGTTGGTTAAGCATCTGACTTTGGCTCAGGTCGTCATCTCACAGTTCATGAGTTTGAGCCCTGCGTCGGGCTGTGTGCTGACAGCTCAGAGCCTGGAGCCCGCTTCAGATTCTGTGTCTCCCTCTCTCTGCCTCTCCTCTACTCATGCTCTTTCCCTCTCTGTCTTTCAAAAATAAATAAATATTAAAAAAATTAAAACAAAACAAAGACAAAAATTTCCCACTTTCCCCCAAAATGCCTTTGTAAAGTTGAGCCGAGTTCTGCTGGTTTTTATAATCTATGTTCATACTGTATGTTATTCCTATCAAACCACTTTTCTATCCACTGTGTCATTTGGTTATTACAACGCTCCACCGAAGAGTAAGATGGGTACTGAATTCATTTTACAGCTGAGCACACTGGCAAACAGATAAGCTGTCCAGATGGCACAGGCAGGGATTGGCGAAGCCAGGACCTGACCCAGCCTCCTCATTCCTGGGCCACGGTGGCTCTGTTTCTCAGTGCTGCTCATGGGCTATCGGCTGTTCTCTGAAGTGTTCCTCTTGGCTCTGGCTGCATCCTGAGCTTGTCACTTCCCGTACACCTGTGATTAGAAATCCGTGTGTAAATATGCAGTAACTGGCCATTTGGTGCTTGTGGTAAATCAGCTGCAAAGTCAGGAAGCCTGGGTTTATTTCCCAGCTTATTGCAGAACCGTATGAAAGTGGCTTCCCTCTTGAGGACTCGAGGTGGGCCTCCGTGAACTAGGAAGCAGCATTTTCCCCCTAGTCTCTGGCTCCTAGGTCTGGAAGTAGGATGAGCAAATCCTCTGTCGCTAGAATTCTTGGACAAGACCAAGGCCCCAGAAGGAAATCTCACTGAGAACAATTACCCATCATTGATCATTGCCTGAGTAGTTTGGCAGCTAGTGTCTATAGTCGGAGATTCCTAAATTTCATGACAGGGAAGAGACTTCCCTCTGAAGTCCTTCAGTTATGGACAGCTTTGTTTATTCTGCCTTGGTCTGATGAGGATATAGAACACCAGAATTTTTTACTTTTAGCATTTCCATTACTTGTGCTTATTTGCTTTGAAGTGGGGTGATAAATCATTTCTACATCTTATTAGTAAGACTCATGAATTGGAATTCTTCCTTGGCTGGCCGTGTGGGAAAATGGAATCTCTTATTTCTTGACTCCTAGATTTTCTGCTCTTATATTCATTGCCCTGAAATAGACATTGAATGAACACACCTTCCATAAAACAGGCAGTCAGTGACAGAGAAACTGGTTACTCAATCCCATTATTCAAACTGTAGGAACTCAAAGGGGCAAACCATTAACCTTGAATCACCTTGTCTTCTGGCAGCCATAAATTCTCTTCCCCCTTAGCTAATAGGCTGTCTCCGTGGGAGCAGAATTTCTAGGTGATGCCACATCAGCTGTGACAGTTGCTTCTTTCCTTATAGCTTTGGGAGCATTAGGGAGTAGAGTCCCCCACTCCTGGAGCTGCCTGGATTCAGAACAGCTTGTGATTATTGTTCATTCCCCTCTGGAAAACGGTCTTCGTGATCTGTCCGCGTGGCTGTGTCACATAAACCCAGCTGCACTGTGGACCCTGAATGGGCCACCAGGCCTCAGATGAAGTGGCCGCAGGCTGCCCTGCCCCAGGCCCCCCCGGAACCAGCAGAACTGGCAACCGTGGGCCAGGACTGGGAGGGCCAAGCAGATTGCACAGACATGCACCTGCAGCCATGCACTGCTTATCTTCTGCTCTCCAGGCATGTCTAGTTTCGAAGTGAGTCTTCAGACCTTCTTATTTTAGTAATTCCAGCTGTGCTCCTGCTGTTGAGCATGGTGCATGCTTGGCAGGGAACCCAACCTGGCCAGGTGTGCTGGCCGCTCCTGCCTGCCACGTGTGTCTGAGAATTCTTTTGGCACAGGACCATCCCTTCAGAATAGCCACTTGTTCCAGGGTGATAAGAGCGTGATGGTGACAATTTAGATAAGATTTCTGTCCAGAGTTCAAAATAAAATCTTTGGCACTTCTCTTGGCAAAAACGACATACCCAGGTAAGTGATATGTGGCAGGTCCGGGGGTAGAGTGAGAACAGACTCAACAGATAATGAGGATGTAATTAGGACCACAGTTAATCATTTCTTCTTACCCAAGGCTTTTGATGCCTTCGTGTGGAATACCTCCAACTTCATACTGTAATATCGCATGCGAATGATGAGACATTTTTCAAGTTGTTTCATTGTCAGAATCTGTTAGACAAGCAGACCCGTGGAGGTTTTGTGCAAGCTGCCATATGCCCTCCTTGATGCGTCCCCAACACAATGCTTAGAGTATCTTCTGGGAAAATGATGCTGCTTGCCTGAAAAGCATACGCCTAATGAGAACATTATGTGGATGACTTGTGAACAGCTTACTCTGCTCCGTTTCTTGTCACTGCCTTTGAACTTGAATCCATGAACTCCCCCACCCCCAGCCTTGTCCTGGAGCACCAAAGAGTAGCGGGATAAACATAGCCCAGCTTTCCAGAGTGACAGCGTGACCCTAAGATCTAGTAAGAAAGATCTTTTCCTATCTTCCTAAATCAAATACCAATATAAAATTGAGTGCATTTTTAAAGTCAACTTCCTCCCCCACACCCCACCAAGAATAGCACATGTAGGTGAAATGGCACCAAGTCTAAGCATACACATGTATACACTTTTGGTTTTGTTTTTATTGTGATAAAATATCCACAACTTGAAACTCACCATTGTAACCATTTTTAAGTGTGGGGCTCAGTGGCTTTAGGCACATTCACATTGTTGTGTGACGTCACCACCATCCACCTCTGGAACTTTTCGTCTTCCCAAACTGAAACTCTATCCCTATTAAATACTAACCCCCTATTCCCCGCCCCCGCCCCGCCCCCACCTCCCAGCCTCCTGGAAACCATCATTCTACTTTCTGTCTCTATGAATTTGACAACTCTGGGTACCTCATGTAAGTGGAATCATATGGTACTTGGTCTTTTGGTGACTGGCTTATTTCACTCAACATCTGTGTCATCAAGTTTCATCCATGTTGCAGCATGTCAGTTTCCTTCCTTTTTAAGGGAACAGTATTCCATTGGATGGACGTACCACATTTTGTTTACCCGTTCGTTCGTCAGTGGTCACTTGAGTTGCTTCCGCCTTTTGATTGTTGGGAATAGTGCTGCTGTGAGCATGGGTGTACAGCTACCTGTTCTGGATGTATTTTTACAAAATGAACATGCCCGTGTAACTACCGCCTAGACCAAGACTAGAACATTACCTGGAGCACACGGTCAAGCAAGAGGTTTCAGTTACGTCTCATGCCTGCATGCGGCTGCTTTAGCTACACCTCGGGGTCTTGGGATTGGACGCTCATTTTCTCTTTGCGAGGCAGTTTGCGAGAGGTGTTTGAAAGACACAAACATCGAGATTCGTTGTGAGATTTAAGCCACTTATTTCCTTAAAATATCTGGGGAAGATAGTACAGCATATTTGGCGTTTGCAGCTGTATTAACACATGACCACTAAGTATGGTCCCTCCAGGCTCTCCCTGGAAGAAGGGGACTCACATCCACCTGAAGAACGGCCCTTTTATCAGCTTCTGCTGCAGCATGAGTTTTCAGCCTTGGGGGGAAATTTCGTGGCCGTGTACTGCCTTCCTGTCTTATTTTCCTTCCTTCTTCCTTTCCTTCTCTTCCCACCTGGTCCTCTCTCTTCCTTCTTAACTAAAATGACTTATTAGTGGCCTTCTATGTGCCAGACACTCTGCCAGTCATTGTAAGAGACACAAAAATGAGTAAGACATGGTATTTGACACGTGTATTTAAAATAAAATCGTCGGTCAAGAATACTATTCTGATGGCCGGCCGCCAACCCCTTAGTGCCCACCTAGTGCCAACGGCAGCCTTAGAGCATAGACAAAGAATTTGTGGACCTCGGGCTTGTTGCAACACGTGAAGAGAGGAAGATTATCCACCGGGTTGCCTAGAATTGCTCTAGCATGCCCATAACCAAGTGGTAAGAATAATTTCTTTAAAACACTTTTCAGCTAGGGGTACCTGGCTGGCCGAGTCAGTAGAGCACTGACTCTTGAGTTTGAGCCCCTCGTTGGGTGTAGAGATTACTTGAAATGAAATGAAATGAAATGAAATGAAATGAAATGAAATAAAATAAACTTTTTTTTTAAATTTTTTTTAACGTTTATTTATTTTTGAGACAGAGAGAGACAGAGCATGAACGGGGGAGGGGCAGAGAGAGAGGGAGACACAGAATCGGAAGCAGGCTCCAGGCTCTGAGCCATCAGCCCAGAGCCCGACGCGGGGCTCGAACTCATGGACCGCGAGATCGTGACCTGAGCTGAAGTCGCTTAACCGACTGAGCCACCCAGGCGCCCCAAAAACTTTTAAGCTGCCTTTAATTCAGGTGCTCTGTTTGAGAGCATTCTTCTAAAAATGATGTTTAGAGACATTTTAATGATGAGGAAAAAAACACTAAAATTTACACATCAGTGAAACCCTGTGGGGTCTCTCATCCTCAAACCAGGCACTCTTGATTTTCTTGACTTGATATTCCCCAGCTGTCTTTCCTTCCCCACAGCTCACAAAGCCAGGCCCATCTCTCCACCCCACAACCATGCAAGTTACACCAACATCGTGAACATTACCCAGCAGCGAGAGAGTTGCTCGTCTCCTAATTGGCCTCCTTTCCCTTGGTCTTAACCCCCACGAAGCCCTCCTTTATGCAATAGCCACAGTGATCTTTCCAGAGCAGGGGTGGTAAACTTTTCCTCTAAGGACGGATAGCAAACATTTTGGACGTCACAGTCCATATGCTCTGTGTTGTTATTGGTCCACACTCTGTTTTAGTGGGAGAGCAGCCACAGATAGCAAGTAAAGAACTCATTATGGCCGTGTTCCAATAAAGTTTCATTTCCAGAAACGGTATTTATAGATTTGGCCCGTGGGCTGCAGTTTGCTGACTCCTGCTCTAGATCACAAATCTGCCCCCGTCACCGCCCCCCCCGCCCCGCCCCGCCCCTGCTTTACTGTCCATTGGCTCCTTATCCCCAAAAGGAAAACTCAGCATTTCTTAGCATGACGTTCAAGTTCCCTCTCTGCTGGCCCTCTGCTTGTCATCTCTCCCACCTCTCATCATCCCCACCCCGCAGCGCCTCTGCTTTTCATCTTCCTATCTGTACCACACACGGCTTCCAAAAGACACTTTGTTATTTTAGACCAGCCCTACCTGCTGCCTGGGATGATCTCCCCACCCCCAACCTGTCAAATTCAAATTTGCCTCCACAACCTGCTCAGTGTCAATGTCTAAGGCTTTTCCTGTTCCTCATCCTCAGGTGTGATCACCGCCTCCTCCTTTCACTCCTGTATCTCGTTCTGTACTGTTCCTGCTTCTGTAAGTATTGTGTGCACTCCTTGAGGGCAGAACCCACATCAGAGTCATCTTTGAATTCCCAGTGCCTAATACAGTGTTTATCATGTAGCGGCTACTTCATAAATATATACTCTTAACACAAGTGTCATTTAAGTCCATTTTTTAAAGCTTAGTTGAGATGTAATTTACATACTATATAATTCACCCATTTAAAGTGTTTGAGTCAATGGGTATTAGTATATCCACAGATATGTACAACCATCACCACAGTCCGTTTTAGAGCATTTCACTACCGGAAAGAGAAACTTGTGTCCCTTACCTGTCACCTCCTTCTCCTCCCCCACCCTACCCTCACTCCCCACGCCCATTCCTGCTAATCTGCTTCCTGCCTAGATGTGGCCAATTCTGGATATTTCGTATAAATGGAATCAAACATAAGGCTTCTTTCACTTTACATGTTTCCAGGCCTTATTTATGTTGTGACACGTACACATACTCCATACCTTATTATGGCCAAATAATATACCACTGTATGGATATGCCACATTTTGTTTATGTGTTCATTGCTTTTTTTTTTTAAGTTTATTTATTTTGAGAGAGACAGAGACAGCGTGAGTGGGGGAAGGACAGAGAGAGAGGGAGAGAGAGCATTCCCAAGCAAGCTCTGCACTGCCAGCTTGCACAGCCCAGTGTGGGGCTCAAACCCACAAACAGCGAGATCATGACTTGAGCCAAAACCCAGAATCAGAGGCTCAAACGACTGAGCCACCCAGGCGCCCCTATCTGTTCATTGTTGGGGGACATTTGGATTGTTTCCATCTTTTAGCTATTATGAATAGTGCTGCCATAAACATTTGTATACGAACTTTTGTTTGAACATCTGTTTTTAATTCTTAGGTATATAAATAGGAGTGGAAGTGCTGGGTTATATGGTAATTCTATGTTTATCTTTTTGAGGAATTGCCAAACTGTTTTTCACAACGGCTGTACCATTTTACATTACCACCAGCAATGTATGGGGGTTCCAATTTCTCTGCATCTTCACTAACACCTACTTTTTCCCCCTTAAAAGAAATGTATAGGGGCGCCTGGGTGGCTCAGTCGGTTAAGCGTGTGACTTCAGCTTAGGTCCTGACCTCTCGGTCTGTGAGTTCAAGCCCCGTGTCAGGCTCTGTGCTGACAACTCAGAGCCTGGAGCCTGTTTCAGATTCTGCGTCTCCTTCTCTCTCTGACCCTCCCCTCTACTCGCACTTTGTCTCTCTCTCTCTCTCAAAAGTAAATAAACATTAAAAAAAATTTTTTTCAAACATTGTATAGCCATCCTAGTGTATGCAAAGTGGTATTTCATTGAGGTTGTGATTTGCTTTTTCCCTGGTGACTAATGATGTTGAGCATCTTTTCAGGTGTTCATTGGGCATTTGCATATCTTCTTTGGGGAAATATCTGTTCAAGTCCGGTGCCCATTTTTAAATTAGGTGATTAGGTGGCTCATTCTTATTGAATTGTAGGAGTTTTTTAAAATGTTATTTATTTTCAGACAGAGAAAGTGTGTGTGTGTGTGTGTGTGTGTGTGAGAGGGAGAGAGAGAGAGCAGGGGAGGGGGACAGAGAGATAGAGATAAAGAGAGAGAGAGAGTCCCAAGCAGACTCCTCACTGTCAGCACAGAGCCTGATGCAGGGCTTGATTTCACAAACCATGAGATCATGACCTGAGCCAAAATCAAGAGTCAGACACTTAACTGACTGAGCCACCCAGGCACCCCAAATTGTAGGAGTTTTTATATGTTCCGGATATTAGACACTTTTCAGATCTATGATTTACAGATATTTTCTCCCATTCTGTGAATTATCTTTTCACCTTCTTGATAGTGTCTCCTTGTTTCTCAGTTGACATCACATGTACTCAGCATTTATACTATAATGGATTCGGGGGATACAGAGATTATGTGCCCTCAAGGGGATTCACAGGCTTGAAAGGGAGATAGACATGTAAATAGTACAATAAATACTTGATCACTATGCCTTTTTTCCTACCCATACTACTGCTGCCCTGGTTCATGAAACATCCTGATAGTGCCTTTTGATGCACTTTAAATTTTGATGAAGTCCAACATACATATTTTTAATTTGTTGCCTGTGCTTTTGGTGTCATATTTGAGAAACATTGCCAAATCCAAAGTCATGAAGATTTACCCCTATGTTTTCTTCTATGAGTTTTGTAGTTTAGCTTTTATATGCAGATGTTTGATCCATTTTGGATTAATTTTTGTAAACAGTGTGGAGGAGGAGTCCAGCGTCTTTCTCTTATGTGTGGCTATCCAGTTATGCCAGCACCATTCTTTTTACAAAGACTGGCCTTTCCCCATTGAATTGTGTGGATACTCATGTCCAAATCAATTACTGATAAATCTATGAGTTTATTACTGGACTCTCAGTTATATTCCATTGATCTGTGTGTCTGTCCTGTGCCAGTACCACACTGTCTTAATAACTGTTGCTTTGTGTTAACCTTTTGCCCTTTTGAAATTGGAAAGTGTGAGTCTTCCCACTTGGTTCTCCTTTCTCAGAATTGTCTTGGCTATTCTGGATCCCTTACAATTCCACATAAATTTGAGAATCAATTTTTCAATTTCCGTGAAAAAGTCAGTTGGGATTCTAATAGAGATTTTGATGAATTCATAGATTAATGTGTATTCTCATCTTAATGACATTAAGTCTTCCAATCCATGAACACGGGATGTTTTTCCATATATGTAGATCTTTAATATCTTTGAAAACTGTGTAGCTTTCTGAGGATAAATTCTGCATGTCGTTTGTTAAATTTGTTTCTAAATATTATCTTAAAATTTTTTTCAACATTTATTTATTTTTGAGAGACAGAAAGAGTGAGAAAGAGAGAGAGAATGAGCAGGGGAGGGGCAGAGAGAGAAGGAGACACAGAATCTGAAGCAGGCTTCAGCCTCTGAGCTGTTAGCATTGAGCCCAATGCAGGGCTTGAACCCATGAACCATGCGATCATGACCTGAGCCAAAGTCAGATGCTTAACCGACTAAGCCACCCAGAGGCTCCTAAATATTTTATTCTTTCTGATGCCATTGTAATGGAATTCGTTTTGTCATTTCCTTTTTGGATTGTTCTTTGAAAGTGAATAGAAACAGTTAACTTTTGTATATTGACCTTGTATCCTATAACCTTGCTGAACTCTTACCAGTTCTAATAGTCTTTTAGTAGATTCCTGAAGACTTTCCATATATACATGTGGGTAGATTCCTAAACATAGAGTAACAGGTGTTCAGGAGGTAGATATGTGGTATCCTAGAACAAAGAACAGCAAGACCAAAGTCAGGGAAGTGTGGAAGCAGGTATCTTCTGGGGACCACATGCACTCAGGTCAGTGTGGCTAAACCTACGGTTGTGGGTTGAAGGAAGTACGTGTCATGCTAAAGAAAGCGGAGGCACCCTGTAGCCACCAGTGGGAGCCATGCCATGGCTGGAAATGCAGTGAGAATATTAGAATCATTCTTAGGAGGCCCCAAAAAGACTTGTGATCAGCACCACTGACACTGATCAGGTCCAAAGGTAGCTGAGAAAGTCTGCCTCCCCCAGGAAGAGCAAGAACTTGTAGGTCCATGTGTATATGCCACTACTCTGCAGATGCCATTATCTCCAGGAATGATCATCAGTGACACAGCACCAGCTGGCATTGTGCAGCTGAGCCCCGCCAGCTTTGGTGATGTGGCGGTCAGTGCCTGCTATTACTCACCGGGCTTCTGGAAGGAAGCCACTGCTTCTAATAGACAGCAGAATCCCAGATCACAGGCTCTTAACAAAGTGGAGAACGGCACTCCTACCCCCTCCTCTGTGTAGCCAGACATTTCCAGACAAGGCAGAGATGTGGCTGCTCCCTCCTTGGCTGGGCCCCCTGGGTCTAGTTCTCATCTGAGGGGCTCAGGCCTGAAGAACTGACTGCTGACTGAGGTTGCATCACTTGGATGAGGGCTTGGCCTGGAAACTAGTGGGGACACAGAAAGTGTAGAAAGCCAAAAGTGAGTCCTGCTAAGACTAGCCCTACCTGAGGCACAAGGAAAGCTAACCAGTACCTCCGTGGCCACTCTTGAGGAGGCATCTCTTTGAAAAACTGGTTTGTATACTCCCTCTAGCCCAGACTTCCCTCCACTTCCCACCCAGTATACTCCTCTTATGAGCATGGCCAAGCCCCTCCCCACCTGTCTCTGCCTGGACCAGTGCTCCATAGATTTGCATGCAGTGGGTCTCATCCCTAACTACACTTCCTGCCCTAAAAACACGACTTGTTGGCAGTGATTGGATTGCACACCCTTCTGGCTCTGGCTTCTGTTTTCCTCCCCCTAAAGTGGTGCAGAAACTCAGATGAGTTTGGCTACTGATTGTAGCTCTGGGAAACAGTGTGTTTGGAGTGTGTGTACAGAGGAGGAGAGGTGGGGGGATGGTTAAAACCTGTTACCTAAGTGGTGTGTTAAGAGTGGTCAGTGGGTGAAGTGAAGCCCCTCCTTGGATTTTTCCAGGTTCTTGCTGATTTTATAATTATAATAGTTACCACTCATTGAGCATTGCTATGAGCCAGTCACTCTACTGGGCCCTTGATACTTCTTTTTTTTTTTTTTGTAATTTTTTTTTTTTTTTACTTTTGAGAGAGAGAGACAGAGCATGAGTGGGGGAAAGGCAAGGAGAGAGGCAGACACAGAATCCAAAACAGGTTCCAGGCTCTGAGCTGTCAGCACAGAGCCCAACGTGGGGCTTGAACCCACAAACTGTGAGATCATGACCTGAGCCAAAGTCCAAAAGTCCAACGCTTAACCAACTGAGCCACCCAGGCGCCCTGGGCCCTTGATACTTCTTATGTGACTCACTAAGATGGTAAGACCCTTCTCTAGTTGCAGAAGCCAGATCTGAATCTTGACCACTCTCAGATGCCAACACTGTGTTCTTTCAATTATTGTAGGTTATCCTGGAGTCAGACTAGGCCTTCATTTTTTTAGGGCCACGGATTGGTTAATTTGAATCCAATGGGCATCTTTGCATCATTCTGTTCCCACCGCCATTACAATGGTATTGCCTTCAAACAGCAGCACTGATTTTTGGGTTTTCTCTGCCTTTCTTTATGGACTATGTGCTATAGAGATAAAATGTGTCTCTTATAGACGCTATATGTATTTGGCTTTCCCTTTCTGATCCAGTCTGACAGTCTCCATTAGGCACACTTTTAAGAGTCTGAAACTGTACCTTCAGCCTCCCCAAGAAGCAGCCTGGTTAAAATGAGATTCCATCCAGAGCCAGAGATGGACTGCGGGGAACCCTAGTTGATCACAACAAATTATGCCCGACAAAGGCCTCTTTCTGAAGGCTGAAAAAAAAAAATTCAGCTTTATATGCTTACCTTCTCACCATTTCCCGGTGCCCTGAACATTCCTGCTCTGTGGCCAGAAATAGACAGGGCTGAGGTGGAATCTTTGGCCAGGGGCCAAATGGGCCAGCCCTGGCCAAGCCTGGTGTCAAAGTCTGCATTCTTGTCTGAGGTGGTTCAGAAAGGCCCCATCATCCCCCACCGCTGCCCTCATTCTCTGAGCACACCCCCCTCACCAAAGGCAGCCTTCTTCCACAAAGGAATGTGTTCCATGTGGGGCCAGAAGCAGCACCCGGACCACAGCTGGGGTAGCCTCCCCGCGGTGTGCTCTGGGCCATGAATGAGAACCATTCATCAGTCCTGCTGATCCAGCAGGAACCTCTAGCAGTGAGGGTCTGATGAAGGAGACAGCCCCCACCCCACCCCTTGACCCCATATCTGAATGCCGACATCTGGCAGGGTCTGATGAAGGAGACAGCCCCCACCCCACCCCTTGACCCCATATCTGAATGCCGACATCTGGCAGAGACATTAAGTGGAGCGTTCTGTCTGGGTGAAAGAATCCCACTGGGTTCTGTGCTCCCCTGTTCAGCGAACGCTGAGCAAGTGCCCTTTGCATCGTGGGCCACTGCTCATGGCTGGGGAGCGGTGCCATTGTTTATGCGACGAAGCAGGAAGGCCCGCTACTGGGAGCTCCGGAGCACAAGATGTGGAGCAAGGGCTGCGAGGAATGAATCACTTCCCTACCTCGGAAGGGCCTAGAAATGGCAGGGCCAGTCATGGAAAGCTGGAACCCAAGGGAGGCCTGCTTGAGGAGGGCCTCAGACAGTCGTGTTGGTGGGTGGGAAGAAGGGAAACGGTTAAGAGGATCAGCTTGTAGAAGAGCAGTGCTTTTTGCTAAACGCACGCCATGCAAACGGCGAATGGTGTTTACAGTGTGTTTCCCCCCCTCGTCTGTGCATGCCTTTGTTACTGACTAGGAATCAGCTGGGTCACGTGGGGCATTTTTTGACCGGGTGCCACGGAGTGAGGTGTCGGTGGTAAGGGGCCGTGGTCTGTCATATTGTTTAAGGGTAGGCCAGTCAATAGCCACTTTTCCGAAAATGTTTTTAGGCAGGCAGGTTCTCTAGCACAGAATGCCCCTTTCAAGGGAGGTGATGGAGTGATTCAGATGGGACCGCTTCTGGGGGAAGGAAAACGTTTGAAAGCCCCAAGGAAATCTTGAGACTCAGGGTTTCTTTTTAGAGTCGGCCTTTCATACTCTTTGCTAGGCAAAATGATTCAGCTGTCAAATAGTAGCCTAAGAAAAGGACCCTGGAAATTCCACTTTTACATTTCCTCTTTTGCCTTTTGGAGCCCTGGTGGGTTCAAGTTAGGTAAAGGATTTTCAAATATTCATCCATGATGAGAACAATGCCACTGTTGGAGTCATAGCATTGGATGACATAAACCCCATTTAAAAGTCTTATTTGCAGACACTATAGACAGACTCCCTGGAGCCCACCCTCCCATTGAACTTCGCACGATTTAGCACCCCACCTAGCTTATCCAGCACATGTGAAGACACCTATTGATTGAGGTAATTAAGCTTTTCTCCATATCATATATTCTCTGGAACAAATGTGTATTTCTCGTTTTCAAATAAGTTGTTCCAAGAGCTGGATCCAGGAGGAACTACGTAAGCTCATCCTTGGGAGTTCCCAGTTCCCCAGATAACACTTGGGGAAACCTGAAGATAGATCAAAATTAAGCACAACCACTTGCATAATACGGCTTAGCATCTTGTGGTTGGCACTTGAATTGCCCGACCCAAGTCTAGCAGGCTCCACCTATTTGAACCAAAATATTTTACCTGACATTTTTGACCACCTACTGTGGATCAGGAACATAAGAAGTACGACCTTTGATTTTTTTTTTTAATTTTTTTTTAACATTTATTTATTTTTGAGACAGAGAAAGAGCACGAACAGGGGAGGGTCAGAGAAAGAGGGAGACACAGAATCTGAAACAGGCTCCAGGCTCTGAGCTGTTAGCACAGAGCCCGACGCGGGGCTCAAACCCACGGACCGCGGGATCATGATCTGAGCCGAAGTCAGACGCCTAACCGACTGAGCCACCCAGGCGCCCCCGACCTTTGATTTTTGTAACAATCCTGAAAAGCAGGTGTTTCTTGCTTTCCCTTTAAAAAGTTGCTTTTAAGTAGATACCGTTTCCATTTGACAGATGAACTACGGAGACTTAGACAATCTAAGTGTGCCTGAGGTCACAGAGCGAGTAGTGGAAATGAGATTTGAACCCAGGTCCGCGCGCCTCTAAACCGCTTCCTGACAGTAGAGAGGTGGCAGCGGGTCCAGCCTGTTCTTCATGGGGGAAGAGTGTGCGGCTGTCTGAATGGCTCACTGCTTATAGAGGGTGCTCACGGCCCTTGAAGAAGGTGAGCTGATGCTGCCTGATGTTTGTCAGGAACGCCTGGGACCTTCAATCCCAGTGATGTGAAGGAATTCTTCCCGTATCTCTCCAGATACTCCCTGGAGTATAATACCTCTTCTTGGCGTAGCTTACCCTAGTATCGACCGAGTGAAAGCTGTATCCTCCAGGGGACTGAATTGAATGTGAGAATGTCCTCAACTGCTTAGCCAGGAGCCCAGCGAGAACATATTGGGAGAGATCATTTAGCACGTTCTGATAAGCCACAGTCACGGCCAACTTTCTTCTGGCACGCACTGCCTCTCATTCATGTTAATCAAACACTGCAGTCCATGGGCATCTTGCCTTGAACCCTCTGACGATGGCCCACTCCCGAGCTAAACTGTGTGAATAATTAAGACCATCTGCTGCAGTAGTTCCCAGACTTCAGTCAGATGAGGTTTTGACAATACTCTCCAAGGTGAGCTTTCCCCTTGTGAACTTTCCTCAGCATGCCTGGAGAGGGTTGCTGAAACCCTCTTGAGCTTGCTTTTTGGTATGTGTGAACGAGCTGCAGATAGGTTCTGCTGACCCAGTTGGCTTGTGTTCAGGGTAGAAGGTGTTCCTGGAATTAAACATGGCCGTGGATGACCTGGGAGTTCTTCAAACGTGAATGCTGAATAGATCTTCCTGTTGTCTAAAAATTCCCCTAGCTGTGGGATCAGATACTACATTTGGCCAGAGGTCTCCACCATTTTTCTGATGTCTTTAGTAGAATAAAAATCTCTGACTAAGGACTGAGAGAGCAGATGTGAAGAGGAGGAATGTGTCTTTCATCAATCCAAATGTCATCAAACGTCCAGAAAGGTAAAGGGAGAATTGACCATATTTGTTTACGATTAGGGGCCAGAGAAGGTAAGAGACATAGTGCTCTGTTGTTTGTTTTATCCAAATTAAAATTCAAGCTTTGCTTTTATTTTTCACCATTGGGAGCCTAATACATCTTTTCTTAAAAATTTTTTTAATGTTTATTTTATTTTTGAGAGAGAGAGACAGAGCACAAGTGGGGGGGGGGGGGGTCAGAGAAAGAAGGAGAACAGAACCTGAAGCAGGCTCCAGGCTCTGAGCTGTCAGCACAGAGCATGATGTGGGGCTCAAACTTGAGATCATGACCTGAGCTGAAGTTGGACACTTAACCGACTGAGCCACCCAGATGCCCGGAGCCTAGTACCTTTCTTAGGGAAGCTCAAATCCTTTAGCCCAAAGCAGTCTTCTTAAGCAAATTGGTCACTGGGCAAGGCTGAGTATACCAGAGTGTGCTTTTCTCAGTCACAGGGATAAGAATGACTCATGAATAAACGTCTCAGTTCTGGTATCTGGATGCCTGGATGCAAATCCCAGCTCGATCACCTTTTGGCTATGTGACCTTAGGAAAATCACGTAGCCTTTTGTCCCTCAGTTTTTCCTCAGGGAGATAGGGATGCTTATAATACTCTCAGAGGGCTGCCTGGAGCTGTGCCGTCCAATATGGCAGCCACCATCAAGTGGGGCCACCAAGCACCTGAAATGTACTTGTCCGCATTGAGATGTGCTGTGAATGTAAAGTACCCACCAGATCTCAAAGACTTAGTAGAAGAAAGGGATGTAAAGTATCTCATTAATAGTTGTATACATATATATATTTTTTAATGTTTATTTATTTTTGAGAGAGAGACAGAGCACGAGCAGGGGAGGGGCAGAGAGAGAGGGAGACACAGAATGCAAAGCAGGCTCCAGGCTCTGAGGTGTCAGCACAGAGCCCAACATGGGGCTTGAACTCACGACTGTGACATCATGACCTGAGCTGAAGTCAGATGCTTAACCGACTGAGCCACCCAGGCGCCCCTAATAATTGTATATTGATTACATACTGGAACAATAATATTCGGGACATAAGATATAATATCATTAACATTAATTTCATCCATTTCATTTTACTTTTTTAATGTGGCTACTAGAAAAATTTAAATCCCATATGTGGCTCGCATTGTGTTTCTATTGGGAAGCTCTAGTCTAGAGAATTAAATTGGTTCATACCTGTAAAGCACTTTTTATACAGTACTAGATACAGAATGAGTACAATAAGTAAATAAATACAGGGTTCTTTTTTTTTAATCCAGCTTTCTCTTTAACAGAATCTTACCTTAAAAATGCCAGCCCGTGTAGTGTCCAGGTTGCTGTATAAAAGCAGAAGTCATACTTTTGGAAGAAGGGGGGGTGCAAATGAATACATAAAACAGGCAGAGAGCAAGAAAGCGCATATATCCCCGGGTGGGGGAACTAGTGGGGAATTGCTCACCACCATCTGTGCACAACAAAATGACCCGACCCCGCAGGTAGAGCACATCTGCCTCTCGGCACCTTCCACTATAACGTTACGTTCAAGGGGAAGGCTCTGGAGCTGTCCCCTAAGCCTTCACTCTGCCTTCCTTCCCGAAGCCGGCATCTATTTGGAAAGGGCCTCAGAGAGGGAATGGAATGTGCGTGGCCTCCATGGCACACTCAAAGCAAGAGATGATGCCCAGCCCCCTCCAGCTTCCTGAGCATAGCTAACGGTGTTGTAGGAGGTAAGCCGAGAAGGCAGAAGTCGCTGGAGCAGGCTTCTCAGAGGAGGTGGGTCTTTTTTTTTTTTTAATGTTTTTATTTATTCTTGAGACAGAGAGAGACCGAGCATGAGCAGGGGAGGGGCAGAGAGAGAGGGAGACTCAGAATCCAAAACAGGCTCCGGGCTCTGAGCTGTCAGCACAGAGCCCGACGCGGGGCTCGAACCCACGGACTGTGAGATCATGACCTGAGCCGAAGTCGGATGCTCAACCGACTGAGCCACCCGGGCGCCCCTCAGAGGAAGTGGGTCTTGAGGAGCTTCCATTCCCCATGGGTCTGCCATGTGGGCCCCGCGGACACAACCGTTCTCCCCTCTGGGTGTCAGCATTGCTCACTGCCTGAGACATTCACAGGCCCTGAGCGTGTCGAGTCCGGCATGTGGGTAGGGGCTCATCCTTTGAGGGCAAACAGGTGTGTACAGGGGGTTGGCACGTTTCGCAGGAAATCAGATGTGATGGGTTGGTACTATGCCTTACTCTGCATCTCTTAGAGCCCATCTTACAGCCCAAGACTTTCATCTAGATACTAAGCATTGATTATCTGTGGGGGCGAGATTTTATTATCCCAGGGCGTCTTCATCCCCCATAAATCACCCCGTCTGCCTACCACCTTCACTACACAGAGTGAACTTCAGAGGTAAGCAGGCACCTACGTCAGCTGATCTGAGAGGCACAGGAAGGTCCACCTACTCATGAAAAACCCGTTGCCCTTACTTCTAACATGGTGCAATATGTAAAATTCAACTACTGGAATTCGTATCTAGGAGTTCTTTGTTACAACGTAAAAGTCCTTAAAGCAATGTTACAACGTAAAAGTCCTTAAAGCAATAATTAATTTATTCTTTAATGTGTTAAATTCCTAAATACGATCATTTCATGAGGAACGAATTTATCACCTTGCTTTTCAATGCACCTAGATCAGAAGAAAAAGGCAGGGGTGAAGATGTGAGGAGGAATTTATATTTATTCACTCAATAACTATTTGCTGAGTACTGTAGGTACTCAAATCAAGGGGTACTGAGCTGGCAGGAAAGCAAGAAGAAAACTAATGTGCATGAGTCTATGCTGTATGCTAGGAATTTTTACATGATTTCATTTAATCTACACACACACACACACACACACACACACACACACACACACACATCTCATTGCATTTTATAGATAAAAGAAATGAAGACCAAGAGTTTAATGGATTGGCCCATGGTCCATGGTTAGTAGTTGGCAGAGCCTTTTCTTGACCTTGGGTGTCTTGGCCAATTGGGTGCCTTGGTGTCCAATTCTATCTATCTGAGATGCCTTTGTCTGTCCCAGGCTCTAAATTCTTGGCTCTAAGAACTTGGTTCTTAGGCTCTAAGTTCTTGGTTTTTCAGTCAGGCCCTAAGTTGTTGGCTGAGGTCAGCTTGCAGAGGATCTGGAAGCATCCCGCTGGACCCCAGGATGCAGCCAGGGACCATGACAAGACCTCAGATTCTCAGTCTCTTCTGTAACCTGAGTCCCTGCCACCCCTAGCCTCCAGTCCCTCATCTGTGCCATGAAGAGGGTGGGCTGGGACAGGGAAGGCAAGCAGATGTCGATTTGCATGTCAGATTCAACCAGCTAATGGTGGCTATCTAGGGTGTCTGGGAGCAAGACGTAAGAGGCAAGAGTGCTGGCACGGGTTTGTGATGACTGCCACAGGGCGGGGTGGGAGAAGGGCGGCGTGCCTGCTGGGCGTTTGCCATCCTGGGCACTGGATGAATAATCTTAAGAACTTTCTGGTTCTAAGATTTTATGAATCCACTGAGGTCCCAAATGGCCTAGGTGAGAAGACAGTTGGTATGGGTTGAATTGTGTCCCTTACCTTGCTCTGGTCAGCCTTTCTGGGGGCTAATCCCTCCCTCTCTGAACCCGGATCCTGATTCTGCTGCTGAAGTGGTGCTTCCTCCCTGGATCTCTCACTATCACCAACTGATGCTCTGCTACGGAGCCCACCCCAAACACGTGTCCCACGACCCCTCTGTGTGCGCATCTACTCCGTGCCACGGCTGCTCCAGCCACATCCGCTGATCTGATTGGATGGCCATCTGATGCTTGACGTGCCTCTCCGCAGTGATTTAAAAACAACCTCTAGGGGCGCCTGGGTGGCGCAGTCGGTTAAGCGTCCGACTTCAGCCAGGTCACGATCTCGCGGTCCGTGAGTTCGAGCCCCGCGTCGGGCTCTGGGCTGATGGCTCGGAGCCTGGAGCCTGTTTCCGATTCTGTGTCTCCCTCTCTCTCTCTGACCCTCCCCCGTTCATGCTCTGTCTCTCTCTGTCCCAAAAATAAAAAAAAATAAAAAAAATAAAAAAAAAAACGTTGGAAAAAAAAAACAACCTCTATGCTAGGATCATAGGTCAAAACACTATTCAAGTAAAGTGGCTGGGAGGGGACCTTTGACTCCCTCATCTTCCACTGTGTAGGTCCTCTTGCCTCCCGGCAGCCCCTCCTCTGGTATCTGTTGGCACCACTGGTTCCCCGGAAGGTCCGGTTGACCCTGCCTTCACCACCTCCGAGCGCTATTGATTTGGGGACGCTTTACTTTTAGAGCCTGAATTTCCATTTTTGATTATGGAAATAACCTTACTTGCTGACTCTGAATTCCCCTCCTGCTCTGAAGATCTGCCCATCCATCCTTTTCCAGCCCCTTCTAAAAACTGTGTTCGGAAGCCACCTCTTTCTGTCCCTGCACAGATTGCTTATTTCCACACCTATTGCTCTTGTCACATCATATGCTCTAGTCCAGACTACTCCACGTTTTCTTTTCCTAACTCTTCTTCCCAGCCCTGCTCAAGGCCTTCCTCCTCCCCTAGCCTCTCCTGACCTTTGTACTGAAGTGGGAGGAGTCCTGCATTTGGGAACCAGGAGATATAAATTATCCACTGCACTCGCTCCCTTAGCCAGGTGACCCCCGACATGGCCTTCCCCTTTCAAATGGCCCTGCATGGTCCTTTCTGGCAAAAACCTTCTCTGATTTTGTTCGAACTCACACAGACCTCTTGTATCCATACATCCATAACTCCTTTTTTAATGTTTATTTTTGAGAAAGAGAAAGAGCATGAGGGGTAGAGAGAGAAGGAGACACAAAATCCGAAGCAGGCTCCGGGCTCAGAGCTATCAGCACAGGACCCAGCACGGGGCTCCAACCCATGAACTGTGAGATCATGACCTGAGCTGAAAGTCGGATGCTTAACCAACTGAGCCGCCCAGGTGCCCCCCTAAACCCGTAAGTCTTAATGCTCCCATAGTCTGGGCCCAACTATTTAAAACTTGAGTACATTCTCTTCTTATAATTCTCCCATTCCAGAGAGATGGGACCAGCCCAAGAGACAATGGGAGAAAAATGAGAACATAATTTACATTCTAGATGGGGAGATAGGACCAATCCCACAAGAATGTGAGCACCTTCCGTTTCTTAGGTCTCTCCCACAGCAGCTAGCTCCATACTGGCTACAAAATAGGTGCTCAACACTGGGTGTTATATGCAAGCTATGAATCATGGGACTCTACCCCCCAAACCAAGAGCACACTGTATACACTGTATATTAGCCAACTTGACAATAAATTATATTTAAAAAAATAAATAGGTGCTCAGTTAAATACTCAGTAAGTATGATAGTACTTTTCATTTATACAGATTCTATGAACTGAAAGGAGCCGAATAAGGAGGTAGGGCACAGGAACTAGGAGGTCATACAGACTGTCCCTCCATTCTTGCAAGAACAGAAGGGACGGGGTGTTTTTCTGCACCCTAACTTATCGTCACCTCCTCTGAGAGGATAAATCCACAGAGGGAGCTTTACTGTACCAAAGTTCAGTCCCATACCCTGCAATTGTTCAGTTAAAAAAATGCTCTAATGATCCTTTCTGGAAGGAGCATGTATGCAATATAAGACATTATTTACGGTAATGGCAGAAAGTTGAGGGAGTCTTTCTTGTTTGAGGTTTGGCCGCGGTTGGTCACCCCTCCCCTCTATTCTCACAGCAGAAAATTCACACAAGGCACCTACAGCAGATGAGAGCAGTCGCTTAGTATGAGAAAGCCAGGACTGGGGAAGGCAGCTTGGGCCACGATGGGGCTCCCACCTCCCAGGGAAAAGTGAGGATGACCTAATCCAGTTTTCCTCTGCTTTGCCCCTGTTTTCATTGGCCGAATATATTTTCTCACAGGTCCGAACGATGTATATATTTTACAGAGAGGAACACTGAAGAAGGGGAAATGGTTTGCTAGGGGTAATAGAGCACTCCCACTGTGCCAACCCAGCTATAACCTCAGAACGTCTGCCCCATGGCAGGTCTGTTGTTTACAAGTAAAACTGTGACACTTACCCACCATCTGCGAGGGCTGCGTTTTGCCTGGCCTCTTCTGCACCGCCCCCCACCCCCACCCCACCTTCCAGGAATGAGGATGGGTCTACCCTGAGCCAGCTGTACCCTGTCCTTATCCAAATCTTTTAAAATAAGGGACTAACGTATGCCAGGGACCGCGCTAAGCCTGGGGGCCGGGTCGAGTGCCAGATCACCCACGCGGGCGCGAGCAGAAAGGGGACACCGCTCCCTCGGAGCCTGGCACTGCCCTGCCCAATCTGTCCTCACCCGGCCTGGTTCCCGAAAAGGCCCGAGGGAGGCAACGGGGCCGGAAGTCCAGGCCGCCCGGTCAGCGCCCGCCCCCCCCCCCCACCTCGGGGACGCTGGTCCCCCGAACGCCCGCGCGTCCTGAGCCCCCTGGGGCTTCCCTGAGGACTTCCGCGCCCCAGGTCCCTGATGGCCCGGGAGGACCAACCGCCCCGGGCCCCGGGCCCCGCCCCCCGCAGCTGGGTCTGGAACCTCCCCCTTTCTGGCCCTGCGGGGCGGGGCTCGGGTCTCCCCGGGTCATCAGCGTCTCTGGACAGCGCAGCTTTTCAGAAACAGTGGGACCACCCTGGACAGATTCCCTGCAGGCCACCTTGCTCCAGGCAGCCGGGGCCTCAGGCCGAGGAGGGGCTGAACCCAAGCTCAAGTGCAGGGCTCTTGGGTAGAGCAGGCGAGGCCTGAACTGGGTGGCAGTGAAGCAGCTGCGAGGAGCGACCACAGGGCATTTTGCTCTCCACCCACCCAAGCTTTGCTTTGGACGTTGGTTTCCACCTGGTAGTTTTTCCCTCCTGAGGGTTGTTTGGATGCCAGGGAGAAAAATGGATTTTACAAAGCAATCATGGGAAGGAACATTCAGGAGAGAAAGCATGAAGAGATAATTTCAGAAGGGAGGTAGAGAAGAAGAAAGGAAGGGAGGAAGGAAGGGAGGAAAGGAAGGAAGGAAGGAAGGAAGGAAGGAAGGAAGGAAGGAAGGAAGGAAGGAAGGAATGCAGGTGGCCAATAGCAAGGAGTGGGGGGCTCAACCTCACTAGTACCAAAAACGCTAGTTAAAACAAAATGCCCTTTCCAGCTTCTCAGATACAGAAAAGTTTGAAAACATGGCCTTAGCTAGAAATTTGAATTTGTGGGGAGATCTACATACTACTGGCCGATGTGTAAATTGACAGTCTTGCGTGACGGTTTTCTAGTTTTGCAAAAGTATTGACTTTTTTACCAGCTCTCTGACCCAGCGGTTTTACTTTTTGGAATTGATCCCAAGATTGTGCAAAGTTTTAGCTCCAAGGATATTCATGTCAATAGTATTTATAGCAGTAAAAAATTCTGTGATAAGATTATCCAATTTTATCGTGTATTAATAAAAACAATCTTGGGGGCCCCTGGGTGGCGCAGTCGGTTAAGCGTCCGACTTCAGCCAGGTCACGATCTCGCCGTCTGTGAGTTCGAGCCCCGCGTCAGGCTCTGGGCTGATGGCTCAGAGCCTGGAGCCTGTTTCCGATTCTGTGTCTCCCTCTCTCTCTGCCCCTCCCCCGTTCATGCTCTGTCTCTCTCTGTCCCAAAAATAAATAAAAAACGTTGAAAAAAAAATTTTTTTTTAATAAAATAAAATAAAAAATAAAAAAATAAAAACAATCTTGTAAAAGAATAGCCCAGGTGGCATAATATTCGCAACATACTGTTAAATGTGAAAAGCAGTTTGCAGATAAGCATGTAGAAAATTATCCCCGTGTTTTGAAAGGATATATGTATGTACAGAAAAAAAGGCTGGAGGGGTATATACCCCCATGTTGATAATGATTACCTCTGACAATGATACTGTGAATTATTTTCTTCCTTTTACTTGTTTGCGTTACCCAGATTTTTATCATTAGCTTGTATAACATTTATAATAAGGAAGAAAAAAAGCATAAAAGTTATTTCTAAAAGAAGAGAGAAGCATCTGGGTCTAATTCTTTACAATCCCCCAGAGTAAGAAGCAGAAGGCCCCACAGAAGAAGCAAAAAAATTCAGGAGCACTTTTCTAGGAAAGATTTAGGAGTTGAACGCTGGCCATTCCCACAGATTGGAGAATCCAAGAAGCTGGGTGGAACAGTTTATAGTTATACACATCCAGAGAGTAAGATTTCTTTTTAAAAATTTCAGGGCCACATATTCTTTTCATTTCTTTCTGAGACATGAATAGATGATCTAGGGGCACCTGAAGCTCTCCTGTGAGGGGGAGTCTGGTGGTGGGGCGTAGGGGAGACAGGCAAATCCTGGACTGGGGTGGGCTGCTAGAGGTGGTAAAGCCTGGTGGGGGGGAGGGCACGGCCTGGGTCAGTCTGTTGCCCATATTCAGAGACTGGCTTGCACATCTTACCATCAGTGCAACCTTGGGTGACTTGCCAAACTTCTCTGTGCATCATTTTCCTCCTGAGGATAATCATGGGGTTTACCCCATTTGAATCAGGTATGTTAGGACACGCAGGTGGTTTGAAGGAAGAAGTTTATACTCATTGATTCCTAGAAACAGGAGGCAAGGCACACCACGGGGTCCACATACAGAAGCACCAGGGTCGGTCAAAGGCAGAGGGAGTGAGGGGAAACCGAGGGCTGTGACTGCCCCAGGAAGGAATGGATGAGGCTAAAGAAGCAGGCTAAGCAACTTGAGGACCAGCCGATTGAATAATATCGGCTCACTCTGGGGCATTAGGAGCTGTCTCTAGTTGTCTGGTACCTGGCACTGGGGTGATTAGGGCAGGGGGATAATGCCCCAGATGGGATCCTAAGATCCGTATGAGATTTGGGTAAGGTGGCAGTTGGGGGGGGGGGGGGGGCGTGGCTCTGGATTGGTTGGTTTGCCTGGGAAAAGCGCACCTGTAAGGAATTAACTAGCCCTGGGAAGGTTAATTGTGTAAAGCACAAGCAAAATACTATTTTAAAGGAAATCAGAGGACACATTCATTCTGATTAGAGGAAGAATTTCCTGCGCCCTTTAGGGCCCTTCTAGCTGGGCACCTGACACATTGGCACATTGGCACCTGACAGATTAACAGGAGAAAATCAAATTTAATTTCATACATATGGGGAATCTACACAGACATGGAAATTCCAAAGACAGACAAAAGGAGGTACATTTGTCTTCATGAAGTAAAGGAAGGGGGTAGGGGTCTGGGACTTCAAAGGGAAGAATGCAGTTCACGGGAAGATGATAAAGAGTAAATGTTTGGTAAACAATGTTTGCAGGGGCGGGGCGGAGGGGGTGGGGGTGGGGGGAGCACTCAGGCCAACTCAGAAACAATGGGACACACAGGACTTTGATCAAACAGGCCTTGCTAGGTTCCTCCCTGTCTACCACACCTGGTTCACATCATAATGTAGTTCTCTATGGTGACAGCTCTCTTCCTGGAGCAGGTTCTCCATCTAAATATTTTTTAGGCAGTTAAAGGGGAGGGAAAGAGCTTTTCCTGAATCTGCTAGGTTTTGATTGCTTTGAACTCAAAAATAATCTTCATGCTAAAGTGGCCCATCTTGGAGTGGCCTGCCCTTGGCCCCCACAGGGGCATCTGGGAAGGTTCCCTTGAAGAATGGAAGGGGCTGTGACACACACTCTTTGGAGGGAAGGGGAGCGAGAGAGGATGGGGACACAGTGATGTGTAAAACTTAAACCAAGTATAGGCTGCTGTGATCGGACAGGTGACATGTGAAAGTCTGGAGCGAGGGCAGGGAGAGAGGGGTAGTGGGAACTGAAGCCAAGAGTGTAGCTATGTGCCGATTGTAGCTGCTATGTGCGGCTTCTACGGGGCAGGCAGAATTTGGGCATTTCTTACATGTGCTGGTGGATCGTTGATGTCTAGGTAGCTTGGGAGTGGCTAGTTCTTGCTTTGCCTGCCCGAAGGGGCAACTCCGATAAAGTCCTCAGTCCTCCCTGGTTCTTGATTTTCTCCCTCGTAATAGAATCATAATCCCTGCCTCCCTCACCACGCCCCACGGTTGTAGCGAGGCTCAGTCGAGCTTGTGGATGCAATTGTGCAACAATGGGAACGAAGCGTGGCCGGGGCACAGGAGGCGAGGATGCTTCCCTTCAGAGCCACGTTGCTAGCTGTGGTCTGAAGGGGGCCACTGCAGGAACCCCTGCGACTTTCCGACCTTGTTTGTGACTCACAGGATGATGGCGAATGGATCTCCAGTGTAACCCGAACTAGCTTGTCTCCCTAACAGTGGCCCCGCACCCGCTACGGGGCACTGGGCACTGCCTGGCCCTCCCGGCAGACGTGGAGCTGCCTCTCCAAGTTAGATCATCCCCCCTGGGCAGCTCTGGGCAGTTATCTGGTCCTTCCTTGATGGTGACGTGCCATGAACTGAACACAATTAGCCTAACCCTCTGTACCTGATTAAAATAGAAAGTATTATACTTCTGGCTTCCACATACTGGTCCTGGTTTTCCTTCTGGGGCCCCATATTCCAAGACTACTTCCTCTCCTGTGAAACATACCTGCAGTCCTTTTAAGCTAGTGATTCCTTTCTCTGAATTACGGAAGCACTGAGACACATGATCTAAGTGGTTATCTCTTGCTATAGCCCTCCCTGTAGGATTCTTAGAGGTAGGCTCCACTGGGCTACGGTGACCACAATTGTGAGAATTTACATTTTTTATTTAGCAAATGCTCCTGCCGCACTTACAGTATGTGCCACTCATTCAATCTCCGTAACATTTCTGTGAGCTACATAGTATTATCCCCATTTTATAGGTAGGAAGCACAGAGAGGCACGGAGAAGTTAAGTATTTGCCCGAGGCTGCACAGCTGGTAGTTGTCAGAGTGAGGATTCAAATGCAAATCGTCTGGCTCTAGAGTCTGCGCTCCCCTCTCCTCTGCTGTCCAGTCTTCCCTCACCTGATGACAGGCCGCTCAGCCCTCTCCTGTCTGCCTCCCCTCTGTGCTAAGAGCAGACTAGACTCGGCCCCCCAGCACCCCTCAGGGAGAGAAACCATGCAAAAGGACGGACCTGCCACCAGGACGTCACCGGCATCAGGACTGCTGCCTGAGGCTTCTGCTTGCAGAAACCATAGCTCAGCTAAGGACAGGCCCTGCGTGAGGGCTGTTTAAGGAGACTTTGCTCCTGACCCCCTTGCTCAGCAGCCTCGCCGGACTGCGGTCCAGAGTATGAGCTGTAATGAGATCTGAGGTGTGGGTGGGCAGCGTGACGGTGTGTCTGAAGGCCCAGAGCCTGAGAGCAGAGCCATAGGAAGGCTCAGATGTGTGTGCAGAGAGAACAGCCCATGTTATGCTGGTGTTTCTCCTGGTGTTCTCTGTACCTGGAAGAGGCCATTTCCGTCCAGCTGAGCTAACGTCCCGAAGGAGGGAGGACATCGCACACGGGAACACCCGGAGAACACACCCAGGGCCCCCCCCCCTCCCCATGCAGTGCGCTTAAGCGCCATGCCTCACCAGTGGCTCAGTCCCTGGAACCAGATCACCCTCTCATGCAATAAACGTGTCCATGAACCTGTAATGTTTACTATGGAGGAACCAAAGAAGAATGAGCTACAATTCCTGCCCTCGAGAAGTTTGTAACCTACCTGGGGACATGGAAGTGTCTGGAAAGGTTGAGAAGAATGTCTAGATAATGAGCCCACCTTGGAAGGAGAGAGCCACAGAGGCTGCTTCAGTAGGGATGTTGCATAAAGGAGGCGGGAACTGGTCTGGGCCCTGGGGAATGAGCTGTACAGAGGTGGGGAGAAAGAGGAAGAGTGTGCTGGATGCCCTCTGATTGCCCTGTCTACTGCTCCCCTCTCTCCCCACCATCCCCTCTGCCCCAGGAGACCAACCCATACAGACTGCACCCCCCCGCCCCCCGGGGCCTGGCCTCATCCTGCAGGGTGAGCTTGCCCAATAGGAGACACTGGAAAGAGAGCAGAAGACAGAAGAGAGTGAGGTCAGGCATTTATTCTTCCTGCTCCTGTTGCTGTGGTTTGGCTCTAAGACCCTTCACTCAAGCCACAGCTCCAAACAGGCGACCCGCTCAGCTTGGCCATGCTCTCTGGTCCTGTCACTCCCTCCCCAACCCCTCAAGCTGGAGCCAGAAGGGTCTTGCCTCTATTGCCAGCCCAGAGTACTATGTTATCTTTTGTTTGTTCCTCTGAGCTCTGCTCAGAGCTCGTGTCTGAGATGGTCTTTTTTTAAAACTGCTCAAATTAAGTTTGAATGTGCTCTGGTTCCTGCCAGGAACCCTACTGAAAACACACACACACACACACGCACACACGCACACACGCACACACACACACACACACACACACATTTCAAAGATACGGAATGGTAGATGAGCAGAACAGGTGAGAATTCACAGACCTGTCAGCTGAAGTGTAAGGTGGGAGAAGACAGGGGGTCGGGATCCAGAATGTCAGGAGCTTCAAATACTAAGCAAAGGAGTAAGGAACTCGCCGGACGTTCTGTAGATCCCTATAACCTGCATTCCTCCCTGTCTTCCAGGACACTCCTGCCTGCCACCCCTCACCACCCAGCACCCCCTCGGTCAGGTCCTCCAGCCAGAGGACAGGGATGGAGAGGCGCAGAGTCTGGCGCCTTGCCAGCTGTCTGGCCGTGCTCTCGCTGCTCCTGTCCCTGAGCCTGGCGCAATACGAGAACTGGTCGCACTACCCTGAGTACTTCCAGCAGCCGGCCCCCGAGTACCACCGGCCTCAGGTGCCCTCGGATGTCGCCAAGATCCAGCTACGCCTGGCAGGCCAGAAGAGGAAGCACAGCGAGGGGCGGGTGGAGGTGTACTACAATGGCCAGTGGGGCACCGTGTGTGACGACGACTTCTCCATCCACGCGGCCCATGTCGTCTGCCGGGAGTTGGGATATGTGGAGGCCAAGTCCTGGACCGCCAGCTCCTCCTACGGCAAAGGGGAAGGTAAAGGCTCTATGCTTTGGAACTGAGCGCTGGTGTCCCTGGAAAGCCCAGGAATGGTCCCCTTTTGCACAGTTAACCTGGTAAAGGAGGCTACAATTGCTGTCAAGTGTGAATTCCTGGTGATACTTCGGCTGGATAGCCTCCTACGTCTGCGCGGGAAGGTGGGAGCAGACAGGTGCTGGGAAAGGGCACAGTGACCAACCAGCCTGCTTTGGACTTTCCTGGTTTTAGCACATGAAGCCTGCCATCCAGGAAATGCCTCCTCTTGGCCAAAGCAGACCAGTTGGTGACCCTAGGTGAAGGCTGATAGCAGGCTGTACCCAGGGCTCTGTGTGCCCTGCCCGGGGGCCGCATCAGCCAGGGGAGGTGGCGCCTTTCTCCCAGTCGCCCCCTTGCAGGGGTGCCTTTTGCTTTTACTCACAAAGGCCACCTATAGGCTCCCGTTCACTGCCTCTCCCCACCATGCAGCTCACATAGCATTCCCGTTGTTAACACTAATATGCTGTTCTGGGGTTGTCCATGATAGGAACAGAGTTGCTTTGGGTTTTTCACTTTGGTTGGCCTACCCTTTCTTCCCTTGTCAAAATCAAATCAAAATATTTTGGGGGGAAAAAAAGATGTTTTGGTAAAAGCTTTGAGGGAGAGCAGATGTTGGAGTCCAGAACCCTGAGCTGGGTCCACAGAGGTGGGGAGCTAACCCATAATGTTCTCAGTTAAGGTCCCGGCTAGAGTCTAGGACTCTAACTTTTGGAAGCCTCCCAAGTGGTTGTATATATATCCATGTTTGGTAGTCATGGAAATAGATCGTTATGATGATCCCTTTCAACCCTTGCTTTCTGTTACTCTAGCAATGACAAGAAAAAGGAAACCCATCTCATATGTATCTTGCCTCCATGCAATTGAGTATGTTCTGTGGAAATAACCAGACCAAGAGACCACGCTTAGAGTAAACTGTTCTTGAAGCTACCTCCGGGTTCCCTGGCGGTGCCAAGATTAAAGTAGCAAAGACGAGTTGGCAAATGCTGTCTTCTTTTCAAACCTTTCGACATGTCTCCATACTTGTATGTTGCCATGTATTCTGCTGGCCGAGTAATCCAGAGGTAACGTCAGGTTTGTGTTTTCAATCCCAGGCTCTTAAGCCTAGGTCTTTGATAACAAATACTTTTCAGGGCTGCGGGGTTTTTTCAGTGGCAACTTTATTTTATTTCTACCCAGACTTAAGGTTTACCTGTCATCAGATTAGATGGATGTGGTTTTTTTCCCCATCCCAAGTTCACCTGACCAGAAGTAGGCATGGGGTTGCCAGGAGGTGGGTTAACCTGGCTCAGACTTCGCCATCCAAGGGGGACGAAGGGAAAAGAGTTAAAGAGAGCAGAGGGAATGTGTGAAGGAGCAGTTAAAACCATGGTGCCTGGAATCCAGGCTGGGTGAATAGAACGGTACTACTTGGGGGACTTGTGTGGAAGGCTGTAATGGGTCAGGGTAGAGACTGCAATACAAGAAGGAGGGTGCTAGAAACATCTTTGGGGATGGGTAGGGATGCAGAAGCACAGCAGAAGGGTTGAAATGGACATTGGGGAGGGGTGCCATTGTTGGTGATGACAAGGTCTAGGCTGCGACCGTGGGAGAGTGGCTGATGTAGGGCGGAGGAAAGGCAGTGGGGAGAGAAGCTTTAGTCACAAGATGCCAAAGAGTCCTGGAAGGGTCATCTGTGTGGATATTGAAACCAGCAGGCTCAGGAAAGGAGAAATATCCAAAAGAAAGGGAGAAACAAATGTTAAAAAAAAAAAATTGTGATCTGTCATGTCTCCCAGCCTTGGGGATTATGCTGTCTGCATAAAGTGGCACTTGATTTTTACATCGAGAGAGAGAGAGAGAGAGAGAGCGCACAAGCTGGGGAGAGGCAGAAAGAGAGGGAAACACAGAATCCAAATCAGTCTCCAGTCTCCGAGCTGTCAGCACAGAGCCCGACATGGGGCTCGAACTCAGAAACCGTGAGATCATGACCTGAGCCGAAGTCGGACGCTTAACCGACTGAGCCACCCAGGCGCCCCTGAATATAAAGATCTTTGAATATCTTCAGCATCAATTTTGGATTCTCAGCACTGGGTACATGGTAGGCACTCGGTAAATATTAGCTGATTGATTCATTTTGATTTAGAAGAATACTAAAAAGAGCTGACAAGCAGTCATTGGCATAGACATCAGAGGATGTGACCAGCACCCAGGGGTGTGCTCCCATGGAAGGAGTTTAGCCTGCAAGTCAGCTCTGTACGTGAATTGGGAACCCATGGCTGAGCACTTATGAGGCCGTCCCTGTCACCTGCTCCTGATGTGCAGGCAGTAGTAACAAAGCCCCAGGAGAGCATCCAGGCCCTCCCAGTTTTCCCAGCCTGGACTGTCAACCGGTCTTTTCCCCTAAAGTGTCTTTGAGCTCAGGGAACTCATGGACCCTTTCAGAGGGTTCTAGAGGGGACAGCTGCTCTATTTCCCACCCTCTGGTTGGGTGTCACAGTGACCTTTACTTCAGTCTCCAAACCTGAGATCAGATCTGATCGCTCCACTGCCCCCGCCCCCATCCCGTTGTTCAGATTGGAGTGACAAAGCCAGCAGATGACCACAGGGGGGAGGGGGGTGGGGAGCAGAGGTTCTAACTGGAACAATTGCCCTGAAAGCAGCAGGGAATACTCTGGCATTCAAAGAGTTTCATTTGTGATCTCTATCTTCCAAATGGTCTGTTAATTGGTTTCTACATCTCCTCTCCTTTAATCAGGAGGAGCATGTCCTAGAGTGAATGAATGGACAGAGTAAAATGAAGTTTTGTTTCCGGAGCAGCTGGCCTTCTGTGCCCAAAGTTAGAGCCCCATCTGTGATCCAAGGGCCTCTTTCTAGCAGCTCCGAACTGGGCCCAGAACCACCCTTCATCCCGGCAGGCAGAACCAGGGCTGGCTGCTTGGGGATCAGGACGGTCTAGTTAATAGGAATTAAGCATACTGTTAAGTACTGTTAAGAAAACATACTGCTATCGAATCGGGCAAAATTAGGATATCGTGCCTGGTGACACTATCTTAGGCTACGTAGAAATTTACACTTCTACAATCTACGAAAAAATAACTGGTGAGAACATGTGAAGCGTAGGATTATTGACAGTGAAGGGTAGCTCTTTGGGATGCCTGGGTGGCTCAGTTAGCTGAGCGTCCGACTTTCAGCTCAGGTCATGATTTCACAGTTTGTGAGTTCGAGCCCTATATCGGGCTCGCTGCTGTCAGCGCAGAGCCCGCTTCAGATCCTCTGTCCCCTTTTCTCTGCCCCTCCCCTGCGTGCGCTCTCTCTCTCTCTCTCTCTCTCCCTCTCCTCTCTCTCTCTCTCTCTCAAAAATGAAAAGAAAAGAAAGCAGCTCTTGGGGTCAGCTCTTTGAGGGAAGTTAGTTCCCTTAGCACCCCAGGGAGCCAATTTCAAATGTTCCTTATCAAAAAGTAAAGCAGGTCCTAGAGCACCTGTTCTGCAGTTCCCAATGGTTCTTTTAGCTTTGTGCTGTCCTGCTTCCCATCCCCTTAGCCAGGGTGGTTTCTCTTATCACAGATGGAATAAGGGCCCTGCTCCCTTTCACCATCTCTGTCCCTTCAGCAGGGTTGCCACTGAATTTCCAAAGAAGAAGCCCCGCTTCAAACGCGGACGGTCTTTTCCGTTGCTAATACTCAGCAAGACAAACATTGGTTTGTTGCTGAAGCAGCAACTGATTAGGGAGCATATGTTTCCGTGGAGTTCGACGTCTGGGAAGCAAGGCCAAATTGAGAAACCAGTTGGAAAACCTCAGCCCAGATGTTTTCAATAAGCTTGTTGTTCCCCACAATGTGTCTGAGGTGCTCTGGTTCAGGCCCTGACCGGCCATCCGTCACAGCGAACACATTTCAGAAGGTCCCCGGAGTCAGGGACTGGCCCCGCATCCTCTCTGACCTTGAAGAACCTCAGATTCTCCTCAATTTTCTTGCCTCTATAATGGGAGTGTTTTTATCTGTGTTTTCCTTTCCTCGTGGAAACAACGGGATTCCCTGTTTTTCTGATTTACTGGAAGGAGGAAGGCAAGGGGGGCTGGGCACATACTGGGCACATACATTATCTCATCAAATCTCCATGGTGACCTGTTTGTTGGGGATTCTTGTTTCCACTTTAGAAATGGGAAACAGGTTTGGTTAAGTAGATGGCCAAGTTATGTGGTGCCCAAGCCCGAGGCAGAGAGCTTTTGAGCCCAGGTTATCTGGCTCCATTATAGTATAGAGCCTTGCCTGAAGCCATGAGGAAAAGGAGACATTTGACTTTGTTTCCTTTCATTTTGTAGGGGTACTTACGAAAATCACTATTTGAAAACCCTTTAGCACTTTAAAAAAATTATTTTTAATTGTGATAAAATACACATAAAAATATGCCGTCTTCATCACAATTCAGTGTACAACTCAGTCGTGTTAGTACCTTCATATTGTTGTACGATCAATCTCCTGAACACTTTTTTAACTTGCAGAACTGAAACTCAGTCCTTACTCAACAACCGCTCCTCCTTCTCCCCTCTCCCAGCCCCTGGCAACCTCCATTCTACTGTCTGTCTTTATGAACTTGACTCCTCTAAGGACCTCATCTAAGTGGAATCATCTAGCTTCTGTCATTTTGTGACTGGCTTATTTCACGTAGCATAATGTCCTGAAGGTCCATCCATGTTGCAGCCTCTCTTAGAATTTCCTTCCTTTTTAAGGCTGAGTAATAGCCCAGTGTGTATGTAGACCACAATTTGTCAATGGACCCTTGAGTTGCTTCCAGCTTTTGACGATTGTGAATAATGCCGTATTGCACGTGGGTGTGCAACTATCTCTTTGACACCCTGCCTTCAGCTCTTTTGGGTGTATACCCAGAAGTGGGGATTGCTGGATCGCATGGCAATCCCATTTTTATTTTTAAAATATTTATTTATTTATTGAAGTGTAGCCGACACACAATGTTCCATTAGTTTTGGGGTGTACAACATAGGGACTGGAAAAGTCTCTGCGTTACACCGTGCTCACCAGGAATGTAGCTGCTACCACCTGTCACCATATAGTGCTATTACAATACCATTGACTATATTCCCTGCTGTGCCTTTCATCCCCACGACTTACTCATTCTATACCTGGAAGACGGTACCTCCCATTTTTAATTTCTTGAGGAGCCGCCATACTGTTTTCCATAGTGGCCACACCATGTAAAATTTTTGCCAACCACTAGTGCATGAGGGTTCCAGCTTCTCTACCACTTTGCTGACACTTGCTATTTTCTGTCCTTTTGGTAGTAGCCATTCCAGTGGGTATGAGGTGATGTCTCATTGTGACCAACCCTCTAGTACTTTCCATGCTGAATTCTCTACTTAGTGCAGATCAGGTAGAGACACGGAGGTGAGCAGAATTCCACAGGGCCCCCCAGGCAGATTGTTCGCCTGACTTCTGGAACGTGAGGAGGCAGCTCTGTGGGTTGGTCTAGCCGGGCCATCTTGGATTCATTGGCTAGGAAACATCAGGAAGTGAGAAGAGCACTTGCTGGACCAGGTTCTGGGTTCAGGGGGTGAACCTCACTGGGTTCAGTGGGAATACTAATGCCTTGAGGCACCCAAGAGTCAGGGGAGGTGATACGTATGAAAATGCTGGAAAAACCCCAAACCTTCAGTTGCAGGATAGCTTACATTTTCCCCAAGGGGTCAGAGTTCAGCCTCTGCTGCGGATGGAAGGTGAGTCTGGCTTGTGCCATAGTCAGCATCACTAAAATCACCATCGTCATTATTGTTACCATGCTTGAGTAACTACGGGCCAATGATAAACTAGGCATGCACCATGTATTATCTCTAATCTGTATACACAGCCCTGCAGTTGAAGTGTCTGACGAGAGGGGCTTTGACCAAGGCCATATAGCTAAGTGGCTCTGCCAGCATTAAACCCAGCTTAGTATCCAACATCTCTGCTCTTTCTACCACGCCACGTGACTTCTGGGCTCAAATTTGGTTTCTGTTCATATCACATTCAGTCTACCACATCCCCAGATCACATCAGCTGTCCACTCTGGAACGGGAATCCAGATGGTCTAGAACTATACCCAATATATTAAACATACTAAAGATCGATGGATGACCACAATAACTGCCAAAATGAGAGAAAAATTCTCTTCCTGTGTATGGCGTTGGTGCCCCCAAAGACTCAAACCTCCTTTGACGCAGTGCTTGGTCTCTCTCTTCTCTGCTTCCTTCAGGGCCCATCTGGTTGGACAATATCTACTGCACTGGCAAAGAGGCCACCCTCGCAGCTTGCTCCTCCAATGGCTGGGGTGTCACCGACTGCAAGCACACAGAAGACGTGGGTGTGGTATGCAGTGACAAAAGGATTCCTGGCTTCAAGTTTGACAATTCGTTGGTCAACCACATAGAGGCAAGTCTCATGCTCTTGATGACCCCCTCACGTGAATACTTTCCTTCTTCCATGAAACTCCGTTCTTGCCTACTGATTCCAAGAGGAGTGTGTGAGCACGAAAGAGGGGACCCAAGCCAGCCTGGTTTGGTGCAGGGCAGTTGAGGAGAGGGCTTCTGGGGAAGGGGATACCGTCAGTGGGGAAAGGGCATTCCAGACACATTCCAGAATGGCTTGGGTAAGGGCACAGAGGGGCTGAGGCGTCAACTGGGGATAAATAGGTCAGTACTGCCCAGCAGTAGTGGGAAATGAAGCTACCAAGGGTGCACATGAAAGCCCTTCCGTGCTCTTCCCAGGAGCTTGCCCTTTGCCCTGAGAAAATGTACTAGTTATCAGTTGCCGTGTAACAAATTACACCCCCCGCCTCCAAATTTTGCAGATTCAAACAACAGACTCTGTTAGCTCACTTAGTTTCTGAGGGTTGGGAATCCGTGAGCATCTTAGCTGGTTGACTCTGATCAGATTCTCTCATGAGGTCACCAGGGGCTGGGGTGACCTCTCCCAAGCTGACTCAGGCAGCTGTTGGCCAGCTTTCATTTCTTTCTGGCTGTCAGCTGGAACCCTCTGATCCTCTGCACACAAGCTCTCTATAGGCTGCCTAAGTATCCTTAAGACGTGGAGGTTGCCCTTCTCCAGAGCGAGTGATTGATTCAAAAGGGAAAGAGAGAAAGGGAGAAAACGTGGAAGCTACAACCTTTCATAACCTAATCTTGGGAGCAATATACCATCATTTCTGCTATATTCTGTTGGTCACACAGATCAACGTACACAGTGTGGGAGAAGATTACGCAAGAGTGTGAATACAGAGGGTGGAGACTATGGGGGGGCCATCTCGGAGGCTGGCTACCAAAGGACCATTGTTTCTAAATCGAGCTGGGGGTCAGAATCACTTTTAAAATGCAGATACTGGGGCCTCACCCCAGACCTCCTGAATCAGAATCTCCCACTAGGGGAGGAGACTAGTTTTTAAAGCTCTCTCAGATGATTCTGATGTTGCCAGCCTGACCCAAGTCAGCCTTTGGAAATGGCAAAGGACTTGTGACCCTCCTACACTTAGGCTAAATTTCAAAGTTAGCTTTTCGACAAGTTCTCCACCCAAACAACAAAATCAGTAAACGTTTATGGCACTGTCCTTACGTGCAAGGTATGTGGGGCTGAGGGCGGGAGGAGTGGGCAGCCTCCTCAGGGACGTGGTGGACGTCACCCACAGGGCACTCTGGGATCTGCCGTGAATCCAGGCCAAGGATCCTTCCCTGTGCTTTAGCCTCTAGCTGACCCCAGGACCCACTCTGAAGAAAGGCAACTTGAAATTGCCCTATTTGGGCTCCGGAGGAAGTTCTACCCAGACTGTGGTCTTTACATTTTCCTCTCATGAGTCATCCCATCCTGCTCTTTTCTCATATGTTCCTAGAACACACTGAGTCCACTGGGAACTCGTCCAAGCCTGCGGTATAGCAAAAGGATTTCCAGCTTTCTCTCAGCTGGCAGGATTGGACCAGAGGAGGATGTGACCCTCTTCACATGCCGCTGTTTTATCCGGGAGAAGTAGAAGCGATTGTTGAGGAGTAGACGTGCTTTAGTGTCCCAGTTACCAATGGCAACTTCGCTTTGCTGTGAAGTCTCTGATTTGGAGGATGGGCTCATCCAGCCTAGTTTCACACTTCCCTCTCCACTCCTTGTAACCTCATACGGAATCGTTGGCACCCACTTATATCTAGCTCATCTTTCTAATGTGTCCTGGGGGGAAGGGATATAGCTAATTCACCGTTGTATCCAGTAGAAATAGTGCCAGGAACCTGATGGGGACAGTGTCTCCAACCCCCCAATTTTCTTCTTCCTAGGAATGCATACCAAAGATTGTGATCCCCCAAAGTGAAGAATCTCCCAGGATAAAACATCAAAGGAAACAGTGATAAGCAGCACATAGAAGCAAATCATTCCTTCATAGCATCTTAATAGATGCTTAATAGATAAATGAGCTTATTTATAACATCTTTATTTTACTGATAACATCCTTATTTTAGTTTTATCTTTTTTAACATTTATTCATTTTTGAGAGACAGAGACAGAGCGTGAGCAGGGGAGGGGCAGAGAGAGAGGGAGACACAGAATCTGAAGCAGGCTCCGGGCTCTGAGCTGTCAGCACAGAGCCTGACGCAGGACTCGAACTCACGAGCCGTGAGATCATGACCTGAGCTGAAGTTGGATACTTAACCAACCGAGCCACCCAGGGGCCCCTATAACATCTTTCATGGGCTTCTGTTTAGCCAAGAACCTCAGGATAATACATTTGGATTGCCAAATGAAGATCCGGGCTTCTGGGCATAAGAAAGTCATTGATAGCTTGAATAAAAAGAAGGTGAGCCAAAATGTCAGTGGGTTTGGGGTTGGGGAATGAAAAGACTCATCTGCCATTAGAAAAAAAACGATTCTGGAAAAGATCTCTATGAGTGGCACTCCAACAGAGAAGTGTCTGTTGAAACTGGCTCGCGGAGAAAGCAGAAACTTGACTGGGTAGAATAGGCAGAGAAGTGAACTCCCAAAATATATTAAGGAGTACTTTTTTATTTTGGAAGCGCTAAGAGTCCATCACAAAAGCTCAGTACCTACCTTTATTCTGGACATTCGTTGGGTGCCTGGTGCACACACAGCATGGTCTGCCATACCCTTAGGGAAAGAAAACATGGCCCTTGTCCTCCTGCCCTTACAGCCTGAGAAGATGAGATGCATGCCTTTAAAAAGCCCCGAGGATCATTCCGAGGCAGGGAACCTAGACCCTAAATAAGTTTATAGTAACCTAGAGAGGACTACCTGGGGAATGACTGGTTTGAAGCATTCCACACTTTCCATCTTCCTAGAAGTCCTCCCTCTTGCTGTCGTACAATCAGGCTGGTTAGCACGAGCCAGACTGGGAGCTTTCTTGTCCAGCCACAGACACTGAGGAAACTTTCAACTGATAAGCAGCCCCTGTAATGTCTTTCTTCTGATACCGGCTGAACGTAGGTCATGAAAGGGCCCACATCTCAAGATGTCTGAGGAGAACCTTTGAGAGTTACCACTGCATCTAAGACTTTGTAGCTAAAGCTCATGTTTACTGTCAGAGCTAGCCTGATGGGTAGGGAGCTGCCCGGCCCACCTTACAGGGGGTATTTGTGGGATGCTGAGAAGTTTCTCTGAAGTACCTCATGTAATAGCCTGTGTCAGTAGCTGAAGTCATGGAATCATTCCTCTTGGCTAAAGAAATGTCCCCTATTAAACATTTGTGGATGAGAGGAAGAAGTGTAGGCTGGTGAATGTGCGGTTAGGTGGGGTCACAATGTGATGACTAATGGTGCCTGGGAGAACTGTGGGCTAATCAGCGTGAACACAGCGGTATTTTCTGGGGCCTTGCTCCTGCCTCTCCTACAGTGGAAATTTGCATGGAGATTAAAATGTGCAGTGATAAAAGTTATAGGGGACACAAAACTGGGGGGGGGGGAGTTGCTGGAATATGACATGACTGAATGAGATTCAGTAAAACCTCAGTAAGTTGAGATAAAAGGCCCAAACTGTAATATATTCGGGATGAATTTAAGATCCTATAGCAAGGTTCATGGGAAAAAATCAGCCACAGAGTGAAAGCCAGGGAGAGTGACTAGAAAGCCTTGACTATATCTTTAAAATCCCTGAAGGGGACTGGCTGACTGAAGCTTAGTACAAGCCAAGGCTATGATATGGCTGGTAAAAAAGAAAAAAAAAAAAAAAAAGTAAACGTACACTGATGCGCTGATGGAATTCTTCCCTTAAACTCTGTTGTTTTGGATCAAGAACCAAGTACAGGGTTCAGTTCTGGGGGCATCTCTTAGCTAGGTCACCCAGGGGACAGGCCAGCAGGATCTGGAAACCATGTCATATGATGAAGTGAAGATACTCTGTCAAAGAAAAGAGAGGAGGGGGGACATGTGGGCTCTCTTTAAAATATTTGAAATGTTACCATGGAGAAGATGTTGATTTCTTCTAGCCCAGAACCAAGATGGATAAGAAGGTAATGGATGGGATGTAGATTTCGGCTCAGGGTGAAAACTCTGTAACACTTAAGACTACCCCACCCACAGTGGATGGGGCTACCCTGTGAGTAGCAAGCTCCTGGTCACTAGAGTAATTCAGCAGGAACGGGATGACCTCCTGCCAGGAATGTTGCAGCCAGATTCCTACACTGGGAAGGAAGCAGGATGAGGTGATTGCCAAGTTCTAAGATCCCTTGTTAACTCTGCATTTATGAAAATACACCCAGCCCATGATGGGGGTGCCCACAGCTGGCTGCTGGCAATGCACACCATTGTGTGCACTGGTGTCTCTCTCTCGCTCGCTCTCCCCCCCCCCCCCCCCACACACACACAAGGGATGCTGGCTGGTATATGTGCTGGGTGCTCTGGCTCTCTCCCTGCCTCTTCTCTGGTCCCCCACAAGCTTGACCTTGAAAGCAAGAGCAGACTTTGTGCTCTCACTCTTCCCTATCAAAGTGTGAGCGCCGAAGGCCCTCCCTTGACTTCCCCAGTTTGGAGTCCATAAATTCAAAAGTGGCCAAGAGTAGAGTGTGGTCAAAGTGAAATGTCTGTTAACGCTCTGTCTGTGTCTTGTGACCCCTGGGGTAAATGACTGACCTAATGAACCTGGTGAGGACACCTGCCCCCCCTTCCCACCTCATCTCTTCCCACCCTGCTGTGAAGGGTGTGGTTGGGCTCTACAACATGCATGCTCATTGGCTCCTGGAGGTTGGGACCAGATCACAGACCATTAGAGATGACCCTCACAGGCTCGTGCCATCTCTGGAGTATACTGGAATTCCCCAAGCAGAGAGTGGAAGAAAACTGCGCCTCAGTCTAGACCAAGTTCATCCCACTTTGGGATGCCAGAGGCATGAGTCACTAAGCCCAGGGACCTGGCTGATGAATTTCACTCAATGAGCTAACTGTGTTTCCAGTGGACTCCTACATCTGCTAGGGGCATCCTCGGGGGCTCTTTGATGGTTCATGATTTCCCTTCTAAAGAAGGGGAGAAAGCACACCTCCTTTATATGACTGACCCCACCAAGAGAGAGTTCACAGGTTTGGACCCTGAGCTACCTATTGGCCAGCAGCCAGAACCCTGGGCAAGTCCATTCTCTTTATTACGACGAGCTGGTTGAAATCAGTCCCTTCCAGCTATGACAGTCTGTGACCCAGAGTGCTGATGGTTTCTCCATCAAAATGACACCACATGCACTCACCATTTATAGGGTAGTTTTAAATACTCTGTAGGGGAAAGAAAAATCAGATGATTTCCGCAAAAATACTTGGCAGACTATGAAGTGCTACAGGAGCTTAGCCCCACCACTGGTTCACCATTGGTTCATTGCATCCAGAAAATTCACCAGGCAGGGTCTGGGGTCTCAGTTCTCGAGTTTGCTGACACAGACTATACTGTCACATCTTGCTGTGTAGCCTGTTTTAGACCCCGGAGTTCAAGTCAGGACCCTTGAGTTCTGGTCTGGCGGAGCCTGAGAACTGCAGCTGTGTGTCCAGAGTGACTGACCCTTCCTGGGTCTCTGGACACCTCGCTGTAAAGCAGCATTCTCACAGGGCAAGGGAGTCTATGGCCCGAGTCCTTCAGGCCAAAACCTTCTCAGAAAGAGGCAAGCAGGAGCAAATCGTGAAATGCAAAATACCGTTGGTTCCAAGCAAATGGATCTTTTTTCAACCTAGAAAACAGAGCCCCAGCTAAACCTCCCAGGATTTCAGAGGCTCTTAAATTGAGAGGCTTCGTTTCCTGTCTGTGGCAGTGGGCAAGTTGGAAAAAGCATTAGATAAGAAGAGATTACAAATCCAGATGCCCTCCTGAGGAAAGCTCTCTACACTGGCTGTTTTGCACATTGGTAAGTCATGTGCTCATAGAAGGGCTCAAGGCTGAGGCCGTGTGTTGTGAGATCAGGGAACATGCAGCTCGTTTCCTTTTCTTCGCCTCCCCACACCACCTTCTTACCTACCCATTTTTTAAAGGCTCTTTTGCCAAGGCAGTTAGGTTACCAGAACTGATTGGGAACCCCCAGGCTGTGAGATTTAGGTGTGGCCTAGCCTCCAAGCCTCAGTTTCTCCTTGTGACAGCAGGCAGCCCCGAGGTCTGGAGAGGCCAACAGAGGGACGAAGAGGACGGGGCTGAGAGAATCTGGTACCCTTACCCTCTATGCTCCCACATCCTTCTGGAAGGGCACTGAGACCTGAAAAAGCTCTTTCTTCTCTTAACCACAGGAGCTGAGGCTGCTGTGAATTCTTAAAATTCCAGGAGTCCAGGTTTTTATTAGTTACACTCAGCTGCCAGAATGCTTCAAGGTTTTCCTCTCAGCCGCAGCCTTATCTCAGCTGCATCTGGGGCCTCTAGGAAGGTCCGAGAACTTTCCAGCCAAAAGTTTTCCCCCTACCTCCCCCTCCACCAGAGAGAGGGTACAACAGGTGACTGAGGAAAGAAAGAGGGTCTGTTCCCATCTCTGTGCAGTATCAAGGCTGGTGGTCTCTCCAAGCCTAAATCTAGTCCTGCTTCCCTGATGGCCACAGGAGAGCTGGATGGCCTCCTCCTGTGGCAGGAGGAGAAATGGTGGCCAGACTGTCCAGCAAGGGAGTAAAGAGCCATGGTGGAAGCCCACAGCCTCTGAATCCCTAGCCTCGCTGTGTTGTTGAGCTGAGCATCAGATATTGCTGTCCTGAGTTTGGCTCATAGCTCACAGGGAGGTTAGGCAGAGGATGGATGTATAAGATCCTGTCCGGGGTTAACATTCCATGATTCTGTTTATTGAGTCTCTATGCGGTCAGGGCTTACCAGCGACCACAAGGAGCACACAAGAAGTCATTCCAGGGTGACCTATTTTCCCAACTAAAAGTAGGTCATAGCATCTGGAAAGCAAAAGGGCATTTATGCAGATAACAGAACAAAATATGTGAAATTGTGCACATCCTGACAAACTGGGAACGGGATCCTTGGCCAGGGTGGTGTTCACACGACTCTTTGAAAAGTATAAATACCTTTATAATCCTTTGCGAGGTGACATATGTGAATAAGCCGCATTACACTTATCTGTTCGGTGAAATAAATAAGTTGCATTATAATTTATCTTAGGTGAAATAAATGAATGGACAGCATGTACTCAAACTTTGAACAGTGTAACTTGGGTGGAAAATGTGTGGCAGTTTGGAAAGGGAGAGAATATGGAAGGGATACTATATGGGAGTAGTGGGCAGGAGAACGACTCTCTTTGCCCTGGTTGGGGGATCCGTTCTGTACGGGGAGTCCATTGATGTGACTAGAGTGGGGCTGCTGGGGTCCAGCCCGCTTCTGCAATGGACCGGAACCGTTCAGTTGAGACTTCAACCATGTCGGAGGGGTCAGTGCCAAGGAATCCCCCTACTCCGTTCCCAGGAGGCCGTTAAGACAGTTGGATGCGTTATCTGGTCATGCATTCATTTGATACATTTTAATTGAACACCAGCCACTGGGAATAAAGAGATTGAAGAAGTGGACAGCTTTGACTTCCTGGAGATTATGGTGGAGTAGTGGAGAAAGACAATTTCACAAATCGTTACTTTGTTACCATGGTGATGATTACTCTGAGGAGCAGTAGGCACCCCAGCTGGGAGTCAGGCCCAGGACTTGGCTGGTCTGCGGCCTCAGTCCCCCTGCTGGGTGGGAGGGGCCGGCTGCTGGAACAGGTGTCTTGCCAGCTTCCTGCAGACAGCAGGGCTTGCTTTCTCCAAAGAAGCAGTCTCTGTGACCTACCCCGGTGCTTTCAGGTTGGAAAATGAAACACAGAGCATTCGATTTTCCAGCAGCCTTGCGAGGCTCTTGATTTATAGAAGGAGGGCCCAGACAGACTGCAGGTTTTTTCCTCTGGTGGCTCAGGATGACCTCAACTGTCCACACCACCCACCCCGACTGGTGTCCATCCCATAGAGCTGAGGAGCAGAAGTCACTGCAACGCTTTCTCTCTTCCCTTTCATCCACCTGACCCGGTTGGAAGTCGCCAGATAGAGAATGCTACTTCTTATTTGGCTCCTTACTCCATGAATTCCTGATTTGATCGAAAGGAGGTACAGTGTAGCCAGACTTTACTACTACTCTCTTACTGTTTACAGATGAAAACATCCAGACGTGTGCTGAGGGGTCAGATCAGCTTTTCATTCAGCTCAGTAGCTCCCTTAGCATCGGATTTTGAGAGGACAGGGAGGGTGTTAATAGCCCAGGTGACGAGGGAGCGCATGGATAAAGCGTAGACGTTCTGCTTGTCCATCTGTAAGTCACACAGGTATGAAGAGAAGCAAGTACTGCCTAGTTGTTTATTTTGCATTAAACAAAGAATAAAGGCGGTCTTTATTAAAATTTTGGCTTGGGAGCTCAGTCTTCAGCTAAGTTGAACTCCTAGCATTTGGATTTTTAAAAATCATAATTGGTTCATTCCAAAAATGTTTGAGGACCCCCTATGTGTCGTGTCTGGCACTAGGAGCCATGGGTAATACAAAAACGAGTAAGGCACAATTCTGCCATTGAGGGACTCACGATTCAAGGAGGTGGCAAAATAGATGCAAAGATAAATACTAATAGTATAAGACAGTTAGCATAAGTCAAGGACTGACTGACTGGCTCAGAAAGCAAATGCCAGGGGAATGAACAGGACGTCAAATCTCTGTGGACCAGATATTTGGGGAAGGGGGCTTCGTGGAGGAGATGGTGGTGCCTCTTTCCTCCTCTGTCGTGAGTGACAGCAAGAGACTTGCCTGTCCGGTTGGCCTGTGCATCCCAGGGCCTCACACGGTGCCTGGGGGGGTAGCAGCACTCAACAGTCAGTTTTCAGATGCGTGGATGAGACTGTCCCTGAGGTCAGTAGGACTCTGACAGGAGAGAGAAGGAAGAGAGAATTGCAGGGAGGTTCAGCGCCGGGCTTCAAGGAGTGATATCCCTGACAGTGCGAGAAGGTCACTGGCTGGGAAAAGGGAAGGGGGAGGGTGGTATGGATCAAATCAGGGAGCCGACGGCCTGGGGAGCCACGGGAAGGTTTGGAGCAAGACGTGGACACGCAGTGGGCAAGGTGGATGAGTGTGTTGGTGGCGTGTGTGAGGTGGCCGGGGGCAGCGATTCCCCCTCATGGCCTATGTGAAATGGCAGAATTACAGTGCCTTTCTTTCACTTCCATGGCTCTCGGTGCCACCTGACTGGCAGATGGAGGTGGAAATGGGGTGGTGATGGATAGCCAGAAGGCATCGCTGGGTGGCTAGAGGTGTAAGGAGGGGAAGGTGCAGAAGACAGGTGAAGCTTGTGCCTTGCAAGCTGCAAGGGCAGGAGCCTGACTGGGGAGGTGGGGGGGGTGGGCGGGGGTGGCAGAGGAAAGGTTGAGGGTATCTTGGATGTGTTGGGTGTGAGGTGCTGAGGAAGGTGCCAGGCTGGTGGTTGGGAAAATGGATCTGTATCTTGTTGGGTTTTTTTAAAGATTTATTATTATTGTTGTTGTTGTTATCTATTTTTGAGAGAGAGAGAGCACAAGTTAGCAAGGGGCAGAGAGAGAATCTCACGAGGGGCACAGAGAGAGAGAGAGAGAGAGAGAGAGAGAATGTGGAGCCCAAAGCAGGGCTGTGCTCACCCAGAATGGGGTTCGTGCTCACCGGATGTGGGACTCGAACTCACGAACTGCCAGACCAAGACCTGAGCCAAAGTCAGGTGCTTAACCGACTGAGCCATCCAGGCGCCCCTAGAAGGCCAGTTTTTGAAACAGCTGAAGAAAGCCAGCCGGGGGCTTAGAGAGCAAGATGTAGGAACCCACCAGCAGTGGAGGGACGGGTCTCGCTAAGCGAGCCGAAGTTGTGTGCCATTAACCAGCCGTGCGTCCTAGTTGGGCTGACGGTGTGCTCATGTATCTTGCCGCCGAGGTCCTCCCTCCTCGACACCACCCCCTGGTTGCCTTCTCAGCTGGGAAGGCCTGGGCTGATATTCAGTGACAACTTCTAGAACAGGGAGAAGGAGGATAGTTGGGCGAAGATGGGGCCCTTACAAGCACGCCAAGGGAGGGGGGCTTTGCCCCTGGTGCCAAGCTTTCCGATCGTGAAGTGCGTCCTTGTAAGTCTTGCTTGCTTGCCTGGCCTCCCCCCACCACCCCACCCCCTGTTATCTTTATCTGATGCAATCTTCCACTAGACTTTCAGAATTGGTGATTTTTCCTCATTGGCCATAGCCCCAGACTGTCACATTGTGAAATTTGCATTCACAGATGCTGCAAATGCAAATGTCGTGCAGGCACAATGCTGGGAGTGCTGCCTTGGTGCTCCTTCCCTAGCTTTCTCCCCAGCAGCCCACTGACTGAAGCAGGGCAGGGTCCTGACCTCCCTGCACCTTGATTTTCCCTTTTGGAGGTGGGCGATCGTCACTCTCACGCCCCGCTAGGGAGGAGAGGAGTTCTGAGTAGGACAAGTCTAGAAGGTTCTGTGCATTCCTTGGAGGAAGGCCTTTTCGGAGATCTGGGTGAACTGTTGTCTCTGGCGAGAGAGACAGCATTCAGACTCGAAGTTTAAAATGTGCCGGCTGTCTTACCAGCTTCTGGGCTATTGGGCTTAATGTATACATTAACCAGCAAGTCTAGAGAGCTCTTTGTTAGAGAAGAAAAACGTGTATATGTTTTAGTGTTTCCAATCTTCTCTTTTGGAGTTGAGCTGGGGGGAAAAAAATCCTAACGCTTGTGGTTATGGAAGAGATTCCACAGCAGTGAGGTAAGGAGGGAAGTTATGTGTGTGTGTGTGTTTTCCTACACAGAGGTCTCTGAGCAGCTTATGTGAGCTCGTTAGCTAGCAATGAGCCCTGAATGGGTGCCACGAAGGGCTTCCCTGCCGCCCCCTGGCTGGAGTCCACAAGCAGCTGGGAGGCAGCTCTCCACTCACGTACACACTTGGGTCTGACTCCCAGTTCCTCCCGCAGAGCCAGGGTGGAGGAAGGACTTCGAATGTGCAGGCCCCAGAGGAGCTGAGCCCCTGGCCTTGCCCCGGGGTGGGGGTGGGGGTGTCAACTCAATACCAGGCAATGGACAGGGTGTGGCTGGGAGGGCAGGAGGCCACCAGTCCAGAGCACAGGCTTGGAGTCAGAACTCAAATGTTCACCCTCGTTTACCTGCTTATTGGCTGGGTGAACTGGCAGAAGTTGCAAAACCTCGCTGAGTTTTCTCATTTTTCACCTGGAATGGGGGTGTGCCATCAGCCTTCTCCGAGGGTGTCATGGGGTTTGAGTGGGCACAGAGCCTGAACGCATAATGAATTCGTTGGTATTTGGAATTTGAGGGCCCTCGCAGTTTTCATTATTCAGAGAAGAGACAGGGCCCTGCGTTTGGGGCATTGGGAGAAGCCTGACAAGGTCCATGGAGGGCAGACACTGTATTTTTTTTGAATGAATGAATGAATGAAGCGAATTTGCGCCTGATGAAATGAGGGAGAAAAGAAAACATTCCATTTTGAAATTAACAGCCCTGACCCTGACCACTTTTTTAGGTGCTGGAGGGAAGGAGTCCCTCTGGACCTTTCCTGCACCGCATAGGTGCACAAACAGATGCACACTCCACACACATACACACGCGCGTGTACGCACACTCCGCACGCACGCACACATGTGCACACACACGTGCACACGCACACACACACGGAGTTGGTGGAAGAATAAGGTCAAAGACAAGGACCAGGACACCTCGCTCTAGCACTTTCTCTTCTCCAAGCCTCGTTTCCCACATCCTGAGCCCACCTGCCCCCTCCCTCCCACAGCTGTCATACTTCTGCAGAAGACATGCCAGCCTGCATCAAGACGAGGGCATGTGGGTCTGCTGCGTCCGCTCTCCCACGGTTGGAGCTTGGATGTCCAGGGTCACATTGGACTTCTCCCCTTAGTGAGCTTGCACTGCTGCCCCATGGCAAGGGGGGAGTGGGGAGGGAAGGATCTGTGAATTTGGTGAAGTCAGGCCCAGCCTGCCGCCCTGTAGTGTCACAGGGCCGGTGCCACAGTGGTAACTTTCCTTCTGGGCATTACGCATTGCACACTGGAATTCAGCCCTGCCTCCAGAAGGGGAAAGGGGCAGGAGGGGGCTGACCCACAGGCTGGTCCAGAGCTCAGGCCCTTTCTTGGCTTGCCCCTGTCCACGTGTCTTGGTGGCACAGGTCCTGTGGCCTGAATGGAGGCTGTAAAGGATCCAGGATCCAAGCTGGCAAACATAATCCTGCCCCTGGCGCTTTCCTTCCTCTCTGCATGGAAAGGAACCAGGGCCAAATGCCATCGCTCCCGGCCCACATACTTTCCACTGCCTTGCCGGACTGCAGAAACAGGGCCTGGCTGTGCGCTCTGCAGCCAGGGCGAGGAGACACGAATCCCCGGGCACCCAAATAATGGTTCTGTTCAACCTCATGGTTCATTTGCATCCTGGCTGGACAGGGGCTCAGGCACTCAGGTTGCCAGGATCCTCCCTCCCGGCACCCCTGCCCAGCCCCACCCCTCTGCCCCGCTGGCCCAGCTCAGGGAGCTCCCCACACTGCACTCCCTGCCCCTAGGTGGTTCTTGGGAGATCAGTGGACTCAAACAGTTTTCTTATTAGGAAAACAAGATAGTGAGAGTTGTGGAGCACTTCATTCTATTGTTTGAGGATTAAGTAAGAGAATGTACCTAAAACGCTCCTTGTGGGGCTCACACACTAGTCTGTTAGTGTTATATTGCAGTTCATCATATCTGAGTATGGATTTGGGGCTGGGGACAGTGAGGGGGTTGGAGGCATAGGTGGAATCAGTCGTGACCAGCTGTGGGCACCTCACTAAGTAAATCAGGCATTACTATATAGTTAAGGGACAAGATCGCTGTGTTTTAGAAGGAGCTCTGGTGGCTGCCCTGTGGCAGATAGAAGAGGGAGATGGAGACAGGGACTCAGGGAGCCTTGCAAGAGCCAGTGGTGGTGCCATTGGGCAGGGGCAGAGAGAGGAGGGGCTGGAACTGAGAGATTTAGGGAGGGAGCTCCCCTAGTGTTTGGGGGAAGATCGGGTGAGCACAGGTATCACTAACTCCAGGTAGCCCCCCATTTCTCTCATCCAGTTTGGCCCCTCGAGGCCCTCTGTCCTTCTACCAAATTCCTGGACCTCTGGGGTAGGCTTGGGGCAGGGGCATTGCCACTCAGTGTTAGGGTGTGGGGAGGAGAGCCTGCAGTGCAGTGAGGCAGGAGCCCCCCATGCCCAGCCTTTTTCCACTTCCTCCTGTCGGGGTCCTACCTCTTTCATCACTTCCACAGAAAGATGGATGGGGGTGGGCGTGGAAATGGAGGCAAGGAGTGGGCTTTCGGAGGGCCTCAACTCATTTGGAATCTTTCCTTCCATAGCCCGGTGGTTGTGTCCATCCCTACCTCCCTGTTGGGCAGGCCTGGGCCCCTGCACCTAGCTTCTCCTTCCCCTCTTCTCTCCACGCCATCCCCCTTCTCTCCTGGGATTTTCTCACTGAGGAAGGCCGACCCCCAGGGGACGAGGTAGTGTGCAAGATGGCACCACCAGCCTCAGGACGGCTGAGGCTCATCTGCCTGACACGCTTCAGTTTTACTGAAAGATTAATGGGGAGATACACACACACACAAAACCGACACGCATGTGCGCACAGACATGCTTTGGAGTAAAATACAAAATCCAAATTATTTTTAATATAGAACCAGAAAATTCAAAAAACACATTTTCTCTTCACTTATTCTGAGAACCCCCAGGAGAGGGCTGGGGCGCAGTGCTCTCTGGGCTCTTTGTAGCACGTAGGAGAAGCCGCCGGGGTCCTGGGGCTCCTCTCCACCTGCTCCCGAGCACCCCTCCGCCCCCCCATGTGCAGGGCCTGAGGGCAGAGGCAGGCTGGTACAGTCGCCTCTCTGGGGCAGACCCGGCAGGTAACCCCCCTCCGTCTGTGCCTCCTTCTTCCCAGAACCTGAACATCCAGGTGGAGGACATCCGGATCCGAGCCATCCTGGGCACCTACCGCAGGCGCACCCCCGTGACAGAGGGCTACGTGGAGGTGAAGGACGGCAAGACGTGGAAGCAGATATGTGACAAGCACTGGACAGCCAAGAATTCCCGCGTGGTCTGCGGCATGTTTGGCTTCCCTGGGGAGAAGACGTACAACACCAAAGTGTATAAGTAAGGGGACTGCTCCAGCCTGGGCTTCCCGGGCCCTCGCCCTGCCGGGTTAAGAGTCAGCTCTTACCAAGCACCCCCAGCATAGGAAAAGTCCTCCCGCCCTATGTCATGGCAGGGGCCGCCAGTGTCCCTCCAGCAAGCCTGCCCTTGAGGAACTCCCGCTCCTGTGGGAGACAGACCCCCAAATGAATGATGAAAGTAGGGCGAGGGAAGGGTTAGGGCAGAGGCAAAGGGCAAGATGCTGCAGCCCACAAAAATCCCACCTCTCAGTGCAGACAGCCAGCTCAGTGACCCCAGGGCCTGAGCAAGGACAATAATACCCCGGCCGGATGGGGCAAGGGCAGTGCCAACTTAAGAAATGGTTACTTTTCCTCAGCGAAGATTATTCTGAGAAATCTGGAACTTTCCACAACTGTCAGGAAATTGAAAAACGGTTGGATTCGATTCAGTTACTCCAATCCCAGTTAAACCTCACCTGTTATGGTTTCCAAAGTTGGCACGTCCCAGGGGGCCAGGGGGTAGATGGGGGATCCGAGGGGAATCCAGTGAAGGGGTTGGGCCCTGTGACAAGCTGGCCGCTGGGGGACCTCGGTTGGTAGCGGGATCTTCTTATCTCCTCTTATTAATGATAATGACAGTCTGTTTCTGAGTGCCTACCCCATGCCAGGCTCTGCCCCTTGTCATCGAGTTCTCACAGCACTAGGAAGTAGGAGTCTGCTTCAGAGTTGAGGCAAAGAAGTCAGAGAGAAATTATAGAACCAGGATCCAAACACAGGCCTCCAGCTCCAGGGTCTACACTCCTGGAGAGGGTGTAGACTCACAACACCACGTCTTTCCTTTCAAACCAGGGACAGGGAACTTCAGAGTCAGGAGACCGGGCTCCAAGCCCAGCTCGTCCTCCTGATCCTTGGGTCAGTTCAGGCTGCATCCCTCCTTGGGTTTGGCGTGGCCGCCTTTGGTTAGAGCCCCCAGTCCACCACAGGGGTGAGTCTGGCGTCAGGGCAGGCTCACAACACCCCTGGGGGTGATCTTAGTGGCCATTCCCTCCCCCAGCCGTCCCAGACATGGCCCAGACCTTCCTGGTTGCACAGGGCAGCTGGGAGGTGGCGTGGTCTCAGCCCTCGGAGTCTTTGGACAACTCCCGCCAGCTGGCCGGCTCCTTCCCTGGGGACACCTTCTCAGCTTTTCCGACCCAAGTGAGCCAAGAAAAGCAAACCCCTCCCCTGGCTGGCCCCACCAGAGCCCCCAGCCTAGTGGTAGGTCTGAGCCCAGTCCTAGGAAGGGGAAGGCTGCCACCAATTCAAGACCAGGCAGAACGTGCCTTGTTCAGATGGCATTTGAAAGCCATCTCCCCAACTGCGGGCAGTCCTGCGTCCTCTTCCTGCTTTCGAGGAGGGGTCTCGGATCTGTTTTGGCAGCTGCACCCCTGGTGATCCTCTCATGGGCTGGGTTGGAAACCCTCTCCTTGCTCCTCCCACTCCCATGTCTGTGGCTGTGCTTTCTTTTCAAAAGGGGGCAGGAAAAGGCTCCGAGGGCTGGGAGGCATCCAAGGTGTTGGTGGTGGATGGTGTTCTTGGCCAAGTTGGGAGATAATTAACCGACGCTGCTGAAAACCAGCTCCGACTCCTGACCTCTAGCTGGAGATGCTATGGGGGAGCGGGAGGGCGGGCGCTAAAACAACCTAGGGTTGTTTTATGTTAGACTCAGCTGACAGTCAGGCCCCAAAAGAGAAGGGCACACTGGGAAGCTTCTGCCTCAGTGGTGCTGTTAGGGGCTGTGATGGCAGCCGGCTGGAGGAAGTGATGAGCTGGGACTCCCAGGGCATGGCTTCAGCCCTCACTCGGTCCAAGCCCTTAGTCTGCATGGAAAGAGACACAGGCCTGAAGGGCGGGGGACTCGGAGGTCACAGAACCCACCTGCGGAGCCTGCGAGGGAGTCCAGTCGTGTCCTCCACACTGCTGTTACCTCAGCCCCAGCTCTGCTCCGCCTGGCTACAGGGCACAGGCCCCCGCCACGGGCTGGCTGTTGAGTCTGGGAGGTGACGCGGGGCTGGCCTGGGGCCAGGGTGTCTGGGAGCCATGCTCAGAGGCTACGGACAGCAGGGGCCTGGGGGCCGAGTATCCCCGAATCTGTGACTTCCAGTAGCATCTTTCCCCAACTCCCTTTCGCCCTTCCCACAGCCCGTTGCTGCTGTCGCTGACAGCCCCCCCCCCCCCACTGCCTCCCAGGGAGGGCTTTCACCCTTAGGAAGGAAGCGTTTTCAAAGTGATTCTGTCTAGGGTGGGTATCTCCTGGTACCCAGCAGGTCCAAAGGGGCCCTGCAGCCTTAGACATTCACCAGGGCAATGCCCGAGGCCTCTCCACCCTTAACTCTGCTAACCGGCATATCCGGTGGCTACTCCGAGGCCTCACCCCCACAGGGTCACCTTGAGTGGAGTCAGCTTCCCCACCAAGGACTGCTTTTCTGTGAGCTACATTCTGCTGTGCCCTGGGGAGCCATGGATGCTCCTTGACGCTAATGATGCCGAAGCTTCAGGGCCCCTTCCTTGGGGCCAGGGGCATATTGTGGTCATTTTTTTTCTTCAAGCAGGATCCCGAGGTTGACACCGGTTTATTGATGTGAGCTAACTAAGCAGAGATTCTGCGTCTAATGTCGCATCTCGGGCGTTAGGAAGAGCTATCGTGATTTGGTTGGTTGGCTGACACGGGGACCAAAATGTGGCCCCACCGGGAGTGACATGCAAATGCCCGATCTCCTTGGCTTCATGTAGAGGACGGGATTCCAAGGCTGAAGACTGGATGTTGGAGTGGATTTGTCATCTGAGACCTTACCCAGCCTGGGAGGGTCTGGAAGACGCACTTTCCCCGTGAATGAGGAATAAATTTATGAGGGAAACCCTGGTGTTCTTAAGAGCTCCCCGGTAGCTCTTCTCTGTAAGCCATCCCTGATCCTAAAAGCAGGAGGTGGTGACTGGATCCCAGGGCAACAGCACTCAAGCCTCCGAAGGCCAGGTGGGCGTGGTTCCCGAAAGACCAGCAGAATCAGAGCAGTAATCAGAACAATTTGACTCCTGCACAGCCAGGGCATGGCCTGGTTGATCATGATGTTCCCAGAAGCGAAATGGATAGGAGGTCTACTAAGTTCTTACTCATTCTTTTTTTTTTTTTAAGTTTATTTATTTTGACAGAGAGAGAGGGAGAGAGAGCAAGAGAGGGGCGGGGGTGGGGGCGGGTAGAGAGAATCCCAAGCAGGCACCAGACTCTGTTAGCGCAGAGCCTGACGCGTGGCTCAATCTCACCATCTGTGAGATCATGACCTGAGCCACAATCAAGAGCTGGACGCTTAACCGACTGAGCCACCCAGGCGCCCCCCAAATTCTTTATGAACAGAAAATCTAGGTCAAGAGAACAAAAATCTAATCATATAAACAGAGGGTCATGCCCCTCGATCAATTCCCAGACTTGAGCCAGCTTACAGACCCGGAACCCTTTGAGTAAAGGGCAGGCTGGGTCCCCTTGAAGAAGGACCCCACCCAGTACACTGCCAAAAATTTACACCATTAATCAATTTCCCAGGCTTCCCCAAAGGGACTGATGGCCTTTCACCAAGATAGCTGTGCACTGGGGAAGATGAAATAATCAGAACTTTTGGGCACGACTGGACACAAGCTCTGAAATGACACAGATTCTGGGAGACTCAAAGATCACCATGGCCCTCCAGTCAGAGTAGGGCCTTAAGTGGGTCAGGTGATCAATGGGGTTTTAGCCTGGGCCCATCTCACAGTGGGCCCAGTGGGTCCCTGAACCCATCCCGTGGTTGTTTCCCTAATTCTGGAATTCATCATTGGAATAGACATACACAGTAGCTGGCAGAAGCCCAACAAAATCTGGCTTCTCCCTTGGCTGGGGAAGAGCCAGTAGAACTTTTCATTTTTAATGTTTTATTTACTTTTGAGAGAGAGCATGAGCAAGGGAGGTATGGAGAGGGGGACAGAGGATCCAAGGCAGGCTCCGCACTGACAGCACAGCGCCCGATGCGGGGCTCGAACTCATGAACCGTGAGATCATGACCTGAGCTGAAGTTGGGTGCTCAACCAACTGAGCCACCCAGGCGCCCCCCAAATTCTTTATGAGTAGAAAATCTAGGTCAAGAGAACAAAAATCTAATCATATAAACAGAGAGTCATGCCCCTCAACCCATTCCCAGACCTGAGCCTTTTCAGGACTTTTCATTTGTAACTGCATCGGCCCAGCTGAGCATTCGTCCCACTACCCTGCCATAGGCTAGACACCTCTTTCTCAAGCAGGCTTCCCCCTTGGCCCAAAGCTGCATCTCATTTCAGTTGCTCTCCAGTCACCAGGCCTGGAGCAGGCTGTCCACCCATCATCCACCAGCGCCTCATATCTGCACCCCCTGGGCCTGGCCCTGGTGAATCATGGTGGGGGGACGCTGCTGGCATCGTGGAGGCCTGTGGAGGGCCACGGTGCATTCCCGTGAGCTGATGTAAGAGGGAAGCAGGGCTGTCTGGGAAAGGCAGGAGCGGTTATGTGTTTGCTATGGTGCTTCAGTCTATATTAAGAACTCAGTACATCTGTTCGTGGGCGAGGGCAGTGCTCACTGAAAGCTGGAAGCAGAAGGAGGTTTCAAGCCAGTGGGGTCTGGCCAGCCCTTGTGCAGCTGATAGCCCCCGAGTGTGTTCTCTTGCCCAATGTTGGGGGGTGGGTCATGAGGAACAAGCTGTCCACCGCCCCCCAAATGTGTTCTCCAGTCCGAGGTGGTGGTGGGGGGAACAAGCTGGAGGTTGTTTCCGAGTGCAGGGCCTTGTGTCCAGGAAGTGGGGAGGGGCAGTTTTTCTCAGAATTATTAACAGTCCTCCTGTGTAGTTCTCCACTCTAGGCTACGCAGCGATGTTGAGTACACCTCCTGAATTTTCCAGGATAGTCCTTTTTCCAAAGATTCTGTGTCATGGTGCCCACAGGGACACCAGAGTTGTTACCAGTTGAAATTTTTAGTTAGGAAAAGATACTGGTTTGGGGTGCTTGGGTGACAGCTCAGAGCCTGGAGCCTGCTTCAGTTTCTGTGTCTCCCTGTCTCTCTCTGCCCCTCCCCAGATCGTGCTCTGTCTCTCTCTCAAAAATAAATAAACTTAAAAAAAAAATTTTTTTTTTAAAGCAAGAAAATATTGGTGGTGTCTGTAGGGTTTTACCTTTCTCTATGTTCACATCCCATTCACTCTGAGACAGAAATTTCCAGGCCTGCTAACCCAGCAGAAACAGGGCCCCATTTCTGCCCCATCCTGGGCCAGCCTGCCCTGGGAGGCCCTTGCACTGGGCAACTGGCAGCAAGGCGATCTGGCTCTCTCCGGCATCTCGCAGGTTCTTCCAAGCAGGGACAAGCACACAGACCCCGGAGAGCTGGGCCGGCGTGAGAGGACGGTCCTCCCTGCCCTCCTCCTCCGTAAATCCCACCCCTATTCAAAGCCTCGCTCAAACCCTGCTGCTCATTGAAATTGTGTGTCATCATTGCAACCACAGGGAACCCTCCTTTCTGTTTCTCCTTTAATATAGTTGTTATTTATTTTACAAACGCATATGAAGCCCTTCCTGTGCAGTTTTAATTGCCTCACCAGCATTCGCTCATTTAACTTTCCTAACAATCATATAAAGTAAATCCCGTTGCTACTTCTGATTTGGAGATGGGGAAACTGAGGCACGGTAACCTTTCCGCTAATTCATTACCTATTGGTTGGTTATTGTTTTAGAAAACACTGTGACTCGCCTCGATCCTTATGCTGCCTTCCAGAAATACATAAAAAGGAATCCTTTACATGTAATACAGGTTAAGAGTTCCCTGTAATACAGGCTATGGTATGGAGATAGCCTCAGCCTCACTGACTCTTGGGTGAACATTTGATAAGGTCTGTGGCCGAGTTTCATGACCATTATAATTCCCAAGCAAATTTTACTTTGATTCAGCCCACGGGCTGCTTTAAGACTGTTCTCGTTGCTTCTCATTGGATTTGGATTTACCCCTTTAATCTTGCGTATCGTTGGGAGAGAGTTTAACATTCAACTTGTTCTGCTAATTGACACAGGCAAGGAGCAACAATGAATCATGTTGAAATTATCTGAAGGGTTTGGGTGAGCGACCATCTGGTTTGCCTGAGACTGTGGGTTTCCTGGGACCAGGGGTCTTATCTATTTTAGATCCCTTTTTGCATTTCCTTTTATAGGCTTTAACGCTGTCTCACTGCTAAGTCCCTTCTCTCCTAGAATATAAGCTGCCTGGGGGAAGGAGGCAACGTCTGTCCTTCCAGGTCCTGCTCCCCAGTGCCCAGCATGGCGCCCCACATGGCCAAGGTGCTCATTGGGTGCATGCCAATTCAGTGGGGCTGAGCTCTAGATGCAGGGACCATGCACATTCCGTTCCACTACTAGACTTCAAGAAGCCAGCACCGTGGCCGGCCCGGTGCCCGACACCCAGTCACAGAAGGAATGAGGTGTGGTGGCCGTGGTGCCCTGGTCACCTGCCCCCTCTCACCCTTTGCAGAATGTTTGCCGCCCGGAAGAAGCAACGCTACTGGCCATTCTCCATGGACTGCACAGGCACGGAGGCCCACATCTCCAGCTGCAAGCTGGGTCCTCAGGTGTTGCTAGACCCCGTGAAGAATGTCACCTGTGAGAATGGGCTGCCAGCTGTGGTGAGTTGTGTGCCTGGCCAGGTCTTCAACCCCGACGGGCCCTCGAGATTCCGGAAAGCCTACAAGCCAGAGGTGAGGATGCATGCAGCGAGGGGTCTGGCCACTTGACACATGGATGGGGTGGAGGGTGGCTTTTGAGGGAGCAAGCAGAGGCCCTCAGGAAGGAATGAGGAGAGCCAGGCCTGAGTCAGACCACTCCCCTACAGGGCAGGAATGTAGTGGGACACCTGTCAGGACTGGCCACACCAACAGATGCCACCTCTAGAGGGTGACAAGCAGCTGGGCCCGAGCCCCCAGTCATCAGCACCCACATCTGGCCTTTCACCATTGCTATTCCACTCTGAGATCACAGTTCCCTCTGTGGAGGCCACACACCAAGGAGGAGAGAGCACCTCATTACCCACGGTCACAGGCTCTGTGTGCTGTCTGCTGGCCCCACACAAAAGGCGGGGGGCGGGGGTCCTGCTCCGTTCCCAGAGGAGAACAGTGTTCTGGAGTTGTTGGAAAGTCAGTATGATTCTCGAAAGCACATGGAATCAGCCACAAATGTTTCCAAACGTATTTTGGTTTGTTCTGCAAGAGAAAGGACAAAAATTTTTAAAAGCCTTCACCAAGACAGAAAATGAAAACCTGTCATCCCCATGTCTGTGTCACCTGTACCTGTCGGTCATGTTCTATGTTTGTAAGTCAGCAGCACCTCTGTGTGCACGTGCACGTGAGCATGCTCCGGACATGTTGATGCACGTCTGCTCACATAAATAGCACCCCCGTTTCCACTGTGTGATTTCTTAGGACAAGTGAACCGGGTTTGACGCAGCCTCTGAAAAAGAGAAAGTGCATTATTCTCTCTTCCCTGAAAATCATTAAGAGGAGATTCGTTTTTCTTTTTCCTACTCTTCCCTTTTTCCTATAGCCAAGGGTCTCTGTGACGTGCATGTTCTGGAAACTGCTCACATGGGGCTGGTGGATGGGAATAGCACAGGGAGGAGAAGAGGGAAGGGTAGGAATGGTGGCTGATCGTTTATCAGGGAATGGTTCCCTGAGCCAGACAAAACCTCGACACTCACCTGGGCAGAGGTGAGTTCCAAGTCAGCTCTGACCACGTCAGGGGGAAGAGGAGGGAGAGAGGCCATGATGGGGGCAGATGGTGTGGGCACCAGGTGGTGGTGCGGGAGGGACGGCCTCATGCTGTGTCTCCTTCCCTCTCCCTGTCTCTCCCGCCTTTCCCCTCTGCCCTCTGTAGTCTCTCCTCCCCATCAACATCTAAAGACCTGCTTGGAAAGGGGGTGATAGCGCTCATCCTAAGGAAAAGGGAACCCCGGGCAGGAGTGAAATAAACCACGTTGGGTGCCCCCTCCCAGGCTGGGGGTGGTGTGTTTGGACAAAAGAAAAAGCCTTCAAAGAAAGGACTGAAATGAACGCTGTGAGCCCAGCCAAGGGCATGGGAACTATTTGGAGTACCTTCCTGACTCTTCCAGCAGGCGGCCGTCCCTGCCCCCTTGGTCCCCACAGGGGCCTCCAAAGGGGACAGACCTACTGCAGGGTGCATACGTGCAGCCAGGTGACAGAGGTGCACCTGGACGGTGCCGGCCCCCCTGCAGCCCCCCCACACCCTCCCTTGCCCCCCCTCCAGCCCACCGCCACGTGATTTGATCGCCACATCCTTCCTACAGCCTCAGCCTGGCCCACGGCGCTTTCCTTATGTGTCATCCAGAATACCAGACCCTACTGTTTTGGAATTCCTCTCGCTGTGTGGTTTAAAGCAAAGGAATTAAATTCATACCAAATGAATTAAAAAAAAAAAAAAAGAGAGAGCAAATGAGCCTTACATCACATTTTCCCTTGATTGCTTGCTTTCCTCCAGGGCCAGCTGACTGTGTGGCCACTGCCAGCCTGGCACGGGGTTATTTGGCCCTCTGCCTCCATTAAGCTTGGTCTTGGATGGTCTGCTCCCTAATAAATGATCAGCCACCTTTCCTACCCCTCCCTCTCCTCTTCGCATGTTCTATTCCCACCCACCAGCCAGCCCCTCTGAGCCATCTCCAGAACGTGGAAATCACAGCTTCCTGTGCCGGACAGCTTGGGCACGGGGTGGGGGAGGGGAGAGGCCGCGGCTCGACCGCAAAGCAAACGGGCTGCAGCCAGCAGTTGTTTTGAGTTTGTTTTCTAAAGCTAGAACAAAGGTTCCTGAAGCCAGTGGGTGTTTTGCACGCACCCCTGTCCCTCTTTTCTTCTCCCCCTAGTGGCAGGGTCAGAGCCGTCCTGTAAATCCGAGTGCTGTCACTGCACGCTGTCCTGCCGTGGCAGCCACGAGGCGCAGTCAGTGGGGGAGAGCAGTGTGGCCGAGTGGGAACCTCGGCTGGAGGATGGTGACACGGGTTCCCTTCTGATGCCTCGGCCCTCAAGGTGGCCGGTGTACGTGAATGCTGACAAACGGCACCTCCAGCCAGGCCGGGCCCTTGGTGGGTGGGTAAGGTCTGAGGACCACGTAGGCTGGAGGGGAGCAGTGACTCTGGTCTGATCCACCATTCATAGAACGGCTGCAGGGGCACCCCACCCCCTCTGTGTTGAATCAAATCAGCATCGGCGAGAACTCAGAGCCTCGAAGCCTCTGAGCCCCCACGCCAGCACTCACACGCTCAGGCGTGCACACACACACACACACACACACACACAGGCATGCACGCACTTGCACACACATCCACACACAGGCACAGAAGTTGATGCAGACCAGCGTGTGTAGGCAGATGGAGTCAGGTGCTCCAGCTCCCATCTTGTAAAATGTGATCCAGTGGGATCAAAACGCTGGTGCGGGGTGGGTCTTACTCTTGTGCAATGAAATAAACCCTGTAAGGTGATTGGGCTTCCAGGCTGTCCCTGAGCACTTGGGGGCATTTAAACCATAGCCACTCATCGTCTCTGAGTACCTGGTGGGGCCGCATCTTCTGAAGAGTTGGGCTGATTTGGAATTGGAGTAGAATCACGGGGGCGGGGAAGCAGGAGCAGTGGCCGGGCACTAACATAGCCCCTGGACACGTGTCAGCCTTAGCCAGCACAATGTCTGTCCTCTAAGTCATGGCCTTCTTGGTTAGACCCATGCTATAGTTCCCTGTCTCCCCGCTCCTGCTTCTCATCTACCTGCAGAGCGGGATTGTTGGAGTGTAACCTGTTCAGTGCCCTGAAGTCCCCCACAGGGCTAGACCGTAGCGCTCTATCAGAAGCAGGGTGGAATTATGATCCATCTGGAATCTGCCAAGTCTGGGGCAGGAGCTCCTCTCCGTAGCTCTAAAGCTTGAGGTTCTGGAGGGAGGGGGTGCAGGGAGGTACTGGTGGTAAGGCCCCTGAGCCAAGCATGGGTTGGGGTGACTAACTGATGAGGGTCCCAGTGGGCTCCTCGACAGTCCAGGACAAAAGCTCCAGGGGAGGACCGCAAAGCAAGTTTGCAGCACAGCCAACGTGCAGAGGGGGCATGTGCACACCTCCCGCCCCGTGCACACGCACGCGCACAAATCTAGCCCCGTTTCAGCTCCTCGCCGAGGCACCTGTGTTTGGGGTGGGGCGGCTGGAGAGGGAGGGGAGCGGGCAGTGACGGCCTGCCGAGTGGGCATCAGCTTTTGCACTCAGCAGGACCGTGTGTCCCTTCAGCAACCCCTGGTGCGGTTGAGAGGTGGTGCCAACATCGGAGAGGGCCGAGTGGAGGTGCTCAAGAACGGAGAATGGGGAACCGTCTGTGACGACAAGTGGGACCTGGTGTCTGCCAGCGTGGTCTGCAGAGAGCTGGGCTTTGGGAGTGCCAAAGAGGCCATCGCTGGCTCCCAGCTGGGGCAAGGTAAGGAATGGGGCAGGGGGCGAGGGGGCGTTCTGTGGCCTCTCTTCACAGAGAGCATGGCGCGGGGAGCCCAACCCAGGTGCGCTGGCCTTGGGCCTTTCGGGGTCTTCTTGCTGTGCCCCCTCCCACTCGCCGCTGCCGCTCTGTTAGAGAATCCCTGGCCGCTCCCCCAGCAGTCAGAGCTGGAAGGGTCTTAGGGAACACTGAGTCCCCCACTGTATGAATTTGGAAGCTGAGGCCCAGAGAAGGGAGTGAATAACCAAGATGAGACAACAAATTAGCAGCCAGCGAATACTCTAACAGGGGTCTCCCGGCTCCCAACCCGGTACTCCCCACTGTCCCACCGAGACTGCTGGAATTCTCAAGGTCTTCCTCCAGGACAGGACCTCGGAATTCCTCAGGCTGTGGACCACCCCAGACACAAAAGAGTCCCAAAAGTCATCTTTCTTTCCCACTCTGGTGCGGCCCCACAAACATTCTCTCCCCGCCACCAGAGACTGGGAACAGGATGCCCGTCTCTGGATGACACGCGACGCTAATGAGAAGGAGCCTGGTTTTCATTAAGTGTCCTGAACAGATCTTTCATTTAAGCAGAGACCAAAAGTGTAAGAAGCTTTCGAGCTGGTCGTTCCGTTGAGAGCACCGAGGCAAACATCGCATGAGAACGTGACAGATAGCTTCCTTTTCCGGCAAGGAGGGTGGGGTGTCCCGTCCTGTGGGGAGAGGATGTTTCCATACTGCCGGACATAAGGCCATCACCCCACAGAAAGGAATGTGGTGAGGTCAGCGGTCACATTGGAGGAAGTAATAGCCCAATGGACTGGAGAGAGAGTCCCGGAATCATAGATGGCACTGCTGAAGGGGACCTCAGTGCATCTGGTCCAACAGACGAGGCCTCAGGTGCTGGAGCACAAGCTTGCAGTCATCCCCATAGTTAGTGGTGGAGAAAATCTAAAACCCAAGTCTTTAGCTCACTCATATTTGGGCTTCTCCCTGTGTGCCCACCTTGGCCCAGTCCTGCTCACGTTCAGAACGCCTCTCTACCCCCATTCTGCAATCCCCTGCAGTTTCCTGGGCATGCCCTGAAGGTTAGGGGTCTAGGCTGGACTCTAACCTTGCATCGTGCCATCTGGAAGCCTCAGTTATACCACACGACAGTCCTCCTCCTCCCCTGGTCATGATGAGCTCTTTGGAGTTCCTTTGGATCTCGAATATTCCCACAGTCCGTTTTATTGATTGGCTGATGTGTCGGTGTGTGTTTCCCCAAGGCCTACTGTACAAAGACCACTCACCCTGAGGAATAAATAAGCACTGGATGACATAAGCATTCCATTTATCATGGGCGTGGGCTGTTGACCTAGTTATTCCCTGCCCAGAGCAGCCAATGGTTTCCAAGGACCTGCAGAACTCTGGAGAGAGAGACAGTTGGCATTTTCAGTGCTGTCCTGGAAAGAACCACTGGATGATTTATTATCTCCTGCCACTCTGGGCAGATCAACTCTGCTAGGCAGAAGGGGGAAAGTCCACATTCAGTGTCAAGTCACAGAGCAGACAGGCTCAGTTCCGTTCTGGCTCTGGCTGGTGGGCCAAGTGACCACACCCAGAGTGAGGGTGTGAAAGGCAAGGATGGGGAGGCAGGCGACCTCAGTCCTCGTCCTGGGCCTGCTACCTACTTTCTCTGTGACCTTGAGTAAACTCCAGGTCCTCAGATTCTTCACTGGATTCACATTTGAGGGTTTATCTGGCTCCTGCCTCCTGTGGGTTCCCTGAGACCTGCTCTTCTCACCGGGACGGGTCAGAGTCAGGCACTGTGCTATGTGTTCTGCGACCCCCTGCACATATCTGGGCTCCAGCTGTTTCCACAACCACCTCCCTCCATGACCGAGTGCTGCAAGAGGGGAGGGCCTGTGTTCTTCGTGCTAAGTCTTGCCAGCTTATAGTGCCCTGGGATATTCATTTTATGAAGAATGAATGAATCAATGAGTGAATGAATGAATGAATGAATGAGTTCCAGTTGCATAAGTAGGGTCAGCTGAATGAATACCTGGTGAAGCAGTTTTAACACTCTAGACCTTAGCTGTCCAATACAAATACAACGTGAGCCACATAAGTAATTTTGAATTTTCTAGTAGCCTTGTAAAAACAAATAAAAAGAAACAGGTGAAATTAATTTCAATAATATATTTTCCTTAATCGAATCTATCCCCCAAATTATTATTTCAACATGTAATCAGAATGAATGCTGTTAATGAGATAGTGTACGTTTCGTGTACCAAGTCTTTGAAATCTAGGGTGTGTTTTATACGTGGAGCACATTCCAGTCTGGACCGGCCACATTCCAAGCGCTCAGTGTGGCCAGTGGCAGCCCTAGAGCAGTGGCTTTAAAACCCTTTTGCCTGAAATCCCCGAGCAGAAATGCCATGCATATAAAGCCGAAACAGAAGTTTCCAGAAATGATGCTTACCTCTCTAACATGCAAAACACTACGCTACGTCCTGTTGTATTCTACCGTGCTCTTAGAAGTGTGATTGTCACCGGCAAAGTTGATTCTGGGTCTAGAGTCCGTGACATCGCTCCAACACGTTGGGCTTCTCCCTAGTACCCTGCTTCTGTCCCCGGCCTGTGGTCACCTGGGACAGCGTTTATATGTGGGGAAAGAGCAGGGCTAAGGTGGACGTGGAGAAGCCATCGTGAGGAGGAACAATTCAGGGGTCAGTCCAGAACCAGGAGTAGGTGAGTGCTGGGAGTCAGGACGCAAGTGAAGCCCAGGTCCACAAAATGAGCCAAGAGCCCACAGGCAGCACTGGGCATGCTCAGCTGTACACTGGGCGAGGGTGTATCTAAGTTCGGCTGGAAGGACACAACCAGTTGTTGGTCGGAGTCTAAAGCATGGTAGGCTCTTGCATAAACCTCTCCTCTCCTGGCCAGTCCAGTAGGTCAGTGATTCATAAGCATTCGTTGTTTGGGCTGGGCCCTGGAATGGAGAATTCGTTAATTCCACAAACATTTATGGTAATGGCTTCTGCTCCCCAGGAGCTCCCGTCAAGTGGGGGAAATTAGAAATAACCTCAATCAAAGGTAAACCTGTACTAATAGAGAGGTGATGAGATGTAAGGGAAATACTGAGAACATTTACCATTTCCTGAGCCCCTGGCCCACCACGCCAGATAGATTTTATTATTGCCTTTTATGATGAGGGAGGTGAGACTCAGAAAGCTCCCGTCACTTCCCGAGGAGGAGACGCAGCCCGACTGCTGGCCCATCACCTCACCAGCGAGAGGTGTAAAAGAAAATGCCGCGGGCAGGGGCAAGGTCGTGTCCAGCTGAGCCCGGGAGGAGGAAGGATCTGAAGTGTTCCTTGGAGGCAGGCCTCTACCTAGGTCAGCTCTTTAAGAGGAGCAGGGCTTCCAGGAGGCAGAGGGAGCATCCCCACGTGAAGAACCAGGTGCTTCTAACCTCTCCGCTCTTTCCCCAGCAGCCCTCCTCTCCCGTCCAGCACATGGGGTTCTCTCTCCTCACGTGCCTAGGAAACAGAGCGAGATCCTGCGGTGGGGTCAGGCTGCCTGGTGTGAGTGCTGGCTCCTCCATCAGGTCCCCGGTTTCCTCATTTTACCGAGTTGCCATGATGATTGAGTGCGTTCATGTATGCAACGTGTGTAGGACAGAACCCTAGTAAGCGCTCAGTGAACATGTGGTATCTTCATTGCCATTGTCGCCATCCTCCTCCTGACGGTCCTCAGGCAAGCCGGGCATCTGATACTCAGTCCGAGGTGGCTGCGTCTTTCTGTGTCCATCTCACTCCCTGAGCTGTGGCCCCTGCCTGCTTCAGGGGCCCTGTTTGGCACCTGTGGTGCGTCCCAGCCTCTCCACTCCGAGTCCTTGGATGCTTCCAGCCATAGTCAGCAATATGTTTTTATCAACTATATAACATTCCAAGGAATTGAAAGCTTTATTGTTTATGAATTTCCAAGGAAAGGGAAACTTGGCTCTCACTTACTAATACGGGTTGTCCCGGAAGTTCATCTTGGCCTAGATACCGAGTGTCTCCAGAAACCTCCTCAACGGAAATGGGACACAGGCACGGCCTGTGGTCGGGGGCCCACCAGCCTAGCGGGGAGGCCGACAGGGAACAGAGAGCCACCTGAGTGCTCGATGGGAGGGGGGCCCAGCTTAGACAGGGATCAGAGAGGCTTCTCTAAGGAAGTGGCCAAAGCCGAGCCCTGAAGGATGAGCAAGCTGGTGAGGAGGGAGGAGGATGGGCCAGGCAGAGGGTCCAGGCAGGGGAAGAGGTCAGCTCAATCAAGCAGCCAAAGGAGATGGCGGTGTGGCAGAGGTGGGAGGAGCAGGTGGAGCCACACTGCGTAGGATGAACAGGGCGCTCGGGGACTGTGGATTTCACCCTTCGATGCAGTGAGAAGCCATTCTGGGGACTTACGATGGGGAGTGACACGATTCAGTATGCATTAACAACCCTCTTGGGTTGTCTTGTGGCGAATATTTGGCAACGAGCAAGCAGGAGGGAGCCTGGAGGCTGTTGCCTTTGTCCAAATGGACGATGACAGAGCGGGACGAGTGTTGCGCCGGCAGAAATGAAAAGCACCCGGAGTTAGGGAAGTGAGTAGAGTGTGGTGATGGATTCCTTGGCAACCACAGAGGAGGAGGCGGTACCAGAGGTGACCTCTGGGTTCTGGTGAGAACACCAGGCCGGATGGATACCACTTTGAGATGGAGAGGGCTGGTGGAGAAACAGACAGGAGTAGGTCCTTCTACTGGACACGGAAGCAGAGGGGACAAAACAGACAGCTCTTCCAAGAAGTTCACCCTGATGCAGATGAAACTGACAGGCCAGAGGGTGGGCTCAGGGGAGGGTGGTTGTAAGATGGGAAGTTTGAGTGAGCGCTGAGGGGCAGGACCCCAGCTAGAGAAGGATGGTGAATGGGGGTAGGAGAGAGATGTGATCACAGGTGGGCAGGGACCACTGTGGGGGTCCATGCAGCCCAGAACTCCTAGAAAGAACTAGACTTAGGGGAGCGCCTCGGTGGCTCAGTTGGTTAAGCATCTGACTCAATCTCAGCTCAGGTCATGATCTCACGGTTCATGAGTTCAAGCCCCGAGTCAGGCTCTGTGCTGATAGCATGGAGCCTGCTTAGGATTCTCTCTCGCTCGCTCTCTGCCCCTCCTCTGCTTGCTCTCTCTCTCTCTCTCAAAATAAATAAAAATATTAAAAAAAAAAAGAACTGACTTTGATCCATGTTGATGGGCTAGGGCTAGACAGAGGGGAGGTAGCCCTGTGAGCTGAGTTCAGCCAGACTGGTCAGTTTGGGAATTCTCTCTCTTCTCTCTCCCCAACAGTAGGGGCCTCCCCTTGGTTATCTGGGTGCCTGTGAGAGAAGCTTCTCTGCATGTTCACCATAGGTCATTTACTGGATGGCCCCTCTCTGCCTTGGGGACACTGACATGGCCAGTGTCCAGGGAACACTGGCAGTAGATGGGCTGGGGAGAGGAGAGAGGACAGGGTCTCCCTACAGGCTCCCTGTGGGCCACTGTGTCCCTCCTCAATGAAGGGTAACGGCTCTTAGCAGGTGGCCTCTCCACACGGCTTCTTTGCTCTCCTGGGTCAATACTACCATCTTCCCTTCACTCCTGCTGGCGTCAGGACCTTATCTGTGTCCCACTATGAGGGGCTTCAGAGGCTTCTGAGTATTGGACAGTCTGCTGTGATTTTGTGATTTCCCCACACTCTGTCCATCTCTTTGTTTTCAAAACCCCCTTTTCCAACTCTGTTCAAATCACCCAGTTTGAGGGTGCCATCACTTTCCTGCGGGGACTCTGAATCTATAGGGATAGTCACCCCTGTGAGGTTCATAAATGCACAAGGTATTGAAGTTGAAGAGGAAACTTAGATGTCTTCTCTTCCAGTTCCTTTATTTAAGGAAGAAAACCTATTCAGAGAGGCTGAGTGGGTTGGCCAAGGTCACACAGGAAGTTAGTAAGCACATTTGATTTGCTTTTATGGGAGAAGTGAATCCTAAGACAAGAAGCAGGTCTCTCCAGGGAGAGGAGGCCTGGATCCTTGAGCTGATTATGGGATGTAGTTGGAAGTTTTGAGGATGGAGAAACACGTTCTTACTGGCTAAGACTTTCTTGCCCATTCCAGAAACTTTCCTCCGGAAGCTGTCAACAGCACATGTTTATTTCCTCCCCCAGGGATAGGACCCATCCACCTCAATGAGATCGAGTGCACCGGGAATGAGAAGTCCATTATAGATTGCAAATTCAACGCTGAGTCTCAGGGCTGCAACCACGAGGAAGATGCTGGTGTGAGATGTAACATCCCTGCCATGGGCTTCCAGAAAAAGGTGAGGGGATTATGTTCTGTTTTGGTGACCAAGCCCCAGAGAGTATGAGCCAGGTAGCCTCATTCTGAAGGTTTCTAACATGCAGTGTTAGAGTGCTCTGATGATGAACTCAGAAAGGGCTTAGGCTCCACTGCTGTCACCATTAAGGACATTGTCACCTAGCATTCGTTAAATGGGCCAAGTGAGAAAACGTATGTATAAACACCGCTGTCCTTAGTGGCCCATGTCGGGCATCCAGTGTGTGCCTCTCCCTGTGCTGGGACTAGATGTGTGGTGTGATCTCAGTGCAGTCCCTTCTGTAAGGTCTGAAGCACCTGGGACACCCTTGGCATGGTCCCTAGCCAAGTACCCAGAAGAACTACATCGACAGCAGGCCTACAAATTACACAAATGTAAGCACAATATAGACAGTATTTGGAGACAGAAGACTGTATTTTGGTAACCAGAGGGAAATAAAGGGGAAACTTAGCATTATACCAGAGACGCACCCGTCCTTTCCTGAGATGGAGTCGCTAAAAACCTACGTCGTGTGGCTAGCGTGGGTGATCTTTCCACAGGGGTAGCCAACAAGATGAATTCCTCTCGGGCTATCCAATCCTACAGAAAGGCCCAGTACATCCTGTTTACTGCTCTTCACTACACCATGAACTTGTCTGGGTCCTGTGCATTATCTGCTATAGGGCCAGCGTGTTGGAAGGGTTTCTTTAGTGCTTATTTTATTTTTGTATTTTTTTATTTTTTCAGAGAGAGAGAGAGAGCATGCAAGCCTGAGCAGGGGGTTGGGGGGGGGGGGGAGCAGAGGGAGAGAGAGAGAGAAAGAAACTTTTTTATTTTTTATTTATTTTTTATCTTTGAGGGTTGCTTCGGTTGGAGCTTGATAGGGGGCTCAATCCCATGACCCTGGGATCATAACCTGAGCCAAAATCAGGAGTCAGATGCTCAACCAGAGCTACCCAGGTGCTCCTTAAGCACTTATTTTTGAAAACGAGCAAATGCGGGGGTGCCTGGGTAGCTCAGTGGGTTATGCCTCCGATTTTTGATCTTGGCTCAGGTCATGATCTCATGGTTCATGGGTTCAGGCCCTGCACTAGGCTCTGTGCTGCTAGCACCTACTTAGGATTCTTTCTCTCTCTCTCTCTCCCTCTCTTTCTGCCCCTCCCCTGCTCATGCTCTCTCTCTCTCAAAATAAATAAGTAAACATTACAAAAAATAAAAATAAGTAAAAGTGAGCAAATGCAGACATATCAGGGTGCAGGATGGTTCCCCAGTTGGGTTCTTGCTTTGACAGTGATTCTTGACCTTGGCACCAGCATGCCAAAGACACGACTAAACTGGTCAGCTGCGGCATGTGTTGTGCAATTCACTGCCCAATGGGGCCAAAACCGTGAACCCAACAGTGCTCAGCGAAGCCATGCATTTGCCTGTGGGTGAGCAGGAGCATGGGCCACAAGCCCACAGCCACGGGGAAGGCTCACCACCGCTAATTGTCTGGCGGCATTCCAAGATAGCCATAACAGGGCTATGAGAGGTAACATGCCACATGTCACGGTATGCTGTGGCACCATTCACTTTGGGCTGATTGGAGTTGGGTGGGGTGGGGTTCCCAACACAAATGGAAGACCTGGGCCAGAGAAAGTGATGTTTTCCAGATGCATTTTATGGTTGGTATGGCTGAGCCAGGCCGTGTGCTCGCTGATGCCAAAGGAGGCACCACATTCCCGGCACCAATGGCCTTAGTCTTGCACAGGCCCTCCAGGCTCCACCAGCTGCTCCCTGAGCTCAGGCATGCAGCGTGGGGGAGTTTTACACCTGGTGGCGATCCCCCAGAAAGGAGATGGGGACGGTCACCCATGAAAGAAAGTCGTATGGGCTGTGCCGGTTGTCTCGGCGCAGCAGCGGGCCAGCCTTCCACATGGCGTGGCGTGGGGCTCCCAAGGCCGCCAGCAACAACGCCGGGCAGAGCAATCAGGATTCCCATGTTTTAGCGCTGCGTTAGTTCTCTGGGGCTGCCATGACAAAATACCACAGACTGGGTGGCTTAGACAGTAAAAATTTATGTTCTCCCAGTCCTAAGGGCTAGAAATCCAAGATCAAAGTGCTGGCAGACTTGGTTGCTCCCGAGGCCTCTCTCCTTGCCTTGCAGATGGCCGCCTTCTCTTTGTGTCCTCGTGTGGCCTCTGCGTCTGCATCCCCGGTGCCTCTTCCTCTTCTTATAAGGACACCAGTCATATTGGACGAGGGCCCACCCTGATGACCTCATTTATTCTTCATTACCTCTTGAAACACACTTTCTCCAGATGCAGCCATATTAGGGGTTAGGGCTTTAGCACGTGAGTTTTACGGGGGGACACAGTTCACAACACTCACTCCCTGGCTGATCCCTTATTTAATTTCTTTGAGGCTTGAGTTTTCTCCTCTGAAAATAAGGGGGTGAGAGAGAGGATTTCCCTAGCTTCCCTTCCAACCCAGTGCATGAGGAAATTGACTTGTCTATTGAATGGCTAATAAAAAGCCACAAACTTGGAGCCCGGTAGCTTTGGTCATCCAACCACAGCGAAGCCTCATTTCCCTCCCTGCCGGGAGGGAGGAGCCAAGCTGAGGAGGTTGTGGGAGTGGCAGTGAGGTCACCAGGCGACCACCCTTGCTGACCTCCAATTCACCTCTGACCACCCTGGGGGAGGGGAGTGCAGGAAGGGGGGTTTGGCTGGCCTAGCCTGGTGGCAGGACCAAACCCGTGTATAGAATGTGAGTTGGAAAGTGCCCGCGCTGCCTTTCATGCTAACATCTGGGCCGGTTACCTCACCTCCTACCCCCTCACCTCCCCAAATGAGGTGTGGGACTGGTTCACCACAACCTTATCAAAACATGATAGGGGCGCCTGGGTGGCTCAGTTGGTTAAGCGTCCGACTTCAGCTCAGGTCACGATCTCACGGTCCGTGAGTTCGAGCCCCGCGTCGGGCTCTGGGCTGATGGCTCAGAGCCTGGAGCCTGCTTCCGATTCTGTGCCTCCCTCTCTCTCTGCCCCTCCCCCTTTCATGCTCTGTCTCTCTCTGTCTCAAAAATAAATAAACACTAAAAAAATTTAAAAAAACAAAAACAAAACATGATGCAGCCCTGCCCTACTCCACTGGCTGGAAGTGTTTTGTTTTCCCTATTCGTGCTCAGGGAGATGCGGCTCCCTTCTCTCAAACCCCGTACTGCTGCCATCAAGAGCCAAGGGAATAGGAAAAGGGAAATGCCTGGGTTACTTTCAGAAACTCTGAGGGAGATTGACCTTCCCTGGTATCCTCACTGGGTGACGAGGTGGAAGGATGAGGGCCAGAGGCCCCTGGCTGACCCGAGGCCTCTTGGGGTTCCACCGGTCCTGGTGATGTCAGAGCACCTCTAGCTAGCAGGCCAGGCCGTTTCCAGAATGCTGGTGCCTAGGAGTGGGGCCCTGGGAATGGAGAGCAATGCCCTGGGCCATGTTAGAGCTTCATGGCTCGCCTCTTGCTCCCTCTGGTCTTCTCTGGAAAATGAGAAAAGGCCCCCAATGCATCTTGAAGTGCTTAGATTCCCTCCTGAGTAGTGGCAACCTGGTCCCTGTCACCGAGGCTGCTCCAGGCCTCATCAGCCCTGGGGAATCACAGCAGCAGCTTGGAGAAGGGCTTCAAGGAGAGGCCCCCGCTCACCACTGGTGACCACATGAGTCAACCTGCAGCCACGGTCCTCAGCCAGAGCCTCCGAGACTTCCCTTGGCTTTCGAATGCAGGACAGGGATGCTGGCACACGGCCAGCCACCTTTGGGAGGGCTTCACAGGCAGAGATGGACCAGGGAGAGCATCCTCTAGAACTAAAGGGAGCCCTGGACACAGGCCCTTTGCACTGGGGAGCCCCACTGCTCCCCGGGAGCAGGACAAAGTGTGAACAGGGGTCCTTCCAGCTCCTCCGCCCTCACCCTTCACTGCTCTCCAGATGACAAAATGAAGTCCGTCTTCAGGAGGCAGTGGCCTGTGAAGGGGGCAGCCGGAGGCGCCACGTGTCCCCACTGCAGTCAGTAAGGCAGGGCACAGTCCACACGGAATCCAAAACCAGTGGTAAACCCGACTGAAAGTCATTCTGCTCTTTAACTTCACTGCCCGCCGACATCCTGAGCCTCAGTGCTAAGCTGGTCCAGCGGAAGGGTGCACCCCCTGCGGGCCTTCACCTCCCCGGGCTTGGTGGCGGGAGCTGGGCACCACACGGGGGGAGGGGAGGGATCTGGACGTCCCAGAGAGAAGGGAAGCGTACCTCCGGCTCCCGAAATCAGAGCCCACGTTGTGGGAGGGCTTGTCCCAAGGCCTAGATGCGGGGCCTGCAGTGCAGGCTCTATTGCCGTCCGCGGGCTCTGTCTGTCATCACACACAGTGTCCAAAGGCCCACGGCCAGGCCAGGAGGCTGGAGACTCGGGACCAGGGGAGGAGGGAGACAGGATGTGCGTGAGGGGCTGGCAGATTGCTCCTTGTCAAGGCAGCAGTCGCTGAGAGGCAACCCGAGATGGGTTTCACAAGACCCCAAATTAGGTTTCTTTGTGAGTGTTTAAGCCTCAGGGGTCAGTGTGACCTCAGCGGACAGTCAATACCTCAGAACCCTAAAGCCCAGTCCCCAGGGCCCAGATCTCCCAGCCAGTGTGCTCCCTCCGCCACCTGACTGCAAAGGCCCAACGCGGTCCTCAGTTCTGGGTCAATGGTCCCCGCTTTGAAACGAAAGCAGCCCTGCCTGGAGAAGGAGGCCTAGTGCCTATGGTTTGGAGGTAGTCTGGTATGGAAGTTAAGAGGCGCTTCCCTCATCTGAGACTCTGTTTTCTCATCTGTAGAATGGGGATGACCTAACAGGGTAGTCGTGAGAGCAGAATGAACTCATGTCCACAAGAGACTTGCACGGGCCCACGGACACCATACGTGCTCCGAAGTCTGTCTGTAAGCTTCCCCACGCCGAGCGCAGTGCCTGTCACAGCACAAATGCTCAATGAGCATCAGCTGGATGAATGGATCTGGTGAAATCTGCACAACTGATTTCATCCCTGGGGAGGGGCTGGCATTACCTAAGGCAGAGTTCAGTAAGCACGTAAAGGAAGTATATGGTGAAATAGAGGCCTTTGTTAGGTCTCAGGTAAGCAGAGGGGCTTGCCTGGGGTTACCTAGAGGCGTCCCTGTTGGCTTTTAACACACACCTGCCCAAGGCGCTGGCCCTTCCTTGGGATGTTGGAACTGAGTCGCCTGCCTCCTGCCATTCTGGAATTTTCTCAGTGGCTCTGCTCATCTTATTTGTTTGTGTTTTTACATAGCCCTGGAGATACGTTAGTCATGGGTAAAGTACAATCCGTATCTCAGACAGTGTCCAGTGCCCACCTTCACCCTGGTCCTCAGCCCAGAGATACTCAGCAAGACAAACATTGGCCTCCCGAAGGCCAGCCCCCTTCTCGTGTGCTCCGAACCCTTCGATTTCTTCTGAAGAGAGTTCTGATTTCTGATGGGACTCCCACCCTAATAAAGATCATCGCTTTGATGATGGCTCATATTTCTTGAGCACCTACTTTGTGCCAGACCCTGTCTAAGCACTTTACACAAACTATCACATTTTTTGTATTCATTTATTTTGAGAGAGAGAGAGTGTGTGAGCAAGCATGCGTGAACAGGGGAGGAGCAGAGAGAGAGAGAGAGAGAATCCCAAGCAGGCTCTACGCAATCAGTACAGAGCCCAACATGGGGCTCGAACCCATGAACCATGAGATCATGACCTGAGCCAAAATCAGGATCAGACACTTAACCGACTAAACCACCCAGGCGCCCCTGAATTATCTCATTCTTTCATTCAACGAGCCTAGGACAGAGACTTAGCATCATGGCTGCCCTTGACTTGTCTGTTTGCCAGCTGACCTCATTGACTTTTGCAACCCCTAAGCCCATAATAAGAACTTAAGAACATACTTCATGCCCTAGAAGTTATGCTTGCTAAGAACTGGTGAGCCAACAGCCCAATGCACTGAGGGTTCCTGGAGGTGTCATGCCTTGTCCCAAAGGAATGAATTGCTAGATGTATAGGGGGAAGGAAGGTAAGGTGTTTGGATTAAGGGTTGCATTTTCAGGACGCTTCCCTAACCTCCAGATCTCTCTGCCTGCCCTCATGTAAATTGGTCCGTGCTTTCCGTCCATAAGACTGGTCACTTATTCATTTATTCCAGAAGGAGTGTTGGAGAACCTAACACTTGTGAGGTGCTCGCTTCGTTACTGCTCACACAGCAAACCACACAAGTACAACTCTGCCCTTCGGAGCTTATGTTCTGGCAGAGGAGACAGGCATTAAACAAATTGTAAGTTAGCTTAGTTCTAACTGTCATAAATGCCAAGAAGGAAACGTGTGGGGAGCAATGGAATGTGTCTGTGGGCCCTGACCCTGCAGGCGAGAGAGGAGTGTCGTTGGGTATGGAATCCGAAAGACGGACAAGGATCAGCAAGGCAGAAGGGCACCTGTGTGCAGTGGGCTTCAGTGTGAGAGGTGTGACTTACTATGGGACTCGGTCAGGAGAGTTAGGTAGCCACAGAAGCTAAGAGAAGGCCCACATGCCTGGCGGTCAGAGAACAGGATGAGAGAGTGAGCAGTGGAGCATGGGAAGCCGCTGACGTGTTCTGAGCAGGGAAGTGACACGATTGGGTGGTCTTCAAAGACGACTCTGGCTTCTGACTAGACAATAGGGCGATGAAGTCCAGAGCGGGGCAGGGAGGGGGGGCGGAGGTCTGGCAGGGGCAGGAGGTGATGGTGCCAGGGACAAGGGGGTCTGCACAGAGCTGGAGGGAAGCAATGGATTGGAAGGAGACTTTGGAGATAAAATCCACGGAGGAAGATTTTGACGGGATGTGGGGGAAGAAAGAGAGGCTGGGGTCGAGGATGGCTCCGAGATTTCTGGCGTGTGTAACAGAGCAGATTCGGAATCAGGAAACTACAGCTTGCAGGCCAAACCTATCCCTCTGCCTGCTTTTGTAATTACGGTTTTACTGGAACACAGCCATACCCAGCCATTTACACATCTGCCATGGCTGCTCTTGAGCTACGCGGCAGAGCTGAGCGGTTACAACACAGAGCATACGGCCCACAAAGCCTAAGATGCCACCTGGCCCTTTATAGAAAGGTTGCTGCCCCTGCAGTAGATGGTAGTGCCTTTTACTGAAATAGGGAGCAAGGGAGAGCTAAAGCACAGGCTTAGGTGGGGTCAGAAAAGATGCCAGGGTCAGATTTGGGCCTTTGCAAGGTGCCAGGCGGAACTGTCAAATAGGCAGTTGGCTACAGTGTCTCGGAAGGGGGGTCTGGTGGAGAGGAGAGTGGGGGTGGAGGCCGATGAGATCGGGAGCTGGAACCAGGTGAGCAGAGGGTGTGATGATGCCAAGGAGCCAGGAAGGAGTCTTGCAGAATTCTAATATTTTAAGGCCTCTTGCACCCTCGCTAGTGTCTGATTCTAAGGGCAGCCCCTACAGGTAGTCTCACGGAGGGCAGCAGGGAGTAGAAACAGGTGCTGCTGTGGTGCTCAGTGGGGGTGAGTGCCTCTCCTCTGGCCACACAGGCTTCTAAGGTTCCAGGATGCCTGTGAGCGGGGACCTAATACGTAAGACCATGCTGGGCACGATAAGGGCGCACAGTAGGCTCTCAGTGATGCTGTCGAATCCAACTGTGTCCCAGGCAGGACCCCCTGGCTTGGGGAAATTGAGACTGGTGGCAATATGGTGGGCAGCTCCCCTCTGTCTCCACCTGCTGACCATGCCTTTCTCTCTGTCCGCAGCTGCGCCTGAACGGGGGCCGGAACCCCTACGAGGGCCGGGTGGAGGTACTGGTGGAGAGGAACGGGTCCCTCGTATGGGGGACGGTGTGTGGTGAGAACTGGGGCATTGTGGAGGCCATGGTGGTCTGCCGGCAGCTGGGACTGGGCTTTGCCAGCAACGCCTTCCAGGTGAGAAGCCCCAGCCTCGGACCCTTCCATCCAATCCGGCCCTGCCCCTCTCCGTCAGCCCCTATTTTTCAGGAACCTTCCCCAGCTACCCAGAAAGTAGAGAGCAAAGTGCCCTGGACTATGCGGGGGAAGGGGAGGTGGGTAGGAACCTCATCCTGGCCTCAGCTCTGCCCTCACCGCCCTGAGTCCTTGGGCGAGTCATGCTCCCTTCTGGACTGTTTCCCCACTACAGAGTGAGGGGCTGGACTCCGGTTCCCAGGGTCCACTCAGCTCTGAGTGCTGGGAGTCACCCTGGGCTGTGGACTGATTCTGGGGTGTCCTGATGTGCCTATGCAGCAGGAAACAACTCGGTCCTACGGGGCAGTGGCAACCACCCAGCCCAAGGCCCCAGATGCCTTAGCTCACTCCCTTGGAGGCCCCTCTGGCCAGACCATGTTTCCCAAGTGGTGTCATGCGTTCGCCCCGTGATTGGCAGGTAAACCTCCAAGCCTTGTCCTGCATCTGTGCCCTCTTCCCTCCGGTCCCTTCCTTAAAGAGAGAGACTCAGATGAAGGTAGCTAAGCCCCTGCCCCTATTGGACGGCAGAAGAGGAAAGGCAGGAAGCTCTTTGGCTTCAAAAATCATTGACTTCTGTTCCCTATAGTGTGAGGGAACGTTGTCAGAAGGAGGCCGGGAGGAGGAGGAGCCAGAGATAGGAGGCTCAACGTCTATTCCCGACTGTACCCCGACCAGCCTGCTGTATAATGGTCTAGGACAAAGCAGCCACTCTTCTGTGCCTCAGTTTGTCTCCCTGTGACATGGAATGACTAGGCTCAGGTCCTCAGTATCCTGGCTCCAAACACTTTCTCACAGAAGAGGAAAATGGCTAGAGCCCCCGGCTTGCTTGGCCAACCCTGATTCCAGCTCCTGTGCCCAGGTGGCCCTGTCCCCCAGAACGGGATCACCTAGGGAGGGACTCGGGACAACTCCGCAGCCTTGCTGAGCCTGACTGCCTGCTTGCAGGCTGGCCGGGTCCAGGGCAGGAGCTGAGTCCTGAGCAGAGACTGCCCTGTGGCTCCTCTCCCAGCATTCAGAAGGGACAGGCCTCTGATGCCACTGCCCACGCCCTCTGGGGTCCTGGCTTCCCATAGTGCCTCTGCTAATACTACTTTGACCAGCCGAGGCACTCTCTGGGGCCCCAAAGGGAGCGGAAGAACAGTGTTCTCCAGCAGCAACTTTTGTTCCTGGTCAGCTCATTCTTAAGACACCTGTGTGTCTGCAGGGTCACGCAGTGGGCCAGGATCTGCCACTGATTACACACCCTGTCCCCTCTCTAGGCCCCAGTGTTCTCTCTAGAGGATGAGGGGCGTTCTCTCGGTAAACAGAACCAATCGGATGTATGAATATTGAACTATCATGTGTGAATAGATCGCTTCTCTCCTGCCAATTCTGACCAACTGGCAGTGTCTCCCGGGAGCACTGTGTTGAGGATCCTGAGAGCACACTGGGTTTAGAGGAGAGAGTGCTGTGATTGACTAGTCATGTCTGCCCCGGGCGTGGGGCTGGGGAGCGAGCAGGGAGTTGCAGGTGCCTGCCATTCCTGACACAGCACAGTATTCAACAGCTGTTTGACCAGAGTCTTAGCTATGCCTTCCCCTCGGGGAGCAGTGGCAGAACCAGAGTGCGAGGGTCTCCCTCACTCTGCCACCAACAAAGTGCGTGACCTGGGTGAGTGACTGTTTGTGCCTCTGCTGTCTCCATCTGAAAAAATGGGGCTCATTTAGCTTTAGCTTGGGGATTTTTGTGAGGCCGAAAGTTGACAGAATATGAGACAGTGACAATCCAAGGTGACCCACTTCCCGTTTCTTTTGTTTCATCCAGGAGACCTGGTATTGGCACGGAAATATCTTCGCCAACAAAGTGGTCATGAGTGGAGTGAAGTGCTCGGGAACAGAGCTGTCCCTGGCTCACTGCCGTCACGATGAGGATGTGACCTGCCCCCAGGGTGCGGTGCAGTACGGGGCTGGAGTCGCCTGCTCAGAAAGTGAGCGTTCCTGGGGGTCCTACCCCACCCTCCCCGCCAGGCTGCAAAGAATCCCGCTGGTTATTCCTTCCAAGGTTCTGGGGCCTCTGCCCTGAGTGGTGCCAAAGAGGAAAGCAGAGATTAATTTTAAGTGAAAAGAGTCGGGGTGGGGGGAGGGGGGAGGAACTACCCCCTACCCACATCCCCACAACTTGCCTGCTGACAGTGGAAAGACAAGCAGGAGGGAGGGACTTGGAGAGTCTGGGAGTCTTGGGTTCAAATGGCAGGGCCAGTGTAGACGAAGTGACTGAGAACTACACGTTCTTACCAGTTGACGAGGAAGAGCGCACCTTCCTTGGAGGATGTCTCTGAGGGCAGTAAAGCAGACGAAGCATATATGAGGTGCTCTGTGCCTGTTGGCTTCCTTCCTTTCACCTTGCTCCAAAGGGCATCTCCCGTTTCACACCGTGGAGGCAACTTCCCGGTGACTCCCTGGGAATCCCAGAGAGCCTAAATACACAGAAGGAGAAACCCTGCCCACACTCAGAATGGCCCAGCTCATGAAGGCTCCCTTCTGTGCTGAGAGAGAGAGAGGGGCCTAGCCGTGCAGCTTTGCGGGCACACTGCTGTCCTGATGCCCAGACTCTGCCCTCCCCACCCCGGCCTTATAAAACCACACTTAGCCTTCTCCCTCGAGAACCTGGCAGGTGGCAGAGGCCCAGGATCTGGCCAGAGAACTTGAGATCAGACCCCACCCGCCATTTATTAGGTGACTTTGGCAAAGTTAGTTAACCACTATGATTTACAGTTGTTTTTTTCTGAGACACTGGAAATTAAATGTGACAATGAATACGTACACGTGCACAATAAACAATGATGCACGTCTTTTACCATCATGGAGAACCTGGGGAAGAGTAAACCTGAACTCAGTGAGCTTCGTCCGCCCATCGACCCTGTTAGACTCACTGACCCAAGCCTTGTAAGGTGGGACTGTCCACCCGACATGAGCTTCTCTGGGCAGATAGCACAAGTTATCGCGTCCTGTCTGAGGAGATCATCACCCTTGCCAGCCGCCCCCACCCCTGCCCCAGGAAGAACATCCTAGCAGAGAGAAAGCAGTCAGGGCCCTTTCCTTTGCTTCTTAATTTATTTTATTTTGTAATATACCATTATTGCCAAAAGGAATATATAAAGGAAGATAATATGAACCTCAGTGAAAGGTAGCATGAGATAAAAGCAGATACAAAAGGAGTGCCTGGGTGGCTCAGTTGGTTAAGCGTCCGACTCTTGATTTCATGATCTCAGGGTCATGAGATCGAGCCCCGCGTCAGGCTCCATGCTGACAGCACAGAGCCTGCTTGTGATTCTCTCTCTCCCTCTCTCTCTGCTCTTTCCACCATCCCCTTCTCTCTAAAAATAAATACAAACATTTTAAAAAACAGCAAGAAAGTAGGGGTTGTCAAAAAGGTAGTGGCTCAAAATGGAACCAAGAGAGAGGTTAATAAAAAATTATAGTGTGGAGTCCTATACATTTACTCTTGGGAGGTCATAAAATTCACCATGAACTTCCTAACAGCCAAAAAAGGAAGGAAACCTGGTCATTAATACCAGTATCCATGAAATAGAAACAAACCCATGAGATAGGAGCAACTCACTGTTCTAGTTTCCAAGATGGAAGGGAATTTCTCATGAAAATGGACAGTTATGAGATCAACGGTGCCCTTGACATCCTCATGGCAGATGAGAAGTTTCATGGGGTCCTGAGAACCCCTCAAATTAGGCCAAAGGCATCACTCAGAGTGACTACAGGGAGGCAGTGCCATTTGGGCCGGGAACACAGCTCTTGGCTGATCTGGCTTAATGAATGTTATTCCGAGAGAGAAAGTATATTCTCCAGGCAACCCTTTGTAATTACTTTTTCTCATCCAACCTGTTACACCTGTATCTGCAAGCCTTCTCCTCCTCACCCACCCTCCACATACAGTCCATTTCATTTTTACGTCTCCATGTTTTCTCGACTCCCTCTACCTCCCTCCACCCGACTGTCTCAGCCTGTGTCCAGATGACATTCTTCCATACTGCAGAGGCCCCTCAGCAGGATCCCCACAGCGACATGTGCCCCTCCAACCGCTCCCCCTGATTCCAGAAGCCGGAATCAATATTGGCCTCCCACTCATGCCTCCGTCCTGTCCAGACCCGTCCGAGCTTTTCCACAGCACTTAGGTGAGTGCAGGGACTTGCACAAGGCAGGTGTTGCCCGGCCTCGTTGTGGGCCACCCTCCATTCCCCCACCCCTCCTCAGTGTCCCAACCACCCAGGCTTTGGTCCTCCTTCATGCCCCAGGGGCCTGGCACATGCAACTTGACATTATAGAGATACTTCCTATAGTCCCCACTCATCCTCCAGGGAGCAACGAAAACCTAATTGCCTCCGAAGAAATTCTTCCTGACCTCCTCCCCCAGACTGGGTCCCCCTGTCATAATTCCCAACACACCCATGTTTCTCCTTCTATCTCTGGACACAACTGTAATTAAGTAATTAGTATGTGCTTCTGTCTTTCCTGCCACAGTGTAAGGTCTGCCCTGTTCAGCACTGTCCAGAGAGTCCAGTGCAGCGTTCGCTATAGTACTTGGTGGATGGGCAGATGAATTCTTGCTTCAGATGAGTTTCCGGTGGACATTTCGGATGTTAGGGAGGTGAAGGCCCCCTTCTATGGCAGGTGCTGAGAGCGCGGTTCCCAGGCTGCCAGCAAACTGCAGATCATGTTAAGACATCTGAGCTGGGGTTAGGGCTGGCCTCCTCCCAGAAAGAGGAGAGAGCAATGGAGACCCATTTGCTCAGCTCAGAGGTAAGCAAAGGGGCTGTGGGTTGAGTACCGAGTAGGGTGCAGACAGTGAATAAGAGACTCATAACACCCTCTAATAAAAGCATGCCCAGAACACCCGGTACCGGGCATCCTGGTGTGTGCCCTCCAAGAGGAACTATTTCTCAGCGAATGAGGGCCTCCCAATGTATGTCTTCCACTCCCCAAACTACATCCCATCAGTGCTCCCCCTTCGTACCCTTCAGTTCCACATCCAAGCCCTGCAGATGGATTTGTTCTCCAGGGGGTGCCGCCCCGTGCCGGAAATTGTGTCCTGAGAAGCTGCCGTGTTCCACGTGCAGCCGGGAGGCCGTGGGGAATGCTCCAGGCTCTGGCATACTTGAGGGAAGCAAAGCTCACAGGTGCACACCCACTTTAGACATTTACAAGCAACTTGATGGAAAACATAGGATGGGTCTGGTTGTACATCAGATACAATAATTTTGTGACTTGAAGTGTACTAGAAATAGTCAATGGAATCTGACTTTTAAAGGGAAACTTACAGTTAACCCTTTTGTAAAGAAGCTAAACCTTCTAATAGAATTGCTTAGTGAGCAAACATGGACTGTAGCCATTGGTAATTTTTTTTAACACCTGCTGTGTGCTGTGTGCTGAGTAAATCGAGCTTTGTTTTACAAGAAATACCTAGGGACACCTGGGTGACTCAGTCAGTTAAGCTTCCAACTTCGGCTCAGGTCATGATCTTGCAGTTCATGAATTCAATTCCTGCATCGGGCTCTGTGCTGACAGCTCAGAACCTAGAGCCTGCTTCAGATTCTGTGTCTCCCTCTCTCTCTGCCCTTCCCCTGCTTGCACTTGCTTGCTCACTTGCTCTCTCTCTCTCAAAAATAAACATTAAAAAAATTTTTTTTTACATAAATTTAAAAAAAATAAAAGAAGTACCTGGGGGAAACCCTCATGTAGAGCAACAGTGTGAGTGGAAATTGAAAGAAGCCATTAAGAAGGTGATTTGGCAGGGGCACCTAGGTGGCTTGGTCAGTTAAGCATCTGACTTCGGCTTAGGTCATGATCTTGCAATTCGTGGGTTCAAGCCCCATGTCGGGCTCTGTGCTGACAGCTCAGAACCTAGAGCCTGCCTCAGATTCTCTCTGGATTGTGCTCTTTCTAAAAAATAAATACACATTTTTTAAAAAAAAAAAGATAATTTGGCAATATGCATCAGAGCCTTGAAAACATATAGCCCTTCCTCCCAGCAGTTTCAATTATAGAAATATATTCTAAAGAAAAAACTGAAGTTAAATACAGATTTACTACAGGATGTTTAACTGTGCAAAAATGTCAAGGAACCAATGCATCTAAAAATATGAGTTAAAGGGCTATGAATTAAGTATTATATAGCCATGAAATGCATGTTGTAATGGATATTTATTAACAAGGAAATACCTCAAGATATATTTGAAGGGAAACAGTATGAGCAGACTGTAAGTCTACATACAATGTCACACATGTTGTAGACTGTGTTTATCGATCCCAGAAGAATCAGACCAAGGTATGGATGGTGCTCTCCCTCAGGGAGGCACACGATCATTGCTGTTGTTTGTTGTTTATTATGGAAAATCTCCGGCCACCCAAAAGTAAAGAAAACAATATAATGAACCCTCATGTACCATCACCCAGACTGAACAGTTGCCAGCATTTTGCCCACCATTTTGCACCAATAACCACAGAGGCGTCCAAGAGGACTCTCAGAGAAGGGGAAGAGGAATTGGGGGTGGCGTTCCTCAAGGAAAGTGACCTTGAGAGGCCATGAGCCAGTCCCAGATGGTGCTGGGGACGGGGAGGGGTGTCTTGTCTTGTTTGAACATCGTGTCTGCCCTCCCTAGCTGCCCCTGACCTGGTCCTCAGTGCGGAGATTGTCCAGCAGAGCACCTACCTGGAGGACCGTCCCATGTTCATGCTCCAATGCGCCATGGAGGAGAACTGCCTGTCAGCCTCGGCTGCCCAGACCGACCCCACCACAGGCTACCGCCGGCTTCTGCGCTTCTCCTCCCAGATCCACAACAATGGGCAGTCTGACTTCCGACCCAAGAATGGCCGCCATGCGTGGATCTGGCATGACTGCCACAGGTGAGCCCTCCTTGTTCATCGTTAGCATGTTACCCTGGCCCCCCACGCTGCACTGGGTGGGATTCAGAGTCACAGGGAGCCCTGGAGAGAGCTGACAGGCCACACATCCAGGAGGCAGAGTCTTCCTACACTGGAGGGGTCATTACAATGGCCTTCTACATTTATTCAGCCATTCTCCACTCTCAGCTGCCCCGGCCCACCTCCCCTTCCCTAAGCCCAGTCTCTTTCTTGCCTCCAATGCCTCTACTGTTAGGAAGCAAACTTTTTTTTTGAGGACCCAATGCCTCTCCATTGACCCTTTGGTCAATGGTTTTCAAATGCATCTACGGTAAGTTCACGATCTGTGGGGTGCTTGGGGGCTCTGCAATCTTTGGACTGAGTTCATTCATTAATGTATTTTAAACATCTCGAGAAAGACGGTGGGTGTGGAGACGAGTTCTAGGCCCAGTCGTCGTGAGACCTGGTCTCTCAACCCAGCTGTGTCTGTAACCAGCTGCGCGATGTCAGGCCATCTGGGCTACATCACCGGGGACCTCCAGTGTCCCTGCCAGCCCTGTCTGTGGACTTGGTCCCAGTGCTGTAAGTCCTGCACAAGAACAGAGTGAAATCCTAGAGCCAGCCCTAGCTGGAGCCAACAGAAGCCACCCCATTCATCTCCTTGCCTGTTCTTTTCTTTTTTTCACTTTGCCTTGATTCTTACTCTAATCCAGGACCCACTGCCCCAGCTTGTTTGCATTTTCCTGCTGAGGCCTGAGTTGGGCAGGTAGAGGGGACAGAAGTGAGCACACTTTTGAAAATGAAGGGGCGGAGGCCCCTGCTGTGCACAGGGCAGCAGTGCCCCTCAGGTGTCCATGGCGAGCGCCCTCCTGTGCACCAGTGGTCTCGGCAGCACAGCTCTCGTCCTCGGTCCCTGCGTCTCACGGTGAGGCCCGTGGGCTTGGGCAGAGCCTGACCACCGCAGACCTTCCCATCAGAATCTGCATTTTGTCAGCGTCACCCGCTGATGTGCGCATCTCACATCAGAGCCTGAGAAGCCCCAGCCCAGCTGATCAATCGCTAGGCGTCCTTCCAGCTCAAAAAGGAAGCAGGCACTGTGAGGGGCACAAGAACTGACGTTTATTGACCCCCTTCTAACTGCCAGGCACATGGAACCCTCATTTTCAAGGGTAAGGAGACAGAGGCTCAGTGTCTACATGACTTGCCCAGGGTAACACAAGAAATCGCCCGGCAGGGACCCTCCACTCCCGGCTGTCTGACCCCAGGGCGTGGGCAAATCTCCGTTACCTCTGCTGAATCTTCATCAGAAAGCTATCCTTTTCCTGCTTTTTCCTGTCACAACTGACGGTCCGGTCACATTCCAATCAGTCTTGGGATAGAGCTGTTCCATCTATTTCAAAAGAAAAGACTATGATAGAACTTAGGGTGTTGATTTTCCTTTATAATTATTATAAATTATGTTTTGAATGTCCCGACTAGCCAAGGAATTTTTGGTCTTTATATAGAAACATGCCAGCCTTCTGCAGGGTGGAAGTCAAAGAGTAAAATTAAAGTCATGACCATATTGGTGCCTGATTTCCTTTGGAGACCACGTGGTGGGAGCCCTGGGTCTGCGGGGGCTGATGTTGCTTATTATAAGTGGAACATAATTGCATCTCTGTCCCACACATGGCGGTCCACCCAGACATTACATGGCAGAAGTCTCCGTGGGACATATGCTTGCTCTCCGAGCAATGGTCTGTCCTCTAAGAATACACATGGCGACACCATGGAAGTGTTTCTTCTGATCTGGAGCCCCAAGCATTCCGATCTCTATGCCACCCCACCCCCTGATTTTCCTGTAGTCTATTTCATTTCTTTGCTTACAGATGTTCCCATCAACGATTTGGGAGGGATGGGTGGAAAAACATGCTGGCCAAGAATATGTCCCTCCAAGCCACCCCTTCCTGGTCCGTAACTGAGAGCCTATGACCATAAGGTCTCAGGGAACATAAGAGGACACCCCTGCACCCTGGCCTCCAGAGCTCCAGGGGGCTTCTCCAGGCTCTGTAGGAGGACCTGTCAATAGGACTCCTGGCCCCATACCTCTGTTGGGTCCCTTTGAGAGTCTGATGAAAGCAGGCCCTCCCTCCACTCAAAACAAATTATTTCTGGAAGACTTAATACCCTATCTCAGCAGATTTACAGACCTCGGAGCCAAAGTTGAGAACCCTGGCTCAAATTAGTATGAATGGGGAAAACTATCACTCCCAATTTAATTGATGGTACAATGAGGAACAGAACTGTGTTCCTTGAAAGCCTTAAAATGAAACGTGAAGACTGACCCCCTTAGCACTTGCCTTGCCGATCAGACATAGGAAAAAATGCCCTGAGTTGTTCTCTCTCCTATGCATCATGCCCTTGGTTGATGATCCTGCCCTCCTGCCACTTGCGCCCCAGGGGGTGGAGCCACACCTCTTTAACTGACACATCACATCACAGGTTCCACGGGGTCCGGACGAAGGTGAGCACAGAGCAGCTCTCCTCTGAGGCCTTCGCAGCTCAGGAAGCCCCTGGAGAGGCGCCAGGAGCTGGCCGGTGGGGAGGTGGATGTCCAGCATGGGTGCCAGCCCAGCGAGTCAGGGACAGCCCTGCTACAAGGAGAGACTTTCATTCACTCTGCCCTGCTTCTGCTGCATGCAGAGCAGGCCCCCATGTTGGATCAAAGCCCCACAGGTGCGACGTGGCCCCTGTGAGCCCATGTTAGGCCCTCGTCGCATCCGTAGGGCTTTGGCCTGGCCAGAGGGCTCCTCCTCACACATCGGGGAAGCAGGGTAGAAGGGTGGAAGGCCCCGCCCTTCATGATAGCACCTCCTGAGACTGGAGCACACCCCCAGTTTTCTCTGCAGTGGGGACAGAGCACTGTCCCAGCCGCAGCTGAGCACCAGCCAGGACTGTCCATTCTATGACATGTGGCTGGTATGGGACAGGATGAAGAGTGACGGCATCTCCTCTACAGTGCGCACGGACTCTCTGATGCAGAGTTTTATTTGGGCCCCCAACAACCTAGGATGACAAGGGATATACCCAAACCCGCCATCTTCTTCTGGACCAGCCTTGTGGGTCATCCACGTACTCATCAGCTCCTTCTTCCCCTGGTACCATGTCTTAGGATACCGAGCTCTGGAGTCTTGTGCTAGAAGGCCAGCTTTCCTTTTATCCAGATTACAATGACTTCCACCAAGTGTCAGGTTATGCTCTCTCTTCTTAGGTTCTGGAATTTCTTTCCACGTTAGAGTTTCCCTAGGTCTACGCCATGGATCAGGCGTCCTCTTAAGGCTTGCAAAAGTCAGGACACCTCAGCCTGGAAAGAGGAAGTATACCCTCATCACTAGTACACGCCCGTCCATCTTCCTGGTAGCCCCATCTAGATCTCCTGGGGTGCGTAGTTGGCGGGTACCCCTGGCCTCCACAGCCAGCCGGCGGGGAGGAGGACGTGGCCCCAGGGTCATGTCCACACCTGTCCCGGAGATAAAGCACTGGAGCTCCAGGACTGCAGCTAGCTGGGATCAAGAGGCTCCGAACCAGCTGTTCCCTCCTAGTGTTCGCAGGGGAAAAACTGAAGAGCTAGGGAAGACTTAAATCAAGCGTGCAGGAAGCAGGGGGAGTGGGAGAAGGTCAGCCTTACAACAGTCCATCTGTGGCCTCCGTCTGAATTTTGTTTAGACAACGGAACATAAACCTATTTCTCTTCAGTCTTTCCAGCCGGTAAACATGGCAACATAAACCCCTCTCTGAAAGATGCAGACATGTTTTAGGCAATGAGTCAGACCTCATGTCTCATCCTGCTCCTGCAAGCAGCCAAAATAGACTCGTTCAAAGTCATCACTTCCACTTGCCACAAAATGCGTCCTTGTGAATGTTCTCGGGGGGCCCCTGGCCCAGCATCGCTTTACCCAGAAACATCAGCGACCTGGGAAAAGCCCAGCTTAGGAACTCCTGACATTTTTAGCACAAGCAAACACAGGAGGAAGGGGGAAAGAGCCTTTAATTTCCTCTCAGAAAACCGATCCTTTTCATTCCTCTCTTGCCTCTGTCCTGACTGCAGTACTCCGGCGGAGGGAGCCTGAGGCCGGCGCCGTGAGACCTGGGGGGGGGGGGTGAGGAAGCCTGGGAATGGTAGTGGGAATAGTGGTGGTGGTGACGAAAATACTACTCCTGGCACTACTGCGGGCCAGAGTAACAAGAGCGAACCGACAGGTGCTGAGTGCCGCTCTGTTACAAGCCTCGCGTGAGGTTTTTCTGCAGTTTCTCTGATTCAGTCCTTCCAGGAGCCCTGAGAGTAGGTCCTGTTATCATTCCCACTTTCCTGAGGAAGAGGCTCAGGTCGTGCCTAAACACACCCAGGCATTCTGCTCCCCGTGCCTTGGGTGCCTTGAACTTCTGTCTCCCCGTTTGCCCCGTGTCCCCGCAATGGCAGCGACGAGTGTGTTCCAGTAGTTGCAGATGCCTGTGATGCTCGCATGGCGGCTTAGGATGGGCCTGGCCAGCAGAGCGCCTCAGGGAGGCCCCCGCCCGCAAGGGGCAGCCATGTTCCCCTTGTTTGGTCTGACCCCAATGCACCACCTTCCAAGAATCTGCATCTGTTCTCAATCCCTCCCAGGCCAAGAGATGGGACACTGTTATGTAAATGGTGCGCGGGGCTAGAGCAGCTGGGTCACACAAGCTCTCCGGCCTCTCTTCTGGGGCCCACGAGGACGCGCCTGCCACGCTCTGCTCCTTCCCAAGGGCCTGAGAAGCCCTCTCTCCCCCTCTTTGTGCCAGGAGCACAGAGTCCTGTCGCTCACTCCCTAGCTGGTGCCAGGGAGGCTGAGGCCTCACTGCATCCTAGTCCCACCTCCTACCTGACACTGGGCTGTGTGAGGGGCTGGTCCAGATACCCCGCTGCTCTTTCCACCTCTCCCCCTTCCTCCAAGTGCCCTCCCCTTTCTGTTCTTTCCCTCCCCACCAAATTCCCACTTAAAAAAGTTTTCAGGGGCACCTGGGTGGCTCAGTCGGTTAAGCGTCCAACTTCGGTTCAAGTCATGATCCCGCGGTTCGTGGGTTCGAGCCCTGCGTCAGGCTCTGTGCTGACAGCTCAGAGCCTGGAGCCTACTTTGGGTTCTGTGTCTCCCTCTCTCTGCTCCTCCCATGCTCACGCTCTGTCTCTCTCAAATAAATAAATGTAAAAAAAAAAAAACAAAACAAAAAAACCATTAAAAAAAAGTTTTCAAAAGACATCAAAAAATCACTTTTATCAGTCTGCAGTAAGCATACCCAATAGGAATGGGCTGGGAGAGCCAAGTTGGTTCCCCGGAGGATTATGAAAAACACCTATTAAAGATATCTTAATTAATTTTTAAAGTTTATTTATTTTGAGGGAGAGAGAGTGCGCGTGCACAAGCAGGGGAGGGGCAGAGAGAAGGAGAGAGAGAGAGAGAGAGAGAGAGAGAGAGAGAGAATCCCAAGCAGGGTCCGCTGTCGGCACAGAGCCCAGTGTGGGGCTCAAACTCAGAACCGTGAGATCACGACCTGAGCCGAAATCAAGAGTCGGACGCTTAACCCACTGAGCCCCCCACGAGCCTCTAGATAGCTTAGTTTATTGAGCGTATGGTATCCCAGGCGCGGTGCTCACCCCTTCACCTCGCTACCCCCCACAGTACCTCCTGCATTCCCTACATTGTTATTCCCCTTCAGCTGGTGACAGCCGGGGCCGGGCCGGAGCGTGGCCACTGGAGCTCCATGGTTAGCGGTTAGCGGCCTCTGCTTCTGCCCTTCCCCCCCTCAGGCCCTGTCCCCGCTCGGACCACGCTGCTGGCTCCAGCTGCAGGCGGCAGCTCCTCCAGACACTGACCCGCGGGCCCTCTCTCTCGCTTCAGGCACTACCACAGCATGGAAGTGTTCACCCACTATGACCTCTTGAACCTCAATGGTACCAAGGTGGCAGAGGGCCACAAAGCCAGCTTCTGCCTGGAGGACACAGAATGCGAAGGAGGTATCTTTGTGTGTGTGTGGGGGGGGGGGGGGGCTTCAGAGGGGCTCAGATGCCCCCACCTGTCCTGGATCCCAGGCCTGATGCTGGACTCTGTCCCGCTGGCCACTGCTGACTCTCCCCGTGACCCTTCTCTAGCCAGGGCCTTCCATGGCCCCAGCTCTGTGGGCAAGGCCTGGCTATGAAGGAGCCCCCTGAGTTATGCTGATGGGCACAGGTGGGTCCACACGGTCCCCTGGGTAAGGCCCAAATCTGGCACGTGGTCCCCTCTCCCTCTGGCTGCCACAGCCTTTCTCCCTGTGTCCCAGCACCGGGTACCCCTGCCCCACAGGCTCATGCTCTCCGAGTCCAAGCCCAAAAGACCCACCTCTGAGGTTCCTGGACTCTCTCGACTCCCCCAGACAGAGGCAGCTCTCTGCCCACACCCCTAGCAGGCCATTACGGTTGCACTCTGATCACCTGTGGGCATGCCTGCCGTCCAGACCTGACTGGGCCTCAAGGGAGACACAGTGATTCCTCTCCATATACCCAGTGCTCAGAGTAGTGCCCAGACATGGTAGCCTCTCAATAAATGTGTCAGGGACATGCCATGCCAGGAAATCACACACACAGATGGGTTTTTGAGCACCTACTACGTGCCTGGCAACCAGCTGACCCACTAAGGGCGGATTCACAAACCAGACCTGGGCCCACATCCAAGCGCTGATTGTCCAGAGGGTGGCAAGATGACCGCCACATTAAGCTAAATAATCAGCACCAGAACGATCCCAGATAAGCATTCGCTCCATTCCCAGGCTACTGGAAATGCCAGAGTGGCCAGGGGAGGCTTCGTGGAACAGGAGGCGCCAGGCTGGGCCTAAAGGGGCGGGTGGGATGTGGGAATCAAGGCAAGGATTCCAATGAAATGAGAACGGATGAGAAGCCCGCACAGTGGGGAGATGGGATGCCAAGCCCAGAAGCAGCAGAGTTCTGAGGACTTGGGGGACGGGAGAGATTTGCTGAGTGTGGGCTCTGGGAACGTCACCCACCCAGCAGGCCTTCTTGGGGCTCTTTGGGGGAAGGGCAGCTGGGAGGGCAAGTAGTTCAGGCAGTGGGGCCAGGGTGCATGGTGACCGGGCTTCCCTCTGCCCCCGCCTGCAGACATCCAGAAGAATTATGAGTGTGCCAACTTCGGCGAGCAGGGCATCACCATGGGCTGCTGGGACATGTATCGCCATGACATCGACTGCCAGTGGGTCGACATCACTGACGTACCCCCTGGAGACTACCTGTTCCAGGTGAGGGGCACAGGAGGGGGTTTCAGCCCCTGCTGAGGGGAGGAGCAGCCTTCTCCCCAGTGACGGGGGAGGCAGCCCCCTTGGTGGTGGTGTCCAAACACAGAACACGTGCAGGGAGGCACACAAAGCCCTTGGGGAGCTGCCAGGCCCCTGAGACATCGCGTTCAGTTAACGCTTGCAAATCAAAGCGCGTGCGCGTAGCCAGGTTTGGTCTTCAGGCTGAGATTTGTTCCACAGACCCTAAGGCAACCCACATCCGTGGTGTCCTCTGACACAGACTGTCACCTCCCCCCCACCCCTCCCGTGCCCTCACCCTCCCCTGTCTGTGCTGCCGAGGCTGGAAGTAAGCTCAGGAGGAGCCATTCACTCGCAATCGTCTGTGACTTGCCTCTGCCAGAAAAGGTGACCTCCCGAAAGGGTCTGCAGAGGGAATAATGCTGCTGCCTTCCTGTAGACACAGCGGCATGCTCCAGCTGTGCCCCTGGCATGGGAGCAGGGGCACCACATTCCCGGCATTGCCCTCTCTGGAGCACAGGTGTGCTCCGGCCCGCAGAGCTCCCTGGCGCCCTGGCACGTTCCTACACCGCCACCCGTCTAGGTCTCGAGCTCACCCTGCTGGGTGGCAAAGTGGGTGACCAGAAATGTGTCATTCTGCTTTGAAAACTTTCCCAAGGGGCATTCAGCCAGCCCAGAGCCCGGCCCGTGGTCCCCACCCTGGAGACAGCCTTGGGAAGAACCAACACCTGCACAGAAGTGACCACAGAGGGGCTTTGAAAGTTTTCCTGTGCAATTTCAGAGGCTGGAAATCAGACAGCCAAGCACTTTTCCACCCCCAAGCCCAAAACCGCAGACTTGGAGAGGCCCAGCCAAAGAGCAGAGTGCTCTTTATTTTAAAAAATGAATATCCATGTCTCTGTGCACGTACACTGTGCCCAGGGTTTTGTGTTTGAGGTTCGCTACCACTTTGCTGGGTGAACGTGTATTCTCGTGTGTCCTGACAAATGCCACCTATTTAATAACTAGGGCTCGTTGAAGATTGATGCCAGGCCTGGCCGTGCGTAAACCCTGTGAATGAACGTAATTCCCCCAATGAAGGCCTTTACTACTACCCTCATTTTACAGCCAGGCAAACCCAGGTCACATCAACTCTGTATCTGTGTTCCTGACCCCTGACGACACAATTAGCAAGTCAACTTACTGGGAGCGTTTGTGCCTCTGATTAATGGAAAAGAATATTTCCCTTGGGACAGACATGGAACTTTAGATGTGTGATAGCCCTGGCCTGGGATTTCATTGGCCCTCTCCATTCCCACATGGACCTAAGAGCAGACCTCAGTAATGCTGCCAAAGGCAGGAGAGATCCAGGGAAGGAGGACGTGCCTTCCAGGCAGAAGGGCCTGCAGGAAAGGCTCAGAGGCAGGGATGTGTGTGAAGTCACACCTCCAGGAGCACACGGCCTGGTCCTTGTCCCATCCCATCTCACCACATCCTGCTCCCCAGCTCCCTTCTAGTTCCTATCAACAGCCTGTTCTGTGGCCTCCCTGGGCCCCCATTCCTGCCTCTACTAATCTCAAACCTCCCAGGGCACCCAGGAGAGGGTAACCCCTTTTTGAAGGCCGATTTATGGGAGGGTATATGTGTGTGAATCACAGAGAGGCAGACAGAGGTGCACATTCTCACTCCTCCCAGCCTTGACCCTTCATCTCTGGCTAGTCCTGCCCCGGGGCTGCTCTTGGAGCAGGAGGTCGCCCCGACTCTGCAGGCAGGGCTGGTCTCAGTAGAGCCTGGGCCCGGGGTAAAGGGTGACCAGGGCAGGACTCAGCAGCGCCCTCTGACCTGACTCGCCCCCAGGTTGTCATTAACCCCAACTACGAGGTTGCGGAGTCTGACTACACCAACAACATCATGAAGTGCAGGACCCGCTACGACGGCCACCGCATCTGGATGTACAACTGCCACATAGGTAAGGTCCCTGGGCACTGGTGGGGCAGCACGGCACACCCAGAGCTGCCCCCAGGCCCGCCAGCCCCCCGCAGCCCGCCCCCCTCCAGGAGACAGGCGAGAGCTGCCCTTTGTCGAGGAATCAGAGCAGCTTACTTATTCGGGTAACGAGCGTGGGGAATGGAGCCAGCCTCCCATTTCCACGCACAGGAAGGAAGCTGTAGACACATAAGGCCTGGACAGAGGCTGGGTTTTTGCAGCCAGCTCTGGCCGGGGAAGGAGGGAGGCACGGCACCGGGCTTGGAGCTGAGGCCATCTCATTACGCATGTGACCTCAAACATGTGGGCGTCAGCAATTTGTGGGTTCTGTGTATCATTTTCCTCTGTTGAGAACCAGAGGCTAGTCAAGCACTGTGGCGTCTGGTGGCCAACGAAGAAACTTATCCTCGCACTACACACACTGGGGAACAAGACAGGGAGCAGAGCTTCCTCTTCGGCAGGAAGAGAGACGCCCCCACTCTCGGGATGGCAAAAACTAAACTCACTATGTCTAGTTGCTCCTTCTCTCGTGTTGCCTGAACACCTGATGTGGGCCTGGCCCTGGGGATGACCAGCACCTAGTTGCTGCCCTGGTGGCGTCGCAGAGGTGGCCCCAGCAGGCCATTTGGTGGAGGGCGGTGGCTCCAGGGCCCCCGAGGCCGGCAGTTCCAATGGGGGAGAAGGCTGAGCATGCGGTTTGCCAAACTCTGTCTCCCCGATGCCTACCCCCTCAGGTGGTTCCTTCAGTGAAGAGACGGAAAAAAAGTTTGAACACTTCAGTGGACTCATAAATAACCAGCTCTCCACACGGTAAAGCACCAGGTCACCTCCTGTCTTGGGGCCACAGCGCATCGTCCCCAACAACTGCAGTCTGATGGCCACACTCCCTCCTCACCCAGCCCCGCCCCTGCCCCATCTCAACCCCCTGCAACCATGCCCAAGGCCCAGGAGAAAGGGGTGTGCCTGTCATTTGCTGGGGGCTGCTGCCTGACCTTTGGAGCCTGGGGACGACCTCCAGGGTGGGGCTTGGCCACAGGGCCGTGGGCGCCAAGAGCCATCTTGTCTGGGACCCCAGGAGCACGGTTAGCAGCAGAGCAAACCACCCAAAGCACGGTCCACCTCAAGTAGGAGAGCACCCCCCTCAATTCACGACAGATACTATGGGGCCATGTTGGTGGTATGAACTATCAACCCAAGGCGGTCAGGTCGGGCTGAATTCCATTTGTCCTTCTCTTAGCTCATGTCCAGCCAACTTGAATATCTAGACCTCTCTTCCAGTTAAACAGACTGCCTCTATCATATTCACATACACAGATAATGCTGCCATGTGTTTTTCTAATTAGGTGAGCTCAGAGTTGGTGCTTCCCCCGGTCCCCCTCCCAAATCCTCTTATTTTTCAAGATACCATTATTATATTTTCACAGACTTTCAAATACAAAGCAACTTAGTGGCATTTAATGGGCATCTGGGCCTTGGAAAGTATAGGTCAAAAGAAAAACCCAACCCACCTGTGTAAGTGGCTCATCCTTCTGTTGTTCCAATTCTGTGGGTTAACTGATTCAACGGTGCTATAGCCAGGGTCCTGGGTGATGAGGACACCCACCAAGCGCCATGTGTCATCACAGACACTTACACATACTTGAAACTTCGAATAAAAAGTTTATGGTACGCATCTGTGTTTCATTTGGGCCTCTGTACCTGGCCCTGAGCCGCAGAGCTGCTCTGTACGGTAGGCGGGAGGGAGCCCGGCATGCGCTTACAGGTTCACGGCTGCAGAGACCTTCCAGAGCAGCTGCAGGGGGTCTCCCTCAGTTCCCACCACAAAAGACCAACTCCTGCCTTCTGGATCACAAAAACACAAGTCATGACCTTTCTTGAACTTGTTCTGTAGTGTCTTTCAGGGGGCACGGCGGCTGTGTTAGGACCGGATGGGACGTTTAGATTTAAACCATCTCGTGGGACTGGGGGACAGAGGGGGGAGTTTCTTCCCGCAAGGGCAGCGCCTCGGCCAGGCTCCAAGGGAGGGGCGGTGATGCGGAGCATATGCGCCCACAGAGCAGTGGCTGAGCTCTGCCCAGCACTGGCAAGGTGGGCGGTCGAGGCTAGCCACTCTCCCCCAGACACGGGGACTCTCACCCGTATCGAGAGCGTGCTGTGGCCCAGTGGGTCAGAAGGGTCCACAATGACCCCAGAGCACCAGATAGGGCCACCTTGGCACCAAATCCACCCACACCAGAAAAATGAGTGACTGGAGACCTTGTCCCCATAGATGCCCTTGTCCTGTGAGGGGGACTCAAACTCATGGGCCATTTCAGATTTTATCTCTTGGCTTTGCTCAGTTACAGAATTCTGCAAGAAACCCCTCTGTAACCCATGCCGGCAGGTAACACGAGGACAAGTTCACAGCGTTGGTGCCCTTAGCACTGCCATCAGCCCACTGCTGCCCTGCAGCCCATGGCAGGTTAGGATGCCCGACTTGTTAGGAGACTGGGCAGGTGTCACACAACAGGTGCAACCTCCTCCCCCCATGAACTGGGCAAGCGCTGGGCCAAATGCCTGAGGCCCAGCTGGGATCCTCCAGGCCAATCTAGGGGCCCCTTTTGTTCGGCAGCCCCAGTCTAAACTAGGAGACAGACAGCACCCCCTGGTGTTGCCTGGCAGACCATCGCATTTGAAAACAACTATCAGGTTTTTATTTTTTCTCAACTTCTGGAACTAGACCAAACTAAAGCCCACCACACCCAACAAGGACACCCTGACAAATAGTGCAGGGCTTTCCGGTGTCTATAAAGGCTTGTGGTGTTGGCGCACCAGCTTCGTCCTGGGGCCACCGATCCAGGCTTGCTGGGCCTCTCAGGGCCTCAGGGAGGTAGAAGACTCGACCGCAGGCCACTCTTTCTTCTTGTGTTGGAGCCCCAGGGCCCGGGCCACCAGCCTCCTGGCCACCGCTGTATTTGTCTGTGGTCTCGCCTTCGCCAGACGCAGGAGCTCTAAAAGGAAAGCCCCATGGGACGGGGACTTGAATTCAAGGCTGTGGCCACCACTCCTCCCAATGACAGCAGACTAGAGGCCATCTGAGCCAACCTCTAAGGCCCAGCTGTGCCCACAGCATGATGCCCATGGGGTCCTCACCTAATCCTGCTGCTTCTGCACCTTCCCTGTCTCTCCGTCTGGAGGAAGTGAGGGGAAGGAGGGTGGGCTAATCTTATATACCTCCCTGAACTGCAGAGCCATCTGAGAGGGAAGTCAAGTCAGGTGGGACACCTGGAGCTCTGGGACTGACAGGATATTTACTGTCCCCAAGTCTGGGGCAAAGGCTACAGAGGCCACAAGAGCATTGGATAGCCTTGGCAGGCCTCTTCTGGGCCACTTTTGCCAGTCACTGCTTTGCAGCCATAGAAAACTGGCCTCTAAAAGCCCCCATCGTGCTTTCTGGAAGGAGAAGAGGAAAAAAGAGGAGGTATCATTTACTTGGCATCTTCTGTGTGCCCCCCACTGCTCTAGGTAGGTCTGCCAGGCTCTTTTACTCACTCCTCCAATCCACCCAGTACAATCTGCTTATTTTACAGAGACAGGGACCATCTCACAGACATTAGGTGGCTTGCTCAAGGTCAACTTAAATAGGTGACAGAAGCGGGATCATACCCAGGGCTGACCCCAGAATCCAAGCTCTTTCAACCCCACTGTAAAATATGGCTCCCATGACCCTACAGGAAAAACCAAGCTTTTCCCTGAACAGCACCCAGAAGAGGTATGCATAGGAGGGCAAGCCCAGCACAGCGAAGCTGGCAAATAGCTCTCCCTCCTGGGGCCCTTCTTCCCTAGGCACTCCAGCCCCCAGGGTGGGGAAGGAGCACCCCCTTGGCCACTGTAGCCCAGGGGTCCTAGGGCAGACAGCTGAAGACCAAGGAATGAATCTGGAGGGAAGGCCCCACCCTGCCCAACCAAACACTCATACAGCCTTTCGATCAGGACACAACTGGCTTCCTTACTTGGCCTCTGCAAGGCTTTCAGCTTTGACTGCTTGGTTCCCTGCGTAAGGGGCCGGATCTTGAGCACAGAGAAATCCTTGGTCAGGGCTTCAGCGGCTATGAAAAGAAAACAGATCTGAAGCCACTGCTCTTCTTCCTGGTGAGGCCCCCTCAGGGACAAGGGATACATGTATCACCCCAAACTGATGGAGCTGCTTTGTGCGCCCATTTAAGGCTCGGGGACAGAGCTGCCCTGACACCACTCTGACTGGTTAAGAGACGACCACCATCTGTTCACCTCACGCCCCAGTGCCCCGCAGGCCTACACAGGGCACCTGTGCAGGGCCAGCTTCCACACACTACCGTGGGCTGGTCAGAAGCCACATCAACCAGCAAGGCTGCAATTGTGACATCAGGGAAGGCAGGCTCCCACCTTCTAAAGCCCAGGAGCCTCAAATAAACTCTACCCTTTCCCCCACTCACGACTCTCCCGGGCGCATGTCCTCACTACCCCGAGTTCTGCGGGGTCATGGAGTATTTCAGCATGTCAGACTCAGCATGTCAGAGCTTGCAGGGGCTTCGGGTCCAAGCCACCCTTTTATGCATGAGGAAACTGAGGCCAGGATGTGACGTACTCATCGCACATACTTTGGCAGAGCCCAGAAGGCAGCCGTGGCTGAGCCTCACCCAGCGCCCATTCTTTGCACCACACCCTGTGGCCATCCTCCCTGCCTCCCCTTCAGTCAGGTCCTTCTGTGGGGCTGCCCCAGTCCTTCTGCTCTCTGAACACCTCAGGCTCTCCTGAGAACTGGGCCCACACCAGCTATGGCCTCTCCCAGCTCTGGTGTTCAGAAGCTCGTGGTTATGAAAAGCCCAGCCAAGGAGGTGAAGGGTCTTGATAAATACACCCATAGTGAGCAGTGGTGTGGCAGGGGCAGCTTCAGAAAGTGACCGAGAGGGAGCAGGAGCCCAGAGTTACAGCCAGGAGGTTGGCTGACACCCCCAGATTTGACATCCCAGACCACTGGCATTCTAGGCCAGTCTCCCCATCTGTAAAATAGAAGTAATCTGACCTACATCTTGAGGCTGCAATGAAAACCAAGTAAAAATGCATCTGTCTGAACCAGACGAAATTATCAGTATTTAAATGCTTTTTACCTATGAAAAGAGCACTTTCTTATGATTTAATATGTGGAAGCCCCATGAGCTTGGCCTGAGACATGTACTCAGTAAATGTCACCAGAATCTGAAACAGGCACCACCGTGAACAGGGGAGGGTGTGAGCAGCCTGGCCCGGAGCCCACTCTGCTGCCTCTGAACTTCTGGATTAGGCAGGCTGGGAGTAGGCCCTGGCAGTCCACTCGCTCAGGTTAGCCTGCACCCTGGACCCTTGTCAATGGCAGTCAGAGAAGAACCAAGCCCACCGTGAAGCCACATTACCTGAGGCCAGGCAGGGAAAGACACCGAGCGCGTGCGTGTCATCTACCCACTGAATCTTGAGCCCCTTCTCCCTGTGCCAGGGAAGAGGAGACAGAGTGAGTACAAAAGCAAGGGGCAAAACCCTTTCTGAGAAAGGAGTCCCCTCCCACCTCCAACCCTCCAACACTATGAGCTCCACACAAGTTCCGATCTCCCCTGGGAAGGAGACCACCCTTTGCAGCAAACTTTCGCTGAAGACCATATGGTTGGCTTGAGAAAGATAAGTATCACCCGTGTTGATCAGATACGTCCCAGATTCCTAGACTGCAGAAAGCCAGGACTGAAAGAGCCTAGCGCCAATGGTAAAGATGGCTCCACACAGGCACCATCGCAGCAAGGCCAAGGGCATAGGGTCCAAGGCTGGAGACAGAAGGGTTTATGTCCTAGGAACACAGGACAGGACCTAAAATAAGCAGTCAGTGTTACTGCCCCTAATCAACTTTCTTCCTACTGCCCAAGAAAGCCACAGACTATGGGGCTGATGAGAGGCCAAAAGCAGTTCAGGCCCCCAGTTTCTCTGTGGGCACTGCCCACATGGGCTGAGGAAGTCACAGGTGGCCCCGGTTTGGCCACGCTTTTAGGGAATGAGAGCAGATGTGCCCCTTTGCCCCACGAAGCTGCCCCCTCAGCCTTGCTCAGGCTCAGGGAGGCAAGGGAGGGCAGTTTCGGAAGCAGTCAGAAAAGGGGGCCATGAAGAAAGGGATTTTTAAAAGACTAAGCAGGAAGGCACCTGACCAGCTCAGTCAGTGGAGATGTGACTCGGTATCGGGGTTGTGAGTTCGAACCCTGTGTTGGGTGTAGAGATTACTGAAAAATAAACTCTTTTAAAAAATTTTTAAAAAAAGGACTAAGCAGGAAAAGAGAAGGGAGACTGGAGGAAAGAGAGATAGAGAAAAAGCGAAAAGACTGGAGTTGAATCCAAGAAATTTGGGAAAACAGAAGTCTTTCCTTGCAATATATCCTCTTGGTGCCCGTCTCCACCCTGACTCTGCCCGAGCACATTCAAGCCCAGCTCACCCCACAAACAGTTCTTACACAGAAATGGCCCTCGGCCCACTGACTGAGTGGGTGGCTGGGACATGGAGCAGAGGAGGCAGTGGGCTGCCTGTGTCATGCCTGTGTCATGCATCCTGATGAGGGGCTGGCTCCCGGCAGACGTGTGGGGGTGCAGGGGGGCAGGATGGAGGTCTGCTGCCACGGACCAGCAGGACCAGATCTAGGGCCACTGAATGTGTCCCTCACCAGAAAATCAGCTCTCCTCTTCTGTACAGTCATAGGCCAGAAGGAGTATGAAGCCTAGGGCAACCACACCCACTTTCTGCCTTTCTTTCCAGATAGCTAGACACTGGGGAAGGGCAGGCAAGTGTCCCCAACAACAAAGCGATGGTCTAGCTCCTCTCCAGAGGCCAGCACCCACCTCCCCTGCCTCCCTGAAGCTTCGGGAGCACTCACTGGAACTCGGAAAATGCTGCCAGCAGGTCCTCAGTCTTGAGTGTCGGCTCAAAGTCGTAGATCTCCACCACGTGGGCAAAATCCTTTTCTCCAGGCAGCTCCTCCATGAAGGAGGATGTGTCCACATGGATCTTCTCTACCTGAATCTCCTTCTCAGTCAGGTTGTCTGTTATCTGGGAGATCGCACCCTTTAGCAAGGGGAGCTCTGACACACAGGGCTCCAAACACCTGCTTTCAAAACCACACACAGTCCTGAAGGCTCCTGGGCCAGCAGGGAGGTGAGCACCAAAAGTGGCCTCCCACAGAAGCCATACCCAGCAAGTCTGGGAAAGGCAGCATGATGGCAGAATGGGCTAGAAGGTGGAGAGGCGGGAGTTTTAGGGAAGGTAACTTTTATGGAGTCTCCATTGGGTAACTGGCATTTACACACAATATGTTTCATAGAATCCTGAAAACTGTATCCTATATATACCCTCTTTATAGATGGAAATGCTATAAATCAAAGAGTTAAGCAATTCTGCCCAAAGATATACAGTCAGGAAGAGACAGAACTGGGCAAGTTCAGGATCTTTCCTCCCCTTAACAATGTGATATTAAGCAAGTCTTTCTGGTCTCTACCCTTCATCTATAATATAGTAATAAAAGATGGCTACCCTCCCAACTGAACACGATAGCCAGTCTCAGGGGCAGACACACAGTTCCAAGGAAATGAGATTTGTAAAACAAAGCTTCAGGCGAAAGATCATTCTCATGACCAAGGTCTGTAGTCCTTTAGGAAGCAATTCCACACATATCCTACCTGCTACCTTGTGAAGCATGTATCATTATTCGTTTCTCAGATGAGGGCACTGAGATTTAGAAAAACAAAATGACTTGCTGGTAGAAGAGCTTTCAAACAGCTCCTACGTGGTTACGTACCCGACCCCATATCCTGAGCCTCGATCCTCCCACCGTGTCAGTCCCGACTCCTTCGTGCAAGGCCCAGTGCTCCCCCCTACGTCTCCTAAGGGACACCTAAAATCCAGCACCCAGCCCTGCTCAGGCAGCACCAACCCCACCCTCTCCTCACCAGGACCCTTGGTGCCCATCCACCCTCGACCACACCCACCTCACTTCTGCCCTCCCTTTTCCGGGTTTAAGAGCCTCATCACCTCCTGTAGCAGCTCACTGTAATCATCCTCGGAGCAGCTGCCAAGCCCCAACTCTTCCAACTCTGCTTCTTCCTCCTCTGCCAGGCTCTTCTCCACCTCACTCCCATTCGCCTCTTCTGAGTCCAGCCTCAGACCGGACCCAAGTTGTGTGGCCATCTCCAACCCATGTCCTGTCCCTGAGTGGCTCTCGGGCTGTGGGGACTCAATGCCAACTAGGTCCAGTAGCTGTTCATTGTCACAGCGTTGGTCTGGGCCCTCTAGGTCCTCAGGTGCCTGAGTTGTCAACACAGGGAGGTCCTGATCAGAGTTGAGGTCCTCAGCACCAACATTTCCAGGCTCTTCCAGGAGCCCACCAGCTGGAGCATCTCCCTTGAGCCCTTGGGTAGAGGGTGGTACCCATTCTTCTTGCCTGCGCAGTACTCGGGGCACATACAAAGCCTGGTCTGGTTTGCGTCCACGATGCCACCGGCCAGCCCGCGCCCCCCGAGGACCAGCAGGTGCTCCTTGGTTTGAGGTGGGCTGAGGTCCTCGGTGCTTGCTAGGCTGGGAGGCAGGAGGGTGGCAGGGGCCAGAGAGTCCATCTGAACTGGGTAACCTGGAGCAGGAGCAGGAGGGGATCAGAGCCGCGGTTAGGCCCCAAGGAAAATGGTTTACTGCAGCTACCTACCATTCAGGCATGAGGCTCTCAGGCCAGCATTAGGCCAAAACCCAAGCCAAAATGACCCCTGAAAATGCCATAGGAAGGCAATGTAGTGGAGGCTGAATGCCAACTTTGAAGAAGCCCAAAGCAACCAGCTCTCCCTCTAGTGTTATAAACTATTAGAGATAGCTGAATCTTCGGTTATACACTAGATGAAATAAGTACTTGCATTTAGGAACTTTGTCACTAGAAAAATATGTAACTTTAAACACCAGGATCATAGTCACTGTGATAAGACCCTGAGAGACGCACATGGTAACAGAGACGTGTGAGGCTCGAATGTGCTTCCCAAGTGCCACGGCCTCTTGAGGCAAACACTCTCACTGCTTAAACTGCTCTATTTTTCTCTCTTTCGGCCCAAGTGGATAGCTGATTTTGCCAAATGAATTCCACAAACAATGCACACTTACTGCACTGCTGAGGCAAAAGGCAGCACTGTATTTAAGCAGCTGAGGTGGGGCCAGAGGCAGCAGCCTGGGGGCCTGCTGGCTCTGGCTCCTGTCCATCTCACCCACCCACCCACAAGGAACTCTGAGGGCCCTCCACAGCACTATGATACACACCTGATATCCAAGTGACAGATGACTGTCCTTCTCCTCCAGCCCTCCCCAACAGAGAAGCTGCTCAGAAGATCAAAATTCTCTGCTGTCCTGTGGATCAGGTACCGGAGGCGACTGGAGAGTGGGGGGAAAAGAAGTACCCTGGGAAGGGAAGGGAATGAGTGCTGAGCAGGGGCTCTAGGTGCTGGCCCCCCCCTAAGGCCTGACCCCCACTCCCCAGCCCAGGTCCATGCCCAGTTTATGGTAGGCTAGACCCTCGGCTCCCTCTGCCCCCTTGCATCCTGGCCGCCTGCAAAGGACATGGGCATAGAGGTTATCACGGGAACTTAGTGGTCCTATTCCATTCCTGTGCTGGAGCCCTTCAAATCTCTGGGTGATGCTCAGAATTACACAGGAAAAATGTGGCTGGGAGAAGCTAGCGAGCAGGTTATTAAACCCAAAGGCGAAGATCAGAGGCAGGTAGGAACCAGCTACCTGGGAAGGGGGCCCAGGTGGCTCTGGGCGAAACTGCCCTCCCTGCACTGGCAGCCCGCACCCCCCACCACCCACTCCGGCTTACTTTGACAGCTGCTTCTGCAGCAGAAAACGGTCCAGCTCCTCCTGGATGCGGTGCACAAAGTCATTCTCGGCGGAGGAGAGGAAGACGCCGTCCAAGCAAAGAAGGGCCAGGGTGACAGGTGGGAGAGCCTGGAGTGGGGGGGGGGGGGGGGGCAGACGGACGCGGCAGGATCAGATCACAGACCCCGGGCCCACCCACAACCCCGCAGCGTCGGTGCCGCCTAAAAGGTCGTAGAGGCCACCGCGGCCAAGGTCTCTCTTCCAAGTGAGGAGGAGCCAGACTCCGAGGCGGGGAAGGACGTGCCCAGGGAGGAGTCGCCTGGCCCTGCGGGGACGCGCACCCCTGCACAAGGAGCCCCACGCCGCGCTCCCTCTCCCTGGGGCGGCCCCGCCGCTCTCACGCCCGGCTGACATGCGCGGCGCCGCTCGGGCCTGCTCGGCGAGCGCGGCCGGCCCTCCCCAGGCCACGAGCGAGAGGCCCTAAAGGCGCGGTGCCAGCCCGGGGTGACTGCCCGCCCCCAAACCCACAAGCCGCGCTCACCGCCCCGCGGGTCGCCGCCGCTCTGAGGGCCCCCGGAAGCCCGAGCCCCCGGAGCGCCCAAGCACCACCGGGCCTCCGAGGAGTCACAGCGCCACCGCGCGGCCCGGGGGAGGCATCGCAGAAATGGCAGAGGGGCGTGTCGTGGAGTTTTTTTTGCCCTTGAGAGCACACTGTCTCCTAGGATTAATTAAGTTCAGCAAAGACTTTTGAGTGGTTCCTATGTGCCAGGTTCCTATGAGCTAGATTGTCCGGCTCCTTGCTCCCCTCCCTAGGGACCTAACAAGGAATAACTCCAATTAGTAACCTTAATTGGGGCTTGAAATTCTTGCCATGAGACTGCTCCTGGGTCTATAATCTAAGAGAACAGAATCAAATCCTCCTGTTTCCTGAAAGGTGCTGAAATGGAAGCCCCTGATCATCCTGAATCCAGAAGCTCAGAGCAAAGCAGAGCCCTGAGCTAACAACACGTAAGACCCAGTTTTTAATACAGAGAAGGGACAGTCTGAATGTACCCTGCGGTAGGATATGGGCAAGGTCATGGGGACAGTATACCTCAAAAGGTGGGCTGGTTGTTTAAAAAAAAAATTTTTTTTTAAATAAGATGGGCTTGGAGAAAGGGCCTGGGAACTGAAAAATGGGGGGAAATTAAGATGCATTTTGCTTTCTCACTTTTCTCAGAGTATTGCTTTTAAAAGATGGTGCTATTATATCACATTTACAAAAACTATCTTTCTAAATAGTTTGAAGAATAAAAAGGACCTAGGATAAAGACAAAACCCAGTACAGGGAGAACTCAAGGGAGCCAAGTCTTGAGTCCCCTTTCTGGGCATGGTAGCGAGGAGCCTCTGAAGGCCAGGCACGTCGCCTACCTCCAGCCTGAAGGGACGTCCAGCCTCTGAGGAAGCAGAGGATAGGAGGGTGGCAGGAAGAACAAGAGACATCCATTTGGTTTCTGACCCTGCAGACCCCACCCACACCCCACACAGGCTTAAATGAAGTGGGAGCAGGCCTGCAGACAATGCTGAGTGGCCACAAGATGGCACTGTTTCTCCGACCAGGCATCTTTGGCCCTTGGAAGGCTGGAAGGCAAGCCCACTCAGCCACAGCCGCAGACCAGATCTGACCTGGGAGAAATATTCCTGGGGACTCAGAAAACAAAGACCCAACTTTCTCAACAAAGTGGCTGTCTCTCCCCCCAAATAGAGGGACAAATCAAAACCCAGGAAACAAGCCGTGCCTCCACCTCTTTAGAGGGTCCACAGTACAGATGTTCAACACACTCAGAGACAGTAAAAACAAAGCTTGTAGAAGAAGGACTGCCCCTGAGCCCTTTCTACCATACCTTCTTCGGACAGCTCAGAAGGTGAACAGAAAAAAAGGTGTCAGCATGCGGGCCTCCACCATGGGTGGAGGTTTTGAAGGGATGCCCAGATAAATGTGGAAGAGAATCAAAATGCATCCACCGACGCTATTTTGGGACAATATCAGATAAGGATAAAATGGTTCTCTATTACTCAGAAGGGAGTAAACAGAACAAAAAGCAGCACAAAAGATACACAGAATTTCTACAGGAAAAAAAAAAAAAAGGAAAAGAACATAGTAGGAAAAAGAGCGTGGACGGTAAGAGTACATTGGAAGATCATCTTGAGAAAAGAGAATAAAATTGCAGTTAATAACTGCTTCACATTCCCAAGGAAATCAAAGAAAGCCTGATTTCCCTGTCACAATGGATAAACCAACAGGCTGAGATGAAAGAGAACTGTCAGAGCCACGGAAAGATGTGAAAGAGGCAATCATGTTCATTACAGGAGCGGCAAAAACTAGAGCCAACTAAGCAGTGATGTTGAGTAAATGCTTGTGGAAAAGAAGATTACTATTTACTGTTTAACGAGTGCATAAAAACTGCACTCACTAAATCCTTACAGCAGCCCTTTCAGATGGAGATTGTTACCCTATTGTAGAAAAATAAGCTGAGGTTTAGCCAAGGACACCCAACTACTAAATGCAGAGTTGGAACTCACTCAAACCTAGATCTAGCCTGACTGCCACACGCATGCTCCTAAACACCACAGGATTAAGATTCTCCATCTCTAGCATGCCATTAAAATTGTCCCGATGGCCAGTGGCCAGATGCAAAAATCAGGAAGTAAATAAATTAGATGAATCTGATCAGTTGGAGAAACATGCTAATACGTGCTATAGAATTTTACCCAAACAAGAGGTATGATTGACAGATTATGAAAGAATTGAATGCAGGGGGACACGGGGTTACAAACAGTCCCATCTGAAAAGATGGACCTGGAGTCCCTTGCTGCCATAGTGTTCTCTTTGTGCTTAAGTTTAAATGTAAGAATATCAAGTTTATGGGGCACCTGGGTGGCTTAGTCGGTTAAGCATCGACTCTTGGTTTCGGCACAGGCCATGATCTCATGGTTTGTGGGTTCGAGCCCCACATCAGGCTCTTTGCTGGAAGAACGGAGCCTGCGTGAGATTCTCCCTCTTTCTCTGCCCCTCCCCTGCTTACTCTCTCTCTCTCTCTCTCTCTCTCTCTCTCAAAATAAATAAATAAACTTAAAAAAAGAATATCAAGTTTATTATTGTTATCAAAAGTCCTTGTAATGTTTGTATCGTTTGGCATATTAGAGAATCTAACACATTAGGTGGTGATTCCAATTTAAAAAGTGAAATGGATCTCAGACTTACAATTTTATTTTTTTAAATATAATTTATTTTCAAACTGGTTTCCATACAACACCCAGTGCTCATCCCAACAAATGCCCTCCTCCCTGCCCATCACCCGCTTTCCCCTCTCACCCACCCCCCATCTACCCTTAGTTTGTTCTCAGTCCTTAAGAGTCTCATGGTTTACCTCCCTCCCTCTCTGTAAATTTTTTTCCCCTTCCCCTCCCCCATGGTCTTCTGTTAAGTTTCTCAAGATCCACATATGAGTGAAAACATATGGTGTCTGTCAGACTTACAATTTTAAATGGGTAGATGTAAAGATGAGGAGAACAAAGGCAAAAGAAATGTAGATAAAATTAAACTTCCCTAAAACATGCAGCCCATTGACAAATACTTGAGACTGGCAGAGAGGACTTCCTCAAAGAATTCACAACTGCCTTAATGTTAATGCTTTGCTAGACACAAAAAGCAACTTTAGCTGGACAATAGCTGGGCCTCCAGGATCCTGTAAGCCTTCTTTGGCGTGTGAAAATCCTTTTGGAAACTTCCTTTGTCTTTATCCCCACTACCATCAACTTAAAATTTATAATCAATAGCTCCTTACAATCCCAGTACAGCTCTTCCTGCCCACAGGTCCTGACGCCATGCTTTAATAAAAACATCTTTTTACACTGAAAACGTCTCAAGAATTCTTTCTTGACAGTTCCCTCCTGGCCCATATCACATCAGTAAGAGTATTTGACTACGTTGGTAAACAGTATCATAATATTAAAGACAGCTGAATTTGCAATACTTTAAGATCAAGAGTTGTTTACAACACAGAGAAACATTTTGCTTTATACCCCACAAGGTCATTCATTTGATATCCTTAAAAAAAAGTTGGGACTTATGGAGGGGCATCTAGGTGACTCAGTTGGTTAAGCATCTGACTTTTGATTTTGGCTCAGATCATGATCTCATGGTTTATGAGTTAGAGCCCCTGCGGGGCTCTGTGCTGACAGCCTGGAGCCTGCTTAGGATTCTCTCTCTCCTTCTCTCTCTGTCCCTCCCCCACTTTCTCTCTCTCTCTCTCTCTCAAAACAAATAAACTTTTTTTTTTAAGTTAGGAATTATGGAATATAGAGTAAACATACTTTTCCCTATTCCTTCCACTAAATACAACTAAAAACCCTGAACACTATATATAAAACAAGTATAAGGAGACTAAAAGGTAGAGAGAAGAAAGCAGACCAGCGAGGGACTTCAGGATTCAAGGAAAAACAAAGTGGTAAATTTCCTGGTTTTTGTTTTTGTTTTTGTTTTTGTTTTGTTTTATGCCTCACATTCCCAGACCCGGAGCTTAAAGAAGCCAGCAACCCAGGAACATCAAAAGACACAAACAAAACAATACAAAACAAAAACCGGACAAAAGCCTTTTTTTTCCTATCTACCTAAAGGGGCAAGCTAGCAAGAAAGAATACTTTGAGACAATAACTGTTCTACCCCAGCCAAACACTCTCCTCACTCAAACCAGCAAAAGCCAAATAGTAACTTAAATTGTCACTTTCACTGTCTTGTAATAAAGTGCCACAACCTTCCCACCAAGATAATGTCAGAGAAGGCTCAGTAGAGAATTGGGACTTTCGTGCCTTCCAGGTGGTGATGAGCCCTGACAGCTTCCTGCTGTATCAGTAGAGACCACTAGAGAGCCTAACTTCCACCCCTACCCAGCAGTAAAAAGTCACCTTCCTCCTCACCCTCCCCACTGGCGTGCTATCATAGGAGGCCTCGCGGACAGTAGGACTTTCGTCAGGATGCAGAAATCAAGAGGCCACCCCACCCCCACTGTGTCAGTGGAAGCCATGTAGGGAGCAGCAAGGCACTTCTGATGAGGGAGCTTGAGGCAAACTGAGGGCAAAATACAAGCTAGCACAAACCCCCACAGGTTGGACATGTGTGATATTCCTCAGGCACTCCTGGCTGCCCAAGGACAAAGGAAAAGTAAGAAAACAAATGGCCTACTGATAGAGATCACAGTCATATAGGACATGGGTCTCTATCAGTTTATAAATATCTTAGTAAATTACAAGAAAAAGACAATCCTATCAATAGCCTAATCTCCAGAAACCTATAGACTTAGTTCCCTGGAGCCCCAGCATCACCCTTCCATAGTGATATGGGGAAAAAAGACAAGAAGGAAATGGCAGGTAAAAGTAAATCTCCTTATAACCTGCAGACCATTGACAGACACTTGAGGCAGGCAGAGTGAAAAATTTCTCCACGAACTCCCTACTATCTTAATGTTAATGCCTTATTAGAGGGGAAAACAACCTTAGCTTGACAATAGCAAGGCCTCAGTTATCTTTGGAGTCTTTAGCATATCAAAGTCACTCTGGAGGCCTTTCTTTTTGCCTTTACCTCCTCAACTTCATAGTATATATATAACCAGTCACTCTTCACAACCCCAGTGCAGCTCTTGCTACCCGAGGATCCTGTCCCCATGCTTTAATAAAATCACCTTTTTGCACCAAAGACGTCTTCAAGAATTCTTCCTTGGCCATTGGCTCTGGAACCTGTGAATACCCAATCACCTCAAAACTTCATCACTTCTACCTCTCCCAGACAGGAAAGTATCCCTGGAGGCTTCCTGGGAATCCAGAACTCCCACCCCCCACCCAGCAATAATGAGGGGCCCCCACCTCAGGTGTGAAGGAGGGTGAGTGGGGAACCTGGATTTTAACCCCCACCTGGCAGTAAGAGGCAGTGCCCCCCATCCCCCTGCTGGAATGGTGTCAGGAAAAGACAGCTAAAACAGAGATATAATTAAGACCCAGAATCTTACAACATAACACCCAAGATGTCCAGAATTCAATCAGAAATACTTACACCAAATACTAGGAAGATCTCATACTCAATGAGAAAAGGCAGTCAATTGATACAAACACTGAGATGCCAGAAATGTTACATTATCTGACAAAGATTTTAAAGTAGCCATGATAGAAATGCTTCAACAAGCAATTATGAACACACTTGAAATAAATGGGGGAAAAAAATAGTCTCAGCTAAGGCACAGAACATGTAAAGAAGAACCAAAAGGAAATTTTAGAATTGAAAAATGCAATAACCAAAATAAAATGCTCAGTAGCAGAATGGAATAAGAAAAGGAAAGAACCTATGAACTAGAAAATAAAACTAGAAACTACCCAATCTGAACAATAGAGAGTAAACAGACTGAAAACAAAAATGAACAGAGACAAAGTGATCTGTGAGACTTTAACAAAACAATTTTATATTCATTTTATTAGAGTCCTAGAAAGAGAAGAGAAATAAGGTGAGGTGGGAAAAGTGGTTAAAACAATGGCTGAAAACTTCTGAAACTTGGGAAGAAATCCACTGGGAAATGTGGAAAGGGTCAATTTACCAAGAAGATATAGCAAATTTGAAGAAGAAATCAAGACAATCTCAGATAAAGGAAGAGTAAGATAACTTGTTGCCAGGAGACCTAGCCTAAAAAACAGCTTAAAAAAAGTTCTCTAAATAGAAAGGAAACAATAAAAGAAAGAATCTTAGAACATTAGAAGGAAAAAAGAATAGAGTAAGCAAAAATAAAAGTAATACAACAGACTTGCCTTCTCTTCTTGAATCTTCTAAATTGTGCTTGACGGTTAAAACAAAAATTATAACCAACTAGTGGATCTAAATGTACATAGAGGAAATATTTAAAACAATTTATTACAAATGGAGGAGGTTAAAAGAAGAAAAACGGAGGTAAGGTGTCTATACTTTACTCAAATTGGTAAACTGAGAACACCAGAAGACTATAGTAAGTTATGTGATACCCAAAGCAACCATTAAAAAAGCTATAGAGAGACATTTAAAAATACTATAGGTTAAAAACATACTATAGATAAATCAAAATGGAATTCTAAAATATGTTAAAGTAACCTACAGAAATACAGGAAAAAGAAAACAGAAGTATAAAACAAAGAAAACAAACAATAAAATAGCAGACCTAGACCCTAAAATATCACTAATTATACTAAATGTAAATGTTCTAAATACACTGATTAAAAGATTGTCAAAGTCAATTTAAAACCATGATTCAACTATATGCCGTCTGCAAGAAGCTTACTTCAAATATAAAAATATAGGCAGGTTGAAAGTAAAAGGATGGAAAAAGATCTATAATGCAAACATTAATCAAAGAAAAGCAGCTGTGGCTATATTAATTTCAGATAAGATAGAGTTCAGAGCAAAGAAAATTACTTGAGACAGAGAGGGACATTATATAATGACAAAAGGGTCAATTTACCAAGAAGACATAGCAATCTTGTATGTGTAAGTTCAAAACAAAAAATCTGCAAAATATGTAAAGCAAAAACTCATAGAACTGAAAGGAGAAATGACAAAGCCCACAATTAGAGATTTTGACATCTATCTTTCAACAACTGATAGAATAACTAGACAGAAAAACAGCAAAAATGTAGAATAACTCAACAATACCATTAATCAACATGACCTAATCAACATGTGGGGTGCCTGTCTGGCTCAGTTGGTAGATCATGTGACTCTTGATTCCAGGGTTGTGAGTTCAAACCCCATGTTAGGCACAGAGCCTACTTAAAAAAATAAATAAATGAAAGAAAAGAAAACAAATAAAATGTGATCTAATCAACATGTGTAGAACACTCTACCCAACAACAGCAGAATACACCTCTGTTTTAAGTATCCATGGAAAATTGTCCAAAATAGACCATATCCTAGACCATAAAACAAACCTTAACAACAAACCTTAAATTATTTAAAATAATTTACATCATATGTTCTCTGACCACAATGAAATCAAAGTAGAAATAAATAACAAAAACATAGCAGGAAAATCTCAAACTATTTGGAAACTAAACAACATGCTTCTAAATAATCCAAGGGTCAAAAAGGAAATCCTAGGGGAATTTAAAAATACACTGAATGGAATAAAAATGAAAAGAATATATCAAAATTTGTAGAACACAGGCAAGCAGTGCTATGAAGGAAATTTATAGTGCTACATGCATACATTAAGAAAAAAGGAACACTCTCTCGAGTTAAAAGATAAAGAAGAGCAAAATAAACCCAAAGAAAGTAGAAAAGTGAGGCACCTGGCTGGCTCAATTGGTGGAGCATGTTACTCTTGGTCTCAGGGTTGTAAGTTCGAGCCCATGCTGGGTGTAGAGATTACTTAAAAATAAAATCTTAGGGGCACCAGGGTGGCTCTGTCATTTGAGCATCCAACTTCGGCCCAGGTCATGATCTCACAGTTCGTGAGTTTGAACCCCACATTGAGTTCACTCCTGCTTTGGATCCTCTGTCTCCCTCTCTCTCTGCTCCTCACCACTTGCACTCTCTCTCTCTCAAAAATAAACAAACATGTAAAAAAAAAAAAGTAAAGTAGAAAATAAAAGAAAATCTTAAAAAAAGAAAAAGTAGAAAGGAAGAAAATATAAAACGAGAGTAGAAATTAATGAAATTGAAAACAGGAAAACAATAGAGAAAATCAATAACCCAAAGAGCTGGTTCTTTGAAAAGGTCAATAAAATGACATGAAAAACAGAACACACAATTTACCAACATCCGGAATGAAACAGGAAATATCACTACAGACCCTATAGACATCAAAAGTATAAAGAAATATAACAAACAACTTTACATACATACATGTAACAATTTAGTGAAAAAACCCAATCCTAAAAAGTCATTCAGTGTATTCTATTTATATAACCATTTTGGAAAGACAAATTTTTTTAGATGGAGAATAGATTAGTGGTTGAAAGGGTTAGAAACAGGAGGTATGGTGGGGAGAGATTGATGGAGGGGAGAGGAAGTGGGTATAACCAAAAAAGCTACAGGAAGAATCCTTGTGTTCTGTATCTTGACTGTGGTGGTGGATACAGGAACCTACATGTGTAATAAGGTTATGTAGAATGAAATAGATATGCACACAAATGCAAATGAGTATAAGCAGAACTGAGAAAATTTGAGTAAGATTGGAGGATTGTATGAATGTCCACTTCTGGTTTTGATATTGTGCTATAGCTTGCAAGATGTTACCACTGGGGGAAACTGGGTAAAGAGTACACGAGATTTCTTTTTATTATGTCTTACAAATGCATGAAACTCTACCACTTGCACAATAAAAATTTGCAATTAATAAAAAAGAAAAGCCATATATATCAAATTTATACATGCTGATTAAATATAATAACTTCATAAATATGAGTAAAACCAGGACCAAATGTTTAAGGGAAATTTGTCAGTCATTTCAAGTTTACCAAAGTTGCTCTCATTTTCTGTAAAATATAGTACATATATAAATAAAATTATAATATTTATAAATTGAAATTTAAAACAATAAAAACTAGGTATTTACATGTGTTACTTTTATAAACTAATATAACTTAAAAGCTAAATAGCTATAATAAATATTTTGTGAATAAAAAGCCACTCTCAAGAAAAACTACATAAAACTACATGAAATTCAAAGCAAAAACAGAAAAGATTAAAGCAGTTAGGGAAAATATGAATACAGAGGCTTACATACATTGTATGTAGATCCAACATATAGATAATTAGGATACCTGAGGAAGAAAACAAAATTATTGGAACAAAAATTTAAATTGCAACAATATTTTGTTTAAACAAAGGAAAACATGAAACTGTAGATTAAAGTGACTTACTGTGTTCCAGAAATAAATAGGTGATAGATAGGTAGATAGATAGATAGATAGATAGATAGATAGATAGATAGATAGGAAGACAGACAAATGGCTAATACAGATCATGATAAAATCATTTTCTCTGGACATAAAAAAAAGACAAATATCATGATTTAGGTAGAACACAAAGGAAAAAAATCAGGTAGCTGCAGATCTCCCTAGCAACTCATATGCCAGAAGAAAATGGAATAATATCTGTGAAAGTTTAAAGGGCAAATGTTAAGACCAGAAAATTCTAAAAACCATGATGGCAACCTGAAATGTTTTCAAACTTGCAATGACTTTGTAGGTCTATCTCTCCCAGAAATTCTGCTGAGGGAAATGGAGTGGTCCTGGCCTGTCTAAGGTGGAGACATAGGCAGACAGTGTTTATAGACAGTCTATCATGTGTCCTGTAGAGATTAAGTCTCAAGACTTTTGGAAAATCCACAAATAACTAAAATTGTTTTCTCTGAAGACCTAGTCAATTTATTCCAGAATAGATTGCCCTACTGGTCTCTTGGATAGCTGCCAGCTAATCACCTTAATTGGAAAAACAAAATTCTTTCTAGACTAGCACCCTTTTTCCCCCTTCCCCTCTTCCCTTTTTCTTATATAAATCCTTTTTGTTGTTGTCTTTTCTTTCTTTCTTTTTCTTTTTTGTCTTTGTTCACTGATAAGAATCTCATTACTGTCCATGGTGTACCTGTGAGTTAGTTTTACAACTTACAACTTACTAGATGGTTCTAAGTTATGCTTTTCCCTTCCTGGGAAGCTACTAAAAGACGTAATCCAGACAACCAAGAGATGAACAAAAATAAGTGACTCACAAACTGTGATGTCATGAGAGAAAAGGCTTCATGATTGAACATTTAATTTGCTTAAACACTCAATTGAATGAAATAATCACAGCAAGAAAATGGTATGCAAATATTATAATTCTTGAAAGGAGGGCTACAGAATGTAAAAAAAAAAAAAAAAAAAAGCATTTTTAATCACCACAGATTAAGACAGGAATCCCAAAATGCATTTTAAAGTGTGGAGGAAGGAGGAAGGGTGTATAACTGACAAAGTCAATAAGTACAATTTTTTCCAAGTAACTGGCAGAGGCTGGGGACATTAGTTAATAAAGAAAACTCTGTATAGCAAAATATAATAGAAGGGGGGGGGACTTTAAAAATAGAGAAAGAAAAAGGTGATGGAAATAACATGAAACAAAGTTTTTGTAGCAAAACCACAAATGGGATAGATTCAATTATATTATAAACATTGAAACTGATTCAAAGAGCAAAATATCATTCTATACGCTTTACCAAACTCACACCAAGGACAACTCTATACAAATTCACTCAGGGACCTCAGTGAAATAGTCAAAATACCACATGGAACTTAATGGGGAAACACTAGAGATACCACATTCATTTCAGAGCATGCCAGTGATATTCACCATTGTCTTTTTTGACCATTTCTTCCAGAGGTACTAGCAAAAGCAATTCAAGGAAAGAAAGAAAGAAAAGTGGAAAGGCTGGAAATTTGGTGGGATCCAATTATCATTGTTTGCAGAATATGTATTTATTTACCGAAAAATCCAGGATCCATGAAGAAACTCTTAATGAGCGAGAACTGTCCCCAGAAATGAAACCCGTCTGGAGCAGAGGCAGTGGGAATTCTAGCAGAGGGGCAACGAAAGGTGGGGGGAGGGGGGGAAGCTGGGGAAAAGAGGCCAGAGGAAGAAAGGAATGAGAAATCCACCCCTAGTCCCTGTGCTACCTGATTGGCCTCCATGTGTGCCATCCCTGGTGTGGAGGGTCCCCACCCCAGCCCCAATCTCTCTGAAGCTATTTGTTGTCCCTCAGTTCCCAGGAGACCACCTCAGCCTTGCCAGAATTCCAGCTCCCTTCTTAAAGGGCCAGAGTAACAGGAACCCAGATGGGGAATGGGGGGTGGGAGGCAGGTCTCACTGGTGGGCTGTGGGGCTAAGGCCTGGCCTCATCTCAGCCTCTAGGCTCCTGCCAGGGACTCCTTACCAGGGTTTGACTGCGTGTGTTTGCACACTCACCCAAACCCAAATCTGTTTTCCCTAGTTCAAGTGCCACCTCACATCAGATCCTTTTGCACTGCAGGACCTAGAGGACAGGAGGGAGACATAATATTAAGACTTTGTAAAGGCTGGGGGTGGGGGGTGGGCAGCTGGGTGGCTCAGTCAGTTAAGCATCCGATTCCTGATTTCAGCTCAGGTCATGATCTTGCAGTTTGTGGGTTTGAGACCCATGTCCAGCTCTGTGCTGACAGTGTGGAGCCTGCTTGGGATTCTCTCTTTTTCCCTCTCTCTGCCCCTCCCCTGCTCTGTGTATGCACACTCTTGCTCATAAAATAAGTAAATAAATAAACTTAAAAAAAAATGACTTTGTAACAGGGGCGCCTGGGGGGCTCAGTCGTTTGAGCATCCGAATTTTGGTTTCGGCTCAGGTCACGATATCATGGTTCATGAGTTCAAGCCCCATGTAGGGCTTTGTACTAATGGTGCGGAGTCTGCTAAGGATTCTTTCTCCCCTTCTCCTTCTGCCCCTACCCTGTTCATGCTCTCTCAAAATAAATAAATAAACATTTAAGAAAAAAAAAAAAAAAGACTTCGTAATAGCATAGGAAGTGCCCGTGTTCAAAAGTTCAGTGAAAAAAAATGGCACAAAATTGATGTTCTTGATTTTAAAAAAGACAACAGAAAAAAATATTGAAAGAAAACATACTAAAATGTGGGCAGTGATTGTCCCTGACTGGTTTTGTTATAAGTTGTTTTCTTCTTTAGACTCCTGCATCTTTCACGCAAATTTTCTTAAAATATATCTATAGACATGTGTATTTCATATGTAGAAACATATGCTATTTTTATAAGCAGAGAAGAGACACTTATTTTTTTTAATCTTCCCAAATCATTCAAAGTAACACTACATGCAAATTTAGCAAAAGTTTTAAAACTTCACTCAACATATATTTTTAAAACCACCCTCCCTTAGTTGTAAAATTCACAGACTTCCAGCCGTCCCCAGTGTAGTCCCCTTGGACAGGATCTAATTAATATGAGCTAAGGCAGTGGAGAATGCTTTGGCTCAGCATCCTCATTTATTAGGCTCCTGCTGTTGGCCTGGCACTTTCCATACATTACCCCACGTCATCTCCATTGAAATCCTGAGTAGTGGTTTCCACCCCCACTTTACAGACATGAAATTGGGCCCCCAGCATTCAGTAAATGGCCCACCAATGATCTGCTACTGAACAGCAAAGCCGGGACTCAAATCCAGAGGAATGGTCTCAGAGTTTGTGATCTGTCCCTTATTCTAGTAATTTCCCAAGACTAACCTGTGGAATCCTCAGTCCAAACAAATGCCACCTGATATATTAGTTTGCTCAGCCTGCCATCAGAAAATACTTCGGACTGGGTGGCTTCGGCAAAGAACTTTTTGTTCCCCACAGTTCCAGAGGCTGGAAATCCAAGATCAAGGTGCTGGCTGGGCAGGTTTCCTTTGAGATCCCTGCTTCTTCACATGGTTGTCCCTCTGTACATGTGGGCCCCCTGGTGTTTCTTTGTATGTTCAGATTTTCTCATTTTATAAGGACATCAGCCATATTGGATTAGGGTCCACCCTAACAGCCTTAAATCACTTAAATCACTTCCTTAAAGGCCCTATCTCCAAATACAGTCACATTCTGAGGTACTGATGATTAGGCCTTCAACATATGAATTTTGAGTGAACACAATTTAGCCCATAACATCTGGACTCTAATGTGTAAATGTGTCCTGTTGGGGCCTGGGAGGCCCGGAACCCAACCCTGCATTCACTCCCTAATACCCCTTTATAGGCTCAAGGAAGAGTAATTGGGAAATCACTACTTTTTACAGCTTTGAAAAAAGGAAAAAAAATATTCAAAGAAACTCAGTAAAATAAAATCCACTTGAGCCATTTCTGTGAAAATACAGATGGAGCCATCAGCTAATTTAATATGAAGACTGCCACATTTCATGTGATATTTTCCTCATCGTCCCTTCACACTGGCCAGAAAAAAAGGATTGTATTTTTCCTCACCCAGTTCTCCAACTGCAAGGATAGAAAGCATCCCAGGAGGTAGTAAGCTTTGTCCTTATATATGTATATTCAGAGATGAAATATTAAATATTTTGGTCTCATAACTAGCATATTGGATATCTGGGGAGTGGATTATTTTTAAACATCTTTCTCCTCTAAACAACAAAACTAGTTTTGCTAACAATCACATAGTAATCTGTAATAATCACTATTGTCTTGATTCATTCTTCAGCAACAATTAACATTAAAAAAAATAAATTTTAACTTAAAGATACTCAAATTCGGCAAAATATTTCATGCATGAACTAAAATTTGCTAACTTACCAAACAAAAATATACCAAATGCTTTATATTCTTTCACTGTTTTAAATTTTAGGGGAGCCTGGGTGGCTCAGTCGGTTAAGCGGCTGACTTCGGCTCAGGTCATGATCTCGCGGTCCGTGAGTTCGAGCCCCGCGTCGGGCTCTGTGCTGACAGCTCAGAGCCTGGAGCCTGTTTCAGATTCTGTGTCTCCCTCTCTCTGACCCTCCCCCGTTCATGCTCTGTCTCTCTCTGTCTCCAAAATAAATAAACGTTAAAAAAAAAATTAAAAAAAAAAAAAAGTTTAAAAAAAAATAAATAAATTTTAAACACCAGTAAAACTTATAATTCAAATGACACAATTACTATAACTCATGCTGTTTCTTTTGTATTTTTTAAAGTTTTTTATTTATTTTGAGGGGGGAGGGGCAGAGAGAGAGGGAAAGAGAGAATCCCAAGCAGGCTCCACCCTATCAATGAAGAGCTTGACGCAGGGCTCTATCCCAAGAACTGCAAGATCATGACCTCAGCTGAAATCAAGAGTTGTACGCTTAACCAAAGGAGCCACCCAGGCGCTCCACCTTTTGTATTTACAATTGCTCTACTATCGTCGTAGATTTTGAATCTACTGTTTAAACACAGGAGTATGGGGCGCCTGGATGGCTCAGTCAGTTGAGCGTCCGACTTTGGCTCAGGTCATGATCTCATCACAGTTGACGAGTTCAAGCCCCACATTGTCTTCTGTGCTGACAGCTCAGAGCCTGGAACCTGCTTCGGGTTCTATGTTTCCCTCCCTCTCTGCCCCTCCTCCATTTGCATTCTGTCTCTCTCTCTCAAAAATAAACATTAAAAAAATTTTTTTTAAACATAGGAGTATGTATTATTTTAATGGTTGAAGACACGAACTGCATCTAAAATGAGCTTTAAATCCAAACTATTAAGAACTTACTTTTGGCACCTGGGTGGCTCAGTCTGTTAAGCTTCTGACCTCGGCTCAGGTCATGATCAACAGCTCAGAGCCTGGAGCCTGCTTCGGATTCTGTGTCTCCCTCTCTCTCTCTGCCCCTCCCTTGCTTGCTCTCTCTTTCTCTCTCGAAAATAAATAAACATTAAAAAAAATAACAAAAAAATAAATAAAGAACTTACTTTCAAAACGAATGTGACAGCCCACTGTATCATTGTGAATTCCCTAAATTAGCTTCCCAGGTTTGCTAAAAGATAGTAATAAAAATGTTCCATTTGAAGCTTACATAACCACAGGCATCATTTTGAACTTAGACCAATAAATCATTTTTTCAGAAAAGCATTTTATGACCTACATGGTTTAGAATTGCCAGCACATGGTGATAACAAAAAGCAGACTGGGTTTTATTGTTTTGATATTATCTGTAGAATTGCATCCCCCTAAGCCTGCACCTGGAACAGAGTGCTCCCTCTGCTGGTCCTCACTAGAGTGGAATCAGGGTGCAGGTCAGGCTGAGAGGAGAAATCAGCAAGAGTTTGAGAGACATGAAATGGTAGAATCAACAGAACTTGCTGGCTCTTCTCTTTCAGTTTCCAAGCTACTACAGGTTTCCTAGTTCCTCCTTCCCACTAGCTGCCACTCAGTTTTCCTCTGGGCTCCATTTCTTCTAGTCAATCTCTAAAGGTTAGAATGCCTCAGGGCTCTCCACTGGCTCAAGCTCAAGTTTATTCCTCTCCTGGTTTCACCATCTCAGTAAATGGAGCAGTATTAACCCTATTGTTCCAAGCCAGTCATCCTTTATCCCTCCCTTTCCGTTCTACCTTACCCAAGCCTTCGGGAATCTGTGGGTTGCCTTCCTGCAGCAACATCTGGAAACTGGTCTCTCCTGACACCCACCTCCTATCTCTCCAAATTCCATGTTGAAGTCCTAATCCTTAAAACCTTTAATATGTGACAGCATTTGGAGATAGGGCTTCTAAAAAGATGATTATGTTAAAATCAGTAGGGTGGGCCCGAATCCGGTATGCTGGTGTCTTTAGAAGAGGAAATGTGGAAACAGACACACATTTTACTAGGTTAAGAAAATTCCCTTCTGGTCCTAGTTCATTCCTTTTATTAAATCATAAATGGTAGTTGAATTTTATCACATGCCTCCTCTGCATCTATTGAAGACTTTGTGAGACGTACTTTAATTTGTTAATGTGGGCAGGGCTGTCAGCAGCCTATATGGTACCTTTGTGTGACGAAAAGGTGCTCCTTCCTCCAGGTGGACATAAATCCATGCCAGGGCCCACAGCTTGGCAGGAAATCGTGAACTGAATTTTAGCCCCATTCAACCCTTCAGCAAGATGCCCACATATATGTTACACCCTATGAGGAGTCTGGCTCCAAGCCAATTGTATGTGTGATCAGGCCTGACTACAGACAACTATAAAGGCTTTGCTGGGCAGCCCTCATGGGGTAGGGGTGGGAGTGGGGAAGCTGCCTTCCCAACAGACTGGATGCACAGCTTGTGCATTGCAGTGTGGAGGGAGTGACAGTCAAGGACTCAGCTCCCTAGCCCCCTCCACTGGCCATCCTCTTACATATACTTGCAATATCTACATTCCTAGCCTATGATCCTCCACTGCAGGAGGCTGGGAGTCAGCTGAGACTACTCAGATGCCTCTGCATCTGGCCCTTCTCGCTACCCTCCCCCTGGTTTCCAGCTCCATAAAAAAGCAAGAGTGATTTGTTCTGGGCTCCCTGGACAGTGAGACAATTCCCTTCCCCACTAATTCAGCCTTTATTCACTTTAGTGAATAAAGGTTTATTCACTAAACCTTTATTCACTGCTGTTTCATGGAGGGAAAATAGACCTTTAGGGAGCCAGCATCCTTTTTTGTGTAGACTCTTACTTGTACTAAATAAAGACTTGCCTGTTACTTCTGGTTTGGCTTCCAGTCTTAATTTGTAATCTACTTGTCAGACTTTTGTAACTACCTCGTGCTGACCTCATGAGTTGGGAAGTATTCCCTATTTTTCTATTCCTCAGGAAGAGTTTGTGCAAAACTGTTATTTCTTCTTTAAATGGTTGGAAAAATTTACCAGTGAAGCTTTTTGGCCTGGGGTTTTCTTTGTGAGATTTAATCTCTTCAATAGATGTCAAACTATTCAGCTTTTCTATTTCTTGTTCTGTCAGTTTGGTAAGCTGTGTTTTTAAAAGTGTAAAGTTATTCCAAGGGCACCTGGGTAGCTTAGTCGGTTAAGTGTTTAACTTTGGCTCAAGTCATGATCTCACAGTTTGTGAGTTCAACCTCCCACTGTCAGTGCAGAGCCTGCTTGGGATTCTCTTTCCCTCTCTCTCTGTCCCTCCCCCTTTCCTGCTCTCTCTCTTTCTCTCTCTCTCAAAATAAACACCTTCCTAACATCTGTAGTATAACTGTATGATCTGTAGTGATGTTCTTATAATACCACTTCAACCGGCCTTAAGGGTTGACTTTATTAAAGTTAACACACTCCTTACTTGCTGACCTAAGGCCTTTGATCTATAGCAGAACAAATTTACTTTTTTTTGAGATCTGCAGACCACTAGCTTTGAGGAGCAGAGGACCAAACTTTCCCAGGCCACAGAGGCCAGCAAATCTGAAGCTGCCTCAGTTTTCTGATTAGCCCAGTAATTTTTTAGCAAAAAAAAATTTTTTTTTTAGGTCACACAAATGATTTTATTGACCTCCCTTTGTGCATCTGTAGACCTTTCCCTCCTCTACAGAAAGAACAGAACACTCCTGCATATCATAAAAAAAGAACCGGACCCCCTGGCACAATCCTGAAATCCTGCAATAACATTTGTAGCTGGCATCATCGAGTCTACAGGAAACCAAGAACCATTGTAGGCCACTGCACTCCCTTTGCTGATTAACTACCCTAAACCCCTTTAAAAACCCCTAGGCCACACAGAAACCTCAGAGTGGGCTTTTAGACAACAGTCTACCTTCTCTCTGGGTTGCCAGCCTCCTGAATAAAGCTCAAATTCCTCTCCAATCAAATCTCATCTCTTGAGTAATGGCCTTTCAAGTGACAGGCGGTGGAGCTTGAGCTCAGTAACATTCTCTTTCATTTTCTTTTTTCTTGATCGGTCTTGCTAGAGATTTCTCAACATTATTCATCTTATCAAAGAACCAGATTTTGGGTTTGATAAATTTCTTTGCTGTACATTAGTTTTCTATTTCATTAATATCTGCTATGTTTACTTCCTCCTTCTAGTTGTTTAGGTTTGATTTGCTATTTTTTCTAGATTCTTGGGATGGAAGCTTAGATTTCTGATTTTCCGGCTTTCCTTTATTTCCAGTACACAGGTAAGGCTAAGCACTGCTGTGATGGCACCCCACAACTTTTAACACATCGTATTGTTCATAATGTACTTGTACTAACTTTTTGACGTCTATAGGATTTAGATCTAGGTATGAATCATTTTACCTGTTTGGAATCTGATCCTGAATTTGAGAATTCATATCTCTTATTGGTTCTGGAAAACACTCACTGATTTTTCTTTGAATATTGTCTCTCTTCCATTTTTAAACTCTCCTTCTGGACATCAAGTTAGATATATGATAGACTTTTTCATTGCATTCTCTCTCTTCCTTCTCCTCTTCCTTCCTCCACCTGTCACCCAGTCTTTCTCTCATCTTTTCATCCCATATCTTGCATTTGGGTAATTTCCTCAGTGCCATTTACAGTTCAGTTATTCTTTTCTAAGATGTATCAAATTTTCTGTTTAATCTATTCATTGAGATTTGATGAATAAATGAATGAATATACTTTTATTTTTAGAAATTCTATTTCCTTTTTAAAAAATCTGCCTAGTCATTTTCACAATGTATTCTTTCATTTTAATTCCTTTTTATGCTTTTAAATTATTTAGTACATTTTCATTTTCATAATTGTAAGCTGTGAGTCGTTTTAGCTGAAGTTCTGGGGTCTAATCCTGCTTTTTCTATGTTAGTTCTCAGTCATGGTTGATTGTTTCCTTGTAAATTTTGTAATTTGGGGCCATGAGCCTATCTTCAGCAGTTTAACTGTGCAGATTCTGCAAGGCATTAAAAGTTGTCTTGTTTTGGGGCGCCTGGGTGGCTCAGTTGGTTAAGCATCTGACTTTGGCTCAGGTCATGATCTCATAGTATGTGGGTTTGAGCCCCACACCAGGCTCTGTACTGGCAGCTCGGAGCCTGGAGCCTGCTTCAGTTTCTGTGTTGCCCTCTCTCTCACCTCCCCACAACTTGCACTCTGTCTCTCTCTCTTCCAAAAACAAACATTAAAAAAATTTAAAAACAAAAAGGTTTTCTTGCCTTTGCCTCTTCTAGGTGTTCATGGTATCAATAGCCTGGAACCATATTTTACTTGGGGTAAAATATACATACAGGACCACTTTTTATTTCTCATCTTGGTAGTTCCAACATCACATAAAAAATGAAAAAATTAAAGCCCAAACAGGTGTGAGCAGCCCTGTGGGGCTAATTTCTCAGGTGGTACTTTTTTCCCACCTACGCCCAGGCTGAGAGAGACAAACTCCCTTGTCAACTCCCTGTCCCAGAGGACAGCTTTTTTTTCCTACCTCACCCTTGTGGGGACGGTGTTGTACTTTGAGGGTCACAGTTTTTAATAGGGAGTCTTGTTTCCAGCTCCCTGCTTACACTGACTTTTGGACTCACCTTTATCTCTGAGTGATTGTGAAATGCTGTGCCTTATGTTTCGACACACCACATTTGGAGGCAGCCACAGTATCAGCTTACCTAGTTTTAAGTTCTCTTTTTGTTCTTGGCCCTTAAGGATTTCTCTTCTTTCTTGGGATCTCAGTTATGCATTATTTTCCCCCAACTTTTTCTTTTGAAATATTTCAAACCCATAGAAAAATTTCACACAGAACAAATTGGACACACACATATTTACTTTTTAAATTTTTGGTAACCATTTGAGAATTAGTCAGGACATCATTATACTTTACCTCTAAATACTTATGCATACATCTATATAATCATGATACAATTACAATACTCAGAAAATTTAACAGTGTAGTACTTTAATATACAGTCTAATTTCCCTATTTGTCCCAATGTCTTTTACAACCGTCTTTTTTTTGGTGATGTCATTTACATGTCTTATCTCTTTGGTGTCTTTCAATCTAGAATAGTGTACCTGTTTTTTGTCCTTCATGACATTGACATTTTAAAAGTCTAGAGGAGCTGTTTTGTGGAATAACTCTGAATGTGGACTTGTCTGATTATTTTCCTAATGATTAGTTTCAGAGTAAACATTTTTTTTTGCCAAGAATTGTACGTCGTAAATATTGTGTCCTTCTCAGTCCATCATATTGGGAAGAATATGATGCCATTTTCTGCATTTGTGGTAACGCTGTTTATTTGATTAATACCTACCTGGTTTATCCATTAAAAAGGCACTTTCCCTCATTCACCATTAATAAGCTAAGGGGTGATACTTTCAGACTGTGTGAATATCCTGGTTCTCAAAAACTTTCACTCAGTAGTGTCTAAATTAGCTATTATTGCCTGCACTAGTTTTGGTGTGATGGTTACAAAATGGTAATGGTTCCAATTCTATTATTCCTTCGATGTTTATTGGTTCTTCTCTAAAGACAGCTTTCCTTTCTCCATACCCCAGCCACTCCCCTCCCAGACTCAGTCATGTCATCATTGTAGTTAATATCAAAATAAACTCACAATTTTCAAATACAGTGTGTTAAAAACCATTCCTCTCACTATTCATTTTGATTCTTACATTATTCTTGTGTTCCTTCAAGTTGACTTCTGTGTCCTTTTGACATGTTCCTATTGGTTTGTGAACACTTGCTTTCTGGAATAACAAGATATTCTAGGCTCACCTTAAACTTTCTCTGACCCAGCCCTCAGACTCATTTACCCAAGGATCCCCAACTCCTTTCACTGGGAAATGATATATATATTTTTAAGTTTACTTATTTATTTTGAGAGAGAGAGAGAGAGAGAGAATGCACACGTGAGAGGGGAGGAGGGACAGAGAGAGAGCGGTGAGAGAATTCCAAGCAGGTCCTGCATGTTGTCAGTGCAAAGCCTGATGTGGGGCTCGAACTCACAAACCGTGAGATCATGACCTGAGCCAAAATCAAGAGTCAGATGCTTAACTGACTGAGCCACCCAGACGCCCCTGGGAGATGATATTTTATTTTTTAAATTTTTTCAATGTTCATATATTTTTGAGATAGAGACAGAGCACGAGCAGGGAGGGGCAGAGAGAGAGGGAGACACAGAATCTGAAGCAGGCTCCAGTCTTCGAGCTATCAGCACAGAGTCCGACGTGGAGCTCATACTTATAAATCATGAGATCATGACCTGAGCTGAAGTCAGACGCTCAACCGACTGAGCCACCCAGGTGCCCCACCTCCAATTTTGTATTAATTAAAACACACACACACACACACACACACAAAAACTCCTCCACAAATATTAGTAACCATGAAGTCCTTTGCCTTTGTGTGTTTGTGTGTATGTTCATATATACATGTTGTAAATGTGAGACATTTTTCTACCTCCAGATGGTATTGCTAAAATTAATTTGTAAAAGAACTCTGTTTAGCTGGTTTGAAGGCAAGCACTTGTAAGGATTGGGCATTCTAAACTCTCAGGAAGATAGACATTAAGCCAAATGGTTTTCAAGTTCACACCATCTGGGGAAATATTCAATATAAAACCCAGTTTAAGGTTGATGGTTTAATTAGAATAGACAGGTCTTTAGAATTATCAACATCAAGTATAAGACTTTTATCCTATCTGAGTTTACCAGTCAAATAAGCTCACATTATCTCTTATAAGATCTATGAACAAAAAAATAATAGCTTCGGACAATGGCTGACTGTGGCTAATGTTTATGAAGTTTGTGTAGGTAATCTAAACACAGTTATTAAGGGCGCCTGGATGGCTCAGTCGGTTAAGCATCTGACTTCAGCTCAGGTCATGATCTCATGGTTGGTGGGTTTGGGCTCCGCATCAGGCTCTGTACTGACAGCTCAAAGCCTGGAACCTGCTTTGGATTCTGTCTCTCACTCTCTCTTTCTCTGCCCCTTCCCAGCTTGTCTTCTCTCTCTCAAAAATAAATAAACTTTAAAAAAAGTATTTAAACATAGTTATTAAGAAAAAGTAAATTAAATAGATGTAAACAAGATGAAAGTTTGTAAATAAACTCTTCTGCAATATTTAAAATCTACTTAAATTGTTTTCCCAAATCTTTTTGGTAACATAAAACCTTAAAGTTTTGCTAAGTTAGGTTAAATTAAGAGTTAAGTTAAATTCATTAAATATTTAGATCATTTCCAAATAAGAAAAAATACTAAAGGATTAAATACTGAATAGAGGTTTATCTACTTTTGGCTTCTCATCATGAGAAACTAAAAGATATGTGAATGTGTTACTGCTATATTGGAAAATTTTAAATGACATATCCTTCCAGAAATTATAGAGTATACTTATAAGCTAAAAAAAGAATATATTCATAAATTTACAAATCTAAAAAGCGCTGGTGTAACAGTTCACAGTTAGTTACTAAATATTCACTAAAAATTAAGATTTCTAAGAGTTAAGAATTCTAGTAAGTGTAGTTAAGACTACTGGAAATAATAAGAGAAATAACTCTGTATGCAAGGAAATAAGATGTATATTTTGGTAAGAGAAAATATAAGAAATAAAAACACATTCTTGTTAAGGGAAAAGAAAGGAATTTGGTCCCGAAATGAGGCTGGATATTTAAAGAGGGAAAACTTAGGGCAAAATCTAAATGTTAAAAAAAAAAAAAAAAAAAAAAAAAAAAGTTGTAGAAGGTTTGTGGAAAATGAGTCTTTGGAAAGAAATTTCAATATGTCACTGGATTTTATGCAAAGGGAGTAGCAGGATGATGAAGACTGTGGCACGTGCAGTAAAGCCCATTCTGCTTCCATAAAAATGGCCACCCACAGCCAGAGCCTTACCATCCTGATGTCCTTGTCCCATGGGAACAGTCTACTCCTGGATCAGAGAGATTAAGGTGGGCAAACACCAGCTATAAATTAGGTGGACAGTCAGGGCCATGAGAACCCAAGATGGCCATTTGATTCTTCCCAGCTCCCTGACAATCTCCATTTATTGTTTTTTCCATCCCTTCACCCACTATAGGGCACTTAAGATGAGTAGAGTGGGGAGACTTCTATAAAATTGCAAACACTGTCGACCAGCAATGTCTGACTTGTCAGGTCCATAATCCTTAAAAAAAGCTGTTCTTATTCCCAAAAGCCTCCAACGCCCTCCCTCTGGACCCTTTAAACACCTGCAGCTGGACTTCAACTTCCAATTGGTATAGATTATTGAAAGAGGAGCCCTACTACCTCCATATTGACCTCAAACTTTCTAATTGATTAAGTTCTTCTTTCCAGTTTATCTCTTAACTCAGGCAAAATACCCTGCGGGCAAAGTGTCCCCTGAAGGGAACCAAAATTGCCCCCTCAAGCAATAAGGACTGCCCTGAGCCAAAAAGACTTTTCCCATGATTGACCCCAAGACAACAATCCACCTGACCCTCACTGCCCACCAGCAAGGACCCACTGATCCTTGTGCCACATTTTCCTTACATAAACCTGGAAGTGTTTTCAGCACGTTAAAGACCTTCTTTGAAACACTAGTCCACTGTCTTCCCAGTGTTGACCTCACTGAAATAAATTCCTTTCTTGTTTTATCAGCGCTCGTTCCTCTGCCCTTGGGTTTTGTCAGCGGCGAGTGGCAGAACCTGGTCTGTTTGGGCCCCCAGATTCAGGTGCCCTTGCACCCCTGCGCCCAGCTATGTCACCAGTATGTTCTTATGACTGTGTTTTCTAGATCATGTGTTCCCTTGCAATAAGGCTGATGCCCCCACAATAGCAAAAACGTTAAAAAGTGTTCCCCATTTAGGGTATACCTCCTTGATCTCCAGTGACTGAGGCACCCACTCTACTAGACAAATCGTATGAGCCTCAGTGAAAAACTGCAGACTTCTTGGAATTCTATCAAAACACAACCTTCTGCCAATCTCCTGTTGACTCATGCTAGTATGACTTGCTACTAAAAGCCTCTAACGTCTTATGTTCGAGCCCATCATCAAGTTCCAAGGATCTTTCTGGTCACAGTTTAGAGCCTAATGACTGAGTATTCTGAAAATGTCATCATAGGAAAACTGCCCTTGAGTCCCATTGGAAAGGACTTTACCAAGTACTCCTGGCCGCTAACACTGCTGATATGGGGCCGAGAGTGAAGGGTCAAGAAAGAATTCGTGAGATGCTTTTGGTGCAAACAGATGCTTTTATCATAGTAACAGGTCAGGATCTGTAGGCAGAAAGAGCTGCCCTGGGATTGTGAGGAGTGACACATTATACGCTTTTTAGTTAATGGGAGCTAAGGATGGCGTAAGTCTCTAGGGAATTTGGAAGCAAGGCTTCCAGGACCTTGAGGGGCTAGCTGCTAAGATCAGGTCATTTACTACTGTCGAATAAAACATTAGTCACGAGACCCTTCAGATAGATGTCAGTGGGCCGTATGCTTGAAAGATGATTGCTAACATATGCCTTGGGGAGGGTTGTTTACGGTTATCGAGGGCAGTAACACTAACCAGAGCAGAGCTATAATGGTAAAACATGAAAGGAAGTCCTTGAGGGAGCTGTAGGAGTGTTACAATCTGTATGTCTCAGGGATTTATCAGTGGGCTGCAAGTTGTAAGCAGATTTAATTTTAGCTGCCATTTCTCTCGCCTTTGTTCTCCTCATCACTGCTCGAAAACTAACAGGTACTGAGCCTTGGGCACACGTCACACAGCTTAGAAAGGTTCCACCTGACACCTAGTCCTGCACAGATGCTGGGAGACCTCTAAATCAAATTGATGGAGCTGACGTCAAGGAAAACTGCCTCCACCCAAGATGATGGCTCACACTTCATACTTTAAACACGAAGCCCGGGGCGCCTGTGTGGCTCAGTCGGTTAAGCGGCCGACTTCGGCTCATGATCTCGCGGTCCGTGAGTTCGAGCCCCGCGTCGGGCTCTGTGCTGACAGCTCAGGGCCTGGAGCCTGTTTCGGATTCTGTGTCTCCCTCTCTCTGACCCTCCCCCGTTCATGCTCTGTCTCTCTCTGTCTCAAAAATAAATAAACGTTAAAAAAAAATTTTAAAAAACATGAATTTAAAAAAACAACAATCCATCTGACCTTTCCTCATTTTCCCTTTTCTTTTCTCTGGCATTGGCCTAGAAAGAGGACACCTTCATCTCTAGCTCCCAGGCCACTGCTGTGGGTGGTAACCTCTGGGATGTAAAATAATCTTTTATTTCAGGCTAAAGAAAATCTAACTATGTCTCTAACTTCTCACAAGCAACGTAAGGCATCTCATTGGTCAACACCTCTGAATTTACAGGGTCAAGTTAAAAAGGACCTAGCAGGAGGCTTTCATGATTCAAGACTCACTCCTTTTTGGCAGGTCCTACTTCCCTGGTTAGGGATAAATGTAAATAAGGCTAACTTCTTTTTTTTTTTTTTTAAATGTTTATTCATTTTTGAGAAAGACAGAGAGCAGAAGGGGCAGAGAGAAAGGAAGACACAGACTCCAAAGCAGGTTCCAGGCTCTGAGCTGTCAGCACAGAGCCTAACACAGAGCTCAAACCCTTGAACCGCTAGATCATGATCTGAGCTAAAGTCTGACACTCAACCGACTGGGCCACCCAGGCGTCCTTAACTTCTTAATTCTTAAAATTATTGTAGAATCTGCTGCTAAAGCAATAGCTGCCTAGCAAAGATCCTTAGATTCTCTGCCCTAAGTTGTTTTTTTTTTTTTTAAGAGAGAGAGAGCGTGTGGGCAAGACAGAAAGTGGAAGAGAGGTAGAGGAGGGAGAGGAGAGAGAGAGAGAGAGAGAAAATCTGAAGAAGGCTTTATGCTTAGAATGGAGCATGGAACTTGGTGTCTGAAGTGGGGCTCAATCCCATGACCCTGGGATCCTGACCTGCGCCGAAATCAAGAATTGGTTGCTCTACCGACTGAGCCACCCAGGTACCCCGAAATTATTCTTGATGATAGGATAAGCCCTTGGTTACCTTTTAGCTGAGCAGGGACACTTGTGTGGTAGCCAATACCACCTGCTGGACCTGAATTAACACTTCTGGAGAAACTGAAACTCAATTACATACGATCACAAAACAAGCCACTTGGCTTAAAAAGATGACTCCTTCCTTGGAGTCTTTGACTTATTTGATTTTGATTGCTTCTGGGTGTTGGGGACCATGGCTTTAATGTGCCCTCCAAACATGGGAATTATCCTGCTCATAATAATCACAATAATCTCCCTAGTGTGTTGTATTTTCTGAAAAGCTTTAAATGCATGTTCACAGCCACTAACCACCATGCAAATGATCTCCCTAAGAACAGAATGGCAGGAAAGGAACAAAGCAATGGCTGACTTAACGGAATGGAAACCTAAAGTCACAACCTGTAAATATCACAGAAATAAAACAAAACAACATGACCCGTGGGTACCACACAAAGGAACAATAAAAGCTGTGAGAACTTTAAAGCAGTAGCTGAGAGTGGTGCTAATGCCTTCGATTTTTATCACATCTCTGTTAGCTGAGAGTCTGATCAAAAGGGAGGAATTGTTAAAAAGAAAAACATACAGGGGCGCCTGAGTGGCTCAGTCAGTTGCGTGTCCAACTCTTGATGTCGGCTCAGGTCATGATCCCATCGGACTCTGTGCTGACAGTCCAGAGCCTGGAGCCTGCTTCGGATTCTGTGTCTCCTTCTCTCTCTGCCCCTCCCCCGCTCGCAGTCTGTCTGTCTCTCTCTCTAAAATGTTAATCATTATTGAAACTGGGTGACAGATACATTGTTTTCCCAAATATTATAGTTGAAACGTTCCACAATAAAAAGTTGATTTCTTCAAGCCACATGAAAGTTCTTGAAAATAATAAAAAAGATGGCCAAGGGCTGTATTCTCTTTGTAGCTAGAACATCTTTAACATTCTTGAATGGGAAAAGAGAGAGGTAAGGAAGAATTTTAGAATTTGTTAGAAAAAAAGGGTATATAGCTAAATCAATATGCTAAAAATTTGAGAGTAACCATTGAAAGAGCAGAAATATAATCTATAGCTTCCAAATCATCACGGAAAAAATAATAATTATATAAAAACTTCATCCAACATGAAGCACAAGTGAAGAAAAATTGGTAAAGGATGGCAAATGGAAAATTGTACCTCTTTTGCTTTATTGAGGATATGAAGCAAAACAAAAGAAAACAAGACAGGAAGAATGTATAATACAAACACAAGATGATCACGTGACCCAGCCCAGCCCACCCTTGGAAGGGAAGCTGCAACACGTTACAGATGTTTGTGTAAGAACCAGTTGAAAATTACAAATTTTTCATGAAATCTAGGCTCTCATTTGCATAATTCTTTAAAACGTCTTTACATTCTTGATGAGTCAATATTTGACTATGTAGATCTTTATTTTTAATCTGAAGTCTATCAGCACAAACCAGAGGGACACAGAGACAAAGAGGTAAAGGAGAGCAAGCGACCGTTCATCTCCATAAGCAGTTTTAAGCACTGCTTAAAACAAAGCAAAATGCAACATCGGCTTTGCCTGTTAGGGCGTCCAACCCCCATCACCCACCAGCAAGAAAGGAGAATTCCACAAATGAACAAAGGGAACACAAGGTCCTAGGATGGATCTCCTGGAGGCAACAAGGCTTTATTTAACAAAGGTCTGGGAGCATAGGCATGTTGACATGGCATACTCTTTTACCAGGCCCCCTTTATGCCTGTCACATAATTTAACTCATCTAATTCACATAACAATGTTAGGACGATTTTATAGATGTAAACATCAAAATACAGAGAAGCTATGTGATTTGCCCAAGGTCACACAGCCAATAAATGGCAGAGCCAGCACTCAAACCCCACGGTCTCCTCCTCTAGAAGCCCCAGGTTAACTCCCTGGAAAGGAGAGGAGGCAAAAAAGTGGGCACAGAAGATACTTGGGGTTCCTCTGAGAGCTCAGTGGCTCCTGGAACTCTGTTGGCTCTGTGCTGACCACTCTACAGCTCTTTCCAGTTTCCAGTGCCTAGCTTGGCCCCCACCATGCTTTCTAATCAATCTTTCTGGTGCTTTCTGAATAGAAACATCAAGGTGAGGATAAGAGAAGGATAAAGCATGTTGCCTGCTTCAAGGGCCTTTTTGTCCAGGCAAAGACAAGGCACTAAATAGTTTCCAGAGTCAGTTAACAAACTAGGTCCTGAGCCCAAGCAGGGAGACAGAAAGCAGAGGAATCAGGGCAGGGTGTGGAGGGTGAGGACTGGGTGAGGATAGCTAGCTTCACAGAGGTGCAGCCAGAGTCAGAGTTCAAGCCCTTGGAGGACTTGAACTCAAAGCCCCCAGCAGCCCTCAGTTCCACTTGGACTCCTCCTCACCGCTCAGTTTGTTTCTGGGTTACTGTGTCCGCTGCGAGGAGAAGCAGATGGCCTGGGATACAGGGAAGGCCCTCCCAAAGCCACCAAGCCTCCTGGAGTCTGGGGCCAGCTCTTTGCAATCTCCGTCCCCCAGGAAAGAGTTAAAATCCCAGGCTTTTTCAACACTATCCCCATCACTTCAGTGCCCGCCAGCCCGGACTGATGGCTGCTACACCAAGCCAGGCTCTTTTTGCTCAAGAAGCCACAGACCCTCAAGGGGCTGGAATATTCCCAAGAGCTCCCTTTTCCCCTTCTCCTGGCAGCCTTCCACCAGGCCCTGGGTCAACCTGTCCCCACCCCCTAAAGGGCCCAGCCCACGGACCCAAACAATGGCCCAGCCACTTGGGGAAAAGAGCCCTGATTCCAGAGGGGACAGTTGGAAGACCTCTACCTTCATGATAGCTTTCATTGTGTAGCACTTGATACTTTCAAAAAGCCCTAACACAGCTCCCATTTCTTTGCTGGTCATCAGTGCTTCCCTTTTTAGGTAGGCTAAACAGAAAGAATTATTTTCTTGGGTCATTTCGTCACAAAGAAAAAGATTCTGCAAAGGCACATGCCTTGCCTTACATCACACCTTCAGGTAATGATGGAGCCAGAACTCAGATCCCTGGTCTCCTAACCACACTGGGTCATGCTGGCACATCCCTGTACACATGGGAAGCCAGTGCACAGTTGTCCCTGAGTGAAAATGAGGGTAGCTGCCAACACCCACCCACCCACCCCAGTGACAACAGACACGCATCTCTGCCCCTGGAACAACAGAAGAGCCAGGCTGGGGCCACATGTCTGTATTGTGTACAGAAAGAGGAAATCCCCACATAAACATAAGAAGGAAGCAGGTCCCCAGTAGTTTATTAAATAGCCGAAAACAAAATGGGTATTCCATCCCCAAACTCCTTTTTATCCCACTGTCCCGCCATAGTGGTTACAAGGGCGTGTGTTAGGGTCACACTATACTGGTGTGGCTACTTGTTAACTGTGTGAGCTTGGGCAAATGGCTTAACCACCTCCCTCTATTTTAGTTTCTGTATCTGTGAAATGTGGATAATACTACTTCTGGACTCACTGAGTAACCAACACTGAATGAGATAACCCATATAATGCATCTAGCACAGTGTGTGGCACATAAAGACTGGTAGAGACGGGATGGGGACCCCCCCCCATCACGTAGCCCTCTTATGTGCAGGTGAAGCATTCTGGGAGCTCCAGAATGAAAGAGCCAGATCAAAGCCTTTTCTGACCACCTCTGGCTATGGACTCAGGGTCCAAGGCCACAACATCACGGGTCTGGCTGCTGTCACTAGGTCACGCCATCCAAAACAATTTCTGGACAAAAGTAGAAGAGGCCACTCCATCCTGCCTACCCTACCTCTACCCTATGTTGGAGGGGAAGGATGTCATAATGTTAACTTAGTGACCATGGGTCCTGGCTGAGCACGGACCCAAGCTGTCCACCCAGAACCTGGCTCTGGGGGCCCTCAGCCTGCTCCCCTCCCGGCACTGGGAAAAGTTACTCCACACACAGCATTTGCCTCAGAAATGTGACCTCCAGCCACCTTTCAGGTCCTCTTAGCCTACCAGCACTGCCAGCATGCCTCCTGCTATGGCATCCCCATATTCCACGGTCCTCTTCTCTTACCTGCTTATTGACTCATTCCCATAAGTACCCCCAGGGACTAGTTGGCCAACTAAACTGTATGCTACTGAGCAAATCAAGAATTACAGCTTAGCCAAGTATGCTTCAAGACTAGCTTCTGCAGCTCCGTGCATGTTGGGGGAGGATACCAGCAGCTGCAAAGGAACCATGCCCCCTGGCCAGGAAGAGACCTTGGGACACTGGGGCTGCCTTTAGACCAGATGGCCCCAAACAGACTATGAGTCATGGCACCAGGTTCCTGGTTTGTTGTGGGTCTCTCACTCACAGGGAAGTGACTCCCCTTCTGAGGGTCACCTTGGAACTCTGGACTGAAAGGTTCATTAACTTACAAAGTTCTGACTATCGAGCCTACCCTCTGATGGTTTTACCCCTAGGTCCACCCAATTATCCTTCCCCTGCCACCATTGCCATCATCATCACCACCACTGCCACCACCACCACCACTACGACTAACATCATCACCATTATCACCACCACCGTCCCTATCACCGTCACCACCACCACCACCGTCACCACCACAACTACCACCATCACCCCTCCCCCCATCATCAGCTCTGCCACCACCATCACCAGCATCACCGCAGCCACCACGACAACCATCATCACTACCACCGTCGTCACCACCCCTACCACAACTACTACCATCACCGTCATCACTGTCACCACCAGGCACCACCAATACCCCTACGACTACCACCAATTACCGCCAACACTATCATCACTATCACTACCACCCATCCCCAGTGGTAAACCCAGTTTGCAGGCTACACCCCAGCAGCAATGAAGGAAAGAGGCTGTTAGGCAGAACCAGCTCCCGGCCAAATTATAAAGTTTTTTATCAGGGTCTCAATTCACTTGCTTCTCCGCCCTGTCTGCTTACACGCACAGATCCTTTCCTTCATGTCATCCTGTACACTTTCTCGGTCTTTAGTCATTTACACTGTAGTGTAAATATAACACAGTGCATTGCCGCCCCCAAAGAATATTTGCATATAAAGCTTATGTGTTCGCTGTGGCACAAAAGACTTTGACTCCCTTCAAGGACTGGAGGCATCGGAAAAGATATTTTTGATCAAGGGCTATATGCCTCCTCCAGCAAGACTCTGGAGTGAGGACTGCCTTGATGCCATATAACGAAAACTGGTTACAGCAGCAAAAGGGAAAACTCAGAGACAGTCTTGTGATTCAGAGTCCAGAAACATGATACCAAAACGCCCTGTAGAACCCACAGGGCAGCCCTGACACTGCAGAGGTGACCACAACTTAAGCCTCTCGGTTCCTCAGCTTTTGGTCTCCCAGACTCCATATGCTGGTTCCATGGCTCGCCTTATAACATCCTGCTTCGGCTTTTTGCTCAGAGCATATGGGAGTGCAGGAGGTGAACTTCTCCAGGAACAATGCCGTCTTCACTGAGTACCCTCCTCCAGGCTCGCTGTCAACTCAAGAACCAGGGGATCTGGTTACAGAATGGGGGCCCCCACGGGAGGAGCAGCAGCCCTCTCCTTCATGTAGGGCATGTCCCTGCACTAGGACACCGGCTCATCGCTGAAGATGACCGTCTCCACCACAGCTGAGAGAACCTGGGGCAGCAGCCACAGCCCAGGAGTGAGACTCCCCGTTAAATGCATATGCCACAGGAGAGGGCTAAGTTAGCCCAGCCCACTACCCAAAGATGCTGAAGGTGTCTCCCCAACAAGCGGGGCGGGGGGGGGGGAACAGGACAGGTGCTGATAAGGGCCCCATGGGCCCCCCCTTACCGCCAGGTGCACTCACCAGCTGCAGCACAGAACAACAGGTGAGGTGGGAAATGTGACTATAGGTGACCTGGATAACTAGCACAGAGATATAGAAGCTGGCCAGCGAGGAGGCCACTACACAGGTGTATCTGAGGCTGGGGTTGCATCTTTGCATCTACATAGGGGGCTCTGTACGGATAGGTGAGGCTCCACTCTAATGCCACCTGCCCCACCTGCTGATGCCAGAGTGCAGCCAGATAGAGATGAAGGAGATAAGAACTGACATCAGCCAGGCTAAAGCAATGGCCACTAGAGCATCACCGGCAAAACCACCATAAGGTCCAAGATGACCAGGCAGAAAACAAGGACATTGGTGACCTTGGAGGGCAGGTAGCAAAAGTTCAGGGTGGCAGCACACACAATGAACATTTCTCAGCACAATAAAAGCAATGAGGAGCCATAGGAGGCCTCTTCACCCCCCTGCTTCACCCCTGCCCCTACCCTCTGCTGAACGGGGACCTCAGTCACCTCTGGCACCACCCTGAAGACTTAATGGCTGGGAGTTCTGGGGACTCTGGAACAGAGCTGAATTGGGACAAGGGTCAGGTGGTGAGGCCAGAATAGAGGCACCAGCCTTCCAAACCAAACAAATACCCCCTGGCTTCCTGTGGGGGTCTTTCTCCCGGCGCTGAAGAGGTGCCAGGGGCAGGATCCCGCCACTGGAAGAGGGGACGGGTCTCCGCATAGGGCAAAGATTGGATGTCCCAGACTTTATCCCGTGAAGCTAGCGGGGAGGTTTCGGTCAGTGGCTCCCGGGCTCCTCCCAGCGTCGGAAAAGGGCGACAGACAGGCCACAAACAGTGACTAAGGAAGGGCCCAGTGTCTGTGCCTGTGGACGGAGGTGAAGACACGAAGGATCTGGGCGCAAGAAACCGGCTGGAGAGAGAAGCGTTATCTGGGACGCGTGGAGGCAGAAACCCAGCCAGGAAGTGCAGAAATCCCGTAGGACAGCGGACGTGGCGTCCTCCCCCGACTTTATCGCGGGACGGCTCTCCGCGCCCGGCACCCCGCGCTCCCGGCTCTAAAGCCCTGCGGCCAGGCGTCCACCCGCCGGCTTTTCCGGGGCGCAGTAGTCCCTCTCACCTCCTTCCCCCGGGGGCGCCGACCTTTGCTCCCAGAGGCCGGAGCTCCTCTCCCAGCCTGCGTAGAGACAGTGCCAGAAAACGCGCTAGTAGGAGCCAGAACCGGATCTCCCCGAGGGCCAGCGGCGAGCACTGCAGCTCTCAGGAAGCTCGAGCCCCGCCCCTCCGAGCCCGCCCCCGCCGAGCCCCGCCCCCGCCGAGCCCCGCCCCCTCCGGGCCTCCTGCGCAAAGGAGGCAACTGGGGTCCGCAGCACCCACTCTCAACAAAATCTCCGAACCGTATCTCTGAAACCTTTCCTTCTCAAGGGTCACTTTTCCCCTCCGCAGCCCCTCGCTGGCTTCGGAAGGACCAGAAGAAATGTACTCTTGCTGCAGTGGTGTTTCTGAGATGAAGGAGGCATCTGCAGGGGCCTGACACCTGAAAGCCATGTCTGCAGTATTTGGCGGCGAATTAGAACTATGCTCTAAGGACTCTCACCTCAGCCCCTGTCGTCCTCTCATTAATGGCCAGGATGATGCCTGCCCCTCGCTTCCAATCCTGGAAACTGGTAAAGACAGCTTGGATTTGGATCCATCCTGAAAAGCCACCCCCCCCACCCCACCCCCCCCCACCCCCGCCCGGCCCGTTTCTAAGCTCTAGTAAGTGCTCATGGTAAATAGAAAACAAAAACAAATTCAGTTCTGGTTTCTGGAAGTTTCTCTTCCAGTGCTCTCCTAATCAAAGGGACTTATTCATAGAAAATCTGGAAAGCTGCAGTCAACTTACAAGAGCGGAGACTGTATGTGTTTGAGTTTCATAAATGGGTAAGATGATCAGGGTGAGAGCCAACCTTCACCCTAGCTGGCATAAGAACAGAAAGAGGAAAAGTAAAAGAAAAATGCAGAAATTAGATGTACCTAGCCATCATTAGAAGGGGTTCTACCCCCAATGCCACTGGGTGGGGGCTTGGGGGAGGGTTCCTCACACTATTCAGCAATTCATGGACACCAGCTGGGTGTTGTACAATTCAACTCAATCCTGACACTGCATAGGTGGAGGTAGTATCTGATTCCACAGGTTAAAAGCTCGGCCCAGCAAGGGTGACCACCCCATCCACCGCCCCACTTCAACTACCTGTGTTTCTCACCAGCAGGCTATAAATCAGAAGTTTCCACGATACCCATCTTGGATTTGATTAATTTGCTAGGGCAGCCCACAGAACTCAGGAAACCCTTTGACTTGCTACACTATCAGTTTATTACAAAGGATATTAAAGGACACATCCACAGTCAGGGCAAGGTCCTGAACGAAGTAGCTTCTAGCCTTGTGGAGTTTAGGGCCCAGCATGGTGACATGTAGAAACATTCTGATTCCCTAACCTGGAAGCTCTCTAAATCCTATCCTTTTGGGGTTTTGTGGAGCTTTCATTACATAGGCATGATTGATTAAACCATTGGCCGTTGGTGATCGCATTCAGTCATCAGGTCCACTCCCCTTCTCCAGAGGTAGGAGGACAGGGTAAGGACTGAAAGTTTCAACACTCTAATCACAAGTTTGGTCCTTCTGGTACCTAGCCCCCATCCTTAGGTGCTTTCCAAAAGTCATCTCATTAACATAAACTCAGGTGTGGCTGAAAGGGGGTTGGTTAAGACCCCTTTATTGCTCTCAACAGTTAGGAAATTCCTAGGGTTTTAGGATCTCTGCACCAGAAACAGGGATGAAGACCAACTATGTATATCTTCTTATAAATCGCAATATTACAATCATCCACTGCTAACTTTGGACCATTTATTTACCATTTCTAAGCCTCCATTAACTCATTTGTGAAATAACTGCCTGTCTCATTGGAAGATTAAATCCATTCAAAGAGCCTAGCACAGTGGTGCCTGGGTGGCTCAGTCAGTTAAGCGTCTGACTTCAGCTCAGGTCATGATCTCACAGTTCGTGAGTTTGAGCCCCGCATCAGGCTCTGTGCTGACAGCTCAGAACCTTGAGCCTGCTTTGGATTCTGTGTCTCCCTCTCTCTCTGCCCCTGCCCCGCTCATGCTCTGTCTGTCTGTCTGTCTGTGTCTCTCAAAAAAAAAAAAAAAGAAAGAAAAAAAGAAATAAAAGGAAAAAGAGCTTTAGAAAACAAAACAAACCAACGAGCCTAGCACAATGTGGTAGTCATGGAGATGCACTGCCCAGGCCTCCCTTCAAGGTTTGCTGCCCAGCTGTGGTCAACCATCAGCCAGCCAGCTGTCAGCTCCTTCAGGGGCTGCCCCAGCTGCAGAGAGCCACCCTAGCTGAGGTCACCCCCTTTCCAGAGGAATCTGATAACTGAGGGAGAGGGGTGATGATGGATGAAGTCCTGGCCATTTCTGCCTGACATGGGACACTAATGGGCAATACTCATTCTGGAATTCCCTTCCAGAGTGGCCAAGGCTTTTGGGGGCCCTGCATTGTGGATTAACTTCTTCCTCTCCTTAATCTTCTTCCTCCCTTTTCCCTTCATGGGTGGTGATCCTTGATACCCCAAACTCTTTTTCCAGGTCTGCTTCTGGAGAACCCAGTCTGTAATACATAGTATCCAGAAGACCATAGGTACCCAATAAATGTTAGCTTTTGCTTTTTTGTTACTGTTGTTGCATTAAAATAGGAGCTAGAGTCTAAGATTGGGCGTTCTGTTCCTGACCCATCCAAGCCCTGCTCTGTAAATGCTTAGGGCAGTACTAATCCTTCATTATGCAAACATCTTGGAATTTCTCTTTGTTATGGACTGAATGTTTGTGTCTTCCTGAAAACTCATATGTCAGAATCCTAACCCCCAGTATACTGGTACTATGAGGTCGGGGAGTAGGGGGAGACTTTGGCAGGTAATCAGGTCATAAGGGTGGAGCCTGCATGGGTGGGATTAGTGCCTTTGTGAGAGAGACAGCAGGCAGTTCCTTTGCCCTCTTTCCACCAAGTGAGGATACAAGAAGGTGGCCATCTGCAACCAGACGAGGGCCCTCACCCGAACCAGACCATGCAGGCACTTTGATCTTGGTCTTCCAGCTTCCAGAACTGCAAGTGATAATATCTGTTGTTTATAAGCCATCTAGCTTGCGTTTTGTTGTTGTTGTTGTTGTAGCATTATCTGAACTAAGACACTCTTCCTCTGTACCTATACTAAGATACTCTTCTTTAAGTACCTGGAGGGCATGGAACCTGTCTAAAACGTCCTTCTTCCCTCCACTAATTTGTTAGCTCACACCTAATAGACACACCCTTTGAGTCTGTTGATTAATTTTTAGCTTTCCTGGGTTAAGGACTTCAGCATGATATTTTTGAATAGCTAAATTCTCTTTCAACATGTATAATTTAAAGAAGTTTCTATTATCCTAGGCTACCTCACTATGTGCTAACCCAGTAAGCCAACCTACATTCATTATACCATTCACAGGGATAAAAGTCCACTAGCCGAGGTTAGATCTACACTGCAGTTCACACTGTACTTTTGGGGGTACCCAGTCACCTAATTGCAAGCATTGGCTATCTTACAAGGATTCTAAGTCTGGCTCCTTCGGAAAGTGCTTGGGATTTGTTTTCTGCACAGTTTGATGTGCTGGCTACAAGATATAAGTCAGGAGAGTTACCTCTGCGGTCACTATCAGCAGAGAAACAATGTGAAGACTGTCCTTGGCTTCCCTAAAAATTGGAAACTGGCCAGCCGGGATCTCTCGAGAGGCAACTTTCCATCGATAGTAGTCTGTGTGATTGTAGCACTGAGAACTGCAGGACACTCCTCTGCCAACCCAAAGTGTTAATACACACCAACCAGCAAACACAGGAAGTCCTTTTGGAGTTATGTGGTTTTTGAAAGTGTGCTTTTAAGGGTAGCCTGTTCTAACCGGGAGCATTCTGAATTGGAAGTCAACAACCTAAATTCCCCTGCCAGCCCTGTGACCTCGGGCAGGTCACCCAAGCTTCAGTGTCCTAATCTGTAAAACAGAGGCTTTGCCTACACTTGTTGAGGCTCCTCCAGCTCTCCTGTTCCAGGTGTCTGTGACTGTATATCATTTCTGTGCAGGAGGAGAAAAGGACCCACGCTTTCCCCGAAGAGTGGCTGCAACTTGAATAAAAAACGAGACGTTGGCAGGGAAAACAAATACTTTAAAAGGAAAGGTTGCCAAGCTTACCTACAAACCTCAGAGCCATGCTTTGGTTGGATTCCTTATGAGTCAACAGCTTTCCCAGTTGCCTCATCTTTCTTACAGCTTTGTTGTTCTTTCTCTTTTTGGATTGCCTTGATGACATTTCCAGCAGATGGAACCACGATATCATGACCTCTTCCTGGGAGCAGGGCAGGGGGCAGGAGCTGCTCAACCTTGGACTCTCAGCCATTCAGGCAGGCAGTGGTAAGTCAGGCCTCTCACAGTAGGAGTCGGACTTCAGAGCCCCCCCAGGTCCCAGGGCGCAGGCTAAGAGCCCCTTTCAGGGAGGCCCAAGAGAGGCTGAGGCCGTGCCCGCCCCCTTCCTCCCTCCTCCCCCAATGTGTACTCTTCCCCTCTCCTCATACCTGCTCTCACTCTGCACACTGCAACCCTGTTGCCCAGCTGGCAGTGACTGAGAACTGTCTAGTCACTTCTCCAGGCTTGGCTTCACTGTGGCACCCACTGCTCAGACTCCTGTCACCAGGCAGCAGGTGTGCAGGAGAAAGGAGAAGCAGACCATACACAGGGAGACTGAGACAATCAGAATTTCAGGAGCCATCTGGTCTGTCTGCTCTATCCTACAGATAGGAAATGAGAGGCTCGTGTGTCCAAAGCCATACAACTAGTTTGTGGCTGAGGCAAGAACCGGAACCAGGTTTCCTAATTCTGTCAGGACCAGTCACTACCTGGTTCGTATTTTCTCTCTGAACTTGATCTCAGCGGAATGACGGGTGGATGTTTCAACACTCCTAGATTGCTTTACAAGATTTTGAACGCCCAAGAAAAATTCAAGGGAAATGAAAGCTTGAATGTCCCCTCTTCAATGAAGCCATCCCTGAGTCCACCCGCTTGGAGAATTTATTCTGAGAACTTCCTCAGCCCTTTATCTGTACCCTGAAGGGTACTCCATTTTCAACAGGGCAGTATCAGGCCTGATTCATCTGGGTCGGACATAGTTCCACGTATAAGAAAACTCACCAGTTCCCTTAATAAACCAAGCCCATTCCTCCAAGAGAATCTTGATGCAAGACTTGGGCCCCCACAGGGACCTCGTGTGGAAACACAGCCACCGCCAGCCCGTGGCCCCTTGTTTTTACTCTGAACCAACCCAGACTCAACATCTTGTCATTTCTGCCAGCACAGCAGCTCAGGCCCATGAGAGGGAAAGAGTAACACGAGACTGGGTAAGACGAGTGGCACAGAGTCCAGCTCATTCAGTTTGACCGGCGGTTCCCTACGACATGCCTCCCTCAGAGAACTTGGCCTTATCTTTACCGTGTTCTCTGTCCAAGCCGTTTCTGCTCTGGGTGTGTTGACTCACCCACAGCTGTGAACCCAGTGCTGTGGTAGACCTTCTAGCCTCTTCCTAGCTCTGCACTCGGCCTCAAAGCCTGTGTCCCCCAGGGCCGTGGCAAACACCAGGCACGTAACAGGTACAGGGCTAAAGTATGGTACGATCACACAGGCAGAGGAATCGGGCCATTAGAAGAGAACAGGCAATGGAAAATAATGGCTAACGTGATGGCACAGGCCCTGAACCCAGGCCATTCAAACAATGCCTCTTCCCCAGAAGGGCATCCGTGTGAGAGCGGCCAGGCCTCCTGCCCAGCTTATGGCAGCTCGGTGCTCACACGGCAGCTACTGCACATTCTCCTGCAGCCTGCAGCGTGTGCGTCTGCTGGAAGTGGGAGCAGGGAGGTGTGACAGCACAAGAAACGTCATACGATGTAAAAAGAGACAAGGACAAGCACGCGGATTTTTTCTTTTAATTATTTACCAGATAAAAAAGAAAAAATAGTGATTGTTTCTCTTCACCCCCAACATTTCAGTTTACCAAGGTCAAGTAGGAGAGAAAATGCTGAACAGGAATTCATGCTCCTGGCCTGGAGCAAATTCCCTCGGCTCTACAGCACCTCAGGGAGGAGGGACAGGGCAAAGGGCTCCAGGCAGAAATACTTGTACTGTGGCAGCAGAGTGGCAGCGTGGCTGTCCACCTTTCTCCTCCCCGTTGCCAGAACATTCAGACCTTCCTGTCTGCCCCCCTGCACCATCCTCCCCAATGCATCAAAGGAAGTAGGAAGACAGGACTTCAGGAGGCAGGACAGGTATAGCGCAGGACCGGGGAAGCACACAGCAGACATGGCGGAAGGCCACAATCTTCTGTTTCTATTGCACATCCTGGCTCAGATCCCCTGCCCTGAGCAGTGGGCTACAAAGTGAAATGCTTCTGAAGTTCAAACCAAGAACCCATGGCTGTGTGCCAGGCTCAGGAAGGGGAGGCGTGCGGTTGTGTGGTTTGTTCTGATACACACATGTAAGTTATATGGAAGTTACTCCAGGATGGGGGCAAGGCAAAGATTATGCCTCATTAAAAGAACATATGGAGTTTGGACACCTGGGGCCCTACGGTCACCTGGGCTTCTCCCCCTCAAGTTCGAAAGACTAAGAATAACTCTCCAGTCAGCAGATCTTCCGCGTAAGACGGAAGAGGCAGCAGCATCCACCAACTACACAAGCCCCCTCTCCAGCTGTCACGATTCTGACACTCAGGGGTGACCTCTTTCTCTGAACACCTGGAGAATTTGGCCAGCGACCCCACAGGACAACAACCTTTCACACTGTATGTTTCTCCACCAAGTGGCAGCTATTAGATTCTCATTCTTCTCAATACCAAGGAAACCAGAGGGAGACTGGAACACGTTGTTTACCCAACCTTACAGAGTCCTCGAGAAAACAGTGGGGCAGGGAGAAGGGACTGATTTTGATTTGGCAAGGCTGCAACTCTTTCACCTTCATTGGCTGGAACAAAGCTGGTGGGTGAAGACAAACCTAACGGAGCCAATGGCAAGAACTGCAGGCTATGAGAGACGACAGGTCAAACACAGAACTGTATAAATTGTGGCACTATAAAGATGAGAAGGCAGGTCCATGACACCAGCTGGGAGCACGCCTTGGGAGCACGCTTCCAGAAATTACATCTGTCCTGTAGTAAGCGGTAGCATCCAGATAAATCAGAGTAGTTTTCCTTCCTCCTCTTCCCAACAAATTCTGAGAGTTTCTCATTTAAATAACTATGTACACACACACAAGCCTGGTCTCTCTTTTACATGAGGGTCCTTCACTTGAGGGTCCTAGAATGGCTTTAGAGAGTCGGTTCCAATTGCCTTTTTGGAGATTTACTGCTTGGGACCAAACCTGTAAGGAGAAGAAATGACTGAATACTCTGCCAGGTGGATCTTTAAGGTGAAAGCATCCCCGTGTTTAAAGGATTGAGTCTTAATATAAATAATGAGCCCACAACTCCCTTATGGGGTTTGGCACCCTGGCAAATTGAGCAATTGGGCTGCGACTCACCAACCCCGTGCCTGGCTACCGTCAGCCAGAGGGCCCCGTGCCCACCAGCAATCCTGGGAATACAGTTCCCTACCTCCCTCTGATAAGGACAGTTTCTCAAGTTCGGCTTCAAGTTCAGCGTCCGAGATCCTAGGGTTAGGCACACTGTTGGTATAAAATGTCTCAGGGGGGTTTTCAGGCAGATCAAAATGTTCTTTGGTGGTATCCTGAAGAAGGATGTCCAATTCCTTCTCCAGTTCCTCACTGTCAAAATCTGCAAAGAAAAGATGACATGAGGACACATAAAGCCAAGGGAGGATGAGTCAAGGATTGAGTAAAGGCAAAACTAAGCTCAGCTTTGCAAAAACGTCCAGGCCTCCTTGTAGGTCAAAAAAAGCCTGTGAGTTGAGAGGAAGAGGGTGCCTTCAAGCAAATATTCTTCCCACACACAGAGCGAAGTCACCTAGAGGGTATATTTTGCTAACACCACAGAACTGACCCTGCTTTCCCTTGCCCTTGAAGAAGGATCTTCCATTCAGAAGTCTAATGAGTCAAGATTACTGCAGTCCAGAGGGGTCAACAGTATAGCCTACCAAGGGGGATGACAGTTCCTTCTAACTACTGCCACAAAGGAGCCCCAGAGAGAGGAGAGTGCTGCCTGCACCAGGAAAAGTGGATCTGTGATCAAAACTATCACAGCACAAACAAGTGAAGGCCTCTTAGGAAGGAAGAAAGAAAAGAACTGTCATGTCAACTCACCTAAGCCATTGGTCACCCCACCCGCCAGAGTCTGAGAAACTTCATCCTGGGTGTCACACAGCTGTAAGAGAAAAGCGTAAAGCCTTGAACACTGAGCGGCATCTCAAAGGTCTGTCTTTTGGTCTCAATGTTCAGGGTTACCAAGTAATGCTGCCCCTTCTGAGAATCAAAAAATCTTCCACAAGTTCACAAGGTAAAGAGTCAAGTTTGGGAAACGATGAAGTATAGCAAAGTCACACCTGCCCTCAGTTACTTCCTCCTGTGATTTTCCTCCCTGGCCCCTTCCTGTACCTCTTGGATCTGATCCACAAGGCTCTCTGCCTTCTCCACTGTGACATCCTTCATGGAGAGTTTTAGCGCTCCTACCCCGGCCTGATAGGCATTGAAAACCTAAACAGAAAGCAAAGTTATCAGTGCAAATGAAGAACAATGGGCAAAATACATACAATAGTGTTGCATCTCCAAAAGATAATGTGGGGGTTTGTTTGGTTTAAACACCCACACTTGATTCCTCCCATGTTCACCGAGGCCAAAACTTTCCAACAGGAGAAGCAAAATCCCAACCATATCTTGAAAAAACCCAGGCCTCCTCCAAACATCAAAGCCACAGTGGAGGGAATGAGGAACGTATCCCAGACAGACCACCCAGGTACTGGAGCAGAGGGGCAGTGACTACCATCTGATCTGTCTGGGAGGCATAGATCCGGTCCAGGATGCCTTGAACAGTGTCTAGCTTGGCATGAAGGGCTTCAATGCGCTTCTCTGTCCGTTGCTTGGCCTTGAGAGATCTCAGTGCCTGGACGGGGGAGGTGGGAGCATGGAGATTTGGTCAGGGTCAGTTAGGCAGGCCAGAGGGCCAGAGGAAGGCTTTCCCACATGACAAGACCATCTCAGGCCTCCTCCTCTCTCACTTGTAAAACAAGCTGTGGTACCCAGACCACCTGCAGACTCTTCCCCCCGAGACCCAAGCTCTGCTCTGAACCGCTGGGACACCACCTCCCACTGCCTGCCCGGGGCACAGGTACACAGCTGGAGGGGAAAAGAGAAAACTGACCAGTTGTTTCTTTCCTGCTCGGCATGCCCGGCGGGCTTCTTCTTTACACCTATGAAACACAGGGGACAGATCGAGATGACCATGGCATAGGATGGGGGTGGTAGTGTCCTGAAAAGTCCCTAAGAGCCCCACTTAGGTAAGGCAGTTTCAAATCTGAAAATCAAATCCATTCCACCCAAAGGCTAGAAAAATAATGCCCAACAGCCCACTGGCACACTCCTGCAGCAAGCTGAGACATAAACTTGAACATATGCGTGCAAGAAAGGCAAACTGACTAAGGATAGGCTGTTTCAGCCCACGGGGAGAGAGAATGTGCCAACAAGACACCTTAACAACAGATTCCCATTTCGGAAGCCAGGAGATAAGGAATCAAATCCTAACACCAACAATGGCCTTGGACACAGTCCCTGGTTGTCCAAACAATGTTGGGTTTCTCCCGCTGTAAGAAGGAGACAGCATTTTAATTCGATGTCCATATAGCCTACTTTTTGGAGAAGTGTTCATGTGCCTTTGGCAGGGATGCCTTGTATGGCCATCCAAGGGGAAGAGCAGGAATCCCTCAGAAAGACCCTGGAAGGCAGAGACCTGTCTTGTTCACTACTGTATTTCCAAGTCCCTAAGTTAAGGCCTGGCTCAACGAACACTGGTTAAATGGATACCAGCATGGAAGTGCCTAAACATAATGCTAACAGATGTAATCTCTGGGGGAAGAATAAAAATTCATTTTTTCTCTTTTATGATGTTCTATTTTGCACAATTGCTGCATTGAGCAGTTAGTACTTTGTAATTAGTAAAAAAAAAAAATAAATAAATAACCTTTCTCAAAAAAAAAAAAAAAAGAGCCCACAGACACCAATGCTTTGCTGGCTCTGAGGGCCAGCCAGGGGTGGGGGTCGGAGGGTGCTCAGCTCAGGGGTAGTTACCTCTCTGCTTCCTGGGATAAGGACTCCACTTTGCGTGAGAGCAGCTGTTCACTCTGCATCAGCTGGTATACCCCAACATCTACGTCGTTGACAGGAGAGACCTTGGCATGTGGCCCTCGGGCAAACTTCACAATCTGAGGGACAGGGACAAATTACTAGGGCCCCTACCATGAATGCTGAGAAGTCCCAGGCAGGAATGCTGGTGGGCATGTCAGTATACACTTAATAAGCCATTGGGGAGTCACTGGATGAACAACTGGACTTCCATACCTTTTCCCCGTTCTGCTCGAGAACCGTGACTCTCTTCTCTTTCTGCAGCTGCAGCAACACCAAGTAGAAGGTCCTCTCATCCGGGCAGGAGCCTGCACACAGGGTGCTCAGCTCGGACAGGGCCACCACAGGGTGGGAGGAGAGAGGGGAGTTCTGATACAGACGATACACCTCCTCGGCCTTCTCCTGCAGGGAAGGCGAATGTGCTTATGGGCCTGGCCACTCCTCATGGAGGCCAGAGAGTCCCGACCCCATGTTTCCAAACCGTGATCGTGCAGGACAAGAGCAGGGAGCACTGGTCCTGCCCTCCCTGAAGTAGCAGCTTTGGAAAAGGAAAAAGGATTTGTGTTTTTTAAACCCTGGAGGAAATTTGGTGTATATGGATGAAACGAGGTACATGTTATCTCTGTCCTTGCACATCCATTTGGGACTTTATGTTTCTGTGTCTCCCGAGAGGCAAGGGAAGGAGGAGGAAGTGTGGTGTGCTGGCGCGGCCATGACCGAGACCTGAGGCTTGGTTTTAGACCCTGCCTATCTGGCCCTGCACCAGTCAGTCTCACGGGTCCTCAGCATCCCTCTCACAAACTGAAGAAGGTGGATGAGATGGCGTCTGTATTCCCTTCCAATGCTGGTCTTTCCATTTTTATGCCAACTTCTGACACTACAAACAAGAGCATTACTGAGTCTATAATGCGTCTCAAGAGAGAAGTATGTGACAACCAGGTAGGACAGGGTTTTTGTGAATAGCCTAAGAAATAGAAGTTTCAAGAAACAATGCCACCGTGTTCCTCCTACATGGAAATTACTCTCAGTCTTCTGCAAACAATATTTACTGAATTAGGCACAAAGTGCTATGAAATGTAGGGAAGGAATACCCAGGAGTTCAGAGATTGCTTGGGGGAGAAAATGGTTGTTGAGCAGAATTCTGAAGGGTGAGTAAGTCCCTAGGTGAGGTAGGTGGGAAGAGCATCTTAGGAAGAGGGACGGTCATGAGCAATGGCATAGAGTATGAGTCAATAAGGTGTTTATGGGAGGGGACAGGAAGGGGAGAGAGAGCAGAAGCACTTCTCTCTTACAGAGGGTGCAGCAGATTCTTTGCTGTCCTTTATCTGCAGATGGTAGGTAGTCATGGAAGGGAAATACCAAGGCTGGAGTAACAGATCTAGCTGACAAGTGGGAAAGGGTGGGTTATAGGAGGTAGGCTTAGAGGCAGAGAGACCATTTATGCAAGAGACGAGGAGAGACTGAACGGGGCAATGCCCGTAGGGACAGAGAAGGGATGGGTTCAAGAAGAATTCAGAAGATAAAACAAGCAGTCCATGGTACCTGGGCATGGGGTGGAAGGAGAAAGACGAGTCTGGGATGACTCCTGGGCTCTGGCATGAGTAACAAGGTGGATGTGATGCTATTAACTAACTAACAGCAAGAACACAGAAGGAAAAGCATATTTTACAGGAAAGACAAAACATTCCATTTTGGACACGTTTTTTGGGATGCTTGAGGTACATTCAAGAAGACACATACAGCAGATAATTGGGTATACAAATTTGAAGCTCAAGGGAGACACCAGAACAGAACATATATGAAAGGACTCTGAAGGTCTTCAAGCATATAGAAGGTAATTAAAATCCCAAGTGTAAATGAGTTACCCAAGGAAATTCAGAAAGCAAAGTAATAAGCTGAAGGAAGACCAATGTTTAAGAGATGAAGGAACTCATAAGAGCTACCCAGAGAACCACCAAGAACCCATAGTGTAATGACAACAAAATCAAAGAAATGGAAAATTTTAACAAGCGAGTAGTCCATAGTGTCAAAGGCAGCAGAAGAGTCTAATAAGATAGAAACTAAAGTTTTCATTTGATTTACCTGCGCTGTCAAATAATAATGCTTACTATAAAACTACGTAGTAAGAACAGTGTGGTATGCAACCAACAGATTAACGGTAAACAACATTAATAAAGGTTAAAACAACTGGCTATCCACTTGGAAGAAAAAAGTTTTTCCTCACCAGATACACAAAAACAAATGCCAAATTACTGAAATTTAAATTGAGGAAGTTTAACCTTGGGGTGCCCGGGTGCTCAGTTGGTTGAGTGTCCGACTTCAGCTCAGGTCATGATCTCATGGTTTGTGAGTTCAAGTCCCGCATCAGGCTCTGTGCTGACAGCTCAGAGCCTGGAGCCTGCTTGGATTCTGTGTCTCCCTATCTCTCTACTCCTCCCCTGCTCACTCTCTGTCTCTCTCTTCTTCAAACATAAATAAACATTAAAAAAAATTTTTTTAAATCTAATTAACCTTGAAGTAGAGGATGACTTTGTAAGCAAGACCAGAAATTCAGCAGCCGTAAAGGAAAATTTTAAAGATCTGATTATAGAAATATGGAAACTTTTATATGGTAAAAGACATCATAAGTAAAAACGAAAAGCAAACAAGAGACTGGAAAACAATATTTACATCCTTAATGCTAACTATATTATATCTACTCCTAATACATAAAAAAACTCCTATAAATACAAAAGACAAACAATCCAATATAAAAACAGGCAAAGCATATAAATAGGCAACGCACAGAAGGAGATACATAAATGGACAGCAGATAGGGGAAACGATGCTCAAATCCAAAATAGGAAATATCATTTTTATTTGTCGTACAGGCAAAATGTAAAAGACTCATGTTATCCAGTGCTGGCAAGGATGTGGGGACACTGAACACTTGAATGAAAGTGTGAATTAGCACAAACTTTTGAAAAGTAATTTGGCAATTTCTGTGCATAAGCATTTCTAGAAATTAATCCATAAAAATAAAAATGGAAGTACTGCACATAGATGTACACACAAGGCTGTCAAAGTATTTTTTTTTCTTGTAACAGAGAAATTAGAATAACTTAAATGTCCATCTGTGTGGACATAACTATTGCATAAATTGTGGCACTTCCATAGATTTTTATGCAGCCATCCAAAGGAATGAAGTACATATATATTATATAGGGAAAGATACTTATACTAAAGTGTAAAGAAAAAAAAAAAGGCAGGCTGCAGACCAATAAATAAAGTAAGATTCTATTTCTGGAAAAAAATGGAGCGTATGTGCATACATATTTTTGTATGTATGGGCATATTCATTTATTTATTCAACATATGTTTATTGACTCTCTACTATGTAGCAGGCACTGTTCCCAGAGTTCCAGGGCCAATGGAACATCTCCTATCTGGTAGGAGAGACAGATTATAAACAAGTAAACAAGTAAATAACATTTTTAGAAAGCATTAAATGCTAACAATAAAATAAAACAGAAAGTAACGGTGTGGGGGCGCCTGGGTGTCTCCGTAGGTTAAGTGTCCGATTTTGGCTCAGGTCATGATCTCATTATTCATGGGTTCAAGCCCCACACCGGGCTCTGTGCTGACAGCTCAGATCCTGGAGCCTGCTTCAGATTTTGTGTCTCCCTCTCTCTCTGCCCCTCCCCTGCTCGCACTCTGTCTCTCTCTCTCTCCCTCAAAAATACATAAATGTTAAAAAAATTTTTTAAAAAGAGAGAAGTAACAGTGTGAGACAGGATCAGTAAGAAAATATGTGAACACACAAACACACGCATGTGTGTACCCACACGAACAGAAAGGAATGTACCCAAAGAGACAGAAATGGGATGAACAGAAAGGAAACATTCATTTCCTTGCATAATTATTTTAAATAGCAAAACTTATGGGCAATTTTTACTTTTTGGTTATTTTTATCAAATCAAATAAAAAGCTATTGGCTTTCTGTGGCCAGACTTGGGAAAAATCAATTTACCTCAGAAGTAGACTTTGTTTTAAAAAAAATATCCAGATAAGACCCTTCAGTTTCACACATTAACACAAGATTCCACCCCAGGAAAAGACAGTGAAGTTACCATATATGTCACGGAATGAGCTTAAGTGTTGAGTGCTCTATTTAGTGATGTAAACTGGGCATAGACTTAACAGAACCAGGTCGGTGCGGAGCCAGATTTATTTTTCTACTTAAGTAAGATTAAACGGCACTGTGGTTAAAAAGTACTGTTGGTTCTTGGAAGATCTAGGTTATTTATTCCATTCCTGCCCCCTTTTCTGCCTTTGCTCTCAAAAGACTATGATTCCTAAACCACATCTGTGGGGGTAAATGGGTCTACCTCCCTTTACTCCAGTTGGAAAACACTTGAGGTAAGAGCCTGCAAAGAGGAACGGAGCTTGGCCCAGAACCACGCAAACCATCCTGTGGTTTCTGCGTGGCCTTGGCTAAGTCCTGGAGGTCAGGGCGCTGGGTGGGAGGATAACCATGTGGGTGGGAAAGGAGGAAGAGCCCTTCCTTTGAAGCATGCTGCTCGGTCCAATGGTGAGAAACAAGGAGAGGTGGCAAATTCTGGAGATCCCCACCTCAGTCTGAGACAGAGAGGGTTGGGAGTCTGTCAAGGTGACAAGAAATCAGAGCCTCTCTTGGGGTAAGGGATGAAGATCGAGAGCTGGCTCCAGCTGTGTGGAAGCCTCCGGGACTATGCAAGGGTCCCGAGGTTGGGCTTGGTCTGTGAGTTTCAAAAGTAAGTGCTGTCGGGGCGCCTGCATGGCTCAGTTGGTTGGGCGTCCTACTTTGGCCGAGATCATGATCTCACGGTTCGTGAGTTTGTGCCCCACGTTGGGTTCTGTGCTGACAGCTCGGGGCCTGGACCTGGCTTCGGATTCTGTGTCTCCCTCTCTCTCTACCCCTCCCCCGCTTGCACTCTGTCTCCCCAAAATAAATAAACATTAAAGAAAAAAAAAAGTAAGTACTGTCTACAGCATACTTCTGCTACCCGGTGTTCAGTCGGTTTCGGTGGAGTGGTGTGCACTGCATTAAAGAGCGTGTGGAAGGTGAGGAAGTGGTGACAACAAAGCTTGGTCAAGAAGGAGAGAGACAGAGCACTAACTAGGCAGCGGCCAGGTCCCACACAGGAGTCATTCTGTGATTGGAAAAACCTGAGCGGGTTTCGAGGCTGAGGAAGAAGAGGCAGATAGGAGACAGAATGTACAGATCAAGAGGCTAGCTGATGGGACAAGGGGACAGCAGGGTAGGGACAGACTCAAGAGCACACGTGGAAGAGAGGATGGACACTTCATCCTCTGAGCTTAGGGAGAAAGAAAGGCTCAGAAGACCGTAAACTGGATGTAGGACAGAAAGCTGAAGGCCTGACAGGAGATCCTACCTTCTCAATGAACTGTCAGCAGAGTCGCAGAAGGGGAGAATGGAAGGCACGTGAGTGCGGGCTGGGAAAGGACTAGTAAACTGGACTGAAGAGTGGCTGTGAGGGCCCTCCTGGAGCTGGGGACTGTGAAGGGGACCCCAGTCTTGGTGACAGCGTGATTCTGGCTGGCAGGGATGGCAGACTGTGGGGTTGGTCTAAGGCAGTACAAGTGCTGGTGTCTCTGGGGAGGACCGGGGGAGCTGCAAGAAGCTGGGTGCGTGCTGTAGGCTGGCTAGGGAAGACAGGCCAGGAGGAAGCTGACCGACCAAGAGGGCATGAAGGGACCACAGGCCTGGTGGCCTCTTCAGTGACCATCACTAAGGCCATCGGTAAGCTGGAAGGGGAAAGGGTGCAGTCACAGAAGAGGAAATCTGAACTTGGTTTGCTGATTTAAGGGAAGGCAAGGCTGAAGTCACAAGGTCCTCAGGAATCCTGAGAAACTCTTGCCAGTAAACCACAGAAGGCAAAGAATTTTCTACACTTTGGCTTGTCACTAATTTCTACACATACAGAAAATAATCAACCGTATGTTATGGACAATTCCCAGACAGAGTATCACCCTTGAAATGCACAAGTCCAACTAACAACTCAATAATGCTACAAAAGGCCAGTTATCAACTCTGTCATCATGTAAAAAAAGATATGCTCTTTTTCTAAGGATAGACACAGGAACATGGAGGATCCGGTCATCACCTCTCCTTTCTGAGCACCCACCTTCAGCAGCTCCACAGCCACGAGCACCTCTTCAGCAGGAACCTTATTGTCCCCTAGCATGTTGGAAAGAGTCCACTTGAGGGGCTTCAGCAGGAAGACTCCAACCCCCCAGGAGATCCAGCTGCTGTCTACACTGGCCATGAAGTCTGACTCCCGCTGCAGCTCCCCCCGGCTGCAGGCAAAGAAAGAAAAGGACACGGAGTAGGCTTGATGCAATGTCCCGTTCCAGTCCCCACCTACCCTCTTCCCCCGAGAGAGAAATCTGATCATCACCATCATAAATACCATTATCAGGTACCTACTCCGTGCCAGCTATTATGAGCAGCATTGTTTCTGCTCCAGCTGTCAGCACCATTGACGACTCTGTGAGACGGATGTCGTCCTTGGAATTTTAGTTCATGAGAAAATTGAGGGACCGAGGTGAGAGAGGCCAACTCTGAACTATAATTTGGCTCCAAAGGGCAAGTGCTCCACTAAGGCTGCAGAGGCACAGCAGGCTATGAGGCCTATGTTGAGACCTTCGTTTACAAATGAAGTTCAATATGATAAAACGACAATAACAGTAATGGATTACTGTCAATGCAAGACATGAGGAAATACACAAAGATGTTCAGAGAAAAGGTTTTCTGCTATTCCTGAGCTAGGGTGGAGATACGACCTAAGCATTCTATGGTACTGGTAATAAGCAGCTACATTTACTGAGCCCTTACCATGGGCCAATCACTATGCTAACGGGCTACATAAGGAATAGGATTTCAAATCCTCATAAGAAACCTAACTACAGATATCATCACCATCTTATACTTGGTCAAACTGAAGCTTTAAATAGAGGGGTACATAATTTAGCAAGTGGTACAGCCAGGGTGTGAGCCCAGAACACTTGGCCCTCAAGCAAAGCTGTTAATTACTATGTTATGCTGCTTCCATGGAGTGTTATCTTCCTCAAAAATTCTCTGGATGCCAGACCCCATCAAGCACCAGGAAACGTCAGCAGAGTGCCAGTAGCCGGGAGAGAAGATATCAAGGTCTTAAAGGTCTCTGGATGGGAAGAGGTAGGGACAGGTCCTACCGCAATAAAGAAGTCCAGACTGTTCTTGTCCCTCACCAACTTAAGCTATGTTCTCCTCCGTACCCTGCTTCAGTCAGGAACTCAAACTTTGCACAGTACGCTTTCTCAGAAAAAAGAAGTTTCAGAAACGGCTCGTCCCGCCAATGTCAGCCAATGGAAAGGTACCGGGGAGATAAATCAGGAAGTGCAGAAAACTCAAAGCAACATCAAAACTGACTTTCTTCTTCATTCATTGAAGGAGGTACTACGCTAGCCAGGCTGCTCTCAGTATATGTACCATGTGATGTGCAAATGATTTAGAATCAGGAGAGTAGGGGTCCAGTCCTGGCATTTCATCTAACTAGCTGTATAAACCTGAGTAAATCGCTCGACCTCAGTCTCAGTCTCCTCTTCTGTCTGCTGAGGATAATTCTATCATCTCGCCTGCAGGACTGCTGAGGAGGTCAGATGAAACGGGATGATATGCAAAGTATCTGCATACTATTAAGTGAGGTACCTTAGATATCCATGCTATCGCCTCAGGTATCTCCCAAACCCTGCACCTGTCACACAGGTAGCACCTACAGGCCCTTCTCAGAGCACCAAGGTACTCACTCGGGTGAAGCCCTCAACCTCCTTTATGTCCTCTGCTTCAAACAGCCCGTGCCAAGGACAAGCCAAGACAGGCCAGACACATGACCTTTGCTGGGGGCTGCTGGCAAGATGCCCCACAGACCTCTTCCCCACGACTGCCTTCTTCTTAGTCCTGCCTTCCTTAGTTCAGTAAATCCTATCTCATAGACCTTCTGTCCAGGGTAATTCAAATTTGGAAGCCCCTACAAAATAACTACACAACGGGATTCCACTCCAGACAAGTCATTGTCACTTCTGCCAGGTAGGTTTCTCCTCCCACCGTCTGGATCTAATCCAATCGCACTATCTTGGACCCCCAATTTGCCAGATGCCCGTCTCCCTCTCCCTCCACACCCCTAACACAGCCTCCTTCTCGTCCTCCTTCGCCCACTGAACACACACAGACCTGCTTCTGCGGGCCAGACCCCGGCATGGGCGCGGTACCCTCAGGGAGCCACCCCCGCCCCCTTGCCCGGGCCCGCCCTCACCGTAGTAGGTCCTGCAGCACGGTGGCCAGCCCCAGCGGGACACTGCCCTTGCGCTGAAAGGCCTCCTGCAAGTCCCGCAGACGCAGGCGCACCACCCCCTGGCGGCGGCTGTGGCTCAGCACCAACGGAGCCCAGAAGCCCATCTTGCTGTCCCAGTCGGTGCTGTTCACCTCGCGACTCCTTTTGAAGGCGGAGAACAGAAAGGACATGCGCTCCTCATCCTCCTCCCACTCGGGGGGCAGTAGGCCCGCCGGGTCTCCCCCGGCTGGGGCCTCGGCCTCCCGCTCCGGGGACCACATCGGAACCCCAGCCCCGCCAAGGCTCCGAACACAACCCCGGCCCTGTTCCCCTTCCGCCCTACTTCCCTCCCGGCTTCCGTTCCTTGACTACCTCCTCCTCTGTCATTACGTCATCGCCACCCCTAGCGTGAAATAAGTCCCGCGCCTTCTCAAGCGCCTGCGTCTCTCTGCCCTCCCTGCGCCAGGAGGCGTGATGATGACCCTATTTTCTGAGAGGCTCAAAGCGCTTGCGCCGACCCCTTCTCCCACAGTCTTTGTGCGGAAAGAAGGGCTTCGCGCGTGCGCGGCGGGTAGGTGCGCGTCCCGCCCCCTACTGATCATAGAGTTTGGCGAAACATTATAGAGAGGCTAATGCTTATGCATCTAAATTGTGGTTTCAGGTAGTGGGACTGTAGAGTCCCGCTAAGGGGCGCCAGAGGCGTCAGGATCGCTGGTGAATCATAGTACGCCGCTCCTCGACCAGCTTCTACTTCAGACACTTAAACTTCCAAGACAGCTTCCTTTTACGGTAATATCAGCGGATACACAATTGTCGGTCACTCAAGCTCTGTGACGATGTATATACTGATTTTGAAAGATATATGAGCTTCTATTACTCTTGCTTCCCACCTTCTGCTCTGGAGTGCCCTTCTTTTCTTTCTCAGGGCCAATATCCTGCTGATCCTCAAGATGGAGCTCAATTCTAATCTTCCCTGAAACCTTCCCCAACTGTCCTGACTCGTTGTTGATCTCTTTCCTGGACTGTACAGTTAGCATTTACTATTCTGTAGCCCGTTCCCTAGTTCTCTCAGGACAATGGCTTAAATATGGTGCTACGATACATAGCGGTGCTGAAGAAATACTTTATAAACTAGAAGGTGCACAGCTTGACCCTTGCCGTTTAATATCTTAGAATCTTGTTGGAATGAATGAGAGCTCACATGCATGATAAGATTCTTACAAAAAAATCTTTTGAGCAATGAACATGTCCAGTGTGTTAAGAATATATAGATTTTCTTTTTAATTGAACGGTTTGAAAGATGTAAGGAGTTTCTTGTTTAATGGAACTGAGTAACAATCACTGGAGTTGTGTATGATTCTTGGCTCTGCCACTCATTGGCCGTGTGACCTTGGTCAAGTACCTAACTTTTCTGTTTGAAGGAAATATTATGATGTAGGTAAAGTACCTAGCACATAGTAGATAGAATAGGTGTTATCACCAAATGGCAGGATGTTTAGTAGTTGGAACATAGTTGTAGGGAAGAATTTCAATAAGCATTTTGAAGGAGGGGAAGGGATAGGATTGGTTATATGAATTAAGGTGTCAACTGATATTGATGTGTTACATTTCTTCAAACATTTTCAGGGCAATATCTCATTTGGTACTTATAACAACTGACAAGAAGTCTCTCCCTGACCACACTCTAGATGGGTTCTTCTGAACCCTCTTCTTGACTAGGCCTGTCACCCTTGGCCTACAAAGGCCTCAACAAACATAGTTTCTAACAGCTCAAGGCCATATCCCTAGGATAACCCTAGCCCCCTTCAAAGTGCTGCTTCAGAAAACACAAGGTTGTCAAAAATTTTGACTGTCTGACCCTGTCTCCCAGCTTCTGCGGAAAGAGGAAGGCTACTCTAATTTCTACAAGTCAGTTGGCAAACCCAGATGGGTTTCACAGGGATCACCTCCCTTTCTAGCTTTTTGTAACTTATCACTGCCCTGACTCTACTGAGACCCCCTCATTCTCTTGCCTATTCCCTTATTTTCCCTTTGAAAGGCCTAGTCACCTCTGTATAAGGAAGGTAAGTAAAATTTGCACTGGACACTTTCCCTATTGTAATAGTATTACTGATTAAAATCTATCTTTACCTCTTTAGTGCCCAGTTGTACCCTAAGAACCACATCTCTGCTGTGCCATCATACTCAGTAAAATGGCTGGTTGGTTAGTGTCATGAGAGAAACCAGGTTGTTTTCTCATCTAGGTCTCTGAGTCTAAGTCAAAATAGTCCTGCTCCTAAGCATTTTCAGGAGAGCAACATTACGTACCTGGGGCCACCTGTACCTGAAAGTCCCACTGGGTTCCTGACACCTATAAGCCAAGGGTTCTCTGCTTCCACTTTTGGAGATTGGGGGGCTACTGGAAGTAATGGAGAATAGAAAGAGAAGCTCTGCCGATCCTGAGGGGGTGACTAGGTATATGGCAAGCTCTTTCTCATTTCAGGGCCTCCAGCTGCTACACTCCCCTTTACTCTGCACAACTGGCTCCTTTTCATCTTTTAAGTCACAGCTTAAAAGTCACTTCCTCAGGAAGGCCTCGTCTGAACAATCTATCTAACATAGCACCTTGGAATTTTAGAATGGATGGATCAGTCTGGCAACACCTGCTGATTAATCGTAACATCACAGAAAGACAACCAGACATTAATTACATGCCTCCTGAGATAATATGATAGCAAGTACATAGAGCCACCTGTGAAGTATTTTTGTCAAAAAATTGAACCTGAATGTGATCAAGCTACTAGATCGAAGTACTAGTTTATGGAAGTTAAAAAAAAAAAAAAATTGGAAGGTAGAGGTACATGTTCAATGAAAACTAAGGTCACAATCAGCAAAATCTAGACTGGAGAATTCTACTAGCTAAAGACCTTATTTCCTCAACAAATAATGATAACAAAGAAACTTTTATTGTACAATGTTTTCTATCCAATTTGGATCCAATTTGCATAAATAATCATAAAAACTCATTTTGATGACTAGACACTTCCAATATTAACTGGATATTTGATTTTTTTTTTCAACGTTTTTTATTTATTTTTGGGACAGAGAGAGACAGAGCATGAACGGGGGAGGGGCAGACAGAGAGGGAGACACAGAATCGGAAACAGGCTCCAGGCTCCGAGCCATCAGCCCAGAGCCCGACGCGGGGCTCGAACTCACGGACCGCGAGATCGTGACCTGGCTGAAGTCGGACGCTTAACCGACTGCGCCACCCAGGCGCCCCTTAACTGGATATTTGATGGTATTTAGCAAATTAAGGAATGATATGTAGGTTTTATTAAAAGTATTTATATTTTGAAGGCATCGAAAGTATTTCTGAGTGAAACTGTATGATATTTGTGGTAGGAGGTTGGGTGGGAGAGAGTAGGGACGTATCAATGAGTATAAGTTTCTTACTCTGTACCTAACAAATAGCCTGGGCACTTAGATTTCATTTAATTTTTTTAATGAATAAATAAATGACCTAGACCTGCATCCTGGTTTCATCTCAGTAGTAGCCTAATGACCTCAGGCATGAAGTTTCCTTGCAGATTCCTCCTCTGTGAATTAAAGGTTCTACACGCTGATCTTGACTTTTTTTCTAGCGCCCACTTTCAGATTCTAAATGTAATATCCGCTGTAGCTATGTGAGCGATTGCAGAAGCTCTTTAGTCCTGGAAAGTCTGAAGAACAGAATGCCACCGAAACATCACCATATCATTTCATGGCAGTGGTATTTATTTACTGGTGCCCCAATATGTTTTTGATCAGATGCCTAAGCAGACTTACTCCTGCTATAATGCACAAACATTGCAGAGGCTTTAAACCCTGCAACACCTCTATAAAGCTGCATGTTACCTCTCCTGCTTGCTTGCGGAGGCCTCATTATTTCTGTAGAAAATATGCCTGCCTTCCTACATTATCCAGTTATTTCTAGTTCTCATCTCTTGAATTCACAGCCTTTAGAACTTGGCTAAAAGAGGAATAGAAAATACATTATTCATAATCTATGAGATTTATAGGAGGAGTAGCTAGACTTGTTAATATTCTGTTCAGGTACCACTGTGTTCTAGAAGCCTTTCTTGGTCTCTTTCTTTCCTCTTCCTTCCTTCCTGCTCCATACTGTATTGGGTGTCTTTTCTTATCTTTCTGTACCCTGTGTACCTGTCTATCATTCCATGTCCCACATTGTTTTTCTAAGTTGCCATTTATGTGCCTGGCTCTCTAACTAGGTTAAGTGCCTTGCTGGCAGGGACTGTTCTTAATTATGTTTGTTTCTAGCACAGTGTGTGCACATCTTAAGGACTCAGTTTGTTGAATGAATAAGTGAATGAATGTAATCAAATCATGAGCTTGAAGAAATAATATCATCAAGATCTATCCTTTATATCATAACATTTATCCAAATATAATGTACTAATACAATAGTTGAACCTTTTTATTTATTTGAACGATTTACTTGTTTTTTAGCCAGTTTGAGCTGAAATGCCTCTAAATTTAATTGCCAACATGCTCAGACAGAATGGTTAGAGCAATTATAGCTGTGGGAACTCCCCTGCTTCTCTCTTCAAAGCATGCAAATCACAGGAGACTGTTGCTATCTACCTGTTGATGACTATAATCTTCTAGAATGCCTTAGTAACCATTTGTGAAATTGTTCAATTTCACTGCAAATAATTTATCCCTTTTTAAGCTCATTGTCTTCTCTTCCACTCTTCCGTTTTATTTATTTATTAAAAATTTTTTAAGTTTATTTATTTTTGAGAGAGAGAGAGAGAGAGAGAGGGAGAGAAAGAGAAAGGGAGAACGAGTGGGTGAGGGGCAGAGAGAGAGAGGATCCCAAGCAGGCTGTGCACCAATAGTCACAGTGCAGGGCAACACAGGGTTCGATCCCATGAACCGAACCATGAAATTATGACATGAGCCAAAATCAAGAGTTGGATCCTTTACCAACTGAGCCACCCAGGTGCCCCAAGCTTTGTTTTTCTTTTTCAAGATTGCTTTGGCTACTCAGGGTCTTTTGTGGTTCCATACACATTTCAGGATTATTTGCTCTAGTTCGGTGAAAAATGTTGTTGGTATTTTGATAGGGATTGCATTAAATGTGTAGATTGCTTTGGGTAATATAGACATTTTAACAGCCTTCCAATCCATGAGTATGGAAAGTCTTTCCATTTCTTTGTGTCATCTTCAATTTCTTTCCTTAGTGTTTTATAGTTCTCAGAGTATAGGTCTTATACCTCTTTGATTAGGTTTATTCCTAGGTATCTTATTTTTAGCGCAATTGTAAATTGGATTGTTTTCTTAGTTTCTCTTTCCACTGCTTCATTATTCAGTGTATAGAAATACAACAGAAGATTTCTGTACATTGATTTTTGTATCTTGTGACTACTGAATTTGTTCATCAGTTCTAGCAGTTTTTTGGTGGAGTCTTTAGGGGTTTCTATATATAGTATCACGTCATCTGCAAGTAGTGGAAGTTTTGCTTTGTTACTGATTTGGATGCCTTTTGTTTCTTTTTGTTTTCTGATTGCTGTGGCTAGGACTTCCAGTACTCTGTTGAGTAGAAGTGGTGAGAGTGGAACCCTTATCTTGTTCCTGACCTTAGAGGAAAAGCTCTCAGTTTTTCCCCACTGAGAATGATGTTAGCTGTGGGTTTTTCATATACAGTCTTTATTATGTTGAGGTATATTGCCTCTAAACCTAGTCATTGAGGTTTTTACCACGAATGGATGTTGTACGTTGTCAAATGCTTTTTCTATGTCTGTGTAATGATCATATGGTTCTTTTCCTTTCTCTTATTGATGTGACGTATCACGTTGATGATTTTTGAATATTGAACCACCCTTGCAACCCAGGAATAAATCCCACTTGATTGTGGTGAATGATTTTTTTAATGTATTGTTGGATTTGCTTTGCTAGTATTTTGTTGAGGATTTTTGCATCTATATGTGTCCATCAGAGATATTGGCCTTTAGTTCTTTTATTTATTTATTTATTTATTTTTTGTAGTGTCTTTATTTGGTTTTGGTATCAGGGTAATGCTGACCTCATAGAATGAATTTGTAAGTTTTCCTTCCTTTTTTATTTTTTGGAATAGTTTGAGAAGAATACGTATTAACTTTTCTTTGAATGTTTGTTAGAGTTCACCTGTGAAGCAATCTGGCTCTGGACTTTTGTTAGGAGGGTTTTTTTTTTTTGTTTGTTTGTTTGTTTGTTTGTTTGTTTTTTAACGTTTATTTATTTATCTTTGAGAGACAGAAGGAGACAGAGCATGAGCAGAGCATGGGCAGAGAGAGAGGGAGACAGAATCTGAAGCAGCTCCCAGGAGCCTGATGCGGGCTCAAACCCATGAACCATGAGATCATCATGACCTGAGCCAAAGTTGGATGCTTAACCGAGTCGCCCAGGCCACCCCAGGAGCTTTTTGATTACTGATTCAATTTTTTTGCTGGTTCAAATTTTTTATTTCTTACTGTTTCAGTTTTGGTAGGTTATATGTTTCTAGAAACTTATACATTTCTTCCAGGTTGTTCAATTTGTTGGCATATAGTTTTTCTCTTATATTCTTTTATAATTATTTGTATTTCTATATTTTTGTATTTATCCTCTGTCATTAGTGACTTTATCTATTTGAGTCCTTTCTCTTTTTTTCTTGACAAGTCTGGCTAGAAGTTTATCAAATTTATTGATTGTTTTTGAAGAACCAGCTTCTGGTTTCATTGATCTATTCTGTTTTTGTTTTTTGTTTTGTTTTGTTTTGTTTTTAATTTCTATACAATTTATTTGTGATCTAATTTTTCTGCTGTTTTAGGTTTTGTTGGTTGTTCTTTTGGTAGCTCCTTTAGGTGTAAGTTTAGGTGTTTATTTGAGATTTTTCTTGCTTCTCGAGGTAGGCCTGTATTGCTGTAAACTTCCCTCTTAGAACCACCTTTGCTGCATTCCAAATGTTTTGGACCATTGTGTTTTCACTTTCAGTTGTTTCCATGTACTTTTTAATTTCTTTTTACATTTCCCTGTTGACCCATTCATTGTTTAGCAGCATTTATTTAACTTTCATGTATTTATGGTCTTTCCATATTTTTTTCTTATGGTTGACTTCTAGTTTCATACATTGTGGTATGACCTTTATCTTCTTGAATATGTTGAGGCTTGTTTTGTGGCCTAATATGTATATATTCTTGAGAATGTTCCATGTGCACTTGAAAATAATGTGTATTCTGCTCTTTGGGAATGGAATGTTCTCAATATATCTGTTAAGTCCATCTAGTCCAGTGGGTCATTCAAAGGCATTGTTTCCTTGTTGATTCTCTGTTTAGATGATATGTCCATTGATGTAAGTGGAGTGTTAAAGTCCCCTAATATTGTTGTATTATTATTGATTAGTTCCTTTCTGTTTGTTACTGACTGTTTTATGTATTTGGATGCTTTTATGTTGGGTGCAAAAATATTTATGATTGTTATATTTTCCTGTTGGATTGCTCCCCCCCCCCCCTTTTTAACAACTATTTTCCTTTTAATAAAGTAAATGTAATGACACTGAAGAATAGGAAGGTGACAAACACATTATTATATATTTTTCTTTTGACCAGCCTCTTCTTTTGCTGCACCCGGGTCAACAATCATGCAGAAACACGTTTTTCATATTCCTGTTTGTTCTCCTGGTACAGGTGAGCAGCCTAGTTGTTTGGTGGACTATTGGGATTGGGTTCATCCAATAGCGACTGTATGGATGTTAAACTAGAAGACACGTCATAGGTTGGACTCCAGTGGTTCTGAAGTATGTCCAGACATATACTATCATCTGCATAGACATTTGGATGGAATATCTCAGAGGCAAATCTAACGAGTGGCTTATTTGGATATTATTATATTGTCCTTTTTGTCTCTTTGTTTTATTTATTTATTTTAATTTTTAATTTAATTTTTTAAAAATTTACATCCAAATTAGTTAGCATATAGTGCAACAATGATTTCAGGAGTAGATTCCTTAGTGCCCTTTACCCATTTAGCCCATACCCACTCCCACACTCCCTCCAGTAACCCTCTGTTTGGTCTCCATATTTATGAATCTCTTATGTTTTGTCCCCCTCCCTGTTTTTATATTCTTTTTGTTTCCCTTCCTTTATGCTTATCTGTTTTGTCTCTTAAAGTCCTCATACGAGTGAAGTCATATGATTTTTGTCTTTCTCTGACTGACTAATTTCACTTAGCATAATACCCTCTAGTTCCATGCACGTAGTTGCAAATGGTAAGATTTCATTCTTTTTGATTGCCGAGTAATACTCCAGTGTGTGTGTGTGTGTGTGTGTGTGTGTGTGTGTGTGTACACACACACACACATACCACATCTGTATACACACACACACACACCACATGTGTGTGTGTGTGTGTGTGTGTGTGTGTGTGTGTATACACACACACACACATACCACATCTTCTTTATCCATTCATTCACCGATGGACATTTGGGCTCTTTCCATACTTTGGCTATTGTTGATAGTGCTGCTATACACATTAGGGTGCATGTGTCCCTTCGAAACAGCACACCTGTATCCCTTGGATAAATACCTAGTAGTGCAATTGCTGGGTCATAGGGTAGTTTCTATTTTCAGAGTTTTGAGGAACCTCCATACTATTTTCCAGAGTGGCTGCACCAGATTGCATTCCCATTGTCTTTTTGTTTTAAGGTCTGTTTTGTCCAATATAAGTATTGTTTTTCCAGCTTTCTTTTGACATCTATTTGCATGATTGATGTTTCTCCATCCCCACACTTTGAATCTGCAGGTGTCCTTAGGTCTAAAATAAGTCTCTTGTAGGCAGCTCACAGATGGATCTTTTTTGTTTGTTTGTTTTTATTCATTCTGTCACCCTATGCCTTTTGATTGGAATGTTTAGTTCATTTATATTCAAAGTAATTATTGATAGATACCTATTTATTGCTGTTCTATTACTTGTTTTGTGATTGTTTCTGAAGATTTTCTCTGGTCCTTTCTTGTCTTTCTCTCTTTCATGGTTTGCTGGTTTTCTTTAGTGATATATTTGCATTTCTTTCTCTTATTCTTTACACATTGATTAGTGGTTTCTGATTTGTGGTTGCCATTAGGTTTGTATATAGCATCTTCTGCAAATAGCAGTCTATATTATAAGTTATAGTCATTTTAGTTTGAACTCATTCCTTACTCCTCTCCTCCCCATGTTTGAGATATATATTGTCATATTTTATATCCTTTTACTTTGTGAGTTCCTTGACTGATTTTTACAGAAATATTCATTTTTTCCAATTTTATGTTTCCTATCTTGATACAGTTACTTGGGTCTTTCCACTCAAAGCATCCCCTTTCATATTTCTTACAGAGCTGGTTTAGTGGTCATGAACTCCTTTAGTTTTTGTTCATCTAGGAAACTGTATTTTCCCTTCCATTCTGAATGGATAAACCTTGCTGGATAGAGTATTCTTGGCTGCAGATTTTTCCCATTCAGTACTTTGAATATATTATGCCACTCCCTTCTGGGTTAGAATGTTTTTGCTGAAAAACCTGCTAATAACCTTATGGGGTTTACCTTCCTGTGTTACTGTTCTCTTTTCTCTTGCTGCTTTTCAATATTTTTCTTTATCACTATATTTTGCCAACTTAATTACAATATGTCTTGGTGAGGATCTTCTTTTGTTGATTTGGTTGGGTGTTCTCTGTGCCTCTTAAATCTGGATATCTGTTTTCTTCCCCAGATTAGGGAAGTTTTCAGCTATTATTTTTTGAAGTATATTTTCTACCCCGTTTTCTCTCTTCTTCTGGGACTCCTAAAATACCAGTGTTATTACATTTGATAGCATCACTGAGTTCCCTATGTCTATTCTCATTTTGCATATTTTTTCTCTCCTTCGTTCAGTTTGATTACTTTCCATTACTCTGTCTTCTAGATCATTAATTCGTTCCTCTGTTTCTTCCATCCTGCTGCTCATTACATCAAGTGTTTCGAACTTGTTTATTGTACTCTTCGTCTCTGGTTGGTTCTTTTTTATTTCTGGGTTAAGGGTCTTACTGTTGTCTTCCACTCTTTTCTCAAGTCCAGTGAGTATCCTTATGATCATTGCTTTAAGTATTCCATCAGGCATTTTACTTATATCTGTTTCACTTAGATCTCTGGCTGTGGCTTTGTCCTGTTTTTTCACTTGGGACTAATTTCTCTGTCTTCTCATTTTGTCTAAGTCTCTGTGCCTACTTTTATATGTTAGGATAATCAGCTACATCTCCTGTTCTTGAGGATAATTGTCTTATGAGGAAGAGGACCTGTAGTGCCCTGCTGTGTAGTGACCCCTGTTTCCCAGGGCCTGGTGTTTCAGGAAGTGTCTCCAGTGTGTGCTGCATGTGCTGTGCTATTGGGTCTTGGCCACTTTATCCTTCAGGTCAGTCATCTGCAGAGGCTCTCTTTTTAAAAAAAATTTTTTTCTTAATGTTTATTTATTTTTGAGAGAGAGTGGTGGGGGGAAGGACAGAGCTAGGGAGACACAGAACTTGAAGCAGGCTCCAGGCTCTGAGCTGTCAGCACAGAGCTGGACGTGTGGCTCAAATTCATGAACCATGAGATCATGACCTGAGCCAAAGACGCTCAACTGACTGAGCCACCCAGGTGCCCCTGCAGAGGTTCTCTTTGCTCTCGTGGGCAGTGTTTGGTTCCTGGCCTGAATGTGATGGGTTTTAACTAGGTGTGCTCTACTCTGCTTGTAAGATGAGACGTGTCACCACTGCCACCAGAACTGAGGCCCTGCAAAACTTCTGCATTAGGAAATGTGTTGTGGCGGGGATTTGGGTGGGTCTTTGGAGGAAGGAACCTGTTGCACTGGGACTCAGGCAAGCCTAACTGGGATGGGCAGTTTCACCGGAGTGTAGGGAGGTGGGGCTTGGTGTAGGCAAGGCGTCTTTTCTACACTAGTTCCTGCAAGTGGCCCTGTGCTTATGCTGAGAGGTAGGGGAGGGAAATGGTGCCTGCCAGTTCCTTCGTTCCTGGAGGGGGCCTCTCTGTAAATGCTACCTCTCTGGGACTTGCTCTGAGCTGAGCAAATAACCTACCCACTGTATGCCCCAGGTGCTCTTCAGATTGCTGTTTCCATGCTGTGTGTCCGTAGGCTCTTTGTCCTGCCTTCTTCTCCAAGAGCAGTCCCAATGTGCTATGGGCTCTATCTGAGCTTTAAAGTTCCAGGCATTAAGCATTGCTGGTTGTAAGAACTCATGAAATTTGGCCCTTCTCACTTTCCAAGCCAATTGCTATGAGGATTTGTTTCCCCTGTGCACTCTTCTGTGTGCTATTCCATCTCTTGCCCTTCTCCACAACCATGTTTCCCTCCCCATTGTGGTAGCCATGATCTGTTTCTCTCCCAAACTGTATCTCTATGCTTCCTACCTTCTTTTTCCTTTTAATTTTTTGTTTTTATTTTATTTTTGAGAGAGAGACAGAGTATGAACAGGGGAGAGGCAGAGAGAGAGGGAGACACAGAATCCAAAGCAGGTTGCAGGCTCTGAGCTGTTGGCACAGAGCCTGACAGGGGGCTCGAACTCACAGACCACAAGATATGACCTAAGCTGAAGTCGGATGCTCAGCCAACTGAGCCACCCAGGCATCCCCCTATGTTCTTTGATGTAGCCTCTTCTCTACTTTTAGTTGTAGAGCTTGTTCTGCCAGTCTTCAGGCCAATTTCTGGGGTATTTAAGATGATTTGATAATTATCTAGTTGCATTTGTAAAATGAGGTGAACCTAGGGTCCTCTTACTCTGCTGCCATCTTTTCCTCCCTTTTAAATAGCTCTATATTTTCAGTCAGCATGTAAGTAACTTGGAAGTCATCACTGTATCCTAACAACACGTAAAAAGCTGAACAAACTAAAACTCAACAACTCTTCTTAGATCCATCAGAGAATTGAGACCAAAGGACAAACTACTACAACAAAGTTTGGAGAGATGGACAGATAGAAAAACAGAATCACAACATAGTGGAGCAGAGACCTACAAGCAAAAATTTCCTTGGGAACCAGTACCAGAGTAGGACATTTGACTGAAGTTGTTGTTCTCTTCTGTTGTTTTCTGAAGCACTTCTTTCCTATGTTTTACCCTCTCAGCAAGCTGCTTCAAGACTTGAGCTTCATGGGACTTGCATCTTTCTTCTACACCTTCTCATTTCTTTTGAATTCCTTCCAGGGAAAGATTATTCTTCTTTGGAAGGAAAAGAGGACATTTTGAGATTATTCTTTTGATCAGTTCCTGGCCTGAGGCACACTTCTCCAATATTTAACCTGGATATCAGAAGAAGTTATGGTGAACAGAGAATAAGAGAATGGTAGTATATTCTACACAGTCCACTGACAAAGAAAATCTCTGCTTTGTCGATGTTTATCATGGTGGAAAACAAAATGGTCAAGCTAATATTCATCAATAATGCTGAACTCCTGTTGTTCCTGGGATTTAAGCTCCTGTCCAACAGTGGGCAAAATTAATTTTACAAACCTCTAGACTTTAGATTGTAATTTTTGTTGCCTTATATCATGAAAAATTATACATCCTCTTCTGAATTTTTTAGGGTCATGATTCTTGTAGATCCTGAGAACTGCTGGAAATTACACAGCTTGAAATTTTGCTGCAAAGCTTGAACTTTGCTGGAAATTCACAACAGCTGGAAATTAAAATTAGAGGTAGTGGAATGGTCTAATCCCAGCAAAGCATTAGATGCAGTACCAAGCCCAGGATAGGTATGATCCTGCTCTAGGCTGGGAAAGTTGGGTAGAGTCCCTACCCCCAGTCAGAGTATGCCTTGTGTTCTGGGTCCACCCCTTCCTTCCTGATTTTACTGGATCTCCCCAAACTGTCAACACCCTAGAACCAGCCACAGTTTAGAGACAGTGTTTTCCCAGAACCTATTCTGTTGGGGTTTTATTAGCATTGAACTGACTTGGGGGAGGAAAATACCCAACTTGCACTTCCTCTAGCCATCCTATCCCTCTGAAGGTTGGGAAGGGGGCTACTGAGAAGCACTTGTGAAGTTTATAATCCAGAGTCACAGATTCACTATAAAACTGAGGCCTAATCATAGGTCTATGGAACAGTTTCCTCTCCCCCCCCACACCTTATCACCACATTACTAAGGCCTATTTACCATATGTTATTTCACCTAGTACATCATGTCTTGCTTTCAACAAAAAATTATAAGGCATGCTAAAAGGCAACCTAACAAAACCCAAAACAAAAACACAGGTTAAAGAGACAGAGCAAGTATCAGAATCAGAGTCAGATATGGCAGGGATTGGAATTATCAGACCATCAATTTAAAATAACTAAGAATTCTAGTAGAAAAAAAAAAAACAGACAACATGCAAAAACAGGTCAGTAATATAAGCAGAGAGATGGAAATTATAAGAAATAATAAAAAAGAAATGTTAGAGACCAAAAACACTTAACATATATGAAGAATGGCTTTGATGAGCTCATTAGTATACTAGATATGGCTGAGGGAAGAATCCTTGAGTTTAAGGATATGTCAACAGAAACTTCCAAACAGAAAAGTAGAGAGAAAAGAAAAACAAACAAACAAACAAAAAGGAACAGAATATTCAAACATTATGAGACAACTACAAAAAGTATAATATACATACAATGGGATATAAGAAGAGGAAGAAAGTGAGAAAGTAATAGAAGAAATATTTGGAGTAATAATGACTGAGTTTCCCAAAACCAATGTCAGATACCAAACCACAGATCCAAGACTCTCAGAGGACACTAAGGATAAATGCCAAAGTAACACTACAGCTAGGCATATCATATTCAAACTGTAGAAAGACAAAGATGAAGAAAAGATCTTACCTATAGAGGAGCAAAGATAAAAATTACATCTGACTTCTTCTCAGAAAGCATTTAAGGAAAAAGAGTGGAATAAAATATTGAACATATTGAGAGGAAAAGAACTATACCAACCTAGAATTTTATGATGTTTATTTATTCTTGAGAGAGAGGGAGAGACAGAGAGTGAGTGGAGGAGGTGCAGAGAGAGGGGGGGACACAGAATCCAAAGCAGGCCCCAGGCTCCGAACTGTCAGCGCAGAGCCAGATGCAGGGCTCGAACCCACAAACCACAAGATCACGATGTGAACCAAAGTTGGACGCTCAACCGACTGAGCCACTCAGATGCACCCCAACCTAGAATTTTATACCCAGAAAAATTATCCTTCAGAAGTGCAAGAGAATAAATCTTTCTCAGGCAAACAGGAACTGAGGGTATTTGTTGCCAGTAGACCTGCCTTGCAAGAAATGTTAAAAGAAGTTATTCAGAAAAGAGGAAAATGATACAGGTCAGAAACCCAGACTTACATTTAAAAAAAAGGAATAGTATTAGAGAAGGAAGAAGTGAAGGTAAAATTAAAAATTTCATTTTTCTTATTCATTTTTAAAATTTTTTAAAGATTTTATTTTTAAGTACATCCAACATGGGACTTGAACTTACAACCCTGAGATCAAAAGTCACATGCTCCACTGACTGAGCCAGTCAGGTGCCCCTATTTTTCTTATTCTTAACTATCTAACAGGTAACAGTTTGTTCAAAACAGTAAATTCAGTGACTGCAGCTTATGTATAAGAGAAATGAATGACAGCAGTGATACAAGGGAGAGGGTTAAGAAATTAGAAATACTCTGTTATTATAAGGTACTTTCACTACCTGTGAAGTAGTATAGTGTTATTTGAAAATGGATTTGGATTAGTTGTAAATGTATCTTGCAAATTTTAGGGTGACTGTGAAAAAAGCAAAAAAGAAGTATAATTGATATACTAAGAAAAGAAAGAAAGTGGAATAATATAAAAATAATTAAAACCACAGAAAAAAGTGGAAGACAAAAATAGAAACAAAAAACAATGGCAATGAGTAGAATACGGTAACAAATATGGTAGGTATTAACTGTATCAATAAACATTGGTTGTCTAAATACACTAAGTAAAAGCTAGAGACTGTCACAGTGGATTCAAATACAAGACCCAACTATTTGTTGTCTACAAGAAACCAACTTTAAATATAAGGACACATATAGGCTAAAGAGAAAGGAATAAAGATATAACATGTTAATATTAATAAGAAAGTAAGAGCAGCAGTATTTCAGACAGACCAGACTTCAGAGCAAGAAAAATTATCAGGGATAAGAAGGAGCATTTCATGATGACAAAGGGATCAATTCTTGAAAATGACATAACAATCTATAATGTGTTTGCACCTAGCAACAGTGTCAACATATGTGAGGCAAAAACCAATAGAAATGCAAGAAGAAATAGATAAATCCACTATTATAGCTGAATACTTCAACAGCCCTCTACCAGTAATGGACAGATCCATTAGGCAGAAAATCAGTAAGGATATAGTTGAAGGCAACAACACTATCAATCAACTGGTAGCTATTATGAATAGATACTGACTATCCACCAACAGCAAAATATACATTCTTCCCAAGCTCACATGGAACATTCACCAACATAGACATGGCCTGGCCACAAAACACACCTTAACAACAACAACAAAAACGTTCCTTGACAAGTTTAAAAGAATAGAAATAATACAGTATCTCCTCTCGGACTCGATGGAATTAAAATAGGAATCTATAATGGAAAGCTATCTGGAAAATCCCCGGATACTTTTGAGATCAACAACACACTTCTAATTAACATATGAGTCAAAAAGAAAGGATCTCAAGAGAAATTTTAAAATATTTTTAACTAAATGAAAATGAAAAAAACAACTTACCAAAGTTTGTGGGATGAAGCAAAAGCCATGCATGGAGAGAAATTTATAGCATGAAATGCATATATTAGAAAAGGAGAAAAATCTAAAATTAATTCTCTAGGATTTCATCTTAGGAAACTAGAAAAAGAAGAGCAAATTCAATCCAAAGTAAGCACAAGAAAAAAAAAATAGAGCAGAAATAGGTGAATTTGAAAACAAGGTATCAATCTAGAACATCAACAAAACCAAAAGCTGGTTCTTTGAAAAGATAAATGAAGAGATTTATTTTTATTAATCTCAAACCAAACTAAGAAAAAGAGAGGACACAAATTACTAATATCAGAAATAAGGAATACCATTATAGACCCCATGGGTATTAAAAAGATATGAGTGACTGCTATGAAAAACCATATGTTCATAAATTGGGTAATTTAGATAAAATGGATCAATTCCTTCAAAGAAACAATCTACTAAAACACACACAAGAAGAAATAGACAATCTGAATAGGCCTATATCTGTGTAAAAGAATTTTTTTTAATTAATTTATTTATTTTGAGGGTAGAGGGATAGAGAGAGAATCTCAAGCAAGCTCCCCACTGTCAGCACAAAGCCTGACACAGAGCTTGATCTCACTGTGAGAGATGAACTGAGCTGAAATCAAAACTCAGGCGCTTAACTGACTGAGCCACCCAGGCACTCCAGGCCTAGATCTGTTTTAAAAATTGAATCAAAATTAACTTTCAAAAACATAAAACATCAGATCCAGATGGTTTCACTGGTGAATTCTACCAAACATTTAAGGAAAAATTTATACCAATTCTTTGCAATCTTTTGTGGAAGATAGAAGCAGAGAGAATACTTCCTAACTCATTCTATGCGGCCAACATTAATATCAAAACCAGACAAAGACATTACAAGAAAGACAACTATAGACAATTATCTCACAAAAGATGCAGAAACCCCCAAGAAAATATTAGCAAATCTAATAAAAAACACATAAAAAGAATCATACACCACAGCCAAGTAGGATTTATCCCAAATATGCAAGGCTGGTTCAATATATGAAAATTATTAAATGTAATCCACCATACCAACATACTAAACAAAAAAAAATCATATGATTATATCAGATGATCCAGAAAATGATTTTGTGAGATTCAGCACCTAGATAACCTTAGGGATATGATAACTTTTTAGATATAACACCAATCCATGATAAAAAATAATAATAAGCTGGATATCATTCAAATAAAAACTGTTGATCTGTGAAAGATAGTCAAGAAAATGAGACAATAGGCCACAGACTAGGAGAAAATATTTTTAAAGGACACCTCTGAAAAAGAACTGTTATCTATGGAAACCAATTTGACAATAAACTTCATATATTGAAAAAATTTTAAAAAAAGAAAAAAATTTAAAAAAACTGTTATCAATATATACAAAGAATTCTTAAAGCTCAACTATAAGAAAACAAATAATACAGTTAAAACATGGGTAATATATCTGGACAGACACCTCATCAAAGGAGATATATAGATGATTAAATAAATATATGAAAAGGTGTTCAATATCGTGTGCTGTTAATGAATTTCACATTAAAGTAACAATGAGATTTCACTACACATCTGTTAGAATGGTGAACATCCAAAATACTAGTGACACAAAATGCTGGTGAGGATGGGGAGCCACAGGAACTGTTATTCATTGATGATGGGAATACAAAAATAGTACAGCCATTTTGGAAGGCGATTTGACAGTTTCACACAATACTCAACATTCTCTTACACAATCCTGCAGTTCTTGGCATTTATCCAAATGAGTTGAAAATGTATGTCCCTACAAACACCTGCACATAGTTATTTATAGCAGCTTTATTCATAATTGCCAAAGTTTAGAAGCAACCAAAATGTCCTTCAGTAGGCGATTGGATAAATAAACTGTGATACATCCAGACAATGGAATATTGTTCAGCAGTATAAAAAATGAGCTATCAAGCCATGAAAAGACATGGAGGAAAAAATTTTTTTAAGTAAGCTCTACATGGGCAACTGGGTGCTTGGTTTGTTGAGTGTCTGACTTCGGCTCAGGACATGAACTCACCATTTGTGAGTTCAAGCCCCATATCAGTTTCTCCGCTGTCAGCGGCAGAGCCCACTTCAGATCCTCTGTCCCCCCTGCCTCTCTACCCCTCCCCAACTCGCTCTCTCAAAAATAAAATATTATAAAATAAGTAAAAGTAAGCTCTACACCCAACGTGGGTGGGGTTTGAACTCACAGGCCAAGATCGAGTTGCATGCTCTACTGACAGCCAGCTAGGTGCCCCAGCATGGAGGAAATTTAAATGGCGTATTACTAGGTGAAAGAAGCCAATCTGGAAAGGCTACATAATGTATGAGCCCAACTATAGGACGTTTTGGAAAAAACAACACTATGGAGATGGTAAAAAAGATCAGTGATTGCCAAGAGTTGGGAGGGTGGGAGGAATGAATAGGAGCACAGGAATTTTAGGGCAGTGAAGTTATTCTGTATGATAATATCATGGTGGATACATGTCATTAAATATGTGCCAAAACCCAAAGAATGTACAACACCAAGAACAAACCTTAATGTAAACTATGGACTTTGGTTGATAATGATGTGTTGATGTAGGATCTTTGATTGCAACAAATAGTACCGCTCTGGTGTGGGATGTTGATAGGTGGGGAAGCTGTGTGTGTGTAGGGGGAGGTATATGGGAACTCTGTACCTTCACTCAATGTTGTTATGAAGCTAAAACTGCTCTGTTCTGGGAGAAATCTTTTATTTCCTATAATTCAGTGCTTAGGAAAATGAACAGGGCGTTTCCTGCAATCATTTTCTGGCCTAAAAACATTCAGCATGATTCACTGCTCTGTGGAATTACAGAGTCAGAACCATAAAATCACCTCTTTAAGCAAGGTACAGACTAGTAGAGTATAAACAGGAAAAGTAAATATCTCTGAAAAAGTCTTGAACCATCCTTATGCCACCTTACCAGAAACAATCACTCAACAACAGATACCCATCCAACACATGAACCCTGATGGAATTTTACACTTCAGACATGAAACTGCCAATGAGTTCTTTCCACTTGGACTACGTTCATCCTTTGAGAAGTGAGAAAATTAACCTTTAAGAAGTGAGGAATGGAATGGTGTGGGAGGAGAGAAGAGAGAAGTATTCACCAACATAAAAGCTGGTTCTGGTTATCACCACATGTTCCCTGACTGGGAATGTTTTTCCATATTTCGAAAAGGTGGATCCTTGTGTCTCGGTCTAAATCACTAACGGTTTGTACACCAGACCTCTAAGGAACAGGTCCAGGTGTGACAGCTCACAATCTTCAGCTTTTTTGCATACTTTGTTTTGGGTTTACCTTTTAGACACAGTATTTATATAGGTAGCTATATCGTTTATTTTCTTTGTATTCTACTTTTTAGTTTTGGCAGTCTCAGAGGAAGTGTAAGCAACTGCACATGGTGCAGTGCCAGCAATCAGCTTGATTCATGATGTGGCTTTTTCTAAAGTAGACACTGTCTTAGTCTACTCTGGCTGCTGTAACAAAGTATTACTGGGTGGCTGTGTGGCTAACTCTGCTGGAGGCTAGGAGTTCCAAGATCAAAGTGCTGACAGATTTGAGTCTTTGCGAGGGCCCTCTACCAGACTCCTAGACAGCTGCCTTCTCACTCTGTGCTCACATGGCCTTTCCTTGGTGTCTGCAAATGGAGAAAGGGAGCTCTGGTGTCTCGTCCACTACTTGTAAGGACACTAATCACATTACAAGGGCTCTACCCTCATGACTTTATCTAAACGTAATCACCCCCGAAGGCCCCACCTCCTAATACCATCACATTGTGGTTAGGGCTTCAACATATGAATTTGGGGGAGGGACACAAACATCCAGTCCATAACTTTGCTGGCAAGGTAAGAAGCTGTACATATTTATATACAGTATTTACTGACTCTCATGGAAATATGTTTTTTTTTTCCTTTAAGACAATAGAATTTTATTCTTTCACAGTTTGGGAGGCTAGAAGTCTGAAATTGAGGTAGTAGTAGGGCCAGGCTCCCTATGAAGCCTCTAAGGGATCATCCATCCTTGCCTCTTCCGCTTCTGGTGGCCCTAGGTGTTCCTAGGCTTACAGTAGCATAACTTTGATCTCTGCCTCCATTTTCACTTGGCATCCTCCCTATATTCTGCGTCTTCATAAGGACGGCTTCCTATAATAAGGACAGTGGTCATATTGGATTAGAAGCCCAACCTACTCCTGTATGAGCTCATCATTTTTTTTAAAAATTGTGGTAAAATGTACACAAATGAAATTTAACATTTTAACCATTTTTAAATGTATATTTCAGTGGCATTAAGCACATTTATATTGTTGCGCAACCAGAACCTTCATTTATCTTCATAACTATTTTCATCCTCCATATTGAAGCTTTATATTCATTAAACAGTAACTACCCATTTTTTCCTCCCACATCCTTGATAACCAAAGTCCTCCTTTCTGTCTCTCTATGAATTTGGCTACTTTAGGTATCTCGTATAAGTGGAATCCGACAGTATTTGTCTTTACCAGTGGTTTATTAATTTAGCATAATGTCTCCAAGTTTCTTCCACGTTGTAGCGTGTGTCAGAATTCATTCCTTTTTAAGGCTAAATAACATCCCATTGTGTGTTTTTGTTTATACATTCATTTGTTCATGGATATTTGAAACACCTTTTTGCTTATGTGAGTAATACTGCTATTAACATGGGTGTATTAATATCTGTTCAGTTCCTGCTTTTAATTCTTTTGGGTGTATACCTAGAAGTGGAATTGCTGTATCATATGATAATTCTATTTTAAAATTTTTTCAGGAACTGCCACATTATTTCCTATAGTGTCTACAACCATTTTACATTCTCACCAGCAGTACAGAAGTGTTCCAGTTTCTCCACATTTGCCAACATTGTTATTTTGTTTTGTTTGTTTTAAATAATAGTAATCCTAATAGAAATGAAATGGTACATTGTTATGGTTTTGATTTGCATTTTATTAATAATTAGTGATACTGGGCTTTTTCATGTGCTTATTGGCACTTGTGTATCTCTTTTGGAGAAATGTCTGTTCAAGTTCTTTATCTATTTTGGGGGTCACCTGATTGGCTCAGTTGGTAGAGTATGTGATTCTTGATCTTGGGGTTGTGAGTTTGAACCCCATGTCGGGCGTGGAACCTACTTAAAAGGAATAAATAAATTTAAAAATTGTTTTTAATACTTTTTTTAACGTTTATTTATTTTTGAGACAGAGAGAGACAGAGCATGAACGGGGGAGGGTCAGAGAGAGAGGGAGACACAGAATCCGAAACAGGCTCCAGGCTCTGAGCAGTCAGCACAGAGCCCGTCGCGGGGCTCGAACTCACGGACCGCGAGATTGTGACCTGAGCCGAAGTCAGACGCTTAACCGACTGAGCCACCCAGGCGCCCCTGTTTTTAATATTTTTAACCACTTTTAAAATTGGGTTTTTTTAATCGTTGAGATGTAAGAGTTTTTTTATTTTTTAAAATGTATTCTGGATATTAGCCCCTTATTTGATATATGATTTGCACATCTGTTATTTTCCCATTCAGTGAGTTGTACTTTCATTCCATTGATGGTGTCCTTTGCTGCAAAACTTTTTTTCAATTATGATAAAGTCAATTTATCTATTTTTTCTTATGTTATCTGTGTTTTTGGTGTCCTATCCAAGAAATCATTGTTAAATCCGATGTTATGAAGTTTTTCCCATTTTCTTCTAAGGTTTTAGTTTTTATGTTTAGGCCTTTGATCAATTTTCAGTTAATTTTTATATATGGTGTAAGGTAAGGGTCCAGCTTCATTCTTTTGCACATGGATATCCAGCTTGCTCAGCACCATTTATTGAAAAGCCTGTCCTTTCCCCATTGAATGATCATAGGACTTATGTTGAAATATTTTACAGTATAAATGATGGTTTATTGGGGGGGCTTGATGCACTATTCCATTGGTCTATATGTCTTTTCCTGCCAGTACCACCCTGTTCTGATTACTGTAGTTTTGTGGTAATTTTTGAAATCAGGAACTATGAATCTTCCAACTTTGTTCTTCTTTTCCAATATTATTTTGGTTATTTGGGGCCCCTTGAAATTTCATCCATTTTACGATGGGTTTTTCTGTTTCTGTGAAAAACATTATTGGGATTTTGATAACAACCACATTGAATCTGTAGATTGCCTTGAGTAGTAGAATTCAGTAGTAAAACCTTGTGGTCCATGTCCTTTCTTTGTTGGAGATTTTGGTTACTGATTCAGTCTCCTTACGAGTTCTAAGTGTATTCAATTTTTCAATTTTTTAAAATAAATTAATGTTTGCAGGTTTTGTGTTGCTAGTAATTTGTCCATTTCACCTATGTATCCAATTAGTTGGTGTACCATTTTTCATAGTACTCATAATCATTTTTATGTCTTTATAATCTAATGTCCCCACTTTAATTCTAATTTTGGTAGAGTCCTCTCTCTCTTTTTAGTCAGTCTAGCTAAAGGTTTATCCACTTTGTTGATCTTTCCAAAGAATCAATTTCGGGTTTCATTGATGATTTGTTTTTAATGTTTCTCTATTTTCTACTCTTTTTCTTTTTTTTTTTTTTTTTTTTATTTTTTTTTATTTTTGGGACAGAGAGAGACAGAGCATGAACGGGGGAGGGGCAGAGAGAGAGGGAGACACAGAATCGGAAACAGGCTCCAGGCTCCGAGCCATCAGCCCAGAGCCTGACGCGGGGCTCGAACTCACGGACCGCGAGATCGTGACCTGGCTGAAGTCGGACGCTCAACCGACTGCGCCACCCAGGCGCCCCTTTTCTACTCTTTTTCTATTTGGGGGGCTTAATTCTTCCTTTTATAATTTCTTAAGGTGTGAAGTTAGAAAATTGATTTTAGATCCTAATGTTTATAGTAATAGTAACTTTACTATAAATTTACTATAAAATTTTACTATATTTGTAATAAAATATAGTAAAAATATTTTACTATAAACATTTACCACTATAAATTTTCCTCTTAGCACTTTCACTGCATCCCATGAGTTTTGATACATTGTGCCTTTTATTTAATTTGTCTCAAGATATTTTCTAATTTTCCCAGTGATTTCTTCTTTGACCCATTGATTGTTTAAAATTGTGTTGTTTAATTTTCATTTATTTGTGGATTTTACAGTTTTCCTTCTGCTATTGATTTCTAGTGTCCTTTCAAGTGATCAGAAAAGATATTTTGTATGATTTCAGTCTTTAAAATTTATTAAGACTTGTTCTGTGGCCTAACATATAGTCTATCATGGAGAATGTACCTTGTGTTTTTGAGTATTCTTCTGTATGTGGTGTTTTGTGTATACTGATCTTTTTATAATTTCTGTTTATTTGTAAATATTTTTATTTTGTTCATGTATTGATTTCCTGATTTCCTTTAGGTCTTTGTGTTTTCTGAATTGGAAACAACTGATATCTTGACAATATAGAGTCTACCTATCCGTGCACATAGAATATCTCTCTATTATTTGGCTTTTATATTTTTTTCATCAGAGTTTTGTAGGTTCACTTATGTAGTAGATCATACTGTTTTTTTAAGATGTATATCTAGGTATTTTCTTTTGGGGGAGTTGCTAGTATAAATGGTATTGTATTTTTTTTATTAAAAAATTTTTAATGTTTATTCATTGTTTTTTGAGAGAGAGAGACAGAGATAGAGTGTGAGTGGGGGAGGTGCAGAGAGAGAGGGGGACACAGAATCTGAAGCAGGATCCAGGCTCTGTGCTGTCAGCACAGAACCTGATGCAGGGCTCAAACTCACAAACCACAAGATCATGACCTGAGCTGAAGTCAGGTGCTTAACCAACTGATCCATGGAGGTGCCCCAGTGATAATTGTGTTTTTAATTCACATTCCATGTATTCATTGTTGGTATCGAAGAAGGCAATTGACTTTTAATATTAACCTTATATCCTGCAACCTTGTTATAATCACTTGTTCTTCTAGGGATTCTTTTACTGATTCTATTGATTTGTTCAGATTTTCTATGTAGGCAATCATGTCATCTGTAAACAAAGAAAATTTTATTTTTTCCTTCTCAATATGTATACCTTTCAATTCCTTTTATTGTTTTATTGCAATAGCTAGGATTTCTTGTACCATGTTGAATATAAGTGAACATTTTTGCATTGTTCCTGATTTTAGTGGGAAAGTATCTAGTTGTAGGTTGTTTGGTTGATGTTTTTTGTCAAGTTCCCCTCTCTTCCTAGTTTGCTGAGAGTTTGTGTGTGTGTGTGTGTGTGTGTGTGTGTTTTAATCATGAACTGGTGTTGGATTTTGTCAAATGTTTTTTTCTGAATCTGTTGATACAATCATAGGATTTTCCTTCCTTAGCCTGCTGATGTGATAGATTATAGTAATTGATTTTCAAATGCTGCTCCAGCCTTGTATACCTGGAGTAAATTTCACTGTGTCATGGTGTACAATTCTTTTTATAAGCTTATGAACTCAATTTGCTAATATTTTTTTGAAAAATTTTACATCTATGTTCATGAGAGATATTGTTCTGTAGTCTTCCTTTCTAGTAACATGTTTGTTTGATTTTGATATTAGGGTAATGCTGGTCTCATAGAATGAGTTAGTAAGTATTCTCTCTGCTTCTGTCTTCTGCAAGAGATTGTAGAGAATTGGTATAAGTTGTTCCTTAAATGTTTGGTAGAATTCACCATTACACCCATCTGAGCCTGTTGCTTTCTGTTTTTGAAGATTATTAATTATTGATCCAATTTCTTTAATAGAAATAGGCTCATTTTGACTTTCTATTTTTCCTTGTGTGAGTTTTGGTAGATTTTGTCTTTTAAGAAATTGGTCCATTTTATCTAGGTTATCAAACTTATGGGCATAGAATTGTTCAAAACATTTTTTTATTTTGTTAATGCTTCTAGAATCAGTAGTTAGAGCCCTTCTTCCTTTTTTGATATTTGTAATTTGTGTCTTCTTTCCCTCTTTCTCTTTTCCCACCTCCCCAACCTCCCCCTCTTTTTCATAAGTTAGTGTAGCTAGAGGTTGTCAATTTTATTGATCTTTTCAAAGAACCAGCTTTGGTTTTGTTGATATTCTTTTTTGACGTTATATTTTCTTTTTTAAAAAATGATTATTTATTTATTTCGAGAATGACAGAGAGAGAGAGGAGAGAGAGGGAATCCCAAGCAGGCTCTCTGCTGTCAGCACAGAGCCTGACACAGGGCTCGATCACATGAACTGTGAGAGAGAGACAGAGAGAGAGAGACAGAGAGAGAGAGAGAGACAATATCCCAAGCAGGCTCTCTGCTGTCAGCACAGAGCCTGACACAGGGCTCAATCTCATGAACTGTGAGATCATGACCTGAGCAGAAATCAAGACTTAACTGACTGGGCACCCAGGCTCCCCTGTTGATGTCCTATTTTCAATTATATTGATTTTTGCTCTGATTTTTATTTTTTTCTTCTTACTTTGAATTTAACTTCCTCCTCTTTTTCTCATTTCCTAAGGTGGACTCTTATTCTATTGTTTTAGATTTTTTTCTTTTTAATATCTGCAGCCATTGCCATAAATTTCCCTCTACGCACTGCTTTTGCTGCATACCACAAATTTTAATACATTTTATTTCATTTACAACGAGTTTAAAATATTCAATTTCTCTTATTAATTTTTTTATCAACCATGTGTTATTTAGAGGTTATTGTTTAATTTCCAAGTATTTGGGGGTTTCCATCTATCATTCTGTTATAGATTTCTAGTTACATTTTATCATTGTCTGAAAGCAGGTATGTATGATTTTTATTCTTTCAGATTTGCTAAAGGATGTTTTATGGCCCAGAATGTGGTCTCTCATGGTGAATGTCCATGTGAGCTTGATAAAAATATATGTTTTGCTGTTGGATCAAGTAGTCTATAGATATCAGTTAGATGCGGTTTATTGATGTTATTGAGTTCAGCTATGTCTTTACTGATTTTTGCCTGATGGATCTATCCATTACTGTGAGAGGGCTGTTGAGAAATTCAACTGTAATAGTGGCTTCATCAATTTCTTCTTGCATTTCTGTTAGTTTTTGCCTCACATATGACATTATGCTTCACATTAAGGATTGTCATGTCTTCTTGGAGAATTGACCTTTTTTTGTCATATATTGCCTCTTTAACTTGGAGTCTGCTTTGTTTGAATTTAATAAAGGTATTCCACCTTTCAAGTGTTAGTGCTAGCATGATGTATTTTTCTCTATGCTTTTATTTTTTCTGTGTCTAAATTGCCTTTCTCTTTCTTTCTTTCTTTTTTCTTTTTCTTTTTCTTTTTTTGTGAAGACATAATATAGTTGGGTGTTGTTTGTGTTTACCCACCCTGATAGTCTCTTTTAGCTGGTGTATTTAGACTACTGACATTTTAAATTATTGTTCATATGCTTGGATTAACATTTACCATATTTGTTACTGTTCTCTACTCATTGCCTTTGTTCTTTGTTTCTTGTTTTTGACTTCTACTCTTTTCCTGGCTTCTGTGAGTTTCACTGAGCATATTATGTGATTTCATTTTTTACCCTCTGTTAGCATATATTTTACTTACTTGTTTACTTTTTTTAGTAGTTGCACTTAAGTTTACAATATGCACTTAAAATTAGTCCAAGTTGTTTTTCAAATAACACTTTGTCACTTCACAGGTACAGCAAGTATAGCAGTGTAGTACCATTTCCTCCCTCCCATCCTTCGTAACATTGCCTTCATTTATTTCACTCATTAAAAAGTTATCATTACTGCTGAACTTCTTTTTTTTATGAAGAGATTTTTTTAAATGTTTATTTATTAGAGAGAGAGAAGCATGCTTAAGTGGAGGAGAGGCAGAGAGAGAGGGATACAGAAGATCCAAAGCAGGCTCTGTGCTGACAGTGGCAAGCCCAATGTGGGACTCAAACTCACAAACTGTGAGATCATGACCTGAGTCAAACACTCAACTCACTGAGCCACCCAGGCCCCCATTACTGCTGAATTTCTGACCTAAGTCATTTTTGTTCTTTCTGAAGAATTTTTTAAAATATATCTTGCATGTCAGTGCTATTGGCAACACGTTCTCTCAATTTTTGTTTGTCTGAGAAGGTCTTCATTTCTCATTTCTTCTGAAGGATAATTTTGCTGGATACTAAATTCTAGGTTGGTGGGTTTTTTCCTTTCACACTTTAAATATTATACTCCACGTTCTTTTCTTTGCATGGTTACTGAAGAGAAAGTCATCATAATTCTTATCCTTCCTCTTCTATAGGTTAGACAGTTTCTCCCTCAGGCTTCTTTTAATATTTTTTCTTTCATATTCTGCAGTTTGAGTATGATATGCCTATACATAGAATTTTTTTTTAATCCTGCTTGGTGTTCTCTGTGTTTCCTAGGTATGTGGTTTGCTATCTGTCATTAATTTGGGAAAACTTGTTTCCCAAATTAATATTTATTATTATTATTATTATTGTTATATTGCTATTGTTATTACTGCTTCAAATATTTTTTCTGTTCCTTTTCTTTTTCTTCTATTTCTGGTATTTCCATTATGTGTATGTTACTCTGTTGTTTTTTTTTTTTTTGTTTTTTTTTAACGTTTATTTATTTTTGAGACAGAGAGAGACAGAGCATGAACAGGGGAGGGGCAGAGAGAGAGGGAGACACAGAATCTGAAACAGGCTCCAGGCTCTGAGCTGACAGCACAGAGCCCGACGCGGGGCTCGAACTCACGGACCGCGAGATCATGACCTGAGCCGAAGTCGGACGCTCAACCGACTGAGCCACCCAGGCGCCCCTGTACTCTGTTTTTAATTGTCCCACAGTTCTTCAGTATTCCATTCTGGCCTTTTCATTCTTTTTTTTTTTTTCCTCTTGTTGCTTTGGTTTTAAAAGCTTCTATTGACATTTCTTCAACCAAGATTCTTTCCTTGGTCATATCCAGTCTATTCATGAGCCCATGAAAGGCATTCTTCATTTCTATAACAGTATTTCTTATTTTTAATTTTTTTTCTTAGTTTCCATCTCCCTGATTACATTTCCCATCTGTTCTTGCAATTTGTCCAATTTTCTCCTAGAATCATTAGCATATTATTCATAGTTGTTTTAAATTCCTGTATGGCAATTCCAACATCTCTGCCATATTGGTCTCTCATTCTGGTGCTGGCTCTATCTCTTCAAACTCTTGCTGTTTTTTGTCTTTTAATATGCTGTATTTGATTTTTTTTGTTGAAAACTGAACATGATATACTGGGTAAAAGGAACTGAGCTAAATAGGCCTTTAGTGTGAGGTTTTATTTTTATCTGGCTAGGAGTTAGAATGTGTTTACTGTTTGCTGTAGCTTTTGGTGTCAGAGGCTATAATTTTCTTTCTTATCCTTATCTTTATATCCTCTGTTGTTTTTGGGTTTCTCTTAAGACTTTTTTTTTTTTTTTTATAGATAGTGCGGGACAGGGGTAGTGGGGGGAGAGAGAGAAAGGATGTGGGGCTCAATCCTACAATCCTGGAATTATGACCTAAGATGAAATCAAGAGTCCAATGCCCAACTGACTGAGCTACCCAGACACCCCCCCTTTAAGACTTCTTTATAAATAAAGTGTGAGACATTGCTGTGTTCATTTTTCTTCCCTTCTCCTTTCCCACATTCTTCTTCCTGATTATCCTACTTTTTCTTCTCAAAAAAAAACTCCTTTGTGATATGAGCATTTAAAAAAATTTTTTAATGTTTATTTTTATTTTTGACACAGAGAGAGAGAGAGAGAGAGAGACAGAGCATGAGCAGGGGAGGGGCAGAGAGAGAGGGAGACACACAATCCAAAGCAGGCTCCAGGCTCTCAGCTGTCAGCACAGAGCCCAATGCAGGGCTCGATCATACTGCGAGATCATGACCTGAGCCGAGGTTGGACGCTCAACTGACTGAGCCATCCAGGCGCCCCTGAGCATTTATTTTTTTATTTTTTTTAATGTTTATTTATTTTTGAGACAGAGAGAGAGCATGAACGGGGGAGGGTCAGAGAGAGAGGGAGACACAGAATCTGAAACAGGCTCCAGGCTCTGAGCTGTCAGCACAGAGCCCAATGCAGGGCTCGAACTCACGGACCGCGAGATCATGACCTGAGCTGAAGTCGGCCGCTTAACTGACTGAGCCACCCAGGCGCCCCAGCCCCTGAGCATTTTTAATATGTCACGTCAATACCACATTTTATTATAGTTGTTTTACTGTCTTCCTACTAGATTGCAAGTCCCTTGGAGCAAGTACAGCATATTTTCATCTTTGTATATTATGCCTGGTATATAATCAATGCTTAATAAATATTTATAAAGTTATTATGTGCAGTGCTAATAAACATTTTAGCATTGTCTGCTATTGATACTCCCCATTATATATCTCTTCCTTCCAGATTGAGTTTATTCCTATCCAGTGGTTCTTAACTCTGATTCATAATAGAATCGCTTTTAGCGAGAGATTTTAGTTTAGTTTAGTTTAGTTTATTTATTTTGAGAAAGAGAGCAAGAGAGAAGAGGGGAGGGGCAGAGAGAGGAAGAGACAGAATCCTAAGCAGGTTTCACGCCGTCAGCAAGGAGCCTGTCATGGGGCTTGAACTCACAAACCGTGAGATGATGACCTGAGCCAAGATAAAGAGTTGGATACTTAACCAACTGAGACACCCAGGTGCCCCTAGGAAGAGATATTAAAATATATGTTCAGGGGTGCCTGGGTGGCTCAGTCGGTTAAGTGGCCGACTTCGGCTCAGGTCATGATCTCACGGTCTGTGAGTTCAAGCCCCGCGTCAGGCTCTGTGCTGACAGCTCAGAGCCTGGAGCCTGTTTCAGATTCTGTGTCTCCCTCTCTCTGACCCTCCCCGGTTCATGCTCTGTCTCTCTCTGTCTCAAAAATAAATAAACGTTAAAAAAAAATTAAAAAAAAAAATATATGTTCAGTCTATAGAAAAGATTGTCAATATGATTAGAAAATAGAATATCTCAGCACAGAAATGGCAAGTATAAAACAAGAATCAAAAGGAAGATTTAGAACTGATAATTCCATTATCTGAAATGAAAAATTTAGTTGAATGTTATTAACAGTTTGAACATTGCAGAAGAAAGAATGACTGAACTTGAAGAGAGATCAATAGGAACCATTCAATCTGAAGAACAGAGGCAAAAAAGAATTGAGAGATAATAAGGAACAGAGTCTTGGTGACCTGGGGGGGGGGGGCAATATCATGCAATATATATGAATTTGGAGACTTAGAAGAAATGGCTTAACAAAGGAGAAAAAATTGGCTGCAGTTTTATCAAATGTAGTGAAAAACATCAATTTACATATTCAAATAGCTCAGAAAACCCCAAAGAAAGATAAATATAAAGAAAATACCACCTGTGCACATCATAGTCAATGACAAAGAGAAAACTTTGTGCATGAAAAAAATTTTTTTGCATTCAGAAGAGTGAAAACTGACTAAAAAAACCCTGAAGCCCAGAATCTTCAAAGTGGTAAAAACAAAACAAAACAAAACCCTATTGCCCCATTATTCATTTACATCCAGTGAAAATATCCTTTAAGAAAAAAGCAAGGGGCACCTGGGTGGCTCAGTTGGTTAAGCGTCAGACTCTGATTTCAGCTTAGGTCATGATCTCACAGTTGTGAGATCAAGCCCCACATCAGGCTCTGCACTAGGCACGAAGCCTGCTTGATATTCTCTCTTTCCTTCTCTCTTTGCCCCTTCCCTGCTTGCACATGCACTCTCTCTCTCTCACTACATACATACATACATACATATATACATATCTATGTGTGTGTGTGTGTATATATATATATATACATATATATATGAAAAAAGTAAAATGAAAAATTATGGCAGATCATATTTTCCAAATATGGCCATAACAATAAATGTAACTAGAATAAACACTAATTACATGACTGAAATTCTCTGAAAAAAAATAGCAAGCTGAAATTATAAGCTGTCTAAAACATACACACTTTAAATACAGAGTCCCAGATAGATTGAAAGTAAAAGATGGGAAATGATATACAGTGCAACCAGTAAGCATAAGAAAGCTTGGTGTGGCTATCTTAATGCCAAATAAAGTAGATTCAATATAGGGCCTATATTAGCAAAGGTAAAGAGGGATAAATACTCATAAAAGGGTCAATTCATCAGAATGACGTAACACTCAATATATATGTGCTTAATAACAGAGTAAAGACGTGAAGCAGAAATTGACAGAATTAGTGGCAGAAATAGACAAATGTACAGTCACAGAGATTTTTAATACCCCTTGCACAACAATTCATAAAACAACTTGTCAGAAAAAAGATTAATAAAGTCATAGATGTGAAGAATTCATCAATCACCTTGATCCTACTAGCATTTATGGAGCACTATACCCAACAACTGTAGAATGTTTATTCTTTTTGAATGCACATAGTACGTTCACTAAGGTAAGCCATATTTAGACTATAAAGCAAGTCTCAAGTTTAAAAGAATTAAAATTGTACCACAGTACATTCTCTGATTGCAATGGAACTGAATTAGAAATCAATAGCACTAAGATATAAATAAAAGACCAGCATATTTTGGAGTTTAAAGAGCATACTTCTTTTTTTTTTTTTTAACGTTTATTTATTTTTGAGACAGAGAGAGACAGTGCATGAACAGGGGAGGAGCAGAGAGAGGGAGACACAGAATCTGAAACAGGCTCCAGGCTCTGAGCTGTCAGCACAGAGCCCGATGCGGGGCTCGAACTCATGGACCGTGAGATCATGACCTGAGCCGAAGTCGGACGCTTAACCGACCAAGCCACCCAGGCGCCCCATAAAGAGCATACTTCTAAATAATCCCTTGGGTCAAAGAAGAAACTTACATGGAAATTAGAAAGTATTTCTAACTGAATGATAATGATAATGTAATGTATTAAAATTTATGGGAAGCAGCTAGAGCAAGTCTTACAGAGTGTGAATGTTTAAATTAGTAAAGAAAGGAATATAATCAGTTATCTAGTTTGCTACTTAAAAAGCTAGAAAAAGAAGAGCAAAGTGAGCCTAAGATAAGTAGAAGAAAAGTAATAAAGAGAAGAAATCTATGAAGTAAAAAACAGAATAAACTGAAAAACAAAGAAAACTAACATAGGTAGCATAGTTATTTGAAAGATTAATAAAATTTATAAATCTCTAACAAAATTCATCAAGAGAAAGAGAAAATACAAATTACCAAAATCAGCATAAAAAAAAGGATATCACTATGATCATTAAAGACAACAAGGGAATAGTGTGAACAACTTTATGCCAATATATTTGACAACTTAGATAACGAATTCCTTTCAAAACTTCACTTGTCAAAATAGACACATAAAGAAATGGAAGATGTGAATAGCACCACTTCTATTACAGTATTTGAATTTGTTATTAAAAATTTACCCCCACTGTCTCTCTCACACACACTCCTCCAAACAAAAACAACAAACTTCTAGGTCTAGCTGGTGGCATTGGTGAATGCTGTCAAACGTTTAATGAAAGCAAGGAAGAAATAATACCAATCTTCTACAACTCTCAAGAAAATTGAGCTTATTTTATAAGGCCAACATAACTCTGATACCTAAACCTTGCAAAGACATTACAGAAAGAGAAAAGTATAGACCAATATCCCTCACAAGAGATACACAAAAAAATCCTTAGGAAAGTGTCATCAAGTCAAATCTAGCAATATGTATAAAGGACATATTGGCAAGTGAAAATCTCTCCATCCATGTCATCCCAAAAGGCAAAACTTCATTTTTTATGGCCAAATTAATATTTCATTGTATATATATGTATATACACCACATCTTTTTTTTTTTTTTTAAATATGGAACGCTTCATGAATTTGCGTGTCATCCTTGTGCAGGGGCCAGGCTAATCTTCTCTGTATTGTTCCAATTTTAGTATATGTGCTGCCGAAGCGAGCACACACCACATCTTCTTTATTCACTCATCATTGATGTAAATCCATCAATTTGATTTATCATTTTAGTAAAGGACACAAGTCTTTAATAGCTCAATAGATTAAGAAAAATATCTGGCAGCAATCAAGACGATGCTATATTGATACACATAATAGATCAATGGAACAGAATACAGAGTCCAGGAATGGACCGTATAGATGGTCAATTGAATTTCAACAAAGGTGGTAAGACTATTCAATGGGGAAAGAAAGTTTTTCAATAAATGATGTTGGAACAACTGGATAAATGTGTAAAGAAAAACGAACTTGAACTTCTACTATCCTGGGACACACAAAACTGATATGAGTGGAGCTGGAAGCTTCCTTGGATTCCCTTCTCTCCTACCCCCTGCCCACCCCTTAAATCACTCTGTGAGCATTACAAAAGCAGGATCTAGACTTGTGTGGCTTTGAGAATACTGGACCCCACCACCCCCACCAACTTGGGCCCAGCAGAGCGCTGAGTGGGGACAACTGGTAGAGACTGACCCATGAGGGGACTCCCCTTCTTGGCCCACTGAGTTTCATATGGCAGTTAGTCACCAGCAGTTCTACATTCCAAGAGCTTTAAACAGTCTAACAGGGAAGGAAATCCAGAAGAAAGGCTGAAGTGGGTTTTCCAGTTTGTTTAAGCAGGTGCTGTAAGGTTGAGATGAGAACATGAAAACCTGAAAGGCAGATGATGGACCTGGAAGTACCCAAATGTGCAGAGTGGTGATTGGGGAGATGTGAAAGCCTACTGGCCATCTGAATTCCTAACCCACAAGTCATTGCCTCTGTGTCCATTCCAGTCACCCATCTGCTTTATGCCAGGCAACTCCTATTGAGATACTAAGATCAAGCCTCTGACTGAGAAGCCTCACACTGGGACAGAGCTGCAAAGTGACTCTGGATAAGTGACATCCATGCACCTGGTCAATGAGGAGCAGAAGCTGAGAGTGAGCAGAAAATGGTAGAGGAAGGGAGGAAGTTCAGGGTTTATGAACAGGTGAGACATTGGCCCTAGGAAGGGGTCTAGAACAGGAAGGGCCTTGAATGCTGACCTGGAGCCTAATTTCCCTGCTCAGACCAGAAGGTGCAGCACCTCCAATTGGCCCCACACTGACTGGGTAATACCAACTGGTGTGAAAGTAGGTGAGGCCAATGGGCTCCTGGCATTCACATAGAACCCACAGAGAGCAGTGCATGGGGATAGAGGCAGCTCCAGACTGCCAGGTGCCTGGTGGCTGAGTGGCTGGGACAAAGAACACTCCTTAAAGGCTTGGAGCAGCAGGGACTCAGAGCACACTGACAGCCTTGGACACCCAGGGAAAGGAGTCCAGATGCCATTGCCAACTCAGGAGGGTGGGGGGCAGGCCTCCACTTTGGGGCGTCAGGACCATTGTCTTCCTCGTTTTCAGTGTCCTGCTGCTGGTGAGCCCCCACCGTGGTTCCTGGCCCAGGAAGGTGGGCCTGGTGGCCAGGAGCTGGCAGGGGGAGTGGGGGACATGGTGTGGTGGCAGTGCTTGCCCCAGTCATCAGCAGCAAAGGCAAGTCAGGGCAGGACCAAGACCAGACCCTGGGGAACAGCCTTCTGGGCAGCAGAACCTACCTGGACCCATAGAGAGAAGAACTAACACCCCTCCCCACCCCCCACCCCCCCCGCCCTGCATCCTGGTCCCAAGCAGGTCTGGTTGCCCCAGAATGAATTCCAGAATCCAGGAAGACTCCACTGTGTGAAAGGTGAAATAAAATGGAGTCCCTTATGTCAAGGGGCTTTAAAATGGAGTTGGAAGGCCTTTCAGGAGATGCACCTCCTTATAATCCTTACTAGGTAGAACCATGAATTTTTTAACTGGAGCAAATTGCAAAGATTCCAAGGATTCTGCAAGAACACCTACAACTTGTTATAGTAAAGGACTTTTGCTTATTGATAGCCCTAGCAACCAATTATGTTTAGCCAAGATTAGCTTTCTGGCACCAACACTGTAGCTGTGGCCCAAGGGTGCAAGATTCAGCCACTCCCTGCTAACAAAATCCAAAGGCAGAGAGACCGGGAGTGGTGAAACAAGAAAGGAATTTATTTCAGTGAGACCCAACACTAGGAAGGTAGTGGACTAGTGTCCCCAAAACAGTCCCCAAAGTGCTGAAAATTCTGTAAAGAAAATGTGGGACAAAGGTTAGTGGATATGTTCATGCCTGTGGTAAAGGTCAAGTCCATCACTTTCTTGGAGTCAATCACATGGAGTCTTTATTGCTTGAGGGGTAGATTGGTTTTTGTCATGGGATGCTTAGCCAGTGGGGTCTTTTGCCTGAGTTAGAAGATAAGCTGGGCAGAAAAAGATAAGCTGGAAAGAATTTAATCAATTAGAAAGTACAGACAGAGGTAAAAATGGAGTTAGTGGAAGTCTTTCAACACAATAAAAATTCTTGTAGGCAACAAACAACTTTTTCTTGTCTTTAGAAACCCCTAATTTTTGCTCCCTCGTGGGACATTATTGGGTTGTTACCCAAATATGTGTGCCCCGAATGGCAATTCTTTGATCCTAAATAAATTCTTTTGCTTAAATTATTGCTTCTTGACAATTTTAGGTTGACATTAGCAAGACTTGATGTGGCCTTTCTCTTCCTTTCCCTTTCCTTTCTTCTTTATGCCTCTGTTTTGTGAAAATTAATAAAGGGAAACCTCACTAAAACGGAGTCAGGAGGTTCAGCCAGAAAAACTCTCATGCCCTACCACTCCTCCTTAACTGCAGACTCAACAGGAAGAGACAGACCTTGAAGTGGATAGTAGTTCACTATTCCAGTAGGAGGATGGAAGGCAGCCCACCAGCCTAGCCAATGAGAGCCACAACTGATGGACAGCCACTATACTTTCAGCTCCCAGTTTACTCCCGTAGTCTTTGCATTTATAAGAACTTTCCCAACTTCCTGCTTTCCTCTATAAAAGAGCATTCTCCAACTTTGTTGGGGGAAGCTGCCTATGGTTTTACCCTGGCTTTCTTGTTCTGGATTGCAATTATCTGTTATCCTCAAATAAACCCAGCTTTTGCTGGTAAAATAGCTAATAGTTTTATATTTAAGGTTAACAGTTTAAATTCTAAAACATGCAAACTGTGTCTATTTTTCCAATCAATTTTTACAGAAAAGCAACTTTCCCACCTACCTTTGATTCAGTTCCCCTGAGTGGCCACTGTGAGCAATTTACCGATTTTCTTCCAGTCACTTCCATCCATAGGAATGCATACAGGGCTCACAAGGTAAACCACCAATAATCATACAGCAGGACCCAAGATCTATCTTAGTTTAGGAGGCTGGTGTGAAGCTCTTGTTTTGATTTTGATTTTGATTTTGATTTTGAGAATGAAACTGGTAAGGATGTGCATCCTGAAGACACTTATTATGGAAATATATGCATACTTGGAATTACTTTCCAAGTTAGTGGAAACTCCAGCCAATTACCCTTTTCAAGGTTACTTTTACGTTAAAAAAAAAAAAAGACAAACCCAAATCAAGGTTATAGAAATCATAAAATTGTAAATGTTTTCATTGAATAAATCAGCAAAAAATTCAGAAAAGCAGTAATATTTCAGAATTTATTTTTAAAATATCAGTTTATATTAGGTAAGGCCTGTGTTTACACTGCATGATGAATGGCTTATTTTAGTAAGGCTGTATTACTCCAGGATAAATGTAAGGATGACCTATGTAGACAAGGTCAAAAATCTAGATTTGATGGTTTGGGGAATGTAAGCCCAAACACGCCTGTTAGCCTCCCATAAGTCTTGCCTTTTTCTATGCATTTAAGATGCACTTCTTAAAATTATGAAGCTAATAACAAATTACATTAGCCGTTTTATGTCAGTACATTCATATTTATCTTCATTTTTTAAACAGTGGTATTTTATTGCATGATAGAACCAAAGATTATTTTATTCTTCCCTTTTATGCGTAGCTGCTTAGATTATACACTGGTTTTGGTTTTGCTAATTCCAACGTCATGATAGTAATTACACTTGTATTGATATAAAAAATGATTTTAGGATTTTGTTTTTATATCGGTAAATTCTTCTCCAAAAGAGAGTTGTTCCAGTTTTACACTCACATCACACATGCATAAGTGTAAGCATCCAGATCGAGGAAGCACCGAGAGCCCCCAACAAATTTAACCCAAGGGGGTCCACACCAAGACACATCATTAAAATGGCAAAAGTAGTGATAAAGAATTTTAAAAGCAGCAAAGGAAACAGTTACATACAAGGGAAACCCCATAGGGCTATCAGCTGATTTTTCAGCAGAAACTTTGCAGGCCAGAGGGAGAGGCATGATATTCAAAGTACGGAAAGGAAGAAAAGCCACAATCAAGAATACTCTACCCAGCAAGGTTATCCTTCAGAATAAAGGAGAGATAGGGTTTCCCAGACAAACAAAAGTTAAAGGAGTTCATCACCACGGAACCAACCTTACAAGAAATGTTAAAGGGACTTATTTGAGTGGAAACAAAAGTTCATAATCAGAAGTAAGAAAGTTATAAAAGGAAAAAAATTCATAGGTAAGTGCAAATATATAATGCAAGTAGTAGATTAATCACTTATAAAACTAATATGGAAGTTAAAGCACAAAAGCAGTAAATTCAATTATATCTACAAAAGTCAGTCAAGGGATCCACAAAATAAAAAGAAGTAAAGTGTGACATTATATACATAAAATATGATGGGGGAGTAATAAAAATTTAGTGCTTTTAGAATGGGCTCAAACTTAAGTGACCATCAATTAATATAGACTGCTATACATTATATATGAATCTAATCTAACCACAAACTCAAACCCTATAATAGATAAGCAAAAATCAAGGAGAAAGGAATCCAAGCACAATAAAGGAAGCCATCAAACCACAAGGGAAGAGAGAAGAAAGAGAAGAAGAAAGGAACAGAAGAACTACAAAAGCAACCATAATACAAGTAACAAAATGGCAGTAAGTATATACCTCTCAATAATTACTTTAAGTGTGGATAGACTAAATGCTCCAATCAAAAGACATAGAAGGACTGAAATGGATTAAAAAGCAAAACCCATCTATGTGCTGTCTCCAAGAGACTCACTTCAGACCTAAAGACCCATGTGGAGGGGCGCCTGGGTGGCGCAGTCGGTTAAGCGTCCGACTTCAGCCAGGTCACGATCTCGCGGTCCGTGAGTTCGAGCCCCGCGTCAGGCTCTGGGCTGATGGCTCGGAGCCTAGAGCCTGTTTCCGATTCTGTGTCTCCCTCTCTCTCTGCCCCTCCCCCGTTCATGCTCTGTCTCTCTCTGTCCCAAAAATAAATAAAAAATGTTGAAAAAAAAAAAATTAAAAAAAAAAAAAAAAAGATCCATGTGGATTGAAAGTGAAGGGTTGGAAAAATATTTGCCATGCAAATGAATGTGAAAAGAAAGCCAGGGTAGGGGCGCCTGGGTGGCTCGGTCGGTTAAGCGTCCGACTTCAGCTCAGGTCATGATCTCACGGTCTGTGAGTTCAAGCCCCGCGTCAGGCTCTGTGCTGACAGCTCAGAGCCTGGAGCCTGTTTCAGATTCTGTGTCTCCCTCTCTCTGCCCCTCCCCTGTTCACGCTCTGTCTCTCTCTGTCTCAAAAATAAAATAAAAATAAAATAAAATAAAATAAAATAAAATAAAATAAAATAAAATAAAATAAAACGTTAAAAAAAAAAAAAAAAAAGAAAGCCAGGATAGCAGTACTTGCAACAGACAAAACAGACATTAAAACAAAGACTGTAATGAGACAAAGAAGGACACTACATAATGATAAAGGGAACAATCCAACAAAAGGTTGTAACAATTATAAATATTTATGAACCCAATTTGGAAGCACCCAAATAGTGTAACTACCATTAACAGACATAAAGGAAGAAATTGACAGTAATACAATAATAGTAGGGAACTTTAACACCCTACTTACATCAGGGGATAGATTATCCAGACAGAAAATCAACAAGAAACAGTAGCTTTGAATGACACATTGGACCAGGTGGACCTAACAGCTATATCAGAACATTTTGTCCAAAAACAGTGGAATACACATTCTTTTCAAGTACACATGGAACATTCTTCAGAATAGATCACATGTTAAGCCACAGAATAACCCTCAATTTTAAAAAAAAGGAATGCATTGTGCCTGTTTCCTTTTACCCTTGTTACACTAAACTTTCATTCTTTGCTAGTCTAAGAGGTACAAAATGATGCACTACCGTTGTGGTTTTGATTCCTTGGTGCTAACGGAGGTTTACAAGGATCCATGAGATTTCTGGGAGTAGATGATCAAGATACCTTGATTAGGTGGCAGGGGAGTGGAATCCCAGTCGTTCACCTGAACTATGTCACCTGGGGCCAGTTACTGGCCACAGCTCTACCTGTAATGAGATGTCACCCATGTCCTTGGGCTGTTGGAAGGATTACATCAGCTGGGACCCAATGCTGAGCTCTTTCCTAACCCTACGTCTTTACTCTGCATGTGCTAGAATGGTCCCACTTCTATTCTAGGTCTTTTCCTTCCAGCTCCCTCTCTCTATGACAGTAGGAATTGTGAGCTTCAGAGGCTCAGAAGCTCAGGCTGAGTGGGCTCTGATATTGGAGCTGGACACAGTGGCCCTGCTCTGCTCCTTTCCAGCTTTGGTACCCTGGTGTGGCCCTGCTTCTTCAAGTGTAGAATGGGGAGGAGAAGAAAGCCTGCAGGGCCCTTTGTTAACTGCTGAGGGCTGTGTGGGCACTTCTGTGAGGCTGTGTGGGAGGACAAATCACATCCTCAGGGAGGATGTTGAGAGGGTCACTATGATGTTGAGAGGGTCACAGGGCCACATGGTTTCCACCCTGGCAGTGGCTGCCACCTGCTTGTATTGGCCCCTTGGTATGGGCTCCCTGAGGTGGAGGCAGGAGCTTCTGAAAAGCTTCTGAGGGCTGCAGATGACTGGTCACCAATTATGGCAGCTTAAAAGTCTCACAATCTGATGACAGTTAACTAGAGAACCAGGAAAGCAAGTGGTTTAATTCAGTCAGAGTTTGAAGCCCTGAGAACCAGAGGAGCCAATATGTAGATTCTAGTTTAGATTCAAGGCCTAAGGACCAGAAGTTCCAAGGGCAGGAGAAGATGGACATCACAGCTTTAGCAGTCAGGACCTCGAAAGATTACATGATGCTCATCCACTTTGGGAGGGCAAACTGCTTCACTGAGCCACCAATTCAAATGTCAGTTTCGTACGGAAACACCCTCACAGACACACACAGAAATAGTATTTAGCTGAATATCTGGACACACTGTGATCCAGTCAAGATGACACATAAAATTAACCATCAGAGTGTGGTTTTCTTTATATTGCAGTTGGTTGGATTTCTTAGACCTTTGGCTTTATAATTTATATCCAATTTGGAAAATTTTTGACCATTATTTCCTCAAACATTTTGCCCATTTTTTTTCCTTTACTGGGTCTCCAATTGCATGTATGTTAAATCCTTGATACTATTTCAGAGCTAATATAGGATCTGTTCATTTTTCCCTTATTTTTTCTCTTTGTTTCATTTTGGGTCTTCCTATTGCTCTGTCTACAAACTCACTGACATTATGCAGTATCTAATTTGCTGTTAATCCCGTTCAGTGTATCTTTATTTATTTTTTTTTATTTTTTTATTTTTTAAAATTTTTTTTCAACATTTTTTATTTATTTTTGGGGCAGAGAGAGACAGAGCATGAACGGGGGAGGGGCAGAGAGAGAGGGAGACACAGAATCGGAAACAGGCTCCAGGCTCCGAGCCATCAGCCCAGAGCCTGACGCGGGGCTCGAACTCACGGACCGCGAGATCGTGACCTGAGCTGAAGTCGGACGCTTAACCGACTGCGCCACCCAGGCGCCCCCCGTTCAGTGTATCTTTAATTACAGACATTGTACTTTTTTAATATCTAGAAGTTTCATTGATGTTTTTAATACCAGCCATTTCCTCCTGATCGTATTCAGGAGATTTAATACACTGAAGAATATTAAAAGATTTAGATTAGCTGTTTTAAGTTCTTCATTTAAATTCCATTATTTCTCTCATTTTTCTTGATTGTTTCTATTGATTGAATTTTTCCTGTTTATGGAGATTTTTTTTTGCCATTTTTGATGTCTGGTAATTTTTTATTAAATAGTAGACATTGTTAAATTTACTTTGTTGGGAATTGAACTTTGTAGTATTCATTTAAAGAGTGTTGGGTATTATTGTCATCAAAATTAAGAAAACTGAGTATCAGTTGGATCATCTGATACTACCTTTTAAACTTTATGGCTTGGGATACAGTTACCTTACTTGGGCTAATTTTAACTACTAAGACTCTAATAATAAACTTCTGATAACCAGCTGGCATCCCTTTATGCAGTTCATCCATTCTGATGAATGGGAGCAAAAACAATTCCAAGACCTGGGCAAGCCTCAACCCTTGTCCAGCCTGCTGATTTCTGATGGTCTCTTCTCTGCCTGGGTGGGTCCCTGTCATGCATGCACAGATGAGCACACACCCAGACACTGGACATCTGCAGAACACTTTCTGTTCAGCATCTTCTCCAGCCCTCTGCACTGCATTCAGCTTCTTGGAACTCCTGCCTGTGTCTCCTCAACAGAAGTCACAGGGCTCCCTTTGGGTCCCCTCCCTGTGCTGCAGCCTGGAAACTTTCCTTAGGGATTGCAACAAGGCCATCCCTAGGCTCACCTTCTTTGTTTCCTAAGAGAAGGTGTTCTTATTAACCCGCCAAGCAGCTAACAAGCCCTTTACTCAGGGAAAAGTCTGGGCCCTTGGGGAGGGAAACAAATGACCCATGTTTATCCTAGTCCTGGGAGCTCACAGTGTGGTGGAGGAGATGAGATCAAGGACCTAAATAACTAAAGGAAAATAGCATGGGGTCTCGTCATCCTCACCTTATCCCATCTCCAGAGAGGCTGCGATGGTGTTGGGGAATGTTATTCACCTGTATTTGGACTCTGACAGAGTTGTTGCAAGATCCCAGGTTATAATATTGCTGGCCTGGAGGATGTGATTTTAATTAAAGTCAACCTTGTGGCTAATGTTTATACCAGTCACAACATGTACTTACAAACAGCACTTAACATGTGCCAAGCTCTGTTTTTCTGCCTCCCTCTCTTATACATACACCGAACCATGAGCCCACGTCTACAGGTTGGCACAGTTGATCTCTGGCTACACCCTCGGTCTCCAGAAGCAGAGATAACCACAAACTAGAATGGCTTATCCTCTACTCTGCCCATTACTTTGACTTCTCTCTTGTCTGATCCTGTTCCTGTGGACTTTCCCCTCTATGTCCACTAGTGTCCCTACACCCATGGCATTGTCACCTCTGCCTGGGCAACCCCTCCAAGCCCTTTTCACTGTTGTCAACCTTGTTATCTGTGTGTCTGCCTCAGCTCCCTGTGACCTGGATCTTTCGTAAGGAAAGGAAGGCCCATGTCATGTCACTGATGCTCCTTCTACAGTGTTGATCACCAGGCTCAAGACATGCCTTCCCCAGGTGAGTGGGTGGCTTGGGCTCTAATTCTCTGTACTGACACTGACATGATCTTGTCCTGTTGTAGAGTATATTTAATGTGGGTGGTGGGAAATATGACAGGTAGGTTGAGGATAGAAAAGAGGTCAGTGAATATCATCCAGAGGAACTGCCCAGATCCATGAGCTCCAGGAGCCAGGTGTCAACTTTTCAGTGGGTGAGCCCTGATCACACTAGCACCATTACAGATATTTGTTTATGAAAATAAAATTGTTTGCTCTTTGGATGGGTGACGAGATGTGTGAACTCAGATGTGGCCTGAGGAGCTTTTGGTACATGTCTTAGTGGTTAGGGTAAGTGTTTAGGTTGTATCAGCCTGAAAAGGAAAGTGGCAGGTGACACTGATGTGAGGGAAACAATTATGATAACACTGGCAGGGGATGAATTGAGTTCAGTAGCCCAGGTTTCCTAACCTGAGAGGTGGCAGAGGTCATTAACAAAGTCAAAGAGCACCTGGGTGGCTCTGTCAGCTGAGCATCCAACTTCAGCTCAGATCATGATCTCACAGTTTGTGGGCTCAAGCCCCACATTGGGTTCTCTGCTGTCAGCATGGAGCCCACTTGTCTCCCTCTCTCTCTGCACCTCCTGCACTCACGCTCTCTCTCTCTCTCAAAAATAAACGAACAAAAAAAACAAAGTCAAAGAGTAAATTGGTAGAAAAGGGCTTAAGAATTAGGACTATGAATGTGATTTTGGAGACAGTAGTAGCATTTCATTGCCAGAAGACTGAATGAAGGTTTCAGGTTGAACAATGACAACTGGAAATGTACATGTTGAGAAAGGAAGAAAGAAAGATCACCAGAAATAGAAAATATGAACCAAATGTAAAGGACTGTTATATCCTCTTAATTTCTTAAATATATATACAAATATTGTTACATTGTTTGTGTGGTTTATAACATGTATATAGGCAATTCCTAGAACAGCTACTGCAAAAAGAATGGGAAGCGGTAATGAATTGATCTATCTTGTAAGTCTCTTACTTTTTACACTAATATTATGCTATGAAATTCAGCAATGAAAAGGCATGAAGTATTGATATACAGAACAACATGTATGAATTTCAAAATAATAATTTGGAGTGAAAGAAAACAGAGAAAGGAATACATCCTCTCTGATTCCACCTATGTGAAAATCTACAAACTTCAAACTATTCTATTGTGACAGAAAGTAGATCAATAGTTCCCTGGGTCCAAAAGGGTCAGGGCAGAAGGGAGGATTATCAAGGGGCAAGAGGAAACTTTAGAGGTGATGACATGGTCATTAGGCTGATTGTGGTGGCATTTCACAGATGCATATGTCAAAATCTATCAAATTGTGTAATTTAATGATGTGCAGTTTATCACATGTCAATTATTCCTCAATAATCTCTTTTTAAGAGCCTGTCAATAGACTGAAAACAATTAAGGTCATGTATTTTACTACGTATACCAATTGTATATTCATGATGGAAATATGTATAGTGGCACCTGGCTGGCTCAGTTGTAGAGCATGCAACTCTTAATCTCAGGGTCATGAGTTCAAGCCCCAACTGGGTATGGAGCCTACTTAAAATTAAAAAAAAAAAATAGAGATGATGAAAATATGTATAGATGTAAAGCCAATACACATATAAAATGGAATTCTAAAAAATAATTAACATCAAAGTATGCAGGGAAGGAGGAACATGGGGGGGAAAGACTGGACAAACAAAACAAATGATAACTTATACAGCTATTTCAACCATATTAATTTTTATGTTTACTATAAATCCCATAAACACTGCAATTCAAAAGTAGAAGAGGTTAGAGGAATGAGAGAGTGAGACCAACTACATAATGTCAATTAGAGATGCAATTTTTTTTAAGTTTTTATTTATTTTGAGAGAAAGAGTGAGCAGGGGAGGGGCAGAGAGAGAGAGAGAGGAGACAGCAAGAATCCCAAGCAGGCTCTGTGAGTGCAGAGCCCAATGGGAGCTCAATTCAGGACTTGAATTCACTAACCGTGAGATCACAATCTGAGCTGAAGTTGGATGCTTAACCTTAACCAACTGAGCCACCCAGGCATCCCTAAAGACACAATCTAAAAGCATGACACAGATATATTGAAAATAAAAGGATGGAAGAAGATGTACCATTCAAATAGTAGAGGTAAGAAATCTGCTGTGGCCATCTTAATGTCAGATGAAGTTGACTTCAAGACAAAGAATATCCTGAGAAAAAAAGAAGGAACTTTATTTGTCCTAATGGAAGGGGAGGCAGAGGGTGTGGACACTGAAGCCAAATGCGTGGGGAGATTCCCTGAATGGAGCCCATGGAAGTTTTCTACAGAGAGCTACTTTCTCCTTGAGGTTAAGAAGTAAAGTCATTTGCTGAGACTGAAGAGCAGTGAGGAGGTGCTGGAGGAGAAGAGTAAGTGTGAAATGGTTTTTACAAAGCAGGAGAGTAAGGGGTCTGGGGACTCAGTGGCTCCAGAGCAGCAACAGGCCCATGTGTGGTTCCTGCATGTGTGGTGGTGTTTTGTTTTTAATTGAGAGATCATTGACACATGACATTATATTAGGTTCAGGTGTATGACATAATGATTTGATATTTGTGTATATTGTGAAATGATCACCACAATAAGTCTAGTTAACATCCATCACCACACATAGTTACAATTTTTTTCTTGTGATGAGAACTTTTAAGGTCTACTCTCTTAGCAACTTTGAAATATGCAATACGGTATTATTAACTATAGTCACACTGCTGTACATAACACCATCAGGACTTATTTTATAACTGGAAGTTTATATCTTTTGACCATCTTCACCCATTTCATCCATTCCCCATGGCTACCACACCTCTGGCTACCACAAATCTGTTTGCTGTGTCTGTAAGTTTGTTTTGTTTTGTTTTTTAAGATTCCACATATAAGTGAGATCACATGGTGTTGGTCTTTCTCTGACTTATTCTGTTTATCATAATGCCCTCAAAGTCCAGCCATGTTATCACAAATGGCAGGATTTATATATATACATGATATGTATACAAGATAATATACGTACCTCAATTTCGTATTCATTCATCAATGAATAAGCACTTAAGTTGCCTCCATGTCTTGGCTATTGTAAATAATGTTACAGCAAACATGGGTGTGCATATGTCTTTTCAACTTAGCATTTTCCTTTTCTTTGGAGAAATATCCAGAAGTGGGATTGCTGGATTATATGTTGCTTCTATTTTTAACTTTTAAAGGAATTTCCATACTGTTTTCCATAGTGACTGCACCAATTTACAGTCCCACCAGCAGTACACAAGGGTTTTCTTTTTTTCTCCACTTCCTTGCCAGTTCTTGTTATTTCTTGTTTTTTGTTTGTTTGTTTTTATAATAGCCATTCTAACAGGTGTAAGGTGATACCTTATTGTGGTTTTGATTTGCATTTCTATTAGTGATGTTGAGTATCTTTTCATGTCTCTGTTGGTCTCTGTCTTTGGAAAAATGGTGGTTCAGATGCTCTACTTTTTATTTTACTTTTTGAGAGGGAGAGAGGGCGCAAGTGAGCGAGGGTCAGAGATAAAGAGAGAGGGAGAGAGACAGAGGTAGAGAGAGAAAGAGAGAGAGAGAAGCGGGGCTCACCCAGGGCTTGTGTTTTACCCAAAGCAGGGCTCTTGCTCACCCAATGTGGGGCTTATCTGTCTACTTTTTAATTGGATTGTTTGTATTTTTGCTATTGAGTTGTATGTGTTCTTTATACATTTTGGGTAATAACCCTATATCAGATATATGATTTGCAAGTATCTTTTCCCACTTGGTAGGTTGCCTTTTCATTTTCTTGATAGTTTCCTTTGCTGTGAAGAAGCTTTTTAGTTTGATGTAGTCCCACTTATTTATTTTTGCTCTTGTTGCCTTTGCTTTTGGTGTCAGATTCAAAAACTAATCACCAAGACCTATGTCAAGGAGCTTACCACCTATGTTTTCTTTAGGAGTTTTATGACTTCAGGTATTATGTTCAAAGTCTTTAATCCACTTTGAGTTAATGTTTGTGTATGGTATGAGATAGTGATCAAGTTTCATTCTTTTGCATATGGCTGTCCAGTTTTCCCAATATTATTTATTAAAGAGACTGCCCTTTCTCCGTTGTATGTTCTTGGCTCCTTTGTAGTAAATTAATTGATCTTATATGTTTGGGTTTATTTCTGGGTTCTCTGTTCCATTCCATTGATCCGTGTTTTTATGCCATATCTGTTTTGATACCAATACCATACCATTTTGATTTCTACAGCTTTGTAAGAGTGAATTTTTTGTAATATTAACAAGATTAATTCATCAAGGAGTCATAATAATCATATATGTATATGTAACTCATACAGTTTCAAACTACATGAAGGAAAAATCTACAGAATGAAAGGGAGATTATAACACACCTTTATAAGCAATTGATAGAATGATTACATGAAAACTCATTGAGTCATAAGAAATCTAAACATTATAAAGCATGTTGATTTAATTAACATTCATAGAGCACATTTGCAGTATCTACTTTAGATTCATTCTTTTCTAGTGAACATGGTACATTGACTAAGATATACCACGTCCTGGGCTATAAAACAAGTCTAAATTAAATGTAAGCGCATGAAATCATACAAGCACCATTCTCTAACTCAATGAAACTAAAGTGGAAATGAGTAACAATATCTAAGAAGACCCCCAAAATTTGTATATCAAGCAACACACTTTTAAATTATCCATGATTCAAAGAAGAAAAGGAACTTTAAAAACTTCTCTCAATAAATGCCAATGAAAATATAACACATCAAAATATGTCAGATGCTGTGAAAACCAGCAATCAGATTAAAATGTATAGCTTTCAGTGCCTTTATTAAAGGGACAGAGGGTTAGAGGCAACAGAGTATGATTACTAATGGTTTCTTTTGGGTGTTAAAGAATATTCCAGAATTGATTCTAGTGATGGTTGTGTAACTCTCTAGATATAACAATTGAAATGTATACTTTAAATGAGTGATTTATATAAAGAATCATAATTATTAATTGTGTGAATTATATCTCACTAAAGCTGTTAAGAAAAGGAAGAAATATATAAAATCTGTGACCTCAAGATCAGCATTAATCAGCCATAGAGATAAATATAAATTTAAACCAAGTGAAGTAACAAGCATAGAAATCAGTGAAATAGAATATTCTGACACTGATTACTAGGAGTTGGTGCAGACTCCATAGGTTAAGGGCTTGGTCCCACATGACCATCCCCACTTCAGACTTCAATCACAAGCAGTGGGCTCCCACGTGATCCACACTTTTGTCTGACTTGGCTGTAAATTGGGGGTTCCCATGACCCTCTCCTCAGATTCAATAATTTGCCATAACAGCTTAAATAACTCTGGGAAACATGTTTATCGATTTATTATAAAGGATACAAATGAGTAGACAGATAAAGTACATTGGGTGAGGTCCAGAAGAGTCCAGAGTGCAGGAGCTTCTGTCCCTGTGGAGTTGATATGTACCACCCTCCCAGCACATGGATGTGTTCACCAACCTGGAAGCTCTCTGAACCCCATACTCTTGGGATTTTATGGAGGCTTCCTCACACAGTGCATTGTCAATTATTATCTCAATCTCTACCCCTCTCACTTTCCCCAGAGAATGGGGGTGAGGGGCTGAAAGTTTCAAACTTCTATCATGGCTTGATCTTTCAGTGACCAGCTTTCACCCAGAAGCTGTCCTGGAGCCCACCTAGAGTGGCCTCATCAGAAAAAAAGACACTCCTATCGCCCCCATCACTGAGGAAGTCATAAAAGTTCCAGGTTCTCTGTTTCAGGAACTAGGGGTAGAGACTATACACACACACACACACACACACACACACACACACACACACACACCACACTTCCATTATGTCACAGATACAAACAATAAAAAATACTACTGACAAAATGGAAAGCTGGTTTTCTGAAAGATCATCAAAAGTAATAAACTTCTAACTAGACTAACAAAAGAAAAAAGAGAACACAAAATTCCAGTATCAGGAATTAATGATTAATGTCACAACAAATTCTGCATCCATTAAAATGATATCAAGGGGATCTAGGGCACCTGGCTGGTTCAGTTGGTGAAATGTGCAACTCTTGATCTTGGGGTGGTGAATTTGACCCCCATATTGGGCATAGAGATTACTTAAAAACAAAATCTTAAAAAGGGGGTCTTACAAACAAATTCATGCCAATAAATGAGACAACTTGGATAAAGTGTATAAATTCTTTGAAAAATACTACTTAGCAAAATGGACACAAAATGAAAGTATTATCTGAATTATCTTGTACCTAGTTATGAATTGGGATTCATTATTTAAAAACTTACCACAAAGAAAACTGTAGGCCTGGGCTGTTTCACTGGTAAATTCTATAAATATTTATGGAAGAAGTAACACTAATCTTACACAAATTCTTTCAGAAAATATAGGAGTTCTTCAGTGGTTTATGAAGCCAGCACAGCCCTAATGCCAAAACCTGACAAAACATTTCAAAAGAAGAAATATACTAATTAATATCCCTCCTGAAATTAGATGCAAACATCCTGAACCAAAGTGAACTAAATTCAGCAATATTTAAATAAGATAACATATCAACCAACTGGGGTTAATCACAGGAATAAGTGTTGGATTAACATTTGAAAAATTAATCAGTCTTTTTCACTATATTAACAGTATAAGAGGAAAAATTATATGAATAGATGAAAGGATGCAGAAAAAGCATTTAACAACATTGAATCCCCCGTTCATGCTAAATGCTCCTATTATGTTAGGACATCTGATAAAGACCATTTTCTCATGCAGTCATATAGCAGATTAGGATAAGATGGAGCATGAGGCAATTTTCTGAAATAATGCTTATGTACCATGACCTCATAGGGCATTTGGGCTACACACACGATTGCATTTTTCAAAGCTCTTTGAGTGGTGCCCTTAAGAACTGGGCATTTCTCTCTTTGTAAGTTTTACCATGAAGAAAACTGTCAACAAATATTGAACCCTAGTTATTGAAATATATGATGAAGTATTAAGAGAAATGTACTGATATCTACAACTGAATTTCATCAGATGAATGGGCAGAGGGATGGATATGGAAAGAAATATGGAGTAAAGCAGATTTGGCAAAGTCTTGGTTATAGAATCTAGGTGGCAAATATATGGGGGTTCATTATATAAGTCTTTAAACTCTACTGAATTCTTGAAAATGTTCATAATGAAATACTGAGGGAAAGAGTCTGAGGAGGAGAACCGGGAAAGACAGGAGGGAAGAGCATTATGGGAGAAGAGAAAGGAGACCCCGCATTCCCTGGACTCAGAGGAGGCTCAGCCTGGAACAGGGAGGACATGAGGGACACACGGGAGCTTAGATGTCACCAAATGCTTGGCAGGCTTTATGTGGGAGAGGTCTGCATTTTACCTTGTTTAGATACAGTCGATTGAACTGGGCTCAAAATAAGCTGTTTGTTTTTTTTTTTTAACTTTTTCTTTTCTTTCTTTCTTTCTTTCTTTCTTTCTTTCTTTCTTTCTTTCTTTCTCTCATTTAATTTAACTTTCTAATTTAAAACACTCTCATGTTAAAGGAAAGTTCCAAAAACTGCAAAAACCCTTGTCGTGAACCATTTGGAAAAGAGCTGTTGACATGATCAATGACTGAATGCTTTAGTGTATGTTTTCAACAAATGAGAGCATTCTCTCCTGTAACCACAATACAACCCTCAAAATTAGAACATTAACATTAAAGGGCGCCCGTGTGTCTCAGCCAGTTAAGTGTCCAACTCTTGATTTTGGTTCAGGTCATGATTTCATGGTCATGAGATTGAGCCCCATGTCAGGCTCTGCACTGAGCATGGAGACTGCTTAAGATTCTCTCTCCCCCCCCCCCCCCCCAAAAAACAAAACAAAACAAAAAACCCATTAACATTACTAGTTATTCCTATCATATTTCTTTGGCTGTCCTCATGATGCCATTTTGAACAGAGAGACCCTGACCCAATTTCCTGTGTTGCTATTTTCTCTTTTTCTGTATGACTCTTTGGTATTTTGTGAGACACTGGCAAGCTCCTTTGGGGTGAGCTTGTCAGGTTAAAGTCAGAAGTTCGTTACTTAACATGTGATCCCATATCCTGATATTTATTTGTTTGTTTGTTTGTTTTTAAGTAGGCTCCATGCTCAGTGTGGGGCTTGAACTCATGACCCTGAGATCAAGGGTCACATGCTCTACTGACTGAGCCCACTAGGTTCCCCTCTATGTCCTGATTTTTAAAAAGTGTGCTCATAATATAACCCTTAAATGTAAATATGTGTGTGTGTTTGTTTTGTGTGTGTGTGCAAGAGAGAGAAAGAGGAAATGAATTCACACATAAGATCAAATAAAACAACTAAAAGGAACAAAATAATGTTGTCTCTAATTGAGGACATCACATGTGGCTTCATATTCTTATAAAAACTTTCCTTGCCCATGTTTCCTTGCCATGTTTTCTGGAATAAATACATTTTATTGTATTACAAGAGAAAAAAATACTGGAAAAATTTTTCTGGTGTGAAATTAACTTGTTAGCACCGAAGGCCAAGGGACAAACATGAATACAAAAGAAAGAGAGTATAGAGCAGGAGGAAAGGTCCCAGTCTGTTTGCTTTTTTTGGCTGGGGTGGAGAGAATGTGAGAAGCATCCCAAGAGGGAGGAGAGTCTGGCTGCCACTCATGCCTGTCTTTACCTTGTCCCCACAGGCCCTCACTTCCTCAGCCATTCTGCAGGGCAAGACAGAGTTCACCAGCAATTAGCTGCCCCACAGAGATGAGAGCCCAGCCCCTGGGAGGGGTTGTGTCCAGCAGGTACATTGGAAGACTGATTTCCAAGCCTTACCCTGCCCTTGTCTTCGTGTCCCTCTGGTCTTCTGATACCTGCAGGTCCTGGTCCTTTATTTCCCTGGTGTTTATTGGATGTCTTCTGTGTGCCAGGCACTGTGTTAGTGGAGGACATGGGGCCCCTGCTTTCTGGAACTCTCCTTCTGGGGTGGCATCCAGACAGACAGAAGAATGTGTCAGTTAAGATGTACTAGGAACCCCAAGGATAATTGGGTGACGGATGGGACAGAGACTAGGAACCCCAAGGATAATTGGGTGACGGATGGGACAGAGACAGATGAGAATGGTGACTTTGATACAGAGCCACTGTGTCTGGTGCAGGGAACCAGGGAGAGGTCCTAAGAGGGCCCCCCCAGGAATTATTGCCCCTAAGTGCAGGGACTGGGCTTCTTTGAGCAAAGCTGGAGGGCAGCTGGGGTGAGTGGAGGCTGAAGAAGTCAGAAGGACAGGTAGAGGCAGATCACATACCCTGGACACCATGTAGGGAGCATGGGTTTTATTTTTTGAGTGAAATATTAAAGAAAGTAAAACATCTGAATGTTTTATATGGGTTACATATTGAAATGATACTATGTTGGTTATTTTAGGTTAAAAAATATATTGTTCAAATTAATTTGACCTCTCTCTTTTTACTCTTTTAGAGTGGTAACTATGAATTCGAATTTAATGTGTGGCCTGTAATGTACTTGTGTTGGCGGTGCTGGTCTAATGTACATGGTAGATGCAGGATCAAAAAGACCATGGTCAAGTGCAGGAGAGTTGCTTGTTCAGATTCCACTGGCGACCAAAAGCTGAGTGCCCAACCAGCACTGCCAGCCTCCGGGAATCCTACGGGGATTCATTCACCAGCTTCCCCTCCTTCCCGGACCCATGCATCAGAAGAGAAGAGAGATTGTAACACATGCACACAAGGAGTGGGCTTTACCAATTGTTCGAATACTCCCTTTTCTGCATGCCCTGCAAATATGTCACTCAGGCACAGAACCTGTGGGCCCCACGCCCAGAGGTGGATGCAAGGTGGTAATTGCATGGCAGTCATGGCCAACCTGAAACCTGGATTCCAACTGGGTCTCCATCATGCCCTGTTATACAGTGATGCATTAGCTCCATAAAATAAAATAAAAACAGAAATTACTTTTATAACGCATGCCTCCTGGTAGGGAAATCTTCTAGAACATCAGCTGGACAGAGCTCATCATTGGAGCTATATAGGTGCAGCTAGGCCTGGCCAAGTGGAAAAGTGCTAGGTTTGAGCTATGAGGTGGTCCTGGGCCTGGGCCAGGCCCCACTTAGCCCCATGCCTTGTGCTCGTGGCAGGTGCGGGGCTCTCTCTGCCTTCACAGCCCAGGGCCCTGTGCCTCTCCAGTAGGGCTGGGCTTGGGGAAGCCACCCAAGGGCTCCTTTCCAGCTGGAGCCCCATCTCTTGCTACCGATCCTGTGATCTAACAGATTTTTCACCCCAATCCTGATGTAATAAATAATGAAGAGTTGTACTTTTTATACATCTGTTAGTGACAGGTGAGTGGTGATTGTCCTTTGTGTGCCCCATGTATGTTGCTGCAGAAAATGGCTCCCTCAGATTACTTGGTCAACTGAGTCAAGCCGAGTGGAAGAGGGTTTGAGTGGTGATGAAGGATTGAGGGTCATGAGGGAAACATGTCACCAAATATTTATCCCTTGTCTCTAGATGAGACGGTTAAATCCATGCAGGAGGACCACAGGCATGGAGTGTCCGTGCAAACCTGGTTACTCTTCTTGGAAAAGATTCTCCTGAGTTCTGTCAGAAGTGCCTCACTAGGTGAGATGTGGGGGCCTCGGGGGTTCTTAACCCACAGAAGACCCGAGTTTCCTTGTACCCCTTTCTCCATCCTGGTTTCATGCAGCCCTGCCATCCCCTCAGCACCTCCCTGTTCCCTGAGCCTGCAGTGGCCCCTGTCTGTCCATTTTTTTTGCATGGCCCCACACTGCCCCCAGCAGTGGCACCTTCCCACACCTCCTCAGCACCTTTTCCTCCTGGCCAGTTGAGTTTTCCACTGGGCACAGTAGACCGCTTCTTAGGGCACTTGATGATTTATTTCCTTTTGAAATATGAAGCAAAAAATTGAATAGAGTATGACCTGGTTTATGTTCATCTTTATTTCAATTCAATCATAAGATTCATTTTTAACACTTCATTATTCAGGAGAAGGCCGATGAGGACAAACGTGGCCACAGCCTACAAAGTCATAGTAGGACCAAGCTTGTAGCTCCCAAAGTTTCCTCATCCCAGGCCCCCTTCCCTCATTAAGATGCATCTCTTCCCCACTTTTTGAATTCAGGGGCAAAGTGTAATTGTTCTTCTCTGACACTGCAGTTCTGGCTGTGATTGTAGGAACAGTCAACGGGTGGGGGACAAGAAGTTCCTGCACTAAGGTTGACTGGAGGATGGGGTTCAGCTTGGGAACAAAGGGGCTTCTGATCCCTGACCTGGACAGATTCCCCTTCACAGGGGCCCCCCTACAGCCCAGGGAAGCTCCATGTAGGTCTTGAAAGGAAGCCCAGCTCCTGAAGGTGCAACTCTGAATACTTAACAGGGCCCTAGGGATTGAAGCGCGCAGGCCCAGATCCCTCCCCACCCAAACAGGGGGAGTGAGGGGACCCGGCCCTCCAGGCTGTTCTTCCCCCACTCTCTTGTCAGGGACACTGGGCCCCTGGAGCTTGCTCCCCCTTCCTCCTCAGCTTTCCAGCCTTCCCTTGCAGATCCCCTCCCTGTGCCTGTACCCAGGTGCCTGATGGGATGGTCCAGGACAGTCCCTGCACCCTCAGGAGCAACCTCAAGTGTGTCAATCAAGAGTCCAGTACCTGGCCCATGGGGAGCCAGTGACCACTGGCCTGAGGCTGCCCACCACCAGCCCTGTCTCGGGTTCATTCTCACCTTAGCTCCCTGACCATGTCCAGGATGGCAAGCTGGTTCCTCAGGTCTTCAGGGCCCCCAGCTGGGACAGAGAGGTGGTCAGTATCTTGAATGAGTGACAAGAGTCAGGAGGAAAGGGTCGGAGGCTTATACAGCTTTGATCAGAGCAGAACCCAACAGAGATTTTGTGTTTATTTTCACTTCATCCTCCCCCCCTTTTCTCTCCCCTCCCTAAGGGTTCCCCAGAGTTGGAATGCCCCCTCCCTGTCACCAGGTCCCAGGGGCTCCTTGTTCAGTGTCTGAGGCCCCAGCCCATACCATGTCCCCCCACCATCCTTGTGGAGAGAGATGAGGCAGAGAGGGCCCTCCCCTCTGCTAAGGTGAATGCCCCCTGTCTTCTAGGCTGTGAACTGGACCCCAAGTACACAGAGTGAGTTAGTTTCTCCAGGACCCGTTGGCATGAGACTATCAGGATCTGCTTGCTGCCCACAATAAGGTCCTGGGTGGATGCACTCATCTGTCCTGCACTGACCCTGGCTCTCTAAAGTGGCCTCTGGGCTCTGGGCTGGCTGTATGAGGGCACCTGGCCCATTGGGACCAGCCCCCAGACCGGTTGGCCGTGCTGAGCCATGTCCTTCCTCGTGCTTGTGAAACACCTTCACCCTACAGCCCTGCACTCTGGAGCATGGAAGGTGTCAGGCAGGGGTGCTGAGCGTCCCTTAGCACAGGTTCAGAGTGTGGTGTCAGGTCTGTGCACAGGTGCCGGTGCAGTCCTGGGACCTCCCTCTCACGATCCATGTAGTTTCCCTCCTTTGAGGACCTGTTGCTCCCACAGGCTGTCCTACCCTCTGACTCTTACCACATTCTGCTTTCTCACTCCATAACCCATCTATCCTCCCAGATGGGCAATCAGCCCTGCCTTAGGGTAGGATTATCTGTTGACCTTGACTCCCCCAGGGCCTCCTGCTCAGGTGAGGCCCAGGCAGTGTGGCCTGATTTTCTGCTGATGGGATGCCCATAAGGAATGCAGAACAGCAGGCTCACCAGCAGGGGGAGCTCATTAGGTTCCACTCCTGGGTCTAGGCTTGACTGCACATCATCTGTCCTTTCCGAAATGTGTCCCAACTCACTGTCTCTGTGGCTTTCACCCAACCTAGGCTGAAACTCGTCTCTGATGACTTTCCAAACTTGTGTTCTTTAATTCCTGGAACCTACTCTTGTGGCAGATGGACCTCCAGGACAATGAGATCCCTGCGGCCAGGGCTCTTACTTTAGGCATGCAGGGTGCCTTGTATGAAATGCTGGTGACCTGGCTCAACAAAACCAGGCAGGATGTTTCAATCAACACCCTACTGCAGAGAATCCAGGACTGCCTGGTAGGCCCCAGAAAGTGCATCTATGAAGAAGGCGGGACAGGCTCTGCCGTGTCCTGAGTGGAAAGACTCTTTTTAAGAATCTGAGCTTCCCTTTTTGCCTTTTCTACTTGAAGGGGAAGTATAAGTGGACACCAGCCTGGAAGAAAGAGCAGATACTTGATGAATACTTGAAGAAATTCTAATTCAAAAGCATACAGCTCTTCACAAGAGACTCTTTTTAAAATGTTTATTTATTTTTGAGACAGAGAGAAAGCAGGCTAGTGCATGTGCACCAGCAGGGGAAGAGCAGAGAGAAAGAGAGAGAGAATCCCAAGCAGGCTCTGCACCATCGGCACAGAGCCCAGCACAAAGCCCAACTTGGGGCTCTAACCCACGGGCTGTGAGATCATGATCTGAGTCGAAATTAAGAGTTGGATGCTTAACCAACTGGACCACCCAGGTGTCCCCACAAGAGACTCTTAATGATAGAGAACAAACTAAGGGTTGATGGAGGGGAGGTGAGTGGAAGATAGGCTATGTGGATGATGGGTACTAAGGAATGCACTTGTTGTGATGAGCACTGGGTGTTGTATGGAAGTGATGAATCATTGAATTCTACTCCTGAAACCAATATTGCACTGTATGCTAACTAAAATTTAAATTAAAACAAACAAACCATACAGCTCTTGGAATATTCTAGAACTTTTTCAATGTGCTTGGAATAATTTTTATGAAATGTTGAGTGTGATAAGTGAACTGTGGTAATGTGTACAGTAAGCGTCTATGTGGATTATAGTTATAGGCATACCTTATTCTACCATGTTTCACTTTATTGCACTTCAAAGATATTTCATTTTTTACAAACTGAAGTTTTGTGGCAACCCTGAGTTGAGCAAGTCTATTGGTACCAGTTTTTCAACAGCATTTTCTGACTTTGTATCTCTGTGTCACATTTTGATAACTCTTGCAATACTTAAAACCTTTTCATTATTACTAATTTTGTTATAGTGATCTACGATCAGTAATGTTTGATGTTATTACTGTGATTATTTTGGGGTGCCATGAATTGCACCCATATAAGATTGTGAACTCAATTAGTAAATGGTGTGTGTCTTCTGACTGGTCCACCAGCTAGCCTTTCCCCAATCTGTCTTCCTCTCCTTGAACCTCCATATTCCCTGACTTACAGCATTATTGAAATTAGGCCAATTAATAACCCCAAAATGACCTCTAAGTGTTGAAGTGAAAGTATCAGTCACATGTCTATCACTTTAAATCAAAAGCTAGAAATGATTAAGCTTAGTGAGGAAGGCACGTCGAAAGCTGAGATAGACCAAAAGCTGGGCCTCTCGCACCGAGCAGTTAGCCAGGTTGTGAATGGGAAGGAAAAGTTCTTGAAGGAAATTAAAAGTGCTTTCTGGTGAACACACGAATGATAAGAAAGCAAAGCAGCCCTGTTGCTGTTACTGAGAAAATGTGGGTGGTCTGCATAGAAGATCAAACCAGCCACAACATTCTGTTAAACCAAAGCCTAATCCAGCACGCCCTGACTCTCTTCAATTCCGTGAAGGCTGAGAGAGGTGAGGAAGCTGCAGGAGAAAAGTCTGAGGCTGGCAGAGGTTGGTTGACGAGGTCTGAGGACAGAAGCCGTCTCCGTGACATCAAGGTGCAAGGCGAAGCAGCAGGAGCTGATGTGGAAGCTGCCGCGGGTTCTCCAGAAGATCCGGCTCAGATAATTCATGAGGACGGCGACACTGAACAACAGGTTTACAACGTAGTGAAGCAGCCTCTGTTGGAAGAAGATGCCACCTAGGACTTTCACAGCTACAGAGGCAAAGTCAATGCCTGGCTTCAAAGCTTCAAAGGACAGGCAGCTGGTGACTTCAAGGGAAGCCAGGGCTCATTTACTATTCTGGAAGGCCGAGGGCCCATAAGGATGATGCTAAATCCATCCACTCTGCCTGTGCTCTGTACATGGAACAACAAAGCCTGAATGACCACACTTCTGCTCACTGAGTGTTTTAAGTCCACTGCTCGCTGACAGTGCACGGGTCACCCATGAGCGCTGATGGAGATGGACGACGAGGTGAATGTGGTTTCTGTGCTTGCTCACACAGCATCCATTCTGCAGCCCGTGGGTCAAGGAGTCATTTCAACTTTCAAGTCTTATTATTTAAGAAATGCATGTTGTAAGGCTATGGCTGCCGCAGACAGGGATTCCTCTGATGGATCTGGGCAAAGTAAATTGAAACCTTCTGGAAAGGAGTCACCATTCTAGGTGCCATTAAGATCATTCGTGACTCACGGGAAGAGGTCAAAATAGCAACATGAACAGAAGTTTGGAAGAATTTGATCGCAGCCCCCATGGAGGACCGTGAGGGCTTCCGGACTGTGGTGGCGGAGGTGTCTGTGGGTGTGTGTCAGGGGGAACAGCGAGAGAACCGGGACTGGAAGAGGAGCCTGGATATGGCACTGAATTGCCGCCGTCTCGTGAGCAGACTTGAACGGATGAGGAGTTGCTCCTTCTGGATGAGCAAAGACTATGGTTTCTTGAGGTGGGAGCTACTCCTGGTGGAGATGCTGTGAAGATGCTTGAAATGACAACAGAGGGGTCGGAACATGACATAAACTCAGTCGATAGAGCAGCGGCAGGGTTTGAGAGGCTTGACTCCAATTTTGAAAGAAGTTTTGTTGTGAGTAAAGTGCTATGAAACAGCATCGCGGGCCGCAGGGAAATCGGAAGACTCGATCAACACGGCAAATTTCATTGTATTATTTTCAGGAATTGCCGCAGCCACCCCGACCTTCAGCAACCACCGCCCTGATCAGTCGGCAGCCACCGACATAGGGACAAGACCCTCCACCGGCAAAAAGATTATGACTCGCTGGAAGCGTGGATGATGGTTAGCATTTTTTAGCAATAAGGTATTTTTTAATGAATACATTGTTTTGGACATAATGCTATTGCACATTTAATAGACTACAGTATAGTGTAGACATAACTTTGGATGCACTGGGACACCAAATAATTCATTTGACTCACTTTATTGTGATCGTCGCTTTATCGGGGTGGTCTGGAAGCGAACCTGCAGTATCTCCAAGGAATGCCCGCTCAAGTTTGCGTGTGCACTGCGAGTTGTTTTAGGGTGGCATTCTTTTCTTTTTTTTCTTTTTTCTTTTTTTTTTTTAATTTTTTTTTAACGTTTATTTTTGAGACAGAGAGAGACAGAGCATGAACGGGGGAGGGTCAGAGAGAGGGAGACACAGAATCCGAAACAGGCTCCAGGCTCTGACCGTCAGCACAGAGCCCGACGCCGGGCTCGAACTCACGGACCGCGAGATCGTGACCTGAGCCGAAGTCGGCCTCTTAACCAACTGAGCCACCCAGGTGCCCCGGGTGGCATTCTTTTCAATTCGTGGCACTTTGTCCTCCTAACAGCGTCACACGTTTTACTTGCATTTATTATAAAATGCAGTCATGTCAGATGTGTACATTTACTTATGTGTAACTATTAAGGCTACAAGATGTGTATCTTCCATTTTTATATTTTTGTATAGACTTATATGAGCATGAAGAACCTTCTGAAATGTACTCATTAGTTGGATTACCCAAGTCACCTGAATGGGAGGAGGACACCATGAAATGAGGAATACAAAGGGGGAAGATGGAAAAAGCCCACTTCTAGGGGTGGCACTGGTGGGTTCGGTGCTCCCTCATACCCAGTTAGCGCTTTCCAGGATTAGACGACCAGAAACTTCTAAAGGGCCCACTCTTCGACATGATAATTTTGTGGCTGTATGAGTATTTATGTTATTTCTAGGCAGATGTTTCCAAGTAAGGAGAGTGAGGGGAAGTGGTATCCACGCGCAGCCCCGTGTTTGGGTGCTCCCAAACACACTGAGGGCAGTCAGGCGTGGGCCTCCTTCTCACCTATGGATGGGGTGGGGGCGGGGGATGGGTTAGATCTGAGCGGCAAATAGGTTCTATGTCATGTCACTGCACGTCACAGGAGTAACCCTTCAGCCCCATTTTCCTTCTCCAGTCCTTCCAGCATATCTATATTCCAGTCATGGCGGGATAATGTTATAGAGGTCATGCTCGGGGCTCTTGGTTTTTTCCATCTCAAAGGTCTGTGTGTCCCCAGACTGGTATGGCTGGACCCAAACTGGAATCGCCTGAACGTCTGGGCACTTTCAGGGTCTCGGTGTTCTAGTAGAGTTCTGTGGGGGCACAACCCTCACGGCCTTGCTGTTTGTCTCTCTCCCACTTCCTTCCGGAGGCCCCGCCCTGTCCCTTCCCTTTCCTGGAAGAGGCGAGTGTTTCCTGCCTGTGCTGTCCCTTCTGTGTGGGGCACTGTATCTTCAGAAGGAGCCAGGAAGTTTTGTCAGTCAAGGTTCAGCTCACCTGTCCCTTTCCCAAGAGGACTTGAGTGCCCATCCAAAGGATTAGCCTCATCAGTGTTTGTCATGCTTACTCATTTAAGGTAAGCTGCGTCAGAGGACGAAGCCGATCCAGTCCAAATGGCACTTGGCGCTCAATAGGCACTTGATACGTGTTTCATTAGTGATTGGTGTTCTTTCGTGCTTCTCTCCAGTGGAAGGTGCCACCTTTGAAGAGGTTGTTGGACAATATCAAACAATACAAGGAAGGCCATTAGGTACAAAATACTCATGTATTTATGAATTCATGACCAAATTAAATATGAAACCTTATATAAAAAGAGGTGTGTGTGTTTTTTCTCCCCCACCCTCCCAGTCTCCACTAAAGCAGCTTTGAGTGACACAAGTACAGGGGTGTGTGTTCTTGTGGCTTGCCCTTCCTGTCTCCCGGGGGACTGGAATTAAGCCCCTCCTCCCTCCCTTCCCCCTGGGAGGACACTAGCCCTGGCCTGGCTCCCCCAAGCCTCCCCAGGTGGCATCTCTGGCTTGCCCCTGGGCCTGCTGGGTTCCCACAGAGCAGCTAGGAAGAGGCAGCGGGTCCCTGAGGGGTGAGCCCACCCTGGTTGCTGGGGTGGTCCTGTGGCTCCTCTGCTGTGGGCTTCCTGCACCTCCTGGGCCACCCTGACTTTCCCTCCCCTTGGCCTTCCTGCATCCTCATCAGTGGGCCACACTGCTCAGCCCTGCAAGCTCGCAGACACCCATTTCCCCTCCCCTTGGACGTGAGGTCTCTGTCCTCCCTCTCATCAAGAGTTCCTGGGAGGCCCCGGGCCCCACCTCTGGCTCCCTTCTCCAAGAGCCAAGGTGCAGAGTTGCACCCCCCTTGCACACTCCCTCCTGCCCCTGCTCGTTGGCTCATCAAGTCAACCTCGCCCTGAAGCCAAGGGTGAGAACTCAGCAGGCAGGAGCACAGGTCTTGCTTGCCAGCCAGCCAGCCTAGAGAAGGGGAGGCAGCCACGGCTCTGGAGAAGTCTGCAGCTCAGACAACAGAGGTCACGGCCACTCCAGACCTGCCACGTCCTGCTCTTTCTCCTGATGACTTACCATCAGATCTCTAGGTCTTGGCACCACAAAGCTGTTGCAGACTTTTCCTCGGTTTCTGGGTTTGCTTGATCCCAGACCTAAAGCCAGGGTCTTGCTGGTGGAGCGCACCCCAGGGTTCCACCCATCATCAGTGGGACTCTGACTTTTAAGTCTAAAAATGGTGTGGGGGGTGAAATATGGGTCAGGATCACGAAACAGGGAGAGGTCAGTTGTGGCCCAGCTTTTCCCCATGGAGCTGCAAGCTGCTGTCTTAACCCCCACAATCCTCCAGTCTTGTCCCTCTCTTCCTGGGACTGCCCTTGCTTTGCCCCCTCCTTCCCTTTTACCCCAAACCACCGCTAAGTGAGGTATGTCCTGTGCTCCTTCATTACAGGGACTCCTATTCTCCAAGTTGGTGTCCTTTCCCCTGACCTTTGACCCCCAACACATTCACATCCTGTGAAGTCACTCTCTGAAGTCGAGGGGGATAACTGACTCTCAAGATGGGCAAAGTAGGGGTCCAATGCCACGTTTGAGCCCTGAGACCACCCCGCCCCTGCCCCTGAAGCCTCAATCCCAGCATGTTAAGTCAGAACTTCTGCTGTCCTCTGAGCAAGCCTGCAGGGCCAGGGCATCCTCAGTCACAGCCGGTGACAAGTCCTTGCCTGACAGGCACTGAATCAATTCTACAACCTAAACTTCTATGTCATCAAACATGGAGGCCCCTGTGCGTAAGCTATACAGGATCTTCTTGTATTTTTCTTTCTTTGAGGGAATAGAGAGGCTAAAGTGTTTTGGTTGGTGGTGATTTTGTTGTTGTTTGGGGTTTTTTTTTTGTTTTTTTTTTTTTGCTAATTTGGCCCCACCGTGCTAAGAAGCCATGCTAACCAGAGGCAGGAGGAGGAGCCCAGGAGAGCCTGGGGTTGCTGCGCCCAGACCCCACCACCCACGTTCTCCTCTCCCTCTGTCCCAGCTGTTTCCTTTGGTTCCCACCTCAGGATCTGAGTGGGGAGGGATGGGGGAGGGAGAAGTTTCCCACTGCACCAAGAGGCACGGCTCCGAGGCCTGAAGCTCTGAACAGTCTCTGCCATCCTTTATCAGGCCCAGACGCCTATCACCTAGGGAGGGCGGGATGGTTGCAGAGTGCAAGCCTTCCACCTGCGGCCTCGGCAGCTGCACCCCAGGATGTGGAAGCCTGGAGTTGGGCTGAAGGCTTAATTTCTACCCTGACTTCTCCAGTGAGGATCTGAGTAGGCGTCGTGTGGAAATGCCCACAAAACATCTGCAACCCTCAGGTCCACTGATGGAAAAAAGTGGCCAAGAGAGACAGGACCTTCCCTGCGCGCTGCTGCGTCCTGGGAGGGGGCCGCCTCCGCAGACCAAGACACATAGCCTCATGGCCGGGAGAGTTTCGCTCGGGTGCCAGCGTTCTCCAACCCAGAGTCAGATGCCAGAGCTCTCCATTCCTTCCCTGCTCCCCATCTCCCAGCAATCGTCCGCCTCCTGCCCTGCTTTGGAACTGGGGACCCCCGCAGGGGTCCCTGTCCTGATCCACAAGGCCCCCCTCCTCTCTTGCTGAGCTATCTTGGCTGGTGAGAACAGCCCTGCCCTTAGGGTCCTGGTTACGCGGGTCCCCTTGTCCCTGGGAGGTGGAGGGGACGATGCAGAAGAGCAGAGGGGCGAAGGCAAGTGGGGAGAACAGCAGCGGGATCGGGAGAGGGTGGCAGCGTCTCAGACCACAGCCGAGGAGGAAGATGGGGACGACGAGGAGGCCGCAGAAGAGGACGGTGAGGACGGACTGTTCCAGAACAGCCACCGCCGCTTGGGCTGCCGTTTCAGGTGGAGATAGTCCTCCTTCTCACGTTCCTTCCGTGCCCGCTGGTAGTGATCTTCTTCCTTTAGGTACCAGACAGGCGGCCACCGGTGCTTCTCAAAATACTCCTGGTTTTCTGGAGCAGAACAGTAGGGCCGTAGTTAGAGGGCAGGAGAAGGGGAGAGAGGAGGGCTGGGGCGTGGAGGGTGTCCAAGGGATGCCCGCGGTGGCCCCCACACTACCATGGGGACTTGCAGCGGCCCCCATCCGGGTATCAGCCCTGCCTTCAGAGCCCCCGGTGCAGGTGCAGGGCTTCCTGAAGAAAGTCAATGCCAGCAGTGGGGCCGACAGCGTTGGGAAAAGGTCCTTCTACTATGCTGCACTTTAAAGGCAGAGGGCACACCCAGATGGGCTTCACATGCCCTGGCAATGAACTAGGCTGGGACGGAGCACGAGGAGGGAGGAAGGCAGCAGGGTGCTGGGCATGGCACAGGTAGTTGGTGGAGCTGGGTTCTGAGGGAAGCATCGGGAAGGAGGGCTGCAGGAGTACAAAGAGGGTCAGCCTTTAAAGGAAAGTCTAGGCTGAGGGGTTCGGACTGATCCTGGAAGGCGTGAGGGGGCATGCAAGGTTTAGACCAGGGCAGTGATGTGGCTGGAGCTGTGCCCTACACAGAAAATGCCACAAGGGTGCAAAGGAGAGACCAAGGGTAGGAGGACGGGAGGGTGCAGGGACAGCCTGGCAGCAGGGAGGAGGGCACCACAGCATGGAGGGTGTCCAGTGGAGACCTGAAGAAATGGCTGGCAGGAACCTGGGGAGGCCAAAACATCTCTCCCCGGGGCTCGGGCAATTCCTTTCGGGTGCCAGGACTTTGAGACATTCATTAAGCAGAGGTAGGACCGCAGGGACCTCAGAGGATACCAGGACCTGTGTTATCCAAGCTGTGCCCTTTCTAAGTTGTGAAATCAACGTGGTGGGTCATGAGCAGCATTTAAAAACAATTTGTATAGTTTTTTATATGTGTACCAGTTCCCAACATAAAATGCATTTCTTATTGTGGAGTCTTGTCTGAAAAATACCAACTCTGGAAAAAAAAAAATCAAGTCTGAAATACCAAAATACCAAAACAACTAAAAAACACACAAAAAAACCCAAGTCTGAAAAACACCAAAAGTCCAACACCCTCTTTGTACTCGTGAGAAATAGAAGCCCAGAGAAGTTAAGTGAATCGCTCAACATCCCCAGCTGCCCTGCCCTTTGCCTGGGCTTCCCTCTGCTTGGCTGGATACACCTTTGCAGGCTGCTCCCCACCCGCAAGGTCAAGTTCAGCCCAAGGATCTTTGGCAGCCGTCAGATGCCCTCGGGTCGAGTCAGAGATCTGGACCCAGGTTGAAGCCCCTTCAGCAGACGGGTGGAGCAAAGGTCCTGCGGGAGATGCTCACCTGGGGACATGGCCTTCATGTCTCGCGGGAACTTGCGGCACACGTTGTTGTAATTGGTGCAGATGTGGTGAAGACACCAGTCGGCCAACTGGTACGCACAGTGGAACTGGGGACAAATAGGAGAGCATCTATGCTGGAACCCCAGGGCAGGGTCTGCACAGACACCTAGTGCTGTCTTCAGAGCCACAGCTTTGGTGTAGACAGGCAATGGCCTTGCAGTTGTAAAGGGCCCATCTCGAGAGGCAAACCCACGCAAAAGTGTAAGAAAACATTTACTTTGCTCTTTGGCACCACCACCACCATCACGTCACCTCTGTCCTGCCCCCAGCATCCAGGACATCCACAGCTGTGTGTGGTGCCTTCCTATCGTGTCCGTCCTCCTTAGATCCCACCCCAGAGATGGCCCCCTCCTCCCATCAGGGACCAAAGCAGTCTACACTAAGGTGTAGACACCCAGGCTTAGAGAGCTGACCTTCCCAGCTGCGTCTAAATGCCTCAGAGCCGCAACTCCAACTTCATCAACTAACTTCTGGTGGTAGAATTCCTACACTCAGAGGGCCGAAGTGGGAGATTTCACTTGTTTGTTTAGGGATGAGGAGGTGGACAGCTAATATTAGAGGAAGGGTCCTCAATGACCGAAGGCAGGCTGAAACCATGTCTACACGCGAGACTGGGCTTCCTTCCCCTGCCTTATGGTTGCATGATGCCTCAGTCCCTTCCCGCCATGGCCAGCCTCTCCTCTCGGCATGTCAGAGTATATCCTCTGGCAGGAAGGATGAGACGGGCTCTGCCAAATCAGGGAACCAAGTCTAAAAATGGGCTCCCTTCCTGCCCACCACCTCCCAGGCTTCCCCAGTCGCTGCCAATGAGCATACAGAGCCCAGAGTCAAGAATGTTGGAGAGATCCCTTCCCCAGCCGTCATACCTGAGCCAGTTCTAGGAACACAAGGACATCTCCATCAATGTCCACCATCATCTGAGTTGCTTCCATCAGCCCGGTCACTGTGTACTGCTCTGTGACACACACAGCCAGGAATTAGCCGAAGAACCACATGAGTGGATATGTACTCATTTATACCCTCCGGCAGGGACCCCACTGCAGGGCAAAGAGAGATGAGGCCAGGTGGAAGTCCCAACGGGCCGAGAAAGGCCATAGCCAATTTAAGTCTGCTCCCACCCGTGAGGAAATTGGGATTACAGCAAGACTTTCCCAGTGCAGTGGGGATGGGGAGTGAAGGTGGATGTCAGGATCATGTAAGAGAATTGTTCAAACTACGTATGTCGCACCCAGTAGTCTGATATATGTAGGGTAAAAGCCCCCAGTGGAACCAGCCGTTGATACGGACGGGAGACGGCAGTAAGTCTCAGAGTTCTCTCTTTTGCCAAGAACTACAAAGTAGAACTATGAATTAAACCTAAGTGTTCGTATTAATTTAGATTTGTGTACAAATTGTGTACTAACCTTACATTTTATGTTAACACATTTACATTGAAAAAGTAAACACTCTTAATCCTGAAGTTTAACTGTATCAGTATAGACTCATGAGGTATCTTTAAAATATACTTCCCAGCTCAGTCCATGGAAAAAACCTAGAAACAAGAGCTCGAAATGATACATTGGTAATAGGCATCCCTCATGCACAGATTATAGTCTGGAAATACCATTTCCTATAAGAAGCAGACTTCTTAGAGAAATGGCTGATTCCAGGTCCAGGGCAGGAAATGTACAAAACGAACCTGGAACATCTTGTCATTCCACATAACCAGAAAGCTCACTCCGATGCCAACTTGAAGAGATCCCTGCTGGCAAAAGGTGCGGTGCAGTACTTTAGCGTTAATAAAGTAACTGCAATTATTTGAAACTGATCAAGTACATTCAAATCTAAAAGTTGGTAGTAATCCTTAAAAATAAAAACTAACAGGGCACTCTCCAAAGGTGATGGGAACCATATGTATCTTGAAATCTGGTCAGTGAAGAGGAAACAGTCAAGCATACACCTGCCCCTCCTGTATGAAACCATACTACTCGGTAAACAAAAAGTAGGAGGGAAGCTTCTCTCCTTTTAGAAGGATTCCAACAGATAAAGAAGGAATGCCTGAATTGGAATATTACCATTTCACACCACCTAATAAATCAGCGGACCCATTGACACTCAGTGGCTGCTAACATCGCAAAAAGAGAGAAAGCTTCTTGATGAGAAACAGAAATGGGGCACCTGGCTGGCTCAGTCAGTGGAGCATGTGACTCTTGATCTTGGGGTTGTGAGTTCGAATGCCACGTTGGGTGTAGAGATTACTTAAAAATAAAATCTTAACAAACAAACAAACAAAACAAAAACAACCTATGAAGTAGTTTTAGCAAAAGAAAATTGAATACGAATCTGATCTAGCCTCTAGAACCAATGACCAATCAGTGAAATCTAGATTTTCTAGAACATCAGTGGGCTTTTCCCAATAGATAAGTTGCAAGGGGGAAAAAAATCATGGACAAGGAACCTTTAGATTAGAAGAAACTTAAAAGGCATATAAAAAATAAGACCATGCTATAGTGTTTAAGGGTGCACACTTAGAAGATAAAACTATGAAGAGTAAGGCAGTGAGGCCATAAAAAATACCCTACAAAAGACTAATAGGTAAAGTGTTACTCCTGAGGAGGGAGAAGGACCTGGCACTCGGGTGGACAGGCAGGGGGCTTCTGCTGTGGCTGGCAAGGGCCTAGCTCCTGATATGGGTCATTTGAGTCTATAATAATTCATGAAGCTAAACATATAGTTCATGTATTTGTGTTATACTGAACAATAAGAAGTTTTAAGCTTGAATTAATAACTTCATAGAAAGCATACCTCATGAAACATAAAGCATCACCAACTGTACCACGCTCAACACTTGCTGCTAATCCGTGACAAGGTACATACACAACACATGCTTGTATGTTTTGTAGTGTTTATGGGCCATTTCCCAGGACGAGTCATTCAACGGTATTTTCTACAAGCCTTTCCATGTGACAGTGCAGTGTAATATTTTTGATGGCTCACTTGTTTCTGATTGCCCACCATGCTAAGGCAAACTTACAGAAATATCTTTATACATATTTTGCCTTTGGGTCATTTCTTTGGAGACAGTCTTTCAAAAAAGTTGAATTACTCGGTCCAAGAGTTCGGGAGCTGTCTGTGCTCTGTGAAGACCACACCTCTTTTCACAGGCAGTCCTGGTGGACTTACTGTTTCAGCTGTGATCTTTAGAAGCCTCTCTCTTGCTCCCCACCCTAAAGCCCTCTGTGTCTCCAACTAGGCTCCCAACTAACATTCCAATTCTTTTTTTTTTTTTTTTTTAACGTTTACTTATCATTGAGAGACAGAGAGAGACAGACCATGAGCAGGGGAGGGGCAGAGAGAGAGGGAGACACAGAATCTGAAGCAGGCTCCAGGCTCTGAACTGTCGGCACAGAGCCCGATGTGGGGCTCGAACTCATGAACCGCGAGATCATGACCTGAGCCGAAGTCGGACGCTTAACCGACTGAGCCATCCAGGCGCCCCTAACATTCCAATTCTGATCGGCGACTTCTTCCTTCTTCCTACGACCAAGCCCCATCTTATTTATAACTAATTTCTCATCACGGTTTTGCTGTTTTCCTCATCTGTAAGTCCCAGTCTTCATCACCTGTACAGTGCCCCAGCAGCTCTAATGCTAGGTCCTTCCCTTAGTCTCAGCTCAATATCTTAGGCCCTGCTCTCTGCCCCCTGACCTGCCCAAGAACATGAACCCCGATATCAACACCAGCACAGGCACCAACACCAACACCAACACAGCACAAATGCCAGTTCCAACCTCAACGGGAGCCTTCTGCCTGCTTGCATCACTGGCCCCAGACCCCCTTCATCTGGACCATTCCTGTCCTGCAGCCCCTTGGCCCCCAACAGCCTGCTGCTCAGTGTCCCTGTTGCCTCAGGCCCTGCTCCACCCCGAGGACCTCTGCATTTGGCCTTTTCTAAAAGCTGAGCTCTCATGGTCTTTCAAGGAACTAGGCAGGTCAATGTTTATTGTCTGTTTCTGGAAGAAGAACCAGAAAGCGAAGGTGGAAGAGAAGGAGGAGGAAGAGAAGAAGGAAGAGAAGAGAAAAGAAAGAAGGCAGAGGAGGAGGAGAAGGACCCAAGAAGGGATGGGGAGTGAGGAACTGCGTTCTATTCCTCTTGACTTGAGCTTGCCAGAGTGAGACCCAGCTGGGAGAACACCAGGTGCTGTCATCTGCCGGAGACAAGACGGTTGGGCCCAAAACCCTTCGCGGAGAGCCTACAATGTGACACCACCAAGCACGTCTCTCTCACTTCTTTACATCTGTGTCCTCTCCAAACCCCAAGACGCATCGACATATTTCACTGGGTGTAAACACATTCCCTGGGTGCTAGCAGCCTGTCCCTTGGGAGGAGACAGGCGAGAGAAGAAATAATGACTTCTGGGGGTTTCCCTGGCTTCTCCCCCAGGGAGATCCTCGCGTACCTGTGAGGGCAACCAAGTGTGGCAGGCAGAGGCGGTTGGCCAAGATGATGAGCTTCATGTCGTCCAGGTCGGGACTGGAGGTGAACATGCCCGTGTAGAGGTATTCCAGCACTGCCCTCATGCAGCTCTTGCTCGTGTAAGGAAACACCACCTGCAGGGGGAAGGAAGACAGAGGGCCTCAGTGAGGTCCAGCTTTTGGGAAGGAGGAACTCAGGTCTGAGAAACTCAAAAGGCCCTGGCCCACACAGGCCGGGCTCCCCCAGGCTGGCCAGCCATCCCGCCGCTGCCCCCGTGCCGACTCGGGAAACCCTCAAAGGCCTGCATCCCAGAGCAAAACCTTGCATGGAGCCCATGTGCTGACAGCACCAGTGAGCAGGGCTCTGAAAGCTTTTAATGGGACCTAGATTCTCACTGGCATGCTTCCAAAGCCATGCTGGCTTGGAAGGTGTTTGAAGGAATCCTTCCTTTCACCTGAACCCACACCCCAGCCCCTCCTGGCCTTGCAGAGGGCAGTGCGAGAGGGATCGGCTTCTCTCTGGCTGCCTGAAGAGGCTGCTTTGGGCCTCTGGGATCTCTTCAGAGCAGTGCTGCAACAAAAACTGCTTTCTCATCAGGCACAAGTCTCCCCAGGCGGCGTGCGAATCATCTGGAGCTTTGAAGCTGCTTCTATGGTACCCAGAAGTGCGCAGGGCTGGCCGCCCCTGGGGCTCCGGGGAGCGCCTGGTCTCACACTCACAGAAACCAATCCCACTCACGCTTCAAGGTTCAGAGACCAACTCACATCTCAATCCCTCCACTTAGCCTTCCGGAAGGGCTTCCTTCCCAGAAATGTTAAGAAATTCCTATTCTGTGTCACAGGACACTATGCTGTGTTAGTCCTAGTGCAGTCTTTCGCTCAAGTGTTTGGTGAGCTCTACTGAGGGACCAGTGTGGATGGGGGGTGGGGTGGGGTGGGGACGATTTGGTGCAAGTGCAAGACCCGGTCCCCACACTTGAAAGAAATCCCAGACCAGTCGAGAAAACTGTGTGGATACTCCGAACCTCGTGCGGTTGCAAAAACTTGTACCTTGTTAACTGCGAGGCTGAGTGATGGACAATTAACGGTACAGGAGCTTAAAGAAAATAGAGAAGGGGCGCCTGGGTGGCTGAGTCGGTTATGCGTCCAACTTTGGCTCAGGTCATGATCTCACCGTTTGTGAGTTCGAGGCCCACATGGGCTCTCTGCTGTCAAGAAGGAGCCTGCTTCAGTTTCTCTGTCCCCCTCTCTCTCTGCCCCTCCCCTGCTCTCTCACACGCGTGCTCTCTCCCTCTTCTCTCTCAAAAATAAAAAAATAACCCTTAAAAAAAAATAATGGATTCATTTTAGGACACACAGAACTTTTTCCAGTTGGTTCACATGTGTTAGGGAGAAAGCAAAATACAATGTATAGAGCCAAGGAATTGGAAGTCTCGAAGTCCGAACCTCTCCTTTCTACTTACGTAACTTTGTACCAGATGCTGAACTCCTCAAGGGCCTCACTTTCCCTATAAAGTGGGAACACTATGCCATATGTGTGAGGTGATACAGGAGATAATGTATCAAAAGTGCCTTCTAAACCATAGAGAGAAGATGTTACTATAATTCCCTAATATATCGTAAAATCCTTGGCTATGGGAACCATCTCATCATAAACGTCTCTGGAGTTGGTCACTCAGCGGTTAGCAAGCACACAGTCGGTGCCGAAGAAAGTACCAATAAATAGCAGCTGCCTCAGGTGCGAAGTGTGTAGGTCTGGCTCTCCCTCCCACCCAGTCCCATCCTGGCCTTACCTCCCTGGTGGAACTCTCCACAAATGGCCCCCCAAACATGGCAGCCATCCAGTCACAGCTGGAAATCAACAGGGGCTTATGGGCGCTGATGGTGCCATCATCCAGGATGAAAGTCACATCTGTCCAGGAGGAGAAGAGGCATCACGTGAGGATGTGGTGAAGGAATGTGGGACAACCAACCCCAAAGACTGCCACCGTGCCCAGACAACCCACTTCCTTCCGAAGCCACAGCTGTGGAGAGCTACGTGAGCAAGGTCTCAGGCTTGGGGGACTAGGCTTCAGGAGCAGAGCCACCACATCTCCAGGACATCAGCAGCTGAGATGAATGACTCAGAATGCTAATCAGACCAACCTGGACTCTTGAGAAGGCAAACTGAAGGGAACTTCCCTGCCTTCTGGCAGTCAGTTCCTAAGCACAATCCGTACCTGAGAAGGTGCCCTTTGCCAAGCACTCCTTAACCCGGTTGGTCCGACGGACATGGAAGGCCTTAGTGATCTCTTGGTTCATGAAGGCCTCATTGTTGAGAATGTTGGCCACCATCATGCGCAAATCAAAGACCTCAAGCAGTTCAGCAATGTGGGCGATGTGCATGAGGTCCCGCTCGTTCTCATCCAGCTCCCCGGTGTACAGGTACTTGAGAACAGCCCGGAAGGGCCCCGGCTGGATGGAGTTGTCCATTTTTACCACCACCATCAGCCGGGATTTGTAGGTCAGAGGATCTTCAGCCATCTCTTCCTGGATGCTCACAAAAGCTCGGCTCCAGGAAGACAGTACTCGACCCCTCCCTGGCAGATACCCTGTTCCGTTGCCCCGCAAGATCCCATCGCTGGTTGAGGCGCGGAGCCCAGCAGGACCCGAGCCCCCGCCCTCCTCCACGCTCTCGCATACGTCAAAGCTGGCCGCCCGAAGCAAGAAGTCCCGGCCATGGTGGTGGTGGTGGTGATGGTGGTAGTGGTGATCAGGGTGACCCCGGTGGTCCTCTGGGCGGGGGCCCCCTGGCCCCGAGGGGCCCCCCAGCTCCCCCTCACTCAGGTCCATGAGGAACAGGTCGTAGAACTTGGAGGAGGAGGTGGAGAGGTAGATCTTGTGGGCAAAGATGCGCACCCGCTCCTGCAGCACCAGTATGACATCCGCGCACAGCGGGTCCTCCAGGAGGTGGGCGGGGCACTCCTCGCTGCTGGAGGGGGGATCTGGCACCACGATGATGGGGGGAGGCGGCTTGGGAGGCAAGAAGGGCGCCTGCAGCAGAGGCCGCTGCACATTGCGGAGGTGGGATTTCCAGAACTGCAGGTGCCGGCGGGAGATGAGTGCGGCGCGGATGGCGTTGTCAAAGACGTCCTTGATGCCGAACTGGGCCACCACGCTGGTCTCGTAGTAGGGGATGCCCAGCTCCTTGGCTACCTCCCGACCCTTCTCTGGGGGAAGGATCTCATTGGGCTTGATGGGCCTGGGAGGTTCAAGAAGGAAAACTAAACATGTTGGTGGGGGAAGAGAGGAGGGGCGGGGCAGGGAGAGGCAGCTCTCCAGAGCCTGCCTGTTCTCCAGGGGGCTGGAGATTCTCTGCTTAAGATCTGTCTCTGCCCCACTCCTGCCCTTTCCTCCACTGTCTAGTCAAATCTTACTAGTCCTTCAAGTCCCCTTCCAATCCCCTCTTCTTGCAGAAAGACTTCCGTATTTCTGCCAGAGCCCCCGTCCCACCCGCTGCCAGAAACTTCTGGCAATGAGCATGCAATGTTCCACATTGGTTTTTAACATGTTCAAACATCGAGTTCATCTCTCGGCATGATCATAAGCCCTTTTCATGCAAAGACTACCTCTTTTTCACCGTCTCTCCCATAGTGCTTAGCCCAGTATTACCCACACAAGGTATAAGAGATGAATGAATAAATGAATGGATGGATGAATGAATGAATAAATGAATGGGAACTCTTTCTGGCCCCCTATATGGCTTGCTTCAAACGGAGGGTAAGGTGTGAGGCTGAGTGGATTCCATCAGAGCTGAACAGGGAGCCATGGAGATGCACCCCCTCCCTCTGTCTTCCTCCTCCCCCTCCCTGGGCGTCCACACCCCTCACCTAGCCAAGGGTCGCCTGGCCCTATTGACGGCCTCCAGGTCAGCATAGCGCAGGTCCAGCTGGCAGCCCACCAAGATGACAGGTGCTCGGGGGCAGAAGTGCTTGATTTCTGGGTACCACATGGTCTTGACATGGTGGAGGGAATTGGGGTTGGCAATGGAGAAGCACAGAACCACCACATCGGATCTGGGGGCGGCAGAGTGAGGTTATGGGCAGAGAAAGCTAGTGGTAGGTTACCTGCTCCTGGGAAAAGGGAGAACACACATACCCACCCCACCGCTATGCTACAGTCCCACATCTGTCATGTGTCTGCTCACATGACTTTACACAGAATGCATGATGACAGCACTTCTAATTTAGCATTTTAGAGCTTTCAAAAACCCTCGTTTTGACCTCACAGCTATCTTACAGTTTAGAAATTACCATTTCACAAACCATGGCTGAGAAAATCATTTAGAACAGTTCCCCTAATTGCTCATAGTCACAGAGCTGATAGGTAGCAGGGCTCAGAGTCTAACCTGGCCTCCTGACTCCAAACCCAGCTCCTTCCACCACCCCGGACTGCCTCCCCTATGAGGGTTTGCCATGATGTTTTCTCTGCTCCCTCCTCCCAGGTTAAATTTCACAGTGTTGCTCCCTCCTTGGGAAAGCAGAGAAAACCTACCCACTTGGCTTCCTGCAGGCAACCAGAGGCCTTACCTACCTCCCATAAGCAAAGCGGCGGTCTTTGTGGTGGTCTCCAAAGGTGTCCCAGAGGCGGAGGGAGACGCTGACATCATCTACCACATCTCTGGAGCGTTCCAGCACCTGTGGGGTGGGCCAGGGGAGAGGAGTCGGAATCGAGGGCAATAGTTCTAGGGGCGCCCACAATCAGCTCAGGCTGGTGCCAACTCAAACCTGAGGGTCCCAGATAGCATGGGGGTGGAGGGACAGAGCTAATACCTCTGTCTGTGTGTCCTGCCCAGCACTATATCCAGGGCCACCTCTGCAGACTCAATGGCAAGAGCAGCCTCTAAGCCGGCCAGCCGGGAAGGGACTCTAAGAGGGCCGACCGTCATGGTGTGGAAGGGAGCTCAGGGGCCTGCCCCGTTCCCAGCTTTACCCGCAAATAACAAGCCTCTGATTTTGGTCTTGGCCGACAGCTTCTCTCTTCCTCTCTGCCCTCAGCTCTCCAACGCCTCCCTCCCCTCAGTGCTCCCCATTACTGGGGGCTGTGATTATACAAGATGCTGCGTCCCAGGCAAAGCTTGGGTCTTAGGCACCAGCCCGGCCACGCAAACCCCAGATGGTTAAGGATCCCTTCGCTGGGGTGGGCTCACCTCAGACCTTTCTCCAGGGGCTCCTTCCTCTTCAGCTGCCTCCACCCCATCCCCGGGGGCCTCCGTGAGCTGAGCACAGGCCCGGCCGAGTTTGGAGACACTGAGCCATGGTTTGGGAAGAAGCCCAGATACGCAGGGTGGGACCCCCAGCCAAGTGGCCTTGCAGCCTTACCTCCTGGCACACCCGATACTGGTCGATGGCCCAAACCGTGGGCACATGGGTGGCAAGCAGCTGGTACTGGGTGAGCGTGGCATTGCAGGCCCGGGCACAGATGAGCCTGGTCTTGCCTACCGCGTTGTCTCCCACCACAACGCACTTGATGGTCTCTACGTTTGGCCTTTCATAATCCATGTCAGAATCCATTAATTGGGACCTGAGGAACAGGAGCATAGTGGTCAAGGTGGCTCCACACACCAGCCCCCTGAGGGCCAGGGCCAGCGGCTCTCCTCAGCCGGGACCGGCCCCTCTGCCAGCATTTGAGCAGAGAGGGAGAGAAAGGAGCAGGCAGCCATCTGGGCAATAGTTCTGTGGGGCCTAAGAAACGGGGGGCCCATTCAGGCCGAGAGGAGTGGTTCCACCACATGAACCACTGGTCTGCCTCCTGTTGCCACCATCCTCCCGCTGGGCTCCTGGCTGGGGGAGGCCTGTGAGAGAACCCTAGGCAGAACCTGCCTCGGGCCTGTCCCCACTCTCCCAGGAAGAGGAGAGTCCGCCTGGGAAGCGCACTCATCATCCGCTCTCCTCCTCTAGGCAGCAGAACAACAAACAGCTGAGAGAAGCAGAGTCAGGGCCAGGTCCCCACCCCTTCCCAGCATGCCTGAGGGTAGGGCCACTTTAAAATTTAATGGACTTGTCAAAGATGGGTGGCAGCTCTCCTGGCCTCCACTTTTGCCTGTCTCCCTCCCTGGTGGTAGATTTTCAAACCCTGGCTTGTCTGTGGCTCCCCTTCAACGCTAGTCCTCAGCCTCTTTCAGGGAGATGCCAGAGTTTTTCTTCCCAGTCCCTCTGGGTTGGAGAGGCTCCTGGATGCACCTGGGCAGCCCGTGGGCCTCCCCTCCCCTCCTCTGGGCCTGTCATGTTGCCTGGATGGCTCGCGCGGCTGCAGGCTCAGTTTTGAGATGGCAGAGGGGATAAACATGGGCCTGTGACTGTATACTCCATGGTCAGGGGGCCTGGCCACCCGTACTCAGGTGTGCCCTGTAAGCACCTGTAGGCAGCCTCAGGGAGAGGGAGATACGCCCCCTTCCACACTCCCCATTCCTAGGGAGGAGGGCTCCCAGGCTGGAAGCCCCCAGACAGCTGGCGCTCCTGGAAGGGTGCTCGCTCAGTTGGCTGCATGGGTGATGGGACTGCTGGGAGACGCAGAGGACCAGAGACTTGGACCGGAATGTCCAAGCAAATGCTTGCCTCGGTTTCCTTCTGTGTTGGGCACAGAGGGAGGGCTTATCCACCCACAGAGAGGGATGGCTCAAATTAACAAACAGAATGCCCTTTGGTAGTCGAAGTGTCATATCAGTGTTTAAAAGCTGTCACCAGGAAGGGCCCCTCAGCTTGAGGGCTTAGGGGGCTTTGGGTGGCAGTCACCCAGTGGCATCTACTCTCCTGAAAGGGGAGAGGGGAGGGGGATGGGGTTGGGCAAGGCAGGCATTATTAGGAAACTCAGTTTCACCTAGGTCACTGGCCTGCTCCTGCTCACAGTCCCTGGGTGCACGAAGTCAGCCAGGGGCTGGAGCACACTGGACTCCTTCCTAGGCCAAGGAAGGCTGAGCTCATAAGAGTCCTGGAGGCAGTCCAGGTGCCCTCACTGCTGAGCCATCCAGCAAGAGAGCAAGGCCACCAGCAGCAACAAAGCAGCTCCATTCCTGCCGGGCTGTAACTGGATGCCAGCCTGCAGGAATGCAGAACTGAAATATCCAAGTAACGATGGCAACTGGGATTTGCGCGAGTGGATCCATCTCAGCAACCTAAGCAAAAAGTGCAGCAAGGACTTTTCAATGAGACAAGCACCCCCTCCTTCTTGGAATTTTACAGGAACTGGACTCTAAACAACAAGGGGTCTCCATGCAGTCCCTCCCCGCTCTCCAGAGCAGGATTCCTCCTGCCTCCTCTACCCACCTCACCCTCCTCAGGGGCAGCCGTTATTCTAACCACCACCTTGCCTCCGCCCTGCTCTCTCCTGAGCTGAGGACCAGGAACCCCACTTTGATGGTTCCTGGTCTCAAGTCAGACAACTGGGAAGGAATCATCCGGGCTGTAGTTTCTGTTCTATAAATTGAAGAACAAAACTGACCGAATCCCAAATACAAATACGATTAGCTGTAGGAGACTAAAACCCACTAGCCCATAGAACTTCCTTCTCAAATTTAGGTTCTAATGGCATGTGGGTGTGTAAGCAGAAGGGGGGATGGGGAGGCATGGAAGAGGGGCATCAGTTCTTCAATTCAGGAGCATCTGGAAGGCGAGGAGGATGCCAGAACACCAGCAGAGCCATGCAAGTTCAAAATCAGAGAGTTTATGATTAAAATACCCCTGCACACCTCATGCACCTCGAGGGTTAAGTAGGGGACAGCCAACCAACAAGTAGGAGAGGAACACTGTTGTGAGTTTAGACAGCAGACCTGCTGGGTGCTACTCAGGCTGGACAGCCTCTCCTCATCCCTTCTTCAGCTGCTCTGCAGCCTTCCCCTGCTTGTCCTTGGACCTCCTCCTTATTTTTACCATTCTCACCCACTCCACCCCTGTCCTGACTGCGGGACTTCATTTCTAGGAAACTTCATACCTAGGAAAGGGCAAATCACTTCACTTCTCTAGGCATCAGTCTGCCCTTCTGGAAAATGGGTATGAGGGCTTTGGAAGAAAGTTTCCCAAATCGTGGTGAATTCGTGCCAAGAGAGTCTGGGCAGAAAGGAGGTATTTGTCTTCTTATGTAATCTGGTATTATATAATGCTAGATTACATATCTATATATGTAATTCTATCTCTTTTTAAGATACAGACTGGCCCAATTAAGCCAGCAGACAAAACTCTTAGTCGAATCAGGCCCGTCTTAAAGGCGGATCCTGCACTGGAGACAGCATGCCAAAGCCACCAGTAATGTAATTTTTTTGCTCTAGAATATTGCTACTTTACTGTACCATTGCTGATGTATGATGATACAACCCATTCAATGAGCTTCTCAATTTCCGTTTCCCTGGCACTCTCCTTCAATGACTCTAGACTTTTCCACATCCTCATTCTTTCCGAGCCTCTAGACTAACCACCATAAACTATGGCTTCCTTGCCATCCAGCCCTGGGTATCACAACCCCCAATTCATTCCTCTCCTTCAGTGATCCCAGAATCACATAGATACTCCCTCCCCACCCTGTCCCATGATCCCTGTCCCTCTCTCCACAAACAGCCTCCTATCCACTGTTCTCCTAGATCTTTGTACTCAGGCCAGGCCAAAAGGCAAGGTGTGCTCAGATTAGCTACAACCCTCAGCGGCTTCCAGTCCCACCCCCACACCCCTACACACACTTTTTGCAGAACCCAGAAAAGCCCCCCTTTCCCTCCCACAGCTGATAGGAGGCTTGTTCATCTGTAGCTGCCCTAGTCTGGTTGTCAAGGAAACGACAGAATCTCCCTGGGAGCCTGGCTTGTCTCCTAGCAACCAATATCCCACATCCTGCATCTTACAAAATGCAAAAGGGAGGAATATCCTGAAAATGAAGGTAAAAATTGAGGAGGATGGATAGGAAGGGAGAATCGGGAAGAGAAGACCAGAGAGGGTGGCCTTGGAATTAAAAGAGGCTGCCAGTGGGTTGCTGACATTGTAATATTAGGAAAGGTGGGGAGATGAATCCCTCCTGCAGATCCAATGGGCAGCAAGACTCAAAGGGATCTTGAATGATCGTATTAACAAAAAATGCAAACCTAAACACATGAAAAAGCCTTCTCAGACATCAACAAACAACGCTAAGCATCTCTCCCATAGTTTGCCAGAACTCTGATGCACAGACTGCAATGGAGTTGGGTTGAAAGAAACATGTCCGGAACGGCGAGCAAAACATCCAAATTCCATTGGTTTTTAACAGAAACATTTCCACCACTCTGGACCTTTTTTTCCTGACACGCTGCTCTGCACACACACACGAAATAAAAATAATTTATTTTAAAAATGGGGAGAGGAGAAGGCCACGACACGCCAAGGCAATCAAGTCATCCGCCTTTCCCTAGAAAAGCCCGGAAAAGGTTAGTCCCACGCCCCCCGAGACCCCAACAGCCAAAGCTATACCGAAGGGGAGAAGGGGAGAAGGGGAGAAGGGGAGCGGAGGGAATGTCAGAAGGGAAGCAGATAGGGCCGGGAGGGCACAGGAGGGCGAAGCGGCGCGTTTCCAGGTAGCTTGCAACCCGGCCATAACAGAAATTAATCATTTACTTACACCACTACATGTGACGGGGTAATTTCTAGTGTAAGGAACACATCTCTTCCTGCTAAGCACGCTCATTTTAGTGAAATGTCTGGGGGTCACTCCGCGCGTGCAAGTTAGGACGATGCCGGCGCCGCCGCGCTGCTGCTGCTGCTGCTGCTGCTGCTGCTGCTGCTGCTGCTGCTACAAGCTCCGGGCCCGGGTCGCGCTAGATCAGAAACTCTGACAGAGCAGCCCAGGCCGGACGGCGGGCCGGGAGCGGCCGCGCGCGCGGCACTGCAGCCATTGCCTCTTCCGGATCAGCATCTCCCCGCGCCCCGGGCGCCCAATGTCATGGAGGCACGCCGGAGTGGGCTGTGCGCGGCCGCTCAGACCTCGGGCGGCTGGGCCGCGCCGCCGCCGCGGGTCCTCTGGCTGCGGAGGCTGGAAGCGACGCGCAGTTGAGGAGAGGGGCGAGGCCGCCGCCGCTACGCGCCTGGCCCGCTCCGAAGGCGCGGCCGCGAAGACGCCTAGCGCTGCAGTCCCGGGGACCGCTCACGACCTCCTTTTTTCATTCACAAAAAAAGGAAAGGAAAAAAAAAAAAAAAAAGAAAGGGAGGAAGAGAAGGGGGAAAAAAATCGCACCCAGGGCGACGGCCGTGACAGGCTCCGCCCACCGCGGAGCTCGGTTGGTGGAAAGGGGTCTGGGGGCGGGGAGGGGGCGGGGAAAGAAGGGGATTGGGTGCCCTGCGGCCCCGCCCCCGGCCCCGCCCCGCGGGGGCCTCTCTCTCCCCCCTGCCCTCCCTCCCTTCCCCCGCCCGGAGGCAGGCGGCTGGGAGGGTCTCGGCTCAGCACCGGTGGCGGTCTCCTCCCTCTACCTGGCAAGGGGCAATACCTCTCTGGACTCCCACGGGGTTTTCCCCTTTCCTCCGGGAGGCTGACAAAGAACTCTGAGACGCATCTTAGCCCTGGAAGGGATGCCGGTTAGGGAAGGGGAACTTGACATATTTTCCTTGTCCCTTAAACCCAGGCCTACACCCCTTGCCCCTGGGGAGAGGAACACAGCATTTCCATACAGGCCCTACTCTGGCTTGAGAGTTTTCCTGGCACTTGAGGGCCTTCCTCCCTTGATCACCACCGTGCAGCTAAAGCCTGTGCCTCCGACTGCTGTGGCACATGAGTTTTAGAGTGGGTCACTGTATCGCCTGTATCTTTTCCCATCCAGATCTTCTCCTCTTCAGCAGTCTCTGCTTCCATCCCACCCCCATCCTATTGCCACCTAGAGTTTACCAGTATCTTCTGACTCTTAAAAGAAATGCCATGAAGACACTAGCCCCAGAGACAGTGCCTGAGACACCTTTGAGTTCTCCGTCTCGATTTACTCCTCTGTAAAACAAAGAGATTATAAGGGGTGACATCTGTAATATGAGCAGTCCCCAAAGGAAGTTTATATGTTCAAGGCTGGTTTGATTATGATGATCTTGACTACTGGTAATTACAGCAGCCAGCTCAGTCCAGTTTGATCCATCTTGTCATAACCTCTGGACAATTTTTAAAGTCGAGACTGACATGCCTCCCACCTAACCCCCTCCAACTTGTGCTCTGAGAATGCAAATCCACTTTAATACTAGTTTATGCAAGATATGATCAGGAAGAGAAATCCATTGCCAAAAAAAAAAAGCTGAATAAAAAATGAATTTTGTATTCTCTGAAGCATGCTTTCCATCCATGAATGCATATAATTGGAAGCTGCCCATCAAGGTATTTGTGATAAATGTGCTTTCTGGCCTGGTCCATGTTCAATAAGTGCCTGATTGGTGGGGGATGCTACCCCTGCTCTTTCTGAATCCACCCAGAGCTGGAGAAGAGGTTAAGAATGACTGAGGGTGCCGCTTGACCCCTCTAGTGAGGATTCAGTCTCCATAAGAACAGAAAGTATTGGTTGGAATACACGCATTGGAAAGAAACTTAACCATGTACAGGTGTGTTCTTCCCACATGTTTGGCGTTGAAGAGCCTCAGCCCATCTTCTGTGTGCTAGAGGTCCCTGCTCCAGAGGACAGCCTAGCATGACATCTCTGTGTGGGTGCCACAGAGGCCATGGCCTCTCCCACTGACACCCGCTTGCCCCCACCCAGCTCCAGAGCGCCAGCCTGTTGGCTTCATGTTTCACACAACACAGAAGGAAAACAGAACTGCCCTCTGCCCAAAACCATGGGCGCCTAGGCCTGCCTTTATGGAGCCAATGCCTCCTCCCTCTTTGGGAAAAGAGCCAGCTGAGCTTGCGAACCCTCCTGCCCACCGGGCTACCCTGTGGGGGTTCAAAGGTGTAAGGCTGGCCAAATGAAATTGCACCCCCTGTTCCCATTTGGCAAACTGCCTCAGGCAGAGCCAGGGTCTCCCGCTGAGGGACAACAACTTAATCCCCTGTCTTGCTTTTTGCACACAATCTTCTTTCTCAGCTTTTTTTTTTTTTTTTTTAATCTTCCCAACGTTTTTGTTTATTTATTTATTTATTTATTTATTTATTTTTGGGACAGAGAGAGACAGAGCATGAACGGGGGAGGGGCAGAGAGAGAGGGAGACACAGAATCGGAAACAGGCTCCAGGCTCCGAGCCATCAGCCCAGAGCCTGACGCGGGGCTCGAACTCACGGACCGCGAGATCGTGACCTGGCTGAAGTCGGACACTTAACTGACTGCGCCACCCAGGCGCCCCTCTCAGCTTTTCTTTAAATGAGAGTCCTTCCTGATAGCATCACCTCTCCGGCATTCTCAGTCAGAGCCTCCTCCAACATCCCTTCCCTCACCAAAGCCCTCTTGTGACTCCTCCTTCCCAGTGAGGTAAACCCCTTGAGCCTGTCCCCACAAGGCACCCGCTCCAACTAGCCCCATAACCACCCTCCTCAAGGACATCACGAGCTGCCATTTTCTGAAGCTGGTGAGCAGGAGGCCCAGTCTGGGGAGAACACTCTCCTTCTTGGTTCTCAAGAAGGTACCCATGCAGCAGGCTCTCAGCCAACGCCACAAGCCCTCCTCTCTCTGTGGCTCTGAAGGCGCCTCTTCAGTGCCAGCCCAAGCTCTGCAGACCCCGCTTGGTGCGTCCTCCTCCACCCTGCACGTTCCATTTGTTTCACAGGCAGCTCCAGCCTTTCTACGGTTTGTAGGCTACTGGTCTCTCTTCTCTCTACCCTCTCCTGGAACACTCAACCCTCTGCAAAGCCCACCCCACAGGTCTTCTGACATAAAAGTCTGCCCCCCTCCCCAGCAGTGTGCAGTCTGGGACACATAGCATTGCCACCCTGTGTTTGGGACCAGCTGAGAGCAAAAGCAGAGGCATCTCAACATGCAGAGCTGGTCAGGGTGAATGAGCCAAATCTGGAAAGTCTAGAGTCTCTCAGCCTCCTTGCCCAGGGCTCAGGGGGCACCACCAGGTACTCACAAGAGACAGAACCCTTCTGCACCTTTGCTCAAACAGTTCTCTCAGCCTGAACACTGTTCTCCTTCCCATCCCTCCACCTGGATAATGCTTACTCATCCTTCAAGCCTCAGCCTAGATGTCACTTCTTCCAGAAAGCCTACCATGAATACTCCCTAAAAGTCTGCAAGTTTCCCTCCCCTTCTTCTGTGCTCCCCTAATAATACCAATCACAATGTTCTATCATTGGGTCTCTCTCTCTCTCCCTCACAGTACTGAGAACTGTTTAGAGAAGGGACCATGCTTGTTCAAGAGCTTCCTTCTTGCTGGTCTGGCAACTAGTATGTAATAGGAACTCAATAAATGCTTGATGGATGAACGGATGTTTGGGTGGGGAACCTGATGAGGAGGGACTTGACACCACCCAGTGGCTACTCACATGCTGTCCAGAGAGGTCTTCCACAGCTTGTACTGGCCTTGTCTTTGGGTAGCCATTGCTCTGTGTTCCCTCCGGGCTCCTGGCTGGGCTGGACAGAAGTGAATGGGGCAGCCCAGGGGAAGACTGTGAGAGAAGTAATAAATAGCTGTAAGTTACCCAAAGTAGTGCCCAGGTCAGTCAGCCCAAAACAGAGGATCTACTCAGGGCAGGAGTGTGGCTCCTTCTGTTTAGGCCCACTGGGCTGAGACACTCAGCCTGGAGGCCAAGACAGAGGCCACCCCAGGGAATCAAGAGGCTCCTTGAGGGACAAGAACTAGGTTCATGGTCCATCCCATGCTGCGCATTCTGAACTGGTTTTGGTAATTTGAAAAGAGCAGTCCGTTGTCCACTAGGAGGCCTGGATTCTGTCCTCACATAGCTATGCGACGTTAGTTCCCTCCTGTCTCTGAATCTGTTTTCTCATGTACAAGGGTTGGGTCAGGTTCATCCAGCAATGATATCTAATAAGGGCTCCTAGCATGGAAGACCTATGTTTTATTAGCCATCCTTCTTCCTGAAGAAGCTCCTAACCCAAATTGGATTCAGCAAAATATCAGCTGATGGCCACAAAGGCTTAGAACGGAAGAGGGAAATATTTGGGGGCGGAGCGAGGAGGGAGGAATTGGAATCATAGTAAGAGGCAGAGATTCCCACTTTCAGCTTCCTTAAATGGTCAGTCACAATCTTGGGACCAGTTCAGCCAAAGAAAATTCTAGAATTTTAGGAGAGATAAGGAATAATCTAGGGAGGGCTTGGAGAGGCCAGTTGGATACCTCTGGAAGCAGGTTAAAGGGTAATGGAGGGGCATCTCTGTGACAGCCCTCCAGGGACAGGGGACAATAAGGTAAAAGCTAAGGCAAGAGAAGGCTCCCCACCAAGCCCAGTATGGGCAAGGATGTGGACAGTAGGATCCCCAAGAGTCCCAAATAAAAAAAAACAAAGTAGAGGAGCAGCCATTGCAGTAATTGGTGCCAACCTTGGTTCTAGTCTCCCCTTTACCAGAAATTGGCTGTGTGACTTTGGGCAAGGAACCTAATCTCTCTAGTTTCCCATTGGAATAATATTACTTGCCAGAAGACAGGGGATGGCCAGGTGATCTTCTCATGGCCCCTTGCAGGTCTGAGATCAGAGATTCTGTGATCCCTCTAACTCTTCCTTCATTTCTGCTTGCTCCCCGTCACAGACTTATGCTCAGTATCCCTGTGTAAAGGGGGACTCGGGAGGTAGGTGAGAGATAGGCTAGATGGGTGATGGGCATTAAGGGGGGCACTTGTGATGAGCACTGGGTGTTGTATGTGAGTGATGAATCACTAAATTCTACTTCTGAAGCCAATATTGCATTGTATATTAACTAAAATTTAAAAAGAGAGAGAGAGAGAGAGAAGGGAAGGGAAGGGATAAAGCGGGACTCAACCCCCATTTGTGCCTGTGCTACCTAGGTCCCCTATGGTGATCAGACAGCACAGAGGGTGTGGAATTCTGACAGTCTAACCTACCAGGGTTGGAAAATCCCATGCCCACCTTGGCCCTGGTGCCCAGTGGGTCTCCTGAGAAAGTGAACAAACAGGTGAGGCAGTGAAAGGAACACAAGTGAGAATTCTGCTTGGGATCTTCAAAGCACACCCAGCCCCTTGCAACCTTCCTACACCACACTGTGTGGGTGCTGGTGGGGCTGCTCAAACCAGGAGCTGAAGAATCCACTCCCAGTCTGGCCTGGCCAGGCTGCAGCCAGCCCCTGCTGGCAGACAGCTGAGCATGCACACCCCTCTGCCCACTCACCCAAGCCCCTCCACCCTAGTCCTGCCTCCTAGGAGGCCAGAGCTGGCTGAGGCCTCCACGCAGCATAGACTGCAGCTTTGAAGCAGCTCTTCACTCAGCAGAGAAACCTGAGTGTTTGTTGGCTTATATGCTTTAAGAGCTGCAAATACTACCACTACTAATACCACTGGGGAAATGCATGATCCACCCCAAGTCTCCTGGGGTGTTGATTTCTCAGGACAGTACACCAGAAGCCACCACTAGATAGGCCTCCAGCAGAAAGAAGCTACATGGTGTTACTACTGTCCTGTTTTATAGGCAGAAAAGTTAGAAGTGGGGGGCAAAAATGCACCCCCTAGCCTGTGCATCCAAGGGCCAAGATCCTTTGCTTCAAGCAGGCTGCAGACCTTCTGAGAGAGGACAGGCTCGTTCCTGGAGCCCTGCAGAGCTGCAAGTGAGAAGCTCTGAGGAGGCTGATCACCCCAAAATAGACTTGTTTCTTTTCACAACTTTTTCATGAGGCATTGGCATCTCTTGCAAGCATGGAAAAAAAATAGCCTCAACTGTTAACAAATAAAGATTATAAAAAGCCCCAACTGTTCTCCATGGGTTTCCATGTGGCTGCGGTGTTCTAGAGGGGGGCAGGGAGGAGGCTGAGAGGGAGGCCAGGGGAGATGGGCGTCCAGGAGCCCCCTATCTCCTTTCCTCTGACCCACTTTTCTCCCTGGGTAGCTAATTCTGCTAGAGCTCATAGGGATAACAATCCATGTGAGATGGAAAAGATTTCTGTTGACCTGCAGAGGTGGTCCACTGTGCATGTGTATTATTGTTTATTTACTGCTTCCAGACAAAAGAATGCATGGCATGGAACAGGGAATCTTAAAAACTAAGAAGAGGACAGGGTTTGTTTAGTAAATACTTAGAAGGCTCAGTATTCTCAGCTTAGTCTGAACTTGGACCCCACCCTGGGCACGTCAGTAACCAGACAGGAGTTTGGGGGCTGTAGCTGCTTTTGAACCAGGTTAAAGGATTGTGTGGGGCTTCCCCAGAAGGGTCCTGGCCCTCACCCACACTCTGGGTTCCCCTTGCAAGGCTCCAGGCTGGACGTTGCAGAGCACCCATGCACCCTCTGTCCTAGCCCTGGAGCCTTCTCTTTTTACTTGAACCTCCAACAACAGAAGAAGGGAAATGGTGTAAAAGGCACTGGAATGGAGTCTGGAACTGGGTCCCCGTCCCCTAGGGGTTCTCAGGAAAATCAGGTAGTTGACCTGGATGATATCTAAGGAGCCTCTGGCCCTGACTTCCTGTAACCAGAGGGAGAGAATTCCCCCAGGTCCCAAAGCTCCACGTCCTCCACAAAGTCTGGGATCAGCCAAAGACCTACCCTACCCTCCGTTATGGCATCCTTTCTCTTCTCCTCTCCTCCTTACCTCTTGTTCTTCCCTTCCTTTGCCTCCCCTATTCTTCCCTCTCCCTTCCCCCCACCTCCTGGGCAGAAATTTCTATAAAAATATCCTCACATGGCTCTGGCTAGGTCAAAGATAGGAGGACAGCCAGCTGGCAAACAGGCAATGCACCAGGGACCCTCATGGGCATTATTCAACTTTGGATGGTTCCCCAGAACAGGCATCTGGGGAACGCTGGGCAGAGCTTTCCTGAGGTGGTGACAGTGGTGAGGGACCAGCAGGGCAACTGCATTGTCTCTGGACTCCTCTGGACCCGAAAGTCTTCTCTCGGGCTCCACCAGCCAGAGTTAGTAGCCAGCTACCCTGGGAAATTGCAGCCCCTTCCAGGGTCATGGTTGAATAAGGGGGTGGCTACGGACAGAGTCCAGTGTCACGGTGTCAGTCAAAGCATTGCACCGCAGGGCGTGGCCATTCCTAGCTTAGTAGCCCCTCAGGGCAAGGCATGAAGTGAGGTGGGGTGGGGCCTGACACAGAGACAGAGGGTGAAGGAGGTGGTGCTCAGAGTTGGAAGCTTCCCACAGAAGCTTCAGTCCTTTAGATAGCCCGTGGCATAGGTTCCTGGGCAGATGGGAGGGTGTGGCCGGTTGCCACTATGCAGCCCCCTGGAAACAGTCCAGGGCACCTCAAAGGCCACTGAATGCATGCCTCAGCTTAGGCTGGTAGTTTGGACAGTTCACCTCTGCTTCCGCTGCCTTTCTCCCAACCCACCTTCTTCTTTCTCCTAGAGGACGTGTGCTGAGAGCTGTCTGGCGCTTGAGCTGTGGGTGGAATTCTGGGGCTGGAGGCAGCCCCAAAGGAGACTCTTGTGCTGCCATCTCCACACCCCGACAGGAAAGCCTTTTAAGGTGGCCAAGCGGCTAGAGCAGACTTTGGCTCACAGCCAAACCATCCATCTTGTACACGTGGAACTGAGGACCGTGGAGCCATGGTCCCAGGAGGGATCAGAGTACCAACCACACTCAGCCTCTGCGCGGACCGACCAGTGGCCACGCTGCAGCCAGAGGTGGCATGGGCCACTAACAGCCTTGCCAGGCCGAAGGCACATGACCGGCTCATGCAACCCAAGTTACATCGCCGACTTACCCTGAGACTCTGGGGCAAAACTGAGGTTTGTCTGCTCACTCATTCACTTATCTTTTGTTCTGTTGATCACACGCGTGTTAAACTCCTACTAGTGCCACGCTGGCGATTGGGAGGACTGTAAAATGATAATGATGCCATCCTGGCCGTCAAGATGCTTAAGCTTATCATAATAATCAGAATTTATCAAAAGTTTATTATATGCCCAGTATTGGCCTAACATACTACTTCACTTACACTTTAAAACAATCCTCTGAGTAGGTACTATTAGTGTTTATTTTTTTTTTTTTTGAGAGAGAGAGAGAGAGAGAGAGAGAGAGAGAGAGTAAGTGGGGGAGGGGCAGAGACAGAGGGAGACCCAGAATCCAAAGCAGGCATCAAGCTCCGAGCTGTCAGCACAGAGCCTGAGGCAGGGCTCGAACTCAAGAACTGGGGGATCATGACCTGAGCGGAAGTTGGACATTCAACAGACTGAGCCACCCGGGTGCCCCACTGGTGGGACTGGTAGGGACTATTATCCCTACTTGGTAGATGAAAGAAACTGGAGCTTCAAGAAGCAATGTGACAGTCCATGGTCGCAAAGCAGGCAGGCCCAGAGCCTCTTGGAGGAGATAGCACAGCCCTTGAGCCCCCACCACCCCCATGCTCTGATTTTAGAGCATTAATAGGTTGTTCTCAATTCACAGCAAAATAACTATCTTACAGTTGGGAAAACTGAGCCAGAGCAGAAAACAGCTCTGTGCAAAGTCACACAGGGAGTTTACGGTTATGTCAGGCTCAGTGCTGTCGCTCTTTCCTCAGACCTTGTCTCTGTGGGCCTCTGTTTACTCGTGTATGAGACCAGGTGGTTCTGGTGGATGATCCCCACCGATTTTGAGATTCTGACTGTGTGATCTTATTAGGTGACATGTTTTCTGCCATCAGAGAGGATCGTTGCAGGGAGACAGAAGGCAGAGGAGCAGGAATGGACCAGCTGAGGCTTGCCTCAGAGCCTTCCCAGCCCACATTCGCCCCACAACCCCTGCCCCAGAGGGAGTCGAGAATGTGGGAATGTTTCATGCCTCAAGGCATGGGCTTTTTAACTCTGTTGATGGAATATATATATATATATGTCATATATGTCAGAGAAACTGACAGGGCTTCACAGCTGGAGGGAAAGAAATATGCCCTAGAAGTGAAGGCACAAGGAGGAGACATACAATTAGAGCCCAGGGCACAGGTCACCTGTAAACAGGGGCAGCTGGAGCCTTAAATGGTCCCTTCACAGAGCCCCCCTCGGCCGGGCTCTGTCCAGGGCTGTGCTGTTCACCTTCCCTAGGGCCCACGGCTGCCCACTTCTCAGCATCGGCCCCTTGTCTGAGTTACCAAGCAAGACATCCTCAGGCCCCAAGAAGCCTGTCTCAGCCCCGTCCCTTCCTAAAGCAAAAGGAGCTCCCTCACTCGGCCACTCCTTTGCAAGGAGGTGGAGGCTGGCTGGGGAACTCAGCTGCCCTGGAAGGCCTTCCTTGCGCAAGCCTGAGTACTTGGCCAGGTGTGACTAGAAAGAAGGGCCAGACTGGGCTGGCGAGGGCAAGAGAGGGCGAGGATTAGAGTTAAGGATGCTGCTCCATTTCTTTTTGGAGAAATGGATGGCGCTGCCTGAAGGATCAGGCAGCTCCTAGGGTGGGGAGGGAAGATCAAGGGGCTGGACAGGGCCCTGGGGTGAGCAGTGAGGAAAAGCCAGGGGCAGGAAAACCAGCACAGGGGGGCATCCCTGGTATTGAGAGGGGCCCCTCAGACTGGAGAGGGGCAGAGGTAGAGCGGGCTTGAGGGCTGAGGTGGCCCCAGAAGCGCAGGCTTTATTTACTGTGCTCCACCCTGGCCACTGGCAGCTTGGAGTCGGATGAAAAGGGCTCTTGGAGGAGGAGAGACCCCTGCGCCCCTTCCCTCCTGGCTAGGTTCCAAGGAGAGAGTGAAATCCAAGTGTGTCCTGGCTCATGGCACCTGTAGACACTGCCCCTTGATGCTCCCGCTGCATGTGGAATCGCACCCTCCCCGCACACAAAATTTCTGCCTCGGAACTGGCTGCCTTGGGTTGCTGCTCCACAGTCAAGAGGCTGCTACACCCCTAGTTAAGACACCTGATTCCTTAACCCACCTTCCCCCTGCCTCCACATCTCCCTCCTCCTGAGGAGATCCCATTCTGAGAACTGCTCATTGTGCTGAGTTCTGGAAGGCACCAGGTGAGGACAGGGGGAGCAGCCAGAGCTGGAGTTCCTCTCCCCCAGGCACAGGAAAAGGGCCCAGGGGTGGTCTCGGGATGGCGGGGCGTGAGTCACAGACTTACCTGCTGCCTTTCCTCTGGGGCCCAGCTGGCCTATCACTATTCCCTGTCCGGAAGCAGTGTCCTGGGCCAGGTCAGGGGGAGGGAATGCATGAGGAAACAATACACGGATTTTAAGGGCTGGGATCCAAAGCCCAGCCTATGGGGAGCCAGGTAAGGGTCATGGTTACTGTATCCAGGGGTGGGACTAGCAGGCTGGCCTCCCGGTCACTTCCCTCCTCATCCAGGTCTGTGTGGAGTCCGGAGATAAGCCACCTGGGCAGGAGGCCCCACTCCCATCTTTGGACAGATGAGCATTCTTGGTATCTGGGCCCAGCCCCTGACTCCCGGGGCCCTTATTTGATCTGCCCTCGGGCTCTCATTCTGAGTATGGTCCTGGCTTCTCCTCCTCCCTGGTGACTCACTTGGCTTTGGAATTTCACTCACTGTTTTTTTCTGACGCACATCCTGGGAGCCTGGCCTAAAGCCAGGGAACAGCGCTGTTGCTTCAACCCTACCGGTGATTAATTCTGGCAACCTGAGCTGGAGGCTGTATAGAGGGAAGCAAGGCTGGAGAAGCAAGATGGGAGTTGGGGGTGTTGCTGGGCAGTGAGCCTTTCTTCCTGCTTCTGCTCATTTGCACTCAGGTAGAGATCAAACAACAGAAAAGCTATTAGCTTGTAGTGTCAGACGTACCCGGCTGGCCAGCCACGGCACTAAAGAAGATTGAGCAATTAGACTGGCCACCGTGCTTCTTGGAATCGGTTTCTGGACCTCAGTTTACCCTTTTGTGAGTCTTAAAGGTTGATAGCCCCTAACTTTGAATGCTAAGAACAATGGCCTTATAACTCGGTTGGTGGAGCTCTCACAATGGCTGGGACTCTGTTATCTTCCTGTTTTGACTATGATGGGAGGGGCGGGTTTTGGCTGGGATTGTGGAGAGGGCTGGGATTCATTTCCAGGTCTGCTATCACCTCTACTTGTGTCCATCAGATGCCTCAGCAGGAAAGGGAGAGGATCACCATGGCCTCTGGGTCTCTGGTGCAAGCCTCGGTAGCATACATTGGTCCCCTGGGTTCTGTGTGATATCCTCACTCCTCCAGAAGCTGGTTGCTTTTCCCAACCCCTCCCCAGACTGTTCTCGATCTCTTATCTTCCACAGCTGCCCAGGGCTCAAGGATTCACAGTCGCACTGTGTCCCTTCCGGCTCCTCTCCTGAGAAGTAAAGGGATCCGTGCCAATCAGATCAGCTGACCCCGGGGAGCCTGTACATGGGGCAGGGGTGGGGGACACCCTCAATGTATTTAGGGAACAAAGGTCTCACCCCGTTGTCCACCCTCAAAGAGTGACTGCAGTGAAAAGAACCAAGGGCCAGGTCAAGGGGGTTTGGCCTGTCAGCAAAGATGTCACCTAGGGTTCTGGTGGACACCCTTCTCGCTGCTGGGGTAAATCTTGTTTGTAGGGGGTGCTAAAAAAACCATGCTTTTGGCACTACTCAGCCACACTGGGGGGACCATGACCATTTGGGAAGATGTGAAGAAGTAAAGGGTGGGGTTAGGAAATAAGTCTGTACCTTGATACCCATACCGATGATTATAATCAGAATATTTTTTTTCAAATTAAAAACACTGTTAATAAGACAATACATCATGACCAGATAAGTTTAAGAGTTTAGAATCCCAAGTCAGACTGAGTTCAAACCAAAGGAGTTCCACGTACAGGTTTTGGATATCCCATATATTACATTCTATAGTCATTAACATTTTTAAATGATATAATATATGGTGCATTAAAAATTACACATATCCAAGTTATAATAAGGACCCAAACAACTGTGAACCCCTTACTTGACTTAAAAAGTCTAACCAGGACACTGAACGGTTGAAGCCACACGTGTGTGACGCCTCATTCCCACTTTGAATCTCTCCACACGGTGACCCCTATTCTGCATCTGGTGTTTGACATTTCCCTGAAGATTTAAAATATTTCCTATCATGTTGTGTGGACATCCCTAAAGATATACTGTTTGGTTTGCTTGTTTTTAAGCCTTGAGAAATGATATACTGTCTGTGCATCATCTTGTTGGACTTGACTTTTCTCAGCTTTATGTTACTAAGATATGGTCACCCTGATGTGTGTGGCCATGGTGCCTTCATTTTCACACCAGTGTTAATTCCCAGGGCAATGGCATGTTATTCTCCTGTCCAGTTTTTTGCTATTATGAAAACTACTCCTTTGAATATTCTCGTGCTTGTTCACGTTCATATGTTCAAATATTTCTCATTGGGTAGGTACCTAGAAAGGGAATTGGTAGGCGATGGGGTACGTGCGTGCTCAACTTGACACGATTGCACTGAAGTGTCTTCCCAAGTGGCTAGAACACCTGCAGTGTAGAAGGGTTCCAACCGCTCCTAATTCTCATCTCCACCTGCTTTTTCAGATTTAAACTTTGGACTCTCTGTGGGGTGCCTAATGGTATCTCAGCAGTAATATTCTGTGTTTCTCTGATTACTAAGAAGGTCCAGTGTGTATCTTCATCGGTTTTGGTACATTTGTGTTTCTTCTGTGAGGTGCCTGTTCATGTCCTTTGCCCATTTTTTTGACACTGTCATTTTCTTATCATCAGCAATTTGTATGAGTTATTTACATAGTCTGGAACTAACATTTTTCAGTTATATGAAAAATATTATATATTATATATTAACATATATTTTTAAGTATCATGTATTTTAATATACAAAAAACATTTCTAGTTTTTCAGCTATACATGCAACAAATATTTTCTCCAGGAGTGTGGCTTGTTATATGACTTTGTTTATGGTGGCTTTTGATGAACATACATTTTAATTATATCGCAGTTTATCAAGTTTTCTTTCATGGGTAGTATATTTTGTCTTAACAAACCCTTCCTTATCCTAAGGTGATAAATATAGTTTTCTATATTTTTCCTCAAACACGTTAAGCTTGCCTTTCCTGTTTAGATCTTTCTCTTGTAATTGATATTTATCAGTTGGGGTTTTTGCTAAGAAAAAAGCCCCAGTACTTTATTTTAAAAATATTTCTTTGGGGCGCTTGGGTGGCTCAGTCAGTTAAGCGTCCAACTTTGGCTCAAGTCATGATCTCACAGTTCATGAGTTCTAGCCCCTTGTCAGGCTCTGTGCTAACAGCTCAGAGCCTGGAGCCTGCTTCAGATTCTGTGTCTCCTTCTCTCTGCCCCTCCCCCGCTTGTGCTCTGTTTCTCTCTCTCAAAAACAAATAAATTAATTAACTAAACATTAAAAATATTTCTTTGGATTAACAATAATTAACAAGTGTTCATTAATAAATAGTAATAATTACAGAAAACTTGAAAAATATGAAAAATTGAGATTTTTTTTTGCCACCAATTGATACAGATATCTAAACTACATAATCGGTATATAACACCATTCATAGAGCATTATCCTCTTTTAAAAAATTTTTTTATTAATATTTATTCTTTTTTTTGAGAGTGAGAGAGACAGAACATGAGCAGGGGAGGGACAGAGAGGGAGGGAGGCACAGAATCTGAAGCAGGCTCCAGGCTCTGAGCCCTCAGCACAGAGCCTGATGCGGGACATAAACTCACATACCGTGAGATCATGACCTGAGCTGAAGTCAGATGCTTAATCGACTGAGCCACCCAGGCACCCCATTATCCTTTTTTAAATCTTATTTTTCCTGACTTTATAGGTTCGTAGTAGAACATTTAGAAGTAGAAAATAAATAAAGAAAAATGAGTGTGTGTTTCACACTCTTCTGAAATTGTTCAGTGTGCCTCCCAAACACCCAACCTGGTTCTTCAGGAGCAGAGGTCTCCACTGGCAAGATCATGGCCATGACCCTGCCTATGCAGACTCTTCAGGTGCATCCTTGGTCAGGAAGAGACTCATGTGCATCCCCTGGAATAAGCATATCAAGAAGGGGCCCCTATGCCCCAACAGAATTCCAAACGGGCCCACTCCAATTCCAAAAAAAAAAACCCTGTGAAATGAGTTATTAAATGATAAATAAGTCATGCCTCCACCAAAACCCTTTTTTCCTTGAGGTAGAAAATAAAAAGATAGTTATGATCACTATCACCAACACCAATTGTTTCTCCCCCACATTTTACTTATACTTTACTATCGCCATATTATCAGCCCCAGAGTTTCAGCTCTTTGTAAAGAAATCTATCCGAACTCTATTTCATTGGGTTGGTATAAAAGTAGTCTACAAATTAGTGCAAACGTGTCTACCTGGTGTCTGTATACCCACCACGGAGGGGGCGGGGAGAGCTAATCAGTCGAACCAATCACCATACTCATTACTGTTTTTCAGTGTTTGTTTGTTTGTTTGTTTTGAGAGAGAGAGAGCACAAGCCAATGAGGGGCAGAGAGAGAGGGAGAGAAAGAATTCCAAGCAGGGCTCCGGGCTGTCAGCACAGATCCCCACCCGGGGATGGATCTCACAAACTGTGAGCCAAAATCAAGAGTCGGACACTTAACCAACTGAGCCACCCAGGCACCCTGGTGGTACTCACTATTTCTAAACTGAAGCCAGAAGGTGCCTCGCAATCCACAAGAAAGATGGTGCCTGTACCAATGGACTGGAGTTTGCACAAAATCTAGAGTCTAGTTTGTGAGGTAGTTAGTTCCACCTTGGTACATCAAAAAGACTTGAGAATGAAGGAGAGGCAGGAAGGGGTAACGGACAGCTGGAAAGAAGATACTGGAGCAGAGTCTTCCGCCAACAGGTGGAAAGGCCAGAAGACCGGGGAGAGGTTTCAAAACAGGCATTGCCATCTTGCCCAGGCCCGCCCTGGGCCCGAATGATGGAAACGAAGGTAAGAGCCTCGAGCCAGCAGCCTCTGAGTTCTTCCCACATATGGGTTAGGTGAAATGCTGAGAGAACAGAGCTGGGGATCACTGGGAGCAATGGAAGGTTTCTCTCTTCCAGCTCGGCTGCACAGATGCTCAGTCAGGCTCAAGTGATTAGCCTCTCCAACGACGGACATCACCTTCGACTGGGGCCTTTGGGAACCCGGTCGGGAGGCCTGGGGTTGAGAGAGTGGGCAGAAGCGTGAGCTGTACCTGAGCACGAAGTGGTCCAGACTTTGGGCTGCCTGGGCTGAGCAGCACAGTGCTGCTGGAGCTGGAGCTCAGCTGACTGGGCTCAGGGCCAAGCTTGGGCCCTAAACTCCTCTGGAGAACCTGGCGCTTTCCTATAAGCACATGCCAGCCAGAGCATGCCTACTGCTCGTTCTGCAGACCCTGGAGAGCAGATAAGAACTGCTTCAGCAGCAGGTAGGAGGAGAAAGGGGCTGCATGGTCGGTACCTACCTTTGGTCCCTTTCCATCCTCACCTCCCCCCTCCCCGCTCCCCCCTGGTGCCCCCCTACCTTACAGGAAGAGCCTGCACCAGCTGCAGCTGTGAATTCCTGGCAGGGACAGTGGCTAATTCGAATGAATCGGGCTGGCAAAAGACTCAGCTCTCAAAACCAGCCTATTTGGAACAATCTCGAAGGGCCAGCCCTAGTGAGGAGAGCATCTCAAGGCTCCATGGAAGCAAAGAAGAGGGTGGGGGTGGGGAGGTCACTGCATCTCAGGAGGCTTCCACTGGAGAATGAGCTCCCGGTAGGGTAACTCGCCAGACTTGTGGCGCTCTTCCTTTTAGTGAGCTATCCAGTTAAAAGTACGTGTCAGCACAACCAGAGTTTAAAAAGATGGTTCACTCGAATCCGTGGTTGAATCAGCTCCGGCCAACAAACATTTATTGTATTAGTTGCGTCGGGCACCGTGCCAGGCACTGACAATCAGCTTTTACAATAGGAAATGAGATTGTAACCAAGAAACGTATTCTCCCAAGCAGACCTTTTGTGTATACTGCAGTCAAATTCTGAAAAATACATTTCTAAATTTCAGAGGTCAGTAGATGGTTTAAAATGTGAACAATGTTTGGGGGCTTAAATCTCTGCAGACAAGGTATCACACTTGGAAGAAGGAGCAGCTGGGAGCAATTCTGTGTTTTCTTTTGATGACTTATGGCGACAAGGGAAAGTTAAAAATAGGTGATGTGAACCAATGTTATATGTTGTCTGGGGGTCATAGCTAGGGGATGAGATGCGCTTAATGTAATCATGCAGAAGCACGAAGTTGTAATTTGGGATTTCTCAAGTATTTGGGGACATCACACAAAGCTGTTAGAAGATTGGATTCCTTGGAATTTGGAGCTCTGATTTTAAATATCCACAGAGTTTGTTTTTTAAAAAAACTTGGTATTGGACATTAGTTCAGACTTTCACTTTGAAGCTAGCTAAGATAACAATCAAAATTGTCCTGATGAAATGATCTGACCCTTCTGTTTTTTAGAATTATTAAGGAATTTGACGATTAAATGAATTCTTATTTCTCTTCACACTGGTAAGATAAATACACAATTTTTTCACTGTTTGTCCTCATAAATATTCTAATGTAACAACTGAGCATTTAAAACCAGAAGGATTTTCATTTACCAGCAAAAATTTTAGCAAAAAAAAAAAAAAAAACAGGCAAAGCACACACAAATATAATTTCCTTTTTAAAAGGAAATAAATAGGGAAACATTTTTAAAAAGGCTTAACCTCAGTTATTTTTAAAAAGTACAAATTAGATAAATTTTTAATCTATCAAATCAGTAAGAATTTTTTAATGATAATACTCAACTCCCTCTGCTTGATGGAAGTGTAAATTAGTACAATTCTGAAAAACAATCAGATTATATATGTGAGGGCCCACTGAGAACCCCTGAGTTGGTATACAGATTATTTTAAGGTTATTTTGGGGGGTGGGGAGGAGAGAAAGCACAGGTAGAGGAGGGGCAAAGAGAGAGGGAGAGAGAGAATCCCAAGCAGGCTCCTCTCTACTAGCACAGCTTCCGAAGTGGGGCTCAAACCTATGAACCGTGAGATTGTGACCTGAGCCAAGATCAAAAGTGGGACGCCTAACTGACTGAGCCACCCAGGCACCCCTAAAGATTATTTTAAATAAGATTATTTAATGCCTGAAGACATTTGAGAGGCAACAGTTGAATAAAGAAGGCCTCTCAGGGGCAGCTGGGTGGCTCAGTCTGTTGAGCATCTGACTTCAGCTCGGGTCGTGATCTCATGGCTCGTGAGTTCAAGCCCTGTGTCAGGTTCTGTGCTGACAGCTCAGAACCTGAAGCCTCCTTCTGATTCTGTGTCTCCTTCTCTCTCTGCACTTCCCCTCTAGTGTTCTGTCTCTCTTTCAAAAATAAATAAACGTTAAAACATTTTTTTAATAAAAGAAAAAAAAAAGAAGGCTTCTCAGAGCTTCCTTTATCTGACTAAAAGCAGCAGACTCTGGGAAATAAGTCTGCCATAAATTCTTTCTTCAGGGCAGACCTATTCCCAGAATATATCAAATAAAACCTACCTGAAATCTCTTTGCTGGGGGATTTGTATGGCCCTGAAGGAGACAGAAAGGCAACTCATACCTGATAGACAAACACCATCACAAACTTTCTTATCTCTGAAAGAGATTGTTCTGAAAATCCATTGTCTTTCTTAAAAAAACAAACAACAACAACAACCAAAAAATTTATTCTTCCTGTAGAAGCCTTTTCTCCTCCTTCCCTTTTCCCTAATAAGTTAGGTAGATAAGCCTTTAACAACTTAACAAGCCAGCCACTTCATTTGTTGGTTCCCACGTGTACCCCAAAAAACCTTTCCCCCCTGTTACTCTGCCTTTTGTTGGTTTAATTTGCAGGCTTAGCAACTAAACCTAAAAGGCAGAGGGAAAGTATCTTTCCCTCTTTTACATATGTATTAAGAGGCTCAAAAGAACACATATACTTTGATCCAAGAAAACTCTAAGAAAACAAAATCTAGGGAAATAATCACAAGTCAGGAAAAGATTTATGTGAAGGATGATCTAGTAAAAGTCCATGTCTCGTGGTTTTTTGGTTTGTAAACACCCATCTTCTCTCTGTGTTCTCATAACAGTGAAAGGGGGCGTTGATCTCTCTGGAGTCTCTTTTAGAGGGCCCAAGTGCCATTCCCAAGGGCTCCTAATCACCTCCCAAAGCAAATACCATCATATTGAGAATGAGGTTTTTGGGCACTCAATCAGTTAAGCGTCTGACCTCCTCTCAGGTCATGATCTCACCGTTGTGAGTTCGAGCCCTGCATCCGACTCTGTGCTGACAGCTCAGGGCCTGGAACCTGCTTCAGATTCTGTGTCTCCTTCTCTCTCTGCCCCTCCCCCACCTCAAAAATAAATAAACATTAAAAATTTTTTTGAAAAAAAAGACAATGAGGTTTCAACATATGAATGGGGTGGTGGTGGGGGAAACATTCAGTCTAGAGCCCTAAGTGCCCTACAACAGGGGAGGTTTTAAAGAACTGATGATATATTCATAAGATTAAACGTTTATTGCACACGCACACACACACACACACACACACACACACACCCCACAGGATACCTGGTTGTTTATCGGCGTGATCTCAACTAATAAAGAAAAAATCATACATGAGAAAAAGCATGGAAAGAGATATCACCAACTGTAAACTAGTTATTTCTGGATGTTGAAATGAAGGGTCTTAAATTTTTCTTTCTGTATATTTTAGTATTTTCCAGATTTAAAAAATAAGTATGTTAATACTTTTCATAGGGGATGGGGGCAGAAGCAAAAAAAAAAAAAGTAATTATTAACCAAAATAATAAACAAATCAGTTAATGTTGAGGGAGGAAAGGTAGCACAGAAAGAAGGAGACGTTTTGCCAAGTCTTTCTCTTCAGCTGTAAAATGTCACTAAAGCAATAAATGCGGGTAGTTTTTGCATAAGGTACAAACAGTATTTTAATTGTTTTATTGAATCGCATAGGCCAGTGATAAAAGAAAAGGTAATGTAACTCAAGTTGAAACACAAAGTTGCAAGTTGATGTGTTAAATAACTTGGTGCATAAAAGGCTAATAAAGTAGGCATACTAACATGGATATAGATCATGACAATAAATAAAGGATATAGGAAGTTAGGCAGTGAGTTGCTTATTGCAAATAGCTTTGAAACATGCTTTTCAAAGATAACAAAACATAAAAGGAAGTTAAATAAAAGGTATCTTCCTGGGTGGTTTAGTTGGCTAAGTGTCTGACTCTTGATCTCAGCTTAGGTCTTGCTCTCAGGGTTGTGAATTCACAGAACTCTCATTGGGCTCTGTGCTGGGCGTGAACCCTACTTCAAAAAACCAAAAATCCAAAAAAAGATGTCTTCCATAATTTCAACATCAGAGTAGCAATTCTTTCCAGTTCTTCTATCTCCATGTTATTGCTTTTTATACATGTCTTGCTTTTTTATCAGTCTTAAAAGATACTAGATTTTTTTCTTGATTCTAGCCTCATGTTGTATGGTATACGTAATATTTAAAAATTTTTTATTGTACATATTTTCAAACATACAGAAAAATTGAAAAGAAGTAGTTTAATAAATACTCATTCTCATTACCAAGATTTAACGATTGTTAACATTTTTCATGGGGGTTTTTTGGCCAAAACTTTTCAAAATAACTTGTGGATGTTGGGGAGGAACATCTTCGAGGTCCTTCTAGCTGGACTAAGATCAAATTGACCTGAGACAGATTAACAGGAGAAAATCCTTTTTTTTTTTTTTTTTTCCATGTGCTTGGGGAATCCACACCAACATGGAATTTCAAATACAGGCAGACAGAATGAGGTACTTGTCACCTGCACTTAGGAAAAGGGGCAGGGGTCTGGGACTTCAAAGGGAAGGGATGCAATTCACAGGAAGATGATAAAGAGTAAATGTTTGGTAAACAATGTTGCCTGGGTGGTGGAGGGGGCAGGGCTGGGGGCGGGGGCACTCAGGCCACTCAGAAACAACTCACAGGACTTAGATCAAACAGGCTTTCCAAGGTTCCTCCCTGTCTAGAACACTTGGTTCACATCATAATGTAGTTCTCTATGGTGACAGCTCTCTTCCTCCACCTAAATTCTTTTTAGGCAGTTGAGGGGGAGGTAAAGAGATTTTCCTGAATCTGCTGGGTTTTGGTTGCTTTTTTCTTTAATTTTTTAATGTTTTTATTTATTATTGAGAGACAGAGAGACACAGAGCATGAGCAGGGGAGGGGCCGAGAGATGGAGAGACCCAGAATCTGAAGCAGGCTCCAGGCTCTGAGCTGTCAGCACAGAGCCCGACGCGGGGCTCGAACTCACAAACTGTGAGATCATGACCTGAGCCAAAGTTGGACGCCTAACTGACTGAGCCACCCAGGCACCCCTGGTTTTGATTGCTTTTAACTCAAAATCATCTTCATGCTAAAGTGGTCCATCTTAGGGTAGCTGTCCTTGGCCCCTACATAGACATTATGACACTTACTCTGAAATACTTTAACATGCATTCTCCTACATAAATAACCACAAAACCATCATCACCTTGAAGTAAATTAACAAAAATTCTTTCATATCATGTACTACCCAGTTGATACTCATAGTTCCTGAATTGTCTCCAAATATATTTTACAGCTTTTTTTTTTAATCCATACCTTTTTAACAGTTGCCTAATATTATCACCAATGGATACACTATGATGGAATTAACCAGTTCTTCTGGAGTTAATTCATAACTGTCAAGGAGCTTCTTTCTTTGCAAATTTGTTCTTTCAACAAGTGTTTATTGAGTGCCGGAATTATGGGGTAAAAGTCATTTTCCTGCCTTTGAGTAGCATGTTGTCGGTGCAAAAGGAGCCTTTATTTCTTCACTGGAACATTTCTAAATTAGCAGAAACAGGAGAAACTGAATTAAATAGTGAGAACTTGCATCTTGATATGTATTTTTTTCTTTAAAAAAAAAAAGTGTTCTACTGATAATGCCATATCAACAGAAACAATGCTTCTGACATTTACTCCAACTGAAAATGACACTATTCCTTCTTGGGATTTCTCCTTCCCCCACCCCATTATTTTTCTTTTTAGTATTTCATTGAGTAGAAAATGATATTGCCTGTTCTTTATTCCTTAATGAAGCAAAATGGATTTTTCTTCTCAAATCCCCCCACTGCCTCTACTTGGCTGTGCTTTCACGGTCCTTTCCTTTTGTCCTTTTGTCGTGGCTTTCCAACCTCCCAGGCATCCTTGTCCCTGGAGAGAGGAGACCTTGCCCTGGGAGACCCGTTGGGTGGTCCGCAGTCCTCTGCCTGCCACGGTCTCTGTCTCAGCCTGCAGAAAGTGTCTTACTGCCTCCACACTCCCACTCCAGGAGCCCCTTGGGGTAATGGGGGGGGGGGGGTAGGACTTGTCCTGTCCCAGGGAATGGGAAGAGAGATCAGAGGAAGGAAAGGGGCCGCCCAGCTGGAAGGATACTTTGGATTCAAGCCTCCTCAAGCTGGCTCCGCCATTTTCTCCCACCCCCCACTTTGCTGTGTTCTCAGAGCATCGCACGTACCCTGTGTGAGGGATGGGCTTTGCCTGACCCCACCTCTGTTCCTTTTCAGGGCTGTGTCCCTGCCTAGAATGTGCTACCCATTCTCTCCTCCATCCCCAGTTTTGCCACCCCTCAAAGCCAAAAACTCAAGCTTTAAAATTTCCTTTCACTTTGGCACTTGGCTCACACCTCAGCCACCTCGGCTGCCACAGCCTCTCTCTGTCCCTCCCCCTCCTCACCAAGGCCATCTACCAGCTCTCCCAGGGGAGTGGCCTCCCCACTTCCTTCGCTGCTTCCCAACTCTAGGGGAAGTCACCTGATCACTCAGGCGGGCGAGCACGACCACTCAGCATCCTGAGGGGAGCGATTGGCTGACTGGATTGCAAGGGGTGTGGGCACAGGCCCAGCTGCACAGTACAAAGCCAGGATTCTTTCCCGGCAGTCCTGAGGGGATGCAACACCAGCATCTCGCCAGCTGGCTAGGGAGGTCCCCGTCGGTGTCCATTCTGCCTGTCAAAGGCAGACACGTGTGGGGCACGTGGGAGACCAGGCGGACAGCAGCTCCCTGGGGTGGGGGCTGACGTGAGTGTGGAGGAGGCGGGCAGTTCTGCTTTGCATTTCTGAATGTGATGCATCAGTGGGACAACTGTTTGCAGATATGGGCCGGACCCTCAGGAGAGAGGAGGTGCCAGACAGGCAGGTTTGGGGATCTGCAGCGTGGTCAGAACTTTAGACCGTGGAACTGGGCCTCTGCTTCTAGGAAGACAAAAAGAGGTGCAAGGGGGAAAACGGTGGTGCAGGAGATACCCCCATTGAAGAGGGGCAAATGGGGCACTTAGCGAGTTAATCACTTCTGTTGTCATTTTCTCCACAGGCCCTCAAAGTGCAGGGGACGCCAAGCGGTACCTATTTGTGCACAGTGCCTGGGCCAGATGGCTCCCTGCAGCCCTTTCTCTCCCCCTGCTGGTCATGTGATTCAATTAGTAACAATTCCCTATGGAGGGGCTTGATGACCAATTACAACTCTACCGGGTGCGCTTCACAGGCCAAGACTCTTCCTGGCCTGGTAGATTCTGGGCCTGCAGGGAGCCTAAATTTTTCCCTGACTACTGTTGCAGTGACTAAGGTATTATCTTTTAGCAGGGCCTCAGGGGGACGCAAATCAGAGCTGTGAACTGGGGACGCGGCCCCATGGGGCTGCACTATTACAGGTGGACTCTCTGAGCCTAGAGTTTTCTGTAGCTTGATGCCGTGGTGAGATCCTTGGGCCACTTGAGTCTCAGCTCCAGAGCTGTGGGCACCAGCTTGTCTGGTTTTCTCACCCGTAACACTAAAAAAGCACAAAGAGCAAGCAGGCCACCCTGCACCCCGCAACTTGCCTCTGCCTTGTGACTGTGCTTAATATAGGTCAAATGAAAACAGCTCCCAAAATAGACCTTCTCTGAGAAGCAGCTGCGCTTGTGAAATGCTCCACAGAAAGGGAAAAGGTGTGGGTGACAGGGGAGTGTAGTTCTCCTCAGGTGTTATGTAACCTGGACCTGAAAATTGGGGCCAAATATCTGTGGAGAAAAATCAAGTGTGCCCCTGCCCCTGCCCCACCCCACCCCACCCCACCCCATTCCCCAGGCCCAGGAAGCAGCCCAACCCTTACATACATCAGCAAGCTCGCAAGGAGCTGGTTCTGTCCTGGGCAGCAAGGTCACCCCTCAAAGCATCACTCTGGGGAGCTGTCATGCACACCAAAGTGATCACATGACTCCCATCAGAGCTGGCTGGAGGCCCCAGAGTGAGGAAGTGACTCCCCAGGCAAAGCTGGTGCATGGGGTGGGTTTCATCTGTCCCAAGTGGTGGGCCAGGAGGCTGCGGAGAACAGGACAAGCCTGTCTTTGTTTAGGAATAGAAGCTCAGAAAGAGGAGAAAAACTGCTGTGTCGCCCCTCCTTCCGCAGGTGCAGCCTCTCTAACTCTGCCCCCCACCCCTGGCTTCCCCTCCCCCACTGTCCTCCCCGGAGCCACCAGTGTGGCCCAGTACTCGCCATGGGTCTCTTCCTTTGCTTTTCTGTCTTTGCCTCAGTGGAGAGGAGGGGGTTCTATGATGAAAAGAGTGGCGCCTCCACCATTATTCACTTTCTATTCACTCAGGGATAATTTAGTAAGGGCTGCCTATGAAGGGAGGCGACAGGGGATCAAGACTTCCCTGAAGAAGTGACTTGAAAAGAGACAGGAAGCTGAGAAGGGGGCTAGCCAGGCAGGGGGAAGAAGTCAAGGGTGCTGAGGAAGCACCTGACAGAGCAAACAAGACACACGTGCAAAGGCCCAGAGGCAATAGGGTGAGCATATCTCCAGGAGAAAGTACAGCTATTGCAGTGACTGGGTACAGTCAGAAGCTGGAGTGTGGTGCAGGGTCACAAAGGCCTGGGCAGAGCCCTCTGGGAGCTGTGGAGCTAGGGTGGCCCTTCAGAGCTTTCCCGGAAGCAGGGCAAGGATGGGGGGGGGTCGAGCCTTTACCCCTGCATTAATCATGCCTTTTGATTTGCTGGATGTTCTCATGTTTTAACATCTGGCTGATCCTAGAGAGCCCTTCCCACGGCCAGCTAACTCCTAGAGATAGAAAACGACCTGCCTGCGAGCATCACTTCCATACGCAAACCAACCAATCCAGAGCTCACACCCCCAACCACCTCCTTAATAGGACTCTTAAAGGACTGTTTCCCTCAGGGCCATTCTTCCCCTGCCCTAATCGCCTCAGGGTCCAGCACCAGATGACTAGGGACAGCCCTCTGCCCTAGAGTCCATAAAATTCTTCAATGAGCCAATCTTCAATCTGCTTTCATGGCCTTGCACTGCCTTTCTCACGGAAGCCATAGTAAAAGTTATCGCCCACATTTCCCCCTACTTCTCCCTTGCTTCCTCTGCCTTCTGATGGAAACTCGCACTTCCCCGTGTGGCCCTGCATGGTGGGTGCGCCTTGGCTCCCGTTTCCAGGGGTCTGTGAGTATAAACTTCTTCCTTGAAGACAGCCCTCTGCATGTCTCTGTGTCTTACCATATCTCAACAACCTTTACGGAAAGATAAGGCAAGAAGGTGGATTCCGCTGGAGTTCTGTCGGCAAGCGTTGTAGTTTTAGAAGACAGGAGACTGTAGAAGACAGCAGGAATTCTAAGTGGTCAGGGAACGAAGCGGCGGTCAGCGTATGGCCTCAGGAAGAAGGCACGCCGAGAACAGCGTGTCCTGGAGCAGATACAGGACCCTTAGCAGTCAGCTGTAATGCCCGTGCCTGCAGGGAGGTGGCGCTCCCAGCTCCTCCTCCGTGTCTGTACTCTACTTTCCTAAGCCGCGGGTTGCTCCGCCTTGTCTCATGACCGCAGGTTATGAGGTCTGTTAGAAAAGGGTTGTGTTTCTTCCTTAAAAGGAATTTTAGAGCAAAAGGGCCTTGAGAAATCATATCATTTTACACATTAGATAAATATAAGTGAGCTTGAGATGTCAGCTCACATGAAGGACAGGTGGCTATTTATGGAGATTCTTTTCTCTCTCCTCTCGCGTCTTCTACCCATCTATTCTCTCTCCGATCTACTTATTGAATGTAGCTTCTGGATTTATGACAGCAAGACATTCACTTCAGGAGATTTTCAAAGAAAGAAAAGGATTAGGATGCACACACAAAAACAAAACTCGCATGCTTGCCCCCCCAGAAATAGCCATGCCTCTCTTTACACACTCAGAATCCAAAAGCAACCCCTGCAAATATTTTGACTTTTTTCATCGAGGCTTTTTACTTCATCTTAAGGCCATAACCTATATACGGTTTTTGGAATGTTTCCCTTTTTTTCTTTTTATGACATTCATTCCATTAAATATATCAAATACATATAAAAGCAAAAACTATCTAAAAATCAACCATAATGTAATCTTACACCCCAGGTATCCCACTAAATAAAATTTACGTAAAAATGGGCATCAGATTTTAGATAGTGCTTTGGAACTTGCCTGTGTGTTGCTTAACTTTATGTTGTTCTATGGAAGTCTCTGTGCCCCCTTGGATCCACTGTTTCTCTGTCCTGTGGTCTGTCCCGGAGGAGGCCGACTATAAAGCAGCCTTGCCCTCTGGCTTCCAGGTGGGTCTGGTGAGAGGAAGGAAGCCTTGCAGGAAGATGAGACGATGGGAGCAAAGTGAGAGCAGGTATTTTTCTCAGGCAGCCTCTCTGTGGGTCACCTTGGGCTGCCTCCAGCCCCTTGTTAAAGGTCGCAGCTCCTCTCCTTGCAGACTTTTCTACTGGATCTTCCTTCTGGATTCCTTTAATAGCTTCCTCCCCCAGGGCCAGGACTAGGATAAGGTGAGGCCGGTGCCTCAGGCACAAACATGTGAGGAGGCACTCACTGTCTCTTGCACGACCCTGAGGGGGAATGTGTCCTCGAATCCTGCATCCTAAGCACCTCCCTGAGCTTGTTCTAGTCCTCACCCTCCCCTCCCCAAAGTCCTTGAGGTCTAGTTTGCTGTTCCCAGGCTCTGGTTACTTCACCACCCACTCCTTAGGATTCCCTGGTACCCTGCCCTCACCTGTAAGTAGCCCCTTTACTAATCCCCCCCTTGATTCATCCCAAATAATTTGAGTGTGCCTTCAAGTTCCTCCTCGGACCCTACTATATATAAGTGTGTGTATCTTTCCATAGCACTTGCTATTTTTTACATTATTTTTAATGGTTTATATTCTACATGAAAGACAATCAGTTAAAAAAAAAATCTCATGCCCTCCTTTTTTTTTTTTTTTAATTTTTTTTTTTCAACGTTTTTTATTTATTTTTGGGACAGAGAGAGACAGAGCATGAACGGGGGAGGGGCAGAGAGAGAGGGAGACACAGAATCGGAAACAGGCTCCAGCCTCCGAGCCATCAGCCCAGAGCCTGACGCGGGGCTCGAACTCACGGACTGCGAGATCGTGACCTGGCTGAAGTCGGACGCTTAACCGACTGCGCCACCCAGGCGCCCCGCATGCCCTCCTTTTAAACTTACTTATATGGTTTCCAAACTATTGCTAAGACAAATAATGCTGCATTTCCTTCAGTAAATTCCTGGTAGAATTTCCGGGTTAAGGCTTTTGGCATTTATTATGCATCAAAACGTACCTAGTTTCGACTTTGCGATCTTTGTTGCCAGTGAGCAGGAGCATTGTTTCAGTCATGTTTTTTATTTATTTTTTTATTATGATTTTTTCAAATGTTTATTTATTTTTGAGAGAGATACAGAGTATGAGCGGGAGAGGGGCAGAGGGCGAGGGAGACACAGAATCTGAGGCAGGCTTCAGGCTCTGAGCTGTCATCACAGAGCTGGACGCAGGCCTCAAACTCATGAACCATGAGATCATAACCTGGGCGTAAGTTGGACGTTTAACTGACTGAGCCACCCAGGCGCCCCAGTCATGGTTTGGTTTTTTTTTTTTAATTGTTTGTGACCTTTACTCATTTTTCAGGGCAGTGGTACTTTATTCATATTGATTTATAATGACTCTTTATATATCAAGAGTATTAATCTTTTGTCATTTGTTGTAAATATTATCCCCTACTTTGTCGCTTGATTTTTATCTTGTTTATTTAATAATTTTACGCTTGTAAATGGGCCTTCAGAACTTTCAGAGTTTTCTCTCTTAAGAGACGTCCATTTCTTGCTTTTGGCTTTATTCTTTGCTTTAAATCATAACAAGGCCTTTCTCTCCCCAATATCATATAAATATTTTATATTATTTTTTCCTCATTCTTTTATAGTTTCATATTTCATGTTTAATGACTTGAACTGTCTGGAATTAATTTTTTTTCTGAATAGCCCATTATCCTAGCCTCTGTACTTCCCTAATTTAAATCTCAACTTCATTATGTATTAAATATTCACCCATACTTAGATTTGCTCCTAGTTTTTCATGTCTGTCTCATGGAGCTGTTTATTCTTGTAACAGAAACATAATGTTTTATTTATCCTAGCTTTACAGGAAAAAAATAAATAAGACATGCTCTCTCCCTTCCACACCCCATTAACATTTGTTTCAAAAAATTTCTTGACAATTCTGCTGTATTGATTTCTTCCAAAAGAAATTTAGACCTATTTTCTAAACTTGCACTAAACACTCACAAATTTTTATTGGAATTACTTTATATCTATAAATTCATTTGAAGATAATTGATATTTTTTAAATCTTTTTTAAAGTTTATTTATTTATTTGGGGAGAGAGAGCAGGTGAGGGGCAGAGAGAGAAGGAGAGAGAATCCCAAGCAGGCTACGCACCAGCAGCACTGAGCCCCACCTAGGGCTCGAACTCACGAACCGTGAGATCATGACTGACCTGAGCTGAAACCAAGAGTCAGATGCTTAACTGACTGAGCCACCAGCTTCCCCAGTAATGGATATTTTTTAAATATGAAGCTATTTCAACTAGATATGTAGGTATCTCTCCACAGTCAATTTTCTTTAAAAATTCCAAACTTCCTTCATATTAAATTTTTATAACTTTCTTCACGTATGTGTTGGTTTAACGTAGATCTTATTTTAATATGTTTAGAAAGAGCTTCCTGTTAAAGGTTGACCTAGATATAGTTGTAGTTTTTTAGAGATTTTGTGTTTAATTAAAAAAATTATTTATTTAGGGGCACCAGGGTGGTTCAGTTGGTTAAGCTTCAGACTCTTCATTTAGGCTCAGGTCATGATCTCAGGGTTCCTGAGTTGGAGCCCTGAGTCTGGCTCCATACTGATAGTTCAGAGCCTGCTTGGGATTCTCTCTTTCCCTCCTGTGCTCGTGTGCATGCACGTGCTCTCTCTGTCTCTCTCAATAAACAAACAAATAAATGAACTTAAAATTTTATTTATTTAAATTATGGTAAAAAATATGTATCATAAAATTTAGTACCTTAACCATTGTATTTTATTTATTTATTTATTTATTTATTTATTTATTTATTTATTTTGATGTTTATTTATTTTTGAGAGAGACAGAGACAGAATGCGAGTGGGTTAGGGGCAGAGAGAGGGAGACACAGAATCGGAAGCAGGCTCCAGGCTCTGAGCTGTCAGCACAGAGCCTGACGCGGGGCTCAAACTCAGGAGCTGTGAGATCATGACCTGAGCCGAAGTCGGACGCTCCACCGACTGAGCCACCCAGGCGCCCCATTACCTTAACCATTTTAAAATATACAGTTATGTGGCATTAAGTACATTCACATTGTTGTGTATCCATCACCACCATAACACCCCAGATCATTTTTCATCTTGTGAAACTGAAACTCCTTACCTATTAAACACTAACTCTCTATTTTTCCCTCCCTTCAGTCCCTGGCAACCACTGTTCTACTTTCCGTCTCAATGAATTTGAGTACTTATTCTAAGTAGCTCATATGAGTGGAATCATAAAGTATTTATCCTTTTGTGACTGGCTTCTTTCACTTAGCATCATATCTTCAGAGTTCATTCATGTTGTAGCCTGTGTCAGAATTTCCTTCCTCTTAAAAGCTGAATAATATTTCATCATAAATGTATATCATATATATCATATTTTGTCCATCCATTCCTCTGTGGATAGACACTTCGGTCGCTTCCACTCTGGGGCTGTTGTGGATAATCCTGGATGAACATGAGTGTGCAAACCTCTCTTCAAGGTCCTGCTTACATCTCTTTCGAGTATTGCTATTCTGCAACGTCCTCAGGAACTTTCTGGGTGTAATCGGAAACCAGTCCTGGTACAGGGAGGGCAAGGAGAGAAAGAAAGAGACAGACCACTCTAGCGTAGTAGATGGCAGATTTGATAAGCAAGGGAACTTACTTACGAGGCCTGTCTTGGGCAGACGCAAGATGAACAGATCTCTACACCTGCCTGCCAGAATCTGAAAGGTTTGTATAGAGGATTTAACTGGTTTAGTCATGTACCCAGTCCAGATAGTCTCAACACCACATTTCTATCTCGAGGTTGTATCCTTGGGGCAGTTTCTGGGAGCAGAGAAGGCAAGTGGAACACACATTGCAAAGACAGGAAAGGGGTGAGAGCCTCCAATTGCCCAGGTCCAGCTTACTGGTCAACTGGTGGTTCTTTCTTTCTTTCTTTCTTTCTTTCTTTCTTTCTTTCTTTCTTTCTAACATACAGTATTATGTTAGTTTCAGGTGTACAATACAGTGATTCAACAATTCCATTATGTCACCTGGTGCTCATCACAAGTGCATTTCTTAACCCCCATCATCTATTTAACCCATTCCACCACCTGGTCATGTCTTCTTGGTACACTCCTCAAATGGATATATACCCAGAAGTAGAATCGTTCTATCATATGATAGTTTTATTTTTAATTTTTTTGAAGACCCTCCATACTGTTTCCTACAGTGGCAGCACCATTTACATTCCCACCAGCAGTGCATGGGGGTTCCAGTTTCTCCACACCAACTTGTTATTTTCCGGGATTTTTTGGTAATATCCTCCTAATGGGTGGGAGATGGTATGTCATTGTAGTTTTGATTTGCATGCCTTTAATGAACTAGTGATGTTGGACATCTTTTCATGTATTTGTTGGCCATTTATACATCTCATTTGGAGAAATGTCTGTTCAAGTCCTTTGGTCATGTTTTAATTGGGTTGTTTGTTTTTGTTGTTGTTGAGTCTTAAGAGTTCTTTATATTTTCTGGATACTAATCCCTTATCAGATATGTGATTTGCAACTAGTTTCTCTTATTTTGTGAGTTTTTTTATTTTGTTGATAGTGTCCTCTGATGCACAAAAGCTTTTTTTTTTTTTTAATTTCCAGGAAGTCATCTCAGCCATATTAAGTCTTCCAATCCATGAACAAGGGGCATCTTTCCATTAATATATGTTTTTAATATTAAGAATGGACATTGGAAATTATCAAATGTTTTTTTGGAACGGAGATGATAATTTTTTTAATTCTTTTTTTAGGGAGAGAGAGAGAAAGCAATTGTGAACGGAGGAGAGGGGCAGAGGAAGAGAGAGAGAGAAAATCTTAACCAGGCTCCATGCTCAGTGCAGAGCCTGACATGGCGCTCGATCCCACAACCCTGGGATCATGACCTGAGCTGAAATCAAGAGTTGGATGCTCAACCGACTGAGCTACCCAGGTGCCCTGAGATGATAATTTTTTTTAAGATTTTATTTTTAAGTAATTTTTACACCCAACATGGGGCTTGAACTCACAACCCTGAGATCAAGAGTCACATGCTCTTCTGACTGACCCAGCCAGGTGCCCCTGAGATCATCATTTTTAAAGGGATAATTACATTAATAGATGTATTACTATTCAATCACCCTGCATTTCCAGGATAAAGCTAACCTGCTTATAGCCAACTATTCTTTTTATTGCTGGGTTTGACCTGCTAGCATATTTGGCATTTTTGCTTTTCTATTCATATGAAAGATTGGTAGTTACTCTCTTTTGGACTTGGCTAGGTTTTACTGTCACACTTGTGCTAGTTTTGTAAAATGTATTGGGAAACTTTATATATATTTCTCTAATGGTGAACATTTTTTTTGACTTGGCAACTATCTGTAATCATTAAGTTTTTATAGCAAGTATGAATTTTGCACAGGTTCAGAGATTCAGATATGTAGCTGTCAGCTCTCAATATCAGATAGTTAGTTGAAGATGCTCCATTTCTGCTGATGAGAGAAAACCTAGTAATTTTAGCCACTTTTGTATTGAAACATGTCAATTTAGAGTATAAACTGAAATCCACTCCCCCCCCTCCCCTTTCTCCCTTCCCCATGGTGATCTGAATTTTAGGAGGCTGACTTATCTTTCTAGCAAGCAATGAGTTATTTGGTCCTGGAGCCACCTGCTGTCTTTGGTTCCTGTTGCCACGTGTGGGCCTCTGCACAGATGTGCCCAGCCCAGTTCTAGCATCTGCTTGGCAGTGAGCCCATGAATACTGTGTCTCTGTTGTCCTGACACGACTCTCCAGATTTCCTTGCCTGCATACTCACTACTTCTATGGGTCCCTGGGGCTTGTCTGGTTTCTCTCAACTGTCCAGGGTGTAAGGGGGCAATCCCACTTGCCATCCACCCAGATGATCCTCTCAACCATTTGATTTTACCCCCTTTGTTCTGTGTTCTCCAAGGCTTGTTGGGCCATGGAAAGCCAGCCTTAAGGGCTCTTTGCCCTGGGACTCCTTTCAAACTATTCAGGGTTTCTCTTACCCTGCCCCTCGGTTTCTACCAGGAGACAGCCAGGGTGCTGAACACTCTTTAGAGACTCTGTTTGGTGTATATCAATACCACCTTCAGCTCTTGGGTGAGAAATCTGTCCTTTTGTGATCCTAAACTCTGTCCTCAGCGATTTTGTCTATAGCCATTGATTTGTAAAGTTGAGTTTCTAAAAATACAAAACAAAATAAAAATAACTTCTATCTCAAAAATCTGGCTCTTGAAAATCGGGTGTTTTTGGCATTCAGGCTCTGTCTCTCCAAAAAAGTAAAATGTGCCTTGAAACTCAAAGCTGAGCAGCCACTTTCTTGTTCCACCCTCCCTGCCCTATCCATACAGCAGTGAATGCCTTTGAGTTAAGGATGGATGATGAGCTCTGGGCAAGTAGGAGAAACTGGGATTTACTTGCAATAAAAAAAAAACAAACAAACCGCACCAATTGATGTTAAATAAAATATCCTGCTATTTTAGAAATCATCTTCTCATAAAACCACCTGGCTCTAGTACATGTCCAGAAAGTAATTCTTTATTATTATTTTCAAGTTTCCATTACTATTTGTTTCTTTGTGTTTTTAGTTTTTTGTAAATTTGAATATCTTCATGTTTTCTGAAAAGTTAACTGGTTTTCAGTGTTTTCAGATTGATTAGCATAGTGCTATACATGTTTCTCATAACCTAAAATACCTTCATATTTATGATTATAAATCATAAATTTATTTTGATTCCTTACATTATTGGTCATTTCTCTCTTTGCCCTGCCTCTGTCAGGAGTTCAGTTGCAGAAATACAGTCTTTCTAACTGTGGTAAGCAGAAAGGAGTTGTGTCAGTGTGGAAAATAACTTACACAATTGTTGGGGAGACTGAAGAAGCAGACTTAAGGTTGAACTCTCAAAGGCAACTTCCAAAGACACATGTGGAACTTAGGGAGCCACTTCTGTGTACCCCATCCCCCCACACCATTTTTTAGCACTTTGTAAGAATCATCTAGTAGTATCTCACAAAACCCCATGAGGAAGAATAAAAACAAAAACATTGAGTCCATGGTCTCCATGGTTACAAACAGGCCAAAAGGCAGGGGACCAAGACTTGACATCACCTTCCAGGTACGAGGTAACCATAGGCCAAAGTAGAGTTGGGATGGGCCATCCATTGTTGGTGGCCACTGCAGGCATGTACCTAAGACCTAAAGGGACAGGGACAGCCAGTATTTAATAGCAGGAACCAGAATTCTGGACTAATTTAATTCTGAGATCAAATTACTTTCTTGGTGGGAGATCCTTAATTTAATTCTACCCTAGAAAGATGAAATGTGCTCCCAAGATGTGGTTGGATGAGGCTGTACCTGGAGTAGGAGGTGGAGGGAGAATTTGTTAAGGCAGGATGAAAACAAGGAGGAGAATAAGGAGGCATGTGTTAGTGGCCCTGATATCCTCCCATGCCCAAGTAGTTCAAAGAGAGTAAACAATGGATTCCCAAACCTGGAAGCCAGGCAGGGTCCCAACCATCTTTGTACAGAAACTTGAGGACTGCTGGCCTGGTTTGGACCCTCCATCCAAGCCACACACATGTTTACCATGCCCCACGAGCTGCTAGACATTGTGGCTACGAGGTTTGTGTGATGCCGGCCCCCTGCACTCCGGGGCCAATCCAGGATCCATGTGCATCCATGTCCTCACAGAACTTACACGTTTCAAACTTGTAGCCTCTTGAGTCACGGATTCCATGCTATAGAGTCAAGCTTCCTTGCTTTAATTCCTAAAATGAACCCCATGCTTCAAGCTCTCCTTACCCAACACTGTGCCTCAGTCCACCAGGTTTTTGAGGAAATAAACAAGTTCATGTTTACCCTATCATACCCTCTTCCTCTCAGACTTCACTGGTCCAGGTTGTTAAAAGAAGAAAAAGTTAACTTCTTCAGCTTGTCTTCGTTTTTTTTTAACGTTTATTTAGTTTTGAGAGAGACAGAGACAGGGTGCATGTGGGGGAGGGGCAGAGAGCGAGAGGGAGACACAGAATCTGAAGCAGGCTCTAGGCTCCAAGCTGTCAACACAGAGCCCAACGGCGGGCTCAAACTCATAGATCATGACTTGAGCTGAAGTCAGAGGCTTAACCGACTAAGCCACCCAGGCGCCCCGTCTTCATTTTTTTTTTTTAAATACAGTACTCTACCAGGCTCATTTTATTTTTTAATTTTATTTTATTTTTAAATTAATTAATTAAGGAATTAATTAATTTTTTAAAGTAAGCTTAACACCCAGCACAGAGCCCAACCTAAGGCTTAAACTCATGACCTTGAGACCAAGACCTGAGCTGAGGTCAATAGTCGAACACTTAGCTGACTGAGCCACCCAGGTGCACCTTTATTTATTTACTTTTAATGCGTTTTATTTTTTTAAAGTAATCTCTACACCCAACCAACATGGGGCTCAAACTCACAACTCCAAGATCAAGAATCACATGCTCCACTGACTGAGCCAGCTAGGTGCCCCCAGCCTGCCTTCATATTTAAAGTTCTTTCCAGTTCCTTCTCATATTTCATATATTATACACCCACACGATACCCCAGGAACAGCGTGGCTTCTTTGTGATTGTGGGCAGCGGACAAAAGGAAAGAGCAGGAAGTGTACTTTCTCAGCTGAGCAGCTCAGCAGGGCTGGTGCTGTCAGGGGTAATCAGTCTTATGAAACCCAATGCAAAGACGAGTTTAAAAAACAACCCACAGCAAAACTTAAGCACAAACAGCATATTTGCATAATCTTAAAATATTTCCTCCCAAATATTTGAATTACAAAGAGGAAAATAACAAGTCTACAGTGGAGAATCCTGGAAGACACCACCTTAACCAAGTGACTAAGGTCAATATCATCAGTAATAGATCAGCATCATATGCCCTCTGATCTGATGCACTGAGAAGGGCAGGCCACCTCTGTGATCTCCTTCTCAATAGAGCATGACCTCAGTCTAATCATGAGAAAGCATTCTCCAAAGTATCTAACCAGTATGCTTCAAAAAACGTCAAAGTCATGAAAGACAAAGTGAGTGTCTTAGTCCTTTGGGGCTGCTATAACAGAATACTAAGACTGGGTGGCTTATAAACAACAGACATGTATTTCTCACAGTCTTGGAGGCTAGAAAGTCCAAAATCAAGTTGCCGGGAGATTGGGTGTCTAGTGAGAACAGCTCTCTGGTTCATAATGGACACCATCTCTCTGTGCATTCAGATGGTGGAAGGGGTGAGGAAGGTCTCTGGGGCCTCTTTTATAAGGACACTAATCTCATTCATGAAGGTTCCACCCCCATGACCTAATCATCTCTGAAATGCCCCAGCTCCAAATACATTGAGGATTAGGCTTCAATGCATGAATTTGGGGGAGAGACAAAATCCTCATCTGTAGCAATGAGGAACTGTAATAGACTGGTGCTAAGGAGACATGACAATTAAATACAGTGTGGGGTCCTGGATTGGATTCTGGAAGAGAAAAAGGGCAGTAGTGGAAAAACTCATGAAATCCAAATAAATTCTGTAGTCTAATTAATAGCATAATATTAAGGTTAGTTTCCTAGTTTTGATCATTGTTCTTTGGCCATGCAAGATATTAGTTAACATTAGGTGCACTGGGTGCAGGGTATACAGAATATTCTCTGCACTATTTTTGTAACTTCTCTGTAGTTATAAAATTAATTGGAAACAAACAAACAAACAGAAATCTACAAACTCACAGGAGTGTGTTGAACTGTAGGATCCCAGAGCCTTTCCTTGGTGTTTGTCTTCATCTGGGAGGGCACCCTGATTGACGGTTAGCCTTGGAGGAGAAGGCTCCAGGAGATGACATCCCTCCATATCCTCAGTTCCAGGCACAAAGTAGGCATTCCAAGATTTGTTGAATGCAAGAATGAATGAATGAATGAATGAGATCCTAGTTTCCATAATGGAAACAGAATTGGCCTCCACTATGAGAATATTCAGAGTAACTGTAATTGTTAACATCTCTAGCCAGTCTGGTGTCCTGAGGAATCTAGGCAAGGTGGAAGAGTGGAATATAGTTGGTTTTGAGCAAATTTCCAGGTTGTGACATCTCTGGGCTCCTTTGAACGGTTTGAGATCCTTGCATTCATCTGAAAGGCATTGGAGAGGCAGCCAAGTACAACTCCCAAGAAATCTGTACTCCCAGTCTCTTTCTGTGGTACACCTGCCCCTTTCTGCTGGCTTATTGGTCTTTTTTTTGAGAGAGAGAGAGAGAGAGAGAGAGAGAATGAACAGGGGAGGGGCAGAGAGAGGGAGAGAGAATCTTAAGCAGACTCCATGCTCAGCATACAGCCCAACGTGGGGCTCCATCCCATGACCCTGAGATCATGACCTGAGCTGAAATCAAGAGTTGGATGCTCAACCAACTGAGCCACCCAAGGGCCCCTTATTGGTCTTTTTCTGATTTGAGTTGTAGGAACTCTTTATGAATTTTGCATGCTGAGTTTTTATTGGCTGTATGCAATGCAATATTTTATATATCTGGGGCCTCTTTTTTAAAAAAAATTTTTATGTTTATTCATTTTTGAAAGACAGAGAGAGAGCACAAGCAGAGGTGGGGCAGGGAGAGAGGGGGACACAGAATCTGAAGCAGGCTCCAGGTTCTGAGCTGCCAGCACAGAGCCTGACATGGGGCTCGAACTCACAGACTGTGAGATCACGACCTAAACTGAAGTCGGATGCTCAACCGACTGAGCCACCCAGGTGCGCCATATCTGGGGCCTCTTGATGAAAAAAAATTTTTTTTGTTTAAAACCTAGTCACATGTAGGGGTGCCTGGGTGGCCCAGGTGGTTAAGCGTCTGGGATTCAGTCTTTCTCTCTGCCCCTTCCCCCTCCTCTCTCTCTCTCTTTCTCTCAAAATAAATAAACGTAAAAAAAACCCTGGTCAAATATATCACTTTTTTCTTATAGTTTGTGTTTCTTCTGTCATATTTCCTTCCTACCTTAAGATCGTAAAGATACCCTCTTATATTTTCTTCCAAAGGTTTAAAACTTTCTATTTTAATATTTCATTTTTTTAATCCACTTGAAATTTGTTCTGTGTAAATTATGGTATCATATCTCATTTTATTTTTACATACGGAAATTCAGTTGCCCTGGCACCATTTATTGGATAGCCAGTTCTTTCTCCATTGACTTCAAATGTCACTTCTGTCATGTAAAGAGGTTCGTATAAGCAAACAAGATTACTGAGTGTCTGCAATGGAAAATTGCTTAGAGTACATTCTTCCAGGTTTTCTGTGATTCTGCCTCTTTCATTGACCTGAGCTGTTTTATAATTCCATAGATTGTAGATAAGTAAAGACAATGCAGAACAATTCTTGTCTATAGATGTGTAAATAAGTTCTGTGTGGTGGAGTTTCAACTGCCTATTCCCTTTGTGGAAGAAGCCAGTTTTGCTGCCATTTGCATGTCCATTTCAATATTCCTGATCTACCAGTGAGTCCATTCTTTGGATTGCCCTTTGAACTGAATGTAAGGTCTTACCAGTTCCCTCATTAATGATGAGCTAAATAAAAATTTTAAGATGTGTTTACTTTACATCTGCACGAAAGTGTTGATTTTACCTTATTTGAAATTTATCCCTTAGCAGTCATATACCAAGGATATAGCTTTAAGCAAACCCAAAGGGAAACCATTACTAGGTAACAAGTAGTCACTTATGTAAGTGCTTGCTTGCCACATGAGCCTGAGCAGTTGCAGTGGGCTCCAATTCACAAGTCTGTAAACCCTTTTTTCAGGAACACAGCCTTGCATACAGAGGCAGGCTTGTGCATGTGACAGTGCTTTGGGTGGCCAGAGGAAAACCAAACAGAAAACATATTCAGATATGTGTCCTCAGTAGTGCAAGGAAACTTTCCAACACTATAATGATGGTGTAGTCAACACTGTGCATTTGGAATGAATGCACCTGAATCAGCAAAGCAAAAGATGTGAGCTCCCACGTGTCCACTGATTCCTCAACAAATGTTTACAGGGTACCTACAAAGTGTAGCACTCAGTGCCTAAATGCGATAAATAAAGAAATGAAAGTCTCTTTGATCAGGTTGAAACTAATCACCTAAGCCCAAAGGTGAAACTAACCCCATGGGCCCTACATGAGATATATGATATGATAAAATATCATGAAATAATACAATATGAGAGGGGTGGTATATTCCTTAGAAATGAACAGGTCAAAAAACAACTTGTGATGCTGTCTCCTGTCTTGGCCTGGAGGAGAGTAAGGAGTTCTACTTTTCCCATTGCAGGCAGGGCACATTGTCCCTGCTGGCAGAGAAGGGCTGACATCCTTCTGGCTACCCTATGCTCTCGGGGCAGTCATCTGTGAGAAATCTGGTGAATGTGGCCAACTGGTTGTCCTACAGAGAAGAAATTCCTTCAAGGGTCTTTGGAGGAAGTCATGGTGTCATCTGTTTATAACCCAAGGACTGTATGCTCTACTAATTGAGTAGGCAATCTGATAACCAAAAGAAGACAGTGTCATTACCAAGTGGCATCTACCTGGGGAGCCCAAGCCACTCAAAAGGAGGTTTTCCCAAGGACCCCTGCCAATACAAAGACATAGTAGCTGCTATCAAGGAATTTGTAGCCTACCTGAGAATATAAGACGTATAGAACTAAAAAGCCAAATAATGATATGTCAGTCTAAGTGTTGTAGGTCTGGAGGATGACTTGTGGAAAGCTTGAAGAAAGAAATGAGTATTATGTGGGCATTGAAGAGAGGTCAGATTTGGAAGCAGCACAAAAATGAATGGTGGGCATTCCCAGGGCAGGTAGAGTGGAATCCTGGAACAGAGTGAGGAGTAAGGCAGAGGAGGCCCAGAAGCAGGGCAGTGGGGGGGTGGGGGGAACCTGATTGCTGGGAAGTGTTATTTCTCAAGCTTGAATAGGACCTGGAAAGAAACTCCCCACAGCAGTGCTTTTTCCTAAGAAACGGTGGTCAGACTGGGTCCCCATGTGAACAGTGCTCCTTCCTTAACCAGCCAGGATATCCCCCTTAAAACCCCTAATTTTGGAAGACTTTCCCTCTCACACCTATCAAAAAATACCCAGGCTGTATGTGCAAATGACCTTTCAGAAAGATCCTTTTCCTCCCATCTGACTGTTCTCCCATAGGATGGATTGGGGAGGTCCCTAGTGACCTGGAGGGAACACTGAAAGTGACATACAAGGGGCACCTGGGTGGCTCAGTTGGCTGAGCATCCAATTCTTGGTTTCAGCTCAGGTCATGATCCCAAATTCATGGGATTGAGCCCCACATCTGGCTCCCTGCTGAGCATGGAGCCTGCTTAAGTTTCTCTCTCTTTCTCTCTCTCTCTCTCCCTCTGCCCCTCTCCCCCCCTTACACATGCATGCTTTCTCTCTCTCTCTAAAAAATAACATTATAATTTTTTAAATGTTTGTTCATTCTGAGAGACAGAACATGAGCAGGGGAGGGACAGAGAGACATGGAGACACAGAATCTGAAGCAGTCTCCAGGCTCTGAGCTGTCAGCACAGAGCCTGACGCAGGGCTCGAACCCACGAACCATGAGATCATGACCTGAGCCAAAGTCAGATGCTCAACCAACTGAGCCACCCAGGTGCCCCTCTAAAATAAAATTTTAAAAATTGAAAAAAAAAAAAACCTAGAAAGTGGCACACAAAGCTTGGCAGAAGGAGGCTAGGCAATGAAGCTAACTTCAGCCATATTCACAATGTTGTCAAGGAAACATCAAACCCTAGTCCTCAGAGTTGGAGAGGACGGGTCAGGAAAATGTGGAGGGAAAGAGCACAGGCCTAGAGGCATCATGGATGGCTTCAAATCCAGCCCACCATTTACTAGCTGTGTGCCTTGAACAAGGTTCTTATATTCTCTGTGCCTCAGGTTCCTTGTCTGAAAAATGCAGCTATCACTCCATACCTCATGAAATATCTGTGAGGATAAAAAGGGATAACACATATAGAGAAGGTGGAAGAACAGATACCAAAGGCTCAGCAGAGATAGGTTAACATCAATTAATACAGTGACATCTTGACTATTTACTAGCAGAATCATTTAAAATGCAGATAAAGGTATGTTCACATGTTCATGTGATATATGTGCATGTATACACACATATATATACATACATATATATACACATATGTATACATACACACACACGTACCTATCCTAAGCAGAGCCCTAATGTAGAAAGTAGATCAATACTCCCAAACCCCCCAAAGCTCCTGAAGACCTCCAAAGAACACAGATTGAAAACCACTGATCCAAATCCATCCTTTTATGAGAATGGAATCCCTTCTACAATGGCCCTGGCAGAGCATCATGGGGCCTATCTAAGCACTTTGCTGATGGGTCCCTGTGGTTTTCCAGGTGGCCCAACAGGGGCCTGGTCATCCTGTCACTGGGAACTGGAAGCTAGAAACCTGCATGTGGGTAGCTCGGCCCATCTCCCCTCTGGAGCCATGGAGGATGAGGCTTTCCCCAATCCTTTTAACTGAATACACTTGGGATTGCTTTGAGAAATTATTACACCTATAGGTGCCACATATAAAATAAGGCAGTCCACCTGAGTTCCCAAAAGATGCACCTTGATCTTAGCAGGTACTTTCCTTACAAAGCCCCCTCCCCAGATAAGCATCCTGGACAAGACCCAGGAGAAGAGGATCTTGTCCCTCTGATTTTTCCTATGAGGTCTCAAATGACTTTCCCAGGGAGGAGCAAGAGTCTGGCCTTGTCCTAGTCCTGCTCTTTATTCCCTGGCTGATGTCTGGGAACACTGAAATATGGGCCAGGCCTCTGGCAGCTCCCTTACCGTCAGTGGTTTTGGACTTAATGACTTGGCTGTCTTTACTGCCCCAGGGGGCTGTCCTACAGCATTCAGCCCTCCAACCAAATCACTGCTCAGAAGGGACTGATAGGTGCTCAGGCTTGTTGGAGAGGCACTCTGGAGGCCCCATCCATGAGCACTGAGCCAGGGGCAGGTGTGAGGCACGTTGGGGTGGTTGATCTAACCAGACTCTACAATCAGGGAAACAATCAGATGTCAGAGCTTGAGGCTCAGGCATGCTGGATGGATGTGATGCATAAATTCCAGTCCCCTCAAGGAAAAAAAAAGATGAGCTGAGTAAGCAGCCCTTGAGATTCACTGCAATTACCCTCTCCACTGTGAAGTCTTCCTCAATCCTAATTGCTTTTATTTCCTTCCAGTGTCCCCACTATTTGGAATATTTTCTTATAGCTCTTATCACAGGATGCCTGGTTTCACTGTTGGTTGAGTAAATGCTTATTTTTCCCATTAAACCATGGAGGCAAGCATTGTGGTGTATCTATCCTAAAGGAAATCCCCAGAACTCGAACACGTCTTTGTACATGGTTGGGCCCAGTGGATGTTTACATTGAACTGGCAGCTATTCCAGTCACCTTTCCCAGAAGGGACCGAGTAAATCTGTCTTCAGACTCAGATAAGACCACTTTTTCTCCCTTAATTGTACACAGATGTAGGGGCAAAGATGATGCATCCTTAGAGGTACATAGTACTTGGCCCAGAAAGGACCCCAGTGAATGTCTGTCAACTGAATGACTTAGAGAATGGATGACACATGGAGAAAAATGTCAAAGAAGGAGGATACAAAATGGCCTGTGTGATCCCTGCACTTTGGGTGAGTTGAGAATCAGAGATGGAGCTTGTTGCAACAAAGGAACGTTTGCATCAATAGGCCTTTGGACTGAAATTGGGAGAGGTAAATGGCCCAGGACATCCTAATGAAGATAAGAACACAGGATTGGATTCAGAAAGTTTTGGGTTGGGATCTGGCTCTTCTGTTTACTAACTATATGACACCAAGCTTCAGCTGTAAAGTGGGGACACTAGTGCCCACATTATAGGGCTATGGGGAGGATTAAACGAGATAGCACTGGTTACATGCTCACACACTGCTTGGTACCTGGTCGGTGCTCAGTCAACGTCATCGGGATAGGCGTGGTGGACCAAGTTGTCCAAGAGTACAGGGCACATAGAGGCAGAGAGCAGAGGTAGAAAAGACCATCTGTTTCTAGTCTTTCCTTTCTGCCAGAGAAGTTCAGGAGATAACAGGGGCATCTGAACTCATGTGGCATTTTACAACATCTGTTTACCCTGTAGCTTCCTCTTAAGGCTCTCCTGGGACGTGGAACCAAGAAAGTTCCAAAGTCTCAATTTAGTACAGTAAGATGATGAAAGCTGACACTGACTAAGCCATCCCCTCTACAGACCTACAAGGACCCCCTTATGGGGATTTTCTGGAAGAGACACTCTTACTGACCTGTTACTGGTTGGCCTCTCACGAGATGCTATCTTGCAGTTCTGATGGAACATGTTTCTTTTTGTTCTCATCAGATCTAGTATGTGTCCTGGTTGAAGGGGGGAGAAAGATAGAAACAAATACATGAAGGGTCAAGTACTGTGTTCCCCCTTCCCTCCTCATTTGCACGACAACCATGACACATGTATTAGTGTGCTCATTCTAAAGATGGTGAAGTGGGCCAAGACAGTAAGAAGCTTGACCAAGGGGGTAGTCCACAGTTCAGACCCAAAGCCCATGCTCTGTCTCAGGAAAAGGAGCTCTGCCTGGTTCTGCAGTCTGTTCTCTCTTCCTTAGGCTCCTTGGGCTGGAAATGTTGGTGCCAGTGTGAAGGGTTTCTACCATGACCTTGTTAATATCACAGAAGCCCAAACCAAGGAGTGGGTTAGTTGGTGGAGCCTGTTGGAGAGCAGATAAGTGCATAAATTACCTCTTATTTAAGCAAGAATAAACTGCCCAGCATGCTTGGTTTCCCTACCTGCATCCTGTCCCCTCTCCCACCCCATTGGTCACCTGTGCTCAATGCTCCAGCAATTCCATCCTGCTCTAGTCCACCAACTGCTGGGGCCCTTTTATGCTTCAGTGCCTTTATTCATGAGATACCCTTTCCTGCTTCTCTTTCAAAGCCTTATCCAATTCTCACTCCTGTAAGATAGTCATCGCTTCTGTCTTGATTGCACTGTGGGATTTTACTTTTATTTACTTATTATTTTTTTAAGTAAGCTCCATGCCCCATGTGGTGCTTGAACTCATGACCCTGAGATTAAGACTCACATACTCTACTGACTGAGCCAGCCAGGGGCCCCTGGGGTGTTTTATTTATATAGGTGACCAAGTGAGACACAGAAAGGCCAATGCCATTGAAATAATTATTTACCATTTCCAAGAGAAAGGGGCATACCACACCACCTGAAAAAACATTGGGACAAATCAGAAGGCAGAGGGATGAGGAAAACACCTGTCCCAGAGTCTTTATTATGTTTTCCATGGGAAGGAAGGGGTGAAGCAGGGCAAACAGTTTAGGATTGGCTAGTTTGAATAATGCCAACAAGCTCTGAGCTAGGCAGGTGGTGTTCAGTTGCCTGAGGCCTGGCCCTGGAAAGGGGTTTATTGGCTCAGTGGGTGAGGGCTGGATAAAGGAGTTTGTTGGAGGGTATGGACTCAAGATTGTTGGTTTGCATATAAAGGTGTGTTCCAAGGTGAGTTGTTCACAATCTCTAAGAATCAGCTAACCCTGGAAGGGGCCATCTCTCCCCAACCAGCAAGGCCCTCAAGATGTCAAACCATCATAAGATACATAAAATAAAACACGTAACTAATACCCCTTTCTCTTTGCTCTAGGGATGCTTCCATGGCCAAACTCAGCACGCTGTTGGCGATTTTGTCATTGCAGTTTATTTGATGCTTATGTTCATTGTTCAGCCTTGAGCTCATCAGAAGCAGGGTCTGAGTCTCATTCATGTTCATACCTTCAGGATCTGGCAAATGCCTACTGCCAATGTATATTTAATACACTGGTTCTCAGGCCTGGTTGCTCATTAGAATCCCATGAGAAGCACTTTGAAAATACTAATGTCTAGGACTTACCCTCAGAGATTCTGATGTAATTCATCTGGGATGTCTGGATTTCCACTGACTCCTTGAATTTCCTGGGAAGAATTTTCCAGAAGGATATCAAGGTTGTGGTCCCAGACGTGGTCATTTAAAACAGCAGGAGGGGCGCCTGGGTGGCTCAGTCGGTTAAGTGTCCGACTTTGGCTCAGGTCATGATCTCGTGGTTCACGAGTTCAAGCCCCGCATCAGGCTCTGTGCTGACAGCTCAGAGCCTGGAGCTTGCTTCCGATTCTGTGTCTCCCTCTCTCTCCGACCCTCTCCCCATTCATGCTCTGTCTCTCTCTGTCTCAAAAATAAATAAATGTTAAAAAAAAAAATTTAAACAGCAGGAAACCCAAGTCCTGAAAGTCAGGGACTTGCGTTGGGCTTGAATACCTGTTACAGGAGCTTCAACTGCCCATTTTGGTAAAACACTACCTACTGAAAACAGTCTACATAGTCTTGGCAGCTCCTGGGCTTGAACAAGTGTTGTCCTTCTGCATTCCTCTGAGGCTCCAGGCTACACTCATTGGAGAAGAGGCTCTTACTCCACCCCAAGTAAGGTTCCCAATTCTGCCTCTCTACTTTCGGTGTCTGTGCCTTTTGCTCTACACTGTTTGTGTCTATCTGTGACTCTGGTCTCAATGGTTTCTCTCTTTATTCTTCCATAGCCATCTCTTTGTGCATCTATGGTGCCTCTTCAGCCTGTCTCACAGTGTATCCTGAAAGGTAGGAGAAATGGTAAGAGAATTGTCTCCAACTCCATGATTTTTGCTCTTGACTTTAGAATCCTTGGAAAAGGGAATGCTGGAAAACCCACCCATTCTTCTTTTCCTATTCTTACCCACTCCTCATGTTGGGTGCTTCCTGGAACTTCCTGGAACTTTCCCCAACTGCCTCCCCAACGGCCAACTGCTGCCTCCTCTCCTGGCACTCCAGGAGCCTCTCCCAAAACTCCCATATTCTCAACACTGGCAGACCCTGATCACCTTAAGGGCCCAATCTGTGGGGCATCCTGGAGGGAACTTGCTCCCCACCTTGTCCAGCCCAAAAACCTGCCAAGATTTATCACCTCCCTGCAGCCACTGCCCAATAGCTCCTACACTGCTCTGGGTAAGTGAAAGGGGCTCTTCACTCCGGTTGATGCGAGGAAGGGACTTTCCATAATGACCAGACAGACAGAGACAGAGAGAATGAGAAGTTCTCAGGGATGAGAACTGTGGCCTAGAGAATTTAAGAGAATTAGTGTTTAGGTCATATTTCCGATTTCTTTACCCTTGTATGGTTTGAGGCCATTACTCAGGGCATTTCTGCATGCTTGTGTTTGAGCATCAAACATTTCTCTAACTTTCCCAGAAAGGACTCCTTGGCACATTTCTCACTATTAGAGTCCTGGACTGGGATTAGCGTTACCGATTTCAGTTCAGCTAGGCCTTACTTCTAACAGACTTAGAAGTTTCTTTCCTTTGCGAGGTCCTGATTTCATCCTCCAAGGAAGAAGAATTCCTCTTTCTTCTCATGTGAAGACATGTGGGCAGAACTAGACATCCAATCTGTGCACCAAAGGAGGGGAGGAGGGTAAATCTGCAGCTCCAGTGGGCTCTACATGCAATGCTCATCTCCACGAGGACAGACAGAATATTCATTCTTCTGAGGATGATATGGCAGCAAATGAACCTGGAAAATGCTACCATTTCATAGCATATCTGGGCCTTTCCATTCTGTGGATGAAGTGAGTCATTAATACATACATCATAAGGCTGAGGCAGTGAGCTTATTAGGTCAACAGTTGGTTGCTGAGACCAACAAGCTGGGGTTCTCAGAGAGGAGACTTCATGTTCCTGGAGTGAAGTGGCCCAAGCCCCCAATTTCTGGTTGGAGGTCCAGCAGAAACCTTGGATAAAATGAGTGTTTGGGTCAGGGGCCAGAGCTGGGCTTATCTCATAGACACTCTCCTAGTTGCCTCACTCTTGGGAAACATAACTGCTAGAAAATTCAACTCTGGAGCTCTCTCTGCCACTGCCCCCTTGCCCCACCCCTGTCACTACCACCAGTTCCTGCATTTTCTGTTTGAGAAGTTAAAGATTTATAGTTCAAAACATGACTAGAAGGAGAGCAAGCATTTCTTAAAATAACAACAAAAGTTACATTCTGATACTTTTACATTCCAAGACAGTTTTCACATTGGTCATCTGAAATGAAAGTTACATAAAAAGCAAAATTTTCTAGTGGAGAACTAAAAGACTTTAGGAGACTTTGTGGTTCTTTTCTACTCTTTACATATGAAAGACAACAAAAGGCTAGAATATTCTGTTTGCAACATATTGTTTTTGAATGTGCGTGCTTGCTTATTTTTTAAGTGTCTACTCTATTAAAAGTACTGTGGGGGGTACAGAAACAATTAGGGTGCTCACAGGATGAAATATCTGCACAGGAAACTAAAAGAGAAAGAATGCTGAATGCTATTAAGGGAGAAACAAACCCTGCCCCTGAAACTGAAGTGAGACACATATTAAATTCATGGAGGCCTATGTCCACCCCTCTTTCCCTTATTTTCTTCCTTATTTATTTTTTAAAAAAAATTGAATGTTTATTTATTTTTGATAGAACACAAGGGGGGGGGAGGAGAAGAGAAAGAGTGAGACACAGAATCTGAAATAGGCTCCAGGCTCTGAGCTGTCAGCACAGAGCTCGACGCGGGGCTCAAACACACAGACCATGAGATCATGGCCTGAGCTGAAGTCGGTCGCCCAGCTGCCCAGCCAGCCAACTGAGCCACCCAGGCTCCCCTCCTCCCTTATTTAAATGGTAATAGAGCACCTTCTGTTTCTCAGGCACTGTGCTAGGTGCCAGACACAGCACTTCACAGGACACATATGGTTCTTCCTCCGTAAAGGTAACAGTCTAGTGGTAGATAAGCACAAGTAAATGACAAATAAAAATGGCTGGATACATACTATCATGGTGGAAGACTGTATGTGGGTAGGAGAGGATATCTAAGAAGGTTCACTGAAGGAAGGTTCACTAATGTTTAAATAACACGTGAAGGATAAGCAAAAGCCATCTGGGTCATGTGGTGGAAGAGAATGGCTCTTCTTACAGAGAGAACAGCTTGTACAAAGGCATTAGAGTCAGAGAGAGTATAGCCAATTGGGAATGTGGAAAGTAGTCTACACAGGCTGATCAAGTGGTCTATACAGTGAGGAGAATGGATTAAGTCAGTTTTCTAAGGTGGGCTCTATAAATCACTGGTTCCTTGGTGTATTGTGTGTGTGCACTAAAATGTATATAAAATTTACCATTTTAACTCTTTTTAATTACATTCACAATGTTGAGACTTTATCACCCTATGTATTTCCAAAACATTCATTACCCCAAGAAAAAGTCTGTAACTATTAAGCAGTAACTCCTTATTGTGAGAAAATAAGTTTCTGTTGCTTAAGCCACCCAGTCGGTGATATGTGGCTATGGCAGCACTGACAAACTAATACATTCATCTTGTTCCAGATCTTCGGGAAAAATTTTTGAGTCTTTCACCATTGAGTATGATGTTAGCTATGGATAGTCCATATATGGCCTTTATCATATTGAGGCTGTTGAGTTTTTGTCAAGTTTTTATGGGTTTGTTGAGTGTTTATCAAGAAAGTTGTTGAATTTTGTCAAATGCTTTTTCTGCATCAAGTGAGATAATCATGTGGATTTTTTCCTTCATTCTGTCAATGTGGTGACAATATTGGTTGATGTTCATGTGTTGAACCCTTCTTCCATTCCAGGAACAACTCTTACTTGGTCATGTTGTATAATCCTGTTAATATGCTTCTGAATGCAGTTTGCTAGGGTTTTTACATTAATATGCATAATGAATATTGGTCTTTAGTTTTCCTTTCTTGTAATGTCTTTGTCTGGTTTTGGTATTGGAGTAATGTTAGCCTGACAAAATTACTTAAGACATATTCCCTCCACTTTAATTTTTTGAGTTTGTAGTGACATGTTTTTATTCCCTTTTTATTTCTTTTTGGTATATTCTATGGGTATATTTTGTGGGTATCATGACTATCATATATAACAATTTAAAATTATAACAATCTAATTTAAATTGGTACCAGCTTACCTCCAATTGCAAAAGATAGCTACACTCCCCTACTTTATGTTACTGATGTTATAGATTATATTTTTATATATCTGTACACTAACAAAGATTTATAATTACTTTTGTGCATTTGTCTTTTAAATCCTATATTTTAAAAAAGTGGAGTTGCAATGCAAAATTTATTGGCTTTTATGTTTGCCCATATATTTACCTCTACCTGAGATCTTTATATCTTTATCTAACATCAAGTTACTATCTACTGTCCTTTCATTTCAACCCAAATGACTTATTAGCATTTTTTTTTTTTTTTGCAGGGAATCTCTAGTGGCAATGAATTCCCTCAGTTTTTGTTTAACTGGGAATGTCTTAATATCTCCCTCATTTTTTAAGGGCAGTTTTGCTGTATATAGAGTTTTTGGTTGACAGGTTTCTTCTCTAAATATTTTAAATACAGTTAACCCTTAAATAACATGGGTTTGACCTTCATGGATCCACTTATTTGTGGATTTTTTTTCTCTTCCTTGTGGTTTTCTTAATAACATTTTCTTTTCTCTAGCTTACTTTATTGTAAGATTACAGTATGTAATATGTATAACATTGAAACTATGTGTTAACCAACTGTTTATGTTATCGGTAAGGGCTCTAGTCAACGGTAGGCTATTAGTTGTTAAGTTTTTTTTGGGGGGGTGTTCAAAAGTTATATGCAGATATTTGACTGCATGGGGGTCAGTGCACCTAACCCCTCTGTTGCTCGAAGGTCAACTGTATATCATCCCAATGCCTTCAGCCTCCAGGGTTTCTTCTGAGAAATCAGTTGTCAGTCTTGCAGAGGATACCTTGTACATGACATGTCCCTTTTATCTTGCTGGTTTCAAGATTCATTTTTTGGCTTTTAACAGTTTGATTATGTATCTTGGTATGAGTGTGTTTTAGTTTATTCTACTTTGTGTTTCTTGAGCTCTTTGCGTTTGCAGATTCATGTGTTTAATCAAATTTGGGAAGTTTTTGGCCATTATTTCTTCAAATAATCCATCTGCTCCCTTCTCTCTTTTCTCCTTCTGGAACTCTCATAATGCATACACCGGTCTACTTGATGGTATCCCATGGGTCTTTTAAGCTCTGTTCATTTTTTTTTCATTGTTTTTTCTTTTTGCTCCTGATCCCAAACTCAATAATTTCAGCATTCTTTTTTTTTTTTTTTTTTTTTTTTTTTTTTAATTTTTTTTTTTCAACGTTTTTTATTTATTTTTGGACAGAGAGAGACAGAGCATGAACGGGGGAGGGGCAGAGTGAGAGGGAGACACAGAATCGGAAACAGGCTCCAGGCTCCGAGCCATCAGCCCAGAGCCTGACGCGGGGCTCGAACTCACGGACCGCGAGATCGTGACCTGGCTGAAGTCGGACGCTTAACCGACTGCGCCACCCAGGCGCCCCAATAATTTCAGCATTCTTATCTTTAAATTTATGGATTACTTTTTTTCTCCCTGTTCAAATAAGCTATTGAACCCCTATAGTAAATTTATCACTCAGTTATTTTATTTTTTTATCTCTATAATTTGTTTTGTTGGTTTTTATAATTTCTAAACTTTGTTGATATTCTGATTTTGTTCATATACTGTTTCACTGTCTTCCTGATTTCCTTTAGTTATTGATTCATGTTTTTCTTTAGCTCTTTGAGTATATTTAAGACAGTTATTTTAAAGTCTTTAATAAGTTTGATGTGTGAGCTTTCTCAGGGACTGTTTATGTCAACTTATTTTATTCCTTTGAATGGGCTACATTTTATTGTTCTTTGTGATTTTTCTGTCATTGTTGAAAGTTGGGTATTTGAAAGAAGCAGCCACTTTCCCCAGTCTTTTCAGACTGGCTATGTGCCAGAGAAGACCTTCACTGATTAGATGGGCATGGTCTGGGCCCAGGGGTGAGCCCAAGATGAGAACTTTAGACCTTCTCTGTTTTTTTTTCTGAGCATGTGTCTTGCCTGGACATGAATGTGGCTTTCTCAATTCCCCCATATACACAGCTTCTTTTAAATGTTGTAATTTCCCCCCAGGAATCTCACCCTAGCTTCTTTTGGGGACTTATATTGTCCTTTAGATGTCTTCATCAATAATGTCTTGCCCCAAGTATCTGAAGATCTGTAGTATCCCTGCAGTTTTCATAAACAATTTCCACTCCTTACTCTCCCTGAGATCTCAGTTAGACAAAACAGAGACCAGTACTTCAGGCAATCCCTAGACAGGTTAGAACACTGCAGTAAGGTTTTCTTTGCTCCCTCTGATTTCTCTTATTTGAGAGAGGAAATTGGTAACTGGGCTTCAGTGTCCTCTAAACCAAGACTGGATTATTCTGGGGACAGTGTAGGGGCAAAGACAAGTGAAAATGCCATGTAATTTCTTACCATATTGAAGGCAATGCTTCCTTGACTGAGAATTCACTTGGTTGCTCTCGACCTTTGACTGTTTTCCAGAGCTCACAGCTCAGCCAGCTTTGGGAGTTTAATTTGTTTTGTTAGTTAGCTGGTTTGGTTTTGGGTTGTGTGTGCGTGTGTGTGTGTGTTTTGAAGTTTCCATAGAGGAATGAGAGCTTGGAGCTTCCCAGTACATCATCTTGCTGATGTGACCTGGCTGTTTTTTCTTTAAACAGCATTATTAAGATATATTTCACATACCACACAGTTCACCAAATTGTACGGTATAATTTAAATATGTATAATTTAATGTTTTTTAAAGTGTATAATTCAATGGTTTTTAGTATATTTACAGAAATGTGCTATCACCACTACAATGTTAGAACATTTTCATCACCTCCAAAAGAAACCCTATACCCTTCAGCTATCACCCCCATCTCCCCTATTCACTCACCTGCCCACCCGCAGCTCTAGGCAACCACTAATCAATTTTCTGTCCATGTATATATACCTGTTCTGGACATTTCATATAAAAAGAATCATACAATATGTGTTCTTTTGTGACAGGCTTCTTTCACTTAGCACAATATTTCCCCACATTCCCCTGCCCCAGGGTCTGTAGAAGGCACAAGGTACTGAGAAGATAAGTGGGAGTGGTGAGCAGCAAGGGTACACAGTGGAGCAGGCAGACTGGTTCAAAACTGGAGTTACATCCAACAGCCACAACATGAAGAAGATGGAAAAAAAGATGGTGTGAGTGAATAGTAGAAACAAAGAATCACAGGAAACTAAGTACCAGAGAGAAGCAAGTCAGAATAAGTAAAGAAAAAGGACAGTGGTCAAGGGATTGGAGTTCAGAATAAGATGAAAGACTGAGTGTCATGGGAATAGCAAAGTGAGAGAAAAAGAAGAGGTTGTTATCAGAATAGCTTCTTGAATTTAAGATTTTAGGGATGGAATGTTTTTTAGTGATGACAGTGTCCAAGAAGTTGCCATCAGAAAAGAGGCTGGAGAGGAGGGCACAGAAGGTGTTGGAAGAGGATATGGATGTCACCCAGTGTTGACATCAAGACTTGGAACAGGGGGAAAGTTTCCTTGCCAAGTAACAATGTCTTCAGTGAGGAGGAGTGATAGGAAGGCAGATAATACCAATTAGGATTGATTCAGATGGAGTAAGCCTCAAGAAGTGTAGATTTTGACAAGAGGACTGAGGAGTCATGGTATAGAAGCAGCAATGGGGAATGAACAGCTAGTCAATCTTACCTCCCAGTCCCCAGACATGTCGGGGGTGAGAAACTGTGCATTCCACACTTTGAAGAACTTCAAGAGAAGCAACTTTTCAAGGGTCAGGGAGATTCGGGTTATGGCAAGAGGTGGAGGTGAAGGGATATCAATGGGGAAAGCAAAGTCGTTTCAGCAAATGATGTTGGGCCAATTGGATAGCTACATGCAAAAGAGTGAAATTGGACCTCTAACACAACATATAAAAATTAAGTCACAATGGATTGATGATGTAAATGTAAGAGCTAAGATTGGAAAACTTTTGGAAGAAAACGTAGGGGAAAATCTTCATGACATTGGATTTGTGATAATTTCTTGGATATGACACCAAAAGCACAGACAACAAAAGAAAAGATAGATAAACCATACTTCACTGAAATTAAAAACTTTTCTGCATCATAGTACACAATCAAGAAAATAAAAAGATGACCCATAGAAGGGGAGAAAATGTTTACAAATCAAATATCTGGTGAAGGCCTATGATTTTTGGCACCAATCCCAATGTGTGAGTTTTTTCTCTACATCAAGAAATTCTCTAACACTAGCTGGATGTCCTACAATTCAACTCAATTCTGACACTATTTACCTGGAGATAGCATTAGATCCCACAGGATAAGGGGCTTGGTCCTACAAGACTGTTCCCTTACCCTCAGGTGCCAATTGCAACTCCAGACTATTACCTGAGCTTCTGGCCTACCAGCTGTAGATTAGAGGTTCCGACAACCTCCTCCTTGGGTTCAATTAATTTGTTAGAGTGGCTCACAGAACTCAGAGAAACATTTGACTTAACTAGATTACTAGTTTATTACAAAAGGATGTAACTCAGAAACAGCCAGGTAGAAGAGATGCATAGGTCAAGGTATGTAAGAAGGGGCACAGAGCTATTCTCTCTGAGTTGTATCCTTTCCCCAAATCTCCAAGTGTTCACTAACCTGGAAGCTCTCCTCACCTCTATCCTTTTGAGTTTTTAATGGAGGTCTCATTACATAGGTATGTAAATCACTGGACATTGATGATTGATTCCACTTCCAGCGCCCCTCCCCTCCCTGAAGGTGGAGAAGGAGAATTAAAAGTCCCAAACCTCCAATCATATGGTTGATTTCACTGGCAACCAGCCCCCATCTTTTTAGGTGCTTTCCAAAAGTTACCTCATTACCATATAATTAGGTATGGTTGAAAAGGGGTTATTATGAATGTCAAGACATCTTTATCACTCTTATCAGGAAATTCCAAGGGTTTTAGAAGCTCTGTGCAAAAAAATGAGATGAATATCAAATATATATTTTTTATAAATCACAGTGTCTAATATCCAAAATATATAAAGAACTTGTCTAACTCAACAATAAAAAGATAACCTATTTGAAAAGTGGCAAAGGATTTGAATGGATATTTCTCTAAAGAAGATACATAAATAGGCAAAAACTCATGAAAAGATGTTCTACATCATTAGTCATCAGGAAAATGCAAATCAAAACCACATGTAATACCATTTCATGCCCACTCAGATCACTATAATCAAAAAGAAACAATAAGGAGTCCTAGTGAGGATGTGAAGAAATTGGAATCTTCCTTGCTAGTAGAAAGATAAAATATAATGGCCACTTTGGGAGACAGACTGGTAGTTCCTCAAAATGTTATACATGGAATTGTCATATGAGCCAACAATTCTACTCCTGGGCATAACTCAAGAAAATTGAAAGCATATTTTCACACACAAAAACATGTCTACAAATGTTTATAATAGCATCGTTCATAATAGCCCCAAATAACTCAATGTCCATCAACTGATGAGTGGGTAAATAAAATGTGGCATATCCATACAATGGAATATTAATTCAGCTATAAAAGATAACGAAGTACTGACAACATGGATGAACCTTGAAAACATGCTGGGTGAAAGAAGCTGGTCACAAGAGAACACATACACAGTTGATCCTTGAACGGCATCGGTTTGAACTGCATGGGTCTACCTATATGTGATTTGTTTACAGTAGAGGCCTACAAATGTATTTTCTCTTTCTTACGATTTTCTTAATAATGTTTTCTTTTCTCTAGCTTACTGTACTGTAAGAATACATGTAACACAAAATATGTGTTAATCAACGATTTATGTTATCAGCAAGGCTTCCAGACAACAGTAGGCTCTCGGTAGTCAAATTTGGGGGGAGTCAAAAGTTATACACAGATTTTCAACTGCACAGGGGATTGGCATCCCTAATTCCCATGCTGTTCAAGGGTCAACTGTAGTATGATTCCATTTATATGAAACATCCAGAATAGGCAAATCCTCAAAGGTAGAGAGAGTAGATTAGTGACTCGGGGGACTGGGAGAGGAAGGAATGGGGACTAACTGCTAATAAGTTCTGCTTTGGGGCTTCTTTTGGGGGTGATGAAAATGTTCTGGAATTAGATAGTGATGATGGTTGTGCTACTTTGTGATGGTTGCACAACCTTTAGTGATTTCTATACTAAAACCACTGAATTGTACATGTTAAAAGGGTGGATATTATGGTTTGTGAATCTCAATTTCTTAATGAAAACGGAAGGAAAAGCGCGAGGGGGAATTCAGTAACTGCAGTTCAGAGATTTCAGAGGGCACACATGGAAAGGTTTTGGAGGGAGGGAAAGCATGAGCGGCTGTCTGGATAAAGAAGGAAGGTAACATCTGGGCAGTGATGGGGGTGAGGGGCTGTTAGGCACAGGAGGCTTGGAAGGATAGAAGGGGGTGGGGGTCAAGACTCCTAGGAGCACTGGCCCAGCAGATTCCTGGGTTTGGAGGGATCAAGGCATCTCAGGAAGTCAACAGCCTCTGCCTACCTGATAGTGTTTGGATGTAGTCCCAGCCCTGGTGACTAAAGGAAGAGAAGGGGACTCCCAGGGTGGCCACCTCAGGATCTAGAGATGGGAGTTTCCAGAAATAAGGCTGTAGAGAAAAACATGCTGGCAATGGGAAAGAGACACAGCACCTTCCTGGGCTTGAATGTGGTTCCTAGATCTTGGACTCCACATTTGAAGTGAAGTTCTGTGAATCCCCAAGAGAAAGATCAGATTCGAAAATACCGAGAACCACTGCACTCTGTCAGATCTCTTTGCAAAAACAAGCCAGAGAAGGTTAGATAAATAATCAAACGGGATCCAGGGCCAGGCGCCAACTTGAGTGGTTATTTCCTGCTGATGTTTATTGAGTTAGGAGCTATTAAGTGAAAATAGGACTGTCAGAAACAGAGGTGGTGGGTTTGTCAGGCATTCAAACAGTAATTTATTAGACATCTAGACTCACCAGGCACTGTGCTGGGAATGCTGGACGCAAACTCAGTACAGCCTCCTCGAAGCTTGTAGATTGAAGGGCGGGGGAACCACAAGCAAATCTTTAAGCAAGTAATTACAAAAGAATTCATTGCAAGCATATAAGCACAAGGAAAGGAATAAGGAGCTATGATTCTGTATAACAGGAATTTAACGGAAGCTAGGTGTCAGGGCATTTCTCCGAAGAAATGGCATTTTGACTATCCACCAAAAGGGGGTGGGAAGTGAGGGCGGTGCAGAGAAAGGCCCTGGGGCAGGAAGGAGCTGGAGGGATGAGCGGGAGTTAAACCTCAAGCAGCGGAGAGTAGAGAGTCACAGCTAGAGAAGCAGGAGGAGCCAGATCATGCAGGCATAGGAGATTCTGGGCTTTGTTCCAAGAACACAGGGAATAGAGGGGGGCAACAGAAGGGAAAGAAGGGTGACAGCCAAGCTCCAAGAGGGGGCAGTAGAGGAGTGGTTAATGGTTAAGAAGCAAGTAGTCTGGAAGCAGATGGCATGGGTTCAAATCCCAGGTCTTCCACTTATGACTCATGTGACCAAGGTCCAAGTTAGCTAACCTATCTGTACCTCAGTCTCCTCCTCTGTAAAATGGGATAAGAATAGCACCTACTCCAAAGGATCATATCATAAGGATTCAATGATAAAAGCTTGCCACATACTGAGTAAGGAAGCATTGCTGACCTGAGCAGACTCAGCAGGAGCAACCCTACCCTGGGGACTCTTCCCCACCTCCAGACGGTGTTTTTTTGTTTTTTTGTTTTTGTTTTTTTTTTTTTTGGTACTAAGAGCTATTGGTATTGAGGAAAGTTTTGGCTTCTCTAGCGGCTGCCACTTTGAAGATCAGAGTCTCTTGGCCTTTGAAGACCATTCTGGCAGCATTGTCCTTGTGGCTCTGGCTATCCTGTGAGCTCTATGAGAACAGGGGCCATGCTGTCCCTACACCATAGAGCAGACACAGGGCCTGGCACATGGGAGGTGCTCAGTACCTGATAGCGAAATGGATTGGGAATGCATACACGATCGAGCATTCCGTAGGTGAGGTCATCCCTCACTGAGGGCCTTAACGTAATTTGTTCAATTCCATTCTCACCGCCATCCTGTGAGGAGGCTACTAGGAGACACCTCCAGTAGGGAAGATCTGGGGAATGAGTCCTCTGTGGGGGAGCTGTAGTCATACATCAGGGACTCTAATGATTGAGAAATGTGTTTAATTAATAGCCCCCAAGAAGAGCTTTTTGCTAGAAGTTGGGATCCTGGAGGCAGGAATTCAATTGGAAAGCCAGCTATGCTGAAATAGTTTCTCTAAAGCTTAAGCTGTGTAAACTTTATAGCTATGATCTCATCTTCCTTAGCAAGGCACGGGAGCGACGGGTCATTATACTTGTTTATGAAAGGGAGAAATGGAGCATCTTAGAGAGGCATAGTCCCCACTCCCCTACCCAGGCAGCCTGGCGGGGCTCAGAGCAGAACACGGGAGTCCTCAGTTCCCAGCTGCTAGAACATTCCCCAGCACACCCCCACACCCCATCTCAGAGAAGACAGAGCACAGATCAACTGGAAAGGCCGTGGGAGAACTGCCTGTGATCTTCCCCTGCCCTCTCTGGTTCCAATCAGAGTCCCACACACAACTTCCTACAGGCTGCTCCCCCCTTCCGCCCAGCCGGCACCTCACTGGCACCGTGCAAGCTGCTCCCTTCCCCAGCAGCCCTGCCGGTTTCTTCTCCGGAGACTATTATTTTGGGAGACTGCTGAGTTCAGCACTGCTGCAAGGTGCAGTCGGAGGAGCCCTTCTGTCCTCAGCTGGCCCTTTGGAGCTGGCCTCGGGGCCAGGGCGGCCCTAAGTGCGGCAGCCCTTCCTGCACAGGGTCACTGCATCCAACCACCGACCGTCCGTCAGCCCCAAGGCCGTCAAGGCAGGTGGCATGGGAACTGTGGGCAGGAGAAGCAGAGCTGTCTCCGGCGCACAGCCCAGCCCAACCCCTGCTCCTGGAAAAACAACCAAGGTCTTGCTCTTGCAGGCTCCCCGGAACCCGCCCCCAGCTTAAAGCCTGGGGTCATCAGCTTCCCAGAGTTTGCCTTAAAGCCAAAGAAGCAGGCTGGCCCATGGCCCACTGATCACACACGGGGCGAGGGTGGGGGACAAGATGAGGATCTGGGTGGGGTGAGAGGCTTATATAAGCCCTTCTGCTTCGCAGCTTGCTCTCTGCCCTGGCAGCCGGGATTAGAGGACAGCAAAGCCTTGCCCTGACAGAGGAGGGGCCTCAGCCAGGACTGCAAATTGAGCCCGGGTTGGAGTAGGCCCAGGTCCTCCCAAGGTATTTGTGTCCGGGTGGCAGATTAGCTGCGGGAGCCCAGGCAGCTGCCTGCCCTTCTCCTTCTGCTTACCAGAGGTCCCTGTTCCTCCAAGTGAGTCCCCTGGGGGTGGGGGCCACAGGGTGAGAAGGGCGCCCCCTGCAGAGGGCCCCGCAGCTCTAAAAGTCCCTTGTGTTCCAGGTATCCATGGGCTGGACAATGAAGCTGGCCACGGCGGCACTGTTTCTGGGTCTCACAATGGTGGTCCCCGGGGACGAGGAGGACGGCGACATGTGTATGTACGAGGCCCTGTCTGACACCGATGCTGTCCTCTGCAAGTAAGGCTGGTGGGGCCCGGGAAGCAACCAGGCAGGGCAAAATGGGGGTTGAGATCTCCAGGAGGGGTGTTTGCAGAACCAGGGAGCATTGTCTCCTAAGTGGCCTTCGTGGGCAGGTAGAAAATCACTGAGCCCTGGAGACCACCTCAATGGAGGCCAGCATTAAGGAAAGAACTGGAGACAGGCTCCTACCTTCCAGACGGTGGTCTCCCAGACCCAGAGGGTATATACAGATACAGTCAGCTCCCCTTTATACTCCAGGGGGGCCTCCAAACCTGAGGGGCTGGCCTCACCCTCCCTGCTGGCACCCAAGAGAGACCATCCCTCCCCACAGCCCAGAATGCTCCCTTCCCCCAACAAAGAAGCATTTTAAAGAACAGTGGCAGTCCACAGAGGGTGTGGGATTGGACCCTCCCTGTGTGAGAAGTGGCCATTTGCTTTTCAGTATGGAGGCGCTGGGAGTGTGGGGCAGGTGGGCCTTTAAGGAGCGTGGCCACTGGGTGTTGTCTAGAGAGGAGGCTGGGCCTCAGAGGCTGGCTTTTTCCCTTCTGAGGACCCAAGCTCCTCCTGCCTGTGTCAGAGTTCAGCTCTCTCCTCACTGACTGCCCGTTAGAAAAGCCAGTCTTAATTGTCCTGGGCTCGTGGCTCATCCTGAGGGCTGCCCAGGCCGCTTTGCTGCCAACCTCTCTGCCAGTTTGGTGACAAAGGAGCCTGGCATCCCACTGAAGCCATCGGAAGTGAGAGAGGAGGGAAGAACTCTTATTTCCTGCTCTGCCTCCTTGGGTACACTTGAATTCTTACAAATGTTAACTTTTAGAAAGATAAATACATGTTTTCCCTGAAAAAGTTAGGTAGTTAAAACCCCTCCCTCTCCCAAAAGCTAACACACATTTTGCTCTGTGCTCTTATCAGTACATTTCTAAAACTATGGCCAAACAGTTCTAAATGGAGTTTTGAGTGGGAGGAGCGAACACGGCTGCATCTCACATGTGGGCTCCAGTCCTCTAGGTACTCTGCTGAGCGGAGCCTTCCTGGGGGTGGGTAGCCGTTTAACTCTGGTAGGGCAGAAGATCAAGTCCCGGGAGGTCAGCTGGGCGGGGCCACAATAAGGCCCCATTATGGAGTGCCTCCGTGCCTCCCACGTTCACTGCGGCACACTTAGAAAATGACCATGTGCGTGGTCACTGGGGGCGGCCCACCTGGGCCCCGGCTGCCCTAGGCTCTGCCCTGCAGACATCCACACGCTGGTGCCCTGGGGGCCTGTGCACTATGGTACGCCTGAGGGCTCTGGGGCATCCATTGTATGCCAGGAGTTCCGCTGGTGCCTAGACTCCTTGGCTCATTTCGCTGTTATCACGAACCCACCAGGTAAGTATCACCATCCTCATATTGCAGACGAGGAATCCCCAAGATTGAAGAACCGGTCCACAGAGCTCACACACCTCGCCAGTGGCAGAGCCTGGATTCAGCCCCCCTTGTTTGGCTCTACACTCAATGCCCTTTCCCCACCCGTCTTTGGAGCTTCTCAAACTCGAGTGAAGGGGAGCTGTCTCAGGGCACTTGGGCTGCTATAACCAAGTGCTAGGGCAGAGTGCCTTATGAACAGCAGAAATTTACTTCTTCTCCTCCTGGAGGTTGGGAAGTCCCAGATCAAGGTGGCAGCAGTTTCCACGTCTGGTGAGAACCTGCTTCCTGATTCATAGATGGCTGTCTTCCCACTGTCCCCTCACACAGTGGAAGGCCCCTCCCGGACGCCCCACCTCATAATGTCATCACACCAGGGGGCTGGGGTTCAGCATATGAATTCTGGGGGAGGGGCAACTGGAACTCACTCCATTACAGGAGGTACTCTCAGGACTCCCTGGAGTCCACCAGGAGACCCCCAGCTTGAGAAACACAAACTTGCCACACTAAGGTTGTGTGCTAGGAAATGACTGGTTATAAACCGTCACTGCAAAAGGGGAGGTTTGTCTTTATTACCTCTGAAGGCCTTTGTTGGTAAAAGATCATCACTAACTGAGAACACATTATGGATACGTCAGACCCCTGAGGAGAGATCAGGATGTCCTGTGCCAGGGCCCCCTCACCTGACCTCTTCAAGAGATCTCCCCACCCCCCAAGAAGCCACTCCTCTCATTATTAGGTAGAGTCTAATAGAGAGAGAGAAAAATATATATATTATATATATATTTAGAGAGGGGGGGGGCACCTGGGTGTTTCAGTCGGTTAAATGTCCTACTTCAGCTCAGGTCATGATCTCACAGTTCATGGGTTCAAGCCCCGCATTGGGCTCTGTGCCGACAGCTCAGAGCCTGGAGCCTGCTTTGGATTCTGGGTCTCCCTCTCTCTTTGTTCCTTACCCGTTCATGCTCTCTCTCTTTCTCTCAAAAATAAATAAACATTAAAAAAGTTTTTAGAGAGAGAGAACGCACACCTGACCACATACACAAGTGGGGGATGGGCGGGGGGGGGGGGGTGGGGAGGATCTTAAGCAGGCTCCGCGCTCAGTGCTGAGCCTGATGCAGGGCTGGATCCCAGGACTTTGGGATCATGACCTGAGCCCAAATCAAGAGTCAGACGCTCAACCAACTGAGCCACCCAGGCGTCCCGAATAGGGAATTTTTGAAGTCAGGCCTTAACACCTGAGGGTATTAATCTAGAAAGGAGGAAGTTCATGTACAGGGACAAGCAGTAGGAAGACACCGTTAAGGGAAAAGCTCTTCCAGGGTTACAGCTTATCGACCCCTGACAAAACCCTGAGATCAGAACTCAGGTTCAGTCTCAGCAGAGAGAATGACAGTCTAACCCACACCCTGTGGGTGCGTCTATTCAACAACACCCTCCCGCTACGTCAGCTCCCCTGGCTGGGAGCCCCCCCTTCCCCCCCACCCCGCCAAAGCCCTCTGGCCTGTGCTGAAAGCCCCCCCCCCCCAGAAGCTGCATCCCCACTCGAGGCAGGGGTTGCCTTTCTTTAACTTCACCACATCCCTTCTAGTGTTGTCCTGCACACTGCATGGAACGAGTCTAGCTCCTCTTCCTCTTTTTTTTTTTTTAATGTTTATTTATTTTTGAGAGACAGAGAGACAGAGCAAGAACAGGGGAGGGCAGAGACAGAGGGAGACACAGAATCTGAAGGGGGCTCCGGGCTCCGAGCTGTCAGCACAGAGCCTGATGCGGGGCTAGAACCCACGAACTGGGAGCTCATGACCTGCGCTGAAGTTGGACACGTAACTGAACCACCCAGGCGCCCCTAGTTTCTCTTCCTCTTGAGGCTCCTTCAGACGTTGGGGGGTTATGCTGCCTGCCTCCACCCGCAGCTCTTCTCAGCTGGGCTCCCATCTTCATCGTCAGTTCCTCCTCGGGGGGCCTTGGTTCTGGGCCCCACTTCCGCAAGCGGAGGTTGGAGACAGACCCATTGCTCTTTTCCGAAGGTGGCGCCCCACACTTTGACACCGAGAACTGTGTGCCCACCCAAACCCCTCGGACCTCTGTCCAGGTGGCCTCACCTCCATGGGCCTGCTTGTCAACCTCGCTTTTAGGCCACTGGAATTCTGAGCCCTTTCCACAGGTATAGCCCTGGAGCCGTCTCTCTCTGATCCGCGTCTTACAAAGCTGAGGGGACTTGGGTCACTACTAGTCGGAAGCCTGGAGACACGGAGTGACTCCCTAGGGAAGCCGTGTGGCACAGCAGACGGCAGACAAGCCGCTGGAGTAGTTCTCCACCGCTGCACAAGTCACCCCAAACGTGGCGGCCACTCACACTTGTTGTGTCCCATTTGCTCTGGGCAGCGCCCGGCTGGGCAGCAAGGGCTCACCCGCGGCCACGGCCTCGTCTGCAGAGCGGACTGGCTGGGGCGGGGTGCTCTGCTCCCGAGCTCGCTAATGTGGGTGTTGACAGGCCTCGGGCCCTTGCCATGTGGCCTCTCCATGGGGCTGTTCACCACACAGCGGAGGCTTCCCACAGAGCCAGGATCTCAGGGGCAGAGCCTGTGAGACAAGCCACAGTCTTCTTATAACGTGATCTTGGAAGTGACATCCCGCGCTGCTGCCGGATCTGCTCTGTTAGAATCAAGTCACTAAATCCAGCCCCCGTTCAAGGGGAGGGAGGGGTCCCACTAGGGTGGGAGGACCAGGAGGCGGGGATCTCTGGGGACATGATGCTGGCTGCCTGCCACACCCATGTCCCTGTCCCCGTAGTTCACCAACGATGAGACCCTGTGCTAGTTCCTTAACTTTCTTTTGGGCCTCGGTTTACTCATTTGGGAGATAAGAATAATGATAACAGCCGCTTTGAGGCGTGGTAGGAAATGAAATAATGCCCATCATGCCATTCCCTTCCCTCCACCCCATCCCCCACCCTGCCCCCAAAGCAATGTGAGATAGTGACCACGCTGGGACCAGAGCCCCTGCCCCTTCCCCCGTCCTCTCAGGTGCCTCTTGGTCTTGTGAAGTTGACCAGGAAATGTCCCAAATCTGGGGATGGAAATAGAATGTGTCCCATGTGAAGTACCCCACGAGCAGGAAGGGCACTGCAGGAAGATGGCACAAGGTGTCAAGTGTATTCTAACTAAGTTTAATTTTGGATTCAGTTCATCTCAGGCCTGTCCAGATCTTTCTTTAGGCTGATTTGATCATCTGTTACTTTTTGTTTTTATGTTTATTTATTTTTGAGGGAGAGAGAGAGCACGAGGGGCAGAGAGAGGGAGACACAGAATCCCAAGTAGGCTCCGGGCTCTGAGCTGTCATCACAGAGCCCGACGCAGAACTTGAACTCATGAACTGTGAGATCATGACCTGAGTCAGAGTCGGACGCTTAACCAACAGAGCCACGCAGGCACTCCAATCATCTGTTAGTTTTTTTTTTCTTTTTAACATTTATTCATGTTTTTTGAAAGGCAGAGAGAGACAGAGCGCGAATGGAGGAGGGGCAAAGAGAGAGGGAGACACAGAAACAGAAGCAGGCTCCAGGCTCTGAACTGTCAGCACAGAGCCCAATGCAGGGCTCAAATTCACAGACCGTGAGATCATGACCTAAGGGGAAGTCGGCCACTTAACCGACTGAGCCACCCAGGCGACCCCCGTCTGTTAATTTTAATCAACGACCAATTTGATCGTTGTTATTAATCAACTTTGTGCCACTCACAATTCAAATAAATTTGCCTTCTGTGTCCTGCTCCAAGCCTTTGGTAAAACTGCTGAACAGAACAGAGGCCTGCACATGGCCCCCTGGCATGGCCTGCTGTGTGGAGTAACATGTAGTTTTCAGATGCTGGGCTGGCAGCACCCTGTGGTGTGACAGGGGCTGGCGGCAGGGACCTAATCCCTGGTCCCCTGGCACCTACCCTTTAGGCCCACTCACCAAACGTCAGCTTCCTGATTTTGATTAACTGTTTAAACATTTGCAGCAATTCTACCAGGATAAAATAAGGAAACCCATTCGTTTCCTGGGAGAGGCCTCTGTGTTCCTCCATTTCCATCCTGCCTGCCCCGTGGCCTTTCCCAGTCCGGGCTATGTGCTGACTCTCCAACTCTCTGCCAGTGGAGGGTCCCCTCTCTCAGCCTTGGGTCTCGCCAGCCGCAGTGGCAGGGAGCTGTTTGGCAGAACAACCAAAATGTTGCTGGGAAGAAAAATGAAGACCCGTCCTCTAAAACTTGTTCAAAAGCCATTCAAACCATGGCCTCCAAAGGAATTACTGTAAACTTGCCAAGAGGTAGAAGAAACAAGTGTGCTCAGCAAACCGGAAGTTCAGCTAACTGGCCTGAGGCTGGCTTGGGGTGGGGTGGGGTGCTGGCCCACTGGACGTCCTGTGTCTGCTCAGTGTTGCAGGCTCTGGCCCTCAGGAGCCACTGGAAAGGTGGGACAGGAGGAGAATGTGAGTTCCCTCCCACTGGAAGGCAGGCCTTGCCTTTCTCCCCGGGTCCAGAACTCAGGAGCTCCCCCTCCGGATCTACTCCCCCATTATACTCGCACCGGGTCTCCTCCAGGCATTACCTCCAGCAAGGGAATCATGGCCACCTCTGGGTGACCACTGGCAGGGTGTGGAGCTGGTCAGCCAAGCTGGACTTTGGGCAAGGCTAGGAATTCACCCCTTCTCTGTCAGCGAATCATCTTAACCCAATGCACCCTATAGAGATCCTGGGTCTTGGTGATATAAAGTGACAGAAGGACAGAGAGGAAGGGCAAGGTTTTTGTTGTTGTTGTTGTTGTTGTTATTTTTAAATATCTTTTTGACATCCCAGCCTGGTATACATCCCTGAGGCTCAGATACAGGTAAGCCCTTAAGGCTAACCCTGGTGAAGTTATGGGATCAGCCCTTCCAGTGAACTCAATTCTCAGAGCATTCTTGCTATTCAGGCCTTCTTTGCAGGGAAAAAAATAGAAAAATGGATTCGTACTACAGTCTTAGTGACCAGATATTTTACCTCCTAGGAGATATTTGCATTTTGAAAGTGCAGGGAATGGTAGGTGGAGAGCCTAGGTTATTGGGCAATGCTTGACCCAAAGATGTGGATTATTTAACTATTGGTGAGGTTTCCAGACATACAGAGGATCTTGATTTGTTTAGGGTTGACGAACGTCTGTGCCCGTGAAGAAGGATGTGCTAATTTGCTAAACCTTTCTTGATGTAAAGAGAACCTCCCCGAAAAGCAATGTGCAAATATTGTTCTTATAAACGCAGTCCTACTTTAAAGACACGGACCAGGTTTGTCTAAGGATGCATGCTCTTTTTGAGAAGTCAATACAGATGATAGTTCACACTTTCTGACCACTGACGACTTGCTGGCTCTGTTGTAAATGTCGATCACCTACTTTACTCCTCACACCAATACTTCAGGTGTGTCCCCATTTTACAGGTGAAGAAACCGAGTCACCAAGAGGTCAAGTAACTCTCAGGTCACACCAGTCACGCTAGTTAGTGACCACGACTAGTTGGGAGCAGGCCTAGGATTCCAACCCACTTGACTCTACATTTCCAATGGGGCTAGACTGAAGGCTTTGAACCTGCCAGACTCCCCCTGACTATCTCCTTCTCTCCACAGGGGCCTTGAAGTTTTCTACCCAGAACTGGGGAACATTGGCTGCATGTTTGTCCCCGACTGCAACAATTACAGACAGAAGATCACCCACTGGGATGAGCCCATTGTCAAGTTCCCTGGGGCCTTGGAGGTGAGTGAGCAAAAGCCTGGAGCGGGAGGGCCGTGGGTCTTGGTTTCCCTCTGAGCTTGCTCATTTGTGTGACTTGAAGCAAGGCCCTCTGGGTTGGGTCTGGTGGTACCAGGTGGCTGATGCCATAGGATGCGCCTGCCTCAGAGCAGCCCCATGGCCTTGGAGGAGGGTGGGGTCGGTTGGAGGGCTGCAGACCGGAAGCCTTAGTGGGACTGTGGGGCAGCTCTGCCAGGATCTTTCCCTGCTCCTGCAGCCCCTGGGCCCCAGAGCCTGGCTCGTCAGTTTATGTGGAGACCGGCTGATGTGTGCTTTGAAGTCAGCAGAGAAAAGGAAGAGAGAGGGGGTGTAGGGAGTCCTTTTCAAGGTTCAAGGTGGCTGGCGAATGGGGAGGAGCTAACTAGTAATGGGCAGGGCTTCTCATGTAGCTAAACAAGCAGAACAGTGCGCCTTGACTCCATCGTCGCAGTATGAAACACACCGGAACGTTTGCTCAAACTTGTCTGAAATAGAAGATTGAAGCTCTTTTAGGAATTGGAAATAACTATTCTTTCCTCTAGGAAATGGTTAGTACTATCTTGTTCTGGAAGCTTCCCTTGGTTTGGGGGTGTAGTGAGCCTGGGGCAGGGCCATGGAAGTAGAAAGTGGACTGTGGCTGCCGCTCCCACTGGCCAGAGCATGTCCTGGGGGACCTGCTCCCGTGTTCCGGTCACTGTTTCTCTCTTCGTTGATTCCTGGGTCACACTGAGCCCCCACAGTGTCAGGAGAGGATGGCAACCTTGCTTTGTCTGCTGAGTTTCAGTAGGAGATGCCAATACCAACCTACATAAAAGGACTGTGATGTGTCCAGGAACCAGGTCACAAATGGGTGGAGGCTGAAGGGCCATGGTCAGGATGTGACCACATGCACACCATATGCACAGCCTTCTGGTCCCCTTTGTGCACCGCGGCAGGGAGAGGCCACCGTCGGCTCTTCCCCCCTGTCAGTCCAGGCCTGGTGGCAGTGACTACATAAACAACAAAATCACAAGTTCTGGGGTGAGGGAATTTGCAAGTTTACTCAGATGTGGAGGGTAGATGCTTCTCTTTCTTAAACAGTTTTCACTATCAGGGAACCAGTAGATTGTGATGTGTCTCACAATTGATGAGATTGAAAACATGAAGCTTTGACAGGCTATTGTGTTTGCAACCTTGACAAAACATCCTTTCTTCTGGGAGGCTAAGCAAGCAAGTGACGAGAAGGCCTCTGAGTCTCTCTCCCTCAACCCTCCCAAGCCTCACGCACATGAACATGCATGCACGTGAACACACACACATGCACATGTCAGCCCTCCTCCCTTGGAGACCTCTGGCCTGGGGCACACCAGTGGACATGTGGGAGAAGCAGAGGAGATATAGGCCACTGTGATTCTAACACTTGGAACAGGAGGTGGAGGGCTGCGGGGAAGGAACCCAGTCCTGTAAGGAAGAGTATAATGCTGCCCGGTGGGGACTAGATGCTTGACCTTCACCATTAATTCACTTGTCCTTGGCTTTGCCACTGAAAAGTAATGAGATCAACCACATTCTCAGTCCAGTGACTGTCCTAGGAGAGATTCTCAGTAAAGGACTCCATTCCGCCTGATGTTATAGCATATGTCCACTAGATGGCAGTGCAGACTTTTCTGAGTACCTGGCGTACTTGGTTTGAAGCAAGTTTGGGAAATCTGCATTTGATTCCTTTTAGTTGACACCGATTGTCCTGGGGTGTGGGCATATAATGAAGAGAAAACATCACTCCCTCCAGATCATGAAATTTCCCACCCTGTCTCAGTCCAGAGGTGGGGCAGGACAGAAAACCTGGAGACTTATGAAGGGCAGGGACTGTGGTTAAGAAAGCCAAGGAGAGTAGAGATTTCACAAAGAAAAAATTGGTCAAAGTGGTAGAAACAAAGGAAGGAAACGTAATATTCTACTACTATAGAACTAGAGGGTTTTGGGTTTTGTTTTTTTTTTTTTTTTTTTTTTTTTTTTTGTAAATTTAACTGACATTTGACGAGGTGATTCAGGGTTATCAAAAAACACCATTAATCGAGTGGTACCCACTTTATGCTGGGTACTATTTGTGTGTCATTTCATTTAAAGTTTTCATCAAGTCTGCAAGTGAAGTATCTCTTTAGTTGAGACTGTCAGTGATGAGTGACAAAAGCCAACTCTAACCAGCTTGTGCCAAAAGAGGGAAGAAACTATTGGTTCACAAAATGAAAACTCCAGGAATAGCTTCAGGCATGGCTGGATCCAGGTGCCCAAAAAATGTCACCAAAAATCTATTTTTCCCTTTCTCTACTTTTTTCTATGCTGGTTTTATGTGTAAATAGACTCTCCTTGTGGTGGCAAAGACAACCCCATTAGCTTCAGATTTGTTTTTACTAGTTTATCAATCCCAGTGAAAATAGATTGACACTTTTCAACCATTAAAAATCCCAGGATTTGTCCTGCTTAGATCACATGCCTATCCTTGAACCAGTGACCTTGGGTAACCCCACTAAATCTACAAAAGCTGAGGGCAAATGAGGATGGTTCCCCCAGAGGAGACCACTGGTAACGGCTCTCAGCAGAGACACCAGGGCACTGGCACAGTCAGGGGACGGGGGCGGGGTGGGAGGGCTTGCTGAATGGAAGCTTTCTTGGGACAGAAAGCAGTGTTTGCTAAGGAGGGTGGTGGTGAAGAGGTGGAGATAGGCTAGGGGTAATGAGAAATGATATGATGGCTAGAGCTTCCCTTAAGGTGTCGAGGGAACAAACACCTTTAGAGAGAGAGAAACTGGAACAGTTGGAGAGGAAGGGCTGCTCTCTGGGAATAGGGTCTCTCAAGAGTGTGGGCAGGGGAGCCCGAGTCCTTAGTGACAAAGCATGGGATTGAAGGCATTTCCTCTGGGCCCAGGGCCTACTGAGAAAGGACAAGCAGGTTGTGACTGGCTATGTGGGGATAGTGCCTTGCTTCAAAGTGATTAAAGCAATGCCACCAAAGCAGCAGCTGCCAGTGGACATGTCTTGGGAGCCCCCCACCATCACCAAGCAAACCGTCAGGAGAGGCGCTGTGGGCCTGGGACAGTGCCTCTGTGTCTACCAGAGGTCTTCCTGCCTGTACATCTTTGTTCAGGCCACTTTCCATATTTGTACCCTGCCTACTGGGACACCCTGCCCGTACCAAAATGCTGCTGCTTCTAAGAAGACTTCCCTATCTCTCTCTTGGCCCTATCCTCATCCCTGGCTGGTGTCTTCTATCTCTGAACTATCTTAAAAAAAATTTAATGTTTATTTATTTTTGAGAGAAAGAGAGACAGAGAGACAGAGCATGAGCAGGGGAGGGAAGAGCACAGAGAGAGAGGGCGGAGGGAGACACAGAATCTGAAGCAGGCTCCAGGCTCTGAGCTGTCAGCACAGAGCCCAGGGTGGGGCTCGAACCCAAGAACCACGAGATCGTGACCTGAGCCGAAGTCAGACGCTCAACCGACTGAGCCACCCAGGTGCCCCCTCTCTGAGCTTTTTAAATGCCCCCTACCCATCAGACCTAGAGTTTACTTCCTTCTGTCTTGTATTGTGATTGCTTGTTCATATCTCCCATAGCCTTGACAAGTTTGTAAGCTCTAGGAAAGCAAGGCCACCCACAGCCCCTACCAGCATTGCAGGCCCCATGTTGACTGACTAGGTGAGGGGGTGAATGAATGAATGAATGAATGGCTGCTGGAAGGATACCTCCTGGAGTGTGGTGAACTATAAGATGTGTGAGTCCCATGGTTTGCCTTTTAGCTGTTGGGTGTCTGGGGCAGCCTGAAGAAAAGCTGCTGAAGCCAGTACTAGTCTCTCCTCTACCCAGGGTGGGGGTGGGATCAGGGTTGGGAAGAGAAAAGCCAGGAGAGAAATCCAGTGGGTTTTCCAAAAGGCAAAGCAGTGCAGGGAAATATGGATGGTCCCTGTGCCAACAACCCCAAGAGTTAAGAGAGGTGTTGAAATAAGAGGAAGCTTTCTCCCCTGGTGCTTTGACAAACATTAAGAGGCAAGCGTCTTAAAATGCATCCCTTCTCAAGATGATGTAAACCGAAAGGCCCCTGAGAAGCTTCTTGACTGAGGCCTATTCTTCACCTTGAATTTAACCAGCTGGAATCCTTTTGAAGTGAAGAAATTACCTTTAAGTGGGGAATGTGCATTGCATTAGAGAGAAGGAACAAGGAGTCCTGGGGTCCCTCCGGTTTCCAGGCAGGCTTGGCTCCTCTCTCCATCCCAGAAAGCAGGCAACTCTGAGTATCCTCCAAACAGACGGGACAGGCATAGCCCTACCCCACCCTGGGCCTGTAGGGTCTGTGTTACTGCCTCCTGGGGGGCCACCTCCTTGTCCTCATGGGCCCAAGGTATACACACAAGTCTGGACACTTGTGGTAGAGTCACAGACTCTCCTTGCTGCAAGAGACCTCAGAGCTAACTAGTCCACTTCCCATCCTTCTCTTTACACACAGAGCAGAAAAATAGGGCCTGCTGGTCACAAAATGATTAGTGGAGGAGGGACGTGGGGCTCCTGACACTCAGAGGAATGCTGGGTAGAGCAGCCCATGAGGGATGGAGCAGATTCTCTCCTTCAGGGAAAGAAGGGGCAGAGGAGGAGCACGCATACATGCCGGGGGTGGCCAGGCATAATTCAGCGTTAGGAATACGAAGTGATGCACTTAACAAATATCTATGGAACACACAGACACCATGGTAGTGCCTCAAAGTCAAAAAACAAAAGGCTCCACCATGGAGCTCCCAGCCTAGGTCGGGAGACAGACAGAGTTGCATGGTATCAGTGTTGCAGTGGATGAGCTGCGGTTACCATGAGGACCAGGTGGGGCAGCCAAGCTGAGTCAGTCTGGGGAGGCCTCCAGGAAGAGGTACCCAGAGCTGAACTGCAGACAGTGAATAGGCAGGGCAGGGGGGTGGGGGGGCCCAGATGGCCGGGTGAGGGAGGAGGCTCAGGAGAGGACAGGGCCACTATGTAAGGGGCCACAGACACTGCTTGCCCTGGTGTGGAGTCTGGATTTTATCTTGAAGCCAGGTTGGGGAGGGACTGGGGAATGTGACCAGATTAGCTATTCAGGATGGTCAGTCTGGCAGCACAGGTGGAAGAATGGAAGAAAGAGGAGGTTGAAGGCAGGGAGAGCACCCTGCTGAAGCCCTCGATGTGAGGGCATGAACTGTGGCATGGATTTGAGAGATAGAAAGAATGGAATCCATAGAGCTTGGTGACTGAGGAGGAGTGGGGGTCGTGGCGGAGGGAGGGTTAGTGTGACCCTTGGGTATCTGTGATGACCAGGCAGGTGAGCAAGGGTGAGGCTTAGCATATAACTCATCCTCCAAAACAAGACGCTCTGGGGAGTGAGGGGAAGTGTGGTTAATAATTACCAGGTGTGGTAGGGCACTGTCCCATTATTTTGGCTTCTACCAAGGGACACAAGAGAAGAACTAGATCTATAGAGACAAAGGCCAGCAACTCTGCAGATGCTGAATCTGAGGACCCCGCATGCACCCAGAGGCAGCTGCCCGCTGAGCTCGCTGGGAAGTGAAGGCAAGGCTGGACGCCTAGATTTGGGTCCTCAGTGTCAGGGGGCAGGGCATGGAATCTTTGAGGTGGTAGAATCTTTGGGGAGCTCTGACAGGGAGGGAGGACTGAATGAGGAGAGGACGTGGTAGTGTGGGCCACACACACCAGAAGTTTTCAGGGAGACAAGGGGCACCTGAGCTATTTAAGTGCTGACAGGAAGGAGCCAGTGGAAAGGCAATACCCCAAACAGCAGAAATTAGAGATAATGGGCCCATTGGAGAAGTTCATATCTGAGAAGGAGAATCACAGGGATGGTGGAGGTCAAATAAAGGGAACGAGGTATCCAAGTTCCTCAGAGGTCAAGGGTGGGAAGCACAGCAGAAGCTTCCGAGGCCCCAGGCCCCGGCACGTGGGTGAGCAGGAAGAGGAGGAGAGAGAGGTGTGCTCACTGTGCCCCAGGAGGGGTGAGGGGTCTCCCCAGCTGCTGGACCTGTGAGCTGGAGCACAGGTAGCAGAGCCCCTCACACAGAGGTGAGATGCTATCTGGAGGGCAGAAGGGCTTCGGGTGTGAATGCGAGAAAGTTGCACTTTGTGGGCATTTCAGACAGAGGTCGGGAAGGTGAAGGGTCAGAGAGGCAGGAATGGAAAGGGGTGGCTGCCAGGCTCAGACTCGGAGAGAAGCAGCCGCAGGGCCAGGCTGGGGAGAGCCACTGGGATTTGGCAAATTCCCTGGCACTGCTGTTGAGGATGGACAGAAGAGTTCCAGAACAGGGGCCTGGGAGCAGACAGTAAACCCAGAACAAGGGGGGGGGGGGGGTTCAGCAATTCACTGAGTGATGATTTAGGGGAGAATTCATGACCTGCAACCCTAACCCAATGCCTAACATGTGACATAAGCTTAGCAAATGGTGTCAGCTGTCATTGTAAGAGACAGATTTGTAGTCTGAAGAGTACAAGGAGTGGAAGGAGGCCTGTGTGGGTTTGAGGCTCAGAGCAGGGAGCGGGGCTGATAGGCAGAGCAAGACCTGGGAAGGTAGGTGAGGAGGGCACCCGGTGCCCAGTAGAGGAGGCGTGCATGAAGGAGAACCTGCTCATGTGTCAGTTTATCCTTTGTCCCTGGACCAAGTCTGCTAAAATCACCCAGGCCTCTTGGCCATCTGCTGTGGCAATGCCACTGGTCATGACAGGACCCAGTGAAAGAGGGGCAATGCTTGTCACCATTTCCAACCCTTGCAGTCAGATTTTGAAGTTGCAGAGGAACTTCTCAGGTAGGATTTCACACGATCCTCCTAACCATGTTGGGAGTTTGGGAGAGTAGGGATTATTCCCATAACTGCAGATGAGGGGACCTCCCAAGGTCACACTTGCCAAAGTTAGGAAGGGGAAGAGCCAGCCTTAGATCCCTTCCAGTCCACTGACTTTCAGCTACATAGTGTTGCCTCTGGACTCCATCCTGTTACTTGAAAACAGATGGAGTTCTAGGTAGTTTCGTGCATAAGCATCCTTGCTGCAAACATTTTTGCTGCACGACTAATTGGCTAAGGCAATTTTGCTGCAAAACTAAAATCATGAAAAATGAAAGGGACATTCATGAAAAATGACATAATGAAACATGAAAAACGACAAAATTAAAAAGACTATTCTGAAATATAAAATATTTGAATACATTCAAAAGGCATAGTGTAGCTTCATGGCAACTCCACACAAATAACTGATTTTGTGGATTGTTCCTAGGTACTTGTCTTCAAAGTCTTTCATTCGTCGTGTTATACATTTTTTTTCTTGTTGATTCGTCTCCTTTTTCAGCATCACACTTTTTTCACTAAAATGTCTTCCTGCATTTGAGAGAGGTATCAGTTTCCAAATACCAGGATGCGCACCTATAACTGAGCTTTGCACGGCGCTGTGACAGCCTTCTACACGGCTGTTCTTGGCATCTGGTCACATGTGCACTGATCCACATTCCAAAGTTCTATGAGATATGTGGGTTGAAAACTCTGCGTCACTGTACATACAGGTCGTGGTGAGGGCTAAGGTTATATAGTATAAAATGGAGAAATGAAACCAAACTGTCAAACAAACTAAACCGTCGGCCAGCTACTTTTCATCATCTTTTACGGCAAAATTGCCTTACGGCCGACTGTTTATGCGGCAAAGATGTTTGTGGCAAAGATGCTCGTGGCGAAAGTGCCCGACACGGCCTCCGAAGTGCACGCCGGACTTGGGGTGCCACTCACGCATCCGCTCGCTGGGGCGGGTCCTCGTGGGGGCCTCCTCTGGGCCCCTGTGCGGGACGCTGTTAAAGGAGCCAGGCACACAAGCGAAAACACATCCCAGCCCTGCCCACGAGGAGCGCCTCCTGAAAGTAAGAATGTGAATGGTTGTCTTTGTAAGAATGAACTCGGAAGCGCTCGCGTGGCGATGTTTTGCGCCTGGGTGGCTTCATTAGGAAACTTCTTGGCCTTGACCTTTATTTTCAGTCCTCTTTACCCCCACTCCCGGGCCCCCCCTCCCCCACTTTTCACTGCTCTGGGGGTTGCAGAACCCATGGTCAGACCTGCGCCTGACCCTCCCGAGCTTTTTAATCGAACCGCCTATCCCCAGTCCACGGTGGGGCTCGTCCAAGCACAGGCAAACAGGGTGTTTGCTCAGCGGTGGGGCATCTGATGTCGGCTGAAAGCTTCCAGTCAAGTGTGGGGAAACAGGTTCCAGATGTTTTTCAGATCAAATAATGTTTCTTTGAAAAACAAAAACAAAAAAACAACTGTGTGGGCCACTCCTCGGGGTGGGGGGTGCGGGGCATGTGGGATCTGAAAGGAGAGTTCACTGGGTTTGCATCCTGGTTTTTTAAAAAAAAGGTCATTCAGCAAGTGTCTGTGTGGGGCTCTTCATGCGTGTGTGGGATCTGTTCAGAGCTGACTGGTGGCAGTGTAAGCAGAGGCTTCTTGGATTTTAAAATAGCTGCCTGCCCCTGGTTGGAGCCATTTGGAGGGACAGATACTCAAATTTTGAATGTACAATGACTTGTTGCCTGCTGTCACTGGAGAGAAAAGATGGTGGCCTAAAGAGGAGGTTATAGGTGTGGACTTTGAGGTATCTCACTCTCTTACCAGTGCACCCTCAATGCTGGTCAGTTTTAGGTTCACAGAAAAATTGAGTGGAAATTACAGAGATTTCCTGTATGCCCCTGCACAGCCCCCACTGGAGTGGTACATTTGTTACAGCTGATGAACCTACGCCCCCAGAGTCCAGAGTTTACTTTAGAGTTCCCTCTTGCTGTCGTACATTGTATAGGTTTGGACAGATGTATAATGACATGTGTCCATCATTATAGTATCATACAGAGTAGTTTCACTGTTCTAAAAATCCTCTGTGCTCTGCGTACTCATCTCCCAACCCCTGGCAACTACTGATCTTTTTGCTGTCTACATACCTTTTGCCTTTTCCAGAATGTCAGAGTTGGAATCCTACAGCATGAAGCCTTTTTGGATTAACACAGAGCCTAGGCTACCACTTGGGCCTCCTGACTCCAGTGCCAGCACCTTCTTCACCATGCAAGGGTTTGTCCATCTTTGCCCAAGCCAGTGGCCAGTTTTCCTGTGGCTTAGCTTCCCTTTTGGGAATTGTGCTCCCCTCAACCTGATGTTTCTACTGAGACTTTGCAGCGGGCAGGATCCACTCACTCCTGCCCCTGCTGTCATCTTGGGTATTCCTGCTATTCGATTTCTTGTGTGTCTCTCTAACTAGAATGTAAACTCCCTGATGGCAGAAACCTTTGTATGCTCGAAGATGGCAAGAAGGAGGCAGTTTTTGTGCAGTGAGATCTGTGCTATGATATGGAGCTAAGTGCAGCGTGCTGGCAGGGGACGGGGTGGGGGGTGGTGTCTCTTGATAACGAGAGTATAAGCATTCCAGTTTTCAAAGCACTTTTCCTTGTCATGACAGCTCTTATCTCCGATCAGTCCCAAGAGATGGGCCAGGCAGGTGTCTCTGCCCACACTGGGGATCCTTGGCCCAGGGTTAGCCGGAGAAGGCAGATGTTCAGCCTCAGAGCCCAGTAGCCATCTACTTATTGCCTCAAACCCCATTTGAGTCTCCTTACAGCCTTGTGGACATTAGCGTGCCCTAGTGCACAGATGTGTTAAGTGTAGTGATAAAGCTCAGACTCAAATCCCTGGCACTTGTACTGTGCTCTTCTTTCCTGGGCCCCCTGCATCCCTGTCGTCCCCAAGCATTTACTACATAGCCACATTTACTGACTGTTTTCCACATGGTCAGGCTCTGTGCTAAGTGCCCCACGAGCATTGTGGCACTAAAGCCCTACAGCCACCTAGCACAGTAGGTAGGATTACCTTCATTTTACAGGTCAGGAAACTGAGGCACAGAAAGAATCCAGAGCTCATGAGTGACAGAGTCAGGATTTGAACCCAGGTCTGTATGGGCTCCAGAGCTCATCCCCTTGAGAGTAGGAGGCAACCTGTAGTATGCCCCAAATGGCCCGAGCTATTTCCCAACTGCCACTGCAGCCACGCAGCTCCAGGTCCAGGGCAGAAGCCAGCCCCTAAGGCAAGCGGGGAAGGAGTAGGTAGAGGAGTAGAGCTCCTGTTGTTCCATCACCTCCCTTTCCAAATGGGCCTTGAAATATCAAATGACTTAGCAAAGGGAGAGATGGGGTTTGGGGAGTGGGGGCGTGCAGGGGTGTGCACAAGTCAGAGACCCTTGGTTTCTTGTAGGTCTACAGGTCTGTACTGCTAACCTAAGGGAGAACCAGGGTGAGCCATCAGACATCCTGATTTCCACGTCTTACTTATTTCCATCGCAATTGGGAATGCAGAGGGCTCATACCTGTGGTCTAGAGCACCAGACCTGCCCCGGGCAGAGGCAGAGGAGGCTCAGACGGGAGAAGGAGGGCTCCTAGGCGTGGCTCTCCAGGCCCTGCATGTATGAAAAGGCATACATAGCCTCCTGCTGTCTCCTGGGGCTGCAGTTGCAAGAGCTGACACCAGAGGGAGGTCGGTGACTATCATCCTGCCCCAGGCAAGGAGAGCCCGCACACTGGCCAGGAAGGCATTGCCCCGGGCGGTCAGACAATCGAGACCTATCCGGTAATGGAGACGTGGAGGGTCCTGGATTTGGGTTGGCTGTGCACGCCTCTGCACCCCTCGCCCCGTCTCTCCCTTTGCCGGTTGGTTGTGGAAATGTCCTTCAATTCAAATACATGTATCTCTGGACTGGAATTCATTAAACCAGGGGCCACTAACTTGAAATGTCCTCAGGGGCCAGGCCCTAATTAAGTGGATGAAACAGACAGTTGGAAGGAAAGCAGGGCCAGGCAGACAACGCTTACTCTGAGAATCCCCTCACATCCCACTCGGCATTAAAAAGATACTTACAGTTGTGCTTGTGATCCTCTGCTCATCCCCAGTTTTCCCTGACCTGCAGGGACTGTTCAACTTCATGGGTATGAATAGTCCATTGGGAGTGAGAATCCATGGGTGTCAGAGCCATTCCTTTGGTTTAGAGAGCACTCAGAGTCTGAGGGGTTAGTATGAGAAGCAGGCAGGCTGGGCTTTGCATAGACCTTGTCTTATGTTGTAGCTCTGGTGCTCCTAACTCTGTGACTTTGGATCTTCTCCCTAAGATTCCCTTTCCTCACCTTAAAATGGGTATAATATCCATTTCTGGGTAAGACCCAGGGGCCAATTCCCAATCCTAATCCTTCTTGTCTCCCCAGGAGCATTTGAGCCAGTGGTCACTTCTTCCTCTTAGATACATCCCCTCCCCAAGCCCCTGCCAGGACCCACACTCTCTGGATTTGCCTTCACCCTTCATGGTTCTTCACTTGTCAGTCTCCTTTGCTGGTTGCTCCTCCTCTCCCCAACCTTTTGGTGTAGGATATCCCAGGCCTCAGTGTTTGGACTTCTCATCTTTTTCTACACTTTCTCCCTTGTGGTCTCATCCAAGGTCATGACTTTAAATGCCATCCCTATGACGTTCTACTCACATGGCCACTGAGGTATCTCACAGGCTCCTCAAACGCAATATATCCAACCCCAAGTGTCCACTGTCTACCCTCCCCCAAACCTGCTCCACCTGCTGCCTTTGTCATCTCAGCAAAGAGCAACTCCAGACTTCCAGCGGTGTTGCCTGAACATCTTGGAGTGATAACTGCTCTTGCTCTCCCAATATATATCCAACCCACCAGGAACCCCTGTTGGCTTTACTTTTAGAGTATCTCTGGAAGCTGAACACTTCTCTTCTCCACTGTTAACACCCTAGCCAGGGCCACACACTCTCTACTGAGTTATCACAACAGCCACCTAACTGGTCTCTTGGCCACCATGCCTGCCCCAAACCCCCAGCATATTCTCAATGTAGCAGCCAGGATGAGCCGTTAAATCTGCAGGTCACAAAAAATAAAATAAAATAGAATAGAATAGAATAGAATAGAATAGAATAGAATAGTAAAGTAAAATAAAATAAAATAATTAAATTAACCTTCAGGTCACATCAGTTTTCTCTTCTGCTTAAAATCCTCCATTTATCCCCAGCTCACCTGAGTAGGAGCCACAGTGCTCACAATGGCCCATTTCCACCTCTCTGACCTCAGTTCCTACCATTTTTTGCCTTATTCACCCAGCCTCCTTTTTGTTTCTTGACCATAACAGGCATGTCTTAGGGCATTTCCCCTCATATCTCTATGGCACACATCCTCACCTCCTTCACATCTCTGCCTCAAGGCCCTCTTCTCAAGGAGGCCTTGCCATGTCCCAGCCTTGGTACTCTTGGGCCACCTAATCTCTCCCCACTTCTTTCTATCATATTTATCACCTTCCAACCTACATATAATTTCTTCATTTATTGTGTTTCTTTGTTTTGTCTATTCCCATCCCCACCCCGCAGCTAGGATATAAGCTTCATGAGGACAGGAATCTTTGGTTTATTCACCAGTCTGTCCTGTGCACTAGAAGAGTCTGTCACATGGTAGGCACTTAATATTTGTTGAATGAAAGTTCTTGGATAAAGGTTATGAGAGATCATGTATTTACAGCCTTCAGTGCCGACACAGGGAGCATTCAGTAAATGTTAGTGGTTATAATCTTCTCCAATGCCCAGGTAACTAGTGCAGCCTGGAACATGACAGCTGAGGCAGGGTGATAGCTGGAGGACATGAGATTCAAGATAGAGGGTTGCAGGTTTTTTTTTTTTTAAAGGGGTCTAAGGAGAGAAAATGGAGAGGGAGAGATGGAAGGGAAATATTTTATGCCTGGTTTAAAAGGAATAGATCTACAAGGCTGAACACAGGACTATGCAAATAGTGGACACTCAATAAACCTGTGGAATGAATGAACAAACCCCTTGCCTTGTTAGCACATGCAGAGTTGACTTCAGAAACTGAGCAGAGACCCTCAGTAAAGTTTCGGAGGCTGGACTGAAATAGGGATGCCAGAAGGCGGTAATCACCTGAGGCTGGACCAAGGGGGCAGTCTGCAGTGGCATCTTCCCGGATGCTGGCTGGTGGCAACCACCCTCTTGCTTAGGATGACACCATCCTGCCTGGTACTTACCAACTCTTAGGCCCGTGGGGTGCTGGACAGAAGATACAGTCCATATCTCTGGGGAGCTGAAGTTCCAGGCTCCTTCTTCCCTCAGTCCCTCTTCATGAGAACTTGGTATTCGATGATATGCAATGCCAGCAAAACTGCCTCTAGCTCCTCATCTTGCAAATAGAGTGATGGTTAATTTCAGATTTGAAATCCAATCTCTTGATTTTTCACGTGCTGAGACTGGAGCTGCTCACCAGCTCTTCCTACATCTGGCGCTCCCCATCCTCCACCTCCCCCATCTCAGATGGGAAACAGAGCCACGTGAGGTGCACCTTTTTCAGTGTGTAATCGCGGAACAGCTATTTCCCTCTTCTTGTTCATTTCTTCCATTCACTAGCAAAAACCCTGGGGCCCTGTGGAAAGGTGCCTGCCAGGCTGAGAGCTCCTGAAAGGCAGGAGCGGCAGACAAGTCAATTCCTGTATCTCCCTGGCAACCATCTATCACCCAACTCCAGCCTTAGGACCATTAAACAAGCAAATTCAGAACCCCACCTCTACGTGAAACTCACGGGGTTTAGGGCAGTCCATGTAAAACCCAAACCACACAGTCATAAAATAACTGGAAAGCAACAGATAGGTAAATATTTAAATGATCGCAGAGTGGAGAAGGTCTGCCAAAGCATAAAAATCAAATGACAAAATCATAAAGGAAAAGAAGGAGAGATGTGAGTTACAACAATATTTGAAACTTCTACACTTTAAAAATGCCGTAAACAAAATAAAAATCCAATGACAAACTGAGAGAACATATGTGCCACAAATATGGCAAAGGATTATTATCTTTATGCATAAGGAACTCTTATAAATCAGAGGAAAAGATGAATACCCCATAGAAATAGAGGGCAAAGGATGTTAGTAGGTGGTTATAGAAATAAGAAAATTCATTAAAAATATAGGAGAGGATGCTTCAATTGAAGGAAATGTAATTTTTATAAGTTGTACAGATTTCATTTAAACCCAACCAAATTTTCAGTTTGAGGGTATTTTTGTTTTTGTTTTTGTTTTCTTTTTTAAAGAAGAGTCTACATTACAGGTAGAAGTACACATTGCTTCAACCTTTCCAGAGGGTGATTTGATAATACGTATTAAAATCATTAGCATGTTCATTGTGTTTGAACAGTAATCTTAGTTCTATGAATTTATTCTAATCTGGTTACTTAATCAGAGACATACACACAAATTTATGTAAAAGGCTGTTCACTGTAGTATTATTTAAAATAGCAAAAGAAAAAAAGGAGAACCACCTAAATGTTCAACAATAGATTGGTTAGATAGAATATGTTTTATCTATATGAAAGAGTACCATGAAGCCATTAAAAATCATATTCTCAAAGAATGTGTAAGGCTATTGGGAAGTCTCACAATATATTTTTAAGTGGAAGAAACCAAATGATAAAACAGTAATTTCACTAGAGTCCCAATTTTCAAAAATTGTATCCTTTTATGCATGAAAAAAAAAAAAAAACTAGACGAATGGAGAATACATCAAAATGTTGACATTGGATCACCTCGAGTGGTGAGATTAAGGGTGATTTTTATTTTCTCCTTTACACTTGTCTGTAATTTCCATATGTTCTCCAATGAACATGTATTACTTTAATAATAAGAAAAAAAATGCTATTTGGGGAGAAAAAGAGTGAATGCTAAGAGGAAAAGCTTCAGCTACCCAAATGGTCTGAGTGCCGGTTGCTGTGGAAACTGTAACTTTGAATTGCCCAACTTTTTGTGAATTACTTCTGTGCTCTGCAGGGTTAGTGCTAGGGCGGGATTCGGCGTTACTGGGTGTGGGCATGTGTCCAGGGAGATGGTTAAAAATGGAGGGGCCCTGCCTCAAATGAGGGTCCCCAAGGAGGGCTCTGGGTTTCATTCTGGCTCCCTGTCCGCTTCCAGGTGTCCTGCAAGGGATGCTGGGGCACAAGCTACCCTGCACGCACAGCGGCCAGGAGCCACCAAAGAGCTCCTGCTTCCCTGCATAGGGTTCCCCAAGCAGGAATATTTGGTGGTTCTCATGAGTCAGCCTTGTCCCACTCCCAGCCCGGTCTCTGAAGATGGGGTCCCAGCAGTGGTGTGGGGAGGTAGGGCAAGTGGCTTTATTCTTCTTTTTGTGTGGATGAGAAGCGTGGGGATGCAACTGAGTCCCAGGGACATTTTCCTCAAGTGGAGTGTCTAAAGAAAATCCCAATCCCAGCTTGAGCCTTGGCCACTTGCTATCTTTCCTTCCTTCCTTTTGCCACCTGGAGAGCAGTTCCTGCATGGAAGGGGAGACAAGGATGAAGCACTAGCCCTGGGGCCTTCCGGGAAGCTGAGAGGCTGGGTACCCTGAGTGCAAAGTCACTTCATATGCCTATTCTCGGAATGAATGTCTCGCTGCCATTTGTGAATCCTGTTCCGAGCTCTAGGGTGTGGAGAACTGGTTGATTTATAGATCGAGGCAGCCACAAGTTGGAATTTTAAAAAGCAATGTGTCCTTTGAGCAGGAGCCCGGGCTGGGGGCTTTGCAGGCTGTCGCTTTGTCCCAGGGACCAGATGGAACTTGTTTTTCTGTTCACTTGGGGGTTTAACCCTTCGTGCACTCCCTCCCCTACAGCCCCATTCAGGAGTCCCTGCCTTTGAGGCCAGGAGTCAGCCATAAGGGAGAATCCATGTATGTGAGCCTAAGTGACATTTATTGAAAATCTTTTCAATCTCCTTTCTTTGCCGGATCATTTTGTTTTATTTAGCATTCACTGACATGTGCCAGACACTATTCTAAGCACTTTAGAAATATTAACTCATTTACTCTTCACAATCATTATTATCTCTGCTTTACACATAGGTAAACTGAGGCACAGGTAGGTTAAGCAACTTACCTAAAGTCACACAGTTGGCGAGTGATGAAGCCCGGATTTGAAGCCCAGCTGTCTGGTTCCCAAATTTGTGTGCTTAATTACAGAATCATGGCTGCCTCTCAGACAGCAGGTAAATGAATCCTATTTGTAACAGTTCAGAGCTCCTGGGGTGATTCTTCCTGCTTAAGCTGTGAGAGCATTGGGGACCATCAGAGTGAGATGGAGTCCAAGTCCCAGGTGTTTGTGCTTGAAATATCACTGCCATTCTGGGTTTGTCTGACTTGCTACCCTGGTGTCTTCTTCAGGCACATCAGGCTGCGAAACCCCTGTTTATAAGGTCTGTGCAATGTAACGAGAAAAGTTCAGGGTTCAGTGCCCACCTCTACTCCACCGCAGCTTGTGCAAACCCAGTACTCACCAGTGGAATCTGGGGTCCCTGAGTTTGGATGCTGTCTTCTGCTGGAAGAAACTTTGTGTCATGTACAGCTTCCTTCCAGCAGGGTCCTGGGGTCTGCCTTTAGCCAAGTCTCTTTCTCATTTATGGAGCAGACCCATAAACAGCCACAATGCGCTTTGAACCTTTGGGAACGTTAGAACCCTAACGCTTCCCAGGCAGAAGCTGTTCCTTACCCTAGGGAAGTCAGCACAGTTCTTTGTCCCCTTTTTACAGAGGCAGGATCTGGACAGAGACTGGAGCTCAGCAGGGCCTGGGGCTAGCAACAGAGCTGCAGGCAGAGGAGGGTGCCCAGAGCACCCAAGCTGCTTGGGAAGAGGCTGTATGTAGCCTGGGGAGAAGCTAATAAGGCATCAGAGCCTAAACAAAGCAGCATGGGGCTTGTCATCCTCACCAGGGTCTTAAGTGCATACGGGACACTCTGCCTCCTGCCACGAGGTTACAGGGGGCCCAGGGAACTTGTGATGGCCTATTAAGGAAGGATGTAGGGCAAACAATAATATAAAACATACAAATGGCAAACAATAATAGCACCCATGAGAGGAAGCTCATCTTCCAGACCATCACACCTTGCTCCTTTACATACTCAGACTTCTTATTTTAATCATGTTTTGTATGGCAGTGTTTCTAAAATTGGTTACACATGACCCTGCCTTCCTAAATCGTCTAGTGAACGTAATTTAACCTCTGTGAAATGACTCTATGTCATCATTGCGAACGTTTGTCACAGATAGTGCCCTTGCTATGCACGGGCATGTCTTCTCTGTGGCGGCAGGAGCTGGTAAGTCTGTTCTAGCAGGCCTCATCAGTGTGCTCCCATGCAGCTGAGGCCAGGCCCCGGTGGGCAGATGGGGCCTAGCTCTGAAGGGGAGGCAACCCCTGGTTATCAATCATCTAGGATAGAGAATTCAAACTCCGGTGGCTGCCTCAGTCACTCTGTGCTGTTTTCTCCTCACAGTACTCCTGACACCAAATGTGTGGGTTTTTCCCACACCAACAACCAGTTTGTCAGCTCTCGGTCCGCCCCTGTAGCCCTGCATTTCAATTGAATTCTCACACTAACTACCTAGACTTAGTATCAGACTCCACCAGTTAAGGGCTCAGTCCCAAAGACCATCCCCCACTTCAGACGCAAGTCACAACTATTGGGTGCCCAGAGTACCCACGCTTCTCTCCGACTTGCCTAAATAATTGGGAGTCCCCACTACACCCCCACTTTCAGGTTCCATAATTTGCTAGGACAGCTCACAGAACACAGGAAAACAGTTTACTTACAATTACCAGTTTATTATAAAAGATACAACTTAAGGAACAGCCAAATGGAAGAAATGCATAGGGCAAGTTATGAGGGGCGTTGTGCGAAGCTTCCATGCCCTTTCTGGGAGCACCACCCTGTCAGCACCTCAACATGGTCACCAACAGGGAGGCTCTCTAGATTCGTCGTTTAGGGGTTTTCATGGAGGTTTCATTTATAAAGGCATGATTGATGAAATCTTTGGCCACTGGTGATTAACTCGATCTCTAGCCCCCCTCTTCTCCCCGATGGTCTGGGGGTGGGGCTGAAAGTTCCAACTCTCTAATCATACCTTGGTCTCTCTGGGACCAGCGCCCATCTGGAAACTATCTCGGGGCTCCCAACCGCCAGTCACCTCATTTGCATACAAAAGACTTATCTCTCTGGAGGCTCCAAGAGTCCTGGAAGCTGTGTGCCAGGAGTTGAGGACAAACACCATAGACATACCTTTCACTGTGCCCCAGTTGTATTGGACAATGTGGGGAGCGGGTAGGTGGTATTGCAGAGGACTTCAGCTACATGAAGGCAGGCTGGACCACAAGGGGACACATCCCTTTCTAGGGCTCACAAGCTGCAGATGGACACAATGTACTCCCTGCAAGTGCATGGGTAGCTCCAGGAGGGCAAAGAGAGTTGGTCGACTAGACAGCTGAAAGCCCTGGCCCTAGAACTGTGCTGGCGCATGGCAAGTGTCAGATCCGGATTTGCTGACCATGCAGATGCTGAGCACATGGCAGTTTGCACCTGGTTTCATGCTATTCTCTTCATCCGCTTGTCTTTGGCTGTCTTGGAGTCTTCAGTGAACATGTGATACATCTCTCATTTCACAGAAGTGCGGAGGCTGAAAGCCACTGTCTGTGTCTGGGCTCTGCCCTGGCTGGGAAGATGCAACAGTGCCCGGGACAGGGGCTCAGAAAGGGGTGAATGGATCTTGGGGAACAGGAGTCTGAGCTGCCAGAAGTCCGGCTGCCCCACTCAGTGTGGAGATTCCTTTTCTGGAGCTAGGTCTGCCTTGGAAATACACGTCTTATTTTCTTTTCAGAAGGACAGCAGATTTTTTTTGTTTTTGTTTTTTTTTTAGGTCACTCACAAGTGATATCTGAAGGATCAAAGAAATGTGTAGGGTTATTTGCTCTACACAAAACCACCCAACACTGCTAAAATTATTTTTAAAATGTATTTTCCTCCTGTCATCTGCCCTTTTTTTTTTTTTTGCTACTATTAAAGACAATTAGTATCTGTATGTCCCTTCTAATCTGTGGCAATATAGGAAAGCTGATAAGCAAGTATGTCAGAATTATTTCTAAACTAAGAGTAAATACACTCAAAATGAGGATATGGATCAAGTGCCTGTGTTTTAACCTATGAGCCCTGTGATGTACAAGATGCCTTTGGGTATCGTTTTCCAACGCGAGGAAGCAGCATAGAAGACTCATCGCCAAGAGCCGTGGAGGTCTCGAAAGATTCGTGTTCAGATTCCAGTTCTGTATCTAACTAGCTAGTTTCTCAGCCTCTCAGCCTCACCTCCTTCATCATGAAAGTGGATAATAATATCTGCATTGAGAGGATCAAAGGGGAAAATGTACTCAAAGCAGCCAGTCTCAGTGCAGAGAGCTTTTACCACAGTAGGTGCTCATGCTCACAAAATGCCAGTTATCATCTTCCCTCCTACCCTTTCTGATGCTCAGCTGTGTCCTGGACAGTGGAGCTGTGGGACAAGTGACCTCCAGATCAGTAGTTTCTATTGGCTCTCACATTGGGAGAGCCTGTTACAGGTTTCAGATCCCTCATCCTTGTCTTAGTGGGGATCATGACCCTCAGTTTGCAGATGAGAAAGCCCAAGCAAAGAGAAGTTAGAAGTTAAGGATCTTGCCCAAGGTCACACAGGCAGGTGGCGACAGAGCCCAAACTGGAAGCCAGGTCTCCTCCTGTTGCCACTCGCCTGGCAACCATAGGTGGGAAGACTAAACTCTTCACGTTCCTAACTCCCTCATGTGCCATGCCTGCTGTCCCAGGGTTATTAAGTGGTTTGAGAAACATAAAACCCATGAAAGCTCTTTGAAAAATTAAGAGCAGTAGCCACGTGAATCCTGCCATTTTTATGCACTATTTTAATCCCTCTCTAATAACACTAGGTAGATGGGATGCCTGACACCCCTCCTCCCTCCATCCCCGTCCCTGAAGGGAAAAAGGAACCAGGACCAGAGCTGCTTTTCCCAGAGGGGCTGCTCAGCAGACACCATAGTAACGGGGTGAGTTGCAGGTGCCAGGAGCTCAGCATCAGGCCCCGACCCGCAGGATGCGTACAAAGAGCCTTCCAGAGTGGAAAGCTAACAAACATATTTTCACCACTTCCTTGCCCAGACTCTGGCTTTTCAGAATGAATGATTTGGAAGGCCCAGCTGCCTCCTGTAAGCACTTCAGGCTGCTCAGACAGAGAAACAGGCTCCCTGCTCTCCCTGCCACTCCAGGGCCGGGGCTCCCACAACCGTCCTCAGGTTGGGGAATGACAAGGAAGGGAGAATGATGGCCAGATGCCCGGCAGCCCTTGGCTCCCTAGGTCTGGGTCTGGCTTGCTTAGGGCAGCACCTCCAGAAAGCAGGGCATAATAAAAGCTCACTCTACATGTCAGGCACTGTCTTAAGTTCTTTATGTATTGTCGACCTTGAATCCTCACAAGAATGCTACCAACTAGGTACTGTTATTACCCCCATTTTCCAGACCAGGAGTGCAGCTCGCCACAGCTAGTGAGTTTCAGAGCTAGCCTTCTAACCCAGGCAGTCTGGCTTTGGTGGCCAGGTATTAACCGCCACGCTATTCTGCTTATCTAGAACAATGGACTTTAATGCATCAAGCCACATTTCCTTGGAAACATCCACAGTAGGGACTAACAAAGGGAGATATGGGTTCAGTTTCTCTGTCTAGTCTAGTTTCCATGGTGAGGGTCATCCCTCTCTGCCTTCCTAAGCTTCTCCCCTCTGGGGAGTAAGGGAGCCTCCTCAGGGCTCAGCCCCTCAAAATTCACCTCTTTATTACCCCACAGAGCTCTCTAGCCTGTCCTGCCCTCTGTTCTGGCTGGTTGTATTTCAACCACAAATTTTCTCTGATGAGCAGAGAGTCTCATATACACCAGACCCTTGAGAAAGACTTAGTAATGCCAGGAGAGGAAAAAAAAAAAAAAGGGACAATAAGGAATGAGCAGACATCCCAGGGGCCAACCTAGCTTCCTTCTGGGGAGGCAGAGCATGAGGCAAACATGTAATTCCCTTGGGCAAGGACATCTATGGTTGTCTTTCGAAACTTACCCTAAACCAAAGGTTAGAGAGACTTTTGTTTGAGACCCTTCATAATTGATATAGCTGTTTGATGGCTGGGAGGATAGAATTACCATTTTCTGAGATGGTATTTTTGTCTGCTCAGCCTGCCATAACAAAATACCATAGACTGGGTGACTTAAAAGACAGAAATTTATTCTCACAGTTCTGGAGATCAGAAATCCAGGATCAAGGTGCTAGCCAAATCAGTTTCTGCTGAGAGCTCTCTTGTCTTTTCTTGCAGACAGCTGCCTTTTCTCTGTGTTTTTGTGTGAAAGAGACACAGAGAGAGCTCCCTGGTGTCTCTTCTTGTAAGGGCACTAATCCCATCATGAGGTCCCCACCCTGGTGGCCTTATCTAAACTGTACTAACTCCTAAGGGCCCCATCTCCAAATACTATCACATTAGGGGTTAGGGCTTCAACACATGAATGGGGAATGGGGAATATAAACATTCAGTCCATAGCAGATGGGAAGGACTGAGGGAAGAGTAAGTTTAGGGTGTGGGTGTATGAACTCAGGCGATCTTATCTGAACATGCAAGAGATGTTGAGTGAGTGTTTATATATGAGTTTGATATTCACGACAGAGGCCCAGTCTGGAGATAGAAATGGATCTGAAAGTCTATCTCTCAAGCCACAGTTTTCTCAACTATAGATCAAGATTAATAACACCCATCTCATAGGGTTTTTGGAAGGCTTGAATAAAAAAAAACAAAATACTTGGTGATGTTTTTGTGCATATTAAAACCAGAGAGCTAATGCTTGAGAGTTAAGTGGCTGAGATATCTCTGGCTAAAACTATGGCATAGACAGCTTGTCTTTTATACCTCAACCCTTCACACACTGTGTCTTATCCCACATGTCTTTTCCCCTTGGACATGGCAGCATCCTCTATCTTCTCTGTCTGCTCCCTCACCCCACCTTGCGTCTCTGTCTGTTCTTCTCAAACACATCACATCCCAGCGTGGTGACTGATAGCAGCTTAAAGTGTTATCTGCCCCAGGGGACTTTGCAAGCGAAGAAACTGAACAGTCTTAAATTAAAAGAAGAAGGAGAATAAAAAGGGAAGAACAAGGAGGAGGAGGAGGAAAAAGGCTGTATTTTTTCAATTAGCAGAAAAAAATACAGAATTTACTCAATTTTAAATTTTTTCCCATACTTTTCTTAAATCTTTCCCTTTATATCAATATCTACATTAAGCTTTCATATATTTAATATATGTACTTATATATAAATATATATTAGTATATTTAGTACATTGGGATATTTGATTTAGCTATATATACATTTATATCTATCTATACAGATCTCTATCTATATATACATGTATCTAATTTTACATATATATGAAACTATATATATAAAGAGAAAAAGGGAAAGAAGCATCGTATACTATGCATCAACTTAAGTTTAAGTTACTATGCTAAAGAAAAGTGACACTAATTGTGGATTGGGGGGCTTTGTATATTTGGTGGCAAGATGGTTGAGGCATTTCGCATCTCTGAAATTCTGCCGCATCGTAAATTGTCACTTCCTAATCTCTGTGTAATGCTGGTTCTACCAATGAACACATTATGTTGGGAAAGTCTTATTAATTTCTGAGCCTCAGCTTGAACAAAAATAGAGGCCAAGAACAAGTGTGGGGGATAAGAAATGAAATGGGTGTTGTGGTTCTTAGGTATCCAGAGCTAGAAAAATCTCACTAGACAAAATGTCAGGGAAGTTGGTGTGGGAGTGTACCTGAGTCAGCCCCAAGAAACCCATGGTAGGAGGGGTGGAAAGAATCTGATCATTTGGATCGGCAGAGGCAGATCAAGGGAGACTCAACTTAGACTGAGGGTGCTCTCAGCAAGCAGGATGGAACCCTGATAACATCCCCACTAACACTGTAGCCCTCAGGTAGATAAGCCATTAGGTAAGAATTGATGGGGGAGCAGGGGCAAAATTCTGTTAATGGGTGTTAGCTCTGACTTGTACACTGAGCTAGTTCAGACCTTCATTGTACCACATTTGGGCTATGACCATAATTTTCTAAAACTCTCTCTCCAGTTTAGCACATCTTCCTCCTCTGGGCTCCCACGTCACTGTACAGTGTGAGGGCATTGATCTGACTCTACAACAGGATGTGGTGTTTTGGAAACCTGTCTTACCTCCCCAACTGCATTACCAGCAACTCTAAGGCAGCATCACACCACACATCAGACCTGCCCAGGGCAGAGGGAACACTCAATAGGTGGTAATTGGGAGCTCAGGCAAGCAGGCTGGCATGAAGAAATCTGCTCATCGGGAGCAGGGCTCATGCCCCTAGGTTGAACTCAGGGCTAGGTCTTATGCCCTAGGAGGCAATCTCACAAAAAAGGCAGAGGAACCTCCATCAAGGAAAACTAGACAGGTTTCTGAAACGGAACTTAGGATGAGCTTATGAACAAATTGGGCATAATAGATGAAAGAATCAGTGAACTTGAAGATAGAAATTATCTAAACACACATAAAGAAAGAAAAGAAGGGTAAGGGACACAACACAGTGTCCAAGAATTGTGGAACAATAGAAAATGGTTTAACCTACTTATAGTTGGAGTCCCAGAAATAAAATACAGAGAGAACAGGGCAGAAGAAATATTTGAAGAGATGATGGCCAAGAATTTTTCAAAAGTAATGAAAGGCAGCAAATCATAGATCCAAGAAACTCAAAGAGCTGTAATCAGGATATAGAAACAAAACAAAACAGGGGAGCCTGGGTAGATCAGTCATTTATGCATCTGACTCTTGATTTCGGCACAGGTCATGATCTCACAATTTCTTGAGTTCCAGCCCTGCATCAGGCTCTGCGCTGACACTCTGCGCTGACAGTGTGGAACCTGCTTACGATTCTCTCTCTCTCTCCTCTCTCCTCTCTTTGCCCCTCCCTTGCTTGCACTCTCTGTCTCAAAATAAATAAATAAACTTAAAAATAAATCTAGGCATATCATGATCATACTGTTGAAAACTTTACTGACTGAGCCAGCTAGGTGCCCCTCAATTTGAATTTTTAAAAAATATATTCCATCTCTTCTGGGATATTGAAGCATCTCTACCTTCTTAAACATATGGAATGTAGTTATAATAACTTTTAATGTCTCTGTCTACTCTATCATCTGTGTGGTTTCTGAGTCTGTTTCTATTGATTGATTCTTGTCCTCATTATTGTTTCTGTTTTTTGCTTCTTTGCATACGTGGTAATTTTTCTTTAGTTGCCAGACATTGTGAATTTTTACTTTGTTGCATGTGAGATATTTTGTATTCTTATAAATATTCTTTAGCTGTGTTCTGGGTGTAGTTAGGTTTATTGAAACAGTTGATCCTTCTAAGGCTTGTTTTTTTTTTTTAAAGTTTTTTTTAAGTTTATTTGTTTTTTTGTGGGGGGAGAGGGGCAGAGAAAGAGGGGGACAGAGGATCCAAAGTGAGCTCTGTGCTGACAGGAGAGAACCCAATGTGGAGCTAGAACTTACAAACTGTGAGATCATGACCTGAGCCAAAGTCGGACACTTAACCAACTGAACTACCCAGGTACCCTAAAGTTGTTGTTTTTTTTAAATATTTTATTTCTTTTCTTTTTTTCATTGAAAGAGAGAGACAGAGAGAGCATGCTTGAGTTGGGGAGGGGCAGCGAGAGAGGGAGAGAGATAATGCTAAGCAGGCTCCATGCTCAACATGGGTCTCGGTCTCGTGACCGTGAGATCATGACCTGAGCCAAAATCAAGAGTCAGACACTCAACTGACTGAGCCACTCGGGCACCCCTGTAGGGCTTGCTTTTAAGCTGTGTTAGGTGGGACCAGAACAGCCTTTTTATAGAGCTAATTTGCCCCACTGCTGAGTGTTCTGCCTGCTGTCTTATGAATTATGAGGTTGGTTTTTGGGGTATTTTGTTGTTGTTGCTTACAAACTGTTTGTAGCCCTGTGTGATCCCTGAAGATGTTTCCTTTTGTTCCTTTTGGGAGTTCTCTCCCTGGTCTGAGATCATTTCTTCACATGCACGTGCTGATCAGTGCCCAACTGGTCAAGGAGGATGGTCTGCAATTTCCAGAGGTATCGCTCTGCACAGCTCTCTCTCTCTCGCTCTCTCTCTCTTCCGTTTGAGTTCCAGGTAACTTGACCTCCTTGGACCTTCAGCTCAGTCTCCTCAACACAAAGTGACTGTCAGTCTCCACCTGGACCCCCTCCCTGCACTGCAGCCTGAGAACTGTCTGGGCAGTGATGGGGTAATTGTAAGATTCTCCTCCTTCATTTCCTCTCACTGATCACTGTCCTGCACTGTCTGATGTCCAAAGTCTGAAAACCACTGTTTCACATGCTTTGTTCAGGTGTGTAGTTGTCTCAGGTAGTAGGGTAAATATGCTCCCTGTTACTCCATCTTGGCTGGAAGCAGACGACTTTTCCCTGTCTTCTAACTAGACCAGGCAGTAACCAACTCTAAATATGAAGGTCTGCTGCCTGCAGTCTTCCCGTTCCAAAATGCTGTCAGTCAGTGTTAAGTTGCAGAAAACTGAAGCTACATCCTAGCTGTGTTAAGCAAGAAAGTACTTAATACAAGAAATTTAGTACCTACCAAATTGTTAGCTGGGCTAGAGGAATAGGCTCTGGTTTTGGCTTCCAGGATGATTCTCCCTGGAATAAAACCACCAAATCGGTCTACTGGAGGAGCGGCTTTTCCTGCCCCAGTGAGGAAGCCTGGGAATCAGGAAGCGGCCTCAGGAGGTGTTGACTTCAAAAGCACACCACAGCTACTACACCGGTGATCAGGAAGCTGCCACCATCTCTCAGGAGCCTCTCAGCTCCCATGAATCAGTAACCGGGCTTGAGAACAGCAAGTCTGAATGTCTCTGTCACTACATCTCTCTTCCAAGACCCATGAAGCTACCACCCAACACAGGAATTTTGCTGCAGAGAAGCCCCAAAGGAGTCCCAATTGTGGAGACAATTGCATCAGCCCAGGAAGTAGTAGGCCTGGGCTCCAGGAAGTGAGCCTCTGTCTCCCTTGTTGCATCTTTTTTTAAAAAATATTTTTAAATGTTTATTTATTTTTGAGAGAGAGAAAGAGCACAAGCAGGGGAGGGTCAGAGAGAGAGGGAGACACAGAATCCGAAGCATGCTCCGGGCTCTGAACTGTCAGCACAGAGCCTGACATGGGGCTGGAACCCATGGACTGCGAGATCATGACCTGAGCTGAAGTCAGAAGCTTAACCGACTGAGCCACCCAGGTGCCCCTCCCTTGTTGCATCTTATTGGTGAATTTGAATTTCCACCCAGAAACCAAACTACATCGGAGTCTGGGAAATGCAGTTTTTAGCTTCCAGCCCTCACAGTTCTGGATGGTACCCTTGCAGGAGGCTGAAGAGGATGCCTGCCGAATGGCGATCAGCATGTGGTAAAGAAGAGCCTGCTTCAGGAATGGGATGAATGTGGGAAGTTGGACCAAAACGCACAGAACCATGACTTATCAGGGCAAAGCTGGGTTCCTTTTTTCCTTTGTGTCTTGATAATAGTCTCCTTGTGTGGAGTGGGGCTCTCTGGATGACTAGGGGGTTGTACTGTGGAGGAGGTATCCCAGAGATGGAAGAGGTCTGTGGGCCCTGGGCCTTCACCATTGGTGGTCCCCAAGTCCTCAACTGGTGGCAGCACAAGCAGAAATGGCCATATACAGCCACATCCATCAGGGTGACAGTTTTGTCAATAATTTCCTAGTCTTCATCTCTAGTGACAATGATCTAATAACCTGATGTAAGTACCAAGCTTGACTGAATAGGGATTGGGAAGGAAGAAAAGCAAACCCTAAGGTAGGAGGAGCACATGGCAGGTATTTTATTGCTGATATGCTCAGTTGTACAGAGCAGAGCCCTATCCAGGGCTTCATCTATAGTTTGGAGATCCTGGATGGGCTTTAGGAAAGTCACAACCCCCCTAAATTATTTGCAAATTTACTTCTGCAAGGTGTTTTCTGGATTCCATACCTTCTTTTTTTTTTTTCATTCTCTTTGCAGCTCCATGAATTTAAAAAGTTAAGATTCCCTGAGGCGATAGTCATTTAAATTATTTATTATTAAAAATATAATAACAATAATTCAAAAAATAAAAGATGGCGGCACCTGGCTGGCCCAGTCAGTTAAGCGTCCAACTTCAGTTCAGGTCATGATCTCATGGTTCGTGAGTTCGAGCCCCGCGTCGGGCTCTGTGCTGACAGCTCAGACCTGGGAACCTGCTTTGGATTCCATGTCTCCCTCTCTCTCTGCCCCCCACCCCCACTCATGCTCTGATTTCTCCCTCTATCAAACATAAATAAACATTAAAAAAGAAATTATTTATTATTGTTATTATTATCATCTGCCTCTGGAAAGCAAATTGTCTCAGTAGTTTTTGAAATTGTCATCGTTTCATTAATGTCACAATGCTATATTATCATGCCCATTTTCAAGCTATGAAAGCTGAAGCCCAAGAAATTTGAATTTACTCTAATTCCAAATTAAACTGGCATATAGCTGGCACTCTGACTGGAATCTTCTGGGTTCCTCAGTCTTCACTTAACCCATTCAATCATACTTCTTGCCAGCATACAATATTTGATGCTTGCCAGCATACAATATTTGATCACTCACTGACTGTCAAGACCAATTTTAGAAGCAGAACACAGGCTCCCACCTTTGGCTTGTTTATGGTAAGTCAGGGAAAACGAAAGGGTCATCCTGTGTGCCAATGACAGACAAAGGGAGGGAATACTAGAATGAATAGCTTGAGTCAAGGAAGCATTCTTAGAAGATCTGAGCCTTTAAGCTACTTGATGTTTACTTGGTATTGTTGTGGATAAGAAAGGGCAGAGTGTTCAAGGTGAAGGTGGAGAGCTGAACTCGGGGCTGAAGAGACAGCAGAAACCAACATTACTTGAGCATGTACGTACTCTATACCTGAATCTCATGGAGTCACCACAGTCCTAGGGGGCTGAGATATTATTATCTCCAGTTTATTTACCAGGAAACTGAGGCTCAGAGAGTAAGTGGCTTATACACAAGGTTTATATACAAGGCTTAAATACAAGGTAATATACTTATGAATCATAATAAAAACCAAAAACCTGCCTTCAGTGGAGTAATGGAATAAAAAGAAACACCCAAAACTTCAGAAATTTAATCTAGGAAATGTGGACCTGGTTACATGTACCTATTTTATTCTTTTTAATATTCTTGCCACGCTAGCAAAATGTTATTTCCTAAATTTCGGAATTCAAGATTGATATTTTTTTGCTATACTCATAATGATAATAAAAAAATCTGCATTAAAATGTAACATAGAACATGTACAAAAAATTACAATGGGCCAAGGACCTAAACATAAGAGCTAACCCTTAGAATATTCTAACTCTAAGAATAAAATATAGGGGAAAATTTCATGCCATTGGATTTGGTGATGATTTCTTGGATATGACACAAATAGCACAGACAACAAAAGAAAAAATGGACAAATTCAACTATATCAAAAGTTTTTAATTGTGTCAAAGTATTACAATCAACAGAGTAAAAAGGCAACCTACAGAATGAGTAAATAATTGCAAATTGTATATCTGATAACAGATTAATATCCAAAACATATAAAGAACTATAGCTCAAGAACAACAAAAATAATCCAATTTTAAAAATGGAAAATTGAAAATAGACGTTTTCACAAAGATATACAAATGGCCAACAAGCACATGAAAAGATGCTCAACATCACTAATCATTAGGTAAATGCAAATCAAAAAGACAATGTGATGCTACCACAAACCCACTGGAGTGAATGCCATAAAAAAACGGAAAGAAAAGAACAAGTGTTGACAGGGATGTGGAAAAATTGGAACTCTTATGTATTATTGGTGAGAATGTAAAATGGTGCAACTGCTAAGGAATGGTGAGTTCCTCAAAAACTTAAAACTATAATTACCCTATTCCCTAGCAATTCGACTTCTGGATATGTATCCAAAAGAATTGAAAGCAAGATATTTAACAGGTATTTGTATACCCAATGTGAACAGTATTATTTACAACAGCCAAAAGGTAGAAAAGACCCAAGTGTCCATTGACAGCTGAATGGATAAAGAAAATGTGTATTCAGACAATGGAATATTATTCAGCCTTTAAAAAGGAATGAAATTCTCGGGGCATCTGGATGGCTTAGTTGGTTAAGCATCTGATTTCAGCCCAGGTCATGATCTCACGGTTCTTGAGTTCAAGCCCCATGTCAGGCTCTGTGCTGACAGCTCAGAACCTGGAGCCTGCTTCAGATTCTGTGTCTCCCTCTCTCCCTGCCCCTTTCCCCACTTGTACTCTGTCTCTGTCTCAAAAATAAGTAAACATTAAAAAAAGAAAGGAAATTCTGACATATGCTACAACATGGATCAACCTGGAGGACATTATACTAAGTGAAATAAGCTAGACACAGAAAGACAAATACTGTGTGACTCCACTTATATGAGGTACTTGGGAGTAGTCAAATTCATAGAGAAAGGAAGTGGAATTGTAGTTGCCAGGGAGGGGCTGGGGGAGGTGAGAACAGGCAGTGGTTATTTAATGGGTAAGAAGTTTCAGTTTTGCAAAATGAAGAGTTCTGGAGATTGGTTGCACAACAATGTGCATGTACTAACACTACTGAACTATATACTTAAAAATAGTTAAGATGGGGGATGCCTGGGTGGCACAGTTGGTTAAGCGTCCGACTTTTGATCTCGGCTCAGGTCATGATCTCATAGTTTGTGAGTTTGAGCCCCACATCAGGTTCTGTGCTAATGGTGCAGAGCCTGCTTGGGATTCTGTCTCTTTCCCTCTAGACCTCCCCTGCTTGTGCTCGCTCTCTCTCTCTCTCTCTCTCTCTCTCAAAATAAATAAATAAACTTAAAAAAATAGTTAACATGATAAATTTTATGTTAGATGCATTTTACTATAATTATAAAAAACAGACCAAGTAAAAGATGTTACTTAGAAGATTATTTCAAATATCAAATATTTTAGCACCAAATAAGCTGACTAGTAAATTTTCATTTCTCATAAATTGGTTTAATTAAGTATGACTCTTAGTCACTCCACTTTCTTCTTACTTGGTTTTTTAAACTATAAAAGATCCTGATAGATCAGGGTCAGAATACCTAATTGTAATCCCAGCCTCATCCCTTCCCAGCTGTGTGAGGCAGGTCTGCTGGACTGGACTTTACTAAGGGCCTTAGTTATCTCCCTGAGACTGCTCTCAAAATAATTCCCAACCTTCACCTCCATAACCCTGAACTCTACAAAAGGAATATCCCATGGTGTGTTAAAGGCAATACCATTCCTGACCATATTGTCATCCCCACACCCAGACTCCTCATTCCCCAAACAGCATTACTCTCTGGGTGGTAAATAATTCGTGCCAGAGCAAGAGGCCAAAATGAGTATTTCATGCACTTGTACTTGTGTTTCATTGGAGGAAGGTGAGGATATGGGAGCAAACAGTTGGGAATCATGGAAAGCAGGAGGAGCCAAGTTGCATCCCTCCCACCCAGCCCTTTGCCCTGGCTGCATTCTATTATATGTTCTAGGATGAGCCACTTATACTTTGTTTGTCTCAGCTGCCTCAGAAGTATTCATTCACTCATCTATTTGGCAAGTGTGTACTGAATAAATACAAAGGGAGCTGGTCCTTCTTGATCTTCTGGTGGTATCAGACTCTCTGTGTATCTTACCCCACTTAATAACAGAGACCTTGAGGAAAAAACTTTAGTCCCAAGTCACTGATGAGGAAGCTGGGTCTCCAGGAGGTAAAGTCAGTTGCCTAAGATGAAGCCTGCTTGTCAGTAAATGGTGGAATTGGAATTCAAATTCATCCTATCTAATACCACACTCGCTCTTTCCACCACACTGCATCACTTCCTGCCATCTGCCCAGCAGTATCCAAACATGAGTAGACTCTAGACACTCAGTGTCCAGTGCATGGCACACCGTGAGGTTGTCGAGTAGAAGCACAAGGGTGCCACAGTGAGATATATATATATATATATATATATATATATATATATATATATATATATATATGAAAGATAGAGCTAATGGTATTGTCTCCATATGAAGATCAGGGAGTCAACCAGATTACTTCTTGCGTCATTGTCTTGGGGTCTTTTCCAGCTCTGAGATTTGTGACTCTATGTCTTGAGGATGCTCCTGGTCTGGAGAATTGCTACCCAAAGTGTGGCCCATGGACTAGCCACATTGGCATCCCCTGGCAGCTTGTTAGAAGTGCAGTGTCAGGCCTCATGCAGATCTACTGAATCAGCATCCACATCCTAGCAAAATTCCTAGACTCTAGAGCACCCATTGTTATAGCTTCTCTGCTAGATGTTCTCTTGCCCTCCACCCTTCAGCCTCTGGATGCTCTAGAACACAACTCTTGCTGGAGGCCAGGAGGCCTCTTCTCCATTCACATCTACTTCCATGGCCTTCTGTCTCCCTGACTGTTAAGGGTGGTGAGTGCCGGCTTACGTCTCCTCACTCCTTCCAGGGAACGTGAGGTCTTCCAGGTAACATATGGTAGTGCTCAGTGGCTTGCTCAGAGACCTCAATATTGCTTGGCTCAACCAAAAATAAATTGGAAAAGAAAATTGAACATTGCATCAATTTGAAGCAAGTTTATAAATTCTGCAGCTAAGCAATACCAATAGAAAATGATAGATCGCTGCAGAGCAGGGCGTCCCTGCAGTGATGTATAGTCACATTACCTGAAATACCGTATTACATGATTCTGCTTTATTACCAGTGTTGGTGGCAGACAGAAAAACAGATTACACTTGAGTTCAAATCGATAGGAACTTTATTTACTGGCCTTTTAAAAACATATTTCTGCACTTTATAAAAACATACGGTAGATGCTATTGATAGAGCTTGTCTGCTTGTTAAAAAGCAATTTGCCCAAAACGAGGCTTTTAAGCTGTAATTTACGGCATTACCTTTTACCTCCTTTTTTTCAGGGTCCTGTTTGCCTGGCTGTGCTTTGACGACTTCCTTAGACTTTTCTTGCCTTTAATATTCTCTCCCACTTATCATCTCCCTAAACTCCGAGCTCCCCAGAGCCTTAAAGCAGGAGGGAGAAGGAAGCAGCATCTCCTCTTGATGGAGGCTGGAGTCTCTCCCCAGAGTCCACCCTCCTACCCTCAGCCTCCTTGCTGTTCTGGGTTTTGAGGGGCCTCCTGTGGGTTCAGATGGCGCAGCCTCTCCCTCCTTCTGTTTTTCACTCCCATGGACCCTCCTTTGCTCTCCCTCCTCCCTCTGAGAAAGGCACTTCTCTCCCACTAGCCCAGATTGCAATCATCCTGAGTAGTAGGAATATCATCCCCATTACATAGCTATGCAAATTCATCCAAAGAAGTCAAACTCAGATCTTGGGACTCAAGATCAAATCAAATCAAGTCATTCTTGAGGCTGCAGGATCCCTGTTCTCTCAAGCTCTTAGCTAGGTGCACTCCCCCCACCCCCCAAACTCAGATTGCTGTCACTGTCCCTGTTGCTGCTGGGTGAGGAGTGGGGGATTTGGACCACTAGTGCAGAGTGGTCAGTGCCCCCACCTGGCCACTGCACTGGGACAGGCATGCTGTTTGGGGGCTGCAGACTTTCCCCAGGACTGCCAAACAGCAGAGCCCTGTATGGCTCAGAATAGAAAGGGGTCACACTCATCCTTCCCCTGAATCTTGGCCTTGACCTGAGACCTCAGACTTCGGATGTGCTGAATGCTTTGTACACATGATGCCATTTAACCCTTACAATTCTGTGATGAGGAAGCCTGGGGTCAGGAAATTTAAGAGCCCCTCAAGGTACCCCAGTGATCAGATGCTATGATATTGAGGGCCAAATTTAAATAACTATTGGCTGCATTAAGTGGCCTCCTGATAACCAGCCTGGATTTAGGATTTGTCTTTTGCTTATTCCAGAAACGTGGCAATTTGCAGGCAAAGAAGGGGGAAATGTAGCCAGGTCATTGATCAGGAACCCTTGATTCCTCATACCCAAGCAGCTGGGTGCTGTATCAAAGTCCATGGTGGGGGGCTGCTTCTGATCAGGTCTATGTGTCTATCTGTGAAGTGCAGAAGTGTCCATTTGCAGCAGAGTCTATATTTGTCTAGTAAGGGCTTTGCTATTGAAGAAATGATTGACAAATGAGTGAATGAGTGAGTCAACAAATAAATACTACTTCCCTCCTTGACCTGTAATCCTATGTTAATGATGCGTAAAGATCACAGAAGAGAAGCAAGCCTGACTCCTAACAAGGGATGATAAATCAACATCTTACAGGATATGTGACTAGAAAGTGATGAGGCAGATTCTTTGAGGGACCCATAAGCTGGCACAAAAAGCAATTCCCAAACACAGGTGTTCCCGCACTCTTACATCCTGGCCATGTGCATGGGACACAGGACTGGCTTCTCCAGAGGACCCCCAGGTGAACACAAAGGAGTATTCATTAGGATGTGAGTCCTGACTTCATTCAGAAAGTTGTTGTCACCTTTGCCGGAGCCGCTTCCATAGCGACAGCTCTGCAGAAGCCAGAGAGTGGCGGTAATGCCTGTGACTGCCCCGTGTCCTTCCAAGAGCGGCATCTTCAGAGTTTTTATTTGTTTGTTTGTTTCACCCTAAGACTAAAGAGTTCGGTTTCAGTGAAGCGTTTGCTTCAGCGAAAAGGCAAGTGTCAGCTTCCTGGAAGAGTAGAGAGGGCTCACAGCTGTGTCCTGTGCCTGCAGCAGAGGAAGGGTATGAACAGGGACTGGCAGCTGGAATAACTGAACTCAGCGCTCATGTTGTGGAAAAGGCCAGTCACAGCCTGATTTTTGTGTTTGATTTCAAAGGAAAAGGGAGGATGCTGGAGTCAGCCATACCCAGGTTTGAATTCTAATTCAATCCTGTACATCTGTGGGACCCTGAGGAAGTCACAACTCACTAAGCCTCGATTTCCTTGTCTGGAAAAGGGATAAGTAAGAGATTGCCTCACAGTATCGTTAGAAAACTAAATGAGATGTAAAGTGCTCAGCTTTCATAAACTCTCCATAAGCAAGGGCTGTCTTACTAATTAGCATCAAGCAAGACCGTGCACATGCCCTAGGGGCAGGTAGTATCTGTTTTCACCATCATCTCAATCTTCACTCTTATTGCCCAATACACCACCATGTGCAAAGACACAATATTCCATTCTTTCTTCTAAGAAGTGAGAAGAAGCGTATGCTTCATTTGGGAGAGTGCAGTGAACTCTGTGTTAGATGCAACCTGATCATTATCAGTAAATGTTGCTGTGACTCAGGACAGAGATAGCACTGCAGGGCAGGGCTTTCTGGAATAGGTAAACCTGGCTGCACTTTGAAGGGCGAGTAGAAATTACATGAGCAGAGAGAAAAGGGGAAGACTTTTCAGACATGGCAGAGGGAGGATAGGCAAAAATTCACATCAGAGGATGCAGCAAAATTAAGGAGACGACATCAGGAGAATATGGAAGTGGTGTGGACTTGAACTGGTTATGTAAAGGCTGGGGACAGTGAGAAGCATACTCAGAGGAGTTAAAGGGAAGTCAGAAAGCACTCGGCTTTGGTGGGGATGTCCAAGTCAAGGAGACAGATGCTACCCTCAGAATGGGTGCTGACCTTCTCCCTCTTCCCTTCCCTGATGTGCTCAACAGTTGTGAACTGAGTGAATCTCATCAATTAGCTCTTCCTTGATTAACCTCCCAGCTGGAGCCTTGGCCATGATTTGCACTTGCTTCCCCCTGAGAGCCAGTGCACTCCCCCATCCCACTGGAATGCACGTCCTGACATTATAATAAGCTCTGCAGAGAAGGAAATGCTATCATCCTGGGTGGTGACAGCGGGCTCCAAGCCCTGCCAGGTAGCTTTAGCAACTTTCTGGTCTTCCTTGTCTTGTTAATTAGGAGAGTCTATCTCACAGATTTGGGCTATGCATCTCAGATAGTAGCTCTTCAACCTTCATAACTGCTCTTAACTAGGTGGTAGAACCAGGTGCATTCCATATGCATTTTAGAGAGGCCCCTGTGTTTAAGATCTGTTATGTGAGCTCTCTCCGTAGTGCGGGAGCTAGAGGAACTGCTGATGATGAGAAGCAGAGGGACACTTTCTACGTGCCTCTGCAGTTGCCTCCAAACTTGTTATCTCTTCAGCCCTTGAGCCAACGTGTATCTACTCAATCCCCTTCCCCAGCTCCCTTCTTGTATTCAAGGGCATATGTCCAGCTGTCAGGGAGCCTTTGCACTTCAACATACATATTTGTGAACACCAGAGCTGAGAACTGGTGAGATTGGCTGATGGTGGAGATTCCCCCCTCTTTTTGTATTCCCCACAAATAGTATACAGTGATCAAAGTTTAAGCCGCCCGAGATGAAATAATTGCTTAACAATCATATAAGGCGAAATGATTCAACAAATGACAATAAGGGCCTGTGATATACAGAACAGATGCATGCAGTGTACCATATTATAATGTGCTAGTACAAGATTGACAGCACAATAATAGGAGTGAGCAGCAATTCAGCCTATAATTCCAAACCAAATGTGAGGCTGTCCACAGAACTCAAATTCTAGCAGGCTGCAAAATTAGAGGTAACACCGCGCAGGGTTCAAGACGACTCATTAGCAGGTTGGCAGAGTGTTTCAGGAGCAAATTTGTCTGTCGAAGGAACTAATTTTGTGCCATCTTCAGCTCAACTTTTTTTTTTTTTTTTTTAATGTGCAGATACAATCTTCCCTGGAGAGAAATTCAGGGGTGGGAATGTGAGATCTGGTTGTAGCCCATGGGGCACAGTGAGGTTGCTGGTGTCAGCTTTTGAGCGGCCACTATTGGACGAGTAGTGTGGGCGTGTTCGGCAGCGGGGGTGGGGGGGTGCGTGGAGCAGACAGCAGTGATGATGACAAACACTATTCAGAGTCATCTCAACATGAGAGAGTAAAGGGACTCCCGCTGGCTCTCAAGGGTTGATCCCACATCAGAAAGGGTTTGGATCAAGGATACAATTAAGGTGTGATAAAGATCTTTCCACATCTTGAATTTCTGAATCTTTACATAAGCATCATAATCTCTGCTTTGTACAGGTGCCCTCATTGTTTCAAGGGTGCCCAGGATTTGTCTAAGCAGGTGTAGTAAGGCACAGACCCAGAAACAATGGTCATGAAAGAAAAATTTTTATACCTACACATCCCTAGAAACAGAAGGCATGGCAGAGGCCACGCAGCACCAGACAGGAAAGCACCAGGGTCAGTCAGGAGGCACAGGGAATGAGAGGGGAATGTGGACACGAAACCTTTATTGTGGCTTCCACAGGAGGGTTGTCTGAGGAGGAGTAAATAGGTTTAAGACTGGCTAGTTTGAATAATTGTAGTAGGCTCTGGAGCATAGGGGCCAACCCAAGTCCTGTGTACCTGGCCCTGGGGAGATTAGGGTAGGGGATAGTGGCTCAGGGTGTGATAAAGGAGATGATTGAGGGGTAAGGACTCTAGTTTGGTTGGTTAGCCTATGAAAGTCATGCTCTGCTCTCAGGACTTAGCTAGCTCTGGGAGGGGCAGTCCCCCCAGGGGCAGTGAGACCCCAAGATGTCAAAGCATCAGGACATAGAATAAAAGGATATGATTGGCACACTTTCATAGCCCCATCAGCTACCTTCCATTTCCTACCATTTCCTCTCCTTGTCCCTTGCCCCAGACCCCTGGCGAAAGCAGGGCATGCTGACATCACCATCTGCACAGATGAAAAGCCATGGTATATTCCCCACCACCACCCCAAACCTGGACCTGCGAGGTCAGGAAGGAGAGAATTCCACTACCCTTCAATCAGTGGAACCCTTGCTAAGCTTCTTCTGGTCCCTGGTTGCTTGGGGGCTGCCTGAGCGTGGACAGCACCAGCCACATCTCCAGGGCTGACTCAGGGGTCCTCTCAATTCCACCAGTAACAAGCCGTGTGGCAGTGACAAGGCTGCTTCACATTTCTGGGCTTCAGTTACCTGGTCTTCAAAGAAACAGGCTTGATCATAGCTCTAAATGCTTTGTTTCAATGAAAAACTGGGGGAAAGGATAGAAGCAGCAGAGAAGCTAAGGAGATAGGGACTGGCATGTAATCCTCACATAAAACCAGGGTTATCTGCAAAACCAGAATAGCCACCAAAGCCTCCTGAGCTCCCCTCCTCCATCTGTTCTGTGGAACTGAGACTCTCGAAGTGATGGTGACTGATGATGGTAATGATGGTGACCATGATGATGGTGATAATGATGACAGGAGTTCAGCACCTGAGGGTGGCCAGGCTTCTAAAGTACTACCTTGTTTGGGGCGCCTGGGTGGCTCAGTCGGTTGAGCGTCCGGCTTCAGCTCAGGTCATGATCTCACAGTTTGTGGGTTCGAGCCCCGCATCGGGCTCTGTGCTGACGGCTCAGAGCCTGGAGCCTGCTTCGGATTCTGTGTCTCCCTTTCTCTCTGCTCCTCCCCCACTCATGCTCTGTCTCTCTCCTTCAAAAATAAATAAAAACACTAAAAAAAAAAATTAAAGTACTATCTTGTTTAATTCTTACAACCCTAGGACGGAGTAGCCACTCCAGTTTAGAGAGATTAAGTGACTTGGGACTAGGTTAAGTCACTCACTGGCAGCTACACAAGCAGTAAGTGACAGAGCCAGATATCAAGCCCAAAGCCTCATTCCTAATCACTGTGCTCTGCTGCCTCCCTCTGTCATGGGCAGATCATCCCAAAAGGATTTCATGAAGTGTGTCCCAAGTAGCAATAGATACCACTTCTAGGAGGGGTGACCCCAAGGAGGGAGAATGAACCCCAAAGGAAAGGCATTGCCCCATGGGGAGAACCCTGCTTAGATGTCCTTTAGGATGCCTGACATGGCTCTAGGCAGTGAGGACACATAGCCGTGATGCCCCCGCATTCAGGGTGCTCTCAGCCTGGTGGAAGCAGACAGGTAGTAAGAGACAAGTGAACAAATAAATACAGTAGCTGTAGAGAGCACCAGTCTGACAGGCTCTGGTCTGCCCGGTGTCAAGGTCTACAAGTTGGAAACCACCAGACACCAGAGAAAGGTCGAGTCTTTCATCAGGCCGGAAGGCTGCTGCTGCCTTCAGTGACCAGGCCAGCTCTCAGGACTCAGGGAGTCACCAACTGGATCCCATCAGGTCAGCAGGAAGCCAATGTCAGCAAAAACAGAGATTGCTTGTAGGGATTTGGTTACGCAGGTGATGGGGGTCTGAGAAGTCGAAGAGAGGATAGGAAGCAACACCAGGAAGCCATGGGACAAGGGAGGCTGTCGCATTACCAGTCCAAGGGATGCTGGAGCCCTGTAGGGCCTAGCAGACACAGCCAAGGCCAGAGACATTGCCCGGCACTGAAAGAAGAGGTAGGAATATCCTGGCTTCTCCCTCCTCTTGCCTTCCAGTCTGCCAGTGACTCTCAGTGACCCAGCCAGACTAAATCCTAAAGATATGGGAAGTCTAGGAGACTCCACCTACAGGGCCCAATTTTCATACTCCTTCCCCCTCCCCTGAGCAGAGCAGAGCTGGAAAGGCAAGGGGTGGGCCTGAGTTTGAGCAAGCAGGCCCAGGCCCCACGCTTTCCATCACTGTGGGAAACAGCTTGGTCTTAGGGCCTACAAAATCCCTTGATGGGGCAGGGGAACCACTTGCTTTGAGTAGAGTCTGGAGTTGGGGCGTTTCCTCACCCAAGTCCCATTGGGCTTATGCCCTCTCTCACTGCTCCACCTTGGGCACCCCATACCCCGTCTCTGCAATGCCCACTAAAGGCTGCACATAAGGAGAAAGGCCTCTTCTAACCCCTGTCTCTCTGGGACATGAGGAGGGGGGAAGGGCAAGTGAGGAGAGCTGCCTGGCCCTGAGTGTGAACAGCAGGGGTGGGGACAAGAGCACAGGAAACAGGAGATGTCTCCTAGAGCTGGCAGGCACCTACTAGTAACAGGCACCTGCTCAGTGAAGGGATGCAGACTCCACTCTTAAAAGGCCTCACTATCAGGAACAAAGCAATGCGGTCCAAGTATAAAACAGAATATAGTGGAGTTAGGAGAAGTTTGAACAGTTTTCCACTCTAAGGTGGCCATACATAGCGCCTATCAGCATGCTTCTTACAGAGTAATAACACCTCACATTTATGTAGCCTTTTGAGCCTCTCAAGTTCACATGTCATTTGACTCTCACAAAACCCCTGCAAAGTAGATAGGGCAGGGACAGTGAACAAGTGGATGAGGTGACACCAGTGCTCACTGACAGGTGGAGCCAGCCTGAGGCTCCTTTCTGCTCAGCTGGGTCATCCCAAAGGCCTGCATGCCCGTGCTTCTTGCTCTGTCATCCCCTCCCCATCATCTGCTGTCTTCTGTCCCATCCCATGCCCCAGAGTCCAGAGGGAGGAATGTAGCCCTGTAGACAGCTGGCCACATTCTCCTCCTCAGCCCTTTTCCCTGGGCCCATGTGTGGGTGCACCTATTCCAGTTTGCAGCCAAACTTAAGTGCATGCAGCAATCTAAACGATATTTTCAGCTGCAAGAACAAAAAATGATGTTTTGCACCACCTTTTATGCAAATGCAGCATGCCTCTCTGTGTGATTTAGAACGTTACCATATTTTATGAAATAAACATACCAGAAGGTCTTTTTTCTTTTGTTCTTTTGGGGAGGATGAAGAGATTTTGGTAATTAAAACTTCCATCGATCAATGCTTAGATCTCAGAGATCATTGCATTGTGGCTACAGATGTGTGTTGAATCATGCGGTTTTGTTTTTAAGTGTATGTGTACCCCAAGGCCTAGAGTGACACCTTTCCCTGCATTAAGTAACCCTGCACTGCGCTCACCATCTTCCTTGACCAGCATGAGGCTGCACAGTAATATGTGGGTGGGAGTCCTGGGCCTGCCCCAAATCAGCTGTGTGGGATTGAGTATGTGGCTTAACCTCTCTGGACCTCTGTTTTTCTCTTGGTAAAGTGAAGAGTTGGAACTTGGCAATCTCCATTTTTTTCCCCACATCTTTTGATGCTTCAAGTTGTTGACATTCCCCTTGAGAGCCGGTCATCTTTGATTAACTAGCTGATTCATGTATCTAAGACACACTAATGGAGTGCCTTGTGTGTATGCCAGGCCCAGTGCGAGGCTTAGAAGTACAAGGATGTCTAAGGTCAAGTCCTGCCTCTGGGGAGCTCCCAGTCTGGTGGGCTAGACAGTCCAGAAGCAGACATATTGCATGAAAGCATGTTGAATGCCTTTCCAGAGATAGGAACTCTCGTTGTGTGGCCTGCTGTCTTTCCTCACCATCAGCTATAATGAGACCACGAGGGAACATTAGCTATAGCAAATCCTTTCCCCCCGAGGAAGGGCCCATCTCTCTTTCTGCCCTGAGAAATCGAGTACACGGAGGAAATACCATAGGTGGGCCCATAGGCACACTGAGTTGGGAACAAGAGCCATAATTTGTAGCTCTTGCTCTCACCCATTGTTCTCTGATAAGAAGCAGATCAGTGTCATTCTAAACGGCCCCTTAGAGCCTTTAGGGTCTGCCCATGGTGGTTGACCATAATAGTGACTACAGCTAAAGAGCAAGAATACTCTGAGAAGGAGGGATATTTTTCCCTGGGCCTCCAGCATGGCCTGGCCATTCACTTTGCTGCTCTGTTCCAGGAACTGCGAGCTTCCCGTGATGAAGCCAGGGAATGCCCCCCTGTTAGTTCTGGCATTCCACTCAGGGCTGGCTGGGAGTGAAGAGCCCCCGGGAGCAGCCTAGAGGCAGGAGAGCCTTTTCCCAGCTCGCTCTGACTCCAGGGGCACCAGGCACCCTCCTGTCTGCTCTGTGATCAGAATTGAGCAACCAGATGACTCAGAGCCTCTGCTGGTAGTGATCTCTCTAATGTGGCATATCAGGTAAACTGAGCAGAAAATCGAGAAAGTGTGACCCAGAGACAGGTGCCTTCTGCGGCACCACCCGGTTCCACCCCCTCTCAGAGCTGTCTGAACATCCACTGCCCTCCAGCCCCTCCCCCAGTTGCCATACAGATTTGACCTGCAGTGTAGGTTTTAAGCAGAGGCCCCCAAATGCCCTCCTACTGCTGTATTCTCTAACCTCCTGTTGGAGGGACTTTAACCCCTTCCTCCCTTGCCGTACTCAACCCCGCTTTCCGCTCCACCCCTTCCAGGAGTTGCTGGTGCAGTCAGCCTCCTGTACTGGTGATGGGTTTGTCTGTACACACCCAGCCTGCAGTCGTGCTGGAGACCCTAAGAGTCTCCTTCCCCAGCCAAAGCTCATTTAAAAGGGAGTGTGGGAGGAGATAGCGGTGCTGGGGACAAAAGTTGAGCATAGGCCCTTTGATTGCACTGCCTTCTTCCCTGCTTCCCAGTTACTGCTGAGCCATACACAGTGGCTGGCTGGCTGGCTGGACGGATGGGTGGTTGGGCAGATGGATGGACAAATGTCCCCCTCTATTGTGGGGTGGGGGAGCTGTCGTCTCACCCTGTGTCTGCCTCTCCTCCACTGAGCATCCCGCACTGCAGGTGTCTCTGAGGCAGTGTTTATGTAAGCAGAGCTTACATGTTCTACAGTTAGACCAAGAAGCTGTTGTCAGTTTGAGGAAAGCCCCTGGCTGCCCACATGCTTAGTTGTGCCCAGCAGGTTTCCTAACAGGACAGTTGCTCTGGGGTAGGTGGGCTCCCCAAACTTGAACTCACTGGGCTGGCCTGGGGAGCCTCAGGCTTTCAGGGCACTGTGTCTGGAACGTGTGCCGCTCTTCTCTCTGCCCAGTCTGGCTTCTTGGCAGTTTGGCTGTGGAGACTGTAGTAAGCCCCAGATCTGGCCGGCCATGCACAAGAATGTAGTAGCTAGGTTGGATTGGGTTATTTAAGGGCAAAGAAGCCCAACCTCTTGAAGGCATGAAAGTTCCAAGGATTACCATCCAACCTAAAGGCTCAGATGAGTTTCATATTGTCCCTCAGGTTTGAATCTTGGGAAAAACAGCTCTTTGATTATATGCTTGTTATACATTAATAGTCCCTTTATTCCAAAGTCCCCTGACCTCATCAGTATGTACATCCAAGGATAGGGAGGGAGGGAAAAAGTCTTTGAGCCACTAAAACAGTTGAAATGGCTCAGAAACCTATCCCTGAGGTCGAGGGGGCTCAGTTTGGGGTTTAGGGGGGAAAAAGGTTCAAAACATGATGTCCATTTAACATATGTATGGGGCAGAATAAAATCCCTGAAACTCAAACCATAATTAAAATAGCTAATAGGATGCCTGGGTGGCTTAGTCAGTTAATTATCTGACTCTTGGTTTCAGCTCAGGTCATGATCTCATGGGTCATGAGTTCAAGCCCCACACTGGGGGCTCTGTGCTGACAGTGTGGAACCTGCTTAGGATCCTCTCTCTCCCACTTTCTTCCCCTCCCCCTCTTGTTCTCTCTCTCTCTCTCTCTCTCTCTCAAAATAAATAAACTTAAAAAAAAAAGATTTAAAATAGCTAATGTTTATGGAGGGCTTCTCTGTTCCAAACACATGCTATGTAATTTACATTTAGATCCCCTCCCAAAGACACTATGAAGGAGGTGCCGTTGTTACCCCATTTTAAAGATAAGAGAGATTAAGTAACTGCCCTAGCGTTACACAGTGGCGGCCAAAGGAGAGGATCCACCAAGTCTTGAAGTCTTCCTTTCTCCCTTAACGTCACAGAAATTTGCTTACATTTTTTGGCCAACCAAACCAGGTGTTGGCTTTGCTCCCTGGAAGCTGATGTCTTACCTGAGACATCATGTTTAAGTGGTGGAGGAAACAATTTCTAGCTCATTCATTAACTTGCAGTTTATATACTTTATGGACTGCTTATTTACCCAGCCTAAGTACCATAAGCATACTTTGTCATCAGGGAAGCATGTTTATGAAGTGCCCCTGGGCTGTGAGTTGAGGCAGAGATGGGATGTGTCACCACTGCATCATTGGATAGTGACCTCCTTTCCTGAGTTTCTGGCTTCTCAAGTGCTCCCAAGTAATCTCATGTAAATCCTTTCCTGGAATGGGGCCTAAAGACAAATCCTGAGAAGCTGGAGAATGAGCTGGATACCGTCTGTTCTGAGTAATTCATTCATTCAATCCTTCAACAAACACTGGCTGAACCTCACTGTGGACACTGTGTACCGGTGATGGAGAAAGTCATTAAGATCTCACTCCTGCCCTGGAGGAACTTGGCAGCATCAGTAGGGGCATTACTGCAGAATGTCTGGGATGTATAGGAGCTGCATAATAATAAAAGCAGTGGTCACACACGAGAGGACATTGGAGCATAGTATTGAAGACCAGGAAGACCACATCTAGAGGGGTTGGAAGAAGCGTCTCAGGTGGAGGGAAGAGTAAATTGCAACAAGATGTGGAGAGCCTGGGGTGTGTTCTGAAGCATAGCATGCAACTTTGGCCGATTTCAGGACAGGGTGGAGGGTAGACGAGCAGGACAGGGGGGCCCTGGCAGCTGGCACCGGACGCCCCGGCCCCTCATCATGGCCACCCTCCCCCCTCTCAGACAGCAGAGGAGCAAGTCAAGACTGTGAACAAGGTTCCGAGTATTGTGCCACCGTCAAGATAGAGCCGGAGTTTGTAAGCAGCTTCTTGTTTAAAAAGGGATCATGTTTAAGATTATTACTAAAATAATATCCCACATGATTAGGGACTAGGGGTGGAGGGAGTGAGGTTACCTTTTGTGGGCAGGGAGAGCGAGAGAGAGCTTAAGAATCATTTTCGCAAGAGCACTGGTGAAAAGGCTGCACACAGCTGGCTCCAAGGGATAAATTCATTATTTCACCAACAGGATTGACTGCCAACACACTGGAGGGTAAAGATGTAGAGGCTGTGGGTGTATGGCCCAAATGGGGAAACAGGAAAGCAGCCAGAGACCCCACCTAGAAAACAGAATGGGGAGGTAGGCCACCAGACCCTCCATTTTTTAAAGCCCTGATGAACAACTGAAAATTACTTGCCCCTGGAAAAAAATAATAAATTCCACATTATCATTTCAATGGTTCCTCACATAAATACCAAAGAATCAGAAAAGCTGGTGCCTCATGTTGCTCCCAGAACCTAAGAAATGGTATCTTTCAGTTATCGGATTTTATTTCTTTGCCGCGTTTCATTTTATACATATTTATTCACGCAGAACAGAAGCGCAGCGTTATTGAGGATGCCATGGGAGCGGAAGGAAAAGCTGTTATACATAAGAATGCACCGCATTTACATTGTCGCACTTTGCAACAATTGAACTATATGCAACTGGTTTTTTTTAATAATAAAAAAAAAACTGGTTTGCATTTAATTTGCTGATTTTTTTTCTAACTCTTGAATTTTCCTATGCCATAGAAATGTGAAAGGGGAGGGGTCAAGATCCTCGCAGATACAGAGGGTTGGGGGCTAGCAAGAAGAGGCAGCTTTCATGGGGAGGGGTTGGGGATCCAGAGCAAGTTTATAACTATTTCTTTTTTAACAGATGCAGTTAACTGAACTGCAAAACATTCATCTTCCAATTTAATAACTCATTCTCCCTGCATGGAGACGGGGGTATTATAGTCCTGGATATTGCTTTTCTGGCTTTTGAGTGTCAATGATGAATCCCCATCTTCTAATAAAATACATTTTCATAGTAATTGAAATAATAATTTTTTGCCTCTTCATTTTCCCAGGTACTTAAAAAGGGGGCTTTTGACTTCTTTCCCTTTCCCTTGTCCTGACTTTATTTTCTTTTAACTGAAATTCCTTCCACTGTTGAGATGCAGAGTCTGTGCTTCTGGCATCAGTGTCCCAGTGGCCTGCACGCTTCCCTCCCGCCCCCAGAAGCAGCCACAGGATGCAGAGGTAGACCTCCCCCATCAGACCATAGAGCTAATTGGGGGGACTGAAACATCAAGACCTAGAATTCTTGGCTGGGTTTGGCATCTTCATTTGCTTACAAGTTTAAGGGTCTCTATGGAGGGACAAATGTGATAACCAGGCAGCTGAGAGGAGCACAAAGAGGAGCAGGGAAAGGTCCTAGCTCTACACCTCCTGAAGCTCATGCACTAGGCTGCCCCCTAAATCTCCCCCCTCCCTTCCCCGACACCCTCAAAGTCAAGATCTGGGACTGCCCTTCTGCATTCCACGTGCATCCCTCAGGCTGCAGGTGAACTCATCCTTGAAGAGTTAAAATGAGTATCAGTGTGGGAGCACCTGGTTGGCTCAGTCGGTTAAGTGTCCAGCTTCCGCCCAGGTCATGATCTCTCACAGTGTGTGGGTTCGAGCCCCGTGTCAGGCTCTGTGCTGACAGCTCAGAGCCTGGAGCCTGCTTCGGATTCTGTGTCTCCCTCTCTCTCTGCCTCTCCCCCCGTGCACGTGTGCACGCTCTCTCTCTCTCTTTCAAAAGTAAACATTAAAAAAAAAATTTTTTTTTTAATGAGTATCAGTGTGTTAAGGACAGTATTACTTTCTCAATAAAATTTATATATATATTAAAAATAAATAATATATTAAGTATATCAAATAATCTGCAGCTCTGTCTGCAGGGTTACTTTAAATGCTGCATTGGTGAGATTGTATGGAAAAATGTGAAGTTGTGTCCTACAACATCTTTTCATCCTTTCCTCCATGGCTGACAATGACAAGAAGAGGGGGAAAAAAAACATAACTAGGACTGCAGAGGGTTTAAGAAGAACAATCGAGGTATGGCCTCTCTGGTAACTGTACCAGCTTTGGAAGATTTTCCTGGCCCTTTCTCTTCATACCCATCCAGGGAAGAGTGATTTTGGTGAAAACTTGCTCAATTTAAGCTATAGTTTAATGTGGTCTGTAGGAATTCTCCCCTTTCTAAAGTGTCTAATCTTTCCTTACTCTAGTAAAAAGAATTTGGAAGTCGGGAATCAGGGTTTGGAGCCAGTCTGGACCAGGAAATCAAAGTAGCTGTCGGGTATATATGGTCAGGGTGACTGAAAGTGTTTGGAGGCACTGCCTTCCTTCATAGCAACAGAAATAATACTTTTCTGCCTGTTTTCCAATGTACTTAGAAAAAGGCTTTTGACATCTTTCCGTTTTCCCTGTCCTAATGGAAAACACATGTGGCCCTGGCCTGTCTGGAGGGAGTAGGCTTCACCCGCTCCTTACAAATATGCAGGCTGTGGTCAACACACTCAACACCTTTGTAGGAACTACAGAAAGGAGTCCCCCCTTTTGGCCTGATTCATCCCTAGTTCAGGAGGCCTGGTTTGGCAAGGGGAGCACCGGCTGGATTTCAGCCCCCGGTCATGACCTTCCCTGGGGGGGCTTTTGTGTAGTTCACATTGCTTAACTCTACTGGCAGTAGATGGTAGCTTTTGAGTTAGACTCAGGTTCAAATCCTGACTCTACCATTTTCTAGCTGTGTTACCTTTGGCAAGTAGTTTGATTTCATACATTATAGTACCTATATTATAAGAATGGTACAAGGACTAAATGAGATAATATATGTAAATCTCTTGGTGCTAAATGTGTGGTGACTATTATTATTCTAGAGAGGCCTTTTCTGATCCTTCAGTATCCATAAGAGGCAAGAGTGAAAATACGTTTCCTAGGACAGAGATGGGGATGACAAAATGTGGGCCCAGGCCTGGATGTTAATTGTCCTTCAGGCAGAAGTGCTCGGCTACAAGATCTGATCTGGTAAATATCGGAGGGGCAAGAAAGGAGAGAAATCCAGTGGCTTGTGTGACCTCAGCTTCCAGACAGAGGCCAGACTTCCATTCCTGCTTCTGGAGTCATCTGTCCCAGCTACTCTTGCTTTTCTGTTTCTCCATCCCTTACCCCCATGACCCAGCAGCATTTCAGGGGATTAAAGGTTCCTGCTTCTCCTGGGACTTTGGAACTGGGGGTGCAAGAGCAGCCACAAAAAGTCTTTCTTGTATGTCCCTGTCCGCATTCTCTAGTGGAGCAGGAAAGGAACAAGTCCAGGGCATCTGCAGAGCATCTTCCTGAGTGTCCTCCCCCAACCCCCCCCCCCCCCCCCATCTAGGGCCATCTTGATGTCAAGATTTTTGAGATGAGGGTGGTTCTAGAACAAAGCTCCTTCTCTGGCAGTGACCAGGGGCTTTTTTGGACAGGTGAGAAGTAGCCATTCAGAGTCTGTTAATCTACTGCTTGGAAAGACCTGTGGCCCATTCAATATTTTCTGCAGGCTTTGTTTTTTAGAATAGTTTTGGGTCCACAGCAACAGCGAGTGGAAAGTACAAGAAGTTCACCTATACCTTTTCCCCCACTATCAACATCCTGAACCAGAATGTTACATTCATTGCAATCAGTGAATCTGTGCTGAGACATCGTTACTACCCAGAGTCCATAGTTTACATTGGGATTCACTCTTGGTGTTGTACATTCTGTGGGCCTGGACAGATGTATAATGACACATATCCATCATTACAAGATCATACAGAAGAGTTTCACTACCCTAAATATCCTCTAAGCTCCACTTATTCATCTCTCTTCCCCCTGGCAACCAGTCATCTTTTTAGCTGTCTCCGTAGTTTTGCCTTTTCCAGAATGTCATATTGTTGGACTCATACAGTATGTAGCCTTTTCAGATTAGCTTCTTTCACTCAGTAATAGGCACTTGAGGTTCCTCTGTGTCTTTTCATGACTTCATAGCTCATTTCTTTTTAGCACTGAAATAATATCCCATTGTCTGGATGTAATACAGTTTATTTATATATTCACCTACTGAAGGACATCTTGGTTGCTTCCAAGTTTTGGCAGTTATGAATACAGCTGTTATAAATATCTGTGTACAGGTTTCTGTGTGGACATAAGTTTTCAGCTCTTTTGGGTAAATACCAGTGAGCACAATGATTGAATTATATGGAAAAGTTACACTGTCTTCCAAAGCGGCTGTACCATTTTGCATTCCCACAAGTGATGAATAAGAGTTCCTATTGCACTACCTCCCCACCAGCATTTGATATTGTCAGTGTTCTAGACTTTGGCCATTCTCATTGACATGTGGTGGTATCCCATTGTTGTTTTAGTTTGCAGTTTTGTAATGATACGGTGTTGATCATCTTTTCATATGCTCCCCCTTTTTTTAAATTTGCCATAAGTATATCTTTTTTGGTGGCCTGTCTGTTCAGGACTTTTGCCCACTTTTAAATTGGGTTGTTTGTTTTCTTATGGTGGAGCTTTAAGAGTTCTTTGTATATTTTGGATAGCAGTCATGTATCAGCTATATCTTTTGCAATGATTGTCTCCCAGCCTGTGACTTGTCTTTTCATTCTCTTGACCCCATTCAATTTCATGCCCTCTTCCTGCGTATCCAGCAGACCCACAGCTCCTTATCTCCTTGCACAAGCTGCAAGGAGGCCAGACTAACTGGAGGGGCATGGCCTCCTAGGGAAATGAGTGGGCCTGTGAACACCTTTACCTCAAACCAATACATGTTTATTCATTCCCTAAACACTTAACATTGTTTTAACTCCTAGGGATGCATCAGTGAACAAAACAGGCAAAGCTCTGAGAATTGTGGAGCTTACTTTCTGTTAGGGAAGACATATACTAAAAAATAAACATAGAGACATATACTGAAAAATCTACATAACCATATTATATAGCTTTCTGGAAGTAAGTCCAATGTGAAAACAATTTGAGCAGAACAAGGGAGATTGGAGATGCTGGCCTGGGGGAGGTTTTCCATCTAAATAAAGTGGCAGGATAGGCTTCATCGAGAAAGGGACATTGAAGCAAAGAGGATGCCAAGAGGGCACAAAAACCAGGCAGAGGGATCAGCCAGTGCAAAAGGCCACAAGGCAAGAGTGACCGGTGTGTTTGAAGACCTAGGACCTACAAGGAAGCTGATATGGCTGGAGTGGAGTAGAGGCAGCAATGGGAGAGGATTTCCTGATGGATTCAATGTAGGGGTGAGAGAAAGGAGAATCATGACACCAGGATTTTTGACATGAGCCACTAAAAGGATGTCATTAACTGAGATGGGGAAGAGCAGGTCTCCAGGTAATGGTGGCTGAAGGCAGAGATGAGGAGTTTTTTGGACATGCTGAGTTTTTGCTATTAGATATCTTGGTGGAGATGTCAGGTAGGCTGTTGTACAGATGGGTTTGGAGTTCATGGGAGTTTGTGTACAAGATTCTGGGCTGAGTGCTGTGGGAAATAGGGAGAAGAGTAAAACCCAATTCTTCCACCGCTACCTCTGTCCAGGGATCCCTAGACGGCAGCACATAAAACAGCCACCCCCACCAGAAGGCAGCTCTTTCCAGTCTCCCTGGAGTCTTGGAGGCAGGTGAACAAATCTAAGCTACCAAAAATTACAGTAAGGAGACCACCCCAAACACTCATTATTACACTCACTTATTATTGCTCATTAATAAGTCAGGAAGAAGGGGAAACCAGGGTGTGGCTTTCCTTTCTCCAGCAGCAGTAAAATAGACACTTGAGAGTTTTGAAGATTATCACAAGAGCTCCTCACAGTCCATTTGCCTTTCCATTCACCTAGAGGCAGGTAAAGGAAGAGAAGGAAGGCTGATGGGGGGGGGGGGGGCGGTGCTGACAGCAGGGACAGTCACTTCCCCTCTCCCTGCTCCTTTGGCTGTGCCCCCAGCCACCTGTCAAGCAGCCAGATCAACCCCTGACGGGGCCAGGCTGGGCTGGGTCCTGCTCTCTGTGGTCTGTGTGTGCACAGGACTAGCTGTTTCAAGAGAGGAGAGCTATTACTATTCACCACATACTAGACCAATATTAGGTCAGATCCCTAATATGAGTAAACCAGGTCCCAGGGTTAACATGCCAGCTGTGGTCCTCACTCTGAAGTATAGTCAGTTGCCCAAGTAAGAGCCATGTTTTCACATTAAACATCCCTGAGTCTCTCTTGTTCAAGTGGCAGATGGTGAATTTCATGCAATGACGTAAGCAGAGGCCCCTCTATTTCCAGCCTGGAACTCAGAATCTGTGGAAAAGCTGCATCTCTGCATCCTGAGCCCTGAATGCTGCAGCTCTTGGGGTCAGGATGTGTCTGAGAGAGCTGGGGCCAGGAGTGGGGGGAGCAGCGAACTGGCCTTTGTCCAGAGTTGTCCAGCAGCAAAAGGGGGACCAGGGCGCTTTGGGAGGCCTGCGATGGATATGGAGGACAAGACCCGCCATACAACCTGAAAATCTAGTGCTTTAATAAGCCAAGGCTGATATTGGAACTGGTGTGCCCAGGGACCTCACAGAGATGGGCAGCATGGCGCAAGTGGGGGTTATTGATGGAATGTCTTTGCAGGCTCGGATCTGAGCAAAAGTAAAACTGAGTTATGACACCAGGGCCAGATTAATGAAAATGTGCATGGGAACAGCCCATCCTCAGTGATTTCCACCCAGCACTTGGGCATTTTCTGACCCAAATACGTTGACAAAGTCTAATGTCCTACATGCAGCCCTTTCACTGGCAAAGACAGAAAAAGATTTATAACACAATAATAACCTTCAGGAATTTCAGCCCACTCCTAGGCTGCTTGCCTTAGATCCCCAAGGGAACTGACCCCTCCAGAAAGGTCCTAGGACATTATTCAGGATTTGGAATTCTCTATCTGAGGGGCTTCCCAAGAAATGTGACTTGAGGCCTCATCTCCCACTCTTTCGCCCTCTTTGCTCCTGGCACACAGACTTCCTTGCTGGGCTCTGGCCTCTTGCCATGACTTTGCAGCCTTGGGGTACCCAGTTCTCTCCCTTGGGGTGCCCTTCCCATTCTTCCCACTGGACTAACAACTCCTCTTCCATTAGGGCAAACTCAAGCCACACCATCTTTTGGAAGCTTTGCATTCAAGCTATACTTTAATAACATTTATTGCCCTTCTCCTCCTTCTCCTCCTCCTCCTCCTCCCCCTCCCCCTCCTCCCTCTTCTCCTTCTTCTCCTTCTTCTCCTCCTTCTCCTTCTTCTTCTTTTTTTCCTGAGCGTTTATCTGTCTTCTAATTGGGAGCATACTAATACTGTTTTGTGATCTGCTTTCTCCCTCCCCCTCACTTAAGGCTATATAGTTAAGGGAAAAGGGGGCAGTGTAGGGTAGTGGTTATGTGTGGGTGGGCTCTGGAGTCAGACTGTCTGGGTTCAAATCCTGACCGTGCCACCACAGTCCTGACACCTGAGCAAGTTACTGAAACTGTTTCCGTGTTTAGAACAGTGTGGTTTACACTGAATTTTAATCTATAATTTTGTTTTCTTCTTTTCTCACTCAACTGTGAGTTCCTTGAGGTCATAGAGTGACTCTTGTTCATCCTTCTGTCCTCAGCATCTTGCTCCTACATGATAAGCATCCCCAACGTGTTCAATGGACAGAAAACCCCCAAAGAATAGGGCCCAGCCCTAGGAATCAGATGGAAGGATCTGATCCCGAAACAGGATCAAAGATTTGTGTCTGAGGCCCTGTTTGTTACCCGGATTAGCTAAACGGGACAATCAATTACGTTTTCTGAGGCTCCCGGTTCACCTTTTGTCGAACGGAGACGACAGCGTGAGTGCGAGACAAGCAGGACGGCTTACGACCCCGCTCCGCAAAGTAGGACTTGAGATCAGTGAAGTAACTGTTTTCCTGATTTCACGGGGCTCCTCTCCGGCTCCGGGCGGCGACGGGCGCTGAGCCGCTGCCCTCAGTTCGGGAGAGGAAGGAGCCGGACGGCAGGCGGTGCGCGGCTGCGGCTCGGAATTCGCGGCGCGCCGGGAGAGTCAGGGGTGCGCCCCCACCCCAGGTCCGAGCCCAGGAGGCCACCCCGGGCGCCGCGGCCGCCCGGGTCCCCGTTATCAGCCTCCTCCTCCTTCCCCCAGGGCCCAATGTTGCGCCCACCAGATCCGGTGGGGCGGGGTGGGGGGGGCGGGAATCCTCTCCCCTTTTCCCGGGGATCCGGGCGGGGAGGGGAAGGTGGCGGTGGCTAGAAATGAGGCTTCCTTTGCCTCCTACTCTCCGGCAAAATCCGATCTTTTCTGAGCAGGATGGGGCGGGGGCGGGGGGCCGTGTGTGCGCCCGGGCGGAGGGAATTCCTTCCCCGGCGGGCGGCGGCACCCGCAGCAGCGCCTTCCCTTTTTTTAGCTCTTCCCCGAGGCTCCTTCTCGGCGCGGCCGGGGGTGGCGGCGCGCTCCACCTCGCTCTGGAGAGACCGTCGCCCGGCGCCCCGCCAGCCTCCCGGGCAGCGGCAGGTGGAAAGGGCGGCGAGGCGAGGGTCCCATCGCCGCCGCCGCCGCCGCCGCCGCTGCCCGTGGGTGGGCAGCCGAGCGCCTTGCTGGAGGGAGACCCGGGGTGATTCCCATCCGCCCGCAGCTCTTCCAGGGCTGCCCTGAGCAAGGAGCTGTTTTGTCATTTTGAAAAAACACCTTCCCCCCTCCCCGCCCCCCAGGCTGTTTCAGAAATGGCACTGAGTCAGACCTGAGTCACAGGAGGACGTGGGCCCTCTCCCCCCTCCCCCCGCGGTTCTTCCCGGTCCCGCCCCCAGCCCCGCTGTCTGCCCCCGCCCGGCTAAACACCCCCGGCGCCGCGGCCTCAGACACCGCGGGGGCCCCTGCCTGCCTCCCCCTGTCGCTGTGCTACCTGCCCACCCGCCCGGGGTGTGGGCCCTGCCGCGCTGCCCGTCGTTGCTGTGAAGACAGCTCGTCTGGGGACAGTAGTCCCGTCCTCAGACCGTGAAAAGGCCACAGTCTGTCCCCTGCCTCCGGGCACGGCAGGCCACCTGCCCCTGACCTTCTCTAACAGATGGTGCGTGCAGGGGGGTCAGGTTGAGAGGGGCGCTCAGCGGTGGCCACAGGATCTCCCATGGCAGTTCACTGTGATTTGTAACTTCCCTCGAGGACCTGGTCAGCTTTTTCCACCCCTGGCTACCTATTTTCTCACCCCTTCCACCCTTTCCTGAGCTCTCTGTGGAGAAGGTGCTACACAACTCTATTTTTAGTCCTAACAAGCTGCCTGCCTGAGCAGCTTCCATCTGCGGCACTCAGAGCCCTTTACAAATGCTAATGAATGGAAGCTGCAGCCTCCAGAGTAACTTAGATTCATCTTGCTTCCTCATCACCATCCCCCACACTCTCCCAGTGGGGAAACTGAGGCATGAGATTTAGGCTTGGAGAAGTGACCAAGGCAGTGTCAGAGTCCCAAGTTTCCTATGGCCTGCTGGTCGTTCTGCCTTTGCTAGTGCCTTCTGACTCCTCTTAACTTCATAATCAGTGCTAGGTCCCGAACTAAGTTCAGAGGTCAGACAGTCCCTGTCTTCACCGAGCTGAGGTCCAGTGGAAGAGGTAAACATAGAAGTTGATCATTACAGTACAAGTAAGTGGCCCCACAGAGCCGTTTTCTGCAGAGAGGGAGCATTATATGAGTCACAGAAGTCTCACCTAGCTAGGGAAGGAGGAGGGGAATGGGGTTAGTGCTATTAGTGTCCTATTTTATAATCCAGTAAGGCTTCCTGGAGGAGATGACGCCTGAGCTGAGTCTATAATTGAGAATTGGAGTTAAGCAAAAGGCAGGGGGCATTCTGTGACCAAAGAACAGGGTAGAGAAAACAGCAGTTTGGAGTTGCTGGAGGTGAAAGTGTTGCACATGCTGAGGTGGGAGGTGAGACTGGAGAGTATCTCTGTGCAAACAGGGAAAGGATCTGGTGGGGTCAGGGTCTTTCTTAAATGCATCGTTTTGGTGGCCAGGATGAAGAGTTTGATGGGAAAGGAGTAGAAGCCAGGAGACCAAACAGAGATGATAAAAGCCTGGATCAGGTGCCAGGGAGAGGTGCCACAAGGAGGACAGGGTGCATTGGAGAAATGTTTGACAGTTACTTTACTGGAAATCCAGGGGGACACAGTCTCCCCGTCCCTGTGGCCCACTGTTGGACTTGCAGGACAAACATCTCCCTAGGACTTCAACCAGATACCATCACCCAGGTGGCATTTTTCCCTTTTTGAGCTGGATGCCAGGAACTCCTGAGGGGCAGGACCTGCCTTCAGTGTCTGCTGTGGCAACCAGCAGCCGTTAGACAGTCTGTGTTTCTGAATGTTGGTTGAATGAATGGTCCCTTGATGGCATACGGGTCATTAAAAGGAATGGGAAATACTCAGCAGCTGCAGGTGGATGGATGTAGGCTTGCAGCACCCTCACCACTGCTCATCCTCGCCAAAGTGAAAGCCCCCTGCACACTTTGAGGGAAAGCCAACCCTCCCTGCGTGGCTTTCGCTGTGAAACAGAAATTGCTGCCAACTGCAGCAAATGCAGCTTCAGAAGCTGTAGGAAGCCTCCTTACCAGTTTCAGGGCCCTCCTCTCCAACCAAAAAATCATGCAGCCATTTTTGGAACACCTGAAATGTGTTCCAGTTGAAGCAGACGGTGAAGAACATGAGTGTGTGCAGTGGCCCCTGGCATGCACTGAGAGGAGGGTGGCATAGAGGGACTCACCCACATTTGGCAAGTTTTGTGTATCGGGGTGGCAGGAATTTGAGGATAGGCCTTTGCTCATTTAATTCTCCATGTTGTCTGTATCATGTCAGGAGATTCCCAGTGCTGCCTTTTGCTGCAAATAGCTTCCCAATACTAAATCCCAGTAGGTCTACCCTGGCAATAAAAGGTCAGTGTGCTACTTAAGAGGGGGAGCTCTAGTCTAGGCTCAAACTCCCATCTCCTCCACTCCTACTAGCTGTGTGACCTTAGAGAAGTTAAGCGATTCTGCCTTTTGAAACCTCAATTTCTCGTCTGTGGATTGGGTATATTCTAGAGTTACTGTGAAGTTTAGAAGAGTTAATGCCTATTTAAGCACTTAGAACAGTCTCTGGTACATGGTAAGTAAGCCCTCAATACATATTAATTGCTATGACTATTGACGGAGTCCTCTATCCTATATTTGGTATGGCTGTACTTACAGCACCTGTACCAGCTAATCAACCCACGTTGCTGTGTGGGTATCCCATAAAGTCTTACCTTGGTCCCTTCCTTTAAGTCTTGGACACTTAGGTAGAGAAGTACTTACCCTGTAATCTCTGAATTGCTATTCTGGGGGCAAGAAAATATACTCCATTTAGAAGAAAGTCTCATTTGTGATCAAAGATGAGATCTTCTTGTAGAGAATTGATTAGGACATAGAATCATAGAATGTTAGAGCTGGAAGACATCTTGGAGGTATGAATTCAAGCTGATGTTTTTCAGAGACCTGGAGAGATTGCGTTACTTGTGTGACTAGTAGAAACTAGAGGGCAGGAACCCAGGTTTGCTCCCTGTGTCCCCTGGTCACCGCTGCTCCGCTTCCCCAGGCGCTTCTCTCACCCCACACCCACAGGCCATCATCCCAAGTCCTCTTGGTCTTTGCTTTTCCCTCTCCCATCTCAAGTCTGGGCCAGTTTCCTTTCCCTAGTCCAAACCAGACAAGTGTTCTGCTGCTGTGTCGTTCAGGGTTCAACCAGGGAGACAGATCCAGTAGGAAATACATAGTAGGGGTTGTTGCAAGGAGCCAGCTTACGAGATTGCAGCGGCCAGCTAGGCAAACCCACAATCCACAATGCAGGCCATCAGGAAGGGCAGGTCAGAAACTCTCTGGCAGGGGCTGACGCTGCAATCCACAGGTGGGAATTTTCCTTTCGGGAAAATTCACCTGATTGAATCAGACCCACTCAGATGATCTGAGATGATCTCCTTTTCTCAAAGTCAAGTGACTGCGGACATTAATTCCAATTACAGAATACCTTCAGAGCAACACCAGTGTTTGAATGAATGACTGGATTCTGCAGCCTAGCCTTACTGACACCTAAAACCGACCACCACCATCTTCTTGTGGTCTTGCTCTCTGTCCTCCTTTCAGCCTGACACACTGCTACCGAATTCATCTTCCAAAAACTCTGTCTTGCCCTCCTTTTCAGTTTTCCACCATGGTCCCTGGGTTCTAAGAGAAAGCCCAGGTTGCCAACTGTATCTCCCGCTTAAACTGTCCATTCTAGTCAAACCAGTCTCTCCTTGGTCTCTGAGCAATAACCGTCTCTGTGGCGTTCCTTCCTCCCATTGCTTCTCACTGCCTGAGCCCCACCCCTCCCTCTAAGGCCATTCTGTTTGCTTCCTGTAGCCCCCTGAGTTCTGTCTTTCCTTCCTGCGCCCCAGGCACCCATTCTCAGCTTCACTCACTTGCTCTTTAGCCAAGCAAGCAGAAGAGATAAACTCAGGGTTGGTGGGAGAAGGACAGAGAATCACTGTTAGTGCCCTTCCCTTCCCCGAACCAGCCAGTACACTGGTCAAATCCTAACAAACTGCTCCTAAGATCTTATTACTAAAGTGAAAGATTGGGTCTAGGTTATTATAAATGGCAACTGAAACAATTTTCTCTCCATTTCTTTTCATTTCCCCTGCCCACCGTGTCCACTCCACACCTCTCTGTCAAGAGAAGTTCTTAGTTCTTGCTATCTCTTTTTAATCAAGTCGGCATGCCTCGGACCTAAGGAGATTCAGAATCCAGATGGGCTGCACAACACTGATGGAGCCCGAATGCAAAACAGGTCCCTGACATCAGAGAGGCCTCCTTTTCATGTTTTAAAGAGATTCTCTAACAGGTTCTGCTAAATGTAATCTACATCAAATCTTGCCAAAGCAAGATGTTCATATCAGAACAGCAGAGCATGAAGCGTTTTGCCTGGCTAGGTTTGCGGGCAAGTTTCTGGAAAATCTGATATCACCTAATTTCCCTTATGGATGCAGGGTAAGGTATTTATTTAGCCTCTCTGTGCCTCAGTTTCATTATCTGTAAAATGGAGAGAATAATAGATATTTGTTTATCCCAGATGAAACCTATCTCTTGGGTTTGTTGTAAGGATTCAGTTAGTCTGTAGAAAGCACTTAAAAAACCTGGCACATGGAAAGAGCCCAACACACCTTAGCTGCTACTATTATTAGCTGTCACAGAGCAAATTAGATGTCTCCTTCTGCACATGCTGACATCAGCAGGCTAAGGTAAGATACTTTTATAATGTCCCCCACTCCACCATCGGGGGCTTGGAATCTCAGCTTGTGACTGGGCACGCAGATCAGGAAACGGCTCTGGCAACGAGGCAAGCACTGCCTTCTAGCTAGTTGTGTTACTCATCGGTCACTTAGAAGTCAAGAAGCCGAAGCCGGAGCCTTGCATTCCAAATTTAGCTCTATTTGAACAAATATCTATTCATTATTTCTTAATGTTGGGTATGTTGTGCTAGGTACTGGGGGCGGTGAGAGAAGATGTGGCCCAGGTTCTCCGGACCTTACAAGGGAGGTAGCCTATGTGGAAACCGTCCAGTAGAGCCCGAGGCAGCATGGTGTGTCATGAATAGAGCCAGTGAGGGCTGTCTTGGAGTCATTCCTGAGAAAGTGCCGGGAAGCTGAGCTTAGACAGACTAGGAGGGAAGACTCTGGCTACTCACCACTCTGTTCCTGTTGCCAGCACAGGACCTGGTGCACAGCAGATGCTCAATAGAGCTTTGTGAATGACTAGCTGTACACAAGGGTCTTGAAAAAAGTTTCAGCAGGTAGGTAAGCTTTGAAGGGTTTTAAGCTTTGTAGACAGAGTAAGATTTTGAGAGGGTGAAAAAGATAGAAATGGATAAACAAAATGCAGTATATACACACCATGGAATAGTGTTCAGCATGAAAAAGGGAGGAAATTCTTACCCATGTTACAACATGGATGAACCTTAGGGACATTATGCCAGTCACAGAATGGATGCATAGTGTATAATTCCACCGATATGAGGCACCTAAAGTAGTGAGATTCTTAAAGACAGGGAGTAGAAAAGTGGTTGCCAGCCAGGGGCTGGGGGGAATAGAGAGTTGTTTAGTGGATATAGTTTCAGTTTCCACAAGATGACGTAAGTTCTGGAGATCAATCACATATCAGTGTGAATGTACTTAATACTGAACTGTACTCTTGGGGCGCCTGAGTGGCTCAGTCGGTTGGGTGTCCGACTTCGGCTCAGGTCATGATCTCGCAGTTTGTGAGTTCGAGCCCCGGGTCAGGCTCTGGGCTGACAGCTCGGAGCCTGGAGCCTACTTCAGATTCTGTGTCTCCCTCTGTCTGTCCCTCCGCTGCTTGCACTCTGTCTCTCTCTTTGTCTCAAAAATAAATAAACATTAAAAAAATACTAAACTGTACTCTTAAAAATGGTTAAGATGGCACGTTTTTATGTCACGAGTATTCTAGCACAGTTTTAAAAAAAAAAGATGGGGAAGGAAACTGCAAGAACAAAGGAGTTAAAGAAGGTAAGGAGGCAGAGTGTAGGATGTGTTCAAGGAAAGGATGCTTAACTGATAGGATCAGAACTTAAAGTATAGGGAGGGAGGGACATGGTAGGAGATAAGGCCAGATGGAGGCCAAGTGGGCCTCGAATGCCATGCCAAAAAGAGTGGAGTTTAAAATTTTGACTTTGATATCACATATGGCTGAGGTGGGTCTTAACAATATTCTCTTTAACCTTGGCTACTATACAATCTTCATACATACTCCCAGGGCTAGTGTGCCAAGCTGTTATTCCAGTTCTATGCTAGCTCAAACTCTTCTGCTAAGCAGACCCCAAGGCTTACCTCACCTGCAACAGTGAGGGCCCGCTGCACCTGGGTGCCTCTCGGTGCTTCCTCTGCTGCCTTTGGTTTGAACTGATCCCCCATGGAGTGTTTAAGCTCCAGCTGCACTAATGGAAACTAGTGAGATCTCAGCCTGATTAGCCAGACTCCTTTCAAATGAATATTCGTAAGCATCTTCAGTGTTACAAGCTCAACACTTGACAAATTACTGGCTCTGAATCATACACTACTTGGATTTCCCACCCCTGACTTTGTCCCGGGGTGCGGGCTCCAGGGTGTGTGTGTGATGGCCAGATGATAGGGTTCCCTGGTAGGTGCTGCCTTGTTTTGCCTCATAGGCTGGGCTGTTCTCAGTATAAGACAAAAAGCTTACTTGTTGAAAGTAGAAATGAGTTGGCCTATGACATTTTGGAGTTTGTTTTCCTTTTTAAGTGTTTGGGGGTCATGGGGATACCCATGCAATGCCGACTTCTAGATGGAGCTGTGAACCAGAGGGCCAAAGAGAAGACCTCTCCATATAGCTCTGCTATTTATTTAACATGCAATTTTAAGGCTCCAGTTATCTTCTCTATGTCTCCATTTTTCACATCTAAAATGAGTGTAATAATTTCTATCTCGCTTTCTAAGGATATCAAGAAGATGAATGGGGTACAGTTGATGACATACTTTGAAATCTGAATCACAGGGTGAATATTATTGAATGTGAGCATAATACTATGCATTCTCCAAGGATTCTGGAACTAAACATTTGCCTGTGAGGGTGTATTTTGTATGCCCCTTATTGCTACATTTACCAAAATGAGAACAGAAGAAGAAAATTCTTGTTCTGAGATTGATGATAAGCCTTAAACTAAGTGGTCATTCATTATAGCCTGACTAATTCTCTTCTTGAGCAGCGGTGCTAAAAGCAGTTCAGCTCCTTTGATGCCTTACTGTTTTGCTGCCCAGCCTCTGAGAAAGGAACTTGATAAGACATGCAGGAATCTTGACTGTTCTTTCACCATTTCTGCACCCACACCGTCCTGCTTTGACCAGCTGTATTGTTGGTGCAGTTGAAGCTGCACCTTCTTACTGGAGAGGACCCCTCCTTAGTTATAATTGCAGAACAAAATGTTCCAGCCCTGGTCACCTCAAAGGATTCTACCTTACGGGCCCCGCGCCCTAGAAAATGGTGACAGAGATGGTTGGGATAACAACAAAGAGCTTGCCCCATCCTTAGTCCATTACACATGGCCTATGCACCAGGCACCAGGCACCATGGGGCATCTAAAAGTCAAGCCAAAGGGGCGCCTGGGTGGCTCAGTTGGTTGAGTGTCCGACTTCGGCTCAGGTCATGATCTCGAGGTTGACGAGTTCGAGCCCTGCATTGGGCTCTGTGCTGACAGCTTGGAGCCTGGAGCCTGCTTTGGATTCTGTGTCTCCATCTCTCTTGCCCCTCCCCCACTCATGCTCTGTCTCTCTCTGTCTCAAAAATAAATATCAACATTAAAAAATAAATAAATAAAGGTCAAGCCATGAACAACCCCTATTTCAAGTAGTTCTCACAGGTGGCTCTCCTCTTATCCCTTATGCAGTGCTTCCTGTTCATCTCCATGGCTCACTGTTGCCTGACTCAATACATTGCTCTACATGTGTACAAAATGAGACAGACAGAAACTCATCAGGAATACTTCAGTATTTGACCTCAGCTACTGGCTTTTCAGCTTAATAACTTACTTCCACCTCCCTCTTTCATTCTGGACTCTGCATCCTACTAGAATCAACTCTAAGTTCACCCAACTTAGGGTTCTCCTGTGGCTTCAGATGAAAAGTTCATCATATGAGTCCTGAGTTCAAGGACCTTACTGAACAGGCTTGCTCCTGATCCGCCATCTTGACTTCTCATTCTGGTTCTGGTATTTACTTGCTATGAATCTTTCTCACTGCACATAGGCCAGAATACCCTGGGCATCTACCCTTCCATTCCTGGTGGTTCTTCAAGAACTTAGCCCTGGCCATGAGTGTTTCTGAAATGAGTGATTGGGAGCCAGAGGCAGAGAGAAGAGTGTAGCCTTTGGTATGCAATGGAGGCATTAAACCAAAGTTTGTGTATGTTTCTGCACTCAGCCATGCATGTGCATGTGGGCTTACACCACTTAATGCACTTTATTTTTTTTAATGTTAACTTATTTTTGAGAGAGACAGAGAGAGACAGAGACAGAGACAGAGCACGAGTGGGGGAGGAGCAGAGAGAGAGGGAGACAGACTCCGAAGCAGGCTCCAGGCTCTGAGCTATCAGCACAGAGCCCAACTTGGGGCTCGAACTCATGAGTCATGAGATCATGAGCTGAGCCGAGGTTGGATAACCAATAGACTGAGCCACCCAGGTGCTCTACCACTTAGTGCACTTTAAAAGTAACCCAAATATTTAGGATTCTGGACTATTCTGATTTTTTAAAAAGGAAGGAAGAAAGGGAGGGAGAGAGGGAAAGAGAGAGGGAGAGGGATTAAATACCCTTACTACAACACTAACTAAGAGATGACTGGTAATAATAATATCTTATGTAAATGCCTCCCAACTTTTATATCTATAAATTGTATCTTTATATACTTGTTTATAATTTAATTTTTCACCTAATCGTGTATCTATTTGTGTCATTAAACACTCATCTATTGTTTTTAATGACTGAATGGTATTCTAGGGGTTATGACTCTACCAGACTTCATTTCACCAATTCTCCTTTTTTGGACATGGGGCTGTTTCCAAGGATTTTTTTCCTTTTACTATTATAAATAATGTGGTGTCGGGAAACTTTGGCCTAAATCTTTGACTACATTTTTTAATTCCTTAGGGTAAAATCCTGTAAGAAGAATTAATAGATCCAAGAAAATGCTCCTTTTCAGGGTTTTAGATATTCAGTGCCAAATCGGCCCCAAGAAAGTTAAGCCAATCTCTACTCCCGTAACTTCAACCCTTCACCAACACTGGGTATTATAAGTTGTTAGAATAACTACCAGTTGGTAAGTGAAAAATAGTATCTCCCTCTTGAGTACAAACTAGGTTGGATTTTTTTGTGTCTGCTTTTTAGTCACTCGTACTTATTTTGTGATTTCTCTATCCATTGTTGCCAATTTTTTTCTATTCAGATGTTTTTCTTAATGATTGATCAGAGCTTTTTTTAAATACATTAATAATATAATCCCCTCTATCATATAAGTTGCAAATATTTCCTTGGTCTTTTGTCTACTTTTTACTATATTTATGGTATTTTTGTTGTTAATGTTTTGGGGAGGGGTTGATGTAGAGGCATTGTACATTTTGGCATCGTCAAATCTACCATTCTTTTTGCTTTATGATTTCTATTTTGATATCATTGTTGGGAAGACTTTCCCCACGGTTAAAGCATTCTTTCCCATTTAGTTTAACTCTGAATTCTAGGAACAGAATACTTCAAGCTATTTTGTCTTCAGAACCCTGAACTTCAGGAAGACACTGCTTCCAAAAGACCCCCAGGATAAAAGGGAGGAATATGGAAAGTATAGATCTGAACACAGACCCCACATCTAATTGACCCACTGAGAGCTGGAAAGGAACTTAAACCTGTTCTAGTCTTCCAGTGACAGTCTGACAAGCCCAGACTCTACTTAAACATTTCACCCAGGGATTTTGCTTCTTGTTCAAATCTTTAGAAAAGTTCCCTAGGTTCAGAATAGTGTCAACGTTTCCCCAAGCATCCCTCTCTTAGGGGTTCTGCATGCCACCAAACCATGTGGCCTTTTCCTTGACATGTCCACCCTATGCAAGGGCAGAGGGAGAGGGGAGGGGCTGCCTCCCCACCACGATGATGGCAGTGCTCCAGTCAGCAACGGGAACACTGGCTGCAAGGCCATGTGCTATTCACACCTGGGCCATGACACCTCTGCTGGGGTTTGAAAATGCCTTTTTCCCTGTGTGTGTGTGTGTGTGTGTGTGCGTGCGTGTGTGTGTGTGGTACATGCTCACTTGTACCAGCTTGCACACACATTTTCCTCTAGTTAAGCCTAAATGGGAAAAACTGTCCCTGTAATTTTGAAGAGGGGGAGGGAGCAAATAAAACCTTCAGTAGAAATAGGAAGAAAAAGATGTGCACTGAGCATGTGCAGAGTAATTTTTCTTCTGCATGCTTTATTAAAGAATTATATGACATAATTACATGTTATAATGTCTTTACACATATTTATGGTAATTACGTCAATGCACATTTGATGTTCTATAATTACAGTAAATACACAACAATCCTGACAAATCACTTGATCAAGAATTCAAATTCCCTAAGTGAAGACGGGGAGAAAAGACATTAACTCTTCCACTTCCTGATTGCCCCAGTGCCTGATTATTCTTCTGCCTTTTCCTGGAAGTTTTGGAGGTTCTTTATGTCCCTGGGTGTCATCAAGGTACAATTACATTCATTTCCACCAGGGATGTTCCTGAGACTGGTCCCTACAGCAACACCACTTATTTTTATTTATTTGTAGTTTCCTCTACAACACTGTTGTTATGTTGATTGTGTAGGAGGAGTGGGTGCCAGGCCCTGATAGAGCCCCAGGAGCAGGTAGGTAGGGAATGTGTGTTTGATGCCCTCAGAGAAGAGAATTGCCCTGTCAGATGTGGGGAAATACCAAGAAGGTGCCAGTCAGGATTCATCTCCTGTGGAAATTGGAGCCTTATGGACAGAAACAGCAGTGAGAATGAATACCACAGAAGCAAGTGCCCTTTCCTATAGCCTTTTGTTGATCTCTAAGCCACTTTTTAACTCCGTAAAAACTCCTGAAGGATGGGACCATGTCCAATTCCCTAGTACCTGAAATCATGCGTTGAGTTTTTTTATGGTGAGGCTCTGATATCACACACACACACACACACACACACACACACACACACACACAGCATGGCATGCATTAATTATACTAGATGGATAGTTTTCTTCTCTTCTATGAACACTTTTCATTGTCTCATTGCCTCTGGATTCAGGTGTTGCAGTGGGTAGGGGATAGGGGGGTACTGTTCTTGCTAAGTAGTACCTGTGGCTAGTTTATCAGAAACCATCAGGCATAATTGTTGTCCCTACCAAGATGCCTCTCCTGCAATCTGTCTAATCCCTTGTAAGGTCTGGAGGAAGTGTTTCTTTACCTGTGCCCTGACAAGATAAGAATCATCCAGATAAAAACCAGCCATAGATTCAGACTGTCATGTATTTAGCCCAGAGTAGGAGTGTTGGGTCTTCAGGAGGCTATAGAAGAAACCGAGGCCAGGATTTGGGCTCCACATCCCCAAAGGGACATAACAAATGACTCACCATACTGGGTTTCTTTGGTGGAAGGAACTCACTTGAGGCAGGTTATAGAATTAAAAGAAGGGCTAGTGGTTTGTGACCCTCTGTCTGGGGGAAAGGGCACCTGCCTACCTACTTCAGGGGCCTTGAGCTACTAGATGTTAAAGAGTTTGAAAAGTTAAGAACTTTCAATAAATGTAAGGAATTTTTAGCAAACTCCTTCTTGTGCCTAGCACTGACTGCCTTTAGTATGGAAGCAAGAATAACACTCCTGTATGCGCTCACCGATTTCATCCCACCTCTGTGACCCGGAGAAACTAATTATCCCTGGAACAGGTGGTCTTGAAGGGAAATTGCACTGATCCCCCCAGGTGGAAAAAAGAAATCTGTTACACTGGTTCAGGCCAGTGTCGGAAAGGACTGAAATGAGAGCTAATGATTCATAAAAGTCACAAACTTATTGACTAATACAGTTCTTAGTCATGAAGTCTCCATATTCCATACGTTCTGAAATCATGGCAATTACAGATTTAAATGAAGCTGGAATCCTTAGTGCGGAAAATGCTTGTTTTAGCCCCAGATGGGGGCTAGAGGTGAGTGACCCGTTACTCCCCTGGTAATGAAAGTGCCTGGCAGCCTGCAGGCTTCTCAGGATGGTAATTGCTGCGGGCTGAGATAGGGATCTCACTGCGCTAATGATGCCCTGTTCCTTTTTTGAGGCCTGACTCCACTTTTCCTCTAGCACCAAGATTGCAAAGGAATGCAGCACGGTAGGAATGAACACATTAACACGCACATCTTAGCATTTTGCATTTTTCAAAAATGTTGCCATCATGTTTTAGTCTCTTTTTTTTTTTTATTGTTAATTGCTTAGGACCTGGTAAATTTAGAGGGATGCCTCATCCATGTATTTCAACATGTGAGCAAGTGAAATGGAAACAGATGTAGCATTTTCTTTCTTTCTTATTTTTTTTTTCTTTTCAGTGAGGACTTTGCACGGCCAGGAACCATAATTCATATTTTCTTCACACTCACAAAAGACTCTGCTGGAACCAAGTTTGTGTTGGGAAACAGATTTTTCCAGGCTCTTTCTGGTTGGGCGTTGTTGTGGTGTGTTTCTAACTGCTGTTCATTTACCAACTACTAGAAAAGGTGGGCTTGGAGGGAAAGTAGACCAAGGCTTGCTCCCTTTTACATGGGCTCAGAAAAGAAACTGGGAGGTCTGTGCTCCTTTGAAGGTCTTTGAAAGTGAGAAGGAGTAGGAACCCACAAGATTCATGCTTGTAATCAGAGCAAGGCCATTCATTTCAGAAAAGCAATTTCTTGCCTCAAAACAACAGGTAGGGGGAAAAAGAAGAAAGAAACTCAGCGCTTCTACTTTCTAGGGGTTGATGCTTTGGAGGTGGAGGGCAGGAGTTTGAAATTAAATATTCGGAAGAGAATCAGCAAGAGGCAAAATCTCCAGCTAGAGATGTCCATTAAGTTGTAGTGATGGGATTGCCAATAAAGTCCGTTTCAGCAGTGCCTCCCCCACCCCACCCCCGCCCCGCCATGTCGCCCCATTGCCACCGGTGGCATTTGGGAGTTCAATAACTCTCCCAGAGGGCCTGTGCTCTATCTCTACAGGTCTGTATAATCCTTGGCTGCTGAGCTACCAACTGCAGTCTCTGGGGACTGAAAAATTAATTTCTTTCCCTGCCCCACACTGCTGATCCCAGCTGGCCTGTGGCTCAGCTGGGACCTGGGGTCAGATGCACGAGACCACCAGGTGCTTGGAGTAAATGATCAGGGCCTTGGTCTGAGTAGGCTTCTAACAATACGGAAATGGCATTTTCCACTTAACTCAATTGCTGTGCACCTGGTTGTCTCTCCGCACCAAGATTCAATTATCAGGGCGGGTGAGTGCTCCCCCTTACCCCTTGTCCTCGCCTGCGCTTTCTGAGGAGCTGTGTAGTGTCCTCTCTTTCAGGCAGCTAAGGGTGATGGGATTCCAACAAGCAAGAAAGAGGAAGGATTTTTCTACTCATGTTCAGCTTCAGAACTAACTCTGATGTGCAGTAGGTGGCGCCGTGGAAGAGTGCTGGAGCCGTCTACCTTTGTGGCCTTGGGCAAGTCACTAAACCTTCCTGAGCCTCAGTTTCCTCCTTTGTACAGTAACAAAGTGATAGCTGATGATCTGCGATCTCAGCATCCGGTTCTAAAATACCAAGGAGTTTATCCTACCATATTCCACTGAGGATCCCAAAGTACTTCCTTGATAGGAAGGTGTTCAGTCTCAAAAATTAATTAAGAAGAAACTGGAATACAAAGTCATGAATAATGGGCATTTGGTAAACCCAGTAATCAGGGTGGCTGGAGCTCAAGCCGGATTGTTGAACTTCCAGCCCAGGGTCTTCTGCATCCCCTTCCTCAGGAAGCCTGGAGGTCTCTGTAGAGTCCTACATGTCAGAACTTACTAGAGGCACCTTGCAAGCCAGACATGGATGGGAGGGAGGAAGTAGAGACTATCACCCAGGGCAAGATGCGTTTGGCATCGTCCCCAGAAAGTTGCCTCCCCGGGTCCCCAGCCTCTCGATCCTGAGTTTGTGAAGCTGTCAATGGAAAGCAGATCCAAGTGTTGCTGGTTCAATGATGCTTGCCCAAATGCTGTTTCCTAAGAACTGTTGGATGCCCAAGATGCCTTCTGAGTCTGTTTTCTTTTTCCAACAAGCCCGTTTCTTTTCCTGGAAGTGGGACATGGCATGACGCCGGTGGAATCTGAACCCAAGTCTATTCCAACTCCTTTCTAAACTTGGATCCCACTGCAATGAGAAGGTTTGGGAACCCAGCAGAGGCCCCTGCCTCCTACTCCTCCCTGAGGGTCCTGGAGGCTGTGGCTCTTAGTAAGCACTGTAGGCATGCAGCAGCCTTCGTGCTTATAAGCTACACACGGCTCCATATATTAGTGCCTTATGTCATTTTCAAACCACAAAGGTATCAGTACCTCCATGATTGAAATGAAGAACTAAGACCAGAAGTAGTAAATGGAAGACTCCACATTCAGACCAAGGCCCATAACCCTTGTTCTTTTTACCACACACACACACACACACACACACACACACACACACACTTGCTATGAAGATACGCTCTTTTTCACACCAAGGAGAACCCTTCCTAGGTGGCACAGCTTTGAGTCACTTTCTTAAAAAGTCAGTCCTGACCCCTGGGACAGATCATAGCTTTTGACTCACCATTGCTTATCTTCCTCATTATTTGAACATGACTTTCTTCTCTGGCTTCCCAGCTCTGCCAGCTGGCTGCTGTGAGGAGGCCGTGGCTTTGTTCTCTCCCAGATGCATTTCAGCCCCTTCCTATCACCAGGCCACCCCTTCTGTCCTGTTACTCTAGTTTGAAATGCTAGCCACTAGTACCAGCCTCTCCTCCCCTCTCCTTCCTGTCTATGGTCACCCCAGCTATCGTGACCCTAAACCAGGGGAGGCTCTGTCACGCACTGGCCCATGTCCTACACCCACCACTTCTCCTGGTTGAGCCGCGGATCTCTTTGTCTTAAAAGGGGGATCATAATAATAATGCCTTCTTCTCTCACAGGGTTTCTGGGAGCCCCATGAGTCAATATGTGTGGGTGCACTTGGTAAACTGTAAAGTGCCCAGTCAGACCAAGTCCCTCTGTGCCCACTACCCCCACCCCAACATACCCTCTGTTTCTTTCCACCCAGCTTTTATCAAATGGCCACACATGCCCTCTCCTTCTCAGAACATGCTCAGGTCCTTTCTCCCAGCACCACCCACAAGCTGGTCACATTCCACAGCAACAGAAGACAGACTAAAGCCATGGACTTATGAACGTCTCAGCTTGGCTCCATGTGAAAGAAATCAGAAGATTTGATTTTTGACATCTTTTAATTTTTTTTTTTTCTTTTTTTTTGCATAAAAAGTAGATGTGAAGAGTGAAGAGTTGTAGTAACACCCCAGGCCAAGTAACACGTTCAAGACAGCATGGCAGGTGACACACAGGATGTCAGAGAGCGTGACAGCAGCACTGGGGACGTGAACAGCATAATGCCACACGTCAGCGTTGCCGGCAAAGCCAGTATAACTTGGCAGTGGGCATGGAAGTACCGTCTGGGTCGGAAGATGCCAAGAAGGGCTGGTGTGTTGTCATTGGCACAGGCAGCACTAGATTCAACCAAGGCTGCTGAGACCGAGTTGCGTGTCTTCCACCCACCTCGCTGCCCTCTAACCGACCTCCGGTGGGTAGCTTCTCTTTCCCCTGCCTGTGCGGTGGGATTTCCACCTTCACACCTGCACAGTAAAGCCTCTTGAGAGCAAGGCCCACGTCCTCAATGCCTTTGGTCTCCACCAGACCAGACCGGAAAGATGTCTTGCAGGTAGAAGGCACAGAATATCTATTAACCAGTTGACAGGCATAATTTGTTTTTACTCAGTGCCTCAACTTCTCCACTTTTAAAATGGGAAGATGGAAAAATACTTCCAATCCTCTTCTAAAGGATGGATAACAAGAAATACAATATCCATGGGGAATGTTTAAGTCATCTTCATTCCTTTTCTTTTCTTTTCTATTCTTTTTGAAGGAGAGAGAGTACGAGCCTGGAAGAGGGGCAGAGGGAGAGAGATAGAGAGAGTATCTTGAGCAGGCTCCATGCTCATTGTGGAGCCCTACTTGGGGCTCCATCCCACGACCCTGGGATCATGACCTGAGCCGAAATCAAGAGTCGGACGCTCAACCGACTGAGTCCCGGGCGCCCCTGCATTGCCCATCTGTTGCCGCCTAAAGTCAGTGTGGTCCCAAGCACTGGCTGGGAATTATGCTACCTGGTGCTTTCCAGAGCTCTGCCGGCAGACTAGAGTAGGGCGAAGGGGAGTGAGATCCTCTGGCTCTGGAGTAGCAGTGCTGGCGCTTCTGTGAAGAGATCAGAGGTGGGACAGTGCACCTCTCTGCCTTTAAGGGATAGTTCTTCAGTGGGAAACTATTCTACCACCTGGACAGTCCCATCTTTTTTTGCCAAACCCTTTTTTTCTTCGTGACACCCATCTTTTCTTGTCCAAAAACACTTCTTCCTTCCTACCTGCCTCTGCTACCACCAGAAAAACCAGTGTCTCCACCTTTGGGACTCCCTCTCCTCCTTTCCACTTGCCTATTTTTCTCTGGCTACCAGACATTCAAGATTGATCTGTTTCTTATGGCTCCAAGTGGAATTTGACTACGTGCGTGGAAACAGCCAGGCAGAGCTGACAGCTGTCAGACAGCACAGCCCCTGACATACGTGCCTTTCTCTGAGCCCCCTCAGGATTCCCCCTTTACGTTCCCTTTGGCTGGTCCCACCTGCTCATCCTCCCACGGTCCAGCTGACCTCGCCACCACGCAGCCCATCTCCACTCCCGACAGCCCTCCCCTGCCTTCCCACTCGTCACAAATCCAGGATGGGGCACCGAGAGAGCTTCACTCCCTTGGATAATGAATTGAGAACTTACAGCCCCTCGTCTCTCTCTGGCTGGTGACTGACACAAATGGAATTCATCTTTAATCATCTGTTAACTCGTTGTCTATTATAGCTCTTTAATAGCACCATAGATATTCTTAATGAAGCATGATTTAAGGTATTTACAGCACATGGACCGACAGACATCACTCACAGTGTGCAGGTAATGAGGCATAAAACGGCTTTTGAATTCCCCCCAAAAGAGAAAGCGACACAGAGAGAGACAGAGAAAGAGCTTTAGCACTGGGCTAAAAAAAATAAATAAATAAAAGCCTGTGTTGTAAGGTTTGTTTTTAAATGTTTAGGCATTTAAAGTCATTTTAGCTCTTTCGAGGTGTTTGGCTGGCAGAGTTCAGCAATTATCCCTGCTGAGAATGGGAGGCTCAGAACCCGGGCTCTCTCCAGCAGCCACCTCAGACCCAGGCATCCCTCCTGGCATACTTTAGGGTCTGGGGGAGGCACCAGGCAGGTCCCCAGGGTGGCCCTGAGTTCCTCCACGTGGAACGCAGGCCTTCCTCTGGTTTCTCCACTGACAGTGTTCCCTGATGGTGTTCTGGGGCACCACATGTTAGAACAATAGTGGAACAGGTGGCAGGTGACCCCCCCCCCCCCACCCACGGGAAGGGGTCAGGGGCTGGGGTTGCCTTCCTACCCACCGACATGCAGCCTGGGGCTGCACTTGCACTTACACAAAACGAACCCTGAGATAAGTGGAGGACCTAGCCTGTCACCCCATCCAACCCTTCCTTTCACCAATGAGGAGACCTAAAGTTATCCAGCTAGTTTGTGTCCAAACTAGAGCCAAGCCCAGGTCTTCTCTCCCTTGGAGATGGAAATCCCCTCACTACACAGCGGTGTTCTTTGTTCCTGGCAAACAGACCCCACAAAAAAGACCTCACTTTAAGACAGGATTTAAAGGGACTAGAGAGATGGGGTGGGAGACTCTTTCCCAAGGATATGCTTTAAAGATCAGGATCTCCAAAGCAAAAGAGCCCCTTAAAGACTTGTGTGCCAGGGCACGAGAGGGTAGCACTACACACCCCAGCTTCCAGCTCTGAACCCTGCTTGTCAGCTGGCCCTAGAACAGACTTCTAACATTGCTTCTTCCCTTCTCTCTGCCCTAGAGGGATGGGCCAACCCACCTTCCCTGTAGACAAGGGACGTTGTAAGGGAAAATAAGTAGCTTGGGGGATGGGGAACAGAGATGAACATCACTCACAGGGATAGAAGCAATGTACTTCTATCTTGAGGCCTGGTTCCCCAAAATTCCCTTCATTACATTGCCTTTGCAACTGTCCATTGTCACTGGTACATGCTGTCTACATTTGGTCTGAACCCAAGGGAAGGGCCGAGCAAACACTATATGTCATATGTGTCATTTGCACCAAGTCCCCTTTCTGCAACTACCCAGTGCTGACCACTCGTGGGTCATGGTAGATACAGACAGGGAATAGGACCCCCCAGGCCCATGTGCTCCCTCTCAGGAGGGAGTGGAGTTGGGATATTCTGGTTTGGTGCCATGCCTCGCATCCGCCTTTGGTGGGCATAGACCTAGGCTCTCTGCCACTCTAGCCTTCTCTTCTCCCAGAAAAAGGGCTGAGAATCACAGTGAGGTGACTTTTGTTACCCCTGGGTTACAGCCAAATGAGGGGACTGAGGTGGGGAGGATCTCTCAGGATGGAGTTACAAGGATGCCCATGTTAGCTTAACTAAGGTTACTAGATCCTTTCCCAATCCAGGGTTCAGTGTTTTTAAAATCAGGAGCCCCTAACTTCTAACTTCATTTTACCTTTTCCATCCTGGAGAAGGAGGCACAGAGGGAAGAAGGGATTGATTCATGTCACGTGGCAGAATTCTTGGTCCCAGCACTTCCCAGGCTGTTGCCTTCCTGCTAAACCAATCTGCCTCTTGAGTATGCTGTCTCTTCTTGCATCTCTGAGGGGCCAGTGACCATGAAAGAGTGACATTTTGAGGACACAGAGAGAAGCGGGTCTACTGTGCTCTCCCAAGGATGGAGGTCTGCATAGGAGAAGGGCATTGAGCTCAGCTCAAAGGATATTCCCCCTGGCCTTTCTAGCCGCCCCCCCTCCCACTTTTTGATGTTTATTTGCTTTTGAGAGAAGGAGAGAGACAGAAGCATGAGTGGGGAAGGGGCAGAGAGAGGGAGACACAATATGAAGCAGGTTCTAGGCTCTGAGCTGTCAGCACAGAGCCCGACACGGGGCTCGAACTCATGGACCATGAGACCATGACCTGAGCTGAAGTCAGATACTTAACCAACTGAGCCACCCAGACACCCCTCTAGCCCTTTTTGATATGTTCTTCCTATCCCAGCCTCTGCAATCCAAGCCAGTATGTCCCAGACCTTGCCGACCACATCATTCATTCATGTATTGATTCATACATTCATTCCATGCCTGGCCAGACATTGTGCCAGGTCCTGAGGATAACCAAACATCTTGCCCAGAGGAACCCTTGGTTTGGTCAGAAGACAGATTCCTAAAGGAATGATAACTAGGGTAGGGTGGGGACAATGAGTGGTGCCTTATGGGGCATGAAGGTAGAATGAATCTGGGTGGAATAATGTTTAGGATGGGTTCTCAACCTTAAGTTTGGCAAAGCATTTCCCCTAGTAGGGCACAGAGCTAGATACAGAATGAGCCAGCCTTCTGATACGTGTAGACTCATAGAATGGCAGGATTGCAGGAAGCCCTACAGTTTCCCCTACAATATCCCCACCATGTGTTGGTGAACTTATTCTTCTCCCCTACCCTACCCTTACTCCCAAGCAGCCCATTCCATGTCTGCTCAGCACTGACTCTTAGAAAGTCCTCATTTGGGCTCAGTTGAAATCTGTCCCTCCACCTCTTCCACCAAGAAGCCTGCTTCTCCCTGTCAACAAAGAGAAGGCTTATGTTGGGATTTCAGGCCATGGGTGGCCAGCAGACCCCAGATCACCCAGGACTGGAATTCCATCCACATTGCTGTCCTCACCCCTGGACACTGGTCATTCTGGCTCCTTGTGACTCTCACTCACACATGACCCTGACTTCTACCCTTCTTCTACCTTCTAGAGAACCCTGGTTCAAAGTGCTGGGGGAAAATAAGATTGGCCCAGCCCAACTTTTCTTGGGCTGGGCAAACACTAGCTGGTTTATGGACTGCATGCCCCAGCCAACTGCCCACTGTGGTCCAGTCAACTAAGGACCATAGGTGGAGAGCAGAGAAGAAAGCATGGTCAAGTTTCAGGTACACCAGCCTCCTGCTGTGGGCAAGGCAGCAGCCCTGCCAGTAGGTTAGGGGCACACCCATAAAACCCCCTTAGCTAGAAAGGACTTCTCTGTCTCTGAACACCCAGAACCAGCATCATCCCCTGTCAGAGCTAATTTTCTAAATAGAAAAGAGTTGAGAAGTTAGAATGCAGCTTAGTGAAAAGGGGAATAAAGCATGCAAAACTTTATGGGGAAACTTGAAATTTTCTAACCAGACAAAGCCTCATGATTTGAGATTTCCTTGTGGCATGGCCTCATCATAATTTAAGTAACTTCCTTTTTCTAAGCTGAATTTATACAGCTTAGACAATTTATACAACATAAGTGTCTGTGGAGCATTCCTGGGGCCTCATCTCCGTGTTTCTTCAGTAATTATTTCTGGGACAATATAAGCACGAAAGTTCATGACTTCTGTAGTGGGCTTTTTCCCCCTGTTTCCTGACCACCTCAGTAAGGACTCTGCCACGAATCAGCACCTTTGTGCCGATTTCTGAGGAGGGTTTGAGATAACTGGTTCTGAAGATGCAGAAGCTGAGGCCCCGAGAGTGAAGTGGTTGCTAGAAATGTCACTTCCAAGTGGCCACGGAAGAGACAAGAATGAATGGGGAGACAGGCCTGGGGCTCCTATGAGTGTCTTTTATTTTTTCTTCACAATATCGCCTTCACCCTTGATTTAGCATCCAGGCTCTTCAGGCTTCCCAGACAACTCAAGATGGCCCTTGTCATAAGCTAAAGTCATTACTTAAGAATCTTTCCAATAAACATGTATGTCTGAGGGTGAAACTAGCGAAAGGAGAAGGCTGCCATTCAGCCACAAAACATCTACTTGAGACCAGGCCCATTAAGGCTTTTTTTTTTCTCTTTTCCAGATGGTTCTGTTCATGGATTGTCCACACAGCAGGTCATTGAGCAACTCAGGTGTGCCTTAGGCTCCCCTGGGCCTTATTTCTCTCGTTTTATTCCCTGCTGTTAAGAAACGTTTTTAGTAAAGCATGTGCATGACACTTAGATGGGGCCACTAGTTGCCTAGGAAACTGTCCATTCTACACATGTTCCCCTTCCTGGCATCATTTGGATCCAGCTGCCTCGATTGGCCTTCTCCTTTGGTACTCCTTTGACCCCCTCCCCAATGTTATTATGCCAGCTGAGTAGATCCTAATAAGGACTGGCTGTGTAATTTGTGGGGCCCGGTGCAGAACGAAATTGCAGGATCCCTAGATGAAAAGTCACTGAGAATTTCAAGATGGCAAGGAGAGAGCATTAAACCAAGCACTGCCCTTGTAAGGGCTGCACCAGTTCTAGGCCTGCCTGGCACACACTTGCTGTGGCTCTGAGGGCTGTTGAGATCCTGGCTGGTGACAGAGGCAAGCTCTTTTACTTTATTGTAATAGCTTTCCAAAGCTCCATGTGCTCAACCCTGAGATTTGTAAGGTTCTCCCTATTGACCTCCAGAGGGCAGGACTCATAATTGTAGGAACCAGGAATTACTTTTTGTTACCGATCTTCACTCTTCTCAGAATATATACATAATATTTCATATCTCCTTCAGTCCAAAAAGAACAGAATTGGCACTTTGGGTCAAAATGAACCACTGTCTGCCCAGCTGTGAATGCCAGCCGCTGTAGCCACTATGCCCAGAGACTTTGAGTGGCCCTGGTCTCCTCTCTGCCTCTAGGATCAAGCTTCTAGGATCTCTTTCTAAAAGTCACAATCTACCCAAGAGGCCATTGTGAATTGAGAGTCCACCAGTTTGTCCAAAACTTTTAAAGGGAAATTTGTATTTTCAAGCTGTCTCACCTCTTAGGTAGTGAAGTAGATGAATTTACTGCTCATTGTGTAGCCTAGCACTACCTTTTATCTATACTAACTGCTTGCTTTTTCAAGTGTCAAGAGTTCCCTCTAATTCTGCCTTCCAGGATTAGATGAACAAGGCTGCGTTTGAACATTTGTTCTCTTACTGATTTACATTACTTTGATCATTCCTTATCTCCTTCTCCTGGCCTCATCTGGCCTCTTCCTCCCCATCTCCCCTCCATTATATTTGACTATTTTAGCGGTGCTTTTCTGCAAGATGTAAAACTGGAGACAGTGCCTCCAAGCACACATGAGGACTCTACCCAAATGCAATGCACTAATTTATGCATGTTTACTTCCAGTTGAGCCTGACCCTTTGTCAGGCTCAACTTCCAGGTCACAGAGGCCCCTTGGTGTCTTTAGGGAATGTGATATCCTTTTCTGAGTTGTCCTCCCAGAAGTACCCAAGATTCTTTCTGCCAGGGCCAGCCTGGATTTATCCCCATCCAATGGCATTTTCATCTGCCACGGGATTCCCCGATCATCTGATTATGTGGGGGTTTCACTGCAAACTTCCTCTCTCACATAATGTACATAAAAGTGTAGAATAAAAGTCATAGAATTGAGCCCCAAAAGGATTTAGTCTAGAAGTGAATGGAGAAAAATATCCTTCTGTTGCTTGTTGCTGTCTCTAAGCTGTTCCCTATCAATGACAAAATATTTGGCACCAAAGGTTCTTAATTTTGAAAGTAAGCTTGTCAAAAGCTTTTGAAAGACTAAATATAATTTCCTTTTCCCGCCAATTTTTTACCCCCTCAAAAAGCTATAACAGATTAACAAAGCACTCAAGAGCCCCAGTTTTGGAATCTGAGCTGGGTTGGATTTTTGCCTTTGCCACTTGGGCAAGGTAGTCAATTTCCCTTAGCCTCAGTTTTTTCATCTTTAAAATGGAAATAATAATGCTGACCTTATATGTTGACTCTGGAATTAAGTGAGGCAAGGGATTTGAAATGACTGGCATATAATAAGGCTCAGTTAATAGTAGCCATTATTTTCTTATTTTTTTTTTTAATGATTATCTATTTTGAGAGAAAGAGAGAAAGTGCGCAGGAACAGGGGAAAGGCAGAGAGAGAGAGGGAGAGAGAGTCCCAAGCAGGCTCTGTACCACCAGTGCAAAACCCAACGAGGGACTCAAACTCACAAACCATGAGATCGTGACCTGAGCCGAAACCAAGAGCCAGAGGCTTAACCAGCTGAGCCACAGGGGCGCCCCATGTATTATTTGCTTGTTAATCTTTTATTACTAATTGCATCAATTTGTACATCTAGGGTTTACTTTTTATGGGAAGAGCATTTGCTTAAAGGTTAAGTCCTTGGCTATCAGCACCAGTGCTTATATATTTCATTCATGCATTCAGAATATACATTTATTGCACATCTCATGTATATAGAAGACACTAAGAGCCCACCACCAGTCCCTGACCTGGAGGAGCTCATACGGAGGTGATGGAAGCAAACGCACCAAAAATTCCTATCATTTTACTCAGCTTTAATACAGACATTCTCTCAAGGAACTGATGCAGATTATCTCCCATCAAGTCTTTAGCCAAAGGAGAAAATGTGGGTTTTTCCAAGATAATTCTGGAATTTTCTGAATAGGCAGGAGTAACTTGAAACCCTTCCCTTTCCAGTATCCTAACAAGAGGACCAGGTTTTGGGGGGACCCCTGCCAGCCAGCAGTGCCATATTTTTCTCCATACCTGTGTATTTCAAAAATTCTTAGATAAGGGCCCCTCAGTCTTGATGATTCACTGAGTCTAGTTTTAAAGTAGATCTGGAAAATCCTGATCAGTTTATAGGGTAATCTGAAATGGGAAAGACAAGGAAAATTTATTTAGTACCTGAGAATAGATTTGCACTGTGATCATCATCAGAAGATGGTTCCCTGATTATCCACCTGAGCCTTTCCAGAATCTTTTTAAAATCATTTTATGGGTTTTGAGAAAAGGATAGCATACACAAACACACACACACACACACACACACACACACACACACACATCACACAATTTTCCCCAACAAATGTCTCCTTTGCAGCTGACCAGTCCCATTCTGTGCGTTTCTTTCAAATCAAAACACTTCCTTGAAATTGGAAGAAGCCCTAGAAATCACATGGCTGTGTTCCCTTAATTCATTTCCTTCTTTCTCCATCAGATTCTTTTTCTTTTTTTTTTTTTCAAAGTTTATCTATTTATTTTGAGAGAGAGTGTGTGTGCACAAGCTGGGTTTGGGGCCAGTGGTAGTGCAAAGAGAGAATCCCAAGCAGGCACCATGCTGTCAGTGCACAGCCCACCATGGGGCTTGATCCCACAAACCGTGAGATCATGACCTCAGCCGGAACCAAGAATTGGTCACTTAAGTGGCTGAGCTACCCAGCTGCCCCATCCATCAAATTCATTTCTTAAAAACTCAACAGTGCCTTCCTCTTCGGCCATTCCAAAGGGGGTTTAGGCAAGGGGGTAAGACCACTATTCTTAGCTTCAGAGGATGAAATGTGATACTTGGTACTGAGCCCCTCACATAGATAAGCTGGATGGTGGGAGGCAGGCACCAGAACAAAGACCCATTAGGTTGTTGTACTCACAGTTATGTCTTGTATAGCACCCTACAAAAAGATGGAAACCTCACATGCTGTGCTCACAAATCAGAGTGCTTCAAATCCACAAGTATTTGTACTGGGCTTTTAATAGTTAACTGTATTTTGCACACCACATCTTAATTGCCCTTTATACTTCTCCTAGCCCCATGCCAGCAGAATTCTTAATATTTTGTAGGACTCCTTCATTCTCGTAATAGCCCTTCCAACAAGAGGTCATTGAGAAGATCCCCTCCCATTTTGCGTGTCAAAAGAGGCCCAGACTAACCCAGTCACATCCCTCATAACCTTCTTGATTCCCCGGTATTCCTTCCACACCCGGATACCACCTAGCTCCCTGGAGTAGGACATGCCATGCCATCTCAAACGCCTCTGTCTCTTCCTCAGGGCCCCACCCCTTCACAGCACCTCCTCATTGGGTGGCCCGATCGGGGCTCCACCCACCTCAACTGGGACCCTATCCCCTGGTGACCAACACCACTTCTAAAAGGCTGAACCACCAGCCCAGCCACTCACCCCCATCTGGCTGGGCTTGGTCACCCCAAACAAGTGTGAAAACGCCACCTTTGCAGGCCGGAATCCGAAAGAAATTGGAAACCTGCTGTTAGCTTCATTCCCACTCTCTTCTCATGTTTGCTGTTATTTTTTAACACTTTTTTTTTTCTCATAAAAGCACTATCCTCTTCCCCAGAGCTTGCCTGTAGCGAAGGCATGGTCTGTACAACTGCAATTATTTCAGAGAACAGATGGAGTGAGGAGCAGAAAGTCTGTTAATAGTAATAGAAATGCTACATGTTAACCTGGACAGCACATGATGACAGTCCCATGACTACCCGTTCTGTTCCCACCAGCTGGGCAACCAAAGTAGGAATGAGATATTCACAAACACAGCCATCAGCCACGTAGCCACCTAAAGTTAGAACTCAAATTCCTTCACACTAGGGGCCTTGGCGACTGCTTAGGCCGAGAGCAGAGGAGGCCAAGCCATAGCTCGGTGCCAGGCCTGGCAGGATGGCCCCAGCTCCATTTCCATGGCCAAGGCTACCTAGGTCAGCCGAGGCCCAGGCCTGGCTTTTAGGCAAATGCTGAATTTGCTGACCCCAGCCAGGAGCCAATCCAACTAGCTCTTGGGAGGAAACATTGGGTCTGGCTGAGCTGATCTTACGTCCTGGGAGGCATGGGTGCATGGGAGGCCTGATTCAGGAGCCAGATCCTCCAGCTTCCCCAGGCTGAAGCCAGGAGACAAAGGAAGAAGCTCCACAGAAAGGGACATAGTATCAGGGCCAGCAGTACACAGGGCTTGTCCAGCTATGGGATCAGAAGTCTTTTTCATTCTTCTAGAGCTTGAAAAATCCTGGCATAGGAAATGGATACATTTATTTCAAAGGATCTTTGTTAACCACCTACTATGTGTAAGAAAATATGCTAGGCACTTTAGGAACAACAAAATCACAACAGTCCCTACCTTCAAGAAAATCATAATCTAATAAGAGGGACCGAGACAAGCCCACATATAACCAGATACATAGCAGACTATGATAAGTGCCCAGCAAAAAGGTACAAACAAAATGTTATTGGAATTCAGATACTAAGGGCACCTTGTCTGGTTCAAGGAGCTCAGGAGAAGTCTTCATAGAGGAGATGGGTGGCATCTGAGATACGTCTTGAAGAATGGAAAGGATTTTCTGATGGGCACAGAAGTAGGAAAGCAAGTGTGATCCCTGGAGATCAGAAGCATCACCAGCCTTCGTGGGCACGTGTAGTGCTGTGGTGGGATTAGCCAGGCAGGTTACATGAGAGCAAGCTATAGGAGGCCTCAAATGCCAGGTTACACAGTTTATATTTAAGTCACAAATCTGGCAGGCTGTTCCTTAGATTATTGGGCAGTTGTGTGCTTGCAGGAGCCAATTTTGTGCTTCTGTTTTCAACTCCACATTCTGTGACCTCACGTTGGTAACTTGGATGGACCACAGTGTGAATATTTACCCACGGAAATGAGGGAGCATTACAAATCAGGCTTTGTTTTTGTTTGTTTGTTTTCCAGACAACTGGTTTACCAAGCCAGCAGCAAATGAGTAGGAAAGGCAGCAGAGAGGTCAGAAGGCCAGGGAGCCCACTGTTGAAATACTAGAAGCAAGAGCTGGTGCAGACTCACCCACGGGTGTCAGAGAGAATGAGGAGAGGTGATAATGGAGTCTAGAGAGACCCTAAACTTGGAAACTAAAAAGGACTGGGCATGGTTGGAGAGGGAAGAGCCAAAAGATGATTCATATTTTGAATTTGGTGGCTGACAAAATGGCAGTGCCATTCATAGAAATAGGTAAGCCAGAGGAGGAACTGGTGAGTGGGGTGGAAGTGAATATAGCTTGGGAGGTGGAGATATCCTTCTGATAGATTAAAGAAATGATCCAACTCAGTGTTGCTTTTGAGCTCCTCCTTTCCCATTCCCTTCCGTCAGTCTCCTCTTTTCCCTACCATGCCGTGCAGATAATATCTCAATTCATCACTTGATATGCTGTGATTTCTGTGCCTGTGTGGCTGCATGTGAGACTTTGGAATCTGAATAAGTTCCTTAGCTTTATTAAGACAGAAAAGTTGCAGTGGACCAGAGCACAGGCTTTGGGAAGTGGAGAGAGTGCAGTGAACTTGCCAGGACTTGAACTCACCACTCTGCCACCCATGCTCCCTTGAGCCCAGAATCCACAGCCAGAATCCCATGAGCCCAGGGAACTTCCTTCCCCCAGCCATCTTGAGCAGGCAGATGCTGTGGAGGGACTGTCCTCCCCAGAGGACTGGCCAGCGCAGTAGCAGAAGGCACTTGATTCAGAGATGCTGGAACGTGTTGCCAACAAATACGTCTTTGTAGTGTGTGTGTTTTAGATTGCACAAGTGTGCAGAGACCTAGGTGTGGAGGAATCCGTAACACGCAAACAAATACCATATTGTTGTAAATAGAAGTCAACCCTAAATATGCCCCTCTGCCTTCTGACCTGTGCCTGCCCTTCTGTGAAGCGAGAAGAGGGTGGAATTGAGAGACCAGGCACATGGTTTTAAATCCCAGCAAAGCCATTCGCTTGTTCACAATGACTGGCATTTATTGATCACTTGACATGTGCAGGGTGCTATTCTGAGCCATCTATTAACTCACTCAATTTGTGTAACAATCCAAGATAAAAGCATTGTTATTATCATTATCTCTATTTTATAATGAGCCCGAGGCCCAGAGAGTTTAGGCAACTTGCCCAAGTCACACAGCGACTGAGTAGGATTCACATCAATCACTAAAGTGTATTGCCTCAGACAGATCCTCTAATCCCTCTGAGCCGCAGTTTCTCCAAGGGTAGACTCAGAATGGTAATCTCCATTTGAAGGAGTTTCCCATGCAGTGGCCCCTTGTTTCCAGTAATGTGACTCTGGCCACACCAAATCATGGCCTTCACTGACTGGGACCCAAGTCACCTGCAGCCTCCAACCCCAACATTCAGCCCTTGCCAAGTCATCATTCTTTTCAACTACCACCACCACCATGAAGGCTTACCCTCCCACCCCAACCCTTCCCAATTCTGCATGGAAGTATTTGGTCCCTCACCTGCATTCCCATAGCCAGCGTGTCACATTGTACTGTAGTTGTTTACACATCTGTCTCCCTTGTTAGTTTGTGAACCGTTCAAGGACATCTTTGTATAGACAGTGTAGGATGTAGCCCCAGGTAGCTGAACTAGTTGAAGGAATGAGGACCTTTGGCCTGAACAAAAGGTATTTGTGAGGCTATGGTAACTGCCTTCAAATGTCTGAAAGGCTGCCGTGTGTAAGAAGGACAGGACTTGTTCAATGCAGTTCTTGAAGAAAGAACAGGATCAAGCGTGAGTTGTAAGGGCCAAGTTTTGGGCTCCATAAGACATAGCCCTTTCTATCAATCTGAACTGTACTTGAATGAGTCACGTCCCCAGGAAGTGAGGGACACCCATCACTGGGAGCCCCATGGAGACACTGGACAGTTGCTGGCTAGGTTTGCTGTAAAGGAAACTCTGCCCCCAATTCCTTTCAGTATTTCAGAGTTCTGTAATCAGTCACATTTCCAGGTAAACATAGTCTCCCTGGGGACATGAAAGAGAGAGAGAGAGAGAGAGAGAGAGAGAGAGAGCTATATCTGTGCGTGCCCCAGTGTCCCCAGGCTAGACTGGAGGTGCCAAGGAGTTCCATCTCTCTGGGTGCAGGCAGCTGGAGATGGGCTATTTGGAGGAAATCCTCTGCCTGTCAAGGTAACTGCTAGTCCAGAGACCACTGGGAACAAACACTGAGGCTATTTGTTCACAGTAACAAAACTTGACCCATGGACCTTGCTTCACAGTCTTAAACACTTTTAATTCACTTTATTTTTAGAATAACCCTGTTGTGTGAGACACATATTATTGCCATTTTGCAGATCAGTACACTGGACCTGGGTAAGAGTAAATAACTTACCCAAACACATCCAGAGAACAACCGGGGCTAGAATCCAGGTCCTGTGTCATTTACTTGAGTAATCTCACAACATCAAGATGCCTTTCTGAAGATCAGCCTCTGACACTCACTTTTAAAACCAGCACAGTAAACTGATGTGTGTTTTAGGTAGGAATGTGTTTGGGTCCAAGGAAGAAAATTCCCTCCCACGGGAACTGAACAGGTTTATTTGTTTCATGCAGCAAGTTGAGGGGCCAGGCAGATTCAACAGCTCAAGGACCCAGATTCTTTCCATCTTTCTGTTTCACCATCCTTACCACATAGGCCTTCAACTTCATGCTTGTCCCCTCTTTGTCACAGGATGGCTGCCACACATCCAACATCACATTCACATTCCATGCGGGAGGGAGGGGAATGGGTAGAGACAAAAGAGCCTGTGCCTTTTATTCAGGAAGATATCCCTGCCCAGGGACTTTCTCCTACATCTTCTTGGTCAGAATATGGCCCCCGCTTAGTGAAGGAAACACTGGGAAATCCAGTATTGCAGCTTTAAAGCCTCTGCAGTAGAGAAAAGCAAGGAAGAGGGATAGCTGATCCATAGTGACTACACAACACCTTTTCCAAATTGTATCAAAGCATGACATGAGCCCCAGTTCCCAGTCTGAGGTGCCTCTGTCACACAGCTCAGGAAGTGTCTTTGTGAGCAGCTATGGAGAGAAAGGCTGTCCCCCTGGATGCCAGCCTGAAATGTGAGTCTATTCCTGGGGATGAAAGGCTTTAGGCTCAAGGGGCAACACCCGAACTGCATCCTGGCGGGACCATCAGCCCTGGTGAGGAACAGCTGTTACACTCAACCTCCCCCAGGAAGAAGGCTCTTAACTAGATTTCCCATACAGAACTTTGTGGGGGAGGTTCAAACACAACCAACCCACCATGGGCTAAATTTGTATTCCAACCAACATCATAATGAATAGTGGGAGCGGAGGGTGAGTTGTGTTTGTGACTTCAGCTTCTCGATTTGGTGCTTGAGCCCCTTAATCTTCAGGGCCTCAGGCACAAGAGACTCCAGCAGGTCAGGGGAGGCTGTCCTCTTTACATGGAGGGCGCACGCTCTTCTCTGAGAGTGCACTAAGTAAGAGGAAAGAAGCCTGGATTTTAGTCAGTGGCAGATTTGATCAGGGACCTGGGAAACCAGACTTTAGGATTTTAGTTCTCACCCTTTAGTCTACATTAGTGTCACCTGGGAAACTTCCAAATTGACACCAATGCCATGACCCCATTCCAGACCTTTAAGTCAAGGTCCCAGCCTTGGTAGCTTTGAAAAGCTCCCCTAGTGATTCTAATATTTACTGGGGTAAGAGCTACTGCCTTGGAGAAGATGGGTCTTCACTCAAGTTGACCACAAAACTTAATCATATCAGGTCAGCTCAATCTCCCACTCAAGGACAAGCAAGTGCTGTAGGCAGCCAGCCACATCCATAATCCTATCTGAAAATGACGGAAATGCAATCCTGGTTACTCCCCAGTTTGCTGTAGTCTCCAGGTGGGCTTGGTGACTCTCTGAGTCAAGGAGTCAAGGACCCTGTTGTAAAATGTACTTGGGATTTGTTTTAGTCAGCTATGATAAGGCATGCAGATGGAAATGATGGTCATGAAGGAAGGTGTTTATACTCACAGATCCCTAGAGACAGGAGTCATGGCACACCACACAGGGCCACATGGGGAAGCATGAGGGTCTGTCAGGAGGCAGAAGGAGTGAGGAGAAAGTGTGGGTGAGAATCTTCACTATAATTTTCATGAAGGAAACAAAATGGGTAAGGGAGGATAGTCAGGGTAGATGGGTTTAGGATTGGCTAGTTTGAATAGTTCCAGTGGGCTCTGGGGCATAGGAGCTGCCCCTAGTTGTCTGGTCCCTGGCCCTGGGGTGAGTAGGGAAAGGGGACAATGGCTCAGCTCGATCAAGGAGGTGGTGAAGGGCATGAGCTCTGGGCTGACAGGCTTGCATTTGAAGAGCATGCTCTAAGGTGAGTGTTTGCTGTCCAGGAAGTGGCACCCCCTCCAGGGTCAGCAAAGCTTTAGATGTTAAAGTATCAGAAAAGAAAAAACATGATGAACATAAGCACTGTCTTCTCAGTACTACCAGGACTTGGGACTATCTATCCAAATCTTGTCATTTTCTGTTCAAATACTTTTCATTTCTCCTCTCTGTGAAAGGCAGGCACACATACTCATTGAATGGCAAGGTGGAGGGAGAGGGCCTTGAGACTCAAGGATGCACCCCCAAATCAGCCCCTTTCCTCAGGGAATCTGCACTACAGAGAGTGTGGCTTGCTGGCCTACTCTGGGAATGACCACTCTTAAGCCATGTGACCCATCCCTCACATGATCAGCTGTCACCGTGCCCACTCAGATCCACCCTCCCCCCAGCACCTGCAAGCATTTCATCTCTAAGCCCTGTGTCTGACCATGTCACCTCACACCCCCATTTACAAATCTTATTGGCATACGTGACCTTGCCATCTGCCTCATCACCTTTGCTGGCTGCCTCTGATGCCCTCTAGGCCTCGGCCCTCGACCTTGGGGACTCTGGGTTCCAGACACAGAATAACTTGCTCCCCCCTTCCACATCTCTGTGGCTTTTGTGCATGCTGTTTCTTTTGCCCGGCATGGCTTTGCTCCTGGACAGATCTTCCATTCACCGGGACCCTGCTCAGAGGCAACTTCCTCTATGAGGCTATCTTTGGTCACCCCAGGCAGAGTTAGTCACCTTCTCAGGTTGGCTTCCACAGCAGTAGCAGTGTGCCTGCTTAGAGCACAAGGGTACTTACATTATTTGTACATGCGTCCAGTGCCCCATGAGACCGCTGTCTCCTCAGAGGCAGAGGCCATGTCTCTCTCATCTCTTATCCTCAGCCCCTCTCATGTTGCTTAGTACATGGTGAGGGCTCAGTTAATGCTTGCTGAATGAATGAATGAATGAATGAATGAACGAACAAACAAGTGAACAATTGAACCACCTGGGCCAGGTACAATATTCGTTTCATGTATTCATTCAAAAATATTTATTGAGTGTCTTCTATGTGCCACACATTGTAATCTGGGGGAGATATAATTGAGCAGAGACAGACACCATCCCTGCTTCCAAGGAGCTTATAATCCTGCGGAAGACGTAGACATTAATCAAAACGTGTGCCAATGAATGGGTTATTGACTGTAAACTGCAGAGAGTGTCTGAGGGAAAGAAACGTGAGCATGTTTAACAAAGAAACTTAGCATGGAACAGGAGGAGGGGGACCTTTCTCCAGAGAAGTCACCATGAGCTCTGAAGTATGAATAGGAGTTCACTAGATTAAAGAAGGTGGGCTGGGAATGAGGAAGCATTCCAGACACAAGGAGAACATATGCAAAGGCGGTGAGTGGGAGGGAGCATGGCAGACCCTAGAAATAGGAAGGTCCGTGAGAGCAGAGTAGAGTGCAAGGGGCATGTGCACAAAATGACAAGGAGAGGTGGGCAGAGGTCAGATTATTCAAGACCTTGTGAACACATTAAGGTTGTGTGGAAAGCCAGTGAAGGATTTTAAGCACCAGGATCATATGATCTTCCTTGTGTTTTGAAATGATATTCTGGATCCAGGTGGAAAATTGATTAGGGAGTCAAAGCGAATATGAAGAAACCATTTAGGAGGCTATTACAGTAGACAAGAAGAAAGATGATGGCAGCCTGGGCTGACGTGGTGGTGGTAGAGAGGAGGGGGAGTGGGTGGAGTTGAGAGATGTTTGGAAGGAAGAATTGACAAGACTGCTGGTGGATTGGAAGCTGACTCCTGGGCTTCTGGTTTGCAATAGCAGAAGGGGGTGCCTTCACTCATGCAAACAGAAAACTCTGGAAGACCAGCAGTGTTGTTGGGCATGATTAGCATGAGGTGCTTTGAAACAGCCACAGGGAGAGAAGTGGGTCATGGTGCATAGGGTCTGGAGCTCAGAGGAGAACTGGGGGTCGGAGGATAAACATGGCTGTGGTTTGAGACTACTGTGAAGGAGGTAAGAGTGACAGATCTTAGAGAGCTTAGGATCCAGCCATGAGGAAAACGAGCCATGGGGAAGAGAATGGCATTCACAGAAGGCATTTCAGTAAGGAAGAGGTGGCCCACCTTGTGATGTGCAGCTGAGAGGAACGCCAAGTATGATGAGGTTTGGAGAGTGCCCACTGCATTCGGTGACACTAGCAAGGGCTATAGCAGAAGCATCGGGGCAGAGTGGGTTAAAGAATATATGGGAAGTCCCAGGGATGAAAGTACAGCACAGGGAATACAATAGTGCTGTATTAACTCTGTATGGTGACAGATGGTGACCGCACTTACTGTGGTAAGCACGAGTAGCGTATAGAACTGTTGAATCACTTTGTTGTACACATGAAACTAATAGAGTGTTGTATGTCAACCATACTTCAATAATTTTTTTTTTAGAAAGAGTAAGTGGGAAGTAAGGAAGAGGAGATGGTATGTGTTGACAACTCTTCCATGGTGTTTGCCTATGAAGTGGGGGAGGAGGTGAGCACAGGGAGATAGTCAATATACTGGGAGCAGGGACAGTCACCAATGGTCAGGATGCCCTTTGAGGTCAAAGACTAGTCCTGGTGGGCATAGTTGAAGAAGTAAGCTGAACAGAGAGGAGGTTGTGGCCAGAATTTGTGAATTTTGGAGATGGAGCAGCTTCGGATGATGAGTTTCAAAGTGTGACTGTTGATGGTTGAGATAGAGAAAGAGAAGATTGTCTGAGATAGGGAGGCGCGGGAACCAGAGTGGCCACGGCCCTGGACGGATGTTCCACAGGTTTGCTGAAGTCACTGTGACGACAGCAGGATGTAGGGAAGAAAAGATCATGAGCAGGTACCAGTGACTTTGATGAGTGAGGAGGAGCAACCATGAGCTCATAGGTGACAGCAAACAGGACAGAAAGAGAATGTATGGTTGAATGGCCTGAGCCACAAAGAAGGACGTGGCAACAGGGAGCAATGACACCTCCTGGTCTACTGACCCTGGGATTTGTGGGGCATAAGAGAACGCACACCAGTACTTGAGAGTGCTGAGGGGAAGGGGCCCTCCAGGTGAGGTTCAGGCAAAGGCAAGGAAGTAGAGCAATTTATGGAGAGACAGAGGACAGAGGGGAGATGTGTGTTACTCAGTGGCATTTTTGCTGGGCAGAGTGGAAGTGTCTGAAGGTGGAGGAGGAGTGAGGACTGACTCTCAGGCAAAGAAGAAAAGAGTAGTTAGGGCATGATGGTGTGGTAGAGGACCAATGGCTGGGAAAGAGGTCAGGGGGAGAGGCTTTGGCTGTTTTCAGGATGGGACGCAGGGGAGATTGGGGCTCGAAAGTCTCTCTCAGCATGGGCAGTGAGGCAGGGGACAGAAGACTTGGCTCACTACGCTTGGGGGCGTCAGTGTCAGTGGGTGCTTTCTGCTCACCTGGATTGTGGTGACTATCTGTAAGGCTGACCTTTCCCTGCTGGAAGAATCAGTGTCACCGGTGAGCTACAGTTAGTAGACAACCCTAAGTACAGATGGTAGCCGAGGGCAGAAGCCAGAGGTTCAAGGATAAGGCATATCTAGCTCTGTCCCCTGTTCAGAGTAGAGTTCAAAGTCAATAGCCTTGTCTTCTCACTTTCCTTCCTTCTTTTCCACTCTCTCTACTGCTCCCATTTCCCCTAACCCCCAGTTGGGATACACCTATTAAAATTCCTTCTGGAATAATAAGAAGAATTACAAAGGCACAAAGCTTTCTACAGACATTTCACCAAATATATAGGAATAGTCAGTAAGGACATGAAAAGATGCTCAACATCACTGGTCATTGGGGGAAGTGTAAATTAAAAACATGATGAGATGCCACTTTACGCCTGCTAGAATGGCCACAGTCTAAAAGACAGACAGTAACAAGTCTTGGTGAAGATGTGAAACCCTCAGACACTGCTGGTCGGGTTGCACAGCGGTGAGACCACTTTGGAAAACAGTTTGGTGGTTTTTAAAAATGTTAAACATAAATCTACCTTATGACCTAGCAATTCTACTGCAGATATTTTCCCAAGAGGATTGAAAACAAATACCTACACAAAGACTTGTAGCAAATGTCCATAGCAGCATGCTTCATAATAGCCAAAAAGTAGAAACAACCCAAATGTCCATCAACTGGAAACATGAGATGCATATCAACATCCATATGATGGAATACTATTTGGCAATAAAAAGGGATAAAGCACTGATACATGTGACAACATATTTGAACCTTAAAAACATTATGCTGAGTGAAAGAAGCCAGGCACAAAAGATTACATATCATATGATTCCATTTATATGAAACGTTCAGAAAAGGCAAAAAGGAGATTCTAGAGACAGAAAGTAGATTAGTGGTTGCCTAGAGCTGGTTGGAGAGAACAGGGAGTAACTGTAAATGGCACAAGGTTTCTTTTTGGGGTGATAAAAATGTTCTAAATTTAAATTGTGCCGATAGTTGCACAGCTCTGTTAATTTACTAGAAATTTTTGAAATGTATGCCTAAAAGGAGTGAAGTTTGTAGTATGGAAATTATACTTCAATAAAGCTGCTTTAAAAAATTTACCTGGACAAGGGCACCCAGGTGGCTCAGTCGGTTGAGCGTCCAGCTTTGACTCAGGTCATGATCTCATGGTTCGTGAGCTTGACCCCACATCAGGCTCACTGCTGTCAGCATGAAAGCTGCTTCGGATCCTCTGTCCCCGCCTCTCTCTGCCCCTCCCCCGCTCGCATTCCCTCTCTTTCTCTCTCAAAAACAAAACTTAAAAAAAAAATTTTACCTGGACAAGTACAGATCTAACTCTGCTTCTCTATTGGCACCATCGCCTGGAGGCACCGTGATTTTTTTAACGTGACTTCCCACTCCTTGCTCACGTCCTGTGCAATGGAGCCCACGGCCCAGTCCATCAATTGCCCTTGACCTAAGTGTCCCCCACACATGGAATGAGGATTCCTGAGCTCTCCCTGCTGCAAAGGGACAAGGCCATTACCTCTCAGCCAGTGAGAGAGGGACTAGAGGCTGATATCTCCAAGATAGTACTCTATGATTACTATACATTTCACTTTGTTTTACAATTTTAGTTTATTTTTAGCAGGTTGTACAGTTGGCCCTTGAACAATGCAATCTTGAATTGTGCAGGTCTGCTAATCCACAGATGATTTTCAGTAAGTAGAGTACAGGGCTGCACATGTATTTTCTCTCATGATTTTCTTCATTGCATTTTCTTTCTCTAGTTTCACATAAGAATACAGTATGTAATACATGTAACATACAAGATGTATGTTCACCAGCTGTTTACAGTAGTGGCAAGGCTTCTGGTCAACAGTGGGCTATTAAGTTGGGGGCAGTGAGAAGTTATACATGGATTTTCAACTGCTCAGAAGTCACCCCAACCCCGTGTTGTTCAGAGGTCAACTGTATGTTCACGTGGATCAAAACCTGAAATAGTAGAACTGGCATGTATAAGAGACCTCCATCCCATCTCTGTATCTCATCTGCCCCATTACCATCACCACTTGCGTCCTCTGTTAGTTTCTTGGGTTTTTTTTTTGTTTTTTTTTTTTTGCTTTTAAGTATCCTGAGCCTGGGTGGCTCAGTTGGTTGAGCATCCAACTCTTGATTTCAGCGCAGGTCATGATCCTGGGGTCATGGGATCGAGCCCCACATCAGGCTCTGCACTCAGCCTGTTTGGGATTCTCTCTCTTCCTCTCTTTTCTGCCCCTCTCCCTGCTCATGCTCTCTCTCTCTAAAATTGAAAATAAATAAATAATAAAATAAAATATCCTTCCAGAGCTTGTTTATGCAAATACAAGCCACTGTAAAGAAATATCTTATTTTCTCTTTCTTCTGTAAAAGCGAGCTCCTAGATGCACTGCTCTGCAATCCTGCTTTTTTCACTTAATTTATCTTGGAGGGCTTTTCATATCAGATCTTAGAGAGCTTCATTGTTTTTAACAGCCATAAAGCATTCCATTGTGAGTATGTGCCAGTGTTTATTAACCAATCCCCAACTGATGGACACTTGAGTTATTTCCTACTTTTGCTATTACTATTCAGCTCTGTCTGGAGCTGAAATGAATACTTTATATACAAGTTATTTCATAAATGTGCAGATATCTTTAGAGGGACAAAAATCATAGACATGGGATTGCTGAGCCTAAAGGTAGATTGCCCCCACCTTGCTTCCCCATAGCAATGCAGGAGGCTTCCCCACAGCCTCACCAGCAGAGCATACTATCAAAGTCTGAGATTTGCAGAATGTTTGACAAGGATATTGATTCCATCTTGCTTTCTTCAAGTAGAACTGCTTTCTGTTTTATTTTTTAATTTTATTCTGTTGTGGGAAGAACATGAGATCTACCCTTTTCCAGATTTTGAAGTGTACAATACAGCATTGTTAACTACAGGCACAGTGTTGTTCAGAGCAGATCTCTAGAACTTATTCATCTTGCGAACTCAAACACTGTACCCGCTGAACAGCTACTCCCCATTTCCCCCTCCCCTGACCCTGGCAACCACCGTTCTACTCTACTTATATGAGTTTGACTATTTTAGATACCTCATATAAATTGAATCACACAGTATTTGTCCTTCTGTGACCGGCTTATTTCACTTAGCATAATGTCCTCATGGTTCATTCCTTTTGTTATAAATGACGGGAACTCCTTTTCTAAGGCTGAGTAATACTCCATTATATGTATAGACTATAATGTCTCAGCCATTCATCCACCGATGGACATGTAGGGTTTTATTTACATCCTGGCTATTGTGACTAATGCTAGGACCAACATGGGAGTGCAGACATCTCTTTGAGGCCCTGATTTCAATTCTTTTGGATAAATACCAAAGCGGGACTGTTGGCTCATTTAAACAGGATTAGTTTCACATGATATCTAGACACCTCGGAATCCACTGAATGGATATTAGAATCTGAAGGTGAGTAGACCATCTATTAGTCCCCTCCTTTTCTAGGAATAAGCCAGAGTGGAGAAAGACTTAGCTAAGATCCCAAGCCCGCAGTGCAGCAAGCAGGTCTGCGTGACACCCCCAAAGAAGTACAGAACAGTTTCATCATAGGCAAGAAGACATGTGGCAAGTACAACAATCTCTGGAGACAAATCCATTGTTGAAAGTATTGACTGCACATTCTTCTCTTTAGGCCGCACCTAGAAGATGGACCACCATGGCCAGACGTTAAGGTCATGTGCCAAGAGACTGGTTCATCTCTGTCACCCCACCTTACACCAGCCTGTCGGCTCCAAGGACCGGCAGAGAACAAGCGAGGGCCAAGTCAGACTTCCAAGGAGTCTAGCTATGAACCACGCTCTTGAATAGCCTGTTTCCCAGTTTATCTGCTGAACATCACCCCACCTCTTAAATATTTGCTAGGGAGCTTCTGTTGGCAATTGGGGTCTTTGATCAGCACGGGAGTTTTGACCTGCTACATTTCTGACCTGGGCCGGTTCACCCCTCCTTAGGCAACCTGGTGGTCCCTGCTCCCGGGAGGTCATCATATTGATGCCAAACTTAGTGCGGACACCCGGTCGGCATAGCGCACTACAGCCCAGCACTCCTGGGCTCAAGCGATCCTCCTGCCTCAGCCTCCTAAGTAGCCAGGACTACAAGCACGCGCCACCGCTCAGGCACAATTGGGGTCTTTGAAAGGGCTGAAAACCAGCTCCCTGATTGCACTGAGAGAGAAGGTATAAGACCATCACCACAGAAGCCCTCTCTTCCCTGCTAAGTTTTAGAAGAGGTCTGCTATGGGGTCGCTTAACAGGGAGGGGATCTAGGGTAAAATCTCAGGATGTAACCACCTCAGACAGAACTGTGCAGCAGGGACTCACCCACAAAGACCAGTCTCCTGGTTCACCACTTAAAGAAGCAGACATCAACGGGGGCGCCTGGGTGGCTCAGTCGGTTAAGCGTCCGACTTCAGCTCAGGTCACGATCTTGCGGTCCGTGAGTTCGAGCCCCGCGTCGGGCTCTGGGCTGATGGCTCAGAGCCTGGAGCCTGCTTCCGATTCTGTGTCTCCCTCTCTCTCTGCCCCTCCCCCGTTCATGCTCTGTCTCAAAAATAAATAAAACGTTAAAAAAAAATTAAAAAAAAAAAAAAAAAGAAGCAGACACCAGTGTGGGAGAGCTTCAGGTGGGGGTCCAGAGGGGCAGTGAGGAGCCAAGGGGGGAGGGAAGGAAAAGTAGCCTGCCATAGAAAAGAATTCCTCTGGGCATTGTTTGACCAGAAGAAAAATAGGGTTTAATGATGAGAAAATCATTTTAGAGGGTATCATTCACACTATTCTGCAGCTTATTTCACCTTCTAGTATATTTTAGATATTTTTCCATATTAAAAAATCATTTTTTCTATGTGTAAAAACAATGCATTTTATTGCACAAATTGGAAAATGCAGAAAAATACAAAGAAGAATATAGTTCATAATTATCCCATCACTTAGAGATAGCCAACGTTTTGGTTCTGATTTTTCTGGTCCTCTTTCCATGGAGGGGTATATATAGTTTTCCATGGAGGGGTATGATACAGTTTTTGGTTAACAAAGACAATGAAATCATATTTTACATAAGATTTTGTAACATACCCATTGTTTCCACATACTCTGGGAATAAATATAAAAAGTATATATGTCCATTTTGTAGGCAAAATAGGATTTTAAAATAATTTGCATATCTTTGATTACTAATGAAATTGAATATTCATGTTTGTTGATCATTTGTGTTTCTTATTTTATGAATTGTCTATTCCTGTTGCTTATGTATGCCTCTATTGGGTTCTTATTCTCTTTCTTATTGATTTAAAAAGTACTTTACATATTAAGGATATTAATCCTTTATCATAGATCTTGTAAATATTTTCTCCTAGCATTGTCTTTGAATTTTATTTTGCTTCCTTTTTTTTTGTCATATAAAAGTTTCAAAATTATATCTAGTTAAATATATCAATCTTTTCCTTCATGCCATTTACTGTTAACAGTTTGGTGTGTACTTTTCCAGACATTTTCTATGCATATGCAAATATATCTATAAATATATATATAGTTAGATATATAAAGTTTTCCTGCACATTTTAGATGATATCATTCACACTATTCTGCAGCTTATTTCACTTACTAGTATATTTTAGATATTTTTCCATATTAAAATATAAGGATCTAATTCCAACAGAGTATTCCATTATATGAATTTAGTAAATTTCATTAAATCAGTTTTTAAAGATTTTTTTTCACTTTCACATTTAAATCTGAAAATTTTTTGGCATATGAGAGAAATAGAGACTGAAGTTTATTCCACATGGTGACCCAGTTGTCCCAGCAGCACTTATAAAATAATCTATCCTTTCTCCACTTGTTTGATAATTTTATCATATATTAAACATCATATCTTTCGTTAAAGCTTGATCACCTATTAAATACACATATATTAAAGACATGGATTTCTGTCTAGATTTTCTACTTTGCTTCCACTGCTTGTTTGTTCCTAATCAACACCACATTGTTTGAATTATTGTAGCTTTATAATATATTTTAATATCTACAAAATCAATACCACTTCCCTGTTTTTCAATATTGCTTTGGCTAATTTTTTTCTTTTTCTGAACTTTAGAATTATTCCATGAAGTTCCCAAAACATCTCTTTAGGATTTTGATTAGAATTGTATTAAATTAGGTAATTAATTGAAGGATATTAACACATTGGCAAATGATTATTCCTTTTCTTTCTTTTTTTTTTTTTTTTTTTGAGATGGTTGGGGAGGGAGTGTGCAGCACACATGCAGGAGGGGGAGGGACAGAAGGAGAGGGAGAGAGAGAATCCCAGGCGGGCTCCACGCCCAGCACAGAGCCCAATGTGGGGCTAGATCGCACGACCATGAGATCATGGTCTGAGCTGAGATCAAGAATCAGAGAATCAAGAGTCAGGTGCCCAACCAATTGAGCCACCCATGCGCCCCCTGCAAATGATTATTTTAATTTAAAACCATAGCATGTCCCCATATCTATTCAAGTTTTCTTTTTCTGCTTATCAGTAGTGTTTTGGTTTCTTTGTCTAAGTCGTGGATTTTTCATCAGGTTTATTGGTAGATATTTTATAGTTTTTATTACAATTGTAAAATGGCATTTTAAAAGTATATTTTCTGACTGTTATTAATAAGTACTGATTTTGTGTGCATGTCATAAAAACTCATTACTGAATATCAGTCTAGTTGTTTCCAACTGATTCTTTTGGATTTCTCATGTAAGCAGTCATGTCACTTGCAAAATAATAATATAATAATAATAATAATAGTAATTAAAAGACAAAGAGCAGGGGCACCTGGGATGGCTCCGTCGGTTAAGCGTCCGACTTCAGCTCAGGTCATGATCGCACAGTCCATGAGTTTGAGCCCCGCGTCGGGCTTTGTGCTGACAGCTCAGAGCCTGGAGCCTGTTTCAGATTCTGTGTCTCCCTCTCTCTTTGCCCCTCCCCTGCTCATGCTCTGTCTCTCTCTGTCTCAAAAATAAATAAAAACATTAAAAGAATTTTTAATAATAATTTTAAAAAAGACAGAGGATAGATGTTATTTCTTTTAGAGTATTTACACTTTTTTTCTTTTTATTTTCTTATTGCTTTGGCTCCCTATTCTTGGGAGTATCAGTTGTACAGTTTTTCCTTCTGGAATTCCATTGGAATCACACACACACACACACACACACACACACACACACACACACAGGCTCTTTGGGATATGATCCTACTTTGCCCCTAATATTTTCATCTGATTATCCTTTCTTCTGAGTTCTTAGAATTTCCTTGGACTCTGTCTTCAAATTCTCTCATTTAATTTTCTATAGCACCTAATATGTGGTTCAGTGATTCTTTAGGATTTTAACACTCAACTGTGTTTTTATCTCTAACCTACTCTTTGGCAAGTTGCCGGATCCCCCAGTTGTTGCAGCACGCACTGCTTGTGGTCCTCTCCCTGGATGGCTGTGTTTTATTGATCCCACCCCACTCCTTCTTCAACAGCCCCACCCCTCGGGGTCCCCAGTTCCACCCTACCCATTCTTCTATTCTCACTGTACCTGTTCTCCCTGACAGGCTCATCTGTCCTCACGCCCACTACTCACATGCTTAGTCGTGAGAGAGCTCCTACCTCAGAGCTCCATGTCAGAGATGTCTCTGCCTGCATGTTTTAACACCAAACTCACTGTCTCCCAAATTTGTTACTCCTAATATTCACGGCACCATGGTCAGCTAGTTGCCCACGATAGAATGTCAGGGTCATCCTGAACATCTCCCTCTCCTCTATCTGCCCTATCCAGTCACTTCACACTGTTGATGGGACAACACAAATGCCTCTTTCTGTCTTTATCACTACCACTCACATTTTTAAGCTCTTGCAATCTCTCTTCAGGGTATCCCAGTTGTCTTTTTTCTCTCTCTCTTTTAGTTTTTTACTCAGTGTTACCATGCGCCTTCCCAAAGCACACATTTAATCATGTCAGTCATCTATTCAGTTTCGGTGGGTCCTATTGCAAAACAAATTCTAAACAACTTAGGACATGTAAGACTGTTTATGATCTTGTCCCAGTAACCTTTCAGCTTTGTCACCTGCCATTCCTTTCCAGATGTCTTATGTCCCAGCACACCAAAATTCTTGCCATTCCGCAAACATCCTCATGCCTTTGCACAGACCCTTCCCTTTGTCTACAGAGTTGTTTTCCTGACCCTTTACCTGCTTATTCTTCAAGATCAAGTTCAAAAGACAACTCGGTGTGCCTGGGTGGCTCAGTCAGTTAAGCATCCGACTCTTGATTTTGGCTCAGGTCATGATCTCACGGTTTGTGAGTTCAAGCCCCACATCAGCCTCCATGCTTGTCGTGCAGAGCCTGCTGGGGATTCTCTCTCTGCCTCTCTGCCTCTCTCCCTGTCTCTCTAAATAAATAAATAAATAAATAAATAAATAAATAAATAAATAAAAATTTCTTTAAAAAGACAACTCTGTGAAGGCTGCCTGGACTCCTGAGGTAGAGAGGTTTAGGCTCCCTCCTCTGTACTCCCTTAGTAATTGGTAAATGTTTCTCTACTCAAGCATTCTCATGTTGTTCTACAACTATGTCTGTGTCTGTCTGTTCAGATCAAGAGGAGTCCCAGCTCTTCTCTTTGTACTTTACTCACATCTTACTCTCCCACTCCCTTCTCATCCAGACTACTGAGCAGTCCGAGTCCCTATCAAGTGAAACCCACCTACCACTTATTTCTCAACTGCACTTTACCAGTTCAAAGCACACAGATGTGGAATGCAATATTACCTAGTAACCTTACGACAAACCTATGATATAGTCAGTTTCTCACTTTCCAAAATGACTATTTCACACCTTCTTCTTTGTACCCAAACCTCCTATAATCCCTATTCCCCTGATGACCTTCCCTCTAATTCACTGAGAAAATAGAAGTAATCAGAAGACAATTTCCCCATTCCTCACCATCACATTTTCCAGTTCCCTTGCATCTGAACCTGTATCCTCTGTGTCTACCAGAGGCCGGTCCCTCCACTTTTGCTCTGGATCCTGTCTCCACCCACCTTTCCAGAGTCTTGGCTTGTGCAGTGATCCCCTTTTTCCTCTGTCATCTAGATCTCCCTTTCTTCTGGATCATTTCCACTGGCCTGCTGACATGCTTGACTGTCATCTGTCTCCTAAAAAAAATAAAAACAATTAAAAAAAATCTCTTGGCTCTTCCTTCCCATCTAGTAATAGCCACTCCATGTCTCAGCTGACCTTCACACTAAAATTATCATCCCGTCTCATCTCCACCTATTCCAATCAAACCTCAGTCCTTTCTACCTCACTGAAACTGGTCTTGCCAAGTTAACACTGTTCCCAAGTTGTCCAATCACATTGTCACATCCGTGTCTTCATCTTGCCATACCTTTCAGCATCAGTGAACACAGTTCACCACCTCCTCCTTTGGGAAACACTTTCTGGCTTGGCTTTCATGATCCCTACTCTTCAGGTGTGCCCCCCCACCCCGGATTCAGTCTCCTTTGTCAGATTTTCTTCTTTTCTAAACATTAGCTGTTCTAGAATCTGGTCCAGAGACTTCTTTTCTGCCCCATGTCTAACCTACCCATGAAGAATCTCATTATTTTATGGGTTTAGGACTGTCTATATGTCAGTGACTCCAAAACTTATATGTCTACTCCTCATCTCTCCTCTAGACTCCAGACTCTGACTTATATACTTGATTATCTTTTTCAGAAGTAATTCCAACTTAATATGTCTAAAACAGAAATCTCAATACCCTCCTTCAAACAATCTCATTGCCAAGTCTTTTATGTCACTAAATGGCACCATTCACCCAGTTGCTCAAGCCATAAACTCATGAAACACCCTCAGATTCTCTTTCCCCACCCTCTACTGCCCCACTGTCCCATCCATCCACAGATTTTATCGATTCTCCCTAAAAATACTTCCCCAATCCATCTACTTGTTTCTAGCTCTATTGCTACCATTCTAGTCCAATATACCACCATCCTTCACTAAGACAACAGCCTCCTGACTGGCCTCTTGGCTTCATCTGTTACCTCCCGCTCGCCATTCATTCTTCATCCAGCCACCAAAAAATCTTTGAAAAACATAAATCAGGGGCACCTGGGTGGCTCAGTCAAGTGTCTGACTTCAGCTCAGGTCATGATCTTGGAGAGCTTGTGAGTTTGAGCCCCACATCTGGCTCTGTGCGGACAGCTCAGAGCTTGGAGCATGCTTTGGATTCTGTGTCTCCCTCTCTCTCTCTCTCTCTCTCTCTCTCTCTCTGCCCCTCCCTGGCTCATGCTCTATCTCTCTCTCTCTCAAAAATAAATAAACATTAAAAAATTTAAAAAAACCCATAAATCAGAGCGTATCACTCTCCTGGTTAAAACCCTCCATTGGTTCTGCATTGCACTTAGAATAAAACCCTCCTCCTCACCCTACCAAGGTCTACCAAGCCTTCTGTGGGCTCTCAACCACCTCTCCAAACCTGCCATGTCCATTCTCTCCATTGCTTGCTCCTAACCACATGATATTTTTTTAAATGTTTATTTATTTTTGAGAGACAGAGACAGAGCACGATTCAGGGAGGGGCAGAGAGAGGGGGGACACAGATTCTGAAGCAGGCTCCAGGCTCTGAGCTGTCAGCGCAGAAGCCAATGTGGGGCTCAAACTCACAGACCGTGAGATCATGACCTGAGCCAAAGTCAGAAGCTCAACCCACTGAGCCACCAAGGTGCCTCCCACATGGTATCCTTTCTGTTCCTCGAATGCTTGCTTTTTCCCATCTGAAGGCCTTTGTAGCAGCTATTTGCCCTTCTTGGAACGCTTGCTCCCTCTCATCCCACTCTATTTTGTTTTAATCATAGTACTGATCACAATTGGGCATTTCCTTGTGGTTTTGGTTTGTTTGTTTTTTGAGTTAAAAAAAAAAATCTGTGTCTCTTACTGAGAATAAAAGCTTCCTGAAAGCATGGCTCACACTGTCTTGTTCTCTGTTGGATGCCTAGCCTGTAGAACAATTTCTGGCACATAGTAGGTGTTCAGAAAATGCTTTTTGAAGGGATGAGTGAATCCTAGTATTCCTTGCAATTGATACAATTCCTGACACAGACTAAGTTCTCCTGTGTTTGCTGAATTAATAGATAAGTTCCTCCAGCTATACTGTGAACCCCTCCCCCACTCGTGCTCTGTCTCTGTCTCTCTAAAAATAAATAAACATTAATTTTTTTTTAAATTTCTGCTTCCATCACAGCACTTAGCATGATGCTAGGGACTTCTGGATGCTTAGTAACTATGCTTGTTTGATTTATTCTTCTTCATAAAGGGAAAGCCAAGCTTTTCAACTATCTACTTAATAGACTTCATTTGTCTGAGAGTAAACACATGACATAAGAGGAATGGCACAAGAATGAGGATGGACTGGGTAGGGGTTGGTCAGCCCCTCTTGGCTGGAATAGAGATAAAAGGAGAGTGTGCACCTTGCAGCTTTCCTATCAGAATTCTAGTCATGGTGCTACATTTCTTTGTGATGAATCTGTTCCAGGGTGCAACCTACATCCTGGTGATGGTGGATCCAGATGCCCCTAGCAGGTCTTCCCCCAAAGCTCAATTTTGGAGACATTGGCTGGTAACAGATATCAAGGTAAGCAGGCCAGAAGGCGCTTTCTGATTCACTTGGGCTTATAGCTGGAAGATTACCGTTCTGGGCAGTTTTCAGCTCTCATTCAGGAGGGCTGGGAACTCAGGTTGCCCCCTACACTCAGCTGTCACAGCCCCTTCCAGGTTTTATAACACTTTTGAAAAAGGTCCAGGATCAGTGGTGCACAGGTAAACCAGGTGGGGAGAGCCCTAACTTGTAGTGTTTGCTGATTTCTATGGTGTAAATACTTCCACCATGGCCAATTTCAAGTTACTGATGATTTAACAGTTAACTCAGATTTTCTGAAAATTTGACAGTGGCTCCAGCACACCACCACGAGGGGCCTGGATTCGGAGGCACAGGGGTGACTGTGTGGTCCAGGTGGCAGAGCCGGCAGGGAAAGTCCTGCAGGGGGTCCTCCTAATGGGCTGAGGGGCAGTCTCCTTTTCTTTGTACAGAAACAAGTGGCCTCCCCTCATCTGTGTCCCTTGGCCATCACATAATTGTGAAGGAGTCTGGCTCATCCTTTCTGGAGTAGGTCTGAGGAACACAGATCTGGAGGGTTGGTAATGGGCATTATGTAGGGCGGGGGGGAGGCTGTATTCCCAAACAAGTTTTGGAGACCCCAGGCTACACTGTATTAATCACATTCCTCACTGACGGGTTTTTTAGTGCTTTTAATATTCTAATGTACACTATATAATCTGCATTTATTTTCCAGCCTCATTTTCCTAGTGAATCTTTTGTTCATGAGCGCCTGGCCGCACACTTTGGGAAAATCCATGCTAGCTTCAGCCGTTCATGCATCTGTGCCTAGAGAGTTCACAGACGGCCTTTGCATAGTCATCAAGCCGTAAGATAGTGGGAACCCAGGGGCACCTGGGTGGCTCAGTCTGTTAAGCATCCAACTCTTGGTTTCAGCTCAGGTCATGATCTCACAGTTTGTGAGTTCGAGCCCTGTGTTGGGCTCTGTGCTGACTGCACGGAGTCTGCTTGCAAGTCTCTCTCTCTCTCTCTCTCTCTCTCTCTCTCTCTCCCCCTCTCTCTCCCTCTCTCTCTCCCTCTCTGCCCCTCCTTCTCTTCCTCTCTCTGTCTCTCTCTCTCAAAATAAATAAAAATAAACTTAACCAAAAAAAGATAGTGGGAACCCAGAACTAAAAGACTTAAGTCTGGATCTAGGTTTGACAGGTTCCCAAATTCATCATCTCTATTAAGTCACTCGGAGTCCCTCCGGGTATTTCATCTTTGTCTGTAAGATGGGAACCATGTTACCTCCTCTATACGGTTGTCGCAAGAATCCAATGAGAGAGCATACTGAGAGCACTTTGGAAAACAGAGAGCACCACAAATGTAAGGAGTTTGTGTTTTTCCTTCCCCCACTGTGGGTCAGAGGAAGGAGTATCAGTGTGAACTATCCATTGATTCTCCCGAGCAAGGCAAGGGCTCTCACAGCCCCTAGAGTCGGGGGCTGGTGGGAGAAGCTATCCTGTCAACCAACCCCTGCCCAATGACCACGGGCCCTTCACGGGGTGCTTAGGTAGACAGCCCATCCTCAGAGGCAGTCCTGGCTACACACAGGCTTGAAGGAGCCCCCTCCAGGGAGGCCTCCAGCAGGCTTTTTGGACAGTGCCTGAGCCAGGCTCCTGAGGGAAAGCAGGAACATTGCTTCAACACACTTCCCCTGGCCAACCACCCGTCAGCCTGGTAAAGAGCCTTGGAAACACCATAAACGTGCAAAGGGGCAGAGCTGGGGGATTTTCATGCCATCAAGGCTGGGAGAGAAGCTGAAGGCACAAAAGGGAAAACTACTGGATCCGGCCCCAATCTAGAGCATTGCCAGTTTCTATACTTGGGATTCCCAGGCAGTCATAAGGGGGAGAAACTCTCAAGAAAGGAGTACTGCTCCAGACATGACAAGTGTAGTGCAGCTCTTCACACACCGGGCTGTCCATAAGAGGGTTCTACTGGGCAGTTCTGAGGCAGATTTCAGAAACCGTGGTGGATGGGATAATTTCAGCATTGAGGGCACCTTGGGGCCATAAGACTGCCTCTCTTCCAAGCCTGAAGCCCCCCGCCCCACCCACTGCCCTCACCCCAGTATGCACTCAGGACAGTTCTCTCACAGAAGCTTTGCAGGGCAGACATGGGTTCTCAGCAGCCCAGCTGAGAAGCAGAGCAGGTGACAGGTGGCAGGTGGCAGGTGGCAGCTGTCCGGCAAGACCGCTAAGCCGCAGAGCTTATCAGGGCCACCTGCCCGGGTGTGGCCCCCAGCCTTCCCGCTCAGACCGGAGGAGGCTTGGGTTTCAGGCACATTTTCACCCACTTTCCCTGATCCAAGTGTCCAGCAGGAAGCAGCAGCTCTTGTCAGCTGTATCCACTCAGCCTGCCCACCAGCCCCCAGATTCCTTTAGCTGCATGGCCAGTATGAAAACCAGGCTCACTTAGGTCTCAGGCTGTGGCTCTTGGCCAAAAAAAGGGATGGCTCTAATCAAACCCAGAAGCACTTCCTTTGTGTTGGCGTTAGCTGAGGCTGAGTAGGTCTCAGACATTACAGCATGTTCAAATCCACTGGTGAATGTTTTAAAATGCAGATTCCCAGGCACCACTTCCGTCAGTCTGGAGAGAACGAGGCATACAAGTTTAACAGGTCTCCAGAAGGAATTTAGCCAATCGAAGGAAGACCACAGAGTTCAGTCTGAATGCTTTGGTCATTGTTATCACCCATCTGGGAGCAATTTTCAAGTGACAATCATTTTCAACCCTTCCTTTTGATCCCCATGATCAGGGCATGTGAACTAGGCATTATCCCCATTTTATAGGTGGGAAAGCAAAGCCTGGAGAGGTTGGATGATGCAGTCTCTCAGCTAGGTGGGTCTTCATTCCAAGGCCCCCAACTCCAAACTGCACACCCTTCTGGCCATACCACATGGTCTGGTTCACACTACATCTCTCCCATCAGCTCCATGGTGGCAAGAGGCATGCCACCTTGCCCTCCCTGTAAGATGGCAAACGTAATCTCTGTGGTTCTCCTACCATTCCAGGGCTCTCCTTCTGGTTCCCTCTTATGGACAGATGCTTCCAGGGAACCTCCCCAAAGACTGCTATCTTGGGAAATCAAATACACCTGGCTAACATTCAAACCCTTCAGGAATTCTCATCCTTAATATGTTGGGCTAAACGTAAACCCAGTGGGGTGCCTGGGTGGCTCGGTCGGTTGAGCACTCAACTCTTGATTTCAGTTCAGGTCATGATCTCACGGTTCGTGGGATCAAGCCCCATGTCAGGCTCTGCACTGAGCTTGGAGCTTGCTTGGGATTCTCTCTCTCTCTCTCTCTCTCTCTCTCTCTCTCTGCCTCTCTCTTTCTCTCTATTCTCTTTCTCTCTGCCCCCTCTCCCCTGCTCATGCTCTCTAAAATAAAAAACTAAAAAGTGAGTCCTATATATTATCATTACCCTCAGCAGTAAGTGGCCTCAACAATAAGGCACACCATAAAGTCACTACAGACATAAAGTGATGATGGTCCTGTGATTCACAGTGACCACAGAGGTAGAACCCAGGCTGGCCTTGATATTAGGAATACAAACCTAACTGCGTGGTGGGTGGGCCATGGCCATGGGAGCCCCTCAGTAAGGACAATTTGGGGGCCATCTATCCAGGTGGAAACAGAAATAATTTCTCAGGAATACAGGAAACATCTGCAGCTCCCTGCCCTAAAGAGAGGCTGGCAAGTGTCTACTATAGGGTGGGATAAAGCTCTAGACCCCTGGACAACTTGTACAAAAACCAGAGAGAAGTCCACCAGGAGGAAGCAGGCATTCATGTTACCCTTTGTTCACTTAATTCAACAAATATGGGTTGGCCATTGTTTGCAAGCATAAAGGCAAGGACTCTGGAGCCAGACCACTGGGCTCCAATCTGACAGTATAGCTATGTGATCTTGGGGGGCAGGGTACTCAACCTGTCTTTCAATATGCTCGCTTTAAAAGTGGGGATACCAATAGCCCCTGCCTCCTCACCCTGTTGTTATGGAGTTCAGATGAGTTGTTTTAAGTAAAGAGCTTAGAACAGTACCCAGAACACATAGCGAGCTGTATGTATCGTTGGTGGCTGTGATGTTACCCTTACTGCTCCTAAGTCAGGCACCAACACTGGCACTGGGGTTAGAGATGCAAACACAGCAGGGGAAGTCTCCGCCTTCTATGGGTTTCTACTCTAGTGAAGCAGAGGAAGGAGGCTGAGGCACAGGGGCTCTCTCAGGGAGGAACTGGCCACAGCCGCGGGTTCCTATCAGCTTGGAGACAGGACTGAACGTCAGACCTCGAACCTGGCCCGACCAGGACAGGCAGGGACTGCTGCAAGCAGCATGCCGTCCTTCTCCGCCCCCTCTTTGAAAAATCTCTCATTGAACAAAAGATTTCCAACAGAGCATTGACACACAACGTTTCTCTCCCTGCCATGTCCTCAGCTTTTCCTTTAAGATGTTCTTGAGTTCTGATTCAATCGAACTAATAGTCTTCATGCTAAAGCCTAATTAAGATATCAATTAATTTGCATCATTCATTTCAGAAGAAAAGCTTATTGGTTCATCTTCTGTTTGTCTCTGAAATTAGTGCTCAGGGCTTTTCATGCAGATATTTTCATTAGACTTTTTATTGTTAATGGGAATATTGAACACAGGAAGATGGTATATTAATACCTTCCACAAAGAATATCATGATTGGTGACAAAGAACACTAAGAACAATTAAGGAGACAAGAGTGCCTTTTTTCTTCCAAAAAAGAAAATCTTCCTAGAAACCGTCAATGATTCTAAAATTCGCCCTGAATCTCTTTTTTGTTTCAAGAAAGAAAGCGAAACGGCAAGTTCATGTTTCCCTTTCATTCAGTGCCCTCAACCTTTGGCAGCTGTAAGCACAACCAATTCTGGATAGAATTAAAAGGACTTCTAAGGGTCCATTATTCTGTCTACTTTTCTGTAAGGTTGAATTTTTCCATAATGAGAGCTTTTTTCCTAAAGGACCTCTAAGTGTGTTAGGTGAATAAGATACATGGGAAACCAAGTAAAGCGGGCAAATATCTTAGCCTCTTGCCTTCCAGTTATGCGGTTAGCACAGGCCAGGACACCTCTGCTTGAATCGTCGACCCCACTACTGAGTGATCTCAGGCAACTTACTTGACCTCTCTGAGACTGCAGCTTCTTGTTTGTATAACTGACATAAATCATTAGGCTTCAGGGTTGAGATAGGAAGAGGAAATTACATATGCAAAGAGGGGAAGCCTCCCTAGAGAGAGGCACTACAGAAAATGGCAAATTTATCCTGCTCCTAACCAACTGAGCAGCAGATCCTGTAGAAATTTGAATATACTCTGTGTGTGTGTGCGTGTGTGTGTGTGTATGCGTGTAGTATCAGAATATATATATATATATATAATATTCTGATATTATATAGATTCCAATTCCAAATAGATATACTCTGAAGCAAGCTAATGATAATACACGGAAGAAGAATAAACAATCTTTATCAGAACCACAAGTTCTGATGAAGAGATCAAACCAAGGAAATGGAATTAATTAGTTACTTTCTTTAGACCTATATTTTCAGTTTTGCAATGATATTTGTGCACTTGTCCATGCGTGCTTTGCCCTGTATTGTGAGGGTCCATTAATTTAAGTAATAAACACCTACAAGGCATGGCTTATGCTCTCTAGAGATCTATGGGCCATAAAGAACATTTGGTGATGGGGACAATACAGGGGGCCCTGGTTATAAAGAACATGGCCACCCTGAAGGGGCAGGGAAAGAGCCTGTACTTCTGGGTCAGATGAACCAGTGGAGCCTCCAGACTCTTCCACGTCCAGATGGAAATTCCTGAGCCTCAGTTTCTTCATCATTAAAATGGGAATGATAATAATATCTCTCTCCCAGTGTTGAAGAAGATCAAAACTCCTGAAACTGAACAGAATAGTAGGACCTTGATAAATGTGATTCTTTCCCCTATGACCCCCAACTTGGAGATCTGACGATAGCAGCCACTTATAATTGAGCAATTTCCCTTAGGCTCTTGGACTCATCCTTGCAAAGTAAGAATTCTAGACAATGACACAGACCTTATGGTAAAAACAGCTCATCTTTTTGCCTTTGAAGACTGCAGGTGGGTTCAGGCCAGCTTGGAGGACTTGACCTGACCAGGATTTGCTTAGATGAAGGTAGCAGTAGTTGGAGTAGTGGGGTCAGTCCCATTATTCAGTCTCTGGGAACTGCCCTGTGTACCCCACCCCCACCATACCACAGCCAGGGCAGGGGACTGGGCTACAAGTGACAGTCAGGCCTACAGTGTGCTTCCTGCCCCCATGAAGACTGCACTTTTTCCTCGACACCTTCCATTTTTATTTTTCACACAAGCCAGCACCCTTCGGCTTTTCCTTATCACTCACAGTCCCCATCTTGCTGTCATTGTCCCACCCCAAAGATGCCTTCGTTCCCATTCAAAGTAATTTAAATAAAATGTTGCTACAAAGTGGAATATTCTCTTTTGATGAATGTTTTTAAAGCCCTTTAGGTTTTCATGGTAATTTGCGGTGTAAAATTATTTGGAGATAAGAGCCAAATTAGCTCTCGTATGCTGAGGTCGCTGTGTCCTGTTATCCATGTGAGCAGTGTTTAAATATAATCAGCCCTCAGACTAATGCAGCATAATTGTTCATTTGAAATAGCTTTTTTTACTCCATTCAATGAGTCATTAAAATATTCAAGGGATAATGCAGTGAATTGGAAATGAATTTATCATATTATCCCATACATACTGTAGTGCTTCAGGTAACTAAGGAGAAAGAGAGAGAGAGAGAGAGAGAGAGAGAGAAAATATGAATAAAATGTGTACAGGCAGGAAAGGGGCCAGTTTATACAGGAATATGGTCAACAAAGCTTTTTAGTTGGTTTATGGAAACTATGTATAGAGAGGCTGACCGGGAGGGTGAAAAAAAAAAAGGAAAGTGCTGTTCTTCGAAGAGCTCGTGCGCGCTCTCTCTCTCTCTCTATGTCCCTCTCTCTCTCTCTCTCTCTCTCTCTCAGCACTCTGAGAATCTGTGCTCCACCATAGCTCCACTGTTAACTTATTTTTATCAAATATGTTTATATCAGAAAGTCGTTATGGAAACCAATTCTGCCATCCAGGAGAATTCCTGGATCAGGCAGAAAATTCTCTCTCTCTCTGTCTCTCTCTCTCTCTCTCTCTCTCTCTCTCTCCCTCTCCCTCCCCACCTCTCTCAGTCTCTCTCCCCACCCGCCCAACCCTGTCACACACATACTTACACTCACGCACATACACCTCACTCACACACACCCATGGACACCCCCAGAGGGAATAGCGCTGCCTTGCTTACCGATTCTGAGCTCAGCTCTGACGGGCACAGAGGGCGGCACCCTGGCTCCCCTTCATGGCCACTCTGTAAAATAGATAAAACTGAAACAAACAACCCTGCCCTGACACCAGGAACCTGGGCTTGTCACGGTCCACTGGCCTCGGTCCCCCACCCCTGACTGAGCACACGTGCTTAGGAAGAGACAAAGGGGGATGGTGACAGCACATTCAAAAGAGTGATCCTTGCTTAATTTCAGGAAAGTTCTATTAGTGTGCACTGTTTATATCACACCTGGGAGAATGTCTTCTGATCTGGCCACACTATGTTAAGAAAGAGTGAGCAGCATGAGGAAAGCAACCAGAACGGCTAGGCTCTGTAAAAGCTGTGTCAGATGAGCAGGACCTGAAAGAGGCAGGGATGGGTAGCCTGCTGGAACAGAAGGGGAAGACACAAGAACTGCCTCTACAAATTCCTTGAAGATTTCATTAAAAATTTGAAGGAATCTAGTTGGAAAACAGGGGAGATCCTGCTGTGCTCCACGGGGCAGAATTAGAACCGATGGGTGAAATTTACATGGAAGTAAATTTTGGCTCCATATAAGAAAGAACTTTCTAAGAACTTGAACTGCCTAAGAACTGAGCATATACTCCACAGAGGAGGGAGCTTCTTATCGCTGAAAGTACTTATTCATGGGTAACCCAGGGAATTCCCCTGCTACGTAGAAGGTTGGAGCAGATGACCCATAAGATGTTTCCACCTGCGTATTTCCTCTCCTGGCTAGTAACACTCTTCTTATAGCTTCTATTCATATAGCATATTAACAACAGCAATAATAACTAAAGAAGGAAGAGTAGAAAGGGAAAAGAGAAGAGGAAGAAAGAAAATAAGAAAAAACGTCGGCACACTTAGCATGTGGTTTTGGGCACTGTGCTTTATTTACATGAACGTCTCATTTAAATATCTTAACAAAAGCCCTAAGAGGAAGATAATAAAGACAAGAGAAGAGGGGTTGTGCAACTTGTCCAAGATTGCACAGCAAGCAGTGGCTGATTGGGATTTGAATTTAGAGCCTAGACATACGATCATGACGCTGTATGGCCTCTCCAGAGTTTAGGTGGGTTCTACACCCACTCTCAGGCCTGGTCCACGTGACAGCTGATGTCAGGGCCAGTTGTGGCTGCTAAGAGTGCTGGTGTGAGTGGTGTGGTTTGAGGTGCCTGGTCCTCAGTCCTTAGCCTCTGTCCTTGGCCACACCTGCCTCAGCCATAGCACAGCCCTGATTCTGGGCCTTGGAGTGCAGCATACACCCAAGAGGTAAATTCTCTGACTTATTGGGAAGCAAATTAATTACCTCCCTGAATCTGTTCCCTCATCTGTAAAAGAGGACAGTAGAATCAACCTTGCAGGAACACCGCAAAGACTTGGGAGAAAATGTGTAGAGCACAGCAACACAGCACCTGCCTCGTGGTAGGTGCTACTTACGTGCCGGTTCTCTACTGCTTCTGTCTGCTATCACCCTAAATCCTCCACAGAAGCTTAGAAAGTAAGGAGCATATGTCACCTCCCAGATATAGGGCAAGGCCTGGCCGGGAGAATGGCCTGTCCGTGTGGTTACCATTTGAAAGACCTTAAGGGAAAAAGGCAACACAGGCATAGGACTTAACAGTGAAGTGTTGAGTCCATCTATTTAACATGCTGTGCTCAGCACTGTGTCTTTTAAATAATAATAGATGATAGACAAGAGAGACAGATAGATTTTTAATAAATAAATGTTAGAAGAATTTAAAATGTTATTTCTTTCCTGCTCTTCAGTTGGAAGGACAAGGCTAACATACAGGAAATGGAGAATAGAACTCATAGGGTATAGTGTCGACTCTACCTGGGCTCTTGAGACTCAGAGAGCTATAAAAGTTCAGAGCGCTTTTCTTTCCCCTTTGCAGTGAGGCATCTACTCCTCCTTCAAGATTCAGCTCATGATAACCTCCAGCTTTGTCCTTCTTTGGGTTGTTATTATTTGTGAGTCTCTTTTCCTGATTAGACCATGAGTTCCTGGAGAGCAGAATTGTATCTTATGTCTCCAGCACTTAGCATGATCCCCGGAACATAGAAGGCCCATAGTAAGTGTTGATTGAATCAATTGATGAAGGCATGAAGGCATGAAGGAATGAATATGAGAATGAAGGAAGGATGGAAGGATGGGCGGGTGGGTAGGAGGATGGATGGATAGATAAGGTGACATCACTCTATGATGACTTCACAGTGGAGATACAGGTTGAGCTGGGCCTTCAATTGTGAGCAGGCCTGAAAAGTCAGAGGATACCAGAGACTGTATTCCAGGAAGGGAACAGAATAACTAAAAGCTCAGACATTTGAATGGGATAGGAAAAAAGAAGAATCATAAACATAAAAGCCAAGACACTTGAGTCAATTAAAGCCCTTATCACTTCTCTCTAGATGATTATTACAGAAGTCTACTAATTGGTCCCCCTCCTGTACCCCCTACCTCCACCAAACGTATCTATTTTTCTAAAATCAAAATATGATGATGTTACTTCCCCGGTTGAAGCCCTTTGGTGACGCCTCAGTATCTGAGGACAGAGTCCTATCTGGCCTGAGTGTTATTTAAGGCCTCTAAGGATGTGGCCCCGCCTGCCCCACTGGTCCCCATTCTGAGGATGTGGCCTGCCTGCCCCGCCAGCCCCCATGATGCTCCTGCTGAGTGGCTTGTGGTATCTCACACCTTCTGGGTGGCTCAGGCCTCTGTGGACCGTTCTTGCTCCCCTCTCTGTAGAAACCCTGTCTGCAACCTGTAAACACTTACTTGCTTTGCACAAGTTAATTTCTCATGCGTTAAGACCTTCAAAGCCCAGAAAGAACTTAGATTTATGGTCACAAGAGCATTTCCAGAAATAGGAGAGGAAAATGTAAACTCCCGAATTTAGGCTGGTGAGTGTGGTATCAATCCACATCAAAATTCCATAACCATTTGATAAACAGATGGTCCAAGACAACATAGAAAACAGTGAACACTGGGAGTCAGCATAGGGTCACTAAAAACAAGTCGCACCTCACCACTCAGATGTCCTTGCTGATAAAAGCACTGATCCAGTAGACCAGGAGGAGGTCCACAGCACAGCTTGACTAACCAAGGTGTTAGACCAAGTTCATCCTGGTAACCTTGTAGGCAAGGGGGAGAAATATGGCTTTGGTGACTATTGTGGTAGGTGGGTTTGTGGCTTGTTAACAATTCCTGAAGAGTGTTGACTAATGTCAACCTTACAGGTGGTCCCTGGTGACACAACACAGGACTCTTTCATGGCCCCATCTTGTTTGATATCTTTATAGATAGATAGCATGCTCACCAAATTTGTAGATCACACAAAGTTTCAAGGAATTGCTGGCATGGTGGCTGACACAAGACAGTTAATTTTAGCAAATTGCAAGGATGGGCCTGCAATGAAAAATTTAAATGTAATAGGGGTTAATCTAAAGTACTATATTTAGGTTCTAAATCAATTGCACAAGTACAAAATGTGGAAGATCTTGCATGGCAGGAGTTCATGAGGAAAAAGGCTCCAAGGAGTTTTAGTTAATTTTTAAGCTAATTTTAAGCTAATAATAGAATGTTAAACCATAATGCAGGAGTTAAGAAAGTTAATGTCGTCTTAGATCACATCAATGGAAGTAAAGGCTTTTAGATCATTGAAGATTATAATTTCCCTTTTTCTGCATCGGTCAGACCACCTCTGTTCACCCATTCATTCATTCACTCATTCATTCATTCGACATGTGTTCAGCACAGCTTGGGTGATAGTTTTTATTCAGGCACTGCAGAGTTTCAAAACTCTGTTTATAAAAGTTTCAAAAGTTTATAAAGTCAAATCCCTTCCAGGGAAGAGCAACCTGTCTGGTGAGAGGAGTAGAGAAGTAAATCAATGACTACGTACAGTACAGAGGGGGAGTGTCAGGGTGGAGTTAAGTCCCAAGAACCTGGGGGAAGAGGAGGTGAGCCCCTCAGAGGAGGTGACCCTTGAGCAGAGTAGAAATTTGGCAGGTGAACGGTGAGGAAACAGTATGTAGGCAGAGGAAATAGCAGGAGCAAAGGTCCTGAGACAGAAACCGGCTAGGGGGAGGGGGGGAGTGGTTTCCGGGAACAGAAAGGACCAGTGCAGCTGGAGCAGAGTGATCAAGTGCACAGGAGGTGAGCAGTGAGGGAGGCTCTGAAGGACAGAGGGTCTTAACCTTGACCTCTCCCTGGTTAGAATCACCTGGGAGCCATTCTCCAGACCAGCTAAATCAGAACCCCTGGAAACAGAGGCTTAACAGCCCTTAATTTCTGTTAAGCTTTCCCAGATGATACAAACGTGCATCTGGGTGAGGAGGGGGAAATGGGAGTCACTAGACAAGGAGTACAAAGTTGCAGTTGCACAAGATGATTAAGTTCTAAAGATTAATACTGTACTGTACACTTAAAAATTTGCTAAGAGGGTAAATCTCATGTTGAGTGTTCTCAGCACAATTTTTAGAAATTTATTTAAGTTTATTTTTTTTGAGAAAGAGAGAGAGAGAGAGAGAATGCAAGCAGGTGAGAGGCAGAGAGAGAGAGAGGGAGAGGGAATCCCAAGCAGACTCCTCGCTGTCAGTGCAGAGCCCCCAGTGTAGGGCTCAAACTCACGAACCGCGAGATCATGACCTGAGCCAAAATCAAGAGTTAGACACCCAGCCGACTGAGCCACCCAGGTGCCCCTCAGCACAATTTAAAACAAACAAGGAAGGAAGGAAGGAAGGGAGGGAGGGAGGGAGGAAGGAAGGAAGGAAGGAAGGAAGGAAGGAAGGAAGGAAGGAAGGAAAACCTATGTGCATCTGGGAATGAAAACCACTGTCGCAGGGCTTTGTGTCCAGGCCTGTAGAGGGAGTTTGACACATGGTTATTGGAGGCCTTTAAAAAGAGGTTGATAACTGTTTTGTGTATTTTTGTTGCTGTTTAAGTAATCTCTACACCCATCATGGGACTCGAAGCCACAACCCAGAGATCAAGAGTCGCATGCTTTACTGACTGAGCCAGCCAGGCACTCCTGCTTTGTGTCTTTGAAAGATCACTCTGGGGTGCCTGGGTGGCTCAGTCGACTGAGTGTCTGACTCTTAATTTTGGCTCAGGTCATCATGATCCCAGGCTCATGGGATCGAGCCCTGCATCAGGCTTCACACTCAGTGGAGATTAAGATTCCCTTTCTCTTTGCCCCTCTCCACAGCTCTCATGTGCTCTCTCTCTCTCTCTCTCTCTCTCTCTCTCTCTCAAATTAAAAAAAAAAATCACTCTAACTGCTGTGTAGGGTGGCAGCAGGGTGGCCACAAAAGGTTGTGTCACTCCTTTAGGAGGGATGAGGGTGATTTGTACCACGTGACAGCAGTGGGCATGGAGAGGACAGCTCTGGGGTCTATTTGAGGTTGAGGGCCTATTGAACTTGCCAGTGGATTAGACATGGTGAGCGAAGGATGGTCCAAGGATGGCACCTAGACTTGGGGCCTGAGCAGATGGCAGTGCCATTTACTGAGATGGGAAACATTGGAGGATGGGCAGGTTGGGGTGTAGGAGGGGGGAATCTGAAGTTCTGAAGATCTGAAGCAAGCAGTTAATTCTGAGATGCTCTTTAGAACAACACCGGAGATTTCAAGTAGGAGACTGAAATGAAGCTGGAAGTCAGGGGAGATGCCAGAGGAGGCCCGACTTTGGGCTAAATCAGGTGTGTTTAGAGCCATGGGGCCTTTTAAGGTGGTCTCTTGAGGAGGGGAGTGAGTATATTGTCTTTGGAGATGTTCAAGAAGAAGCCGCCTGCCAGGGATTGAGCAAAAGGTTGGACACAGTTGGCTCTAGACTGCTTCCTCCAGCTCCCAGCTCCTGGGATTTTGTACTAGAGCCTGGCACCAGCCTGCCTAAAGCAGAGCACCATTCTGGGAGACGAGTGCAGAGAGGCAGTGGACCAGGGCTGTGGAGGGCCTTGGAGGCCATGAGGAATTGGTTCTAGTTAGCAGAAAACTGGGTGACTCTTTGAAAAGAGCTCGGGATTCAGAGATGGGTGTCCTACACCACTTGCTAGCTGGATGACACTGCTCCAGGTCTACCCCTCCGAGGGCCCCAGTTACTGCCAAGGCAAAGGAGCCGGTTAGGTATTTGGGCCATAACATCCAGCTCTGAGAGTTTAATACCTTACTTGATCCTCTAATCAGCAAGCCTCAACCTTTCTTTCTGCCAAAACGTTGTTCTTATGCACAACACGCCCCTGGGTCTCTGAACACAAAAACCAAGCTCCACGTTCCGGGCAGTTCCCTGTGTGCCTGCTGTCCCAGTCAACAAAGTGTTTCAGAGTGCCGGAGAGAGTGGCGCTAGAGGGAGGATGTGGAAGCTGCTCCAACTGATTGTAAAAGGTAAACCATTCACTGGAGCTTTATTATTAGCAACGCCGGCCTTGGAACCTACGTCCCTAGTGATTTTCAACCCACAGCTGGAACTAGTGTCAGGACAGTGTTGCAAACCTCAGCTACAGACCTTGGAGGATCAGAGTGGGCCAGTGAGCAGGGCGAGGCCTAAACAGCTCTGGTTTAGAAGAAAGTCAGCCGCAGCCTGCCGTATCAACTGGAGAAAGACAACCCCGTGGCAGGAGGCAGGCTGGGGGCGGCTGCAGGAATCCAGTCATGCCAGGGTGAGCAATAGGCCTTGAGTAGTGGGCAGTAGGATGGGGGGGAAGGTCCAGGTGTTCCTGGCTCTCTCCTGCCAGCCTCAGCCCAGAAAGACATGGTGGAGTCGGTGTGGGGCGATCAGAGACTGAGGGGCAGGAGACAGCAACCCCCACCCCACCCACCCTGCAGTGGGCGCTGTTGCTTCCCAGAGAGATGAGGAGGAGGAAACCACAGTCCAGAGCTCTCTGGAAGAATCCAGGACTCTGCTTGGGTAGGGGGAAGGGGCTACAGGGAAGGACCTAAATCGGGTGGAAAGACAGACCCCCCAGAGCTCCTTGGGCTGCTGCCCTGTCAAGCCCTTGGCTAAGAATTAGCTTTTTCCTTTCAAAGAGGGTGGAAGTCACTGTTTTCTTGTCTCAGTTGATGAACAGATTCTGGGTGGCAGGAGTCACCATAGAAACAGGTGCTATCTTAAGCAAATGAGCCTTATTAACCTTAAGAGTGGTGGAGTTTTCACAAGATTGCACATATAGGGTAGGAGGAGAGCTGAGTTTGGTTGGGGGAGGACCACAGTGCTGGGGAGCCATGCTGTGGTGACTCTGGGTGTGGATATGTGTGTGTGTGTACATGTGGATGCATGTATGTGGATGCATGTCTGCATGTGCTTTTGCAAAACCATTTCTCAGGGAGTGAGCTCATGTTCTGCCTTTTCCCTAACAAATAAACACATCCCCAACAGAAACTTTGATCTCCTTAGGAACTGACCTCCAGGTAGCAGAGATCAAGAGCCCAGCCTCCTCCCATAACTCTTTCCCCCACTGCTGTTTCTAGTCCCTGCATTTACTGCATGTCAGGAACAAGTGCCTCCTTGAGGACCCGGCCACCAGTTAGCAGGGACCTCTGCTCCAGGATGCAGCGTGGTGCAGTAGTAGACTAGGAATACCTACATCAGGTGAACCTGGGTCCATATGGCTGTTCTGTGATTCTGAACCTGCCTTCATGAGCCCCAATCTATAAAAGGCAGAAACACAGGGCTTATGTGAGACTCCAATTAGATGATGTATACTGACACAGAGTGTCCCCCGGTTCTCCCCCTGTGAGGAAGGGGATCTCGCCTCTCAAGCACAGCTGTGACCTCACATAGGTTTTCCAAACCAAGGTATCTTTCCCCAGCATTACCTCATTGTACAGGTTTCCACTCATACCTGCTATGCTAGGTCCTGGGGGAGGTCAGGGAACATTAGGACAAAGAGACTGCCTTCAGGGGGTTACCATCGTTTGGGGGCAGAAGAAAGACTTAAAAACTAAGGAACAAGACCAGGAAGTACTGAATCAGGTAGAGAGAAGAGCTACAGCAGCTCAAAGGGAGTGGGCAGGGAGAGGGTAGGAAAGGGGGGTGGCCAGGGCTCCAACAGCCAGGGAGGGCTAGGGTGGGCAGGGAGGAGATGGCCAAGAAAGAGGGGCATATATTCATCTCTTGAGGCAAAGCCAGCCAAATTCTGGACTGCTCCCACGTTGTGAAGGATAAACAATGAGCTGACACTCTCCCACAGGATCTGGGAGATGTGCATTTTGGCTCCAAGAAGCAAGTCTGCTGCCCTCTGCAGCCCCACCTTGGGCAGGACACTCACCCTCCCCAATCTGGCTCCAATTCTGGGGAATGAATGTGAACTGTCATCCCAGGGGCTCTGAGGACTAGTCCCATGAGGCCCTGCATTGTATACCCTACAGCCTGAGGTGCCACTTGCCCCAGGAGACAAGATGGAATCAGCCTGCTCTGGGAGGGGCACAGCACTGGGGCACCTTTATTTTCCTTTGCCATGAGGAGTAAAGGGTCCCAACACATGCCTGAAGCTGGGATAGGGTTGGCATCATGGCTGAGGGATCCTCCCCTCCCTCACAGATTCTAGATCTCTAGAGCTGGAAGGGCCCTCAGAGTTATGTGATCCTAATCCTCCATTTTACAAATGAAGAAACTGAGGCCCAAGGTCATCTAAGCTTATTGTGCAGGATGTGGACCAGAATTGAGTCCTCCTGCTCTTTCCTTTCGCGTCCCAGGTGAACGAGACTGTCCCTCTGGCTAAATGAGAGAGGCTGCCGCCTTGCATGTGCCCTGCGGGCCTGGGGCACTCACTGGGTGACTGACTGGGCCTCCTGGGCTGCTCAGGTCTCACCTCCTTTCCCTTTCCAAATCAAAATTTGGCATTTCATGAGCTTCACCTGGCCCCAGCCAAGGACTGCAACTGTAGAGGCTCTGGGTAAGATCTCCCAGTCCACCCATCTCTGCCTCCCAAACTCTCTCCCCCACTGACTTTAGAAGTGCTTAAAATTCCTTAATGGCAGGGAAAGCATTAGGCCACAATTGAAGGCAAGGCTGGAACAGCTGCTTATTAGGGGAGAAGTCATGGTTTGGCTTAAGCCCCAGACTCAAAGTGGCAATAAACAATTCTGGAGTGTTGGCTGGGCCACTCATAGCAATCCAGAGCAGGGGGCCCCTGGGCAGTGAAGGAAAGTGAGATGGGGGCAGAGACAAGGAAGGAGGCAGATCTGAACCTAGCCATGTCTCCCCAAAAGTTTCTCCTCCACCAGCTGCCCCCTTCCCATGGGAGACGACACATAGACATTAATGCCATTTAAAAGAATTTTATTCCTCATAGTTCCTAAGAGAAGGGGACATGCCATACGTGCCACACCATGCAGAGCCACCTGGGGAAGCGCTGGGATCAGTCAGGAGGCAGAAGGAGCAAGAGGCGAGCATGGTCCACAGTCTTTTATCTGTGGTTTTTACTGGAAGGAGTGGGTGAGGCAGGGGAGGTGAGTTCGAGCAGTTTTAGGATTGGAGAGTTTGAGTAATCTCAGTGGGCTCTGAGCTATGAGAGTGGTCTCTAGTCTCCTGGTACCTGGCCCCAGGGTGATTAGGACAGGGGAATATTGGCTTGGTGTGTGACAGATGTAGGATGTGGTTAGCAGTATGGGCTTTGCATTGGCTGGTCTGCATAATGGGTTGTTTGCTATCTCTAGGAATTAGCTAGCCCTGAGAAGGACAATCTCTCCTGGATTAGCAAACCCCTGGAATACCAAAGCATCATAAAATACAAAAGAAAGAAAAGGAAGGAAGGAAGGAAGGAAGGAAGGAAGGAAGGAAGGAAGGAAGGAAGGAAGGAAGAAAAAGAAAAAGAAAGAAAGAAAGAAAGAAAGAAAGAAAGAAAGAAAGAAAGAAAAGAAAGAAAGAAAAGAAAAACCTGATTAACATACCGGGAGCCCACTTCTCTCCAAAAACTGCTCTTTTTTAAAGTTCTGCTCAAAATCCACCTTCCTTATTACTCCAGGACCCCTCCCCTTGTCTGGCCTCCCACCTAGCACTTAGTCTGTGCCGCACAATTTAGCACTGGCTTCCACGCTGTCTTGTTTCCTAGTTGTCCCAGGGCACTTGCCCTAGTTTCCCAGCCCCGTGGGAAGACTCTGCTCGCCTTCCTCCTGCCCTGGCACACATCTGGCCCTCTACCCAGAACACAGCCATTCTTCTTGGCATTAGCCCTTCGCAGCCACCATCCCAGCCAGGGTACTCACCCTGACCACCTCACCTTTCATGCTGTCATCTCCTGGCTAGGCTGTCAGAATACACTGTGTCGTCCCACCCACAGACAACAGCAAGACACTCTTCTCCCACTCCTCTGACCACATGGACCCCGCAGCAGTCTGCCAGCAGCCTCCTCCAGCAAATAGACACCCTCCACCAACCGAGCACCCACCACTGACCACCGTTCCCGCTCACCACTGACGACTTCCTCCCACCTACAGACCTCTTCTCCTACCATCCCCCTACCTGACGAATCCACTCCCCACTTCTCTCCCAAATCAATGTCCACTCAGTTTCCAAACTCTGCTTACAGCCCACCACATCCCCTTCAGAATCACTCTGAACTCCTGCCAACCAGTTCACTGACTTTGAGTTGGATAATTCGTCCCCCTGGGGAAATGAGGAGCTGGCCTGCATGGTCCCCTAAGCCCCTTTCAGTTCTAACCACCTGGGGTGCTGGCATTCTCTGCAGAATGGCAGCATGTAGGCAAAGAATAGGGCTTTTGTGCTTGGCATGTCCTCTCCACAGAGCCAGGGCAGAATGCTGCCCGGAGGAAGCCTCCTTCTTATTGACCAAACTGTCCCTAGTTACGATAGCAAGGGACAATTCCGTTCAACTCAAATACAATTAACCGAGCACTCCTGATTCAAGATTCTGCTGGGCATCATGGGGACTCTAAAAGGATAGAATTAAATTCCTGCCCTCGAGGAACTCAGACTCACTGGGGAAATGAGTTACACACATATATACCATTCAGAATTGCCAGGGGAATTGGGGAACTTGTCATCAATATTTTCCAAGTTAAAAGAGCCAACCTGAGTCACTGCTTTTAATTTTTTTTTTTAATGTTTATTTTTGAGAGAGAGAGAGAGAGAGAGAGAGAGAGAGAGCAGGAGAGGGGCAGAGAGAGAGAGGGAGACACGGAATCCGAAGCAGACTCTAGGCTCTGAGCTGTCAGCACAGAGCCCGATGTGGGGCTCAGACTCATGAACCGTGAGATCATGACCTGAGCCGAATTCAGCCACTTAACTGACTGAGCCACCCAGGTGCCCCTTGAGTCATTGCTTTTAATTCTTACTTTGGGTTTGCCAGCACTCAACACTAAGTATCTGACAGTATGCCTGTGTGAAGTCATCCATAAATATCGAGTGTCCACCATGGTGCAGGCACTGTACTGGGAACCTTGGGCTTGGAGACCCATCATACCTCTGGGATTTAGCCACTATTCTTCCAATTTTAAATATTCCCACCTTGTCCTCTTAACCATAGAAATGCTCAGAAATTTCCACATTTCAGCATAAGAACTATACCTCCTAAAATGTCTTTGATACTTAGAAGGATAAAAAAAATCTTTTCAACATGTCTGTTGATTTCGGGTTCAGAAAATAAGATAAATCCATTTATATCTTATACTAATGTACCGTATAGAGTATTAATAAACCACCCAATAAATGTAAAGAGTTTCAATAAAAAAACTTTCAGAGAGAGTATGAAAGACTTTAATATATGTAGAGATAACATAAGTTCACACATCAGTATTTTCCAAATTAATTTTTATATGTGCTCTTTGTTGATAAGGAAGGGATTTTTACTGCAACTTGACAAAATGATTTTTATTGGAACTTAAGGTTACTTTTAGATATTAATACAGGTTATAAAACTGTAATTATTAAAAAGTATGGTACTGGTGGGAGAAGATAGACACATCATTGAGACTGAATAGAAGGATAGGAAACAATTTAAAACAGCATTTGATAAAGGAGTCCTCTCAAAATCAAAGAGAAAAGACTGATTATTTAATAAATGGTTTGGGGATGACTGGCTAATCATTTGGGGGGAAAAATAAGCTCTTTCTCATACCATGATCAAAATAAATTCTAAATGGATTAAATATTTAAATGTTAAAAATTAGACCATAAACGAACCAAAAGAAAATATAGCTTAATATTCCTCCAGTCTAAGATGGAAAAAACCTTAATATGTATTTGCAAAGGCAGAAGTGAAATGATCGACCGATTTGACATCATAAAACCTTCAAACTTCTGCAGGTCAAAACCTCTGTAGACAAAATCAAAACACAATCAACACAGTGAAAAAAAAGTGATATATAGGACAAAGGGTTACTATCCTCAATAGATGAGGCACTTACAAATTAATAAGATCAAAATTGTACATAACTCACAGGGCTGTTGGAAGGAATAAAGGAAATGAAGCAGTATAAGAAGGTGCTTAGGGGAATGCCTGACATACAGAAGGTACTCAATTAGTGTTCGCTGTTAATTTATTTTTTAATAAGTAGAAAAATGGACAAAAGACCGCAATAGGAAGTTCTTTAAAAAGAAATAGAACATAAACATAGGAAAAATGAAAATGTACACTGTTACAGAAGTCCAGTGAAAACAAGAAATCACACACCAACTGTGGCCATTAAACTGGCAATGTTTGGGTTTTTTTTTCTTTAAAAACCAGCAATAATAGCATCCGGTGTCCTCTCGTATAATGCTGATGGGCATGTAAGTTATGGAAAACACATTTGCAGGGTTATTTGGTGGTATGTATCAAAGATCAGATGCTTTCAAAATGAATGCATCCTTTGACCCAACAGTCTCCTAGAAACTTATACTAAGGAAATTATAATGAATGTGAGCACAGTTCATCCACAGTGCTGTTGGAAAACCAGGAACAACCTATCTGTCCAACAAGAGATGATTAGCAAATAAATTATGGCCCACAGAATATTATGCAGCCATTAAAACGGCTGAAGATGAATAGGTAAGGCCATCAATAAAAATACTTGTGCCAAATGGTTGTGAAAAAATAAAAAGCAAATTAAAAATAATTATACAGAGCGTGACCCACTTTTGTTGCGTGGGAAAATAGGCATGGCAAAAGGAAGCTGGAGAGTATATGCACCAAAATATTCGTAGTAGTTAAGTCTGAGTAGTAAGATTATGAGTACTATCTTCTTTTTTCCAAAATGTTCTATTTTCCAAATATTTCCAGATTTTTTCCAAATTTTCTATCATCTATTGTTTTACAATCAGAATTTTAAATTTAAAATGCTATTTGAAAAAAATTACATTGCACAGAAAGAAAATATGATTATCACAACTATGGGGAATGTAAGGAGAAGTGGGTAAGGTCCCTGTTCACAGGAGCCTGGTTTCTTTTGAGAGCATTTAAGCATCACCTCTGCTGCAGAGCCCCAAGTGCCACACCACCCCATGCCCCCTCCACTGCCTTACACCCCTCCCCACTGTAGCACCCCATGCACACCTCTGTCACAGACCTAGCACCAGTCAGTACAGGTTTGCTTCCCTTTCCCCCTACCGGGCTGGGAGTTCCTCACAGGCAGAACCATTGTCCTTCATCTGTGTCCCCAAGAATGCAGGGCCAGGTCCTGAGTGTTCATTGTTAGAGCAACCTAAGCCTAAAACGAAAAGAATGCCTATCAACATAACGTCAAGTGCCTGCTGAGTTACATAGGCAATACGAAAACTCCTAAGAAGGAGACGTTGGTATTGGGATGAATAGGGAAGGCTTCATGGAGAAGGAAGACACTCCCAGAAGCATGGCTAGGATGTGCCGGTCGCACTTATCCCTACCCCTAGCTCTTTCATCTCCACCTTATAAGCACCAGAAGTATTCTGCCCTGAGCCCTGAGAGGTGGCCTTCCCTGAGAGAGGGAACCCCAGAGCCACCCTTCTTTGCCACTGTTGGCCCCAAATGGTCTGTCTCTCCCGTAATAAGGAAACACTGATCTGTTGACATAGCCTACTAGCTCACTTGATGGATGTCAATACAGATTTCTGCTCACTTATTGGAAACCCTGTGTTAAGACTCCAGTGGATTTCAGTGTTAGTCCCCCTAAGGCAGGAGCTTTATCTGACTTGTTCATTGCTTTACTGCCAAGACCCAGGACAGTGTTTAATGAATAGGAAGTGCTAATTAAATGTTTGTTGAATAAATTAAATATGATAACTTAAATATTGGCTTACAGGAGTCTGTGCTGTATTACACATATATGTGATGAATATATATATATATATATATATATATATATATACACACACACACTTCTGTAACTGCCTTGTGAATATGCATTATGTGTTTGTACATAAGTAGAGAACCCTAAAACAAATGTGCATGCATGTGCGTGCATGACACACACACACACACACACACACACACACACATACGCACGCACACACAGACTTTGGGAAAATATCAAAAGGAGAAGCCCACAGCTTTCTCAGGAGTCAATTGCATCCTTTGAGATTCCAATAAAATAGAATTTGGATGGTGTCACAGATAAATTTGCCTTTCTAAAAGCTCCCAAGTTAAAATTTGAGAGAGGCTTGAGCATGAAGACAGGATGGCAATGACTAGATATGAATCTGCTTTATTTGTGTGGCTCAGAAATCCTCTCAGTACCATTTGGGTTGAGGAAAGGGGACAAGATGGGAAGAGCTGAGACTCTTGCCGCCTCCAGCCTCCTCCTCCGCCTCACAGCCTGAGGTTCTACAGAAGCCCATGGGCAGTGCAGCCCCTTCTCTTCCACCCCAGCCCACCCCCAGAAGCCCATGGAATTCAGCGTTCTGGGGGTGGGGGGGAGGGCGGGGGGAGGGGAGGAGAGAGTCTGCATGAAGGCAGCATTTAGATTAATGGTGCCTGTGAAATTACGCAGCTTAGCTGTCTATTCTTCTCGGGGCCTCCGGCCAATCAAACGGTGCTGGCTGCAGCCTCCCCCACCTGCCCCCCAGTAAAAAAGTTACTGCTGTCATATTGTTCCGACATCTTAAGCCCTGGGGGATCGTTGTGTGTCCCAGTCACTCACAGATCCCAGTGCCTCGTGCTAAAGACTGTATTTAAGGGTAATATAAACAGTTTGATCTTTAAAGTACCCTGGATGCATAATATCTATACATAGTTCTTGAATTTTTATTCTAAAAACAATTAGCCAAAAAGCCCTTTTTATATGATATTTGCAACTACACTGACAGTAACAGCAATTAAACCCCGTCTGTTTGCTGAGAAAGGAGCCAACTCTCCATTTCTCCAGAAGCCTGTAAAATGTACAAATTCAGAACTAGAAAACTAAGCCTCCAAAGGTAGCCACCAGACCCTTTAAGGTCAGGCCCTAGCCCAGCTTTTCTAACCCTCCTCAACCCCACATGAGCCCATCATTCCAACCAGCCACAGCAACCGCGAAATAGCCCTAGTGTTTTCCCCACTGCCAAGCCCTTGCCATGTATGCCTGCCAGGATGTCTTCCTTCCTCTTCCCTCTCTTACCCCACTCAGACTTCAAGGCACCCTTCAAACTGTCCCCCATGATGAAGGCTGCCTAGTGTACTGACCCCAACAAAGTGCTTCCACATGCCTTGTAGGGTAGTCTGTTCTGTAGGTGTCTGCTCCCCTTCTGCACTGTGATCCCCTTAAGGGCAGGACTGCATCCGGTTCTGTGCCTCATATGTGGAGAACAAATGAATGAGTGAGTGAATGAATGAATCATCAAACAGTCTGCACAACTGAAGGCTAGATTGGAGGCTAACACAACGTGGGGGGGGCTTCCAGTATATGGAAGGAAGACTGTGTTTCTGGGCCTCAGAGTTAGAAATGGGGGTGGGGGTAGGCAGACTTCCATTTAGACATAAATGGAAGTTCTTTTTTTTTTTTAACATTTATTTATTTTTGAGAGACAGAGACAGAGCATGAGCGGGGGATGGGCAGAGAGAGAGAGAGAGAGAGAGAGAGAAAGAGAGAGAGAGAGACATAGAATCCCAAGCAGCCTCCAGGCTCTGAGCTGTCAGCACAGAGTCTGATGCAGGGCTCGAACTCACAAACCATGATATCATGGCCTGAGCCGAAGTCAGACGCTTAACTGACTGAGGCACCCAGGCGCACCTAAACCACAGTGCGTGCTTGTATACATTGAGGTGGCTCTTACTGAACACTGTCTTAAATTTCCTCCGTGTGCTTTCCTGGTAAGGGAAGCGTTTCTAAGTTCTTAACTTTTTCCCATGTTTTGCTTTCATTCAGCAAACATTTTTTGAGTGGCTACCCTGTGACCCCCTCTATTCTTGGTACTTCGGATGCATCAGTCCACAAAACAAAGATCCCTCCTGTCATGGAGCTTACTTCCTAGAAGAGGGAGACAAACAGGGACAATAAGTAATCTGGTGTGTTAGAAGGTGTAACATAACATCTAAGTAATCTGGTGCGTTTGAAGATGTAACTACTTGGGGGGAATACAGTGCAGGACTGCAGAGCCAGAGTGCTCAAGGAGGGGCTCACTGAGAAGGTGAGATTCAAATGAAGACTTAGAAGAGGTAACGGAGCAAGGCAAGCAGAAATCTGGGAGGAGAACCCTGAGGGAGAGGGACGAGCCAGTGCAAAGAACCTGGGGCAGGTGCTGCCGTGTCCCAGGAAGAGCTGGGAGGCCGATGTGGCTGCAGGCCCCTCACTTGTGGGGGACAAGTGAGGATGTGTGGAAGAGGAGATCCAGGAGGTAAGGGGACCAGATGAGGCAGGGCCTGGTGAGGGCTCAGGCTTGTTCTGTGTGTGTATCAGGACACCCTGGGGCATGTGAGCAGACGAGGGGCATGTTTTTTTCTTGAGTTGTAGTAGGATCCTTCTGGCCTGCTTCATGTCAGGGAAAGGAGCAGGGAGACCTGTGAGGAGGCTATTGCAATAGTCCAGGCAAGAGATGATAGAGTGACCGTGGTGGTCAGCTGGCCATAGGGCCACAGAAGAAGCCAGGCCTGGCACCCTCTCTCCTGCATTTGGAAGAGGGCCGCAGCATTAGTACGTGACCATGCACTGCAGGACGTTTGCAGCCATCTCCCCAAAGTTCAGCTTCGCAAAAATGAAGTGACGCGGCAGGAACAGCCCTAAAGCCCTGGAGCAGCCTTAAACTGCACGGGTCTCCAGGGCTTGAAACGAGAGGAGGAGCGCAGAGCCCTACCTGAGAGTGCTCAGGGATCCGGTCACCTCATAAGCATCAACAGGGGCTCTCTGAAGGCACAGCCTGGGAACCCGGAGGCCATCTAGGCCTGGCCATCCAGCACCACACTGAGCCAGTAACTACCCTAGACTTTCCCCTAAGCTTGAATTTCTTCATCAGAAACATGAGAAGAATGGGGCGCCTGGCTGGCTCAATCAGTGGAGCGTGCAACTCTTGATGTTGGGGTTCTGAGTTTGAGCCCCACATTGGATGTAGAGATTACTTAAAAATAAAAAATTTAAAGAAAAAAAGAAAAGTGAGGAGGGTAGGCCCCATGTTCTCTGGGGCAAATTCCATTTCTAAAATTCTATAATTTCAGAATTTCTCCACTCCTCGACTCAGTGACAGCCTACTTTCGATTTTTCTAATGACTTAAAAATTTACATGAAGACACTTAGTGTATAACTCTTTCTGCTTAGTTTTTTGGTTACATTATTCCAGATAATACTCTTCTTGCTTGCCAAGAGAAGAAAAAAATGACATTAATTAAAGATTTGGTCTGTGTCCTAATCAAAAATTTTTAAAATGAATGTATCATACTGTACATTCTGTAATGTAGCTTTTTACTTAGCAATATATCATTAACATTTTCCCATGTCAACACATATTCTTCTAAACCATGATTTTTAGTGCAGAAGTAGTTTACCATATGGATGTACTATAATTTACTCAGCCAATCCCTTACTATTGGACATTAGGTTGTATCTGTTTTTTTATATTATTACCAATGCTACAATGAACAAAGTTGTGAATACCCACTCTTCATTCTCCTCTGTAGTGACTTTTTAGAATAAATTCTCAAGAGGCCGAAGGTTTCACACATTCGAAGGCTTTTTGCCATCCGTACGAAAATGCCATCCAGAATTTCGAAATTATATCCATTTAGAGTCTTGCCGATAGCATAGGAATAACCATCAAGACAATCCAAATTCAGAGTTCAAAGGAGACCTAGCAGTGCTGTGGTACGGCCCCTTCCTCTCCTGAGTGAAGAAACTGAGGCGCGAGAACGTGTGGGATGAGCTGGGTGTCCTGCACACTCCCCACGAGCACGTGTGAGACTTGGGACGTAGCTGGGAAGCACCAGACACTATTTGTACCACTGCCAGGCCCTGCCAACCTTGGTGCTGCTGCCAGAATACGGGGGCTCCCAGAGCCCCCTGCCTCCAGCCACAGCCACCCCACCCCTCATCTGTCTTTCCCAGAGCAGGTGGCCTGTGCATTTTCTCCTTCTTGACTTCCTGTTCACCTCTCCCATGCAGACACTGCTCCTCCTTTGACCCTCGCCCTACCACGTCTGACAGAGGACTTGTCATCCTCATCCAGTGACGTCTCTGTGACCATTAGGCTAGAACTCCCATTTTGAAACACGCTTCTCCTGAGCGACTATGATCTTCCTCCCAGCCTCCCTCCACCTGACTTCCAGTGGCTATTGCTCCCAGGTCTCCTAGCACCCTTTTCCCATCAGACTTTCCCAGGATGGGCTCGTCCATACCCGCAGCTCACAGCACACCCCACATCTCCTCTTCCTGAGCCCCAGACTGGGTGCCTGTTGCCCATGTGTCTCTCTGGATGCCCTTCAAATCCATTCTCAATGCATTTAAAGTGAAACGGATGCTCTCCCCACCGCTACTCCGCCACCCTGCTCCTGACCCCTCTCCTCCAGCATGGTAGCCACCCTGGGCAGAAATCTGTGGCTCACCCTGGAGCTTCTCTTCTCCCTGCTTCTCCCATTCTCTCATTCAGCCAGTTCCTGTGCCCCCTGACTCTCTGGAGCCCACACTGTCTTTTGCAGGCCCTCCCCCAGCTCCCGTCTGGAGTAAGGCAGTCACTTCTCAACTGGTCACCTGCTTCTAGTCTCTGTGCCCCCAGCCTGCCCTCCATCCCATCCCTGGAGATGGCCCCTAAGAGCGGCTGCCCTCATCAGACTGCTCCCCTGCTTAACCCCCTGACTGCTTCCCACACAGGGTAAAGCCGCCCACCTTGGCATGGCGTGTAAGGCCCTCCCTGACCAGCCTGGCCTCCTCAGCAGCCTCATTTGTCGCCCCCACATGGCCCTCCATTCCCACCCCAGCACTAACTTCCAGGACTCCTCCTTGGCATGTGGTCATTGAAGCTCTTCCCCACCCAGCCCACAGCTCAACCCTCTTGTCTACCTAGATCATCTTTCAAGACTAAGCTTAGACATCTCGTCCTTCACAAGGCTTTTTGTGGCCTCCCTCGCTTTAGGCAGCATTAAGCCCCCTCTCCTCTTGCAAACTTCCACGACTCATGCATTCCTCCATTACAGAACTGAGCACAGAAGTGCAAGGACTCGTAGTAGTGCCGTAGTGGTTTATTTCTCTGACTCCCCAGCTGGACCCAACTACCTGGGAGCAGAAGCCACGTTAATCCTTACCCTCAGGGAGAGTTTGTTGACTGAATAGCAGCGGAAGAGAAGAATGAATGTTATCATTACTACTTAATGCCTCCTTTCCCTTTGCCATCGTCGGCCAACTGGGAACCTGGACACAGAATAAGTTTTGACTAAAAGGAGAGGATATGAGGACTACGGACACAAAAATGACCTGACAAAACGCTGGTATCCACTCTTCCTCTTCCGCCAATTCCCAGAGCCGGAGGGTGTCTGCCAGGCAAGATCAGTTCGGGATTTTAAGAGAACTGTGTACTTCTTGCCTCTCTGACCACGTCCGCAGTACAAACTCTTCACCCTAACTTAGCTGTCACATCTAGTATCAGACCCCAGCTCTTCAACTTCACTCACTGTGTTCAATTCTCCTACAGATACTGCCCCTCTGCCCATCTGTGTACGTCCTGCCCCCGACCCCCCGCCAGGTTAGATCCAGGAGTTGTTTCCAGAGGAACCGGCCCCTGAATTAGAAGAGCCCAGCCCTCTTCTCTTGGTATGACTTCCCAGGTATTGATCATCCACTTTCCCTACCAGCTCCCTTGCCCGCAGCCATAGAGCTTTGTGAGAAGTCTGTACTCTGACGAGTAGCCTTTGATCAGCCGGTTGAAATCCGACTGTTGGAGGAACTGAACAGAAAGAGATGGTTTCCTCTCTGCACCCTCAAAGCGCCATGGCAACTTTTTAAAAACCACCAAGAGATGGGTTTTCAAAGTCCAGAGATATACCTAGCCTCTTTCCGTAGGTCACACCATAATTCTCAGGAAAACGTGCCCCAGAATGCCATTCTCTTGTAGAGTACTCTTTCCCAGGTGCCACTAGTCCAGAACCGTCCACAGTGGATGGCTTAGTGGTTCCCTTGCTGGGAGACAAAGGGAGGATGGATGAAGTGGGGGCGGGGGGGGAATAAAGGGAAGAAGAGCCAGCATTTATTCTACCTCTGCCCTGGGCTGGGCACTTTCTGCACCTGCATTATGTCAGTTCGTTGTCACTACAGCACTGTGACACAGAAGGAGACAGGGAACAGAGGATTCACTTACCTTATCCAGGGTCATGTAGTTGGTAAGGAGCAGAGCCAAAGTTTAAACGCAGCTCCAGGATCAACTTTGAGCAGCAGCGTCCCTAGGAAACCGCACTCTGCCGGTGGGTCCTGTTGCTGCCCTCTCTACCAGCACTCGCTAATGACTTCCTGGATGCCAGGCACCATCTGTAGACATTCTCTCCCTGGCTCCTCACAGGACCCTGTGTGCTAGCTGTCGTTCCCATTTTAAATGAGGACGCAGGCTCAGGGGTTTGGTGGCTTTCTCGTCACACCACTAACGAGTGGCCCAGCTGGGGCCATCTGAGTCTTGGGCACCGCTGACCAGGCCTGCCTCCCCGACTGGGCTTCCCCCTCCAGCGCCTCTCCCTGATCACAGGAGCAGCAGCTGTGGCAGGGCATCAGGCCGCAGGCTTGTCCCAAACCAGGCTGGACCTTGACATTGGTCCACCTGCATCCTTGCCTTTTATCATCCTACCCCATCCCAGAGATGTGGCCTTCTGCAAAATCGGAGATTGCTCAGGATCCCCATTGGAGGATGCCTACGATCTTGATGTGGCCACAGTTCTGTTCTGGGAGCCGGGTAGGAGGAACCGAGGCAAGGTCTGGGCCACGTTCCCTCAGGTGCCCCAGGAGGTCAGGGACGATCACTTGAGGAAGTGGCCACTCCCAATTCCACTGCCTAAGGCCTGGTGTCCTTGATGGTGGATGGTCAGAGAGACATTCCCTGGGTGAAGCCAATGCCATGGAGCGGCAGGGCCCCCGTGGGTCTATGCTAAGCTGTTCTGTTGTCTAAAAGTGGATCTGAACAGGGTGACAGAGTGTTTGGGGCACACCGGAGCCCCGAGAAGTAGGCCCAGCCACAGGTCACAAGCCTGCAGCGCGTGTTTGTGGTCATGGGGAGGCGCTGCATGGCCCACCTCAGCCCCCTTGCCCAGGTTGTGTCTTCAGCACCCCCAAAAGATAACAGAGCCCCACATGGAGTTCAGAGCATCTCTGATGGTCCTCCCTTCCTGCTCCCTGCCTTTCTCCTGGTGTCATTGCTGTTGACAGAGGATTATGTAACCTCCAAGGAAGGGAGGCCTGGAGTTCTCCCCAAAGCGGCGAGTGAATCCGTTTTTGCTGCCGTCATTTTCTCAGCAGGAATCTGCTTTATGCAGACTGGATTTAGGGGTTTTTCCTGGATGCTTCTGTTTCATTTAACATGCAAGGGCTAATAACTTGTCACAATTCAATAAGGCGGTGGTTACAAACACCCGGGCGGCTGCTTATTTAAATGCAGGTTTGTTAATTAGCTTCTCTTAACAAGGCGTGTGCTAAATCAGGCACCCGGCTGGCAGCACCCAAGCCTGGCATGTCTCCCAAGATAGGAGGTTGGCTACGGGGTCACATCCAGTGGCTGACAGCAGGGCCAGAATCCAAGCCTCCTGGCTTGTCCTGGCCACCCCAGTGCCTCAGTTTCCTTAAAAAGCAAGTTATCGATGACAAATCTTAACAACGGCAAAATAGCCCCAGTTTGTCTCTTCCTGCCTGTCCAGGTCCTCTTTCCTGCCTTTGAGGCCTGAGCCCACCCTCCCCTCTGTGTGTGTTGTTTGTGTTTACTCTTGTTGCTATTCTCCCTGGTCCCCACCTCTTCCACTGAGCCTTCCTTCTCTGTTCCTTCAGCCCTTTCTGGCACCTGTCTTCTGTCACATATCACTAGGTGCTCAGTTTTGGTAGTGGGGGTTCTGGTGTTGGGGACAGAAACAAAGATGGAGCACCTGCTCCATGCCAGGGTCCAGGTGGGCACTTACCATGAACTATCTCTGTAATCCTCACAACAGCCTATTGCTGGGGTGCCCTTGGCCTCCTGGGCCCAGAGCGCTTATGTAGCCTTCCCAAGTTCACTTGGCAATCACTCTGGGACTCCTCCGGCCTGGCTCCAGGGCCTGTGCGGTGTCCACTCCTGGTGTGCAAGAAGCGCCTGAACAACAGGCGTGTTAAGTGAGTACTACTCATTCCTGCTGTGGTCATGATCTCTTCTCTGAGATCTCATGGAGCACCGTGACCCTAGTTGAATGCTGGCTGAATCCTGGAATCTGATTCCACCAGAGCCCAAGCACCTGACCAGCAGCCTCCAGAAAGCAGCCAGGAGCCCCCGGGAGCCTTCAAGGAGTCTCTCCAGGGCAGTCCCAGCACCACAGGCTAGTGAGGACACTGAGGTGGGGCAGAGGGAAGGGGCCATGCAGAAACCCCAGGAGGCAAGCTTCTGCAGACCCTTGTCCTTCCTGCTCAGATGGTGCGCCACCTCTCCTCAAAGGGAAAGAGCGTTGAAAGCATTGAGAGAATTGCTAGGCATTGTTCCTTATGCTCACAAAAGGACTGAGAAAAGATCTAAATATAGAAAGGAAGTCAAAGTGAGGCGGGAATAGGGGAAACAGAGCCCTGAGTTGCCCCCAGATTGCCTGCCCCGTCCCCACTGAAGCAGGAGCACCACCCAGCCCATGCCTCTGGACCCACACCTCAGTGGGCCTGGCTCAGTGGAGAGGCCAGGTGTGCTCATCCCATACCCTCTGGCTGCGATTGAACCTGAGGTCTGAGCAGGAGGGCTGGAGGGGATCCAGGGCGTCTTCCCTGTGATCCTGGGATATGGGCACTGCAAAACTGACCCCGAGGCATGTTGCATGTGTGGGCTCTCTCCCAGGAGTATCTGAAGACACACTGCTTCCAAAGCTGGGCCAGCCTCTGATATCAGGAAGAATCCTTAAGGATTCTTGGAGGTCACTGACCCCAACCTGAGGAAAGAGAGGGGCCTCTCACTAAAGAAGTACACAAAGAGGCACACACAAATGTATACAATTTTGCAATTTCTGGTCTCTTGGAAACCCCTTGAAGCCTGTTCATGAATCTTAGGTTAAGAACCTCTGCTTGAAGAAGACGTTCTAAGAGACCTTTCTCCTAATTAGAACCCCTGTGTGCCCCCATAAGATTTCCTGTGTGTGGTCCATGGACCCTGTGTAAAAAGCGAAGTGTCCTAAAACTCTCTGATGGATGGTTTGGGCCTTTTCATGCCTTGAAGGCAGAGGTCTGGATCCAATGGTTTTGCAAGGACTTGTACAATGCATGTAGTAGATTCTCTACAGAATTGTTTTGAATGAATGAGGGAAAGGTTCCTACATGCTCTGTGATTTTGTGCCATACCATTTTTATAGCTCACCCCATCGCCCTGTGGTATTGAACCCCATGGTCGGCATCTTGTGTCATCAGGACAGTCCCTGGGGCCTCTGAAGAGGGAGTGCAGAAGGGCGTGCCAGGTCTGGGCTTCTGGGTCCTCTTCCCAGTGTCTCCAGCACCCACTCTGAGAGAACACCCCCACTCCTACACCAAGTGTGTTTCCCAAGCAATCTGCATCCATTCAAGGCTGACACAGGCAAAGGAGCCAGAGAGGGACCGAGAAGACCTCACTCCAAATCCTAGACCCGTGGGAAGCTGTCAAGAGCAAGGAGGGTCCCAAGGCCCACAGGGCCTGTTCACAGGGTCTGGTGGCAATGTGGGTATCTCCAGCTCCAGGTTTCCTGGGCCTTGCTGAAATAGGCCCAGCTCTGCCACCTCCCCACCAACAGAGTGAGGAGAGCCTGCCATGTCTAAAGTCCAACATGGGTGCCTCCAGACGTGAGCTGGGAGCTCTGAACCTGAGCCAAACTCCAGGCCTAAAAATGTGAGGGTCTAGAATGGGGGCTAATGCCAGGCAGGGCCTTTGGTCTCCCAGATTTCTCCTGGTGGCTGGGCCACATGACATTGCCAACTGAGGCGGGGAGTGGCTGTGTGGGAGGCCGGGTACAGGGGGAGGGAACTCCTACCCCCGCCCAGGCCTTGGATCATTTGAAAGGCAAATGTGCCGGGTTGCCTAGGGAACGGGAGAAAAGGGACTTCCCTAGCACCGGTGACTAGTAAGGGATGGAGACGGGAGCTGTGATGCCGAGAAAATTGTTTCCAAAAAAAAAGTAACAAGCGGTGACTAAGCAGCCCTGGTTATGTAAAGCGATCCCTGAGGAAGTGTGGGGAAAAGCCTGGAACCCACCCCCGTGTCCCTCCTCCCCACTCCCAGCCCAGTTCCTGCTGCCTCCAGGAGTTTCCAACAGCCCCTCCCCCTTCCCTACGCCACCACCCCCCCACCCACCTTGCTCCTCCACAAGGCTCTCACCGGCAAAGACGCCCAACATGGGGGTGGGGGGCAGGGCACAGAAGAGGGACCTGCCTTCATTGTCCCACAGGAAACTGCTCCTATCGGCTCTGGGACCACCACTCAGTCAGTACAGGGCACCCAGGGTCAGCCCAACAGGAGGCAAAGGGTCATTTGCCATCTCTGAACCAGAGGGGCTGTTCCACTCCGAAGACAAAGAGTTCCAGACTTGCTCCTGGACACACCTGGTTGCTATCTGTGAGCTTAGGCAAGTTACAGAACCTCTAGGTGGAAGTTACCATCTACCCCACAAGGCCTTGGAGGTAATGAACTCAGATGCTCATGTGCTGATGCAGGCACAGGGCAGACACATATGGGCACTCAACATGTGTCAGTTTCCATTCCCCTTAGCCAGCATACCTTAGAGACCCTCCGGTTCTTTCCTGGAAGGGAAAGTCTGAGGCTGATCATTAGGCTCACTAGGGATCCAAGGAGTCTAACCATCACTTCAAAGCCTTTGTCCACGGTCGTCCAGTGGATGAAGGGTTGCTGATCTGGCCACTTGATCTGCCGTCAGGCCTCATAATTCCCACCCCAGGTAGTTGCTAGGACCCTACCTCTGACTGCCTGAAGGGCATCCTCCTGAGAGCATCCCAGAAGAGCAGTGGGACCTCAAAGCATCAGCGAGATGTTGTCGCCCCAACAACCCCTATGTGCAGCCACTGACTTCTCAAGTCTTCCCTATTCTGCATCCTCTGGGAAGAAAGAGGACCTGGTTGCTCTGGACAAATGGATTTCAAGGCATGAGCTACTCTGAGCCCCGGAAAGCTATAGAAAGGGTCTGGGAAACAAGGGTCTCTGTCACCAGTGAAGGTGACTGGGCCTGAGTAAGGAAGGAAACTGCAAGATGTCTGTGAAGCGACCCCACTTTTAACTACACCCAGCAGACTACCACGCCACCCTGCCTCTCAGGACGGTTTACACAGCCAGTCCAGACCCTCAGCCTGGAGTGAAAGCCGTTTCCTCTCATTTGACCTCCTTGGAAAATAAAAATAGCTATTCACCAGGACGCCTGGGTGGCTTAGTCCATTGAGCATCCAACTTTGGCTCAGGTCATGATCTCGCAGTCTGTGAGTTCAAGCCCCATGTCGGGCCCTGTGCTGACAGCTCAGAGCCTGGAGCCTGCTTCAGATTCTGTGTCTCTTTCTTTCTCTGCCCCTCCCCCACCAGCACCCTCTCTCTCTCTCTGTCTCTCTCTCTCTCTCTCTCTGTCTCTCTCTCAAACATAAATAAACATCAAAAAATTAAAAAAAAATAGCTAGTCACCTCTGTATGCCTATATTTCGTAAGCCCCAAACGCAAAGAAAAACATCGTTTAGAGATCAAGGCCTACATTTTCCCAGAAGCCCAAGGGATTGGGAAAGGCCCTTGTTCCTTTTTAAGCACTTCTCTTGGATAGACCCTTAAAGGGTGCCCTCAGTGGTGAGGACAGATTTGCCATGGCTCTGGAGCAGCTGGGCTGACTAATGGAGACCCCTTGGCCCTGTTGCCGTGTAGACACTCTGCCCCCCGCTGCCCGCTGGCAGATCCTGTTCCACTCTGTCCCACACTGTGCTCACGCCCTGGACTCAGGTGCAAATCCATCTCCTCCCAGGCCTCCTGAGAGGCAGGCAGTAGGGTTTTTTTCTGGAGTCCTCCACACCTCTTCTTTTTGCTCTTGCATTTCAGCTGAGTCTCTTCTCCTGGAGCCTGGCCTTCCTTACCTTCCCCAGGGCTAAGCACCATGCTAAGCCTCCAGTAGGTATTTTGCTGGGTGAACCAACATGCCCAGTGGAGAGACTGCTCAGCCCCCTGAAGAAAAGCTCTTCCTTTCTGTGAGGAGGCAGTCGGGGGGCGAGGGTGCAGCCCCAGCCCTCATCCCCTGGGCTTTTCAGTGCCCCCATATAATGGCGGGTCGGGGGTACTGGTGGCCTGTGCCCTAGATGACCCAAGACCCTTAGAGCTCTTTGCCTGGCACCTCCATAACACCATAAAAACCCCACTGGTCCTGAGTCAGAGTCCTATATGTATCTAGCCTGATCACCTGTAGCTGGGTGACCTCTGACAAGTCACTTACCTCTCTGTGCCTCAGATTCTTCAGCTGTACCTTGAGGCTGATACCAGTGTCCTCAGGGATGTAGGGAGAATGCCTGAGATGGCCAAGGTCCTCAGGAAACATTAGATAAGTCCAAATGTGGGGTACCTTGGACCCCACAAGGGTGTAGGGTTCTCCTGTGAGGAGTCAAGGTCCCTAAAGATTTCCTTTCTTGGCATCTCAAACTCTCCTCTAGCCTGCACAGCCCTCACAGAGAGCCAGGCAACTGACTGGGTGAGGAAACCCCGACCCCCACCTCCCCCACCTCCCCCACCCACCTTCCCACCACCTCCTCAGAGGCTCATAATTGATATTGTGAAGATTAGTCACCGCGCCAGCACAGGGCTGCCTCCCCCACAGCCCAGGCCCCCCCACACAGGCAGACTGGCTGAATGCTTAATTGGAGTTCCTCACACCTCCGAGGACAGCCTCTGACAAGATGACAAGACTCAGAGCCCCGTGGCAGGCCCCTACTGAGGGAGGGTACTAACGACGAGCTGATGACCTTGCTTTCCCCAGAAAGGCACCCTTCAGATGGCCTCAGCAGAGAGGGAGAAAAGGCTGGGAACTTGCCTCAGTGCCCAGCACCCCCAACAAGACAGCACTTCCAGAACCTTCTCCCAAGAGGCTTGCTGGGAAGATCTCCACTCAGGTGTATTCATCTTAGTAGAAACAGTGGCTCCAACCACTTTACCCTCCCAGGATCACAAGAGAGGGAAATGGGGACAACAGAAAGGCTGGGAGAAGTCACTTGGGTGGAGCCACTCCTACTATGTGCGGGACAGTGGGAGAGGACTGGAGGAGGCCAAGGGACTACCCATGTCCACTCCATGTCCACCTTCCTACGCCCATGCTTTTATGTGCCCCACCACTGCCTCGAAAGAAGACTGAGAAAGGCATCTTGGAGGCAGAAGGACTGGCCTCATCATATGACTGTCCCTGCGTCATTGGAGTTATTGGGTCAGGGGAGTGAGGTCACTTGTCAGTTATCAGTGCTCAGCTGGAGCACAGCTGGGTGAGGACAATCACTACAGAGCCCAGAAGAACTCAAGACAAGCAGGAGAGCCTGGGTTCAGATGGGCATCCAGCTCCTGAGGTGCAGGGGGCAGCACCCCACATTCCAGAGGCAGAAGGCACCAAGCAAGAGGAAAGGAACAGTGGAGGCTACTGCCCAGGGTACACTACTATCCAAAGGGTCCACCACAGGACTCTGTCAGCCCTGAGTGAGAAGGGGGTGAGTGACAGGAGGAATCAGGGTGTGACGGTGGCCCTGGGAAGGGGAGCTGGGGGCTGCAGTGAGGGAGCTGGCTATAATTTCTCTTTTAGGGCCTGGGGAAGCCAGAAAGCAAAAAGAAACCTCCCACATGCCCTCAGCCTCCCCAGCCTTGCCCATCTAATTGGATTCCCTCTGCCTCCCACGAGGTTATCCTTAGCGCCAGGAAAATGCCTCATGGTTGGATGCTCTTCCCCCCCCCCCCCCACCGCCCCTCCTGAAGAGGAAGTCTGGGACTGAGAGCAGCTCTGCCATTCACAACATTTCCCGTGCCCCAGTTACCGCCCCAGCTCTGGGGGTGACAGGAGTGCCGTGCTGGGTGAGTGAGGAGAGGAGTCTGACAACCACAGAGCGGGGCAAGGCAGGCTGGGAGCCAGAGAGTGAGCTTGCCAGCCTTCTCCTTGCGGTGACCTGGAGACCCTGCCAGACAGAGTCTCAGCTAAAGCCTGCCCATCTCCTTCAGGGGCCTGCCTGTCCCCTGGGGGCTTGGGGGCTGTGCCTCCTTCTCCTCCTGCCCCTCTTACATCCCAGGCCAAGCTCAGCTGGGCCCTGGCTCAGGCAATTCTCACAGATGCCACTCATAGTCTCAGCCTCCCTGGTGCAAAGGCAACCCCACCTGTCTCTTAGGGCTCTCCCCTCCCAGGGTCCACGACGCACGACCACAGTTGTCCTTAGCACTTGTGGTTCTCCAGCTGATCCTGGTGGCCCTGCTGCTAGAGTTCCCCTGAGGACAGGGCCACGCCCTGCACCTCCCTCCTATCCCTCTTGGGGTTGGGTTCAGAGAAACACTTTAGTGATTGGTTCTACACACTGTTCTAGGCCCAAGGCCCAGACTTCTTCCCAAAGGGCCTGCCTAACCTGTGACTCAGGGAGCAAAAAAATACAGAGGAACTTTTTCCTACCAAGAGGCATTTTCTCTAGTCTATGAGTTCCTGGAGGGCATCCACACAGCACCTGGTATCACACATCACAGGTGCTCAACAGAGGGAAGTGGGGTGATAAGAAGGCGTTATGACACTGCCTTTCTGCCTCATGGTCTGCACGGTGTCACTGATGTCCACTGAGGACAGCCAGCCTCAGCCCAGCTTCTGGCCACACTTACCTGTCCCCGAATATGGCCTGGGGCTATCTCTCTACCAATCCCAGATGGCCTTTTGGGCTGAGCAGGGAGAAGACTCAAATGTCAGGTGAAGGTGCTGGCTACTGCCAAAGCCATACTGCACTCTTCTGTCCCAGCTCTGCCACCAACTGGCTGTGTGACTCTGTGTGACTCTTACGTCGAGTGCTTCCAAGGTACCATCCAGCATCAAAAGATGTGCTTTATCCCATGGTCACTGAAAAGTGCCCTTTAGGCAATGTTTGCCACACACCTCGGTCTCCACTCTCCTTGCCCTATACCTATTTTAAGGAAATGTTATTAAAAAAACAAACACTTACATATGCCTGGTTTTACCATGTCAACATTCTCAACGCAGATATACCTCTCTCGCCCCACTGGCTCTCCTCTTTTCCTCCTCCCTGCACCCCTCACCTCCCTGCCTCCCTCCTTCTACCTCTAGCTCTTAGCTCTAAGCCACTGTGCCTCTGTTCCAGTCTCTGTAGAGGGAGGTGAAGCAGGAGAGGGGAAGGGGATACAGCAGCTACTGGGGGAGCCCACGTTTCTTCCTGTACAACCCTCATCGTTCTGATGGCAAACAGCGTTCTGGAAGAGCTTCTTTGGCCTAGGGTGGTAGGTTTTGTCCTCTCCAGAAGTTCTTCTGGAACGCCCACCCCGTTTTTCCCTTCTGAAAGTGAGATGGGATTGGGGTGGGGAGGGGAAGTGGGGAGGATGAGGAGAAATGAGAGGTGGGCCAGGGGGGGACGTGGAAGGACTGAAGAAAATTAGAGTGCATGAGGAAGGAGGCATGCCTGCCCTGCTGAGTCTCTTTCGCAGCCTTTCTCGTGTTTTCTCTGGCCCATGCTGCTTGTCTGCGCAGTTGTCCTCTGTGCAGCCCCTCCCCTCCAGACCTCAGCCGCTGCTGCGCCCTGCCCCGCTCTACCAGCACCCTTCCCTTTCTCCACCCAAGCATGCCCTCCCCAGAACCCATCACAAGCCATCCGTTTTCCCCACCCACCTGAGCAGTGGCCGTGTGCCACCCTTCAGAGAGCCCTGCCTGCTGGTGTGAGGCCACCTGCCAGTCACCTCCTGGCCCCTCAATTCAGGTGCTCCGAGGAGGAGTTCGCTGACTGGAGCTGCTTAGCCACCACCTTGGGTGTCCAGATGAAAAAAATGCCCTGCCAGCCCGTCTCCGTCTCCTGTTCATAACTGTTACTAAGCTTCTTATGCTGCCACCACCAAGTGATTGTGTTTTAACCAGCGGGGAGGTAGGTGGGGGAATCAGGGCTAGGGAGGAGTCGGTGTTGCGATAGGGAGAGAAATAGCACCAAGAAAATACAGGTGAAATAGCAGAGAGAGATGGCCCGAGCAGGGAAGGGGGCAGAAGAGGGTGGAGCGGCCGCCTAGGTGAAAGGCCAGTGGTCTGAAGGCTAAGAGCTTGGCTGCTGGCCCACCAGGAAGGCCAGCAGACCCTGCAGCCAGCCTAGCTGCTGTTCACAGAGCCTCACGTGCTGGGCCCCCACCGAAAAGTCCCCCCAACCACACGGTGTTGCTACTTGAAAGACTGTATCAGCCAGCTACAACATGGATCATTCTTTGTACCTTGAAGAATGTTCATGTTTTCTACCAAATCCCATCTATGAGAAAAAGAGGGATGAAAGGATGGCAAAAGGTTTGCAATGGCTTCTGGAGGCCCATGTATCCCCAGGTCTCTTTGGTGTGATTCTTCCACCTACCATAGGAGCCCCAGCGTCAGCATTTCAGGATTCTGTTCTTTAGAGAAACTGCTGCCCCAAACTGAGGCTTTCTAAGTGCTGATCGGCCATAAGGGTGGAGAAGGGGAGGATCCAAGTGGCCCCGGGGCCTTCCAGAGGTTATGGTGTCTGCCCTGGGCAGCCCTGGCCACAGACCCACCTACCTCCCCAGTTGGAGATGCCCCTGTATATGCGTACGGACCCCTGTTGTTTCAGAGGTGAGCCCAGACGACCCTGGCCAGCCCTGGTAGGGACAGATGGGCCAGACAAGCTCCCTGCCAGCGCCTCCAGAACGGGAAACCCCCCAAGAGCCAAGGAGTCGGGCAATCCTTCCTGCCCACTCAGAGATTCCGGAAGCCCTTCAAGTCTGGAGAACCCGCCTCCCCAACCTCTCTCTCACTTCCTCTGTCTGTCTCCTCGCGACTCCTGTGAGTGCACAGGAGGGCTGAGGGAAGCCCCGTGTGCCTGTGATGAACGGAGCTAATTTCTGGTTTGCTGGTATGCCGCAGAGACGCTGCCTCCGTTCCCCTCCTTCCCAGCAAACCCTCTCCCACACACAGACAAATAGGCTGCATATTTAATTGGAATTCCTCACACCTACAGGGTAAAGCCTTGTCAGTAGAAATAGAGCCCACAGCCAGCTGGCTTCCCCCATTCCACCCACCTTGTCTCTTAAAAAGAAATCCCCCCCCCCCCATACGTGAACACCCACCCACGGGCCCTTGCACGTCCCTCCCAGCATGGTTGTAAAGGAAGGATTCGTTGGCAGTGACGCTCCTTTCCTGGGCTGCAACAGCTGGGCCCACCCCGCAGAGACCACCCAGAGGCTTCTCCCTGGCAGATGGACCCTGACTGCTTTCTCATGGCCCACCTCCAGAACCCCCTGGCCAAAGCTCTTAGCGCTCCACAGTCCTTGAAGGGTACTGACAGGCACCGGCTGCTTGGCTATCAGAGATCAGGTGATACGGAGAAGGAAGGTGAGGGGAGCCATAAAGTCCTAGAACATTACCCTAGAAGAGACCTGGGAGCCCCCTCTCATGGTACAGTTGGGAAAACCTATCACGCAGCTAATTTATGGCAGTGCTGGGCCAAACCTCGTTCCCGATTCCAAGGATGCTGCTCTGCCCCTGCCCCTGTGGTGTCTCTCCCCATACAGGGAAGGGAGATGGGACACAGAGGCTACCAGGCCAGAGGAAGAAGGGCTCCTGGGGAGGAGCAGGTGAGAGACTGGGGCCATAGAAGGGCAGGGGACCAAGAAGGGGCTAGACACATCAAGGAGTCCTTACTGGGGAAAGTCAGCTGGGTTTGTTTCCCATATGGCAAAGGAGAAAGGTCTGGGTGAAGGAGCTGGGGCAACGAAAGTTAAAGGCAGTGGCAGGCCTGAGGCTGCACTCCTTAGGACAGCCTCGGGGACACCCAACTCAAGCTCTGCCCAGGAACCACAGCTGGCGGTCCTCGTGGGGACAGATGGGCCAGAGAAACTCTCTGCTAGCATCTCGAATTCTGAATAGGAACCCGCCCACTACACCCGCTCCTCATGGTGTGACCCGGCACTCAGGATCAGCAGTCTCAGCTGGGTTTTCAGGGCCTCGGGCCCCCATCAGTGAATATTCTTGTGCCTCTTTCCTCTCTGGCGAAATGCTTCCCGTCACATTGAGCCTGGCACAGGGCCACACCAAACCTGTGTGTCAGTGAGCAGACAGCTGCCTATGGGGCTCTGAGGAGCACTGTGACATCCTCATTCTCCCCCACAAAATATCATCTCGGTTTGCCTGAAAGTTCACCATTAGTGACTCATTTCTTTGGGTTAAACATAGCCCTCCCTTTTTAAACGCAGCTGCTCTAGGAAAGGGTAACTCATTGAGTTCTTCACACCCTAGTGTGAATGGGGATCTACGTGTGGGGCATAGAGGGGAGGAGTGGAGGTAGAGAAGGAGACAGGAGGAAGGGAAGCTACTGAAAGGGAAGAAAGCAAAGAAGAGAGCAGCAAAAAGCGGTCCTGGCCCCACCTTGAGTGCTGCCTTCCATAAGCCATCGCTGCCCCACATAAAGAACCCCTTTCTTAAGTGCTACACTCTGATTTACAAAGCATATTCATGTCCTGCTTGCCTGATCCTCATAGCTCTGTGAAGCCAGAAAAAGGGAGGTTTTTGTGCCCATTGTACGATCGAAGAGACTGAAGCTCTTGGGTCAGGAGGACTTGCCATCTAGCCAATGAGCTGGAGAGCCAGGACTCTACACCCTTTGTACGGAAACCTGTTGAGTGCCCTCTAAGCTCACCTTCTCCCCAGCTCACCCACAGTCCTCTGGCCAGAACAGGCAAGGTCCCACTGGAAGAACAAGAATGAAAACAGTGCCAGGAAGGGTGCAGGGGACAGAGGTTGTAGTGCAAGGTGCTCCACAGTGGGGGATGCAAGTACACCCCGCCTCACATCCTAAAACCCCCAACTGAGATTTGGCATGGAGAGAAGACGTGGATGGAGGGCAGAGCCCCCACTCACTCACTAGTAAAAGTCTCATGCCAACATCAGGATGTCCCATAGCTCCTTTTGTTGACAGCCTCATTTCCCAGGCATCCACACAAGGGCCAGGAAGGCCTGGAGAGGGCTTTGCTGGCCTTGGACATGAAAAGGGGCTGGTTCTGGATGGAGTAGGGTAGGTTTGACCCAGAAAGGTCCCTAGAGAGACAGTGAGGGAACTGTCTCCAGGAGCCCTGCTGAGAAACCCCACAGACTTCCAGGCCCAGCTTTTCCTGCCTCTCTCCTATCCCTTTTTCTATTCCCACCTCTTTCTTCCCTCGAGTCACGGTTCTGTCTTCAAGCTTTCTACCCTGCAGGAAGTGGTCTGTCCGCCATTTTGAAACTGTCCCCTGTGCCTCTCTCTTAACGAGCCAGGTTAAATATGCTGTAATCAAAGTAATAATACACCTGGGCTGGTTCTCGAGAGAACTGCCTTTTGTACTGCGATAGGACATTAATAGCAATTATTCTGCTTTGTAATTGGAGCTTTAAATACTAATTCAAACAGCCAGAGGAAAACCAATTAGTGCTAATTTATCTCTATGTGTTTTCCAGAGCTGGTGTCTGTCACACTGTGAAGAAATAGGTTGGTAATTAGTACAGTTGGGTGGTAGATAGAAGTAATTATCAGATTCTTTCATTTTTCTTTGGAAAAAAAAAAATGGGTAGGGGGTAGGGAAGGCCAAGATAGGTTCTGGAAGTCTTTGTCCCCTGAAGTTTAGAAGGAGGGCCCACATTAGCTCTGGATCCCAGCTTCAGCATCCCAACTGTACAGGTATTTGAGAGACAAGTGGACTCTGGTGGAGGTGACTTTGAAGGCCTTAACAAGGACCCTCCAGCTAACAGGCTCATAGAAGTACCACCAGCAATGTTACAGGAAGCAGAGTGTTTCCTATTTGCCTGGGGGAAACGTTTGTGAGCCCCCAACAGACCTCAGGGTAAAGGGGGCAGTGGGCTCTGGATCCCAGGCCAGCTTCTCAGTCTCCAGCCGTGTGGTCTGAGTGGAGGCTCTAAAACTCTGTGAATGTTGGCTTCCCCATTTGTAAATGGACAGAATGATATTTCACAGGGTTGTTGTAAGGACTGAGTCAAATAAAATAACGTACATAACGGGACTAGAACCCGGTAATGATAGATATGAGCTGTTGGGTGCTTACAATCTGCCTGGCACTCTTCTAGACGACCTTGTATGTGTTATTATTGCCAACCCTCCAAAGCCATGCGCTGACCCACTGGAGAGTTTCCTCTCCTATCCATACAGGTCACTAGCTATACAACTCAGGAGACGTTATCAATTTCATTAGGCCTCAGTTTCCTCTTCTACGTAATGGGGGTAATATAGTACCTTCCTAATAGAGTTATCATGAAGATCAGAGAAGACGATGATTGTGAAATCTCTTAGTCCAGTGGCAAGCATGGAGCAGGGGCTCCATTATCGTTATCAATATTTTAATAGTATTGTTCCATTGCATATGGCTTTGTTGTCATCTAAACAAACCCTCTATTGAATAGAGGTAGAGCCTGGATGGCTCAGTCGGTTAAGCATCTGACTCTCAATTTCAGCTTAGGTCATGATCTCATGGTTCATGGGATCAAGCCCTGTGTGAGGCTCTGTACTGTCAGCACAGAGCCCGCTTGGGATTCTCAATCTCTCTGTCTCTCTCTCTGTCTGTCTGTCTCTCTCTCTCTCTCTCTCTTTCTCTCTTGGAATAAGTAAATAAACTTAAAAAAGAACAAAGAAAAAAGAGAGAAGTAAATATGGCACTATAAATACATTTCATTAACTTAACCCACAAGGATTTATCAAATGCCTGATATATATACTCACTACTATAGAGAACCTGCTCACACCATTTACAAATGTAAGGCCAGCACACCCTGAACAACAGAAGATGGGACAATAGTGGCCTTTCATGGAGCCTCACAGTTTACAAAATGCCTTCACATATGATTTCAATGCCTTTCCACAATTGAGTGGGTTTCAGAATTGCTGAAATCCCATTTTACAGGTGGAAAATGAGGCTTGGAGAATTTACGTGATTTGCTCAAGAAAGTGGTAAAATCAAAACTGAAACCCAGGCTTTTTACTACAAAACCTGTGTAGGCACTGGCTGAATGCTTGTTGAACGGACGAATAAGTGCACTTTCCACGAAACCATAGCCTAAGCTGCCAACAGGTGTCTCGTAGTCCTGTGTGAGGAGCAAGGCTAGTCAAGGAAAGGGGGGCAGAGACACAGACATCTCAGAGGAGAGGGCAGTGGCAGAGCTGGATGGCTTTGCTCCACCTGGGCAAGGCTTCTTGTTGAATTAGTACTGACATTGAAAAATTGGGGAGTTGCCTTTCATAATCTGGGTGAAGATCTGACAACCCAGGCTGTGTCCCGTTCTCACCGACCCCACCCCCTCACACACACAGGGGACCTGCCTGGACCCTGTGAGCATAAGAGGTGTGACCCCTGGGCCAGGCCTGCAAGGATCAGCAGCAGCAGGAGTGCAGGGAAGGGGAGGAGGGTGTAGAGGATATAGGGAGGGTGTAGCTTCTGCCAAGACCAGAGGAAGAGTGGAACATAACAGTGTTGGAGAAGCAGGGAAGAGACTGGTCTGCTGGGGAAGGGAGGGGCCGTGCTTAATAAGGTTTGCTTTGGCCAGCATGCAGCCGAGGGCATTTTTGCCCCAGACTACCTCCTGCAGTTACTGACTACTCCAGCAGCAGGGGCAGGCAAGGGCTGCCTTGCAACTGCACTCTGCCCACAAGCCATTCTCCCAGTCTGGGAGCTTCCTCCACCCTGCCGAAGGGGAGCCTTCCTTCTAATCACACAGAGACGTCCGCCATATGCTTGCCAAGCTGTGGGCTTCTACCCAGAGGGACTGTGTTTCCTGTGGGCTAGAGGCTGCCCTAGATTTAACGTGTCAGAGGCAGTGTCTGAGAAGGTTAGGCTGGCCAAGGGGGCAGGGTGGAGGAGAGGGAAGTCAGAGACACCGAGGGGAGGAGAGTGTAGACTAGTACAGCAGCAGGAATGGGAGATACGGAGAGAAGGAAAAGGGTGTAGGTATGTGGGTGTGGGCAAGTGACTACCTGGGTATGTATCTAAATAATGATAGTTACCTGTGGCTGGAGGAGTGCTGGGTGATTCTGATGTTCTTCTTTTTGGTTATCAGTGTTTTCTAAATTTTCTATAATGAGCATATTTCTCTTTTATACCAAAAAACAATGAAACTTATTTTTAAAAAAGGAAGGGACATATGCTGGAGACATTTTGAAGGAAAAACTGACAGCATTTAATAAGTGGCTAGATAAGGGTGATAAAGGAGAAAGATGAATCAGAAATAACTCCGGGGCTTTGAGCCTGGGTGGCCGGGAAACTGGCAGAGAAAAGTGAGCTAGTTAGGGGAGTGTTACAGAGCAGGGAAATGACCCGTTGGGTTACAGACTGCGACGCCCCAGCTGCCAGCGAGACATTGGAGGTGTTCATACGGCAGGAGAGGCAGAGCCACCACGCAGAAAGGAGAACTGAGGCACAGAGGCAAGGAGCCTTACCCACCAGGCTGCAGGGCAGCCCTGAGGTCAGGAATAGAACTCTGCAAACCCTCACCAGATGCTTGTCCAGAGTGGGGCGGGGCCTTTGAAAGAGACGCCCCCGGATAGGACCCTGGGGTAGCCCCCGCTGTGGACCAGCCAGCCTTCCCGGCCTTGGAACGAGACCATTTGGTTGTGTGAGGAACATGGGCCTGAGAGAGGCCAGGACAGGCCTATTGCGTGACAAGAGAGCCTGGCCGGGAATGAAGGCTGTTGGGCCTGAGGCTGCAGAAGACAGAACACCCTGGCTGGGAGGTCCCAAGGGTCCCAATGTCATTGGTGATAGTGATATAGGGATGGAAAGCGAGGGAAGTCATCTCTGGAGGAACAGAAGCCATTTCTCACGACAAGGGTTTGCCTGAATCATAGTTCCCAGCCCGCTGTCCACAAATGCCTTGTCAGTGCCCAGAAACCCATTCTGCCTGAGGCTGGCTTGACCGGGCTGCAGAGGCTTTAGACCTGCTGGAGCACCAGAGATCAACGGTCCCAAGGCATACAAACACCCAGCATGGGGAAAGGTTGTTCCCTCTGTCCTCCAGAACCATCTGCCTTGTATCTGCTGGTGACACGGTCTAGGGTGGGTCTCCTAAAGGCTCTGAGTAAAGAGTTGCATCCTGACCAGCATCATCCAGTGGGCTAGCAGCAAACCCACCAACTCTTCCATTCGAGTCAGCCCTCATCCCTCTTCCTGCAGCCCTGTCCCCTGCCCCCCTGTGCCAGCCCACCAGCCCTCCAGCACGGGCTGACACACTGAACCGCCATTGCCTTAAAAGACTCTGCATTGACTGAGCCTGAGGCCCCACCCGAGGCTGCGTCACTGTTTCCTTGGTAACCGAAGGGGTGGGTGAAAAGTAACACACAAAGCAAACAAAATGAGCTCCACCGGGGTGGTCAGGAGAGTCACCTCAGCATCTTGGGGCCACAGATGGGGGTGGAGTGCCCAGCTCCTCTCACTGAGGCTGCTCTGGGGGGCTCACGCCAAAGCCCAGGCGAGGAGCACCTTACAACGCGGGGCAGTAGGGTGGGTGCTCTGGCTCTGCGCTCAGCTGCGTTGCCGGGAAAAATGAGATTATCTGGTAAGGGTCCCGCCTCTGCATGCACTGGGCACTAGTGAGGCCGAGATGTCAGCCCCAAAAAGTCATCAGCCAGGAGATAGCTCTGAGGAGCACAGAGCCATTGAGAAGAACTCGTGGCCAGTCACTGCCCACCGGAACTGACCTGATGTGACCCCAGTGCTCCCAGGGCTCCTACATTTACCATCCTCACTCAAGGCCCCAGGCCATTTGGGAAACTTCCAGCAGGTGCCGTTGGGAAAACCCTGACAGGTGTATGCCTGAGACTCCAAAGTGCCTCTCATAAAATTTTTTAATTAAGTTATAAATATATACATCAGGTACCCAGATCGTAAGTGTAAAACTTCAGTGGTTTTTTTACCCATTGTCTTAGTCCACCTGGGCTGCTAGAACAGAATGCTAAGACTGGGTGGCTTATAAACAACACATGTTGATTTATCACAGTTCTGGAGGCTGGGGATCCGATATCAGGGTGCAGCATGGTCAGGCTCTGGTGAGGGGCTTCTGGGTTGTGAACAACCAAATTCTGTAAGTGTGCTCACAAGGAGGAGAGCCGGGAGGAGGGGAAGGAGCTCTTCTCTCCTCCCATAAGGGCACGAATCCCATTCCTGGAGACCCCACCTTCATGACCTCATCTAATCCTAATTACCTCCCAAGGCCCCATCTCCTAATACATTGGGGAGTAGGGTTTCAACATACGCATTTGGGGTACACAAACATTCGATCCATAACAACCATGTAACCACTACCAAGATCAGATGTGGAATATTTCCCATAAGGCTCCCACAAGCCTCTTCCCAGTCAATACCCCCGCCCCTAAGCTGACATTTTTCTGACTGCTACCCCCCATCAGTTGAGCCTAATGTAAATGGAGCCAGAGAGTGGGTGCTTCTTCGTGTCCGGTTGGTTGCATGCTACTGTATCGTGAGAAGCAGCCAAATTAGCGCAGAAGGCAGTGGTTCGTTCTTTTCTTTCGCTCTACGGTGTACCTAGTGTTTCTAAATTTCTCAAAGCCTTTCACGTTTGGGTTCTCCTCCCAAGTCAGCGGCTGGCTGCTGTTATGTCCACTAGGCCGTGCGTGACTGTGGACACCCATGGCCAGGCACGCCCAGGTTGTCCTCAATTCCAGGAGGCACTGTTTTCTATCCCACTCAAGAAATCACATAGCAATGTGAGTAGGTATGATGGTATTATGGGGATAACCTTGAATTCCCTCTACTTTACCAAACAAGCTGGGGGGATTATTCGAAAACTGCGGCACTTTATTATTAGTAACATATTTGTTTGTGATACATCTCACAACTGCTGGTACCACACCAGCGTGTCACAGCTTTTAGGCTGAGAACTGCTAGTCTAAGTGGTGTGAATTCAGAAGTAAAGGAAGGCCATTTCCTGCCCCCAAAATATCTCTTTCCTCTACCCCACTGCTTCCCCAGAAGTTTTCACCCCAGTCAATTTATTGTGCTTTATCAAGTAGCCCCAGTGTCCTCTTTTAAAATGCAAGAACTCCTGAGGGGAGAGAATGCATTAAACCCACAATGTCTTAGTGTGACTTGTAGGGGGGCTGGAAACTCACATGTGCGGAGGGCTGACTGCATGCCTTGCGTTGTGTGGTACGGTTTTCCTGCATTTCATCCCCACAATGAGGTCATGAGGATGGTATTATTCTCCCCATTTTGCAAATGAGGAAAACTGAGGCATGCGGAGATTAAAGAACTTGCCTAAGGCCACACAACTAGTAGGTTGCAGAAGCAATAATTCAGACCCAGTTTTGTCTCCTCTGGAGCCCCTGTTGAGGCTGGGTGGACCAGAAGTATGGGGCATTTGTGAGTAAGGAGAAAGAAGGACGCAGAAAGGACAAGGGCAAGATTCTGTGCTAAGGAGAAAGGTGATAACCCTGGCCATAAATCAAGGTGCTAGAGAAAAATAGAGTACCTGATACTGGATTCCACATTCCCCCAGGCACTGCCACCCCAGAGCCAGCGGCACGTGCACCATCAGGGCTCTCTGCCCACCATCAATACCGACACCTCCTCCACTCTTGGTGACCACCAAGGCCAGGTGCCAGGTCACATCCCTACAGACATGTTCACAGGTGTTCCTGTCTCTAAGGGGTCAGTTCCTTCATGCACTTTTGGGGTGCAGAAGAATGCCTATTTGGAGACTTTATAGAGTGTTAACTCCATGCCAGCCGCCCTAAATGCATTATCCAAATCTCTGCAGCAGCCCAGTAAGAATGGGTATCCCAAGGCCCCTTTTGTCAATGAGAAAGCCAGTGCTTCTAGAGTTCAGGAAATCGCCATGGGGCTGCAAGTTCTGTGAGGGCAGAAGCCATATCCCTACTGGATGTCACCTATTGCCAGCATCTACCACGACACGTGCCATATACTGGGTGCTGTTACCTCTCAGTCACTCAGAGGTGTATGACCAGGTCTACATGACCCTGACGAGCATGTCCTCATCACCAGATGGCCTCACTGCAACAGGACTGGGCAGAGATCAGCATGAGGGTGAGGAAGTCCCCTCTGGAGAAGGAGGCATAGGCTTAGGAGGAAGAGTGTGTTTCAGTTAGGGCAAGGACTAGCTGCCTAATATGTTGGTGTGAGGCAAGAGCTCTTCCTCAAAAATAGGCACTATATCACTCGTAATTCCACCATTATATGTTTACTCTCTTGGGTCTTACATGTTGAGGGTCACGACTGCACAATTCACCAAACCCATTCTGTACCAGGCACTGTGTTAGGCTGTGAGATGACAAAATGGATACTACACAGTGTTGTACTCCGGGTCTAGAAAATGAGTGTGCAAAGCCCACGATTAATTGCCTCAGGCTATGGAGAGAGCCCACCTTGGGCTTGGGGCTAATATCTAGAAGGAACTTAGAACAGTACCTGGTATGAAGCACTGATGAGATAGTCACATATGCACATGCATACCCACCAGGGGTCTTGTACAGGATCCCAAGATGGGGAATCTTGTGGAATGGGTTTCGGTAAGAGAGTGACAACATTAAAGTCATTTTCTATTGTGCTAACTTTGGCAGCATCAGTGACGGGAGGGATGGACATATGGAGGGGCAGTGGGCCTGGAAACTAATTTAGTACATTCTGGAAGATTCACATATCATCAGCCAGCACCCTAGCATAGCTCAGCAGAGAATGACCTGGACTTGAGAAGAAACCACTGTAAAATGTGGGGTCAGGACTAGAGGAAAAAATGTGTTCCAAACAAGTGGACAGATATAAAGGCAGCCTTCTCAACTTACTCAGGTGGAAGTGCACACATATACACACATACAGACATGCATGCATGCACACACATTAATTGTATTCAAGAACGGGGAGCTTAAAAAAAATTTCATACCTGGGCCCCCTCCACCCAGTGGAATCCCGGTCTCAAGTAACAAGCACCACAGGGCGTATTTGGATAATGGACCCAAGGCATGCCCTGGACTGAAGCTCAGCTTTGCTCCCATTTTTAATTCACCCCTGGTATATTAAATTTCTTTGAATGATTTCACATAAGGAAAATGGGCTGGAAAAAAGTCAGTTGAGGAACATGCAAAGAAACTGATGAATTTCCCCCCGGGGAAGAGAAGCTCTGAAGATAAACTGTTAGTTCTTCTGGATGTAAACTCTGTGAGACCAGGGAGCAGGTCTTTCCCAATTTGCTCTTCTCACCTGGCAGCAGGGGCAGTGAAAGCTGAGCAATGAGTGAATGAAATAGCTGAAAGCAGTCATGTAGGAGGAAAAAGTAATGTTGGGTTTTTTTAAGTTTATTTATTTTGAGAGAGAGAATCCCAAGCAGGCTTCCCACTGTCAGTGCAGAGACCAACGCGGGGCTCGATCCCACAAACCACGAGATCATGACCTGAGCCGAAGTCAAGAGTCAGACACTTAACTGACTAAGCCACCCAGGTGCCCTGAGAAAAAGTCATCTTCCCTTTTGGGGCCCCAGGGGGGAACTACAAGCATGGCAGTTATTCCCAGGAAAGAGATGAACTTCCTAAGGACAGAATAGCAGACTTAGTAGATTATGCTTAGAGGTTAGGCTTCACAGGTTAACTTTAGTTCCCTTAGTAGGCTGAGCACTGCTTGGCAGGTATCACCTGGTCTCCTCACAAAACCCTGTAAGGTGGGCACTCATTCGCATTTTTACAGATGAGGAGGAAATGGAAGCAAGGAAATGTCAAATCGCTCATCCACGGTCACATAGCTGGGACGTGACAGTATGGGATTTGAACCCAGGCACTCCTGCTCCAGTGTGCACTGCTCTTAAACACCCACTTCTAACCATGAGAGCTGCACAATGATGATCCGACCACTGTGGGAGGGGGTCACCTACCCATTCATCCCGGGAGGAGCCAGAGCCAAGAATGAACAAGTCTTGGTGGGGACGTTGGGTAGGGGATTCAAGCAGCAACCAGAGGGGGTGGACTAGATGACTCTCCAGACTTCCAGCTCTCAGAGAAGATAACTCTGTGTCTCAATCTGTTCGGACTGCTATAACAACTGCCATAGACTGGGTGGCTTAAAAGAAACAAACATTTATTTCTTAGAGTCCTGCAGGCTGGGAAAGTCCAAGATCAAGGTGTCGGCAGATCCAGTGTCTAGTGACAGCTGTCTTCTCCTTGTGTCTTCACAGGGCCAAGAGAGCAGAGAGAGGAAACAGACTCTGGCTTGTCACTTCTTAAAAGGGCACTAATCCTATCATGAGGACTCTGTCCTTGTGACCTAATCACCCCCCAAAGGTCCCACCTCCAAATACCATGACACTGGGAGTAGGGTTTCAACATCTGAATTTGAGAGGGACATAAACATTCAGTCCATAGCACTCTGTCATTGAATGCTTTTGCCCTTGGTCATTCTTGGGAAGGAAGAGTTGCTTAGAGTTAGTCTGTTTGAAGGGGGGAAAAATGCTGACCTGGGGGTCAGGACTCCAGGGTCCAGCCTGAATTGCAGGCAGCACTGTAATATTAGGTAAATTACAAAGCCCCCCTGGCAGAGGTTCCTCCGCTGTAAAACAAAGAGGATAGGAAATCTCTAATCCTTTCCACCCCAAGATCCCACCATTCTTTGATTTGATGTGGGGGAGGAAAAGGATGATTGCAGCAGAGAGATGGTCCCCACTCTGCTACTTACACAGAAGGAACTCTTCCTCTCTGGGACCCTGCGGTTCCTTTTCTCTTTAAAGGCATGATCATTGGAAGCCTGACCGAGAAGAAATCAGTTCGGTCAATATCAGGCCATCCATCTCCATGGAACTTGGCCTTTTCCTTCTTTAGGACTGAGAATCTGACAATCTAGGGCATCTCAAAATTGATCTTGCTTTTTCTCAACCATGGACAAGGACTGATGTCAGAAATACCCAGAAAAACTGATGGAGCAGAATTCTGGCTACATCTGTAGATAGGCATTTTGAAGGGCCACACTGCATTTTTGCTGGAATGATCCCTGCCACATGGTTTTCCACCCCTGTGTTGCTTTTATAGATGTATATTTATATACATATAAATATCTCTTTCCCTGAGGGACAATGAAGCTCAGCCAAGTGGGAATTCAGTGTGATCCAGTAGAATTTGTCACAAAGGAATTTCACTGGGGTGGGGAGCAGAAGTTGTATATTCAGGGCATCACCTGCCTAATAAAAAATTGCACAGCTCCCAAGAACATGAGATTTTTTTTTCTTTTAAATTAATGTAATGAAGGGTGTGTTGTTTCTTCCATTTTTGCCTATTTAATTTGCTGCTTTTTTTTTGAGACAATAAGCAAACTAACAGTAGGAGTTAAATAATTTGTTAAAGGGTGGGGACTAGAGAGGAGTTGGGGTTTGGAAAGGGGGTTGGGGGACTAGAATCTGCCAGTAGCAGCAATAAATGCAGAGTTATGCCTCAGGCATAATATATCAAAGAAAATATAATGCATCCAGCTTAAAACTAATGATTGCCATATAATTAGATGAGAAGCATTGTGCTATAAATGTGTATTCTTTAGCGTGCTGTGATTTTACTGTAAAAAAAAGAGAGAGAGAGAGAGAGCAAGAGAGAGAGCGAGAAAGGAGACAGAAAAACACAGAGCCCAGCAACATACTATAAAAAGAACCTTCTGTTGACTTCTCTACTGTTTAGTATTCCTTGGCTGTTCTCCCTTGGGAGTGTGTAATTAGTACTTTATGAAGAGTACATTTAAAGCAGTTTAATATTCACCTCATTCAATCTGAAACAATGTGATCCATGCTTAGACAAATCAGTGCTCCTTGCTGACATAATCTGTCAGAACATTACCTCTGAAAAGACCTTTCAAGAGGTTTGGATGTTAATTAGTTGTCTATCATGTATAAACAGAGCAGTGAGCAGAAGGGGCTCCGACAGGCCAGAGGGATACGTTGGGAAATGCATTTTGTATGAACACGGCTTGCAGGGGGGTCTTCTGGCTCTGCCCGCCTCTCCCCACACCCCCGCCTCCCCCCTGTGTCAGCAGCCACATCGGCTTTGGACCTCTTCTGGGTGAGAAAAGAGCTTTCCAGTTGGCTTCAAGGGACACAGCTGGCCCCAGAGGGGACTGTGAATGCTAAAGGGCTTTCCCCACACACCAGCCAGCCACCCCTGCCCCCTGAGGTCCTGTGGCTCCCCAGGACAGGGCCACCTGCAAGGCGTGACAGGAAGCGTGACCTCACAGACCTGCTTGGGCTTCGGGGCCTGGCTGGGTCCCGCCTCCTGTGGATGGAGAGAGCCACAAGGAGGGAGAAGCCAGGCCTCCTGATGCCATCTTCCCACTCACCTAAAAGCTCTCCTTCTCTGGGAAGCCAGTGGGCAGTCCATGGTGCAAGAGAGGACTCGTACACACGGGAACTCACGCACATGTAACTTCTTTAACACCCCGGACTCACAGAATGCCAGCAAGGTTCCAAGCCTACAGGGCACGTAGTCCAGGCCCCGCCTCCAGGGTGAAACTTTGCTTAAGTGTGTCCTGCAAGGACCAGGTCCTGCCTGTGTAGGGCTGTCTAGGGATTTGAACTAGCCGTCTTTAATTCTGGACTTAGCCATTCCAGTGTGAAGCGCTTCCTAACATACTGAAGATGCTTACTCAGTAGTAGGTCAGGTCATCATTGTGTTGTTCGTGCCAGGCTCGTGATTCCAACATGGTGTGGCAGCTGGCAGCAGGAACCTCCTTACCTCCGACCAGGGACAAGTGTCCCTGTCCACTCAGCTGTCTCCTTACTCCCAGGCACCCCACCTTCTGTCAGTGGCCTCAACCCCCACAGAGTCTTTATTCAACACCCATTCCATAAGCATCCACTAGCACCTACTATGGGCACTGCACCATGTTACATTCTAGGGCAACACAGATGAGTTCTTGGCATAGGAGGCATTTACAGACCAATAAACTTATCATTACAGTTTGGGGTAATTGTAAGTAGTGTTAAGGGAGGCAATATAATTTAGTGGTTAAGAGGGAGGGCACGGAGTCAAACTGCCTGGACCCAGATCCCAGCCTTCCCACTTAACAGCGAGGGCAGGTGATTTAGCTGCTCTAAGCCTCAGTTTCCTTGTCTGCAAGATGGGGGTAAGAATAGCCACCTGGTAAGTTTGTGAATATTAAATGGGATAAAGCAGGAAACCACCTGGTGGAAAGCATAGGGTGTAATAAGTATTCAACTAATGTTTGCCCCTCAAAATAGTACAATAGGAACACAGAATGCCTAAGGGGGAAGAGGGGGGGTACCAACGGTGCCCAGGCAGTCTTGGAAGGCTCCCTAGAGTAGGTGACGTTTGACCCGTGTTTTAAAGGACTTAGCAGAAGTTCACCAGGTAAAGATGTGATAGAAGGGCTTTTTCTAGAGAGGAATGTGCACCACTGGCAGAAGGGGCACAGAAATGAGCAGGGTGTTTGGGATCTGAAGACATGACCTTGTGCTTCGTGTCACGCTGCTGAGTTACAGCCTGGGAGGCTGGTCCCAGGTGAGGCTTTCAGAACCAGCCATGGGATGGCACAGGTACACAGAAAGGAGTGCTCCAGGTTCCATGGCTGGGTGACAGTGGGGTTCTTCTGACAGCTGAGGAACCTGTCACTTCTCCTTGTATTTCTCAAAAAGAAGCGTCAAGATCTCCAACACCCATAGCCTGGTATCTAACCTAAGCCTGAATACCCAGACAGAACTAGGACATCACATCAGAGGAAGCAGGAGCACTGGCTCTGGTCCGTTCTCACCCCACTCCTGCCCCTGCAGCTGAGAGCCGCAGCCCTCTGCAGGGCCCAGGCTTGCTGGGAAGACAGGCACGCAGCCTCCAGCAGGACGCCAGGAACGCAGAAAGCGCTCGGTACGTGGTGGGTTTTATTGTTAATGAAAAGAGCTTGATCAGGTCCACGCTTGTTTCAGAGCTGCTGTTTTACTTGACAAGAAGCCTGGGCTCTGGAGGACCAGGTAGTCCCCAGAGTTCTCTCAGTGAAACTCTGGGCCTCCCTGGACCTCGCTCGGTCTTTGTGGGGTCGCCTGTAGCCCGGCAGACTCCCAGGTCCTCACCTGCCCCTCAGCAGAACCCCGGGCCACTTCCTCTGAGACCAGGCCTCGTACACCCTGTAAAACATCCCAGACCCTAGGAGAATTCTGTCCCCCTACCACACCAAGGACAGGGCAAGCCAGCTTGAGCTGTATGTTCCTTCCCTCTCTCACTGAACGTAACAGTGCTATCAGCTCCCACCTAGCAGGTGCATAGACGGCGCCCTCACCACAGCCCTCTGAAACAGTCACTATTACAGCCACAGGCAGGCAATAAACTAAGTCTGAGGAGGCTGAATGACTGGTCCAAAGGCGTATAGCTAAATGGGTTCTAGGCTTTTCTATTTCCAAACTCCCCTCCACCCACTTCTATCACTAGATTAGGGGCAGCGGACTACAGCCTACAGGCCAGATCGGCCTGTTTTTGTAGGACCTGTGGGCTAAGAATGGCTCTTACATTTTTAAAGAGTTATAAGTAAAGAAAGAACATGTGACCCAAACCGGCAAAGCCTCAAATACCCACTCCCTGGGCCTTGGCAGAAAGTTTGCCGACCCCGCACTAGAGCCCACCAGGCCGCTCGGGCAACATTCGACTCAGTAGACACCAGAGACTAGGGATACCAAGTGAAAAAGCCACAGTCATTAAGTTAGACGTTTGAGCAGGACGGTCCTGCTGTGTGACCCACCGCTTCAGAACCATTTTTTAAAAGGTGCTTACTGAAATGAAGTAGAGCTACAGGGAGTACCAGGAGTTTCTCTCTGTGCAGGCTTTATAATTTATGGTGAAACGTTTCGTACACAGTGTCTATTTCATGAAGTTATTCATATTTTGTGTGAAAAGTGGAAAAGCTGAGTGATGAAATGACTAATTTAGGGGCCTCTGGTGAATCCTCTCCCCTGGCCTCCTAACCTCCAGGCCAGTGTTCTTTCCCTCACGCCATGGCTGCCTCCAAGCCCCAGGGCATCTGGGGAGGGAAGCTGGGGTGCAGAGAGGCCATGTAGGGCTGCAGGAACCTGGCCACAAGGGGAGCAACCATCAGCCCCAGCCGCCTCCCTCCCTCATACAGATTGAATTGATATGCATCTCAGATATCTTTTCTCAATACAAGCTCGACTATCTTGGAGCTATTTCAGCCACTGAGTCACCCCTCAAGAAGAGCACCCCAACTGCTATATCTCATCCATCCAGCCAAATAACTGTCCAGGAGGGCAAGAGTGCCTGGTTTCCAGGCCCAGCTGACCCACCAGCTGGCTGTGTGATCTAGGGCAGGCCAGCATCCCTCTCTGTGCCTCCCTTCCCTCCCCAGGAAGTGGAGTCAACAGTTCCCCCCCACCTCCTTAGCCCACATGGGACTCTGTGAGAGTGAATGAGATCATGTCTGTGTGCTACTTAGTGGAAGGAAGCAGCAGGAGTACAAGGTAGTATTATTTTCTGGGTCGGCTTGGGCAGTTGCCATGAAGTTGCTGAGATGTATAAGCATTTCAAGGCCTCAGGAACGAGTCCCAGGAACGCCATGGGAAGGCAGTGTGTCAGAACCAGCCAGGGCTTCCCGGTCACTGAGATGTGAGTTCAAAGCCCAGCTCAGCCACTTACCAGCTTTGACAAACCTCCTTGTCACTTTTGGCCTCAGTTTCCTCACTGATAAAATGGGGATAATCCCAGCCACAGAGGATTGTTTGTTTGAGGAGTATATAAAATAATCCCTGGCAATGATTATTATTAATGCTCTGGACCTTTGTCAGGACACCTCTTCGTGTCTCCATAAACTGTCTCCAAATAAGTGCAGAGGCCCTCCACCCAGGTACCCTCAGGACAGCTTTCCATAGCAGGGATGGGCTGAGCTTCCCAAGTACTACCTCCTTTGGACAAAGGAAAGTGAGAGCTCAGGCAGTGAGCACAGGCCTCTCCCAGCATCCCCTAGCAGCCTGCAACCTGCAGGGCCAAGGCCCCAAGGCCAGGGGACTGGGTGAAGCCAGATGTGCCCTGGAGCCCTCTCCCCTTGGAGAGTGGTAGAGAAAGTCCCCTGAGTTCTGAACCTACAGGGTCAACCTCCGCAAGCCAAAATTCCCAGCCTGGCCAGCTGTCCAAGGTCAGCAGGCCCTAACCCCCTTATCTCTCACCGGGTACAAAATAAAGGGCTTCAGCGAGCCTCCGGGCAAATGGTTCTTGGGACAGACGTAAATGAACTGTCTTCCTATCCTGTTTTTGCAAGGCAGGAAGGGACATGAAAGTGGGGGCAGTGGACTCACACGGAGAAGGTCTGCGTGGGAAGGAGTAGCATTGGGGCAGTGGTCGAGGTTGGTGGGACCAAAGCCAGTGAGGAAGCTGAGCTCCATCCAGCAGAGGGTGTGAGAACCAGCCACAAACTGGCCGAGGCCTCATGCGGCTCACAGCAAAGCTGCTGAGCCAATCTGGCCAAGACAGTCTGAATTAGTCACCAGTTTTGACAAGGAGGTAAATTGGTTACATAACATCCTCCCTCACCCTCCATTGGCTCTCCTGAGCTGAGCTCTCTCGGGTGAAGGGCCTAAGGCAGGGAGGGTCCCTTTCTGGGAGCCTAGGGGCTAGGGTTGGCTCACAAGCCCTCCCCAGGCCTGCTCCAGCCCCACAGAGCCAGAAGGAGGCGCCAGCTGTTCACCTCCTGTCTGAGTCTTTGCCTCCCTGCCTCCAAAACAATCCCACGCTAGTCTTGCAACCCTAGGACTTTGGGCGTTAGCAGGGAAAATGCCCCAGCAAAGAGTTACATATGTTTCCCAGCTCATGGCAGCTCGGTGGCTCTCTGAGCACTAAAGCCCACTTCCCTACTGAATTTATCATAAGACATCACAGTGATAATTATGATCAATAAGCATTTAGGGAGCACCTCTTGTTGTGGCCCTGTTGAAGGCACTGTAGGGGCTAAAAGATGAATAGGACACATGTGTGCAGCAGCAGAAGCAGCTTGGAATGAGAATGCCTTTCCTCCAGGGAGGAGGGCACTTTCACAAAGAGGAACACTAAGCAAGTGTCCCCATTGCCTGCTGAGGGTCACATTAATCTCTAGGTAAGGTTTGGAGAAACCAGCCTTGACCTGAGAGACACTCAGAACGGTGCAGGTTTCTGGCAGCCAGATTTTCTCACTGATTTACTCATGCACTGCACACAGCTGAATGAAGAACAATAAATGTTTAACGATATTAATAATAGGTGATAGTGACAATGATGACGATGAGGAGGAGGAGGATGACAATGATGAAGCTACTGTTAGAGAAAAACATATGAGTCCCATTTTGGCCCCAAGTCCCTGGGACTTCAGTTCTTCCTCCCTCCCAATCGGTGCTCCTGTTACAGTCACTAGAGAATAGAAAACAGGAGTAGAAACTTGAGAAACATTTAAGAATCATTCGTGCAGACCTTCTGACTCCAAGCAGGACTCGACTAATTCATCCAGGAAGAGTCACCCATTGCAGCAAAGGGGCAAACACAGGAGCCAGTGAGTGGAACCAGGGGCTTTGGGGCCCCTCCTCCCTCTCCCAACTCTAAGTCAAGGGAAAGTCCCCATCCCAGGCTCTTGGGGGACAGTAATAACACCAAGGGCCACATTCGCTACTCATCATCCTACAATTAGGAGCTGGAAGAGATCCAAGAGATCATCTAGTCCAGCCTTCCCATGGTACAGATGGGAACACTGAGGCCCAGAGAGGATAAATGACTCACCCAGAGCCACAAAGCAGAGCTGGGACTCAAACGCCCATCTCCTTTCATTACCCTGTAAAAACCAGACAGAAAAAGATGATGGGGGGCACAGATGTGGGGAAACTACCAGCCTTCCCTATCTGGAGAGGTCTGAGTGACCCATACATAATTCCTGCCTCTCTGGCTGATATCAGGCAGCTCACAGCTTTGCACAGAGGGAGAAGCAGCTTCCCCAAGGAGGGCGTGCAAACAACCATGATGCCAAGTCAGTCTGTACAGTTTCTAGAACAATGAGCCTTTCCTCTCTGCTCAGAAAGGCTTTCCTCTCCTCTCAAGAAAAGAGCTAAAAGGGTAAACTACCCTCAGGCCTACAGGCAAATTCCCGATGAGAAGTCTGATCCAGCTTCTATCTCCCAAAGATCTCTGTGGGTGTCTACTTGGGATAAGCTTTCCCAGCAATATTTGAAGCCAATTAGAGAAAATTAAGGGATTAAATAGGAAACCTCATGTCGGTTTAGGCTACAAAATCGTTCACTCATTCAACAAACTTCTGCAGAGTGTCTACTCCAAGAGGATTCCATGATGAAAGAGATAGGGCCTCTGCTCTTAGTCTATCTGCGGCCGGGTAGGCAAGAAAAGGGAGCAGCTACCACAGGGACTTGAATCGCTACAATGGAGGACACTGGGGGAGCAGCAAGGAGGGAGGACTATCTGGAGTGGGGAGGTGAGAGGTGGGGGCAGCTTCACGGAGGAGAAAGCACCAGACCCTGGGCACTCGGGAGCCACTGCAAAGCCAGAAGCCTATCCTGAGCAGATGCAAATTGACCCATTTGCTTTCATTTTTCACTTTGCCGTTTGTCCCTCCTCTTCCCCAGAGTTCAGAGACATTCTTTTTTCCATGTGAACATACCTCCTCAGCCACCCCTAGCCTCTGTCTTTAGACTGTCCTTTCCCATCATTTTCCCCATTTGAGACCCAAACCCAGCCTATACCCTACTGATGAATAGGTAGATGTGGCATTGGAGGTTGTGGGGAGGGCCGCCACCAGACTCACCCTGGACAGATGTGCTCTGTTCCCCACACAGCTGTCTGGGCAGCCCATCTGTGCTCACTTCCTGCCTCCCAGCTCCAGCCCCTCACACCTCCCACGCTGGGGTGGGGAAGTCTGGTCCGAAAGCCAGTGTGGAGGCCAGGCCGCCCGCCAGCACAGCAGAGCCCATAGCCCAGGACCCTGGCGCCCACCCTCCGCCCTCCTCCACAAAGAATGGTGCCCTAGGAAGGGCTTCAGCAAGGTGATCACTCTGGAGGGCTCTGCCTTGGAGTTTAACCTCAGCCTCTTGGCAGCTGCGGGAGCTGTCTGGCTCTCAAGTTCGCCCAGCACTGTTTGTCCATGTTAAACACACCGACATCACTGATCTCATGTCATTATTCTGTCAAAACTAAGAAGTCTGCTTCACTCTGGCCAGGTATCTCCAAAGGAAGAAAAAATTATTTTCAAAAAGAGTTTGATGCAAGAGGATGTCCCAGCTAAAAGTCCATCCCAATGCCCTCGAATCACTGACTCCTTATAGAAGTCCTTGTGGCACCCACCCACCCCCCTTCTTTGCTGGGAGGTGGGAGGAAATGGGAAATCGCTGGAAGAAGTGACTTCTCTGTTTCTGGGATGCTCACAACTCCCTCCTGCCCCCTGAGAAGGGTGTGTCTTTCTCTGGGACTATAGTGATAGTGCAGGTAGCTCTGGGGCTCCCATGGGCTGAACGCTACTTTTTTTTTTTTTTTTTTTTTTTTTTTTTAAGAGAGAGCATGTACATGCAAGTAGGGGAGGGGCAGAGGAGAGGGTGACTCTCAAGCGGGTCCATGCCTACTGCGGGAACCCAATGCAGGGCTTGACCTCAGGACCCTGAGGTCATGACCTGAGCCAAAATCAAGAGTCGGACACTTAACCAACTGAGCCAGCCAGGCACTCCTGAACACTCCTTAACAGCAGGAACTGTAGCCCTGTGGCTCCCAGCCTGGATCTGTGCATGGTAGTGACTTGATAAGAGTGTGCTGAACTGAGCTGCTAAGCTATTCCCTGACCACAGGCCTGCATCAAACAGGCAGGTGAGGAATCTGATTACCCCTCTTCAGTTTGCTCATAGGAAACTCAGATTGGCAATCAGGAAAGGAGAGACATAGCAGTGATATATCTACATGATGGAGAATGGGGATGGAAAATATTAGAAGAATGGGAAATTTCAGTGTAAACTAACAGGTATCTCCTACTGAACCCAGAGCCTTTCCCTGAATACTGGGTCCTGGTGCACTGGGAATTAGACAGAAACCTGATAAATTGCTCCTTTCCCTCAAAACAACAATGTCTTAGGAGTATATACAAACTCCAGAATCCTACGCTCCTGAACAGTGGGATTGCCTGGATGGAAACTGACTTCTCCAGGCAGAAATGACCCCCAGAACAAGGGCTGGTGCCAAGCAGAAGAGCACAGAACTCACCCAGCCTCTCCGGTTTTAAGAGGCGATTGCCTTCCTTGACCGCCATTTTTAAATAAGAGGAAATTCCAATTCACCCACTCTTCCCACCACATCTGCAGACATACATAGATCCTGTATATGACTTTAGGTAAGGGGCAGTGCCGGTCTTTCTGCCAGGCTGGAAACCCATGAGCCATGGGTGTTGATTCTGCTTTTTTTGTTGTTGTTCCCTTAAGATGAACTGCTTCAGGGTGACCAGACAACCATAAACGTAGGTTACTTGCTTTTGAAACTGTTTTGCTAAGTATCTAGAAAAGAAAATTTCTTTCACAAAGACCTCCATGTCACCACTTTTTCACTTTACAAATTGAGCCACCGTAACTGTGACAGAGTCCCTGAGATTCAGGTCCCAGCCTGAAAACTCTGATCACTTGATAAGTCTGAGCCTGCGTAGCAGAAAGAGAAGATGGATGAGTAAATGGCTAATGATGGATGGTGGCTAGGAAGGAAGGCAGGCTGCTAAGCCACTAACCCAGAGCAGGCCAAGAGGCCAAGAGCCCCCTGCTTCTCTGGGGCCTTTGAGGCAAGCTCTAGCCCAAAGGAGGCACTCCTTTGTTTTAAGAATGGTAATTTAGGCTCCTGTGGTTTCAAATACAAATACACACACACACACACACACACACACACACACACACACACCACTTCTCCTCTAAGGCAAGCCGCCTTTCTAGCAGCCCACTAATTATTTGGGGCCTCTCTCCCTACTATAGATTTAAGAGAAAGGTAAAAAGCCATATTCACCTGGATCCTTCCATTAGTTCATCATGATAGGGAAGCCCTAGGATTGTACAGATGTTCCTGAGTTTTAGACCCAAAGTTCCTCAAGGCAGCTAGGGCTTGGAGGGAAGGGACAGGGCCTCATTCTGACCACCTCCCAGGAGTTGCAAATTGTCTGGAGGTCCTCAGAGATCCCCAGGTCTCACACGGCATAATAGTGTCTATAGGTTTCCGAATTGGGGACCCCAGCCTTTGCCCTCCTAATCTTGGGATCTTAGTTCAGGGTGGCCACCCTGGCCTACCTGAAGCCTATCTAGGAGCAGGAGGCTTGACCCCGGCAGCCCCTGCAGCACGGATTCCCTGGGACAGATTTCACAACCCAGCGCTGAGTTTTACTACAAGTTTCAGACAAAGAAGGTGTGTTGGAGTTGAGAGCATGCTTCTGCCCGCTGCGTGGGTGTCAAGTTCAATACCTTCTTGTCAACACTTGAATGTGTTGAACATCACTCACAAGGGCATTCTTTAAGAAACCTATTAACTTAATTACCCAGGGTTTTTTTTCCCCCGCTCTCTCCCCCTATCCATGCATCTCATATAAAAGTTTGGCTTTCTTCCTTTCCGAGATATTTTTGATGTAACCTCTCTCCCCTTGGCACAATACCGTCTTGTTTATTTCTCTAACAGTCAGAGTGGCTGCCACTGTACAGACTGCCTCCTTTACTCAGGTCTTAGCCCTGAGGGAAGCTAAGAGAGAGCAAAGTGTGACCCTGGTGGTGGCAACTGGGGGTGGGGAGGATGGGTCATCTTGCACCCTTTCTGATTGCCCAGCGGGAGTGGAAATCTAGAGGATGCAAACAATGAAGGGCAAACCAAGCTCCTGCAAGGTATACCCCTCCTTCCTGCAGAAGGTGAGGGAGGAGTCACCCAGAGACACAGGCCAATCAACAAGCATTTATTAAACACCAGCCATGTGCCCACAACCATTTACCTGGATTTTAGAAGAGAAAATTCTGCCCAGATACATTTTTCCAAATTCTGGCCCCATGTACCTCAAAGCCCCTGGGAAAATGAAATAATTAATTTGTTATAAATCATCTCACGCTGGGAATCAGGAGAACTATGTTCCCAGACCCATGCTGCCTACAAGGGCCCTGAGTTGGTTCCTCAGTGAAATGCAGAGGGCGGGGGTGGAGGGGACCTCACTGAAGGATTTCCCTTTAGAAGGACCCCCTTTAGAACTCACCCATGGCTCATCTGTGCTTCCACAGCTTCCTGAGGCTACCCACCCATATGGGGAATCTGCTCAAAGAAAGGGAAGGAGTGGCAGTGTTCAGACAGAGAGGCAAATGGGGACCATCTCAGAGAGTTGATCCATATACTGTGTTTGGTGGCCCTGCCCTGGATGGTGACTCACCTGTCCAGGGAGGAGGAGATGGACAGAGGCAGGGGCTGGGGCAGGCATGGCTTTCAGTGCTGGGGGGTAGGTGAAGGTCATGAGCCTAGGGAAGGCAGCTGTGCTTCGAGGACCGACATTACACAGAGGGGGCCTCTTGCCCACAGACCTAAAGCAAGAAGAGCTACACAGAGACCCATGTGTGGGGAGACATGTGGGGGAGGTACCAACCAGCCAGACCTCATCGTATCGTGGGAAATCTGGGCTGCCAGCTATGATAAAGGAGGAACACACCCCACAGCTTTCTTGCCAAAACCATGCATAACCAAAAAGCAATTTTCAGATCTTTCTAACCATCCTCACTCTCTTTCCTATTTCCGGGAAGCAAAAACACTGGAGCAAATTCAGAAATTCCAGCAGGACTCTGTGGTATCTGCCCTCTGTACCCACACCTTTCTCAGTTCCCTGACCCCAGATTGACATATCCCCAACCCCCACAATAGCACCCCACCCCAAACTCTCAGTGGACCAGTGAAGGTCTACAGAGCCAAGAGGCACTGATGTAGTGAGTCCTGTGTGTGGAATTACAGAGTTAGAAGGGACCCACTGGGTCATCTGATCCAGTTTCCTGGCTCCAGGCAGGTCTGCTTCTGAATCATTCTCTTGTAGTGGCCTCTCTGTTCTCCTGTAGTGTAAGTGATGGCAAAGAAAGGCCTGGCCTGCAGTTAGAGCTTCGTAGCTGCCCAGTCAGGGAGGGTTCTCTTTTCCCAGGAAGCTCTTGCTTCTGGGGAACCCCGAGACTACCTGATGTTGTTCCCACCTGTCTCTCTGACTCAGGGCTGATTAAAGTCTGGTGACCTCTGATTCAACCCCCCATTTCTTCACTTACCCCTAGCGACCACCTCCTTCTGTGTGCCATTTAGTGCAAATGAAAGGTCAGAGAGGGGAGAGCTGGCAGAGACCAAGGATTTGACCCCAAGTTCCTAAAGGTTGGAAGGTTTACATCACAAGCCCTCAGTGCCCTCTCCCCCAAGGCATCCAGCATGCAGTTTCGCTCTGATGCAACTCTCTACAAGGCGGGTCCTGTGACCTGAGATCCCCGAGGCTTAGATACCTTCTGAAGCAAAAGAGAAGGCATCCTCTTCTCTTTACACTGTGGTCACGCCCCATCATATACTAGCTGGTGGGCTTCTCTCCCCTGCCCTCAGAGGGCTCCTCTCAGTGGTCCCTCTGACCTCAGCCATAGGCTTGGAGCCTCCATCACACGCAAGGAGCCTGAGAACAGCCCTCTCTCGAGGAATCCTTTCCTTCTTTCCAGATGTGGGGAGATCTGCTGTAGCAGAAGCTTGGAAGGAGGACAAAGCAGCAAAGGCTGATTTATCTTCCTTCTGCATACCTCCCTACTCAGTGTATGCACGTGTGTGTGTGTGTGTGTGTGTGTGTGTGTGTGTGCATGAGTGTCCAAGGCATTCAAGTTGACTAAGAATCTAAGCATTGCCTAAGCCAGGGCCTGGGTCCAGGTGAAGCCCCTCCTCCTTTCTCCACCCAAGCTGGGACAGACATCCCCTCCAATGCCAGGGCCAACATCGCTGTGGGAGAGCATGCATGTGGCCTGGGGCTCCTGCTCCACAGTGGCTGTGTGCACACACACTCATTCCCTGAGAAAGCCCCTGGGGCCTCTGTGGGAAGACTTTCCGGGAGACATTTATGGCAGAAGAGGAAGGCTGGGGCATCATCAGAGCAACCTGGGCCAGGGAACAGGCAAACGCCTGCCAGGAGTGGAGTCAGGCTGCAAACTTCCCCTAATTACAGAGCTTTTAACCCCTTTTCTAGTCACAGGCCATTCAATCAGACAGGGTCAGACTGATAAGCGGGGTCTCCAGAGTACCACTGCTGCCCCTCATAGCCCCCTCCGCCACATGTGCATATCTGTATATGTATGCATGTGCATAGGTGCACACACATGTATGTGTGTACACACACACACACACACACACACACCACCTGCCCTGCTGCTCATACTGACTCACCCAGATTGATGGTAGCAGACTCCTGCCCAAAAGAAGCATGGAACTCAGAGCCGGAAAGAAACCTTGAGGTTTGGGCACCTTCCTCAAGAAATTATCCTCATTATTTTACAGAAGAGGCTACTGAGGCTCACAGATCCAGTATCCATGTTTATCCAACTCCAAGCCCAGAACCCAGGCCTCCGTGGCCTCTTACTGGTCAGGAAGCTGAGCATGGGAGAGAAGCTAGGTCCACACAAAGGCACTTAGGGGATGGGACATGGACATGGCCTGGACAAAGGTGGGGAGTGCCCCCAGGGACCTCCCCAGAGTCGAGCACTTGGTATCACTTAGAGCTCTGATGTCTAGTTCACTAGCCACTAGCCACATGTACCTATTTAAATTAAAATTAATTAAACTTAATAAAGTGCTTAAAAATTCAGTTTCTTTACAGCAGTAGCTACATTTGAAGCGTTCAAGAGCCACATGTGGCTAGAGCTACTATATAGAACAGTGCAGATCTAGAACATTTCCATCACCGCAGATTATTGTATTGGGTGGACTGTGCTGATCAGGCAAGACAGACTGCAGGACCAGATGGTCTGAAGAAATCTGTTTCCTGGTGGAGGGCTGAGGTCCCGTTGGAAGGAAGGAGAGGAGGAGGGAGAAGAGGGCAGAACAGAGGACTCAAGAGAAAGATGCTGGAGAGAGGAGAGAGAACAGAGGAGGGGGAGGCTGGCGTAAAAGAGGAGGGGCAGGAAGGAAAGGGAAATCCTGTGTCTGTCCCTGTGGCTGGGGTCTGACCAACTGTTCTAGTCCTGGACGACTGACATATTCTCCCTATTCTACTCCAGAAGAGCCAGAAAACAGAGTCACAGACTGCACAACCAGGGGCCATAAATAGGGCGTCTGATAGCTTTCCAGACCTAAAGAGCCCAACCTGTCCCCAAACGGAGCACCCCTTGCACCCAGGACTCTCTCCATCCCCAGGGTGGTTTGCACACCTGGGCAACTGGACTGGCAGAGAAATGCTCCTGCCCCTTGCACTGGAAGGGCATGCCCTGGGGCCCTTTTACAGCTCACTGCAGCAAAAATGTTTCCAGGAAGGAAGGGAGGAAGGAAGGAAGGAAGGAAGGAAGGAAGGAAGGAAGGGGAAAGGAAGGGAAGGAAAGGAGGAAGGAAGGGATGGAGAATCTAGTGAAATAAAAATGCTTCTCGTGCCACAAGCTGGGTGCGTTTTTCAAACCAGGAGACAATACCTTGATTCAATTCCATAGACGCATAATCCATTTTGTCACTTTCTCACACATTCTTCTAAGCGAACATTTGAGAGAGGGAATTGAACTAGGCAAAGAGTATCATGTCTGAAATCAGAAATGCCTGGGTTTACTTCCCATTGTGCCACCTAATGACCAGGACAGGTGGCTGCGCTCCCCCAGCCTCAGTTGCCTGCTTTGCAGGGCCATCGGGCTGCTCTAGCGCACTGATAGGTGTGGAGCACAAGGACCAGGCAGACACTTGTGTGTCAGTCCCTCCTCCTCCACTGCCCCAGGGACTTACCCGCATCCTCCCCCTGCCACAAGAGCAGGAGAGGATGTACAGAACAAGATCCCCTGGAGGAGCTCAGGGCCAGGGGAGAGGCAGAAGAGCCAGCAGCTGCAGATTAGGCTGAGGAGTCCACGCCATGCAGCACGACAGAGCCAAGCACAGTGTGAGGGAGGAAGCCCTGGGGGAAAGGCAGTTGAGGAAGGCTTCACAGACACAGAGAAGTATGAACCGGACTGAAAAGAGAATCTGTGGAGGGCATCTGACACTGAGAAACCACATGAGCCAAGCTCATAAGGAACCTCAACTCTCCCTGAGAAGAGCCCCCAGCCTCAGATGGGAAAAGCCTCTAGCTTGAGCCTCGGGCCCTCCCTGAGTCACCTGGCCACCCCCATCCCTCCAGGTCCCACTTCCCCAGAGGGGGTTTTCAATGCCTCGTTATAGCCCACACCCCCTCTCAATGGCCCTTGGGGTCCCTAAGTCAGGAGGATGCTGGAGAAGTAGCCTGTCCCTGTCAGAAGAGCTTCCTGCTTGCCTCCAGGCCTGGATGCGATTCGGGAGAGATGTGGGGAGATCTAAACTGGTCTTACAGCCAAATTTAAGCACATCCAGGGTCACCCGAGAAGATTCCAGCAAAGGGGACACAAGTCATCTCTTCAGAACTGATTTCCTTAACACAGCCCCCTTGTTATGAGGTGTAGGCAAAAGAACACTGGGCTATGAGTCAGGAGGTTTGGAGCACGGGCCAGGACACCTGGGTTGCATTCCCAGATATGCCGCCGATTGGGACTGTAATCTCAGGCAAGTCACTTAACCTCTCAAGAGCTTGCGTTCCCCACCTGCAAATTGGGGGGGGGGGGGGTGATACTCTCTGCCCTTTCTGCCTTCTTGTAAAAGGAAGATTAGATGATACAGTGGCACAAAGGTGCCTGACACACGTCCAGGATGGTGGTGATTGCTTTACCAACCATGACACCACCTCCCAGTGACTTACCTTAGCTGCCAGCTCCCTGCTCTCCCAGAGCAAAGACTTAAGACTTGTGCTTCTGTATGTTCCTTTTCTAGTCTGGTGCCCCCCAGCTGAGATGCTAAGTGTGACCTGGGAGCAGTGCTTTTTCTGCCCTACATTGTAAAGGGGCAATTGTGTCCAAAGGGAGGGGACGTGAAACTAGGGTATTGGCGAGGGGCACAGGAACCTGCATTCTTGGGAGTCTCTGCCCTCCAGTGACCTCAATTATCTGCAAATGGCCTGGAGGCAGGGCTGGGCCAGCGCCTGGATGGGAACACTGAGGCTGCAGGCTGACTCACTCGTGAGTTTCTTGCCAGTGGCAGACCCTGTCATGGTGGCCCGTGGCTTCTCTGCAGGCTCTGAGCAGAAGACCACGATTAGACAGTTCCATAGCTCTGGGGAAGGCAAAGTGGGCTGTCTCCATCCTTGGGGACTGCCCATCCCACCTCCCTCTAATGCTACCAGTCCCAGATCCCTTGACTCCTCCCTACCCCGCCCCCCACCCCCCCGGAGGGGCTTGTCCATGGCAAGTGGACTGCTGGATTGTGTATTTCCACTTCCCATTTCATCCCAAGTGATCTCATGTTCCCCTGACCAGTTTCTACAATCAGATTTGGGAGAGGTGTGGGGCTCGGAAAAACTTGAGTCTCTTCATGGAGCTAATGCTGGGAACACAGGGGCAAGTATCTCTTTAAAAATACTCCCTGCATAGCAGGTCACACTGGCCTGTAGCCACAACACCCGGGGCTGTGATCTCATCAAGCTCCAGGAAGCCAAACAGGGTCAGGCTTGGCTAGTCCCTGAGCGGGAGACCTCCCAAGCAAAACACAGGTGTTGCTGGTGATTCAGCAGGCTGAACCCCTCCCTGCACAAGTCTAGCTCTTGTCAGGTGTTGGATGATTCTGTGAGCTCCTATCAGTACCTGGGCAGAAGGGGGCGTGGTGCAGGCAGCGGGTGCTAGACGCTCTTTCCTTGCGCTACGTGTTACAGGTGTCGACACCACCGTTCTTAAGAATCAGGGCGAACATGCTTCCTCCCTCCCCAACCCCTGCCCGCTTCCTAAGGTTGGTCAGCCATCGACCTAAATTCTCGCAGCTGTTTCAAACAGATAAGGGATGGAAGAGGAAAAGGCAGCCCCCAAGGGGCTCAGGAACCAACTGGCCCCCACCCGAACAGCTGGGGTCTGTGGCTGCCACCAGGCTCTGGGTCTCAGCCCTCAGAATGGTCCCTTCTGGTTTGGGAATGGGTGAAGATGAAAGGGGTCCATGAAATGAGGGCAGTCATTAGGCCGTTTTATGAGTACACAGATGTTCATTACACCCCAACCCCATCATTAGAGGCTGTGGCAGGAGAGAGCTCGGGGCCCCTTCTTTATTGCAGTAGAAACCGAGGGGTTTCTCCCCTAGAAGGGACCTCTGCTTCTGCTTCTCAGCCAGGGGTCCTGCCCAGGAGAAGGTCAGTAGCCTCCATTCCAGTCCTAACTCACTCCCTCTCCTACTCCTGCCTCAACTCAAGGAGGTGATACGGGCCCTGAAAGAGCCCACGCCCAGTAGCTAGAGTCTGGAAATAGGGGCCTTTCCATCCCAGTGCACAGTTCTCCCTCCCCTCCCCCCGCCAAGCACCACTATCAGGTGGGGAGTCTTTCTGCTTCTTCCAGGAAGCCCTCCCTGCCCTCTGTAAATCCTCTTGCTAGCATGCATCACATCTGTAACTACCCCTTCATTGTGTTACTGTCAGACTGTAAACCACCCGCACACCTGCACCGCACTTGGCACCTAGCACAACAGTAAATGTGGACTTCATTGATATCAGCCAGGAGCCAGGGCAGGTGACCTGGTAGAGAAAGAGGGATTCTCTGTGGCCCCCATCCTTCCCCCTCTGCCTTTTCCCACAGTGCAAAGGATCTGAGGAACCTGCTGCTTTCTTGAGGCCACAGTCGGCAAGTAACATAAACAAACCATCTGCCGTTGTCTAGACAGTGCCCCCACTTACCTCCCAAATGTAACCCCTTTGCACAAATCCCACTGAGCACCTGCTTGCATCTTTCCTTGCAGGCTGCCCCCTTCCTGTAGGGGAGCACCCAGAGAGAGAGTCTGGCGGGGCCAAACCCACTCCTGCAGGGGTCAGCCCTTCATGCATGACAGGACTGCAGGCTGGGAGGCTTGCCCCTCTTCCCCATTAGGGCTGCAAGCGCAGTGGTAATAGGCTGGAGCCCACCCTGCTGGTGCAGGCCATGGAGGCCGAATGGAGCGTGGCCAGACCCCACAGAGAGGAGGCAGATTAATCAGCTGTCATTTGCGTTCATTAAAGACCCCTTGCTTGTGCACTGCAGCCTTAGATGCCAGGGCAATTGACTGCTCACAATAAAAAGTTCTGGGGAGAAGTTTGTCTCAGCTCCCTGTGGCCTAGCCTTGGGATCAGCCTGGCATCCTAGAATCGCAGACTCCTGGGGTGGAAGGCCTCTGAGGTCCAGCCACATGGTTCAGGGATAGGCAGACTGAGCCCCAGATCCAGAAGCTTGGGGAGTCAGCAGCTGTGGAGGCCCCTTGACCCTCTTTGGGATTCTTCCCTGTTATCACCCCATCCCCTTTCCTCCCATCTCCTCATGGCCCTGGGCACTGTCACCTGGAACTGCTGGGCCCTCCTCAAGCTTGTGCAAAGACTCATTTCAACACACTTGGAGACCGATGACAATCCCCATAGGGCAGGAAGCCAAGCACAGCAACTGCCCCAAGCCTAGCTCTCCACCTGCCTTCCCATCAGCCCACGGGGCTCAGCTGAGAGGCCCCCCAATAGATGACCACCCCTAAAAGGACAGCCTAGTGACCCGGGCTCCGCTGGCCTTGCCAGAGAGGGCTGTAGATCTCCTTTCTCTTCCCCAGGGTTATGTCAGTCCCCAAGCATTCCAGAGGCAGAGCAACTGTGAGGCCAGGGTGTTTACAGAGTTCAGTCTCGGTTGTTTTTGCATCGTAATTGCCAAGCTCCCCAGATTGGCATTTGCCTGCCGGGCACTGTAAAAGGTGACACAACAGAATGAGAGAGCAAGCCCCAGTCCTGGCAGGCCTCCAGCAGGTCACATTCACATTTCCCTTGGCCCAGAAAAAGGAGCCTGGCCTGACACAGACAGGCAGGGGTGCAAAGGCCCACCACACAGGCCCTGGCATGGCCAACGAATGAGAGGGCAGACTGGCAGCTTGCCAGGGATGACGGCTTTACTTGGGCATCTCAGAGGGGGGAAACCTGAGGAAGTCACTTAATGGCAGGCCTCCTACTAGGACCAGGCCCCCAAAGCAGACCCTGACCCACACACCTGGGGAGCCTCATGCAACCCCCCTCTGGTCTACAGGCTACAAGGAAGAACAATGCTGTCTTGCCTCTTCCTTCCCGGGAGGTCCCTGAACACCTGGGGAATAAACGTTCCCCAAAAGAGGGTCAGGAGTGAGGAGCACGATCAGGGAGAAAGGAGCTACCATGGGCGTGTCAAACATCCCCTGCTAGTGCCCATCAAACTGCACCCAGGTCCCCCACCCAGGTCCTCCACCAGCAGGAGGGACTGCCCTGCCCAACGCCAGAAACTCAAATGTCCAGAACAGCAAGTGACACTGAGAGTCACTGATCTGGGGCTGTTTCTGCAACTCCATGTGGGGGTGCTGGAGAGAGGATGTGCCTGGTGTCTTCTCAGTCCTGGCCAAGCCCCAACGCCTCCAGTCCACCCATCTCTGACCGCCCAGGAGCCTGACCAGTCCAAATAGTCAGACTTGAGAGCTGGGGCCACTTCAGGACCAGTCAGTGCTGCCGGGGAAGGGTGATTCCAAAGGTTCCGAAGCCTGAAGGAGACCTGTCAGGGACAAGAGCTGGGCTGGTTCCCACCATTGCTGCCACCAGTCCAGAGACCCCAGGGAAAGTGGGCAGAAAGGTCTGAGAGCAGGACTCTGAGGCAGCGCTTCTCAGACTTTAATGTACGTATGAATCACTGCAGGTTCTTGTTAAAAGGAAGATTCTGATTCACGTGTGTCCAGGGTAGCGCCGGAGATTCTGCATTTCTGACAAATTCCCAGGTGATGCTGCTGCTGTTCTGAGTAGTGAAGGGCTAGGGCAGCAAGGCCAAGTTCACTGTCAGCCCCTGTGGAAAGAGCAAGATGTGATTTGAATGAGACTTAGCATTTCTATTTATTGTCACACTTTCTAATGAGTACAGGGCTTCACAGAACCACCAGGTCTTGCCAGCATCTTTTCTTGCTCAACATCCTGATCCCCAAGCTTTTTTTTCCAGAAAGTCTGTCCGTCCCTCCCTCCCTTCTTTCTTTCTTTCCTTCCTTTCTTCCTTCCATCCTTCTCTCCTCACTCCTTTCTTCTTTCTTCTTTTTCATAAGGTCTTACCAGTCCTGGGCCCTCTGGCAAGGAAGGAGAGAGGAGGCCCAAAATTACGGATTATGCTTTATCTTCCCACTAGAACTGAGTTTGGAAGCCTAAAGTAGGGCAGAGGAGGAAGAGAAAGCAGAGAACAGCGCCCAGGAGCCTGACTCCCACCATTGCTACCTGCCTTCCCCCAGGAGGCCACAGAGGGCCCGTGACTGCTGGGCGCCCCCGTCTACACTCCATGCCCGCAGCCCCCCAGCCCCATTGCCTGCTTCTCTAGGACTACCAGCTTCTCTTAGGCGGCACGTGGAGAGGGCAGAATGGCCCAGAGGCAGCTGGCAGTTTCCTGAGACAGGGTTGGGAGTGGTGAGAAACCTCTCAGGCAAAAAGAGAGGAGATAGAAGGACTAGTGGAACCAGGAGCCAGTAGAGAAGCTGAACCACGTGCTCTGAGAAGCCTCCCGGCAATTGTGAAGGTGATCCCCACTCCACAGAACCCAGGGGAGCCCCCATCAAGCTCTCGCAGCCACCCCGGAGTGGTCCAAACACCAGTGCCCCCAATCATCCATAAGCCCTGGGGTACCCTCTCCAGGCCAGGTGGGCACTAGGGGACTGCTGGGCCCCCACTGGTCCAGCTGCCCCTGGGAAGCAAAGGTCTGACCTGGGGTCCTCGTCTCAGGTTATTGGCCCTCGCCAGTGTCTCCTGTCCTCCCTCCTGGGGTGCAGCCACCATAGATAGGCGCCAGGCCTGAGGATGTAGCTTGCTCCCTCCGGAGGGTGCAGTTTCCCAAGCCCTGTTTATTTGGGGGATTAACTACCCCCATTTCCCAACTGTTCTGCCTCTATACTGCACAGAGAGGCGAGTGGACCACCCTGCAGCTCGATGCTGGAGTGCTGGGAGGGGCAGGGTTGGTGCTCCCCGCTCTGCTGACCACCTCTCCTGCTAGGGCTCCCCTTCCTTCCTACCTCCCCACCCCATAGGCCCTCACAGGGCAGCACAACAGCTCTGTTCTTACTCACAAACAACAGTCCTAATCAGCCATCTCTTTGTCCTGGTCTCCTGCCAGGGGCCTGGAGATTCCCACACCCGCTTGTCCGAATCCTGCAGTCCAGGCTTTAGCCTCACCACCGGCCCCTTCCAAACGCCCCATCACCCTGGTCTTCCCATCATACTCAGCCCCTGACATCCTGACATGCCCACCAGTGCCAGGCGGCCTAGGAGAGGGAGTGTAAGTGTGTGTGTGTGTGTGTGTGTGTGTGTGTGTGTGTGTATGTGTACTTTGTGAGTATGTGTGTGTGACTATGTATGTGTATATTGTATGTGTACATGTACATGACTGTGCATCTGTAGGACTGTGAATATGCATTTGTGAGTGTGCTGTGTGTGTGAATATGTGAGTATATATGTCAGTGTGTGAGTACATGTATGTATGAGCACATATTTTATGAGCATATCGTATTTGTGAGTGTGTATATGTGAGATGCGTGAGTGTGCATGTAAGCATGCACGTGTGTGCATGACTGTGAACATGTGTTTATGTCAGTGTGTGTGTGAGAGTGTATGTCCATAAGTACACAAGTGCAGAGAGCTGCACAGCAACGTGCATGTGTGAGCATGTGAGTGTATGTGTATGAGCATGCATGTATGTGTGTGTGTGAGCATGTGTATGTGACTGTGTGGACATGTGTGAGTGTGGGTGCATGTGTGTGGGTGCATGTGCATAAGTAAGCATGACAGCCGTATGTGTGTGAATGTGTGTGTGTGAGCATGTTGTGTTTATATGCGAGCGTGTGTGTGGCTGTGAACATGTATCTATGTGAGTGTGTGAGGGTATGTGGGAGCACATGTGCCTAAGTATGTGAGTGTGAGAGTCGTGTGCGAACATGTATATGTGAGCATGCATGTGGGGGGCTATGAGTGTGTGAACACATGTATGTGTGAGTGTATGTGTGAGCAAGTGTGAGTCACTGTTCTCCCCTTCTCTGACTCTCACCCTGCCCCCCCCACCTCCCTGCCAAGACCCAGCCTGCGAATGACCTTCAGACTTCATCTTCTCTCCCTGCTCCCATGAAGGAACCCAGTCCCTCCTCAGCTCCTGAGGCTCCTGGGCTCCTGTCTCAGCCCCTGCCACTCCCCTTCCTCCCCACCAGTTTTGGAAAAGTCTTGCCACTGTTTTGCTTCCCTTGCTCCCATCGCCCAGCAGTTTCTGGCCAAGTTTCCACCTGACAGCAGAGCCCCAGCAGCCTCTTGCCTCCCTCATCCAGGATCCTCTGTCTGCCCCGTGAGGGGACTCCCATTGGAGCCCTTCCTTCCCGACAGCTCTCCCTCCTGTCCTTCGTTTTCTCTGTCTGCGTGTGTGTGTGTGTGTGCGCGTGTGCGTGTGTGTGTGTCTGTGGGTGGGGGGAAGAGAAAGGAACGAGGAGTGAAAGAAAGAAGGAAGCCGGGCTCAGATGGTGTCATTAAGAGATATTAATGCCCCTCATCAAGGCATATTAATAAACATTATGTGTCATGCGCTCCGCACACCCCGGGTGAGTGCAGACCCAGCGGGACGGGCCCACGGTCACAGCCGAGCAACCTCTGAGCCCACGGCAGAGCCATCAGCCTCATGAGACCAACCCTGCCAGGAGACTTCTCAGGACTGCCACGCCAAGAGGGAGCTGGCAGGATGGGTTCCCGTCCCCTCCCACCCCCTGCCGCCCCACCCCACCCCTAGTGGGCAGCCCCGGGGAAGGGGGACCATGATGACCCTTACACTGGGTCAGCACTGGGAGACCTGAGAATATTCCACTTCCTAATTTCATCTTTACAACAGCTCTGTGGGAGACCAGGACAGATATCATTATCATTGCCACTTCATAGGTACGGAAACTGAGACACTGAGAAAGTAAGCGTCTTGCTCACAGTCATGTAGCTAATTGGTAATGACATTGGACTGAAGCCCAGGTTGCCCTTTCGGATGGCTGTGTTAACGACTCAGTCACTAATGCGGTGGGGCTGCTTTTAACTGGATGGCACCACTCCCCTAGTTCCTGCAGCTGCCAAAAATCAGACCACGAAGCACAACTCCTTCAGCAGAGCAGGCGGCCTCCGTCCTCCAAGTGGTGGGTCTCCTGAGGGTCACTGCTCCTTAGCAGGAAATGTCCGGGAAGATGGGGACCAGAGGGAGCTAACCTGTGTAAAGACGCTGGTGGAGTGCCTGCACATTGTAAGCACCCGGCAAGAGGTGTTTCCCCTTTCTTTATGTGGTGACCACGACCACATAAATATTAAATTGTTGGCTCCTGAGGAGGTTTGAGCAGGCGGAAGGCCAAATGGCCCGTTCGTTTTGTTTGTTTTTTAGCATTGCAGTCTGGTGCTATAGCAGGGTGCAAAACTGGTTATTCACTGTGACAACCACAGTGGTGTTTAAAATTACATAAGGTAGTCTCTGTGTGTGTTTAAGAAGATAAGAACTAGTGTTTAATAAGATCACTAACCAAAATAGTTAAGATGAGAGGAGTTGGGGAACTAAAACTAGAAGTTTCAAGAAATCAGAGAAATATGCTCACAAAGAATAGCCAATTCTCTACATGCTTCCAGATAGTGGAGGCATTCCAGAGACCTGTTGTTGATTCTGAAAGCCTCGGTTTTTGTTCCATGTATCTAGAAATGGTCATCTTCAGTCTAAACTGACATCGATGCATAATAATTATATTTAGCTACCGACTCATGATATTGCTTTCAAACTATCTAATATGTCTTGTCTGTTTCTAAGTGGAGCAGGTTCAGTAAGAACCTGTGATCTTTATTCCGTTTTCCTTCCCATTCCCCCTCTCTAACCCTGCTCCAGAGCTGCATCCATAGAATGGGTGATCTGTGGTAGGCAAGGGGCAAAGAGGAGCGGATCTGCCTTCTCCTGAGGTCTAAACCAGTCTCTGAGCTTCAGAGACTGAAAGAGGTTCAGGAGTTTCCTCCACAAGAGGTCAGAGGGGAGTCCAGCCAGTGCAGGCCCCAAAAGGACCAGAGGCTCAAACCTGGTACCCGTGTGACAAGAAGCTTTGGGACCCAAATGCAAGGAAGGGAGCCATGGTGTTCTCAGAACAGTTATCTCTATACAGAATGATCTGGGGGATTCTTTTCCTTTCTAGAATTTTTTTTTTCTTTTTTGTGTTTTAAAACTTTTCTACAATGAGCATGTGGTACTTTAATGATCTGAAACAAAATTATCATTTGTAAAAGAGAGGTGTTTGCGTTTGGAGTCCCAGACTCACCTGTTCTGAATGAGGCCACAGTGGTGGAGTTCAGCCCCACGCAGCTCTGACCTGCCACGTGGGTAGTGCTCCAAAGCCCGGCCCCATCCAGACACTTTCTTGACCAGAGACAGCTCCACTGGCCCACTCTGATGACTCTCCTGGGTACACGATTGCTAAGCATATGGAAGAAGTCTTGCCTAGGGGCTGTAGACCCAGAGTGTAGGTTGCTGGTGGCTTTGATGCTCAGGAGCATTGCCTGCCATTCAAACCTAACCCGTTTACATTTCCAGCCTTATCTTGAGCTTCTTCCAGACCCACCTGCCCTTTTCACGTCTTGTTTGCATATTTATACATTCTTAATATAGTTCCCTCAAATTAAGCTGCCCCTCCCCTATCTGTCCACTGGAAAACTAAAAAACCCCTAAACGTCCTTCAAGGCCCAGAGAGAGTACAGCCTCCTTTCAATGGATTTTCCTAATCACTACCCCCAGACAGTTACAACTTCCTTTCTCTGTGCTCCTCCAGCACTCCTCACAGACTTCAATTATTTAGGCCTATAATAGAGTTATTTCTTTGTTGGTTTACCTACCTCACTAGACCACGAGTTCCTCAATACCGTAAAATGGGTCTCATTCATATTTCTGTCTCCAGCACAGGGCTTCTCATTCATTGACTCATTTATCTACCCATCTCCCCAGCCATCATTCCTCAGGGCCAACTCCATGCTAGATAATATCACATACACACAGGTGCGAGACACTGTGACTTATTTGGAAACCACATGCACTTCCACGTAGCCTGGAACAAAGGGCCTGGACCAAAGGGCCTGGACAGCCTGTACTTTTTAAGCCACAGACAACCTTGACCTTGGCCTTGGGAAATCTTGCCTCTTAACCCAGTGTCATGAAGAACGCTGAACCCCTGGGAAAGGCTCCTCTCTCTCATCTGGGTAACCACTTACTCCAAGAAGCAGATAATAACCCCTCAGCCACACCCCACCGCTCCCCATTTTGGCATCTGGATACCCGAGGAGGTAACTGACTCCAGATCTGAAGCCAAGCTAGGAGTCAAAACCCAGGGGTCTGTTGCGAGTCAGTGCCAAGATACCAAGTCTGCAGGCTACCCACTGGCACATTATCTAAAGACTGTTCACCACTCAGCCCCACTGCCCATGAAGGTGCCAGGAAGAGGACTATCAGGGCTTTGATGTTGACACTTCCTGAGGGAAACCGGGTACACAAAATAATTGGCCATCCTACACCCTGGAGTCTAGAAGCACTCAGTCCCCAAGAGGGCTCAGGTGAGTGACTCCTTCTCACCACTTCCCACAGACTCCATTTCACCTCCCTCAGCGGCCAGCCCTCCTTTCCCTGGCCTCAGGGCAAAAAAGCAGGCCACAGGATTAATTGATCACAGCCTCTCCCCTGAAGCAGGCACCGGTCTTCAGGGCTGGGTCCTCTCCAGGCTGGTGTTAGGTGGCAGCCACAGCCCCTGGAGACCTCAGAGCCCGGGAGCTGTCAGTGCCTTTTACTTACCCCTTCTTAATTGCAGAATACACAGATTGCTGGGTAGCACTTTCCAATCCTGTGCCTTTTCCTGGATCCTTTGCCACTTGGCAGCTTGCAGGCAGCTGTGCAAAACAGCAAAGGAACTTTCTCATTTGGTGCCCGTGTCAGAGAGCCTGGAACTCTGTTTCCAGTTTCCCTTTTTTCTTTCTTCCCCCGCCGCACCCCAAGTACTGTTTCGTTCATTTCTCCCTTCAGTCTCCCTTATCCCCACAACATCTTTCTGTAACTCACCTTTCAAGTTCAGGACTCTTCTGACAGCGCCACCCACCCTGTGATCAAAAAGTGAAAGTTACCACTCTGACTGAGGTTTGCAGCCAGGCAGGAGAAGTGATTGAATCTTCCTGTCTAGATTGGAAGAAGTGGGTGAAGCGATTAAATCATCTCCCGCAGACTCTAGGAAATGTGCTGCTGACCCTCTACCCCAGGGGTCAGCAGGCACCAGTCCCTGGGCCTCCACAAATGCCCCGGTGGGCGGACAGTTGCCTGTAGGTAATTGAAGGGGAATGAGGAAACCGGGCTGGCCTCCATGCTGGGGGCCCCACCCACCAGACCTCACAACCCGAATCTGGCCACCAGTCTCAAGAAGCCTTTACCTAAGGCTTCTCCAGGCTGGGGAAGGGGTGCCTCTGGACCCTTGATTCTCAGGAAGTGTCACTCTCTGGTGTCCCCATGGACAAGAAACAAAAGATAGAAGTGACTTTCATCTAGTTGGCGCATCTGTTTGTGGTACTCCAAGGGCTTAATATACCCGGGACCTCTGGGACCTGGCCCGGAAGGGCAGAAGGATCCAGGTCCAGACAGTAGCAGTGTGGCCCCGTCAGAAGATATGGGACAGAGTCAGGAGTAGAGGCTTCTAGTCTTGGCATAAAGGCCAGCTACCCATGGCACCTTAGACAAAGCCTTCATTCATCTCTCTGCTCCTTCCACAAACGTCTGTTGGACTTATTATTTTAGCGTGGGTTCCCCCAAAGCAGATCCTGAGACAAGGAGTCTATTGCAAGTAGTATATTTTCAAAGGGACGCAAGGAAGCACCAGCAAGGGGGAGGGTAAGAGAGCAAAAGGAAGGCACTCAGTCAAGGTTCATGAGCAAACAAGTTCCACTATGGGTACCTGGAGCCAGTGTTGAAATATGCTGCTCCATCATTCCCCCCAAGAGGTGAGGAGCTGGAGTATTTGTGCCTCATTTCCTAGCAGCCATTGGTTAGGAGCTGTTGTCAGAGGATATTAACACCCCCCCACCCCCCAACATGTCTGCCCTATTGTGCAGGTGATAAAGCAGGCTCTGGAGGCCAGAGGTGATGCTGTGACTCTCTGACTCTTGGTCACGTTTCACCTTCTCTTAAGCATCTCATATGCCAGCTCCCAACTAATGTCTATAAACCCAGAAATTCCTCCAGAGAGTCCATAGAGTCAAGCTTCTTCTCTGCATTTAGAATAATTTGTGCCTCTTCCTACACCAGGCAGTTGTGCACATACCCTACATGCACACACATGCACACATGCACACATTCATACATGCAGGTGCACACATATTGGGGACCAACTTCTAAGAAAAAGAGGAGACTGTTCTTATATCCCGGGCATTTAAGGGTCCTACTGAGCAATCTTCCACCTCTACCTCTCCTCCCCTTGCCAGAGGATGCTAATAAGGAAAAGAGTTGCCTCCCTAAGGTCATCTAGTCTCTAACACTTAGAAGGGCCCTGGGTATCCTCCTAAACACACTGCCCTAACACCTCAGGTGTTCCTGTCCTGATACCCTGAGAAAGCCATCTTGGGCTTTTCGGTGTTCTTGAGGATCAGAAACCCAACAATTTCTATGCTGTTTGTAATTTCTATAATTATTTCCTTTTTTTAACCTTAGCATTTAGACAAGCTCCTTTTGAAAATGTCAATCTGTCTTAGCTATAGTAAGGGAAAGGAGGTTTTGTCTGGGATGGGCCCATCTTAAAGAGGAGCAGCATACCTGGGGGAGGGGGAAGGCCAGGAAGGAGGGGTCCAGGTGAGGAGGCCAGGTGTCGGGGAGCTCTCAGCAGCCCCTTCCCCACTGCAGACTCTCTTTCCAAAGCTCTTGTCTGCTCAGACTTGACAGGTGTGGGATCTGTTCCTTAAATGCTAGGTTCATTGCCCACCCTCAGGCTCAGTCCTGTCTCCCTAGGAAGTGTTTAGAACCATAGATTCCCACTGCCCACCCCATCCCCCCACCCTTGAAATATCCCAGAATCTCATCCATCCCCAGGGATTTCCAACTTTCTAAGGTCATCTCAGGCTAATTGTGGTACTCCAATCCATGAAGACATTTTGGAAGAGCTCATGGTTTCATATGGGGTTGGAGGGCGGGGCAGGCAACTGTTTAACCATTTCTGCTGTGGCCCCAGTCCTCCACGTGATATCTGTGTATTTTAATAATAGTCTTCCTAAAACAGTGCCTCCTGGGGAAGTGATAGGGTCATCATGACGTTGTAGGAAAAGCATAAGATGTCACTGTGGGTCAAAAGACACAAGATCTTGAGCTAGTGGGTCTCAAAGGTCCGAGGGTCTAAGGCGCCTTCCTCCTGGAATATTCTGAGATTCTCCCACTCACTGCTCTGTGGCTCTGGACAAGCAGTTTGAGCTCCTTGGAGTCTCAACTTTCTCACCCTTTGAATTTGGTTTCCTAAGGCTCCTACCACGTGTTGATTATATGGTAGAAATTTTGCCCACCCCCAGGACAGACCAATGGGGGAAGGCTTATGCCCAAAGGAAGCCTAGCCCATCCTCAACCCAACTTGAGTACTTACCAGCCACACTGACCACATGCTCTGCAGGGGCGCCTCTACAGCCTGGCGCTTCCTTAGAGCCTTCCTGCCCTTCCTTCTAAGGACCAGTGCCTGTCTGTATAACAAGCTCCAGAGAGACCCTGAAAACTCTAAAGCCATCAGTGCCCTCTGCTTACGCTCCCCCAGCAGCAGCCTCAGCTGAGCTCTCCGCCAGGGGAGGCAGGCAGGAAGGACTGCTGGCTTTACTCAATGAATCGGCGGGTGTGCGGGTGTGCGTGTGTCTGTGCCAAGCTGGCCCCGGTTGATGAGAAAAGACTCCCTGGAGTGAAAGGGAGGGGTAGGAGGGCCTTTCCACCCTGATCAGGGCCACAGATCAGACTTTCCATGCTGTTCTGCACAAACTCCCTGACCTTACAGGCCCCAGCCCCCACCCTCACCCCTCCCTGCACTCACACAGAGGAGAGAGGCCTGTTTATCACTCTGGGTGGGACCCAAGCCTATGGGGAATTGAAAAGAAACAGCCAGCTTAGGTTGCTATTGTTTTGTTTAAACAAACCGCTGGCTGGGCTGACTTGGAGAGGAGTGAGGGGGAGGCTGGGAGCACAGAGCAGGCTGGGCTGGGCCGCTCTGGGCTTAGTCCCCATCTCTCAGTCGCCCTAGAGCCGCCAGAGAGCTATTTCGGGAGAGTGGGTGCTAAGGCTTGGGCCCTCACGTCTTCTCCTGGGAGAGATGGAAATCAGGGGAGGGGCCTCCGTTCCCCAACCCCCTCCCTCTACCCTGGCGTCCCCTGGCTTCTCAACCCCTGGCCACACCTGGGCCCTCTGCCAGCCCTGGGAAAGACGGCCCGATACTGGGGGAGTCAGGGACCGTGCGGGAAGCCAGCCAAGGCAGAGCTGGCCACGCACGGCCCTGCTGTCCCAGGGACTAAATTTGAAGGCTGCCTGGACGCTCCGGAGCAGACAAGACTGCACGAGGGGGCTGGAAGGGTGCCAAAGGACAGAGATCTCACCTGCCCAGGGTGAGGAAAACCAAGTGGGAAGGGGGCCCAAGGTGGAGGGACCCATTCTTCTGCCGTCCTCTGCCCTTTCTCCCAACCAGGGACGAGTCTGGGGGAGGGGATGTTCTGGCAAAGGAGGCCCAAAGTGAGAAAGGTTGGTGGACAAGCTATAGCCCAAAGGGGAAGAGATCAGGGGGCTTCAAGAAGACGGGGGTGGGGCTCTGACTTTGTAGAAGGTAGCCCGCACTAGGAGCTGGGTCACCCAACTGACCCCAAGAGTCTCCACAGAGAAATGAGAGATCTCTTAGCTCCCTGCTCCCAAACCCTCATCCTGAGCACCTCTGTGAGGGGAAGGAGCAGAGGCTGCCTCAGGAGGGCTTGGTGGAAAGACAGCCAGGGCACAGTTAGGTGTTGGCAGAACCAGTGAAGAGCCATGTTAATCACCATCATTAAGGCTATAAAACCCCACACCTAGGGGCCCCGAGCTGTGGCACAGACCCAGGGGCCCTGCTCCAGTCCCTTTCATCTGAGCATCTCCCAGTCCTGCACAAACAATAATTAGCACCCGCCCCCGGGATCGCCTCATTATCCCACAGACGCAGAGCAGAGGAGAAAAGGGAGGGGAAGGAAGAAGAGGGAAACTGAGGCCAAAGAATCTGCCCAGAGGTTGTGGGCTGAGTCCCATCAAGAACTTGCCTCAGAATCAGCGGTCCAACCTCCTCCTGCCCTCCCTGCCCTTCTGGTTACTCAGAAGCCACTGGCCTAATATTCTGAAGGCCCCAAAGAGAACCTGAGAGGTTGGGCTGGCTTAGCAAGGCTGTGAGGATTGCCAGCCCCTGCCTTAGATCTGACCAGACCCCACAGGCAGAGAGTCGTGTCCTATGCCCAGTCTAGGGGCGCAGAAGATGGGAGTGCCCTTCCAGAAGTGTCCTCTCATGTTCAGGGGGTCCATCCCTCACCCCCAGGCCACCCTCAGCGATGCCTGTGTCTGTCCTCTCTCCCCGGACCCCCTGAGGCGCCATTCCAAACCCTATAGCCGGTTCTGGCAACGCATCCCAGGAGCAGCCATACATGTTCCTACTCCTCCATCGTACTCCCTCAGGGAGAGAAAGAAGTCAGCAAAACCTACTTGGACTGAAGTGTGCTGGTATGGCCTTCCGCTGCCCCAGGAGTCTCTCACACCTGTGTCTGTCTCTCATTTCAGGGTGTTGATATGAAGAAAGGGAAGATTCAGGGCCAGGAGCTGTCAGGTGAGTATGACCCTCAAACACCCCTTGCCCCAGCCAGGGCAACGGTGATGGCCACCAGAACCATAATGAAGCAACTCAATGTTGAGACTTCGCAGTGTGCAAGTGCTGGCCCAGGAGTTTACTTGTATGCTCTAATGTCATGTTCACAACTGTGCTTTGAGACCACTGCCACCAGTATGTCTGTTTTAAAGAGAATGAAACCGAGGCACAGACCCACCTGTCCCAAGTCTCATGACAAGTAAGAGGTGGGGCCAGCGTGAAAGGCAAGGGTCTTCAGGAGAGTGACTGGCAGAGATTGGTGGGTCCCTCTCTTCCCTCCGCCTGCCTTCCTGTGTTCCCCTGTACCCAGTCCCACGTGATCTCCTTGCATGGGGCTCTGTAGACCTCCCGGAAAGGGCTGAGCAAAAAGATAAATGAGCCTCATAGTTCTGTGAAGCAACACAGGCCAGATAGGCCTGGCTTCAAATCCCAGCTCCACTGTTTACTGTCCACCTGACTTTACCTCTCAGAGCCTCAGTCTCCTCATCCAGAAAATGGCGACAACACCCATCTTACCAAGTTGTGGTGAGGGTTAAGGGGATATCACAAGGGAAAGCACTTAAGGCCTGGCACCAAGAAGTGGCTCGCCATGTGTATCCCTTCCCTTCCTCCTCATAATCTGTCGCCTCTACTCTTGGAGGGGGGATTCTTCAGGAAAGCCCTGGTGAGGGGGGTTCAGTCTCCCATCTCTCCTGAGGATAAATTCCCAGTTGCACTGAACCAGTGAGTTCCAACCACAGCCTTATGCACACAGATGCACGGACACCAGTCTTTGGCAGCGTGGCACACACCCACACTCCAGTGAGCTTGGCACCCAGCAGCCCCTGGCCTTGCTCAAAGCTGACCCGGCCGCATCTGCCCTCCACACACCATGCACGTGAAGGACACACGCCGGCACCCACCTATGCTCAGCAGCCTTTCTCAGCGTTGGCAGTGTTTGTGAAAAAAAAAATAATGACCCACATCTGCACACACACTGACGGAGACCCTCCAAAACAGCCTCAGCGAACAAGCACACTCTCCCAGCACTCGCACCTGCCCCAGCACAGACCCCAAGTCATACAAACTCACAGGGCTCCTGGCACACCCTGTGCTGTGCTCACTCTGAACACATGCACGCGTGCGCGCACGCACACAACACATGCGTGTATCAGATCTGCAACCAAAAACTCAGGGAGAGATGAATAGTCAGGAATTCCCCTAGCTGCGAGCATGCTGGAGGCCCCAGTGGCCGGAAGTGCACCATGAGGAACAATTCCAACAGCTCCAAATGGCGAGTCCCTCTTGTCTAATGACCAGGAGAGGGAGGTGACCATAAAGAACCAAGCTCCCTCCCACCAGCATCCTCGCTGCAAACACTCCATCCCCACCCACCCCCAGGAAGATTCTTGGCTCTTTAGAAAGGGAGATGAGGCGAAGGGGAGGAGGCAGAGGCACACGATTTGGCAGGAGGCCCCACTGGAACCAACCGCAAAAGTCTGGCCCATAAAACCCCTGCATAGACTTGGGGAAAGAATGAGAGATGTCCCCGCCCCACTACCCCCCTACCTTAGAAAAAGATCTGCCTCCTGCACCGAGGGCAAAGGGGAGGGAGATGGGCCTTCTCCTCCGGAAGAGCCTGAGTGGGCTCCCAGTGCCCCGAGCACCCAGATCCTACACTTCCATGATCAAACCTTTGAACCGAGTCCCACCCACCCCCGTAACCACTTCCAGATCCTCCGGATCCAGCCAAGAAATTGGCTTCTTTGGGAATTGAGTTCATAAGGAAATGCTGAAAAAATAAATAAAAATCTGCTGCCAAACACTCTCACAGAGGAAGATGGGTTTCTCTTGAGGCAGGAAATCCATCAGGATAGACTAAAACAGCAAAGGGATAACACCAACACCCACCAGCCAAGTAAGGCCCAGGAGTCCCACCAGTGCCCAAGACCTTCAAGCAGCTCACTCCTCCTCCTCCTCCTCCTCCTCCTCCTCCTCCTCCTCCTCCTCCTCGTCCTCCCACCACCACCCAAAATAAGGTGTTTCCTAAAGGAAACTACTGAAGATGAGATCCTGCGAAAGATAAATCCTAGTAGTTTGCAGTGGGGTAAGCCCCCGGCTGGGACCCCAGGAAGGTCAGTGGGGACCATGGAAGGCATAAAGAATTATCTTGAGAGAAAAGAGCCAGGGGTCTCTGGGCTCTGTGGGGTGTGGGGCCCATCCTCTGTCCTTCTTCTGCCCCTAGCCTACCAGCCTCCCTCCCCACCAGCACAAAGTGGCTTCCACCGCTACCAGTTCTTCGTCTATCTTCAGGAAGGACAGAACATCTCTCTCCATTCCAAAGAAAACAAAACTCGAGGTAAGGCCTCCCCATCTGTCAAAGCCAGTGTAAATTCTGGGGTGGAAGTGGATGCTTTGTGCATTAATGGGGAAGCTGGGACCTTGACTCCTTACCCATGAGCTTTGGAGGCCGGAGTCAAAGGGTAGTGTTTCTTGAAAGTAGACTGGAATGAGTGTCCTAAAGATTTTAACATCAGATGTGTTCTCCCCCCATAAGTAAGTCCCGCAGATCACGATGGTGGCTTTAGCTGGCCCGGAGCCAGGTAGAGAACCATTTCCCCCATTCAGCCTTGAATGGCATGTGCAGGCAGCTACCCCACAGCACTTCTGCAAGTAATTGTACGCTCTAATTGAGTCTGATCTGGGCAAGAGGGCCCTGGAATGCCACCCTGCCAGTCTGTCTTCGTTGGTCATTAATTGTTCTGTCTGCCCAGTATTGCCACAGTGGTGGGGCAAAAACTTCCCAGCCATAACCCTTCCACTAGCTTCTCTGAGCAGCCCTTCTGGCCTCCTGGAGAGAATCCACTCCCCGTAGCCTCCTGATGGCTAACTGAAGGTGGCCTTGGTCCCCCTCCAACCAAAGCTGGGGAGCAGGAAGGAAGACTCATGGACATCTGGACACTGCCATGCCTCAGGCGACTCACCTGACCCTGTGTGAGCCATGACCCCTCACTGAGCTTTAGATTTCTCTCCAGGAAAATGGGAAATAAAGTATCTCTGTGCACTCTATCACCTCCCCCATTTGGGGGAAGGGAAGAAAATGTGGAATGCACAGATGCCATCTTGGGAGTGCAAACAGCACATCCCCCAGGCTGGCAGGAAGGTGAGTGGGCGGGTGGATGTCATCAGCCATTTGCTCTCACCCAGTGACCTTGACCAACTTCCACCCACTGGGAAGCCAGGAAAGGTATTGTTACAAGCCTGTTGCCCAAAGGCCCCAGAGGAGAGGAAAGTGGAGCCCCAAAAGGTATTGGCTGAGTGAAGGAGGCCTTCAGGTGTGCTGAGCAGGAGCCACCAATCACAGAAGGCTCCGGGCTGCCCTGAAAGCAGAGTTGGTGCAACCTTTCCACTGGTGAACCCTTCCCAGGTGCCCTCAGCATCTTGCCAATCTGTAAATCTGTTTTAAACCGCTTTCCCAAAGACACGCTTTCAAATTTGGATACAGAGAGAAAAGGAAAACAATAATGTATCTTGCCCAAGCCAAGATGAATTTCTCCAGTTCCCTGGATCACTCTCGCCAAAGACGTCATGAGCCCCCTTACACCAGTCCAGGCACTGTGCTTTCTGAGGGCTGAGAACTGGCACCTGAGCCCACGACGGTCCCACAAGAGTACAAGTCTCACAAAGTAAGGCGTGCCTGAGTCCCACTGTTAAGACATCAAGATCACAATGCCCCCACCCTGGGCTAGGATAATGCTCAGACTGTCCCCTGAAGGAGGCTCCGGCAAGATCAAGTGCTTTCTGAGGGGCGGGGTGGGAGGGGAAGGAGAGAGCAGTAGGTGAAGCCAGGAGGAGCATGAAAGGGGGCAAAGGGAGAAAGGAGGTGCCTACCGCAAAGACACTTGCCGTCCACTGTGGCTGGGGTCCTCAGGTTCCACCCGTCCTCCAGAAAACACAGTGGCTTGTGTGCCCTTCCTGTGACACTGGCAGCAGGCAAGGAAGCTCTAAACCTATGCGGCCTGACACCCACCATCAGTCCCTTTGAATCTTTGCCAAAACCACAGTTTCTTGTGCACAGCCCCCTCCCTTTACGTGAAAACTTAGGAACTGGACTCGCATCTGGGCAGGGTCCCTTGGCTTCTGTGTCATTTTGCTTGCCACCCGAGATGGAGGTGGGAAAATCATCCTCCCAGATGGGCCAGGGTACCCGTCCCATCATAGGACACCTTCCTGTGTCTAGCACTGTGCTAGGGGCTTAGGAGAGGATAGGATCACATAGCACAGGGAATGTTCCCTGCCCTCAGGGGGCTTACAGTCTACTTTGAAAACACTTATATAACAATGCAGAGCAGCTTATAATTAAGCACTTAATTGTGTGTTTCTGGCTGTAAGGACAACGGGAGATCGAGTGGATTTAGGGATAGTCCATACCTTCCTAAGATCCCCTTCTCTTCCAGAAGACACACCCTCTTCAGCTGGGAACAGTGCAAAGGTATTTTACTGCAGGGTGAGGAAATCTGTATTTCCAGTCTCCAGCTAGTGATTTGACTTTTGAGCAATTCAACTACCCTCTCTGAGCCTCAGTTCCCCCATCTAGAAAATGAGGGGTTGGATCTAGATGATCTACAAACCTATATGGCCCTGAGGCTACATGGAAGAGGTGCGGCATGGGCTGGGCCTGGGAGAAGGAGGCCATTTGAATCCTTGAGTGAAAGAGAAAAGGCGCTCTGGGCTGGAGAACCACAGATGCAACGATTATTTTGGAAAAGTGAGAAGGAGCACCCCTTGTGAGGAGCAAGCCCAGCAGAGGCCTGACCTTGGTGGGTGCCGTGAAGTGCCAGTAGGTCTTGCCCATGGGAGAAGTAACACACAGCAACCCCTCTTTAGAGGTGACTACGCTGGAGTGGTGGGCAGGCCGGAGAGGAACAAGGGCACAGGAGACCACCAAAGGTGCGGAGATGCATGCCCAGATGAACCCACGGGGCGTGGCAAATGTAGAAGCCGCCCTTGCACACTGTCAGAAGTCCAAGGCCAGGCGCTCTCTGAAGCACCCGCACAGCGCTAGGGGACTCATGGAGCCCCAGGCTGGACCAGCCCCCAGGAGACCAGGATATGGAGCCAAGGAGCACAGGCCCTAGGGCTCACTTTGGTCTAGTTTTCTTTCCATGGGAAGGCGTCCTCGGAGGAACAGGGGAGTCCTAGGATATATGTGCTGTAACCAACCACTTGTGTTTTCTGGATGCACAGGCAGGAACAGCTTCCAGAGACTGGAAGGGAAAGTGGGTGTGTAAGAGCCAGGTAGAGAGGCATCCATGAAGGGTAGTTGACCTGAGCCAGTCCTACTGGATCCTTTCCTCCCTAGGACTTAGGCATGGATGACAGTTTAGGTTGAGAAGCATGTGCGACATTATTCTAGTTGAATTTGTAGGACCGTGAGGGCCAGGGAACATTGCTCAGTGCCAGGGGCTGAAACCCTCCGCAGGGTTTCTCTTTATTCCGTGACCTCAAAACAACATCTATAGGATCAACAAATGGGATATCTTGACATCCATGTGTCACCTTGGACAAGCCACCTCACATCTCTGGGCCTCAATTTCTATATCCTCAAGATAAGGGGTTGGACTAGTTGGGTCTACCACTGAATGACCCATAACAGATTTGCTCCCAGCTTACCGAGTTCCCCCCACCTTGGAGTTCTGCGGGACAAGTGCAGGGAGCAAGTGACCAGTCTTGAAGAACCTATCCAACTCCACACACTTCTGGATGGAGGCCTTCAATCAGATATTGGCCTGCCAGGACCACAGCACAGGCCCTGGAAGGGCAAGCCAACTTTCTTCTAGTTTATGAAATCCTGCCTTCCCATTCCTCCTGCCTTTACACAGCTCCTTCTCCCCGCCATTTTCCCCTCCATGCTGGGCACGATTCACACATGCCCTCTGCATTCGTTGGGATGACAGTAGGTGCCGAATGTGTGTGAGGCAGTGTTCTAAGTGCTGTGGGCACAGAATTGAGCCATGTGGACCAGGTCGGTGTTCCCATGGATGCATGGTGTCACCCGGTGTAACCCTGTGGACAGTTGGGAGTTCACAGAGCTAGTGAAGGGAGATAGATAGCTCAAGCATGACCACATCCCAAACAGGGAACAAGAGTGAAGCTGAAAGAGCCTGACCTGATGCCCTCTGACCATGGCTGGCCCAATTTCACTGACATTTGTCCCAAAGGCCACACCGCCCCTTCCTAAATTTGGGCCTGTAACACATTGGACTTGTACCTCTGTCCAACCCCTCTCACCCAGCTCTAATCCCTCTCCCCTCCACCTTGTATGCCCAAAGCCCAATCTGGCCTCTGGGCTCATCTGTGATTCATGACGGTTTGCCTGCGCATCGGCCTCACAGCAGCCTTGGATTCGGCAGGTGGCTTCCACGTTGTAGAGGAACCAACCGAATGAGTTGAGGGGCCATATCTGAAGAGAGCCCACAGACAGCGCTGATTCGCACCTCATCCATGCACCCTTCTATACCACACGCTGCCACATGCCCACTAATTCCTGCTTAGTTCCCATCAGTGCCCACCATGCTCCCCCTTTGCCTGCTGCTGATCAGGGCTCACCATTTCTCCCCTTCCCCAAGCCTGGTGGCCCCGCCCCCCCTGCAGAATATGAGTCTTGCTGATGGCCCCATCGTGCCTTCCCACGGGGCAGTCTTCTCTCAGCCGACAGGACCCTGCCCTCCCCTGCTGCTGTCCGTCTCCACATGCTCCGTAACACTTGGTTTTGCCTCCTCAGTCACCTGCTTTTATCTCTTTTGTATTAACCATTTTTCACTTGCACAGGCCTCACTGCCACCATGAGACTATAAATTCCTTGAGGGAAGAACTCACCTCTGCCATGTTTCCTTTTTACCACCTGTCCCTGTGCTCAGCCCCCTGTGAAATTTCAGTCAATGAGGATGTTTGTGTATGGGACACACCCATGTACACACACACACACACACACACACACACACAGCTGCACGTTCTCACACCCCCATATTCAAGTCATCGTCAGCTTCCTTTAACACCCGGAAAGACAGCCGCCTCTGTGAGCACCGTGTCCACAGATGAGTTTTGGCATTCACATCCTCCTTGTCCCAACCAGGTGGGCAGGCAGGACCACTTGTGCCCAGCCTCTCCACCAGCCTGCCCTGCTCCTCCCTGGCTGGATCCTGTAGGGCGACCAGGACAGTGGCCATTCCTTCTGCCAGGCGAATAAGGAAACTGACGCCCAGCACAGTGAGTGGCTTGGTCAACCAAGGGTCCACAGTTAAAAGCAAATTACCTTTCTTCTGACTCCTGGGGCGAGGCTCTTTGCTCCTATCACTTACTCACCCACATTCCTCACCCTCACCCCTCTCTCTCCTCACCCAGACCACCTGGGCCCTGGTGTGGGGACAAAGAAAGAGCAAGTCTGTCTTGGAGTCCCGAGTGTCCTTGGCCAGCAGCAGCAGCCACCCAAGGCAGCGTCCCCTCACACCCCCTCCCTGGAGAAGGTGATAGCCAAGCACTGTGTAGACACTAAAAGTCCTGCCGAGCTATGGCCTGTGTGGTGCCACACCTCAGCCACCTGGCCCAGAGGTGTCACGAGCCGGCCTCACGGCCTCAAGCTCCTCTCTCGAGTGAGCGGGGGAAATCCCCTCGCTGCCCCACAAGATGACATGCCAAAGCTTGTTCCAGAAGCATCTCCAAGGCAGTGAGCCCAGGATGGTGCCACAGCACCAAGGGAGCTAACAGGCCACACCAGTCTCGGACACCTCCTTACCGAGGCAGCCTTGGAGGCCTGCAGAGAGACTGCGTCTCTGGGAGGGGCAGAGAAGGGTCCTTGGGTTCTGGACCAGGCAGCCATAACCCACTCCCCAGCATCACAGACACCTGAACTGAGCAGCTCCTGGGTGAGCCACCCACCCATAGAGGTCAGAGAGGAGGGATGGGCTGAGGCTTGCCACACAGTGGGATTTAAGGCTTGCTTGTGGCCTCTAAAGGCCTGAGGGGCACCATGGGTGATTGAAACAGTAGGCACTGTGAAAACACATGTTTTCATGGGCAGGAATGCAGCAGAACTCCGAGAAGTGTCAACAGTAGGAGGCATTGATGTAGAGGAACTGAGGCTGGGAGAAAATCCACAGGCCTGGTGGCAGTGAGCTAGAAGTACATGGTATAGGCAAACGTAGAAGGAAGAGTGCCCTGCCTGCAGACCATCCCCAAACACGCACACAGACACACACAAACACACACAGCCCACTGCAAAACAGCCCCTACCCCCTGCCATGACCTCCCATGGTGGTTCACCTGGCCAGGCCCCAGAACCCACCCCCCCCCCACCCGCCCCAGGCCCAGCCCCTGAATCACTGTGTGGGCTTGTGTCAGGCAGTGGGGCCCCACCCACCTGGCAGAGCGGGTAGGACTGGGGGCCTGGCGGCGGCCCAGATGGGGCCATCCTGGGCAACTCTCAGACAGGCACCCTGGCTAGGAACTGCCTGCAACCTCCACAGGCCGCAGGCAGCCCTCTTCAGGAAGCACGCCCCAGTCAAGCCAAACATCAGTCGTCCAAAGCGGTATTGAACAGATCAGCAGGAAACCACAGATAATCCCCAAATTTCACCCAGAGTTCCAGCCAGCCACCACCAGCAAATACTGGAATGGAGCAGCGGAAGCTTAAACTGACAGGTTTGAGCCTCCTCTCTTGCTCCCTTCCCCACCCCCAGCCCCAGCCTCAGGACCAAGGGGGACATCCTGGGTGATCCATTTCCCCGGGTAATTAGGAATTGCACTTCCACTCTCCAATCCTCCCGAGTGCTCCAGAGGAGCTGGGTGACCGCTCCCCACCTCAGAACCACCCCCCCCCCAGCATCCCCACCCTCTCACTCCTGCCAAAGTCAAAGTGGTCCCCTCTGCCCCATGCCTCTCAAGCCAGCAGGATCAGCCACTCAGCAAATATTCTCCAGGAGTAATTGGATGTGATGGAACGAGGGCTTTTCAGCTCCTGAGTGGAAGTCTCTGGATGTCATTTAGTGGCACAAAAAATAAGAGGCCCGGGCCTCCCGCCTACCACCACCAGGACATCATTAATCTCAGCAGAAAGGCATCAGTGCCTCTATCACTGCAGCCAGCCCTGCGAAGAGCCAGACAAATTACAGACCTGAGCCAGGCGCACGATGGGGCGGTTATTAGGCTGGCGTTCAATTTTTGTTTTTTCTTCGGGGCCACTGTCCCCTAGGGGGAGAGTCAGGGGTGGGGGACAGGGAAGAGGGTGGCCACCTTGGTTAGATACACCTCACCCGCCTTGGGAGACAGGGCCACTCAGTGCCAGTAGAGGCCCCAGCAGCTCAACTCACAAAACAGCTCAGAGGAGGCCAAGCCCAAGTCTCAGGACCCCACCCCCTTGTTCTCCAGCCACAGGAGTGGAGGCCTCCCTCCCAGTGGGGGCTTCCCAGCCCCCACTTGCCAGGCTGAGCAGGAAACACTTGAGGGCCCCAGGAGGACCAAATGGCAAGTCATGTGGGAAATGTCCCTGGGCTACAGGTAGGACACACAGGGAACACTGCCCTGTGCTACTGGGAAGGCCTAAGAGTAGATCCGCTGAAGAGACGAGGGCGAAGCTAAGGATGGGACCCCATCCGCCAGGAGCTGCAAAGCTGTGCTGCTGGCCAAGAGAAGGCCTGAGAAGGCCTAGCTTGTTACTAGTCCAGGGTTCATTGTCTTCTATTATAAACCCGTTGAGGACAGGAGCAGGGCCTCCATCCAGTATACCCCCCCATGCCTAGCGGACACCAGGCTGCGGCTCCCAGTTGGGCTGTCAGTCTCCCCTCAGCCCAGAGTTCGCACATTCCAGCAGAGGAGTCACCCATCCCATGCCCACAAGTCCTCCGAGGGGGAGGGGCTGGCCTAGGAGAATATTTCTCAGTCCCCCACAGACTGGGGAAGCTGGGGGCAGAGAGTGACTACAGCACCTGCCCCAGGGCAATTCCCACACATTCCAGCCATTGCTGCCCCTGGGACTCAGGGGCAGAGGATGAGTAACTGAAAGCTTAGAGCCCCTCTCCCAGCTGTTGAAGACACTGTCTAGGGGAGATCAGGCACACAGTAGTGGCTCCGAAACCTCCCCCCACCTCCGCCCCACAGCTTTAGGTAAGCTGACCCAGCACTCACTCCCCTTGGCCCATTTGTGGAACATCTGTAACATCTAACATCCTTCATCGCCAACATCTTCCCTATCAGCCCCAACCAGTGGGTAAGAGATCAGCCTCTAGTTTTTCGGAACGAGAACGGTGTGCCCTACGGTTGCGCAGGGAACAATGGGCACATCACGTGCAGCAGCCCCGCCCTGAGGAGACCCAGCCTATGTTCCAACCACTGGGTGGTTCAGGAAACAGGCGTCAGACATCCTCCTCCTCTCTCCCTCCTGCCACAGAGCCCTTTGCAGTACACTCACTACCCCTGCCCTGGACCCAGGAAGAGCCCATCCTGGGTGGCCCCAGGGTCCAAGGGGAGTGGCCTGAGCACAGCCAGCATCACCACCCTCTTCCTGCATGGCAGCAGCTTCTCTGCAGCTCCAGGATCGGAGCAGTGCCATACAGGATGGGACTTTCCTCCAAATGGTGACCACGAAGCCACAGCCTCCGAGCTCCCCATCTCTCCACACACACACACACCCCTGAGGGCCTGACTCACCCCTCTTCCTTCTAGAACTTGCAAAGGGTCAGTTCCTCTTGCCCTTTGTGGCAGGAAACGGGGGCGTGAGGAGTCACAGCCAAACCAGGGGAGGAGGCAGCAGGAGGCTAGCAGCCAGCAGCCTGTACCCACTCTCCTGAGGGACACAGGGCCTGGTTTGAGGAGCTGCCTAAGAACCACAGCATTGTCGGACATGTGACCGGGAAGGAGCTGTGAGGCTCCCAGGGCACTCCAAGCTCAATCAAGAGAAGTCCTCTGAATTAGGGAAGAGCAAATCTGCAGCAGGGGAGCGAGGTCTCCCTCGGGGTGCAGGGGATTTCTTTCCACCAACTTGCCCTGATCTCGTGATGAGAGTTTCAATTCCCTCCTGGCCACCAAGGTTTCTTCCTGCCCTACTCAGTGGGGAAGGCCCCCTTGTCCCCATGCCTGCCACACACCAGTTCACCCATGAGCCCTTTTCCTGGCTTGCACATGCATAGACATGCATGCATGTACAGACATACACACCTGCACGCACTTTCCCAGGCTCCCTGGGTGTGAAGGCCACCAGGCCAGTGCCTCCCCACCTCACCTCCTGGTGGAAGACCCCACAGCACTCAGTTGCCCACCTGTCACCCAGCAGCCTACCCCCAGGAGAGACTCTCCCAGGGCCCAGCATCTCTCCCAAATCCGAGCATGGAGTCACCAGATCGGACCTAAGGGAGCATGAAGAGGCCCTTCCCTCCATCATTGCCCCTAAGAAGCATTCTCACTGGAACCCCATCTTGTGCCCCATCCTCCCATGTGAGCACCGGGGATAAAAATAGTCTCCCCTTATGAGGATTAAGTAAGTGTATGAATATGCATGGAGTTTCTGGCACATAGGAAGCGCTATATGGATGTGTTATTACTATTATTATTATTATTATTTGCATTATCCTTATTATTGTCTTGTTTCTTTGGATTAAAACATTTTTGTTTTCCTTGAAAACCTCTTTGAAATGCAAACATCCCCTGCAGGGTGGTGTGGGGAGGAAAGGATGATAAGTGGAGTAACAGCACATCAAGGGACTTGCTTTCTTCCTTGTTAAAAAAGGGTAGTGCGTGGGGGTACCTGGGTGGCTCAGTCGGTTAAGTCCAACTCTTGACTTTAGCCCAGGTCATGATCTCATGGTTCGTGAGTTTGAGCCCCGCGTCGGGCTCTGTGCTGACAGTACACAGCCTGCTCAGGATTCTTTCTCTCTCTCTGTCCCTCCCTTGCTTTTGCACTCTCTCTCAAAATAAATAAATAAACTTAAAAAAAAAAAAAAAAAAGGTAGTGGGTCCAGACAGAGGACCACAGGCGGGTAGATGGGCAGCTCTGTCCAGGCTGCAACCCTCGCCCCTGTGCATTAAAGATTACTCTCCTCCACCTGTCCACTGCCTAGCTCTGCTCCAGGCAAGGTCTTCCTTGAGCACTCCCTCCACTCAGGGAAGGGTGGTCAATTTACCCCTCACACACCAAAAAGAAAAAAATACAGGATGCCCAGTTAAATATGAATCTTAGATAAACAAGGAATGAATTTTTGAGTAAATTCCATGAGTATGTGGGACATACTTACAAATTAGTTGTTGTTTCTCTCAAATTCAGGTTACAGTGGGCATCCTGTGTTGTAGCTGGCAGTCATGCACAGAGGGTGCCTGAGGCCCAGGGTTTGGGAAACAGAGCGTGGGAATATGCTTGTGACCACTTTCCGCAGCTTCTCCCCAGTGCCCCGGGCTGCGCCCTCCTTGCCCTGCTTCTAGGCCTGTCCACACTTGCCCCAGAAGAGGCCCCTCCCCCCCACACACACAACCCCGTGCTCTCTCTCCTTGAGGCGCACCTGGGCACCAGCCGGGGACTTCTTAACCATACTGCAGGATCCAGGTGCTCAGGAGGAGGGAGAGCCCTAGCCATGTGCCCTGCCCCCCAACCTCAGCCACAGCCAGGGATCTGGGGAGGAGGTTGAAAGACTGACGCAGACACTGGGGCCGGCCTCAGCCCCAGCAGCTGGGGTGACCACGTGTGAAGACTAGAAGCCTTTAAGGCCTCAGTCTTGGGGTGAGGAGAGCCCGCAGAAAAAGAGAGGTGGGTGGAGACAGTGGGTAGCCCACCCAATGGGGCATCTTTCCGCATGTGAGAAGGCAGAGTCATGCCAAATAAAGGGCCCTGGGGAAGGAAACCAGTCCAGATTCACTCCTCATTGTTCCCTGGGGAGTAGTCTCTTCCCAGACACTCTGCTAACATCCAGCTAGGAGCCAGAAGCACCTGGGCACTCTGCCCCCCACGGCCCAACGGCCAAGGTCCTTACTTGCTGAGGCCTCCACGTCCTCAGAGCGGCCTCCCTGTCAGGCCCTGCCGCTCCCAGGCCGTGGTTCTCTCTCACGGCCTTCCTCTGGTCTGTCCTTCCAGGCAATTGGAAGATGGACAAATTCCTGAACCGCTTCCACCTGAGTGAACCCGAAGCGAGCACCCAATTCATGACTGAAAATTACCAGGATTCCCCAAATTACCAGCCTCCCGCAGGAGGAAGCAGTGAGCCCACGGACAAACCCAAACAGAGTTAACTGCCGGCCAGACATCAGGCTTTGTGTTGCAGGTGTGTGTGTCCACAGTGCCCATCAGTGATGGTCTGGGCATGGAACCCCTTCTCTCCCAAATTAAAAAAAAAAAAAAAAAATCATCCAGGGCTTACTGGCTGGATGTGTTGCTTCCTAACCTGTTCTCTTTCAAAAACTAAGAAGAAGAAATCAATCGATGTCCAGCACTAGGAACCTGGGGCTTTGCTGTAAATGCAAGTGTGTGGGGTGCGGGTGGTGCTGGGATATGATGGATAGGAAGTGGGGGTCCCTAGGCCTCACCTGTCACTGAGGCACTGCAAATCACCTATCTTCTCTAATCTGCTTCCTCTGTTGTGAAATCGAGGTAGGAAGAAGAGTTGGGGCAGTTGGTTTGTCACCATGGTCCATTCCAACTCTAACAATTCAGCATCATTCATTGAACAGGTATTGGCACCAGGTATGTGCCTGACCTCTTCCACTAGATGCTGGGGATACATATGGGAACAGGGTAGGCAAAACCTAAGGCTTGCTTCATGGAGCTTACAGTCCAGGATGGGAGGGAAAGGTTCATCAGGTGACCACAACCAAATTACAACAAATGTGCCAAGTGCTATGAGGGCATGAAGGGACCTGCTTTGTGGTGGAGGGGGCATGGTCAAGGCTCAGGTGAGGCCTGTCAGAGGAAGTGGGGTTTAACTTCAGAGCTGAAAAGTGTGGTAGGGGTTAACTGTGAATGGGGATGGGTGCCGGAGACCGTGCCAAAGAGAGGGAACACTACCTCCGAGCTCCCGTGGCTGGCAGGGGCATGCGTGGCATCTTCCAGGCCCGTAGTGTGGCCACCTGGACAGATGGGCAAAGACCATGCCACGTCTCGCAGCCATGCTAAAGTTTCAAAGTGTACTCTGAGAGCAATGGGAAACCACTGAACAATAAAATAAGTAGATTGGAGGGGAAGAACGAGTATAATCTGATTTGTGCTTTCAGAAAACTCTGAAGAAACTCCCTGGTGTCTGCAAGGAAAGGATTTTCGTCCCCTAACTCCCCTGGATGTCCTCTGAAGGTCCCGTGGCTTTCCCACCCAGGGTCCCCTTGGAGGTACCTCTTTTGCTACGGTCTCGTTCCCAGGCTAAACTCAAGTTCCTCGACTCCCCCACCCCCAGCTCCAGTCCCCTCAGCACCCCCACCCCCTCACTGCGCCTCCACACTCAGTTTCCCTCCAAGAGTTAATAGCCCCCGCTCTCCTTGGCCAGAATACAGCAATGTCGGTGATTCATGTGTGCAAGGTGCCTTGAGATCCCCAGATGAAAGAGGCAGGCTGCAGCTGGACACAGGGCTGTTGCCTTCTTAGAGCCATGCCCCACATTAGCTGGAAGGCAGAGGGGCCCCGGCCAGCCACTCAGCCCAGCTGAGCATATCTTAACTAGTTGGAGGATTTTAGTGGTGGGGCTCTGAAGGACGAGATGAGGTGGGAGACTGAGGTTGTGAAGGGAACCGGACCATGCTTCCTCCCACCATTGATGGATTTGGCTCCCATCTAGGTGATGGACACTAAAGTCATGTTCTGTCGAAGGGCCTTCTGATGCCAGCCCAGGCAGTAGGAACTCCCCGTTCTCTTCACCTTGGCAGGCAAGCTTGTCGGCAGCGCTAAAAGGAGAAGCAAAGGGAAGTGTCCATGTGCAGTGTCACGGCAGGCAGCCTCGGAAGGGACGCTCTGGGTGTGTGTGTGAACCTCACACTCCTGAGCCCTTCTCCCTGCAGCCCCCACCCCACCAGGCCTGGAGTGTAATTGGCAGCTCCCGTTGGTGCCCAAGGCCAGGATAAATAGCAGGTCAGCTTGCTAGAGCAGCCCCAAATCGAGACACATCCTCCCCTCTTCTGCTTTTAATTCCTTGTGGCTAGCATGTTTATTTTGGGTGAGGAAAAAAAATCGGATGTTTATCCTTCGAGGAAATTATCGGCTTGCTTTCCTTCCTCCCCCCCCCCCCCCTTCTTTTCTCCTGGTTTTTTGGGCTTTGAGTTCAACTGCAGGAGAGACCCCCACCCTCCTGGCCCCAAAACGTGAAAAAAGAACAAAGCTGGCCCAGGCTCTAGGCTGAAGCCAGCCCTGCCAGATGGCCCCTGAAAGCCACGGAGAAGGAGGTCCAGTGTCAGGAAAGGGAAACCTAGAGGCCAGGGACACCTTGGAAAAGTCACCCTTGACTCAGTTCTCTGCCTGCACAAGACTTTGGGCCTCTTCCCCCTTTTCTTTTCACTGCCTCCTCCAGGAAGAAACAAAATGAGCATGTAGATTGCTTCGAGATCTCTAATGAAGCAGTTAAGAAAGATGTAAGGGAGCATTGTTAGTGAGCCCTTTGCAGGGGTAGGAGAACTGACATTATTATTATCATCATTATTATCAGATAGTGTTTGTTGAGCACTTTCTGCATGCCAGGCACTGTGCCCTAACAAGTGGCATCGCATTTAACGCATTCCTGCCCTGCTTCCCTGCCTTCACGCAGATTCTCTCCTTCCATTGTCACAACCTAATAACATAGCTGTTGCTCTTCTCATTTTATAGATGAGGAAACTGACATTCTGGTTAAGTTGAGGAACGCACTCCCTGTTCCGTAACTAGTAGCACTGGCATCTGGTGTTAACTTAAGCCTTCTCACGCTAGGTACTCAGAGATAAGCAGTGCTCTCATTTTACTCTCTGAGCTACATAAAATAAAGGCCAGACCTTCTATTTTTTCAGAAGTGAGGTGGGGCAGAAGGAAGGCTGGGAGTTTCAGAAGAATTTAAGGGGAGTCTCACCCAGCATCTTCCCTACCCCCAGCTTCAGCTATTCTAGACCAAGTGTGATTTGTGAGGAGGGCCAGCTCCTAGACGTTCACGGCAACAGCCTGGTCTGCCACCCACCCCCCACCACCACCTGCCCAAGGCAGCTACCCCAACGGTTTACCGCCCTCAATGCATTGAATCACCCGTCTCCCCAAGAAACTCACCTGTGTGAAAACTGCTCTCAGGGAAGGGAGAGACGTGGAAAAGGAGGGAAGGCCATATGGGAAGACTTCCCGGTGACAACGATGATGATAATGATGATGGCAGTGGTGGTGGTGATGGTGGGTCCAGGTTACCCCTGAGAAACCACGGGAGAGAAGGAAAGCCTGGTAGATGCTTTAAGTGGTGTAGTTTAAAACCTTTTCTTACTTAGCAGACTTAAATTCACATAGAATCTCTACCATTGATAGCTCTGTGACCTCAGGGAATTTACTCAACTATTCTGGACCTGTTTCAACTGCAAAAAAAAAAAAACAAAAAACCAGTATAATGAAAAAACCTTGGAAATAAGTGCCTTTCCTAAAGATCTGTTGCAACAGTTAAATGAGATAGCAGACAAGGCACCCAGGCGCAGTGCTTGGCATGCAGGCTGTTGAGTAAATGCGTGTTTTCCTCTCCTTCCCTGCCTCCACTCCCCTGCTCTGCTCCCCACCTGGGCCAGAGCAAGTAGTGTGGCTTCGGGTAGTGAGAAAGAGCCACCCTCCCCAGATGAGAGTCCTTCCCAAGAGCCCCATCTGAGTCTCAGTGGCCCCAGGGAAAGGGCTGACTGCCAAGGGATCCTCAAGCCCCAGCCCAGCATCCCCCTCCCAAGCTCAGCGAAACATTGGGAGGCTCGGATCAGGGAAGACAGCCCAGTTCCTTAGCAACTAACAAGCATTTCTCTGTAAAGACAAAGACCCTTCACTCAGAATGCTCCTTCCTACCGCCCCCCCCCCCCCCCGCCTCTCCAGGTGTCTGATGCACTTTGCAGGAATGGGGCTAGGGGCTGCCCACCCCCTGCCCAAGTTTAAGGCCTTTTGCCCCACCCTCCTGGCCATCCTGATATTACCTGTAATTATCCCACAGCACCTTTCATCCTGGTGCTAATTAACCTTCCCATTTACCCCCAGGAGCTGCTTGGAGACACGTGAGGCATGCATACACACACACACACACACACACACACACACACCCTCCTGCATGTACATATATACACAAATGCCCATATTCCCCCTTCAGAGACCCTTGCTCCATTTTCAAGATTAGGAAACTAAGGTTCTAGAGAGGAGCCAATTCCTTGAGGGTTCCCATTTGCCTTCTGAGTACTCAGAAGGCAAAACAGGAGCTGAATAGTCTGGCTCAGGGAGAGGGGGACACAGGGTCCCCCTTAGCATCCTGGTGGGAGAGGGACCAGGAAAGAGAAAAGCCTTTGGAAAAGACTTGAAGAAAACTGAGCCAGGACAGACAGAGGTCTCGGCTCAGTGCCACCTTGGGGCCACCAGACACAAGTTGTCCTGCTTAACACAAAGAGGACATTTCAAAGGGAAGAAAGGAAATATTTTGATTAAAAAAAGAAAGGAAGAGAAAGAGGCAGAAAAAGAAGGAAATAGAAAAGAAAGGCATGGCCATCTGGTCGGATGTAGGGACCTGATTTTAGTACCATTCACTGCTGTGTGAGCCTGGACAAGTCAGCTGGCCTCTCTGGGCCTCACTTTCCTCATCTATAAAATAGCTTGGGATGGGTGTTTCCTGAGGTCCCCTCTAGCTGAAAATTCTGCAACTCTATGTGCCTATTTTGGGGAATGGTAGAAAAAGCCACTACTACTGTCCCTTTGGCCGGATAGGAGTGGGGATAGGTGAGAGGAAGCCACCAGAACCAGGTAGAACCTTGGGATTGAGAATAAAAAGGAGCCAAATGCGGGGCGCCTGGGTGGCGCAGTCGGTTGGGCGTCCAACTTCAGCCAGGTCACGATCTCGCGGTCCGTGAGTTCGAGCCCCGCGTCAGGCTCTGGGCTAATGGCTCAGAGCCTGGAGCCTGTTTCCGATTCTATGTCTCCCTCTCTCTCTGCCCCTCCCCCGTTCATGCTCTGTCTCTCTCTGTCCCAAAAATAAATAAATGTTGAAAAAAAATAAATAAATAAAATAAACAAAAAGGAGCCAAATGCATTTGGCTGCAGAAGTCCCTACCAGGAGGGCCAAACTAAAAGGTTTTAGTCTGGGGAGCTCAAGACCTTGGGATTTCAGGAGAACCTGCTCCCAGAAGCAACAACCAGCAACAGAGCTCATCTTCGCCAGATCCAGGCAGGAGGAAGCCCATTCAGAGAGCCTGGTGGAGGGAAGGTGGAGAAGCACACGGCCCTGTGTCTGCACCCAGTGGCCACAGAGCCTCCTGACATGTTCCAAATGAGGGCAGGACACAGAAGCACTTCCTTGATTCCTCACAAGCTGGAGTCTGCCCCACTGGCATAAGTCACCTGGGCAGGGAGCAGAGGGTTCAGAGGAAAGAGGCTGAACTTATCAGAAAGGCAGCACAGCAAGGCGTTGAGTTCCCACTTTCGTTTCCATTCTCTGAAGAAAATGGACAGTGGGCTTGACCCTTCAGGGCCTGGACGGAAGGGCAAACATGAGCAGCACCTTAAAGGAGTCCAGACGCCGTCTACCCACACACCTACACATTCATACACCCTCACCCACACCACTCACTTCACTCCCTCACATGCCCTCACGTTCGCTCATGTGCTTGCACACTCATTCACACACACACACACACACACACACACACACACACAGAAACAGCTGGATGTGCACTTTCGAGTCACCATAAAGCAGCAGATCCTTTACAGAAGGCAATGGACGTCAGCCATTCTCCAGCATCGATGGGGGCTCTGTTGTGCGCAAAAAAAAAATGGAAGAAACTGAAAAAGAAACCTAATGGGGCCCTGCTCACTGGAAGGTCTCCCTCAGGAGTCCTGTGATTGGGAGACCTAAGGACCTCGGCTCCGGGGGTAGGAAGGCGGGCTAACAAGTAAGAAAGGGAGAGGCGCTGGAGCCAGGAAGAAATAGGGCAGCCTGTGGAAGGGAGAGGGGGCTTGAGGAGAGAGGCCTCACAGGGCTGTGAGGGTCCTGAAGTAAAGCGTAAAGGCACCGGGGGAGACAGAAAACTGGCCGGCCCCTAGCCAGTGTCCCCCAGGTACACACTCACATCTGCAGTTCACTACCCTGGCCTCAAACCCTGGTCCACTGATGGACCTTGTGTGCATTTGCCCACAAGGACGCGGGTCACCATTGTCCAAAGCTCTCCTGTCTTCCTCCCCCTCCACCCCAAGAACCAGGCCAGCCCACCCATACATATACAAACGTGCGTGCGCACGCTTACACACACCTCTACTATCCGCATCCTGCACACACATACTGTAAATATACCAGCCCACGCAAAATCACATGGTGTATGCACCCGCTAGACACTCCAGGGTTTCAACTCTGCCAAGCTCTTTCTAGACATCATACAAGCTGTGTGTACATGTTGTTCAGCCCGGGCAGTTGTGAACATAGGATTCGCATGTACATGCAGTCTCCATATGTGCACACCCACATTGTTCACAACCTATATACACACCAGCCCACCAGTGACACGGACATAGCACCCTTTGGAGTAGACTTAGGACCAGACAAATGGATTTGGGGCAGTGGCTGTGGACGTTGTGCGTGTGTGTGTGTGCGCGCGCGTGTGTGCACACACGTTTGTGAGGGGTGGGGGGATTGGAGAAGGGTAAGGGGGAGGTTCTGGCAGAGGAGGGAAACCAGGCCTTCCCCTGAAGTCCACAAGGAAGGCACCCAGACACACACCCATCCTCCCAGTGGCCCTACCTCGCCTGCTGCCAGGCCAAGGAAAGGAGAAGCTAAAAGTGGCCAGTCTGAATTACTAAATTGGTCCTCAGCAGAGAAGGGGAAACGCGTCAGTTCCCTGGGGAAGTGGCCGAGCCCAGGGTGGCCACAGGTCCCTGGGCTTCTACTCCAATGGAAAAAAAAAAAAAAAAAAAAGTTGCTCAAATAGATCTGACGCTTTGTTTTCGAACCCAAAATACCCTGTGGTGGCTGCCGGAAGTGTGACCGCGCGGGAGGGAAGTGGGGCAAGAAGGGAGGGTTAGTTCGAGTTTCCATTGCGGCGACTTTTTCTTTCGTTTGGGGTCTAGAAGAAGCTCTCCCACCAATCTGAGAGACGGTTTGTACAAGAGGGGAGTGCAGCTCTGAGATTCGGGGCTGGGGTACCCACAGCCACAGTCACCCTTGGCCCACTGCCATTTCTTCCCCAGAAGCTGCTGAAAACTACTGCGTCCTCTGGAACTGTCAGAATTTTATCTCTGGCCACCTGGTGGCAGGCAGGAAAGCTGACCCAGGGAAGAGGGACTGATGCTGGGGGCAAGGGACCAAGTGACTTTGCCTTCAGAGACCTGACCTTCTTTAGCGGACTTTGATGTAATTTTTAAAGCAAAGATTGTACTTATTCAGAATTTTTCAGAGGGCACACAATAAAGTAGCCAGACTACAGCACAGACCCACATGTTCTAATTTCTGACTTTATTATCAGTGGCACTGAAGCTAGCTCCAAAATGCAAGGATGGGGAGAATTACTACATAAAACAGGATCTCAACATGTACTCCTCCTCACGCTCTCCCTTTCTCCTTATTTTTTCTCATATCACCTACCACCACCTCCTATATTTTTGCTATCGCCCATCCCCACCCTAAACACTCACTAGGCCTCGAGTCTCCCCATAGCAAGGACTTCCCAATTCCTGACACATAGTAGGTGCACAACAGATCCCTGTCAAATGTGGACAGCAATCGGACAGAGGGGCAGAGTCATCAGTTTGTTGCCTCACAGGGACTTGTTAATTCAGAAGCACAGAGGCCTGCTACACCTGTAGCAGGATAAGTGGCAGTAGAGGGGGCTGGGAGGGGGGGCACATTAGGTAAACAACGCACAATCAGTAGTGGGTGCCTGCCTTTCTGGAACGTTTGGAAGGTGGGAGGGGACGCTCATCGCAGGATGACACAAATAAATGTAAGAAGATATACAAGATTGTGGCAACCTAGAAGTGGAGTTTGGTTATCACCGGGAGGGGGTGTCACAGGGGAGGCTTTCCTGAGTAAGCGGGCGCTGAACTGTCTGTCCCTCGAGGACATCACAGTCTAGGAGAAAACGCAACGCGGTGTGAGAGGTAGGGTAGCGTAGCGACGGGATTGCTTCTGGGGAACTCCGAGGCCACGGGCTCCTGGCCCCTGGATACGGAGGATTCCAACCGGTGGCAAGGAGGCCCAGCGGCGCCGCTCTCCGCCAGGGGTGCCTGTGAACCCGGGCCGCAGTTCAGAGGCAGCCGCGCGCGCCCTCGGTCCCTGGGTGCTATTTACCAGCCTTTAATGACGGCAGGGTAATCACCTTAATGAAAAACTCCCTCCGGGCTCGGTGCAGCCAGACTGTGATGAGGAAACCGGGAGGCATTTCGGAGCCGCTGGTGACTCACGCTGAGTGTGCCGTAAGCCGGCCTGCCATTGGGCGCCAGGGACTCCCGGGTCCCCTTCCCGGCTCCACCCACCACTCCAGGGCCGACCCTGGGCTCATCCTGGGCCTGGGCCGGCTCTCGTGGGCCAAGCCACCACCACATCTGATTCCTCTGGCCAGGCCCATGGCGGAAACTCCTTTCCCTGCCCCTCCCGGGTCTCCAGCACCCCCTCCTCGTTCATGATCCGGGCTCCCCAGCTGCCTGGGTTTGGGAGGGGGCCACCCTGCGATGTGTTCAAGGCACCCCTGAAGATTCTGGGCTCTGCTGGGCTTTGTATCCACTCTCCTAACCAGTTTCAACACCAATGCCTCAGTTTCCCCGGGCTGAGTAGCCTCAGCTCAAGATGCTCCACACCACCCCCCACCCTGCCCCCGGGTGGCTGGAGTATTAATTACAGTTTGTTCCTGACTTTGAAGATGAAAAATGCCAAGGATCATTACCACTCAATTAACGGGGCTATTACCACTTGAGTTTATGTATGATTAATCCTACCCCGCCCCCAACCTGGGACCCATGTTGCCTTGGACTCCCTAGGCTCCTTCTTTCTCCTGGATTTCACACCTGGAGTTATCCCCCTTTCCTATCTCTGCTCATAGAATCAGGAACGGGACCTGAAAGAGTGTCTGGCACATTCATTCTCCCACAAATATGTATGGAGCACTGCTATAAGCCAGATTCCAGCTAGGGATAGAGCAGTGACGGTCACAGACCCAAGCCCTTGCTTTTCTGGACCTTACATTCTAGAAGGTGCCAAACATCTGATGGGATCTAGCATATCCAGGCTCAGTACTGTCTCCCTTCTCTCCCTCTGCGGTTCCTCATCCATCTGCACAACACGCCATAATCAGGCCGGGGCTAGGCACTCTGAGAGACAGAAGTCCTGGAAGGACAATGCTAATGGCTTCTAGTGTCAGAGATGAAAAATATTAAGTTGATAGGAAAATGAGGGAGGGAGAAATCACAGCCCTTGGCACAGAATCCCCCTCCCCTACTCTCCCCTCCTGTCTGCTCCCCTCCTCACTATGGGTCTCAGCCCCTCCTCAGGGCCTTAATTAAGCCCCCCTCCCAGTCGGGCCTTCCCCTCTTCCTGGACAAGTCCCTTCTATACGCCCAAGGTGGTCCTTGCCCCTCTGAACCCCCTGCCTGTGCCTCCTTTGGGACGCTTAGCAAGATTGCTTGGGCACGCTCACTTCCACAGAGCCTCACTCCTCATTCACTATAAGCTGCCTGCTCACTGACAGCAGGAGCTCAGTCTCAAGTCTGATTCCCTCCACAAACAGTGCCCAGGAAGTGCTCCCTAGATGTTTGCCTCACTGAAGCAAGAGAGCTAAGTCCCAGGCCTAGAAGCACTCCTGACAAAATGGAATTGTGGTGGACAAGGGGTCGCCCACTGTGCAGGGGGCGCTGGGGCAGTAGAAATGAAAGGACCAGGTGGGAAGGGTCAAGTGGATCAGACCACTCCTCCAATAGACCATGTTTCAGAATCACCAAGGTGGGCCCTTGAACTGGATCAACAAGTTCTTACAGGGGCCCCCACTGGGCAGGCCCAAAGACGACTGAGTTCAGTCTCTGCCCTCTGGGAACTTGGATGCCATCTCTTGTCTTCCAGTAACTTTCTGGGTAATCTTGGGGCAAATAATTCTAAACATCCCAAATAATTCTGCAGTATCTGAGAGAGAAATATCATGGCCTTTATCTTTTGTCCATCTGCCCTAATCCCTGCCAGGGAAGCTCATGCCATCAGCCAAGCTGATGGGCAGACTTCCAATGGGCCCCAGCTGGCAGGTATTGTTCCCCCATCCCCCAGGGTGACAGGACAGAGACCGATGGGGCAGCATCAGTCCTTTACCCCAGTGGCTATAAAAAAGGGTTTCATTTTCTAGGACAGCTAAGGCATGACAAAGGTCAGGAAGCCCTGCCTAAGCCATCTTGGTGAAAGAGGATGCCAATACAACTGAGGAGCTCAAACTCAGGGCCCAAACGTCATTAACTGCTTTTCCCCGGATCCCAGATTTTTGGCTGCATGGAACAGCAAAGAAGAACCCAAGAGCCTATCCCCAACTCCTCACCTTGATGGATGAGGCAAAAGACCCACTCGTCTGAGGCTGAGGAGGGTCCTGAGACAGGGAGCTGGTAAGAGGCAAAGATCTAAAGACCACAGCTCTCTGGTTTCCCAAAGGTTTTCCTTACAGGGCTGGGAGGAGAGGAACCTGCCAGCCTCTTGGATCCAGCACCTGGCCCACGGGTGAATCTGCAATCCAACAAGAAGCTGCTTGTGTGGGGGTCTGTGGGGGGAGAACCTATTCTCATCTCTCTCCTTTTCTCTCTCACTCTCTCTTTGCCCCCCCCAACTGCCTCCCCCCCCACACACCCCCCATCCCCTCGCAGTCACACATTTTCTGGTTCATTTCAGATGACAAAGTTCCTCTTTCCAAAAAGTCCCATCCCCCAAGAGTCCTTTCTGCTAAGACACCATCCCTCCCACCTGAGAAGGGGGCTGTCCCACAGTGGCCCCCAGGGGCAGAGACAGGCTCTCTGAGCACATGACTCCACTTACCTTCCATGAGCCCCTAAGCTACCACAGCAAAGTTCCCATTACAAGGCCTCATCCCCTGACCTACACCTCCTTCTCTGCAAGGATCCCAGACCAAGCATTACAGAGCCCCAGACTTGGTTAGGAATGCTAACCCAGCCCCTCCCAACCCTTTCTACAATGGAATCTGAAACTCAGGGTTAACGGGGCTGGGAAGAACTTAGAGGTGAGTTGTCTGGTCCAGTTCCTACCAGAAGCCCAGGAATAAGAGGACCTGGTCTAAAGTCACATAGATCATCCATGGCAGAACTCAGAGTCCTGATCCCAGGCCAGGGCTTGTACTTTCCACTTACCCATGTAGTAGGTTTTTTTCAAATCTTGCCTTCTACCCAAGACCTTCCTTCCCTCCCTGCCCCGGCCTGGCCCTAAAGTCTCATCCTCTTGACCCCTGTGGCAGTTACTCACAACCTTGGACCTGTGCCTAAAGATGGGTCTCCAGGACCACTTGGGCCCCTTCCCAGCAAATGTTACTTTGTGGCAAGACTTTCTCCCTTTTGGTCACCAGACTCGCCCCAAAATTGCTGGAAGCTTGATCAAAAACCACCCTGAGTCAACATGACTATAATAAGTTACTTTGAATTGAGACACAAGCAGGTGTTTAAAATGGAAGCGCATGGTTGACGCAGAGAGGCCCCTGTGGTCTCTGAGACAACCTAGGGTTACGGGACCTGAGCTCAGAGTGGCACAGTGGCCATTCCACCTACCGAGAGCCCCGCGGAAACACTGCCCACCCGCCCCAATCTCCCTGAGTGCTGTAGCCCCCCCCCCCCCCCCCCCCCCCCCCCCCCCCCCCCCCCCCGACTCTCCCTGAAGCCGGGGCTCCTCCCCTACCCCATGCTGTGTCGAAGCTGGTTCTGGGAGGCACCATTCCAGTTGATCTTTCTTCTCCCCTTCACCTTCTCCATAGACTGTATATACATCCATCCTGTTACCCACCTCTGCCATCTCATTTCTTCCTCTGACAGCCACGATGGGGACAAAGGCTGGAATGAAGAGCAGTTGCTTGGAGTCACAAAGCCCTGAGTTCAAATGTCAGCTCAGCCACTTCCTGGCCCAGTATCCTCCAATTAACAATTCAGACTGTTTCCAATGCGTTCATCTTTCATTTTTTCTTTAAAAGCAAAATGTTAAGGGGGCAGCCCTAAAAGCCTTTTCACTGGGTTGTTGTATAGAATAAAGACAATGCTTAACCGACTGAGCCACCCAGGCACCCACTAGAATAAAGACAATGAAGTATGTCCACAGGGCTCCCATGGTCCCATCTTCTGTGGCTTCGGGAGGACCACCACCCTCAAAAGTCTTCATGGCTGTCAATAATATTTCCCCTCCAAAAGCTTCTAGGCAAAGCCCACCTAGCCTCAGCTGACTGCCATTATCAGACAAATGGCAATGACCTCTAGAATGCCAGGGAGGGCTGGCCAGGGAGATTCCACCCATGACCCCTCCCCTGTGAACATCCTGTGGGGCACCCCAAAATGGAAAGCAACTGAATACCTTTGAGACAACTGTCATTCCAGAGCAATCCCACCAGGATGGGCCCTTAGACATAGGTGCCTGGAATGATGTGAGGAACCGCAGACACTCTCTGTAGCCCAAACCTCCCATTCCTTGTAGTGACAAGGGCCTGGTAGTCCACAGTCAGACCTCATTCCACCAGCATTAATGCACACCTACCATTTTCCAGGCATCAGGCTAAGCACTGGGCTTCATTCCTCTGGGTTATTTGTTACCCTCTCTGACCATTTTCTTTTAAAATGCAAATGGCTCCTGAGAAGAGCAGTACAATAATTGCTAGCACCCCAGATTGGATTAGCTGGGGTGGGGGCGGGGGTCTTGTAAGACAGGAGAAAAGGACTGGATATCTTTAGTGAAAGGGGACCTAAATAAAGTTCAGAAGTGACTGCGGAATTAAGGAGCAAGACAGAGCAACAACCTGGCCTTTTCCAGGGGTGAATTTCCAGGGCCACATCTACTCCTTCCTTTATCCTTCCGCCAAGACAAACACACCTGTCGCCCCCACAAGCAGTAGCAGCCCCCACAAATGTAGCCGGTGAGGCTAGCTGGGTTCTGTGGGAGAAAGCAACCAAGGGGCGGCCTTGGCCCCACTGCAGAGGGGCCGGGCCTGCCTTTCACCATCTCCAGGCTGAGGACGCCCTGAACCAGTGCCTACTCGCTCCCCGACAAGTCCAGGGCTTGGAGTTCAGGTAATTAGGCCCTTGGCAATCTCACCTGAGCCTGCCAGTAAAACTGAGACAATCACCCTCAGCCCCTGTTTAGGAGGGAGAGAGGAAAGAAGAGGGGGGAGGGAAGGAAGAAAACTTTCCTTCTGTACTAAACTCAAGCCTTGGCAACCAGAAGGGAGAAGGCCATTCCATTAGTCTATAAGCAGCCATTCGAAACACCCCACACCCACTTCATACCCAGGGTTGTCCCCTCCTGCCACAGAACCCTGGCCTCTGTCTGCCACCATCATCCAGGGTAACAGGGGGCACCTAGAGGGGCTACAACCTGAACAGGAGCCAGGCAGTGAGGACCTATGCTGGCAGAGAGAGTCTTTCCCCCGTGTGGCTCCTTCCATGGCAAAGGAGGGATGCAAGAGTCCGCCACCCCACCCCAGGAGCCAGAGCCACCCTCCAAGAAAGTCTAGAAGGATGCTCCAGAGTGTTAAAGTGCAGATGAGTGACTTCGTTACACCCTGCCTTATGTCACTCCTGCAGAGTGAGGACCTTTTTTTCAAGCATCTCTAAATTGGCAGAGTGCCCAGCGGGTACCTGGCGCACAAACAGGACTTTCTTTTCCCCCCCAAATAATAAACTTTAATACTTCTTGTATATGATCACACAGCTATGGGATACCCGGCCCTTTTTACTCCCTATATCATATCCATATCCTATATCCTTATGCTCACTCATAAGAGGGGAAAGCATTTTTCTGTCACACGGTAGAGTCGGGGGAGAATATAGTTCAACAATATTGCCGTTTATGGAATGCTTGCAAGGGGTCTAGCATAAAGACTCTATGAGGATTACCTAGCTTAATGCTTCCTAAGGGATAGGTACTATTCCAATTTACAAACAACCAAACTGAGGCTAAGAAAGAAATTCAGAAATTTGCCCAAGGTCACACTGAAGTTTTAATGAATACTTATTTAATTGAACTGACGGCTCCCATTCTTTATCAAGAACTAGGAAGAAGGATTGGGCGCCTGGGTGGCGCAGTCCGTTAAGCGTCAGACTTCAGCTAAGGTGGTTATCTCCTGGTTGGTGGGTTGGAGCCCCGAATCCGGCTGTGTGCTGACAGCCCAGAGCCGGGATCTTGCTTCAGATTCTGTGTCTCCCTCTCTTGCTGCCCCTCCCCTGTTAGCTGTACTCCGTCTCTCTCTATCAAAAATGAATAAACATTTTTAAAAATGTTTAAATAAAAAAATAAAAAGGAACTAGTAAGAAGGAGGGGAGAGGCAATCTGTGCCCAAAGACCCCTATCCAACCTCACCAACAGGTAAGCAGGGGGTGCAGCCGGCCGACGAGCTCTGCTACTCGGGTGCAACAAGTCCAGCTACCCTAAAAGTGTTTGAGGGCCATCTCTGGAGTGGCAACACTCCTCCACAGCCTCTGGGGTCCTGGAAGCTTTCAAGGATCCCAAATTCTCCCACTGACTCTGCCTTTCCTAACGTGGGCCCCCATCGAACAGGACTAGGGTTTCCAGCTCCTTACTCCCCTCGCCTGGGGAGAGGTCTCAACAGATGGCGAGGAGGTGCATCAAGGCAGGGTCCTCCGGAGTCGAGCCTGACAGCCTGTAGGTCTCCGGCTTCCTTCCCGCCACCCCCGCAGGCTGAGCTGTGCCTCGCGCGGGGAAACAAGGGCACTGCAGTCAATACTGGGGCCTGCCGCACGCCCAAGGCCGCGGACCTGGTGGCGTCTCCTGGCCCTGGGCAGGAACCCGCAGAGACCCCTGCCACCTCCCGGTGCACGCTTAGCACAAAGCGCCACAGAAAAGGCCAGGTGCGGGCGTTACTCGCTAGTCACCGCGGCTCCCGGCCTCTCGCTTACTGCCAGGCTCTAAGGCCAGAGGCCCGAGCCGCTGGCTAATTTTTCACGCCCCCCAGACCGCCTCCCTAGGTGACGCTAGAGTCTGTGTGGTTCCTTTAAAGGCTGCGGGTTCCGTTCCTCTTTCCTTTTCCACTGGATGCCAAAATATGCAAATCCGGGGACCGGAATCAGCAGCCAAATCGAGGAGAAGGGGCGCGGCCGGCGCGTCACCGGATCCGCTCCTTGTATGGCTCTTCCCGGCTTGGCCCGCCGCCCCGCGACCCTCCCTGCAGCCGCCCGGGCCCCTCCCGCGCCCAGCCGGGCTCACACTGCCGCCCACGCCCCCGGGCCGGCCGCTCGCCCCCCTAGGGAGGGAGCCGGGGGCGGGAGGCGCTGCATGCCCTGATTCCGGCCGGAGCCGGGGACCGCTGCAGAGCGCTCTCCCTCCCAGCGCCGCGCAGGCGGAGGAGAGCCCGGGGGCTCAGTGCCTCCCCTGTATAGGTGTGGGGAGCCAGGCGGGAGCGGCGGCAGGGGCGGGGTGAGGGGGCTCGCGGGCGGCGGGAATCCCTCCTTTCCTAAGAACCGGAGAAGATCCGGGGGAGGCCGGGCCCTCCCACCCCCAGTTCTCCGCCGAGCGGAGGGGAGGGGAGCGAGGTTGTCATCCACCCCCACCGCAATGTGCAGCTCGGGAGTTCCTCCCACACGTCCCCGGCCCGCGTGGCCCTCCCACGGAGTGAGGCCCGGGGATCCTCTCTTCCTCCTTGTCAGCACTCCCACTCCCCCTGAGAAATGCACGTTCCCCCAACCCCGACTCCCCAGTGGGGGGGGGGGGGGGGCGGGGGGGACACGGGATTCACCGCGCCCACACGGCCACCGAGGAGGGAATCCTCCCACGGCAAGCCGGTGCCGGTGTGATTCGGGGTCGCTCCCCCACGCTCCCTTTCTCTCCTCCCGCTCTCCCGCGGCCCGGCCGGAGCAGGCCTTTGGGGAACGTAGCAGCCGCCCCCGGAATCTGCTGCCGCTCCGGGAGGTGACAGCGTTCCGGTCGGCAAACTGGAGGCCCTTGACTGCGGGGCGCCGGCAGGCAGCAAAGGGGACAGCCCTGTGGAAGGCGAGGGGGAGGGTAGAGAGAGACTAGAGGAGGTGGTTCAGAGACTGTGGGTTCGGCAGGCTCCTGCTGCAACTCAGTGGCGGGCCCTTCGCAGGCAGCAATAGACAGGGACTGTGCCTGGGCCTGCTGGGCCCTCCTGCCATCCCGTGGCCAAAGGGGGTGTTTTGAACCGTTAGAGAATTATCAGGGGTTTGGTGCACGTGTTTCCTGTTCCCTCAACTCCATTCCTACTTCTCCACCACCCAAACCGCACATCCTCGACCCCAAAAGTGCGGGTTTCTCGCCTCCCGCGCAGCCGCTCTGCAGCTACGAAGCTCGCGGCCACCGCGCTCAGCTAGGAGTCAGCGCAGGGTCAGGGGCCCGGGGAGCCGCGGGGTGTGGGCGGAGAATCAGAGTGAGGGCAGCTCGGAAGTGATCGGGATGCTGGATCAGCGATCCCTGACACGCTGGAATCCTCCTCAAAGGGACGCTCTCTCAGTCTCGGGCAGGGTCCTAGATACGAGACTCTAATGCGGCGGGAGCCGGGTCGAAGCGCACACCTTCCGGGTTCCCCAGAAGTTCCCAGGTTGCAAAGGGACCTCGCCCGGTGTTTCCAACTCCCCTTCTCCCTGCTTGGGGTGTTGGGGGCCACTTGCAAACAACTCCATCCCACCGCCCCGCGCGGTACCAGCGCGCTCTCCTAGAGCGCACCTAAAATAAACACACTGGCGGCTATTGCTTTTTCCACCCTGCGCTGCGCGCTTTACGCTTTGCGTGCAGTTGCTTCCCTCCTTCCTCTCTCCTCTCGAATTTTCCTTCTTTCTTCTCTTCTATTTCTCTCTTTCTCTCATTTTTTTTAAGATCCGCGAGCGTTGCGGGCGCCGCACGTTGGCTGCGGCCCGCTTCCTGCTTTCTAATGTTCCATTGTGAGGAGCTTCCATTGTGACGTCGCGCCCCTTCGGCTGGGCTTTGTCTGTCCATATATGGGCAGCTACGTCACGGAGCTTTCCCGGGGCTCAGATAAATAGGCTGGTGGAGTTCCCTGGCTGGGAGCTTTTGGGCAGCAGTGAGCTTGCTAGGAAGCGGCGGGGCTGGTGGTGGTGGTAGCAGCGGCAGCAGCAGCGGCAGAGGCGGCGGCGGCGGCAGTGGCGGCGGTGGCGGTGGCGGATCGGGGGGCGGGGGGGCCGCCGGCGCGCATCTGTTTGTGAGATCAATACTGAGGCCGCTTCCAACCCCTCGGGCCGAGATTCCCCCAGCCCAGGCCCACCCCCACCCCCCGCACACGCCCCCCCCCCCAGCCTCTTTAAGGCACCAGCTGAGGCACCCAAGAGGATTACCCCCCTTTGCCCTCTCTCCCACCCACCCCAAAAAGAGAAGATCCCCTCCCCTGGCCCACCCCTTCCCCTCTTCCCTCCCCCTCCCCCCGAACTTTCCCTCTCGCATGCTTTTCCCCTGCACCACGGATCGCCTCTCCGATGCCGCTTGCCTGGAAGCTGCGTTAGGAGCGAGCGGCGGCGGTGGCGGCGGTGGCGGCGGCGGCAGCTCGGGAGTGCTATGACCGGCAAACTCGCCGAGAAGCTGCCGGTGACCATGAGCAGTTTGCTAAACCAACTGCCTGACAATCTGTACCCCGAGGAGATCCCCAGCGCGCTCAACCTCTTCTCTGGCAGCAGCGACTCGGTAGCCCATTACAATCAGATGGCTACAGGTAAGGGCGGCGGGGAGGCGGCGGCGAGGCAGCGAGGAAGAAGAGGGAGAGAGAAGAGGAGGAGGGAACGAGCTATCGATGGATGGATGGGTGGATGGATGGATGGTGGATGGATGGATGGATGGATGGAGAGATGGGGGGCGCGCTCGGAATTTTCCAGGGGGCGAGTTGCTTTTCCCACCCACTCCTCCCGCCCTCCCCGATCGGGAAGGCTCGGTTGGCGACGCCACGATAGAGGCTTCGGTTCTCCCGGGTGGGGGCAGCCGCCGACCAGAGGGAGGTAGGTGCGAGCGGCTCTGGGGTTCTCCACTTAAGGGGCGCGATCGCCAGGCTGCGCGCAAGGCGTGGTGCTATCGCCCCCTTTCCCGGGAGGAGCCCAGCGTCCCTTTCACCCGCGCTCCCCCCCCCCTCCTTACTCCCTCAGCCTCCCACCCGGGATGGAGCCATGTGCGGCGTGGAGTCCCCGCGGTGGGAGAGGTACTGCGACGCTGCCTTTCCGGGGCGTTCAGCAACGCCGTGGGGGTGTGGGGACGGCGGGGAGAGGGAGGGGGTCCACCCGCGCGGGGGCCGTCACGGGGGGCGATCCCTTGGCCGTAGAGCTTGGGAAGAGTGGCCACTCCCGCCATAGAGGCACGGGCCGGTTTTCCGCCGCCCTCCACCCTCACTAGCTGAGGCTGGGCTTTCTCCCCCCCAGCAAGAGCCGAAAGCTCCTTCGGGCCTGGAGAAGGCCGGGGCCCTGGAAGGCTGCGGGAGAGCTCCCTTTGCGGGCAGAACCCCTCTACGCGCCGAGGACAAAGCGTCGGAGCGCTCCGGGTCAGCGACCCGGGCGCGGTGCGCACTGGGGGCTTCGTCGGGGCAGGAAAGGCGCGGCGTCCCGGCGCGGACAGGGCTAGGGGAAGAGGCCGAGTTGTGTGCGCTAGAGAGCGAGAGCCCAGCGCGCTCCGGGTCTGAAACTACCTGTAGCTGCAGCTACCTGCCCGCCCCACCTCGGAAACAACAACAATGCTTCTCGCGCGCGCGCGTGTGTGCGTGTGGTACGTGAGTGTGTGCGCGGCGTGTGCGGTGTGTGTGCGGCAGCCACTCCACACCCCGATCCGTAGTATTTTGCTGTATCCAGGTTGCGCCCGGGAGCGCGGCACCGCCCGCTTTGCGCCGGGGCGCAGCTGTCCTCCTACCCCATGCGCTGTTCACTCCACCCGGCCGCACCCTCCACACCTGAGCAAGGACCCGGGCGCCCCGGTCCGGGAGCCGTCTCGGCTTCACTCACCCCTCCCCTCTCTTCCCCGCTCTCCGCAGAGAATGTGATGGACATCGGTCTGACCAACGAGAAGCCCAACCCGGAACTCTCTTATTCGGGCTCCTTCCAGCCAGCCCCCGGCAACAAGACCGTGACCTACTTGGGAAAGTTCGCCTTCGACTCCCCTTCCAACTGGTGTCAGGACAACATCATTAGCCTCATGAGCGCCGGCATCTTGGGAGTGCCCCCGGCCTCAGGGGCACTCAGCACGCAGACCTCCACGGCCAGCATGGTGCAGCCACCGCAGGGCGACGTGGAGGCCATGTATCCGGCGCTGCCCCCCTATTCTAACTGCAGTGATCTCTACTCGGAGCCTGTGTCTTTCCACGACCCCCAGGGCAACCCTGGGCTCGCCTATTCCCCCCAGGATTACCAATCGGCCAAGCCGGCCTTGGACAGCAACCTCTTCCCCATGATTCCTGACTACAACCTATACCACCATCCCAACGACATGGGCTCCATTCCGGAGCACAAGCCCTTCCAGGGCATGGACCCCATCCGGGTCAATCCGCCCCCTATTACCCCTCTGGAGACCATCAAGGCATTCAAAGACAAGCAGATACACCCGGGCTTTGGCAGCCTGCCCCAGCCGCCGCTCACGCTCAAGCCCATCCGGCCCCGCAAGTATCCCAACCGACCCAGCAAGACCCCGCTCCACGAGCGGCCCCACGCGTGCCCGGCGGAGGGCTGCGACCGCCGTTTCAGCCGCTCGGACGAGCTGACCCGGCACCTGCGCATCCACACGGGCCACAAGCCCTTCCAATGCCGGATTTGCATGAGGAGCTTCAGTCGCAGCGACCACCTTACCACTCACATCCGCACGCATACGGGCGAGAAGCCCTTTGCCTGCGAGTTCTGCGGGCGCAAGTTTGCGCGCAGCGACGAGCGCAAGCGCCACGCCAAGATCCACCTCAAGCAAAAGGAGAAGAAGGCGGAGAAGGGGGGTGCGCCCTCTGCGTCCTCGGCGCCCCCCGTGTCCCTGGCCCCTGTGGTCACCACCTGCGCCTGAGGCTTCGGCCCCCAGATCCCCACTTTTCCCCTCCAGTGTCTCCCAGCTGCTCGCCTGAAAGCAGCGGGAAAGCTAGCCACGGAGGCGCAGGGGCCGCGCCCTGGCCTCTCCATGGACGTAAGGTCCCTTGTTCCCCTTCGATGTCCCCCGTTTCCACCCTTTCACACCGGCCAACGGTCGGGGGCCAGGGCAGGAGGCGCCCTCCCTTCGCTGCCCCCCCCCCCCAACCAAGGCGTGGGGGCGGAAAGGTGGCGTCTAGCCCGCTTTGTTCAGTTCGGATCGTCTTGATCCTGGGGCCGCTGGGCTGCGCCAAGGACCTGCGGGGGACTGAAGGCGGGGCCCGTCCAAGCCTCGCCCGACCCAAGCACCTCACGGTTCCCCCCACGTCTCCCTCGGTTCCCCCTCGAAGACCCGAGAGGGGGAGGGGGTAAGGAGCGCACCAAAGCGCAGAGCTTGCTGCCCGCCGCACGCACGCGCGCCTGCGTGCGGGGATGCGCGCGAGTGTGCGTGCTCGCGTGAGTGTTCTGTGTGTGCGTGTGTGTGTGCGCGCGCGCGCACACACGTGTGTGTGTGTGTGTGTGTGTGTGTGTGTGTGTGTGTGACTCTTGAGCTGAGCTGGGCTGTGTCCACCCCAAACTCTTCCCCACATCGGGTCCCCAGGCCGCTGGGGGAATGTCCCAGGTTGGGGGCCTGCACGTGGCCGGATGAGACGGTCTTCCATCTGCTCGGAAATAATGTTTCTTACAGAAATGCCTCGGATGCCGCCGCCGCGGTGCTGCTACCGCCGTTTAGGGTTTGGCCTCTCAGCACCCCTCCTTTTCCGAGCGCTTCCCTCTTAGGCCTCAGGGCAGTTTGATCTGCGGGGAGAAGGAGCGGCCATCACTAAGCCTGCCTTTTAACCAACAGATTTCCTCAACCCCACTTTTTAAACTCTACGTTCCTGAGTTTGCCCTCTGCCCTTTCTCCCGCTCCACTCCCTTCCCTCTAAGCCTTCTCCCATCTCTTTCAAAATCTTCTTCCGGAAAGGCAGGCCTCAACCAGCCACCTTTTACCATCTTTTTGTTTTCTCTCGCTCATACCCATTTCTCCTCCCGCCCCCCCCCCCCCCCCCCAGTGATGGGAAAGCAGGCTCATGTTTCATCCTTTGCCATCCCCAACACAACAGGTAGAATTCAGATCTATGTACTGGGGTGTGTGTGTATGTATGTAGGTGTATATACACACATATATACATATATACATATATACAACATACATACACACAATAAAATCTCTAAGGTACTTGGCTATCCAGTGCAGTGCACCGGCATAAAGAGAATTTGTAGGTATATGAGCTTTAAATGATTTATTTTTTATGAAAAATGTAACTGATGAGATTGTATCTACATAGGTGTGTGTATGTATACATGCACATATATATGTATGTATGTATACCCACATATACACACATGCACTCATCTCTGTCCAAATTTTCCTCAAAGATATGGGTATTTTTGCATTAATCCATATTGCTGAATGAGGCATATCTTTTCCATACCCTGGTCTCACCTACTCCCCGCCCTACCTCACCTCTTCTCAGGCACCCCCTCCTCCCCAGCACTTCCCCCCACACAGGGGTGACTCTTTTGGAGTAGTAGGGAAGGTTGCTCTCTGACACAGCTTCCAGCACAGTCTTGACTGAATGTACTGTTCCCTCTTAGCGTGTGGTCACTGAGCTGCCCAGAGAGAAGGAACAAAGGTCTGGAGTTTACAGAATGTCTGTTTTTAAAGTCACTTTATGCGTTTCCCACTTTTTTTTTTTTTTTTAAGAAAAAAAAAAGCACCGGGTTTTTGTTTTGTTTTGTTTTGTTTTGTTTGTTTTTGGGGTTTGTTTTTGTTTTTTTGGTTTTTGTTTTCTTTGGTGGTGGATAAATAATACTAAAAGGAGTCTAGTGAAAGGGACAAAAAAAAAAAAATCAAAGAGCAGGGGGCTTGTGAATTTCCAGGTACTTGGACTTTTTGTAGAAGGAGAGAGAAGAGGACGAAGTTTGCCAGGAGGGCCCATATTTTTTCAGCTGAAGGGTAAAATCTTTCTTTGCAGAGACAGTATTTTGCTGAATACTTTTTATAATGTGATGATTATTAAAAACAAAATTTTTGGTCACTTCAAAGCTGGAAGGAGGAATCAAATATCCTTTAATATTTTTTCCTTGCTCCTTCTGGTTTATGCATGCCACTGCATGATCATCTGAGTTTTCCTTTGTTTTAATAAAACTGTTCTCAGACATTTAAGCTTAAACTAAGAGAAAAATAACTTTGTTGCCAAAAGGTTGTGCTATCCAGATTTTTTATATGTCTGCATGTTTTAAAAAACAACAAAAGAAAATGCACTCTAACTTATGTGAACTGAGAGAAAAAAAATCAGGTTTTAAACAGGAAAACCTATGGGGAATGATATTTTTTGAAAGACTTTTGTATAAAGTTGAGTACTTAGAAAAAGACAAACCAGATGTAATATATTTTGTGGATGTTTTTATTTCTTGGATTTATAGTACCTTATACTAAGGTTAACAAAATATGCTTGATATTGTGAAAAGGTGAAATTCTTCACCAATATTTCATTTGCTCCTTTGTCACATTGTTATGCCAATATAATATAGTTAATGAAAACAGCATTTTTAAAAACCGAAATATTGAAATGGTGTAATGTTGTACCATTTGCACTGTGAGCAAATGCTAATACAGTAAATATATTGTGTTTGCTGACAATCAGCCGGCCTATAAATCTCCTTATTTTATTTCTTGTTTTCATAGTATAAAGTTTTGGTTTGGCCTGTTTTTTGTCTCGTTTTGTTTTTGGCTGATGGTTGGCTCGGTAGCTTCCTATGCCTGGTTTTGCTGTGATTGCTCTGTAAATTCAATGTAAAACAAGGAATTTGGCAATGTTAGAAGCTGGTCAGAATTTTGCGCGCTCCGGTGTTTCAAGTCCAGTGTCGAGTGTTTACTGTGGTTCTAGGAGGATAGGATTCTCCTCCACCCTTCTGGGAGTCTCACACCGCCAGAGAGATTAGGCAGATCAGATAAACTCATGGGAATCAGGACTAGTGACTGGAAACTTCTAGAACCTTTCTTCCTGATTTCTAATGGGTATTGAGGGTGGAAGGGAGGGGATCTTCTGGCTTATGAACTATCTCTCTCGAGGTAACAGGGGCACCAGAACAGGACCCTATAGAGTCACTACAGCCACACTGAGTAGTGCTCTTGCTAAAGGTTTTGAAGCCTGAAAAACAGGTGGAGACTTGACAGGGGTTCTTCAAGGTTGGCAAGATAACCAGAGAGATTGGAGGCTCTGCTGTGGTCAGATAATTGGGGAAAATCAGATTTAAAAATTATACAACTTCAATCCCACTTGGACAGGACTCTCAAGGCCTCACTGTTTGTAGCTGCCTGAGAAAGATGGTCTTGGCTGAAAAAGCTGCTCTTATGAACTACCCAGGGATCCGATGCTTCTGAGAGAAGAAAGAATATTTGGGATTTGGAGAACATACATGGAATATTTTATATAGCATTAACCCCTTGCATCATACAACTTCTATCTCCCATAAAAGTGATACTTCCCTTACTCTATGAGCTTTCTTGCCCAGAACCTTCCCCTTTCATAACTGAGTTTATTTGCCAGCCCTAGAGCTTTCTCTCGTTCTCTGAAAGAGATACATACCCTCCACTTTCTTCATGTGTCCCCGTCTCCATCCTGCTCCCTCACCTTATTTCCCATTAGGTTTTAGAAACTTCTACCCTCCTGAGACTTGTTCTAGAACAGTCTTTGGATGGATCAGTCCTATCTTCTCCCTTTCTTCCTACCTGCCCTCTAAAACACTCACTCACTTGGGCTTCTGTGTCATGTATTTCGCATATCATCTGCCTCATTGAAGCTTAGGGGCTTGGTGTCTGATACTGGGCTATGTAAATGTAGCACCACATTGCAACTGGGGGACAGTGTCTCCATGCCTGAAGAAACCATACAGTGACAGGAACTTCTCTTGCCGCCCCAGTCAGGCCCATCACACTGAAAAATGTGGGTGGTATTTCTGTTTGGCTGTAGTTACCAAGAAGTTGAGGGCAGACCAGGGTGGAGGTGGTAGGCTGTGGCCTTAGAAAAGAATGTTTTTGAAGTGAGAGATCAATAAAGAGAATGCAGTATGGAATCTTAACTTTTCTCACCCACACAATTCCAGGTCACTGGCTGCCATCTTGAATTCCCTTCTCTCACCTCATGAAACTTTCAGAATTCCAAACAACTACAGCCCCAAGGAGGTATCCTTTGTTAACAAAGGGCATCCAAGATGGCTGAAAAGTCCTAATGATTGAGCATATAATCCACCTCTATGCTAAACTAGACATTTCCTTTCCAGATTTCTATGTGTTTTTCAAGTGCATATTATCAGAGGAAGATAGCGTCACTGGGTGTCTTCATAGTTAGCATCCAGCCCCACCTGCACCTTCTCCAATCACATCAGGCCTTCAGAGTTACACTTTCGTCAACAGTGTACTATGCTGCATGATTAATAAACTCACTTCCCATTGGTGCATATTACTCAACCCAACCTGGTTCAACCACTGGGTTACTGGACAATATGGCAGCCCGCCTGGCTGGCACCAGCCCTGTGTGGTGTAATCTCTGATTCATACTTTATAGCTAGATAAGACTGTCCCAGATAGCATCATACCAGCAACCCAACCTGCCTGGGTTTTGTAAATATGGGGAGAGGAAACTCAACCCTCAACTTTAGGGATGAAGTAGGGAGATGGCAGAGGGAAAGCCTTGGCTTGGATGGAGCTATCATGAGAAAGGATCAATGCAAGCTTTGCCTGGAGCAAAATCAAGCATAAAAGTGTAGAAGAGGTAGAGGCACAGCTCCGTCTGAAGCAACCTGTAAGGTGTTGAGGGGTGAAATGGAAAGATCTCTCTCTCTCTCTCTCCACACACACACACACACACACACACACACACACACACCTCTGGAGCAGCTTACTGAAGGCAATGACTCTGCAAAATTTTACTCAGCGAAAGAGGGTTGGGTACAAATGAGATACTTTGTGACAAGTGAGGGCAAAGAATGGAGTATGTTTTTAAATGGTGGTGACAGTAGTGATGAGTGTGTATAAGTGTGTGTCTATGTATTGTTCTCAAGTATATCAAAAGGAAAGCAAGGTGGATTCTGACAATAGCAAAGTGGTAGCTTATGGCCAGTCGCTACTAATCCCTTTTACTAATCCAGAATTTGCCTGCCATAGGTGAGGGGGTTGTGAGCTGCCCTTTCCTGGCCTTGATTGGCTCCCTTGGTGTCGTGGGATAATAAGCAGAGGGAAAGTAGGAGGCCTCTGTGTGTCCCAAAGACTGGGAGTCATACTGGCAAAATCTTAATGATCGGGAGAAAATGACTTTCTAAAAGGTGCCATGAGGTTTTCAAAATAGGTCATAATCCTAAATCTATCCTAAGTGGTCCTTTTTTAGAAAACCCATTCTTTGTGCACAGAGAGGAATGAGGTCTCCAGAGGAAGAGGAAAGAGCCAAGTGAATCTCAGAGCCCCTTGGCCACACCAGACCCTGGAATGATGCTACGAACAGTCACTGCTCCATCAGTCATCCACAGAGGCCAGAAACATGTCTGGTCTTGTCAGCTTCTCCCAACATCCCAGCTTTTGAAACTTCACCATTCATTTTGCTTGAAGGTTCCTTCCTACCCCATCTCTCATATTTTCAACAATTGATCATTTTCACAGCCTCTGAAAGAACAGAGGTGGGCCAGGTTTGGGGGCAGTGTGATGAGGCTTTCCCCAACTTGCACTAAAGTCTCTGACATGTCCATGCCAAGGCAGGAAGGGACCAGACCCTGACTCGCTTGCCTAGGATCCTCATTCCCCATCCTCAACATGGCTACTTCGTCTGGCTCCTGGAATTGGGACACCGCCACCTGCCACCACCTCTGCTGGCCACCGGGGGCACAGTGCTCGTCTGCCCACTGACCTGGGTGTGAAAACATTATTTCTACCCTTCCAGAAAACATGCAGATGGCTAGAAGAAAGGTTTCTGGGCAATCTTACTAAGGAACTAATGCAAACAGAACATGGCCCAAAGCCACGACCAAGAAGAATTAGAGAATACGAGGTTCTAGACGGTGCTGGCTACTGAACAAAACGTTCTCACTTCTAAGTTGGGTGGGAGTTTGGCCACCATATGGTTTCTTTAATGTTGCCTATCCTGCTTCTTGGACTTGTCTCCAGGAAAGCTTCTAGAACATTCTCGTAGGACCAAGACATGGGGCTTCCCTGGTTTACCGATATCCTCCTCTACTCTCAAGGTCCTGAACAAAGGACAAAGGAAGTCACTCTCTGGGCCTCAGAATGCCTCTCATGGACCTCAGTCAGCCCACCCTCTGCCTACAGTCTCCTCCTTCAGGAGGGCCTCTAAGACTCTACAAGTGTCCCATCCTATCATTTCCCCCAATGATGTTCTCTGGGCCCCGCTCATTTTGCATGGAGCGTGATCACTAATCCTTCAGGCTGGCTCTCCCTGTGAGGCCTGCCCAGGGCCCGCAGCCATCTTTACCTTGGGCCTTTCACAGCGGCATCATGACCTAACGAGAAACAGACTGCCTTTTCTGATGCAGTAAACAGCTGAATAGAGTTCCTATTTGAGTTACCCACTGAGTTCCTACTTACAGTCTTAGGAACACTCCCATTCTTCAACTCCCTGGAGGAAAAGACTTGTTTGACACGACTGAGGCTGGGGACACCCCAACCCTCCTCAGGGAAAGTTACCCTTGTCTGTGGACCTGTATTCTCTGGGGTAGCTGCCCACCCAGATACATCAGGTCCCTATCTCCACCAAAGAGAGGTTAGTGACCAGAACAGAACTGGGCCTCCAGGCACATTGGCTTCTTCTCAAGCACACACTGCAAGAGTTCTAGCACTTTCTGCTCCTCAGTGTTTTGCCCCTCCAGGTTGTCTAGGTACCTAAAGTTCTTCCATTTCTCCTTGTTCCCTTCTCCTCACTGCTTAGGAAGGTCAGGCCATCTAGGCAGGAAAGCAGAAAACTTCCAGTGCCTGTGTGACCCAAGAGCACTAAGGAAAGTCTCCTTTGAGGCACTTGTTCCTTACTCAGGTCTCCATCCTGAGAATTGAGAGGTGCTGTGATAACCCAGCAGCTACTTGGCTTTTCCCTTGGGGCCCTGAGCCCGCTTTGGAATCTCCACCTCATCTTAGATCTGAATCTCAACTCTGCCACTTGCTTACAGTGCGACCTTTGACAAGTTTCTTAGTCTCTCTAAACCTCAGTTTCCTACTGTCTTAGCTTTGCTGTTATAGAGTCAAATGAGGCAATGTGTATGATGCCTGGTTCATTGTGGGTGCTCTACAAATGTTACTTATCTTCCTTGTCCCTTACCCTGTCCCCTTTCCCCATCCTCCAAACACAGATGCAAGAAAGAAGGCTCTGTCTCCACCAAGGGTCTGTACCCAAATTCAAATACAGTCAAGGGAACCTACGTGTCTTCACCACCCGCCTCCAACTCCAGCCCTCCACTGGACATCTGTATTCTGAAAATGGATCCTCTCGACCCCACCCCAATCCGCCCAGAGGACACAAGTCCTGTCCACTCCCGGCCGCAGCTGCTGTTCATTGTTGCCATTTCCTGGCTGGCTCCTGACCCCATCCCAGGTCCTCTTGTCTCTCTCACTTAGATGGGTGGATGTAACACCTTCCTGATGCAGTATCATCTGCAAAGTTAATTAATGTGTCATTGGGCTGTTGCCTGCTTCCTGATCCTTATCAGGGATTTAAATAAAACACAGCAGCCCCAGTTCCTCCCGTCTGTCCCTCTCTCTGGATCTGAGGCTTGTTCTTAGTCATCCATCCTTGACCTCAGCCTTCTGGCCAGTTCTCAGCTTCCAGCCTCAGGGCTGATGGAACTGCCCCTGCCCAACCCTAGTTTAGGAGCAGAAGCGCCATCCAGAGCTTTAATGGCAGTGATGTTCTATGAGAGAAGCATGGACATCAGGGCCTTTACCTCATCCCATCCCCTTAGGTGGGTTCCCCTGCATTTGTAGAGTCATAAGGGACCTTAAGAGGCCACTGAGTCTAACACCCTCTTTTCCAGGTAAAAAAAAAAAAGGGGGGGGGGGAGGCCTCCAGAGGTTCTGTGACTTTTCCAAGATCACATCCAATAAAGGAAGAGCCAGGATCTCAGATTCAGACTATCAGTGGGAGGTCCCATGGAAAGCTGCTGATTGCTTCATTTATTTAGTAACTATTTGTTGAGGGATATAGTAGCGAACAAAGAATCCTTCCATTCACAAAGCTTCCCTTCTCCAGGGCAGAAGCAGGTAAAAAACAAACACGTATGTTGGATTGTGATATGTGCTATAGAGGAAAAATACTGCAGAGCAATCGGAATGAGAAGTGCTGGGGAGGGGGTTACAGTGATGCAGGGTGTTCTAGGGTGGCCTCACTGGGTGGGGGCCTTTGTACAGATGCAGGAAGTGCCAGAGGTGGCCATGTGGACATCTGGGCAAGAAGGGACAGCAAGTATAAGGTCCTGGTGGTGGTATTCTTGAACTATTCAAGGAGCTGCATGGGGCCAGAGTGGCTAGAAAGAAGAGAGGAAAGGAGTCAGCCACAGGAAGAAGGGGAGAAAGCAGGGTCTATGTGAGGCTGCCAGGCCCTCTCCCTCTGCCCAGGCTGCCTCTCCTCTCTGGCCTCAACACTCCCCCTCCCTGCACCGATCCCTGCGGCGATCTTCTTAACCTTACTTTTATGTCCTCTCAGAGGCCAGTGATGATTCCTAAACCCTGGTTTGGCCAAGGAGAGAAAGAACTGCCTCCTTCAAGAACCCCAGCCTGAGAACCCTTTCTCTTCCTGTTGACATTTGCCCTACTGCTGAGTCCCTAATAAGATGGATGCCTCTTCCTGCTGCCCGGTCTCAGAATGGGACTCCCCCTGGGCCTCGGCTCTCAGAAATTGCTCCTGCGGAGCCAGCTTCCTCCATCTATGGCTGGACTGGCCATGTTTCCTGCCTTGGCAAAGAGCTGGCAGCTGGCCAGGTTCCTCCAATACGGTCATATTCTCACCCCTACCCCAAGCCTTGAATTTACGAGATGGGACAGCCCCCAAATCACTTGGTCCACTGTATACCTCACCACGAGCTCACTGCAAATCCTGGCGTTGTGGCATTATATCTATAGACTTGTCCAAGAAATTTCATTTGGAAAAGAGAAATTTCTTCCCTCCTCCTTTTTTTTGGTCTTCCGTGTCATGTCTTTCCAAAAGCCCCCCTCAGTGTCTGTCTTTCCCCGGCAACTTGCCATCATCCAGGGCTTCTTCACATGTCATTCGCTCATCCATTAATTCAGCAAAACTGTATGGAGTCAGGTGTGTGCCTGTCCATGGGGCTAGGAGGAGTCGCAGGCAATACAAAGGTGAACATGAACAGGACACCGCCCCTGCCCTCGAGGGTCTTCCCTTCTGTCAGGGGAGAGGCAGACACATAAACAGATGGTTTCGATATCCTGTGATGGTGGTCCTTGATAGAAAGACACCTAAATCAGAGCCTGGCAGAGCAAGGGTCGGGAGGAAGGAAACTTTCCAGAGGGTCTCAGAAAGTCCTCTTACGTGTCTCTCAATCATAATGAAACCACCAAGGTACTGGGCACTCACTACATGCCAAGCGCTGAGCAAAGGTCTCTTCGTAAATTATCCCATTGGACTCTAGGTAGAGTGGATCAACCCCAGGATGCTCACCTGGTGCCCTGTGGGGCTGCTCACTCTCTTATCGCTTTCCCTGAGAAGGAAAAGAAAGTCCCAGTGGCCCACGGGCCCCAGGAAGCAACACAGCAGCTTGGCATCTCTGGAGAATGCCTAGCTGGCTTGGTGGAGGTTGTCCAACCTAGATGACACTTCCCTGTGTTATATTCTGGTAGCTTCTTCTTGCTCCAGGGCTGGGGGAGGGCATATGTTGTGAGATCCATCTTCTGATTCTCCTTGGTCTGCACAGAGCATCCCTCTGGCTGACCTCCCTGCCTGTTCCTCAGTCCAGGACCTGAGACGGTGAGCTGCAAGGAAAGGCTACCGCACATCCTCTTCTCTGTGGGCACTTAGAATCCTACTTCCACAATTCCAAACACAAACCTCTGCTTTCCTTCCCTCAACCCATCCACCTCCTTCTCCTTTGCTATTCACTGGAGAGCTCAGACCTCTCAGCCAAAAGACCAAAGCTCTAGCTTTGGCCCCAGCGTCGCCTTTCTCTCTGCGTTAACCATATCAGACCAAGAGATGTGAGATATGACCAAGTCAGTCTCATAACCTGGCCAAGCCTCTGTTCTCCCATCTGTAGAATGGGGTTAATACCCCTATTCTACATGGCTGTTGAGAGGTCTGCTGCAATGTAAAATTATGAAAGAGAGCTATCCTGTCCCAGAAGCCTGAAGAAGAGTGTTGAGGAATACTTTTCTCCTTCTACAGGTGAATATTCCAGGCAGATATTCTAGGCAGAGCTGGGAGCCAGGTCTAAACTAAAGTCACTCTTCTTACTAAGTCAGATGAGGAAACTATATAGGTTCAGATGGGTCAGAAGTGACAAGCCCAGAAATGATCCCTGCCACACTGTTAGAAACCATACCTTCTGGGTCTGAAATCTTCCTCCAATGAGAATGCATATCATCAAACAGCTGTACATCTCTGGGACTCCTATATGGTAATCCTGCACTGCACCAGGAGTACCATGGTGCATGGTACCATGGTACCAGTCCATGGCTCCTGATCTTGACTTTGATATTTGGACAAAGCTATATGATGTTTGCAAAGCCATAGTCCCCCTCTGGGTCTTAAAGTCCCCATCAGAAAAGTGAGTGGTGCTAGGGGCGAATCCATATGGCTCTTCAAGCTTGGATGGGACCTTGGGACCTGGGACCTTGGAGGTCCCAGGACCCTGTGCACACAAGACCCACCCCTCCACCTCATAGCTGGGGGATGAGCCCCAGCCCAGCAGGGGCAGGACAAGGAAAAGGCCTCTGTTCTTGTCCTCCTGGGCCCAAACTTGATCCTACCTGCCACTGCTCAGAAGCTCTGACCTCTTTCCATCCCTACTGGCTTCCTGGCCTAAGCCAAATATGTATAAGATGCCATTTAGTGAGGTCCCCTGGTCTGGGACCTGTGGCCTGTGGTGCATGGATCAGCCCCGGGTCCATGGACTGGAAGGCGCCAGAGGGTGGCTGGCTCCTGAACAGAGCCACTGCCCTGGGGAGGGAACTGCGGGATTGTGGAGAACTCAGAGTTCTGCCTTTAGGCCTCCACCCTGGGAATTCTTACTTCTAGGCATCCTCTCTTTTGGGATATTAGCCCCCAAGAGCCTCTGCCTCTCCTACAGGGCCCTCATCTCAGGAGAGGCCTCCCAAGATGTCCTGAAACCTCATTCATTCCTCCCATCCCCAAAATCCAAGCGCGCTTCCCCCCATCCTCCTCCCAAGCAGGCTGCCCGGAACCACCGGCCCCTCCCTGCCAGCTGCCTTCTCTCCTTTATCTTGAGCATCACCCATTTATTCCATCCCTCCCCGCATTGGAGCGTCTGCTGGGTTACCCAACCACCTCTAGGTCAAGCCTGTGTCGGATGGGTTGAGTCATTACCTCCATCTCCTCCCCAACCCTTCCAGGTCCCAGGGCTTGGTCTGGTTTAGCAAGCTGGGAGGGAAGGCTTCATCCCTTCCATGTGGGGAGCCTCCGAGGCCCCCACAGGCCTCTTGGGACCAGGATTTTCCTGGTATTTGGCCTGACTTTGTCTTCCCTGGAACAGTGCCTGGTGGGCACTCCTATGTCCTCAGCACTATAGTCCCCCCCCATCACCAACTACACCACCCAACAGATGCCCTGAGTTTGCTTCCCGCCCATCTCTCCACCCCAGCTCCTTCTCTGGCTAGTCATGGAAACTTGGACTCCGCGACTAACCTCTCTGGGCCTCGGCTGACACTTCCATAAGATGGGAATAGTAACACTGCTCCCGCCTCAGACGGGACACCGGGCCAGCTGCCTTCCTGAGGCCTCCTTCCAGTTTTCTTAGGTCTGCTCACCCTCAGCTCTTTCTCGCCCTTGCTCTAGAACACCTCATCTGCCACCACATGGGATTCTTAGTTCACCATGCCCCTCTTCCCCGTGTACCAGCTGTCCTCGGCTCCTAACTCTCTCCCGTCCCCATCCTCCTACCTTCGGGCCTCTGCGGGCTGTCCTGTAAAGGTCTGCAAACAAGTCCAACAAAGCCCCTGAGAAAAAGCTCCCAGAGAGTCAGGTCACCGCTTCCCTCTGCACCCTCCCCACATTAACCAGGAAACCTAGAGGATACAGAGCGCAGCCCAGTTTCCCCCTGGGGACAGGAAGGCACAGCCTTCTGGTGCCAGTGGGGCCCTGGGCAGTCCCCTCTGGGTGCGGCCCAGCTTGCACAGCCCCCCATCTGTGTGTGTGCCCCCTGCACAAACACACGCAGCCCCCGCTCAATTCTCCCACAGCCCAGGCTCCCCAGCTTCCCCTCCCCCTCTCCGTTCTCTTTCTGTGCTATGCTCCTGGAACACACCCTCCCGGCCCACCAATCCTACACAAGCCACTGTGCCTTACAAGCCTCAGCTCCAGAATTTCCCAGCTTTCCACTTGCCCAGCCTGCCTTAGTGGGAAGGGTCTCTGTGGTCTGCTCCCTAAGCCTCTCACCCCTTTCCCCTCCCTAGGAGGAAAAGCAGCCCAGGCAGCCCCTTCCCAGCATCTGGGTGAGGGGACAAGAAGGAGGAAGCACTGTCGGTTCTTTTCCCTGAGACTCCTAGATTTTGCACCAAAATGCAGGGTGTGCTCCTGTTTGCATTTTTTTTTTGTTTCCTTTCTGAAAATAACCATGAAACTATCATTTCCTCCCACTGCCTTTTCCCTATCTTATTTGGATGAGCAGAGTTGCTGGGAGAGGTGGTTTGGAGCCACTGGCGGTCTCCTTCTCTGACCCGGGTCCGGAGAACTCACAGGTGGCTTTCAAGCAGGTGCTGCCAGAGGGGCGCCAGGTCCCACGGTGGGGAGGGCAGGAGCGCAGACACTGGGCACCGTGGATCCCTGTGAGTGTCTCAGGCAGAGACCTCCGGGACACCAGCTTTTTGCCCTGCCTTGTCCCGGAGTTGGCAAATACCAGGAACAACTCTGCCCTGGTTTCCCCTCAGCTATAGCTTCTGGGTGTGGGGGAGGGACCAGCAGCTCAGCCCCCTCCCTTGGCTGACTGGAGGGGAAATCACAGTGGTTGCAGACTCTCAAAGTGGGGGAGGGGGGTCAACACAGGAGAATCTATCCTTAAACAAGAAGGAAAATGGTATGCACGGCTGGGGGTATATTTCTCTTTGTCCATTTTGTTTCCATCCAGCGCCTCCTCCCATTCAGCCATTCGAAGCGTTCAGGCGGAATGCCTCCAAGAAGCAAGCCTCTAAAGATGCCAGATCCAGGTTGGGGTGGTGGATCAGAGAGGCCCGCAAAGGAACCTGCCGCTCATTGCACCTGAGTGCCTTGAGGCCCAGCCCGCTCCCCATGGCTACCTCCCCCAGCCTGTGCTGTGGAGGCACGGGCCCCACAGGTCTCAAGCCTCCTTAACACCTCAGATATGTGGCAGTGGGGAGAGCAGTTAGAAATGAAGGGGCGAGAAGCCAGGGCTCCTTGCCCTGACTACTTTCGCAAGGCACCCCATCCCAAGGGCTCAGGGCCGCCCCGCCCCCCAGGGTTCCAGTCTCCAAAGTCCACTGCTGCTTGCCTTTGTTACTGCTTGAAGACTGCCCTGAGGGAAGGGCCCTGGGGTCCTGGGGGGTGGGGGTGGGGGTGGTTACAATGTCCTCCAAGGCAGGGGAAGAGGTTGGAAGAGGGGCTAATGCCTGGGCAGCACCGAGACCTTGGCCTGGCCAAGGCAGGGGGAGTCTGTGCCCCCCGAACCCCCGCACGCTCCACACCCTCCCTTAGCCTCTCTTCCTGGGCACTGCGAGCCTTCTTTAAGAATTCTTTCCTGATCGGTCCAGAGATAGAGCAGGCTAGGACTGGAGGTACACTGGCCTGACCTCAGTGGCACTGCTGGTTCCTCTTGCAGGGCAATGAGACCCTTTCTACATGACCCTTCTTGCTGGGCACCACCTTCTCACTGCACATGTACCCTCTGAAAGGCTAGAGTAGTAGTGTCTGCCCCATCCACTGACCAGCTTCTCTGGGTTGGCCTGCTACAGTGAGGACCCCATCTCTTTCTTTGAGTGTCCTCGACTGCCCAAAAGGCAGAACCCCTGATGTGATGCCCTCTCTACCCCCACGGTCCTTCCAAACACATCCTCCCCATGCACCCCTTTGGTCCTGCCCGATCTTCTCCAGCAGGACCCTTCTCCTCCCCCCTCTTCACTCCCTGTGCCAGGCTGAGCTGCTGGGCTATTTGGGGCTTTGGCTGGCCCCGCAGTGTAATCAGTGCCCAGGGATAATTGCCACCTGCCCTGCCGGTGTCTGGGGGCTGTCTCGGCCGCAGCAGCAGGGGGCGGACACTGGGCAGCCAGGCCTGGAGCAAGGTCAGGCTAGGGCAGTCCTCCCCACTCCCTAGATCTGCTCTCACCGCATGTGGGATCTGCAAGGATTCCCTAGGCAAGCCATCCTCTCCTGGGGGCTGTGCTCACCTGGAGCACCCTGTGGCTTTGGCCCAGGGTGGAGGGCTATCCCAGCCAGGGCACAAAAGTCCTAAGGCTACTGTATCACCCACAATCAGCTCAAAGCCTGTCTTCCCTGTACTGGTCTGATATCATTGGGCACCCCTTCTGGCTGCAAGCCGACCTCTGGGCGGTACCACAGCCGGAGTACGGGCTTTGCAGCAAGAAGGACTTCTGTTTGACCATCCCAGGCTCTCCTGTGACCAAGACCAACAAGTTCATTGTCCTTCTTTAGGGAGACAGCAAGGGTTAATGAGATGGTATGTGAGTGAGTCTCCTATAAATGCCAGCTTCCCCCACTGACCCCCCACTTTGCTACTTTCTTTTCTACTCCAAGGCAGTTTACATAACCTGGTTTTAAACACCTGTCATTGTCACTTGGCCAACTCTACGACCTTGGGCAATTCGTTCAGCCTTGGTTTCCTCATATATAAAAAGGATCCTCAGAGGAGCTGCCTCATCAAGTTACTATGAAGAATACATTATCTTAGGGCGCCTGGCTAGCTCAGTCGGTAAAGCGTGGTGACTCTTGATCTTGGTGTTGTGAGTTTGAGACCCACATTGGGTATGGAGATTCTCTAAAATAAAATCTTAAAAAAAAAAAAAGAATATATTATTGAATACATGTCACATGCTTCACCCAGCACCAGTAACACTCCACAATGATGGTTATTATTATGGAGAACTGCAAAGAGCAGAGAATGGGGGTGGGGAACATGAGGAAGCCAACTTTGCCACACTCAGAAAAGACATGCCAGGGCTGATGGGACAACTCACACAGCAATCCCAGTGCCTGGACATCCTCCACAGGAGTGAGAGGGACCTCCCTCGGGACTTCTCCTTCTTGCAACCCCGTCTGCTCTGAGGTGATGCCATATAAGCTCCTCGCGGTCATAGAACACCCAGCACCAGGGGACATTTTGGTTTTTTAAGAGAATCAGCAACAGCAAAATCAAGATGAAGTAGCTTTGATCTTGGGAAACGTAGAAATAAAATTGTTTCTTCTCCTTTACTAATATAATCCAAGGGTTATCTGTCCTCACCTTTGGGACTCTTTACATGGATATCCATGAGTGGCTGGCCAGTTGAAGGGCCATTCAGACAAATTCCTTCTTCCCAGGTGGGGAGAATGGGCCAAAGGGCTGAGCCAAAAGAACAGGATTCGCAGGGCCGTCCTGTCCCTCATACAGCCCAGCTTCAACCCTCCCTGCCTTAGTGCCTTCCCCAGAGAGGTGCAGAGCTCCCATCGCTGGCAGCCAGGACAACAGGACAGACTGGGAGAGCGCGTTGGCTCCTCTGCCCCATCGGCACCAAGGCAGGAGCAAAGAAGGCCATGCAAGGTGCCCGATACTGCCGCCTTGAGGATGGAGAGGAAGGGAGAATGCTGGAGTATGGGGCATGGAAAATGGGACTGTCCCCACCTGCAGGAACTGCTCAACCCCAGGCTGAGCTCTGAGGCCCCAGCCCTAGGCAGCAACTGTCTAGCCCCACCACAGCCTGGGCCCCAGCCCTGTGTCACAGCCATCGTGGGCTCCCTCATCCTCCTCAGCCACCAATGCCCCACCTCAGGGGCTATGTCTCAAGTGACTTCACTCTGTCTTCCCCCTTCCAGGTGTACCCTGGACCCACCTGGAGGAACAGCCACCTGGAGCCAACTCAGACCCCGGGGAGCATGGGCTCAATGCTCCCCCTGCCAGTTCTTTCTAGTGGGTGCCTCCTACTACAGGTGAAGCCATCAGGGGGCTGCCCTGGGAATGATGCCTGGGACACGTGTTGTCCAGGGGCACTGTTTCCCCTGCTGGGTGCACTCTTTCTCACTCATGTCTCCTCCTTGGCTTCTGTGAGCTAATCAGGGAGAAGGAGGGGGAGGAGGGGGATGCTGCTCGCCTTCCCCGTTATCTGCAGCAATCCACGGTGACTAATGCTCCCAGTTGGTAAAAAGGCAGTGTAATCAAAACACTTTTTTTTTTAGTCCTTAAAGTTAGTCATTCTCCCAGAGTGGAGGAAAAAAAAAGCCCACAGCAGGCACCATGAAATGCAAGCTGAGAGGCTCACGCTGCGGGTGGAACTAAAGCATTGGCCATGGGAGCTCCCTGTGGGTCTGAGGCTCGGGCTTTCTTCCTCCTGGCCCTTGGATAGCCTTCCTGCACACCCTCCTTTGTCCTTGCTTTCCTCGACATCTGGGCTGTCTGATCCCTGAAGGACTTCCGTGCCAAGTCAGGATCTGCCCTCTGCTCTCACTCACCCTGCCAGGTGCTGCCACCTGCTGGTCCTCAGCTTGCCAAGCTGGAGGAAGCATATAAAAGCGCCCAGGATGAGGCCGAGCACCAGTCCCTTGTTAGGTGCCTGGTCTCCTGCGAGCCTGCCCTCCAGCCCCAACCCCACCATTCCATTTGTGTTTCTCCTATCTGCAGGCATCTGCTGCTCCCTCCCACTTGGCCTTGACAGAACTATAGGTTGTCAGAAGTGGTAGGAACTTGAGGAATCACCAGTGACAGGTGATGTACCACCGCGGGGAAGAGCATAAGGCTCAGGGCCAGGTTGCTCGGGTCAGAATTCCATTTCCCTACTTACCAGCTGTGCTCTGTGTTGATCACAGTAATAGTACCTACTTCATAGGGTTGTTGTAAACAACTAAAACAGAACCACTCACTCACATCGTGAGAGCTCAATTATTAGCTCATAATAAAAACAATAACAACAACAACAAAATAATAAAGTAGAATGCACTTCCTTAGTCACCCAAAGCAGACATTGCTAATCAATCACAGAACTTCCCCGCCAATGGCAGACTCCCCAGAAGCCTCAGTATGGCACTCCAGGCAGCCAGTAACCAGCAATTGGAGCTGGCAAGTGGGATGGCACCCATTTGCCATCCCAGATCTAACCTGGACTCTTTATATTACAGTCAAGAAAGATGAGACGCCCCCCAAGGGGGGAAGAGACTCCCTCAAGCTACGTGGAGACAGAGCCAGGGTCAAGACAGTTATTTCTGGTCCTGACTGCTTAGCTAGTGCAGCCTCTGACTTGCCACTTTACCATGACCTTTGAGCCATTGAGGTGTGCTTCCCACCACTGGAAACTCTTACCCTCATAGCTTCCATCTTCCTCCACCCTTGCTCCTCTCCCATGTCCTTGGCCCATGGCTGCCCAAGGAACTCTCGTTCTGAGGCATCTCGCTGAGCAGATACAGAGCCAAGTGGGTAGTGAAAACATATAGAAACCTGAGGGTCTCAGTCATTAATTTATGCTGCAGGAGCCTCCTGGGCACCAAAGACTTTGGGGCTGCAAGGGGGCTCAGCCCACCAATTTAGCCCCTTACCAGTCAGCCCCTTGAGTCTCAGCCCTTATGTTGTGATGAAACCCCTAACGGCCCGGCTCCAGTTCTGGAATCCTTGCTCTTAGCTAATTAGAGGCTGGCGTGGTGAGATAATCAGAGAGTCAGGCCTAGACCTCTGTGTGCGGAGGGCATATACGACAAGCCCAGAGAGGAGGGTCAGTGGGGGCGGGGGGGGGGGGGGGCTGCTTACCAATTTCTGAGTGAAATGCTCCAAGAAGTAAGGGGTGTGGTGGCACAGCTGGTTCTCTGGCTGCTTTCCCTCTGGTGCACAACTTTGTCTGCCCAGGCAGATCTTTGCCACCTGAATACTCTTTGAACTTCAGGCTCAGACTCTGGGGGAGGAAGCCGTGTTCACCAGGCTTGCAGCCAGAAGCATCCACTTCTACCCAAGATCCTCCACTCTCAGCTTCCACATAGACACTGAATTTGCTCCTTTTCCACCCCTCCCCTGAAGGGGCAGGATCAGCCTGCGTGGTGCCGCTCTTTGGTTCTGAAGAAGGACATAGCTCCCACCCTTGGGTCTGGAGACCCTGCAGCTGAGTTTTCTAGGGCAGTGGGAGGTGTTTGTGCTTCCTGCTGTTCAGCTGCCCAGGGATCAATGCCACATGGCAAGTCATGCTCATGGAGGGAAGCTTGTGGGTCCACAGGGCAGCAGGGGACCTGGCCATCCATCCTCAGCGTGGCACACCTCATTCAGGCTGAGCAAATGAGCCACAGATGAGAAGTCAGAGCAGGGGCACTTTCCAGACAGACTCCTAGGAGGCCAGCATCCTTTCCAGTACCCTCCGAGGTCCTGCAGGCCACATTAAATAGCAGGGATTGGAGGTAAGCAACCCTAGCTTGGCCACAAGCTGAATCCTTCCCTTCCAGAAGATTCATGTTTGGCTTCCTCCCAAGATGTCACAGATTCCTCAGAGCTGCTCACTTCTCTCAGCTTGCTTCTCTGTGCAGGCCCCACCCCACAGGCTTTCCCCATTTTCCTATTTCCTGAGGGCTTCTTCAGTCAACAAGACAGTCAACTTAAAACCTCAGAGTGTTGGCAACTTAGGTGATATCCAACCACTCATCTTCTAGACAAGGGGGTCAAGGCCCAGAGAGAGGATGTGATTTCCTGAGGTCAGTCCTAGTGTCAAAGATGGAACTAGAACCCAGGGCTCCTTCAGACTCTTAATCCAGAACTCATCATTCTTGTTCCATAGGATGTGTCTCCTACCCACAGCCTTGAAACAGACTTCCCTTGGGACATGGTGGTTGCCTAGGCTAATACTTTTAGAAATTATTTAACACTCTGGGACAATAACTAAGGGATACAGAGTGTGGGAAAAGGAAGAAGCAGGTGGGAGAGCCATCTGCAGGTGTTAGAATGTCAGATGGTTCCTAAACCACAGCATCCACCACACCTTGTACACAGCAGCAGGGACTGTCCCTCCCTTTGCCCACTCTGTGCCCTGGCTGCCTTTTGGTGACTTCCCCTCATCTTTATTCTTCAAGCCTTCTCTAGTGCTCATTTTGGCCTGTTTCCTGAGGAAGAACATGGTGATGAAGCCGATCTGTGTAACACACTTGGCTGGAAAACCTCTGTTGAGTCAAACTCTAGACCCTCAAAGATGGAAACAGGAAACACAAATGAGAGACTGTCTCTTGTGGACGATCCTCTGAGCCCCCTACTCCTCCTGACCTGGGAAGTCAGGACAAGTAACACATGTCTTCTGTTCAATGACTTAGCTGCTCTCCAAATGACCCTAAAACACTTAAGATCCATTTGAAGGAAGAGAATTCTCAGAGAGAAGGCCCTTGTGGGCCCAGCAGTTAACCTGTACAGGCCTCACTGCCTGCTCCTCTCTTCTAACGCAGAGAGGTGCTTAGGGGTGAGGAGGCCAACATGGCCCTGGACCCCAGGCAGCTTCTGAGGCACTAAGGACCTGAATTCTGACTTTGGGAGACCCAAAGTGAGCCGTTTACCTGGAACTCAGTCCCCTTCTCAGCTAAGACGGGTTTGCTCTGCCTGGACCCTCTCCAGCCCTCATCTAGGATTAACCTACCTAGCCTGATTAGCCTTCAGGACTTGAATTACACATTGGTGTCTCCTAGAAGCCTTCACTAAAACCCATGGGCAGCTTGCAGGAGACCCTTATAGGCAGCCACAGTGCCCTGTCCTTTTCCAACCTATGTTATTACTTAGTTGCCAGTTACTTCTCTCTCTAGGTAAGTAGCTCTGGGAGAGAATAAGGGCAGGATCCTTACTTCTTTTTCATGGTTGTATCTTTTAGGTTAACACAGTGCCTGGCACATTGCGGAGCTCAGTGAATATTTGTTAAATGACCAAGTAAAAAGAATGGGACCATTCACATCATCTGGGTTCTGTAGAGGGGAGCAGAGGGAAAGACTGGGAGACATGGAGCAATCCTTACTCTTTTTTTCTCTTTTGTTGGTTAAAGCTACAGAACATTTCCAACCTGAAAAGCACCTGTTTATATTCAGAGCCCTATGCCATCTCACAGAAGGGAATAGATCCATTTGTTTCTTTGTTTGTAACAGGTAAGGCATGTGCAGGGTACAAAATTTCAAAGATATTAAAGACCATACAGTGAATGTAAGTCTCCCCAGACTTCAGATGACCCCATGGCTCCTTCTCCCATCAACAAATACTGCTACTGTCTCTGGATTAGAAATCTCTTTACAGACAGAAAAACTGAGGCAATAACAAGGTTAAGAGGCACGTGTAGTAAGCGAATGAGAATTTTACAAGCCAGTGTCTCAGGCAGAAAACGCACCCGGGGGTTCCCACGCCGCCGGCACAGGCTGAACCCCAAGCCCCGTGAGGCAATACCCCAGGTCGCGGGCCGGGGCAAGTGCGCGGGACGCCCGCCGCCGCGGAAGGGTTAACTCCCCGAGCCCCGCCCACCCCCGCCTCTTCCGGGCACAGTGGGCGGGGTTCACGTCACTTCCTGGAGACTGGCTGAATCCGGAAGTGATCCCTGAGGACCCTGTAGCGGCCGAGGACCCCGGCAGCAGGGCCAGGTTCAGGACCATGAGCTGGTGAGTGAGGCCGGGACAGCACAGCCGCTGGAGCCCCAGGCCCGCCGTGCGCCTTGCCCGCGCCCACCTGAGTCCCTTCGCCCCCGCTGCCTGCCTTGCCCACACGGACCCTCCACCCAGGGTCGTTCGAGGGCCCTTCCTCCGGTGCTTTCCCGGAGGCTCCGTCTGTCGGCAGGACTCACCGGGATATGGGGCGGGGGATCTCCTTGGCCTGGAATCCTGCGTCTGTTTCCTGACTCTTTCTCTTCCAAGCTCGTCCCGTCTTTTCCCAGCTGCTTGAAGTGAGGAACTTTCCTGTCTCCTCCTCTTGTAAATATCCGCTGAGGTGGAGTAAATGCCTTCTTTCTCCCTGTGGGCATCTTTTCACCGCTCCCGCGGCCCCAGAGCTGTAGCCCTCACTGGCAGTCTGGGCCCAATTCACTGATCAAAAAGCCACTCGCTTTCAGATGACTAGCCTTTGCACCACTTGATAGTCTTCAAAGGACAAAACTTGCTTCTCTTTTGGAAAGGTCCAGAATTGAACACCCACACCCACACTCCCAGTGTGGGATTGGACTAGTTTTAATCATTTCCAGGGCCATTACCCACTCACTGCTTTCTCTTGAAAATAGCGGTTGGTAAGCTTAAACATTATGGGGACTAGCAGGCCATGAGAAAAGACGCTAGGAGTCTCAGAGATGTAGAGTCACGACTCCAGAGTTGGAAGGTACGGTGCTATATGTGCTAGGTTCATGGTAGATACTTCATAATATTTAATGGTTGATTTATTTTGTAAGACTCAGTTTGCCCAAAGGGCCTTACCTTCAGGCCCAAGGACCTGCATATCCATAATGCGAAACCTCAGAGGATCCAGCCGTAGTTTGCTTGTCTGAATACATTGACCCCACCCCCCCCCCCCCCCGGGGATGTACAAGATGAATCAAACCTTTTGGAATCCAAGATCCATTAGCATCGGGAACATGTTTGCCACTCTGTCCTCATAGTCTAGCTGTTTCTTTTCACAAAGTAAATGTGTGATAACTAGTCATGAATGAATGAAGATAGTAGAGTATCCTTCAGGAAGGCTCTTAACGGACTCACATTTGACCATTAGTGGAGACTAAGCTCTGGCGACAAGCAGCTAATGTCAGTCAGTGTTCAGGACAATTCTGTAATACAAAATTTAAACCATTTCTGTCCCCTCCTCCCTCCTGTTTCTTAGACAAAGATTGATGGACAAACGTTAGACAGTTGGTGCCTGCACACGAGGGCAGCCTGGAGCAGTGCCCTAATAAGCCCCAGTAGGAACTGCTCCTTTTCCCTCCACCTTAGCTCCAGGAGGCCGATACGGGGCTAGAGCCTTGAAAGTTAGCTAACTTTCCCATCTTGTTATAACCTAGTTAACGATGGGCAAAGTAGCAATCCTTCAGTTCCCTTTCCTAGAGGAATTACTTCCTTAAAATGTCAGCCTGGGTCTCCCAGCCTTGTGATACAGATGTCCTCTTGCCTGCTGCACCTTGAATCGTTGGAGTTCTCTTGCTTAATTTTTCAAGGTAAGAAAGCAGGAAGTTCAGATGTTTTATATTGCTTACATTGGCATTTACAAATTTAAAAATAAATTGGCCTTTTCTTCACAAATCGGGAGGAGAACAGAGCCCAGACCAGAGTAGAATATTCTCTTGGTGATCTGAGGCATGCTGTTCCCACCCATCTTGAAGAAGCTTTTTTCTGAAAAAGTAGTAGCCTATTTCCTGAGGTCTGTCAGGCTGCAGAGAATTGAAATTGACAACTAACTGTTCAGCAAAAGCTGCGATTTTTATCCTGTAGAATTAACTTCTTAGTACATGTGCAGCTTGGCACCTCTTTGGACTGAGGGTCAGAACCAAAAGGGCGGCTTTGTCCCTCAAAGCTGAGATTCCTTTTTCTTCTTCTTTAGAGGGCGACTACGTCATCTCTTACGTGGACCCTGACCCTATCTCCCTGAGAGGGGAACAGCACCGGCGCCTGGGCACACAATCACACTCAGTTCCTGGCTCAATGGCTGGCAAAGGGACCAGGGCTGGGTCCTTCTGATTCACTCCTGGAGTGGTTTTCCTGCTCCCAGAATGAATCCATCCATTCATCCAAGACTGGAATTCTCAGTGGGGGAAGAGACCAGAGTGACGTAGAGCCATCATGGGAGGCTGATGCCCAAGGTCGAGTTCACCAAGCACATGGGGTATGCCAAGCCATCATTGAATAAGGCCTAGGGGCACTCAGCCCCTGGTCCCCAGAGGGTAACCATTGTTCTGGGCTAGGCCAGGCTTTCAAAATGTCACAGTGAGAAATGTCCAATATTGATGCCCTTTGCACACTGTGGATTTTGCATGAAGAGTAAGAGGTCTTTGTTCCCCGCTTCCTCTGTGCATGCAGCCCGCCCACCCCGTTTGTTTTGTGGGTACCTGCTGCCTTCCTGTTCATCTACCCATGCATTCACCCACTGACCACCCACGTGTCTTTAAGCCAGGCTGTCCAGTGGTGTGCCCTGCGAGGAAGGAGGCATTTTATGTTCATATGTCAGATCACTGATTCACCATTTGGGCTTAAGTCAGGTGCTTCCCTCTCCTCTCCTTCTGCTGGTCTCCTCTCTCTTCTTATGTGTATGTGTCTTTATTATTGTATGGAGGGAGAATTCAACAGAATTAAGAAGAATCTGGCTTATTTACCTGGCTTCGCTGTCATCAGGGGTTATAGCCTTCCCTGGAACCACATGCCTTGATGCTCTTTGGGTTCAAGGTCAAGGAAAAAAGTAGTCCTGGAGGAAATCTTCCTATACTAGGGATCCAGAGGTTTGACTCAGAATGAAGGAAATTAGAGTCAGTGCAGAAAAATGTGGCTGGGAGGTAGAGGGCTGAGTTCAGGTTCTGGTTCCCTCCTTCACAGTGTGGCCTGGTCAGGCATTTAACCTTCCTCGGTCTTGTTTTCTCCACCTCTGACATGGAATGGATAATCCAAGCTGACGCTGCCACCCAAGCCTGTTGTGAAAAAAATGGAGACTATGCAAATATGATTGTTTTCTGACTCTTCTGGGCTCTTCTACCTCTGTCTGCCCCTTAAATATTGGTATTCCTTGGGACCTGTCCCCCCCATGTTCTCACCCTATATGCCCTCCCCATCATCTTCAGGATAAAGGCCTGACTCTGGGCTGTAACTTATAAGGCCTTTCTGGATCTGGCTGTCCACATTACTCCTGTGTCTCAGCTTTCCCCGGCCTCTCGTGCCTCTGCCCCTCTATATGCATTGTTCCTCTGCTGCAATGCCCTTTGCTCCCACCCCTCGCCGCCTCATCCACCAGGCCAAGGTGCACTCATTCTTCCAGAATAACGGCAGGCTTTGCCTCTTCTGAGGGTCTCCCCTGAACAGCCCCCCACACCCCACTAAACTGAGCCGGGTCCCCTTGCTCTGACCCTCATTAGCATCTGGACTTGAATCGTTGGTTTACTTGTCAGTGACCCCCTAGTCTGCAAGTTACTGAGAAAGGGACTGTGGCTTGGTCATCACTATATCCCTAGTAGTATTCCCAGCAATCAGTGCATGTTTACTGAATGTATGAATGAGCACTTTTTTTTCCATTTCCTGGCTTGCCTCAACTCAGGAAAAGTTTTCAGATAAAAATGTGCAGAACCTATAAGCCACTTCCTCAAATGAAGAGCCTCTAAGCGTGCTGTTGTTAAATCAAAGAGGGAAGAAGTGGCCTCAGCGCCTCCCTGAGGCTGTCTCTGATTGTTCTCTCCTCTCTCCTCTCCACCCCCTCCCCAAACTATCCTCTTCCGAACTTGCATAGAACTCCTGTAGCACTTCCACATCCTTCCAGGGACCAAAAACGTGTTCCTCTCCCACACAGACTCCATGGCGGCAGGATCTACAAGTTCTTCACGTTTGTGTATGCGCACTGTTTGCACATAGTAAGTACCTAGTCCGTAATTGTTAAATGAAGTTAATGGACTACAAAGGAAAGAAGGTAAACTGCTGGGTTAGTCTGAACCATCCATTCTGTTTCAAACATGTTCTCAGTGGAATCTCTTTTCCCTCTAGTATTACTCTTGCTATCATGCATTCGTATAGTGCTTTCACCTTTTCAAGTTACCTTCCCATCCATTATCTGATTTCGTCCCCACATCTATCCTTGGCAGTATGTAGTTCGGGTCTTATTATCTCCCTTTGACAAGTTATTAGAATTCACTCACGGAGTACCTGGGAGAGCTAGAACTAAAATCTGAGTATTCTCTGTGCTTGAAAAGTGGAAGACCATTCCCAAGCTGATTGGGTCCCAAAGGACGCTATTTTACTTTGCTGGTCTGTATGAACACTACCAGGTTGGTAGTGAATTACAGGAAGTTGTCAGTTTTCACATGTAAAGTGAAGAGGAAGTCCTGTGTCCTGCAGACCTCCAGGTGTTCTGGACCATGTCAGCTTTGTGGTACTCTGAGGCCTCCCCGCCTTGGGTGGCCCTCCCACTCACTTCGGACAGGCCAGACTCCCCCCAGGCTTTTTCTTCTATACAGAGCATGGTCATGCCCAGAAGGCAGGGACCCCCTGGAAGAGCCTGTGAGACGCTGTATTTGACGTTGCTTTGGGCACAAATGTAAAACATCTCACTCTTGTTCCAGCTGTTTGTAATGAGAGGGGAAGGGGCTCTTTCCAGATTTGGGAGTAGTTGGAAAGAGGCAAGTATGTTGAATCCCACAGCTTCTTCATCAAGGATGTTTTCTTCTGTGTTACACTCTTGACGTACATGTGTTGAAGTGGCTTTGGAGTTGGCAGTTAAGCTGTTGCTTCCCCAAACCCACTATTTTGGTAGTTAGTCCATTAAACAGGACCCAGTATAACATGTTGCACACAGATAATGCTCAATAAAATTTTTGTTGATTTAATGCTCATTGAACATTTATAATGTACTAGGGCCTGTGCTGATACTTAATACTGGTGGACAGTCAGAAGGCTGTAAGAATCGATAACTTATCTTCAGCCAGTGTCTGGAAAGTGCCCGGGATTCATAGGAATGACAGCCAATAAATGTTGGTGTGGCATCGTCAAGAAAGATTTCAGAGGATGTGATTTGTTACAGTGGGGGGCGAGGGGTCCACATTAGAAGAATAGTGTGGAAAAGGTGTGTGGAGACGGAATGCATCAAGAGTATTTGGGGTGGATGGTCAGGAGACCAGCTTGGGTTTAGCAAGTAGTGATTTGGGTAGAGGCTTCGTTGATGGCGGTTGGGGCCCCACTGTCAGTACTCTGAGTGCCATGCTGAGGGACTGACATTGAGCTTAAGCTTTTGAAATTTGAAGGTTTTGAGCAAGGAAGTGGCATGGGGAAATCAGTGAGTTAATCAGATTAATTTGGCAACAGTCTGTACTTCAGGCCAGAGGAAGAATGGAGCCAGGGGGCTAACTTGGACAGTGGCTTCCAAAACTTTTTGACCACAACTTGCAGTTAGAAATACCTTTGAGGGGCTCCTGGGTGGCTCAGTCAGTTAAGCGTCAACTCTTGCTCAGGTCTTGATCTCAAGGTCGTGAATTCAAGCCCCATGTTAGGCTCTGCGCTGGGCATGAAGCCTAAAAAAAAAAAAAAAAAAAGGAGAAGAAAGGAAAGAAAAAAACCTTCATTATTGCAGCACACAAAAACATTTATACTTCAAATAAAAGTTTCACATGGTATATGTGTGATGCATTCCTATATTTTCTATTATGTTCTATTTCATTTTTAAAGAATGATGCATTTCAATTGATCCCATGTCTAATTTGGACCCGGTGTGTTGTGGGCAAACACACTGGAATAACGTATAGCAGTTTACATGATTGATGAGTGATCCCATTTAGAAACACACTGATCTAGGTGTTTATTACAAATATTCAGGCTATAAGCTAATAGCTATGACTCCGTGTTGTTGGTTTACTTAGTTGTTTTTCGTGGGTTATAATAAGAAATATGGAAGGGGCAACTATGAAGAGCACCAGCAATGTACTTTATAAGAACTTAATCCATAGATGTGAAAAACGTCATCACTTTATAGAAAAGAAAACCCAAATGGACAAAAGCCTATACCAAGATGTTGGTTTCTTAGTAATCAGGGAAAAGCAGATTAAAGTAACAATGAGATGCCATTTCACAGCCATCTGGCTGGCAAAAATTTTAAAGTCTGGCAATGCCAAGTATCTAAGGATGAGAATCAGGGGGAGCTCCCATCCACTGGCATCGGGTGCAGGGTGGCGTAGAGCGTGGAGGTAAAAATTGACACAATACAATCACTTTGGAGATTTCTACAGTCACCCAGAGAAACCTGAGCTCTCATGCAGCAGGTGAGTGCAGGGGAGTATTAGTCGCTTCATTGTTCATAGATGTCCAGCCTATGTGTGCTGTCTTTACATAATGAAACACGTAGTCAAAATGAATGAAGCGCAGCTATATCTATCAACACGGACAAATCTCAGAAACAGAATGCTGGTCATAAAAAGTTAGTTTCAAAGTAATACATTCAATATTGTGCTATTTTTGTAAAGTTCAGACCTATAAAACCATACTGTATTGTGCTCACGGATTTAAACAAATGTAGTGAAAGGGTGAGAATAATACATACTAAATTCAGGGTCGTGGTGACCGCTAAGGTCATGAGGAGAGACAAGGAAATGGAATCAGACTGTAACACTCAGGGAGCATCAACAGTATCTGAGCTGTTACGTTGCTTGAAGAATAAGATTTGAAGCAAGTGTGGCTCAGTATTGTAAATGCGGTAACAGTAGGTGAATACAGGAGTATTTATTATGTATTCTAACTTTCTGAGTGTTGGCAATATTTTATAATACTTTCTGTTAACTTTTGTCATGCCTAGCCTGACTGCCATCACGACTAGAGCTGACCTCACCGCTCATAGCAAGGGAATTATTGCCTCCTACGGCCGGTAGGTGAGGATGTCCCAAGACAGTGGGCCTAGGAGCGAGTTTCCGAGTTTCCATCTCAGCCCTCCTCCTCCTCCTCCTCCTCCTCCTCCTCCTCCTCCTCCTCCTCCTCTTCCTCCTCCTCTTCCTCCTCTTCCTCCTCCTCTTCCTCCTCTTCCTCCTCCTCTTCCTCCTCTTCCTCCTCTTCCTCCTCCTCTTCCTCCGTTCTGCTTCCAAACCTTCAGCAGATAAGAGAAAAGGTAGACTGAAAGCTCTTTGTACAATCCTTCGTTGGTAAGAGACAGAAGTGAACATGAGATTAGAGCTCGTGCCTCAGAAGCTAAACAACTGGCCCGGCACTTCGCAGTCTGTAGGCATCTGAGCCACCGTGGCCCCATCAGCATGGAAAGCAGGCCCCTGAGGCTTGTCTCCGGCTTGTGGATTAAGCAGGAGAAGACTTTCACCTCGCAATGCCTTCTGTTTCCCTTTTATAACATGGAGAACCCATTTTCTAAAGAGCTACAAAATAAACAAACAACCTCCCTCCCTGAATTGCCTTCTTTCCTCCCTTTTCTTGACCTTTAGATGCTCCATCAGCCTCCAGACTTCTGTCACAGATCCTTTTACCACTTGGGAGGAAGTCCCCATTCATTGTTGGCAAATGGATTCACTTGGGGGGCCTGGCAGTGGCTGATTGCCCCCCAAACAGAAAAGAATTGTTTCAGGTTTCCTAACCATACTTACCTCTGTGTAACTGAGTGTGAGCCACTCCCTCAGGCCTCAGTTTGATCTTCATCATCAAAATATCACCACCACTGCCTTTACTGCCAGTATTTACAGGCTGCTGACCTACGACAGGATCTGTTTTGAGCACTAAACTCATTTGGCCTTCACGGCGACCCCACATGATAGCTATGTTATTGTCCCAGTCTATAGACAGGGAAACTGAGAGACAGAAAGGTTAGGTAACTTGTGCGAAGCCTCACAGCTGGCGGCTGGCAGAGCAAGGACTTAAAGCCAAGCAGTGTGGCTCCAGAGCACGCCCCCCTATCCAGCGCACTGTCTCTTGTGAGGAGTACAGGAGTGGACCGCTTTAGATGAGCGGATGTTTCTGAAGTACCCAGCCCAAACCAGCAATAGTAGATGCTCCATAAATGGTCACTTTAATTGGATGATTTCTGTGATCTCACGTTCTGTGAGATCACACTGACCATTCTGTGATTCATTCTGTCTAAACTTCTCAGAGGTCAGCGTGGGGAACAGTGGAGAAGAAGGGATCACAGCTGAGCTGGGGGACTGTTCTAGTCCAAGTGACAAGTCAGCCAAGTCACAGAGTCATGCCTTTTATTTTTAAACACACACATACCTCCTCGGACTGGTGGCGAGTAGGGTAGTGTGTGTTGCTCTGGTTTTAGATGTGGCTAATTTCGAGGAAGGACTGCGGTGGGGGGTGAGAGGGGGCGCTGTGGTCAGAGGTGCTGGAAATGGGTATTTTGCAGCTCAGTTCATTTCCCCTTGTGATGGGGTCTCTCACGTCCTTGCTCAGGCTGAACTTCGTGTGGCCGGTTGGCATCATGGCCAGCTGGCCCTGCAGAGGGGATGACACCCAGCAAGCAGCTGTTCTGCCGGAGCCGGCTGCCTCTCCAGAAGCCCTGTCCGGCACCCGGCTCTCTGTTCTCTCTCCCAGTGTCAAGGTGGTGATAGCCTTGGTGGGGCCTCAGACCAGGGAAGGCAGTGACCCAAGGACAGGGTAACAGAAGGGCCGGGACGGGGGAGGGGCTTGTCCTTCCAGCCTTCAGAAGCTGCTGCCTCTCGCCCACCTTCCTGCTCTTGCCGAGACAGTGACTCAGGCCCAGACCACTCCCCGGGGAGCCAGGATTTCAGCCACTATCAGCTGCCGCCTACTCTTTGCTCAGCCCTCCCTCCGTTCTCACCTCCCTCACCTCCTCCCTGCCCCCAAAACTGTGATCCATCAGAAAGTGTGGGGTGGCATAGACTGAATCATTTCAGGGTTCTTGCCACCCCCAAGCCAGGCCGAGGCTTATTCACATTCAGCAGAAATGAATTCCAGAGGCCAAGGTGAAGACCAGGGAAGAATGTGTAGGTTTCAGCTTCTTTCCACTCATCTTTGTAATGGAAGCAGAGGACTCTCCAAAGAAGGCGGGGCTAAGGGATCTGCTGGGGTGACCAGGGGATCCCCACCCAACTGCCATCTGGGCCTGCCTCTTGTCTCAGCCTCTGCAGCAGAGGGGGTGGGGAAGCAAAAGATTGAGAAACCTAGCAAATTGAAAATGCAAAAGAGCTGTTTTTGTAAATAGACATTACACAAGAGCAGGAGCTTTTTTGGAAAGGTTTTACTGAGACAGACAGAATTAGCCAACTGGCATCGTGCTGCTAATAGAGATATTTACTGTTTGAAAAAGTGTATTTGTAGCTTTGGAGAACATCCTGTTGACTTTTCTTTATTGTGAAAGTAAATCTTTCCCCCTTTCCCTCTGTATACATAGAACTTTTTTTCTGTTTTGAGGTGGGGCATGTTGGAGGTTGGAGGAGAGTACGCTTGAGAGAACTGCTCTCTGCATTTTGTTGCTCAGACCAAAATATCCCTGCTCCTGCCCTCCGGTGCTCATATTTACGGAATGGCAAGTAGAACCAAGTAAGGAATCCTACTCCAGAGGCTGGGAGCTCAGAGCCCTCTTGATTTCTTCCAGGGCAGAGACATCCTGTGGGGAGCAGGCCCTGTCTTCTCTCCGGACCTCTGCTTACCCACCCCATGCCAAGGGGAGAGCCTAAGGAAAGCTGTGAGGAGGAGGGGAACTGAGGTCCCGAGGCCCAGTGAGCCTTCCCGGGTCCTGGAGGACTGTCAGCCTCGATCCACCACCCCAGTTGGGCCGAGGAGCCACTGCGATGCTGTTGCTCTTGCCACACGCCTTCCAGAGCAGCTGTCTGTCCCGAAGAAGTCCCTAGAGCCACAGGGGGAGATCAGGGAGGCAGTGGCAAGAAGAGGCAGAAGAGCTGCTTGAAGGGTGGCTGTTTTGCTCTTTCTACTCACTTTCCCGTCGCCACCTTTGACTGCTTCAGTGGTGGTGGGGCACCTGCCCCAGTTTTCTGGCCCTTCCTCCGACAGAGGGGAGCATATCGACCATTTGGCAGCCTTGGAATAAGCCCAGGAGACTCTTCTCCCTTCATATTTCCTCTTAAGCTCTTTGAAATGTTGGTTTTCCCTAAACCCACACTCTGATAACATCACCTGGCTTTACTGTGGACGCCAAAGGCCACCTCCGTTTCCTCGGTCTCCACGAGTACACTTTCCCCTTTCTAGCTTTTGTTTGAGTTGGATAAGGACTGGGAGACCCAAAGACAGTGATATTACCTTTATTTGTTCTTTCTAAAGCCTTATCTGAGAGTAACTTTTTTCAGGAAACTTAAATTAGAGTATGGTATTATATAGGGCCCTTGGGGCCATGTACTTGTTTATTTGTTGAATCATTTATCCAGTGTTTACTGTGTGCGCAAAACTAGACCATGAGCTCCATGAGATCATAGAATGAGTTCGTCTTGTTCATCCTGATATTGCTAGAACCTAGCAGAGTTCTAGGCATAAAGGAGGCCCTCGATAAATATTTACCGAACATCCATTCAACGAAAGGTTGAAAATAACACTGTACCTTGTACGGTACTTACGGGAGTTGCAAAGAACCGTAACATTCAGTCCCTGCACTTGAGGGGCTTATGTGGCATAAGCAGAAAGCAAGATGCATACACAGCAAAGCTAGTTAACCTGACCCTTTACCAAGCAGAGTTTTCTTCAGTAAGGAAGCAGTGGCTCGGTCTTAGGAAATACATTCGCACAGTTCATCACAGTACTGGGTCAAAGAGAGCAAACTGGTCATCTAAATGTATGCTGAAAAAGGCACTGTGATATAATTTAAAAATCCAATCTTTGTGTCTTTTAGGAAACTAGGAACAAAAAGATATTTCCTTGCTATTAGAAGTCTTTCTGAATGGAACCAGTAGCCTTCTTCCTATTTAATAGTGAAAGATCAGATTCGAACCATTCTTACTAAAGTCAGAAACATTTTTCTCCAATTTCTGGCCAATGCTATAACACACAAGACAAGAAGTGGGTATGAAACATTGAGAAAGAAAAGGGAAATTTTATCATTATTTTCAAGTGATATGACTTGGCTATTTAGAAAATCTAATTCTGGGGGTTTTTTCCTACCTGAGTTTCTCAGGCTGTATAGCTTAAGTATATAGGTGTGATGAATGGTTTCAGGGTAAATATTTAATACCCAATGGCTTTCCTGTGTACCAGGACAACAAAATGAGAAAGAGAATTCCATTTGCAGTACAACCAAAAATTAAAAATCTCGTGGAATGTACCTAAGACCTGTGTAGGGCTAAAAATTTCACATGTAAGTGTTACTTTGGGATCTTGGTATTAAACAAAATAAAAGTAGAGGACCTATATGGAAAAACTCTTAAGACTAAAAGACCTAATAAAAAGACTTGAATAAATGGAAAGAAATGTTATGGCCCTGAATGAGCAAATGTAGTATTTGTAAAAATGTAAGATCTTCAGAAGTTAATCTATAAATATAATGCATTTTCAGTAATAAGTATCTTGATTTTGGAGGGGGGCGCACCACCTATGATTTTGAGGTTCATCTTAAAAAGTAACACAGGGGAGGGGCGCCTGGATGGCTCTGTCGGTTGAGCTTCTGACTTCGGCTCAGGTCACGATCTCATGGTTTGTAAGTTTGAGCCCCGCGTCGGGCTCTGTGACAGCTCAGAGCCTGGAGCCTGCTTCGGATTCTGTGTCCCACTCTCTCTGCCCCTCCCCCACTTGTGTTCTGTTTCTCTCTGTCTCTCAAAAATAAATAAATAAATGTAAAAAAAAGTTAAAAAAAAAAAAAAGTAACACAGGGGCACCTGGGTGGCTCAGGAGGTTGAGCATCCAACTCTTGATTTTGGCTTAGGTCATGATCTTGCAGTTTATGAGATTGAACCCCATGTCGGGCTCTGCACAGAGCCCTCTTGGGATTCTGTGTCTCCCTCTCTCTCCGCCCCTCCCCCCCAAATAAATAAACTTATAAATAAATATTAAGACAAATTAAAATAGCCAGTAAATTACCTGAAAATGAAATGTAATGAGAAGAGATCTGTTTGTCTAGAAATTAAGAGCTGTTATAACCCTAAATAATTAAATCTGTGTTACTGGCCAAAGAGTAGACAGGTCTGTGGTATGGAATAGAAGTATTTAACCCTAATAAAATGATTTTTCAAAGATAGTTTATTTTTTAGATTATGTTAAAATAACTAAACAACTGACTGGCCAACATTCAAACTCTAAATGGAGTGATGATTTAAATATAAAAAATAAACCACTAAAATTCATATGAAAATGCAAGGGACACAGAGTAGCCAAAACAGTCTTGACCAAGTTGGAAAGCTCAATACTTCTCAATCTTGAAACTTACAACAAAAGTCCAATAATTAGGACATTGTGGTACTAGCATAGACACGTAGATCAATGGCATAGAATTAAGAGTCCAGAAATAAACCTTTACATTTATGGTCAGTTGATTTTTTTTTTACAAAGATGCCAGGACAGTTCAATGGGGAAGGGATAGTCCTTTCGACGGCGTCAGGACAACTGGATATCCACATGCGAAAGAATAAAGTAGGACCCTTACTTCACACCATATACAAAAATTAACTCAAAATTGATCAAAGACCCAAATGTAAAAGCTAAAACTATGAAATCATAAAAGGAAAACATAGGGATAAGTCTTCATGACCTTGAATTTGGCAGAGAATTCTTAGATGTAATACCAAAAGCACAAACAACAAAAAAATGGATTAGACTTCTTCAAAACCTAAAATGTTTGTGCTTCAAAGCATACCATTAAAAGAGTGAAAAAAAAACCCTCAAAAGTGAGAGAAAATATTTGCAAATCATATATCAGATTAGGCACTTGTACCCTAAATAAAGAACTCTTACAGCTCAACAATAAAAGAAGATGGGGCGCCTGGGTGGATTAGTCAGTTAAGTGTCCGACTTCGGCCCAGGTCAGGATCTAATGGTTCATGCATTCAAGCCCCACATCAGGCTCTCTGCTGACAGCTCAGAGCCTGGAGCCTGCTTCAGATTCTTCCTCTCTCTCTCTGCCCCTCTCCCGTTCATGGTCTGTCTCTCAAAAATAAGCAAACATTAAAAAAATAATAATAATAAATTTTTAAAAAGACAACCCATTTTTAAAATAGGCAAAGGGTTTGAATAGATGTTTGTCCAAAGACCTACAAATGACTGCTAAGCATATGAAAAGATGTTCAACATCATTAGTCATTACAGAAATGCCAATCACACCACAGTGAAATAGCCCCCAGAGTGGCTAAGATAAAAAAGACAATGACAAGTGTTGGTGAGGATGTGGAGGAATTGGAAACTCCATACACTACTGTGGAAATGTAAAATGCGCAGCCACTTTGGAAAAGTCTGGCAGCTCCTCAGAAGGGTAAACGGGTAAACGTGGACTTACCATATGGTCCAGCAGTTTCACTCCGAGGTATATACCCAAGAACAATGAAAACATATGTCCACACAAAAATATGTACACAAATGTTCATAGGAGCAGCATTCATAATGGCCAAAAAGTAGAAACAACCCAAGTGACCACCGCTCAGTGAACGGATAAATGGATAAGTGGATGTGTGGCTAAATGTCGTGTATCCCTGCAATGGACTATTATTCTGTGATAAAAGAGGGATGAAGGACTGATACATGCCCAAACATGGATCATCCTGGAAAACATTTTGCTGATTGAAAGAAGCCAACACAAAAAGCTACTTATTGTATAATTCCATTGATATGAAATGTCCAGAATAGGCAAATCCGTAGAGATAGTACATTACTGGTTTGCCTGTGGGCTGGAAGGAGAGGAGAAAACGGGGCATGATGCTAATAGATACAGGGTTTCTTTAGGGGTGATGAAAATGTCTTTGAAATTAGATCATGGTGATTGTTGCACAACTCTCTGAATATACCAAAAACAACCAAATTGTACACTTGATGAACGTTATGGTGTGTGGATTATACCTCAATAAAGCTCTTATTTAAAAATTAATAAACCAGCTTCGAAGCAAAGATGACAGATTGAATACGTACATGTAATTTATCTCCCTCACAAATCCCACAAAAAAAGCACAATAAAGTGATTTTTTTTTTTTTAAGGCATAGATCTACAAATTCAGGGAGGATAGAGACATCAACAACATTTGGGAATTGGAATGCAGTTGCATGCAGTAACTGACTTAGTTCCAGGAAAGCCAGATCCCAAACTGGCATTTAGGAAAACCACAAGCCATCATGACTTACATCACAGAATCCTCAAAGGGTCAGTAATCGGTGGCACTGGGTACTTCCAGAAGTGGGGTGAAGCCGAGCTCTCGGATCAGAAGAACTGGTTGAAAGCTGTTTCTGAGTAAGTTTAGAGCCCTGCCATCTCTTCTCCAACTTCGGTGTCCCTGGGAGACTGTCCCTGCCTCACCCTAGCAAAAGAATGAAGGGGCCCCACCCCTTGGAGAGTATGAGACAGGGAGTTCCTATACTAGGCACACAAAGGTGGATTTACTATGTAAAAACTATTTAATAAAATTTAAGCTTCAGGGCCCCTTGCTGGCATGGACCTTGTCCAAGACCCAGAAGGAACCTTAGCTGTGTGTTCACATGATCCTCTGTTTTTGCAAACATCAACAATGTGTTTATACTGCATTCAGTTAAGAAAACGTCTGCCTTCACTTCCTCCTTTTGCTACTTGATACTACCCCTCATGTCAGGCAGCTTTGGAGTAGCCTAGGCCTTTTGGGATGCGACTGGAGGGTTGAATTGGAAATATGCTGTTTTAGCTGCAGTTTGTAGACATTTTTTGAAAACTTTGATAAAACCGTGAGAAATTTCAGGTTCCTGAATTGGAAATATACAGAGGGCACCTCTTTTGGTGATCTTTAAATGTATTTAAAAACTAAGGGAAAGGGGTGCCTGGCTGGTTCAGTTAGTAGAACATGCGACTTGATCTCGGGGTTATGAATTCAAATCCCACATTGGATGTAGAGCTTAATTAAAAAAAAAAAAAAAGTTGTATGTCTTTCACAGTGTTGTATAGATCCATTGTATCTCAATAAAGCTGGGGAAAAAATTTTAAAGAAGAAAAAAACTAAGGGAAAATTTGGGTAAAAAATAACACAAAACAAAAGTGACACAGGTGAGCAGTTAAATCAAGAGATATTCTGAAATCAAAGTGCAACAAAACATTTTCAAATTGTACTCAAACCTAGTCATTCATTAAGAGAATGAGATCAGGGGTTTGCCTGGGTGGCTCAGTCGGTTAAGCATCCGACTTCAGCTCAGGTCATGATCTCGCAGCCCGTGAATTCAAGCGCCGCATCAGGTTCTGTGCTAACAGCTCAGAGCCTGGAGCCTGCTTCGGATTCTGTGTCTCCCTCCCTCTCCGCCCCTCCCTCATTTGCACTCTGTCTCTCTTTGTCTCTCAAAAATAAATAAACGTTTAAAAAAAATTTTTTAAGAATATTTCTTAAAAAAGAATGAGATCAGTTTTAAAGAGGAGCGATGGTTTGATAATCTAGTTAATAAAGAGGCGCAAATCATTAGAACACATTGATAAAACAATTTAAAGTTCTTAACACGAAAGATAACGAAGATGACAAAACTCATGATGGGCCCTCCGCCAGCGACATCAGGAACAGAGAAGCTGGTTACCCCCATTAATTCAGAGAGTGGTTAAGAGTAGTCATTATACAAGAAACCTTGAAATGTGTCCTGAAATCTTACAGTTTATTTATGAAGGAAACGAGATTTTCCTAAGTTTTACAGCAAAATTTTTATTATATTTATATATTACTGGTAAGCTGGAAAAAAAAGCTTTTCTGAACTGTCAATGATAGAAAACAAGTTTCAGTCAACCATACTAGAGGAAAGGCTGAATTACCTTTCTTTTCTCTACGAAAATGATGTTACCCACTCGGTGTCACATGAAGAGGCAATCATAGACTACGCAGCCAAAAAATGCAGGGAAATGAATACAGAGGTGTGTCAGGCAGACGATTAATAAAAATTTTAGGTTATTCTTGATTTTTTGATTTCATGTTGTCAGCTTTTATAACTTTTAATTTATTATGTTCTTTTCTCTGTCTAAATAAACACTTTCATGCCAATTTTAATATTTTTTAATGTTTTTAAAAGATTTTATTTTTAAGTAATCTCTACATACAGCCTGGGGCCCAAACTCACGACCCTGAGATCAGGAGTCCCACGCTCCACAAACTGAGCCATCTAGGGGCCCCATCCAATTTTGATATTTGTAAATTCATTTTCTTTTTCTTTAAAAGGCATACAAAATCATATAAGCTTCGGGCCCACAAAGCACAGATCCACTGTAAGCCCAGCTGAGGGCAGGACTGCCATCCTGAAGGCAGGAGGGTGAAGTGAAGAAATGCGTGGGGAGTGCCAAGACAACCCTTCCCCTCCCCCATGGCACCTGCACGCATGGCATGTGCTCGAGTGACCTCTTCTACTCACTGAGCTCTCGGAACAACTCTGCTGGGCCTTTACTCCCATGGCGAGAGACTGAAAAATTCTCTAGGAAATCTTACCTGCCCGGGAGTACAGATACTGACATCAGGGGCTCCCCACAACACTGCTCAGCCAGGTCACTGCACACAGTACGCAGACAATATCTGAGCGCTCACAGCTTCTGATCAGCTGTCTTGTCTCCAGTCCCGTATGTGAGCAGACACCCAAGATTACCACACTCCCAAGGGGAGAGTTTAGTGTGAAAAATGGAGGCAAAAGCAGAAAACAACTTGAGGGGAAACTGAGACTGAAGGAAGGCAGAAGAAACTTTTTGTAAATCTGTCTATTAAGATCATCAGAGAGAGATGGGGCGCCTGGGTGGCTCAGTCGGTTGAGCGTCCGACTTTGGCTCAGGTCATGATCTCGTGGTCTGTGAGTTTGAACCCCCCGTCAGGCTCTGTCCTGACAGCTCAGAGCCTGGAGCCTGCTTTGGATTCTGTGTCTCCCTCGCTCTCTGCCCCTCCCCCGCTCATGCCCTGTCTCTCTCTGTCTCTCAAAAATAAAGAAACATTAAAAAAGAATTTTTTTAAAGATCATCAGAGAGAGAAGCCATCCATGAAATAAAACAAGATACCATAAAAAAAAAGGACATCCTGAAAAGTAAAAAGACCTCTCAGAAATTAAAAATATGATAGCAGAAATGAAAAACTTTACAAGTATTAGAAGATACGAAATGTTGAAAAATAAAGAAACTGGAGAAGCAACCAAGGTGGGTCAGCACTGGAATTACAAGAATTTCAGAAATAAATGGGGCACCTGGGTGGCTCAGTTGGTTAAGCATCCAAGTTCAGCTCAGATCATGATCTCATTGTTCATGGGTTCCAGCCCTGCACTGGGCTCTGTGCTGACAGCTCGGAGCCTGGAGCCTGCTTCAGATTCTGTTCCTCTCTCTCTCTCTCTCTGTTCCTCCCATGCTTGCTCTCTCTCTCTCTCCTTCAAAATAAATAAAATTTAAAAATTAAAAAAAAATGAATTTCAGAAATGAGAAACAGAGAAAATGGGGGAAGACACGAGCCACAACAAAGTTTTTTTAAGCCCAGAACGAAAGATTACAAATTGCCAAATTGAAAGAATTTGGTGCGTATCCCAGCACAGTGAGTGCAATTAGACCCACGAGGTACATCACTGTGAAAGTTTATACCACCAGGGACAAACATGATTCAAGAAGCTTGCATGAAGAATGGGTAGGTTGCCTACAAAGGATAGAAATCGGAGTGCTTTAGACTTCACCACAATAGCACTGGGAAATGAGAAGCCAGGGAAGCAAAGTCTGTGAGATTCTGAAAGAAATGAAGTCCAACCTACATTCTATACCCAGTCAGACTAACTGGTGTGAGTCAGAGCAAAGAGGTTTTGGTTATGCAAAGTCTCAAAAGGTGATCTCACACACACTTTTACTCTGCCCAAACGAGGAGTAAACCAGCAAAGAGGAAGACCCGGATTCCAGGTGTCAGAATTCCTATAGGAGGCAGGAGAAGGGCGAGCCTGGGCCTCCAGCTCTACACCAGGGGCCGAGGCGACCCGTCCTGACCAGAGCAGCTTGGAGGCTGCCTCGGACACCGCTTCAAGAAGTGAATACCTGACACAAGTGAATGTATTAAGAGTAAATTTAGACAGTAAATACATAGAAAATTCAGCACGTGAAAGAAAAAATGACAATTTTAGGAGCAAAAGCATGCAGTGTTATTAGTTACGTATTGCTGTGTAACAAATTCCCCCACAACTTAGCGTCTCCAAACAACAGTACCAGTTTCTACAGGTCAGGAATTTGGGAGTGGCCTAGCTGCGAGGCTTGGCTCGGAACTCTGCAGCTTCTGAAGGTTTGGCTGAGGCTGAAAAATCTGCTGGCTGCCACATGCAGGAAGGACAAGAAATCACATTATTCTCCCAACAGTTTACTTATTGATCTGACCAAATCACGTAACTGCATCGAGAAGAAGAGGAGATTCGGATGTGCCTTTGTGTAACGGGTAGAAGCCTGCAAGAGCTTGGTCAGTTGGTTGGTTTCGTTAAATCTTCCCCTTGCAAAAGAAAAAGTCAGCAGCTAGTGCCTAAAACCTAACCAGAGATAGAAATAGATGCATTTTTATTTAGAGATGCAAAGGTACGTGCCAAAAAACCCAGCAGAGTCGAAAAGTGCTTGTCTTGGGCAAGTGAGATTAGGGCAGGGGGAGGGAGGGTAGGACCTCATGTTTCACTTAATAAACCTTGTTGTCCTATTAAACCATGCACACGTGTAACTTTGATAAAAGCAAACTCAGATTAATTGCACAAAAGGGAAAGGCAAACGCTAAGCCAGAAAAAAAAAATCCTGACAAACAGGCCAAAGGGCTAGTGGTAAAATGTAAACCATTTCAATCTTTTAAAAAATGTAAACTGTCTCAATCTGCCTCCAGGGCAATTTGGCAAATGTATCAAAGCCTTAGACATGTATATATCCTTTGACCCAGCAATTCCAATTCTAAGAATTTATCCTATGTGACTAATCCTTGATGTACACAAAGATTTAGCTATTAGTGTTTTTAATAATAGAAGAAAAATTGGAAACAGTTGAAATGATCATTAGTAAGTGATGTGGATCACAAAAATAAAATAGGGATATATAATGAAATACTAGGTAGCTCTTAACAGGGCAGGCTGATGACAACCACATCTTGGCATATAGAAGCCTTTATGATATGTTTAGGTTTTTTAAGTTATATAAATATGCATATGTACACATGTCCATGTATTTACACACAGATTCAGGGTGTTACTGTTTGTGTGTGTGTGTGTGTGTGTGTGTGTGTGTTTCCATGTTTTCCAAGTGTTTGACACTGATCAGGTGCTATTTTTGTAGTCAAGGAAAAAAACAAGGGATTTTTTTTTTAGTTTATTTGAAAAATATGGAAAGTGCAAAGAAGAAAACAGTAATCACACTCTTACCACCCAGAATTAACCACTATTAACATTTGGCATATTTGCTTCAGATTTTTTTCTTTCTGCAAACTTTTAAAATATAATTAACACCAAAACATTAGCCTTGGTTATCTTTAGATATGAGACCGTGTGCTGTTTTGGTTTTTTCCTTCTTTTCCTTCCCTTTCTCCCTCTCTCTTTCTCTCTCTCTCTGTCTCTGACTTTGCTGTATTTCCCAAGTTTTCTCTGATGAGTATGTTTTACTTTTTAAATGGGTAAACTTCAATTAATATAAAAGGTAGGCTATTTTTCAATGCCAAATGAAGTCTTAGACATTTAGAAGAAGATAAGCAAGGTTTTGGACTTGAGAACAGCTTTGATCAAGCTGGGAGAAGGGAAGGCGTTCCATGTGGGTGTAATGGCCATGTGTCCCAGTTGCCCTGGACAGTCCAGGTTCTTTACCTGTTGTCTCAAAGACATTATCAGTGACATTTTTGCACTCAGCCAACATGATACCTGGAACCTATCATTTGTTCAGACGGAGCCGGGTCAGCACAAGCCTCCTTCCTCCCGATAATGCTGCCCTCCTCATTCCTTGCATTTCCAGTCTTTTCAAGAATAGTGAGCCCCTTTGAAATTCCACAGTATTTTAAGGTTAGGTATTTTGATCAGATGATTTTCCTTAGTTCCTTCAAATAAACATAACAAATTCATGGCAAAGAATAGCAGAGAGAAAAGTGGATTGTTTACTCCTGGTTCAGTCGTGAACCAGCAGGATGACCCTGGGCTAGTCACTGGACCTTTCCAGATTGGTTTTCTCATCTACAAAATGAGAGGGTTGAACTGGAACAATTTCTATGGTAACTTGCAATTCTAAAAATACTGTGATTCCAAATTAAGATTTAGAGAGGCTGTGGCACCACAAATAATGGCATCTAAGTTCTTCATTTCTTTATAGCTAGTCTGTAGTACTAGACTCCAAGTTAGAATCATTGTGAAGACCACTCTGAGAATTCTGTAGAATTTCACCCTGCCCCGTGTTCCTGGAACAGAGATTCAGTTTAGAATTCAAGTTTCCATCTCCTCTGTTTTAGAGTTTAAGAAATAGCTCCAGGGGCGCCTGGGCGGCTTGGTCAGTTAAGTGCTGACTTTGGCTCAGGTCACGATCTCACAGTTCATGAGTTCAAGTCCCACGTCAGGCTCTGTGCTGACAGCTCAGAGCCTGGAGCCTGCTCGGGATTCTGTGTCTCCCTCTCTCTCTCTGCCCCTCCCTGCTCACGTTCGTCTCTCTCTCTCCCTCCCTCTCTCTCAAAAATAAACATTAAAAGAATTTAAAAAAGAAAGAAAAGAAAGAAAGAAAGAAAGAAAGAAAAAGAAAGAAAGAAAGAAAAAGCTCCAGAGAGACCGTGATTTGTTCGCATCACAAAACTAGTCAAAGGCAGAGATCAGTTTTCTGATTCCTGGTCCAAAGCTTATTATCCCACAACATGCTTCGTGCAGGCTCAATCTTCTCTCAATGCCACCAGGACCTCATTTGCACTGTCACCAAAATAGTCCTTGAGGGCAGTTGTTCACTGTCCAAAACCATTGTGTCAGTCAACTCCAATCCCTGATTTGGGGAAAAGTAACTGGGGACACGAGGAGGGGACTATGGAGCTCAGCTCCCTTAACCTCTGTTCTTTAGATTTGAGGAGGGGAAAGAGCAATTTCTCCCTTTCTCTTCTTTTCAGTTTCAGAGCTTACCTTTCCCCTGGTAATTATATAGCCACTGATTATTTGTTTACAGAAGCCACGTGAATCAGCCAGCCCCCAAAGGGTTAATGCTCCCAAATTACCGGGCTGGGTTAACAATAAACAGGATGTCCTCCAGAAATTAAATTTAAACCACTGTGACTCAGGCTGGCCCATCCTCTCGACCGGATCGTTGTCTGGGGTTATTATCGGTAGTTAATTATACCATTGGGTTTAGCAACAGTGTTGGTCAGTTTGGGCCAAGAGAAAGCAGGCTTGGGCAGAAGGGGGTGCGGAGGGAAGGGGCGGGTGCAGCGGTGGAAGCTGGAAGCGGGAGGTTTGAAAGGGAGGGACTGCAGCGTCCTGAGCACTGAGAGAAGAGTGGGAGTGGAGTCGTGCCCTGGGGACTCTCCTGCTGACTCCCTGTGCCCTGAGCTGATCCCAGGGGTGCTTCACTCACTGCTACCTTGGGGGCTCTGGGGAGCCTCTTTTTCTCCAGCAGTTGGAATGCACTGTGTTTGCTCCTAGCGGGACCACGCTTCTCAGAATTGTAGAATCAGAATTTTTCATGCCTCAAGGAAGCTTCTGAATTATCCAGTCTAACCCTGTCCTTTCACAGAGTGGGCAGTGAATCCCAGGGCAGTCGTTACCTGCCAGGGGGCAGCCCGCTCCTCAGAGCGGGAGACGGTGGGGGGCAGTGGAGGGGGGCCTAGATTTAGAGGCTAGATTCTTGACCCTCCTTCTGTTATGCCAAACTGCCTTCCATTTCCAAGTGGAGAACCTGAGGTGCAGAGGGCAGACCTGGGCTAGATTCAGGGCCCTCTTTGAGTTAGCCACGTTTCACGTTGTCAGTTCTCACCAGAAATAACCCAGCCTGGCTGGGCCTTAATGCCCTGTAGTGTATCCTCTGTCTCCAGCCACGTAACAAGTCCTCTATAGAGAAGTAGCGAAGCACCTAATACAGACGATAAGTGGTTCTCATGGTGTTTTTAAACGCTTGTTTTCAAGGATGATAGCTGCCCCAGCGAGCCTGTAATTCTGACTTTGCAGCTCCTCAGGGCACAGATTTACAATGACTGTCTGTCGTGTGGTATCTCCCCTTCCCTGCCCTCACCTTTGCAACGTGTTTCAACACCTGGCTACTAGTAGGAAAGATGCTCTGGGGCAGAAGGTGGTGCCCAGGACCTCCATCCGACACTGTTCATGGGAAGATCACCCTCCAGAGCCCAGCCTGGCTGCCGACGGCCCTAGATCCACAGGGCGTGTGGTTCGAGTGCCAGGAGCAGACCACTGGCTCTCATTACCCTTGAAGTCAAGTGGCCTTGACTTCATCAGTTCTTTTCAGCTACGTCCTTCCCCGTTTCTCCTAAAATCCCTCTTTGTCTCTTTCTCTCCTAGGATTCCTTTCAAGATTGGGCAGCCTAAGAAACAGATTGTCCCTAAAACAGTGAGTAACCCGATTCTTTCATTCTGAGACTCCGCCTGTCTCACATGGTCTTTGCAGAGAACCAGAGGTTTGATTCAGCACATCGTGGGGCTGGGGAAGGCAGAACCCGGGCTGCCTCATTCCCAGCCGTGTCGCTCTGGAACCTCACTTAGACTGGGGCTTGCGGAGGCCTCCTGGCCTGGGACATCTTCCTTCTGCAAATCAGGCTGGCTCGTCCCCATCCTGGGGCAGGTGGAGGAGGTGGGTGACAGGTGGGTGACAGCCCATCTCTGCAGTCTGGCGTGGCACTCTGCACTCTCCTGAGTGGGCTCCTGAAACCTAGGCCCCTGCCAAGGACATGTCCCAGGCCTTTATCTCCAGCCACCTCAGGCTGTGTGAAGACCAGGAAGCTTCTCCAGGAGGCTCCAGGTCCCTTTCTCTCCACTGCCAAAGGAATTCTTAGCCAGGACCCAGAGTCAGGAGGGCATGATTGAATCCTACCTCCTTGAGAACCCACGATTTTTATCTCTATTTTATCTCCAGAATGGGAGAGGAATCACAGATTTTTACAAAGTTTAGAGCTGGAAGCCCTTACAGATCATCTAGTCCAACCTGATTTTCCTTACGAGAAAACCAAGGCCCACGAAGCCACCATGACTTTCTAAGGTTGTAAAAAACCTAACACTAGGGCAGCTGGGTGGCTCAATCAGTTAAGCATCCAACTCTCAAGCAGAGCTGCTTGAGCTGCTCTCTCCCTCTTCCCCTCCCCCACTCATGAGTGCTCTTAAAACAAAACAAAAAAAAAAATTTTTTTTTTTTTTAAACCCTAATACCGACAGAGCCAAAATTGGAACCCAAGTCGGAGTCTCTGTTCAATGCACATTCCACTGCTCTATGCTGCCTCACTCAGGCTGTGAAGGTCTGCTGAGGTTTGGGAATTCTAGTAAAGAATGGCCTCTTGAACTCCCTCACCCCCAAATCTAATCAGGCTGTTGGTTTCACCGTGGGAACCCATAACTGTACAGTATCTCTCATTGTGACAGTTCCAGCAACTGTTAGCCTGCTGGAGCCCCTGACGGTTCTCCTTGTCTTAATAACCTCGGCCCTCCTTGGCTCAGAACTCAGGACTACAGGAAAGCTCCTGCTTCATTTTGGCAGGAAGGGAAGTTCAGCACACATCTGACCAATGGCTCAGTCTTTGGAAAATCCAAAGGCAGGCCACTTAAAAGGAAATGGGCTGCGTTTCTCTTTCAAGTGAAGGCAGGCCGAGGACAGACTGAGAGTTTACCTCCCATGCAGAGGCTGACCATCTGTGGAGGCTCTCAGCTGAAGCGCAAAGAATCTGGGCGTGCAAATGTTGGGCTCTAGCCGGCTACAGGAAGTGGGAAGGTGTGGCTTTGTGTCTCCAGAGTTTAATCCAGGGCAGATCTGAAAGGGAAGTGGTTTTGAGAAGGGTCTTTTATTCCCAGCGCTCACTACCAAAAAACAAACAGGCAAACAGAAAACCCTCCCAACACCCTTACCTCTATAGAGATAGCCGTTGTTCTCTACAGAAAAGTATAGGTTAGAATTCAGTTTCTAGCTTCTTTGCCAGTTTGTTGACGGAAAGATCTCTGGGTCTTTTAATCTGAGGAGTGGCAAGGACTCCCCAGAGGAGGGACAAATGGACAATCCCAGCACCTATGGACGGCCCTACAGACAAGCCCACAGATGGGCCCGTGGCTTCCCTCTTCCCCTCCTCACGTCAGTCTTGTTTGGGATGGAACTGCGGTCCTCTGACTTCTGGAATCTGCTCCCCCAGTCAGACTGGGCACCAAGTAGTGATTAAGAAGCCAGATGTGGTAGGTTTCCTGCCTGGATTCCCACTGGCTCCGCCACATGCTGTATGTGACCTTGAGCAAGGCCCTTTACTGTTTCTGAGCGTTGGTTTCCTCCTTCGTAAGTGAGGATCTTAGTACCTATGCCACTGATATAGTATGAGTCTTGTGTACATGAGGTCATGCGTATGAACCACTTAACACAGTGTCTAGCACATGATGAGCCCTCAATAAATATTAACTACCTTGTGGGAAGATAGTTGATTTGACTCTTTAGAAACCACCAAGGACTCAGCCTGTTCCAAGCAGCCGGATCCCCTACTACAAGGAAATGGTAGGCCGGGCCTTTGATCTCTCACAAGGAATCAAAGCCGACTTAGGCTTTGGAAGAGAGTTACTTGCTCCCTCAACTCCCCAGAGGCACCGAAGTATAGGGAGCGAGAGCCTGCCTCTTCAATCTCGTTCTCTGCCGCACAAGCCCCTCCAGGCCCCCATCATAGGCCGAGCCCGGGCAGCCGTCTCAGCGCCTCCGGCAGCTGCCCCCAGACAGTGGTGACGCGCTACCGTTCTTGCCCAGGCACCGTCAGAGGCGCAGATGTGGCTGCCTGCTGCCTGGAAGTCATGGCGCCCCCGTCATGGGAAGAAACGCTCACGTTATCTTCAGGGAGTTTCAGGAGGTTTTTGGCTCAAGGTACCCAACTGTCAGACACAAAGAAAGCATTGTGTGTTTGCTCTCACTGTTCTTCTGCACCCAGGTTATTAACACGAATTCCATTGTTGTCAAGGCTCTGGCGAGGGAATGGCATGTTCTCTGCAGGGGCTGGCCACTGGATGGAGGTGGAGGGACAAAAGCTTGCCCACCTCCCAGTCCGAACTCTCTGCACCCTCTGCTTACACCCCTCCTGCCCCACCACTCCCATAAGGTAGCCGGAGCATCTTGGCATGGCAAAAAGCAGCCGCTTCCCCGTCCGTAACCTTCGAGGAGGGAAGAGCTCTTGGAAGCAGGGGTCACCCTGGGTCTCGCACACGAAGGAAAGCACACTCTTAGACTCCGAGCTAGGCAGGCATGCCACAGCGTCAGGGCAGGGGAGCATCCTGCCACACGGAGCCCCCACTTGAGGACAATCTCCACTTGCAAAGTGGAGAGCCTCTCAGCCTCACTTGATCATGTGGTAACACATGATCCACCAAAGGGAGGCTGCTTTCCGCCCCTAGCACCCCTCCAAGAGGGGGCTTCCGAGATCACCCAGTGTGCCCTCTGCCTCAGCCAGCTCTGATCCGACACGGCTTAGCTCCAGGGCTAGAGCCAGAGCCCTGCCTGCCGGTCTCCTTCTTCACTTCACCCCGAGTGTCCGTTTGGGTGAGACCTCAGCCCACTCATTCATTTAACGAATACGGACTCCTGCTCCATGCCAGCCTGACCCTAGGCACGGGGGGTAGAGCGCTGAGCAGCACAGTCTCACCCCTCCACCTTGAGCCTTTGCAAATGCCCAGAGCAGCGGGCCGTCTGGTGCTCATTCCCCCTTCGCTAACCTCGCCGCCCGGCCCGGCCCGCCCTGACCCGCTGACAGCCGTGCACATGTGTTTGCACTTGCATTGTTGACTGGGGGCTAATCGCCTTTTTGGCAAAAGCATCAAGCATTCAGAGATGTTCAGATCTTCCGTGTTTGGCTGTTTCCCTCAAAATGGAGATACCTTGCACTAGGACTCCAGTGTGTCTCCTTATTCCCTTATCCATTATCCGAGGGGCCAGAATCCTGGTGGTGTTGCCTCGGATCTTTCCCCAAGGGAGGAGAGCGATCTTGAGAGCAACCCACACCTGGCTGCCAGAGGCAGAAGGGGGACACGTTCATGAACATCTCAGGCTCTCACGTGGCCGTGAGCAGCAGCAGAAGGATCGAGCTCCACCCCGACATACTTCTCAGCTGCCGGGGTAAGACCTCAAGCGGCTCCCCAACCAGAATGTTCCAGCCCAGTTGGAAACCCGCAGTCGCTCGCTCTCTGTGCAAGTCCAAGCATTCCCAGCCAGGGGGACCAGGTGCTCTCTGACATCCCACACACGCACCGGCACACTTGGGGATTGCAAAAGAGAGCGCCAGGAGCCAAGGCCGGAGCTCTCTGCGCCCGCCTCCCTCTGGGAGCACCCACTGCATGTTCTTCATCTTTAGAAAAGCTGGACTCTGACCAGGACATCCTTGACTTCATCTTTTTGGAAAAGAATACTTTTAATATGTAAAGACTCTGCTCAGCCGTCACATCCTACAAAATAAGAGGGGTGATATGTCCAGTTAAGGGAGGCCCAGGTGTAACCCCCAGGCACAGGATCCTGGCTTAGCCCAATCAGCGTTCATCCCAGCTATCAACTGACCCCGTGCCTTGCCAAAGGGCCACAGACCAGTCTGCACCCCCAGACTTCTCTGGGCACCCCCAGCACCCCAGTGCATGGGAGAAGAACAAGGAAACCCTATCCACAGGCCAGGCACCGAGCTCTGTGCTCTACACAGACTGTTCGGTGATCCTCTAAACAAGCCAACAAGACGGACACTGCTACCCCGTTTCCTTGGCAGCCATTGAAAATCTTCCCAGGGGAAGGCCGAATGGAGTTATCCCATTCCTCTAGAAAAGTACGTGAGACTCAAAATGTTAGGTAGTATTTTTAATACTGCACAGCTGGTATCAGAGTCCATCTGTCATCCGTCTCTGCTCATTCCTGTCTACCACCTTCCTCGATGGTGTTGGTGGAGAAAGGGCTGGACCGTCCCAGCGCGGGCTTGCTGGGCCCGGGCGAGGCCTCGCTACCCCAGAACAAATCTCCCGCCTGCATCGCACCAGACACTCTTCCGGCCTTTGGCTGAGACTTTGATTCCTGCCCAGCTACACATCCCCTGGGACAGGTAGCACTTTAAGCTTTTTTCAGGAACATACGCTTTAGTGGGAGCGAAGTTTGAGCTTCCTCTTAAGAGTAGCTTTTGATGGATCATAGGAAGGTGATGATGAAAACATTGCATTCCTGGATGGAAAAACAGGGGGTCTGTTGAAAAGAGGGCAAAGACTGTAGGGTGGGGGAAACCGATGGTGAATTTTACTTCACGACTTTGTGTCAGACCCCAGGTGCTGGGGTCAGAAAGTAAAAGGAAAGACCCTGTGTTCCTGCTTCTAAATTTTACATTTCAGTTGAGGAACGTGAGGTGTGTCCATGCAAGGGCGACATGTGGTTGTGCCCCGGGACCTTAGCTAAGTAGGTTCTCCATGCCATTCTCTAGCCCCCGTCCTCCACGGGGCTGTCCATGGTTTAGGTTAGAGGTGTATTTGTTTTATCTCCCCTGCCAGGACCCACATCTGTTTATTCACCAGAGCATCTCTCTCACCTGACAGATTGCGTTGCACTTAATAGGTGCTCAATAAATGTTTGTGAGGTTATTAAATGTCATTTTAAAAAGGGGGCCGGTGCTGAACTAGGAGTCTGAATTCTAGCCTTGGTTTGCCTCTGACTAGCCCTGCGTCCTTATTAAATCACTCCCCGTCTCTGGGCTTCGTCCTCTGTGTTTATAACATGAAATAGTCGGCCTGAATAATGTTTTGCTGTTCTGTGACTGTGTTGAGTTTACCTAAATGCACATGAGTGTGGGGTCCGTGGGCTTTCAGAATGCTCCTTCATGGGGCACTGTGACGGAAGGGTGCGCTGGCAAAGAACAATGGGGCCTTGACACTTTCCACAGCTTTGGGCTCTGTGACCTTCAGCCTGCTGTGAGAGTGAGGACCAGGGTTTAGGGCTCTCACTGGAAGGCATCTCGGGGAGCAGCCAAGAAGGCACCTTTCTTGGGTCGTGGCTTTAATTCATCAGCAAATACCTTTTCCCCTTTTTGGTAGAATGCTTGTTAAGAGCACAGGCCTTGGAGCCAGGCTGCCTATGTCCAGATCCTAGCCCTGCCACTCACTAGTCGTGTGAGCTAGTGCAGCATACGTCCCCTCTGTCCTAGGGAGCTCCTTGGTGCAGTGAGGGCCACAAGTACACCTGCCTCTGCAGTTGTGGGGGAGAAGCCGTTCACAGAAGCATGCGGCGAGCACCCCGTGAATGTTAGCTGCTCTTAATTGAGCGCCTCAGCCCAGCGGCTCAGCACGCCGGCCAGGGAGCTCTTGCTGCCTCTGCAGAAGGGAACCAGGACAGGCCTCGGTCCCCTCCTCTCGGCTCTCAGGTGTCATATCCCTCACAGGCCACTCTCCTGAGAGGCCATTGCCAGGGCCCTGTTTGACGGATGGAGAAATTCAGGCACTGGACGTGCAAGTGACTTTCTTGACTTCACCTGACATGCAGGTGGCAGAATTGGGATCAGGACTTACACCCATCTGATGTCAGTCTTGCTGACATCGGGGAAATCTGGTTACTTATCAAGAATTTTAAGAGAGCCTTGCCGGTCAGTAGCAATAGTATTTGTGCTCGGTACATTCCAGCACACAGAGCGTGCAGACAGGACATTTCCTGGTCCACCCTGAACCTCACAGTTGGTAAGCCCTGTGAGGAAACCAGGGCCAGGAGTAGGAGGGGACCCGCCTGCTTCCCCCCCTGCGAGTCTCATCCACATTCACATTCCAAGCACCTCACCTGCCTCGCGATGGGAGGGTGAGGAGAGAGGGAACGCAGCCCAGGGCCTGGCTCCCTGTGGTAGAGGAACAGAGCCACAATCCGCTGCTACTTGCCTGGCTGGCCCATCTGGGAGGGGAGTCTTGTGCCCTAAATCAAACACTTAATTAATTTGGGAACACAGGGATACTGTGTCGTTAACGATCTGCTGGAGCTTGTATGAACTGGACCATGTTGTTTTCTGCAGCTGGGGGGAGGGTGGAGAGGGAGTTTCAGTAGGCTGGCAGATTTTTTCCAGCGTGTTGTCATTTCTCCGATGATTGAGTTGTCTCTTTGGTTACAGGTGGAGAGAGATTTTGAAAGGGAGTATGGAAAACTCCAGCAGTGAGTGTCAAAGCCCAGAAGGATGGAGGCTGGGGGGAGTCGGGGGGGGGGGGGGGGCGAGGGGGGGAAGGGCAGGAGCCTTCCACCAGGTCTCAGTTCTCGCACTGCCCCTTCCGGCACCTCCATCAGTGGGCCGCTCAGCTGTCCCGTAAGTGCCGCGGGAGCAGAGGGCAGCTCAGTTCACAGCCTGCCAGAAATTCTCCCCCAGCTGATGGCTATGTGACAGTCGTTAACTCATAGCCTTTGGGTGCTTGGCCTCATGCAGAGCCAGTAGCAGCCCTTCAGTTGGTGGGAAAACTCCCCATGGAGCAGGGGCCCCCTCTCCTGGCAGGCCTTCCAGGGCATCAGGCTGGGCTTCACTCAGGTAGATGGGAAGGAAGGGGGCTGAAGCAAGCTGACGATGCCAGGTGCCTAAGCCTGTGCCCCTGCCTTGCAGGCTGGAGGAGCAGACCAGGAGGCTGCAGAAGGACATGAAGAAGGGCACCGATGCTGATCTGGGTAGGTGGCATAGCCCAGAGCTGGGCCGGGCCTGGCCGGGTCACGGGTGGACCTCTGCCCCTCCGTCACGTCAGGGCTGGCTCCTGTGGTCTGTGCACAGATGCTTATGTCACCACTCATCCAGAGGACATGGGTGGGTCTGAACACGACTGTCCCTGGCATCTCCAGACTACGTGTGCAGCGAGCCAAGGGTCTGATTACGGAGCCCATCTGTTATTTGTTTTGTGGATAGTTCCAGGTTCCCTGGGTGGCATCTTTATCGTTCGCCACTGCCTTTCCAGTACAGGAGAAGCTGTGACCTATTGCTTCCTTTCTTTGGTACTTCTCCAGATAGACTGCACTGTCAGAGCACAGATGAAGGGAAGGTTGCGTTTTCAGAGTGGGCAGCTTTGGAAGCTGTGGAACGTCAGGGATCCATGAAGTGGAGAGCATGGTTTTCCCCACAAGAAATCAAAATAAATGGGCGACCCCTGGGGCCCAGGGTTCCTGGCCTCTTCCGCCCCCAGTCAGAACTAGAATCTGGGCAGAGAAAGCCCTCCTGAAGCAGTCACAGTCAGTGCATCAGGGTCACTGGAAGGCCCGCCAGAGGCAGATTGTCCAGCCCACCCCCAGGCAGTGCTGAGGCAGCTGGCCCGGGGACCTCATTTTGAGAACCACTGCCCCAGACAATTGAGGGAAATCAACTGCCTGGACAAGATCTAAAATCCCATTCTGTGTTCCCAAACAAGATCATCTGCGCACCGCCAGTCCCTGTTAGGTCTTTGTCAACCCTTATATTTTGAGGTGGCATCAGGGTTCCAGAGACCCACGTGGAGTTGGAGACCCACATTCTCTTTAAGGTTCAAAGACCACCAGCCTCCCAATTGGTGCTGGGCTGGCCACACCCTCCCAGTCCCTGAGAATGGAGGCTCTATGGCCCTGCCCTGCGGCACTCACTCACTCACATAGGCCAGTGAGGACTCCCAGTGGGATTCCACACTGTTAATTGACTTCAGATGGTTCTAACAAAGACAGAGGCAGAGGCCTGAAGTGTGAGGCTTTAGGAAAGAAAAGGAAAATTGGGAAGGAAGTCTCCCCTGCCCTACCTTTTCAGGATTTTTGTCCTCAAATATTAAAAAGTAGTGGAAGAAATTTTTCAAAAACGTTTCCAGTTTTGTCCCAAGTTTCTATCCTTTAATTATACTGTGTGTGACCATTTCATGATCCAGTCCAGTTACACATGATGTTTGCTCCTAAGCCTACAAAGTCACTGCACAGATTTGAAAGAGGGTTCTTAGCTCCACTGCCTCAACATTTCTGGGAAGTATATATTTCCAGGCTTCTCCCATACGGTGCCTGTTTGCTGGGTGACTGCAGCAGGCTACCAGATTAGAGGGAGGCCCAGGACAGGGCGCTGTGTGAGCCAGTCATCCACTGTGGGCTTCTCTGCTGGCATGTGGAGGAGCCTGAGTGGAGAGGGACCCGCTAGGTTTCCGTTTCTCCCACCGGAACAGAGAAGTAGGCCCTTGGGGCCAAGGAGTAGGCGCGTGGGGCCAACACGCTCCTCACATGGCAAGGCAGGGGCACATCTCTGGTTAACTGGAGTGGACCTCATTTCATTGATTCAAAGACATTGTTTCGCTTTTAACATCTCAGAAATCAACACACCGTAACATAATTCGCAGCATAGTTTTTCTTTCTCAATGGCTATACATTAATGGTGTGTTACCATCTTAAATTCAGTGGCATAAAGTAGTGAGGAATACATTCAAAAACGTTTCTCCTGAAACCCTTAAACTGGTACAGACACTATGGAGCAAGCATGCCCCTTCTCCAGTCTCTCTGCCTGTCCCTCTAGAATTTTTTTGTTGGTTTGTTTGCAAATAATGGAGACCCGAAAACTTGTATGGGACTGAGAACCCCAAAGCTGCCAATAGATCTCCATCCTGCCTTGGAGCTGCCCTCTGATTTCCAGGCTCCCCATATCCCCATATCCTCTGTCAAACATGGTGTAGAAACATGTGAACAAGACTACAGCAGGGCAGTGGCCTCCATCTGTGGGGAAATGGTACCACAGAAGACCTTTAACAACATAAGCAGATACCCCAGCAGAGCCTTGTGGCGCCTGCCCACAGCTGTCTCCAGGAGGATCACCAGGAGAGGAGTGGGCGGCGAGGCGGGTGCCCAGGGTCTAGTCCTGGCTCAGCACTTACAGCTGTTTGACCTTGAGGGAGTTATAACCTCTTTGGAGCCTCACCCTCCTCATCTGTAAAACGGGGCCAAAATACACTACCTGAAATGTCTCCTGCGTTGTATGAGCCCTGGATAAAACAGTGGGGGCACGGGAACCCTGCAGAGGCAGGATGGAAACCTGTCAGCAGCTTTGGAGTTTTTGGTCTAAAGTACAAGTCTCTCAGTCTCCACTACGTGCAAACAAAAGTCTACAGGGGCAGGAAGAGACTGGGAAGGGGCCGTGCTTGCTCGGTAGGGTCTGTACCAGCTCCAGAGGCTCAGGGGAAAACAAGTTTCTGAGTGTATGTCATTGAAACCAGGGGTTGCCTGGCCACACCAAATCTGGCCTCATTTTGTCAATAAAGGGGCATTGGAACAAAGCCACACCCATTCTTTAGGTACTGTCTGTGGCAGAGTTGAGTAGTTGCAGCAGAAACCATGCAGCCCACACAGCCTGCCATCTTGATTTCTAGCCTTTATGGTATGTTTGCCAGCCCTGGTGGGGCACACTCTTACTCTCGTCCGTGAGAGGTTCCCAAACCAAGCTTCATGCCCAAACCACCTGGAGAGTTTTTTTAAGATACATGTTTCTGGATTACAGACTTACTGAGATAGACTCTTTAGAGCTAGAAAATAGGTATTTTTTACAGCTTCCCGCCCAAAGGATTCTGTTAAAACCCAGAGTTTGGGAAATGAAGTCATTGCCAAAGGTAAAGGTGCTCCGAAGAACTACCCAGAGCAGCCTCAGATGGTCAGGAGCAAACACCATCCAGTAAGGACCGCTGACTTTCGGCTTGTGGTACTCTGTAGCTTTTCTGGCCTATGGCCGGGATGGCGGTCAGGGTATGGCCGCTGGACTGAGGAAGGACAGGGTCCTAAGGACAAGACCTTGAAACCTGTCCCTTCATAGGTTCACCGAGCTTTGACTTCTTACAGCCTTATCCAAATCTGCTGTGAAGATATCCTTGGACTTGCTGTCCAATCCCCTCTGCGAGCAAGACCAGGACTTCCTGAACATGGTGACAGCCCTGGACACAGCCATGAAGCGGATGGACGCCTTCAACCAGGAGAAGGTAGCTGGGGTCTTGCTCTCCCCCTTCCCGTGGCTTCTGCCTGGGTGGAGCGCCCGTGCAGAGTCCTCCCAGGGCTCGGTCTTCCGACGCCCTCAGTGCTCTGACGCCCGTGTGTCACGAGCCCCGTGAGCTCGTTCCTGGACCTGCTTCGGCACCCTGTGCTGCCCGTGACTCCCACGAGCTCGTATCGCTCACTGTGAGACCCCGAGGGAGGCAGGGCAGCTCTGCTCACCCGGAGCCCCTCACACATTCTGTAGCTGCCCACCCAGCCTGCCCCCTGAGCACGGCTGTCAGCAGCCTGCAGACGGTGCTGGCGGGAGGAGAACAGACCTGGAACAAGAACAGTACTCCCTGGTGCCCTCGACGTCCTGGCCATCATCGTCCTCTCCGCCTCGCTCCAGCTGTGGAGTCAGGGGTGCCCCCCACCCCATCTCGTCCCCACCCAGGGCTCTCAGGACAGCCCTGACTGTCCCCTTTCTCAGGAACATAGATCCTCCCCTTTTAGGAAGAGTCCGGCTTCCCCTTGGTCTTGATTCATTGGGTCTTTCTTTCAACAGGTGAACCAGATCCAAAAGACCGTGATTGAACCCTTAAAAAAGTGAGTAGTGGTCATCTGGGGACCACAGGCCTGAGGGAACTAGGCTGGGGGCGCTTATTGGAAAGGCAGGTCAACTGGCCGACTGGGGACCGAATATCATTTCCAGCAGCCTAGAACCCCAGACTCCCAGGGAGCTGACCGGAAACTCAACAGGGACGCTGGCGATGTGATCTGTGGCCCCAGAGCACCCGCCCTGCCCAGTGCACTCAGTGACTCGTGGTCTGCCCCAGCAGACAGCCTCTAGTCAGTGGTCACTTTGCCATCTTTCCCTCTGTTCCCGACTGAGAGCCAGAGGTCTCAGAGCTTGCTGAATGAAGCGAGCAGAGCGCTTGGCCAGCCCTCAGCGGGGATGAGCAAGGCCTTTCATCTCCCCGCCGCACCGGGAGAGCAGCTGCCTGCGGCGCCCGGCTTCGGAGATGTGGGGGTGGCTGCACATGGGGAAGGGCGCAGCAGCAGGGTCCTGCCTGGGAAGGTCCCCAAACTCGTGACCCGACAGGGTCAGAAATTCTTCTGCGAGGCTCATCTTCTCTCAGGCAGGCTCTGGGCAGCGATCAGACAGGCCTATCCCCCGGTCCCCTGAGGTGGTGGGCTGGTGCGGGGGGGGGGGGGGGGTGCGGGGGGGGCGGGGACAGGCAGGAGCATTGCCTTGAAGCTCCAGATCACTTCTTCTGCCCCCCTAGCCTCTCCCAAACTGACTCTGACCTAGAAAGGCTCCCGCTCCAGCCCGGCAGCTGCACTTTATTACCTCTTCTGTGGTGGTCCCTGGCAGCTGCCTCACCAGGCCTGGGTAATGAGGCTCTGCTAATTACCATTAGGCCTGGATCGGGGCCCGGAGGGAGATGAAGAGAGCAGGTTTTGGTCCTCTAGCCCCTGGCTTTGAGGTTACTGAGCTCTTCACTCCCTGTTCAGGTCCAAGGGGTGGGGTTAGGGAAAGCTCTTTCTGAGCCAGGCTGTCTGGAGGCTCGGCCCACCCTCCTTCCCTGGGCCCCTTCCCCTACCCCCTGCTCGGGCCCAGGTTGCAGGGCCACACGAGGAACTGGGTGCCGAGGAGGCTGGTGGCTCAGGAGGGAGGTGGCAGCAGGGTCTCCGTGGCTGGTGGCTTTCTGACCGGGTCCCCAGGACCGAGCGTTCGCAGTTGGGTGGGAAGGACCACGGGCAGAGCAGACCCTGCCCCTGGCGTTCCAGGAGCTGCCACAGAGACACCCATGGCTGGCAGAGCTAGGCAGGGGACACCAGCTCAGAGAGCTAGGGGACTGACTCCAACCTCGATTTCACAACCAAGGAGGCGGCCTTGAAATCTGATGCCTGGCTTCTAGAGCCAAATGGAGAGAAATCCCGGCTGCTTCCCACCGCCCCAGCAGCCCACCACCTGCCAGGAAGGTGGGTGAGTGGCACAGGAGGCGGGCACCATCTCCGCAGCAGATCCGCTGACCTCTGCCTGAGCCCCCCGGGCCTGCCTGCCTACCCGGCCGGCTTCTCCATCCCGTAACCGACATGCGATCTCCCCCAACCACATAAAACCGGCACTGCCTGTTGCCGCCTCTTGCCAGGAGAGAAGCTCCCAGGGACCCCAGTACCGGAAACAGGAAACTGCAGCTTTCCTGTCCTCTGATGAAGAACATCACCACATGGCCACCCTGCCGCCCCCAGCCTCCCCCCAGGGGGCTCGGCCTCTAATCCCCCAGTCTCTGGGCTGTGTTCACATGGTCGGATGGGGATGCTTTCAATTTCCCTTTCCTGGTGGGTGGAAGATCCCGGCTGTGTGGGCACAGATTGAGGAATGGCAGGCATTCCCCACCAGGGCCGGCTGCTCCCAGCCTACCTCCCAGCCGGCCTCTTTCTCCCTCCCCCTTTCCCTCCTCCCTCTCACTGCCTCCTCACCCCACTGCTTACCCAGGGGAGGCAGTTTGGTTGAACCTTAGGACAGTCACCTGGGCAGAGCTTCAGCGAGGGTGTGGTGTAGGCCCAGCCCTGTTCTGCTTTCTCTGGAGGGCGGACACAACACAGATTTTAGGAGCTTGTGACCCAGTGTTGAAGCCATGATGGCGCTCTCAGGAAGAAAGACCAGGATGGTCCATAAATGCCGAGGGGGCGCTTTGCAGCGGAGTGGGGAAAGTGCTAGGCGGGCAGTCCCAGCTGGCCCCCAGCCAGCCCATGACCCTGGCCAGCGCCCTGCTCCTCCAAATCTGTTTCCCCATCTGTGGAAGGGGAGGCCTGAACCCAACCCCTGCAATGGCATTTAGTTGTCGTTTCTGTGCCTTTGATCCCAGCCCTGGGAATCAACCCCAGCTGACAACTGAGGGCGAGCAAAGAGACGAGTGCTCTGGGGTCAGAGGGCATCCGGAACTGCTCAGCCACCAGCATGGTGGTCGTCCCGCCTGGCACCCACAGAATGCATCCCTGGTGCTGCCCTCTTTCCTAATAGGAGGAAACCCTCCACCTGTTGCTTCCTGCCCCATTCTTGTCCGTGCCCACTCCTCCCAGGCCGCCAGCAGCATGGACAGCAGAGGCCCAGGCACTGGGGCCACCTAAGCAGGCCACTTCTAATGAGAGAATGAGGGTGGCCACTTGTGGCCTCTAGTCTGGTTGGGGTCAAGAGGGTGGTGGTGGTGGTGGTGGTTTCTCAGGCCCCGTTGCACCTGCTTCCTTGAGTCACAGGCCTCTCAGCTGCTGGTCACACTCCTCCCAGGAGGGGAGAGGGGCTTGCCTAGCAACTGAGACCCCCTCAGAGCTGCCGCCTGAGGCACAAACAGTGAGGCTGGTCCCTGCCCATGGTCTTATCTGTTCAGACCTACCCAGGATAGGGGGCCTTTGTCCTGAAGGTACTACTCCCCACACCCAGTTCACACAGCAGCAAGGAGGCTCCTCTGCTGGCAGATCAGTCATTCAAGTATCGATTTGATGACTGATTTGTCTAAGGGCATGTCTTACCCACTTCTAGCCTTTCCAGTTAGGTAGTGAGCCCATTAGGTCACCCAGTCAGTTAGAAGGACTCATTTTAGTGTCCTTTCTTAGGGATAAGGCTTTTGTTTGACCAGAACCTACTGCCTGTATCTATAGCCTTGGCTGGGGAATTCAGTGCTTTGGTCAAATTTATGCTCTCTGTTCTCTGGCAGAAATCTTCATTACTCTTATGTCACGGGCACTCGTGATTTGTTGGGGCTTTTAAAAACCAAATTCATGATCATGCTTCTTTGAGAGGCAGACTTGGAAAATTGTTCTTCCTGTGGCATGTGAACTGCCTGAAGATGGCCCGGGAGCTGACGGGCACCTCCGGCCCCAGCACTGTGGAAGGGGAGGTCCCACAGCATGTTGTCCCAGCCGCTCCTAGAGAAACCCAGTCTTCTGGCCCCGAGTGCCCCCTCTGTGCCTCTCAACCCCGAATAACCACTGTGCCACCATTTTCCTCAGTTGCGGGGCCCGACCTGCAGGGTAGATGCCTCCTGCCGCCTCCTGCCCTGCAGGCTTTGCTCGCCCCATCTCTTCCTGTCCAGTTCCAGAAAACCTGCTTGCAGGCTTGCCTTGCCTTCTCCAACACTCTAATCAAGGGAAATACAGCGTCCCTGCCTGGGATGCAGTCCTGCCCGGTGTCTGTCTCAAGACCTCATTGCTCTTCCCAGTCAAAGATGATAGTCATCACAAAGATGATGCCCACAGGGGCCAAAAGTGTCCGCTCCCACTCTTTGTGAGTGGCCCACTCCTCAGCATTCCCTGTGGTCCTTTTTAGTCCCGGTGGGGCAACAACATGTCCTTGAGTCATTTTCCACAAACATCTGGTTCAACGGTTCAGCCATTTCAGTGGCAGAACCAGAGGGTTCCTGCTTTTCTCACGGTCAGCTGATAGAAATAGGCCAAGGCTAGGTTTCGACTGCAGTTGTCACTGCTAGTGCCACCATGAGGTGGCAGGGAGGTGCCAGAGAACTGGGATGCTTGAGCTCTCTGCTGGACAGTCACTATCCTGGTTGTGACCCTGGACAAGTCATGTCATCTCTCTGGCCTCAATTTCATTGATTGTGTTAAAGGAAGATGTTGGACAGATTATTCCCAAGAGTCTTCAGCTCTCCCATGCTCTGTGACAGGTCTCTGTCATGTGCGGGGTCATATGAGATGGGTGGGGAAGGGGCAGTGGCCATGCCAGTGGCTTCCTTGCATTCCTGCCCCTGTGGCTCACTCTGATCAGTAGAGTGACCCTTAGTCCTACTTCCTTCCTGTGGCCTTACCCCGGACGGCATTCTCAGCAGTGGGTGCTCCCCAGGGGCCACGGCCTCATCTGTCTTACCCACGTGAAATCCCCAAGACCTAGAACAGGGTCTGGCACTTAGTAGGCACTCAGTATGTATTTTTGAATGGACGCCGAGCTGCTGGGCTGCGGCTCCAAGAACAGCCTGTATCCGACTGTGCGGCAGGTTTAGCAGTGTCTTCCCGAGCCTCAACATGGCGGTGAAGCGGCGGGAGCAGGCCTTGCAGGACTACAGAAGATTGCAGGCCAAGGTGGAGAAGTACGAGGAGAAGGAGAAGACGGGGCCAGTGCTGGCCAAACTCCACCAGGTACTAAGAAGGGAGAGGGGGGTGTGGACAACGGGCCCCGTGGGTGACGTGTGGCAAGTTCCTCCTTCACCTGGGGACCAGCTTTGGGGGCTAGGAGACCAAGACACCAGATGTGATCCCCACTCCACCCCCGCCCCCAACGTACACATCGTGCCCCCAGCACACACTCTGGATAAGCTGCCAAGAGCTGTGACACCCAGTGTCTTGTCCCTCAGGCCCGAGAAGAGCTTCGGCCTGTGCGGGACGACTTTGAGGCCAAGAACAAGCAGCTCCTGGATGAGATGCCGCGGTTCTACAACAGCCGCCTGGACTACTTCCAGCCCAGCTTCGAGTCCCTGATCCGAGCGCAGGTGAGGCGGCTCCCCACCCTGCCCCAAAGGACGGCAAATGCTTGCTCCCCTGGGAGATGGTCCTGGGCTCTGTAGACACCCTCGCGCCCGTCCCCGCTTCCCAACTGGGAGGGTGGCTTAGCCGTTCTCCGCCAAGTCAGCAGTGCTGCCACCCTGCCCCCGGCACTGCGTCTGCGTCTGACTCTGAGCATCTGCTGGACTTACCGCCTGGGCTCCTCTGTTGCTCTTTGGTGAATCACAGTCCCAGGATGAGACCCCTTTTTGTCGAATGGCTTTTCCCTCAAGTTCTCTCTCTCCTCTCATTGTACCACCAGTGGCAAGAAGAGAGCCACCCTCTCAACACCTCACTTTGACGGGCAGGTTCTTCTTGCCTGGTGTGCTCAGGTCCAGCACAGAGGCCTGCAGGGCAAAGGCCCACACCCCTGCTTCCCCGCTCTAGTTGCTCCTCCTCGCTAGGCAGGAGACCACAGGCTCTCTTGACTTCTAGCAACCCTTGGAGGGTTCCCTACATCCTGGGGAGAGCCATGCTCAAGGCCTCTGCCTGGGTGCCAGGCCACAGGGCACCTTCCAGTGGAAAGGCAGGCCGGCCTCTGGCCAGGTGTGCATGGAGGTGCCTGGGGTAGCACCGGTGCCGGGCAACTGGAGGGTGGGAAGCAGGCTAAGGCCTCCCACCACTCGAGGGTTTGAGGACACAATGTCCAGCTGCGTGTAGCTCCTGCATAGCAACCCCCCCGCCCCCCAGCCCCGGCCATTCTTTAAACTGTTAGCAGGGATTGTTCTCCCCATTGTAAAAGAGAGGAGGTGAAGGTGCCAAACCAAGAGGTCTCTGCCATGTGGGGCCCCCGCATCAGCCTCCTGCAGGCACTCAGCATCCTGCCACCTTTCCCACCGTTCCTCAGCCGGTGACAAAGCTAAAGGCTCGGCCCCCTCCTGCCCACTTCGGTGCTTGGCCTGGGTGTCTGGCGCCCTCTAGTGGACACACTCATTCCTTGCAGTCAACAAGGTGACGAAGCTGAAAGGCCTCAGGGCACCCAAGGAAAAGCCCGATCCTTACCTGCCCAGCCTATCAGCCTTTGGAGAACACCAAAACCCATGAGGCTGCATGCCTGTGCTCAGAACCCCGAGCAGGGTTGATGTTGGAGCTGGAACTTAGTGACCATGTTTTTGGCCGCTAGGGAGAAATGAGGCAGAGCACCAACATGCACAAGTGAAGGGGGGCAGGGAGGGGGGGGTTCCACACCTGCCTCCAGAGCATTCTCCTGGAGACGAGGACTTCCTTCCAGAGGCTCAGCCTAGTCTGTGGAGGAATGTGTTTAAGGAGACCCGTGCTTTCCCTCCCTGTGCCACCACCACCCCTGCTCCCGGCCCCCTGCATGCTACCCTGCCCCCTCCATTCTGTCGCTCACGGGAGGAAGCTCCAGGGTGCCCAGACCTGAGGTTAGGGGCTAGGGATGCCCCGTAGCCGGGCAGCGGGGTGGATAGGGACTGTTTACTGCCTCCTCAGCACCAGCCTCCCCCTCCCGAGGCTGTCGCTGCCATTAGTCACTGGAGAAGTGAGCATTCCTAGTGACTCAGCCTGCGCAGTGCGGCTCTGGGGCGGGGAGTGGGGGTAGGGCAGGCCATCCCCTGCCCTCTCCCGGCCCTGGTCTACGCCCCGTCCCCTCAGGGGACAGCAGCATTTGGAGACCCTCATTTAGCTCCCCTCAGCCCAGTGGAAATCTAGCTGTGGGGGTATGACAGACCCCTCCTCAGAAGCAGCTGAGCCATGGCCCTGCCACCAAACCTGCCACTCGGCCTGGCCTTCCCAGTGACAGCACTCCACTGTCTAGAGTGGAAGCAGTGTCTGAATAGAGTTTTGAGTAGTGTGGATCACTTTCACGGGAAGTGTTTGCCTTTGGTCATGGAGGTGGAGACGAGGCAGTGGCCCCTGGTCTGAGCAGCCCTCAGCCATCGGAGAGTTGCTGAGGGGTCTCCCCTGTCCTCAGCACACCCCCACCCCACTGCCACAGGCCTCTCCCATCAGCCCCGGTGCCTACACACATAGGGACACGGAAACGAGCTGGTCTGCGAGCCCTGCTTTCCAGCCAAACAGCCGCAGCATGCTTAATGGTGGGACAGGTTGGGAAGGAACACGCGGCTGGGGGGCGGGGGGGGGGGTCACCTTTCTCACCTTTACCTCTAAGACTCTCAGGGTTCTGGGGGCCAGCCACGCCCCTTCCCCATGGACAAAGGTCTAGCTTCTTGAAGCACCTCAGGTCAGTGCCTGACTCCCTGGCTTCCCTTAGGACTCGAGGAGGGTCCTGCCAGTGCCCTCAGCCAGCCTCAAGCTGCACTGTCCTATATCTCCCGGCACAGGCCCCAACGCCCCTCAGCTGCCTGGAGGGCTCCAAAGTCAGAACCCCCGCCTCCATCCATCTCACCAAGGCCCCCTTGCCCCCCCTCCTCTGCCATCCTGGCAGCAGCAGTGGACGTTCCTGAAGGGCTGGGGTCTGTGGCTTCAGTTTCCCTACTTGCCCTGCAGTTTCAGGAGATGGGCTGAGAGGAAGGGCAGTGATGGAGGGAAGAGTGGAAGCCAGCCCCCTCCACCCAGCCTGAGCGCTCTGCTTAAGAGAACAAGCAGCATGTGGGCCTCTGGGACGCGCCCAGGGGGTGCAATGCTGAGGGGGCTTTGTACCCCAGGAGCCCAGCACCTGCCAACCTCCTTCTCCATCCCTGCCTCCAGGTTGGGTACTACTCTGAAATGCAGAAGATCTTCGGAGACCTGACCCAGCAGCTCGACCAGCCTGGCCACACTGATGAGCAGCGGGAGAGGGAGAATGAGGCCAGACTGAGTGAGCTCAGAGCCCTCTCCATTGTGGCTGATGACTGAGTCCCCGCCACCGTTTCAGACTCCTGGGATACAAGTCAACCTTTCTGGTCTTAGCCCTTGTTAAGCTTAGGCTCAGGCGACAGCCAGCAAAAGGCTCTCCCCCGAGAGAAGTATGGGGACAGCAGTGGCCCCTGTTCTACCTCACCAGACCTCTGCAGTGAGCCTGGCACCAGGAGCCCCAAGCAGGCTGCTGCCTCCCCACCCATAGCAAGAACTCAGACAGGTAAGCAGCACAGAAAAACTCCAAGGGCTTTGTTTCCAAAAGAACCGTCCAAAGGGCAGCCTGGCCTAGGACCTGAGCAAGCTTCCAGCCTTCAAAGGCACAGGCTCTGTCCGCTCACCTGAGGTCTTAGCCTTGCCTGCACGGTTGTGATCTCACCTACCTCCAAAGAAAGACCCATCCTTGGGAGTCCACCCACCCTCGTTGCCTTTCCCCTTCAGACTCTTCTTTTCTGGGAGAGGCCCAAGACACTGCCTCTCCTCTAGCCCAGACTCCCAGCATGATAAAAACTGGTTTCACCCACTTCTATCCCTTAGGTCAAGTGCAGAGAAGAACCCCAAGCCTTGTAGGTTCCCTAGGAAACCAGACTCAGCTCATGTAAATAGGCTGTCAACCAACAAAATGTCACAGCCTGATTCACAGGCCTCAAAGCAAGAACAGTGGGTTTGTCTCACCTGAATATTTGGAAATTTTATTTTTTCAAGTAAAGTTTTCAATAAAATTGCCAGCTGTTACTGTGCTGTAACTGAGGAGAGAAGAGAGCCACCCCAGGTTTGTGTCAGGGTGGTGCTGCCCTCTGCTGAGCTGACAGCACCCCTGTGGCATAGTGTCTCTTGACCAGCAGGGGGCAGGACCCAGAGCACCCTGGGGCTCGTCTTCCTGCCACCCGGCCCCACCTTCTGGAGATGCTGCACCCCCCATCCAGCAGAGGCTAGGCTGAGGACTAGGAGGAAGGGGGCAGCACAGGGAGACCTAGAAGAGGAAGAAGGTAAGAGCTATGGAGGACACTTAGCTTGTTTTTGACTTTGGTTTATTTAAAAAACAAAAAGCCAAAAAAAAAAAAAAAAAAAAACCAACTTTATATACAAAGTCAAACTGAAACCACGGATTATGGAAAGAGGCGAGACTTCTGGGGAACAGGGAAAAAGGCTGGGCCAGAGCCAATACCACATTCTGAACACGGGGAGGTGCTGGTTTCTTCTGGCAAGTCCAGGGTGGCTGGAGCACAGTGCTCTCTGGCAGACACAGCCCAACACCAAGAGTTCGCCAGCACAGACTCCCATTTCTGCGATGGCCAAGGAAGACCCTTCCCCTAGGAACCTGCTCCTGTACCTGGCAGGACTTGTGCCATCCAGAGGAAGGGCTCTTACCCCCTGCCAGAGTCCACGTCTGTTTCCTCAGTTTATTGGCATCAGACCTTATGACATACTCAAAAGCCTTTTCCTCCCCTGTCTTATTCTAAACTGGAAGAGGACAGGAGAAAAGTCAGCACAAGACTAAAGGGCCCCAGGAAAAATCCCAAGGTGGAGGGCAAAATGACATTCGAGGGGTGCAGAAGGTGTTGGATTTAGTTGTTAAGTGGAACCAGGATTCCTCACGCATCCGTCCCACATAGCACAGACCCCACCCTGATGGCCTGAGCTCCTCTACGGAGGCTGAGCATAGGGGTCAGCCACCCCTGCCTGTGGCTCCCAGGTCCTGCTCCAGCTTCTTTCTGGAACCAAAAGGGCTCGAACGTCAGCAGGCTCCATCGCTGACCTCACGGGAGGACAGCTCCTGCACCAGGCCCCTCAGTTGTTAGGTGCTGGCTCCTCCTTCTCTACCCAGCTGTCCGCCTAGAACGAGAATCAGGACTCAGGACTCGAGAGGAAGGGCCAAGATGGGAGGACAGCAGCACTTCCTCCCGGGAGACCAGGCTGCAGCTGCTACCAACCGATTCCCCAAGAAACCAGTAGGTGGAGAAGGCAAGGCGAGGCAAAGCCCGGCAAGGGCAGGAGGACCAATGTGCGTGCTGGCTGGCTGTCACCTGTCACCCCAACCAAGCCTCCCGAATGACGAATGACCGTCAGCCGGCTCTGCCCTTAGAGGCTCACCTTTTCCACCATCCGCTGCATCTCCAGCTGCAGGGGGGTCAGGCGCCTCCGGAACTCCTGGAGCAGTCGCTGCAGCTGGTTCTTCTGCCGCTCGGCTGTCCGCGCCGTCTCCTCGGCCTCGGCCAGCCGGCTCCGCAGCTCCTGCATTTCCGCCGCCAGTGTCTTGTTGGTTACTTCAGTGGCTGAGAAACGGTTATGGCTCTCCTCTGGGGGGGAAACGGCAGAAAGACCGCTGCTAAGCTAAGCACTGCCGCACAGGGCAACAGGCCCGAAGCATAAGGAGGGACCCCTCTTAATCTCCACACCCACGGCTGCATGTCCTATGCGTGCCGGGTCCCTGCGACTTCGGGCCACTCACCCAGTTTCAGTTCCAGTGTGTGAATCTTGTTCTCCAGGTAGAGCCGTCCACTGTCCTGCTGCTCTGCGCGCTGCAACAGGTTCCCCACATTGATCAGGCTGCCGTTGTGGGACACCAGGCCTTTGTGTTCTGTGGGGGCGGCGCCCGGCTTTGCGCTTTTCCCAGAAGGAGGTAGCAGATCCAGGTTTCCTAGAAGGGGCCGAGAAAGAGATAGAAGGAAGAGTTCTCAGGAGAAAGCAGCGTGCCCCACCCATCCTCCACAGAAGGCTACAGGCACCAGGACGCACCAAAGAGCACCTCCTCAGGAAGCCCACCGTCTGTGCCCTCCTGGCGGCTGTACTGAAGGCTCCGGTACTGGCAAATGTTCTGGGTCACCACCCTGCTGACCAGCTGTTTGGCCTGCAGAAAACATACGCCCCAGACACCCACTGATGAGAAGACGCGAGCCCTTGCCCCCGTTGTATGCAAGCGCCTAGAACTAGAGCTCTCTGAGCCACCCACAGGAGTCCAGTGTCTGCATGTAACGTTAGGGGAGGCCGTCTTGGAAAGGGCGGAGAGGATGTGAGAGAAGGCACCTGCTCTGCACTGAGCCGGAGCCCAAGGGTAAGCAGGATCCTCTCCAAGTCTCGCCGGTGCAAGTAGCCACACCAGTTGGCGTCAAAGAAGACAAAAGCAAGGAGACAGTCCAAAGGGAGCACGGCAGAGGGGTCCAGCTCCTTGGGCTGCAAGAGAAACGAGGATGGACAAGATTTACAAAGAGTGCTTTCAGTGGCTAAAGCACCTAGGACGTAGCTGACCTAATGACACCGGGGCACCCTTCCGCCTGGAGACAGGCCCCCAGGCTACTTTTACACACAGAGGAAGTGAGTGCGCTCCTAGATCAGATACCTCACTCAGATTCACCCAGATGGAGATACTGAAGTGCCCTCGATCCTATGAACACCCCACTCCATGAGCCAAGAACCACATTCTGGTTTTTGTCAACCGGAATCAAATGGTAAAAGTTTCCCTCTCCCAGGAGTGAGTCAGAGACCTCGCTAATAGGCCTCACGGACTCTTGGGGGATGGAAGAGAGGCCTCACCATGTCCTGAAGAGAAGAGAACTCCATCTCCGATTGGTTTGAGGCAACCGACCGGACCTCAGAATCCTCCAGCTTGGCTCCTGCTGCAGAAAGCCTGAGATAAGCTTGGAGCAGGGACCACACGGGCCCAAATCCCACAGCCGTAACAGGAAAGCAGTCCAGCCACAGAGCCAGGAGGCCGCTGTGTGGTGCCCGCACGTACCAAACTCCTCCTCTCCGTCGTCCCTCAGGAGCAGTAGTTCCGGATCAAGCGCCATCTCACAGAGGTCCTCGGATGCCTCACCCCGGGGTTTCTCTTCTTCCTCTCCCCCAGAAGATGGAGGTTTGGGCAAAAGCCCATCTTCCTTCTAGAAACAGACCCGGACGAGAACAGTCATCTCTAACTGCTAACAATTAGAACAGCCAACATTTGAGCATCAACCGTGTTCAGGCACTGTGGTAAGGGGTTTGTACACACGCTCCCATTTACTGCACTTCATTACGTGGGGTTCAGAGCACACCAGGGCGGCTCCAGGGCACCCGGAGTTTTCTTTGGGAGTCAGTCACGGTCTCGTAAGAAATTATATGTGTACTTGATGGCATCAGGCAAGAAACAGACCTATGTGCTTTAGAAAGGGCTAAGAAGATGCGGCGCTCTAGTTAACCATCAAGCAGCCCAAACACCCGTCCTCCCCACAGCATTAGTAACTGAGGCTTCTGTGCCACCCTGGCAGGTCAACCATGCCGCCAGGCCCGCCTCCCCTCTCCTCAGCACACCACCTCCTAGCTGCACAGCCAGGTGGGAGAGCGAGGTGCCCTGCTCCCGAGGACGTGCCAGGTGGCAAGGCACACACGGGCAGTGAGAGGAGCCCCGTGAGGCCCCCCAGCAGCGCCTGGTATGGCGCAGCACTACTGTGTGCAGCCCCAGTGCCCGTGCAGGGCAGCAGAGGTACTCACCGGTGGGGCGTCTGACTCGGCAGCTGTGCCCTCACTCTGTACCTCATCCTTGGACTCCTTGGCAGCCTCTTCCTTGACTGCTTCTTCTTCCTTAGCTGCCTCCTCTTTCTCAGGTTCAGGTGGGGCCACAACCTTTTCAGGAAGGCTCAGCAGCATCTTATAAATCCTATAGCCAAAATCCCTCTGCAGCATCTCCAGAAACAGTTCAGCCAACACCATCACCTGGTAGGAGAGTCAGCAGAGGTCCACGAGCATCAGGAAAAGGGGAATGTTCAAGCCCTGCCGTCCCAGATACCCTACTGCACAGCCCCCCCAGACTCCTACACTTACTTCAAAAGAGATCCTTTCTTTTGGCCTCCGGTCTTCCACAATACTGTGGAGGGACAGGTTTACACAGCCAGGGCGTGCCATGACAGCAGGTTCTAGAGGGGGTGGAGGGGCCTCTGGGAGATCGGTGTCCACTTCCTGCTGTGCGGTGGCCTCTGGGTTCTCTGCATTCTGTTTAGAGGCGTCTGCTGCTTGCTCTGATACATCAGCTGCCTGTTCCGTTGGCTCTGCTTCCTGTGACAAAAGCCAAGAGCGGTGACCACCTGGGCCCAGGGGTCAGGGCATCTACCCTGCCCCCTTATTTGTAAGGCTCAGTCTTACCACGGACACCTCTTGGGGTGGGGGAGCTGCCTCTGCAGCTTTCTGCTGGCACAGGGCCTCCCACTCTTCCAAAGTAGGCATGATGGTCCAGACGTCTGGCAGGTACACCACCACAGTCTGGAGCCGCCTCGGTGGGCCCGGCTGCAGGTACTGAAACTCAGCAAAGCGCCACCTGCTCACAGCAAAAGGAAGAAGGAAGAACTGACCCATGACCTTCACAAGCAAGTGCTTCAGTCAACACTTAATGAGCACATACTGCATACGAAGCTTTGAAAATACAAAAACAAAAGAGACCAAGTCCTCAAGAAATGGTTCATCAATGGAGAGACACAAATAAGGAGACAATTACTATCCAAGGTGCTACAAGCAACAAGGACCGCTAATATGGCAGAGGGATCACATCTGACGAGCCTTGGAGGGTCAGCTGGCCCTCAACACACATACACATTCCTAGTCATGCTCATGACCAAGGTGACCGTCACTGAGGGCCAGAGGGAGGAATGAGGTAGCACTAGGACACAGAAGAGAGCTAACAAGTCAGAAAGGCACAGGAACTTGACCTCCTGAACAGTCTCCCCAATACAGAGGGCCAGCCACAGACAAGCCTGGGGCAGCCACTCACCACTTTGTGCAGGTGCTCAAGTCAATGCCGGTCTGGGCTTGCGCACAGCGGATAGCGGTGCGGACTAGCACCTGCGGGTCGCCCTTGGGGTCGAGGCCATCCAGAGAGGGAGACCATTCACCCCCAACCAGCACCGCCTCTTCTTCTTTCCGGCCCAGCAAAAACTGCAAAAATGGATCCGAGATTAAAAACACAAAACAAAAACAAAAACCCAATTACCTGGATCTCCCGTGAGGCAGCCTACACCCCTGAGAGTGAAAGCAGCAGGATGTGGTGAAGAATCCCCCACACAGGGTGGGAAGCAGGGAGGGGTGGATCTCTCTACCCATGAACGTGAACCAGCCATGTAACTTTTTCTGACAAGAAGATCCTGAGCCATACGGTCCTGGTGAAGTGAGTGGTAGTGGTATTTCAGTTCTGAGACTGCTGGTTTCTACAAGTTCACGAATAGGAGCCAAGCTGCCGAAAACCTGACAGGGCCTGGACATTATCAATGACTGCATCCTGCCTCACGGACACCAGCTCTTACCTTAATCTGCTTCAAAGGATGTTCTGGTGTCTCCCTTGGCTCAGCCATGTCATCCACAAAGAGCATGCAACAACGATACAATTCCTCCAGTCCCGGGGAAGAGAGCAGCAGTACCTGTGCAGGGGCGGCGTGAAGGACACACTCGAGAGCTTTCTCAGCCTCCGACAACGGGACAAAGCGGCAGGACCTCAGCCCACTTACCTTGGAACTATAAGCGGGATCGCTGTCTGCAGGGATGGGCTCAGCACCAGTGTCTGGAGCTGGCTCCTTCTCAGAAGATACCTGGATACGGCTTGGATGATGGAGGGAAAAGGGCTGGCTCAGAGGAAAGGCTGACAGCCAGCTCAGACACACAGCCAGAAAATCTGAGGGAACCAGGAGGCTGCGGTAGCGGCGCTGGAGTTCTAAGAAGTCACAGGTGGGGCTGCAGGAAGAAAGCAAAGATCCAGACTGGGCAAGGCTAAATTATTTTTAAAAATGGAACCATATCATGAGTTTAGGCCCCACGTCAGGCTCCATGCTGACAGTGTGGAGCCTGCTTAGGATTCTCTCTCTCCCTCTCTCTGCACCTCTCCTGCTCTCTTTCAGAATAAATAAATAAACGAAAAAAATAAAAAATAAAAAATGGAACTATAAAAGACTTGGAGGGGAAAGGGCAAAATATTTTCTAACCTGGGAAAGAAGACGTCTCTGAAAAGAAAAAGATGGAGATTTGACCACTAAAATGCTTCAACCTCTAATTGCAAAATAAAGTCGAACTGGAGAAGAAAAAACAGAAAAACATTTACAATCCATGACAGCTAAGGCTCAACTGTCTTGATATGAGGAGCCCACAAATGACTAACAGAAAGTTGACAAGTCTGAGAAAACTGACATCAACAGATACTTAACAAAAAAGAAAAGAGACTTAACAGCCTGTGAAAACATGCTCTATCTCACTTAAAATTAAAGAAATGCAAATCAGAGGATCACTTTTCACCTATGAGACTGACAAAGATCCAAACGTTTGACAAGGTACACCGGCTGCAGCAGGAGGAAACAAGTACCTCATGCCCCGCTGGCGAGAACGTAGATCGACACAGCCTCTTGGACAGAACTGGCAATATACGTCCAGTTTAAAATCAGACCTTTGAGCCAGCTACTCCAGTTCTAGGAACTGATCTCAACAGAATACTTGTGCCTGTTCACACAGATGTTTGTAGAAGAATGTTTACTACAACAATTAAAAAGTGAAAATGGAGAACTGGCTAAAAAAAGTGTCTGTCCATTCAGTGGAGTATTGTGTAGTTGCTGAAAAGAATGCAACCCCAACCTAATAAATGTTAACATGGAAGAAATTCCAAGATGTATTAAGTGAAAAAGCAAAATGCCAAACAGTACATACAAGAAGCTTCTATATACATTCAAAAAGACACATTGTGTGTGGCAAATTGTTCGCAGTCACATTTGGACTGATGTGAGGAGGCTCTACATGCAGCCCTGATGCAGGGCTGATGCAGGGACCACACTGTCTTGTGAGGCAGGTGGCTCAGCATGGAGCACAGGAGAGGTCCTGCCTGGCCCCGTGGACAGGAAGCGGTGATGCCAGGTAGAGCGGGAACAGCCCTCTTTCCCTTCCACCTTGAGCAGTAGCCAGGAGGCCACCACCCCACCTCAGCTTGGGCTTAAGTGAACTTTGCTACTGGGGCAGTGGCTGGAGCCCTGCCTCTCCACCGCTAGATGGAATCTGGAATCGCTCATCTACCTCTGTCAGTGAGTTGCTAAGTGAGATAGGTAGGCTTGCAGGCCAGAGTCCTCATACACCATACAGCACTTGAAAAAGGATTGAGAGGGTCCCTGGAAAACGAGTCCCAGGGCTCTTACGATCTGTAGTTTCTACTTGAATTAGAACTAGTATTGGGTACCCGAATTTGAATTGGTAAGCCTTAACGATAACCTGGCAGAAGTATTTCTGGTGATCAAATCACAGAAGTTCTATCAGGGAACCCATGTAAGTGGTGCTACGCTGGTCCAAATTTGAGACTTAGAAATTAAAAAACTGTCACATTAAAAAAACAAACAAAAAGGTCCCAAGCACATGACCCCATATACACACAGTCTCTTGCATAGACTGTATTTCATTTACACAAGAAACTGTTACCAGCTGTGAGCCTCAGCCCCCACCCCAGCCTTGCCACTCACCTGTCCACAGTATAGGGAGTGAGATGGACCCGGTAAGGAGGCAGGTCATGCCGTGGTTTCTTAGCACCCCAAGGCTCTCCACCAGCCCGCTGTTTGCGTTTCTTGGAGTCATAGTCATCGCTGGAAGTTGGCCCGTCACCAGAAGGAAGAAACCACACTGTTACATTAAGATTCAATACACACTGGCCTGACAAGGAAACAGTCTGAATCCCCAACATCAAGGAAATGGGTAAAGAAGCCATGCCAACAGCCCTATGACACATAGCTATAAAGTTATTAAAATGAGTATTTAAATATTTCTAATAGCAGAAAACCACCCATGATAAGCAAAGACTAGTACACAGTAATATGTATACAGTAGTGCCTCAACTGTGCAAAATAACCTTTTAAAAACTGAAAAGAAATAAAGTATTGGGGCACCTGGCTGGCTCAGTCCATGGAGCATATGACTCTTGATCTCAGTGTTGTAAGTTTGAGCCCCACATTGAATATAGAGATTACTTAAAAAAAAAAAAATCTTAAAAAAAAAAAAGTATTAACCATAAATGCCTCTGGTAAAACTTGTAATTTTATTTTTTATATTTTCTGAACTTTAAAAATTACAGTGAACATATAATTTTTTGAAACGAGCAAAGATTTTAACTGATTTCTAACATGAGACACATATATGCTACCATGCAAAGGGTTCTATAAAGCAAGTTTTATTAAGAGACCATTCTTGTAACAAACCCTTAACAATACACGTTAAAGTCAGAAAAACACTCAAACCCTTTGGTCCAGTAATTCCACTCTTGAAAATTTATCCCAAGGAAGTTAATTCAAAAGAAAAAGAGGTTATAAACAGTGGAAAAAATTCAAACCAAGAGTAAGAAAACCATATTCACATCCAGCAACACCTGAACTTTTATAGTAAACAAATACAATAATCATACAGCCGTTAAAACAATCGTGAGGATTAAAATGCAATAAGGAAAAAATGTTTAATCACCTTAATCATAATGTATAAAAATAATTTGGACTCTAGGGCACCTGGGTGGCTCAGTTGGTTAAGCATCTGACTCTTGATTTCGGCTCAGGTCATATCATGGTTGCAAGACCAAGACCTGAATGGGGCTCTGCACTGACAGCATGGAGCCTGCTTGGGATTCTCTCTCTCTCTCTCTCTCTCTGTCTGCCCTGCCCCCACACTCACGCATGTGCATGTGCGCTTACTCGCGCTCTCAAAAAAAATACGTAAAAGATAGTAATGTGGGCTCTAAAATTAAGACTTTTTAATTTTTTAATTAGAGTCATAAAAAGTATGTTTCCCTATAAAGACCAGAAAAGGACATAGGGAAAAAAGCAGCCGTAAATAATTTCTCTTTTCAAAATTATTTTCTAAAGGTGTTTAAGAATGATTATTACCTTTAAAGGGAAAGAGGAAATGACTCATTTTTATACTATTTTGGCTTTATATAATAGCATGTACTACTTTATACACTTCTATGATATAATACTTATTATAGTATCACTATGTTATGGATTCAATAAATAAAAATAGAAGAGGGGTGCCTGGATGGTTCAATTGGTTAAGCATCTGACTCTTGATTTTGGCTCAGGTAGTGATCTCATGGTTGTGAGATCTGGCTCCTGCTTAAGACTCTCTTTCCTCTGCCCCTCCCCACCTCTAAAAAAAAAATAGAAGAGAAAAACCTTTAGACCATTAAAAAAAATGCCAGTTTGATGAGGGGAAAACAAACTCCTGTGTCTCTAGAGAAGTAAAATCAACTCTCAGGTCTTCCTGCCCAGGTAACTGGGCTGCCTGCAGTCTATTTGCCAGAAGGCCTCTACTCTTCCCCTCAGACCTGCCTGCATTGTTTCCCTTGTCATTATGGCCCTGAGCATCGAAGTTCATTACATTTAACACAGAGGGTTTTTTTTTTTTCTCTATCTGCCTGGCTCATTTCCCTGCTCATTAGCATCTCCATCCAAAAGCTGCCTTCTAATCTCGCCTTTACAGAATGTCAGCTTCCACATTTCTAACACAGTAATTCTGACAGCTCTCTCCAGCTCACCCACGACTGGAGTGAACTCTTTGGGAAATGCTGTCCACCCCTAGTGAAACCGGACATCCCACTGAATCCTGGAATCAATGGCCAGTTTTCTCTCCTTACTGTGAATCGTCAGGAACACATTGGAAAGCAGTACCAGTGAGAGACATCTCTGTAACCTCAGCAGGATACTGAGATGGCATATCCCGCTGGACACACCTGTCCAAAAAACCTCAGTAGTTCAGTACTGGCAGTCCAACGGAGACACTGTTACCTCCATCCCAGAACCTGAAATTTAAAATAAAACTTGGCTTCCAGCCAAAATGCTAACACAGCCTGACTCCTTTGTAAACTGCTGTTGTCCCAGAGTGACCGAACTCCTACTGCCCCCTTTCCTACTTTGCAAATTCTCTGCACTGACTAATGGTGTTATCTCCCTGCCAGTGGTAATGTCTCCTTTCTCTAGAAACCATAACACAGAAGCATTATGGCGAAAGTAATACCAACAGGCCTTACACAGGGCTTAGCATGTCCAGGACAATCAAATGCATATGACTGTACAGAAAGACTGAATTTGAACCTAAAGCAAAAAGTCAATAGCAGCCATTGATTTCCACCCAAGCTACATTATCCCTGAGGGCACTTGCTGGGATTTGGTAATAAAGCCTTTAATAAACTCACAGAATGTGACAGGTAGAAACTCCTTGGAAACTGAAGACCAGGAAAATGCACAGGGACAAGGAAGGGGTGCAGGTGTATGCAAAATATATACCAGTCACTTGAGAACAGGACAAAGTGTTTCATGTAGTGGGGACATGGTGGAGAACCATCCTCCTAGTTACAAATCATAATGACCTAGCCCAAGGGAACCACCACTAGCTTCAGCAGACTATGCCCTCTGCCTAAACTTTTTCCCTGAGTTATTCCATGCTCCTTGTAAGAGTTCACATTGGAGTTCATTCTCAGCCCTCATCACGTAATAACCTACTGGCATCTGGAGATCTTCCTTATCAGTAGAGTTCTCATTTCAAAAAAGAACCTGAATATGAGAGACCTTTCTGGAGTGACGGAAATGTTTTATATCTTAACTGGGGTGAGGGTTACATGGGATTTCCCATTTGTCAAAACTGGTTGAGATTTGTGCATTTCAACCTATATAAAATTTGCCATAAAACATTTTTTTAATTAAAAAAGGTATAAGGCAGGGAATAGATGGACGTACAGATGAAAAAGAATGGAAAATATTGATACTTGTTGAGGCTGGATGGTGGGTATATGAGGGTTCATCATCTTTTTGTTTGTTTTACCTATATTTACAATTTTCCATAATAAAAAATTAAAATGAGGACCAACAGGAGAACTAAAACCAGTCTTAAGCAAACCAGTCCAGAGCTTAAGGATAAAAGCGAAACCTTTTAGAGAGAGAGTAAGGCGGAATAAGGACACAGGAGCTAGAGGGAATAGGCAGCATGCTCTCGCAGTCCCTGTAGCTCACGGATGACAGAAGATGGCCTAGGACACGTCCAAAGTCCCAGAGTCACTATGCCGGCTGCAGAGGGGCCATGAATCTATCTGCATGTTCAAGGCACAGGCCTGGGCTTCAGGGCAGAGTGCAACATACACATTCTAACACTACACTGATGCGTAGCGTATATAAACAAACACGTTTTATATCAGCAAATAAAACCTACGCTACGATGTTATGTTTTTTGGACAATTACCATTTTCTTGATAGTTTTGATTTTTTGACACCTCAATCTTAAGGACTAAAAATAAAAGAAAATTATGTATTTTAAAAATTCAATATGGTATTTTGAAAGCTGAACTACATCAAATCCCTGCTTGCTGAACCAGTTTATATAGTTCTAATATTTGCAGATACATCTCAATGCATCAGCCTGCTTCAGGGTAAAGGGCCTAGCTAGAAAGAGACATCTAGCTGCAGAAAGAAAATGTTAGCGTCAACAGGTGGCAAAGAAAGAGACACTGTTACTAGGGGCAAATAAAATATCTTCCCTGCTTAATCATTCTCTTACCTTCGGCCCTGATCCAATCGTCCATGAGGGCCCCGAGCAGGAAATCTGTTCAGGTGGCTCAGATGAAGTGTGTGGGATGTTTGGAAGAGACTCAGAGCTGCAGAGAAGAAATGGTTGGTGACTCAAAAACCCTAAATATCTGCCCAGCTTCCCTGTCCCTTTCTTCCAGTGACAGAAGTACCCACTTCCATTCTGAGAGCAAACCTGAGAGTTACAGGCCCATTCAACCAGAGTACCCTATAAAGCCAAATCCCAACATCCACGCCACTGGTACGCACGCTTCTGAGGAAAGAGCGGGGGAATCCGGTGAGGCTGGAAGATCAGCTGGGGCTGAGCTCCCAGAATCCCTTGCTTCTGGCCCAGGGCTGCCACATGTAGAAGGGGAGGTGCTGGGGATTTCAGCAGGGGCTGCAGAACAATAACCAGGAAAGTCAGGGCATCCCATGGTTGATCTGCTCACCACCTTGGAAAGATGCAGCCCCACCTCTTGACAAAAGTAAGGTTCTCGCCCAGCTTTCAGGGCACAGGGGCTTCCCTCCCTCCCCTTTCCAACGCACATGCCGAGGAAAGATGGATACCTGGTTGGAGAGCGTTTGCACCTTGACAGCATTCCAGGGCACTGCCTGGCCTGGGTTGTATGCAGCCTTCACCAGCACCTTCTCACCCAGCTGGGGCAGCCGGCCCTTCACCACACTGCCAGCACACAAGCCAGGAGACCCAGTCAGGAGAGAGACCCTGGCCAAGCCACCTTGACTGCCCCTATGAGGCCCTTCCCATCAAGATTTCTCACACCTTGCATAAAAACAGCAAAGCAATGGCTTCAGAGGGGTCCCACCAGCATGGTGACAGAACTGAACTGAATAAGCATTTCCAGAAGGGGACTAACCTCAAGCCTACCTTAGCTGAAAAAAGACCTCTTCATCCACCACCCCAAAGTAGTCATGCAAGCTGGTAACAATGCCAGTGAAGACCCGCTGCTTCTCCCCACCCTGTAAGAGAATAGTGCAGTTTGAAAGTCATAGAGAGCATCTGTCCACACTCTGCCATTAGCATCTCCTCTCCAGCCAAACCGCACCGGGCTCAGCAGAGTATTGCATCAAGGTTCACATGAAGGAGGCACGCGTGTGCAATAGTTATAATCTACTGTGGAGGAATGGGGGGAGATCACGCTGATTCTAAGGTCACCAGCTGCTTCTAGGATTTCCAGTTTTCTAATTCCCAGAAGCAGCCTAAAGATTTCCCTAGAGCCAGGACTTAGGACTCCCCAGTCAGAGGTGTCTAGTCACCTCCATCCTGGCTCAGGCCGGGAGTGTCAGGAAGGATGAACATAGCAATGCAAGAATGAAAGCACCAGGCACCCATGCATGCTGTGGTAGTCTTGAGTGTTGAAACTCACTAGAAAAAATGCCCAACCTACCTGAAGGTGCCTGGCATTTTGGGACAGGTCTGTGGCCACAGGAGGAGTGAGCAAACCAGGAGGAGGACCCAGAAGAGATGTTGAAGCTGCGCCTATGTGGACAGAGAAGCAACCTCCAGGAAGTGCGCCTACCATTTTGAGCACTGGAGTCAGCTCAAAGATACGGGAGGCCCAAAGAGCAAAGTGGCTCTAACCAACTCCTCCACAGGGTTTCACTGGCCACCACTGAGCTCATCTCCTAGTTTCCTATGAAACGCTGGCAACCAATCACACTCCACCAAGGAAACCCCAAAAGCCACATTTTAAGAGACTATCTCCAAAGCACGAACTACTACCCAGTTTGAAGCCCAGCAGGAATAAAGGTGATCACCTGAGAAGTTGCGTCCCCCTGGAAGCGGGTTGATCCGCTGGCGCTTAAACTGGGACATTGGGAATGCTGTCCTCTTTCAGAGTCTTAGAAAAAACCTTTAATTGAAAAAGCAGTGTTAACAGCTTAGAGGGAAATTTTCCACCGACCCCTCCTCCCGCCCCCCACAAAAGTAACTGAGATCTTAATAAAGGTGAGGTGGGTACTGAAAATGAATGGAGATGGAGAGAACATAGAGGGGCAGGAAATGAAAAAATTACATTGTTCCAGTTTGCCTTCACAATAACTTAGTGGTGGGTGATACTGTCAAGCTATCTGAAAGAAAAGGAAACTGAAGCTCAAAGAGATTAAGAGACTTGCCCAGGGCCACACAGAACCAGTTGGTGACAAAACTGAGACTCGCACCCAGGTCTCCAACAACTTAACGCTCCTCTCACTATGCCACACCACCCGCAGATGCTTGGGGAGAGTGGGGGGATTGGAAAGAGCCCCAGTGGCATTCATTCATTCAAATACATCCGCCAAAACGCTCCACGCAAGGCCCGGAAAAATGGAGGAGGCTGGTGCTGGAGAGAAGGTGTGGGCCCTCTCCCCGGAAGCCCGGCCCGTTGTTCCCCGGACGGGCTGGTAGGAAGGTAGCCCTGTGGCTCGGCCGAACGCGAATCCGGCAGCGCGCCCGCCCGCGCTCCTGCTCCCGTGCTCCCTGGGCCTCCGCTCCCGCCTCAGCAGCCGCCGGCACCGGGCCTCCCGGGCCGGGCCGCGGCGGGGCCACCGTGGGAGGACGAAGGCGCGCGGTTTCTCCTCCTCCCGCCCGCCCCCAGGGCCGAGGCCGTTGCCAGGGAGACGGGACTTGCAGTCCGAAGGGGGGCTCGGCCCCTTCCGCGCCCCGTGCATCTTTGCTGCCCGGCCCTCGCAGCCCCTCGGCAGGGGGAGGGGCGAAGGGGCAGAGGGGCGGCGGGGGGCCCCCCAACCCACCTGCGGGCCAGGGCCGCGACACCGGGGGGACAAAGACACCCGGAACCACCACAGCCGCTGCTGCCGCCACCACCGGAAGCGCCTCTCCGGAAGCGCGACCACTGGTCGGAAGCTACCACTCTCCCGGATATGGTCCCTCCCTCCTCTCCACCGACTTCTCCCTTCCCCCACGCCGGTCTGCCATCCCGCTCCAACTGTGGAACGGAACTGCACCTTCCCCGATCGGATGCGCGTGAGGAAGCTGGGCCTCCGCGGTGTCCTCGCTTAAGTGTCCCATTAGAAAAACAGGCTTTAGAGCATTGGTTCCTTGTCCAAAGACAGCAGGAGCTGGACCCCCAAGTGGAAGAGAGCACCTATCACCCCACATCTGGCCTCATTCTGGCAGACCCCAGGGCTGCAGCCGCAAGAGAACCAGCCCCTCCTGAGTAAAGGAGGAGACGCCAGGTTTAAGCCAGTGACCTTATCCCTAGCCCTGTCCTTCCACTGATAACACACACACACACACACACACACACACACACACACACACACACACCCTCCTCTCCTGCCCTCTGAATATCTACAGGAGACTAAACTTTTGCTCTTTCTCAATTAGCAAACATATAGGAACCTGCCAGACTGTAGTAAAGAAACCACCACAACATTTTGGTAGACATTTATAATGTTCTCAGAAAGAGTTCCTTTAGGAGTGCCTGAGTGTCTCAGTCAGTTAAGCATCCGACTCTTGATCAGGTCATGGTTTCATGGTTTGTGGGCTGGAGCCCCACGTCAGGCTCTGCTTGGGATTCTCTCTCTCCTCTCTCTCTTTCTCTGCCCCTCACCCTGCGTGCACGTGCACTCTTGCACTCTCTGTTTCTTAAAAAAAAAAAAAAAAAAAAAAAAAAGGAAATATTTCCTTTAGTCCTCCCAGGGCTGGAAGATTAGGTCAGGAATTAGTGCCCTAATTCCCAGGAAACCTGAGACTTCAGTAAAGTGACCTGCTATAAGTCTTGCTGCTAATCACTGGCCGTTTTAGTCTCCATTAGCAACCCCAGTCCTCCCTTATCCTCTGGCCTTCCCATCATCCCTCCAGCTTGGCCTCCTTCCAACACCCATACCCTCCCCCTTCCTGTTCACAAAGCACTCTGAGACAGTTTCATCTCGTTTTATCTTCATTAATAAGACTGTGAGGTAGGTAGGGCAGGTATCATTAGACCATTTGGGAGATTAAGTAGGAAGCTATGAGTGTAGAGTCAAAAGCTAGAATGAGTCTCTGGTTTCAACTCTGATGTGTTAAGGTTATTAGGGACCAAAGCAGCTAAAGGCAGACCTTGAAGCTTACTCTGCTATTTTCCATGTTGTCCCTGACCTTTCTATTCCAGGTTCAGTCTTCAGGGGCTCTGCTCCACAGGCAAGACTCAATGCAGAGGAACCCAAGATAGCACCCTTCTCTGTCTTAGGGCTGCCCACGAGGGTGTGAGGAGAAAAGCAAGATTCCAAATCAGTAACTCTCCACTGAGGAATGAAGGTGGCCATCCTTTACCTCACCCAGACCAACCCTTTGAATGCATGATTCAGAAGACATGGTTGGATCCAGCCAGTTCACAACAGTGACAGACTTGCAGAGATACACGTATCACTTTGCATAAATACACATCTGTGACATGCTAGGCCCCAATAGATCACCAGGCCAAACATGCTCCATGGACTCCTGATAAATAAGTTAGTTCACATTGTCTAGGCCCAGGGATTTCTGGCAACCAGCAAGGCGCCCAGGGGCTGCCACACCCTGGGGCCACTCAGGGAACCAGGGCTCCTCTGCCAGGCTGCCCAGAGGAGAAAGGTCCAGCCTTCTCCTCAGAGAGAAGGGTGAGCATCAGCAGCTTTTCCTGGCAGTGCCCAGAAACAGTAACAGGGCAAAGGGCGAGGAAGATGACTGCACTGCACACCCCTCCACCCAAGGTCATGTCCCTGCGCCAGGAATTCTCAGCATACAGAAAGGTTTTTGGCTCGTTGCTTCTTAACCACAAATGATGGCATAAAGGTCTTCCGGAGGGGCTGGAATGGAGGTCTTTCAGGGACACCCCTTGACTCAATCCTGTGAAAAAGGAAAGGAAGCATTAGGCTAGGAGGAGGAAACAAGGTAACAATGGCCCCAGAGTTGATGGAGCATTGCTTATCTGCCGTGGGGAGCCTGGGGATGTTGACGTAGAGCTTCTTATCGCCACAGAATTATTCAGCATTATCCCCCATCATCTCCTGTGGGATCCTCTGTGTCCCAACCTTGCTCTCCCAGCAAATCCAGGAGGTGGCCTAAGGTTCAGCTGTGAGGGGTGAAGGCTTTTGCTGGGCTTGCGTGAGGGAGACTCCCCATATGCTGGTCCTGGCTCTGTCACTGACTTGCATGCATGTAGATTCAGAAAGCGACTTCCTTCCCCAGCCCAGTCCCCATCCTCTTCATCTGTAAATGGAACACTTTAACTACTTTCTGTTTCTTCCACCACCCTCACCAAGACTATCTACACCTCTCAGATTTCAAAGGGACAAAAAAAAAAAAACAAAAACCCACAATTGGCACTACAGTCTCAGCTTCTGGCTTCATCAGGCTCCTTCCTTTGCCCTAACCTGGGCTGGGCCTCAGGACTCACCTTGGGGCAGGGCCATCAGGAGGAGCAGGGGACTCAGAGTGTTTCGAGCTTCTCCAACGGATCCGGTTGAGCAGGACCTTGACCTTGTTCCAGTGGGAGAGATCCCGCTGAGCAGAGCGTGAGGGGATCACCACAGAGTTCCTCCCCACAACATACCCCTGCCTGAGCTCCCAGAGATAGCAGTCGCCACAGCCAGGACTGCTCCAATCAGGAATTCTGTCATTTTCCCAGAGTTTCTGGCTTTCAGGGTATCTACAAACCCAAACACCCCCTACCCCCGACTCCATCCTGTATCACCTGCCTCCACACATACCCATCACCTACCTTGTGTCCCTGGGAGGATGGAAAGATATGAGCTGGCTCTGCTGAAGCCTCTAAAAGCCTGGGAGGGTTGGCACCAGGAACCCCTACCTTTAGGGGTGAAGCTGTGTTGGCCCCTTCAGAAAGAAAATCCCATTACCCAGGGCCAGAAACAGGAAGCCACCCATCAAAACCAGGACTGAGGAGGTCCGCCCGGGGTGGGGGGCCCTGGGTTGGCAAGACACACAGGGAAACACAATGGCACCTCACCTGTCTCCTGGGTCTGGCTGAGCAGTTCCTGTACCTCACTGCCTGGGGCACAAGAAGGTGGAGGCGAAGGGTCCCGGGCTGGTGGCGGTGGCGGTGGCCGCTGCTGCTGCTCCCCCCACTCCCCCTCCACCGCTTCAGGATCCTGTGCACAGGAGAGACGGGTACTCAAGACCTGACTAGATGGCTGAGCCTGTTCTGAAGGCAGCCCTGCTTGCAGGGCTCCCAGCCCTCCTCTGCTTCCCCCACTCACCTGCCCGACCTGCAGCTCACTCGCCCCTGGGGGCCTCTGGGTCTGCAGCTGCAAGTAGAGCTGCTGGAGCCTTGCCATTTGCTCCAGCACTAGGCACAGGTGTTCCAGATAGCGGAGACCCTGCCCTGGGAGACAGGCCCAGGCCTTAGGCCCCAGGCCCCCCACCTGTGGGACAGAGTGAGGCAAGGAAGACTTCTGAACTCAACCAGACTCCCATCCTAGGCAGCCAGCAGATGGGAACAGAGGGGCCAGGGAGAGGAGGCACACACCCCTAGCTGGCTTCCCAGTGCCCGGCCAGGCAGGCTGCCAGGCCGTCCCCCATACTGCTCACCTCCACACAGCTGGGAGTGGGCTGAGGCAACAAGCCGAGACACAAGCCATCAATTAGAGGCAAGGAATGCCCCACCCCAAGAGAGCTCCAAGGAGAAGTCAGGGAGGACCCACCAGCCACCAACCCACCCCTCCATGTAAAAAGACCGTTTCCACCGCACTCTTCACCCAGCCTGAGAGTTGACACTCACCACCTCTGCTCCTTCCAGACCTGCCTCTAGGTCAGTTTCTGCCTCAGCGGCCTCCTGTTCCCCTGCTCCAAAAGGGGGCATTTCACATTCAGGCTTGATAGGTGGCTTCAGGGAGTAGTGGTGTTGTGACATGCCGACAGGGGAAGTCGGGAGCTGGCGGGACCGCTCCAGCACCTGCTCCAGCTTACGGTTGGCCAGGAGCCGGCTCAGGTGGGCAGGAGGCTCCATGGCAGCAAGGGCCCGGGGATCAGGGCTCCCTGCGGGCTCAAAGTCCAGAGAGTCCTGAGGAAGACCTGGTGAGGTGGCCAGGGGGCTGTCCCCAACCACCATCTCCACTCCAGAGTCCCGAGAAGCCAGTTTGAGAAGTGGCTCCTGCCTCCTGACACCTCTCAGCTGGCCATCCCCTTTCCAGGAGTCCAGGGAGCAACCTTGAACAGCGTCCGGGATCCTTCGGTAGGTGCTGCTGACTCCAGGTACTACACAGCTGCGTGCCAGGTCCTCGCCAACCCCATCTGCAAGGACAGTCAGTATCAGGCTGGGCAGGCTGCCCTGAACGCCCCCAGCATTCCTGGAAGCTGGCAAAATTCCCAGGGGAGGAGTGTCCTGGGCCAGAGGTGAAGGGAGGGGCCGGGACTGGACAGCCACGGCCCCGCCCAGATATCTCCCCATCCCTGGCTGGGAGAAGGTAGGACAAGATCCCTTCACAAATAGTCTTTGTTAAGGATCACAGACCCAGGATATGGGCAAAGCCTTGCAGGTCCTATTTATCAGCTCCTTATATGGCCACCCTCCTTTGAGGGAGTAGCTGCTTTCTTCTGGGGAGCCCTTGTGCTCTGGAGCCTAGGGTCAGCCTAAGACCTCCAGGTCATGAATGGGGAGCCCCAGTCTCTTCAACTGCTCCCCACCGGGCAGCATGGCTACGACCTCCACCCCCACCCTCCAGCTTTCAGAGAGATGGGAAAGGGCACAAAGCAGGAAGCCTGGGGTCCAAACTAGCATCAGGATGCAAGATGAAGTCTCTCCTGTAGCTCCTGGGGGAGAGTAATAAAATAACAACAGCTACAACCATTGCGGGCTTCTGTTCTTTTAAATGGGAAATAGTGAAGATTTTGCGGAGAGTTGGGGGGGGAAAAAAAACACACCCAACTGGAATTAGGAGGGGGTAGGAGGAGAAGCAGCGGCAGGGGTTACCCACGCGCTGGGTCCCCAACTGTAATAATGATGCACAAACTACGGCTGGAGAGGATGGAGGGCCGCCCACGTCTCACCGCCGGCCACGCAGGAGACCTGGGTGCCAGGCCAGGCCCCTCTGGCCAAGGAGGTCAGCCAGGAAGTCTACCTCGGGAACGGGTCCGCCGCCGCCGCTGGGGGGGCTTTCGGACCTGCCGGCCGGGGCAAGGGCTGGGCGGAGAATGATCCAGATGGGGAATTAGAGGGAAGTGGAGCCCGAAGGGAGTGGGATGGAAGGTGGTGGCTGATTTAACGCCCAAACCCAGAGAGTCTCCAGAGTGCGAGGCGCCATCACTCAGCCCGTCCGAAGGGAGGCGGCGAGGACGGGCGCCTCCGGCGGGGTGTGCGGGCTGGGGCAGGGGACACAGACCGGGGCCCGGGCGCGGGAGTCGGCTCTAGGGCAGGAGGCCCGGGCCGGCCTGGGGGTGGGCGACTCACCCCGGCCGCCGAGCGGCTCCACGGCGAAGACGCGCCGCCGGCCCAGCATGGCCCAGTTCCCGGCCCCGACGCGGCGCCCCGGCCGCGGCCGCTGCAGCCGCCCCGCGATCCCGGCCCACGTCCCCCAGCCGCTGTCGGGCTGGCGGCTTCGCACGCGCGTCCGGCCCCGGCTGGGCGCGGCCCCCGGACACTCCCCGCGGGGGCGAGGGGAAGGGGCGGGCAGTGGGGAGGGGCGCGCAGGTGTGCGGGCGGCTGGGGGTGGGCGCGCCGAGTGGGGCCGTGGGGGGCAGGGGCGGGGGCTGGGAGCCGGGTAGCGCGGAGCGCGGGGGGGGGGGGGGGGGATCCGGGAAAAGGCCTGGGTCCCCGGTCCTTCGGGCCCCGGGCAGTCCCACGCTCCCGCCCCCGGCCGGGGAACGGAGGCCCCCGCCTGGGGACGCTGTCTGGCTCGAGGTGCGGGGTTACCGGGCACCCCCCACCCGCGGTTCACATGCTGGTCTGTCTTCCTGCCGCCGAAACGAAGCTGGGAATGGGGGTGGAGGGTCGGTAGGGACTGAACAGCCGCGCGGAAGGAAATGGAGTCCCACGTGCTGGCTGCACGCTTGTCCCTGCACTCCCTGCTGTGTGCCTGGGGCACGTCACTCGGCCACTCGGAAACCTGACGCGATAGAAGGGGGAAATGATTCCTGTCCACGTGGAAATCCTTTCCAACAACTGCAGAGCGCCTTGTTACTAGATCTGATCCCCTCCTCTTCCCGTACCACTCCAGCACCCGAGCACCCTAAAGCTGGGGCCTGGTACGGTGGGGGGGGGTGGGGGGGGGGGAACTTCACGATCTAGGGAAGTGAGCCAGGCGAACAGGGAAGCAGCCTGGAGGCGGTGGAAGTGTGAATACTTCCCTGTCCCCCAACCCCAACCCTCTTTTGGCCCTTGGGATTCCACCAGCCCCCACCCTTAAAGGCTCCCAGCCTGCTTTCAAGCTGGTAGCCTAGGGAGCTGCCGAAGGTGACACAGCCTGGTGACCAGAGGGCTGCTGGCCTCTAAGAAAACCTCATCCTCCTGAGGAAGGGGACAGGGCTGGAAAAATCCCAGCAGGACCCAAATCCCCTGGAGGCAGATAAAGAGACTGGTGGACGTGCAAACTTGCACCTGAGCCTCTGGGGGAGGGGCTGGAACCAGAGCCCTTGGGAGGAAGCAGCTGTTAACTGGAAGGGAGAAAACAGTCTGCCCACCCCTTCTGCTCCATGCTCCTTCATACCCTTCCTCAAATACCTTACACAGGAACCTTCGCCAGAGAGCCACAAACTGTAAGGTTCCGACTGTAGAAGATGGGGAAACTGAGGCCTATATAACCAGGTCTGAGAAAGAATGAGAGCCAAGTGCCTGAATTACCTGACATCTCTTAACACCTTGATTTTCAGGCCAAGCCCTTCTCTGCTAGCCACAGGTCGTCTGGGTGGCCTCCTCCTAACCCTGTCCTCCTAGACAGCACCCCCACCCCATTCCTCTTTCCCAGATACAGACAGGGAAATGAACGCAGGGCCTGGCAGGAACTGCTTCATGCAGGTCCCACAGGATGTGTGGCACCAAACCCGGCAGGCAGTGTCATACCCCACCCCAGCCCTCCCTGGGTCGGGGAGTTGGAGGGCTGGCCTATCAGGTGGCTTCCTTCCTCCAAAGTGAGAGGGTAGGGAGGGAAAGGGAGGGAACCTTTGTCGGATCTCGCCCTGAATTTGGAGAATGTGGGGCCAGATTCCAAGCGGTCTCCCTGGTGACTCTGGGGCAAGAATGCATCTGGAACAGGAAGCCCAGCCAGCAGGAATGTGGTGTCTCAGCACAAGGCTTTGTGTGGGCTCAAAAGAACCCCCACCCCCACAACACACACCCAAGCACACTCCCTTCCAGGTGGTAGGCTCCTGCACTGCCTGACCCCCATGTAGATGTGCCTGAGCCCTCATGTGATGGGGATCCCTCTCTGGGGGCCACACCCTTCCCTCCCATCTGCCTTCTGCGGCCCTGACTGGAGCAGCCGTGTGCCCAGAGCACAGCCACACCCTCCCTGCCCACCTGATGGGTGAGCAGCTGCCCTGAGTTCCTGAGATGCATGGTGGCTGAGCAGAGTCATTCCCTAGGCTGAGGCCAGGGATGCCCAGCTGCCCCTCCACCTCCATGGGGAAGTCCCAGCTTCAGGAAGCACATTTCCTGCAAGCTCAGCACTGAGCTATGCCCTGTGGGAGGAAGGGCAAAGCCAAGAAGGCAGAGGGCAGCTCCTGCCAGAGCAGAGATGGCTGGGAGCCATGGTGACCTCCCTGTGGCCTGGAAGGCAGCCTCTGGTGATGGAGGGGCAAGAGCCCCCACCCCACACCAGAAATTCAGAATTCAGACCCCAGGTTCCTTCCCCAGCATGCACACCCCCTTACCAAGTAGGAGTCCTCGGACCAGTCACTTTCCTCCCTGTCCGCAGTTTCTTCATTTACAGAACAAGGAATACCTACCTCTGTAGGTGGGTGATTAAAGCACTCAAAAAGTTCGTGCTGTTAGAATTATCTACCTTTGTGGGGCGCCTGGGTGTCTCAGTCAGTTAAGCATCCAACTTCAGCTCAGGTCATGATCTCACAGCTCATGAGTTCGAGCCCTGAGTCGGGCTCTGTGCTGACAGCTGGGAGCCTGGAGCCTGCTTCGGATTCTGTGTCTCCCTCTCTCTCTGCCCCCTCCCACTCACGCTCTCTCTCTCTCTCTCTTTCAAAAATAAATAAACATGAAAAAATTATTTTAAAAAAAGAATTATCTACCTTTGTAACTTAGGAACTGTCACCTTCCCATCTCTAACTGAAGATGGCTATCTTAGATGCTCTCCCTGGGAAACTCTAACTTGAATCTGTCATCATTTCTGAGGTTATTCCCCAAAATGCCAAAAAAAGTAGAGGGTACAGTACTGGATAAATTGCAGTCATATAATTAGGTGGTCTCTCAGGGAGCCCAGGGGGTTCAGTCAGTTGAGCATCCGACTTTAGTTCAGGTCATGATCTCACGGTTTGTAAGTTCCAGCCCTGCATCAGGCTCGCTGCTGTCAAGACAGAACCCACTCTGTCCCCCTCTCTCTGCCCCTCCCCCACCTGCACTCTCTCTCTTTCTCTCTCAAAAATAAAGGTTAAAAAAATTAGGTGATCTCTCCCCCCGCCCTCACTGGGACACAGGGGGTGGGTGCTCACAGCTGGCTTGGGGTGGGGTTGAGGGCAGGGGTAAAAGATCAAAGACAGACCCCAACCTTCTTTGACAAATGGGTTTGACTAATAACTCCCATCTCCCAAAGAAGTTTGCCCCCAAGCTTGAGCTGGCTGTGTAGCCGCAAAGCACTCTGAAACCCTCCGACCCCTGGGAGGAGAGCTGCCTGCCACAACTAAAGAGGTGGATTTCAGCCTGAACCCGTCCAGCCTTCGAAAGGCATTCAACAACTCCCAGGCATACCCATTTCACAAGGGTCTTCATTCCCTACTTCTTCTCCTCTACTCCTCAGAACACCGCTGGCCCACCATGTTCATATTCCAACCCACCCTTTCCAACCTGTCACTTCCCTGCTTAAAATTTTCAAAATGTTCCCTGAGCCTCAAGGTGAAGTCAAACCATTTCTTCTGGAATTCAAGGCTCCCATCTCCCTTTCCAGTCTTCTCTTGGTACCTCCTTCAGCCGCTGCCCTAAACTGAGCATTCCACCTGCACTCACCCCTGGCAGTGGATGTTTGTCTCCTCCACCTGCCCAAGTCCTGTTTGTCCTTACACACAGATGGTCTCTGCTCTGTACTCACAGGGCATAGGGCATGCCTGAATGTGCCACATCCGCTCTTAGCACTCATTGCCATGTAGCATTATTTAATTCATGCCAGCTCAGTGGCTGCCACTTGACTATTACCTTCAGGAGTAGATTTCTGTATTCTCACTGTGCCAGGACCTAACTGTTTACAGAGGGGTGAATTCCCCTTTTGCAGGCATTCTCCCCGGCCATGGGCTACATCTGACACTAGGTGGCGTCAAGGAGACTATCCCATTGCGGACCAAAGTTCTGGCCCCACCCACTCCTGAACCACAGAAAGCCTTGATCTTTTCTATGAAAATAAAGGCAGCCATCCAGGCAAAAGGTGAGACAGTTAAATCAAGGTGTAAATTATATCAACAGGTGCCTGAGGAGCCAACACCAACAGTCCACCGAAATTCCTTCCCAAAAGAACCAGACAGCACAAACACCCTCTGGAGCCCAGCTTTGATCTTTTCTGTGAAAATAAAGCTGAGGCTGTGGCCCATTCCTCAGGCTAACTGGGGAACAGGGTGGGTCTGGAGCACCCATGCACCTTTCTGAAATGTCTCTGAGATGGGGGTGGTGGGTGAATAAAGCCTAAAATCTGGTAGGGGACCACTGCCCCCTGTGTCAACTCAAACATACCTGAGGGCAGGCACACCTAACACTAGTCACCCATTATTTTTGTTTCTGGGTTTTTTGTTTGTTTGTTTGTTTGTTTGTTTTTCAAATCAACTACCACTGAAGCCAGCAGGGTCTCCCAGGGAAGGGACACACAGAGCAAGCCTGGCTTGGATGTGAGGACCTTTGGGGGGTAGGTCCTTCAGGGTGGGGCTCCTCTGGTGTATGCTTCCCAGGCAAGACTAACCTGCAGCCCAGTTCAAGGTTATTGCTGGTGATTATCTTTCTCAAGTGCATGCAGACAGCCTTGGGGGAGTGCAAAAGATACTCTACATGTTGCCCCCTCTCCTCCCCACCCGGCTCATCTGGGTAGGTCAGCTGGGCTGGCAGCATTCACCCCAAGTAGAGTGAGGGGCACCGAGTGCCAGCCCAGCCAGTGCTGGTGGAGCATGAGACTGTCACTGAGCCAGGCCTGGATAGCATGGACATCCGGGCCTGCCTCCTGTTTGCTGCCCGCCCTCTGGCATTCCTCCTCTTCTCCAGGCTCCGGATGAGAAACTCATTCCTCTAAAGTACCAGAGATTATCCCAGTAAAACTGGCATCTTAATAAAAGAGTCCAGGAGGGGCACCTGGCGAGCTCAGTTGATGGAGCACGCAACTCTTAATCGTGGGGTTGTAAGTTCAAGCCCCACACAGGGTGCAGAGATTACTTAAAAATAAAATCTTTAGGGGCTCCTGGGTGGCTCAGTCGGTTAAGCGTCCAGCTTCGGCTCAGGTCATGATCTCATGGTCCGTGGGTTCGAGCCCTGCGTCGGGCTCTGTGCTGACAGCTCAGAGCCTGGAGCCTGTTTCAGATTCTGTGTCTCCCTCTTTCTCTGACCCTCCCCTGTTCATGCTCTCTCTCTGTCTCAAAAATAAATAAATGTTAAAAAAAAAATTTTAAATAAAAAAATAAATAAAATCTTTAGAGGCACCTGGGTGGCTCAGTTGGTTAAGCATCTGACTCTTGGTTTCGGCTCAGGTCATGATCTCACAGTTGGTGGGATCGAGTCCTGCGTCGGGCTCTGCCAGTGCAGACCCTACTTGGGGATTCTCTGTCTCCCTCTCTCTGTCTCTCTGCGCCCTTTCCACTCATGCTGTCTCTGTCTCTGTCTCTTTTAAAATAAATAAACTTAAATAAATAAATAAATAAATAAATAAATAAATAAATAATGCAAGCCTCTTCATTAGAGGGTGTCATGTGGTGAAGCACCTGGTAAGGTTTGGTAAGGTTTGGGGATGTGGGGAATAAAGGGGAAAAATTGTGTCAATAAAAACTCTTTACCCAGTGGTAGACAGAGTTCATCCCCAGGGGCAGAGGCAGAGAAGAAGAGGAAAGAGCTACTTTGTTTCATCCATATATGTATATTTATAGAGTTCATATGCCAAAAAAGTTTACAGAGTGAATACCTTTAACCTCTGACCTATCCCTCTCTTTCTACATATTTATCTCTATATCCCAACCTGCTTAATCCCTGTTGCACAAAGATATCCAATGCAGTGCCCACCTCACACTTTGGTGCACAGCCTGTTCTACAGGAGGAAGTGAGTATCTAGCAGAGGCCTTGGATGGTGAAGCTGTCCTCATCCACAGCCCATCACAGGTCCCAGGCTCTAGCCTCACCCAGCCTGGAGGCAGGGGCCCCACCACCAACCACCACCCTTCCATGCCAACTTGCTATTGGTATGGTCCTGGTGCACAGGTGCCTACGTGGTCTAGGGCAGGTTGAGAACCTAGCCGGGTACTCAGGCGTGGGAGCTGAGGGCGGGGGGCGAGGAGTAGCGCTGACGGGCATGCTTCTCGCAGTACAGCTCGTCTCCGACCCAAAAGTGCCCACGCATCTTCAGGTTCAGCCCACAGTCCGCACAGGTGTAGCAGCCTGGGTGGCGGTACCGCCCCTCCTGGATGCGCACAGCCTGGTTCCTGCAGGGGCAATGCAGAAGGGAGAACCATTAGCCTGGGGGAGGGGGGGGTGGGGGAAGGCAGGGTGATAGCATGATGCTGCCATTCTCATTCCCAGGGAGCCTAGTTCCTGGCCAGTTCCAGGCCCACAGTCAGGACCTGGAAAGATCCCCAAATCTCAGACACTGGACTCCCCAAGCCTTCCTTCAGGAATCTCACTTCAATAACCCTCAACCACCACCTCCGGGACTTCTAATTTTTTAAAAAAGGGGGGCACCTGGGTGGCTCAGTTGGTTGGGCATCCCACTTTGGCTCAGGTCATGATCTTGTGGTTCATGAGTTTGAGCCCCATGTTGGGCTCTCTGCTGACAGCTCAGAGCCTGGAGCCTGCTTCAGATTCTGTGTCTCCCTCTCTCTCTGCCCCTCCCCCTCTAACGCTCTCTCTTTCTCTTCCTCTCTCTCTCAAAAATAAATAAACATTAAAAAAATATTTTTTTAAAGCTGTTTCTCCTTTACACATAGGCAAATAAACTCGTCCTGAATTTTCTGGGTTGTTAATGGAGCAGTGGTCCTCTGGGTGTGGTCCCAGGTACCGGGACCATAGCACTACATCACCTGAGGACAAGTTGGAAATGCAAATGCTGGGGCCAGAGACCTCCTGAAGAGGAAACTCTGGGGTACAGGCCAGCAGTCCCTCTAACAAGTCCTCAGGGACTGTGCAGCTGCTCTTTGAGAACCACCACATACAACACTTCCCTTGTGTCTGCACGGCAGGCATGCATAGTATCCCATTCTGGAGCTGAGACAGTAAAGCCTGCAGAGGCTAAGGGATTTACCTAAGGTGAGTCATCTGACCGTCATCATGGCATGTAAGAAATTTATGGCGGAGCGGGTGGACTTTCAGCACTTTTCCAGAGAATGTGGCTGCATTACAATGCCACCCTGTGAGGAAAAATGAACCTACCTCTGGAAAAGTCATCCCTTTCCAAAGGGGGTGAGGAAGGGGCAAGAGCAAAATTTTCCAGGAGGAGGCACTGCATCTAGAGGCAGATCTCCAGAGGCCTTGAGATTGTTGCAGAGAAATCAGAAGCGTCATTTCTTACTCCTCCCAGGAGGGAGGAAGAAATCAGGGAGAAGGGGATGCGGCAGGAAGAAGCCAGCAAGACATTTTAAGAAGGCTTAAAATAACCAACATAGCCCATCACAGGTCTGCTGTGGAAACACCCCTCCAGGGTCCCTGACTGGTGTTGACTCCTCCAGGGGGCATCCCGTGCCCTGCCCCGCCCCACACCTCCCTGTCAGGGTGTGCCTGCCTCCCAGGCAGTAGACACTCACACAATGCTGGTGCTGCACTTCTCACACGTGTGGAGCTTGGGCGGGGTGGCCAGGGCCCTGGAGGTGGGCAGGGAGGACTGGGGGCTCAGCGAGCTGGGCAGGAAGGCAGGTGTGCCACCTGGGAGGGGTGGGGGCAGACACATCAGAGCTCATCCACCGGTCGCGGCACCCGGGCTGTGTTTTCCCACTCACACTCCGCTAGCACGGTTCCCAGGAGACTCCTAAAAGGTGCGCTTCTATGCAGACCCCTGAAGTAACACTGGGTGTGAAGGTGAGTGGGTAATGGAGGAAGGGAGTGATCATGGCAGTTCCCTGGCTGAGGCTGAGTTGGCCCAAAAGCTAGGGCAACCTGAGGAGTGTCTGCGCGGTGCCTCCCACGTCCCGCCAAGCAGGCATGGTGATATTGATTAAAAGATGCTGATGATAGATAGTAACAGCGCCACAACACCGTTATAAAGTTTTCAAAGGGTTCTCGGGGCGCCTGGGTGGCGCAGTCGGTTAAGCGTCCGACTTCAGCCAGGTCACGATCTCGCGGTCTGTGAGTTCGAGCCCCGCGTCAGGCTCTGGGCTGATGGCTCGGAGCCTGGAGCTTGTTTCCGATTCTGTGTCTCCCTCTCTCTCTGCCCCTCCCCCGTTCATGCTCTGTCTCTCTCTGTCCCAAAAATAAATAAAAAACGTTGAAAAAAAAAAATTTAAAGTTTTCAAAGGGTTCTTATGGGCACAGTTGCATGTGAGCCTTGGAACAACACGAAGACAAAGCACAGATGTTACTGGGCGGGTACGTTCCCTGTTTGCAGCCAAGGGCTCCGGGACTCCAGCGGTGAAGCCACTGACCGTCTGCACTCCCCTCACCCCGGGGCCTCTCCCGGGGCCTGCCAAGGCCTCCGGGTCATGATGCACAAGGTCTGCTCCAAACCGTTTCACCCTGACCCCAGTGAACACCCCCGGAGCTAAGTGTCAGAGTTGGAGCCAGCCACCAGATACTGTGCTGGTGAGGCTGCTGATCCCGTAGTCCTGAATGTCCCATCCTCTGCCTCCCAGAAGCCACTGCCCAGGCCAGGCTTTCTCATCTCTCCCCTGGACTAGGCCGGTGCCCCCCCAACACACACAGTACAACTGCAGCACTGACCACACCTCAGGCGCTGGGTGGGCCTGCCTGTCTGCCCTCAGCCTCCACACTCTGCACATCACTGGCCCATCAGACAGGCACAGTGGATGTCTGTCGAGCAAACAACTGAATGGCTGGCAAGAGCCCATATCTCTTATGCACTTCAGCATCTGATGCACTGCCTGGCATCATTTAACCAGTCCTTCTAGGTGAGGGCACTCCTCAGCCTGGCACGTGAGGCCAGGACTTAACCTCTGAGACCACCCTCCATGCTGCCAGGCCCCCCTGTTCTCTCTCGCTCCCACACCAAAGCCCTCCAGCTGCCAACCACTGCATGCCACGGCGCTCTCTGCCACCATCTTAAGGCCCTTTGTTAAAATCTTGATCTTTCTTCAAGGGTCAAGTCAAATCCATCTTCCTCTACGAAGCCCACCCTGGAGACCCAGCCCCCACAGAGCCCACCACCCACCTTTCTCATTCCCCCTTGGCACTTTCCTGACCCCAGCCAGCACCTCTGGGTCCACCCCTACAACCCCCACCAGACTGAAAGCTCCTTTAGTGCAGGGACTCCCTTGGAGCCTATTCCTATGATGAGCACTTAGGAAATATTTGTTCTGTATCATGTCCAGTCAGGGTCCAGGGGTATCCTGCAGGAATCTCCTTCCTGCACCCAAGCCCCCAAGGGGCTCACCTCTCTCTTCAGCCTCCAGAGCCTCCTGCAAGAGCCGAAAGGAGCTGGACTGTCGGGGGGCCACCCGCCCCTCACGATTTTCCTGCAGCATCTTGTAGACTTCTGAATCCTCCTCCAGAAGGCGGCTTCCCCCCTCTGAGTCCACACTGCAGGGACAGGAGCAGCCAGGAGTGAGGGTTCCTTCCCGGGTATGAGGACCAGCAAGAAGGCAGGGAAAGAGTGTCCGGGGGAAGGCATTCTGAGGGAATTCAGAGGATTCAGAGGAAAGCCAAATGGGCTTAAAGTGGCCGGGGACCTCCCCCTGCCCAAATCCCTCTCTGGAAAGCCAATCTGTCTCCTGCCCCTCCCAGGCCCTCCAGGATTCCACCCCACCCTCCGGAATCCACCGGGTACCTGAGTCTGGGACTGGAGGAGTGGGGACCCGGGGAAGGCGGCAGCACCAGCACAGCCGAGTCACCAGCCGTGGCGCGGGTGAGGCTGGCCTGTGGGACAGAGAGGCACCAGGGGAGGAGTCAGTGGCTGGAGCCTTTGGCCCGCACACCCGTCTGGGCTGCCGAGCCAAGCCCGGCTGTTCCCCAGGCCCGACACCAGAGGGCCCCCAGCTCTTGCTGACCAACAGGCCCTCAGGCGGCAAGGGCCCAATACACCAAATCCTACCCTCGGGGCACTAGGGAGTGTTCTGCTCATTCCCAGAAGGGGAGAGAGGCCAGCACCCAACTATGGAGGTGTGAAGTTTCTGCAAGCAGATTGGGCAAGGGGCAGAACAAGCAGAGAGGAAGAAAGCAGATGCTTTTGCAGTGAGAAGAAAACACAAAGGGATGGAGTGAAGGGCCCAAGGACCCGTCTTGGAGTCAGGGATGGGGCAGCACAAGGGACTTCTCTCCTACACACACTTCCTCTCCTAAGAGGGCCCCAGGGTCTGGGCTGACCAACCTCTTCTGGCTGCCCTGGGAGGTCTAATTCTGCCCCGTGGAGCCTTAGGGGCCAGGCCCATTCTGGATCCACACCCCAGCAGCAGCTCCCCCTCCCCAGGTGTGTGCTATCCATCTTGGGCTCTTTTCACTTGCCATCTACCTGGAAATCTTGCCTTCAACCTCATTGTTGCTCTGCTTTCTGGCATGTACCTCTGCACCCTCCCCTACTACCCTGCCCCCTCTCCACGGCCATCCCCCACGGAAAGGGGAACCCCAGAGACAAAAAGACAGGCCACCACCGTGCACTAGCTGAGGGCACATTTCCCTGGAAAGCCAACTTTCTTCCATTTTAAAATTCAAAATCAAGGACAAGTTATGGGGTCAAATGACAAAACTGCATGGATTTTAAAGCTAAAAACAGAAACTGCAGAGTTTTGAGAAGAAAGCCCCAGACCCTCACTCCCCCAGCCGTCTTCCCCCAGTCTACATTCCTCCTACACTTGGTGGCCTGCGGTCAACTGACAGACGGTAAGATAATTTCCTCAGGAAGGACAGTCAGCACCAGTTACTTAAGAACGACATCCCATCTCGCTGTCCTGAGCCAGCATGTGCCCTGCACAGGGGCAGCAGCTCGCAGGGAGAAATCCGCCCAGGTTCCCTTTGTAAGCCCAGTTCTCATGCCAGCCAGAGGGGTGCTGTCTTCACATCTGCTCAGCAAGGCGTGTACCTACCCAGAGGTGGCAACTTCCAGTTTCCAGAAGGGTACTATGGAGGCTGGTGGTGTCCTGTGCCTTGGACTGAGCGCAGCCTCAGCCAACTCGAAAGCCAGCAGCAAAATCATGGCCACAGCAGACACCTCATCTATAGTCACCTCTAACCCCCTTCTTCCTTCCAGACCACTGTGCCCTGAGAGAGAGGAGCCCAACTCCCTTACTGGAGAAAGTTCTTCCCTCCCTCCCTCCTAGTCAGCCAGGGATACCTGCCTTCACAAAAGGAACCTTTCATCTCCAAGTCCAGAAAAGCTGTCCACCTGCCCAACAAGAGCTCATCTGTGGCCAACACCCCTCAACACGTGTTCTGGGGAACACAGGGATGTTAATAAGTGAGTGGCAGGTTGGGGCGGGGGGATTCCAGGAGAAATTCTATAGTTAAACAAGTTTAGACAACTAATAAAATTAAATCTATTTATCACGGGACTTCTTGGAATCTTTAAAGGTGCTAAAAGTACACAGTGACTCCCAAGAGGGAAGTGTGGGACCCCGACACTCCCACACCATCTGACCACAGCCTCACTGACAGACCAGAATGCAAACTTCATTGGATTAGGAATATCTGTTTATCCACCAACGCATCCCCAGAGCCTGGGAAGGGTGCCTGACACAAAGCAACTGCTCAATAAAAATTTGTTGAAGGAATGATCACGGTCCTTGGGGCCAAAGAAGGGAACCTGGTGCATGGGGACTGCTTATCCAAGGTTAGTTAGATGGTAGAGGTGGGACTAACCCAAGTCTCCCTGCCACCCGGCCCAGGGCTCCTGTTTACACCACATGGGTGGTCCTCAAATCTTTGGATGCATCAGATCCCTGAAGGCTCCTTAAAACACAGACTGGTCCCCCTGTCCACACTCTCACCCCTGCATCTGATTCAGTAAGTCCAGGCTGAGGCCTGGAAATTTGCATTTCTAACAGGTTCCAAGGTGTTGCTGCTGCTTTGGGACACACTCCCTGTACCACCAGCATCTCCCCTTTGCCCAAGTTTGGGACACCACAAGGAAGAAGGCCAAGATGGATGGGCCCTCTCCAGCCACGCCCTGGGCCAAGCACATTCCCAACTGGTCTCAGCCCAAAGATCTCCCAGAGAAGCCCCCCCTCACCGGGCCCAAACACGCCAGGTCTTGCTTACAAACTGCTTTCCCGTCTCCCTGGCTTATCATCCTCTAATCTAAACCCTACCCGGTCCTACCTCTGACGTCCAGCAAAATTCCTGACAAAGCCTTCTCAGGCCACCCAGCCCACATTCATCTCTCCCCTCCCAGAATGCCTCCTGCTTTTATAATTAAGACCACACTGTTTAGTACTTAATTGTTCCAAAACTGCTTTACATGTTTGTCTTATCTCCCCAACTACATTTTAAATTCTTTAAAGACAGGGATCTTATTGAATGCATTTCTATGCCCACATTGCCTGGCAGGCCACCTGGTGGGCCCATAGCAGGCCACTGGAGAGCCCCTACTGTGCAGCCCCCAGTGAAGCCCACTCCTTCCTTCTCCAGAGCCCCCAGTTTCTAATTCCCTCCCCCAGCCATCTCCAAAGACTCTGCTTTCTGGAATGCAGAATCAACCGGAGGTAGGATTCCAGCAGCTGGGCCTCATCCCTTTCACCCCAAAGGCTGGACATGCCCCCCACCAACTCTGCCCCCAGCAGCTGTGGCCCAGGACTGTTGGCCGACTCAGTCCCTCACTTCCTCACCACCCCTGCCCTTAGAGAGGAGAAATGCTAAGGGAGGTGGGGGGGTGGGGAAGGCTGTCACTAGTGCACAGTGGGATCTGGCAGGGGGGCATCCAGGGTAGAAGAGCAGGGAGAGGGGCAGACAGAGAGTAAGCCAAGTGCTACATGAGGCAGAACCACAGTCCCATTGGTGGTTCTCTGGGCTGAGTCAGACAAGGAGGAAGGGGGATGGGGTGATGGGAGTTGGGGGCAGGCATGGGGCTTGGAATGGGGAGGAATGTGTTCAAGAGATGCAGCCAGAGCCAGAGGGAACCATCCCAACAACAGCAGCAAAACTATTTCAGCCCTGGCCCAAGAGAAACACTCAGGAAGGGAGGAAGCTAGCAGAAGGGGGGAGGCGGCAAATGGGAGTACAAGAGGTAGAAGGCCACCTGGGACTGGCAGGGCAGGGCCCCAGGCACAGGAAGTGTGGCCTACCACCAGACACAGTGGCCTTCTGGCTCAGGAGAGGGGCATGCTTGTTGCTAAGAGATGAGGCGCTGGTTGCCCAGGTGGGACCTGCCATCTGCAGCCCAATGTGTGCCACTGGCAACCAGCCAGGACGGGAGGATCTATCCTCCCCACCAGGTATTCTTACCGGTCGACTTCTGGGGCGGCCCCCGTAGGAAAAGCGGTCAGCAGCAGCCAATCCCGGGGAATGTGCCAGGCTCTGGAAACTGAAATGGGGGAAATGGATGGTGTGCGCTCCGGGCATCCCACCCAGCCTGCCTCAGGGAAGAGGAGGGTGCCCTCAAACTCCCCTAAACCCAGTTACTCAGCCTGAGAGGCCTGGTCCAGACCCTGTGGCCACGGTGCTCACCCCCTGGGCTCACCTGCGGCTGACAACAGTCTCTCCAGGGAGGGCCTGCGGGCTGGTGGGGGGCAGGGCAGAGAATGGGCTGCCGGGCTGGGGGCTGGAAAAGACTGGGCTGGAGCAGGAAGACCTCAGGGAGGACTGGCTGTCAGTGTGCGTCCTCACGGAGCCCTGTGGAAAGAAGGACTGAGAAGGGGGTACCCGTCCCCTACCAGCCCTGCCCCTCAGGTCTCCCCTCATTTTGGGGTGCTGGAGTTCCCCGCAGAAGGCACCATCCTACCTGGAAGCGAGTCGCCAGCCCTTCCACAGAGCTTTCCCCATTGGTCTGCTGGGGGGAAGCAGCCCGAGACCTGAGGAGAGGGTGGGGGGGGAGGCAAGTCACAGGGGTCCTGGCCCCCCACTAACGGGATAAGGGCCACAGATTGCAGCTGTTCCCACAAGATTCTCAAGACTAGTACAAGGTTCAAAACATTTGGACATCAGGCTGTCAAATTTCAACTTTGCCAAATTGAAAACAAACAACTATTGTTAACAACTACCATCATTTCTCAAAGGAATGGAAGGTTTAGCATCAGTATGTAGAATTTCAGCGAAAAGTTCAATAAATTCAATTTTAGTAAAAACTCCTCCTATTATCTCGTCTTTTTTTTCTTTTCTGTTTTTTAAAGTTTACTTATTTATTTATTTTGAGAGGGAGGGTGCAGGCAGGGGAGGGGCAGAGAGAGGTGGGAGAGTCCCAAGCAGGATCCATAGGCACTATCAGCTTGGAGCCTGAAGTGAGGCCCCATTCTGGGCCTTCACACGGGGCTCAGACTCATGAACTGTGAGATCCTGACCTGAGCCAAAATCAAGAATCAGACACTTAACTGACTGAGCCACCCCGGTGCCCCCTTTTTTTTTTTTTTTTTTTTTTGAAGTAATCTCTGTGCCCAATGTGGGGTGGGGCTCAAACTTACAACCCTGAGATGAAAAGTCACATGCTCCACTGACTGAGCCAGCCCAGAGGCCTTTTTCTTTTCCTTCCTTCCTTCCTTCCTTCCTTCTTTCCTTCCTTCCTTTCTTTCTTTCTTCCTTTCTTTCTTTCTTTCCTTTTTTTTTTTTAATTTCATACAGACTTTGTCACTGGTCAGCATCAGCTTGTAGATCAACTTTGGGGAAGATTGCTGATTTCACATAAATAATTCTTTATCTTTCACCCATAGAAAAACTGAAGCCTAGAGAAGGAAAGTGAGTTTCCTAAAGCCCAACAATGGCTGGGCCAGCTGCTCACTCTCCTCTACCCAGCCAGAGGCTATTCCCCACCAGCTTTGCTGCTGATGGCTGGAATATCTTGGGGAGGATCATTCCTGGTCCCTTCTTCTTCTTCTTTTTTTTTTTTTTAATTAATTTATTCTTGAGTGAGAGAGAGAGAGAGAGAAGAGAGAGAGAGAGGGAGGGAGCATGTGTGCTGCATGAGGGAGGTCAAAGAGAGAGGAAGAGAGAGAGAATCCCAAGCAGGCTCCACACTGTCAGTGGAGAGCCTGATGTAGGGCTTGAACTCACCAACTGTGACATCATGATCTGAACCAAAATCAAGAGTCAGATGCTTAACCAACTGAGGCACCCAGGTGCTCCATGGTCCCTTCTAAACATTTCTCCGTGAAACAAAGGGTGGAGCCAGCCCCCCTTCCTGCAGGACCTGGAGAGCCAGGGCAACAAGTAGGCCCAGCTTTCCACCAATCACCAAGGCAGCCAGCAAGAGAAGAACCCCAGGAGACCCCCTCCAAAGCCCTTCCCACTGGAGCCTTGAACAGGAGGACATTGGAGGGCTGGTACCAGCTGAGGGTGGAGAAAGAGCCTGCCATGTCCCAATCCCACTATACCGTTCCTGGTTGTCTGGCCACTTCTAGAGAGGTCAACAAGAACCTCAGTCACCACACACACCAGCCTCAGCCTCCCCAGGGAGGGGTGTGGGATCAGAGTGAAGGGAGCTTGGGCCTTGGCTCCAGTCCAGAGCACTGCTTCCTGCCACAGAGCTCTGGGTGCTCAAGAGGCTTCCTGAGGTGGGGAAGACTAGGAGGGTTTAGGAGCAGGCCGGGCAAGGGAAAGAAGAGGCAGAGAGTCTTGACCTGCCCAACATGGAGCTGGAGGCTTGGAGGGACTCGGCCAGGCCCACTCCCTGATGGGACTGGATCCCTCTAAGAGGGACCTGAGAGGAAATGGTGGTGTCAGCAGCTCCCTGTCCCTCCCCCACCCGACTCTGCAGTCTCTTGTAGATTTTGGTCCCCTTCCCAGCTTCCATGAGGTACTACTCTCCACCCTCCTCGTCTGGGTCCCACTCCTGCAAACACTCATGAGTCTGAGTGGCATGAGGGAGTCACTAAAGGGGCCGGGACATCATGGGAGCCAGCTTCTACAGCACTGTGGGATGGTAGAGGTGAAGAGAGGGCATGGAGCCAGGGCCCAGAGAGAGCCCAGTGGGGAAGGGGGGGGGGGCAGAGAGGCAGGAGGTATCTGACTCAAGTTCAAGGCCCGCCCAGAGGGTTCTCCTGGCTGGGGGATCTTCCAGCATTCCTTCCCTGTGACTCACTATGATGCCCCACCCCAGGGAGCCACCTGTTCCCCTCCCCAACCCAGGCTTCTGGACTGAAAACCCAAGCCCAGGAATCTGCCTTCACCAACACAGCCTGGAGAGGCAAAGGGGAAGGACAGAGGGGTTCTTTGGGGAATGAGCCTCCAAACTCCTCAACCTACTCCCCAGGACATGAACAAAGGCCATCCCCTCTTGGAGGCAGGGGCCCAGGAGACCCAGCCTAAGGCACACCTTTCCCCTCTTCAACCCACTTCATGCCCACACCCTGTGCCCTGCACACTTGGGAACCAGTCAAACCCGGGCATCCAGGTGGCTGATGCCAGCCTGCCCTGCCCATGGCTACATGCCCAGCTAGGTACAGGGACACCCCTCAGCCCACTCTGCTGCAGGTCCAGAGCCCAGACCGTCTAAAGATGAGCCAAAAGGGCCCAGGAAGGCCGGGCTGGGGCTAAGAACAGGGGGTGAGGGCAGCCACTGTGCAGCGGGCTGGCCGAGGGGAGGAGAATGCTGGCAGGCCCAGCAGAGGTGGAGGGCCTACCGGTCTAGCTGCAGCCTCAGGGGTGAGGGGCTCTGGCGGATCTTGCTCTGGGCCTCAGCATGAAGCATACCCTCAGCACTCTCCCCGTTGATGGCCACAATAATGTCTCCAGGCCGGAGGTCAGCAGCCTCAGCCTTGCTCCTCTCAGTTACCTGGAGGGGATGAGAAGCAAGTGGTCTGAGGCACCCCTGCTCAGACAGTGATGACATTCATGTAGGGATGGAGGAGAGGGGATTTCTCTCTGTCCTGCCCAAGAAACACAGAACCTGGTTTGAACCAGACTGGCCTGTGTCCCCCTTTGTCTCTCTGCACAGCAGTGTCTGCCCAGCTTATCAGCTAATCCCCTCCAAAAGCTGGAGTGGAACCCCACCCCCCACCCCAGCACTGACACTCTAACAGGGGCCTCCAGAAGAAATGGCAGAGTTTCAGGGACTGTTCTTGGAAATACTTTTGGATAGAGAGCCCTGCCCGTGCAAATCACACCATGCAGGTGGCTGCCTGCACACAGGCCTTCTGCATGAATGCTCCCTGGCCTGGGCCTGGGTCAAGAGGAAACTGCCAAGAACTTGGGGCTCCTGTTCTCATAACCTCCCAAAATGGCTGCCAGCAGGTATGGGGTTGGTGAGCAAGGAGAAAAGAGCAGGCCCTGTACCTGGACCAGCTCCCTTTCACTCCCTAGTAGTCTGCTCCTGAAGTGGTCACCACATCCCCACGGCAACAGAGCCCAGGAGCCTGGTCCTCCCCAGGCTAACACTCCCAGAAGCAGGCCTTCTGGCTCCAGAATTAAAAAAGAAAGGTGCCTGTGGGGACCAGGTAGACAGGGTAGACCCTAACTTTGGGGGTACCACCTTAGCTCCTGGAATTAGCCCTTACCTTGGTCACCATGATAGGCGTGTGGAAATCCCTGCCCCCAGTGATCCGGAAGCCCCAGGGCCCTGGCCCCACCACATCCACTGTTAGGGCCATATCTGAGGAAGAAGGGATGGAGACACTGTAAGGTGATGGAAGAGGTAAAAGAGAGGGGATGACAGGTCCAGGGAGCAGCCAGTCAGGGGCTGGGCGGGTGAAGGGGAGGGTAGAGGAAGTGACTAACTCCCTCCCTCCCCCCCCCCAGTTTCACTTCCCCCGCCCTGGGAAGCCGTGACTCTGAGTTCCCCCTTCACCGCCACCATCTTCAGCAAAGCAACTCCCCAAAGGCAGGCTGTTAGGGTGCCTCACAGGGGCTTTTGCCGGAGAACAGGCGGCAGGGGCTAGCAGGTGGTAGGAGATGTCATGGTTTCCTGCCTCTCCCTCTCCCCCTCCCCCACCACAAGGTTAAGTCCCACCAGTGCTGGCTTCCGGTCCCCAAAACTGACTGCACAAGGTACTTCCTCCCCACTCTGGGGGAGGGCAGCACTCTGGGAACAGGAGTGATAGCAAACAAGGGGGTGATGCCACCACAGACTCTTCAAGTAGTTGGCTGGATGGGGACTGGCCCAAGGTCTTCAGGGGGGCCTCCTGGCTGCCTGCCTGGCCCCTGGCGATGTGGTCCAGATAGGCAAGACTGGGCTTCCCACCTCCTCCAGGGGCCTGCTGCCCTCTGAACAGCCCCGGCCAGGAGGACGGGCTCATCTGCCAAGTTGGGCACACCCACCCCCTGGCAATGGCCAGCAGGTTGAGCTGATTGATGCTGCCTGCTAGCTGGGGCCACAGGCCTCCCATCCACTGCCCCCTCCGCTGGGCAAGGGAGTGTCCTTGCACACCAAGCCCTTGTAGGATTTCCTGAGCCTCTAGTTATGGAGCTGGGAGCCAACCCAGGCAGGAAGCTGCAATGCCAGCCTGGGCCACCACCCTGCCCAGCACCCACCCTGGGGCTGCCCCTGGGGAGGCCCAGTGACTGCAAGTGCTGCCAATCAACATCAAAGACACTAGGGCCACTTCCCGTGTTTAGGAACCTGGGCAGAGGACGCCCAAGCAAGAGGAGCTGTCTGCCCTCTCCCCGGTCCTTGGCTTCCCCTTTTGCTCCGGACTAGCCCCTGTCCCTGCCTAGGTACCCAGGTTGGCGCTGGCGGTTCATAGACGCTTTGGAGTCTCAGACCTTTGAGCCTGCCTGTGGACTCCGCGCCCGGGGCCCCGGGGAGGTGCCCAGCCCGTCCGCCCGGCTCTCCCAGTTCTGGCACCTTCTGTGCTCCGAGGCCAAAGTACCCACGGGCCGGGGGCTGGAGGAGGAGCGCCCGGGACCAGGAAAGCCCAGCACGCGGGGCGCACCAGCCTCTAGCGAGGCTGCAGGCCGTGGGCGGAGGAAAGAGCCGAGGCGCTGAGAGCTGCGCAGAGGGGACGCGGCGCGCAGAGCTGCGAGGTCCCCGGAGCCGGGAAGCTCGTCGGCCGTGCGGACGGTGCGCAGGTGGGCGCGCTCACCTGGCTCCCGCTCACCTGGCTCGCTCTCACTCGTCGGGCTGGGAGGCCAGGCCCGGTAGGGAAGGGAGGGGAAGGAGGGAAGGTGTGGAGACACCGCCGCTCCCGCTGCCGCCGCTGCCGCCGTCTGCCCGACTCTGGGGAGAGCCCGCCCGGGGCTCCAGGACCTGCCTCCGCCCATGTGATCCCGGAGCCGCCCCTGCCGCCGCCCCTGGCCGGGGAGGACGCCTCCTCCGCGCAGCCCAGCCCCGGCGCTGCCACCTGGCCCGCGCCCCGCGGGGGGTGTGCGCGTGGGGGGAGGGTCTCTCCCTAGAGGCCCCTGAAGGCTGCGGTCGTCGTCCCCGAGGTGCCCTTCTCCTCCCGACTGCCCCCTGAGGGTGCCGCGGAGGCGTTCCGGTGACGGGTCGCGAGCCCCACTTCACAAACAGCTGAGACTGGCGCCCCTCCCGAAACTCCCCCAGGCCGGTCGCGCCCACCCGCCTTCGAAGGGCCCCTCGAGCACCCCCACACCCGGGGCGGGGGCGGGGCTGGGCCGGCTGGGTCTGTCTGCGGTCCGTCTGGCATCGCCGCCCACTCCGGGCTCTGACACAGGCGCGGGTGCAGCCCCGACACCCACAGATCCCCAGCCGCGGCCGCCCCTCCGACCTCTTCAACTCCGTTCCCCAACGGCCGGCGCCCCGGCTAGTCGGTGGCGCAGACTGCTGGGGTTTTCGGGCTGCTCGGAGCTTCCCTGTATGAGATGCTTCTCAAGCCTGCTCCGCTCCGGGAGACCTTCCAGGCCCAAGAGATGGAGAGACTGCTGGCTGGAGGGCGCTGGGCACTCTCCCGGGCTGATGCTCTTTCCGTTCCTAGCTGCCCTCCCCTCACGCTCTCTGCTGCCCCGCCTGGGGTGGGCCAGCCCCAACAGTCACCACTGGCCCTCGCTGCCCATGTGGCCAGCCCTCTGCCAACCACCTGGAACCCAGGCTCTAGGGCTCTGGAGAGGACAGCCGAAGAAAGGCCCCAGGCACCAGCTCAGTACCATCTGGCAAATGGTTCCCCAGAGCCATACCTGGCAACCCTCACCCTGGAGACCTCGGGGCCCACCAGAGCTGGCTCTGGCATCTCCCACCGGCCTCCGGTCTGCACTGTTTCTGCCAGGCTGGTTTGTTTTCAGGGAAGCACACCTGTGGGCACAGCTGTAACTTGCCTGCTTCAGGTATGAGTCATTCCCTCCAGGTTCCCTCTGCAAGGAGTGCCCTCACCATCCTTCTCGCCAACCTATGCCCTGTGTCTCGTCCTCCTTGCACTCACAAACCTGGAGACTCTGGGTCTCCCTCCCACAGCCTCTGTCCTCTGTGTGCTTAAGCCACTCTCCCACCAACCAGTCCTGGGCCTCCTGGAATGGCCACTTTGCCTGGTACATCCGCTCTACCTCCCCGACTAGGCTGGAAGCCCTTGAGGGAGCAGGAAACTGCAGGACAGGCAAGCATAGCCTTGGGGTCACACAGACCTAGCCTCAAATGCATGATCTGCTTCTTATTGTGGGACTTTGGGTAATTTCCTCAGTTTCCCCACAGGTAAAGTGAGCATAATGCATACTTTAGCCTCCTGTTGCGTAGACTGTCCTCTCATATAAAGCTGCTGGCGTGCAGATTCCTCTTAGGGCAGGGTGGGGGGATTGGTTCACTGCTCCATTCCCAGAGCCTAGTACAGTGCCTGGCACACAGTAGGCACTCAATAAATGTTGAATGAATATTGTTTGAAATGATTGAATGGATTAATTTCCCTTCCTTCACCCCCAATTTGTGGCAGGGCCTCTGTTTTACACTTCTTTGTGCTCCTGACTTTGTACTGGTCTCTAGAAACATCTACAGGTTAATCTACAGGATTTCTGCTCTGTGGGCCATGCAGTCACAAAACTCATGACAAAGACAAAGTCGTCCGACCCAGGGACAAGATCCTGTGGAACAGAAGGGAGTACTGTCCTGCTCTAAGCAACTCTGTGGCCCTGGGCAAATCTATCAGCTCACCTCTCTAATGGCATGAGCATCCCCAGTGGCCTACAGCCCTTTCTGACTCTGACCCCACAGGTCCCCCTCACCCCTCAGGCCTGTGATCCTCCGGTGACCTCCTGCCTCACACCAGGTCAAGGCACAGAAGTAGTCATTGTACAGGCAGGTCTGTCGTGGCAGGCAGCCCAGGGGCGTAGGGTTGGCTTGCTGGGGAGGTTTCAGGGATCTATCAAAGAGGGTGTGGATTTGGTTTCTGCCCCAGGGAAAGGAAGTCACAACCCTGCTATCTTTGATGAGGGCATCAGGGAATGTGGAGAAGCTGGGACAGGGGATGAGGAACAGGCCAGTGGGTTCCTGGAGAATAATCATTTGCACAAGATGGGCTGGACCTACCAACTTAGAAGCAGATCACGGTGAGGACCAGGGTGGACAGAACAGATGGTGTGCACGTAGGTCTTGTTCTTCCAGCTGCTGTTTAACCAGTATTGGGGCCCAGGCCACACCCAGGCTATGGCCCTGTCATTCACAGGTCTCCCCCACCCCCATCCCGGCAGAGCAAGGCACCAGCACCTCTTCCCACCCACAGGCCTGGAAGACAGGATTGCCAGGAAGTATATAAAGGAGGCCCAACCTGGGGCGGCCCCAGGGAAGTCCTTGGCCTCCTGCATGACCTTTCTTCTCTGGGACAAGGACTGCCTGGGCATTTGATACACTTTGTGCAGACAGGTGGCAAGAGTCATTGGACCTGACTTCACATTCATGTGGCCCAGACAACTTAACTTCTCAGCCTCGCTCTCTTGTCCTATAAAACAGAATCATATACCTATCATTGAGACGCTTACGTCAGAGAACACACGTGTAGCACCTCATGCCCTGCTCAACTCCCAGCAGCTGCCAAGGACTGGAGTTTTCTTTCTTGGCAGAGCAGCCGGCCCAGACGGTGCCACTGCTGTCGCCTAGCAGGATCCACCAGGCCCCAGGACTCTGAAACCTTGGGCGAGAAGAGTTGCTTCGGGTAAGCTGTGCCCCACCACTCCCAGCTTCCCGCAATTGATTGCTCAAAAACCCGAGCTCAAAGAAGAAAGTAAACAAACACACGAGAGCTTTGGTGTGGAACTGGAGCACACAGAAGGAAAACATTAGGAGCAGAAGAGCTAGAAATGTCATCTAGTCCAGCAACCCCATGGCCACTCCGGAATCAAAACAGCCTGCACACAAGGCCACATTCAGCTCCCATCTCTGGTTTCTCCCCACAATCAGGCCTTGCCCTGCGCCCTGTGACGTGAGTTCTCTCTCAGCATTGCTTGTCAGACTGCTGTCTGGTCCTGGGGGCTGCCCCATTCTGCCTGAGACCCCGGGGGCTGAGATCTTTAGAGACAATGATGGTGCTTTTCCAGCCTCCCCTTTCACACACACACTCAACATCCCACCTGGTTCCCAGCACAGCTGACAGCAGAGAGAATTCCCACAACGCTAAGCGGGAGGAGCCCTCTCCTGCCCAGAAGGAAAAGGACTGGCAAGGTCCCTGGTATCCAGATTTATTTGACATTCTCTTTCAGAGGGGACTTGGGGGTTGGAGGAGCTGGGGAGGCTGGAGGGCAGCACACATCAGTCTTCTGGGAAAACACCTGGAATAGGCCAGTCCTCTGAGGCCCACCCCTTCCTGGGCACTACAGCAGCAGGATGGCCCACACAGCCCAAGCCCAGGGCTGGCAGCCTTTGGGAAGAGGGTGCCTTCAGGCAAGACCTCTTACCAGGCCTTGGGCACTAAGGAGGTGCTGTGTCCCTCTCCCACCTCACTCCCAATCCCAGCTGGAGGCAGGAAGGCAAAAGGGCCAGCAGGTAAGCTGGACTGAAAGAGGAGGAATCTCCTCCAGGCAGAGGCGGCCTTTGGTCTCTGTTAGGTTAGGAAGCTGGTCCTTGTTAGAAGAACCCCATGGGGGTGAAGCTGGGAGCTGGTCCCTGTTAGAGGAAATGCCATAGCAGGGCGGGGTGGGGGGCTCCAGGGTCTGGTCTCAATAAGGCCTGGAAACAGTCTCCACTTCAAAGCAGACCTCTATATTTGGGGAGTGTGGTAGGGGAGGAAATAAAAAGGCTGTTGGAGGAATGTTTGTGAGTTGTGGGTGGGAAGCAGTCCAGGGGGCTTCGAGGGGGCTCCAAAGAATGGCTGCTGGAGTTGTCTGCAGATGCCAGCAGCTCAGGTCTTGGGGAAGGGAGGGAGGGGGGATCTTCTCTCCCTCCTGTAAGTGCTACCGCTCCCCACCCCATCCTGGCTTGGCTCTGAGTTGCCACGGAGACCACCACTCAAACCGGAGCTACATAATTTCCAGGGAATGTCCCAAATTTCTGGGTCCTCCGGGAGACACCTGAAAGAGAAAAAGAGAAAAGGCATTCCCTAAACTTCTTTATTTAGTAGGAATGTGGGGGTGTGGGACCTTCTCCCTACTGGCAGCCCGCGGAACTGCATGTGGAGTCCCTGTCCCAGGGACGAAGGATTTGCTTTCCTCATTTCTGCCCCCTAGCGGGCAGCTGGGCAAAGCTACACTTCCTAAATTCAATGACTCGGAGTTTGAGTACTCTACAGTGTATAACTTTGCACACAGCACTGAATTACCCAGCCTTCCTCAGGAAAGTAAGCAGGCGGATGAATTCAGACCTTAAATCTGAGATATAGCAGACCTTAAATATGGAGGAAACTCACTGTTCTCACCTTTATTTTTAAAAACAATTTTAAAAAATTTTTTAATGTTTATTTTTTGAGAGAGAGAGAGAGAGAGAGTGCAAGCGGGGTAAGGACAGTGAGAGAGCGAGACACAGAATCGAAACCAGGCTCCAGGCTCTGAGCTGTCAACACAGAGCCTGATGCGGGGCTCGAACTCAAAGACCACGAGATCATGACCTGAGCCGAAGTCAGACGCTTAACCGATTGAGCCACCCAGGTGCCCCTAAAAACAAACTTTTTAATGTTTATTTATTTTTGAGAGAGAGAGAGAGAGAGTGACAGAGAGACAGAGTGTGAGTGGGGAGGGGCAGAGAAAGAGGGAGACACAGAATCAGAGGCAGGCTCCAGGCTCCGAGCTGTCAGCACAGAGCCCGATGTGGGGCTGGAACCCACAAACCGCGAAATCATGACCTGAGCCTAAGCTGGATGCTTAACGAACCAAGCCATTCAGATGCCCCACCTTCAATTTATTTTTTTAAATGTTTATTTATTTATTTTGGGAGAGACAGAACCCCAAGCAGCCTCCACACCCAGTGTAGAGCTGGACGCGGGCCTCCATGTCACCACCATCAATGACCTGAGCCAGAATTGAGTCAGACACTTAACCCATTGAGCCACCTAGGCGTCCTTCACCTTCACCTTACAGATGGGACAGACAGGCAAGGCCTAAAGAGAAGGCCGAGTGAATTCCCCAAAAGCACTTAGGGGTAGAGGTGGGAGTAAAATCCAGGCCTTGGGTCTGCTACAACCCCAAAGAAACCCATGTTCTGGGGGTGGAGAAGGGGGAATGCTAGAAGACACAGGAATATAAAATGAAAATAAAGTCCTGAACCTTCCCCTGCTAGCAGGCTGGCATCCTGACTTCCTTATGAGCAGCCTATGCTCACCCTGTCCCCAGGCCTTGCCGATACTGTTCCCCTACCTGGGATGCCTCCCCTAATCCTTCCCCTGCCCTTCAAGGCCTAGCTCCCCAACTTCCTCCAGGAAGCCTTCCCTGTCCAAAATGATAACCACTAGCCACATGTAGCTACCGAGCTCTTGGACTGTACTAGCGTGACTAAGATACTGAACTTTCCAAGTCTTTCCTCTAAAAGCACTGTGGCTTATACCACAAAAGTGGTGCTTTTTCTTCTTGTCTACATTTGCAAAGCTTTATTAGTAGTAAAGAAAAAAAATTCAAAAGCAGGGGCACCTGGGTGGCTCAGTCGGTTAAGCATCCAACTCTTGATTTCAGCTCAGGTCATGATCTCACAGTTCGTGAGTTCAAGCCCCGCATCGGGCTCTGTGCTGTCAGTGTGGAGCCTGCTTGGGATTCTCTCTCTCCCACTCTCTCTGCCCCTCCCCTGCGCTCTCTGTCTCAAAATAAATAAATAAACTAAGTTAGTAAATCCAGCAAAAGCAGAAGTGTACAGAGGAAGATGAGGATGTGCCCCCCAAGCCCACCCCTCTGAGGCAAGCACTGTTAACACGTTAGTGCTCCGTGATCGCTGGTGTGTCAGAAACTTGGTCAGCAATGAGGTGCTAGGATTCAGATGAGAAACGGTGGGTTGCCAGGTCAAGAGACTGCCCCTGGGGCCACCAAGCAGTCTTGCCACCCTTTAGGCTCGGCAGCCTGCTGTGGGAGGGGGCTCTGGCTGCTCGCTACTCTCTGAAAACGGCCCCTTCCTCTGAAGCTGAGGCCTGTATGGCCCTGCCCACTTGGAGGAAACAGGCTGTGTGAAGCCTGCTGGGTTGGTCACCTTGAACCAGGCCAAGGCCCACTTGAGGCTTCCTGCTTTAGTCCTTTGCCTGAGCTGCCCTAGGACCAGCCCTAAGGGCCGGGATCTTTCTCTACTCCCTCTTGTGGGCAGGGGAGCCAGCTGCTAACTGGGTGTGGGGGTGGGTATATTTGGATGTGAGACTTGGTCCTTTCCATCAGAGACAGGTGTGTGGTGGGAAGGACCAGGGCTGTGAGGGTCAGGAACGCTGCTGTCTTGAGTCCGTGCTGACTTCATCAGTGACCCTAGGCTTGTCGGTCAGACTGCAAATCTTTGCTGAATCGACACTGGCAGGCCAACAGCCCACTAAATCTTCCCAGGGACCCCAAGATACCCACTCTGACCTGTCCCTTGGGTCATCCCCCAGGACCCTGAGATATTCCCCAGCTATCCTGCCCAGAACTCACAGATATCCCCTTCTGGTCTGGCCCTTAGCCCATCTCCCTGGGACCTTGAAATACCCCTTCCAACCTGCCACCCCCCAGCCCACCTGCCAGGCCCACATACCCACAAACCAGCCATCATCACACTGCTGCATGACGTCCACCCGATCCCCCTCCCGCAGCTCCAGCTCATCCTCATTCTGGGGCCGGTACTGGTACATCGCCCGATACCTGTGGGAGACAGCATCATGGCAACAACTAGAGTCTGGCCCCTGCCTCAGATCAGGCCCAGAGAGTCTAACTCAAGTGTTGCCATGTCCTCTGAGTTTTCCAGATAATCCCATTGGCCTCTGGCCCAGCTTCTAGAATGGCAACTCTGTCTGGCTTCAGTGCATCCTTTCCCAGGCCTGCACCCTGTGCTCCAAGCCCTAACTACCCCAACCCCTCCTCCTCCGAGCTCCCAGTGCCTTCAGGTCTGTTCTACCAGTTCCCACACTTCACACATACATGCACTGACCTCAGGGCTGGAAACACAGTGAGGAGACTGAGGCCAAGGGGCAGAGTGTGGGAAACTTGCTTTAAGGACAAAGGGCTAGCAGAGACAGGTCAGGACCACCACAGACAAGTGGCCCCCCAGCAAATCATCCATCGGTGCCAAAGGCAGGAGTTTACCAAATCTATCTTAGTGGGAAAAGGGCAAGCTATGGGGGGGGGGGGGGGGCGTCACTGTGCTCAGCACTGCCTGCAAGCAACACTCCACCCCTGACCAAGCACCCCCAGATGGTACTCACGGGGTCCAGTGTATTTGAGTGGTGTTGGGGGAGGTCCCCAGGTCCACGGGACGGCTGGAGCCTCCAGGATGGGACAGAGCTGACCCAGGGGTGCCTAAACCCTGGGGATCCACAGGAGGAAAGGCAGGCACATGCAGGCATGAGGGAGGGGAAGTGCAGCGGGCCCTCCCACTTTACCTCCTGCCCCCATCTCATCCTCTGAACCCCCACGGCAGAGAGGTCTGTCTGAGCATTGCACTTCACAGGGGCTGGGAAGCTGAGGTCCAGCTAGGGTAGGTGGCCGATTCTAAACACCAGCACAAAGCCAGGCATGGGACGTGCCTCATGCTCACATAGGTTTCCTGAGTGAATGGATGAGCACAGGAGTGAGCGTACCTGTTTGTGGACTATGTCAGCGTAAGAACCAATGATAACTTTTCCCCATCAGCTACTATAAGCTTTTAGTTCAAACCGACCCGAGTACCCTCTCCAGTGGGAATTATTATCCCCATTCCACAGCGGAGAAAACCTAAATCCAGAGACTGTATGTCATCTGCCTAAGGTCAGACGCAAGGGAATGGCAGACCTCTGACTCCCACATGACCCTGTCCTAGAAACTGATACAGGCCAATCACAAGAGTGGAGTCTATATGGTCAGGAGGTCGGGGCTGGCTTTGGGGTCACACCTAAAACTAGCTGGCTGCCCCATGCCTTCCTGGGCTGCAGCCCAAGAGCCAGAACCAACTTGAGAGGTCTGTGGTCCACAAGGCCAGGGTGGCTCTGCCGTGCAAGGTTCTGCCCAGCTATTCCACTGATCTGTCCTGGGGCAGACTAGGAAGGAATCCAAAGGATTCTGTCAAAGGAATGGAGGAAATAGTGTGGGAAGCAGGGATCAGCTCTCTAAGCTGAGGCAGGTCACCTTACCTGGCCCTGGGCTCTGGGCTCCTGGGTGGGGAAGGAGAAGCCAGTACGGCGGGGGGAGGTCTGGCTCCCCCAGTCAGGATCGACTGGGCTGTGTGGTGCTAATGGGGAGCTGGAGTGCCGGGCCAGACGGGCGGTGGTCAGACGGGGAGATGCAGGGAGCTGGGGGCCATCGTCACAGATCCGGACCCGGGGATCACGGCACACCTGCACGTAGCTGGCAGGGAAGATGCCCTGGCGCGCTGTGCCGGAGATGCGCCCCTCGTACCAGTTCTCATTCACCTTGCGGATCAGGCAGATGCGCTCCCCCTGGGGGTGCAGAAAAGCATCAGCATCTGCAAGGCCCTCCTGGGCACCATGCCCCTGCGGGTGCCCACGGGGGCTGTCTCATTTAAACCTAATGCCTTGCACAGAGCAAGTTCAGAGCAGGTCAGCAGGTTGTGCAGTCACGTCACTAGAAGGTGGTGGAATCAGGAGCCAAGCCCCGGCTGCCTGGGCTCTTCCCACAACATGCCGCACTGGGCACGGATCAAGTCCTGCCTCTTTGGGAAGCCTATGTGACATGTACCCCTGTGACTCCAAAGCACCCTCTCCCCGGAATTCCAGTCACAGGGGAACCTGGTGGCTCTGCCAATTTCAAGTTGTGTGGCCTCAGACAAGTTACTGTGCCTCTCTGAGCCTAGTTTCCTCACATGTTAAGTGGGGATAGCAATCGTGTTGCTGTGAGGAGCAAGAGAGATCAGTGGCCGACTGGTAAGAAGCACTGGACAGCCATTAGTCGCCACTGCCGTGACACGGTCCTGTCCCTGCCTCTTCACTGGGTGATCTATCACCAGTGCATCAAAAAACAAACTCCCAGGGACAGCCAGTGTGTCCTCAAGCCCACATGCTGACTAACATTAGGCAGGGCTGCCCTGGGGAGGATGGTCTCCAGCCCTCTCCCGCCCCCCACCTCTCATTACCCAGCCAGCTCCTTCCCTCTCTCTCCCTGGGGCTAGCTCTTCTGGAGGACCTTCACTAGGGGCATTCACGGTCTCTGCCCCCAAAATCAACCAAAACGAGACCAGCTCCCCGCTTTCTAGGACTTTTTCAAACTTCCTTATGATCTATAGTAAAAATTAACATTTTAATAACAACCCAGTACACACACACCCACATAAGTACATATGTAAGTGCCTAAAACTTTGATAAAATACCCTTTCTACATGCAAGGCATTATAAGATTTCCATTCTGTTCTTATAAAAATGCTGATTATGATCCTCACAGCCTACCAACCTGCAACTGAAAAAAGCACAACTACTCTAGAAGTTTCAAACTTTTAAAAAATGGGCTAAATTAGGGGGAAAATATGCAAAGAGATTAGGAAAATTTTTAAATACTGGGAGAAGATGGGTACATTTGACTCCTTAAAAAAATGTTTTAACTACACATATTTACCCATGTCCTCACCGGCCCCTGACCGCCCCCCCCCCCCCCACTTCCTGCCTGGCCGCACCTTGCGGAAGGACAGCTCCACCTCCAGATCCCCCTTGAAAGTGTACTGGGCCACTGCTTCTCCATACTCCAGCACCTGGTAGGTTGGAGGCTTGATGGGCTTAGGGATCTCATCTGCAGGCAGCACCTAGAGGAAGAAAGGTTAAGCCTGGGCATCAACTGGGCAGATCTGAGGCTCCCGGGAGGGTGAGGTAACAAAGAGAAGATGGTATCGGTGAGATGTGCCCCAGAAGCCAGCAAGGATACAGACAGCAGACACAAGCTTTGGGGTGGCCAGGGTGAGCACAGCCAAGGGGTGATTAGTCCCAGAAGGCTACTGGAGGAAGAATTTCCCCTGTGGTATGTGGAGTAGGCAGTGGAAGAACAAAGATGGAAGTAGGTCCTAAGAGACAGTTTAAATTAGAGTACAGAAGTAAATGAAGAGTTCTAAAAAGCAGGGAACATCTTGCGACCTGATCTAAAAGTGAGGATCTAACACCACTGCCGATACCAAGTATCCTTCTTCCCTGTCCCTTCTACCCCACCAGGTGCCTAGAATCCCCACATTCCCTTTGCTTCACCCTATTCATAAAAAAAATCAAGAAGCTAGTAAACTATTTCATACTAATATGTAAATGACTAATAACACGGGATACTGCGTGTTTGGTGGAGTTTCAGAATCACAGAGACTGTTCTGAAAGTAAGGGAGGCCTACTGATTCTTATCAAATCAAGAGCCCAAATTAAACAATAACCCAATCCATGGGTCAAAGAGGAAGTCACAAAGGAAATGAGAAAATACTTTGAGTTGAATTAAAAAAAAGCAAAACATCAAAACCTGTGGAGCATAGTTAAATCAGTGCTTACAGAGAAATTTATATCATTAAATACTCAAGGAAAATAAAGTTTTATTTATTCAAGTAAATTCTACTCCCAATGTGAAGCTCAAACTCACAACCCCAAGATCAAGAGTCACATGCTCTACCCACTGAGCCAGTCAGGCACCTCTGGATCTTGTACTTAACCACTTGTCTCTGAACCTTACAAGCGCATCTGTAAAGTGGGGATGACTGATCTCTTCTCAGGTTAATGAGAGAACAAGGAAGGTACTACAGATGAAGAAAGTGATGCAGGTATATGTGATGTGATTAGAAAGCTGTCACACACTACATGCCCTTGCCAGTTGCCCTCGGGATCCTTCCCAAAGACAGCTTGAGAGAGCTGCTGAATGGTGAAAGTCTGGGCACAAGAATGGGGTCACTTGGTTCTCCTCCATGGGCTGCGCTCTACCTTTAGTCCTCATTTAAGAAACATGTCCTGAGTACAGGCAAAGTACTGGGTGCGGCCCTGGGGGGGGGGGGGGGCCAAGGGCATGAATGAGGCTGACCAGGCCCCTGCCCCTGGAGTTCACAGTTTTACCTATCAGGAAGCCTGTGAGATGTGTGGGAAGCAGTCAGCTCCAGAGAAGGGCTGTGGAGGGGTCAGTGCGTCTGCACTCTAAGTCTCTGCAACCCATCCGCCCTCCAGGCCGCACTCCTGCTTGCTCTCCTGCTTACGTCCACATAATTGGCAGGGAAGATGCCCAGTCTACCATGGTGCTCCCCTTCCAGCCAGTTCTTGTCCACCTCCTTGTGGATGTAGACAATGTCACCCTTCTTCAGAGTCAGCTCCCTGCAGGCCAGAGTAAGGACATCCAGCAAAGTGAGGCCCTCCCAATCCTCCTTCCCTTCAGACCCTGTCTAATGCACCCAGAGTCTCACCCACCTCTGGGGAGGCCCCGGCAGCCCTGTCCTCCCCTCCTCCCATAGGGTGCAGAGACAGTCCTGGGGGTGGGGAGGAGAGAGAAGGGCACTTACTTGGGGGACTGTGCCTGGAAGTCAAATTTGAGTCTGGCGGCCTTCCTCTGGGCAGGAGGAGAGGACAGAGGGAGTCACCTCAGTCAAGCAGGCGGCGGATCTGAAACAGCCATCACCGGGACCCACCCCAGACCCCCTCGCACCCTGACCCTAGTGCTTTCACCCCTCCTTACCTTCTTCTCTTCCTTCCTGGCTGGGCTGGCCCCTCGTTCAGAGGCACTAGGGTCTGTGGAGAAGCGCTACCTCAGCTTGGGAACGCCACGTCTGGGGGGGCGGAGTTGGGATGGTGTTCCGCTCCCCCACCCCATGACAGGGACCAGTGGAAGCAGGGGGCTCTATGAACGTCCTGCCTCCCCACCCAACCCCCCCACCCCCCCACCCCCCCACCGCCCCTCACCCCCAGCCCAGGCACCAGCATAACTGGTGCGTGGTGGCGGGCGTCTGGGTGAGAAAAAGAGCTGGTCCTTACCCCGGGCCGAGGTAGGGTAGACAAAGTCCCTGCGACCTAGGAAGGGGCTTGTTCCATCCGCCATTCTGTGGGGGCTCAGGGGCCGGGAGGAACCCTGGTAAAGTGCATTCGGGTAACTGGAGCTCCAGGCGGAAGCCGGGCTGCGCGGGACACAGCGAGTGAGCCACCTGTCCGGGGCCTCACACCCTACGCCGCTCACCCCTGCCCGCCCAAATGTCTCCCCGCATCTCCCGCCGCCTCCTCCCAAGGCGTCTCCCACGTCCCGGGCTCTGAACAGGATGTCCTACTTCCCCAGCGGTCGCGGCCGGGAAAGGGTGCGGCCTGGGGCCGCAGGAGGGCGCGTGGGAAGCGCGAGGCTCCCTCGGCCTCGCTCCGCCGCTGGCCGCGGCCACCCAGTCCTCGGACGGGGACAGGTTTCCCTCCGCGGCCACTGGCCAACCTCCCAGGCCCCTCCTCCCGCGCCCTCCGCGGGGCTCGCCCCCCTTCCCAGCGCGGCCGCCCCCTCCCCGCGCCACGTCCCCGGCGCCCCGCCGGGCCACTCACCGCGCTAGAGGCCGCGGCTCCCGGCACCGTCGGGGCACTTGGGAACTCTGTGCGGGGAGACCGGGCGCGGTCAGGGCCCGGGACGCCGGGGCCCCGCGGCAGCGGAGGCCGCCGCCTCCGGAAAAGTTTGCGGCTCGGAAGGGCGGGAGGGGTGGGAAGGGGCAGGAGGGACGCGGGGTCCTAGAGTCGCCCGCGCAGGCGGGAGGGCCGGGAACCCGGGAGGAGCCGACGAGCCGGGGGAGGAACCGTGGGGTGGCGGAAGAGGGGAGGCCGGCCCAGGAAACTGGGGCCGGGTAAGGGTTGGGGTCCCTGCGGGCCGAGGTCCGGGGGGGGGTGGGGTGCGGGGCGGGGCGAGGCCGGGGCGGGGAGCCCCCGGCACTAGGACGTCAGGCTGACGTGGAGTCGGCCTGGAAGGGTTCTTAGGGGTCATTTGGAAAAGTCAACGCCCTGCATTTTATAAAGGAGAGAGCAGACAGGGATGAAGTCCGTCCAAGGTCGCGCTGGAGGCAACACCTCTGGTCTGCCTGCCCCTCCCACCCACGCTCAGCTGCTGCGGGCTCAGGGTCCCAGGAGGGGACTGGGAGGCCGGTACCTTGGGGGATGGCTGCCGGGTCTCAATTGACCGAAGGTCCTTGTCCAGCTCCGCGCTCAGCTTGGCCAGCTCTCTCTCCAGCAGGACCTGGGGGCGGGTTATGGGGAGAGACTTGGGCAGTAACGGGGGTGGGGAGAGGGAGGAAGGGGCGGGAGCGCGGGGTGGTGGAGGACACAGTGCGGGAGCGCTGATCGAAGGTCAGATGTGAGAAACCCAATGGGCAGCTGGACAAAGCACGCAGTGCTTGGGTAAAGGGCAGGCTCCCTGCCTGTGGGCCTGCCCAGAGCTGTCTCAGGGTATCAGGATGGCCTTTCCACAGCTTCTCACTGGCCCCTCCCATCTGACCGGGCTCGCCCATCCCTACTCCCATGATAGTACCTTAGTACTTCCTGATAGTGTCTGTTGTCTTGTTACTTCCCTGCTCCAGAGCCTATAAGGCTCCCTATTTCCTCTCTGATCAAGTCTTCTGTGCTTTCCACAGCCTATACTCCACCTGCTCTCCCTCCTGCTGCCCCTCCAGCCTTTGCCTCTGTGTCTCCCCACACTGAGTGCTCTCTCTCTGGCTCAACAAGCTCTCCCAAATCTTGAGAGCCCAGCTCCACCTCCAAGAACACTTCCTGACAAGTCCACACTGACCACTCCCTTCTCTGGTCCTGCTTTGGTCAATAGACATTTATTCAACACATATTTGAGTGTATACTGTATGCCAGGTACTGTCCCAGGTGCTGGGCGTACAGAGGTCAACTCTATGGGACTGGAGAGGGTCAGAGCTTTGGGTCTCTGGCCTTTGCCCACGGTCACTGGGGCCAATACCACCCAGGAGTCTCCCTCATTTGTCCCCCAACATAGCTGTCTCTCTCCTTCACCAACCTATCCTGCAGCACTCACCTCAATGGGCTGGGAGGGCTTCTCAACAGGGTCATCCACTAGCGGTTTCTTGGGCTAAGGGTGGGAAAGGTAAGTCAGAGGGGGTGAATCCCCTTTCCAAAATGCACTAGCTAAGGAGTATGACCACTCTCAGAGGGCCAGGAGGACACTCACCTTCTGCCCACTCTCTAGTTCTTGCAGAAATTGGTTCCAAGAATCTTCCGTCCAGACATTTTCCACTTTCTCTTGGCGTCTGAGCACCTGCATGGAAGTTGGTGGGCATCAGCTTGAGTAGAGGGGTGCCAGGAGACTGTCCAGGCTCAAAAAGTAGGCTTGTAGGCCACTGCCTCACCCCTGTGCCTGCCAGTGCCCTCCTAAGGATTCTGGGCTTTCATGGCTGCACAGGACAGGCCCCAAACTGAAAGGGCATTATCTATACTCTTTCGGCAGAGGGGACTGGCCAAAGGGCACAGCATTGGGGGTAGTGTGGGGAGGATGCTGGGAAGGCTACCTGATGTGGGGTCTGGTGTAGGAAGGATGCTCCAGGATTACAGTTGAAGGTGCTTCTAGAAGACTCTTCAGAGGGGTCCCAACTTCTTCTAAAGACAGGGGAGGACATCTCTTCAGTCTCCTTTTAGGGAGACTGAGGCATACGTGAAAACACAGCCCTGCACATACACACATCACCCCTCACTACTGGCTCCAGCCTGCGAAAGCAGTGTTACATAGTGGAAAGTTACGAGCTCTGAGTTCAAATGCCAGCTCTACCACTTAGCTGTGACCTTTTGGCAAGTTACAGGGCTCTCAGAGCCTCAGATGCGATACCTATGAGTAGGATTCCCACCTTCATGAGGGTGTGGTGAAGCTGTGGCTAGACCTTTCCTACTGGCCTTGGTGAAATACTCTACATTCGTGTTCAGTCTGGCCCCATGGCTGTGGCTATGTATGTCTGTGCAGCTTTGATGAAGCTGGTCTTTCTGGCTGTCACAGCTGAGCGGTCTTACACACATGCCTGAGTGTGGGACCACATCCTAGTCCAAGAAGAACCCAGGGCAGGGGAAAGAGCCTGTGGCCCTGACTCAGGAGCCTGGGTAAGCTATTTCTGTTCCCTCAACCTCAGTCCCTTAAGGGTTCTGGATTCAGTGATGTCATCTGTGAAAACACTCCAGCCACCAAAGCTCCACATGGTCACATTTGCCCTAGTTCCCCTCCAGGGCTCCTTTCTTGGCTGGTTTAAATGTTCCAGCCTCTGTTGAGTTTGAATGTTTCCACCAAGTGGATTCACTGTACCAAGCTTATCAAATGATGGAATGTCTGACCGGAAGGTGAGGATTTATTGGCTGTATGACTCCATTCTCTATTTTAGAAATAATGATATTAGTAATAACAGTGGTAATGAGAATAGAATACACCATTCCTAATTTAAGGGAGCTCTAGTCATATTTAATCCTGTATATTAGTGATATTTGTGGAGACTTGCTATGTGCCTTTATACTCACAACCACCTTGTGGTCCCCACTCAACAGATGGCTGAGATTGGTTAAGGTGCCCAAGGTCACATGGCTAGTGGCAGCACAGCAGCTTGAATCCAAACTCTGGGTTCAAATCTTGAGCTCTTAGCCTCTATCTTACTGATGACACCAAGAGCCACAGGCCAGTTATGGCCACGCTAATGAGGGTAATCCCTTCCTATAAAGGAATAAGAAACCCATTGATTTCACTGTGAGCAGAGCTCCTGATTCTCAAGGTCTGGCTGAGCCCCTCCAGGACCCTGGCAGCCTGGGCTGGGCTTGTATGGTTTGTGCAGAACAAAGGAACTACATCCTTCACTTATGTGGAAGGGTACCTCTCTCATCCTCATCTCCCCCAACTTGGGAGGAAACTTGGGATCCTCTGCACCCCTTGTTTTCTCTAAGGCTGTGGAGTGAATGGCCACAGGTCCACGCCCAGCCTGTGGGCCACTCCACTCTCCACCCCATATGACCTGTGGATCTTTGGTGTGATGAGTTCCTGCTACCAACCACAAAAGAATCACAGGCATTCCTGACCAGGAATGGGTGCGGAGTCCACCCCTGCCCGCCATTCCCCTTTGGCCCTGGCTGCGAGGAGGGTATCTGGAGTGGTAGGGACCCTAAGGAGGAGCAGAGCTGTGGGGTAGGGCGGAGGGAGGGGGGCACAGAGAGGCTGCACCGGCCATGGCCACCAGGGGGTGCCAGTCCCCACAAGGAAGCTAGCACCCCTCTGCAGCACTTGGGCCCCTTTCCTAGGATGGCTCACCCACTCAGAGAAGAGGCCTGGCCTGGCCTGGCAGCCGGTCTTTGCTGGGGCGCTGGATGCCTTGAGTCTGCAGAGGCCGCACAGGAGGAAGCCACTGAGGGTGGGAGAAGACAGGCCAGGGGAAGTGAGAGCTGAGCTTGAGGATACCTGGGTGACCATTGAAGGCTCTGGCACCCACGCTCACACATGCTGGTGGGTGGCTTGTGGGAACAGGGTTGGGGTTTGCACCAAGGGCTTCACACTCTTTACTAAATCTCCACAACTCTGGGGTAGGTAGTGTCCCCATTTTACAGATGATGAGAGAGAAGCCCAGAGAAACCAGAGCCAGGGCTAAGATGTCGACTGGACAGCGAAGCTGAGGTTTTTCATCGCCACCTACCAGGGGATTTGAAGCTCACTGAAAAAGGGCTATAGGAACTTCTCAAGTTGAAGGAAGCCAAGGGGGGAGCCTCAAAGCCAGGCACGGCTTACGAGATGGGCAAATGCAGGCACTGAGTTGGGGCGGGCCACCCGCATCCCCTCACCTTTGGGTGATTCCTCAAAGGTCCAGTCCAGCTGCAGGTCTGCAGGAGCAGAAAGGACCAGATCAGGGATGGGGCCGCAAGTGAGGACACCGAGCCCTGTGAGGCTCCCTCAGCTGCTCCCAGCCATCCTCCTGCTAGAGCAGGGGACAAGGGGCTGAGTCAGGGCCTGAAGAATGTCCCGAGGGAGGGAAGGAATTAGGAGGGCAGTTCTCTGGAGGGCTTGAAATGCCTCTGGCAGACGTCGGGCCTGAGTGAGCCAACCCAGGCAGCGGACTTGCCCAAACCCTCCTGTTCCTCCCTCCCCACGTTCCCACACACACCCTTTCCCTGACCTTTGTAAACCTGCCCTCACCATGTCAGGTTGGGGAAATTCCACCTCCCCTTCTCCCTCTTTCCCTTTCTGCACCCCCTTCTGGATGCCTGTCCTTCCCCCTTTGCCCAGACCCACTCCTCATGGAGCTCATGACTTTCCGGGGCCTCCTAGGAAAAGCTGCTGACCAGCCAACCCACTTGATCCCCTTGGCATGTAGACGTGCCACAACAGCACTTGTCTTAAATGCAAACCAAAGTGCCTCTCCCCAGATCCTATACGTCCTCCAGCTCCTAGACTGTTTGGCTTTCCTTTGCAAGAAACAGCTGTGCCATCACTAACTCACTGCCTCCAATGCCCCTTTTTGGTAAGCAGATTTCAGCTCCAACAGATTGCCCCCAACTGCTCTTATGAAAGACCCCAGTGACCTCCATGTTAACCAAATCAAAATGGTCAGTGTGCCTGGGTGGCTCAGTCAGTTAAGCCTCCAACTCTTGTTTTCTTTCAGCTCAGGTCACGATCTCACAGTTGGTGAGTTCCAGCCCGCATCAGGCTCCACTCTGACAGCGTGGAGCCTGCTTGGGATTCTTTCTCTCCCTCTCCATCTCTGCCCCTCCCCTGCTCGCTCTCTCTCTCTCAAAAACAAACAAATTTTAAAAATATTTTTTAAAATGGTCAATCTGTCACAGTGGATCATTCCTCCTGGAAAGTTCTTTTTCACTTGGGCTTCCCTGCTGTACCTTCTTTGTCTGCTTGTCTGATTCCCGCTCATCTCTCAAATCTCTGAACATCCAAGTGCCTGGGGACTCAGTCCTTGGGCCTCTGTCTATCTCCCCAGGTGATCCTGTCTAGTCTTCTGGCTTAAAAAAAAAAAAAAAAAAATACTGTCTATTGCAGGAATTCACATTGGAATTAGTTGGGGGGCTTTAAATCAAAATATCTTTGAGTGAATCCCAGGTATTTCCATCTGTAGCTTAGGCCTCACCCCTGAACTGCCGACTTGCATATTAACTGCCTGCTTGACACCCCCAAGCAGATGGACCTCATCTAAAACTGAACACCCCTTAGACTGTACCTGTCTCACTTCCCTGTACTTATAAGAGGGGCGCTCTTTGACTTGCTCAGGTTTCAAGTCATCCGTGACGTCTCTCCTTCATGCCACATCCAATCCATCAGCAAATCCCCATGACTCTGTCTCCACAATCCCACAAGTCCCACTGCTACTGCCCTGGTCTGAGACACTGTCCATCTCTAACCTGGATTAAAGCCAGGCCCCCTAAGTGGTTCACCGCATCCTGCATCCTCGTCTCCTCCCCACCTGGCAGCCGGGCCTCCAGAGTCTCCTCCGCACCCGGCAGCCGGGGCCAGCCTCCAGAGCAGGTCACTCTTCTGCTCAGAACCTCCCAGCGGCTCCTCAGCTCTTACGGAGTAAAAGCCAAAGTCTGATAATGGCCCTAAAGGCCCACTGTGACCAGATCCCATCACTCTGCCTCTGTCTCCCGCCAGTGCCCCTCTCACCCCAGCCCAGCCTCTCCTTGCTGCTCCAGAAAGGCCTGCTTCTGCCTCTGGGTCTCTGCCACTCCCCCTGCTGCCAGGCTCCTCTCCTGGATCTGCAGGGCTGACTCCTTCCCTCCCTCAGCTCTGCTCAGATGCCACCACCTATCAGGGCCTTCCCTGACCAGCCCGCACTGGGCACTGACCTCTTTTTTTCTCCCTTGCCCTTACCACAATCTGCCATATTAAATATTTATCTGTTCATTCTGTGTCTCCCTCTGTCTTCAGCTTCATTGCAGCAGCGACATTCTTTTTTATTCCCTGTTTTATCTTCAGCACCCAGAATAGTGCTCAGCACACAGTAAGTGCTCAATAGGTGACCGGGGGGCTGATGTGACAAATGAGTGACTGCATGGCTTCCTAGAACTCTCAGAGGATACCAGGGACAGTGTCTGGTCATCGTCCCCCCTCCCCGCCCAAGGACAGAGAAGACTTTGGAGGCTCCAAACCCTTTGGCCTGTTTTAGGGACGCTCACCACAGAGCCTGGGGTGGTGGAGACCTCCCTGAGGAGGTACGTTCCCTTTTCTGCCCATCCCTCCCCCTGCCTCAGGGGTGGAGCCCAATCAGGCAGAGAGAGGGCCCTAGAAGCGTGTCTCACCTGGCATTTTCCGGTGAATCTGCTGGAACATTCTTCGGTACCAGTCCCTGGGGCTGTCAACACTCTGGGGTCAGAAAAGACAAAGTCAGACCACCCTCTTGATATGAAGCCACAGGAGTTTTTCCACACTGGTCATTTCTCTGGCCACCCTTGAAGCCCCAGTGGGGGGGCTGTTGTGATATGTCTAATAACAGTAACTTCATGTAGCACATTACATATGAACAAGGTATAGGGAAGGATCTCCCTCAGTGATGGTCCCGAGGCTGTGAGATTTGGTGTGGTTTCTGTTTTCCCTCTTTGCTTTTCTATATTTCTGGTATTTCTACAACAAACATATATTTGCACACAATGAAAAATAAATGCAATAACACAGGGGTGGATTGTCATTTCATGGCCCCTGCCTCACCGGAGGCTGAAAACAGCTGTGGGAGGCCTGTTACCAACTTCAGTTCCGGGTGGAGAACTGAAGGCAGGTGGCCGGCTCAAGACAGGCATGCAGTGGAAGAAAGGCAGGCTCCTCAGAGCCTGGGCCCTGGATCCTTCCATGCCTGCCACCGTGTGAGGCCTTCTCACTCAGAGGACTCTCGCTAGCTCATTCAGCCCAGTCCTTCACTCCTTGGCTGTGCTAGGCCCCGTGGCTATGAACAGAGGGGATCCCTGCCTCGCTCAGCCCTTACAGCAGGAACTCTGCTCCTCTGAGAACCTGGGGGCATTCTAGATCCCATTTCCCCCCACAGACCACTTGTGCAACTCAGACACACAAGAGCACCTGTAATTTTATGTGGCTTATGACCCCCCAAAACCCATCATGGTTGAGCCCTGCTTTAGTCTGAAATGGTTTGGGTGCATTCTTTGTTGCTCCCACTTTAATTCACAGAAGTGGAGATCAGCGCGGGTCCCTAGGCCCCATCTGTCAGTGGCCTCCAGCCCTGGACTCACAGATCGGGGGGCAATAGGCATGCCGCTCTCATCCACAGGCCCGATTCCTTCATACTTGATCCAGCGCTTGTCCCGACGCTTGTTGTCCTTGGTCCATGTGGCTGACCAGTTGTGGGGGTGCTGGGAGGCAGGGGTCTTCTGGCTCCCAGGGGGCTGGCTCCCAGGACCTGGCCAGGTCTGATACCAGGCAGGGTCTGTGGGAGTGTGCAGTAGAGCATTAGCAAAGGGCAGGGGCCCCACCTGGACTTGTTTGTCCCTTTGCTCTTCAGAACACTGATCCTGTGGGTGCAAAAAATTTAAACATCTCCTTGTTTGTTTGGACTGATGGCTTGGACCCTACAAACTTCCCCATCCCCAGCAAGACCACAGGCCTTTGTTTATTTTTTAAGTTCGAGTGAATGAAAGTGGATTTTTCCTGAGAAATCTGTGCCCAAGTCCACCCTATCCTTTCCTCGGGCTGCCCTAAAAGTCTTCAGAATGAGGGCTGCGAACCATTACTGGCAGAGAATGCTGGGGACAGTCCCAGCTGGGAAGGCAGCAGGGTGCGGCAGAAAAGGGGTGGAGGGGACAAAGAATTCAGATGCCAGCTTGCCACCTACTGGCTGTGTGACCTGGGGCACAGCAAGCAACCTCTCAGTGACTCAGTTTCCACTTCTGTAAAACAAGGGTAATCGTGGCAAAAATCCAGGGAGATCCAGTGTGTGTGACCGTGCCGAGCACAGTGCCTGACACACACTCACAAGCCTCTTTTTTTTCTTTTAATGTTTGTTTTTATTTTCGAGAGAGACACAGAATGCGAGTGGGGCAGGGGCAGAGAGAGAGGGAAACACAGAATCCGAAGCGGGCTCCGGGCTCCAAGCTGTCAGCACAAAGCCCGACGCGGGGCTCGAACTCATGAGCTGCGAGATCATGACCTGAGCCAAAATCGGACGCCTAACCGACTGAGCCATCCAGGCGCCCCTCAAGGCTCTTGATAAGGGACAGAAACTCATTCGCCAGATGTGGCTACGCCTCAACAGTGGCTACCATCCTCAACTTCCCCAGAACCTTCAGCCCCCAAGTCACCAGTGTGGCAGCAGAAGGTCTTCAGGCCTGGAAGGACCAGGGTTTGAATCTCGGTTCAGCCTCTGCAACTGAACATCCCTGAGACTCAGGTTCTTATTAGGAAGATGCCGATAATTGTAGCTTACCTTCCCAGGACTTCAAGGGATTAAATGAAATAAGGCTTGTGAATGTGTCTTTTCAGTGTCCTATAAGCTCTAAGTGTTCAACAATTATTTGTCAAATGAATAAACTACTTAACACAGAGCCTGCCTCAAGAGGATGCTCAATGAAGGAGGTCTCCCTCCTCAGGAGAGGGGCCTTCAGGGTAGACCTGCACCCAGAAGGTCCCAGGATCTTCTGGACCCCATGGCCCAGACTCTGGTGACTGGTAGGAGCCTAGGAGCTGACGGGCTCTCAGAGCTGCCTCTCCAAACTTCTGTTTGGCTGGTGAGTACAGACTGGAGCAGCCCCTAGTCCCTGCTGTGGGGTTTGGCCCCCACACCTTCGGCAGACAACATATGCTCACGTTCCTCCACACTTCCATCCCAAATCCAAGCTATTCCATTGTCTGCTAGAGGTCCCCCAGCCTCCCAAGACTGTGTCCCCTGCATACTTCCTTCCCCTGGCACTGGGGTACAGGATGAGGGGAAGAGATGCGTCGGTCTGCTCTCCCGCAGCACATTTTACACTCACAGGACACCAGTGCTCACACAGAGAAGGGCAGCTAGCTGAGCTTGGAGGCCCAGGACCTTGAGAGTCCTGCCATTGCCCTCCTGGCCCTCCTGCCCATCACAGGGTAGTACCGGGTCAAAGGCCCGCGAAGCTCTGATCCCCCCACCCCCAACATGGGGATCTTGGAGCAGACCCACCTGGGTGCCGGGAAGCATCTCTCCTGGAGGGTGAGTACCCATTGCACACGGTCCTGGGCGCAGGGTCATGAAACTGGAAATTAAGGGTGTTGGAGCCACCATTCCGGATCACAGGCACCTGTGGGGAGGGGCCAGGAGCAGCAGCTCAGGCCCGAAGTTTCCGCAGAAGGGCGGGAACCATGGACAAGGTTTACCCCATGGTGAGCGCTGGAGGGTCAGCCTAACCCCTTTGTAGGTAGCCAGCAAAGCTCTCTAGAGCTATCTTCTGCCCCTTCCTTCCCTTTAATCCTCCTGCTCCCCCACCTGTCCTTTGAGGTCCCCATCAACTCTGGGCCCACAGTAACCCTCTCTTCACTGTCACTCACCCGTACCCCCTGAGAGGATGACCCTATGTGAGCCCGGAGATTGCCAGGGATGAAGTCGTCCAGGCTGAGCCCAGCGGGGAGGCTGCAGGGTGGAGCCTGCATGCTTGGATCAAGGTTGGAGGGCTCCTGGTGTGCCAGCTGCTCCTCTGTGTGCCCTCTGTGGGGAAGGAAGGAGGAAGGGAAAGCCCTGCTGGGCTTGGGCTGCCCATGCCCTCTGGGCTCAACCTTGGGGTGGGGGGTTGGAGGGGACAGCTGTGGGAGGGGGTCAGGCCAGCTGGGTGGGAGTTGAGGACCCAGGAAACAGGCCTCTGCGGGTGATCGCCTGCAGGCTGCCCGTGCCTGCTCTCAGAGGCACAATGGGCTGCTTGTTAGGCCTGGGGCAGGAGCTCCGGGTGGGAGTGGGGGAGGGGGAAGTCAGGCAGGGAGGAGGGGAGGTTGGCCAGGAGCAGGCCCGCTGGACAAAGCCTTGGGCACACGGGCCTGCTGGCCAGCCCCTCTGGGGCTCTCACTGCACAGTGCAGCCCGCTCCCCCAGAGGGAAGGATGAGGGAACTGGGGCAGCTGGCAGAGGAGGGCCTGGGCACTCAGGACTTTGTTTCAGTTCCCTCTGTCTCCTCCAGTCCCTCTGTGAGCATCGGCTTGCCAGCAGGCACAACAGGTTACTTGGGCTGCGGGAGAGGCCCTGAACAACAGCAAGGCCACCGGCCCACTGCCCAACGGGGCCAAGGTTATGGGAGGGGGAGAGTGTGGGGGCCTTTCCAGGCAGCAGGAACCACTCCTTCTAGGCTCAAAGGACTATCCGCTCCCTTCTTTGGCCTTCTTCCCTGGAACTGAAGCCTCAGAGGGCTCAGGGTGCTGGTGAGGGGTGGGATGGAAAGCAAAGCCGTGGATAAGAACAAAGTGGGGGGTGCTTATGATGGAGAGGTGGTGTTGAGTTCCCCCCACCCCCATACACCATTTTCTTTTACAACTCCAGGCTGCTTTTTTTTTTTTTTTAAGATTTTATTTTATTTTTTTAAAGTAATCTCTACATCCAACATGGGGCTTAAAATCACAGCCCCAAGATCAAGAGTCGCATGCTCTACCGACTAAACCAGCCAGGTGCCCCTATCCTCTAGGCTGTTTTGTTTTAACATTTATTCATTTTGAGAGACAGAGCATGAGCAGGGGAGGGGCAGAGAGAGAGGGAGACACGGGATCTGAAGCAGGCTCCAGCTGTCAGCACAGAGCCCAACGCGGGACACGAACTCACGAACCGCGAGATCATGACCTGAGCTGAAGTTGGAGTCTTAACCGATTGAGCCATCCAGGTGCCCCTATGCTGTTTTTTGAACAAGTCAAGGAACCTTGACTGATTCCTCCTTTTCTGTCCACATTTAGGGACACGAATCCCTCCTAGGAAAAGTGGAAGATTAAGTAAGGGTGGGGGGAAGTAGCAAAGTCCAAAGATTTAGCCAAGAAACAGGTACCTGATTTCTCGACTCTTCCCTCCATCCTCAGTTCTGCTTGCTGCTGGCTCAACCCCACAGACAGCTGGCATGCTTTAGGGAGAGGCTGAGGATACAGAGAGCTGGGCACACCTGACTGGCCAGCCTAGTTCTTCTGCCTCATGCAAAGGCTTGGCCAGGAGAAGGGGACTCCAGGGACCCAGGAGATGAAGGTGGTCAGGCTGCCCAACAGGGCTGTCCCTCCTCACGTGTGCTGTTGGACTGGACCAGAGCTGGGCCAACCTCCACTGCCGGGGCTGGACCCATTCTGGCCTGTGTGTTCGAGTTAGGCCTGTGTGTGCCTGTGGAGCTTGGGAGCTCGTGAGAAGGGCCAGGGGGCCTTGTGAGGTGCTGTGTTTGTGTGTGGTGGAATGTAAGTGCAGAGCTGTGATTGTGAAGTGTGGGAGGTACTGTGGGGGTGGGACACATGTGAGCATGGGGGGGGGGTGGGTACAGAAGGATGTAAGCTGAAGGGTAGCTGTGGGGGGGGGGTGTGCAGCGAGGGTTCATAGGGGTAGCACAAGGTCTACAGAGACTAGAGGGATGAAGATACAATAGGGGGCTGTGATTACATCCTGTGCCCTGTTCCTGCTCGGGCCACAGGGGCTGGAGGGTACCGACAAGGCTGGTGGCAGGTCCCTGTCTCTGTTCTGAGTGGGGATTTCTTCTACCATTTGAAAGACCTACTGGGGACAGTGCTCTTCCTTGCCCATCCCTGGCTGTGGGGGGAGTGAGGGCTGAGGCTGGAGGAGGGGCAGCTCCCCAGCTGGATCCAATTAGGACTCCTACCAAAAGCAAAACATGCAGACACACCCCAGCTCCCGCTATTCTCCCTCCCCTTGAGGGGGAAATTGAGGCAGGGGAGAGTAGGAGATCCAGAGGCCTGGGGCAGGCTGGGTCCTAGCAGCAGCCCCTCCCTTCCCAGCTGACTGCTTGAAACCAAGATGCGAGGTCAGCATCTGCAGTCCCAGCCATCAGCTGACCCAGGCCTCCTTCCCCCTCCTGCCGTCCCACCCTGCTGTGCCCAAAGAGAACTGCCCTCTGGTAGGATGGGGAGGACAGGAGGTCGCCCCTTCCCTGCACCCAGTTTTTCAGGGGTTGCTGATCCTTGGTGGTGTAGCAAGCCACTTCCCAACACTGTTGCCTGTGGCAGGTATCCTCTAGAGATAGGCAGCTGTGGGTGGGGAAGAGTGGGCTGAGTTTTTTCTCTCAGTGGCTGTGCCAGCAGAAACTAAGAGCGACCTCTCATATGGAGATGGGGGCACGGAGGCACTGGTCCTGCACCTGGCAGAGGACAGAGAGGGTGCCAGGAAACCTCTGGGGTCCTCCCAGAATTCTGGCAGTCCTTCACCCCAAGGGCTGCAAGAGGTGAAGTAGCTCCCTGTTTGTAGTTGACAGACTCCTTTGCACCTCCAAGTACGGACCTGACCTTGGGGGCTTGGCCCTAGGCGTTTTTCCAGGTATTTCCCAGATACAAGTCCACGTGGACAAGGGCAAGTTTTCTCGAATTTCGCCTTTTCTAGATTGAGGAGGGACTTCTTCACCTCTTTCCACCCCAGAGTTGGGGACGAGACTCTAGGGGGAGGGGCACGCTGCCTTGCCTTCGGGTTGGGCACGGGTCCCTCCCCGCCTGCGGGGCCCCCGCCTCCTCGGCGCCCCCTCCCCTTAGCAGCACCTACCTTTCCCAGCAAGCAGGTGGCGCGGACCGAGGACGCCCGGGAGGGCAGGAGCATCTCTGCCCGGCTCCTGCCTGGTGCGGCCGCGGCGGGCTCTCGAGGAGGGAGGGCAGGGAGAAGTCCGGGCTGTGCCACCCGCCCTCGTGACCGGGTCAGGACCGGCTCCGCGAGGCAGGGCGCGGGAGGAGGAAGAGGGGGATCGACCGGGCCGAGGGCACGCGCAGGGAGGGAGGACCGCGACAAGCGCGCGGGCGGGCGGCGCGGTCTGTCTCCCTCCAATCTGGGCCTCTCCAGCCTGCGGGGCGGGGGCTCCGGCCGGCCGGCCGGGGCGTGCGAGTGCCCTCCGTCGGGGCGCGCGGCGGGGACGCTGTGGCCCCCTGCCGAGGGGGCCGGGCCGGCCGCGGGCGGCGCCGGGAGGGGCCGCCGAGGGTCCCTGGGGAGCCCGCTCTGGTTTCCCAGCTGCCTTCCTCGGCCCCCACCGCAGGGCTGGCATCGGGCCGGGGGGGCGGGGGTGGGTGGGGGTTGGCGAGCGCCACTCAGAGTTTCCAGCGACATTTCCAGCGTGTGGGAAGGCAGCCCTGCACGGCGGAGCCAGGACAGAGGGCAGGAATGATTAAAGGTCCCGGGTCAAGCCAGCAACTGATACCGAGCCAGCAGCCCCGGAGACAGGACCGAGATGCAGACAGGCTGGGGCCGAGATAAGGGCACCCCAACAAGTGGAGTAGCTCAGCGGACCGAGTTACGGTCCCGCCGCCTCCCTCCCTACTTGGGGAGACAGACTTTGTGATTTCGTAAGCGCGTGTCCGGGCGTGTGCAAACAAACACACGCACACAGGCGCGCGTGCACCAGCAAATGGGCGGATGCTCACACACGTGCAAGCACCGCCGAGGGTGGTGGCGGGAGGAAATCGGCCTTAGGGAGCGGCCCCCTGGGCGCGCCGCGCCCCTGAAGAGGATGAGGGCGGGGTCCCTTTGGCGGGGATGGGGTTACCAGGGTCTTGGTGTTCCCATACACCGTATTTGTTTTGATTTTGCTGCTTTTCCGCTGTTCCCGAGGCTCTGACACCAGTCCCAAGAGCCCGCGCCCATTGGCTCCCAACCCCTCTGGCCATCCCTTCTTTCCCCTCTCCCACAAGCCTCTGTGTTCCCACAGAGGGCGTAGATTTTACTGCTAATGGAAAGACTGGAGTACTTCTTAGCCCTTAGCTTGTCTCTAGGACCCCAAGCCCCAAAACAACCAAACAGCAAGTAGTTATTGGGCAATTTCAGATCCATTTTGGGAGTAATCAGTGATAAATTATAAAAATAAGAAAACATTTATGTGTACCTATGGGTGTAAGATTGGTGCCCTGGGGCCACCATGCACTTTAGAGTGTTTTCCAAGCACATCGTTCCACTCCAATTTGAGAAGGGAGAGAGAATGGAGAAAGATGAAAAAAAAAAATTTAATCCCACCATTATTGATGCTATTAGCTTTATCTTTTCTCAATTCAGTTAAAAGCGCTATCCCAGTGTGATGAACCAGCTTGAAACAATATTGCATGTGAAAGAGGAAGGAGGGATGTTTAGGTTGTGGAGAAGCTTGAGAGACAGGCATGCTGCTAGTTTCCAGTGTTTGCTGGACTGCTGGGGGGAAACAGACCGGCTGCACTAGCAGAAGTGAGACCCTTGGGTGCATACCTGGAAGCACGCCCAAGGTTTCCAAAGAACTTTTAGAATGATTACAGGGGTTCCAAGCCTACTGATTATGGGGCATCTTTATAAAAGCAATTGCTGCACCCAGCAGGTAGCTGAACGGGGTCACCTTTAAGGCCCCTTCCAACAATCCATATTTCTCCAGGAAAGCTGAGGGGAGGGAGGGGATGGATAGCCCCGCCCACAGAAGACAGCTGCAGAAAGGAGCATAGGCCTTCTGGGACTTCTTGAGGACAAGCAGCAGGGCATTTTCCTGCCCCTAAAGCCTGGATACTTGCTTACCCACCCTGGGCAGCATCCTCTTGTCTCCCTCAGGGATAAAATATGTGCCCATTTCCCTTGTCACCAGTCTTTTCCCACCTGTCAGAATCCTTGCGACTAAGAAGGGCCACATCTCGTTCATGTTCTTCCTTGTTCTCCAAAGATGGTGAAGCTGAAGATCTTCCAATTCCAGGAATCCTGGCCATACCCTCTCTCACCAGCAGCGAGTGTCTCTTATTCTCTAGGGCTCTGACCTGGACTCCAAGATAAATATTTAATGTAGACGGTGCAGCTGAGCTGACAAAGGTCCTCACTTCCTGTTTCTCACAAAGGGAGGTAGCCGCCAGGGGCAAGGAGCTGGGGACTGGCTACCAGTTTCATCTCTATGGGAATAGGGAGTCCAGTAAACAGCTTTGTAGGAGGAGGCCGGGTAGGTCCCACTGGAGACCTGAGCCTTTCTCCCCAGTTGCTCTGACTTCTACCTGTCTACTTAGGCCCAGACTCTACTGGGCTTATCACCTCTCTCAGATCAGAACCTGCTCTGCCCTTGATCCGGTGGAAATTTCTCTCCTTCTGAGCCTTAGGCCATGTGCCTAGACCAAGGAGGAGCTAGAATAGGATCCCTGCAGGTTCCCTGGTGGCCATCCAGCCTCATGGCAAGGAGGATGAGAGATTGGTGGGGGCATAGAGCATAAGGAACCTTGACTGATTCCTCCTTTCCTGCGCACATTTAGGGACAAGAATCCCTCCTAGAAAAAGTGGAAGATTAAGGGTTGGGGGGGGGGGGGGGAGCAGGAAGTAGCAAAGTCCAAAGATTTAGCCAAGAAACAGGTATCTGATTTCTCGACTCTTCCCTCCACCCTCAGTTCTACTTGCTGCTGGCCCAACCCCACAGACAGCTGGCATGCTTTAGGGAGAGGCTAAGGATAGAGAAGGCTGTCCCAGGTGACAGGCTGTTGTCAACAACAAAAAAATTCTTTTCATCCCAATACACCGTCTCCTCTGGTGACTCCCTTATCTAACAGGGACCTCCCTCCCTGTGACTCTTCCCAGTCTCTGGCACTGCCTTCTGTCAGGGGGCTGCCTCTGCCTTCTCAGAGTCACCTGAGCCATAGTAAACACAGTTACATAACTACTCTGTTTTTCCTAGCTATCTGATCCTGGTCGGGAGTATGCCCCACCCCCACCTGATCCTCGAGCCTGCCACCTTTTGTTCTGTGAATTATCCCATGACACTCATGTCAACAGAGATCTGTCCATGCCCACCACCCTGATTAGCCAAGAGACTCCCAATAGATCTGGCTCTTCACATGCAGCCTCAGGAGAAGAAGGTGGCTCTTCATACAGGAATATGGGTCACTCTGAAAACCAACCTGTGTCACCAAGAGGAAGGATGAGTGGAAAGAGCCCTTAAGTAGCTTTTTATTGTAAGTAAGTGAGCAGAGAGTTCAGTTTTAGTTCTCAAGTGAGGAAAAAGAAGCCAGGGATCCCAGAAGACATACACCTGAAGTCCCGTTTCTTGAGGAGTTTCCTTATCTAGTACTGGGAGTCTGGCATTTGAATGTGGCACTCAGATCCACCCTTGAGCAGCTAAGTGGCTTCCTGGCCCGGTGCCTCAGTCCTTCCACATTAGGCAAAGGAAGGGCATCTGCTATTCCTTCTCTTCTCCTCCACACGGATAAACTCTAGTATATTCTTTGGTTAGGCTTTGAGCAAATTTATTTGTACTCTCAGAAGAGTGTTCTCTTCCTGCCAGGGGAACAAAGCCAGCAGAGCAGAGCGGAGTGAAAAAATACCCACCACAGGTCAAATATGGTCAGTGCTGGGGCCCGGCGGCTGGGGCAAGTGAGTGGACCTTCACGGGGATGGAGGAGGCGGCTTCCAGGCCTGCCTTGCACAGATCTCCCCCTAGCACACACAGGACAGAACAGGCGACACCTATTTAGGGTCCTCTGAGTCAGTCCCATTTCAGCCCGAAGGCTGTGAGAGAACTCAGCCCTTTGTCCAACTGTCTAGTCTATATTCAAGGAAGCCTTTACACTGACATCACATCAGAGACTGTTCTCTCTCCCTCCTTTTATAGATGAATGAACAAGTGTCACGTGCAGATGTGGTGCCTTTGAGAAGAGCTGAGCTGGAGGGACCTCTTTTAGTTCTCAGGAAAGAAAGAGCAAGCAAATGGCTGTCAGCTCTTTAGAAAGCAGGTTTTATAAGGGATGGATAAATAAATGATGACCTCAGAGGGAAAACCCAGCCAAGTTAACTCAGCCACAAAGAAGGGAGCTGGAAAAGTAGGTCTGCATCAACCTTCTCTCCTAGTGCAGGTAAACTGAGATGAGGAAGACAAGACGGTTGATATGTTGATCAGAGCACAACTTTATGGTGTCCACTGGCCTTCAAAGTAGGACTTTGTCTTCCCACTCCTTGATTCTACGATGAACCTTCCCCTGAACTGCACCAACATTAAAAAGCCCAATTTCCCACTGTTATGAATCTACTAGATCAACATTAGTTTCTTCCTAAAACCTGCAAGTCACAATAGAAAAACCAGAAAGACCATGTAATTACATAAAGCAGGCAGTCAAGTAGGGGTTGAGTCTCCATGTAGTGGGAGGTAAACATGAGTTTGCATTTTAGCTCTTAATTTCCAGTATTTTAAATAATTTTTTTCACAACTCTGGAAATAAGGGCAAACACTGCCTCATTTTACTCAATGTTTAGCTGTGGTATAGGGACATTGCTAAGTCAGGATGCTATTGGGGAATAACGAAGATCCCAAAATGCATACCCAGCTTATTAGAAATCTGGGCTTGTTTTTAGGCCTGTAAACTGCACTGTGGCCCTTGATGTGGCCGTACTTTTGGTAAAACTGCGTTACTTAGGCCTGGCAGGGCCTCGATTTAGACTTTCTGCCTCTACTGCCAGAACTGATAAAACTCCTTCAGATAACGTTTTCCTCTGCAAGGGCCCTGGGTGCTTGCCCTACCCTCAATCCTCCATTTATTTTCCCTTCTGAGTCCATAGCACCTCAGGGTAGTTCTACTTTCAAAGGAATCAAAAGGCTGGTCTTACACTTCCTTTTCTTGTTAGTTCAGCTCCACATTCAACGCCTCTCTGGCTCCTTTGACTTTTCCCGAGATGGAACTCATGCCTGTTATTATTAGGATCATATGCAGAGTTATTAAATTGCTACAATAAAAAGTATTTTTAATGTCTTTTTAAAGACTATACATTTTCTGGGATGTCTTTCTTCCTTTTCTACAAGTAGTGGCCTCTGCCAGAGAAGCAACAGAAGGAGCTGGAACTTGAGTTAGTGGTGGGCAGAGTGCTGGGAAGGAGGCTGGGGCAAGGCAGTAGATTCTGAGTGGGAGAGCACCCTGCAGCCACCAAAGCCTGTCTAAAACTAAAGGAAGGGCTGAAGAGGGTGAAGGAAAGAGGTCTTTTTTTATTGTGATGAGATTCCTTTATCAGAGACCAGACCAGACATCAAACACCAGGCCTTCCCTTGACTTCTGGAATTATTAGGCTTTGAGCAAATGGATAAGAGCCAAATATAAGTGCCTCTAACAGGAAATAAAGGAAATAAAGACACAGGAAGCCAATAAAGTTATCATTTAATTTTAACAGTGCTTTTTTTTTTTAAAGATGACTTCCAATTTACAATAAAATTTGAACAAATTAATTTCTTGATCACAAAAAAGACTTGTTCACTTCTGCCAATAAATAACATTTTCACCATTTTCTTAAACATAACTGAAAGCAAGAAAAAGCAAGTAATCTCTCAGAACAAGCACATAATCTATCATTCAGAAGAGCCTTTAAAAAAATGACCATCACCAGCTACTCTTATGTCTGACCACCTCAGGAAGCGAAACCAGGATCCTTTCTTAGAAAATGCCTGCTGACATTTCTATTAGGAAAAAACAATATTGGTCACAGTGCACTGAGAAAGGAAAAGGTGCTCATGATTGCATCTTCAAAAAGGTTCTCTGACAGACCAAAAAATGTGTCTTTACTGCCGCAAATCAAAATCTGTGGTAGGCCTCCTTATTACATGCACTTCCACTTTAACATGCAAAACAAAACACAAGTTATTTGGAGATAGCTACGTCAAGGAAGTGAAGGGAATCTGGGCAAGAACTTACAGGAAGGCAATGTGCATGGCCCTACTTTAGAGCTGCTCGGAGGGATAGTCCACATCCATGTCCTTGCTTCTTGATCTTAAGCCACCTTGACTTGTCATGAGGGTGTAGAAGAGGAGAACATGCATAACCCTGTCTCAGACAAAGGTGTTATTTAGCCAGTCTGGCCAAGGTTGCTGGGGCGTGAGGCCAAGGCCTCCCAGGAGGGAATATCCTCTCCAGTATCACCTTTACCTTTGTGACTGCATAGATGAAGGCAGCTAACCCTGGCCCCATTCACTCTGGCTGGCTAGACATAGGCAGGGCAGGTCATAAGTCTCAGAGTAACACAGGTTACCTCTTTCACACCCTGTCAATGGCACAAAGCTTTACTGTTAACGCAATTCTCTGTACAACTCAAGAATAACAACCCTGTTTTTCGACTACACAGCTTTCTTCCCCTACATACACATCTGCTCTCTCTTCAGGCTTTCCTATGAGCATTTGATCACAGCAGTGCCGAAGAGGGGCTGTGGCAACACTGCTTTGGAACTACCCTCCAGGTCATCCAGACCCTCCTCCAGCTCCAAGGCCTCCAGCTCTTGTTGGGGGCCCCCAGGCTGCCCTTTACTCCCTCTTATAGCAGACTTCAGGAAAGCTGTGGACCAGGTGCCAGACAAGGTGGTATCTATCCATCATTATAACCACAAATGATTTAGGAAATTGGAGCCTCATGCCCACAACTGGGGCTTTGGGTTCACCTTTCCCCTGAAATCATTTCTGCCTACATATGAAAAACTGAATAATGCTCTGAAAAAAAACTTGGGTTCCACTGTTACTATAACAACTATAATAAATAGTGGGGATTCTAGAATGATATCTTAACAAGTCTTTATGGGTTCAGGAATACTTTTCAATAGAAAAACTGGAGGAAAAAAACTGGTAATACAAAGAAAAACTATAAATTAGTCAACCTGGGGCAAGCTCTTCCTAATTATTTTAACTTAAACGGTTAATTCTCAAGAACTTCAATTTTATATTTATAGATAAAGTATGGTCAAAAATTCTGGAGATCAGCTACAATATGTACATAAAACAAAGGAGGGTGGAGGGAAGTGATTTTAGCCTTGCTCCTTCAGAGAGGCTGGAGAAGACCCACGAGTAATGACCATGAGCAGTAAGCCCAGCTGTGTGCCATGTAAGCATGGTTTGTAATGTTCTTACAAAGGGCAGCTGCTTCAAACTTTGTTTTAAAATTACTTAGAAGAGGATCTGTGAGACAATGACAAAGCTGAAAGGGTCCCAAAGTTACCTAATTTTAAAAACTCCCACCCTTGCTCCTTAATAATATTAAATAATAATATTCTGTTAACAAAACAAATAAAAGGATTTTTCTTTTCCTATTTTGAACAGTATCAGGAAGTCATACCTAAGTTATTAGGATAAGAAATCAACTCTTTGTTATTGACAGGAACTTGTTTCATTGAACCGCAACTATTGTGTAGAAACAGAAAAGGCAATATAAATGTAGATAAAATTTACCAATGTTCCTGGAAGGCCTGATTTTCTATCTCTAGGCAAGAAGCCAGATCAAGCCCATCAGAGAGTGACAAGCAATTTTCACTCTGCTGGTCAATATCTAGTCACAAAAGGCCAGCAGACCAGCAATGTCAGACCCATAACCACGTGTTTGCCTTGAGGTTTTAAAAGAAACTGAGGCGGCATTTGTTTTAGTATTCCATTAAACACACACACCCCTTGGCTTATTGGGGGGGGGGGGTTGCTCTTAAATATTCAGAACACAGAGATTTAAAAAGGATGTATGTTCTAAACTTGTGTTAGATGAGTTTTTAAATTTTTATTTAAAAAAACGGGTCACCTGATCGATTTGAAATTTCATATGCTGCAGACGTAAACACAAATGGAAAAACTGGTCCTTGGGAAGTGTCATTTCTAAAATGATATTTCAGTAAAGTATATAAAAGAGTCCTCCAACATGCCTAGGGAACTGATGTAAGAAGTGTTGTTTTTTTTCCCCAGATAAAAGAAGTTGAAGAAAATAAGGTCCCTAAGGACCTTAAAGTAAAAGAGAACAAGAGAAAAGTATTTTTAGTATCTTTAGAACCCGCAGGGGTATGATTTACTATAATAGAAGAGGCTTTGAAAATGGGAATACTGCAGAGCTCTGACAGCAGTGAAAATGTTTGTTTGAAATGATGGCCTTAAGGCAAACCCAGAACAGGCAGCCAGCCATCTTGGGAGCTACTGTTTAGATGAAAACATTCGAAAATATGTTAAAACCCTCCAATGAAGTCTAAAGTGAAGAACAAGTCCTGTTACCACAATATATATATCCATATATATATATACTTCCCCAAGGCACATGCCTTCTAAACCATCTTGAGTCACAGGTGTAAATACATATAAAGTATAGACTGACAGTCTCACTTTCAGAAGATGTGTGTATTACACAGAGACACGTTTACCACACAACTTTCTCCATTGCTGAAACACACACCCCAGCTTTCTACAGAACATAAGAAATACCTTTATCTTTAGAATTCAACAAAATTTGAATTTTCAAACCTAACTCCCTTGTTGCTTTATTTTCAACTCACTCTGATTTTCTTGAATCATGACTTCTTACCCCTCTGGCTGATCCCTCAACAGCTCCCAGGGTACCTGTAAAATACATCCTCCCCCCCGCCCCCCATCTTTTTTTTTTTTTTTTTTTTTTTTTAAGTATAGTCGATACACGTTACATCTCAGGTATACAACTCAGTGATTTGTCAAGTTGATACATTATGCTATGTTTACCACAACTGTAGCTACCATGTGTCCTGTTACATCGTTATTATAGTATCCCTGATGGTATTCTTTATGCTGTGCCTTCTATTCTCATGATTTACTCATTCTATAACTGGAGGCCTGTATCTCCCCCTCACCCATTTTGCACCCCCTCCCCCGCCGTGCCCTCTGGCAACCCTCAGTTTGTTCTCTGTATGTATAGGTCTTTTGCCATCCTCTATCAAGGAAACTTGCTTTACTGTAAAGCTTGTTTTTGAGAAGATAATGAAGACATTTCTAAATAATCATCCTTTTTACTAGTACAGTATCTTTTGCTTGTAAGGATTTGTAGTAACTATTTCACTACTTACTTGCTGACTGAAGCCCTTAAGAGTGGTTTCTACCTGTGGATTATATATGTATAACAATAGCCTCAGCTAGAAGAAAAGGAGAAAGGGGTAAGGGATTCCCTCCCATCCATCAACTGTCATGTGGACTGACCTTCTTATTAGGTGAGATTTCCAAAACGGTGTCCCTTCTAGAGTGGGACTCGGGGAGGGAGGAGTACGAGGCTATGCAGATGATGAATTCCCTCTTTGAATATAAAGAAATGACCATCAGTAAAGGAAACTATTCAAGACTTTGTCTCCCTCCTTTCATAGGTTTTACTCACAACCTAGTAAGAGGTCTTTTATCTCCTTCCCCCATATCCTTCCTATCTTTTTTTTATTAACAGAGTAATCCATGCCACCAGATCCCAAGCCTCAACATGCTTTCTCTCTCATAAATTAGGAACTGTTATTAGCAAAAGGTATAGGGAAACATAGATAGATGGGCTAAATCCTCATTCTTCTAGTGAAATTGTGGGTTTTTCTTTGAAAAAGGTTTCTGGTGTCCTTTAAGCTTACAACATCAAGTACTACTGTCTGAGATGCTTGCTTCAATGCTGGACTCCTACATGCCAAATGATATTAAGAACTGTGTAAATATGCACTTTGGTGTAGTATTGCCCAGACATGGACATTCACTGCAAAGCTGACAAATGAGCATTACGACATGGTACCTGTCACCAGGCTAAACCAAAAATGGGAGCCCAAGGATAACCAAAATTTCTTTCACTCACTGGTTGTTGAGAAGACTATTCAAACACTGTATCTGAACACTTGTTTTTGTTGATGGAGATTGACATACAGTTCAACCTAATGAGTGTGTAAGGTGGAGAAATATCCCAGTAACTGATACAGAAAATAGGAAATCCTCACTTGTCCAATGTCCTTTAGCAAGACTCCCAATTCATAAGGGGATCATTCTACTCTAGTCAGTTTCCTTTACCCCAGTTGGTTTTTAAAATGCTGACACAGGAATATAAGGACAATGGGGAGAACAGACGCAATAGCTGATACAATCGCACAGAAGGACACAAATACCTCTTATTTTTGAAAGTTCTACGGAGGACATTTATAAAATATTTAGAAATGTAGCTTCCTTTGCAGTTGGGTAAATTACCTGGGCTTCAAAAATGAAAGCAAAAGGATTTGGGATAAGAAACCTCCAAAATTCTAAGGGAAGTTTAAACCAACCATGCCCATGGTTGGAAGAACAGGTTTTGAATAATTCTAAGAAAATCTCTCATTGCTTTTTATTTTGTCTTACTAGAACATATTAAAAGGAATTGAGAGTCCAGAAGAAAGTAGGTTATATGGAAAACATTCTCCTTGGCCCTCAAAATCACTGGGTTTGGGTTATTCACTGAGAAGTTTGCCTATAATCAAGTTTTCCATAAGAAGAGTAGTTTTAGCCAGTGAAATCCAGGCCATCTTCTTCAACAGTACCCTGTAGAAAGGGAAAAGAAAAAACCCTCTTATGTTTGAAAAACTATTATTAGTCTGAAATGAAAGCTATCACCTTCCAAAAGAACAGGAGAAAAGCCTGGCTAGTTCAAGTCAGAAGCCCAGTGTGGAGGTTTCCAAGGCCCTTTTATTAGGGGAAGGTCCCCTGTGTAGCACAAGACTTCACATATGTATCAGACAATCAGATCAGTTCCTAAAAATTAGGAAGAAAAGGGAAAAACAAAACAGATGCACTTTTTATATATATTAAACATAAATTAAAAACAATTTATAAAATGGTCACCTTTCTTACAGCATAAATGCAAAGTGTATATGAATGCACCTCCAGGTTTAAGTTGTTAAAGTTGTTTTTGTTTTGTTTTCCAATAATAAATAAAATTTGTTCTTAAGTTTTCGATCCACCTGTGCCACAGCAGGGCTCTGTGTCATTGTTGGCTCTTCTCCCCCTGTCGCTCCTGTGCGCAGCGCTGGGCTGTGCCGGCAGTCTCACTGGCCCGTCAGGGTACTGGCTGTCTTTTCGAGGTGGCATCCGTTCGTTAATTCGGTCCAGTCCTCGGGCTTCTTCAAAACTCCGGATCCTGTGCTGAAGCGAAAACCCTCTGATGGCTACAGGAAAACAGGAAAGGGAGGAGCTCAGTTAGACAGCAAAGCAACAAGCTTAAAGCATGCTAGCACACAGCAACCTCCATAGAGAGTACCATACAGGGTTGGAGCAGACGTCTGGTGAAGGTAAATAGGCAATATTTGATCTGAATCAGACTTGTCTGAAGCTACTGCTTCCTTAAGGCTCAGAGGGCAGCTGACACTGTGGAAGTACTTTTCACAGAAGCTCTCTGTAATTAATCATGGCAGAAGCACGCCTGACAAATGGCTAAGAGGTTCGTTCCCAACTGTAACACATTTGAGAGTTTCTTATGGGCCTAAAACATGCTGAGTGTCAGAAAAAAAGGCAATGCTAGAATAACAGAACACGTTAAACAGAGTAGTTAACTTTAGCACAAACACCATATTGGCCACAAAAAAAGTACCAATAAGAGCTCATCTTTTTGTTTAAAAGGACAGCTTTTTGTCTTGCACAACCAGGAGCTGAATGTAAGTTAAAAGCCATCTGAAAAAGAGCCTCTGGAGATCTTTCTAATTGAATTTTTGTATCACCAAGGGAAGGCCTTCCCATTTTCAATCACCTTACTTAACAGAACAATTAAATTTATAACACATGTTTATCAATTCCAATGATTTTCACCATCAGATTCATAGATGATTTGTTACTTGAAACTTGTTTTCTTAGAAACAAAGATAATTTAGCCTGACTGCCTTAGTGCAACCTCAGAAATGAATTAAACTAAATCCCTGTCTACTTTTGACTCTGTTCTTGATGTCCTTTAGAATCATTAGAAAAAGAAGCTGACCTGTTTGAGTCTCTAGTAATCAAATAGAAATCACTTCCACATGGAGGGGCTACTGGATTAAACCACTTGATCCCTCATGACCACTTGCTTAAGCTTCAGCCATTGCATTAAAATTGATGGAGCCCAAGGGCACCTGGGTGGCTCAGTTGATTAAGTGTCTGACTCTTGATTTCAGCTCAGGTTGTGATCTCAAGGTTCATGAGATCGAGCCCTGTATCAGGCTCTGTGCTGTCCATGCAGAGCTTACTTGGAATTCTCTCTCTCCTCTTTCTCTGCCCCTCCCCACCTCTCTCAAAAATAAACATTTTACAAAAATAAAAAACAAAAACTGATAGAGCCCAGAGAGGACTTCAGCTGTGGAGAAAGTCATTTAAATTAACACCAATACAGGACACTGAGGAAACGCTTTATGAGCATGCCTAGAAATACTTAATTCTTTTCTCACTGTTACAGTTCTGGCGATGCAATAATTGAAGATTTCAAATGTTGACACAGCTCTTTAAAACTAGTAGACAGACACATGATCACATCTAACACAGGAATATGGCCATACCTTCCCGGGCCTCTACCGCTTCTACTGTGGCTGTAAGAGGCAGGAGCAGTGGCATGCAAAAATGAAGACAGAAAAAGAGTGAGTAAACCAACAGCATTGCTGCCAGCACAGACATCCCAGGCTCCCACCTCAGCCTATTCCCATTCATAACAAAAGTCAACTAGAGAAGCGAGGATTGCTGCGAGAAACTAAATTGCGGGGAAATGTGAGGCGGGGAGAGTGTCTATTATTTTTAACATTTCAGGTGGCATGGGAACCTTTTAAACTAATGGCATCCATAGCTAAGACAATGGGTCAGTCAAGCTGACTACAAACAACCAAGAGTTATGTTGCTTTACTTATTTTAAATAGCCAACTGCTAATTTACGTCTTGACATTCACGTATCAAAATAGCTTGAGTCAAATAATTTAACATTACAACTGTTCTTTAGTTTCTAACAGCTCAGATGGTATTAAATGAGCTGTTGCTGGGACCTATTCAAAACAGTTATTTAAAACTACTTCCTGCTCTTAAGCAATTTATGTGGGGTCCAACTGTCCTTTTTAATTACTTAATAAAAAAATGAATGGCCTTTGAATAACAGACTAGCATTTGGAAGGGAAAGGAACGTGGGTTATAAGTGAGCGATTATTTCTTGTCCCAGGGGTGGAGTACTAAGCTGGCAAAGGCATAAAACTACTCAATCCTGGATACAAATTCACCTGCCATCTGGGATTAGAGATACAGCAGAAGCTGACATTTCCAACCCATACGGCTTCCATTTACTGTGCTTCTATTTACTGTGCAGGAGGGCAGGCCAATTACTAAGGCCTTCTCCTTCGGTGATGGAAAAGGAAGCAATTTAAAAATTAGTGCCAACAGGTAAGTTTCCTAGTATCATCTTTTTAAAACAGTAAAAACTCGAATATATGAAAAGGTCACAGGTTGTAGCAAGAAAGATCCTACTAGAAGAACCCTCTCAGTTCCTCCAGTACCAATTTTTAAAAAGAAGTCAGGAAAGAATAATGAACAGTAACAGTTTGCTGTCCTGAAGTTTTACGTGTCAATAAGAGAGGAGAAACTGGAAGAACTGACAGTTAACTTCCTATCACAATGTGAAAAATGGAAACTTGGAATCAATTTATCAAGTGCTTAAATATGTCAACCATTTGTAGGCCTGTGGTAAAGCAATGTCACACCCTCCCTAATCTCCTCAAATAGAATAAACTTTCACAAGAAAACGATAGTGCCTTCAAACAGTATATCACTGGTGTTATTACAAAGCTGATGAACAAAGTGCAGCCTGAAACTGTATACAGATTGTTGTTCTAATTGGAGTTTAAAAGCTATGTGGTAAAATATGTACTAGTGTTGCACTGTTTTGGGTCCTCCTAGAACTGCTTTTTGCATTGGGTATTTAGATACCAGCCTGCATTAAAGGACATTATAAGAAATAGTCCCATAAAACTGAGAAACTGGTTTATTTTATTTATTTATATTTATATATATATTTCTTATTTTATATTTATTGAAATTTTCTTTGTATCTTTGTATCTTTGTATCTTTCTTTACTGAAATATAATTCATACACCATAAAATTCACTTGCTTAAAGTGTACAATTTGATATAGAGTTGTACAACCAACAGGACAGTCTGTGGTCAGAACATTTTCATCACCCCAAAAAGAAACCTATTTACCTCCCGCCTCCCTTCCCCTGATCCTAGAGTCAACCAATAATCTACTTTCTGCCTCTACAGATTTGCCTGTTCTGGACATTTCATATAAATGGAATCACACAATATGTGACTTTAGTGACTGGCTTCTTTCATTCAGTCTAATATTTTTAAGGTTTATTTATGTTGAAACCTGCACCAGTATTTCATTCCTTTTTATGACTGAATAGTATTCTATTCTGTGGCTATCCACCTCATCAGGTGATGGGCATCTGGGCTGTTTCCACTTATTGGCTCTAATGAAAAATGCTGCTTTGGGGCACCTGGGTGGCTCAGTCAATTGAGCATCTGACTTTGGCTCAGGTCACGATCTCATGGTTCATGAGTTCAAGCCCCACATAGGGCTCACTGCTGTCAGTGCGGAGCCTGCTTTGGATTCTGTGTCCCCCTCTCTCTGCCTTTCCCCCACTTGTACTCTCTCCCAAAAATAAATAAAACATTTTAAAATTAAAAAAAAAGAAAAGAAAAATGCTGCTATGAACATTTGTGTACAAGTCTTTGTGTGAATATGTTTTGATTTCTCTGAGGTATTTAACTACAAGTGAAACAGATGCTCATAAGGTCAACTGTATGTTTAATCATCCAAAGAACTCCCAGATTGGTTTCCAAAGTACCACATCATTTCACATTTCCACCAGCAGCATATAAGGGTCCCAATTTCTCCACATCCTCACCAACACTTGTTATTATTCTAGTGGGTGTAGTGGCATCTAATTGTGGTTTTGATCTGTATTTCCTTAATGTCTAATGATGTTGAACAACTTTTCACATGCTTATTGGCCATTTGTATGTCTTTGGAAAAATGTCTACTCAACTTTTTTACCCATTTTTTAATTAAGTTGTCTTTTTTTTTTTTTTAGGGTTAATCCTCTCTTTTTTAAAATTTTATTGTTTTAAATTTACATCCAAATTAGTTAGCATATAGTGCAACGATTTCAGGAGTAGATTCCTTAATGCCCCTTACCCATTTAGCCCACCCCCCACCACAACCCCCCCAGTAACCCTCTGTTTGTTCTCCATATTTATGAATCTCTTCTGTTTTGTCCCCCTCCCTGTTTTTATATTATTTTTGTTTCCCTTCCCTTATGTTCATCTGTTTCGTCTCTTAAAGTCCTCATATGAATGAAGTCATATGATATTTGTCTTTCTCTGACTAATTTCGCTTAGCATAATAACCTCCAGTTCCATCCACATAGTTGCAAATGGCAAGATTTCTTTCTTTTTGATTGCCGAGTAATACTCCATTGTATATATACACCACATCTTCTTTATCCATTCATCCATCGATGGACATTGGGCTTTTTCTATACTTTGGCTATTGTTGATAGTGCTGCTATAAACATGGGGGTGCATGTTGAAACAGCACGCCTGTATCCCTTGGATAAATACCTAGTAGTGAATTGTTGGGTCATAGGGTAGTTCTATTTTTAGTTTTTTTTTTTTTTTTTTTTTTTTTTAAATTTTTTTAACGTTTATTTATTTTTGAGACAGAGAGAGACACAGCATGAATGGGGGAGGGGCCGAGAGAGAGGGAGACACAGAATCGGAAGCAGGCTCCAGGCTCTGAGCCGTCAGCTCAGAGCCCGACGCGGGGCTCGAACTCGCGGACCGCGAGATCGTGACCTGAGCCGAAGTCGGATGCTTAACCGACTGAGCCACCCAGGCGCCCCTATTTTTAGTTTTTTGAGGAACTTCCATACTGTTTTCCAGAATGGCTGCACCAGCTTGCATTCCCACCAACAATGCCAAAGAGATCCTCTTTCTCTGAATCCTCGCCAACATCTGTTGTTGCCTGAGTTGTCTTTTTATTTTTCAATTATAAGAGTTCTTTAAGTTCTTTAGATACCAGTCCCTTATCAAATGCATGATTGTTAATATTGTCACTCATTCTATGGCTTGTCTTTTTACTTTCTTGATGATGGCTCAGTTTGCTGCACAAATGTTAATTCTGATGCAGTCCAATTTATACCTAATCTGTTTTTTTATTTTATGGTCTTTGTGACTCTGTTCAGTTCTTGGCACTCCTCTTTATTTTGGTATTAGGAAGCTTGTAGTAAAAGTTGTGGCTATTGGCTTGTTTTGTTTTGTTTTCCTTTGTGCTCCAAATTCCCAGCTTCTTTACTTTACTTTACTTCCCTGTATTATGTGTGTACTGTAACTTACTCAAATCCCTCGTGGAACAAGGTAAGATGTAAGTGAATGCGTGCTATAAGGCCATATGGGATATTGTTGGTTGAAAGGTCTCCAAGTAAAGTTACAGGAACAATAGGGTAGAGGAGAGCGGAGAATGGGTGATGGGCACTGAGGAGGGCACTTGTTGGGATGAGCACTGAGTGTTGGATGCAAGCGATGAATCATGGGAATCTACCCTTCAAACCAGGAGCACACTGTACACACTGCATGTTAGCCAACTTGACAATAAATTATATTAAAAAATAAAACAAAATCACGTAAATAATTTTTTAAAAAGTTACAAGAACAATAAAAGGTCTTTTTTAGCTAATGTTCCAGTTTGCCAATGAACCTACAGAACTGAGACTCTGATGGGAAAATGACAAAATAAGCTCAGTTCCTGTCAATCAGTGAGAGAGATAAGGAAGTCTAAAAAGCTGGCTCCACCTTCAGTTCTGTTCTTATATATTCCTGAAGATGTCTATCAATGAAAAACCTTATGTGATTAAAACACTAATATTCCAATTAGGAATGAAGAAAACAATATACTTGGGACTGAGAACAGAAGGCAGATCAAAGATTATAAACAAACAAATCTCCAAACAACACATCTATAAAATTCTCTTCATTATTCATCTCTGATTTGCTCTTTCAAGGTCCAGATTAAAACAACAACTTTGTGGATCAGCAAGTTTCCAAAACTTTTCAAGAAAGGCTGTAGAAGACACTCCCTTCTTCTTCACCCATGGTGTTTCCAACTAATTCCAACCTACCAAAACTGCTCTCAGAGTAGCTCACATGACTAATTACCAAAGTAACAGTGGGAAGTATTTCCTCACAAGAAACTGCACATTTATTTGAGAGAAAAAATTCAATCTAAAATAGTTTACTGATCCTTTTTATGAAACTAAACAAATTAAGAAAATTAGTTATATACTTCCAAGGAGAAAATGTTTATTTCCTCCTTCTAAATAGCTGAACTCTAACATTCCAGTATTTAATTTGAAAGAGAAGGAGAAAATCAATCCTATAAAAAGAAAGGGGAAAAAGGGGCTTGTTCCTAGTAATCAACATCAGTGGACTTTCCACAAAATGGAAAGGATTCCTGTAAGTAATGGGATGACAAGAAAAAAAAACTTAAATAGAAACAATTCAATAAAATAAGGGGGCAAAAAGCAGTGAAACTCTAAGTTGCTAATGCTTCGACTCCAGTTTTTGTGCCTAGAATTAATTGTCTTGCTTGACCAGATCTATGTCTATTCTGACAAATATCGATCTTTTCATTCCAGGATTCCATAAAGCCCTCTCCTTACAAGCCAGCACCCACACAATTTTTAGAACAGACACTCTGTTTGGATAGGTGACATGGCAGTGGAGTAGAACATGGCTTGTAGGCAGAGGCAAACTCCCTCTCTGAGACATTCTAACACCCAAAATTAAGGTATAAAATATACATTAGGTGAGGCATATCATGTGCACGAATCTGAAGTGAACAGCTCTATACGTTTTTATGTATGAATACACTTGTGTAACTACTACCCAGAGAGTGATACAGAATACCCCCACTACTCCAGAAGTCCCTTCTGCTCCTTCGGGGTCAATTAGTCTCCCACCAGAGGAAGTGCCATTCTATTCCGACTTCTATTACCATTTGGCTAGTTTGCCTATTCTTGAACATTCTGTAAACCAGACAGTCTGTGCCATTTTGTGCCTAGCTTTTTGAGTTTACCATAATGTCTGTGAGGTTCAACCCTGTTTTTGCATGTATTCGTAATGTGATTTTTCATTGCTGTGTAGTATTCCATTGTATAAATAGAACACATTTATCTATTCTACTATTGCTGAACATTTGGGTTGTTTCCCGTTTGGGGCTATTATGAATAAAGCCAAAGTGAACATTCTTATGCCTATCCTTTGGAGGACATACGCACTGATTCTCTTCAATATATACCAGGTCTTATTGCTGGGTTGCAGGGTAAGACATATGTTTTTGCTTTACTGCCCAACAGTTTTCCAAAGTGGCTGAACCAATTTCCAAGTACACCAACAATGTATCTAGTTCTCTTGTCCATAAATTCACCAACACTTGGTGTTATTAGACTTTTAATTTTAGCCATTCTGGTGAATATGTAGTGGCATCTCACTGCGATTTTAATATCTATTTCCCAGATAACTTTATTAAGCATCTTTTCATATGCTCATTGGCCATTTTGATACCCTCTTTTGTGAAGTGCCTGTTAATATCTTTTGACATTAAAAACATTAGTTGTGTGGGGCGCCTGGGTGGCTCAGTCAGTTAAGCGTCTGACTTCGGCTCAGGTCATGATCTCACGGTTTGTGAGTTCAAGCCTGGAGCCTGCTTTGAATTCTGTGTTTCCCTCTCTCTCTGCCCATCCCCCGCTTGCACTCTGCCTCTCTTGTTCTCTCTCAAAAATAAACATTAAAAAAAATTACAGGGGCGCCTGGTGGGTCAGTCGGTTAAGCGGCCGACTTCAGCTCAGGTCATGATCTCGCGGTCCGTGAGTTCGAGCCCCGCGTCGGGCTCTGTGCTGACAGCTCAGAGCCTGGAGCCTGTCTCAGATTCTGTGTCTCCCTCTCTCTGACCCTCCCCCGTTCATGCTCTGTCTCTCTGTGTCTCAAAAATAAATAAACGTTTAAAAAAAAAATTTTTTTTTAATTAAAAAAAATTACAAAACAAAACATTAGTTGTGTTTTTCTTATTGAGTTTGTAGTTCTTTATATATTCTGAATTCAAGCCCTTTGTCAGACATACACATTGCAAAAAATCTTTTCTCAGTTAATGGCTTGCCTTTTCCCTTTCTTTTTTTTTTTTTTTTTTTTTAATTTTTTTTTTCAACGTTTTTTCTTTATTATTTATTTTTGGGACAGAGAGAGACAGAGCATGAACGGGGGAGGGGCAGAGAGAGAGGGAGACACAGAATCGGAAACAGGCTCCAGGCTCCGAGCCATCAGCCCAGAGCCTGACGCGGGGCTCGAACTCACAGACCGCGAGATCGTGACCTGGCTGAAGTCGGACGCTTAACCGACTGCGCCACCCAGGCGCCCCGCCTTTTCCCTTTCTTAATCATATATTTTTGTAAATAGAAATTCTTAAGTTTTTTTTTTTTTTTTTAGAAATTCTTAGTTTTATGGAATTTAGTTGATTTTTTTTCTTTTAAGGTTAGCACTTTTTGTGTACTATATAAGGACTTTTTATCTACCCCAATACTCTCCGTCCTTTCTTCCGGGAGTTTTATTGTTTTTATCTTTTATATTTAAGTTATAATTCATTTTGAATTAGTTTTCATATGTAAAGAAAAGAGTCAAGATTCACTTTTCCCCCAAATGGATGTCCAATTGCTCCAGTATCATTTCTTCAAAGAAGCCCTAATTTTAGATTTTATGTTGACTGCTGGGTAATGGGAGCACATCTTCCATGGAAGCAGTATTTCTCAGACTCACCTGTCTCAATAGTCTGCTTTCCTCCTGAGAGGACACCTAGAGGGAGTGTCCCTGTAGGCGTCAGGCCCTTGAGAGTCAGCACACTCTCACTCTCTTCCCTGCAAAGGAAGGTGAAAATCCTGCATTAACGCCAGGGTGTCCACCACTCGGCAGTTCAAAGATACTAGAAGGAAGTTAAGAAAGGATGCACAGAGATGGAGGACAGGTTCTCCTTCTTCCTACCCCTTCCCTGACCCAAAGAAACCGATGTTTTATGAAAATATTCCAATTTTAAACCACCAGCCAGTTCTTGCTTCTCAATTAGAGGTACTTAATAGGCAGCCGCTGTTTTAATGTTTCCCATATATCATACCATTTAATCCTCCTAATAACTGTATAAGGCAGGTCTTGTTATTGTCACTCTATTATAGACAAGGAAACTGAGGCTCCAAACCATTCAGCTAAGAAGAGGTAGAGCCAGGATGTGAACAGGCAATCTGGATCCAAGAATTCACACTAAATCACTCCATTCACTATACCTAAGCTTGTACCAAATGAATGTTTGCCAAAACATTTCTAGTCACTTTAGTAGATAGGTCAGATTCAATCTGCACTCCACTTTGAAGACCTACCCAATTGTACTACACTTTAATTCTAAAAAAAAACTGTTCTGAAATCAACTTCTAATTGTCTCTCAAAATACTTTTATCACATACTGTAATGACAGATTTATCCTCACCGCAGAATTGAAAAGACCCGTGCCATCTTCCCAATGGCTCTGATTTTATTCTTGATGATCTCCTTTCGAACTGTAGTGCCTCCTTAAAGAATACAAAGAATAAGTGAGTTAAAAGAATGTGTTAACAAGGTTAGTTTTAAAATATGCAGGATGAAGTATCTTTCTAACTTAAAGAAATTATTGTTTTAAAAAAAGAAATCAAGGCCTAAGTTTGTTTAAACAAACAAAAATCCCAGGAAGTTCTAAGGAGCAAGAGAGAAAACAACCCAGAAGGGGGGAAAAAAAGATGGAAGTAAAAATGGAGGGGTCACAACAAAGACAGACTGGATGGATCTATGAAAGGTAGGAACTTATTTGTGGTTCTGAAATGTAGAACACGGCAAAGAATGAAATATACACATAGACAAAGACAGTTGCTACAGCAAAGATCTCTTTTGCAAATGCTGTGGGCCACCTTAGGATGCAGGGTTTGGCCTGCCAAATGGCAAGTGATGATTCAAGCAGTTGTCTTCTGCATATATACAGCTAGCTCTCCTGAACTTAGTGAGGGCTACTTTCATTCTATAATCCTCACTTACTCACAGACTGGTGAGTTATTGCCTACCATAGACAACTGTGTGGTACAAATCATGATGATGGGTAAGGTCTTTATAAAGCAACATCAAAAAAAGTTACCACAACATTTTATGGCCTTTTCCCATCTATGATTCAGGAAACAGCTCACGTATGAGAAGCCAAGGTCCAGGCATGCACCAGGTGACCACATTCAAAAGTCAGAAAGAGAAACATGGTCTCTCCTTCCTCACCCTTCCAGCTCTCAATATCCTGCAGAATTATATGGCAGGTCCAGAGAAAACACTCACATTAAAACAGAAAGGGAGGATGGAGAGCCTGTCTGAAATTACTCAACTACGACTAAAAAGATCCAATAAAATTAATAGACTGTATGTGACAGACAGCGAGTAGTAAGCTCTTAGCACATTTTAGTCGGATACCTTTCCGATAGCTTGAAATGTAGTGATCTTCAGGGAGAAGAGACACCAAGAAACAAGGAGATGAAGATAGAAATATGAGAAGAGAAATTTAAGTTTACATGGAAGAGAGAAAAAAAATCAAAGTGAAATGCAATGAGAGAAGCAGGCTACTATCTTTATCAGCTCAGAAGAGACATCCTTGGTATCATGATAGAACATTAAATTACAAACTTCTTGTCAGCAGTTTTCCATTTCTTAAAGTTTATAGTTTTACATTATTTCACATCTGTTTTTATCTAACATATCCCATCCCCACAAATCATGAAAATAAAATTAGACAAAGAAAAAGATATTACTTAGGAAACAAAACGATGCTGAAAACAAGGAACAAAAAACAAAGGACAGAATGAACAGCCTACAAATCTCGTAATAAGAGCAAGATGTTTTTGTTTAACGGATTCACTATCTTCCTATACCTTTTTGGAGATATTATAGGTTTTCCTTTTTTAAGTTTTATATTTTCTTGAGAATCTCAAGCTCATTCACATTGTTTTTTGCTGTTTGTATTGTTGTTTGACTGACTCCAAGACTTTCCTGAGGTGGATGGTAATCCTTGGTGTCGGCTCCTGATTAGGAATGAGGGCCTAAAAGGCTCTCAGAGTTGCCAGGTAGACTGCAGACTTGGAGCTTTACAGGTTGTGATCAGGGTGAACTTTTGTTAGGGAATTCTCTTTATCAGTATTGAGGATGCACATGGCTGCTTAATTCACTGGTTTGGGGCCAGGTAATGATGCCCTCAGCTGTATTCCTAGCCCAGAAATTCTTTGGTTACACTTTTTTTAGAGATTAGCCTCCAGACCTGGAGGAGAGGCAACTGCCCAGTGGCAATTAGGATTTTAACTGCCTTTGAAACAGCTTCTACCCAGTCTTTTTTTTTTTTTTTTTTTTTAGCTCAGTGCCCATCCCCTTACTCCCCCTAACCCAGTCCCCAATTCTAGAAACTGGTACTACCAATTCCTTTGCTTTTTGAGGATTCTGTGCTATAATTCAGCATTCCACATTACTTTAGCTTTCTTGAATTAGCTAAGTGAGGAACACAAATTATTCATGTTTCCCAGCTTCTAAAAATTCCTATAAAAATCTCCACATTTTTCTAGGTTTATCACTTTTTTATTGTGAGGTATGATAAACATACAGAAAAGTGCACAAAACAAATGTAAAATGTCTCTCTCTTCCCAAAGAAAATCACTCTCTTGACCTTTATTGAAATCACTTTCATGCTGTTCTTTATAGTTTTACCATGTAAGTGTGTGGGTATCCACAAACACTATGGTTTTCCATTGTGTTTTAACTTTGTGTATTTGGAACAATCAAATATGTATTTCTGTGTCTGGCTTCTTTTGCTCAACATTATGTTTGTAAGACTGATCCATGTTTTGCCCATTGTAGTTCATGGTCATTATTGTATACAATTCCACCATATGAATATGCCACAATTTTCCTTTTTACTATCAGTGGTTATTTGGTCTAATTCCAATTTTTGGCTATTGTGAATTCAACTGCTATGAATATTCCTATGCGTTTCTCTTTACTGCTATTTCTGTTAAGTACATTCCTAGAATTAGAACGATCAGTTACAGGGTATGTATATGTTCAACTTTGGATAAGTTAGATATTATCTACTAAAGTGGACGTACGAAGTTATATTTCAGTGTATGAGCATTCCTGCTGCTACACGTCCAGGCCAGCACTTGGTGTCATCTTTAATTCATCTTTAATTTTAGCCAATCTGGTGGGTGTATAGAATCAGCCAGTGTGGTTTTAATTTGCATTTTCACAATCACTAATGTGGATGGGTATCTTTTTATATCTTCACAGACCATTTTGATATTCTCTTTTGTGAAGTACTTATTCAAGTCTCGTCTAACTGACCTGGAGTTCTTCATATATTCTTCAAGTGAGCTCTTTGTTGATTGTGTTGCAAATACCCTCTCCCACTTTGTACCTTGACTTTTCACACTCTTAAAAGGGTCTTTTGATAAATATAAATTCATAAATTCTTACTTTTAATGTAGTCCAACTTATCAATAGTTTCCATATGGTAAGTGTTTTCTGTGACCTGTATTTAAGAAATTGTCCTCTTCCCGCAAGGTCATGAAGATATTTTGTATTATAAATACTAGAGGCTTTATTTTTTTGCCTTTCATATATGAATTATTAAAAAAAATTTTTTTATGTTCATTTATTTTTGACAGAGAGACAGAGCATGAGTGGGGGAGAGGTAGAGAGAGAGGGAGACACAGAATCTGAAACAGGCTCCAGGCTCTGAGCTGTCAGCACAGAGCCCGATGCGGGGCTCGAACTCACAGACTGCGAGATCATGACCTGCACTGAAGTCAGACGCTCAACCGACTGAGCCACCCAGGTGCCCCTCATATATGAGTGTATTAATCTGTCTGGGATTTATTTTGTGTTTGAAATATGATATGGGTCAGGTTTAATTTTTTTCTCAGATATCTCCAAAACACTTATTAAAAATACCATCATTTCCCCACTACTCTGCAGGACCACCTCTGGTGTAAATCAAGTGTCCACAAATGCTGTGATGTTTCTGGATTCTCTATTCTGTTTCAGTGCCCATCTGTCCTTGCACTAATAATCCTAAATGCTCTAGCTTTGCAGTAAACCTTGATCTTCTTCAAGACTTAAACTATTTCCACACTAATTTTAGAACCTATCCTCAGCATTTTCATACAAATTTTAGAATCTATCCTCAGTATTTCCATATAAATTTTACAGTCAAATGGTCTGTTAATAGTTGACTTTGTACTGAATCCACAGATCAATTTGGGAATAACATATCTTTACAATATTGAGTTTTCCAAAACTCAATGTACATTTTATTTCTTTACATTTATTTAGATCTCCTTTAATTTCTCTAATAATGTTTTATAGTTTGTTGCTTAGAGGTATCACACACCACTTGTCAGATTTATTGTTAGGGAGGATATTGTAAATGGCACATTTAAAATTTTGCTTGTTGCTGGTAATGGAAACACAAATGATTTTTGCTTATTAACTTTGTATCCAGCAGCTACATGCCCTTGTTGATTTTAACAATCTATAAATTCCTTTGAATTTTCTCTATACACAGTCAAATCACCTATAAATAATGATAGCTTTGTTTCTCTCTTTCTAATCTTTATACCCTATGTTGCTTTTTCTTGCCTTATTATACTGGGTATAACTTCTTTTTCTTTTTTTTTTTAAACGTTTATTTATTTTTGAGATAGAGAGAGACAGAGCATGAATGGGGGAGGGTCAGAGATAGAGGGAGACACAGAATCTGAAACAGGCTCCAGGCTCTGAGCTGTCAGCACAGAGCCTGATGTGGGGCTCGAACTCGCGGACCGCGAGATAATGACCTGAGCTGAAGTTGGACGCTCAACCGACTGAGCCACCCAGGCGCCCCTACTGGGTATAACTTCTAATGCGGTATTATACGGAGGTATTAATAACTGACATCCTTACCTGTTCCCAATCACCAAGGAGAACTTTCAACATCTTGCCATATGATGTTTGCAATAGGCTTTTATAAATATGTTAAAGAATTCCTCTCCAAGCCTAGATTAATGGATCTATTGCAAAAGAAGGATGAATCTTACCTAAAGCTATCTCTGCATCTATGGTTTTTAATGCAGTGAATTATACTGATTTTTTAAATAAAATTTTTATTTTAGAATAGTTTTAGACATTCAGCAAAGTAGTGAAGACTCTATGGAGTTCACATACACCCCTCTCGCAATTTCCACTAGTATTAAGATTTTACATTAGTAATACTGATTAAATTTTTAATGTTAAATCTTCCAACTTGGTTGGGAGGCAGAATTCTTTTATGTATATTGCTAGTTTCAATTTGATGATGTTTTGTTTAGGATTAATGTCCTTTCACATTTTAGGATCACAGTTATTCTAACCTCACTAAATTATAGGGGAGCATTTCTTCTTTTTATTCTCAGGAAGAATTTGTTTAAGATTGATGTTTCTTTCTTAAATGTTTGGTAAATCTGTTGGTGAAGTTATCTTCACCTGGAATTTTCTTCATAAAATTTTTTTTTAATTACAGATCCTGTTTCTTGGTAGGACTGTAATTATTAAGATTTTCTATATGGTGTCAGTTTGGGTAAGTTACGTTTTTCAGGAATCCGTCCATTTCATCTAAGTTTTAAAATTCACTGGTATAAATTTATTCTCATTATTTTTTTTTAAATGTTTATTTATTTTTGATGGGGGTATGGCACAGAGAGAGAGGGAGACACAGAATCTAAAACAGGCTCTAGGCTCTGAGCTGTCAGCGCAGACCCTGACAAGGAGCTCGAACCTATGAACTGGGAGATCATGACCTGAGCCGAAGTCAGATGCCTAACCCACTGAGCCATCCAGGCACCCCTATTCTCATTATTTTCTTAATGTCTATAGGGTCCGATGTCTCCATTTTGTTTACTTGGTAAGTCTTACCAGGGATTTATCAATTTTATTAAGTCTCTTTTAAGAGCACAATTTGGGGGGGCGCCTGGGTGGCGCAGTCGGTTGAGCGTCCGACTTCAGCCAGGTCACAATCTCGCGGTCCGTGAGTTCGAGCCCCGCGTCAGGCTCTGGGCTGATGGCTCGGAGCCTGGAGCCTGCTTCCGATTCTGTGTCTCCCTCTCTCTCTGCCCCTCCCCCGTTCATGCTCTGTCTCTCTCTGTCCCAAAAATAAATAAAAAACGTTGGAAAAATAAATAAATAAATAAATTAAAAAAAAAGAGCACAATTTGGTTATTACTGCTTTTCTGTATCTTTTTTCCTATTTTGTAACAATATTCTTTTTATTTCATGACATCTATTTTCTTTAGGCGTAAAGTGCTATCTACCCTTTGTCAACTTTTTGAGATAGATGCTGATTTTCTGCCTTTCTCCTTTTCCAAATATGTATTTAAAGCTATAAATTTTCCTCTAAGCATGGCTTTAGATACATCCAATTTTTGTTTCCCCCCCCAAGTTTAAATCGGTTTGAGTTTAAGCACTGATTTTATACTACAAATGTAGTATAAGATGAACTAAATTTACAACTTAATTTGTTCATGGAAGATGCCTTAAAAAAAACATTGCAACTAAGACGTATGCAAGATTTTATATGCATTTTGGAAGAACTCACACAGAAGCAGCTGATTAGTCATTAAGCTTGACCACTTTCGCATCCTTTGGTCAGTTCACCACAGTCATGACAGGAGAGTCACTCGGACCTTGCTGTACACACTGAACCATTCTGGGTGATGATTCATCTTCTCTGCTTCAAGGGCAACTCAGGACATGAAGCCAAATGCCTGATTAAAATTTTTGAAGGAGGGGCACCTGGGTGGCTCAGTCAGTTAAGCGTCCAACTCTTGATTTTGGCTCAGGTCATGATTCCACGGTTCTTGAATTTGAGCCCCGTGTGGGGCTCTCTCTGTTAGAGGTGTGGAGCCTACTTGGGATTCTCTGTCTTCCTCTCTCTGCTCCTCCCCCTCACACATGCTCTCTTTAAACAAACAAACAAACTTAAAAATAAAAATTTTAAAGAATTCTTTGTAGATGGCATCTCTTTCACTTAATTCTGACCATCCTGTTACTTTAAGGTCAAGTATAACTTACTTCCTCTCTTCTGCTGTCAACCAGTTAGCATCTGCTGACATGGCCACAAGGTTTAGGCTCCAGTCCCAAACCCAGGCCTGCCTGGTGTGCTGCCTGTCCTCAAGTTTTAATATGTACTACTTTTCATAGTCATTCAGCTCAAAATACTTTCAAATTTTCAACGTCATCTGCTATTTGATTCATTGGTTATCAAGTGTGTTTGTGTGTGTGTGTGTGTGTGTGTGTGTGTGTGTGTGTATACTTAAAAATTTTTTTTTCCCAATGTTTATTTATTTTTGAGAGACAGAGAGAGACAGAGCACAAGCAGGGGAGGGGGAGAGAGAGAGGGAGACATAGAATCCAAAGCAGGTTCCAGGCTCCGCACTGTCACCACAGAGCCCAACATGGGGCTCGAACTCACAAGCCATGAGATCAAGACCTGAGCCAAAGTTGGACGCTTAACTGACTGAGCCACCCAGGCGCCCTGTATACATTTTTTTTTTTTTTTTTTTTTTAAGTAAGCTCTAGGCCCAACATGAGGCTTGAACTCATGATGCTGAGATCAAGAGTCGCATGTTCTATCAACTGAGCCAGCCAGGAGCCCCTATCATGTATATTCTTAAATCTCCCAATATTATGAGGGTGCTCTAGATTGTCTTTTTGTTACTGATTTATATATTAACTGCATGTGGTCAAAGAACATAGTCATTATGATTTTAATCCTTTGATGTCTGAAACTTGCTTTTAGCTCTGTAAATTTTTGTAAATGTTATGTGTATTTGAAAAGAAGGTGTATTCAGCACCTGTTGGATGCAGTGTTCTTTATATGTCGGTCAAGTTCATTAATTACATTGTTCTAATTTTCTACGATCTTCCTAATTTTGTCTGTCTGCTTATTCCATCAATTACTGAGAGGTATGTGTTAAATTCTCCTACTACCCACTGTGAATATTTTTATTTCTCATTATACTTCTGTTATTTTTCATTTTATATATTATGAAGCCGTATTATTTAATTGTATATACATTTAAAATTGTTACATCTTATTTTTTAGATTCTACTTCATGTAATATTACTCTATCTGTAACAACTTTTCTTTGGTTAGTACTTGCATGATATTATTTATTCTTCTCCTTTTACTTATAAACTTTCTGTATCCTTATGCTGTGAACTTGTCTCTTATAAAACATAAAGTCTGGGGTGTGGCTCAGTCAGTTAAGTGTCCAACTCGTGATTTCAGCTCAGGTCATGATTTCATGGTCATGGGATCAAGCCCCTCAGTGGGATTCTCCTGGGATTCTCTCTCTCCCTTCTCTCTCTGTCCCTCCCCTGCTCGAGCACATGCCCTCTCTCTCAAAATAAATAAATAAAGTTAAAAAACAAACATAAAATTTAAAAAAATCCTACTTGATAATTTGTCTTTTATCCATTTACATTTAATAAAATTTCTGAAACATTTACCATGATAATTTATTCTATTTATCTTACTGTTATATGTACCTTTCCTCCCTTCTTGCATTCTTCTGGATTATTTTTCTATTGTTCCACTTTTTCTAAAACTTGAAAGTTACATACTTTTTTTTCCTAATGTTTATTTTTGAGAAAAAGAGAGAAAGTGGGGGAGGGGCAGAGAGAGAGGGAGGCAGACAATCTGAAGCAGGCTCCAGGCTCTGAGCTGTCAGCACAGAGACTGACGTGGGACTTGAACTCACGAACTGCAAGATCATGACCTGAGCCGAAGTCAGATGCTTAACCAGCTGAGCCACCCAGGTGCCCCTTGAAAGTTACATACTTAAAAAAACTCTCTTTTCTTGAAAGTTACTCTAAATTGTAACACCCATTTCTTACCAAAGTATGACATGTTTTGTTTTGTTTTGTTTTAGAAGTTTATTTATTTATTTACTTGGTAATCTCTACACCGAACTTGGGGCTTGAATTTACAACCCCAAGTTTTTTTGTCATCCAAAGTACTTTTACTATGATGCGTTTAAGATGTCATTGTTATTTTTTAAATTCATTCTGCTTTGGTTTACAGAGCTTCTTCGACCGATAGCTTAATGTCTTGACAAATTTAGAAAATTTTTATCCATTCTCTCTTCAAATAGTGATTCTGTCCCTGACTCTATCTCTTCTTTGGGACTCTAAACACACAGATGATATGCCTGTTCACTGTATCCTCTGTCTCTTAGGCTTTCTTTTTGGTATTTTATTTTTTCTTTTCATGATTCATTCATTCTAGATTGTTTTTTTCTGACTTCTCACCTAGTTCATTTATTCTCAGTTTAAGCTTTATTGAATCTGTTAATTCATCTGTCCAGAGTTTTAAATTTTATTTTACTTTTCCTTCCTAGCATTTTCTTTTGGTACTTTATCAACTCTGCTATATCTCCTTTTATAATTCACAATTCTTTGCCAAAATTTTCAACCTAGTTTTTTTTTTTAAGTTTATTTACTTATTTTGAGAGAGAAAGAAAGCACAGGTTGAGGAGGGGCAGAGAGAGAGAGAGAGAGAGAGAGAGAGAGAGAATCCCAACTAAGCTCTGCACTGTCAGTGCAGAGCCTGATGCAGGGGTCAAAATCACAAACTGTGAGATTGTGACCTGAGCTGAAGTCTGATGCTTGACCAGGTGCCCCTTCAACCTAGTTTTTTATGATCTTGAACACAGTAATCATTGTTTTGGTTTTGTTTTTAGCACAGTTACTTTATTTTAAATGTTTTTTATTTTATTTACTTTTGAGAGAGAGAATGAGCAAGCAGGAGAGGTGCAGGGGGTTTGGGGACAGAGGATCCAAAGCAGGCTTCTCACTGACAGCAGACAGCCCAATGTGGGACTTGAACCCAAGAACCATGAGATCATGACCTGAGCCTAAGTCGGACACTCAACCGACAGAGCCACCCAGGAGCCCCTAGCATAGCTATTTTAAAGTTCAGTCTGATAAAGCCAATGTCTGGAGAATCTGGCATCTGTTTTTATTTTTTGCTGTTTCTGCTGGTTCTCATTCATGTTGTTCTATCTCCTCATATGCCTAGTTATTTTGGTTGTGAGCCACGTATTATATTTGAAAGGCTATTTGTAGGAATTTAAGGCCCTACATGATGTTATCTTAGCCTAGAGAGGTTTGCTTTTGCCAGGCGCCTGCAGCTACTTTATTTAAATTTCATGGATTGAAATGATTTGAAGGTAAACTGTAGTCCCTTTGAGGGCTGTTCTATTTCCAGTTCACCCTTACCTTTACTTACATGGATGCGACCTTCTGGGATCCCAAACCAATGAGGAGAAACTTACCAGCACTCATATCATCCTTAGCAAGCCATGAGCCCTAACTTTTTAGCTTCTATCAAGAGGGCTGCTCAACCTCTTACCCTCTCTTTTGAAATTCATTATCTCCAGGAGACAAATAGTCCCAAATGTTGGTTTTACCTCTCTGGATTTATGCCTTTTTCCAGATCTCAACTTGGTAATTATTTTACTTTGTTAGCTTTCTGAATGCCTTTAAAGCAAATTTTACAATCCTGTGTGTAGCTTTTGCAGTGATCTTAAGTCAGGGTTGATTTACACTATCTAGTCTGATATTACTAAAGTGGAAATCCTTAATTTATATCACTTAAATAAAACCAAAATTGTATTGTGGTTTTAGTGTGGTTTCAGGAAGGAATGGAATTAGAGGTGTGTTCAATTCACCATTATAACCTAGATGGTTATTCTTTGTTTCCTTTCAGAAAAAAAATTAAAAAGCATGTATCAGCTGATATCTTTACACCCTGTAAAAAATGAGAATGACAGGATTCTATTCATTCACTTTTGCACTTAACAGAATATCTAATAAATTTTCCATATTAGCACTGATAGCCTTACTCCATTCTTTTTTTAATAGTTGCCCTTCATATCACTGAATCTAACTCAACAAATATTTACTTTACCATGCTCACTGCACTACACTTGGCTTTAGGGCTATACTGGTAAGCCCTAAAACCAAAAACCAATTGTGTCCCAGCATTCAGGGAATTGACAGTTGAGTGGGAGTAAAATATATTAATCTTACAATAATATAAATAAACGCAAAATTACAACTCTATCAAATGCTAAGGAGAGGTACAGGTTGATATGAGACAGCATGACAGGGGTATTGGATCTAGTCAGGGAGGTCAGAAATGTCTTCCATGAGGATGTTACAATAAGCTGAATAAGAGCTGACTTGAAGAGAATGGGACAAAGGAGGTTTGCATGAAGAAAATAATATTCTATGTAGAGAATCAATCATATGGATATATCATAATTGAATTACCCACCTCTCCACTGAGGGACATTTAGATTGCTTTGAATCTGTTGCTATTATAACAATTCTTTAATATATATATTTGCAATTTTGTAATATATATATTTGCAATCCTTTTATATATATATATATATATGCAATTTTTGGCATAATTTTATAAGCATACCTTTATGATCATCAAGAATCCTTTCTTAATACATATAATAGAGTTCACAATAACTTCCATGTCCACTTAAATTTGAATATAAATTCTACTAGATCTATTTCTTCCTCTTCCTCCAACTTAAATTCTTTATTTTGTTTTAATTTTCCTTGTCTGTACTCTTCCCTCACAAAGAATTGGTTCCTTCTAGTGATCTCTTATCTTACATAAAGTTACTCACAAGCTATGCTCCATCTGCTCCTCACCTTCACTGTGGAATCTAAAACATAAATATGTTTAAGACTCTATCTGCCCAAAGTAGGCTAGGCTTTCCCCGACATAGATAATTTATCCTAACAGTTGAGTGAATCACTTTAGCACACAGCTTGGAAAACGAGACAGCCAGAGTTTTGAACTCAGGTACCACCATCTTTCCAAAATCTTCTGCATTCTCAGATAAGTTGGGACCTAACTTTAAAATCAACCCTCGGGGCGCCTGCGTGGCTCAGTCAGTTAAGCGTCCGGGTTGAGCGTCCAACTTCGGCTCAGGTCATGATCTCGCGGTTTGTGAGTTCGAGCCCCACGATGGGCTCTGTGCTGACAGCTCAGAGCCTGGAGCCTGCTTTAGATTCTGTGTCTCCCTCTCTCTGCCCCTACCCTGCTCACATTCTGTCTCTGTCTTTCTCAAAATAAATAAACATTAACAAATATATATTTAAAATCAAACCTCCCACAACACCCTAGGAAAAAAATACGTGGCTACATATATAACAAAATGTTACTACATAAATATCCCTCACGCCCACAGGCCAATAAGAAAAGCAAAAAACAAAAAAATGTGCACATAACCCAGTAGGAAAATGGGCAAAAGGTATGCATTGACAAATTCACAAAAGAAAAACATATATGGTCAACAAATACAACAAAAAATGTTCATTAGTCATCATAAAAATACAAATTAAAATATAAAAAGCACCAGATTATAAAAACTATAATTGGAGAGAGCACTATGAACTATGCATCACACACAAAAAATATAACCTAGTACAACCTTTCTAGAGGTTATCTGTATCTGATTTAAATTATGATTTCTAGAAATTTATCCTATGAAAATAATCAAGAAAATGTTATTCTCAACATCCTAATATTGCTTCCTTTCTTTCATACCATATATCAACATCTGACTTGCACTTATCTATTGTTTCTCTTTCTTCCACTAGAATATAAGTTTATTGTATGCAAGGACCCAAACAGTACTTGCCATATATTAGGCATGTGATGAATAGTGGTTGTTGACAGAATGTATAAAGATTTATCTTTGAGAATTTTCCAAACTGTGGGGTTTTAAAACAAAAATGTTGGAAAAATCCAACATCCAACAGCAGGGGACTGATTAAAACAAAAATTTATCAACAAGGACAACTATATAACTGTTAAAAATTAGTCTACAAAAAAACTATAGGGGCACCTGGGTGGCTCAGTTGGTTATGCATCTTGACTCTTGATTTTAGCTCGGGTCATGATCTCATGGTTTGTGAGTTCAAGCCCCACATTGGGCTCTGAATGTCCAGTGCAAAGCCTGCTTAGGATTCTCTCTCTCCCCTCTTTCTGTCCCTCCCCTGCTTGCACTGTCTCTCTCTCTCTCTCAAAATAAATAACTATAAATGTTTGTGATACTATTATATGACCTCATTTTTGTTAAAAAGAAAAAATGGGAAAATATATGCAAAGACAAAAGACAGGTAACACAATATCACATCAAGATGTGAACAGTGGATATCTATGAGATGGCAGGATTATAGGTAACTTTTTTGTTCTTACTTACGGTTTCCTGTATTTTTCAAATTTAATTTTTCTGGAACGAACATAATTCTTTTTTAATAAGTCAAAAAAATTATTCAAAACGAACTAAAACCAAAACCAAACTTCTTCATTTCTAGTTCAAATGAGAAAAAGGCAAGTTTACCTTCAATTTCATCTTCGGAAATCAATTCATCATCAGAGCATATGTTGAGAACGTTAACCAGCATCTCTGTGACTATACAATAAGACAAAATAACCCAAAATTTATACAATTATTAAGGTACTTTCTCTATAATGATGTGGCTGTCTAAACATACATGTTAAATAAACATAGACAAAAATGATTTGTCATTATGCTACTAAGAGTATTCATAAAGAGTAGCATTACATCTAGACCTTCGGGTTTATATAGAATTTGGGGAAATTACTTGCTTTGATGAAAGTTCGGTCTTGATGATTCTATTGCATTAATTACTTGATTTCATGAGACTGCTGTCCAGAACCTCTTCCTCACTGATATGTACATGAAAAGATTTCTTACCATTTTACAAAGAAGTTAAGCCACCATGTCTATGTCCAACAGACTTATTTTATATTTGCATAGCTTATTTGTATAGGTGCACAAATGAAATTCTAAGGACAGTATTTTCTTTTTAAATATCTTTACCACTGAAGAAATCCCTGAAGGAATGGTGTAGTGACTTATGTTATTTTAACATCTTGATCACAGTAGGATAGCTATTTTAAGTTGATATTTACAATAAGAAGAATATAATCGACTAGAACTTTAACTTAAAAACTAAGTACCATTTCAAAACCTTTGTAGAGAACAAAGAAAATTCGAAAATACTTCTTATAACTTTAAGAAAAACATTTCTGAACCATCAGGAGACTCATGCAAATATAAAAGTGTACTCCATCACTAATTAAGACAACTGATAGCCCAGATGCTTTAGTTCCTTACCTTTTTCCCCAACAAAAGGCAAAGACCACGTGAAAACATCCATAAAGTTTGGAAGCCAGTAGGGGTGTGGAGAACAGTTAAACTGCCTGATATTCATGACATTGTTTTCATATTTTAACACAGCAGCTAAAAAGGAAAAAGCAAGAGAATCTGGCACAGAGGAACATGACACAGCAACTGGCATGCTTCATACAGCTGCATACCTACTAAACAGAATTCAGGAACTTACTCTCCATTTGTAAATTCAGGCCTCGGTATTTAAGAGCAGATGGAAAATCTTAAAGCATTTTATACACCTCATTCTTTTAAGAATTACCCCAAGGAACAAAGTTATCTGAAGATCCCATATAATAAAAGTACAAAAGAAACTGAGCTCTGAAACTTCAAAGGGCCACTGCACAGTAACCATGTATAGAAATCTCAGGTTCCACATTAGAAAAATGTTGTCATAATTTCCCTTTATAGGCCAAATGGTTACAATTACAGCTCTCTTTTGAAGGCAAACATTTTTCATTAAATGAACACAGCCTATTTTGCTAGTCATTATCCAGAGCCAAAGATTTTATAAACTCTGGGAGTTTATAGCATAGCAATTATCAATTCACAGTGGGGGATACAGATGGTAAACTTACAGCAATTTACAAGGCTCAAAAGTAGATTAAATAATCTACATATATAAAGAGGACTAAAACAGCCATCTCCCCTATACACAGCCAGTATATTGCTAGCACTGTATAAATGTTTAAATTAACCAGTTTATTTATTTGTACACATACTTTGGTACCAAACTAATTTTCTTTATATTTTAAAAGTTTTGAAATCCAATTTCTTGGACTTCACCATGAGCAAAAGCACTGTGATGTTGTTTGCATTATTCTCTTTACTCTTATTGTGATCATAAATAGAATCGGGTATGAAGTACTCCAGAAATGAGATACAGGTCATTCCCTGGTTCCCGTTTCTTTGCTTATTAAATGATTGCCTAGTGTGCTCAAAATGTAAGTTACTGGCTGTCTAAAATGTACATCATGAAGAAAATACATGAAAGTAAGATTGCCTGCTCTTAAAAACCTGCCACTAGATACAATGTTTTCATGTATATGTATTTTATTATGCACATATTTTACTCAATAATTCCCTCAATCTACACAGGAAAAAAGAGGTGAAAGGTGGGTCTTTACAGTGGATAATTATAAATGAAAGGATAAAAAAAAATGTTTTTGTGTACGTTTCCAGTGGAAACAAAAAAATAGGAATAGAAATCTTCAAAAATTATGACTTAAGGATCTTTCACATAATCATTGGAACTAAGAATTACTTGTTGGTACCAATATGCAAGAAAGAAAAGCAACAGAAGAAGAGAGAGAAAAAGAAAAGGGGAAGTGAATTGTCTTGCAAGACAAGTGGTCTTGTCTTTCAAGAAAAGAAGTACTTCTGTGGAGAGTAATTGAGTACAAGCAGACATTGGTTCAGATGCCACATTTTCTTTTTCCTAAAAAAAAAAATTTGAGAAAAAGCAAGGAAAATAAGAATGTTTCAAGATAAAGTTACCAGTTATATCAAAGTCAACAGAAAATTCCAGTAAACTGGACTGTGACTTTAAAAGTTTGCTAAAGGAATAATCAAGATCAATACCAGGTTAGAATGGGCCAAAAATGAGCTGGTGTTCAGTGAGTCAATAAAATGACTGCTGTTTTGGGTGGCACGTTTTAGTTGAGCACACCAATAAATCCACCGTGCAGTCAAGAGACACACTTACCAGCTGAGGTCTAAAAAGGGAGAAGGGACAGTCTTCATCACAAATATGAGGACTATAGCCACTAAGTGTCCTTGAAGAAGTTACCAACACAAGCAACACACACCATTCACAATGGAAGAAACAAGAAAAAAACTGAGTCTCTAATATATTGGGCATATTAGGAAGAAGGAAATAAGAAACAATGGAGTTAGGGAGAAGCTGAGTGTTGTGGCTAGGTAGCTAAGACTCAGAAAAGAATGACGAGATGTAAAGAACTATACGGCTGGGGGAGAACTTAAGCCAAAGAAGTGTTTTTAAAAATGAATAGGAAGCCACTGAAGGACACACTGAGATGACTGATTCAAATCAGATTGAAATGAGATGTGCCATTCCATAGTTTCCCTTTACACAGGCTCAGGTTATGTAGTGAGTATACTGTGGACTGCTTTTAAACTTGACTCCCCACCTGCATATACAAGGTATGACTATAAAGTAATGAGACTTAAGAAACCACCAACTACAAACACACCAGACCTTATATATGAGATGAGTGTGGTCCTTTGACATAGTCATACGAGGCACAACTGTAAAATGTTATAGTATTACAGCAATGTAGAGTTTCATGGATGCTTTTTAATATTTATTTTTATTATTCCAACTTATCTTCAACAACCCTATATGGCAGGTATTTTAAAGATACACTGAGGCTCAGAGAAGTTAAATATCTTATTAATGTGAAATTTAGTGTCATGTTTACTGTGGACTGAAAAGTGAAGCAGGGCTAGACTAGATCTTCTGACTCAGCTTATTAGTGCTCTTTTCAATACACCTTGCTGCCTTACCATATATTTAATCCAAAGATGCTGCCATTACTCAAAACATTTTTGGAACTCCTCTTGTGGAATTGCCTCCAGACCCATTTTATAAGCAACACAAGAAAAACCAGTCTCATTACCCTATAATCATACCTTGTTTCTGACCCCAAATGGTACCATCTAGCTTGATCACTCACCTTATTCACCAGTCTTGACTCCGAATAACTTTTGGCTGTTCCAAAAATCAAATCCACCCTCAAAGGACGAAGGTTTCCCATCACTGAGGATAATCAAAAGAATGTGTCGCAGATTCTGAAGGCAATGCCAAAAGAGGAGTTCCAAAAACGTTTTGAACAATGGCAGCATTGTTGGAATAAGCGTGTAGCTTCCCAAGGTAACTACTGTGAAGGGACAATACTCACTTGGATATATACGTTCTGGCATGTTTGTATTAAAGTTCTATTATTTTATAGTCATACTTTATAAACAACAAAATAGTTACAGAGGATGTTACAGAGGATATTACAGAGGAAGTCTGCCCTGCTACAAAACTTACAAACTATGAATCTTAAAAAATTAAAAAAAAAAAAAAGAAAGAAAGAAAAAGAAGATTTCAGGGCACCTGGCTGGCTCAGTCAATAGAGCATGTGACTCTCAATCTCAAGGTCATGAGTTCAAGGCCCACATTGGGCATACTTAAAAAGAAAAAATTTCAATAGGATAAAGTCTTAGAATGAGAACTTCTGGATTGAAGGCATATTTATATTTAATCCTCTTTTTTAATATGGGAAATTGAAGTTTAGAAAAATTACATGACAGACCTAAAGTTACTACTAGTTTCTGGCAGGGATTGGACTAAAATGATTTTTCTTAATTTTTTATGGTATTCACTCTGCCTGTACCATTCCTCAAGAAAACCAAAAACAGCTTAATAATGTACAAACATTAAAACACCAAACAGTGACATTTTATTGAGGTACTGTTACAAATAAATTCACCAAAACTAGTAATTTATGGTGACTATTCTAACTTGAACCTGAAGTAATTTATTTGTCTTATATTTTGATTCAGGAGTACAAATCAAACCTATTATTTATTTACAGAGCCCAATACTCCTTAGGAAATGAAAACCAAGCAGTAGCCTAAATTCTAAGTTTCTTGGCCTTTGTTTCAACTAAGACCTCTTTTCTTTTTATTTAAAATTTACATATGTTTTAAAACCACACACACATATGATTAAACTAGAGCTCACATTTACTCACAAATTCAAACTCAAATATCGCTGGACTCTTTTACCTTTATTGTTATAGACATCTAGGTAATTGGGGGCAGAGAAAATTGTAATGAGTGATGGAAAGCCTGTTGTTTGGCTCTTCCTGTACATTCGATACCTGGAAGAGAAATAACAGTCCGTCTGTCTTAATAATAAAGGCAAAAACTCCACAGTGATATCTGGTACAGTATAAATCTAACTTACCCAGCATCTTGGGCTTCATGGGCTCTGATTATTGATAACAAATTATTGTTCTGCAAAAATTCACAAACTGCAGGGTAACTGGAATAGAAAATTAGAAAATATAAATCCAGAACTAAAACAACTGTTTTTTAATAGGAGGAAGGGGAAAAGTCAAGATGACATTAGTTGAATTTGTTTCAAAAAGGCAGGTTTTTGACATGCCACTGGACTTTTATTGTTTGTCTGATTGTTCATTTATTTGAGAGACAGAGAGAGAGAGCAAGCAGGGGAGGGGCAGAGAGAGAGGGAGACAGAATCTGAAGCAGGTTCCAAGCTCTGAGCTGTCAGCACAGAGCCTGGCGCAGGGCTCAAACCCACAAACCTCAAGATTATGACCTGAACTGAAGTTGGATGCTTAACCGACTGAGCCACCCAGGCACCCCACCACTGAACCTTTATTTATGGCTTAGCAATCATCACTGTTTTTCTACTTCATGAATATAACTCATTCCAGATCAAATATACAGGTAACAGATAACCTTACGACAGAAAAAAAGCTCCCTTATCTTTTAACTGTTTTTGTCTTAATCCATAATAATACAAAACCAAAACTTTTCTTTGTGTCTTGATATAAAAAAAAGTACCAGGGAGAGAGAGAGAGAGAGAGAGAGAGAGAGTGAGTGAGTGTATGTGTGGTGTGAGAGAAAGACAGAGAAAGATTATTAGTTGCTAAAAATTGAATATACAATTTTCAAACTGTCAAATGGTTTGAAAAGTTAAAGAATCTACTAACGGCTTCACAGGTTATATCTATGCCAAATTAATATTATACAGGAATATTTTAGGAGTAAATACAAATATTACACCCAACCGTATTCTAATGAAAGGTCTGATATTTATATCTGCTCCTAACATTCTCTTTCAGTAATGTTATCTTTCTATATTTAGAAATACCTGATAGGAAGAACTGGAAAATACCAAATTATCCTGGAATTATCCAAGTGTTAATTATTTACCTTATCATTATTTATTTTGAGAGAGAGAGAGAGAGAGAGAGAGAGCGCGCGAGAGAGAGCGCGCGCGCACTAGCATGGGAAGGGCAGAGAGAGAGGCAGAGAGACAGAATCCCAAACAGGCTCAGCATTGGCAGTACAGAACCCAGTGCAAGGCCTGAACCCACAAACTGTGAGATCATGACCAAGAATCATGAGCTGAGACCAAGAGTTGGATGCTTAACCCACTGAGCCACTCAGGTGCCCCAATTATTTACTTTATGTTTAAATCTTTGTTTCTTATGATGCTCATTAGAAAATATTAACTTTTAAAATAGATTGTACATTCATTTGGTATAAAATTGAAAGATACAAATGATTATACAATGAAATACCTCCCTCCCTTCTCTCGTTTTTTAAAATTTTATTTATTTATTTTTAGTAATCTCTACACCCAACATGTGGCTCAAACTCTCAACCCCAAGATCAACTGAGCCAGCTAGGCACCCCAAATGCCTTCCTTCTTCCTACATCTAGCTTCCAGCTACCCTAGAAACAACCAATGTTCCTAGTTTCTTTGAGTACTCTTTAAAAGATGTTCTACAGGCATGCCTTGGAGATATAGTTGGTTCTGTTCCATACCACCACAACAAAGCAAATATCAAAATAAAGTGAGTCAAATGAATTTTTTTGTTTCCCAGTGCATGAAAAGTTACGTTTACACTATACTGTAGTCTACTGAGTGTGCAATAACATTATGTCTAAAAAACAATGTACCTATCTTAATTTAAAAATATTGCCAAAAAATACTAACCATAATCTGAGATTTCAGTGGTTTTAATCACTGATCACAGATCACCATAACAAATATAATAACAATTTAAAAAGTTTGAAATATAGGGAGAATTACCAAAATGTACACAGGGACATGACATGAGCAAATGCTTTTGGAAAAATAACACCAAGAGACCTGCTCAACACAGGATTGCCCCAACCTTCAATGTGTAAAAAAACTCAGTATCTATGAAGTACAATATAGCAAAGTGCAATAAAACAAAGTATGCCAGGATTTTATATCAGTGTACAAAGGTGTTTTTTTTTTTTTCTTTTTTAAAAACAGCTTCACTGTATAGTCTGGCACATTCCATTGTCTGAATGTACCACAAGGTATTTAACTAGTCTTCTATTGAACATCTAGATTGTTTTAAATCTTTTATCATAAATAATACAGCAGTGAGGGGCGCCTGGGTGGCTCAGTTGGTTAAGTGTCTGGCTTAAGTGTCAAAATTAACAGCATGGAGCTTGCCTGGGATTCTCTCTCTCTGTCCCTCCTCTACTCATGCTCTTTCAAAATAAATAAACATTTAAAAAGATAATAATACAGCAATGAATAACCTTGAACCATTGACCCCTGAATAATGTAGGGAGTGCTAACTCCCTGCACAGTCAAAAATCTGTGTAACTTTTTATAACTGTGTAACTGTATAACCTTTTTTCACATGTATTACTCTTTTGAAGTAGGCGCCATGTCCAATGTGGGGCCTGAACTCACAACCCTGAGATCAAGAGTTGCAGGCTTACTGAGCCAGCAAGGCACCCCTCATGTATATAAGTTTTGACTCCCCCAAAATTTAATTACTGGCCTGCTGACCAGAAGTATTACCCGTAACAGTCAACTGACAGATATTCTGTATGTTGTATGTATCATATACTGTATTCTTATACTAAAATAAGCTGGAGAAAATAAAATGTTCTTAAGAAAATCATAAGGAAGGGGGTGCCTGGGTGCCTCCGCCAGTTGAATATTTGACTTTGGCTCAAGTCATGATCTCATGGTCCATGAGTTCGAGCCCCATGTCAGGCTCTGTGCTGACAGCTCAGAGCCTGAAGCCTGCTTCAGATTCTGTGTCTCCCTCTCTCTCTGCCCCTCCCCCACTCACACTGTCTCTGTCTCTCAAAAAATGAATAAACATTAAAAAAAATTTTTTTTAAATCATAAAGGAGAAAAAATACTTTTATAGTGCTGTATTATATTTATATAAAGAATCCATGTTGGGGCGCCTGGGTGGCTCAGTTGGTTAAGCATCTGACTCTTGATTTCAGCTCAGGTCATAATCTCATGGCTCTCACGATCTCTGTGATGACAGTGTAGAACCTGCTTGGGATTCTCTCTCTCCCTTTCTCTCTGCCTCTCACCCACCCTCTCTCTCTTAAAATAAATAACTAAACTTAAAAAAAAAATCCATGTATAAGTGGACCTGCATAGTTTAAATGCATCGTGTTCAAGGGTCAGCTGTACATACATTTTACACATTTGCACATTTATGTAGTTGATTCTTGTTATTTGCAGTAGCTATGTTCTATAAAATTGTTGCAAAAACGGAATTAGTCAAAACTGAACCACTGCTCCTAGAAAAAATACACAGTTAGGGTCCTGGAGCCTCTGGTCACATTTTCATTAATCAATCAATACATAACCTTGTTTTATGTGTGTTTCTGTTTAAGGACATCTTATTTAATACATACTGTTGATTCATTAACATGGAACTCACGGACAACAATGTCACAAATCATTCTTGAATTAGGTTTATATAACATACACGTATTTTCTCTGCAAGGCACGTCACAGCCTTCTTACACATAGAAATACCAGATAGCACTTAAGCACTATGCTTGGGGGCCATTTTACACAGCAAAATTGCCAACAAAAAATGTGAAAAATGTGGCACTAAATGGATCACAGAAAGAATGGTATAATGATAGTCTTGTAGTATGAAAGCTGGAAAAAGAAGGCAGAGCAGCTCCTTGTTAGCCTCAGTTAGGAACACACATGGGGTGACTCGAATTTTGCATTACTCTGCATGTGTGCATGTCTGTGAATGACCACGAAAGTGTTTAAGTGGTGACCTTGCAGTTACAAGTAATTCTTAGCAAGTAGGCAAATTTACAGCTCAGAATTCATAAATAACGAGGATTGACTTATGGCTATAGGATTACATTTTAGAAGGAGAACTCCTGGTTCAAAGGCCCTGGGTGGACATTTATAATTGAGAGATATTATCAAGCTGATCTCCAAGGAGACTGTACCAGTTTATACTGTACAAACAATAACAATAAAAAAATAAATGATGCTCTTTATTTTAAGCAATGTAAAGAGAAGTAAAAAAAAAATTTTTTAATGTTTACATTTGAGAGAGAGACAGAGACAGAGACAGAGAGACAGAGCACGAGTTGTGGAGGGGCAGAGAGAGACGGAGATACAGAATCTGAAGCAGGCTCCAGGCTCTGAGCTGGGAGCACAGAGCCCGATGTGGGGCTCGAACTCATGAACCACGAGATCATGACCTGAGCTGAAGTTGGACGCTTAACCAACTGAGCCACCCACGTGCCCCAAGAGAAGTAAAACTTAAATGATTCAAAAAGGAATAAAACAAGGTTGCTTAGAAAAATGTTAAAACTATGGCAATTTTGAAGTTCTTTACTTTTTGTATGTGGATTTCACTTCATGAATATATTATCTTAGGCAATTAACAGATTTTTTAGGGGACTACATTTATGCATCACTTGTCACAGTAAAATATTGGAACTAAAAATATTTAGACTTCAAACCTCCCTCTACCTCCCTATTTTTGAACGGCAGAACACAATAAAAGCTCATGTGAGATTTAAGACAACAGCCAACTTCCAGGAAATGTCCTGGGCTTAGTTCACAATGTCCTGTTCTTTTTATATCTTTGCCTATAGCAGTGGTTCCAAAAGTTGGAGACCTTTTAAAAAATAACAGGATTTTCCTGTCTCAGACCTACTCAATCAGAATCTCTGGGGGAAGAGTCAACAAACCCTTATTTTTAAAAAAGCTTATCAATGATGTTTGGGAACAAATAATCAAGATTATCTAGAGTCTGAAAATAACATTTAAGCACTGCAAGATACTCTGTTCAATCATGTTCAGTATATTACACTTAAGTATCATGAGGGTATTCATATATGAGGGCATAATGCCAATTAAGATATAAAACACAAAACAAACAAGAGTTTTCTGCCTTCTGTTAATTAAAAAATTAAACAGAAGGTCCGATACTATACAAATTAAAGATATAAAATACTTAAAAATAATTTCATGAAATATATTGCAATTGCCTTTCCTAATTTTATAACTTTGAGGATTAGCTTACCTGTAAAAATAAGAGCACCCTCGGACAGTGTTGTGGGTATAGTGCTCCAAGGTCTTTTCACTGCCATAATCCTCTGAGGGATCAGACCAAAGCAGGTCACACACTGGCCCAAAGGCTGGAGGTTCTTTAAACCTGTCTAACTAGAAGACACACAAGAGCCAAAAGAAGAAAAATCATGAAAGCAAAAGACCTTTTGGAAACTGGTATGCATCAAAAACCCAAAAGCCAAAAACCTCCCACCCACAAGAATGTATTAGGGGAATAAGCAGCAAGCACCTTAAAGAACCGTTCCTTTAGGAAGAATACAAACACTTAACAAATTTGGATATACAATTTTTATTATTTTCTTGAAATAAATTTTTATAAATATCTCTGTCATCTAAGAAAAGGACTGCTTTACATCCTAATATTAAAAGCAGTAGTCATTTAATTCGAATGTGAAATCAACCACTATAGAGATATACTATTATTGAGAAAGGCTATGGAAAGTCTTCATTTCAACTGCCTAGGTAAGCTAAGGTTATCATCAGAGGAGCAAAGGTTTTACAATGGTTCTGTTCATTTTTTACCTCATCCCAATGGAGATTTCTAGTTTTATTTTGTAAAGGACTTTCATCCTTTCCATTCTATGCAGTGGAGGCATTTCAATGTAAGTTATCAATTTAAAGCCTTTAGTCACTGCTGCTTTGGTTAGCAGCGTAAAAACCAAGACAAAATGAGTAACTAAAATAGCTGAGGACTTCTACTAAGTGAAAGGAGAGTGTTTTTTTTAATACAGTTGGTTCAGAATTGCGAAACTCAAGACTTACAATGTAAAAGAGAAATTCTGGTTATTTTAAAGATGATAAGGCAGCAGAGATGTAGGCACACCCTCTTACCCTGAGGAAAGTGACTTTAATTCAGAGAAAAGTTTTATAAACAGAAAAATCTTTACTTTCAGTACTTACATAGACAGGTAAAAGAATACAAAGGTAGAGAAAAGAAGATGGTAACGTAGAACAACAGAAGTGAAAAAAGATTGATCATCTTTTTTTGAAGTCCTGAAAATAATAATCACCAACTCACGCAAGTATAGCAACTTAAACTCTATCATTTAAAATGTCAATGTCGACAAATTTCAGAGCTGGAAGTCCTCAGACCATCCATTCTAACTTCCTTATTTCCCAGAGAAGAAAATGTGACTAAGACTTAAGGGATTTGGTCAAGATTGCACAATTGACTGCAGGACAGGGATTAGAATCCTGATTTCCTTCCTTTCGTATTGCTACACAATTTATTTAAAGTCTCAGGACTGTACCCAAAATATGTTATGTTTCTACTTGGTAAAAGTACAGATTTCATTAAAATTTACAGAAATTTTCTGGAATAGCAAAATATTATCAGTAGTTATCTCCCAATAATGAGATTGTAGGTGATTTCCAGTTTCTTACTTTTGATTATCAGTATTTAAAAATTTTCAGACAGAGGCATATTAGCTGACTGCAAAAAAACAAAAAACCAAAAAAACTGAACTAAAGATATATATACTCCATGAGACTAATGAAAGATTACTTACTTTCCTAATGTCATCTAAACTAGTAATTTCAGGTGACATCCCTCCATGTACACACAGAAACTGCTGGTTTAAGAGGGCAGCAAGTGGAAGACAGTCAAATGTCTCCATACACGCATCATACACCTGTTCAGAATATTTGATTCGACCTATCAAAAAAGGAAAAACAGTCAAAGGAAGAAAAGCTAAAATTTACCATTACAGGACAGAAAATTATGAAGCTACTTCAAAGCCATTTATTTCAGGCAAATTTGAAATCACAGTCATCTTTATAAAAATACTCTTGAGAAGTTGTGGATAAAAGGTAAAAAAAATCTCCTTAAAGACAAGTGTGACCTTGGATTAACTTTCTATCTCTTTTGCCCTGGAAACCTGATAAGCTGTGTTACTGGGCAACATTGCTTACGGTAAAAATCACTCAATTACCTGGTGGGAAGCTATAGCTTTGAACTTCTGAGTGGGATGACTCAAGGTATGTCCCCAGGGGACCCTGGAATCTATACCAATAAAGCTTCTATGGGAGATATTAGCAGTTGTACTATATGAGGCTTCTAACCCATGGTGGCTCCCTGATCTGCACAATGTGGATGTTGTTTTCCTGCACCTGAGCTGTGACTTGGAGGGGGATGGGGAAGGAAGAAGTGAAAGGCAGAAAACCTTTGGACTGCTATACCCACTCCTATGAGGACTACTCCACTGAAAAGGGATGCCTAGCCCTGCCCCTTCCTGGACTGTATCCTCCTAAGTAGATGAATGCCAGTATGGCCCCTGGCAGTCCTGTAAGCCTGAATATTTTGTTGGGTCTAAAAAGACTCCTTGGGGGTACTGAAGACATGCAAGTGGAAACTGATGTTTTAAGAGTAATCAATAAAAGGGGAGCCTGGGTGGCTCAGTTGATTGGGTGTCTGCGACACTGGCCTAGGTCATGATCTCGCCATTCCCAAGTTCGAGCCCAGCATCGGGTTCTGTGCTGACAGCTCAGAGCCTGGAGCCTGCTTTGGATTCTGTGTCTCCATTCTCTCTCTGCCCCTCTCCCACTCATGTTCTGTCTCTCTCTCTCTCAAAAATAAACATTAAATTTAAAAAAAAAGAGTAATCAATAAAATATCAATAATCTTTGCTCATGATTTTTAAAGTCTTTAAGTAAATTTTGTCCTGATTCTATTTTATGTAAAAATGCTCATCTTAATGAATTGTATTTTGATGTGGTTGTCATGTTGGGGCTAAAGAACAAGGAAATACTCCAGTGAGCAGAGGGTACGGTCTCCACAATTATCCAGAAAGAATCCATCATGAACTAACAGGTGAGAAACTGAAAGATGGCTTTAGTTTAAAAAGAAAGGGAATATTTTCTTCTTCTTTGGCCTTGGATTTCAGAGTCAAGTCATGCTTGGAAGGGCATGTTGGTAGAGAAGGCCAAAGATCATGCAGGCAGGCAGCCCTACAGAACTGAGCTCCTTCTCTTCCAAGATTCTGTGAAGATGAAACAGAGCCTACAGGACCTAGAGCTACAAAGCTACAGCAAGCGAGTTAAGATTATGCAGTTGATGATTATTTGTGTATTTCCTTCTTGTATTTAAGTATCAGCGCCTGGTTGTGGCAAGCCATGGGAGAATAAAGTGAAGGGTAATGGTCTAAATTTGGGCCAGAGTACAATGCATGGTTGACAAGACATGTCTGGAGAGACATTCCTAAAGGGAAGGTATAAACCAAGAGACCATATCTGAGGTTATAAAGCTTTCTATCCTTGAATGTGAAGATTTTCTCTTTATTGTCAAGATTTGAGGGAGTTTGTGGGTTCCTTTAAAAACTTTCAGAGCATTCTCTATTACCATGACAGCAGTTCAGATCATCTATTTCACAACATATGCTAACTCTATTATGACAACCAAGTTAATAGGAGCCAGATCTTAGGCATCTTTACATCTCCTTATAATTACATCCTTATATTCTTTTTATTTGAACACTATTAAATTTTGGCTATTATGAAAGTAGATTCATATTGGCCATAAAGTCTACGTAAGAAAAAAAATCAAACAAAAAATCCTTTCATTTGTGGCCAGTGATTGACTTTTTCTCCTGAAAATCCTTGTAGCCAGAGTTCCCTCTGTTGTCAATGTCAATAAGAAATTCCCTTATAAGGGGGAGCCTGCGTGGCTCAGTCAGTTGAGTGACTGACTCTTGATTTCAGCTCCGGTCATGATCTCGCAGTTTGTGGGATCAAGCCCCGCACTGGCCTCTGCGGTGACAGCACGGAGCCTGCTTGAGCTTCTCCCTCTCTTCTCTCTGACCCTCCCCTTACTCCTGTGAGCACGTGTGCTCTCTCTCTCTCAAAATAAATAAACTTAAAAAAAAAAAAAAAAAGAAATTCCTCTGTAAGAGTCTTAAGCTTGCATATAGGCAGGGATTTTTTTAAATTGAAGTACAGCTGACATGCAATGTCATATTAGTTTCCGATGTACAACAGGGTGATTCAACAATTCTACACATTATGCAATGTTCACCATGATAAGAGTAGTTGTTATCTTCATCATATAGTTATTACAATATTATTGACTATATGCTCTATGCTATACTTTTCATCCTTGTGACTTATTTATTTTCTAACTGGAAGTTTGTATCTCTTAATCACCTTAACCCATTTGGTCCATTCTCCCATTTGTTTCCCCTCTGGCTACAGATTTGTTCTATGTAATAAGTCTGTTTGTTTCCGTTTTGTTTTTCAGATTCCACATATAAGTGAAATCATGGTATTTGTCTTTCTCTGCCTGATTCTCTGATTCATTTCACTTAATATAATATCCTCTAAGTCCATCTATGTTGTAACAAATGGCAAGATTTCATTCTTTTTTTTACGGCTGAGTAATATTCCTGTGTGTGTGTGTGTGTGTGTGTGTCTGTCTGTCTGTCTTCTTTATATATTTATCTATTAAGGGACACTTGTGTTGCTTCCATATCTTGACTACTGTAAATAATGCTACAATAAACATAGGGGTGCATTTATCTTTCTTTTTTTTTTGTTTTTTTAATTTTTTTTTAACGTTTATTTTTATTTTTGAGACAGAGACAGAGCGTGAAGAGGGGAGGGGCAGAGAGAGAGGGAGACACAGAATCTGAAACAGGCTCCAGGCTCTGAGCTGTCAGCACAGAGCCCGACGCGGGGCTCGAACTCACAGACCGTGAGATCATGACCTGAGCCGAAGTCGGACGCTTAACTGACCGAGCCACCCAGGCGCCCCTGCATTTATCTTTCAAATTAGTGTTTGTGTTTTCCTTGGGTAAGTATCTAAGTGATAGAATTATTGGATCGTATGATACTTTTATTTTTAATTTTTTAAGGAAACTCCATAGTGTTTTCCATACTGGCTGCACCGATTTACACTCCCATCAACAGAATCCAAGGGTTCCCTTATCTCCCCACCTTCGCCAACACGTGCTATTTCTTGTCTTTTTGATACTAGCCATTCTGACTAGTGTGAGGTGATATAGCTCATTGTGGTTTTGATTTGCATTTCCCTGATGATTAGCAATATTGAGCATCTTTCATGTGTCTGTTGGCTGTATGTAGGTCTTCTTTGGAGAAACCTCTATGAATGCCTCAAAAGAATTCCTTAGCTTACTTCCAAAAGAATACCAAATCTAGAGAAAGATGGCAAGCAATACAGTATCTTAACTCCATTTTGTACATTAAAACAGGAGGTTACACAAGAAACAAGTGTTGGTGAGGATGTGAAGAAAAAGTAACCTTTGTGCACTGGTGGTGGAAATGCAAACTGGTGCAGCCACTGTGGAACACAGTATGGAGGGTCTTCAAAAAATTAAAAATTGAACTACTCCATGATCCAGTTTTCGCACCACTGGGTATTTACCCAAAGAATACAAAAACACTAATTTGAAAGGATATATTCACTCTTACATTTACTGCAGCATTATTTACAATAGCCAAATTATGGAAGCAGCCCAAGTGTCCATCAACAGATGGATAAAGATGTAATACACACACACACACACACACACACACACAGGAATATTATTCAGCCATAAAAATAAGGAAATCTTGCCATTTGCAATGACATGGATGGAGCTAGAGAGTATAATGCTAAGTAAAATAAGTCAGTCAGAGAAAGAAATATCATATGATTTCATTTATATGGAATTTAAGAAACAAAAGAAAAAAAAGAGAGAGACAGAGAGAAAAACAAACCAAGAAACTGACTCTTAACTATAAAGAACAAACTGATGGTTTCCAGAGGGGAGGTGGATAGGGGGATGGGTGAAACAGATAAAGGGATTATGACTTATCAGGACTCCTGGTGGCTCAGTTGGTTGGATGTCTGACTTCTGCTCAGGTTATGATCTCATGGCAAATAGGTTTAAACCCCACGTAGGGCTGTGTGTTGATAGCTCAGAGCCTGGAGCCTGCTTCAGATTCTGTGTCTCCCTGTGTCTCTGCCCCTCCCCGACTCGGGCTCTGTCTCTCTCTCCCTCTCTCTCAAAAATAAACAAACATTAAAAAAATTTTAAAAAAGAGTACACTTATGATGAGTACTGAGTAATGTATAGAATTGTTGAATCACTATATTCTACACATGAAACTAAGATAATGCTACATGTTAACTATACTGAAATTAAAATAAAAAAATTTGATAAAATTTTTTCAAAAACCCAGGAGATGATGAATCAAATTAAGCAAAAAGGAGTTAATGCTGTATTAACACATGACCAAAATAGTTTACAAGATGCTATTTTCTTTAAAAAAACTTTTTTTAAGTTTATTCATTTTTTTTTCTGAGAGCGTGCACACAAGCAGCAGGGAAGGGCAGAGAGAAGGGGAGACACAGAATCTGAAACAGGCTCTAGGCTATCAGCACAGATCCCAATGCGGGGCTCAAACACACAAACCCACGAGATGATGATTTGAGCCAAAGTCAGACTGAGCCACCCAAGTGCTCCAAAATGTTATTTTCTTAAAGTATATGAATAGGTATATAAATACCAACATATTTGTTTTCTGAGGGGTTAGACTGAAGATGATATCTATATATTTTGTTTACTTCGTTTATCTGTATTTTCTCCAATGAATACATAACTTTCATAGTAACATTTATTATTATATTACCTTTATTATTGAAATTTGTTGAAGGCTCACAATTCATCTGTGCCATCAGGGAGCTATGTGTTCTACACAGCATGGTGGTCAAGAAAATGGAGTTTGGAACCTGACTGCCCTGATCTGAACCTTGGCTTACTAGCTGTGGTACTCAGCACAAATTACTTCATGCCTTGTGCTTTGATTTCCTCATCTATAAATGGGCATAATAACAATACATATCTATGTTACAAGACTGCTGTGAAGATTAAATGAATTCATATATGTAAAATGCTTTGATAATGTCTGGCACACAGCAGATACTATGTAAGTGTTAACTAATAAAATTATTTTATCTTCACAGAAACCCTATGAAACAAGTGCTATTAGTATCGTCCTTAAAAAACTGAAGGAACTGGGCCTACTTGCCCAAAGTTGCAAGCTAGTAAGTGGCAGGACTGGAAATTGAACCTACTTATGCTCTTAATACCATGTGATACTCCTCCCAATCATTATTTGAAATGAAATATCTACTAGGAGAATTTAAATAGCCAAATATGTAATTCCCAAACATTAAATTAGTTGACTCAGTGTTTTATTTTCATGACAAATTTTAAGCTACATCTCATAAAACAATCATTTCTATAATAAAGGAAAAATGCACCTCAGTCACAGGGATCACACAGATGATACAAGTTCTAACTAGTATCAATAATATAACATTCACAAAACAAAATTTCAACAATATTCTCTAAAGTGATTTTGAGGGGCTCCTGGCTGGCTCAGTTGGTGGAGCATGTGACTCTTTATCTCAGGGTTGTGAGTTCGAGCCCCACTTAAAAAAATAAAATCTTAAAAAAATTTAAAAAAAAGTAATTTTGAGAGTCAGCACTATTTGTAAGAAACCATGACCTGGTCTAGCCACTGATTATACACTTGTCTTCATTTTCATTTGCTTTCATTATTTAAAAAAAAAATTACATTTACATGGTTCAAAAGCAAAAGTCACAAAAGATTATATGGTGTCTCATACTCCTACTCCTCCTACCCACTCCTGAAGGCAACTAGTGTTACTAGTTTTCTGGGTGTCTTTACAAAGATACTGCATGCAAACACACAAGATGTGTACATTTACTCTCTTTTCAACATCCTTTTGCTTTTTACATAAATGGAAGCATATGTACACTGCTTTGCACTCACTTTTTGTGCTTAACATATTTTGGAGAACATCTTTATACGGAGAGCTTTGTAATTATTTCTTTTATATCTACAGAGAATTTCACTTTAAGGATATACCACAATCTAACCACACCTATCTCTTACTACTATAAATAATACTGTAATTAACGACAAACAATATTTGTTTATTAAAAAAGAAAAAACTTGTCCAAAATATAAACTGTCATAACAATACGGTTTTCTTTTTAATGTTTATTTAATTTTTGAGGGACAGCACAAGTGGGAGAGGGGAAGAGAGAGAGGTAGAGAGAGTCCCAAGCAGGCTCACACTGTCAGCGCAGAGCCTAATGCTGTGCTTGAACTCACTAACCCCAAGGTCATGACTTGAGCCAAAATCAAGAGTCAGACACTTAACTGACTAAGCCACCAAGGCACCCCTATTTTTTGTAAATATTTATTTATTTTGAGAGAGAGCACAAGTGGGAGAAGGGCAGGGAGAGAGAAAAGAATCCCAAGCAAGCTCCACGCTGCCAGCACATAGCCCCATGTGGGGCTCGATCCCAGGAACTGAGGTAAAATCAAGAGTCAGTCACCCAACTGACTGAGCCACCCAGGTACCCTGAGAGGAGTATTTAAAGACCCCTGCAATATAAAGCAATTCAAAAATTGATGTAAGAGTGGCACCTGGGAGGCTCAGTCGGTTAAGCGTTCGACTACAGCTCAGGTCATGATCTCGTGGTTTGTGAGTTCAAGCCCCATGTTGGGCTCTGTGCTGAAAGCTTGGAGCCTGGAGCCTGCTTCGGATTCTGTGTCTCCCTTTCTCTCTGCCCCTCTCCCACTTGCACTCTGTCTCTCTCTCTCAAAAATAAATAAACAAAAAAAAATTTTTTTTAAAGAATTGATGTAAGGAAAAAACAACTCCTCCCTTACAAAATATTCTAACTCCCTTAGAAATACTCTCACGACTACAGCTGCACAATCTGGAACTAAGCATCACTTAGCAGTAATTATAAGGTGCTGATTCTAAAAGCCATGGTGGCCCTTTACGAGAGATCAGCTTATCACTGAAAATATCCATGCAAAGCAGCACACATGCTCCTTGCTTATAAGAACAAAATTTGAAATTATATTCGTGTATTTGTTCCAAGATTTATTCACATTTCAGATGTAGCATTAGAATGAAACAGGAGTATGTCTGTAGATAAGAGAAGAAAAGAAACCTGGTTTAAAGCATGTGAAAAGCAAATAAAAACCGAAGATAAGAAATTCTGTAAAAAATGAGAACACTTAAAATGTTTCCCAAACCTATTGTTCCATCTTCTAAAAATAGTCTGAGCCAATTTATACTAGTCAAAAAAAGAATTCTGATAAAACAGAGGAAGAACTGGATAAAATGTTGCCTAAAAAAACCTAAACCTTAATTCAGAACAGAGGCATCCTGAGGCAGCTTTCTTATTACTTATCTATTGCTAAATACTAATCATTCTAGGGCCTTTGTCAACTGCTTGATACGCATTATTTAATTTTCCCAGGTAAAGAAAGAGAAGTGTAATGAGTAATATCCCCATATTTGGCTTAGAAAAATAATACAAAATAGTTGCAATTTTTCAACTATTTGGTGAAGTGGTTCTCAAATGAAAAATAGTAGATATTTTCCAAACCTCTGGAGCAGGTGTGCTAAACTGCTGCATGCAGGACAATTATCTGGGGTCTTTAAAAAGCCTCTTAAATGCTTGGCACCCATCCAGGTGGATTTTAAGTTACCAGTTTAAAAGTTTATTACAGTAGTAGTACACGGTGGTGATGAAGCACAACTCCAGCAGCACCACAGGAAGATACAAAATCAAAAATACAAGTCCTGCTGACTCAACTCCCCACAGATAATCACTGCTATCAATTTCTTCTGCTCTCTCTCTATATATATATTCCTCGTGTGTGTGTGTGTGTGTGTGTGTGTGTGTGTGTGTGTATGTGTGTCTGTGTGTGTATGCCCCTACACATTATGTATCTTTAATTTACAAAGGAGCACATCTAGGCCCACGGTGATCTTTCAATAGCTGCCTAGTATTCCATTTTTTAAAACATATTATCACTTATTTAAGCAGTCCCTTACTGATATTCAAATTCTCTCTCTCTCAAGGGCGCCTGGGTGGCTCAGTTGGCTAAGCGTCCAACTCTTGGTTTCCGCTCAGGTCATGATCTCACAGTCAGTGAGATCAAGCCCGCATCTGGCTCTGTGCTGACAGTACCAAGCCTGCTTGGGATTCTCTGTCTCCCTCTCTCTCTGTCCCTCCCCCACTCACATGCATATGTGTGTATGCATGTGCGCTCTCTCTCTCTCTCTCAAAATAAATATTTAAAAATAAATAAGCCTGGGGCGCCTGGGTGGCTCAGTCGGTTAAGCATCTGACTCTTGGCTGTGGCTCAGGTCATGATCTCACAGTTTAAGGTTCAAGCCCCACATCAGGCCCTGCACTGACAGTGTGGAGCCTGCTTGGGATATTCTCTCTCTCTCTCTCTCTCTCTCTCTCTCCCTCTCTCTGCTCCTCCCCCATGCTCTCTCTCTCAAAATAAACTTTAAAAATAAATAAACAGCTAAATTTGTGGTAATTTGTTATACAGCATTAAAAAACCTATACAATCCAAAAAAAACCAAAACCAAAAACAAAACACCTATATAATCTGCATGATAAATTCCTAGAAGCCAAATTGCTGGGTCAAAAATTTTTACAGAAACTCCAAAACTGCTGTTCAAATACTTTATAGCAATTTAAACATTCACCAAGAGATCTAACTTTAAAAAAAAATTTCCTGGTTATTACCTACTGATTTGAACTGTTTATTCTAATAAGTCCCAAGGGCTGGAATGATCTGTAGAGCAAAAGCCCACTTGTAGCTGACTGTTCTGTCAGAGGAATTTTTTTTTTAAGTGTTCATTCTCTAAACTTTTTTGTAATAAGAATGACCTTTCCTTTCAGGGTCTACTAGGAGAAAGGCCATCATTACAACTGTCAACTTCAGTGTAGGAAGCTATGGTAACGAGAGTTAATATGAGCATATGAAACACTACCAAGTTGTATTAATTAAAGGGATTTTGGGGCCAAGGATTGGATAAATTCTTGAGTCTCAGAAAACAAATTTAAAAGTTTTTTTTTTTTTAAGTTTATTTATTTATTTTGAGAGAGAGACACAGGAGGGGCAGAGAGGGAGAGAGAAAGAGAATGCCAAGCAGACTCTGCACAGCGACTGAGTGGAGTCTGATGTGGGGCTCAAACGCATGAACTATGAGATCATGACCTGAGCTGAAATCAAGAGTCGCTCATTTAACCAAGTGAGTCACCCAGGATCAGTTTTTTTCAACTTTGAATATCTTGGGGGGAATAAAACTTTAAATATTTTATAATAGATTCCTCCAAGATAATCATTGGAATAGGACACAAAGTGAAATCTGATCAAACCATCAGTTATATGACATTAAAACATTTGTATATATTTATTATTATTTGAGGAAAGAAGCAGATTTTAGAGCCAGACAATATCCAAGAATTTAGTTCAGCTTCCTTATTTTATACAGAATATACTAAATTTTAGGAATGAGAAAAGGTAAAATTTTGTGGTTTTTATTTCAGTATTTTCTTTTCACCTTATATAAAAATATAAAACTTCATTAAAATATAAACTGATATATAATCTTTTTGGAGGGCTAGAGTATGTATCAAAAAGTCTTTTAAAATGTTCATGCTCTCTGACTTAGTAATTCTCTTCTGAGAATTTGTGCTAAGATACAAATCCTAGATGATCATTCATTTAACAAATTAATTCAACCACTATTTTTATTTTTATTTTTATTTATTTATTTTTTTAACGTTTTTTTATTTATTTTTGAGACAGAGAGAGACAGAGCATGAACGGGGGAGGGGCAGAGAGAGAGGGAGACACAGAATTGGAAGCAGGCTCCAGGCTCTGAGCCATCAGCCCAGAGCCCGATGCAGGGCTTGAACTCACGGACCGCGAGATCGTAACCTGAGCCGAAGTCGGACGCCGAACCGACTGAGCCACCCAGGCGCCCCACAACCACTATTTTTAAACATCTCCAATGAGTTATTAGATACTATTCTGGAAAAATAACAGTGGATAAAACATGTCATCATGGAATTTAACTTACGGCAGGATAGAAAAACAACAAACAAATAAATATATTTTTTAAATATAAATTTAATTTTTTTAAAGAATACTAAATAAAAAAGTTTTAAATGATTATTTATTTTTGAGAGAGAGAGAGAGACAGAGAGACAGAGAGACAGAGTGCAAGAGAGGGAGGGATAGAGAGAGAGGAAGACACAGAATCCAAAGCAGGCTCCAGGCTCTGAGCTGTCAGCACCTAGCTCAACGTAGGGCTCGAACTCGTGAACCACAAGATCATGACCTGAGCTGAAGTCAGACACTTAACCAACTAAGCCACCGAGATGCCCCTTGAATATAAATTTTATATAAAAATATATATACATAAATTTCAGGCGTTGATGGATACCATTAAAAAAAAGACAAGGTATGAGAGTAAAATGATGAGATCTTTAATTTAGAAAAAGGAACCAGGGAAGAAAGTCTCTGAGGAGATGACAAGAATGAAGTAAGGATGTAGGTCTTATATATAAACAGATAGCTATCTGGGAAGACAAGAAACAATAAGCACAAATGCCCTGGGGCAAGTTCTCTCAAGCCCAATTTAGTTACCATCACACTGAATGTTAAGAGTCAACTGTGAGTGCTGGTCAAAGAAATGTGCCAGTTTTTTTGGTTTTTTTTTTTTCAAATGGTTTAGCAATGGTTTGCCTTTCAAAAAAATTCTACCTTAATAATAAGCTTTTTTTACTAGTACAGTATGATTTATAGTTGGAAACAACAGAAATGTCATACAGCTGTTACTAAATTGGCTACATATATGATAGTGCATTAATAAGATGAAATACTTTTAAAATATTATAATAACATTTTAAAATCATGTTCAAAGATATTTAATGGTACTTAATGATTTAATTAGAAAAAGTTATTATAGGGGCGCCTGGGTGGCTTGGTCGGTTAAGCGTCCGACTTCGGCTCAGGTCACAATCTGAGGTCGCGGTCTGTGGGTTCGAGCCCCGCGTCGGGCTCTGGGCTGATGGCTCAGAGCCTGGAGCCTGCTTCCAATTCTGTGTCTCCCTCTCTCTCTGCCCCTCCCCCGTTCATGCTCTGTCTCTCTGTGTCTCAAAAATAAATAAACTTAAAAAAAAAAAAAATTTAGAAAAAGTTATTATATAAAATGTAAAGAGCAATTTATTAAACAGTACATTTAATAGTCTAATTTTTTTGAAAATATGTATAGATACATATGTATTTCAACTATTTCATGATAGGTTTTTATATATGCAGAAAAGAAGACTATATCTCAAATAGTGAGATAATAGTTATTATTTTTAAGTGGCGTGACTGTGGACAACTTTTATCTTCTTTGGACTTTTCTATGTTTTCCAAATATCCTAAATGTATTACATTACATAATAGGGAGAAACCACAAAAGATATTTTCAAAATAAATGTCTTAAAATGTAGAATCTTGGTTCTTATCAGAAAATAAACAACAGAAACCATTTGGGTTCCATTAGTTTCTTTATTTGGTTTCTGTGCGATTCATTTTGGGACTGACAAAAGGGTAACTAAAAATGTTATGGGGCGCCTGGCTAGCTCAGTCGGTAGAACATGGGATTTTCGATTTCAGAGTTGTGAGTTCAAGCCTGTGAGGGGTAGAGTTTACTTAAAACAAACAAACAAAAAGGTTCTGGAAAAGTGATCATACTTACATTCCTGTTTGAAGGTGAAATATTCTGTAAGATGCCTGCACTCATGATTTCCTCGAAGCAGAAACACTGTTTTGGGATGATTAATCTTTAAACTCCACAAAAACAGCACACACTATAAAAAGACAAACATAAGGATAAATTTTTATTTGTGACCATGACAACGCACAAAGACAATTTACGTGAATTCAAATGACTTAAATGACTTGTTGTAATGGCATATCTAATTGTCATTCCCAAACTGAAACATGAAACCTTCCAGCTTTTTGAAAGGAACAAGCTGTTGCCCTAGACTCCAACAGAGCATAGAGTAGACTTCATAGATACCTTTCCTTAATTTCTATTTCCACGGTTTTTCCAAGTATCTAGAGCTCTGTGACAAATCCACCCCCATATAAATATATATGTATATATATATATATATCCCCATATATAAATATATATATACATATATTTTAAAATCTGTATTTTATTTAATGAGGAAATACCAGAGAAATTTCCACTAAATAAGGAACTAGACAAGGATATCCACTATCTCTGCTACTATTCAACACTATATTAGAGGTATTGGCTAATTGAATTAGACAAGAGAAATCAATTAAAAGCTTAAGAATGGGTAAAGAAAAAAATAAAACTCTATTTGAAGATGATATGATAGTATACCTGAAAAACTCCAGAAAAATCAATGATTAAACTAATTCAAAAAATAAAAGAATTCAGTAATAAGGCAGGATATAAAATTAATATCCACAAACAATAAATAGGACACATGGTGGAGAAAACTCCATTTGCAATACCAGCAAAAAAGACTAAACACACAGGAATAAATTTAGTAAGAAATGTGCAAAACTAATACCAAGAAAAATTTAAAAATCTCCTGGAAGACACAAAAGTAGGCAAGAACAAATGAAAAAACATTCCTTGTTGGATAGGATGATTCAGCATCAGTTCTTCCTAATTTATAAAACCACTGCAATTCCAATACCAACAAGTTATTTTATGGAGTTAGATAAGTTGATAATAAAATTTCTGTGGAAAAACAAACATGCACGAACAGCCAGGAAAAAACAAAAAACAAAAACAAAAAACACTGAAAAAGAGAAATATAATGGGGAGAGGGGCCTAGCCCTACTGGATATTAAAAGATACTGTAAAGCTTCTATAATTGGGAGCACCTGCGTGGCTCAGTTGGTTGAGCATCTGATTTTGGCTCAGGTCATGATCTCGAGGTTCAGTTCCTGAGTTTGGGCCCCAGCATCTGGCTCTCTATTGTCATTATGGACCGGACTTCAGATCTTCCCTCCCTCTTTCTCTCTGCCCCTCCCCCTCTCCTGCTTGTTTCTCTCTCTCTCAAAACTAAAGATTTAAAAAAATTTTTTTTCATTTTATTTATTTGAGAGAGAGAGAGAGAGAGAGAGAACACGAGTTGGGGAGAGGGGCTGAGGGAGAGAGAGAAAATCCCAAGCAGGCTCCATGCTCAGCACAGAGCCCATAGCAGAGCTCGATCCCACGACCCTAGTATCTTGACCTGAGCCGAAATCAAGAGTCAGACACTCAACCAAGTGAGCCACCCCCATGCCCCTAAAAATAAATATTTTTTTTAAATCTTAAAAAAACAAAACAAAACAAAACAGTAGTACTGGCACATATAGAAATAAATATACCAGTGGAATAAAACAGTCCAGAAATTAATCCAAGTACATACAATATTGGTATATAATAAAAGTAGCATCCTAAGTCACAGGGGGTAATGATGGACTTCTCAAAAAATGCCTCTGGGACAACTGGTGGCATTTCAAAAAAAAAATAGATCTATATTTCTCACATAATACATAATGAATGACAAATGGATAAGGGAGATAAATGTATCAAAAAACAAATATATCAAAATGAAGTCATACAAGCTCTGGAAGAAAAAGTGCTGAGTTCTTTATCCTTTAGTGTAGGGGAAAACTTTATCACTAATGACAAAAAACCAAATGCTTCTCGGCCTTTTGGCTAAGATAAAGTGTACTAATGACGAAAAACCAGAGGCAAAAAACGGATAAATTTGACTATCTACAAATAAAAATAATTTGCACAGTAAAAAAAAATATGGCGAAAACTGATAAAACAACATATTCATTTAACTTTTGACCACTTCTAGAAGCATACCCTAAAGATACACTTCCAACAATAAGAAAATACATATGCACAAAGTTGCAGTGTTGCTTATAATAGCAAAATTTTAGAAACAAACTAAATAACTATACATAGGATGTAAGGCTGAGCAAACACAATAAAGTACCATGAAGCTGAAAGAAAGAAAGAAAGAAAGAAAGAAAGAAAGAAAGAAAGAAAGAGATAAAGAAAGGGAGAAAAAAGAAAGAAAAGAAAGAGAGAGAGATCTCTATAAACAGATTTGGAGCAATTTCCAAAATATACTGTGAAGTGAAAAAAAGCAAAGTACAAAAAAGTATGCTACTGTTTCTGTAATAAAGAAAGGATATAAGAGATCCACATGTATTTACTCATTTGTGCAGAAGAAATACAGGAAGTATAAATCAGAAACTAGAGACATCAGTTACCTACAAAGGGCACAGAGGAAAGGGGTGGAAAGAAGGGAGCACTGAGAACACTTTAAGGGGGATGAGCAGGGTACAACACTTCTCAAAGCATACCTTTTTGGATAGCTTTGATTTTCTACAACAACAGTAATGTTCTACATGTGCCTCCACAAAACAGGTAATCAACCAGCATGTGAAAGAAACCCAAAATAGAATGCAAACAAGTAATAAACCTAACTGTATTATAAACGAAAAACAAAGCAACAAAGGAGGGTATGGGGAAAAAAGAACCCAAGTAACTTTGGAAAACAGCATTTTGACTGCATACTGCAAGGTAAAGACACAAAGAAATATACACAAATACTGTATCTCTAGTTAGTGAATCTGTTTTCAAAGCATGATTTGGCTGCTATATACCTACTTTGTGAGTATACTAGAATTGACCAGACAAGTGAATATATTATAAATCATGAGAATAGGAAAGAGGTAAGGTTAGGCTGAATCTTGTGAATTTGGACTGAAATCAAAACTCACTTTTCTAAGGGTATATACAGATAGATAAAGAAACAGATAAAAATGTGGGTATATGTGCAGCTTAGTATGCTTATATGTATTTCCTAGCTCCTGATGAAAGGGACTAGAACCTCAAAATCACTATATGTATTGATTTTGGGACTACAAATAAATTTTAGCAGGGAGGCATGTATGCAAAAACGGAATCTGCAAATAATGAAGAGCAATCATATATACTAATAATGAAGTATACATATTGATGAAGTTTTGGGGTGATGGTGGGGTGGTCTGGAGCCAACAGCCAAGAAATTCTTGAGGACGTCTTTGGTGCAAAAAGGTGATTTTATTAAAGCATGGGGACAGGACCCATGGGGCAGAAGAGCTGCACTGTGGTTGTGATGGGTTACTGATTATATGATTATATACCCTCAAGTTGGGAGGGGGTCAGGTATAGAGTAAGTACCTAAGGTATTGTGGAAGCAAGGTTTCCAGGACCTTGAGAGGCCAGCTGTTGCTAGGGAAATGCCATTTATTACCGTTTAGTAAAACCGTAGTCATGAGACCTTTCAGATGTATGGGGGGTGGGCATTAAGCTTGGAGTATGATTGCCAGCATATATCTTGGGGCACTTGAGATAAACGAAGTAGATTTACAGGATCCTGGAGGTTGAGATAAGGTTAAACTAAGATTCTCTTTTGCCCCTAGCAAAAATGTCATCCTTGAGGCAGCTGGGATCCTAGAGGGAGGTCACTCTGCTGGTTTCAAGGACTTGTCAATGGGCTGCAGGCAGCATGGAATTTAATTTTTCATTTGCCTTTGCTTCCCACATTACCATGGCAAGCCCTTTAACCCCTTTCCTTTGTTCTTGGGTAGCCAGGAGTGTCCACAGAATATCACGCATACTCCACCTGAGGTGGGAGAGGGGGTGCTTTAGCCTGCATTTTGCCCTCAGCTTACCACACACTCCCTCATTACATATCTCAGTCTCAAAACACACGCAACAACTGACAGGACTATGGTAAGAATCAGTAATAACTGTAGTTGGCTCTTCTGAAACACCCAAAAAGTAACTCCTAGTTCAAGCAGACAAAAGTAATGAACGTCACAGGGAACAATTCAACAGAGAATGCATTAAGTTTCAAGTATACACAAGACAGTCATAAAGGGGTGGTTGGCTGGCATAGTTGGTAAAGCATGTAACTCTTGATCTTGGGGTCATGAGTTCAAGCCCCATTTGGGTGCAGAGATACTTAAAAAAAAAAAAAAAAAAGATAGTCACAAAAATCTACTAGGTATCTCATCACAAATAGAGTCCCCATAAATTCCAAAGAATGAATATGTCCAGGTTATGTTCTCTAAATAATTACACTAATAACATCAATAACAAAATATTAACTTTATGAAAAAAATCTTGCATGACTAGAAACAAAAAACATACTACTTCATTGTGTTAAGGTTAAAGAGAATCTTAAAATATAAACTACTGAATGATAATAGAAACAATACGGGTCAAAATCTGAAGGACCCAGATAGAGCAGCACTTAAAGGGCAAATGTACACTGATAAGTACATTTATTTTTTAAAAATAGATATGGAAATATGCTGGTAAATGCTTAACCTATATCTTAAAGGTCATATAAGAAACTCTTAACAGTGATTATAAGAGTGGAATGGCTAACATGTAAGGAGATGCTTAATTTCATCAGTAATTGGAAAAATATTACTTGAAACATAAAATACTATTTTATACCCATCATTTTTGTAAATATAGAAAATGAGATAAAACCAAATTCTGGAAAGAGGGCTATAAGGAAGTATGAACTCTTAGCTGCTACAGGCAGGCGTATAGATTAGTACAGCTATTCTGAAGAGGAATCTATGATGGTCAGTTCAAGTATGGAAGGTATATACCCTTTTCTCTGTCAATCCCACTCTTGTACATAAGCCACAGAGAAACTAAAACATGGTACCATCAGTAGATTTATATTTTTATGAATATTCATAACAGTAATGTTCATAGAAAAAAGAAACTGGAGGCAACCTAGGTGTCCACCATTGAGAATAAAGAACTAAAATGTCATAGATGTATACTATGGAATACTCTACGGCAAGCAGAAAGCAACGACTGAGAGACAGCAACTTGGATAGATCTTAAAAACATCATGATAGATAAAAACTCAAATCAACAGAAACAGGGCCATAGCGTGGTCACATTCATCTCAAGTGTAGTGCATTAGCATCACATGGGAACTTGTTAGAGACAGAGATTTTCAGACTCCAGGAATTCTGGGGTGGGGCCCAGCAATCTGTTTTTGAACAGGTGCTCGAGGAAATTATGATGTATGCTTGAGTTTGAGGACACTGAACACTACCATATTTATGTAAAATTAAAATACTTTTATCCACCAAAACCTTACATATTATAAAATTAGCGTAATGTATTATATGTCTTCTGAGGCATATACCAAATATAACAGAAACATATATAATGGAAAGAGGGGGAAAATATTAATAGAGATCATAGATAAGAAAAAAATAAAACAGAGACGGACTTTGCAATGACTAGTAATAAATGTGTCATGATCTGAACAGCTTGATGAATTTAACTGAGATTTTCCCACCTCCCCAAAAAAAGGTTTCAAAATTCTAAATCCAGATGCTTCCCAAAATGCTTAATTTAAATCACCAATGTCTCTTGCCCATGCTTACAGGATTAGATTCCTAACTGGCCTCCCTGTACCCACTCTTAGGCTTCCACAGTTTACCACAAACCAGCCAGAGTGACTGTTTCAAAACATACATGTGAATATGTCACTCCCACCTCAAAACAATCTCCAATGGCTTCCTTTCGCATTCAGGATAAAACCCAAACTCCTTACTATGGTTTCCAAAGCCTGATATCATCTAACCCTTGCCTATCCCTCTGACACATTGCCTACATCTCCCCCCCTACTCATTTTTCCATCTAGCCAAACTGGCCTTGTTACTATTCCTGGACTGCATTAGGCGTGCTCCAGCCTCAGAGCTTTAATACTTGATGTGTCCTCTGCAGGAATGTACTCACCCCTCCCCCACCTCCCATCAGGTAAGCAGGGCTCACTCCCTCAGGTCATTCAAGTTTCTCTTCAGATGTTACCTCCTCAGATAAGCCTTCCCTAATCTCCATCTAAATTAGCTATCCTTGTGGGCTCTTTTAGTCCCTTACCCTGATTTGATTTTCATAACACTAAACAAATACACAATGCTGCCCCTTTCACTAGAAAACACAGTAAAAGACTTGGCTTTGTTTGTTCACACCCATCCCCAAAATTTAACAGTGTTTCCCAACAGAGGTAATACTGACTATGTGAAAAGCATGATCCTTTGTTGTTTAGGAGTTTCTGCATATTGCAGGATGTTTGTTTCCCTGGACCCAGCCCATTAAATGCCAGTAGGACCCGGACATCTCAGTGAATCAAGATAGTTGAGCATCCAATTCTTGATTTCGGCTCAGGTCAAGATCTCATGGTTCATGAAATCAACCCCCACGTTGGGCTCTGCACTTAGCATGGAGCCTGCTTAAGATTCTCCCTCTGCCTCTCTCTCTCTCTCTCTCTCTCTCTCTCTCTCTCTCTCTCTCTCTCTCTCTCAAAAAAAAAAAAAAAATCTCCTTTAGCCCTTTCTCTTATTGAAGAATCAATTAAAAGAAACTAAAATTTAGCTTGCCCTACCTCAGAGTAAGTAGTTTATAATAGGTACAAATGAAGAAGGGATGTCAAAAAGCTCAGAAGTAAGTGAAACTTTACTATTTTGTTTTGTCAATGAGATTTGGATCAGTCCCTAAATGCCAAAACTCCTTAGTATTTGTACTAATCAAAGCCTGCATTGCTTCAGGAAAGACATATGCTTGCTCTGGGCATGAAAAAAATCATCTTGCCTTGATTATTTCACACAGGCTCAAGGAAAACAATTATTAAGTATAGAAAGAAAATATAAATACAGTGAATAAAGTTCTGTGAAAACAATGAGGCAATATGTTTCAAAAATCTTTAAAATGTTCATAGTCTGGGGCACCTCGGTGGTTCAGTCCATTAAGTGTCTGACTCTCAGCTCTGGCCCAGGTCATGATCTCACTGTCATGGGATAGAGCCTCATGTCGGGCTCTGCCCTGACAGCGAGGAGCCTGCCTGGGATTCTCTCTCTCCTTTTCTATCCCTCCCCCACTTGCTTGTGCACTCGCGTGCTCTCTTCCTCTCTCTCACAAAATAAATAAACTTAAAAAAAATAGAATGTTCATAGTCTTTCATCCACTTCTTTTACTTATAAGAATCTAACCTAAGTAAATATCAGAAATGTTATTAATTCAGAAAGGTATTAACTGTAGCAATATGCAGAAGTAACTAGAAAACATCCACTTACATTACAAGTGATAAATATCCAATTAACAATTGTTTAAGCCATAAAGACATTAAGTATCTCATGAAACAAGAAATCTGGAGGTAAGATGTCCAGATTTAGTGTACCAGCTTAATGCTGTCACCAAGAAACCATGTCCTCTTTCCCTCTATGATCTGTAATTCACAGGTCTGCTTTTCATCCTTAGCACCTCCTCATGATCACAAAATGGCTGCTATAGTGTACCCACCCACATTCGATATGATGTAGTTAAACAGGGGTTCAGAAACTTTCACCTTGCTCGTCTTTTCATCTGGAAACGAAGTGTTTCAAAGTGTGTGTCAGCACGCATGCGCACGCGCGCACACACTCACACACCTAAAAAGCACCCAGCAGAGTTCCCTTTATATATTACTGGGCAAAACAGAATCCCATGTTTATCCCTAGACCAATCACTGGTGACAAGGAATGGGTTTATATGACTAGCTCAGACCAACCAATTCATTCCCTGGGGCTGGGTTAAGGGCTTCCCCAAAGTGAAATCAAAGGTTTTCTCTGAAACCCCAATCTCACTTATCTGAAAAAAATAGAATTTTGATAGTAAGGAAGGAGAGAAAAGATAGGCAGCAAGCAGTATCAACAAACCAAACATCCAAAAATAAAGAATAGTGAAGTAAATTCTGATATTTTTACCATTAACCACAGAGAAAAGTGTTTTCAATACAATGCTGAGTGGGGAAAAAAAGACTACAAAAGGAAATGTCCAAAATGATTTCAATTTTCTTTAAAAAAGGATAAATACAAATGTAAAAGAAGAAAAAGGACTGCAAGAAAATACAAGATGTTGGGGCACCTAGCTGCCTGAGTCAGTGGAGCATGCAACTCTTGGTCCAGCGGTTGGGAGTTACAGCCCCACATTGGGTGTAGAGATTATTTTTAAAAAATAATTTAAAATCTTAAAGAAAAAAAAAAGAAACTATAAGATATTAACAGTGATTATATGTGATTTATACAAGTTTTTGTTTTCTTAGAGTCTACATTTCCCAATTTTTCTACAAAAATGAACTATTTACAACAACAAAAATGTAATAAGGACTCCATTGCCTTATTTTCATCCATTTGACAAAAACAACATACTCGTACTTATCAAGGACACTGATAAAAAAAAAAAAAAAACTGTGATCCAGTATATACCTATATCATGCTGGACTAAGCTGTAGCCTACAGAAGTTTATAACCTTGGTAGTTTATAAGTAGGTGACTTCCAACTAACACTATATACACCCTGAATTTTAGTTTTAAAACTGGTATAAAATAGCATTGTCACTTTAATGTTTTGATCCATTTACCTCTTAAGCTATTCCAGAAAAATCCTTTAAGTTAGTCAAACGTCAAATAACAGGATAAAGCCAAATACAAACTATGATTTATTAACATTCATTCATTGAGCAAATATTGATTGAGTGCCAATTATGTGTCAGGTACCATGCTAGTATGCTAGGTCTTAATATGAAGAATATTGCAGAAAATTAAACAAGCACTTTTATACAGTATTGAAAAATCTAGTTACAAGTGCATCTTTTCTAACAGACTGTCAGCTCCTATAGAAAGCATTAATCTTAAAAACAAACAAAAATAGAAAGCATAAATCTTATTCATTATTTTATCCTCAGAGCCTGCCATAAAGTTGGCAATCAGGAAACATTTGTTGATGAATGAGGAAAAAATATGTAACAGAAAATATTCTGAATATAGTATGTGTGTACAAAAATCATTATGGAGTTTTTCAGTGTGTGCTTTATACTGAATGTATTAATGCATTGAAACTATTTGTAAATATGTCAGTTAACAACAATGAGAAGATGATTTGGCATAATATTATCTTTTTAAGAAGTTGTTTCATTAAATATAATGACTAATTAAAAATTCAGTAAGTTCTGTATTCTTCTCTTCAGCCTCTAAAACCTCTTCATGCTGGGGCGCCTGGTGACTCCATCAGTTAAGCATCCAACTTTGGCTCAGGTCCATGATCTCACGGTTTGTGAGTTCCAGCCGTGGAACTCTGGGTGAGCTTGAGCCCAGCTCTGGGCTCCATACTCTCCCTCTCTCTCTGCAACTCGTGGAATTCTCTCTGCCCCTCGCTCACTGGCTCTCTCTTCTCTCAAAAATAGATAGATAGATAGATAGATAGATAGATAGATAAAACCTCTTCATGCTAATCAATACCCAAAGAAGTAAACATTCAATGTGTCTTTCAAACATCCATATTTTTGATTGTCTCTTGAAACATGATGTGAATAGGAATTAGAAAGCTTTTCCTTTTTAGACTATGTTTGCTTCCCTTTTTATTTTATTTATTTATTGAACTACAGTTGACATACAATATTAGCTTTTGGTGTACAACATAGTGATTCAACAATCCTATATATTATGCAATGCTCACCACAATAAGGATAGTTATCACCTGTCACCATATGAAGTTATTACAGTATTTTGACTATATTCCCTGTGATGTACATTTCATCCACGACTTATTTATTTTATAACTGGAAGTCTGTACCTCTTAATCCCCTCTACCTATATCCTGACTTCCTACTCCCCTCTCCTCTGGCAACCACCAGTTTGTTCTTGGTGTTTATAAATAAGTCTGCTTCTGTTTTGTGTGTTCACTTGTTTTGTTTTATAGATTCCTTACCTGAGTGAAATCATAAGTATCTGTCTTTCTTGGACTTATTTCTCTTAGCATAATATCCTCTAGGTCCATCCATGTTGGTGCAAATGGCAACATTTCATTCTCTTTTATGTCTGAGTAATTTTCTATTATATTATATCCATTATATATATTTATTACATCTTATTTATTCATCTATCAATGGACAATTTTTTAATTAAAAATTTTTTTAATGTTTATTTTTGAGAGAGAGAGAGACAGAGCATGAGCAGGGGAGAGGCAGAGAGGGAGACACAGAATCCAAAGCAGGCTCCAGGCTGTTGGCACAGAGCCTGACTCAGGGCTCAAACTCATGAACCGTGAGGTCATGACCTGAGCTGAAGTCAGACAATTAACTGAGCGACCCAGGTGTCCCTACCAATGGACACTTAGGATACTTGGAATAGAGAAGCATTTCAATGATACAGTCTGCAGGTATCATCTCCACTCATCTCAGGTACGTACTTGGAGACCTTGGGAATTTACTGAGCAGCGGGGCAAGAAGATAATTTTCTTAGCTTCTACCATTAACCTTTGTCCTCACAGATGACACTAAATTAATTTGGGGCACTGGCACATAACTCTGAACTTCTCTGATTCATCAATTTAGACACATCTATTTAACTAAAGAGTTTCTGCCAGCTTTAGAATAACCACTGCTTCTTTAAGCACTAGGTGAGAGAGTTGACTTGGATTTAGGAGTGATGCTGCACAAATAAACTTTTAACCACTAGAAACACACTAAATACACCGAGACCATCACACTATGAGGGAGAGGCAGGACTAAAGACTACAAGAACAGCAAGCGGACTCAATTTCTCATCTCATGCTTATTCTTGGGCACATTATAAATTCAATTACCTGTACTATTTCAAAAGTTACTTGCCTTTTATTTGCCAAGCATGTACAGCTAAATCAATTGATATTAAATATGAATATGGTTCCACTGTACTCAAGTCTTTGCATGATGTTCTAAAATAGTTTTATTTTTTATACACAACAGCTTATACTTTAATTCCAATCATTTTTTCTCTTCATTCAGTTTTCAAAATACACGAAAGTAAATTTTGAGTTTCCATTAACTTCATTAATTTTAATCATTTTTTTTTTATTCAATGAACATTTATTAAGTGCTTACTATGCATAACAGTATCAAAAATTATTCCTACAGTAAACTAAGTGCCTGGTGGTTTAGCATTGGAAGTTAATCTAAGAGTAAATTACAGCCCACCAGCTTGTGGTTTTAGAATTAGTGTCTGCTAATCCAAATCCTGTTTAGGGTGAATAGCAATTTATGCCATTTATATACAGCCTGTACACTATCTTCAAAGAGGAAAGGTTGGTAAACATTTGACTTACCTGCAAAGCTGGGTTTAATATAGCCCCTTCTATATGTCTACCACATATAGAAGCTACAAGAAGGAATAGAACTTTCTTACACCAATGAAAACATTTTTCTAACACCTTAATTACTAAAAGTAACAAGGTTTATAAGTTCTGCCAGTGTTCTCATTTTAATTTCTTCTACCGAAGAACAGAAAGCAAAGTTCTAAAAAAAGGTAATGAAAGTTCCCACGTATCCAATTTAATTTTTACCTCTATACTGAAATAGCCTCTGTCCACATAGTCACCCAGAAAGAGGTAGCGTGTGTTAGTAGGTGATCCTCCAACTTCGAACAACTTCATCAAGTCAAAGAATTGTCCATGAATGTCACCACACACTAGGAAAAAAAGGGCATAAGGTGAGGTGAAAAATGATGTCTTAGAAGAGAAAGGGCAGTACATCAATAAGATCACAGTTTAACTTTTAACTGAAATCACTTTAGCTTTTGACTGGACTGTTCTATAATTGTAGTCAATCTATCAATACTGAATAGTCCCATAGGAAATATGAGATATTTTAAGTTGTATTTCTTCAATAAACAACAAACAATCCTAAGACTACCTCATAATTCCTAGAAAAATTATCACACATTTTAGTTGGTTATTTGTAATAATTTTTCAAATAAGCTCAAATCTAAGTGCCACCCAAATATTTCTCATACCTGTGATTGGAGAATCTAGTTCTATCATAGTCTTCTCTTGTCTCAGGATAGCAGCCCCATCATTGATTATCTTTAAGGCTACTTCCTCTTCCAGTCGCCCTTCCTTCACCAAATGGTTTCTTAAGACATCAATTTTAGGTTTCCCATTCTCAAATACTTCCTTCAAAGTAAGCCGTTGGGTTGGAGGAAAGGGGACAGCTAGAAAGAGAGAAAAAGTAATTCAAAATACTTAAATGCATAGAGAACTGTGAACCCATTTTTTTTTAATGTAACAAATTAAACCTAATACATCACATGATTTCAAATCCACAGCAACAGAACCATGTGGGGGAAAAAAATCTAAGATACTATATGTTACAGAAGATCGATTCTAATTTTTAAAAAGGCCACAAAGTCAAAGTCAGTGTGTGGATGTATGAATTATACTGTTTTACATATAAACGTCAAAGACTTGAAGCCGATTCAGAAAATAAACTAAAAAATAGGGGCGCCTGGGTGGCTCAGTCGGTTAAGCGTCCGACTTCAGCTCAGGTCACGATCTCACGGTCCGTGAGTTCGAGCCCCGCGTCGGGCTCTGGGCTGATGGCTCAGAGCCTGGAGCCTGCTTCCCATTCTGTGTCTCCCTCTTTCTCTGCCCCTCCCCCATTCATGCTCTGTCTCTCTCTGTCTCAAAAATAAATAAACGTTACAAAAAAAATTAAAAAAAAAAACAAACAGAAAATAAACTAAAAAATAAAGAACTAGATGATATGAGTTATCTTTTACTTATAGAAAAAGTATTAAAACTGAAACTGTGGTTAAAGAAAATGAAAGGAAAGAAATTTCAACACTAAAGGGTATTTATTTTTCCAAAGAACTGGCCTAATGGAATTGTGTTTTAAAAGTCTGACTTCAGGGGCGCCTGGGTGGCGCAGTCGGTTAAGCGTCCGACTTCAGCCAGGTCACGATCTCACGGTCCGTGAGTTCGAGCCCCGCGTCAGGCTCTGGGCTGATGGCTCAGAGCCTGGAGCCTGTTTCCGATTCTGTGTCTCCCTCTCTCTCTGTCCCTCCCCCGTTCATGCTCTGTCTCTCTCTGTCCCAAAAATAAATAAACGTTGAAAAAAAAAAAAAATTAAAAAAAAAAAAAAAATAAAAGTCTGACTTCAGCTCCTGATCGGGGCAATCACAGATGTATACTTTATTATTAAAAGGTAGCTGCTTAATGGGAATGCAAGCTGGTGCAGCCATTCTGGAAAACAGTACAGAGGTTCCTCAAAAAAACTAAAAATAGAACTACCCTACGACCCAGCAATTGAACTACTAGGCATTTATCCAAAGGATACAGGGTGCTGTTTCGAAGGGACACATGCACCCCCATGTTTATAGCAGCACCATCAACAATAGCCAAAGTATGGAAAGAGCCCAAATGTCCATCGATGGATGAATGGATAAAGAAGAAGTGATATATATATACACAATGGAGTATTACTCGGCAATCAAAAAGAATGAAATCTTGCAATTTGCAACTACATGGATGGAACTGGAGGAGGGTATTCTGCTAAGCAAAATTAGTCAGTCAGAGAAAGGCAAATATCATATGACTTCACTCATGTGAGGAATTTAAGATACAAAACAGATGAACATAAGGGAAGGGAAGCAAAAATAATATAAAAACAGGGAGGGGGACAAAACAGAAGAGACTCATAAATATGGAGAACAAACTGAGGGTTACTGGAGGGATTGTGAGAGGGGGGATGGGCTAAATGGGTAAGGGGCACTAAGGAATCTATTCCTGAAATCACTGTTGCACTATATGCTAATTTGATGTAAATTTTAATAAAAAATAAAATCAAAAATAAATAAATAAATATTAAAAATTTTTTTTTAAAAAGGTAGTTGCTTAAAGTATTACTGATAATAAGCAAACACTAACTGGATGGAGCTATTTCTGAGAATTACTTGCTATAGTAACACAGCATAAACTTGAGAAGAATAGATAAAGAAGGTCTAGCTGTGTTTTCTAATCTGAAAATGCTAAAAACTAATTTCAGTTTATGCTAGGTATAAAGTTAATCTAATATGGTGAATTACCAACTTTAACAGAAAAAAACTTTGACATTTTAGACTTGACCATCATTTCATTTACCTACTCTACTGTATAATGTATTCTAATTCTCTATGATCTAATATCCACAAGCCTATAAACCATACATTTAAACAAGGGGTTCATTGTAATTTGTGATTTATGCCTGATGGTTCCACTTCTACTTTTATGAAAGTGTTATTAAGAACCAAGTTAAGGGAAGCAAAAATAATATAAAAACAGGGAGGGGGACAAAACATAAGAGACTCTTAAATATAGAGAACAAACAAGAGGGTTGCTGGATGGGTTGTGGGAGGCGGGATGGGCTAAATGGGTAAGGGGCATTAAGGAATCTACTCCTGAAATCACTATTGCACCATATGCTAACTTAGATGTAAATTATAAAAAATAAATTAATTATAGAAAGAAAAAAACATTAAAAAAAGAAGATACATGAACAGTCAATAAGTCAATAAAAGATCTTTAACATCCCTAATCATCAGGGAAATGCAGATTAAAACCACAATGAGATACCATTTCATACCAAGTAGAATGATTATAAGAAAAACACAAAAACAGAACAGAAAATAAAAAGTATTGGAAAGGATGTGAAGAAATTGGAAAAAAACAAAAACAAAAAAAAACCCAAGTTGGGGCACTTGGGTGGCTCAGTCAGTTAAAGCGTTCAACTTTGGCTCAGGTCATGATCTCACAGTTCCTGAGTCCAAGCCCACCTACATTGGGCTCTGTGCTGACAGGGCAGAGAGAGCCTACTTGAGATCTTCTTCTGTCTCCCTCTCTCTCTCTCTGCCCCTCCTTCACATGCATATTCTCTCTCTCTCTCTCTCTCTCTGCCCCTCCTTCACATGCATATTCTCTCTCTCTCTCTCTCTCTCTCAAAAATGAACATTTAAAAAAACCTAGAAAAAAAAAAAAGAACCAAGTTGAGGGCACCTGGCTGGCCGAGTCTGTGGAGTGTGTGGTTCTTGATCTCAGGGTTTTGAGTTGAAGCCCCATGCTGGGTGTAGAGGTTACTTAAAAATAAAATCTCTAGGGGTGCCTAGGTGGCTCAGTTGGTTAAGTGTCTGACTTTGGCGCAGGTCATGATCTCACAGCTCATGGGTTCAAGCCTGAAGCCTATTTAGGATTCTGTGTCTGCCTCTCTCTCTCAAAAATAAATATTAAGCCATCCATTGATGAATGGATAAAGAAATTGTGGTTTATATACACAACGGAATACTACGTGGCAATGAGAAAGAATGAAATATGGCCTTTTGTAGCAACGTGGATGGAACTGGAGAGTGTTACGCTAAGTGAAATAAGTCATACAGAGAAAGACAGATACCATATGTTTTCACTCTTATGTGGATCCTGAGAAACTTAACAGAAACCCATGGAGGAGGGGAAGGAAAAAAATAAAAAAGAGGTTAGAGTGGGAGAGAGCCAAAGCATAAGAGACTCTTAAAAACTGAGAACAAACTGAGGGTTGATGGGGGGTGGGAGGGAGGGGAGGGTGGGTGATGGGTACTGAGGAGGGCACCTGTTGGGATGAGCACTGGGTGTGGTATGGAAACCAATTTGACAATAAATTTCATATTAAAAAATCACAATCAATCAAATAAGTTCAAATTAAAAAAAAATAAACATTAAGAAAAAAATGTTTAATAAAAATTAAAAAATAAAACCTCTCAAAAAAAAGAGAGAGAACTAACTTGAGGGGTGCCTGGCTGGCTCAGTCACAGGAGCATGCAACTCTTGATTTTAGGGTTGTGAGTTTGAACCCCACATTGAGATTACTCAAATAAAAAACTTAAAAAGAAAAAAAAAACAAGTTGAAATCTACAGGCACTATAAAAATTTTAGACTTGAGGGGCGCCTGGGTGACTCAGTCGGTTGAGCATCCGACTTCTGTTCAGGTCATGATCTCACGGTCTGTGAGTTCGAGCCCCATGTCGGGCTCTGTGCTGACAGATGAGAGCCTGGAGCCTGCTTCGGATTCTGTGTCTCCCTCTCTCTCTGCCCCTCCCCTGCTCATGCTCTGTCTCTGCCTGTCTCAAAAATAAATAAAAACATTTAAAAAAATTTTTTTTAATTTTTAGACTTGAAAATTCAATGTAAGTTTCATCATGCTCCTAGCTACAACTTGACTAATTTAGGCAATTCAAAGCTTATTGAAAAAATGTAGCTATCCAAACAGCAAATATTACTTTGAGAGGACCACATATATCCCAGTTTAATCAGGACAGTCCTAGATTTCCACTGCTGTCCTAGCATAACTGTTAATAGCACCCCCTTTTACTCTCACAAGTATTCCAATTTGAAAGATAAATCAGTTTAATTTGTGTTAATTTGTATAAGATATTATGATGAATCTTTTATTTATTTATCTGGTGAGTCTTTAAGACAGAGTGAAAGGTAAGTCCTAAACAAACTTACTTAAATTTTTACTAAAATGTAATGGCAATATGGTTGTGGTTAACAACAAAAATCCTTTATAGTTTAGAGATTCTTACTGAAATATTTTCAGATGAAATTATATGCTATTTGGAATCTGCTTCACAACAGTGGGAGGACAGGGAATAAGCAGGGGTACAGATGAAAAAAAAAACTGGTAAGGAGTCAATAATAACTAGTGAGGCTGGATGATGTTTACTTGGAAGTTCATAATACTATTCACTCTACTGTTCTAATATGGTTGAAATACTTAGCATAAAAAGGTGGAAAAGTTGCCCAAACTAAGAGTATATCTTTTTTTTAAGTGTATTTATTTTCAGGGAGAGCAAAAGAGAATTCGTATATGCATGCAGGCATGAGCGGGAGAAGGGCAAAGAGAAAGGGAGAGACAGAATCCATAGTCAGCATAAGGCCCGACTCTGAGCTTGATCCCATGAGCCATGGGATCATGATCTGAGCCTAAATCAAGAGTCAGACACTTAACTGACTGAGCCATCCACGTGCCCCTAAGAGTGGAAGTCTTAGAGAAACTTTCTTTAGAGAAACTTACATGAGGTTCAATCAAGAGATATACTTAATCGCTTGTTTGTGACTTCAGAGAACCCTCAGTCCTATGAAATCTTGATCCAGAAAAACAAATGGAAGATACCACATTTAATCATTCCCCTTTTCATACCTAGTTTACCTCTTTTTCAGTTTTCAAACTCTTACTCTCAATTTCTAGCTAGCCAATCTGCCCTTCCCCATTTTGAAATGAACCCCATAAGAAGCCAGCTTGTTTTTAATCCCCACTTTGTAAATAATTGAAATTGGTTAACAAACTAAAAATAAAATGAAATAATACAAAATCAAATATATTGGAATTGACAAAAAAGGTATTATTATATATAGAGGTAGTTCCAGAGACAAGAGATCCACAAAATATTACTTGACTTCTACCAGTAGTATTATACCTACTAATAAAAATAATTTTCCTCCATTATTGTTGCAATCAGGTAACAGTTTACAAAATAGGAAACCATTTTTCTTATGTATCATATAAGTTATGAAAGAGATAAGCAACCTAAAGAACTTCCGAGAAAAAAAGTTAGAAAGATATTTTTTCTTTCTTTCAAAGTCTCTAGTTGCAATTTACTTAAAACAAGTAAACAAGTCACCTAATTAAATGAAAGCAAAAGCAAGGTTGAAATGGATCAAGGGGATTATGCCCAGCTAAGAGAAATGGGACACAGCTGATCCAGGAACACTAAGAGGAATTAAGATTGGCTTGAGACAACATACATAACAGAAAGTTCCAGAAGAATCCTAAGTTTTTAGGTAAGGGCAAATAAATTCAATTTCCTTCAAATCAAAAGAAAAGAATCTTCAACTTTAAAGGAGTGGGTCCTATCCCCTCTCAAGTTACTCCTAGCTATGTTTAGAAGCCCTAAATTACAACTTCCTTCCTTTATTAGATAGTTGTATACACAATATAGTTGAGGTTGATTCATAGAAGAATGGGAACAGCCACCATCCTGAGAAGACTAAAGGGAATCTAGCTAAGTTTGGTCACGATAGGAAATAGCAGGAACTTTCCAATTAAATTTTAAAACCCCATTTTTAAGGGCTTCTGGCTGGCTCAGTCGGTTAAGCGTCTGACTCTTGATCTCGGCTCAGGTCATGATCTCTTGGTTCATGAGACTGAGTTGGGCTCCTAGTGACAGTGCAGAATCTGCTTGGGATTCTCCCTCTCCCTCTGCCCCTCCTCCACTCGTGCTCACTCTCTCTCTCTCTCTCTCTCTCTCTCTCTCAAAGTAAATAAACTTAAAAATAAAATAAGTTCTCGAGTGAAATTTTAAAACTCTATTTTTATTTTTTTTTAATGTTTATTTATTTTTGAGAGAGACAGAGAGAGAGAGAGACAGAGTGTGAGTGGGGAGAGGGGCAGAGAGAGAGGGAGACACAGAATCCAAAGCAGGCTTCAGGCTCTGAGCTGTCAGCACAGAGCCTGACTCAGGTCTCCAACTTACAAACTGAAATCAGAAGCTTAACCAACTGAGCCACCCAGGCACCCCTGAAGTAAGCGTTTTTAAATGAAAGAACCAAAATGTCACTAGTGTCAGCGCTCAAGTTACTTACTGCTTTACTGGTTATATCATATCCTAATTTGGGGGGGGAGAGCAGTCCCTTCATCTTTAATATAGGTCTGTTATTTTATAAACTACAACCCTTACCAATGAGAAAGGAGACTTAACAGAGGGTTGAAGGGTCTCAAAACACCACTACACAGTTAAAAAAAAAAATGTGAACCGAAACATCACTTATCCAGAAATGTAATAATTCATGGGTAATAAAACTACAGTATTTTTCTTTTTTTTGAAGAGTAGAGGAGGTACTTGTTATTCAAAGATGACTGGTACTAAGAAAGGCCACTTAAAGTGTATCCACATAAAATAAACATACACAGTAAACTGTGGGGGAAAACAATTTGGCATTTTATCTTTAAATGCGAAACTAAGAATTATGAAAATGTTTCATTTCATAATACAATTTACAGCATGATCATAGAGTTATTTTTACAAATACAACCAAGGATTTCATCATAAAACTTCTAAAAAATGATTAGCCTAAATTCTCCTTTGACTCTTAAATCCAACAGCCTATTTAATATCTGCTTGGAGGTTTAATAAGCATTTAAAATTTAACATGTCATGGAAACAACATAAAAGTGGACTGATGGATGAATGATAAAGAACTTGTGATACACACGCGCGCACACACACACACACACACCAGAATATTATTCAGCCATAAAATATGAGGAAGTCCTACTATTTGTGACAACATGTACGGACCTTGAAGGATTTTGCTAAGTGAAATAAATCAGACAGAGAAAGACAAATACTGTATGATCTCACTTATATGTGGATTCAAATCAAAACAAAACTCACAGAAAAAAAGAACAGACTTGTGGTTGCCAGAGGTAGTGGTTGGGGCAAGGGAGGTGAAAATGGAGGACTATAATCAAAAGATAAAAAACTTCCTGTATAAGGTAAAAAAGTACTAGGGATATAATGTACAACATGATAACCACAGCTAATACTGCTATATGATAGAACAGTTGTTGAGTAAATCCTAAGAGTTCTATTCACAAGGAGAATTTTTTTTCCTTTTTTTTCTTTTTATTGTATGTATATGAAAAGATGGGTGTTAGCCAAACTTACTGTGGTAATCATTTCAAAATACAGTGAAACCTTGGTTTATGAGCATAATTTGTTTCAAAAACATGCTTGTAATCCAAAGCACTCGTATATCAAAGCAAATTTCAAAAACCATTGGCCCAGTTGTGATCATGTGATATTGAGTGTCACGTACTACTCATTATGCAAGACACTGCTACTTTATCAAGTTAAAATTTATTAGAAATGTTTACTCGCTTTGTAGAACACTCACAGAACAAGTTACTCAAAATCCAATGTTTTACTGTATATCTAAATCAAACCATCACGCTATATGCTTTAAAGTTATACAGTGATGTATGCCAATTATTTTTCAATAAAACTAGAAAAAAAATAACATGTCTAAAATTAAACTTATTATTTCCCAGACTGCCTCTAATCTTTTCCATCTAAATATATGGAAACATCGCTAAACCCAGGTGCTTAGGCCAAAAACCTGTGGGATCTTCCCTTAATCCTGACTTCCCCAGTTCTCCCCAAATCCCAATTTATCAGCAAGACTAGCTCTTTTTTTTTTTTTTTAATGTTTATTTTTGGAAGAGCACAAGCAGGGGAGGGGCTGTGAGGGGGGGACAGAGGATCCGAAGTAGGCTCTGGAATGACAGCAGTGAGCCCAATGTGGGGCTTGAACTCTCAAACCATTAAGATCATGACCTGGGCTGAAGTCAGACACAACCAACTGAGCCACCCAGGTGCCTCTCTTTTTTTTCCTTTTTTAAAGTAAGCTCTGTGCCCAACATGCAGTTTGAACTCATTACCCTGAGATCAAGAGTCACATGCCACGCCGGGGTGGCTCAGTCAGTTAAGCCCCCGACTTAGGCTCAGGTCATGATCTAGTGGTTTGTGGGTTCAAATCCCTCATGGGGCTCTGTGCTGACAGCTCAGAGCCTGGAGCCTGCTTCAGATTCTGTGTCTGTGTTGCCCTCTCTCTCTGCCCCTCCCATCTTGTTTGCTCTCTCTCTCTCTCTCTCTCTCTCAAAAATAAATAAATGTTTAAAAAATTTTTTTAAAAAGTCACATGCCCTACCTGATCTCTACCAACTGAGCCAGCCAGGCACCCCTAGCTGATTCTACCTTTAAAATATACTTTAAATTCAAAAAGTCTCCAGCTAGCCCTCATTTATGTTGGGAGTACAGTGTAGGCAGGAGTTCCAAGCAGATGCAGTCACACTGAGTTTCTGTCTTTTGAAAGTGGGGGGAGGTTTTCCAAGGTGTATATTTTTTTGAGGCAGCAGTTTTAATTGCTTTGAATAAATACTCCCTAATAAAATAATAAAATAAACTCTGGATTCAATAATTTTTAACACATCCGTCACTACTACCTTAGTCTAGCTATGACTGTGTCTTCCAGATTACTGCAACAGTTTTCTAACTGGTCTCTTTTTCCACTCCTCTATTCTTGGCCTTTTATAGCAACTGAAGTGACCTTTCTCCCCCAGCTTCATTGACACAATTAACATGTAACAATGTGTAAGTTTAAGATATACAGCCTGTTGATTTGTGGTAAGAATGTTTAAGGGCGCCTGGGTGGCTCAGTCTGTTAAGCGTCTGACTCTTGCTTTTGGCCCAGGTCATGATCTTGTGGTTTATGGGATCAAGCCCCACATCGGGCTCTCTGCTGACAGCTCAGAGCCTTCCTGGGATTCTCTCTCTCTCAAAAAAATAAACATAAAAAATAATTTTAAAAAATTCATGCAGTGGCATGTTTAAAAAATAAGAAGAGGGGCGGCACCTAGGCTCAGTTGGTTAAGCATCCAACTTTGGCTTAGATCACAATCTCACAGTTCATGAGTTTGAGCCCTACTCGTGCTCTCTCTCTTGCTCTCTCTCAAAAATAAATGAACATTAAAAAATTTTTTTAATAATAATAAGAAAAAAAATAAATGGCTGTCCTATATTTTCCAAGCTATTATCAAATGAGAATATTTATTCACTTATTAGAGAGAAAACATTAAAGTAGATATATTCCTAAATGTTTCAAAATAATTTAGGGTGCTATATTAGAAGTTGCATAAACTAAATATTTTCTGATTAGCCAGTTGTTAAAAAATAATCAAGGTTTTGGGGCGCCTGGGTGGCGCAGTCGGTTGAGCGTCTGACTTCAGCCAGGTCACGATCTCGCGGTCCGTGAGTTCGAGCCCCGCGTCGGGCTCTGGGCTGATGGCTCGGAGCCTGGAGCCTGTTTCCGATTCTGTGTCTCCCTCTCTCTCTGCCCCTCCCCCGTTCATGCTCTGTCTCTCTCTGTCCCAAAAATAAATAAAAAACGTTGAAAAAAAAAAAATCAAGATTTTTTCCTTCTAAATAAACAGAAGGGATAAAAATGCAAAAATAAACTATCCATGTAAAGTATACATTTTTAAAATACTTGATTCAAAATAAAATGGCAAGTTCCCAGTTTAAAATGAAGCTATCATGGTACTAAAGATTTTCAAGTCTAGCTTTTATCTACTTTGAACCCTAGACTCAGAAGTCCAGGTTGATTTCAAGATTATGCAACTCTGAGATCAAACTTCTCGTGTGCACAACAACTTCCATTTCAGTTCCTTCCCAGTCCCAGAAAGGTGTTTCTGGAATGATTTTTTTCATCCCATTGTTAAAACAGAAACTCTCTTGACATGGTTGATGACCACATCCAAATTACATTTTGGACACTCTGCAAGGAAAATTACATAACAAAATATCTGTCTTTCCCTCCCCTCTCTCCTCAAAAGCAGAAGCACAGTAAGTAATAAACTATTTTCACTGCCAAGTAACTCAAGTAATGATTTTCCGTATTATTTAAAAACTCACATAGCAAGACAGGAGCCTGGGTGGCTCAGTTGGTTGAGCCTCTAGCTCTTGGTTTCGGCTCAGGTCATGATCACATGGCTGGTGACTGCAATGACAGTGTGGAGCCTGCTTGGGATTCTCTCTCTCCCTCTGTTTCTGCCCTCCCCCTGCTTGTTCTCTCTGTCTTAAATAAATAAATAAATAAATAAATAAATAAATAAATAAATAAATAAATAAATAGTCACATAGCCAAGAGAGCCCAGTCTAGGGGCACCTGGGTAGCTAAGTCAGTTGAGTATTGGACTCTTGATTTTGGCTCAGGTCATGATCCCAGGAACATGAGATCAAACCTGAGTTGGGCTCTATGTAAAGCCTGCTTAAGATTCTCTCTCTCCCTCTGCCCAGGCTTGCAGGTGCTCACTCTCTCTCTTTCTAAAAGAAAAAAAAAAAAAAAAAAAAAAAAGCCCAGTCTGTCAGTGTTTCAGCAGAAAGACACTGCACTGAGAACTGATATCAGTCAGTACCTTCAGCTGAGACATTCTGGCATGATAGTATAAGAAACCAGGAGAAGAGGTGAGAGGGGGCACATAGTGCTCTGTTTTACTAAGTCTGGAATGTTCTTTTGAGAAATTTTTTCAAAGCGTTTTTTTCTCCTAAACTGCTGCCCCCACAGGGATGCCAGAACCAGGGGAATCTTGTCCCAAGGAGCAAGAGGGAAGAGCCAATGGAAACACTGATGTCCCTGGCCCATTGATAATAATAATAAACAAGGTACAGTGAAAACTCAGCTGTCAGGGACCCTTAGGGAGTGAATCAATTTGAGCAATGGAGTTTTTTGTGTGTTCTTTTACTATTTCATTAAATACTGAATTATGAACCTATATCAATACAAATATATACAACAAATATATACAACTACAAGCATATATAAAATTTTAAAAATAAAAAACACATTTATGAATCTAAAACAAACTTATACAGAATCAATGAAGTTATTTTAATGGTTAGGACAAAAAAAAAATGACTAGGCAGTAAGTAATATGTCAAATGCCTCTTATTTAAAATCTACAAGTGTTCCAGTGTTAACTCTATTTAAAAATAAATCCATACAGGGGAGCCTGGGTGGCTCTGTTAAGTGTCTGACTCAATTCCAGCTCAGCTCATGATTTCATAGTGCATGAGAAATAAAAACATTTTTAAAAATTAAAAAAAATAAATCCATACAATAGGATCTAATCTGTGACCAAGGAATGCATTAGAACAGGCACTAAGGAAATATACCCAAGTATTAGTGCTGGGTAACAAGATTCTAAATTATTTTATTTTTATTACTTTCCTATTTTTTTTAACTTTCTCCAATGACTGACTTTTATTTTTTTAATGTTTATTTATTTATTTTGAGAGAGAGAGTACACACCCAGGGGAGGGGCAGAGAGGGAGAGAGAGAATCCCATGCAGAGCCTGACCTGGGACTTGATCCCATGAGCCGTGAGATCATGACCTGAGCCAAAATCAAGAGCTGGATGCTTAACTGACTGAGCCACCCAGACGCCCCTGTATTACTTTTATAATCAGAAAAAAACATATACTTAGGAAGTCAGTATATATAATTATTTCATATATACATGATTATAATAATATTCTTTTAACCGAACAATAAAAACTGGAAGAAAATGATAAAAGTATAAGGAAGAGTGTTTGGACTACAGGTGATTTTTGTTATTTTTCTATCTGCTTTGCCCTACATTCGAGTTTTTCCAAGTTTTTATAAACTTTATTGAAAGAAAAGTAATAGACACTAAGGGGGAAAAAAGCAATCCCATTGGCAATAACTTTCCTTCTGTTATTCAGTTTTACGAATAAGACTTTTCTCATATCAGCAGAGCTGTATCCCAAGCTGACTCTTACCAGTAACATTCCAAAATTCAACCTCAAATTTAAGTTACACCTATAAACCACCAAGAGTTACTAAGATGACCCAGAGGCTTATGCTTAAAATGTTAAAAAGACATTATGGTAGGCTGGAGGTAGGCTCCCCAAGATTCATGGCCCATGATATACACACATCTCATCCCAGTTATTCCAGCAAACAGTGATGTAGGTACTGCTGTGAAGGAAGTCTACACACATAATTTAAGTCCCAGGGGTGCCTGGGGGGGCTCAGTTGGTTAAGCGACCGATTTTTGGCATCAGCTTGGGTCATGATTTCACCATTCATGAGATTAAGCCCTGCATCGGGCTCTGTGCTGGCAATGCAGAGCCTGCTTGGGATTCTCTCTCTCCTCACTTCTCTCTGCGCTCCCCCCCCCCCCATTCTCTTTCTCTCTCTCAAAATAAATAAACATTTTTTTTAAAAGTCCCAAATCAGGGGCCCCTGGGTGGCTCAGTTGGTTAAGCGTCCGACTTGGTCTCGCAGTTCTTGAGTTTGAGCTCCCTGCTGGGCTCTGTGCTGACGGCTCAGAGCCTGGAGCCTGCTTCAGATTATGTGTCTCTCTCTCTCTCTCTGCCCCTCCCCCACTCATGCTCTGTCCCTCTTTCTCTCTCTCTCAAAAATAAATAAATATTAAAAAACAAAATTTAAAAGTTCCAAATCAGCTGACCTTTAAATGAGGTTATCTAGATGGGCCTGGCCTAATCATATGAGACCTTTAAATCTGGATCTAGAGGTCAGATATGTAGGATTTCAGAGATTTGAAGCACAAGAGGGATTTCATGTGCACGTTCTGCATTGTTGGCTTTAATAGAGAGGGCCATTTAGCAAGGAATGCAGGTGGTCTCTGGGAGTTGGGAGTGACCCCTAGTTGACAGACAGCAAAATTAGGGACTTCATTCCTACCACCACAAGAATTGCCAACGACCTCAATGAGCTTAAAAGCAGATTCTTCCCCAGAAGCTCCACATGAAAACTCAGCCTGGTGGGCACTCTGACTTCAGCCTTTGAGACCCTGAGCAGAGAAATCCATGTCATGATTGGACTCTGACCCACAGAACTTTGAGCTAAAAATTGGCCACTGAGTTTGTGGTAATTTGTTACACAGCAATAGAAAACTAATGCAGAGGCACCTGGATGGCTTAGCTGGTTAAGCATCTGACTTCAGTTCAGGTCATGATCTCCCAGCGTGGGTTCAAGTCCCGCATCAGGTTCTGTGCTGATAGCTTGGAGCCTGGATCCTGCTTGAGATTCTGTCTCCCTCTCTTTCTGCCCCTCTCCCACTCTCTCTTTCTCTCTCTCAAAAATAAATAAATATTAAAAAATAAAAAAGAAAGAAAACTAATGCAGAATTCTTTCAAAATTATTTTCTACGTCCCTTTAACAATTATAAACACAGTTTTAAATACACAAGAAACTAACATGGGCTGTCTCTTAGAACTGAAAACAGAAGCCACACCTTATAACTGTACTATGACTCATAAAACAGATAAACTGAACAGAACTAAACCACAACATGCAACACAGACTATCTATGCTCAAACTTTTTATTTTTCCATTTTTCTCCTTATCTATTTCATCCATTCCCCTACCTATCTCCTCTCTGGCAACCACCAGTTTGTTCTCTGTATTTGAGTCTGTTTTTTTGTTTGTTCATTTGTTATATTTTTTGAACTTCACATACAAGTAAAATCACATGGTATTTGTCTTTCACTGTCCAACTTACTTCACTTAGCCTAACACCCTCTACGTCCATCCATATTGCCTCAAATGGCAAGGTCTCTTTTCTTTTTTATGGCCAAGTAATATTCCACTGTATGTACATCTATATGTATATAGACATACACACACACATATACACACACCCCACATCTTCTTTATCCATTCATCTATTGATGGACACCCAGGCTTAGACTGCTTACATATCCTAACTAATGTAAATAATGCCGCAATAAACATAGGGACGGGTGTATCTTTCTGAATTGTTTTCACTTTTTGGGGTAAATGCCCAGTAGTGGAATTATTGGACCACGTGGTATTTCTATTTTTACCTTTTTGAGGAACCTCTGTACTGTCTTCCATAGTGGTTATATCAATTTATATTCCCACCAACAGCTCACAGGGTTCTCTTTTCTCCACATCCTCACCAACACTTGTTATTTCTTATGTTTTTGATTTTAGCCATTCTGACAGGTGTAAGGTAATACCTCATTGTGGTTTTGATTTGCATTTCCCGGATGATCAGTGATGTTGAGCATTTTTTCATGTGTCTGTTGGCCATCTATATGTCTACTTTGGGAAAATGTCTATTCAAGTCTTCTCCACTTTTCTTAATCAGATTTTTTTTTTTTTTGTATTGAGTTCAAACTCCTTTTAACACCAGATCCTTCAAATCCATATGTTCCAAGATAAGACCTCACACAAACTAATTTAATAGTAACTGCACAACACTACATCTGATCTTACACTAGAACTTCACAAGTTCTACCAACTCATCTATTACACAAATTCTATCTAATCCTTGCTCAGATTACAAACTTCCACCCTAAAATCTAACAACAGTCCCTAATCTAACAACAGTCTCAATGAGCAGCCTTTCTTAACTGTCCTCCCATTTTGAGAAGATCCCAAGTTCCTCCAGTTCTCTCTGCTTGTTGCAGCAGGTTAAATAAACCTAACTTTTTTTTTTCTTAACTACAAATAAATCCTGGATGATCTTTGGTAGGTGGTTTATGGGTGTCCTACTATTTAACAATTGGCATTTCCAAGATTCAGCTGACCTCCTTTTCCTGGGGAGACGTATGACTCTCTGCCACAGTGTGCACGTATGTGACCACTGATTTCTACCTGCTCAAGGCCATCCTGCCTGTGACAGTGAGGTATCTGAGCCTCAGTAATTTTGTTGAGCACTTCAGGATTGAGGTGATAGTTGGGTCCTCTGACTTTAAGTCTTATCGATTATACTGTTCATGAGTGAAGTTTGGCTTCTACCTAATTAACAGCATTCCTATCATCTGCCCACTTGCTCAGTATCTTTTTTTAAGTAGGTTCTATGCCCAACATGGGACTTAAACTCACAACCCCAATATCAAGAGTCACATATTCTACTGATATGCCAGGCAGGCACCCCTTTTTCAGTATCTTGAGTGTCATGCATCTGTAAGACGAACTCCACAGCATAGGACAGACATAGGCCTAATATGTATACCTTCCAGCCAGCTCCAAAAGCTGACAAGTCCAGGAGGTCTTATCAGACCAGTGTCTTTACATAAACTTTGTACTGGGTCACATTTCCTAAAACTTCTTAAGGACTTCCTTAGTCCTTATAATCTTGAGATATGTTTTGCTTAGTTCTGTCTGCCTGGAGCTGAGGTTCTGCGAAGTCCTCAAATGATGACAGCCAATCTTTGGTGTCACTTCATGTCTTCTGGAGACAGGTGGTTGCAAAAGCCCCATCCTCACCAATTACCGTAGGTCACATAAGAATCTTCTCAGTCTAAATCCACGCCTACTCTGTGCTTTCTGTATCTACTTCTTTCCTGTTTTCAGATTATGAATATAACTCAACAATAATTTCACGAAGGAAAAATTCTGAATTACAAATGTCTTCTTGGGGAAATTTTGACATGAACAAGATTGTTTGAGAGGCACCTCGAAAGAAAAAAGGAACCAGAACTCTGATATCCAACGGTTTGCATTCTTTAAATGCAATTCAAATTCTAAAACTGCCTCCCTGAAAGAATTCCCAAACCCCAGGGTAAAAAGCAGAAAGTTTACTGAAAAAAAAAATCAGCCTTGCGTAGGCCTCCCAAATCAATTAGTCCATACTTTGATGTGCCTACAAGATGCAAAACCTGGAAAAGGCTAGTTGGCATCACCCTAGAAAGAATTTCAAGATTAATCCTTAAGAAACAATTAAAAGCCCTTAAAAATTTTAACTCTCTGGGAAGCTATGAGATTACTCAGTGAGAGCAATTCCTAACACCTCCAGAGTTTCCTTCTCACTTTAATATTGTCTTGCAGTTACAGTGATTTTGGAGGAATAAAAAAGAATGTGTGTGAAGACAAGGGAATATGAATGCATAGTATCAGAAATGCTTTTGTTTATCTAGAAATAAAAAGGATAACTTTGTCTTAAATAAGTAATGTATGATTTACCACAAAAAAGAAATGGTAATTATGTGGTGTTATATGTCATTAGCTAATCCTATGGTGGTAATCATTTTCCAAAATATATAGCTGTATCAAATCGACACATTGCATACCTTAAAATTATGCATGTTATATGTCAACTGTATCTCCATAAAGCTGGAAAAAAAGAGAAATTTCTGGTTGTACCAAGATGTGAAAGAATCTAGTGAGAAACAAATTTGACAATACACTGTAAGGGAAGAAGGTCTAAGAATAAGTACACTTTATTTGTCTGGGTTTGTAATAGTTACAAAAAAAAAGAATTTGAAGGAAGAAATATATTAAAATTTTTGACAAAATTGGTCAAATATGAGAGGTTTATCATAAAAAATAAAACCTTATAAATCCTTTTAATGTAGCTTCTTCATGAATAATAGACTAAATCTAGAATTTAATTTTCATTTTGTTAAAAAAGAAAAATTAGGGGTTCCTGGGTGGCTCAGTCAGTTAAGGGTCCAACTCTTGGTTTCAGCTCAGGTCACGATCCCACGGTTCATGCGTTACAGCAATGTTCAGCTCTGTGCTGATGGCAAAGAGCCTGCTTGAGATTCTCTCCCTCCCGCTGTCTCTGCCCCTTCCTCTCCTCTCCCAAAAATAAGTGAATAAACATTAAAAAATATAATAAATAAATAGCTTTGCTTTGTTAAAAAAAAAAAAAAGCAAATGTTTTGTGCCCAGATAAAACATCCCTTACATCATCAAAATATTCTGTTAACTCTCTCTGCTTTTTGAAATAGTCTAGTCATAAACCTTTTTTTTTTAAGTTCCTTACTTTTAGGGAAAAGTTAACTGTCATTTATCGCTGTTTTTGAAGATACTGCCTGGGGGCACCTGGTTGGCTCAGTCGGTAGAGCAGGAGACTTGATCCTGGGGACTTGAGTTTGAGCCCCACATCAGAGGTAGAGATTACTTTTAAAAAATTAAAAAATAAAATAAATTAAAAAACTGCCTATAACTGTTTCTTTGGATAGTCATGACTTACATTTTGTCAAATGAAAATTCTCTTTGATTTTCTTCTTCTCCAAATTCAGAATAATAAAACTGTTAAGATGCTTCTGACACCTATGACATCTTTGGGTTTATGCTAAATGATCATTAGGCAACATAAAGATTTGGTCCTTCATCTTATTAAAAATGTTTTTAAAGGATTACAGAAATTATTAGCTTTGTTTGGCATTCTCCAATTTTTAATTAACTCAAAACTATTATGAGAGCTTTTTTGCTTTATTAAAATTGGGTTAAAAGAAAAAAAAAAAACCTGATAAAGAGTTCAACCTTCCTAAGTTAATCATGTGTTGTGTGAGTAAAATATGCTTCAATGTTTGTGTATCTTTCAGGTTAAAGGAAACAAACCTTCATATACAAAGACTGACACAACAGCTGTCTACACAGATTGTATCTTGAGGCTTAAATAAGTTTGTACTGGTGAAATTCATGATACATTTTATAGGGTAAATAAAAGGCCTGGAGATTTGGCATAGCACATTCTTACTTTCAGGATAATCAGTGACTAACTCCTTATAAAACTGATTATGGGGGCACCCAGGTGGCTCAGTTAGTTAAGTGTCTAACTCTTGGTTTCAGCTCAGGTCATGATCTCATAGTTGGTGAGATCGAGCCCTATGTCAGGCTCTATGCTGACACTGTGGAGCCTGCTTGGGATTCCCTCTCTCCCTCTCCCTCTCTGTCTCTGCCCCTCTCCTGCTTATGCACTTGCTCTCTCTTTCTCTCTCTCAAAATAAATAAACATTAAAAAAAAAAAAACAAAAAACCACCTGATTACATACATCAGTAGAAGATTCTGGTTAACAATGCTGGTTAATATAATAAGTTAACTAAAGCCTATAGTTCAATATCCACAAGTGGTTTCTGCTTTTTCCTTACATTCACCTAAAGTTGCCATCTATAATCTAAGATCAAGTATTGAACTGTGTGGAGATATATCGAAAGAACTTCTATAAAGGTATGCATCATGCACTTACAACTATTGATGCTGCAGAGAATGAATTACATGTACTGCTGACATCATTGCTACAGACAGACCTTGTGGCTGAATCTGGGTTTTCAGAACTGTTTTGATCCAAAAGAAGACAACAATGTGAATAGACCACCTATTTCCAAGATCATCAGAACACAACCTCTCAGATGCCCAGAAGCCACTGATTACCATGTACTTTGCATGATTTTGTCCTTTACCCTCATGGCTATTTTCTTCTCTGCCGGTTCAAGATTACAGACTGTCAGGCACCTGGGTGGCTCAGTAGGTTAAGCGTCCAGCTTTGGCTCAAGTCATGATCTTGCAGTTCATGAGTTCAAGCCCTGCATCGGGCTCTCTGCTGTCAGCACAGAGCCCACCTCAGATCCTCTGTCTTCGTCCCTCTCTGCACCCCGCCCCCCGCTTGCTCTCTCTCTCAAAAAAATAAAATATTAAAAAAAAAAAAGAGGGCCACTTGGGTGGCTCAGTCGGTTGGGCGTCTGACTTATGCTTGGGTCATGATCTGACAGTTCGTGGGTTTGAGCACTGCATTGGACTCTGCACTGACAGCTCAGAGCCTGGAGCCTGCTTCAGATTCTGTGTCTCCCCTCTCTGTCTGCCCCTCCCCTGCTCACAATCTCTCTCTGTCTCTCAAAACTGAATAAACATTTTTAAAAAAGAAAGAAAAAGAAAAGATTCCAGACTGTCAACAAACACCCTGTCCTTTATTCTTAGTACTACCAACACCTTTATCCTTGACAATCACTTTTACATAAAGGATGAATTCTTCAGACACTGGTAAGGCAAATAATCCACATTCAAAATTAAAGGAGAAAAATTTACTTGGTTACTAAACGAAGATCCAAATAGATAATGGTACATATAGGACATTATTTCAAACTTTAATAGTAACTCGTTTGAGGTTTTGTTTGTTGCAGAAACCATGTATGTGTGATTTCCAGGGTCTTAAATGCTACAGTCAGATATTATCATGCCAGATGATTTAACACATGATCATCTAAGAAACAGAACAGGGTTGTGGTGTTTACAGAGGTCAAAATTCCTACCATCAAAAGCTTGATAAACATTCACAACCTACCTAACAATGATATAGATCTTGACTGATCACTTCCCCTAAAGGTTAAATCCTCCAGCTTAGAAAAAAATGATCAAAAGCAGAGACTAAGAATTGAAAGAGAAACCACAAAGTGCTCACAAACACTCTGAAAAACACCATGACTTATAAAACAGATAAACTGAACCAAACCAAACCACAATGTGCATCACATACTATCCAAGCTCAGATTTCTTTAAACATTAGCTCATTATGTTCCAATACCATAGTCAAAGTGATCTAGCTATAACTTCTCAGGGACTCTTGTGTACTAAAGATAAAACCATTGCCTATCCCAGCAACTCACCTAAATTACAGATTTTAGCCAATCCCTGCTGAAACTAATTTCCACCCTAAAATCACTTTATAACTAACCTCAGCTCCTAAAACCCTGTGTATCTTCTTTGCTAACTGCCTCCTTCTGAGATGCCCCACAGTTATTCTGGTGCGTGTCATTCCTTGCTGTAGCAAGCTAAATACATGTGAACTTATTTTTGATTACAGATATGTTCCTGGTGGTCGTTGGCCGTGGGCTTTAACATTCCCAAGGCAGGCAACTGGTGGCCCAGAATTGGGAATAGGAAGAAGACTTTTTGCTGTATACCTTTTTATTATTATTATTATTTTTTTTTTTTTTTTCTTTTTGAGAGAGAGAGCAAGAGACAGAACAAGAGACAGGGCCTCCGAAGCAGGCTCCAGAATCCGAGCTGTCCACATACAGCCTGACCCAGGGCTTGAACTCACAAACCATGAACTCATGACCTGAGCCAAAGTTGGACACTTAACTGACTGAGCCACCCAGGCGCCCTTGCTGTATACCTTTAAAATTTTTTATACCATGTTATTATATTATTTATTTAAAAGAATAAAATGAGAATCTACAAATATATATAACTCTTATCATAAATGAGTCAACCAACAGTTACACTACCAATATACAATCAGTAACAACTCATCCAGGAATCATAGTATTGCTGGCTGTCAGCAGACAGGAAAACTCACTACCTGTTTCTATAAGGCTAAGAGGGATTACAGAACATTAACAGATCATCAATATATCATCAATAGATCTTTATGTCAAAATTCAAAATCTCAGGGCACCTAGGTGGGTCAGTAGGTTGAGCGACTGACTCTTTCTTTTTTTAAAAAAATTGTTTAATGTTTATTTATTATTGACAGACAGAGAGCAGAGGAAGGGGAGAGAGAGGGGGGAGACACAGAATCTGAAGTAGGCTCCAGGCTCTGAGCTGTCAGCACAGAGCCTGACGTGGGGCTCGAACTCACAGACTGTGAGATCGTGCCCTGAGCCGAAGTCGGTCGCCTAACCAACTGAGCCATCCAGGCACCCCGAGCGACTGACCCTTGATTTCACCTTAGGTCATGATTTCGGGGTTTGTGAGATCAAGCCCAGCCTGGTCAGGCTCTACTCTGTCAGCACAGAGCTTGTTTGGGATTCTCTCTCTCCCTCTCTCTCTGCCCCTCCCCCACTCTCTATTGCATTCTCACTCTCTCAAAATAAATAAAATTTATTTTTTATTAAAGATTTTAAGTTTATTTAATTATTTTGAGAGAGTGAGAAAATGTGAGAGAGAGCAAACAGGGGAGGGGCAGAGAGGGAGGGAGGGAGGGAGAGAGAGAATCCCAAGCAGGCTCCATAGAGTCAGTGCAGAGCCTGACTTGGGGCTTGGCTTGACACAGGGCTCAGTCCCTTGGACCGGAAGATCATGACCTGAGCCAAAACCAAGAGTCAGACGCTCAACTGACTGAGACACTCAGGTGTCCCAGCAAATTTTTCTTATAAAATGTTCAACAGCATAATGAATACCCATGTAGTATCAATTATCAACCTTCAAACTACTCTTTGAAGATTTCTTTAAATCAAAGATACTACATTATAACTCAATGCAAAAGAATTTTTTAAGACTAAAGAGCACAAAAAACAGTAACTACCACAAGACAAAAACAAATCTCTTAGAATGTCAAAGATAACCATTTAAAATTTTGGTATATATCTTAACATTTTAAATATTTAAATATATTATTTTATAAACAGTTATACTATACAATCTTGTAATCTGTCTTTTGTTAAATTTTGTAGTAAACTACTAAAATCTTCTCATAACAACAAATGATCTTCTATAATTTTCAGACTGCATCATGGAGATAACATAATTCACCTAACTAATCTGCTTTATTAAACATTGCAGATTTTTTTTTATTTTCTTTGCTCTTATGAATAATGTAGCAACAAGTATCTTTGTTCATACATTATAAGCTCACGTGTTTATCAGCCATTTAAATGTACTCATTTATAAATTATCTATAAACATTGTATCCTTTGCTCATTTTTCTTTTTCTCTTTTTCTGTGATTTGCAGGGAGGTATAAAAGATCACTAAAAACACACCCACATATTAAAGCTAGCAATAAAGGGCAGATATTTTTTCCCTATTTAAAAGGCATTTCAACTCTAAGCAATGTTTATTTTTTAAGTAATCTTTGAACCCAATGGGGGGCTTGAACTCACGACTCCAAGATTGAGAGCTGCATTGTTTTTCCAACTGAGCTGGCCAGATGCCTCAACTCCGGGCAAATTTTTATTTTACTTATGTTTTTAATATTTTATTTGCAGGCAATCTTTACACCCCATGTGGGTTCTGTGCTGAGAGGAGAGAACCTGACGTGGGGCTCGAACTCATAAGTCACAAATCATGACCCGAGTCAAAAATCGGGCATTTAACCAACTGAGCTACCCAGATGCCCCTACACTGAATGATTTTCAAACCAATTTTGCATTTCTGGGATGTACCCTACTTGCTAATGATGTGTTACTCTTATAATTCATACATTCAATTTGCTTTAAAAAAAAAAAGTACATTCAATTTGCTAAAAAATATCCGATGCTAAATTATTTATATTGTGCTAAACTGCTAAAACTACAGTATCCACAAAGCCTTTTCAATATAGGTTTTAGATTTCAATTTTCTTAACTGGATTTGCAATAATAATAACGACCATGATGTTTACTGTTTGTGTGCTAACTACACAACAGGCATTATGCTATGTGCTTTAAATTTTTTTTTTTTTAACGTTTTATTTATTTTGGGGACAGAGAGAGACAGAGCACGAACTGGGGAGGGGCAGAGAGAGAGGGAGACACAGAATGGGAAGCAGGCTCCAGGCTCTGAGCCATCAGCCCAGAGCCCGACGCGGGGCTTGAACTCACGGACCACGAGATCGTGACCTGAGCTGAAGTCGGACGCCCAACCGACTGAGCCACCCAGGCGCCCCGCTATGTGCTTTACATATACTCTCATTTAACCTAATAACACTCTATGAAGTATTATTTTCTCTTTTTGACAGGTGTGGCAACCAAGGCTTAGGAAGTTAGAAAATTTGTCTAAGACCTCACAACTAGCAACTAGAGGAGCTGGACCTTGATCCCATGTCAGCGGAGTCCAGAGCCTAAGTAAGCTCTTCTCCCTCTTTCGCTACACTGCTTTACCAAATAATCTCTAATACTTTTTCTTAATGTACAAATCAACATGATATAACATGGGAAGGAATGAAAATAAGCCAAGTGGCCACTAAAGTGTAAGTCCAAATGAGAACTATGTAGGCATAACACACAACAAATACACAAAACTACTCTCATGGAAAAGAAAAAGATTTTACACAATTCTAGATAAATTAGCTATAACTGCCTCTTTTATATTAAAAAAAAAAATCCCACACAACAAAGTGAGTGACAGTAAAGTGATTATTAGTGGTCATCTTGAATCCACCCTAATTCTCAGACAAATATACAAAATCATTCAAAAACTTCAGAACTTCCAATGTTGTTAGTAACAACTTCACACCGGAATTGCATAAGGAGTACTAAGAATCTGTGGCTCTATTATAAAAGAGAAGAGAGATTTAAAAAAAAATTACTAAATTTACCTTTCTAGTGTCAACTTCAATATGTGAAGTCTACACATGCTAAGATTGCACTGTTCTTCATAATAATGAAGCATTTTATACTCTTATCATTCTACCTACTATTGCTATTTGTTTTTAAAGTAGCTAACTTAGAAGAATTCACTATCTCTCTTCCTAATAATTGGAGCTAGGAAAGATTGGATACAATCACCAAATCTTTCCTGTTTCTTTATGAAACTCTGGCATTTTACCTTCATCTACAATTTACAATTCAAGTCTAATTATCCAGTGTCATCCTTATAAAAGCTGAAAGACTGTATGATAGTAAAAAACAAAACATTCAATAACTGAATAGATCTAAGTTTCTATAGCTAGCCTTCCTGGAACTGGATAATAATATCTGCTAAAGTCTAAAGTTCTGAAATCTATAGGATACAGAGAGCTGGAAGGGTTCATTAATTAAAATTCAAAAATACTAGGGAAGTAGTTATATTCTGAGTTAAATAATTCAATATTTATCTGGCACCTATTACATGCTCACATTGTGTAAGTCATTTATAGATTACACAGTTTTAACACATAGCAGCACTTTATGGTCTACTTTTTTCTTTTTTTAGGATTTTATTTTTGGGGCACCTGGGTGGCTCAGTCAGTTAAGCATCTGACTTCAGCTCAGGTCATGATCTTACAGTTTGTGGGTCTGAGCCCCACATCAGGCTCTGTGCTGACAGCTCAGAGCATGGAACCTACTTTGGATTCTGTGTGTGTGTGTGTGTGTGTGTGTGTGTGTGTGTCTGCCCCTTCCCCACTAGCTCGCTCTCTCTCTCTCAAAAATAAATAATAAACATTAAAATTTTTTTAAAAAGATCTTATTTTTAAGTAATCTCTGCACTTTTAAGTGATTATTTTTAAGTTATCAACGTGGGGCTTGAACTCACAACTCTGAGATCAGGAGTAGCCTGCTGCACTGACTGAGCCAGTCAGGTGTCCCATGTTCTATTTAAGTAGGCAAAAGAATTCACATAAAACAAGATTTAATATGAACACAAAACAGTTAAACAATACATTGTATGGTACAGGCTCTTAGCATGGAAGAATATAAAGGGATGTCAGCTGTAGCTACAGAAATCAAGGAAGGACATCAGAAACTTGAGACTTGAGCTGGATCTTCTCAAAGTTCCAAAGCCACTTCCACACTTTTTAGGTATTTGTTATAGCAGCACTTGACTCTTGGCACCAAAATAAAAGGTATACTAAAAGAGAGAAAGGAAGAAATGACAGACATACATCTAATATACTGCATGTATGGATTTTTTTAAATCTTTTTAAGTGTATTTATTTATTTTGAGAGAGAGAGAGGGAGAGAGTGTGCGTGAGCAGGAGCAGAGAGAGACAGAATCCCAAGCAGGATCTATACTATCAGTGCAGAGTTCAATGTGGGGCTTGAACTCACAAACTGTGAGACCATGACCTGAGTAGAAATCAAGAGTCAGATGCTTAACCCACTCAGGCACTAAGGTGCCCCTGTATGGATATTTTTAATGAAATATTTCAAAAATAATTTTACATAAAATGGTATAGGAAATAATATTAATAATTTAAATGTTGCTACCTACCCATATACCTAACATGTAGATTTAAAATATTAAGTTTGCCATATCTGTTTCAAATATTTTTAAGAGCTAAAATGTTGCTTGGGGCGCCTGGGTACCTCAGTCAGTTAAGTGTCCGACTTCGGCTCAGGTCATGATCTCACGGTTTGTGGGGTCAAGCCTCACGTCAGCCTCTGTGCTGACGGCTCAGAGCCTGGAACCTGCTTCAGATTCTGTGTCTCCCTCTCTCTCTGCCCCTCCTCTGCTCACCCTCTGTATCTCTATCTCTCTCTCTCTCTCAAAAATAAACATTAAAAAAATTTCTTTTAAAAAAAGAACTAATAAAATGTTGCAGATATAACTGAGCAACCTTCATCCGATTCCTTCCTCTCCAGAGGTTATTACTACATTTAAGTAGTTGTATATCCTTCCCACATGTATATAATTTGTTATATCTACACACAACACAGTATATTTTAAATTTTATATAAACGGTATCATACTGTGCATCCTTTTGTAACTCACTTTTTTTTTTTGGAACTTACATTTTTATACTCGACACTGCTTTCTAGACTTATCTAGAATGGGGCCACAGAAGCCATTTTTCTGCATTTTTTTAAAGCTCCAGAGCTGATTCTGATTAGTTGAGGACCATCATTCTAAGCCTATATATATTCATCCAAGAAATTTTTAGTGCTCTCAAATTGCTAACATATTATTTTTTTTTAAGTAAGCTCTATGCCCAACATGGTGCTTGAACTCAAGATCCTGAGATCAAGAGTCAAATGCTCTGGGGCACCAGGCTGGCTCAGTCAGTAGAGCATGTGACTCTTGATCTCAGGGATATAGGTTTCAGTCCCATGTTGGGTGTAGAGATTACTTAAAAATAAAATCTTAAAGAAAAAAAAAGTCACATGCTCTACTGACAGCCAGCCAGGTATCCCTGCTGATACATTTTAACCTAGCTTTTTACCATGATTCAGTTGTTGTTAGGTTACCTGTATTTCAATAAAATTTTTTTTACAGTGCTTCCAACTCAGAATCAAAAACCCTAATCCAACCAAGCGTACACATGATTTAAAACAAACAAGGGTGCTTGGCTGGCTCAGTCAGAAGAGCATGTGACTCTTGATCTTGAGGTTGTGAGTTTGAGTCCCATGTTGGGTGCACAAATTTCTTAAAATAAACGAAATTTTTATTTTTTAATTTGTATTTATCTATGTACTTATTTTTGAGAGTGTGAGCAGGGGAGGGGCACAAAGAAAAGGAAAGAAAAAATCCCAAGCAGGTTCCATGTTGTCAGTGCAGAGCCCCACAGGGAGCTCAATCCCAAAAACCATAAGATTATGACCTGAGCCAAGATCAGGCTGGACACTTAACCTATTTAATTGGACACTTAACCTACTGAGCCACCCAGGTACCCCATAAATAAAACTTTTAAAGAACATAATAAACAAACAATATTGAGTTTCTTGAAGAGGATGAGTGTGGCTACAAAGAGGCAGTAACACAGGAGTCTTGTGGTGAGTTACACTGATCATGGTGGTAGTTATGCAAGTCTACGCAAGTAAAATTGCATACAGCTACACATACATGCATGCGTGCACAGGTACATGTATAACTGGTGAAACCTGAATAAACTCTATGAATTGTGCCAATGTCAATTTCTCGGTTTGGTACAGTGCTGTGGTAGTGTGGGATGTTGACACTGTGGAGGACAGAGACCTACGGGAGGATGCGTAGGACCTCTCTCTGTACATTCTCTGCAACATCCTATGAATCTATAATCTAAAAACAAAAACCTCACAAAATTTTTAAACTAAGTTTCTAAAGCACACTGAAGAAATTCTGCAGCCTCTTCACAGGCAAAATCAATTCAATATCCTGCTACAATATAGATCTACTACATAAATGATATTTTTAGGTAAATATACCTAATATCAGGTGCAGAGCTGCATACAAGAGAAAGAAAACATTGATGATGACCACTTTAATCCAGCAGCAACTATGAAATATAAACCTTAAAAGCTATTGGCCTATAAGCTTTATTTTTAGATTATTGTGTGGTCTTAACCCCCATGGGACACCAGGATTTACCCAAATAGCTATCTCTGTTCACTACAAATAACCCTGCTTTCATTCCTATTTTAAGCCAGCAAGCCTGCCCTACTTTTGCAGATTTAGTTCCTAATCTACTCTCCTGCTTTTCCAATCATGAACCAGTTAAACACCACTGAAAAGGTTATGTTAAGTATTATTACCGAAAGTCATATGTAGCTTTCAGATCCTTTCATAACCTACTAGAACAAGTAGTTTTATTTCAATGATCTGACATAGCTCTTTGAGATCATTCCCTCTATTCTCTGATAGTCCCAGAGCACACTTTCAAAATATTAGGAACTAGCCCTCCCAGAACCAATTAAGTAATAATCACTATCAATGATAATCTGATAGAAACAGTAAGGTTATAGTGACATTCATAGTTTTTAATAAAACAGCATGCAATAGTCAAAAATAACTAGCTTCCTTTTATGGATAAATCTACCAATTACCTTTATTACTCTGGCCATTCACTGAAACTCTTATTTTATTTATGGTTTTTCTTTTAATGTTATTTAGTTTTTTGTTTTATCCTATGTTATTTTTAAACCTCCACAAACCCTTAGGTCACAAGAACACAACGTACCTATGGATACACACAAAAAAACCACAAATTGAGTCTTATTTCTTTAGGCTACTGATCAATGTCCAAAGTTTAAACTTGAAAGGATTGTCAATTTGTAGAGTGAGGAAGCAAAGATTTCATATCAGATATAGTCTACCATTTAGACGTCTGCTCTCCATGGTGGTATTAGTCCTAGGAAGCTCCATACTTCTAATCTCTGTCACGCTTTTGGGAAGCTAATATATGCTGAGTACTTTTCAAGACTGTATTTAAGCTTAAGAGAGAAATGTGTTTCTTGCAGGAATTCATCAAATATGTTTATAAATTTATGATTTATGAAATTCTACCTATACTATAGAAGGAAATTTCCTTATTTTTTTTACTATATGTTTATTTTTGAGAGGCGGGGAGAGAGCACAAGCAAGGGAGGGGCAGAGAGAGAAGGGGACAGAGGATCCGAAGCAGGATCTGCACTGAAAGCCTGATGCGGGGCTAGAACTCATGAACCCTGAGATTACGATCCAAGACAAAGGCACAAGCTTAATTACTGAGCCACCCAGATGCCCCAAAGGAAATTTCCTTATCAAGCATTTTAGGTTTAAATCCTTTCAAAAGTCCTAAGGAGACTACAGTTGGAAAACATAAAATACAACACTCTTAAACATTCATTTCACATATGCCACTTAAAGTCAAACAGATCTGCTATCAAATCTCACTAAGATTCAAGATTAACTCCTTTAATAAAGAACAGCTAACATTTATTAACCACCCACTAGAGGTACTATGCATTACATACAATAGGGGAGGGGCAGAGAGGGAGACACAGAATCAATCCAAAGCAAGCTCCAGGCTCTGAGCGGTCAGCACAGAGCCCGACGTGGGGCTCAAACTCATGAACTGCGAGATCATGACCTGAGTCAAAGTCACTCAACTGACTGAGCCACCCAAGCGCCCCCTGTTATCACTCATTTTAAACTCAAAGCAAGGAAGGGCACCTGGGTGGCTCAGTCAGCTAGGCATCTGACTCTTGATTTTGGTTCAGGTCATGATCTCAAGGTTCATGAGTTTGAGTCCCACATCAGGGCTCCACTCTAACACAGAGAATGCTGGGGATTCTCTCTCTCCCTTTCTCTCCCTGCCCCTTCCTCTGCTCGCTCTGCCTCTCAAAATAAATAAACTTAAAAAAAAATAGTAATAGAGGCACCTGGGTGGCCCAGTCGGTTAAGCGTCAGACTTCAGCTCAGGTCATGATCTCATGGTTCATGGGTTCGAGCCCCGCGTTGGGCTCTGTGCTGACAGTTCAGAGCCTGGAGCCTGCTTCAGATTCTGTGTCTCCCTCTCTCTCTGCCCCTCCCCTGCTCATTCTGTCTCTCTCTCTCTCTCTCTCTCTCAAAAATAAATAAACATTTTAAAAATTCTTTTTAAAAATAATAAACTTCAAGCAAGGAAAATAAATAAAAAAGTATCAGAGCTAGTAATTAGCAGAGACTGTGCCCTTTTCTACACTATCTTCCATAAAATAAGCTTCTTAAGCTTTCACTTACTTAAACATTTACTAAGCATTTACGTGCTAGGCACTGTATCCAGCATTAATAATGCATAGTTCTTGCCCTTGAAGAGAATAGTTTAATGTAAATAAATAACAAAAATATTTAGAGAAATTTGAAAAGCAATGAGACTGTTCATAGGAGCAATATCTAACCCTTCATATATATATATATTTTTATATATACATATATGTACACAAATATATGTACACATACATATATGAACCCAAAGCAGGGCTCAAACTCAATAACTTGCGAGATCATGACCTGAGCCAAAATCAAGAGTCAGACGCAGGGCACCTGGGTGGCTCAGTTGGTTGAGTGACCCACTTCCACTCAGGTCATGATCTCCTGGTTCATGAGTTCCAGCATCACATTGGGCTTGCTGCTGTCAGGCTGTCAGCGCAGAGCCTGCTTCAGATCCTCTGTCCCCCTCTCTCTGTCCCTCCCCTGCTTGCGCTCTCCCCAGAAATAAATAAATATTAAAAAAAAAAAAAAAAAGAGTCAGATACTTAACAAACTGAGCCACCCAGGGACCCCAGTATCTAACCCTTCTAATGATGATGATAGCAGCTAACATACATTGAGCACTTACTAGGCTCCTATCACTGTTTGTGGAGTTTATTTAATCCTTACAACTATCCTGTAAAGTGGGTTATATTATCCCTTTTCTTCAGATAGAGAAACTGAGGAAAAACAAGATTAAGTGACTGGTCCAAGGTCATACTGCTACTAAAAGACGCAGCATTTGAATCCAAGTATGTCTGACTTCCAAGCCCGTGTTCTAAAAACCATTATTCTAGACAGCCTCTTAGTAAAAGAGAAAACGCTTCTCAGATGTCCTCTTAGCTAAATCTTGAAAGAGAAATAGGACCTGGTCAAGTTGGGGCACAAGAGTCTATATAAAAATAATACAAAGAACCCATTCACAGATATAAAATTTCATGGCATTCTAGGGACCACAAGCAGTAGTAAAGTTTGGGAACAGGGGTATGAAATGAGAGGAGAAAGTAACACACAGTTTAGCATGAGGGGAACTATAGATCAACAGAGTTTAGAGTTCATTCTGTGGGCAGAACAGGCTCATGAAGGATTTCAAGCATAAGAATAATCCTTTACATTATCTACAGATCATGATGGCAATATAGACATTAGATTAAATAGCCCTAGCACAAGGCTACTGCAATGGTATAAACAAGAAGTCAGAGAGGGAGATGAAGTAGAAGGCTATGTGCAAACCAAAAGTCCATAGAACTGAGTCTGGAAGAACTGGATGTGAAGTGCAAGGGACAGGACAGGGTCTGGCCTGACTCCCAGGCTTGTCATCTGAGCCAGTGACTAAATGGGTAAGTGGTGTGATTAACAGGGATGGGGAAATACACTTAGAAAATCCTTTCTATCTCCTCTGCTTATTAGTGCTTTTGAATATTTGTTTTATCCCTATGCCACCTTTTCCCACTTTTTTCATAATCTCTTCAATAAAATTAAAACAGGTCTCACTTTCCACAATTTCTATTTGTACAATGTTTCAATTGTCTATAATTCTTTTAATTTTTTTAATGCTTTACTTACTTTTGAGAGAGAGACAGAGTACAAGTGGGAAAGGGGCAGAGAGAGAGAGGGACACACAGAATCCGAAGCAGGCTCCAGACTCTGAGCTGTCAGCACAGAGCCCAGCCCAGGGCTCGAACTCACAAACCGTGAGATCATGACCTGAGCCGAAGTCGGGCACTCAACTGACTGAGCCCCCAGGCGCCCCTCAATTACCTATAATTCTGAGTTACATTTATAAGCCAATTAAGCTTTGGGTTTTTAAAAACATATAGCCATCAAAATAATCTTGCTATTCCCTTAATAGAATCACCATCAATTGCCCTAGCAGTTTTCAGCTATCTCTCTTCCTCTTTTTTGTTTTACCTCTTTCAATTCTTTGAGGTTTCTAGTTTTACCCACCCTGTCTACTCCTTAATCAAATACACTTTGTTTTTCTCCATCCTCATTTCTGCATGTTTTTCCAAACCCTATGTAACTGCAACAACCTCTTGTTCTGCTAAAGAAGTTACCTCTACTTCACATCAGGTATAATATACTTTAAAATTTTCTTCTTTTAAGCTTTCCCTAAGACACTACTGAATCCTTAAATATGATGGTAGCCTTTCCGAAGCCTTTCTCTCCCCAACTTTGTATTTTGAAAAACTGAAATCCTATAAGAAAGTAAAAGATTAGGGGTACCTGGCTGGCTCAGTGAGTGGAGTGTGCAACTCTTGATTTTTTGTGAGTTGTGAGTTCAAGGCCACGCTGGGTGTAGAGATTACTTAAAAATAAAATCTTGGGGCGCCTGGATGGCGTTTGAGACCCATGTCGGGCTCTGCGCTGGGGGCACAGAACCTGCTTGGGATTCTTTGTCTGCTTGGGACTTTCAGTCTCCCTCTCCCTCTGCCCCACCCCCTGTTCAAACTCAGGCTTTCTCCCTCTCTCTCAAAACAAATAAGTAAAAGCTTTTTAAAAATTTAATTAACACCTTTAAAAAAAAAGTAAAAGAATAGTTAAATGAATACACATTTGCTCCTTACCTTTTCAACATGGTAAACATTTTGCTACTTTTACTCTCTCTCAACAAATACATAATTTTTTTTTCTGAACCATTTGAAAGCAAATTGCTGACATCATGACATTTCAACATAAATACTACATCAGGTATTGGCTAAGAATAAGAACATTCTCCTTTATAAGCACAATAGCATTATCATCAGATCCAGACATTTAACACTGACATGTTATTATCTATTATATACTCCATATTCAAATTTCCTCAGTTGTCTCCAAAATGGCCTGTACAGCTTTTTATTTTCCCAATCCAGGCTTGGCAATATACCTGTCATTTCTCTTTCATTTTCTTTCATCTATAATAGTCTCTCTGCCTTTTATATTTTTTATCACCTTGACATTTTCGAAGAGTTCAGACCAGTTGTTTTAGAGAAATCCCACAAACTGGATTTGTCTGATTGTTTATTATAACTTGATCCAGATTAAACATTTTTAGCAAGGATTATATAGGTAATTGTTGAATAAATTCTTGAATTGTCTCCCAGTATTTATTTCATTTGTTTCAGTCTGTTGGGCTAACACTGTCTAGACTGCACAAAATCTCATGAATTGTTCACATTCAATAAATCTAATAATGATCATAGAAAATGCACATTGCCTTGGCCAGCTTATACAGCGTATCTTTCTGTCACCAGGCTAGAGATCTAGTTACCAAGTTGTACGTTTTTCTAATAATAAAGACTCAAGAAACAAATTTCTTGATAAAAATCTAGTTTGTATCAAATAAATAAAACTAAAAGTACTCTGTGCATGTATCTGAATAATTAGGTAGATTATAAAAATACCTAAGTCAGATACCACCAAGGATGAGCTGAAATTTTTACATCTCAGTTTTGCAATTTAAAATGTGGCTAAGGGGCACCTGAGTGGCTCAGTTGGCTAAGTGTCTGACTTTGGCTCAGGTCATGATCTCGCTGTATATGAATTTGAGCCCCACATCAGGCTCTGCACTGGTAATGCAGAGCCTGCTTGGGATTCTCTCTCCCTCTTTCTCTCTGCCCCTTCCCCACATGTGCTTGCTCTCTCTCTCAAAATAAACTTAAAAAAAAAAATAAAATGCAGCTAAAATTTAACATGAAAACTTTAAAACAGAGTATAATAGTCTATTAATGATTGCACCAAAGGATGATAATGATTACCAGACACCCCTTTATTTCCATTAGTCCTTCCAATTAAGTAGCAGCAAAGCTCCAAAGTGACTACAAATACCAAGAATTAGCTGAACAATTTTGTCTCTCATAGATATGTCTAAAAATTATTTTTTTCCCCAAAATGTTACTTTAATGGTAAGGTATTTTATTACCAAATACCACTTCAGAAAGGTTTTCAATTAATTCTTTAATTCATCTTAACTACTGAATCCTTAGCATTTTTCACTCAAATGATCCAAAAACTTTATTTATTTATTTATTTATTTATTTATTTATTTATTTATTTGAGAGAAAGACAGAGCAGGAGCAGAGGAGGGGCAGAGAGAGAAGGAGACAGAATCCAAAGCAGGCTCCAAGCTCTGAGCTGTCAGCACAGTCCAACGCAGGGCTCAAACTCACAAACCACAAGATAATGACCTGAGCTGAAGTCGGATGCTTAACCAACTGAGCCACCCAGATGCCCCAATGTTTATTTTTGAGAGAGAGCGCACACAGGCACAAACAGGGGAGGGGCAAAGAGAGGGGGTGGACAGAGAATCCAAAGCAGGTTCCATGCTGACAGCAGGGAGCCCGATGCAGGGCTTGAACTCACGAACCACGAGATCACAACCTGAGCTGACGTCCAACGCTTAACCAACTGAGATAACCAGGTGCCCCCCAAAACATTTAAGTTTTATTTTTTTATTTTGAGAGTGGGAAAGGAGCAGAGAAAGAGGAAGAGAGAGAATGTCAAGCAGAGAGAGAGGGAGAGAGAGAATCCCAGGTGTTCCCCAAAAACATTTTTTTAACTTTACTAAAAGTGGTAATATGTTGCTTTATAGAAGAAAGCTTTATTACCACATGTGTTATAAATAAAGCTTTAATCACAACCATTAACATACAGGTAAGAAAGAACACCTTATTCCTGCTCAAAAAAGATTTAAGTGTTTACATTAAGATGTCCTTTCCAAGGTTTGAGACTTCCACTGAGAGGTATGAAACTCAAATAGCATAGATTTCCAGTGTTTAAATGTTGTGGTGGCTTGTTAATTACAATGGTAAACTAAGTATAACTTAAATGGTGTTGACAAATTCAACAGATATGTACTATATGACTTGACCACATTAAATATTTATACTTAAAAATGTTTCTTCTAGATTGGCACTGTATCAAATGATTGAAAATACAAAGGACCAAAATATGAATACAAGCACTTTCAAACCGTTTTCATATTGGTTAAGATCATCATGAGTATTTAGGTAAAATTATAATATTTGTGTTAAAATAATATGAAACATTTGCCAAGTACAAGCTTTAATATATGTGATCCATTCTTCTTTGAATTCAAAATACACTAGCAGATAGAAATACATGAAAAGTATTAAGAGAACTTGTTTCTGCAGGGAAGGAATATGACACCTTTGTTTTCTTCCCTTTCTGCCTTTCAAATGTTATAATAAGCAGGATTGAGCTTACATTGAAAAGAAAAAAACTTGGCGGGCGCCTGGGTGACTCAGTTAAGCATCCGACTCTTGATTCTGGCTCAGGGCATGATTTCACAGTTCAGAGATCAAGCCTCTTGTCGGGCTCTGTGCTGACAGTATGGAGCCTGCTTAGGATTCTCTCTCTCCCTCTCTGCCCCTCCCCTGCTCACCCATGTGCACATGATCTCTGTCTTTCAAAATGAGTAAATAAACTTAAAAAGAAAAAGAAAAACAAAAAAACCTTAGTAAATCCATTCTCCTAATAAAAAAAAAAAAAAAAAGGCAAGAGAAGGCAAAGAGATGTGGAAATAAATGAGGAATAGGTACCAGAAACTGAAACAGGGTTCAGGGTATACCTGAGAAAACAGCAATTTCTGTCCATACTATTCTTAAAATCCTGTAAGAAAACCATAGCCACACTATTCCAATTGGCAGGATATTAAAGAACCAGTAGCCTCCAGTGTGTGCTACCAAGGACACAATTCTTTCTGTGAATATACAATATACTTGAATTCCAAATGAATGGGAGCAATATATCAGCATCTTATTGAAAATAAGTCAGACTTTTCTGTAAAACACCATTTGGCCACCAACAATGGATTCTCCACATCTGTCATGTAATTCCTGGTGAAATTTCCTTGCTGCTTCTGAAAAGATTCAGCCCAGGGGAAAAAACTGTTTTTATAACAATCACTGTCAAAGAAAAAAATTCCCTCAAACAGAAAAGAAACTTGGAAACCAGAAGGAAAAAAAAAATCAAGCTGAAAGATTTTCACAATTCAGTCATTTGAGTTTCCAGTCACCAAGAGTGATACCCCAATGCATATGGACTATTCTAAAGACACTCAGAACTGTTACTTTAAAAATTTAAAAAAAGGGGTGCCTGGGTGGCTCAGTTGGTTAGGCGTCCAACTTTGGCTCAGGTCACGATCTCACGGTTTGTGGGTCCGGGTCCCACGTCAGACTCTGTGCTAACAGTTCAGAGCCTGAGCCTCCTTTGGATTCTGCATCTCCCTCTCTCTCTGCTCCTCCCCAACTCACGCTCTTTGTCTCTCTCTCAAAAATGAATAAACATTGGGGCACCTGGGTGGCTCAGTCGGTTGAGCGTCCGACTCTGGCTCAGGTCATGACCTCACAGTTCATGAGTTCGAGCCCCGCATTGGGCTCTATGCTGACAGCTCAGAGCCTGGAGTCTGCTTCAGATTCTGTGTCTCCCTCTCTCGCTGTGCCCTTCCCTCATTCATGCTCTGTCTCTCTTTCTCTCAAGAGTAAATAAAACATTAAAAAAAATTTAGATCCAGACACCTTCAACTGCTAGGGAAGAAACCAGCTGCCAAGAAAGTACTAGGCAGAACTGTACTGGTCTCTCTTCACTTTCTTTCACATGGGACTCCACCCAGACAGATACCCTCTAAACTGTAAGAGAGAATGGGGCACCTGCCTGGCTCAGTCAGTACAGCATGGGACTTTTGATCACGGTGTTGTAAGTTTGAGCCCCACATTGGGTATAGAGATTATCTGAAAGTAAAACCTTAAAAAAATAAAATAAAGTAATAAATTATAGAAGAGATATTTTCAGTTTTCTAACTTATAATTTCATGTACTTTCTAATTCTGGTGTTTTTCAAATGTTAACGATTTCTCTACCTACCACTTCTGTAGAAACTGATTTATTATCAAACTACTATCATGTTTCATAATACTACCTTGTCTTTATTTATTTATTTTGAGAGAGCTTATTTATTTATTTTGAGAGAGCGAGAGAGCGTGCAAGCGAGCAGAGGAAGGGCAGAGAGAGAGAGGGCAGAGAGAATCCCAAGCAGGCTCCACTCAGTCAGCGAAAAGCCTGACACGGGGCTTGAACTGGCAGTCTGTGAGATCACTACCTGCGGCGAAACCAAGAGTCAGACGCTTAAGCTACTGAGCCACCCAGGGGCCCCCATAATACTACCTTGTCTTAAGCTTTTCATGTCAGTTATATCATTTGCATGGCTCAGATGCCTGACGAAGAAGGTATCATTAACCCTACTATGCAGATGAGATTGTAGAAAAAAGAGAGAGAGAGAAAGTTTCAAGGTTACAAGTAAGTTCCAGAGACAATAAAATCTAGGTTTTTCTGATGATCAGCCTAGTCCTTCATTTTAGGAAAGTTGCTTTTCAAAGGACACTTAAAATACTAATCACTCCCTCCTACCTACCCACTCTTCTCCAAGATTTGTTCAAACAAAACAATTAAGTAGACTTTTAAGTTAACAGGAAATGACAGAACCAAAAATAACTCTGGTGTGGTCTCACCTCTGAAAAAGATTTCCAGCTGTGAATAACTGCAGACAACTCTGGCCAGGCAGGATAACATCGTATCAGGATTTAGTACCCGGTACAATGGATCTTAGCTATATTATACATACAGTGACACCTTACTTTCTTAGAACAAACCTCAACTATTTCAAACTCTGGAAAACCCAGAAAAAAAGCAACATAAGTCACGGAGAAGCCAAAATTGCTGTGGTCAAGTTCTTACACTAAAGTGTTTGGTTGTTGTTTTTTTTTTAATGTTTATTTATTTATTTTGAGAGAGAAAGAGAGAGAGAGAGCGAGCCAGGAAATGTCACAGAGAGAAGGAGAGAGACAGAATCCCAAGCAGAGCTCCAAGCTCACCTCGGAGTGCTACAAGGGGCTCGATCTCACCACCTCAGAAGAGTCAGCTGCTTAAAGACTGAGCCACCCAGGTGCCCCACACTAAAGTTTTTATATACAAGATAAATCCATACATTTCTAAGGCGTTGAAATCACTATATTTCATTTATTTAAGACTAATCTTATAAGTATACAACATGCATTAATTTATAAGTTCGCCAAAAACCAAACTTAAATGATACAGACTATGAGGGTGTTTTCTTAACTATGAGCATGCCTAGCACTAAGACAGCACCTGCCTTTTAACTATGTTTTATTTTACTTTACTTTTATATTTTAAGGGTCTAAGAGGGTTATTTTAACATCTCTTTTATATCTTATGATGGACATTACATGCAACAATGGCGATCAGAATTTGATAATACCTGAAGGTTTGAGGACTGCCACTAAGCTTCGCTCAGATCCTATTTATTCTGACTTGACACACAATTCTGGTTTATCTGGTTTCCCTGCCTACTTCAGCTTAGAAACAGCAGATTAGAAGGGCATATTTTGACAGATAGAAAACAGTCTTGGAGGAGATAAACTAAAAACAGACAAAAGCATTAAATGGTATAGCAGTAAGGAGTCATTTTGGTACAGGAAGAAACTGCCAACACCCTTATACGGCAGAATGCACCAGCCATGTTAAAAGCACAGGACAGAAATTAAGGTACACAACTGACCTTGATTCATCAAAAAAGGTTATGTTTAGTATATTCTTTATCTTAAGAGAAGATTTATACTTTTTATGGGTTATATGCTATATAAACTGACATTAAAATGGTCAAAATATTTAACAGTTAAAGGGCTGTCAGTTATATGAACAATTCACTTAGATCCTTAATAAAACCAAACAAACTGACAAATCTCAAAAACCCATTACCTTTACTAAACATTATGTAGTGTATGTTTATGATCATCACTTATGCTCCTGGCTTTTTAGAGGGGAAAAAACTAAGTTACACACTAGAATTATGTAGTGTAGAAAATCAACATTTATGATGATTCATGTGTGGGGGGGGGGGGGAGAATCTAAGTTAAACGCTAAAATTCTCCCCCTTCACTGAACATTCAAGAGACTTTTCCACTTAAAAAATATATGCATTCTTGTCACCAATCTTAGTTTCCTTTCTCCTTCTAATTATCAAAATGAAAAAATAAGAGCATTTTAATAGTTTTCCCCTCGTACAGCTAACCCCTTTATCCAGAAGCCACTAACAGGGCTTGTCGAGGTATACGCCCTTCTTATAAAATCGTGCTATCAAACCGATTGTTAAAACTCGGGCGAGAAGAGTTGTAGTTAAGTGTTAACGCTAAACAAAAGTGCATAAATTAGTGGTTATGTTTAAACCAGTATTCTTAGTTTAAGAATAGGAACAACAATGTAAAATCGCACAAGTATTAGTAAGGAACAGTTTAGTTTTGGTTAGACCTCTGAATCAGAGAACATCCTTCTCCAAGTCTCTTTGGCCAAAAAATAAAACACCAACATCATGTCAAGAGACCTGTGAATCCCTTTCACACATTCCCAAATGGATTTATTTGTATTTATTTCACCACACTGTTTCTTTTAGTAACAACAGTGACTTGTGATGATCTCTAGAAAGTGGGCCAAAAGGTACGCGTAAATGTCCTTTAAAAAAGGTGGGGGAGGGGCGAGATAATCAGATCCTAAAGACGGGGAGCGGAGCGGCAGAAGATCTGACTTGGAAGAATCTGCTAAAGTCCCTGCCCACGCCACTCTAGATGGCTTCACCAGATACAAGACGAGAAAAAAGGAATTGTTTCTTTTTTAAAAAGATGGGGATCCTGGCCCTTTGGGGTGGTGGCAGAAGAAATCCCCACCCCACCTGCAAGTCCAGCTCGACCGGAGATAAATCAGCAATCTCCAGCAAACTACGGGTCAAGGCGCAACAGAAAATGCCCCGGGCCCCGCGGGGAGGGGATCCCCCTCCTCTGTCCCATAGCCCCTCCAGGTCCTCCTCCTCCCGGACGGAAGCAGCCTGGGTCGCCGCCGCCCTCCCTCCTCGGCTCTCCCCCTCCGTTCTCCCGCCACCGCCCGGCCGAGGGCCGTTTCCCGCGGGTGGACGAGGAGGGCCCAGCCCGCCCAGCACCTTTGATGACGCGTTCGGTGGTGGAGAGGTGGAAGTTCCTCCCAGACATGGTCCCCTCAGCCTCCTCCCGGCGCCAGGCGACCGCCGGACGTGCACCTCCGCCTTCGGGTCCAGCAGTCTCAGCTCCCCGGGACCAGTCAGCCCGCCGTGACCCGGCCCCGGCCCCTCCGAGAGGCTCAGGCACCAGAAAGAGGTGGCCGCGGCAGCCTGGCCTCAGAACCCCACCGACAAGATGCTAGCCCACTGGCCGCTCCCTCCTGAGGCGCCGAGTCCCGAGCACACCGGGCTAAGGGAGGCAACCGGGGCGGCCGCGGCTGCTCGCAGCCCGGGCCCGCGTGCGCGCGCGCGCGCCGCCGCACGCCGCGCTCCCAACTTCCCGGCGGCCCGTGCGCGCGCGCCGCCGCTTTGCCGAAGCCCAACGCGCGGTCCCGCTGCCCTGGCCGAGGCGGCCACCTGACTTCCCGCCTCCCCGGTCGTTGCGGACCCCACTCCTGAGGCCCGAGGGCTCCGCGGGCGCTCTCCGCGCTCGCGTGCTTCCTTTCTCCCCTCCTGCTTCCAACGGTCCGTCTTCCCTTCTCCTCAGCCTGCCCTCCCCGCAGCTGACTCCATCTGGGCTGCCTGCCGCTGCCCGGACCTGCAGCACCTAACACCAGCCCCCGGGTCCTGCACGGAAAGCCGCAGCGAAGCAGCAGCCATCTTGTGCCCCGGCCGCAGCGACCCAGCAGCAGCTCGGTGGAGGTGCGAACCTCACCCTGGGCCCACCTTGCCGAGAGCCCTTGTCTTCCCAGACCTTCCCCACGGGAGGCCTCCCTCTTTTTCTTCTGGTCTTCCGCCCACTCTGTCTGTGGGAGTCCCTAACAATTTGCCCACGCTCCTTCCCATTGGTTATCCTCCCCCGATTCATCAAACCCATTTAAGACCTGATTTCAGTTTTCACATTTGTTGAGTGCAGTTAGTATTGTAAGAAGTACGTTCGTGTCCATGCCAGTTCTAGTCCAGGACGTGGGGGGGGGGGGGGGGGGGGGACTCAGATTCCAAGTGGCCTAAGACCCTACGAGAGGCTCGGTGGCCTCCTCACTTCCTTGCCACCTTCTAACAGAAGGGAGGGCAGCCGCTCCAGGGAGCCCCTGAGCCAGACCTCCACCGTGCAAGGAACTGACCTTATAATTATGCTCTGCGTGTCCCCTACTCTGCTAGAAGCAACACCTCTTCCCCTTTGACACAGTGACACAGTACCTGTTTGCCCCGCTCATGCTTACTGTGGAACACGATGGGCAAGTCTCTAGAGTCTTAATAATCTAGCGCATCTCTGGGTTAAAAACCGACCTTTTCTTTCCTTACGTTGTAAGTCTAGAGTAGAAACTATGACTGCCTTCCCTCACTGAGTATAGCTTCCAGCAAAGTCAAAAATATTTTGAGTTTAGCAATGATAATGCGATATTGAAACCGAGATACAAGAAACAGAGTCAAACCAGTCTTAACAGTTATAATGGTGGCCAATAAGTCATTTGTGGTTATACACATTTAAGTTAAATAGAATTAAAAATTTGAATATTCAGTTCCTCAAGTGCATTTCAAGCGCTCAATAACTCTGTGGCTAGTGGCTACCCTATTGGACATGGTAGCATAGTACATTTCCATCATAGCACAAAGTCTTTTTGGACAGCCTCTAACTAAAAGATTATAAGGGTTAAAGCCTAAATCTCCATTAATATAGATTTATGTAGGGGCGCCTGGGTGGCTCAGTCGGTTAAGCGGCCGACTTTGGCTCAGGTCATGATCTCACGGTCTGTGGGTTCGAGCCCCGCGTCGGGCTCTGTGCTGACAGCTCAGAGCCTGGAGCCTGTTTCAGATTCTGTGTCTCCCTCTCTCTGACCCTCCCCCGTTCATGCTCTGTCTCTCTCTGTCTCAAAAATAAATAAATGTTAAAAAAAAAAATTAAAAAAAAAATATAGATTTATGTATTGGGAGGAGATCTGGGGGTATACATTGGAGGCATCCCTTGAATTATGCCTGGCAGTTTTGACCTAAGGCCGTTCATAGCAACCCCAACAAGGTAGGAGCACTTTGGAAGCTGGGTTTAATTTAGTACTGTTTTCTTGGGTCTTGACTTAAGGCTTTCACCCAAGAGAATTGTTCAGATACGCTGAGGAAGTTCTTCATTTAAGAAGTAATGAGTGGGGCCCCTTGGTGGCTCAGGTAGTTAGGCGTCCAACTCTTGGTTTCGGCTCAGATCATTTTTTTTAATTTTTATTTTTTTAAAGCTATCTTTTTAATTGTTAAAAAATGTTTATTTTTTAGAGAGAGAGAGAGAGAGAGAGCACAAGCAGGGAAGGGGCAGAGAGAGAATACTAAACAGCTCTGTCCTGTTAGTGCAGAGCCTGATTTGGGGCTCAAACTCACCAACACTGAGATCATGTCCTGAACCAAAATCAAAAATTGGACACTTAACAACTGAGCCACCCAGGCACTCCTCCACTCAGGTTATGATCTCATGGTTCATGGGTTCAAGCCCTGTGTCGGGCTCTATACTGACAGCAATGGAGCCTGCTTGTGATTCTCTCTCCCTCTCTCTCTGCCCCTTCACCGCACACTCTCTCTCTCTCAAAATAAATAAACAAAAACCTTAAGAAAAAAAAAAGTTGGAGCGCCTGGGTGGCTCAGTCGGTTAAGTGTGTGACTTAGCTCAGGTCATGATCTCATGGTTTGTGGGTTTGAGCCCTCCATCAGGCTCCATGCTGATGGTGTGGAGCCTGCTTGGGATTCTCTCTCTCCCCCCCCCCCCCCCCCGCTTTGTTCACCCCTCCCCCACTTGTGCTTTCTCTTTCTCTCAAAATAAATAAACTTTTAAAAAATCATTTAAAAAAAAGTAATGAGAACACCACACTTCTATCAAACAGAGCAAATCTTTAAAGTTCAAAACTAAAGTGGTGCCTGCAGCACAGTAGAGGCTAAAATTCATCTGAAGAACATAGCTAAAAAACAAAAAATGGTAAGAAAACATTGCAAACCAATGTGAAGAGATGGATTTTTCAATAATAGTAATAGTAGTAGTGGAAAAGTTACCATTTGGATCTCAAGTTGGAGCCACTCCGTAATATTAAAATAAAGTGAATCTTGTTTAAAGAGTTACGTCGAAGGGCACCTGGATGGCTCAGTTGGCTAACTCTTGGTTTATGGCTCAGGTCCTGATCTCACAGCCCCATGCGGGACTCTGCACTAAGGTGGAGCCGGCTTGGGATTCTCTCTCTCTGCCCTCTCCCCCTGCTTGTGCGCTCTCTCTCTCTACCTCTCTCTCTCAAAAACAGATAAATAAACATTTTTTAAAAAGAAAGAATCTTAAAAAAAAAAAAGTTACATGCAAAAGTAAAAGAAAAAAACCTGGAAGAAAATGAAGTTATCCTACTTGGTTGATTGGTGTAACTCCAGAGCTAATAGATGCCAACAGATGCTGATGCTCCCTCCCCCCATTTATCAGATCAAAAACAACTTAGTTAATTCAGATAAGGACTTTCTAAGCTCAAAAGTACTGAAAGGAATCACAAAGGAATGTTACGTTTGACTACTTGAAAAAGATAAACACAATTAAAAGGCACAAAAGCAGGAAGATATTTGCATCTCGGAAGTCAAGATAAAGAACTTTCACTATTCAAAAGAAGAACTCTACAAGTATGGGTAAAGGCCATAAGCAAAGAGTTTATAAAAGAATAAACATTAAAAATGTTCAACTTCAGAAGAAATTAAAAAAATCAATTTAAAACAAGATGCCATTTTTCACATAGCAAATAGGAAAACATTTTGAAAAGGTGATACTGTTAGCAGAATTACAAATTAGCACAACTTCTCTAGAAAGGGATTTGTCAGTATCAATAAAGAAGAGATTACATATGGCCAATGAAAAGATTCTGTCAACATCACTTGTCATCAAAAAAATGTAAAATAGGCCATATTGAGATACCACTTCACTAGCCTACTAGAGTAATTGAAACTAAAGATTCTCAATACTGGGGTGTCTGGCTGGCTCAGTCGGTAGACCATGTGACTTTTGATCTCAAGGTCATGAGTTAAAGCCCTTTAAAAACAAACAAATAAAATACAGCAGTTTTTTGTTTGTTTTTTTTTAACTTTTTATTTAAGTAATCTCTACACCCGACATGGTGCTTGAACTCATGACCCCAAGATCAAGCATCGCATACTTTTCAGACTGAGCCAGCCAGGTGCCCCACCAAAAAAAGATTCTCAGTGCCAAGTGTTGGGCAAGGGTGAGAGCAACTGCAACTTTCCCACGTTACTGATGGGAAAGTAAAATGCTATACCTACTTTGGAAAACCGTTGGGAAGGTTCTTATAAAGTTAAATATACACCTACTCTATGACTCAGTAATTCTGTTCTTAGGTGTTTTACCTGACAGCAGTGATTATTCAAACAATGAAATACTACTCAGCTAATAAAATAAAGAATTACTGGTACATACAACAATATGGATGAATCTCCAAAACATTGTGGGGAACAAAAGAAGCGAGATACAAAATAAGACATACTATATTATTTCATTTGCATAGGAAAATGGTTAAACGAAATATGATATCGGATGGAACATTATGTTTTAAGAAAAACCAACATATTTAAAAAATTTGGGGGGAGTGGCTGGGTGGCTCAGTCGGTGACTTCAGCTCAGGTCATGATCTGGCGGTTCATGAGTTCAAGCCCCGCATTGGCCTCTGTGCTGATAGCTCGGAGCCTGGAGCCTGTTTCAGATCTTGTGTCTCCCTCTCTCTCTGAGCCTCCTCCACTCACACTCTCTCTCTCTCTCAAAAATAAACATTAAAAAAAATGAAAAAAAATTTTTTTTTGTTATCTGTACATTGCATGTGGGACTCGTACTCACAACCCCAGGATCAAGAATGGCATGCTCCTCTGACGGAGCCAGCCAGGCACCCCCAAAAAACAGCGTATTTTAGACTACAAAGATATTTGCTATGAGAAAAGCCTCAGGAAATAATAGAATATAATAATGTACAGTATGGACCCCCTTTGTGAACAAACAAGCAAATGTATGCATAAAAAGGCTAGAAGGAAATATTTGTTCGTTCAATAAACATTAATCAAATGCCAACTGTGCCTGCTGGCCCTATGCCAGGCGGTAGGATACAGTGATGAACTAAAATTGACACAGTTCAAACCCTCACGGAGCATTGTCTGTTGTGGAAAAGAATGTTAATAGTAGCCATCTCTGGGTAGTGTGACTTAGGAGAAGGGTGGCTTAGGAGAAACAAATGAACAATAATTTCTGTATTTTACAAATTGTCGGGACGCCTGGGTGGCTCAGTTGGTTAAACATCCGACTTCAGCTCAGGTCACGATCTCATGGTCCGTGAGTTCGAGCCCCGCGTCGGGCTCTGGGCTGACAGCTCAGAGCCTGGAGCCTGCTTCTGATTCTGTGCCTCCCTCTCTCTCTGACCCTCCCCCGTTCATGCTCTGTCTCTCTCTGTCTCAAAAATAAATAAATGTTAAAAAAAAAATTAAAAAAAAAACAAATTGTCTATGCTGAGGAAGTATTACTTTATAACTAGGTGAAAATAAAGAGCTCTTTTCTTTCAAAGACCTATTGTCCTGGCCTATTTCCAGTAGTGTTACATACTCATTTGGGGGATTTTCTGACAGATTTCTCTGATCAGAGCCACTCAATGAAAATATGAAAAGAAAACTCTAATTAAGCTCCTTCCCAAATAATTTTTTTAAATAAATGAGATTCAAGCTTATTGGTAGTGGTGATGCTTTTTTTTAGTCATGACATTAAGAGTTTCCAGCAACAATCGAATGTTCTATTTCATTCAGTTTGTACACCCATTCACCTGGCCAGGGTATGTGGTGTTTTTATCTAACTAGCAAGTCTGGTTCTCTTTCTTTTTGCTTTCTGCATTGGTTATGATTATTAGAAATCACCCAAGACCCAGGGCCCCTGGGTGGGTGGCTCAGTTGGTTAAGCATCTAACTTCAGCCCAGGTCATGATCTCACAGTTTGTGGGTTTGAGCCCCGCATCCAGCTCTGTGCTGACAGCTCAGAGCCTGGAGCCTGCCTCGAATTCTGTGTCTCCCTCTCTCTCTGTTCATCATCTGTTCATGCTCTGTTTCTCTCTCTCTCCTTCAAAAATAAAAACATTAAAAATTTTTTTTTAGAAATCACCAAGATCCATGTGTAATTGGCATTTCTACTAATCTCTTCAAATCTAGGTTTCCATTTTACAGAGCTTGCGAGATTTGGTGTATTTCCTTATGAAACTCCCAAGGCACTTCATAAATCTTAATTAATGACCAGCCCTTCTGAGAAATAATTATTAATGCTTTCAATTTAACAAATGTACAGGGAATCCTAGTTTCCATTGTTGTATAAAAGTAACCTGGTTTCAGTTTTGATTTGTATGAAGCCATTAAATATTAAACTTCTGTGTTAAATGCAGGTAAGAGAACTATAGAATTTTTTTAAAATTAGAGTAAAATGAAGGTTTCTAAAATGGCTACACAGGGGTGCCTAAGTGGCTCCGTCAGTTGAGTGTCCAAATTCAGCTCAGGTCATGATCTCTTAGTTCATGGTTTCGGGCCCTGCATGAGGCTCTGTGCTGACAGCTCAGAGCCTGGAGCCTGCTTCAGATTCTCTACCTCTCTCTCTGCCCCTCCTCCACTCATGCTCTGTCTCTCTCTTTCTCTCAAAAATAAATAAACATTAAAAAATATTTTAAAATGTCTACACAGAAAAGGTCTTTTATGGTGTATACTTCCTAAATTTATATGAAAAGCACTGCATAATTTTTTTAAAGCAGTCTCTATGCCCAATGGGGGCTCAACCTGAGATCAAAAATTGCATGCTCTACCGACTGAGCCAGCCAGGCACCCCAGTTAGTAATACATATGGTATAGACATCATATACTGTGTTATATTTAATTCATATCTTCCTGAGTATGCTTAGTTTCGATTAAATTACCTTGGTGTGGAAACTCCACAGTCTTGATGTCTAAAAAAATTAGTGAATCAAAAAATATATATATTTATATATTTTGTAATGGAAAAAACACAGTCCAAAGCAACATCCTACTAATTATGATAGCCTGATATCAAATTAGGAACCCCTCTAGACAGTTGTAAGTAAAATCTCATGAAAGTTCTGCTGACTTGTGTAATGTGTAACATGTATTCATAGGTTGATATTCAGCCCATTTTGGGGGGCAGTATGCAAACGTCTTAGCAGTGGTCTTCCTGGACCAAGGTCTCCCTTCCTGGACCAAGGTCTCCCTTGGTCTCCTTGGGAGACTCCAACACTGTGAGAACTGTGATGTGACAAGGAGCCCCAAAGCTGCCATCATTCCCTATTACTTTTGTTTACATCATTACGAAGCAGGAGATAATGGTGATAGTCACTATTGGCTACATAATACAATCGTCTAGGAGAGCAGAATTTAATACCTCTCTCACATCTGGGCCCCACAAGGGAAATGGCACTGACATTCATCAAGTCACTTGTGCCAGAAATGTAGAATGGGCGGGCTGTTGGAGGAGGAGGCAAGATCCCTCACAGGACATATCCTGTCAACTGATGCCCTCTACAGTCCATTTTGCCACACAACAAATCTTCCCAAACTGAAAACATAAATCTGATTTATGTCATTCCTCTGCCTGAAACCCTCAAGTGCCTCTTCCTTTCTCCAAAGTGGCCTGTCTCTTTGAACTCAGCTCCAACCTCATTCCCTATGGCTGCTGAAGTTCAAACATGGTGGCCTTGTTTATACTGTATATACTAGATTTATACAAACTGGCCTCACACAGACCAAGCTCCTTTCTGTCCCAGAGCTGTTGCATTTGCCATCTCTTTTGCTTAGAACATTCTCACAAAGCTGCCTCTTCATTGTTTATGGCCAGCTCAAATGTCTCCTCTGATTATGGCTAGCTCTAATGCCCCTCCTCTGATCACTGTGCTAACTAAAGCTAGGGCACCCCCACCACTCTCTTACCTCATTACCCCAATTTACCTGTAGCACTTGTTTCTTTGGGTCTACCCTCACTCCTTAAGGGAAGCGCCTTCTTCTGTCTGTTCACTGGCACTGCCATTGTCATTGCTGTGTCTGGCATGAAGTCGGAGCTCAGTAATTTGTTGAATGGGCGGATATCTTACTCTTGTCTGGAGCAGAAGTTCTTTTTTATTTTTTTAAGCTTATTTATTTTGAGGGAGAGAGACAGAGAGCAAGTGGGGGAGGAGCAGAGAGAGGGAGAGATAGAATCCCAAGCAGGTTCTGTGCTGTCAGCATAAAACCTGACGTAGGGCTTGAACTCACAAACTGTGAGATCATGACCTGAGCCAAGATCAAGAGTCAGACGCTTAACCGACTGAGCCGCTCAGGCACCCCTGTAGCAGAAGGTCTTAACCTGTGGTGCAAGGCTTTCAAATCATTCCTTCCCAACTGTAAATGAAATTAAGGGTTTGAGTACATTTGCAAGTGCTTTTGGGAGTGTGTGAGAGAAATGTTGGAAAACCTTTATTTTTCAGATTCTCAGAGGAATCCAAACAGCAAAATGTTAATTACCACTGGTATAGAGTTATAATTTATAAAGCACTTTCTCATACGTTTAGTTCTCGTTCCATCTATGGAGATAGATAGGATAGAAATGGTATTTTCTACTTGACAGATAAAGGCATTGAGGTGCAGTTCACATAGCTGGTCAATAACAGAATGACAAATCCATTCTTTTGGCCTAAACATCTTGTGCTCTTTCACGTGAAGACAAAGACAGAATCCAGAATCCTGGGCTAGTAGTTTTGCATTCATTCTTGCTCATCTTCATTGGCTTTAAAAAGCACCAAACTTAACACTTTTTAAAGACTTCCTTACTTAAACTAGCATATGAGGCTGCATTAAAATTTTCAATGAAAAATTATTACCATCAGCTAGATCAAGGCAGTTTTCAGGGAAAATTTTAATGTATGAACCAAGGAATGCAAAATAGTTTTCTGCTAGGCTAAGTAGAGCATAATTAGGAAAATCAGTTTGCAAGAATAAATATAACAACCCTTAAAATCAAATGAAAACAATGTTGAGATCTCTAATGTTTCAATTTTATCTACTCTTTTAGTTATGATACACAATTGAACCATCTATCTTGAAAAATCAGTTTAATCTAATTTTTTTTAAATCAGTTATTCCAGGGGCATCTGGCTGGCTCTATCCATAGAGCATGTGACTCTAATCTCAGGGTTGTGAGTTCAAGCCCCATTTTGGGTGTGGAGCCTACTGGAAAAAAAAAAAAGTCAGTTTTTCTAGAAAAAAGGCAAACCTGAGTTAAAAATTTTTTCAACATTAATTCATTTTTGAGAGACAGAGAGACAGAACACAAGCCGGGGAGGGGCAGAGAGAGAGGGAGACACAGAATCCGAAGCAGGCTCCAGGCTCCGAGCTGTCAGCACAGAGCTTGATGCAGGGCTCGAACCCACAAACTGTGAGATCATGACCTGAGCCGAAGTCAGACACTCAACCAACCGAGCCACCCAGGTGCCCCAGGAAAATCTGAATTTAATCTCTTTTCTGCTCACACAATTTTCAAGAGAAGGGGTGGGGATGTGGAAACTACATTATTTGGAGAATTAATACAAAATGTTTAAACTATGTGAATTTAGCAGCCTGAGAGAGTTCTTCTCAGGGGCCACGTCTCTACGATACAACCAGCCACTGGCTTCAAAAGAGCTTGTTTTATTAACCTCAAGAAGTTATAGAAAAACATGCCACTTGAAAGAATTTCCTATTCTGGGAAGATACACTAGATCAAAGAGACTTTTTGCCCTCCTCTCTAGCATCTGTAATTAAAGACCTAAACCTTTATTTTAAGCAACAATAACAAGAAGTCTATTGAATTAGTTGTTTCCCTTAAAACCCACAGGGTTAACATCATGTTTGGCAGGAATTTTCATTTAACCGGCTTGGGTGTCATTCTTAGATTTTGTTGCATTTTAAACTGTTAGTCAAGCAGAACACATGTTCTTCCCCTGGGCCCTGCCCCGCTCTGTGTCCAGTCTCTGCTTTCCGGGCAGCCTGAGCACAGCCAGGACTCAAGCAGGACACCCCCATCTTCCATGTTGGCAGCCATGGAAGGGAGAAGACCAAATCTGCCAGCTAGCAGCAGCAGCAGCATCGTGGTAGCAGACAACCACCACCAAAGTATCCAGATTTTCTCTGGTGAAGGCCAGTTCTGGGAAGATGTGCTCTGGGATTTGAGAGCATCACCTGGGCAGCTTCAGTGCCTTCTAGCTGTGGCAGTGGACACCAAGGGAGATGGTAGTGTGGCTGTGACAACCACTGGGGCAGCGTCTTCGTTTAAGACAAAGATCAGAGCTGGCTCACAGGCCCCCCGGAGTGGCCACCGCATTGTGGCCGACAAGTTCTGTCTTTACCTCCCAGCCCAATGGCACTTTGTAGGGCCCCATCTTGTAAACAGGAATGCAGTTGTAGTGAAGCATTTCCAGTCATTCAGTGGGGGTGTACAGTGCCAGTGGAGAGTTTCTTTTCAAGTTTGGCTCCCGTGGGAGTAGCTGTGGACCCCAGAGGGATTGTGGCTGATCCAAGTATTCGACAGCTCCTTCCGCTCCTAAATCAACAAGACTGCGGAACCAGTGCAGGGGCCATCGGGACAGGCACTGGCCACATGGTGGTGGCTTTGGCTGATAATCACTGATTTAAGACCTAGTAGCTACATCGGGGTCCTGCCTGGTTCCAAGGGATAGCGGTAGGGGGGTCAGTCAAGAGGGTCTGGCCAGGAGGTGGGCCAGACCCGGCAGCACTGAATGTGGGCTGCACCATTTGTCCGGTGCCTTCCCTTTCCTGCCTCCCAACACCAGGGTTGCACTGTTGTATTCTATTCTTGCTTCGGTGACAGAGTGGGCCTGGACTGTGGTCCAAGGATGTGTGCAGAGCTTTACCACCCTACCCACCCCGTCCCCTCAATCCGCATCCTTCTCCCCAGCCTGGGGCCAGAACAGCCTCTTACTCTCTGGTTGTCTCCCTACCACCCTATACACACTGACAGAGACAGCAGTACCCCACTTCTCATATTAAATGTGCACACACAGAAAACCAAATGCAGGGCAATATGTATTTTAAGAGCACATCTCACAGTTAGAATTACTTCATCAAAAGAGGTCTTGTCAGGGGCTCCAATAGGAATTGCCTGATGGCTTTCTAGGATGTGTATAGTATTTGTAAAAACCCTTATGGATTATTGCCTGAGTTTATTCTTAGTGTTCCAAAACAACTATAAACAAACCACAGACAGAGAAAAAAATCCAGAGCCCAGTGGAAGAAAGAACTACTTCTTGGCTTGTGATTGCCAGAGTCAGAACACTTCTGGGTTATTCCTTAACTGTAATTGATGCTACCATCACGGAATCCCACCTACTGCCAGGGTCAAGGATTGCTGTTATACAGGGCGGATAGTCTCTGTTAACTTCCTCCATTTAAAACAAACCGTGAGTGGGGGCACCTGGGTGGCTTATTTGCTAAGCATCCAACTCTTGATTTCTGCTTAGGTCATGATCTCACAGTTCATGAGATTAAGCCCCACGTCAAGCTCTATGCTGACAGGGCAGAGCCTGCTTGGGATTCTTTCTCTCCTCCCTCTCAAAAATTATTTAAATAAACATTACAAAAATTCTAGGTTGAAAATAAATAAAAATAAACCATGATGGGTTCCTGGCTGGGCCCGGTCAGTAGAGAATGAAACTCCTGATCTTGAGGATGTGAGTTCAAGTTCCACGTTGGGTGTGGAGCTTACTCAAACAATTACAAAACAAAAAAACAACCACGAATGGGCATATGGCAAGAAGGGGCTGTAGTGTTGGTAAGAAAAATGATTTTTTTTTGACCAGCAGTTCTAAACATACTTAGCCAAAGGCCGATAAGGACCTATGAATCTTTTCCAGCCACTAATATTTTTTGCTGTAAATGGAATGTTAATCCATTTTATTCCCGAAGGATGAAAGGGATTCACTTCTGCTGGTATTTGAACCTATCATTCTTCATAAGTTTAGATATTTCACACTAAAGCATTAAGAATAAAAAAAAAAAATCTTAAAAAAAAAGAATAAAAAATCTTTAAAACAGATGAGCACTGGGGGATCTGGCTGGCTGGAGCTTATGACTCTTTTTTTTTTTTTTTTTAAGTTTATTTATTTTTGAGACAGAGAGAGACAGAGCATGGACGGGGGAGGGGCAGAGAGAGAGGGAGACACAGAATGGGAAGCAGGCTCCAGGCTCTGAGCCATCAGCCCAGAGCCCGACGCGGGGCTCGAACTCACGGACCGTGAGATTGTGACCTGAGCTGAAGTCGGACGCTTAACCGACTGAGCCACCCAGGCGCCCCTGGAGCATATGACTCTTGATCTCGGGATTGTAGGCTTGAGCCCCATGTTGGGTGTAAAGATTACTTAAAAACGCTTTGTCCACATTTGGTGTCTCTATTATTTCTTAAAGGGGGCTTTGCTCAGATCACATCTCAGCATCACTGCATGATAAAGAGTGTGCTTCTAGAAGCAAGGCAATAGAAAAGCATTTACCTCCCACCAAAAATGTCCCAAATGGCCTAGCTGGTTAAGAACATTACAAAGAATGGTCTAATATCTAACTTTTAACCTCCTGAAGGACTTGTTTACTCTGCTTAGCTCTGTTCCACCTGGGTCACAAATTCATCTCTCAAACTTGTTTCTAAATGAAGGAGGACCAAGGGTACCTGGTTGGCTCAGTTGTTACAGCAACTCTTGATCTTGGGGTCATGAGTTTGAGCCCCACATTGGGCATGGATATTACTTTTAAAAGTAAAAGCTTAAAAATGTTAAGGAAAAAAAAGGAGGGGGAACCTGGGTGGCTCAGCCAGTTAAGCATCTGACTCAGGCTCAGATTAGGCTCAGGTCCTAATCTCACAGTTCACGAGTTCGAGCCCTACGTAGGACTCTGTGCTGATAGCTCAGAGCCTGGAGCCTGCTTCTGATTCTGTGTCTCCCTCTTTCTCTACCCCTCTCCTGCTTGTGTGGTCTGTCTCTCTCAAAAATAAATTAAAGCATTAAAAAAATTAAGAAAAAAAAATGAGTAATAAGAAGACATAAGCAAAACCAACACCAAAGACAGAAAAACACCAATGGAATAGCTGCTGGTGGAAAAAGATTGTTTTCACAGACCTTTGAGACATTTCTTTTTTTTTTCCCATTCATTCCTCCTATGTGGCAGGTGCTGAAATCACAAGAAACCAGATATAGCCTCCACCCAGTAGGAACTTAGTGTCTGAAGACAGATTACAGCACAAGCCCACTGACTGGGATATGTACAAGGAGGCACCAATGCCAACCCAGGAAAGCTTTCCACAGGAGGCATACAAGCTGAAGAGTGGAGTGAATGTCATTTTGAAGAACTCTGGCAGATGGCAGGCCCATAGAGTAGCTGGTTAATGCAACTTAGAAGACCAGCATGAGCTACATAATTTTTGAGTTTTAAATAATGGAAGGGTTGAGCAATAGGCATTTGGGATTTTTCTAGTGTGGTAATAAGGTCACATCAATTCTTATACCTTACTGCTCATTTTTGTTGTGGAAGAAAAACAACAGCCCTGGCCCTATGACTAAACTGGAGTGATAACAGGTTTAAACTTTTAGGTCCCATGACAGGATTTTTCCCTGTTAAGACGTATAGGAGGTGTGGTCTAAATGAACCAAGCATACTCTATGAGTTTCAAATCGTAGAATTACACATGGGGAAACAGCACTGACAGAAAGTTCTTCTTAGGAAACACAACAGTTCTTCTATCATGCAACAGCAGTCAAGTCATAGGCTCCATAGAAGATAAATTAAAAATTATTTTTTAAGATTTTAAGTAATCTCTACATCCAACATGGGGCTCAGACCTACAACCCCAGATCAAGAGTTGCATACTCTATCGACTGAGCCAGCCAGGTACCCCCGCTAAATCATTTTAAAGTGAGCAGGTTATACCTAAGCTTCCTCCTAAAATCTCCCCTCCAAATGTAAGGCGGGGCAGTAAAACAAAGCTTTAGAAATCAGTGAGACACCATTGCCACCTTGTGTCCCTCAGCCTCCATTACACCCACATTCCTTTAAAAAATCACACTTGGGATTCAGCAGTATAGAATATAGCTTTATTTATAGAATCTTACAAATAAAACATTTACAGTCCACATAAGTTATTTTCTTTTCTAATTTATCTCATAACACCTGAGTTATTTAAAAAAATACTGTGATGGAACTGCAGAACTGTAAAAGGAAATATGAATAAAAACCTCACCTCTCTTTTGCAAAAATCAGACAGTTTTTAGTCTTTTAAGCAGATTTCCACAATACTACCATCTCTTTGGAAGAGGACTTACCAAAAACAAGTCTTAGGATACCCAAACAGAGATGCATTCTCTTTTAAACCCAGGTGAAGGACCAAATGAGGGAAAGCCCCAAGCTGACACTAGACACAAAAGACACTGAACACCTCAGGGGCAAGGACAGAAGGCAACCCGCACTCCAGGGCAAGAGTAAGAAGCAGCACAACCCTGCTCCTGGGTCACTGCTCCCGCATGGGACATGTGCTTTCCTTGCTGATGTTAGGAGCTGGTCATCTGGGGAAAGACGCTGAAGAGGACAATGCCGGGGGCAAACAAGACCTCACAACTTGCTACTCCTCAGACTTCTAATATGTACAAATGCTTAAAACAGCAAATCTAGCACTTAAAAGTCAAAAAGGAATCGCCACAAACTTCTACGCCTGAGGCAACTCTGCTGCCAATGGCAACATTTGCTCGCTTGTACTAGCTTGCACTATCCAAGCGCCTCCACCCCTGAGTTCCAGCCAGCACTGGCCTCTGGGCCAACTACAGTTTAAAGAGAATTTCCCTTTGAGGCAGCGGTCTATAAAAGGAAAGTTCTTAAGTTAATATGGATGTGCACGAAAAGGGAAAGCACCCTACTACTTCGTGTTTTATTTTTTAATTTGTTAAAGATTACATTTTCAAGCTCTTCTCCTAAAACTAGAAACCCACTAACTCTAACTTAGTATTTTACTCCAAGAATAACGGTATTTGTAAGGAATGGCAGATCTACAGGGAATGCTAAAATTATACATTTCATCTATCAATGTGAATCAGGGAAAGAAAAATCTTGTAAAGTCTTAAAGTTTGAGTGTTATTTGCTACTAGCTCCTGAAAGCAATGTCAGACACTGAGGAAAATAAAACAGAAGACAAAGAACCGTTTTAAAACAGTAACAACAATAATAAAAATAATGATAATATAAAAGTTAGATTCTAACATTCAAGGAATTGGTTCTTTGGTAAAATTGGACCATTAATCCTATCAGGAGTCAGTCCTGATATTTACTCTAGAATCTTGAGAACTCAAGTTTTCCTTCTTATTCTTCAGCCCATTCTCAAATCTATCAAAGTCAACAGCAAGAGAAGGAGACAAACTTATAAAGCATCACCAGCAATTTTCCCACGCATACTCTTTTTCAAGACTATTCCTGGTTTGAGGGCCATTTCCCAAGAAGAAAAAAAAAAACAAAATAGATGCTGCTTTTAATTACTGTATAGTGGAAAGTCTTCCTGTGTAAGAACAGAAAAACTCACAGGTGTTGGCCACGACCAGCACTCGTCAGTCATTCACACAAATCAGTCAGTGAACAAACACAGCCCCTGGGCTGCAACTGTGGGCACCACTAAGAAAGGCTTCTGGAGAGACTGGCTCCCCAAAGTGGCTAAAGAATCTCACATTATCAATATGATAATAATAAATCAATTCACCTAGTGAACCTGGAGATGAGCTCCCCTTGAAGCCAGAGTTCTGAGGAGAGGGCTCCACAGTGCTTGAGGCTGGCCTACAGTCTCTCGGACAAGTCTAAAAATCCATCTTCTGAAGAGGGTTAGAGCAATTAATATTCAGTTCGGTACAGGACCCGCCCTTTCTTGTTCGGGGTGAGGAAGGAAGGGGAACCCAGGCCATGCCGCTAACACGTACTCTCAGCGTCATCAGGAAGCCCCTATTCTGCAAGCATCTGCAGTGCCCCACCCAAGTTCTGGACCTTCCATCTCAGAATTCTATTGCTCATACTTTTATTTATGTAATTAGCAGATCCTAAATTGTGCCCACACCGATTCCATTGCTGATCACCTTTGTCTAAGAAGCCCATAAGCTGCACTCCATAAGTGCACAAGTAAACTTGCCACTTTGCAGCGGAAGTGTTGACCGGGGGAGGGAAATTTGTGCAGTCTCCCCTCTAATACAAGATTGTAAATGTGCTCCAAATGTGCTTCTAGGGAGGCAGCTAAAGTCTCTCAGAAGATGGGAGAGGGGAAGGGGAGGTGGAAATGACAGTGAAACCAATGGATTTCTTGCAGGTCTCCATTCTCCACCTTCCATTCTGTCAGTGTCATTGTGAAAGAAGGGGACGTCCAGCAATAGAACCCGCACAGCAGCTCACCAGCAGCGAGCCCTAGCTCACCCATACAGCTGTGAAGCGCCAGCTGCAGCCACAAAATCAACATCGCAACCCAGTGGGAACAAGTGACTGCCACAATAGGACACACACTGTCAGTTCTCCTCGTCTCCCCCCCCCCCCCCCCCCCCCCCACTCAACTTCGGGATGATCCTTGCCTCCTCTTGCCCTACACATGTGTTCTAACTTTCAGGTCTTTTTGAGAAAACAGGCAACTGAACAGACCTTGAAAAAATAGGAGGGATTCTTGTCTCCTATACCTTTTCTGTAAAAACAGGTGAATTTATTCCAAAATGGGACATCTTGAGGTCTAGGACACACATTTAGATTCACAGGCCCTTAAACTACAGATTCACCTCCTGGTATTTCTAACCAAGTCATGAGCACTGGCTATATTTTTGCATTGTAGGGCAAGGATTAAAAAATTTCTCAGTGCTGGTTCAAAGAGAAAGAGGCCAGGGTAACCAGGGAAAAAAGTTAGGCTTGTCTGCTAAGTAAGCTGCATTCAGGTTCCAGGGTCACTCTGAGAAAGGGGGAGGAAAGGCAGAGAGGCACTATCTAGAGACTGGTTACCAGGGCAGCTTATTCCTAGGATTGAGCATGTTTAAAAACAGCTGACATCTGAATGCGGGAATACAGTCCGTGTCACAGTTTTTAATACAATTGCCTCTTCTGAGGTGCGTCGTGGTTGCCGAGTCCTTGGGCCAGGGATTGGGCAGCCAAGGGCCAACTTCCAATCCCAGAGGCTCCTGGCAGGGCCCTACCCAATCTGGATCTGCCCTGAATACATAGTGAGGACCAGCATGATGGTGAAACCAGTCAGGAGGCCCAGGTTCTGGATGACAAAGGGGATCAAGATGCTGCCATTTCTTTCATCCTCCTGGCAGACCTCATTCATCTCAGGGAACTGAGAAAGAGGAGAAAAACAAGAGAGCTGCAGTTTTTCTCAACCTGGTACATCCAGGACGACTCAGCAAGAGAGAGATAGTATACCGAATCATCGTTATGACACGTATCCTAAAAATATTTGTTAGAATATTAACACAACAATTGCCATATGATTATAACTTAATATATGTTATCTACCATTATATAATATACAATTATTATATAGAGACTATGTAGTTAAGATATATGACTATTAGCAGCAATAGCCTTCACAGCGTTGCCCACGGTGGCTACCAGTACTTTTCAACTATTGAGGTAAAACAGTATTATACATGCATGTAGCCCTGGAAAGGTTTAGATGCTGGCTAAAAAATTACTGCTTTGATAAAAATAAATTTTTTTGCTGTGGACTTTAAAAACATTTGAGAAGATCTTTTTGTTACCAAAATGCTGCCGCCACCTCTTTGGGAAATTGAGCACCTGTGGAAGGAACCAGAGCTTGGGGCTGTAACACTCCTAGGACTCAAGGGCCCCGCTGCTGGCCAGTAAGGCAGGGGACAGAGAGCGGACCTTCTCATTCAAGCAATCCAGAAAAATGTCTTAACCGTGGGGGGGTGGGGAGCTCCCCACAAGAGAGGAGAGAATCTAAAATGCTTCCAGGGAGTGAGAATGGGTCATGGTGGTCAGCACTCTTATCACTGCAACAAAAGTATTATTTTCGAGGGACATGGAAAATAATTCATGCAAAATATGACCTCAAAGAACAGGTCATGCCAACAAACAAGAAATCAACCTTGTTATGCAAAATATAATGAATAATGAAATACCAATCAGGTATTTCATTAGCCAACTCAAAGCCAATTAAAGGGGCTACACCAAACATCAGTGGGTACCATTATAATGCATGCTTTCAGGCACCGCTGACACTGGCAACACTCATTAAGAAGTGTTGAGTTGGGTTCAAGCATCTTCTTTAATAACATATGCTGGTAAGTTTTTTTGTCCTTTAAAAGCTAATGTCCTCCAAATGAGTGTGCTTCAATCCTGAGGCAAAGTAATGACATGTTTTTCATCTTATCAAGAAAATAACGGACTATTTTAAGTTTTTATTCTACTCTTATATGCTGGACCACATTTATACACAGCATGAGGTAAGTCAGGTTCTTTACAAATGGTATTTTGATAGATACTGTATTATGTCTGTGCCATATGTGTGCCCACTCTTTTAAGGACAATGTTATATTATATTCATTTGGATAAAATGTGATTTGACAACTGATTTAAATAAAATACTTGCTTCACTTAAAAAAATAAGTAAAATCTAATGTCCTCTTAAAAAGCATTGAACTGGGGCGCCTGGGTGGCTCAGTCGGTTAAGCAGCCGACTTCGGCTCAGGTCATGATCTCGCGGTTCGTGAGTTCGAGCCCCGCGTCGGGCTCTGTGCTGACAGCTCAGAGCCTGGAGCCTGTTTCAGACTTCTGTGTCTCCCTCTCTCTGACCTTCCCCCGTTCATGCTCTGTCTCTCTCTGTTTCAAAAATAAATAAACGTTAAAAAAAATTAAAAAAAAAAAAAAAAAAAAAAGCTTTGAACTATATGCCTTAAATAGGTGACCTGTGTGGTATATGAATGATTCCTCAATTAAGCTATTATGAACAAACTAATTCATGTCCTCTTAGCTGCCTCCCCTCCAAAGAATAACCTAGTGCAATTCTGCCTACATGGCATGAACTATGGAAGACTTACCATATCAGCCAGAGCAATATACAAAAACATTCCTCCAGCCAGTGCAAAGATCCAGTTGGCAGAGAAGTGGCTGCCAGCCAGGATGCCAAAGGCCAGACCCACGTAACAGCAGCAGGCAGAAAGGAAGTTGAAGAAGAGAGCCTGCTGGATACTCATCCCAGCATTCAGCAGGATGACAAAGTCTCCTAAGGAGGGATAACAAGAGGGAACGTGTGTGGAAGAGTTACACCAGGTCACGGACAGACAGCACAGTGAGGACAGACTGCTTGAACTATACATAACATCTGGGTGAAAATCAAGACGGCCTCAGACCTGAGAGCGCAGGGACAAGTCTAAGGCACCCCTCCTCTTCACCTCTTCACATCTAGGAGTGGTCTCCATTTGCAAAACTTAGCCGCATACTTTCAGCCTAGAGGCTGAAAATAATGCACAGTATTTTCAACATAGCCAACCAACTAGCAGTTGCTAGCAATTGCTCTTTTGCTTGATGGTGAAGTAGAAGTTTTTTCCTCACAACTATACTGAATGATGTTTTTAGGAAACAAAATGGAGACTGAGAGAAGTTAAGTAATTTGCCCAACGTTACAAGCCAGTAAATTGGCAAAGGTAGAACTTGACCTTGAGTCCCTGAGCCTCCAAAGTCTAGGTCTTTTATACTCTTGCTCTGCTAAAACTAACCCCCTAACTCCAGGTTCATCTACTTCTTCCACCCACCAGACCTCTAACAGACATCTCAGCCTCTGGGAGACTAATAGGATGAGGGGTGCCTGGGTGGCTCAGTCAGTTAAGCGCCCCTCTTCGGCTCAGGTCATGATCTCATGGTTCATGAGTTCAAGCCCCACGTCAGGCTCTATGCTGACAGCTCAGACCCTGGAGCCTGCTTTGAATTCTGTGTCTCTCTCTCTGCCCCTTCTTCGCTCACGCTCTGTCTCTCTCAAAAATAAATGAAAAATCTATGAGATAAGTATTATTATTAACCCCATTATAGAGGTGAGGAAATAGCACAGGATATGGACTGGGAAGGGAAACAAACATCCCAATAAAAATCTTCATCATTTTCAATGATCAATTTTCAATTATGAATTCAACTGGTAAGAATTGGTGGTTAGATTTTACATAGCACAGAGAATGTGTTAAGCAGTTACAACAAGCATTCTGAAGTTGGGGGTGGGGGCAGTGGGACACATGAAGGGTGCTGCAGGGGACGCCAGCAGTGCAGGCACACTCACCTAGCTCATGTGGGAACTCCTCGCACAGGATGGCCACCGAGGTACTGATGCCTTGGAAAACAGACACGGTGAAGGAGGCACCAATAGCCAGGCCATCGATGAAATTGTGGAGGCCGTCGCTCAGGGTGATCATCCAGGCCAGAGTGCCAATATCAGAGTAGCGGACACCTTTCAGCCAGTAACAGGCACTCTGGGAAGCCTGCAGGTCCTACAATAAAGCCCATCCCCACAGCCCCAGGTCAAAGGATGAATGATGGACCTTCAAGGTAGGCCCAAATCATCAAGGCCATTACTGGTTAAAGGCCAACAGCAGATGGCCCACTGACCTGGACAGAGAGTGAGCCCACGATGACCTTCTCGTCCATCATGGGGGCCTTCCCATCCAGCTCACTGCTGCAGTGCTGAGGAATCATATGGTCCAGATCCCCGTTCTGCAGCTTCTCGGTCACCCCCTCCTCCTGGTCCTTCTTGGAAGGAAGCGTCTCAGAGGCATAATGGCTATGTCCATGATGATGCTGGAGGAACCATGGGGAAGGGTCAGCACGACACTCACCAAAACCACAAAGCTTCTTGAGCACTGGTAGGTGCTCCCAGCACTGGGAAGACCTCATTCCCACCATCAGAGAAAACATAAGCAGGCAATGCACACAGAAACCAAGGGAAAGCTGTTATAGAAAGCTGAACTAAGGTGAATGTAAGGGCTTAGTGTAGGACAGAAATCAAAACAGTGACCTCATGGCCATCACTTGGTCCAACGAGGTGGTATTGCTAGTGAGGTTTAGAGCTCCTCCGTTGCACTGGATAATGTTATTCCATTCGGCAACTGATCACTGTGTGCCAGGCACCAAAGATACCTTTTTGGAACTATACCGCAACAATCATTCCTCTGTTCTCTGCGGTGGTACTTTCTATGTAATGACTATGTACCGAGCCCCTCCTTCACCTCCTAGAGTACAAAAGGTATATTAAAAAAACAATCTAGAATAAAATGAGGGGATATACCACTGCCTAGCAAAAGGCACGCAGGGCCAGATCTGGCTTCTGGTCTGTCCTCAGCCTTTGCTAATACCCTCGTGAGGGGAGATGGGAGATCTATTCCTGAAATCTGTCGGTTATAATCCACTCTTGGGGGAAGAGGGGGGACAGCAGGTAAGCTCACTGCATTGGTGACACCACTACCAAGACATACAGACATTTCTCAGATGGATGCTTTCCCTACAAGCACTTTTCCCTTTACTAACAATTAGGCCTCACCTCATTTTTCTGCTTAAGAAGCATCTTCAAGATCTTCTCTGTGAAAAAGAAAAGATAAAAGCCCCCAAACACCACCGCAGACTTGGAGACATAATAATCTTCCAGAGGGTTGAAACCAAAAGCCTGTGGACCCAGGAAAACAAAATGAGTTTAAGAAAATAAAAAAATCTCCACGGGTCCCCTCTCATCTCTTAACCACTTCCTTGATTCTAGGAAAGGAAAGAGACGCACTCTTTGTGATAGCTCTGCCGCCTTACCCCTTCCTGCCCTTCCAGCAAAATCGAGCCCTTGACTTTCCTTCATGCCATATCACCAGGGCCTGTTAGGGTCTCTCTAGCTCATTTTCTGATGCAAAAGATCAGTCCCCTTTAGAATTATACTCCCAAGAACAGCCTTGGATATGGTTTTCTACTTTTAATTAGGACTCTGTCTTCATTTTTCCTTTGCTACAAGGGCAGAACCTGCCTGCAAATTCCATACTTAAGGAGACACTTATGTTTATTTCCATTCCTTATCTAATGTTCCCAGTTGATCTGCCTGTAAACACAAAGAGAGATGGTGTAATTATACTTTCTAAAATGGGAAATCCATTCCCCAGTTAAATAGTAAGAATTGTGGCATCTTCTTGACCGCAGACCTTCCAGTGACCACAAAGCCAAAAAAGCAGACTGTGTCACTGCACATGTCAATTTTGGGGTTTTTGTTTTGGGTTATTTCTGGAAACTTCACTTATCAAGGGGGGCAAAAAAGAATCCATTGGGAAAACCACTGGAGTAGGAATCAGGAGAATCCCACTCTCAGTGATACTCCTGACTTGTGGTGGAGCCTTGGGTAACTGTCCGGTGACTTGCTCCCTCCATTTTCTGACAGGAAGCAAGCCTCTCAAGTAAACCAGCCTTCTCACGAATAGGTCAAAGATAAAAGTGACCATAAGCACCGGGAACGCTGGGCTGCTTAAAAGATGTTTCTCCTTTCTGTTTTAAAGGGACAAAATCCATCTCTACTCGCTTGTGTAGTTTTCTAAGAGACATAAAGGTCAAGTTCTAGTATGTCAAGAAACAACACACACAGGCCCAATTTCCAGGAGAGGCAAATCATCTTAAGGGAAGAGTGGAGTGAAAACTGTCCATTGACAGTTCTCTGCAGGAAGCCATGAGGAATGGCAGAGTACAAAAGCATGGCTTTAGCAGTTCTGACACCTGGCCTCTAGGATACGTTTTCTTGTTCTCTATTAAATGGGTAAAACCCTACTTCTCTAGACATCAGCTGATCTAAGAAGTCAACTAGGAAAACACAAACCCACATCATGGAAAACATAAGGTACTATCAGAATGTGGCATCGTCTCTGTGCTTCAACTCTGGCTCGGCCCAGGCCTGTCAGACCACCTACAAGGAGACACCTCCTGCATATACTCATTAGCCGGTCTACTGCAGAGATTACACCAAATCAGATGAAGCTTCTCCAAGGCTGCCTGCCAAACATTACAAAGACTAAGCTCCTCCTGTTCTGTGGAGATTTTCCTACTAACCTTGGCAAAGGGGCAAAGGTGCCATCAATGTATGTGAAACCAGGCCATTTTATTTAGATTACCTTTGTCCCAAAACAACGTACTGCGGAGAACGCATCGTTTTATTGAGATCTAGGGATTCTGTCGGTTTTTCTGTGTGTGTGCCTGCAGCCTCAAATCGGGAGCCATCAAGTGATCTAACTGCACTACACCTTTTCACCCAGCAGTCAGAGAGCATGAACCAGGCACCAGGCACTTTACAAATACTAACTCATGTAGCCCTCACAATGCCAACGTGGGATCAGTCCTATCATTTCCCCCATTTTGCATATGAGGAAACAGAAGCACAGAGAAGTTCAATGACTTGCCCAAGGTCACAGAACTTGTAGAAGGGTAGAGCTGGGATTCCTACCCAGCTCCCAAACCTATGCTATGCTGCCTCCTAACTCATGAGTCAATCTCAACTTCACTTTCCACAAGGAAGGGACCTCCTTCCTGTGCCTTGTATAGAAGTGGAGGGTGCTCCCGCTGTGCCCCACAGTCCCCCCCAGAGACTGGCATGCTCCTGTGTGAGAAAGCCCTGGCTTGCCATACCTCGGGGATGAGCTGGAAGAGGGCGTTGGAGTAGAGGGTTCCAATCGCCAGAGCTATGAAGTAGAGCAGCAGCCTCTTGTAAAAAGTCTTCTTCATGAAGGGCACCACGCTGGCCCCCATGAGGGAGCAGAGGGAGATGACGGTCACACAGAGGAGACCGTATCCCCACACTGCCGTTGGGGGAGAGCCAGCCCCACCCAGGACAGGGAGAAGGGCAAACGCCCCATTTCACAGCGACCACCATTTAGGGAAAACATGGGGTGGAAAGGACGGGGAGGCAACGAGGAAGGTTTTGGTGGATATTAACAAGGAAACAAAAAAGGAAAAATCAGAGAGACAAGTAGGGAGGGAGAGAGAAATAGAAAATTTGTTAGTGATTCAAGTCTGATGAAATTTCCTTCAATCAGTTCAGAAGAAATGAAGAGGAATTCAAGGTGGCCTTGGAACCCGTGGCTCCCACCCCAGCTGCTGCCTTTGGTGGCCCAAGTGACACCTGGAGGTGCACCTGCCAGCTGGTGTGGCTGCAGGGCGGGGCACTGCCTCCTCACACAGCTGAGGTGTGCTCAGGCCTATCCACAGGCTGCCCATGGCAGACTTTGGACTCAGAGGGCTCTCTTCAATAGGAAACAAGATCAAGGAGACAAAGAGATCTCATTGTGCTGGCTGCCATGTTTGCTTTTCACATGTGGCTTATACCATATAGGCACAGGCACTTCCACCTGGACTTGGTCTGGTTTTGCAAGATAAAACAAAGTCAGACGTGCAGGGCAGATGGATGGAGAACCAGTAAAACCCAATGCCCGTATAACTTAGTTTCTTAACTTCTCAGGTTTGTTTGTCTCAAGTCTGTTTCCATTTGCTCTGAGAGAACTCCAGCATGGAGGACACAGTTCCAAGATCACCTTGTCACAAAAAATATCTCCTCTATCATTTCCCAGTGTCACACACTCCAGGTAGGACAAAACTGAGCCAGGATGAGGCACTCCCCTGGGAGCCCAGGGGCGGAGCATGTACAATTATTGTTTTCCATTTAATAAGCAACAAGGCATTTCATTTTGAATCTTTAAAAAATTAATAAATTCAGTTTCTGGAGCTTAAAAAAAATAAAATAAAAGCCCAAGATGAGGTCTCCCCTTGAAGCACTTGTTAGATTCATGTGGAGTTTTGAGATAACATGGAGATGGTTACTCTTAAACCAGATTTCTTCTCTCACTTAGAAGGAACAGGCAAGGCCTGGGCTTTGCGTCTGGCATCTATTTTGGTGAGAGTCTTTTGATTGGCAAAGGCTGGGCAGCCAGTGACATGGGCTCTTTATGAAAGGCAGCTGCCACCAATCCCCAAGGGGGTCCCCACACAATCACCCCTACTGCATGTGCACAGCCCTGCCTCAGCTGACAGAGTGGGCAGACTATCAACTTGGGTCTTTTTTTTTTTTTTTTTTCTTTAGCTCCTCAGTGGTCACAATTAAAAAGCAAAATTAACAAATATTTCAAACAGTCAAGTAAGGGCACCAGGAAGTCAGTCCTATCCCAGGAAAAAGTCAAGATGCAAGGTATGAAGGCCTGAGTGCCCCTTTCGTTTATCTTGGAATTTTAATTTGTTTTCGTTAAATAGTTTTTGTTCTGTTTGGCTCTCTATGCTACGAATTATGGCCTACTTGGGGTGGGGCGGAAGGATCCCTCACTTTTTAGGCCAATTCTATTGACCAGTTGGTAACCTCTTTTCCTTCCACCTCATTCCAGATGGGTGATCCCTTGGTGGCCACACCTGAACACTGTCAGGGCCTCTACTTAAGGCACGTACAGAGTACCAGGACTTGGACAGTGACCACCAGCTGCAGTGTTCCTTCTGAGCCCTGCAAACGGGGCAGTGGAGAGGCAGGGACTGCGAAAGGGAGGCTGAGAGATCTCCAACAGGGAGGGCACATGCGGAGAGCCTTGCATCTGACATCACCTGAAGAGGCCACAGGCCAACCTGGGTGCCCCAGGAGGGAGAGAAGTCCCTTGAGATCCAGAGTCAGAAGTCATTTGTGTTCCCTGATATGAGGGAGAAGTGAATGTTCCAGGTGGCAGTTGTCAGGAGCCTCGGAACACAGGGTGGGGGCAGGGCCATTAGGTAGGGGCTCAGCTGCAGGGCCCCCAGGGAAAGAGGACGCGCAAGTTTCTGTTCTACTGCACCTCTGGGATGAGCTGGAAGAGCGCGTTAGAGAGCAGCGTTCCAATGGACAGGGCGATGAAGTAAGTGAGCACACGGCTGAAAAATGCTTTCTCCGTGCACGGCAGGACGAGGACTCCCAGCAGAGAGGCCAGGTTAATCAGTGAAACACTGAGGAAGCCAAAGCCCCACACTGTGGAGGAACAAGAACAGACGAGGGCCTCCATTACTGAGGGTGGGGGTGCTCTTGCTGCCTGGGGTGGCCCATTCTCAATTCAGCTACCATCAGGGCAGACAGAGAGCACCAACCCGTCAGTACATTAACGGTTGAGTCCATCTCTTGCTGGGTGCTGTGGAGAAGCCTGAAAACAACCCAGCAAAGTCGCTATCCAAAGAAGCTTACCTTTTAGATGGAGAAGCAAGTGAAAACAGTAAAGTCCAAAAAACCATAGGAGTGAAATGATGATAGCAGGAAACAACAAAGGCAGCATATGCTAGGTACCAAGGGGTGGGCAGCGCACATCAGTGCGACAGGGTTTCAGAAGGGCAACCCAGGCCCGCAGGAGTCACAGACACTCACAGACCATGGTGAGTCCACTGTGGCTGGAGCAGAGGTACTGGGCAGGGTGGGGGAAAGGATAAAGTGGGCTGGGGGCAGCTAAACTGAAAACAAAACAAAACAAAAACAAACAACAAAAAAAAAAACCCAAGGCCATTAGTCCCTTGTAGTTTAATAAAAACAAAAATGAAAAAATAGCCAAAAAAACCCCACCAGGCTGGTCCAAAATCCCAACACTGAACATTGAGCAGCCGGTCTGACAACATGCTGGAGCAGTTTTGGGAATGCAGAAGGTATCAGTGTAATCATTACTCTGATTCACTCCCCTAGTGGTGATGAGCTGGTCACTTGTGAGACCTTCCGTGAGTGGCACCATCTATCAGCCCAGGGATCCACGTGACATGAGCACGGCCCCAGGCCCCTGCCTTCCTGTCCCAGCTCACCTTCAATTGCGCTTGGCTTCCCCTCTTCTGTCTGCTCATCCTCCTCGTTCTCCTGGTTCTCAGAGGAGCAGGCTCGGGAATCCAGCTGCTGGAGGATGGTAGGGCAGAACTCCTGGAACTCTCTCCTTCCAATCCGTGACTGGTTGCTGAAGTTGTGGGCAGCAAAGAGGTCTCCAGAACTAAAACACTGAGACAAAGTGGGAGAGGCAGGAAGCCTCTCAGAACCCAAAGTCACACCTCGCCCCTTGTAGCAACCGACAGCCTTCCACGAGGAGAAAATGGAGATGGAACCCTTCCAAATCTTGGGGAATCTGTAGACTAATCTCTAGGAACGAGAGCAAGGTAGTCCCTAAACTTGAAAAACTGATAGGTAATCTCAGAGATCAGCCATGCAGTGAAAGTCACACACTTTACACACACCCATTCATACAGGGCTGCCCAGAAGGTCTGGGAACAACTGAATTCCAATCTTTGTGACCAGGGTGTGGTTTGTGGAAAACATGATCTATTTGCATACCTGAAGAAACAGCTTCATTCAGATACCAAATCTGGCTGCACATCACAATAGCCTGAGGAGCTGTTATATTAAAATGCAGATTCCAGATACTTCTCCAGAGCTGTTATTGAGCACTGGCATCTAAAGAAGAACATCAGTCCCCAAGACCCTATATAACATGGTGTCCCCAGTCTGAAGAACGTGTTGACAGAGATTAGTGGAGGAAGGAAGGAAAATCTAAAGATGCAGTGTACCTTGGAGCAAGTATGGGCTGGCCAGAGGACATGAACGCTCAGTCCCCTTGGGAGGTGTTAGGTTAGTACTCTCACATACCGTTCCTGTGAAACACTGCAGTTTTACTTCTAATTATACTTTATATACTTACACATCAGTCTTTATCTGAGGCGGTTTTACATGGATCCGTCCTAACAGCCCTCTGGGTGTGGTGACAAGTGAGAGCTTCTGGGCCTACAAAGCTGAGGGCTGGACTCTGGTGACCCCAAGCTACTGCTGCCGTGCCAAGGGGCCCTCTGGGGTCAGTCTGCAAGAGCCTGTCAGGGCAGCCTTCTCCCCAGCTCAGACATTACCGCGTGCCTGTGGTTCTGCATCCAGGCTGCCTGGCCCCCTGGCTACGTGGCCTCTCCAAACTGTTCTCCTTCAGGCTGAAGCCCCCGGATGCCTAACCCACGAACCTCCCTCAATTCCTCTAGCATACACTCCCCTCCCTCTCTCATTTCTCAACTCTATGAAGACTATCCAGCCCACAGAATTTAACACTTCATGTTATTATCAGATGACTCTGTTCTCAGTTGGTTAAGCTCCCCATCGTGACAGCAAAGTCTTCAACATGACTCATTTTTCTCTTTCTCACAGTCCTCAGCACAGGGAACAAAGCAGATATATAAAGACACTGCTGGCTGACTTACATTTGGCTGCCACAAATAGCCTTAGACTAGGATTAGCAAAGATGATATGGAAGAAAGAACAAAGAACCTGGGTCCCAGTCCTGAGCTCTCCAGGAGTCACCGTGAGACCCTCAGTATTGCTTTCTAAACAATGAAGACTTTCCACCTGCACCTGAGGTAGTGTGAGGTTCACCTGGGATTGCAGGCAAAGGGCCTTGTAAACTGTAAGCCCTATGAGAAATGCTAGCTGTCAGGGAGCTCCGGCTTGCCAGCGGTTCCAGGTGATCCCAGTGCAGCTGCAAGGAAGTTTGTGGAAGGCCGAGATCCCCCACTGACAGCTCCCTCCGGTAAGGGCTTCAAAACAGCCATTTGGGAGGGCAGGAGGTGCTGCTGGGGACTCAGACTCACTGACCCAGACAACGGGAGGAAGAAGAGTTGGCCCCTCTGCTCTGCCATCAAGGCTCACCTGCTCCAAGCTGCTTGGGCTCCCCATGCCTAACCAGACTGTGACCCTAGGAGGGCAGACAGTGCTCAGCAACACTTGGAGCCTTACCATCGAGAGGTTCCTCTGTCCCTGCAAAGGTTGGGTGACATTGTCCCGGCCCACTCCCACATCCAGGTGGTTGAGCAGGGCCTTCAGCTCCTGCAGGGTAAGGCTGTTCCCCTCCCCATATCGATGCAGGAGGTCCTGTAGGAAAGAGGCTGCGCTGATGGCTGGTGTCCCCGTGGACATAGCATGAGCTTCAGGAACAGCAGCACTCCATAAGCTGAGCAGGATCAGCAGGAAGCAGTCAGGGAAGGCTGGGTGTAGCAGCTTCATGGTGGCAAATAAGCCTGTAAGAAGGAAAAGCAGGTGAGTGAGAGGCTCCAGAAACCGACACTCTCCTCTGGCTTCCCCACCAGACATGGCAGCCTCACTCCAGACAGCCTTCCCTTCCCCTCTAACTCTTTACCCTTCCCTAATACCTCTACCAAGCTTTTGAGAAAAACACTTCTCTTCAAAGCATGGAATAAAAAAATAATAAAAGGACAAATTCAACAGGTTTGACTAAACTTAAAAATACACAGTAAAAAAACTACTTGATTATGCTTAAAAAGTTTTTATCTTCTAGAGATTCAGAAATAATCGTGGATTAAAGGATATCTTACCTGGAACTTGCTTCAAAATAACAAAGGAGGGAGTATTTGCATTGGGAACATAGATGAGACATAATCAGGCATCAGGCATGAGTTAATAACTCATGAAACTGCTCAATTAGGTGAATGGGAATTTATTATACTATTCTACTTTTTTTTTTTTTTAAGTAGGCTCTATGCCCAATGTGGGGCTTGAACTCACAACCCTGAGATCAAGAGTTGCATGCTCTACCAACTGAGCCAGTCAGGAGCCCCTATACTATTCTACTTTTATACATTGGAAATTTCTCCAAAATAAAAAGTTAAATTATAAATAAATAAATAAATAAATAAATAACAGGGCGCCTGGGTGGCTCAGTCAGCTAAGCGTGCAATTTTGGCTCGGGTCATGATCTCAAGGTTCATGAGTCCGAGCCCTGCATGGATCTCTCTGCTGTCAGCACTGACCTCACTTAGGATCCTCTCTCTCCCCCTCTGCCTGTCCCTAACTTGTTCTCTCTCTTTCTCAACAACAAACAAACAAACAAAACCTACAACTAAAAGAGGGGGAAAAAAATAGGCCAGGGGAATAAATACACCATCAAACATGACAAAGGTTTACCTATACTGCCTAAATTAGAGAACATGAAAAAATACTGAGATTCTCTCGTTTGTTAAGAATAGAAACTTAAGGGGGTAGAGGGATGGGCAAAACAGGTGAAAGGGATGAAGAGGTACAAACTTCCAGCTATAAAATAAATAAGACACAGGGATGAAAGGTACAGCTTGAGGAACATAGTCAATAATTCTGTAATAAATTGGTATAGTAACAGATGGTGACTACACTTACCTTGGTGAGCAATGTGTAACGCATATACATATTGAGTCAATATGTTCCATACCCAAAACCAATATATTGTATGTCAACAACAGTTCAATAAAAAAAGAACACAAGTTTAAAAGATGGACAGTGCTATATTGCTGCTTATTAAAATAGCAAAACAGATTTACAAAAGACACACCTGAATGTTAGTGAGGTTAAACAATAGAGTAAGATATGGCTGGTGGCTATATAAATCATGAGACTGGAAAAGTTATATGATAATAAAAGCATTTCAATCCTTTGAATTATTAACTCTACCTTTGGAATTTATACTAATAGAAGCAATCCAAAAATACAAAGGCTGTAGGCAGAAAATTATGATCAAGCAAATTATATCCATTTCATTGAATAGTATGCAGCTATAAAAACGAAACCATGAGTTTCATGTAAAGCAAACAAGCAGAACAATTATGTAACAAAAGTAGGACGTGAGAAGGAACAGGGAAACATATGCCTAAAGTAGCAGGGCTGATGATTTTCTTTCATTAATCACTTCCTCAGTATAGTTATAACTTAATTAGTGAAATAAACAAATACCAGGTAGGGAAAATGAGCCTCCTATTTAATCCAGACCCGGGAACCCCATCACTACAGGTGTTTCCATACCTCCCAGGCTCCCAGGGCCCTGGCACTCTTCTCACTGGATCACTCCACCTCAGGGCCTTTGCTTGTGGCAGAGGAGCTAGAGCAGAGTGGTTAAGAGTAGGCTTGTTTGGTTTGCATCCTGGTTCTGTCACTTGTTTACAAAGTGTGCGATCTTGGGCAAGATATTTAAACATTCTAGAGTCACTTGCAGTAGTGATGCAGGGGTGCCTAGCTGGCCCAGTCAGTGGTGTGTATGACTCTTGATCTTGGGGTTGTGAGCTCGAGCCCACATTGAGTGTAGAGATTACTTAAATAAAACTTAAAAAGAGGAGTGATGCAGCTTACCCTGGCCTTTTGTGTCAGAAAGACCTGGCTTGAATTTCTGCTGGCCAGATTAGTGACCTTGGGCAAGTTACTTAGGTTCTACCTGTTTTCTCATCTATAAAATGGGTACGTACCTCACTGGGTTACTGTGAAAATTTAATGACATGAGCTATAGCAAGTCACCAAGTGCCTGACCTACATACAAAAAGCACTCAATCAAATGTTGTGATTTGATTATAATTAATCCACTTTGACTCCCTCCCAGCCCAGATACTGAGCTGCTAATGGAACTACTGGGAATATCCCTATGGCTAACTTTATTCCAGGCCTGTAGCACACACATCCCACGGGTCTCCCCAACAAATATACCAGGGGACATTCCAGGCTTTAGCTGCCACACATGGGGCATGCACAGCATCTGGAGACAGAAAAATATCTCTCTTCAAAGAATGTACTTTGAGTCACACAAAGGGATGGATTAGCCATCAGCAAAAATAGGAGTAAAGTGTTACTTTGAGACTAACAACTCTCAAATCTACACTGAGAACCAGAGGTTAAGTTACAGTCAGCAGGTGGGATCTTAGGCTGAAATGGCTAAAATTCACTGTACAAAGAAAACCGTCCTCTACCTGGCCACACTATAATCTGAGGCATGTGTTGTACTATCAGAGCGATGGAGAGGAGGGCCACGTGGATTTGTCAAAGGAGGGCAAAGAGATGATGAGGTCAGCAGCTGGTGTCACCAGCACCAACGCCGCTAAGCCCGTGACAGTTATGGATTCCTTGAAGAGAAGCTGGGATACTTATCTTCACCTAATAGATGAGGAAACCTGGTTTCAGAGATTAGAAAACATGATCCATAGGCAACAAGTCAAGCAGATTAAATTTTTCATGAACTGAAGCCAGTCTGAATGATGGGAAAGTCAGCGTACTCTGAACCACTTCGCCACTGTATGGAGACATAAAATACGCACCCTGGGTCCCCAAGGAGGTCCGCAAAATCCTGCAGGTCTCTAGGCAGCTCTTCCCAATTTTATTTGTTTACTTATTTAAGTAAATTAAGTAATCTCTGCATCCAACGTGGAGCTCGACCTTACAACCCAGAGATCAAGAGTCGCATGCGCTACTGACTGAGCCAGCCAGACACCCTAGCTCTTCCCAATTTCTATCAGTGCCAACAAGCACCCCAAGTCCAGGCATAGCATGCGCTGAAGACCTGTGCAAGGGACCCCACAGGTACATGTTAGAGGCTAGCCTGTGTTACAGGGTGCCTTCTTTCTGTACAATCACTTCAACAAAACAACGGTCCCCACTTGAGCTATATTTCTCAAATTTATCTGCAGCAACTCCAAAACATCCAGAACAAACAAACAAAATCACTTCAAGTGTGAGACAGCCCACATAACTTGAAAAGCTTTGCCTGTCTGGGCATTCATGTCAAAGTAAGCATTTACAAAGAGTATCTGTTCTCCATTAACTCCGCAGCCCCTTGGCCCCTCGGTGTGGCTGGGAGAGCCTCCTGAAATGTACAGGCAGAACCTCCTGCCTGACCCAACACTCAAGACATGACCCACTCCCCTAAGAGTCTAAAAACAACTAGGAGGGCAGTTCAGAAGTCCTGGTCCAGGGATCCTGGCATTGCTAAAGACACTTCAAATTCAAGTGACCCTGGCCTTTTGGCAGACACAAAAGGGGAGCTTTCTGTTCCAATGGAGATTTTTTTCGTTAGCTGATAGTTATTCTTAGGGGAAAAAAAGAATTTATAGAAGATTGTCTGGAGGAAAAAAAGGAGAGAGGAAGAGAACACATACAGCTCTTGATGCAGCTGTAGGGTGAAGCTAGGCAGGGGTCCTCACCACATGGGCCCAGCTGTGGGAGGAAGCCCGGGTCTATTAAGGCTGTGGAAATGGGCGGGCCCCTGGGTGGACTCCCCCCAGTCCCAGGGAGCCAAGCCAGCTGCCCTCAAGGACACCTTCCAGGAGTAGTAAGAAGAGTGAACAGGGCAGGGCATGAAAACAAGCTGGAAAGAGACAAAGGCTCGAATGTGCTCTTGGCTCAGAGGACCAGGCCCTCCCACTAAAGACAAGTTGGAGTCTCTCCACTCCTTTGTTCACCTGGCTTGGGTTCAAAGAAGTAAATTATTTTAGTGCCTTTAGGTCTGCCTCCAAGGCGCCAGAGCCAATCCTCCTAGGGGGAAATAAAAATCCTAAAGGAAAGTCAGCAAGAGATGCTTGCTCTCAGACCTTCTGTGAAACTTTAGGTTTCCTCACCATCTTGGAAGCTCCTGAATTAGGATTCCACTTGCCTGCCATCCCTTCACTGGATCCAGAAGTATCTCATCCTAAAAATGGCACTTCTGTCCCGTGGACATAGTTTAACTATCATACTTAACAGGCTGCTGGTTATCTATGCCCATTTACTAGGAGCAAAAACATTTACTTCTAGCTAGAGTGTCAAAGCAGCGACTGATTATGACGCTTGGTGCAGAGGTTGGACATTGGGACCCAACAGGCCTGGGAGTGCCAGACCTTCAAACATCCACTCCCTTCCCCAACTACCAGCTGGCCAAAGAGACCACCATTCTCACTCACTCTTGGAGCCTTCTGGGTTGAGGAATGAAACACGAAGACTGAATGCTCCAGAGACAAACATGGGTAAGGAACAACTGTTTCCAAGGGCACTGGTAAGCCACAGGAAATGGGTGAACAATGTTGTCTGTAAACCCACCTACTTGTGCCTATTCTGTGCCCCTCAAGGCATGGGCTATGTGGGAGCACAACAAATTATAAAGCTAGAACTCTTAAGCTGAAGTCTTACCTGCAGGTCGAAGGGTAGCAATCAGAGGAAGGGCAGCCTCAACTAGGTTTTTACAAAAAGCACTTTACTTAAAATTGAGAAAAGGTTGATTGTCTATACAAAAGAAAGACAGAAAGACACTGACCATGGGGGTTGAAGGGGTGGAAGAGGAGGTGTGGGTGGAGGGAAGGGGAAACTATAGTGATAGAAATGATGGCTCCCCAGAACCCCTGGCCTTAATGAATCACCTTAAGCTTTCCCCTCAATTGTTTTCTCCCCCACCTAAAATCCAAAGGATGTCAAAAGAGGTGTCTAGTTCTCTTATGTTCCTCTTGGGAACAGACAGCAAGGACACTAAGGTACCTATGACCTCAGTACACATTCAGGGCTCCAGGCCTGTGACTAGCTACAAGGCCCCAACTAGCTACAAGGCCATTCCCCACCCCTCGAGGGTTCTTTCCTGGTCAACAAGTTCACTTCTGTAGAACACGTTCAAATAGATTGGTCTTTCTCCAGTCTCTACCTCCACCCCATTCTAAGGCTGTGACCTGTCAGCCCAGTAGGAATGTCTCCCCAGGAGACACTCCCCACTAATGGTTAACTATTGCAGATGGGTCCAGGTGACCCAAGGGGGCAACATTCCTGAGCCTCCATTAGGAGATGTGCAAAACCCTGAAACTTGCAGACAAAAGACAAAGCCAGGGGGAGGGGAAGAGGAGGGGGAGGTCTTGAGGAATCAAATCCTCCCTCCCGCCCCGGCGTTCAGTCTTAGTGGGTCCAAGTACCAAAGAAGTGTACTTCTAGCTTTGGCAACAGAAGGACCACTGGACCTGGTATGAGAAGGCCAGTTTGCAGCAACTCCAAGCAACGCACTGAGCTCACTAGATCTGTTTCCTTAGTTCAGAAAGAGGAAAATAAACATGCAGAGTTTTGAGTATTAATATAAAGTATGTTGAAACATTATATGAAAATGAAGACTTCTGAGTTAAGATGGAGAAATGAAATTGGCATCACAATTTTCCTTCCCCTGATCATTGATTTTTGAGTACCAAGGGGCACCTGGGTAGCTCAGTCAGTTAAGCATATTCTTGATTTAGGCTCAAGTCACGATCCCAGGGTCATGGGATGGAGCCCCATTGTCGGGCACCATGCTGAGTGTGGAGTCTGCTTGAGATTCTCTCTCTAGCCCTTTGCATGCTCTTTTTCTCTAAAATTTAAAAAAGAGGGGTGTCTGGGTGGCTCAGTCGGTTAAGCGGCCAACTTCGGCTCAGGTCATGATCTTGCGGTCCATGAGTTCGAGCCCTGTGTCGGGCTCTGTGCTGACAGCTCAGAGCCTGGAGCCTGGAGCCTGTTTCAGATTCTGTGTCTCCCTCTCTCTCTCTCTGACACTCCCCTGTACATGCTCTGTCTCTCCCTGTCTCAAAAATAAATAAACGTTAAAAAATAAATAAATAAATAAACTTTGAAAAAAAATTTTTTTTAAATAAATAAAATTTAAAAAAGAAAATTTTTTTGAGTAAAAAATCAGAAAAAAAAAAAAAAAGAAAAAAAAAAAAGACACCAACAGCAACCAAACACAGAGATGGGCATAATCTGATCAGTAACTTCAAAACCAGATGCAAGTTAAGAAATGCAGGATGGGGGCGCCTGGGTGGCTCAGTCGGTTAAGCATCCGACTTCAGCTCAGGTCACGATCTCGCGGTCCATGAGTTAGAGCCCCGCGTCGGGCTCTGGGCTGATGGCTCAGAGCCTGGAGCCTGCTTTCGATTCTGTGTCTCCCTCTCTCTCTGCCCCTCCCCCGTTCATGCTCTGTCTCTCTCTGTCTCAAAAATAAATAAACGTTAAAAAAAAATTAAAAAAAAAAAGAAATGCAGGAGGCACCATCCATGGCTTCTCTCCTAGGCCTGGCCCAGCCCTCACAGCCACAGCAAGGACAGAGGAGCCAGAATTCTCACTGACCTCTCCCAAATCTGCAGGCAAACAGCTGCCAAATCTTTTTTCTCTTCAATTAAGGAGTAGTGGGAAAAGTTGCTGGGAAACAAACAGGTGACACTGGAACAAGAACAATGAGCGACTCTCCTGGAGGGAAATCAGGGCCCCAAGGCCACATACTGAACTGGGGAAGTGATCCAATTCCCAGTGAGTATTCCTCCCCTTCCAACAGACCTGAACGCACCTCCTATATACGTGGCCGCCCACGCCATGGGGGCTGCTACCAAAACCCAGAATCTGGGGCAGATCCAGCTCCCCCACCGCAGCTCCTCTCCACTCGCTACAGGCCACAGAAAACAGGTCATGAATACCCGGCCCTCAACCCTGCTGTCGTTGTGGTGGAGGGGCAAGTCAGCCTCAACGTAGTGGGAAGAAAGTCTTGTTTTAGAACCGACAGAACCCAACAGCACTAGCATGAACACGATGAGAATAGCAGGCGAACCATGCAAAAGACAAAGATGTCGACCCAAAGTAAAACATTAACTCCAGAGAAAGCAATTCCTCACAACTGCTTCACACTGCAGAATAAGTTAATTAGAACATTAATGCAATAAAACCAGAGCTCAAAGGTGAAATTAGGGGCGCCTGGGTGGCTCAGTCGCTTAAGCCTCCGACTTCGGCTCAGGTCATGATCTCAGTTTGTGAGTTCGAGCCCCGCATCGGGCTCTGTGCTGACAGCTCAGAGCCTGGAGCCTGCTTCGGATTCTGTGTCTCCCTCTCTCTCTGCCCGTCCCCTGCTCACACTGTCTCTGTCTTTCAAAAAAGGAATAAATGTTAAAAAAAAAAAAAATTTTTTTTTAAAGATGAAATTATAAAACAAAGTGACATCAAAGGGGATGCAGGCTTACTAAAAAAAAAAGAACAAAACATCACTAAAGAGCCAATAAATAAATTATCATGAACAGAGAACAGAATTCTGCCAGTAATTTAAAATAGAAATACTGACAAAAGAAGGTCTGAAATAACCACAGTGAATGAGGAAGGAAAAGACAGATTAAAACATGTAATGAGGGTGGCTCAGTTGATTGAGTGCCCAACTCTTGATTTTGGCTCAGGTCATGATTTCACAGTTCGTGGGATCGAGCCCCATGTCGGGCTCTTCGCTGACAGTGTGAGGCCTGCTTAGGATTCTCTCTCTCCCTCTCTCTCTACCCCTATCCTCCACTTTCATTCTTCCTCTTAAAAAAAAAAAAAAGTTGCGGCGCCTGGGTGGCTCAGTCTGTTAAGCATCCAACTTCGGCTCTGGTCATGATCTCACAGTCTTAGAGTTTGAGCCCACATCAGGCTCTGTGTTGACAGCTCAGAGCCTGGAGTCTGCTTTGGATTCTGTGTCTCCCTCTTCCTCTGCCCCTCCCCTGCTTGCACTCTCTCTCAAAAGAAAAAAAGAAAAAAGAAAAAAGCAATGAGGAGCACCTGTCTGGCTCAGTTGGTAGAGCACATTGACTCTTGGTTTCAGGATGTGAGTTCAAGCCCCACAACTTAAAAATCTGACGCAGAATGCTAAACTTAAAAAAGACATTTTTGGGGAAGCTGGGTGGCTCGGTCCATTAAGCATCTGACTCTTGGTTTTGGCTCAGCTCATGATTTCATGGTTTGTGAGTTTGAGTCCCATGTCAGGTTCTGCACTGACAGCATGGAGAATGCTTGGGGATCCTCTCTCTCCCACTCTCTCTGCCCCTTCTGTGCACTCGTTCTCAAAATAAATAAATAAACTTAAAAAAAAAAAAAGACATTTTCAGGCATCTCAAAGAAAAATTTCCCCCAAAATATTTTACTACAAAAATTGATACATATTAAAACTTCTCTTAAGTGGCAGAAAATTCAGACAGCCTTCATCTTCACCAGAGCAACCTTCAGTATCAGAAGAAAAGGCAACAATGTTTACATCATTGAGAGACACTGTGAAGGAGAAACCCACATACATTGTTCCCAGCCAAGATGTCACACAAATCTATAAGGACAACAGGCAGAAATTTTCAAGCATGAAAGATGTCAGAGGCTATAGTCTCCTTCCCAGAGTGAAAAAACAGGAGAATGAAATTAGCTAATAAAAATAAAGGTCACAGGAATGCAGAAACCATGATAATGCACTGATGGTAAACATTAAAGCCCTTCAAAAAAGAAATGAAGATTTGAGTGTCTGACTCTTGACTTTGGCTCAGGTCATGATCTCACGGTTCATCATGTCGGGCTCTGTGCTGACGACTCAAAGCCTGCTTGGGATTCTCTCTCCCTCTCTCTCTGCCCCTCCCCTGCTCAAAATATTCTCCCCTAAAAACAAACACACACACACACACACACACACACACACACACACACACACACACGGGATTATGGCTACAGGACAGAATCTAAATGCTACAGAAATGGACAAATTCACTAATAACAATTAATACAATCAAAAGATGAGGGGCACCTGTGTGGCTCAGTTGGCTAAGCATCTGGCTCTTAGGCTCAGGTCATGATCTCACAGTTCGTGAGTTCAAGCCCTGCATAGGGCTCTCTGCTGTTAGAGTGGAGCCTACTCTGGATCCTCTGTCCCCACCCTGTCTCTGCCCCTCCCCCATTTGCACTCTGTCTCTCAAAAATAAATAAAACATTAAAAAAAAAAAAAAAGATGAGAGGGGTACTGGGTGGCTCAGTTGGGTAAGCAACCAACTCTTTTTTTTTTAAAGTTTATTTATTTACTTTGGGAGAGAGTGAGACAGCGCAAGTAGAGGAGGGGCAGAGAGAGAGAATCCTGCTTGGGATTCTCTCTCTCTCCTTCTCTCTCTGTCCCTGCCCCACTCTTGTTCTCTCTCAAAATAAATAAACTTAAAAAAAAAAAAGTGCAAATGCTAATGTCCTCATCTTTCATAGCAGAGTCAATAAATACTATCTAAAATGGATAGAGGGGAGCTTGACTTTGGCTCGGGTCATGATCTCATGGTCTGTGAGTTCCAGCCCTGCTGTCACCACAGAGCCTGCTTTGGATCTTCTGTCTCCCTCTCTCTCTGCCCCTCCCCTGCTCATGCACTCTCAAAAATAAATAAAACATTAAAAAATATAAAAATAAAATGGGTAATTATAGATATGACTCACAAAGTTTTTTAAAACCTCTTTCATGAAATAATCTCTTGGCAAAAAACATTTCTTTAAAGCTTAATAATTCCTTTAATTTTGCTAGTTTCCTTTTCTTCTGTTATATTCAGGGAAACTTTAAATACTTTTTTACAGGATTATTTATTTCTATATGCATGTATCCATGAGTATGCCTGGAGGGTTATCCAGAATAGTATTCATTTAATAGTAGTGATGACTATTTGAATGGTGGGATTTGGAGTATTTGCCTTTTTTTTTTTTTTTTTTTTTTTTTTTTTTACTTCAACTCATTGATGGGAGGTGGGGGTATGGCAATACAAGAAAACATGGGTGGTTATTTTTATAGTCATGGGGTTAGGGAGAACTTTGTAAGTACGGCACAAAACGTACAACTTGTAAAAGCAATGATCAATACATCAGACTACAAACACTGCCCAGTGTTCTATAAATAATGAGCATACTCCCAGTGTTCATGGTCAAACTAATAACGATACAGTGGTCTGTTTAAGTACCAATAGACCCACTTAGAAAACCAGTCGTCTCACAGAGTGGTCCTCAGGTAAATACCACCCTACTGGCTCTCTGGAGTTCAAAGAATTTTGAGAAAAACTACCCAGTCTGCGGCCCTCCCCACCCACCAGATGAACACCATCCAAGAAGCCACTCTCCTCCAGGGCAAGCTGAAGCCCCTTCCCAAGTACAGGGCAAACATTGTAGCCAGCAGGCGGCCTCACCCAAGAGGCCCAGGACTCAAAGGGCCCGTTCTTCTGCCCCCTCCGGCCTTCTGCTTTTTTAGCTCTCTTACAAACCCTAAAAGGACGTCTTCTCTTCTCTCAGCTCCCACTACCAGATCCTTAGCCTCAAGCTTTGGCTCAACCAAGGCCACCCAGCATGGGAGATTTCCAAAAACAATGCAGAAGGTCTGGGGGCAAGGAGCAGGGTGGTGTTACCAGGAGGCAGTGCCTTTTTACTTAACCCAGGAAACCCCATCACTGGGAGGGGCAGGATGAGAAAACACACACAAAAAAGTGGGGACACAGAAGCAGGGAACAAAATTAGAAGCAGCAGCTTGCTGCTCCCTGTCGGGTAATATTTACTGAGCCCCCACTGTGTGTGTCAGTGCCTGTGGGAGGGAGACTGGGAAGGGCAGAGCCTGGTGTCGGGCCCAGTACAGACAGCTGGAGGTGGGGGAAAGGGGTGGGGGTGGGGTGGCTGGCGGCTGATTTAGCCACCTGCTGAGCCCTGAGTGAAGGAAATGACTGCCAGGTCCAGACGGCTGGACTAGTAGGGGAGAGAGGGAGTGCATTTGCCAGGCTCCACCGTTCAGCAGAGAAGTCTTCCAAAACTAACTAACTGAGTCACACAGCCTGGGGAATAGTGGCCAGCTGGGGCTTCCCCACCAGAGGCCAGGGCAAGAGTCACCGCTGTTCTGATCATTCATCCATCACCACTTCCCAGACACTCAGTTGCAAAATTCTGACCTGTTGTCCCTTAAGTCCACTCCTGTTTGTCAGGCCATGTGGCTCAGGAAACATGGTGCTCACGTCCACCACTTACGTCACCTGCTTGAAGCAAAACTCTCTGACTTGTTATTTGAGGTCAAATAAATAAGAAAAATATATCATCTAGTGGCCAAATCATCAGACAACATGACAAGTTGGGCAGAACTGGGTTCAAATTTGGGGCCTGCCACAGGGACACTTACCGTGTGTCCCCAGCACAATTAAGCTATGAAATGTCCCACCTCGCAGGGCACTTTGGTAAATGAGAGAGCTTAAGGGTCACAGTTTTAGGTCTGTTCCTTCTGTTCCGTCCCCAGAGCTCTCAGGCCAGTCCCTTCACCCAGAGCTGACTCCTGCCTATTCTCAGAAGGCAGCTCAATTATCTCTTCTTCCAGGAAGCCGTCTTGGACCAGACTTTGGGGACTCTTTTCCAACTACTCTGGACTCCCCATTATCTGGTCTCCCAGGGATCCTTCCCAACAGATTTTTGTTCCTTGAAGGCAAGGAGGGCCCTCCCTTTAGCCCTCCCCAGAACACAGTGCCTAGACCAGTGCTGGGCAAACAAGGAAGAAGCAGAGGATTTCTGTTAGAAGGCATGAAGTCATCACTCCTACACCCAGATAGGAACAGTGAACTCAGTGCTTCCTTCCAGAGACATCCTGTCGCCCCCACCTGGGGCCTACAGACACTATCTGAAGTCAGTGGCCAACACCACTCACTCTCTTCCAGACTAAACAATCCCCATTCCTTCAATTTCAGTTATATTCATTGAACTAAAAGCTACCTACACCCATCAGACTCAAAAACTGAGTGCCAGAGTTAACTTATTCAAGACATATTCATTGCATGCTGGCTTCATACGAGGAATAACGCTCAGTACTGGGGATGCCTAGTACCTGTCTTCACAGAGCAGGGAAAGCAAACAATTCAACTTGTAAGAACAATGATGAAAAGGTTTACCTGTTGTTCAGGGTTCAGTTAGGCTATTTAAGCAGAAAGGGATTTTGTGTACCATATTAAATGGCTTAGAGAATCACGGGAAGAGCTGGAGAAACACTGCCGATGGAGGAGCTCCTCCCCCAATCGCAGTACAGAGATACAGAGATGGCTGCTGCCATCGTGTAGCTAAGGCATCAAGAAGCTGCCTGCTCCAGAATTATGTCACCCCTGCCACCGTCTAACACCCACAAAATGGACATCCTGGGGTCCATCCTGAGGAAGAGGAAAGCCATACACGTAAGACTGGAGTGCAGCTAACCGGCAAGTCCAAGTCACAATGGCAATTTTAGTGCGAGGATGCCTGGCAAGTTTTTGATTCTCCACTTTCAGTGGGTTGGACCATAATTTATTATCCAAAGTAGTGGGCTTGATAGTGAAAGGAGGCGCCATTAATAAACACATGGGGAGAACAGAAATAAACCGCAGACCACGGATGTCTGGTGAAGAAGCCAGTGCACACTACTCATCATGGATCATGACAAGGAGGGGTACAGGAGGCTGTGGAGAACACAGCAGGACAGTCAAATCTAGTGTCAGAGATCGGAGGAAGCCTGCAAAGACATATTACTGTAGCAGAGACATGAAGGACATGTAAAAGCAGGTCAGGTAAAAGTAAAGGGAATGGGGGTGAGGTGGAATGTTCCAGAATGTAGCTGAGTTTGGAAAGACTCAGTTAACATAGTGCATGTAAGGACTTCAGAGTCCCGTGGGGCCAAGGCAGGGACAGGCCATAGGCCACGTTAAGGTGTCTGGACCTCATTTTCAGTAGAGACGTGATCAGATTTGTGGCTTTAGTTTATACAGCCTGGTTGCAGTGTGGAGAAGGGGCTTGAGGTGGTTAAGAACCGAAGTTGGGGGACCAGGAGGTTCTCTGGTGGCCAGCTGAGAGAACACAGCACTCAGTTTGGTCTAAAGAGCCAGGCTTCTTTCTCCCTGTTTCAACACAGCCTGGGGTGCTTCCTCTGCCACTGCAGCCACTGGCCTCAGTTTTCCATTAAAGAAGTGAATAGGCTCCTCTCTAGCCGCTACTAGGGGAGGAATAAGCCACAACATTGTCCTCATAACCAAAGTATCAGAGTGAGTTCGAGAAGACCAACCCACCTACCGCCATCATTTCCTAAATCACGCTGAGACAAGTCTGCTTAACTGTCCTGCTGTCATATGAGGGCCATTTGTAAATGCTAACTCCAAACTCCCTGGCAGCAATGCTGTGGGCAGAACTGGCCACCAACGGCTCTGACAAGAAGTCTCTTATGCTGTCTTCTTCCCGAAATGGGTTAGGAATTATCCTCTGAGCCTCAGGCTCCCTCTGGTAGGTGAGGTGGGCTCTTCTCAGACAGTGAGCCTTTATAAGACCCTGAGCTACAGCCAGCAGAGGCATGCTGGGTTTCCCTGGCGCAGTGAAGCTCTCTCTATAGAAGCCAGGCCCTGGGCAGCTCCACAGCTCGGTCTGCAGGAGCCTATCTTTGCCCTGAGGCCAGCTGCTCCACCCACCCCTCCCCTCCAATGTCCTGCTGCACCACTACTTCCCCCTTCACAACCCTTCCATCCTCAAGCCCGCTCAAGCCCCCCACTCCTCCTCAAAGACTCTGGACCTTGCCAATCTCTACAGCTCAGATGCTGAACTGTGTGTGATTTTTCCAGAAAAGTGGCTCTCAAAGTGTAGTCTCTGGACCAGCAGCATCACCATTAGCTGGGGAAATGTGTTGGAAATGTAAATTCTTAGCCTCACCCAAACTTGCTAAATCAGAAACTCTGGGGTGGGGCCCAGCAATCTAGTTTAAGAAACTCTTCAGGTGATCTCGATGCATCCTAACATCTGAGGACCACTGCTCTCAGAGCAAGATCTAGAGCTTTCGTTAGAGTTCCAGAGTTCTTCACCAAAGAGGGCAACCCCTTCCTGCCCAGCAACTGCTCCTGCACATGACCAGAGGCCACTATAGACAGGCATAGGCTCCATCTGGGGCCTTAGATTTCTCAGTGACCATCAAAGTAATTCGTTCTCAGCAGAGTAATAAATGAGCCTTATTCTCATGAGAAAGGGGATTACTGGGGAAAAGAAAGAAAAAGCCCATATTTCCAAATCGGGGAAAGTGGCAGGAAAGGGAAGGGCACTGAGTAATTACATTCCTGAATCGTAATTCCTCCATTTTCCCTCCCACTGTGCAAACTGACCACATGGCTCATCACTGGCCCAAGGTTACTGGCAGTCACCATCTGATTACTGAAGCAAAAGGCTTTACCACATCCTCTGCTTCCTCACTGTGGGCCTCGCCATGTGACCAGAATGTCCCTCTTTCTACCATTCCTGAAGAGAAACCAGTGCCACCCACAGCTTCATGCTATCTGCTTACACACTCCGTCCCTCCCCCCCCCTCCCCTCCCCAGCCCCATGCCACCTTACCTGCTGCTATAATGCTAACTTTGGGCACTCTCTTCTACCCTACAGCAAACTCGGAGCTCAGTCCCTCCACCTGTAGTTAAGGCTCCGTGCAACTAGGCTTTATCTTTTCACCATAACCTGCCTCTACTCTCTGGCCTGGACCCTGGGTTCCACCCGGAATCCTGCCTCTGCCCCACTTTACCCCAGCACCTCCTGTCTCTACAACCCACAGGCTAGGAAGTCTGATTAACTTGTTAGAAATGCCTGTCAGAAAGTCTGCATGTGTTTCCAGCACTTTCTCCACAAGGTTATGAGGGCCTGGATGTGTTTTGTTTGTTTGTTTGTTTTTTTAAAAAAAGAAGGCTGACCTGCAGGCCAAAGCTCCTTCCCTGACCCCAAACCCTCCCCAGCACAGGCCCTACCACCCCAGTAAACACCCTTGCCTTCCTCTGGCTCCCAACAACCCCGTCTTGATGGTATCCTCTCCTAGAAGGCCAGGCTGGTTTTAATGTTTTAGGCTAACTTCCTAGGTCTTTCATAACAGTCCTGGGTTGCTAGGACCTAGAGAAGTACTTGCTGCATGAATATGTAAATATTCATTTGAACTTGCATATGGTATGCAGATATACCCCCACCTTTTCTAGAGATTACAGAATGGCTGGGATAGACTTCACTGCCCGCTTACAGCCAAGGAGTCAAGGGCAGGAGTAGACGACTATCTTCCCAAAGCCCCCTCTGTAAAGAAGCAAAGGAGAGCATGAGGATCTGACCCTTTTCCTTCCAGATGGTCCCTTCTCTGCCAGAGCTCTAGAGAGGCTGTCAAGAGCACAAACAGATGGATTCCAGAGCAAAGGCAACCAGTTTCTGGCTCCTATCACACTCAGATACAGACCAGGGCCAACAAAAGACCCAAAGGGTACAGCTCCCCTTCCCCAGGTTAAAATATCCTCAAGGCTGTGGGTATGGCAGCAGTCTGGGCATTGTGGTACAGAAGTGACTTCCTATTTCCACTTGCCCTTCCACTCCCCTACCTCCTATAACTGCTTGCCTATTAAAAAGGGATCAACATTCTGACCAGACTTAAAGGCTTACTCCTCTCTCGCCAACCCCAACCCCAACCCCAATGCCAAGGGGCAATCAGACTGCCTCCTGGAAAGGGTTTCTGATTTTAGCTTGCAATGCAGACATGCTGTAGTTTGGGTAACTTTCCACCCCAAACAGAGAGAAAAAAGAGAGTAATTCTTAGGGCTGTATTGTTCACAATAACAAAAGCCTTGGAGGCAACCCCAAAAGCCCATCAGCAGGAGTGGATGAATAAACTAACCAATTCTCACAATGGAAGAATAGTAAACAAAAGTGAGTCAGCTACTGCTACATTAACACTGAGTGTACATTACAAGATGTTAATAACAACTGCCTTGTGAATACCACTCATTCTTCAAGATCTCTCCCCTCCAGGAAGATTTGGAAGGACTGTCTGAAACTGAAGACACTACACTGTAAACTCCCTGAGGACAAGAGCCCATTCCAGTTTTCCTTGTAAAGCCGATGGGGCACAGGGAATTTGAGTGGAGGAAATGTTGAAAGGCTGGTTGAAATGAAACCTCTTAGCCAGCCTTCCAGATTCCACTGAGCACCTACCCCCATGCTGTCAGTCCTTTCTTTTTTAAGTACACACATGTAAAGTGCCCAAATCTTAAGTGGATAGCTCAATGAAAGAAGTCATCCTTTTAAAGTAAAAATCTGATCACAGCACTTTCTTTGCTTTAAACCCTCTGATGGCTCTCCAGTACAAATGGAATAAAACCTAAACTGTCCTCTGGCCCTTGCCAACCCCACTGACATTTTTGAGGCCTCTCATTCACTAGGATCCAGCCACCCCAGCCTTCTTTCTGTCCCTTTAACGTAGCATATGCATTCTGAGCTCAGGGTCTTTGCACTTGCTGTTTCCTCTGCTTAGAGTGCTTTCCCCCTAGATTTTCATAGGCCTCAGTTCAAATGTCACCTCTACAAAGTGGATGGCAAGGTGACTCAAAAGGAAAAAAAGTCCACTTTCAGTCATTCAGAATCCCAACACACATTTTCAGTTTCTTCCTAGCATATGTCACTATCTATAAAATAGTCTTCTTTCTCTGGTTTTGATTACATATTTATTTTCTGTCTCTTACTACTACAGTGTAAGCTCTACAGTGGTGCAGATTCCAGGTCTATGACCCTCCCAGAGGGTGGAGGAATGAGTGGCTGGCACTAAGTCAGCCCCCAAAAAATACCTGCTGAATGAAAGTGTTAATTTCCCAGCTGCCAACAGTTTAGAATCATATTTGGTCTCTATCCACAGTTGAACTATTAACAACCTTAGGGACTGGGCCCCTTCTCCTGTAGCTTAAGTAGAGATGAAGACCCCTAGAGAGCCAGAGAAGTTTGTCTGGAGCCGGAATAAAAAACATAAGGCAGAGAAACTGAAGAGAAACATCAACTGTAGTGGGGGACCCAAGAGGAAGGTGGTGGGGGAGAAACAGGCACAGGCAGGCAGTCACCCTTCCCTCCAACTCCGTAGACAAACGTGCGACGATGGGCAACCATCTGATAATCCTGCCGAAAATAACATGATAACTTTTCCCCCATGGCAGGGGAAGAAAAGGACCTAAGGAAACTCCACAAGTACAGGCTGTTTCTAGAATTTCTCAGCTGCTGATGGAAACTGTGAGTCTCAACCTAGTTGCACATAACCTCTAAATGTGCCAACTGCACACATCCTGAAATGCAGGGGGAGGGGCTCATGAGTGGCTGCCAAGAGGGAGTGGTGTGAGAATAGTCAAGGTCACAAGCATAATCTGGCCGGCAGGGCTGTGCACACACCACAGTTTGGCCGTGGTCAAGGCCTCAGCCATGGGAGGCATCCCCACAGTGTCTGCAAGATGTGGGGGTGGCTGAAGAGAGAGGTGCAGGGCCTGGGACACAATCTCTGTTCCTAGGGCTGGTCAGGTTACTCCAGAAGCCACTTTGGCTAGTGGCCCAAGTCTGGAGGAGTGGGTGACTTTGTACTTTTTGCACCTTTCTGGGAAAGGTGATGACAACAGTCGTGGCTTGCTGCCCCTGGAAACTAACCAGGGGCCTAGTATCCTGAGAACTTGCGTGGCCTCTCATATGGAACATCTCCAACATTGGAGAAAAATGGTCAGCACTGAAACATATACTTGCCAATCAATGTCACCTGGGCCTGGGATGGCAGAGCACAGACACATGCCATTGTGAGCAGGGGGAAAGAAAGAGGCAGCAAAGGATTTCAGGGCCTAACGCCTCTGGCTCATCCCCTGGAAGAAAAGCAGAGCCAGCTTCCCCAGGCCAACATGGTTCCACCTCGCCCCAGGCCTCACGTTCTCTGTGCTCTAAGAAAACTGGAGTCCACAGGGCTGGCTGGGAGCCGTCTAGTTTCCAGGAAAGGATGAGAGTGCCCTGCCCCCCATGATTTACAGGGCTTTCTTGACTAGCAGGACACAAACATACCCCACCCCCTTTCCTCACAAACCAACCTTTCAGGCTTCCGATAAAAAAGAGAAAAAAACAGCTGTTGGGTCTGTCTTCCCCTTCCTCCCTTTGGGAGGACAGCTCAGTAATCCTGGGGCAGGGGAGGTGGTGGTGGAGAAAGGCCTTCAGGTAAGCTGACTGCCTCCTCCCTCAACCTCCATCTGGCAGCAGGGCACACGGGAGAGGCCCTAAGGGGTAAAGGGGGTCTTCGCAGAAGGAAAGTAATCAGTGAGATCCAGGAGCAAGTTGTTCCCCAGAGTGGCAGTCAGCAAATATTTATTAAGAACTTACTACGTAACATGCTAAACCACCCTTCTGAAGGTTTAACTAATTTAATACTTCCAATATCTGTGTACAAGAATGCCTATTTCCTAAGATACTCACCAATATTGACTATTAAAATAGTATTCTAGGGGCACCTGGGTGGCTCAGTCGGCTAAGCGTCCGACTTAGGCTCAGGTCATGATCTCGTGGTTTGTGGGTTTGAGCCCCACATCGGGCTCTGTGCTGACAGCTTGGAGCCTGGGACCTGCTTCAGATTCTGTGTCTCCCTCTCTCTCTGCACCCCCCTGCTCATGCTCTGTCTCTCTCTCAAAAATAAATAAAACATTTTAAAAATTTTTAAAAAATAGAGTCAAAGTAAATATATCACACATATCCTTTAAGGTTTCTTCTTTAGGTAGTATGCTTGGAAAAATCCTTCCCCACTCTGAAATTATAGAAATATATACCTGTATTTTCCTGATTTATTATTATTATATTTTTTATGTTTATTTTTATTTTTGACAGAGTGCAAGCAGGGAAGAGGCAGACAGAGGGGGACAGAGGATCTGAAGCAGGCTCCGCCCTGACAGCAGTGCAGTAATGTGGGGCTCGAACTCAGGAACCAAGAGATCATGACCTGAAGAGATCATGAGGTGAAGCCAGACGCTCAACCAGGTACCCCATGTATTTTCTTGCAGTTAAAAAATTTCAATCTGTCCTCTAGAATTTGATTTGTCACAGTGTAAGAAAGAAAATTTAACTTAAAATACCCAATTATCCAATATAACAGTCTATTCTGTTTATAAACCTCAACCATAGAGTCTATAAAAGATAAAAGAACAGCGATAAAGTCAAATACAGGTGGCTGTTGTAGCTAATAAAACATGGGTGCCATCTCCTTCCCTTCCTCCTTCCTGCTCAAGGGGACAGGCTGGCAAGCGAAAACAAGAACAAAGTCCTACCTGCAAAAGGATGGCGAGCAGAAATATACACAGAGGAGAGCCTGGGACTCCCAGGCAGCACCAAGCAGGCACATGGACCTCCCACATATAATTGCCAGATGCTTTATATGTTATCTGCTAAACCAGCATGGATTGGACTCTGTCATTTGCATCTAAACACCCCTGTAACTTACCCACAATCCTTTCTTCCTTAATTTTACAGTAAGAATTGCTAAGATTTATTGTTGTCTACTAGGCACCATGGCTAAGCAATTTGTTCTCATGCTCATTTAATCTTCTCAACAAACTTAGTTACGATAGAGCCTACAGGACTTCCCTAACTATAAAAGGACCAAGGGCAGCTTTTCAGAGTAGGAAAAGACACTGCATGAAACTCCCTATTTTGGAAACATAGAATATTTGCTCAAAATCAGACTGCAACTAGTAAGAAACAATGTCGTTATTTGCTAAATTCCTACACGTATTGAGGTCTGGTTTTGGATGTTTCTATTTTGTTCCATTTACCTATCCTGTCCCAATGTCACCAAAAAATTTTTTTTTCTGGTAAAGCAAGTCTAACTCCACTACTTTCTTCATTTTTTATTTTTTAAAAGATTTTATTTTATTTTGAGAGGGGGTAGGGGAGAGGGAGAGAATAAGAGGGAGAAAGGGAGGGGTGCCTGGGTGGCTCACTCGGTTAAAGGTCCGACTTTGGCTCAGGTCACGATCTTGTGCTTTGTGAGTTCGAGCCCTGCGTTGGGCTCTGTGCTGACAGCTCAGAGCCCGGAGCCTGCTTCAGATTCTGTGTCTCCTCCTCTCTCTGCCTCTCACATGCTCATGCTCTGTTTCTCTCTGTTTCTCAATAATAAATGTTTTTAAAAAAAAAATTTTTTTTTTTTAAAAAAAGAGGGAGAAAGTGAGAGAAGGAGGCTAGCATAGAGCTTTGATGCAGGGGTCCATCTCACTACTGTGAGATCATGACTTGAGCTGATATCAAGAGTTGGACACTCAACTGACTGAGCCACCCAGCGCCCCTAAAGATTTTATTTTTAAGTTATCTCTACACCCAATGTGGGCCTCGAACTTATAACCCCAAGATCAAGAGTTGCAGTCAGCCAGGTGCCCCACTATTTTCTTTCAATTGTTTTTGGCTATTCTCATACATTCATTCTTTCAGAAAAAAACTTTTAAGTCATCTTGTCTAGTCCCAATACTTCCCTTTGGGAATTCGTCCTATGGAAATCATTTTGAAAGCGGGTACTAGGCTTTAAGGACTGTCTACCTTTGGTTCAGGTCATGATCTCGTGGCTCGGCTTGTAAATTTGAGACCCGCATCAGCATCAGGCTGATGCTGACCCTGCAGAGCTCACTTCAGATCTTCTGTCCACCCCACCCCTTACCCCTCCACTGCTTGCGTTCTCTCTCTCTCTCAAAAATTACTTAATCATTTTTTTTAAATAAAATTAGTAAGTACAGAATAGAAGGGGACTACTAGAGTAAGGTACCGCAATCCATATAACAAAATGTTTATAGTTTGAGCACAGAGGTTAGGAGTTTCAGTTCTGGGTGAGACAGACTTCAGTGTCAATCTTAAATCTGTTTTTACTGGCTTCAGGGCTTGGGTCAAGTCAGAAATTCAAGACTTATTTTCCTTATACAGAAAAATAAAGCCTACTGACAGTCCCTCCTGAGAAGCAGGTAAGAGAAGTAAATGAGGGGCACCTGGGTGGCTCACTAGGCTAAGTGAGTCTTGATTTCAGCTCAGGTCGTGGTCTCATGGTTCTTGAGTTTGAGCCCTGCATCGGGTTCTGCCCTGACAGCGGAACCTGCTTGGGATTCTCTGATTCCCTCTCTCTCTGCCCCTCCCCACTCATGCTCTCTCTCAAAATAAACATTAAAAAAAAAAGAAAGAAAGTAAATGAGACACTGAATATAAATACATTGCCCAATCCACAGTAACTGTTCGATAAATGCTAGCTATTTGGGGAAAGATTAACATGGAAAGATGTTCATGATATGTTAAGTGGAAAAAAATAAACAGAGCCTATAAAACTATAGGCACAGACATTCCTTAAAATGTATACATTCACAGAAAAAAACTAAAAATGCATAATTGTTATCTCTTGATGGTGGCTTTAATGGTAACTTCTGTTACCTTTTTATTCACCTGCATTTTCTACAGTGAACATGTATTACTTTAACAAGAAAGTTAACTTTAAGAGTCCAGTTAGGAAATGGGAAAGGCTTAATGATGACCAGGTGGGAAGGTTTTTCCCTCCCCTTTTTAAAGATCTTCACTTAAGAGTGTGGAGATAGATTGCAGTCCTCCTCTGCCCTGGGCTGGACTACATCTGTGCCTGGTTCCCTAACCTGGCAGCCCCAGTGAGCAGGGCTTCAACCTCAGTTCTCTGGGATCAGAACTTCTTGGGTGAGATCCAGGTACCTGTACATCTAGTTCTGAGAGATCATTTCAGGACTGCCGGACTAGACGCAGACTAGTTTTAACATTCTGTGATTTATCTCAACTCTTTGAAGTCAGACCCCCTCCTCTGCCAAATGGGTCCCACAGTCTCTGCCCTGTCTATCCTACAGGGAAACTAGCACTCAGTGAGAGCTCCTTGCAAAGGCAAGTTGTTGGGATTGCAAAGTGTCTGGATTCCAAGCATGAAAAGCCTCTTAGGGCAGCTTTATAACTTATACTTGGTGGGGTGCCTGGGTGGCTCAGTTGGTTGAGTGTCTGACTTTGGCTCGGGTCATGATCTTGAGGTCCATGAGTTCATGCCCCGTGTGGGGTTCTGTGCTGACAGCTCAGAGCCTAGAACCTGCTTCAGATTCTGTGTCCCCCTCTCTGCCCCTCCCCTCCTCACACTCTGTCTCCCTCTCAAAAAAAAAAAAAGAAAAAAAAATTTTTTTTAAATTTATATAATTTACACTTGGTTTCCAGACCTGTGTCAATATGATGGGAGCAGGCAGGCTGAGGCCAGGCCCTTGCCTCAGTATCAAGGCCTGCTTTCTGTCTTGATTTTAAAAAGAAACCTTCCGGGGCCCCTGGGTGGCTCAGTCGGTTAAGCATCTGACTTTGGCTCAGGTCATGATCTCGCGGTCCGTGAGTTCGAGCCCCGCGTTGGGCTCTGTGCTGACAGCTCAGAGCCTAGAGCCTGCCTCAGATTCTGTGTTTCCCTCTCTCTCTGACCCTCCCCCATTCATGCTCTGTCTCTCTCTGTCTCAAAAATAAGTAAACGTTAAAGAAAATAAAAAAAAAAAAAAAAGAAATAAAAAGAAACCTTCCTTTTCTTTTGCAGCTCTGTGAATGACAGTCTACAAAGGACATTTCCCCCCATTGTGAGTGTAGTGGGTTGAATACTATCCCCCCAAATCCTTATCTACCCAAAACTTCAGAATGTGACTTTATTTGGAAATAGGGTCTTTGCAGATATAATTAGTTAAGGATCTTGAGATTAAATCATCCTGTATTTAGGGTGGGCTCTAAATCCAATGACTGGTATCTTTACAAGATAAAAGAGGGAGATTTGGACAGAGGGACACAGTGGAAGGAGATCTGAAGATGAAGGCAGAGACTGGAGTGAGGCAAGGAACAGCTGGAGCCAACAAAAGCTGGAAGAGGCGAGGAAAGATGGCCCCCCAAGCCTCTGGGGGGAGTGTGGTACTGCTGACACCTTGATTTCAAACTTCTGGCCTCCAGAACTGGGAGAGGGTACATTTCTGTTGTTTCAAGCCACCCGGCTTGTGATAATTTGCTAGAGCAGCCATTGGAGACTAATATTTTGGCGCTAGAATTAAGGCCTCATCACTTTTATCTGGGGTTCTCTTGGGCTGGCAGACAGAATTCTAAGATGACCCCCAGGAACCCTCACCCTTGGTGTGCGGGCACAACCTACAAACAGGAGATACCACTCCCGTTATTATGTTACATAATCTGGTGAAAGGGATTTTGCTGGTGTCCGCTAACCAAATTCATTGATCTGAAGACAGAGAAATTGTCGGGGCGCCTGGGTGGCTCAGTTGGTTAAGCATCCAATTTTGACTCCAGTCATGAGTTGCGATTCATGAGTTTGAGCCCCTCATAGGGCTCTCTCCTCTCAACACAGAACCCACTTTGGATCCTCTGTCTCCCTCTCTCTGCCCCTCCCCCACTCATGCTCAAAATAAAATAAAATAAACAAACATTAAGAGAAACTAAAGAAAAAAAAAAACACAGAAATTACCTTATATGACCAGAACTAATTAGGTGAGCCCTTGAAGGAGATAGGCTCATCCTGGCAAAAGGGATTTGAGGCATAAGGAGTCACCTTGGGAGAAAGTAATCTTGCCAGTGCAGAAGTCTAGCAGACACCAGTTTCACCAAGTGATCCAGGAAAACATCACCAGTAATAAGACATACTGGCATCATGAATGCTTTGATAGGATGCTCTGAAAAGGATGCAACATCATTTTTGTGATGTTCTTGCCCCAAATGCACAACCCCATTCTAAGAAGAAAAGACACAGGAACTGTTACACACTAGAGGAGATTAAGGAGAAGTAACAACTAAACGCAACGTGGGATCCTGGAACAAAAAAAGGGCATTAGCGAAAATACTGGTAAAATTCAAATAAGGCCTGCAGGTTAGTTAATAAGATTTGCCAATGTTAAAAACCTTTTTTTTTTTTTTTTTTTTTTTTTTTTGCCAATGTTGATTTCCTGTTCTTGATAAAAGCACTATAGGATGAGGGATAGAAGGAACTGTTACATTTTTTGCTACTTTAAATCTAAAATTAATTCAAAATAAAAAGTTTAAGAGGAAATGGTCACCTAGGTTATTATAGAGCCATAATGCAGACCCAATGCTTAAGGAGAAATTTTGATGCTAAGGTTAGGATCCCTGCAATTGTATCATGAAAAAAACAATTATAAGGAAATGTGCAATACGTTAACAGAGGTTGTCTCAGGGTGGCAGGATTACAATTCTTTTTCTCCAATACTTCTTTATACTAAGCATGCATTACTTTTTTTATTTTTTTAAATGTTTTATTTATTATAAGAGAGCACAAGCAGGGGAGGGGCAGAGAGAGGGGGGGGGGGACAGAGGATCCAAAGCAGGCTCTGTGTTGATAGCTGGGAGCCCAATGTGGGGCTTGAATTCACTAACTGTGGGATCCTGACCTGAGCCAAAGTTGGACACTCAACCGAATGAGCCACCCAGGTGCCCCAAGCATGCATTACTTTTGATAATCAGAAAAAAATAAAATTTTCTTTCTTTTTTTTTTAATGTTTGTTTTTGAGAGAGAGGGTGCCAGCAGGGGAGGGGCAGAGAGAGGGGCAGGGCAGAGGATACAAAGCAGGCACTGACAGCAGTGAGCCGAATGCGGAGCTCAAACTCAAACCAAGAACCACAAGATCGTGACCTGAGTCGAAGTCAGACGCTCAACCCACTGGGCCACCCAGCCGCCCCCAAAATAAAATTTTAAAAAATACCAAACAGTTGCTTGGGGGTGCTGTGGTAGAGGCTTTTAAGGTAGAGAGGGCTGTGTTAAGATGGGATAAAAAGGTGTTCCCTGCCTCTGGAGGGCTAGAAGGAGGCAGGAGGTAGCAGAGGACTGGTGCAAAGGATATAGATTTGGGGCCACAGAGTTGTTCTAGGTAAGTGCAGTCTGAACCCCAAGAGAGAGGGCGGGCTGCTGAAACAGAGCAGTAAGTCTTTGACATGGTAACAGCTAAGTGTTCTGGGAGAGTATCAGTACCTTAGAGCCCAGAGCCCTCTAAAACCCCTGTATCCAACCTAAATTTCCAGCCATGCCTGTCACCTGCTCTTCCCTCTATCAGCCCCTGCCCTAAAATGATCACCCCCTGCCTCAGGATAATACATCTTTCTGCCATTATTCACACAGCCCTTCTCTCTAGGACTCCTCTTCCTGTTCTCCTTTCTCCATAACTTTCAAAACGTGGCTTAATTCCACCTCCAGGAAGCCTTCCCAGACCACTCCTGCCCTAATCACTTCACCTTCTCCCAGCCTGCTTAAGTAGCTCACCTGTTCCACTCAAGGTCGCTTAACAAACCCACAAGATATCACATAAACTTCCACATGTTCTTGGAGCATCTCCACATGGGTTTACAAGCATCTTCAGAACAGAGACAGTGTTTTGCCTGTCTTCCCCGAGTGGAAGCTCTCGGCTGAGCTCCACTGGCTTGTCCCCCTCCCCCACCCATCCTTCAGCTAACTGCCCCTCTGCTGCCACCAGTCACAGTCACATTTACCAAGTCAGCTGTGCCTATGCCCAAGCCTCTTCATGCTGGTTCCATTTGTTTTTGTGGTTATAACTGAACTGAACAGCAACTGAAATGTAAGTGCAGAAAGGAAAAGGTTTGATTTCTATGAAAATTAAGTGATCTAGAACAGCAATTCTGAAATTCTGGTCTTTGAGGACAACCTGGGGTCCCTGAGACCGTTTCAGGAGGGCTGTCAGGTAAAAACTATTTTTATTATAATAATATTAAAATGTTGAAAGCCTTTTCATGCTCATGTTTCAGAGGCTAAATGAAGTGTGGTGAATATAGTGGTCTTGAGTTTTGTAGAGATTTCCAAGGTAAAAGTTTAGGGTATAAACATGTGTGTTTTCAGAGATTAACTCAGTTTGTTCTCAGGACTTCAACTGAATATTTACCAGCAAACTTACATTAGACTTATTATAATCTATCTCATCATGTAATAAATCACTATTTTGAAATCCTGCAGATCAGCAAAAAATGTAAAAGCAATGCCATTCTGTTCTCTCCTTTTTTAATGTTGGAGAACATTTTCATTAAAATATGCTTTTAATGTTAACATGTAATGACCTTATATTATTTTAAATGAAAACTTTTTTAATTTTTTTTAAATGAAAACTTTTTAAATTTGCTTTAATTTTTAAAACAGTAAATATCAATAGATTTGGCACATACACAAAAGACAATAATATTAAAGAATCCTAGATCAAAAAGTCTGAGAACTGCTCATCTAGAAAGACAGGTTACAAATGAGGGGAAAAAAGACTAAGTTAGGTGAGTGTATTCAAAAAGTAGATTTCTGCATGTGGAGTGATATGTAACGTCTTTTCACTTCTTTAAGAAAAACTAATAAACGGATATATATATATTTTTACCCAGCAACCTCGCTTCTGAGAATTTCTTCTAGTCATAATTACACTTGTAGGAAATGCCATTTGAACAAAGTTAGTCACTGCAGCCTCGGACATAACAGCAAAATAGACAAAATAATGGAAACAACCCAACCCAAGTTCTGGGCTGGGGAGAGAGAGAGAGAGGTGACCCACGTATCTTGGTTAAAAAATTATCTCACTTCCATATCCTGAATATTGTGCAGGTGTAATAAAAGAATGACCCAAGGGTTCTATGTGCCCATATGGAAAGATCCTATACAGTTGCTAGGTGAAACAAGCAAGGTGCTAAACAACATGTCTAAAGTTCTAACTTGAACCAACTGTAAGAAAAAGGGGGCGGGGTACAATGTTTCACTGCCTGCCCAGTATGTTGTGTGTACATGTATTGTTGGTTTTTTAACCTTTTGATTTTTGAACTATGTGAACATATAGACTAGTGAAAAAAATTTAATAAAAGGAAACGTGAAACTGCAGGTGATATGTGTAGGTGTGATTTTTATATACAATTTGCAAGTTTAATTAGAGTACCTAGAAACCCAAAGAAAAGGCCTCTCAGCCCTAAATCAGTTTTGGCGAATAAAGAAAAATAGATGCATATGTTTTTAAAGTAAAATGAATTGTTTAAAACATGGATTGTTTTGGGGCGCCTGGGTGGCTTGGACGGTTAAGCGTCCGACTTCGGCTCAGGTCATGATCTCACGGTCCATGAGTTCGAGCCCCGCATTGGGCTCTGTGCTGACAGCTCAGAGCCTGGAGCCTGTTTCAGATTCTGTGTCTCGCTCTCTCTCTGCCCCTCCCCTGTGCATGCTCTGTCTCTCTCTGTCTCAAAAATAAATAAACGTTAAAAAAAAAATTAATAAATAAATAAAACATGGATTGTTTTAAAACTCCCTACTTTAAGCTGACTTTTTAAAACTACTGAGTGCCTTGACTAAGAGCCCCTAGGGACCCAATGGTAACAAATTCAAGACTGTCACCTTGTTCCATCAAACCCCAGCACTCTCCTGAAGGAAGGTAGTTAGGAGGCCTGAGAACACAGTCAGATCTGGACTTTCCAAGGCAGGAAATGTGGTTTCCCACAGCTGGGCATGCCAAGCTCTCTCCAGGCTGATTCTGTGGCCACTCTCCCTCCTACCCTTGCGGGGGTCCCAGAGAACCCACAGGGAGTTCTGTCTCTGGATGTCAGCTGGGCCCAGTAAGGGGATGTCTCTGGGAGCCTTGGTGACCACAGTAAGGGTAGGTGTCAGAGACCCTGTGGTGAGGCTGCCCTGCTGGCTCCCCTGGAGTGCACAAGGCCCCTGGCTGGCAGCAGACTCTGGACTCCTTATCTGCTGGCGTGCCGCCAATCTGCCAGCCTCGAGGTCAGAAAAGTCCCACTGTAGACATCTAGTGAGTCCTGGCTGGGGCCACAGTGGCATGACCCTTCCACACCCCATCCTCACATGTCTCAAGGCATTCTGGAAAGAGAAGCAGGACTCCTCCAGAAGAAGATGACTGTGCTGTGATTTCTATCTACAAAAGCAAAGGACCTTCCTTCCCCCTAAATAAGCACCAGAGATAACTGGCTCCTTTCCTCTTCATGTTTTTAAGGAAAAGACTAGAATCATCAGCAATTTCATCATTACACTTAGGAATAAAAACAGAACCTGTCTTTGGTCTTCTCCATCAAGCTTCTTGGTCACTAGCAAGCAATGTGACTTGGGAATACCAATTAACCTCTCTAGACCTAGTTTCTTTAGTTGTAAAACAAAGAGACTAGACTGGAAGATTCCCAAAGTCCCTGCAGTTCAACATCCTATTGTCTGTAGTTCTGCAAAATGCCTAAGCATTACTTTCTTCAGGCATCCACTGCAAATAGTTTGAATTATTTTAGCACAGTAGGGAGAAGGAAGTCCCAATTCCCAGACATATACAATCTATTCACAGCACTACCATTTAGATCCCAAGATCCTGTGAATATTGTACACGGATTCAGGTTCCTCTGGAATAAAGTGGGTTTGAGCAGGTAGGGAAAAAGGAAGACTGAGCAGGGTTTGAAAAGAGAACGAGCCCAGTGACTGATATATACCCAGTGCCCAGACCCCCAACTCAATGTTAGTCCTTCCAGCCTATTATCAGCGCAGAAAAGGAATACTTCTATTACCTGAAGAAATCAGAGTAGCTCCCAAAACTAAAGGTGGAAGAAAAAAAATCTCTTTTCCTTTTGCCCAGTGATTCTGTGGGACAATCTCCGGCAGGGCACAGAAAAGTGGCCTACTCAGAAAGGCAGGGAAATTGCATCCATGTTCCTAAGGAGGAGATGAATCAACACTAAGTCTGAGCTCATACCACTCCTACAACCCAACCTACCTAAAAGCTTCTGGGACCCCTAAATAATCCACCCCATCCCACACAGATGATGATAATGATGACTGTGATGATGACAAACCTCTACCATGTCCCAGGCACAATCACAACATGCTTCACGGCAGGGAGAACAGGCTCACAGAGGTTAGGAAACCTGCTGGAGAGTGACGGAGCCAGGATTTGAACAGATTCATCTAGCTCAAAAGTCCAGAATTTTCCTACCACCTCATACCATCTTTAGCAGAGTGCTGTCTTCTCTGAACTTAATGGGAACACAACAGCGTGGCCTCTCTTGCGTTGCTACCTTATTCTTCGTGTCTGGATGTTCTCTCTCCCCATCAAGAGTCTACAGGAGCCAGGCCTCATCCCCTCTTTGCACTTGGCAGTGGCTACTCCAAGGGCTGAGCACAGACCAGGCCCTGTGTACTGGCTAACCAGAGAGGTGAGGATGCATCTGAGAGTCATAGAACCTGCAGTTCTTATTCTTCTTGCCTAAATGACAAAGCCAATAATTCTGGTTGGTGCCCTTTAGTCATACTTAGGGACCAATGGAAGAAGGAGTACCACTAGTCTATCTCCTAGCTATCACATGATATATGGAAATTCACCTCTGAGCCTCCAACAAGAAATGGAATATTAGTTTTTAATTCCACCCTATAAAAGTCACAATTCTGGACATTCTGTCTCTTGCTTCATCATCAAGATCCTCTCAGTTTCTCTGGCTCTTGTTTAAGACTTAAGGATTAATCACAGATGTTTTGGATAAAAGATCTATTCTGACCTTAGCACTTACCCCTTCCCAAGGTCATAGGGCAAGTTAGAGGCAGAGCTAGGACAGAGACCAGGGTAGCCAGGCCAGTCTCCAGTACGTACCACCACCACCACTTCCCAGCAGCCTACCCACGTGGCCTGGGGTTTCCAGGGAAAAATGACTCTAAAGACAAATCCAAACCCAGGGTAAGTCCAGGAAGAAAAGTCGGGTGCAAAGTTGCTCCTGCCCCTATGTTCCTTATGCCCCAGGTGAGCACTCTGCCCTCATCAAAGCATGCGTCCTATTGGACACCCAGGTCCTGGCAGACACTAGAGCCTCAAAACCGAAGCCACAGCCCCGAGCTGGGAAATTTTTCTTTTACTTTAACTGAACTTCAGAATCATATCCTGAAACTGCTTGGATGGCTATTTTGTCCCATTGCCCTAACCCACCAAGAGAGGGCAGCCTGAGCCATAGCTCCCAACTTGGTCGGTAGGACCAAAAATAGATAAAAAAAAAAAAAAAAAAAAAAAAAAAAAAAAAAACCGTGCCCATGGCTAAAGCCAGCTCAGGGTTTATCAGAGTGGCTCCAGTGCCATTCTCCAGCTCCTGCTACTAGTCGGCCGGAAAATCCGCGGCATTTTTTTTTTCTCCAGCTGGTAGGTGATCTGGCCAGGGTAGGAACACAGTTCCCAGAAAGCAAAGTCCGGAGGCCAGTGTCCCATCGGAGCTGCCCCAAGAACTGCCCACCAGATTTGCCCATCTACTCCCTCTGCTTTTTCTGTCCTCCTATCTGCGGGTTTCAGGAAGCCTCTCGGCTTTTTAGTGCGGCTGTCTACGTGCCGAACACCGTTCTCGATCTAGCTCCCACATCCCGCGATCTCCAGTCGAAAGGAGTGCAGCTGCGAACCCCCTCCCCTCACCACAAAGTATCCCCCATCGGGGCACCCCAGCCAGGTGTCGCCTCCATCCTGCGTCCGGGCCCATGTGCTGATCCTCCCGGGCGCCTCCCTGCTCTAACCCGAGGCTTCGGAATCCGGAGACGGGCTCTCGGTCCTCGGCGCCGCCAGGCCCCCACTCCCACCCCCACCCCCACCCGGTGACCCCAAGCGCTGGAGGCGCGCCGCTTGTCGGCGCGATGCCGCACTGTTGGGCACTGCGCGGTCCCGCCGGTACGCACGCTCTCCGCCCTCACCTGAAGCTCAGGCTGACGCCACCGGGGCCCCGCGCAACCTCACAAGCCTGGCCCTCCGGCGGCCCGCAGCGGCAACGGCAACGGCAGCGGCAGCGGCAGCGGCAGCTCGGTCGGTGCGTCCGCGCGGGTAGCCCGCGTGCCCTCGCCCCCCTGCCTGCGTCCGTCCTCGCCACGACGCGCATGCCCCGCTATATAGCCTGCGCGTCAGCGACAGGGCCCACCCCCGTCCCTGGGCCCCGCCCCACCCTCGCCCCACCCTGCTCTCCCCAGGGCCTGCCACGTGGGGCCCCGGCCCACGATAGGGCGACGTGCGCGAGCTGTCAGCCCGCCGCCCGCTCCACTCGGCCCAGCGCCGGCACCTCGCCGGCCCAGGCGGAGACCTAGCTCTCCGGGATCCTAGCCGGACCAGCTTCATCTTGTAACCGTTCTGCGAATTCCATTCTTCATTCACTTAAGCCCACAGACTGACTCCTCCTTCCTCTGGAAACTCCCATTTAGACCTTTCCCTCTCCACGTGGGAACCTCTTACAACCTGGCCTCCATCCCTTAGCAGTAAGACTGCTACTCACCTAATATGTATGTCTATATTTTAACACTTTTGATTAATGTAAAAAGCTTCTCAACCTCCAACTCAATTCTGAAATGTGCCCTAAAAGGGGACGCCCCATAGACGATGTTTCTTCTCCATATTTCAACCAGCCAAAAGAACAAAAATTAAAATAATTTCCTGTTCAAGTTCCAAGTAAACCATACTATACTCACTTTCCAATTAAATGTCGCACAACCCCTCCTCCCCCCCCCCCCCCCCCCCCCAATAATCAGGCTCTTTAAGGGAACCACATTTCTGAATCCCAGTCAGGGAGAAATGTTAATTTGGGGGTGAGGCGTGTCCTAGGAGTCTCCTCCGTTGTGGGATAGTCCTATTGAGATGGATATCAAGCCTCGGAAATGGAAATTTCTTGAGAAAATAAGCCACCCATTAAACGCCCATTGTTCTATTCTGGTGGACATCACGATTATTTCCTCTACAGCTAAGCCGGCTGCCACCTGGGTCTAGGGGACCCACAGGAAAGGTCTTCTAGCAGAACTGTAGCCAGTTGGTATCCAGGTACCAGTTGTAGCTCAATGTCTGGTGCCTAGCTGACACTTAGTGTCTCTGTGAATTTGCACAGGGAAGGGGCCCCGTATCCCATGCTGCAAATTCTGGAGAGAAGAACCCTCAGGCTGGCAGTGCAGACAATCCCTGGAGCATGTAGCAGAGAGAATCCAGAGTTCAGTGGCAGCTTGTTCCTAAGGACTGGGTAGAGAGGGAAAAAGAAAGCCTTGAAACAAAGCCAGAGGAGGCCAGATTGTTTATGCCACTCGTGAAGAGACTAGCCCGGCCCTGGTTGTTCTAAAATTGAATTATTCTCATCCTGCAATTACAGTCAGTGCTCCAGTTGGGTAAGGGGTGGGGTGATAGTCCTCTCATTTTCCAAGTGATTTCAAAGTAATGGTATCTCTTGCAGAATTTCCCTCAGAGCCCCTTCATCTTTGTAATAACCCTTTATACTTGTCCTTCTTGGTTAAACTCAGTATTTTTCAGACATTATGTCATCCATTGGGACTTAATCCCATCTCCAATGGGCTGTCAGAAATGGTCCAGTCTATACCATTCCTTCCTTTTCTTAAAGTACTGGAAAGGGAATGAGCAGCTGAGCCAGAGATTAAATCAAACAAGAATGCTTCTAACACATACAGCTCTGAAAAGTTTTTAAGGCTATAAATGCATATTACGCAGGGGTGTTAATCTTTTCTTAAACCTGAGGTCCAAAAATAATCCCATGGCTTTTCCAGGCAAGGTGTCAGCACTACACACAGGGAAACAAGGCAAGAAGCCTCCTGTCAGACAGGAGGAGGCAGGACAAGACACCCCACCACAGGGCCTACGACAGCATTTCACTTGTTTGCAACCAGACTGAAGGGTAGAGTTGCCAAAGTCCACCAAAACTGATAAGCTATCAGTAATCCATTAGGGGAATACAATTAATTATTAACATAGCTTAAAATCAAAAGGTTTTAACTCTTCACATCCAGCCCCACACAAAATTCTTCAGGTGAACCGTAAGTCTCTCCTTGTTGCTGAGTAGTACTCAATTTTTTATGCCTGGTGCCATGCTTGGGCCCACAATTCTATATTTCTCTCTGCATAATATGCCTTTTTCCTCTCATAAGCCACATTTCCACTCATTAAAATTCTAACTTTTCAAACTACTTCCCTTCAGAAAGCTTCTTGATTCTTCTGTGGCACATTTTACCTATCCTTTCAAACTCTTTTGACTGTAACCCACATTAAAAAATATTTTACACGGCAACTCCAGTATAAATAACATTATAGCAAACAAATGTTTTCCAGAATTTCCCTAATACAATAATACCTTGGTTTGTGAGCATAATTCGCTCACAAATTCCGGAAACATGCTTGTAATCCAAAGCACTTGTATATCAAAATGAATTTCCCCACAAGAAATAATGGAAACTCAGATGATTTGTTCCACAACCCAAAAATATTCACGTAAAAATGATTCAATAATATAATACAAAATAATAAAGAAAATACAAAATATAAAGAAAAATAAACAAATTAACCCACACTTACCTTGAAAACCTTTGCGGCTGATGTGAGGGTTATTGTGTAGGACAACTTTCTCTATCACTAACTGAATCACTGCTCTCTATTGGCTCAATGGAATCTTCTTTTCAAGCAACTTTAACAAGGCACTTATCCAATGACACTTGCTTTTGCCTCCTTTTGAGGATTTCTTGGAAATGTGACATTGCGTTGTCGTTAAACAGTTTCATCACTCACACTGCTACAGACTTATTCAGGTGGTGTTTTTCTACAAAATTTTGCAGTTTCCCACATTTTACACACCTCCCTAATATCATTTGAAGTGAGTGATTCGTCCACCTTTTCCCCCTCCTCCTCTGAAGAAGAAATGCAGATGTAGACTTCTTACAAAATCTTGCAATTTTGGCCACTCACAAACTTCCTTCGTACTTCTCAGTGATTTCCTACTTCCACCATAATCATCTCCTTCCTCTTACTGCCTTTCTTTTCAACATTTTTCTGCACGGGGGCCATTGTATACCCTTGCACGGATGTTGACTACAGTACAGTATTAATAAACTCTTGTCATATCCTATATTTAATATAACTGGCAATAAGGCAGCAGAGGAAAGGGTCTATATCTGCAGGCAGCCTGACCTAGAATGAAGTCAAGCATTCTTAAGCTTACTCTTGTATGGAAAAGCAAAGGACTGTCCATAGGTGCTCTGAAGTGACAAAGATAGACTAGTGCCAGTTGTGGGCACCTTCCAATGTTCTGAAAACTCACTGATTTCTGCCAAACACTGCGGCCTGAGACAGCATCAGAGTATGGAAGACAATCACCCACAATTCCGCAGCGAGAGACAGAGAAGAACCATTTGCTCAGTTTTGATCATGTGACATTTGGCATCACATACTGCTCATATTGCAAGACATTACTTTTTATCAAGTTAAAATTTATTAGAAATGTTTGCTCATCTTGCAGAACACTCACAGAATTACCTGCAATCTAAGGTTTCACTGTACATGCAATGTACTGATATTTTATATTTTACTTCAATTTCAAGTTTATTTAGAGAGAGAGAGAGCGAGAGTGTGTGTGCACATGTGTGTGTGCAAGCAGAGGAGGGGCAGAGAGAGAGGGAGAGAGAGAGAATCCCAAGCAGACTCCACACTGTCAGCGAAGAGCCAGACTCAGAGCTTGAACCCATGAACCCTGAGACCATGACCTGAGCTGAAATCAAGAGTTAGACATTTAACCAACTGAGCAGGTGCCCCTGCTTCAATTTTTTTTTAAAGTGATAACAAGCCCACTAAATTGATTTCAGGACCCAATATTGGGTTATGATGCATAGAATTAAAATATTTTATATGGTTCAGGCCTGGCTGGCTCAGTCTGTAGAACATGCAACTTCTTAATCTCAGGGTTGTGAGTTTAAGCCTCACATTGGGTATGGAGCCTATTTTAAAAAAACAAAAAAACCCACCACATTTTATGGTTTATGGTACTTGCATTTCCCCCTTATTTCAGTTTTGTTTCTAACTTAATTTGACCTTAAACTGTCTGGATTATCAAAGATTTCTGCATCTCCTAACATAACATCTTGCATGTAAGAAATTCTCAGCATTTGATGGATGAATGAATAGGCCAGCTCACTAAAAGTTTGAAGTTGGATGATATTTAAGGGAACTAAGCACAAAACCCTGACATTTTCTTGACTATTTCCCTTTTGACAAGGTACCACAGCCAGCAGCCAAAAGATATGCAGATTACCCATAGCTGAAGCCAATGAAACAGCCTTGGGGAAGAAGCCAGAGAAATAAAACCCCAGCTATGAGTGTGTATAAAATGGGATGGGGACTCAGAAAACAAAAATTCGCTCTGTGGTTTCTGTTGACAAGGTAGGCAACTTGATCAGCAGGGTGGGCCAAAGATCCCCTTTCTACTCCTCAGCTCTCAGAACAGTTGAAAGAGACTGGAGAGAGAAACCAATGACCAGGTAAGACAGTTTCAAGGGGAAAAATGAGTTTTCCATGTTAATTAAAAAAAAAAAAAAAAATTTTTTTTTTTAATGTTTATTTACTTTTGAGGGAAGGAGAGAGAGAGGAGGGGGGAAAGAGACAGAGAGGGAGAGAATGAGTGGCGGTGGGGCAGAGGCAGATGGAGACACAGAAACCAAAGCAGGTTGCAGGCTCTGAGCTGTCAGCACAGAGTCCCACGCGGGGCTTCAACTCACAGGGCTCCAACTCACGGGGCGTGAGATCGTGACCTGAGCTGAAGCTGGACATTCAACCGACTGAGCCACTCAGGCGTTCCAAGTTTTTCATGTTTTTGAATGTTTTAATGAATTTAAGAGGATCAGAGGAAATGTAAGTTTCTGGTTTACCCAAAATCATGTCAGAGCACCAGCACTCCACACTCTGTCAGCCAAAAGAGCTAGAATCCTTTCAGCCTCAGTCATTTCTGTTCTCCTCTAATGCTTTCAGCAGACCAAAAAAAAAAAAAAAAAAAAAAAAAGCCAAATGGTAAAAATAACACTTGATTAAGTAACAACTATAGGAATTTTCCCATTTCGTCTAAGATAACTTAGTTTGTTGGCATACAATTGTTCATAGTATTCCCTTATAATCCTTTTTATTTGTCAGGTCAGTAATCCCCTATCCTTCATTCCTGATTTTAGTAATTTGAGTCTTTTCTTTCTTTGCCAAACTAGCTAGAGGTTTGCCCGCTTTTTAAATATTTTCAAAATTGATTTTGTTGATTTTCTCTCGTTTTTCTATTCTTTCATTAATTTCTGCTCTGATCTTTATTAGAAAATATCATTGTTTTTGCCCTGTCCCTTGCATGAATGTTTAGCTGGGAAAAGAATTCTAAGTTGATGCTGCATTTTTATTATTCCTTTTGTGTTAAGCATCTATTGTTGAATGAGGACAGTCTGCTGCTAGTTTGATGAACTTCATAAGCAATGTCTTTCACCTCTTAACTGTTGCTAAGATTCTGTCTTTAGGGTTCTATAGTTTCACTACAGTACATCTAGAAGTGAATGTGCTTTTCTTTATCCTCAGTTTCTCCAAGTAGAGGATTGATATTTGTCTTGAATTCTGGAAAATCCTACCTTTTCATATTGTGTCACTCATTCTCCAAGCTGCAAGAGCTCCTATCAGACAAACATCAACTTTCTCATTTTCTTTTTTTCCTCCTCCGGTGACTTTTCTTGCATAGTTCCCATTTATACCTCTTTGGGCTGCAATTCAATTGACTTTGCACTTGTTTCTGCAGGGCTCAGCGTCTCTCACCAGTCTGAGCCAATCTTCGTGGTAATTTTTCAGCTTGTGATCCTTCCACGTGCTCCTAATATAAATTCAGCCTGCACATACCTACATGTGGCCCAAGCTTTGAGATCTCTCACGAATGCCTTTTTACCCCGGAGTTCCTTGCTGCTGATGGTTGGCAGGGACCCTTGACTCCCCTTCTAGATTCCTGCTCTCTTCATCCAAGAGATTTCAGTCCTGCGATCCTGTACCTCATACGGTGTGAGACCGTATCTTCTATCCTTAACTGGAACAAGAATCCTGGGGGCTCCTGCTCCTGCATTTTTGTCTGTATCCCTGGGAGCTGTGTTGGAATCAGCTATTACCATTCTGGCTTCCCTTTCTTTCTTGTACCTTGATATTTTCTTTCCTTTTTCCTTTCCCATTCCCCATTCCATTTCCCCCAAATTCAGCTACCTAACCGAAGGAAAAAATCTTTTTTTCTATCTTGGCCAACATTTGTCAGTATGGTCAGTTCAGTCTGCCATGTTGCCAGAGGTCTCCCTAGTTCACTCACATAAAAAAAAATATTTTATTTTTTAGAGCAATTTAAGGTTCACACAAACTGAGTGGAAAGTAGAGATTTCCCATGTACACACAGCTTCCCCCACTACCAATATCCCCTACCAGAATGACCCATGTGTCACAACTGATGAACCTACATTGACACATCATAATCACCCAAAGTCCATAATTTATATCAGGGTTGATGCTTAATGTTTCACATTCTACAGGTTTGGATGAATATATAATGACATCTATCCATCATTACAATATCATACAGAAATGTCCTTGCCCTAAAAACCTGAGCTCTGCCTGTTCATCCCTCTCTCTCCCCAACCCTGATCTTTTCACTGTCTCCATGGTTTTTCCCTTCACCAGAATATTTGGAATCACACAGTATATCTTTTCACATTGGCTTTTCAGTTAGTAATAAACATTTAGGTTTCTTCCATGTCTTTTTGTGGCATGATTTTTTTTTTCTGCTGAATAATATTCCATTATCTGGATGTACCACATTTTATTTATCCTTTCACCCACTGAAGGACATCTTGGTTGCTTCCAAGTTTTGGCAGTTAACAGACAGAGCTGCTATAAACATCTGCATGCAGGTTTTTGTGTGGACATAAGTTTTCAACACATTTGAGCAAATAGCAAATACCAAGGAGTGTGACTGACTGCCAGAGAATATGGTAAGAGTAGGTTTAGTTTTTGAGGAGTCTGGCTAAAGGGTTATCAATTTTGTCTTTTCAGAGAAAGATCCTGAATTCATTGATTTTTTTTTTTTTTTTTTAGTTTCTATTTCATTTATTTTTGCTCTAATCTTTATTATTTCCTTCCTTCTACTGGTTTTCGGTTTTGTTTCCTAGTCCTTTAGGTGTGAAGTTCGGTCGTTAATTTGAATTTTTGTTTCTTGAGGTTGGCCTATATTGCTATAATCTTCTCTCTTAGAACACCTTTTGCTGCATCCCAAAGATTTTGTGTTGCTGTGTTTTCATTTGTCTCTCCGTGCATTTTTTAATTTTCTCATTGATTGCTTCTTTGACCAATTCATTGTTTAGTAGCATGTTATTTACCTCCATGTATTTGTGTCTTTTCCAGATTTTTTTCTTGTGGTTGATTGCTAATTTCAGACCATGGTCAGAAAAGATGCACGGCAAGACTTCATCTTCTCGAATTTGTTAAGATTTGTTTTGTGGCCTACCATGTAATCTGTTCTGGATAATGTTCCATGTGCACTTGAAAAGAATGTGTTATTCTGCTGGAATGTTCTGAATATAGCTGTTAGGTCCACCTGGTCCAATGTGTCATTCAAAGCCACCGTTCCCTTCTTGATTTTCTGTTTGGGTGATCTATTCATTGATCTAAGTGGGGTATTAAAGTCCCCTGCTACCATTATATTACTATCAATTACTTTCTTTATGTTAGTTATTAGTTACTTTATGTATTTGGGTGCTCCCACCTTGGGTGTATATTTACAATTTTTATATCTTCATGATGGATTGTTCCCTTTATGATCATATAGTGTCCATTTATTTTTTAGTTTTTTTAACATTTATTTTTGATAGAAAGAGACAGAATGAGCAGGGGAGGGGCAGAGAAAGAGGGAGACACAGAATCCGAAGCAGGCTCCAGGCTGTGAGCTGTCAGCACAGAGCCTCACGTGGGGCTTGAACCCACGAACCCTGAGATCATAACCTGAGCTGAAGTTAGTTGCTCAACCGACTGAGCCACCCAGGCGCCCCATATCGTGTCCATTTTTGCTTAAAAAATTTTTTTAACTGGAACAAAGCACACATAACCTTTGCTACTTTAACCATTTTATTATTTTAAGTAATCTCTACCCCCAATGTGGAGCTCGAACTCACAAGATCAAGAGCATGCTCCACCAACTGAGTCAACCAGGCAGCCCCTTGACTTTTATTAGTCTTTCTTTTAAAGTCTATTTTGTTTGATGACAAGTAGTGTTATGCCAGCTTTCTTTTCACTTCCATTTGCATGATAAATGCTTCTCCATCTCTTCACTTTCAGCCTGCAGGTGTCTTTAGGTCTGAAGTTAAGTCTCTTCTAGGCAGCATATACATGGATCTTGCTTTTTTATACATTCAGTCAGCGTTACCTCTTTTGGAGTGTATGTAAAAAAACTGCCAAACTGTCTTCCTAAGTGGTTGTACCATTTTGCATTCCTACCAGCAATGAACAGAAGTTCCATATCCTTGTCAACATTTGATTTTGTCAGTGTTCTGGATTTTGGCCATTCTACTGGGTGTGTATCTTGTTTTAATTTGTAATTCTGTACTGACATGTGATGCTCAGCATCTTTTCATATACTTATTTGCCAAGTGTATATCTTTTTTTTTTTTTTTAAGTTTTTAATGTTTATTTTTGAGAGAGAGACAAAGTGTGAGGGGGGGAGGGGCAGAGAGGGAGACACAGAATCGGAAGAAGGCTCCAGACTCTGAGTTTGTCAGCACAGAGCCTGACGACGGGCTCGAACCCATGAACTGTGAGATCATGACCCGAGCCGAAGTCAGATTCTAAACCAACTGGGCCACCTAGGTGCCCCTACCAAGTATATATCTTTAATGAGAAGTCTGATCATGTCTTTTGCCCAATTTTTAATCTGGCTGTTTGTTTTCTTCCTATTAAGAGTTCTTTGTATATTTTGGATAAGTCTTTTACCAATATTTTTGGCAAATACTTTGTCTATGGGTCATTTTCTCATTCTCTTGATTTTCCTCATTTTTTAAAGAAACAAAATAAATCCAGACAGGAAAACTAAGAAACTCAGATAAAGCTAGGTATGGAGCCACAAAGTGAAAGTAGGGTCTTCTCCAATAATCTCAAATCACTGAGAAATTTCAGGCACAAATTTTGTTTTCAATGTAGAAAGACATTTAAAAAACTTCTTCCTTTTTCACATCATTCAACAAAATGTTGTCCAATGAAAAGGGCCCTATAACATTGTACAGAAATTAGGTTCTGTCTAGGGGTGGCTAGATGGTTCAGTCCGTAGAGCATGTGACTCTTGATCTGGGGTCATGAGTTCAAGTCCCATGTTGGGCAAAGAGCCTACTTTTTAAAAAATTGGTTCTCTTGAGAGTAAGTTCAAGAAGCACTGCACCATTTCAGAATGGAGTTTCTAAATAAACTGAAAGAGATGTAGTAGTGAAGCAAGCAACCAGGGTGCTTTGGGAAGGTATTTTTAAGGGGGTACAGACACACTGTAAAGTATATGGAAAGAAGGGCAAGCATTAGAATAAGGGGAGAGAAGAGGCCACTCTTGGAGCTTTCACATAGGCTAATAGAAACTGTCTGATGGGAAAACAGATTTGAAAAACAACACATACACACACACCCTTCAATTGTCCCAGAAGTAAGACTATTAGTCTTATTTTCCAAGAAATCTTACTACCAGATCACAGTGAAATTACCTAATATTACTGAAGCTGCACCTTGCTTGCTGAGTAATAAATCAGTAATTCTAACAAATGCTATACAGCTCTACAAAGGAAAAGAACTATATCAATATATCAACAGCACTATTTCAAACACAACTACATGTTTATACAAATTTGTTTTTATTTATTTCCCACCCCACAGCCCAATCATTGCACATTAAGACTGAAAAAAATGGCAAGAGAACAGGAATAAAAAGTGAAGAAATTTTGTATTATATTCAAGCATTTGTCTTTTCTGATTATATAAGAGAAAATGAGTATTAGGAAATCCAATTTCAAAAGAGAAATTCAAAATGCTTCCACAGAGAATCAGAAAGCTGATCTGTTGAGACGGAGACCAGTGGTCCAATTTGTTTGATTCAGTGGGTTTTAAATTCCAGGCTTTAGCCTTGCCCTATGTCCCACACTCTAAATGAAACTAGGAGTGCACTAGCAACACTCTTTCAAAGTTCCTCAACCTCTGTGGGGCACTGCAACAAACTGAAAACTTGCTTGCTTTTATTCTTCTAAGGAGTTTTAAGCTAAAGTTTCTCTTCTCAGACACTATTATATAAAATGGGAGTTTCTGCTTTGTCCCCTCCCTGCCATCACACCAAAAAATAAATAAATAAATACAAATTTGAAATGGGTAAATAAAATTGGCGTTTAAAACCAGTTAAAGCAAGTTAAAACTGAATTAACCCTGAAGGGGTGAGAGGATTTTAAAACAGGGAAAAATAAACACAAAAAAACCCCACAGGCATATTGACAATTTTCTAAGCTGAAATGTCTGGACTCTGGCAGGAGTGTCATGTTTTCCAAAGCTGACTTTTGGAAATCTTAAGCTGGATTCAGAAAAATTCCTAACAATATGAGCCAACAGCCAGGAATAGGTTATTGAGCAAGGGAAATGAGTGATTCCATTTACAAACACATCAACGAAAAGAAGGCCACACATCCAGGAAAAAGGTTTAAGAAAGACTCACTCCATCATGAATCTTCCTAGCTGTTGAATTTCACTGTGTTCTGATTCTTAATTTAAAAGCTGAAACTTTATTAAAGATCAATAACAAAGAGCCAATGTGTGTCGGGGGGGTGGGCGGGGGAGGTGGTGTAGGAAGAAATCAACATGGTACACTGTAAAGCAACTAAAATATACAGAAAAAAACTTCATCTGGCCTTTCTCAGGAGGCCAAGGAATGGCTAAATGCCCCTTTCAAAGCTTCAAAGCCAACTCAAGGCACAGGTGTCATAAACTCAATTCCCAGACAAGATTAGGTCAGTAGGACTTGACTACGCCACCAGCTGGTTTTACTACGTGCCTTTCACACTTACCAGCAATCACAATATCTAGAAAAACTTTGCCTCACAGGTGTTTTTACTACCTTTCTCAGTTGCCCAAATAAAGTAACTCTCTACTTCAAGAAACTCGGAATGACTTCATTCATTATCACCTCTGGCACAGAAATAGGAAGTGCTTAGTAAGCATAACTTACAAGGTGTAACTGCTGTTTCTGCAGGTTTCCACAGCTCATGTTGGCTATGGGGGCTTTTAGAGGTTCCCTTGTATTCACCCCCTCCATATATACAGGACCTGTACTGCCACCACTTGCTCTACAAAGGCAACAAGGAAATTTCCAGCTGATATTTAGAAATGGAACTTACTTCTTGGTGATATCAGGTATAAAAGAGAAAAAAAAAGAAAAAAGAAATCTTATTCTACCAGGTTGGTAAAAAAAAAAAACAACAAAAAACAAAAAAACCACAACAACCCACCGCCAACACAAAAACCCCTTGGGTCCCTCTTGATCCTGCCTGAGTTGCAGCTGAGTTCAGAAGTCTAATCTCCCTAAGCACCCATATCCTGGCTACCCAGTCACAGGAAGAACAGGTTTTCGCACAGCTGGATGGCTGGTTCATGATGCAAGATCTGTCCTGACAGAAAAGCTAGCTTGTGGGCATACTTGCAGGGAGCTGGGACTCTGATGGTGCCAGGCCAGTTCCAGTACATGTGGCACAGCTTGAAAGTCAACCTGTAGGCCAAGAAGAAAATAGGATCCAAATCACTCTCCACCTTTAATTTTGGGACATGATTAGGTACTAATGGGTGTATGACACACAGCATGCTTTCCAGAAAACTGGGGAACTAAGAAATACATGATGCAACTTTTGGGAATCATTACTTTTAAGTGGAATTATTTAATTTCATTTCTATTTGTAAGTAAGAGGACATGGATAAATTCCCTCACTTTAGGTACCCTCATTTTTAGACTGAAACAAGGAAAACAACAGAATTTTTTTTTTTTTTTGCCTCAAGAAGAGGCTGAAGAATGCGTTAAGTACCCCAGCAAAGTACTGAAATAATCTGAGCCCAATGACATTGGGTCTCAAAACTGGCTGTGTGTTGTAATTATCCAGAGTAGTTTCTTTTCTTAAAAGAATTATTTTTTAAAAAAATGTTTGGAGCACTTGGGTGGCTCAGTTGGTTGAGCTTCTGACTTCGATTCATGGGTTTGAGCCCCGTGTCAGGCTCTGCTCTGACAGTGCAAGCCTGCTTGGGATGCTCTCTGTCTCCTCTCTCTGCCTCTCCCCAACTCATACTTTCTCTTTCTCAAAAATAAATAAATAAGGGGCCCCTGGATGGCTCAGTCAGTGGAGCATCTGACTTCAGCTCAGGCCATGATCTACAACTCGTGGGTTTGAGCTCCACATTGGGCTCTGTGCTGACAGCTCAGGGTCTACAGCCTGCTTTGGATTCTGTGTCTCCCTCTCTCTCTCTTCCTCCCCCCGCCCCTACACTCTGTCTCTCTCTCTTAAAAATAAATAAACATTAGAAAATTGAAAAATTGTTTTAAGTAAAATAAAATTTTAAAAATGTTTATCTATTTTGAGAGAGAGAGAAAGAGTGTGTGCAAGCACATGCAAGTGAGCAGAGGAGGGCCAAAGAGAGAGAATCCCAAGCAGCCTCCCTGCTGTCAGCACAGAGCGGATGTGGGGCTTGATTTCATGAACTATGAGATCATGACCTAAGCAGAAATAAAATTCAGACTCTTAACCAGCTGAGCCACCCAAGCACCCCCAGAGCAGTTCTTTTTTTTTTTTTTTTTTAATTTTTTTTAACGTTTATTTATTTTTGAGACCGAGAGAGACAGAGCATGAACGGGGGAGGGTCAGAGAGAGGGAGACACAGAATCTGAAACAGGCTCCAGGCTCTGAGCTGTCAGCACAGAGCCTGACGCGGGGCTCGAACTCACAGACCGCGAGATCATGACCTGAGCCAAAGTTGGCCGCTTAACCGACTGAGCCACCCAGGCGCCCCCAGAGCAGTTCTTAAAATACGAATGCCTAAGAATGCTTGGGGTAAAGCCTGGGCATCAGCTTTACCAATGTTTTGTTTTAAGCTCTTCAAGTAATTTTAAAGTGCACAGGAATTACCAATCACTCTTCAAAAAAAATACCATTATGAAAGACATGAAAAAAATTAAAGGGTAAATATTCCAGTCAGGTGGCAGTGACCCCATCTTAGCTAGTTGGCCATGATTAATTATGAGAAAGAGTAAGTTATTGGTCAGCTCACCTCTGCATGTGATCAGGACTCAGGTTTGCAGTGTTGAGAACACAGACATAATGGGTAGGAATGCCACAACCCTGCCGTACGTGATGGGCAAGAAGGTAGAAGTCCACCCTAGGAAAGAAAAAATACAAAGGAATGATACGGTCAGATTTGGCCAAAGAGAGCTGAAAAAGATCTTGGTGATCATTTTGCCTCCTTCACCTAAGGCTCAGAGAGGTCAAATGACTGGATCAAGGATACACACAGACCAAACCATATTACAGCTCAGGAATCTGGACTCAACAGTATATGGTATTAGAGGGGTACCTGATTGGCTCAGTTAATAGTGTGTGACTCTTCATCTCAGAGTTGTAAGTTTGAGTCCCACGTTGAGTGTAAAATTACTTAAAATTGTTAAAAAAAAAAAAAAAAAGGGAATGGTAGCAGAAACTACCAAATCTGTGTGCAGGAAGTTAAAAGTATACATAATCTTAGGAAAAGAATGTGCGTTCAATATTTTATACTTAAGAGGTAAAAGATTTATTGTTGGTTTGTCCTTCAGTTGTTTTGAAAATATTTTATGACCATAAAATCTCTGGGGATTCCATTCCATATCTCTCTAGTCAACCTCCCCATTCCAATACCCAAGGAACAAATAACCCCTCCAACCTATTCTTGCTGAAATATAATGTTTTCCCCACTTACCACTCACAGCTTGTTATGGTATGATCTACCACAGTCCCAGGGGAGGGAGTCACAAAGTGCTCGGTAGCAGCCAGGTACAAATTGGTACTGATTTTCTTCTGAACTACAAATACTACCATCTTGGGCTGATAATTCTCAAAAGCTTCAAAACACTTCTGTAGCTGAGGAATCTCATAGTTGGCAACTGTCTTTAGTTGGCCATCAGACACTCCGTCACGGTATACCACAATCTTCTCTGGGAGACAGTGGTTCACCTGAAACGACACCCTCCTGAGGTGAACTATGGAGTCTGGGGTTGATGACCGCAGGCAGTATGAAGCTCACTCAGCACACAGCTTGGCAATCTGGCAGTAGGTCCCTCTGACAGCTGGGCCCAAAGCCACCATGTCAGAAGGGAAGGGAGGAAAAGCTTCTAGTCATTTCTAGACTTCCTCAGGGTAGTAAAACAGACCTGGTACAGCAAAAGTGTTATAAACTATGAAAGTAAAATAAGCCAGTGATGAGTCACATACATAAGGCCCATACTCAAAAAATATGAACAAAGTTGAAAGAAATGGTAGGAAAATTATGGGATGAATCAACCTTCCTTTGACTTGTATTTCACATGAATTACCATTTAGGCAAAGAACAAGGTAAGTGTTAGAGAAATTCTAACATAGGACTGCACAACCCACAGATCCATCTTCTTCACATTTTTATGTACAAGCAACATCTAAAGTTGCTAACAAGTGAAAGGATCCCTTACAAAATATTATCCTACAATCAGGTATAATGTGAAACATTTTTACTAAATAATTAAAATTAGCATACAGTTATGGTAAATTATCCATGGATCCAAATCAAATTTGGATGCTGGATATTCAATCAGTTTGAAGAATAATGCTTTTCCCATTTAGAGAATATTATTATGTTCTAGCTGTGTTTGATTTCAATAGTTCAAGAGAATAAGCTGTTCTTTTTTTTTTCGGGAGAGAGAGAGAGAGAGGGGGAGAGAGAGAGAGAGAAAGAGAGAGAGAATGCTCATGTACACAGGCAGGGGAAGTGCAGAGGGAGAGGGGGAGAGAGAATCTTAAGTAGGCTCCACACCCAGCCCTGAGCCTGACACATGATTCTATTTCACAACCATGAAATCATGATCTGAGCTGAAATCAAGAGTCAGATGGTTAACCAAGTGAACCACCTAGGTGCCCCTAAGCTGTTCTAACTTTAAACTAGAAGTTCCCTGAAAAGTGCTTTAGTTTAGTCCACAGTCCGTAAGTGGTAGTTTGATTCTAATCAAGTCGTATAGGTTATTCACAATTCCCCTCAGAAACCTAAATTATTACTGAATTAAATATATATACACTATACATTCTTTATACATTTATTCTTTTTAAGTTTCAATTCAAAGAATCCTATTTTTTTTTAAATGTTCTATTTATTTTTGAGAGACAGAGAGAGAGAGAGGAAGAAAGAGCATTGAGTGGGAGAGGGGCAAAGAAAGAGGGGGACAAAGGATCCAAAGTGGACTCTGTGTTGACAGCAGAAAGCCTGACGTAGGGCTCAAACTCACAAACCATGAGATCATGACCGAGCCAAAGTTGGATGCTTAACCTACTGAAACACCCAGGCACCCCAAGCATCCTTTTTTTAAAAAAAAATGGTTACTTGGGGCACCTGGGTGGCTCGGTTGTTAAGTGTCCAACTTTGGTTCAGGTCATGATCTCACAGCTAGTAGGTTCCAGCCCCGTGTCAGGCTCTGTGCTGACAGCTTCAGATTTTGTGTCTCCATCTCCCTCTGGCCCTCCCCTGCTCACACTCTGTCTCTCTCAAAAATAAATAAACGTTAAACAAAAATTTTTTAAATGTTTATTTTTGAGAGAGAGAAAAAGTGGGGAAGAGTCAGAAAAAGGGAGAAAGAGTATCCCAAAAATCTGCGCTTACAGCGCAGAGCTGGACACAGGGCTTGATCTCACAACCATAAGATCATGACCTGAACTGAAATCAAGAGTCAGACACTTAATTGACTGAGCCACCCAGGTGCCCCCAAAGAACCCTTTTTAAAAAAATGTTTATTTTAGTACGTATTTTGAGAGAAAGAAAGAGAGAGAGAAAGAGCATGCACATGCAAGTGGCAAAGGGGCAGAGAGAAGGAGAGAGAGAATTCCAAGCAGGCTCTAGGCTGTCAGCACGGAGCCCAATGCAGGGCTCGATCCCATGAACCGTGAGATCATGACCTGAGCTGAAATCAAGAGTCAGAACCTCAAACGACTTGAGCCAACTAGACGCCCCTCAAAGAATCCTTTTTAAAAATAATCCCCTAGAATCTTGCTGAAGTTAAAGCTCAGAATTTCAAATATTTTTATAAATGTGCCTTTTTTTGAGACACCTCAAGTATTACATTTACAAATGTGTGATTCACCTCACAGTCCCAAACTGTAATTATTGCTCTTGTTTGTATGACTTTTCTGTTTTTGTGTTGTCTTTGGCTGTCCAGAATCTATTCTATCATTTTTGGTAAGAATGTTTAGTTTCCTTCTCCCCTCAACAGGATAAGTCTGCTGGGACTATTAATTGAGGTGCCTTCCCCTAATCCAGGATATCTCAACACTCATGATCTATGGAGCTAGATTATTCTGTTTTGGGGGGCTGACAATGTTTAGAAGTATTCCTGGCCTCTACCCACTAGATGCCAGTAGCAATCACCCCCCACTAAAAATGCCTCTAGACATTGCCCACTGGGAGGACATAACTGCCACCAGCTGAGGACCACTGCACTAATCAAAGGACATAAAGATGACCCAAGTTATGCCAGCATAATGCACCTCCTTGCTTTGAATCTTGAGCAGATAATGAAAATCACTTGGAGTATGGTCCCTCTGTGGTGGTGTCTCTTTAGGTCCCTGCTTCTGGAACTCCAGGAGCTACCCTGACTCCTGTCCATTTCCCGGTTTGATGTTAAGCCTTCTCACCAATCATCTGAGACTCTCCATGATTTTACCAATTAATTCTCACTTTGCTAAAGGTAACACATTTCTATGACTTCTCAAAGATCCCTTACTGATACACTATGTTAAAAGGTAGACACCAGGGGTACTTAGATCAGGAAGAAACCGTCATTTCAGAGAAGGAAACAGAGTGGCAGTCCAATGGATCTGGGGTCAGGAGACCTGGGACTGAGTATGATTCTGCTGTTCCTTGGCTATGATCTCAGAACACTGTTTCCTCAGTTGAAAAATGGAGATAAACCACCACCTTGCCTTCTTGTCAGAGTTGTTAAGGGGGATAAAGTAAAAAATATACACAGTTGACTCTTGAACAACATGAGTTTAAACTGTGTGGGTCCACTTATATGTGAATTTTTTCAATATAGTACATTACTGTAAATGCATTTTCTCTTCTGTATGATTTTCTTAATATTTTTTTCTCTTATTTTATTGTAAGAATGCAGCATATAATGCCTTTAGCATACAAAATATGTGTTTCATCTACTGTTTATGTCATTGGTAAGGCTTCTGGTCAACAGCAGGCTATTAGTAGTTACGTTTTTGAGAAGTCAAAAGGTATACAGTTTTTTGACTGCATGGGGGGTAATAAGTACTCCTAGCCCTTGCATTGTTCAACAGCCAACTGCATATATTTTTAAAAGTTGTTCAGAATGCACTAGATTAAGGAAATACAGATATTCCAAAGCATCGAGAAGTAACATAACGAGATAAATGGAGTGAAAAATAGAATCAAATTCATCTGAAGTATTCACTGACATCACCTCTTTCTTTAAAATTTGCTAAGCAACCACTCAGTGTGAGATACTATACTTGGCCCTATAATATAAGCTGCCAGTAGAAGTGAAAGATGATTCCTGTTATCAAGGAGCTTAAAAATCTAGTAATAGTCAACAATGGTAACTCTTCTAGGTCATCTAATCCATACTCTTTTATTTCATAAATGGTTAAGATTAGGGTCTAGACAAGGGTCAGGATATAAGACAAATCACAATATTGAAACATAAATGTTAAATGTGTATTATTAAACCACTTCAGTACAAGAGTAAATAAATTAATAATAAATTAATGAGTACCTTGAAAGCAGGACTGTGCCTGTTTGACTTGTATTGCTAGCACTGAGTACGATGGCAAGGATCAAGTAGAAAATAAATATCTGCTGAAAGTTTGAGATGTTCTTTTAGGCATGGCTCCATTCGTTCATAAAATAAACACTTAATGCCACTACATACAAGCAATTGTGTTAGTCTCACAAAATTAAAAAATTACTTTGATACAATCCAAATGTTCATGGAACTCAAATTAGAACTGGAGAGACAGACACATAAAGTAAATGTTTGCAATAAATTACAAATAACATAATAAAGATAACATTTGTTGTCTGCAGGGAAAAGTCAACATTATGCCTCAGGAAAAGGTGTAATGAAAGAATCAGCAGATAATTCAGGCAGCAAAGAAGGGTAAAAGGTTTCCAGGCCTAACACAAGCAAAGGCCTAGATTGTGGCTGGACAAGGGGTAAGAAAACAACTAGAGACCACTATATTATCAGTCATACATTTGAAAACTACTCTGGCGACCATCTACAAAACAGATCAAAGATGATTAAGAATGAGTATTAGGACCAGATCACTTCCAGTTGAGGATGTCAAATGAGAACACTGAAACCCTTCACTCTTATGGTAACACCACAAAAATCAAAATAATATAAAAATCACACTTACATATGGGACTATCAAAGACCAGTGGAAGCAAGAAAGCCTCGATGAACTTGAACAGAGAGGAGCCTTCAAAAAGGAGCAGTGAATTTCTGAAGCATCCATGAGACAAATGACAAGAGTGAATGTGGGTAGCAGGAAGAGGCGGCCTGAGGTTGCAGAAATTTTACCAAGAACAGACAAGACTGACAGGATTCTGGGGAGATGGCAGAGGAGGAAGAAAAGGACATTCTCTCCCCACCTAGATAACAAATGTACTAGCAGAATCTGTCTGATGTGAATAATTTTGGAACTCTGGAGTTTGTTGAAGGCTTGCAATTTCCCAGGGAAGATGTGGACAGTGAACTGCGGTTAATTTCCACTCTTGGTACAAAAGCTGTCCTATACCTATGCTCACCCACACTGCAGGGCCCTGTCCTACAAACACTGGGATCTGTTCTCTGAGTGCTGCTTCTGATCACAGAAGTGCAGACAAAGAGGCTGGCAGCCATTCTTGTTGCATCTAACTCTCCAGCTGAAGTGACTTGCAGGGTATTTAATGGGCAAGTGCCATCCTCCCCTGACCCTTCATTTTTCTCTTTATCCTTTTTTGGAAGTCAGACATTAAAGACTGGAACACTCAAAAACAACTGCATAAATGTCAAAAATCAGAAAGTGACAATGCATGCTCAGATAAAAGCTCAAAACACTGAAAGACCTTAAGTTCCAGCACAATCATAACCTACACCAGTCAAGAAATAAAAAGTAACAAACAGAGCAAAGGCCTGAAGAAGGGGGCCAATCTGATTTCCAAAGTTACCACATTATTAGATTCAAATGTCGTTTGCAACAAAAGTCATAGAGCAAAGAAAGAAACAGGGAAGTATGGACCAAAGGAAAACATTAAATCAATAGAAATGTCAGTGACGAAAACCTCATGGCAGTTACACTGACCAAAGACCTTAAAACAATGGTCTTAAAGGGGTGCCTAGGTGGCTCAGTCAATTAAGTGTCTGACTTTGGCTCAGGTCATGATCTCATGATTTGTGAGTTCGAGACCTGCATTGGGCTCTGTGCTGACAGCTCAAAGCCTGGAGCCTGCTTTGAATTCTGTGTCTCCCTCTCTCTCTGCTCCTCCCCTGCTCACACACTGTCTCTATCTCTCTCAAAAATAAACATTAAAATCGTAAAAACAAAACTAAAAAACTATGGTCTTAAAGATGCTCAAAGAACCAAAGGGGGTGTGGACAAAGTAAACAATGTTTGGAAAAAGTGAAGTATTAATAAAGAGAAAACCTAAAAAGTAAACAAAAATAACTACCAGAGCTGAAAAGTACCATAACTGCAACTTCACTGGATGGATTCAAATACAGATCTGAGCAGGTAGAAGAACGAACCAGCAAACTGAAGATTGTATAATGGAAATTATTGTTCACAAATAAAAAAGACTGAAGAAAAGAGAACAGTGCCTAAAGGACTTGGAGGACACAATCTAGCAGACCAATATTTGCATCTTGGGACTCCCATGAAGGAAAGAGAAAAGGGGTAGAGAGAATATCTGAAGAAATAATGGCTGAAAACTTCCTAAATCTGATCAAACACATGAATATAAACAGTCAAGCTCAATGAACTCCAAGTGATATGAATTCAAAGAGAACCACACTGATACACACAATTAAATTTTCAAAAGCAGAAGATAAAAGGAATCATGAAAACAAGATAGAAGAAAATCATTGCACGCAGAAAAGATTATCAGCAGACTGCCCATCAGAAACTCTAGAGACCAGAATGTAGTGGGTTGATATATTCAAAGTGCTAAAAGAGAAAAACTGCCACTCAAAACTTATACCAGCAAATTATTTCTTTGTCAAAAATAAGAAAGAAATTAAGACATTCCCAGATAAAGGCTCAGAGAGTTTCTTGCCAAGAGACATGCCATGCAAGAAATGGTCAAGGGAGTCCTGTAGGATGAAATAAAAGATGACTCGACAGTAATGTGTAGCCATAGAGAGAAATAAAGATTTCAATAAAGGTGACATATCATTGTATTATCGTAACAGTGGTTTGTACTACATTTAAAAATTTTCTACATGATTTATGACTCAAGTAAATTTAAAGAAAAAAAAAGCATTAGTCTAAGACTGAGCATTATTTAACTTTGGTTTATAACTCCAAATCTTGTCTTTTTTACAAAATTTAAAGACAAATGTATTTAAAAGGATTATCAGTCTATATATGAAGGCACAAAATATATAAAGGTATATAATTTTATGACATCAACATCTAAAGAGGTAGAGATAGACCTGTAAAGGAGCAATGTTTCTCTATGTTACTGAAGTTAAACTACTATACATTCAAATCAGAGTGTTTTAACTTCAGGATATTAAATGTAATCCTCACAGTAACCTCATACAAAATAGCTATTGAACATACACAAAAGGAAATGAGAGTCCCCAACAAAATTAACCCAAGGAGGTCCACACCAAGACACGTAATAATTGAAATGGCAAAAAGCAGTGGTAAAGAGAATTTTATTTTATTAAAAGAAATTTTTTTAATGTTTTATTTTTGAGAGAGACAGATAGAGGATGAGTGGGGAGGGGCAGAGAGAGAGGGAGACACAGAATCTGAAGCAGGCTCCAGGCTCCGAGCTGTCAGCACAGAGCCTGATGCAGGGCTCGAACCCACAACTGTGAGATCATGACCTGAGCCGAAGTCGGACACTCAGCCAACCAAGCCACCCAGGTGTCCCTAAAGAGAGAATTTTAAAAGCAACAAGAAGGACGCCTGGGTGGCTCAATTGGTTGAGTGTCCAATTCTTGATTTCAGCTTAGGTCACGATCCCAGGGACATGAGGTTAAGCCTCACGTCAGGCTCCACGCTGACAGTGGAGCCCAGTTAAGATTCTCTCACTCTCCCTCTGCTCCTTTTCCCCACTCATGTGCTCTCTAAAACAAAACAAAACAAGACAAGACAAAATAAAATAAAATAAAATAAAAATAAAATAAAATAAAATAAAATAAAATAAAATAAAATAAAATAAAATAAAGTAAAAGAAAAAAAAAGAAGCAAGAGAAAAGAAAACAGTTACATATAAGGGGAACCTCAAAATCCTATCTATCAGCTGATTTTTCAGCAGAAACTTTGCAAGGCAGAAGGGAATGGCATGATATATTCAAAGTAATGAAAGTACAAAATCTGCATCTACGAATACTCTACCTAGCAAGGTTATTAATTCAGAATAGAAGGAGAGATAAAGAGTATTCCAAACAAAACTTAAAGAAGTTCATCACCATTAAATCAGCCTTACAAGAACATTACAGGAAATTATTTGAGTGAAAAAAGGCCATTATAGAAGAAAATTAGGATCACAAAAGCAGTAAAATAAATTCTATCTATAAAAATCAGTCAAGGGAATCACAAAATAAAAGGATATAAAGTAGAACATCATATACATACACCATGGGGTGGGGAAATAAAAATTTAGTGCTTTTAGAATGGGTTCAAACTTAAGTGACCCATAAGATGTTATATATGAACCTAAGGGTAACCACACATCAAAAACCTGTAACAGATACACAAAAAATAAAGGAAATGGAATACAGGCCATCAAACCACAAGGCAAAAGAGCAAGAGAAGAAAGGAATAGAGAAGAACTATAAAAACAGCCATAAAACAACAAATGTTAATAAATATATACCTGTCAATAATTAATTTAAATTTAAATGGACTAAATGCTCTAATAAAAAGACATAGGGTTATTGAATGGATAAAAAAGCAAGATCCATCTATAGGTTGCCTACAAGAGAAATCACTTCAGATATAAAGACACAAAGATTGAAAATGAAGGGATGGAGGGGTGCATGGGTGGCTCAGTCAGTTAAGTGTCCAACACTTGGTTTCAGCTCAGGTCATGGATCTCATGCTTTATGGGACTGAGCCCCATGTCGGCCTCCATGCTGACAGCACAGAGCCTGCTTGGGATTCTCTCTCTCTCTCTCTCTCTGCCCCTCCCCTCCTTGCATTCTCTCTCTCTCAAAATAAATAAACGTTACAAAATAACCCCCACAAATGGATGGAGAAACATTTATCATGAAATAGAAGTGAAAAAAAAGCCAGGGAAGTAATATCTGTATTAGACAAAATAGACAAAGGAGGACACTACATAATGATTAAGGCAACAATCCAACAAGAGGACATAACAATTATAAATATTTATCCACCCAACAAAAAAGCACCTAAATATATAAAGTAACTATTAACAGACAAGGAAAAAAATTGACAGTAATACAGTAATAGAAGGAAACTGGAAAGACATTCCATGTTTATGGATTAGAAGAACAAATATTGTTAAAATGTCTGTATTACCCAAAGCAATCTACACATTTAACGCAATTGCTATGAAAATACCAGCAGCATTTTTCACAGAGCTGGAGCAAACAATCCTAAAATTTGTACGGAACCACAGAAGACCCTGAACAACCAAAGCAACCTTGAAAAAGAAAAGCAAAGCTGGAGGCAACACAATTCTGGACTTCAAGTTCTATTACAAAGCAGTAATCAAAACAGTATAGTACTAGCACAGATATAAGACACATATATCAATAGAACATAATAGAAAACCCAGAAATAAACCCATAACTATATGACCAATTAATCTTCAACAAAGCAGGAAAGGAAAAGGACAGTCTCTTTAACAAATGGTGTTGGGAAAACTGGACAGCAATATACAAAAGAAAGATACTAGACCTGTCTTAATCATACATAAAAATAAATTTGGAACGGATTAAAGACCTCAATGTGAGACCTGAAAACTTCAAAGTCCTTAGAAAAGAGAGAGCAAAGGCAGTAATGTCTCTGACATCAGCCATAGCAACATTCTTCTCGATATGTCTCCTGAGGCAAGGGAAACAAAAGCAAAAATAAAGCATTGGAACTAATCAAAATAAAAAATAAAAAGTAAGAAGAGGCCAGGCAAGCTACTGGCAACTGTGGGTTCAGGAAGGACAGGCTGACATCTGGAAGACCCCTCTAAACAATAATCACTTGCTCGAGTTAGCACTCTGCCCCAATCTCTTCCCAATTCTGCTAAGAAAAGAGAAGTGAAGGTGGAACTGAAAAGCAGAAAGAACCCATACCACATATTCTACAGCTGCCTGCAACTTTTCATTCCAATGGCAATACCTTGGCTCTTCCCCCTCTAAAGTCAAATACTAGTCAAGAACACTTTAGCCCTACGTAGTCCTAGCCACAGCCAGAATCACATCAGCAGCAACAAGGGTTGATCAGAGCTGAGTTCCAGCTTCTTAAGCTCAGGCAAAGTAACTGATGAACTGAATATCTGCTGATTACTCATCACCAGTGATAAAGCTGAGGTGGCTTGGTTTTGATTTTCACACTTGAGCAGAAGTAAACACTGGCATTCAGACTCACATACTAGGTTTCAATGACCCCTGAGACACTGAACTAGAGAGGCCGAGTAGGTAGTTGGAGGTAAGAGTAGGAGTTCAGATGAACAGTATAGGCTAGTGTGTTCTCTGGGGTCCCATCTTTCTCTACTCAGAAGTCATTGAAACATTCTAGGGAGTCCATAAAGTCAAAAATATGTTGCTGCTGCTGCTGCTGCTACTACTACTACTCTATCTGCCATTTTCTCTGTAATTCTCTCATAAATATATACTAGAATTTTCCAGAGAGTAAATGATATGTGACATCACAACAGATTAAATGTAGATTATTAACTTGTGGGGTGCCTGGGTGGCTCAGTTGGTTGACTGTTCCACTTCAGGTCAGGTAATGATTTTCTGTCTGTGAATTCAAGCCCCACATTGGGCTCACTGCTGTCAGCACAGAGCCTAATTCAGGTCTTCTGTCCCCCTCTCTGTGCCCTTCCCCTGTGCTCTCTCAAAAACAAACATAAAAAAAAAAAGAATATTTACTTGCATTTTGTTAACCCAAATATTAAAGGCTTTTTGCAAAAATGCAAAGCAATGGCTCTCTTCTCACTAAAAATTTTGGAAATAGTTATCTTTAATTAAAAATGTTATATTATTGGGGCGCCTGGGTCACTCAGTCGGTTGAGCCTCCAACTTCAGCTCAGGTCATGATATCATGGTTCATGAGTTGGAGCCCCACATCAGGCTCGCAGCTGTCCGTGTGGAGCTCACTTTGGATCCTCTGTTCCCCTCTCTCTTTGCCCCTCCCCTGCTCATTCTCTCTCAAAAATGAATAAACATTTAAAAAATGTTATATTATTGGGGCACCTGTATGGCGCAGTCAGTAGAGTATACAACTCTTGAACTCAGGGTTATGGTTCTAGCCCCATGTTAGGCATAATGCTTACTTAAAAAATATGTAAAATAAAAACAAAAATACACTGAGTTTACAGTTTTTCTTATTTTTATGATATAACTGATACAGAACATTCATTTCAGGTGTACAACATAATTATTTCATATTTATATATACTGCAAAATCATCACTAAAATCAATCTACTTAACATTCATCACCACATAAAACAATTTTTTTCTTGTGATAAGAACTTTTAAGATCTAGTCTGTTAGCAACTTTCAAATATACAACATGTGATATTTATTAACTATAGTCATAATGCTGTTCTTTACATCTCTTTGACTTTTATCATTTTATAACTTCTACCTTTCAACTTTTTCCAACCGTTTTGTCCACTCTCCTTGCTCCCCACCTCTGCAACTACCAATCTGCTTTCTATGAACTTAGGTATTTTATTTTTTTGTTTTTTAAGATGACACACATAAATAAAGTCATATGGTATTTTTCTTCCTCGGACTTATTTCACTTAGCATAATGCCCTGAAGGTCTATCCATGTTGTTGCAAATGGCAAGATTTCATTCTTTAAAAAAAATTTTTTTTTAACGTTTATTATTGAGCGAGAGAGAGAGACAGACAGACAGACAGAGCATGAGCAGGGGAGGGGCAGAGAGGGGGAGACACAGAATCCAAAGAAGGCTCCAGGCTCTGAGGTGTCAGCAGAGCCTGACGCAGGGCTCAAACTCACAAACTATGAGACCAAGACCTGAGCTGAAGTCAGTTGCTCAACCGAGCCACCCAGGCGCCCCTAAAAAAAATTTTTTTTAATCTTTATTTACTTTTGAGAGACAGAGCCTGAGTGGGGGAGGGGTGGGAGGGGGAACGACAAGAATCTGAAGCAGGCTCCAGGCTCTGAGCTATCAGTACAGAGCCTGACGCGGGACTCGAACTCATGAACCGTGAGATCGGTACCTGAGCCGAAGTCGGACACTCAACCAACTGAGCTACCCAGCTGCCCCAAGATTTCATTCTTTTTTAATGGCTAAGTAATATTCCATGGTGACATATATACCACAATTTCTTTATTCATCCACTAATGGATAATGACGTTGTTTCTATATCTTGGCTACTGCAAATAATGCTGCATATACCACTTTAAGTTAGTGTTTTCATTTTCTTCAGATAAATACCCAGAAGGGGAATTGCTGAATCATATGGTAGTCCTATTTTTAATTTTTTTGAGGAACCTCCATACTGTTTTCCATAGAGACTGCATCAATTTACATTCCCACCAACAGTGCACAAGTGTTCCCTTTTCTCCACAACCTTGCCAGTATTTCTTACTGGTTTTTAAGCTTATGTATTTATTTTGAGGAGGAGAGGGGCAATGAGAAAGGGAGAGAGAATCCCAAGCAGTCTCTGTGCTGACAGTGATATAATTAACATAGTGCTCTAAATTAAATAATGAGTCACTTAACCGACTGAGCCACCCAGGTGCCTTCAATGTTTTATATTTTTAAATTTAATTTAAAATAACAGTAAGAGGGGCATCTTGGTGGCTCAGTCGGTTAAGTGTCTGACTCTTGACTTCAGCTCAGGTCATGATCACATGGTTCACGAGATCAAGGCCCAGGTGGGGCTCTGCGCTGAGCATGTAGCCTGTTGGGATTCTCTGTCTCCCTCTCTCTCTCTCAAAAATAAAATAAACTTAAAAAATAGTTAAAAAAAATAAAAGTTCCTCAGTTTTCACTCTGAAGAAGGTAATTATTAATAGACATATACCATATAAACAAAAACTCATGAATTTTGAAGAATGTAAAAGGTTCCTTAGACAAAAAATTTGAGAATGGCTGGATTAGAAATATAAATCTAAATATAGATATTAAATAAAGCCATGATGAGTTTAAAGCTTGCCTGCAATGCTTCAGGTGGTGGACCAGGAATACTGAGGAAACCTTACAACTGAAAAGCTGGACCAAGTACATAAACATTCAGGGGAAGGCCTTAGATCCAGGTAGCATCAGTGAGAGAATGGGGGCCTAAGGAAATAAACCAGGCTTCTGTATCTGTTCTTCCCCTGGCAACAGTTGCTGGTTTTATGATTCCACAAAAGTGCCTAAAAGTGGCTAGAAGGTTTGGAGGTGTTTTCTTTTTTTGAACAGCTTTATTTCGTTCTAATTTGCTATACCATAAGCTCACCCCTTTTAAGGTATAAAATTCAAAGGATTTTATGTTTATAGAATTTTGCAATCTTCACCACTAATTTTAGAACACATTGATGCCTCAACAGGTAATCTCACACATATTAACAGTCACTCCACATTGCCCCCCACCCCTCTTGGAACACATCAGTGTACTTTTTTTTTTTTTTGGATTGGCCTATTCTGGACAGAATCATAGAACATGTGGTCTTTTGTAACTAAATAATTTCACTTAGCATGTTTTCACAGTTCATCCACACTGTAGTATATATCTGCCCTTAACTTCTTTGTGTTGCTAAATAAATTCCATTGTGGGATAGACCAGATTTTGTTTGCCAGTTCATCTGTTCATGGACAGTTTGAATTATTTCCATTTGCAGCTATTATGAATAGTACTGTATGAACATTTGTGTACAGGTGTTTATGTGGACATATGTTTTCAATTCTCTGAGGTATATACCTAGGAGAATTGCTGAGTCATACAGTAACTCTATGTTTACCATCCCGAAGAACTGCCAAACTGTTTTCCAAAGTAGCTCCACCATTTTACAATCCCATCAGCAATGTATGAGGATTCTAGTACCTCCAAATCCTCAACAACAGTATCTTTTAAAACTGTAGCCACTGTAGTGTGAGGTGGTATCTCACTGTATGTTAAGAGATTATTTTTAGACCACTTTTAAGTTCACACAAAAATTGAGGTGACAATACAGAGTTCCACATACTCCCTCCCCTACCTACAGTTTTCCCCCACTACCATATTACATTAAGATGGTATCTTTGTTACAATTAATGAGCAAATATTGACATTGTTATTAAGTAAAGTCCGTAATTTATATTAGGGTTCATTTTTTGTGTTGTATGTTCTTTAGGCTTCGACAAATGCATAATGCCATGTGTCCATCATTGTAGTATCATATATAATAGTTTCACAGCCCTGCATATTCCTTGTGTTCCCCCTATTTATGCTTCCCTTCCTTATACTCCTATACCTCTGGCAACCATTGATCTTTACTATCTCCATTGTTTTGTCTTTTCCAGAATGTGCTAGAGTTGGAATCATGCAGTATGTAGTCTTTACAGGTTGGCTTTTTTTCACTTTGTAATATGCATTTCAAGTTCTACCACATCTCATAATGAATTGGTAGCTCACTTCTTTTTATTGCTGAGTAACATTTCATTGTCTGGTGGTACTGCAGTTTATTTTTCCATTTACCTGAGGGACATCTTGGTTGCTTCTAAGCTTCAGCAATTATGGAAAATACTGCAATGAATACCTTTGTGAAAGTTTTTGCACTGACATAAGTTTTCAACTCATTTGGGTAAATACTAAGAAGTGCTACTGCTGGATCTTACAGTAAGAGATATCTTTTTGTTAAGTAGGTTCCACTCCCAACATGGGGCTTGAACTCACAACCATGATATCAAGGAGTTGCATGTTCTACCAAGTGAGCCAGCAAGGCACTTCAGGAGTATTTTTAATAGAGTTTTGAAAAAAAACTGCCAAATTGTCTTCCACTGTATCTATACCATTTTGCATTCCTACCAGCAATAATGAATGAGAGTTCTTGTTTCTTCACATCCTCATTGACATTTGGCATTGTCAGTGTTTTGGATTTTGGCCATTCTAATGGGAGTGTAGTGTAGTGTTATCTCATTGTTTTAATTTACAATTCCCAATGTTATATTGAGTATTATATTGAGTGTGTGTGTGTGTGTATGTGTGTGTATATATATGTCTGTATGTGTGTGTGTGTGTGTACTTATTTGCCATTTTTATAACTTTTTTGGTGAGGTATGTGTTCAAGTCTTTTGCCCATCTTTTTTTCCTAATGTCTGTTTTGAGAGAGACAGAACAAGTGGGTGACAAGCAGAAAGAGAGGGGGAGGGAGAAGGAGAGGGACAGGGAGGGGGAGGGGGGAGAGGGGAGAGGGAGAGAGACAGAAAGGGGGGGGGGAGGGGAAGGGAGAGAGGGAATCTTAAGCAGACTCCACACTATCAACACAGAGCCCAATGCAGGGCTCGAACTCACAAGCTGCAAGATCATGACCTGAGCCAAAACCAAGAGTCAGATGCTTAACCAGCAGAGCCACCCAGCTGCCCCCAAGTGTTTTGGCCATCTTTTAATTAGACTGTCCTAAGTTTTAGGAGTTCTTTATATTTTAGATAATAATCCTTTATCAGATAGGTGGGTTTTTTGCAAATAGTTTCTCCCAGTCTATAGCTTCTCTCTATTTTCTTAGTGTCTTTCACAGAAAAGCTTTTATTCTTTTTTTTTTTTTTTTTAGTTATTTATTTTGAGAGAAAGAGCAAAATCAGGGAAGGGGTACAGAGAGAGAGAGAGAGAGAGAGAGAGAGAGAGAGAGAGAGAGAATATCCCAAGCAGGCTCTGCACTGTCAGTGCAGAGCTGTATGCAGGGCTTGAACTCACAAACTGAGAGATCATGACCTGAGCTGGCATCAAGTCAGACAACCGACTGAGCCACTCAGCCACCCCCTAATCTTTTAAAAAGTTTTGTTTATTTAAGTGATCTCTAGACCCAACATGGGGGACGGGGCTTAAACTCATGACCCTGAGATCAAGAGTCACATGCTTTTCTGAGCCAGCCAGGCACCCCGGGGAAGTTTTTAATCGTAATTAAGTCCAATTTATCCTTTCTTTTATGGATTGTACTTTTGTATCTAAAAAAGTCATCACCAAAACCCAAGGTCGCCTAGATTTTTTTCCCTATGGTAACCTGCTATATCTCCAGTTGGTTTTTTGTTTGTTTGTTTTTAAGATTTTATTTTTAGTAATCTCTACGTCCAGCATGGGGCTTGAACTTACAAGCCTGAGATCAAGAGTTGCATTCCGTATTGACTGAGCCAGCCAGGCACTTCTCCTATGTCACCTTTTAGAAGTTTTAACATTTTGCATTTTAAATGTAAGTTTGTGGTACATTTTAAGTTAATTTTGGTAAAAGGTATGCATTTAGGTTTTGTGTGTGTGTGTGTTGTAGGCAGACAGTTGTTCCAGCATCATTTTTTGAAAAGACTATCATTTTGGGGTGCCTGGCTGGCTCAACTGGTGGGGTATGTGACTGTTAAATCTCAGGATGGTGAGTTCGAGCCCCATGTTGGGTACAGAGATTACTTAAAAATAAAATCTTAAAAAAAAAAAAATGTTTTTTAAAAGCAAAGACCAGGGCTGCCTGGGTGGCTTAGGTCAGGATCTCACAGTTCATGAGTTCCAGCCCTGTGTCAAGCTCTGTGCTGACCGCTCAGAGCCTGGAGCCTGCGTTGGATCCTGTGTCTCCCCCTCTCTCTGCCCCTCCCGGCTCATACTCTGTCTCTCTCAAAAAGAAAATAAACATAAAATAAAATAAAAAAAGACCACACTTTTTCCATTAGTGTCTATGCTCCTTTATCAAAGATCACTGGACTCTATTTGTAGAAGTCTATTTCTGGGCACTCTATTCTGTTTCATTGACATCTATTTTTCTGGTCAAGACCCCACCACCTGGATTACTATAGCTTTATAGTAACTCTTTAAGTTGAGCAATGTCAGTCCTCCAACTTTGTTCTTCAGTATTGTGCTGGCTATCCTGTGTCCTCTGCCTTTACGTGTAAACTGTATACTTTGTAGATAACCACAAAATAACTTGCTGAGATTTTTACTGGAATTGCATTGGCTCTACAGATCAAGTTGGGAAGAACTGACATATTAATGGTAGTCTTCTTATCAATGAACATGAAATATCTCTCCATTTATTCTTTTTTTTATCACAGTTTTATAGATTTTATCATGTAGATATTATACCACTTTGTTAGATTTATACTTTATTTAATTTTTTGGTGCCAATAAAAATAGCATTTTTAAAATTCAAATTCCAGTTGCTCACTACTGGTAAATAGGAAAAAAACTGACTTATATATTAGCCTGGTATCCTGCAACCTTATAATTCTTGTTCATTCCAGGTTTTTTAGTTGTTAATTCTGTGAGGTTTTCTACATAGACGGTCTATCTGCAGTTTTCTTTCTTCCTTCACAATATTTATATATTTTATTTCCTTTTCTTGTATTTTTGCATTAGTTAGAACTTCTAGTATGATGTGAATAGGAAAGGTGAGAGGGGAAATACATGTTCCCAATCTTAGGGGAAAGTATATACTGTTTCATAATTAATAATAATATTAGCAGTAGGGTTTCTGCAGATGTTCTGTATTAAGTTTATGAAGTCCTATTGCTAGTTTTCTGGGAGTTTTTTTGTTGTAATTTTTTTTTTTAAACATTCTTAAGGTTTTGTGTGTGTGTGTGTGTGTGTGTTTTTTTTTTTTTGAGAGAGAGAGAGAGAGAGAGAGAAAGTGGGGGAGGACAGAGAGGGAGACAGAATCCCAAGCAGGCTCTGCACTCCACACTGCCAGCACAGAGCCTGATGTGGGTCTCAACCCCATGAAATCACGAGATCATGACCCGAGCCAAAGTCAAAGGGTTGGACGCTTAACCGACTGAATCACCCAGGCATCCCTGTTGTTGTTTTAATGTTTATTTTTAAATATTTTTGAGAGTGTGCATGAGCAGAAGAGGGGTAGAGAGAGAAAGAGGTCTTCCTCACAGATTTACTATTATAAAACATACTTCCGTGTCTTTATTAACAATTGTTATCTTAAAGTCTATTCTGTCTGGTGTTAGTACAGCCACTCCATCTCTCTTTTGGTTATTATTTGTATGGTATATATTCTTGTTCTGTCCTTTACTTTCAATCCACTGTGTCTTTGAAACTAAAATATGTCTCTTGCAGAAAGCATAACCATGTATTTTTCACTTAATCCATTTTCTAATTTTTTTCTTCTAATTTCTATCTTTTGAATGGAATGTTTAGTCCATTTACAATTAAGGTAATTACTAATAAGGGAAGATTTACATGTGCCATTTCACTGTTTTCCACATGCTTTGTAACTTTTTTGTCCCTCTGTTCTTCAACAACTGCCTTATATTTTCTATTAAACAGACACTTTCTAGTTACCATTTTAACTCCCTTTTTTATATTTTTCAGAGTGCTTTTCATAGAGTTTTCCCTGGAGATTACAATTAACATATTCACTTGGAACAGTATCATCTAGTTGACTAATATAAAATTAATTCCAGCAATATTAAAAACTTTGCTTGAAAAAATAAAAATAAAAAAAAACTCTTGTTTGTATGACTCCATTCCCTCCTCTCTCCTTTGTGCCTTTATTGTCAGACAAATTGCATCTTAATACACTGTATGCACATCCACTCACATTTATTGCTTTATGCAGTTGTCTCTCAAAAATGGAGTAGAAAAAAAGTGACAAAAATACATTTTTGCTCTCTTTTATATTTATCTGTATGGTTATCATTTCTGGTGCTACTGAGTTTTTCATGTGGACACAAGTTACTGTCTAGTGTTATTTCCACATGAAGGACTCCTTTTAGTATTTCTTGTAGGACAGGTCTACCAGTGCCAAATTCTCCCAGTTTTTATCTGGAAATGTCTTTATCTTAAAAAAAACTGACATAAATCACATACCATGAAATTCCCCATTTCAAAGTGTATAACTCAGTGGTTTTTAATATGCTCACCAAGCTATGCAGTTACCAACATTAATCCCACATTTTCATCACTCCCCACCCCCCAAAACCCTGTACTCATTAGTAATTACTCCCCACTCTCACCCACATCCTCATTCTCTGGAAACCAGTCATCTCTTTTTCTGTCTCTATGGATTTGCCTATTCTGGACAGTTCATTGAAATGGAAGAATATAAAATGCAGCTTTTTTACATCAAGCTTCTTTCACTGAGCTTAATATTGTCAAGGTATCTCTCATTTTTAAACAGTTTTTCCTGGATATAGAATTCTTATTCAACCTTTTTCTTTCATTATTTTGAATATGTCATCTCACTTCCTCTTGATCTCCATGATTTCTGATGAAAGATCAGGTCTTAATCTTACTGAAGATGCCTTGAATATAGTAAGTGGCTTTCTCTTGGTGCTTTCATGATTCATGCTCTTTCAGCAATTTTAGTGTGATGTGTCTAGGTGTGGATATCTTTGAGTTTTTACTACTTAGTATTCATTGGGCTTCTTGGATAAGTTTGCTACTGGTTTTGATCAAATGTGAAAATTTGGGGCTATTATTCTTTCCAATATTCTTTCTTCTCCATTCTCTCTGTTCTCCTTCTGAGAATCACATTATGTTTATGCTGGTATGATTAGTGGTGTCCCAAGAGATCTCTGAGTCATTTTCTTCATTCTTTTTTTCTTCATTTTCCCCACAATGGATAATCTCAATTGACCTGTCTTCAAGATTGTTGGTTATTTCGTCTGCCTAGTCAAATCTCATATTAAACTCCTCCAGTGGAATTTTCATTTATTGTATTTTACAACTCCAGAATTTCTGTATGGTTTTGAAAAATTTTTTAAACATCTTTTTATTCAGATATAATTCACATACCATACACCCCACCAATTTAATGTGTAAAACTTACTGACTTTTAGTATATTCATAGATATGTACAATATTACATCAGAAACATTACCATCCTAACCACCGTTTCATCCTCTCTCCCCACCTCAGGCCTAAGCAACCACTGGTATACCTTTTGTCTCTGGTATCTCTCTCTCCTGAACATTTAAAAAAATTTTTTTTTTAGGTTTATTTATTTATTTGGAGAGAGACAGCACAAGTGGGGGAGGGGCAGACAGAGAGGGAGACAGAGAATCCCAAGCAGGCTCCATACTGCCAGCACAGAAGCCGATGTGGGGCTTGATCTCACGAACCATGACATGATGACCTGAGCTGAAACCAAGAGTTTCAGTTTGGAAGTTTCAGCTTGGAAGCTTAACCAACTGAACCCCCCAGGTACCCCCTGAACACTTGAATAAATGGAATCTGTGGTCTTCTGTTCACTGAAATGACTGGCTTCTTTAATGTGGTATATAACATTTTCAAGATTCAAGAAATGCATGCTATTTGGCTCACCTGTTCCACATTTTCCCTCTCTTCCTTTTTTTAAGTTTTTAAAAAATTATTATGCTTTCTCTTATTTTGATATTTATATACTTTTATTATACTTTTAGTGGCTAACCTGGAAATCACAACATAGATCCTTAACGAATCTAGTGTAATATAAATTAGTATATTAAACAATTCAAGCAACTAAAAGCAACGGAATTTCATTTACTTCCTCCTGATGTATGCACTATTGTCATTAATTTGAAAAATTTTTTTTTTAACGTTTATTTATTTTTGAGACAGAGAGAGACAGAGCATGAACAGGGGAGGGGCAGAGAGAGAGGGAGACACAGAATCTGAAACAGGCTCCAGGCTCTGAGCTGTCAGCACAGAGCCCGACGCGGGGCTCGAACTCACGGATCATGAGATCATGACCTGAGCCGAAGTCGGCTGCTTAACCGACTGAGCCACCCAGGCGCCCCTAATTTGAAATTTAAACACACACATGAATATATATCAGGATATATATTATCAGGATAGTATATTATCTTAGATGGTATGTATTCATTCAAATTTATCCCATTTTTACCACTTTTATTCTTAAAACCATTTCTAAGCTGCTCTCTAGAATAATTTTCCTTCCAGGTAAAGAATGCCATTTCGTATCTTCCTTCAATACAAGCTTGCCAGTGACAAAAAGTCTCAATTTTTTTATTTGTCATGGAATGTCTTTATTTCACTTTATTAAAAATTAGTTTTAGTGAATACTAGATTCTATGATAGCAATTTTTTTTTTAAGATTTTATTCTTTTTTCAATAATGTCTATATCCATTATGGGGCCTGAACTCACGACCCCAAGATCAGAGTTGCATGCTCTACTGACTGAACCAGCCAGGCACCCCTGGCAGTTATTTTCTTTAAGCACTGTATAGCTATTAACTTTATTATCTTGTGGCTTACACTTTTCCTTTTGACAAGTTAGCTTTTAGTCCATTTGTTGCTCTTTTAAAGTAACCTTTCTTTTATTTTCCTTTCACTGTTCTTAACACACGTGTGTGTGTGTGTGTGTGTGTGTGTGTGTGTGTGTGTGTATTTGTCTTTCAAGACTTTTATTACAATGTGCCTAGTATAATTTTGTTTTTATACATCCTACTTGGGATTTTGTGGGTATCTTGTATCTGTGCTTTGTTATTTTCTATCAGGACTCTTGGAATATTCTTTATCATTGTCTTTTCAGGTATTTCTTCTGTTGTATACCCTCTTTAACTTCCCTCTGGGCCACTTATGCATATATTATATTTTAACCCTTTATCTCCCATCCCTTTGTATCTCAATGTTTCAGTTTGATATTTTTCTTATCTTTCAGTTGACTTTTTTTTTTTTTGGTTTATTTTTGAGAGAGAGAGAGACAGAGACAGAAGAGAGAGAGTTCGTGTGCATGTGCGCACAAACTTCTAAGGGGCAGAGAGAGAGGGAGACAGAGGATCTGAAGCGGGCATTGCACTGACAGCAGAGAGCCTGATATGGGGCCTGAACTCAGCAACCGTGAGATCATGACCTGAGCCAAAGTCAGATGCTTAACCAACTGAGCCACCCAGGCACCCCATCTTTCAGTTGACTTTTTACTGCCTCGATTAAGTCTAAACTACTGTCACCCATTTTTATACAAGGAACAGACTCTAATCAAATATGACTAGTAGTGCTTTTATAAGAATATATTGGGGGGGTGCCTGGGTGGCTCAGTTGATTAAGCATCTGACTCTTGATTTCAGCTCATGCCATGATCTCATGGTTTGTGGGACTGATCCTTGCATCGGGCTCATGCTGACAGTGCAGAGCCTGCTTGGGATTCTCTCCCTCTCTCTTAGTCCCTCTCCCACTTGTGCACACATGTGCTCGCTCTCTCTCTCTCAAAATAAATAAATAAACTAAAAAAAAAAAAAGGAAGATATCAGGACACAGATCCTGATATACACAGGATGAAGACAGTCATCTATAAGACAAAAAGAGAAACCTCAGAAGAATCCAGCCCTTCCAAGAAACAGTAAAATATGGCCCATTCACATGAAAAAAAAAGTAGTCAATAGAAACTGCCTGGGATAAATCCAGATGGCTTTACTGGACAAGGACAAGGACTTAAACCAGTATTTTATTTTATTTATTTATTTTTTACAATGTATTATTTTTTTTAATGTTTATTTTTGAGAGAGAGAGAGAGACAGAGAGCGAATGGGGGAGGGGCAGAGAGAGAGGGAGACACAGAATCTGAAGCAGGCTCCAGGCTCTGAGCTGTCAGCACAGAGCCCGATGCGGGGCTCGAACTCATGATCTGCAAGATCATGACCTGAGCCGGAGTCAGACGCTTAAACGACTGAGCCACCCAGGCGTCCCCAAACCAGTATTTTAAATACTGCCCAGGGGTGCCTGGGTGGCTCAACTGACTGGGTGGCTCAGTCGCTTAAGCATATGGTTAAGCATCTGACTTGGGCTCAAGTCATGATTTCACAGTTTGTGGATTCGAGCCTGGCGTCAGGTTCTGTGCTGACAGCTCAGAGCCTGGAGCCTGCTTCAGATTCTGTGTCTCCCTCACTCTCTGCCCCTCCCCCATTCGCGCTGTCTCTGTCTCTCAAAAATGAATAAATGTTAAAAAAAATTTTTTTAAATACTGTTCAAAGAACTAAAGGAAACCAGATCTAAAATCTTTAAAGAAAGTATAGGAAGTGTCTCACCAAAAAGATCATCAATGAAGAGAAAGAAGTTACAAGCAAGAACCAAATAGAAATTCTGGAGTTAAATGGGGCGCCTGGGTGGCTCAGTCAAGTCAGTTAAGTATCTGACTTCAGCTCAGGTCACGGTCTCATGGCTCATGAGTTCAAGCCCTGCGCTGGGCTCTGTGATGACAGCCTGGAGCCTGCTTCGGATTCTCTGTCTCCCTCTCTCTCTGCCTCCCACCCCTGGTTTGTAATCTGTCTCTCTCTCTCTCAAAAATAAACATTAAAAAAATTAAAAAAAAAAATTCTGGAGGTAAAAAGTGTAATAACTGAAAGGGAAAATTCCACCAGAGGGGCTTGACAGCAATTTGACTAGGCATAAGAAATAACCACTGAAGCAGGAGATCGGTCAATTGAGATTATCCAGTATGATAAAGAAGAAGGGAAAAGAAGAAAAATGCACACAGCCTCTGAAAAAATGTGATGTCATCAAATATACCAAATACAAATAACTGTAGTCTCAGTAGGAGAGGTGAGAGAGAAAGGGTCAAAAAGGATATCTGAAGAAACAGTGGACCCGAAATTACCAAACTTGATGAAAAATTTAACTGAACATCCAAGAAGCCTACAGAATACAAATTAGGATAAACTCAAATTTGATCTTCAACATCAGCTATTCTCTAGGTCTCCAGCCTGCTGACCCACTCTGAAGTTTTTGGACTTGCCAGCCTCCATAAATTATGTAAGCCTTAACGTAAACAAATCTCCTATACACACACACACACATACACACACACTACTGATTCTGTTTCTCTGGAGAACCATAATATAGAATTAGCACACAAAAACAGGAGAAGAATAGAATCACATAAGAACAAAGTTTTTATGTACTACCGAAATCAATTTGGTATTAATCTGAACAAGATTGTTAAAAATTAATATGCAAAAAAAGCATCTGATAAAACCCAACATGCTTTCAACATAAAAATGCTCATCAAATTATGAACAAAAGGAAACTTCCTTAACATGATAAAACAAGTTTACGGAAAACTCGCAGTTAACATATACTTAATACTGAAACACTTAAAATTATTCCCTAGTAAGTTCAAATTTATAGATTCAAAGCAATCTATAAATTCAGTGCAATCCTTATCAAAATTCCAATGGCTTTTTTTTTTCAGAGATGGAAATTTCATATGATATTCTAAGGGGCACTGAACAGCTAAAACAATATTGAAAAAAGAAAACCTGGAAGACTCACACTTTCCAATTTCAAAACTACCTAAAAAATAAAAAACAGGGGTGCCTGGGTGGCTCATTCAGTTGAATGAGCTCAAGTCATGATTTTGGGGTTTGTGAGTTTGAGCCCACATCACGCTCTGTGCTGACAGTTCAGAGCCTGGAGCCTGCTTTGGATTCTGTGTCTCCCCCTCTCTCTCTCTCTCTGCCTCTCCACTGCCTGGACTCTTTCTCTCTCAAAAATAAAAATAAACATTAAAAAAAATAAGATCAACATTATAAAAAATAATAAATAAAAATAAAAAAACAGTAATCAAAACAGTCTTGTACTGACAAGAATGATATTTAGACCAACAGAATTTAGAGTTCAGAGATAAACTCTATGAAATAAACATCTATGCCCAATTGATTTTTTAAAAATATTTATTTTGAGAGAGAGTGAGAGCATGCACACACACAAGCAGGGGAGGCACAGGCAGAGAGCGGGAGAGAGAGAATCCCAAGCAAGCTATGTCAGTGCAGAGCCTGACAAGGGGCTTGATCGTACAAACTGCATGATCATAACCTAAGCCAAAATCAAGAGTTTGACACTGAACTGAGCCACCCAGGCACCCCTATGCCCAGCTGATTTTTTAAATTTTTTAAAAAGTTTATTTAAAAATTTTTTTAATTTATTTATTTTGAGAGAGAGTGAGCAGGCCAACAGGCAGATCCAGAGGGAGAGAATCCCAAGCAGGCCCCACGCTGTCAGCACAGAGCCCAACACAGGGCTTGATCTCATGAGCCATGAGATCATGACCTGAGCCAAAATGAAGTTGGACACTGAACCAACTGAGCCACCCAGATGCCCCCCAACCGAACAAGGATGCCAAAACCATTTAAACAAGGATGCCAAAACCATCTATGGAGAAGGAATACAGACTCCTCAACAAGTGGTGCTGGGATAAGCGGATAACCACATGTCAAAGAATAAAGATGGATCCCTACCTCACTCCATATACAAAATATAACTCAAAATGGATCAATGACCTAAATACAGGAGGTAATACTCAAAATTGTTACATGAAAACATAGGGATAAATGTTCATGACCTCAGATTTGGCAACAGATTCTTAGATTTGACACCAAAAGCAAAAAAAGAAAAAGAAAAATACAAAAATTAGACTTTATAAAAACTAAAAATTTTTATGCATCAAATTAACATTATCAAGAAAGTGAAGACATCCTATAGGATGGGACAAAATATTTGCAAATCACTTATCAAATAAGCATTCTGTATCCAAAATATGTAAAAAAAAAAAAAAAACTCTTTACAAGTCAACAACAAAAAGACAAATAGCTCAATTAAAAAATGGGGAAAAGATCTGAAAAGACTTCTTCAAAGAAGATATACAAATGGACAATAAGCACATGAAACGATGTTCAACATCACTGGTTATTAAGGAAATGCAAGTTAAAACCACAGTGAGATACCACTTCACAATGGTTATAGTTAAAAATGGAAAACAAAGTATTGGCAAGGATGCAGAGAAATTGAGACCCCTATACATTGCTGGTAGGAAAGAAAATGCTGTAACCACTGCAGAAAAGTTTGCTGGTTCCTCAAAAAGTTGAATACAGAATTACCTTATGGCCCATCAATTTTACTCCTAGGTATCTACCCAAAAGAAATGCAAATATGTACTCAAGCAAATACATAATCAAGCATGTTACAGCAGTATTCTAAATAGTCAAAAGGTGGGAACAAGTCCAAATGTCCATCAATAATGAATAAACCAATTGTGGAATAAATATGCAATGGAATATTATTCATCCATACAAAAAAACAAAACTTGCATGAGCTACAACTACATGAGCTACAACTTGCATGAGCCTTAAAAACACACTGAAGCAATAAGACAGACACAAAATGCCATGCATTTTACAATTACTTCTATATAACCCAAAATCAATAAATGAGAGACAGAAAAGGACAGTAGACATAATCAGTAAGTAGGGGGGAGAGTAAATGGGGAATCATTCATTATCTTGAGGATCAAAAAGAGGTTGGAACTAACAAGCAGTTATTTTGGTGTGCTTGTTTGTCTGAGGTGACACCTGGATCCATGAAATGACATTGGGGGCTACGGCAATGCAGAAATGGGTTGAATCTCGATATTTCTCTTACACCCTCAGAAGTGCAAAATGCCAACAGGAATTCTTCTGACAAGAGGAGATACAGAGAATGCAGATGGTTCTGGGGTAGATTCCCTGAGCGGAAGGCCTTGCACATAGTTGGCAAGTTACACGGACCCTGGTAGCTCCAGGAGGCAACAAACAGTTCTTGACATAAACAGACATCTATTGTTGACTGGGCTATGCATACCTGCTGGTAGATATAAATGTTCAAAATACTAAACAAAAGGACTGAAACAGAAGATACTGCACCAATTTGGACTGCCAACTCACATTTCCTCAGACCAAGGAACATATTTTCACCCTCAGAGTAACAGTTTGGTAGAGAATAGAATGGGCAATTGAAACGTTTTTTGTCTAACACCAAAGGGATAAAGTCGAGAAAGGCTGATTTGCATGCTTTCAAGAGTGTGTACTAACATTCAACATGAACAGGGCCCAGAAAATGTCCCTCCCCTTCCCTGGGGGATCTAGAGAAGAGGGAGTGGAGAAGAATGCTAGTATAACAATATTTTGTTTTCCCCACAAGATCTCAATATTCTTTTTTCCTACTGGTTCTCAGACCAGAGCTGAAACTGCAGGTGTTAGAACTGGGATGAACTGTGTATTCGTTCACTAGGTCTACCATAACAAAGTACCACACTAACTGAGTGGCTTCAACAACACAAATGCATTGTTTCACAGGGCTAGAGGACAGGAGTCTAACATCAGGGTGCTGGCAGGGTTGACTCCTTCTGAGGGCTATAAGGGATAATCTGTTCTACGACCTCCCTCCTAGCCTCTGGTGGCCTTAAGTGTTCCTTGGCTTGTAGATGGTGATCTTTGTCTTCACATTGTCTTTTGTCTACATGTATCCACCCCTGTGTTCAAATCTCCTCCTTTCATTAAGACCACAGTCATATTGGATTGGGGCCCACTCTAATGACCTCATCTTAACTCCATCTCATCTGCAAAGGTCCTATTTCCAAACACATTCACTAGTACTGGGTGGTGGTTAGAACTTCAGTATCTTTGTTGTGGGTAGGAGGAGATACAATTCAGCCTATAACAATCCCTAAGCAAAAAACTGTAGTCAGGGATGCCTGGGTGGCTCAGTCGGTTGGGCAGGCTACTTCAGCTCAGGTCATAATCTCATTGTTTGTGGGTTCGAGCCCCGTGTCAAGTTCTGTGCTGACAGCTCAGAGCCTAGAGCCTGCTTCGGATCCTGTGTCTCCCTTTCTCTCTTTGTGCCCCTCCCCAGCTTGTGCTCTGTCTCTCTGTCTGAAAAATGAATAAATGTTAAAGAAAAAAAACTGTAGTCGTATATATTTTTTATAACTATATTTTTAAACCTTTATGATAAAATTCCTAAGGGCCTCATGAGGTGGACTGTGCTTTGATCCCCTCTAGCAAAATGGAGGTTCACAGGAAATACAGCTAAACTGCATTTAGCTAGGGGCGCTTAGGTGGCTCAGTCAGTTGGGAGCCTGACTCGGCTCAGGTCAAGATCTCACTGTCCATGAGTCCGATCTCCGCATCAGGCTCTGTGCTGATGGCCTAGAGCCTGTTTTGGATTGTGTGTCTCCCTCTCTCTCTGCCCTTTCCCCACTCACAGTCTGTCTCCCTCAAAAGTAAATAAACATTAAAAAGAAAACCTTTATAAACTGTATTTAGCTAGAGGTCAGAGAGTTCACTAATTCTGAACCTGTGTAACCCTTCCCTATTAATGAGAATGGATTGAGGGGGAAGCACCTGCCATGCTAGCACTGCTGTCAGCAATCTACACCAGCACAGTGGCCAAACCTAACACTGGTTCCAAAGGCAGAAATGTTAGGGTAGAACTGGAAAGATGAAAGAATGGGAGCTGAGGATAAAAGAATGAATCAATCGTTATGCAATATTGTATTTGTATCTCAAATAGGCTTAGAGTAAGAGATGATCCTATTGTGTGTTAGCTCAAGTATACCAGCAACCTGAAAGGGTGAAGCCATGTTGCTGAGACTACTTTTGCTTTTAGAACCTGACAATGTCAAATGGAAGTCTGGAAATGTAACTGGCATAGTTCTGGGAGACATTTTGGTCATGTAATATGATGAAAAACTAGACTAATTATTCATGCCTGAGTGGGACTCTAGCAACATGCCACTATCTTTTGACTCATATTTCAGATTATATTTACTACCATATCACAATGTGATGTGACACTAACCTCACTGGTAAGATTCAGTTATATTACTTAAACAAATCTTATGATAATCCTGATATTGATAATCAAATATATTGGGAAGTTGGGTTAATGCTTCTTCAGGATATAAAACTGATGGAACAAATGGCCTGAGAAAGAACTAGATTGGTTAACAAACCACCAGCTACTTTCTATGGCAAAGAGTTCTGTACAAATTTATTGTGTACAAACAGTGGCAAATCGGGGGGGGGGGGGGGGGAAGGCAATTAAATTAGAACAAAAATATGAAAATGTATGTAACAACTTTAAAAAGAGCAGATTAGTTGTTTCTTTAAATCTATCCTTACTCCACACTGGCTCCTCCAATTATAAGGCATATTCATAATGATATACTGGACAAATGAATGCAGTGAACGTGATACTGCATAACTTTCAAGGCTAAGGTATAAAAGCAACATGACTTCCACGTGACTCTCAGTTTCTTGGAAAGCGTACATCTTGAACCCTGCCACCACAATGTGAGGAAGCCCAAACTAGCTCATGTGGAAAGACCACATGAAGAGGCACCAGAGCCCACTGCATCCTGTCCAACTTCTTGACTTAAACGTTATAAATGCCCACTGCATGCTACTAAGTTTTATGGTAAATCTGTTACACAGCCATCAATAACCAAGCAGTGCTCAAGTAATTTACAACCCGGAGAAAGAAGGATGCAAATAACTAATATAAGGCAGGATATAACATCACTACACAGAATATAAACAAAGGGCCTTGGAAGAGGAAGGAACATAAAGAAATAAGTCTCTTTACGGGAAAGAGCAGTGGGGAGAAATGGAAAAGCCTTCACAGAAGTAATCTTTGAGCTAGGCCTTAACAGACAGAACTTGAAGGAAAACCATAGCATCAACAACAAGGAAAAGGAAGGTATGGGGAGGGAGTTAAGATGGCAGAGAAATAGGGGAACCAGGATTTTCCTTGTCCCTCAAACACAGCTGTATTGAGGTCATTATCACTTGGAACACCCAGGAAATTGATCTGTGGAGTGGCAGAAGGATCTCCACAGTTGGAGGGAGACAGCTTGGCAGGATCAAGGCTTCCCCTCACCTTTCCTTTTGTTTCCCAGGGTTACTTCAACAAACGAATCAAAGCATACCTGGTTGAAGGTCTAAACACCCCACTACTACAATCAAGGAAGAGCTCTACAGAGGACTGACTAGTGGGATAAAGCAGCCAAACCACAACAGAGTGCATGCAACACACGCCTAAAACACTTGCTGAAGTGCCAGGCTTTAGACAGTGTTATGATTCCTTCTTAATATGATACTCTCAGGTGCAGGACACATAACAAGCTTTTAAAACATGCAAAAGACAGAAACTTAGCCAAAATGATAAAACAGAGGAATTTTCCCCAAAAGAAAGTTCAACAAGAAATCACAGCCAGAGAATTGCCAAAACAGATATAAACAATATATGTGAACCAGAATTTAGAGTAATGGTCATAAGACTAATACTTGGGCTTTAAAAAAGCACAGAAGACACCAGAGAAACTCTTGCCTGCAGAGATCAAAGACCTAAGAACTAGTCAGGATGAATTTAAAAACGCTATCACTGAGATGCAAAGTAAACTAGTAAACTAGTTACAGTGACTAGGCAAGGATGGAAGAAGCAGAGGAGAGAATTGGTGAAACAGAAGATAAAATTATGGAAAATAATGAATCTGAAAAAAAGAGAGAGAGGAAAGTACTAGATCATGAACTACGTGATTCCTTAAACAAAATCTGTATCATAGGAGTAATAGAAGAGGAAAAGCAAAAGAAAGGAGAAGATTTGAACAAATTATAGCTGAGAATTTCCTTAATCTGGGGAAGGAAACAGGCATCCAAGTCCAAGAGGCAAAGATAACTCCCTTCAAAACCAACAAAACAGGTCAGTACCATGACATATCATAATGAAACTGGCAAAATACAAAGATAAAAAGAGAATTCTGAAAGCAGCTAGGGACAAAAGGTCCTTAGCCTACAAGGGTAGACACATAAGGTTAGTAGCAGAACTGTCCACTGAAACTTGGCAGGCCAGAAGAGAGTGGCAGGAAATATTCAGTGTGTTGAATAAGAAAAATATGCAGCCAAGAATCCTTTATCCACCAAAGCTGTCATTCAGAATAGAAGGAGAGAGAAAGACTTTCCCAGACAAAAACTAAAGGAGTTTGTGACCACTAAACCAGCCCTGCAAGAGATCCTACGGGGACTATGTGAGTGGAAAGACCATCAAAACAAACATGAAACCTACAGATAACAGAATGGTACTAAGTTAATATCTTTAAATTATGATTCTGAATGCAAATGGACTAAATAAAAAGGCACAGGGTATCAGACTGGATAAAAAGACAAGATCCATGCTGTCTACAAGAGACTCATTTTATTTAATATTTAGTTTTGAGAGACAGAGAGAGAGCTACAGAGCACACGCATGCATGCTGGGGAGGGGCAGAGAGAGGGAGACACAGAATTGAAAGCAGGCTTCAAACTCTGGAGCTGTCAGCACACAGTCTAATGCATGGCCTGAACTCACAGACTACAAGATCATGACCTGAGCCAAAGTTGGACACTTAACTGACTGAACCACCCAGGCACCCCTAAGAGACTCATTTAAAAAAAAATTTTTTTTTTTTACATTTTATTTATTTTTGATAGAGACAGAGCACAAGCAGGGGAGGGGCAGAGAGAGACGGAGACACAGAATCTGAAGCAGACTCCAGGCTCCAAGCTGTCAGCACCGAGCCCGACGCGGGGCTCGAACCCACAAACTGCAAGATCATGACCTGAGCCGAAGTTGGACACTCAACCGACCGAGCCACCCAGGCACCCCTCTGAGAGACTCATTTTAGACCTGAGGACACCTGCAGACTGAAAGTGAGGGGATGGAAAACCATCTATCATGCTAATGGACATCAAAAGAAAACTGAAGTGGCCATACTTGTATCAGACAAACTAGATTTTAAAGACTGTAACAAGAAATGAAGAAGGGCATTATATCATAATTAAGGGATCTATCCATCAAGAGGAGCTAACAATTGTAAATATTTATGCCCCCAACATGAAAGCACCCAAATATATAAATCAATTAATCACAAAGAAACTTATTGATAATAATACCATAATTGTAGCAGACTTTAATCTTTATTTATTTTTGAGAGACAGACAGAGTGCGAGCAGGGGAGGAGCAGAGAGAGAGGAAGACACAGAATCCGAAGCAGGCTCCAGGCTCTGAGCTGTCAGCACAGAGCCCGACGCGGGGCTCGAACTCACGGACTGCAAGATCATGACCTGAGCTGAAGTCAGATGCTCAACCGACTGAGCCACCCAGGCGCCCCTAGCAGACTTTAATACTTCATTTACAACAATGGACAGATCATATAGGCAGAAAATCAATAAGGAACCAAGAGCTCTGAATGACACACTAGACCAGATAGACTTAACAGATATATTCAGAACACTTTACCCTAAAGCAGCAGAATACACATTCTTCTTTAGTGTGCACATGGAACATTCTCCAAATAGATGATATTTTGGGTCGTGACACAGCCCTCAACAGGTACAAAAAGACTGAGATCATACCATGAGTATTTTCAGATCATATTATGAAATTTGAAATCAACCACAAGAAAAAATTTGGAAAGCCCCCGAAATACATGGAGGTTAAAGAACATCCTACTAAACAATGAATGGGTTAACCAGGAACTTAAAGAAGACATAAAAAAAAAAAAAATACATGGAAGCAAATGAAAATGAAAACATGACAGTCCAAACCCTGTGGGATGTAGCAAAGGCAGTCCTAATAGGAAAATACAATGCAATTTAGGCCTATCTTAAGAAAGGTCCCAAATACACAACCTAACCTTACACCTAAAGAAGCCAGAAAAGGAGCAGCAAATAAAGCCCAAATCCAGCAGAAAAGGGGAAATAATAGAAATTAGAGCAGAAATAAATGTTACAGAATCCAAAAAAATAAAAAAACAAAAACAGTAGAACAGATCAATGTTCTTAGTTATCAAACTAAGAACTGGCTTTTGGAAAAAATAAACAAAATTGATAACCCCTAGCCATACTTCTCAAAAAGAAAGGACCCAAACAGATAAAATCACAAATGAAAGACGAGAGATCACAACGAACACCACAGAAATACAAACAATTATAAGAGAACTATAAAAATCATATGCCAACAAACTGGACAATCTGGAAGAAATGGACAAATTCCCCCCCCCCCCCCCCACACACTACCAAAACTCAAACGGGAAGAAATAGAAAATCTGAACAGACCCATAGCCAGCAAAGAATTTGAATCGTTTATCAAAAAAATCTCCCAAGAAATAAGAGTCTTGGGCCAGATGGCTTCCCAGGGGAATTCTACCAGACATTTAAAGCAGAGTTAATACCTATTCTTCTCAAACTATTCCAAAAAATAGAAATGGAAGGAAAGCTTCCAAACTCATTCTATGAAACCAGCACTACCTTGATTTCAAAACCAGAGACCCCACTAAAAAGGAGAATTACATGCCAATATCCCTGATGAACCTTGATTCAAAAAAACTCAACAAGATACTACCAAATCGAATTCAACAGTATATTAAAAGAATTATTCACCACGATCAAGTGGGATTCATTCCTGGGCACAAGACTGGTTCAATATTCGCAAATCAATCAACATGATACAGCACATTAGAAGAAAGGATAGGAACCATATGATCCTGTCAGTAGATGCAGAAAAAGCATTTGACAAAGTACAGCATCCTTTCTTGATAAAAACCCTCAAGAAAGTCGGGATAGAAGGAACATACCTTAACATCATAAAAGCCATATCTGAAGGCCCACAGCTAATATCCTCAATGGGGAAAAACTGAGAGCTTCCCCCCTCAGGTCAGGAACACAATAGGGATGTCCACTCTCACCATTGTTGTTTTACATAGTGTTGGAAGTCCTAGCCTCAGCAATCAGACAACAAAACGAAATAAAAGGCATCCAAATTGGCAAAGAAGTCAAACTTTCACTCTTCGCAGATGACATGACACTACATGCAAAAACCTGAAGGATTCCACCAAAAACTACTAGAGCTGATGCATGAATTCAGCAAAGTCGTGGGATATAAAATCAATATACAGAAATCAGTTGCATTTCTATACATCAATAATGAAGCAACAGAAAGAGGTATCAAGGAATCAGTCCCATTTACAATTGCACCAAAAACCATAAAACACCTATGAATAAACCTAAGCAAAGAGGTAAATGATCTGTACACTGAAAACTATAGAAAGCTTATGAAAGAAAATGAAGAAGACAAAGAAATGGTAAAATATTTCATGTTCATGGATTGGAAGAATAAATACAGTTAAAATGTCAATACTACCAAAGCAACCTACATATTCAGTGCAATCCTTATCAAGATAACATAAGCATTCTTCACAAAACTAGAACAAAGAATCCTAAAATTTGTATGGAACCACGAAAGACCCCAAAGAGCCAAAGTAATGCTGAAAAAGAAAACCAAAGCTGGAGGCATCACAATCCTGGACTTTAACCCATAAAAACAAACACATAGACCAATGGACTAGAATAGAGAACCCAGAAATGGACAAATAAATGGCCAACTAATCCTTGACAAAGCAGGAAAGAATATTCAATGGAAAAAAGACAGTCTCTTTAGCAAATGGTGCTGGGAGAACTGGACAGCAACATGCAGAAGAATGAAACTGGACCACTTTCTTACACCATACACAAAAATAAATTCAAAATGGATGAAAGACCTAAATGTAAGACAGGAAACCATCAAAATCCTACAGGAGAAAGCAGGCAGCAACCTCTTTGACCTAGGCCACAGCAACTTCTTACTCAACATGTCTCTGGAGGCAAGGGAAATAAAAGCAAAAATGAACTATTCGGAACTCATCAAGATAAAAAGCTTCTGCACAGCAAAGGAAACAATCAACAAAACTAAAAGGCAACCAACAGAATGGGAGAAGATATTTGCAAATGACATATTAGATAAGGGTTAATAGCCAAAGTCTATAAAGAATTTACCAAACTCAACACCCAAAAAAACAAACAATCCAGTAAAGAAATGGGCAGAAGACATGAAGAGGCGCTTTTCCAAAAAAGACTTCCAGATGGCAAACAGACACATGAAAAGATGCTCACCATCACTCATCATCAGGGAAATACAAGTCAAAACCACAATAAGATATACCACCTCACACCTGTCAGGAGGGCTAAAATTAACAACTCAGGAAACAACAGATGTTGGCAAGAATGTAGAGAAAGAAGAACCCTTTTGCACTCTGGTGGGAATGCAAACTGGTACAGCTACTCTGAAAACAGTATGGAGGTTCCTCAAAAAATTAAAAATAGAACTACCCTACGACTCCGCAATTGCACTACTAGGCATTTATCCAAAGTATACAGGAGTGCTGATTCAAAGGGACACATGCACCCCAATGTTTATAGCAGTGCTATTAACAATAGTCAAATTATGGAAAGAACACAAATATCCGTCAATTGATGGATTAAGAAAATGTGGTGTATATATACAGTGGAATATTACTCAGAGATTAAAAAGGCGGAATGCTTGCCATCTGCAACAATGTGGCTAGCACTGGAGGGTATTATGTGCTAAGTGAAATAAGTCAGTCAGAGAAAGACAGATATCATGATTTCACTCATATGTGGAATTTGAAAAACTCAACACATGAACATAGGGAAAGTGAAGAAAAAATAAGATAAAAACAGAGGAGACAAACCATAAGAGACTCTTAAGTACAGAGAACAAACTGAGGGTTGCTGGTGGCGATGGAGTAGAGGTTAAATGGGTGACAAGCATTAAGGAGGGCACTTTTCAGGATGAGCACTGGGTGTCCTTATGTAAGAGATGAAATCACTGGGTTCTACTCCTGAAGCCAAGACTACACTGTATGTTAACTAACTTGAATATAAATTTAAAAAAAAAGGAAAAGGAAAAAAAAATGAAGGTGTTAGAACTTGGTGACAAAGTAGTGTATCATACAGGTCTCCTTAGAGACAGAATTCAACTTTTTTTTTTTTTTTCCTTATCTCTAACACTGAAAAACATCAAACTGTTTGAAGGACAGTGTAGGGAACATTAATCTAAAAGGAAACAAGGTGGAGTTCTAGTGACTGACTGTAATCATATGAAATTATTAAATTTCTTGCTGTTAATCTCCATGCAAAGGGCTAACTCTGACCCTAAGAAATGAAAGCCACTTATCAACGCTTCCTTTGATGTACTGGCCAAGGCAAAACCCAGTATTTTGCTTGCTCATTGTGCCAGACCCAATATCAGTTTAATGACAGCAATTCTCTATGGTTAGCATTCCTGGGAGTTCTAGGGGTGATTATAGGGAGGCATTTGTCTTGAACCAAAATGAAAAGTGCCTAATAATAGTCATAAAAAGCTGAGTAAATTCAAAAGCTTTAATTGCTGAAATTTACCCTCACTTCCCTGATAAGGGCATGAGATTATATCTATAGGCATCAGGCTTATTACAATCTGGGGAAATAATCATTACTTACCCAGCAAAATCAAAGCATTTATCTCTTTATGCTGCTCTGTACAAGTAGAAGCCTGAAAGCAGTCCCTTTGAGCTGCCTGTTCAGCAATGACTAACTTTTCAGTCTGTTTAGGAGATTCACCTCCAATATGGGATCCCTCCCACTAAATCAGACTTCCTCTTAAAGTGGTCAGATAGGTAGTCCTTAAAAACAACTCTAGAATTTCTGTTCCCCTTACCTCATAAAACTTTTTTAAGGAGCCCACCAGGCATAGCTTCAGGCTATCCACAATCTCCTGATGAGGCATCTGGAACACCACTCGTGAATACCATTTTGTGAGTGTGCTGTGGAGGAGGTAGTAAAGAGAGAGAGAGAGATGAACACACACTCACAGAGGAAGGCTCACAGTCTGAATGTCAGCACAGAGGCGCCTCTATGCACCGATACGGTATCTAGTAAATGCATTTATGTTACAGATAAAAACATACGTTAATATGAGAAAAGATATATATGTAAGTCATACACAGAATGTAAAAATATAGGCATAATTGTGGTATTTGATACAAAACTGCTTCCAACTGAAAAAATTTCAGATATCCACCAACAGAGGACTAGTTAAATAGTGTTCTGGCATACAATAAATTCCATGCAGCAGTTAAAAAGAATTGGTTGAGATTCTTTGTATTGATATGTGAAAATATCTGCAATATACAATTTAAGTACATAAAACAAGAAATAGCATACATAGCAATATGCCATTTTGTGAACATACGTGCACCACCTATACGTGTTACTATGCACATAAGTGAGAATTTGAAAAGTATATATACTTCAAACCTTTGGTGGTGGTCAATAAAAGATGGTCCACGAGGAACCTTCACTTTCTAAATTTCTGCAGGTATCTGCATGAACAGGTCTTGTTTTTAATCAGAACAAACAAAAAAATCCCTCATTCCTAGGGGGAAAAAACACCAAGACAGAGCCCCCATTCTGAAGAAGACCAGACCACATTTGAGGCAACAAACTTACAGACCTGACAAGCTTGCTAAACAGGCTGCATAAACTAATAGAAAGATAAAGGAGAAAATAGAGTTAAGTATTCTTTTCTAAAGTATACTTTTACTATAATACAAAATATTCAAAAAGTATTTGCTAGATTTACAATAAGATTAGGCATCAAAATGAGGTAACCAAACAAAATGGAACTGAGTAGACTTACAGATTGATGCTTGCAACAAAGCCAACCACGGAGCGCATGCCTCGGTTGGGGTCATGGTAAACATCCATCCCAATCACCATTAATTGTTTCTGGGTTAGAAAACAAAAAACAAACCAGAAAAACCAAGCAATCCATCACCCCATCTTCAATTATTATCTGAACCCCAAAAGCAACATATGAAAATGAATTCTGGAGGAAGAAAGAGACTGTAATCAACTTGACATTTTTTTTAAACACTATGAATAAGTCAGAGATGTAGAACAAGGATCAGCATGCTTTTCCTGTAAAGGACCGTACAGTAAATAACACTGGGCTTTGTGAGCCACAGTCTCTGTAGGAACTGCTCAATTTTGTCTGTCATTACAACAGAAGAGCAGCCACAGTTAGTCTGTAAAGAAGTATAGCTATATTCCAATAAAACTGCATTTAAGGACAATGAAAATGGAATGTCATATAATTTTCATGTGTCAGAAAATATCAGTCTTATTTTTATTGGTTTCAACTAAGGTTATAGAAACCATTCTCAGGACGTGGGCTACACAAAAGCAGGCCATGAACCATTTAGACCACTAAGCATGGAGAATAAGGATAACTCTATGAGGAAAACTAGGAAAATAGCTAGGTAGAAGTCTCTGGAGAGCTAAATTGAATGAAGAAAACATCTCAGCATCACTCACCAGAGGAATATCCACTCCCCAGAGCTCACCACCCAATTTACAATTAATCTGAAGTAAAATTTTCTGGGCCACACTCCGAAGCCTGGTTGGCTGACCAATGGTTCGAACATTGATGACCTATAATAAAGGGGTGTGGAGAAAGGGGACACTATAAGCCTGTCAGACGATATAAACAAGCCTGAAGTAAACACCACATTTGTTTAAGAAACCCCAGTTAGCAGGCAATACACTATGCATGACTAGCTCTAATTCTAGGATTTCTATGTAGGCATGCACGCGCACACACAACACACATCAAAACAAAAAGACAACCAAAACCCAAAAACTTTCAAAAGGATCTCACACAGAATAAATTAAACAAACAAACAAACAAACCTACTTAGGATTAACAGCTTTCCCCTTTCAGAGTGAAGCCTATACTCTCAGAACCCAGTCATGTGAAACCACCCAGCAGCTCACTCTCTGAACCAGCAAGAGTACTCATTTGTGGATATGAAGGCAGTATTTATTTACAAAGAGCCTCTGCTTTTCACCAGGTTACTCTAATAAGGGGAACTTTCCACCAGAAAGGTTACACATGATGGCTTCTAATAGTAACTTCAGTTTTTGAACATCTGTACCCCTCTTTTCAAAACCTCAAGGGAGGTTATAGAGTTTCCATGTATGCCTCCTGCCTAGCTCTCCACTCACCTGTGAGGGCACAGGAGCCTGCACACAGCACAGCTTTTTAATAGCCCCATAGAGGTCGTCACGTGTTCCCATGATGATGCAAACAACCATCTGTATCTTCCTCTTGAAGAGATAAAGTACATATAAGTCAGGCTTTGGAAGTCGCAGGGGACCTTGATGGGACTCCAGCTGTGGGCAGTCTAAGAGCCTGTGAAGTCATAGGACCTTTAAGGCAAAAGGGACTGAAACAAAGAGGGTAGACACTCCAACCCCGAACAGGTCCTTGAACCTTTGCTGGATTCAGGGCTTCTTTGCAGAAATACGGGATAGAATACCATAAATTATCTAGAGGTGGCCCTGACTACCTGAGTTCTTCCTTAGGAAAATTAAGATGCCTGAACAAGGCAGGCTTGAAAATTTGCAAAGATTACTTTTTAGTTGCTGCTTTCAATTCCCTAGAATGCTTTTACCACTCTCTTCAGTAAACCAAGCACCTTATTACATTCATACCACAAAACTGAGCAAACATGGAATGCAATACCACAAGAAAAGATTCAGAGCCAAGCACAAAGAAATGAAGCTATTGCCAAATCTGTAAGTGGCTTTTCCTAACTTCCTGGTTAGGAGAGAGAATGATATTGCCAGCAGCATATCTCATATAAACATCTGTGATCCCTCACCATTTAAGAGATCCAACACTGGAAACAGAGGATCTTTCAGCATAAATAAAGAAAAGTAGCACGGAAGGGAAATGAAAGTGCCAATCCTTTATGCCAGAAACAGCTACTAATGGTAAATCAATAATATATTATTCCAAATCAAGATTAGTGTTAGATTAAGACTTCTCAGAGAACACACGTTCCAGCAATCACATCAAAGAACTTCTGAAGTCACGTAGAACACAGGCTGCACACTGGGAGCCTATGGGTTGGATCTATCAAACACATGTAGCTTTTTAGTCCCTGCAATGAGTTACATGTTGTTTTTTTTTAATTAACATTTAAACATATGGAGGGGCACACACATACAAATCCAGATTTTTTGCTTCTACTGAAAAACAAATAAATAAAAAATTAATTTGATAATGCTGGGCTTTTATCTGCAGTCATGGGGTTGATTACTCTCTTAAGTTCACTATAGTCCCCTCCTAGCCCACTACACTTGTGTTTCTCATCTGGCTCCTGCAGACATGTGTGGGATAATAAATAAATAATAATAATAAATTAATGAGTAAATAATAAAAATAATAATAAAAAATAATAAAACAGCATGCCCTAAAGATGACAAAGAGACAGTAAGACCAAGATGAGTTAAGTTTGGTAAACATGAATGAAACTTCTATCCATGCTGCATGAAAACTGTTGGCAGTACACTCTTCTAAAGAGAACATGAACAAGTATGAGATGGGGGAGTTGATGCACTACACTGGGCAATTCTTCTGAAAGCAGAGCAGAATTATCAATGATCAGGCTCAGGGGGTAGCCATGGCAGAGTACAACTAGCATGGGGAACCAGAAGGAAATTACAAAGACAGAATATGAGGGTGCTGCTCTGGGTGATAACCCAGAGTTGGGGATCAGAGAGATCCCAGAAAAATCTAATTCCAGTAATGATCTCACAACAATGGACTCTTCAAGTCAAAGACTAATTACTTCCCAAAACATTTGCTCTGCTTTTGTTCCTTAAGCTTCTTCCTCCGTTTTGTGTGCAAACAGGTAAGAACCGCAGGCTTGAACTACTGAGTTATGAGTGCTATGACCTGCTCAGCTGCAGCGCTCACAAGCAGCTATCAGGACCGAGCTGATGGCCCAGGTGCCAGGTTCACCACCAGAGCAATTCAAATCTTAAGCCAGACCAGACCATGACAGTGCAGTACTGAATTGTGCAAAATGGCACTGGGCCCAAAAAGTTGCTTTCTGAGCACAACATGTTCTATACAGATAACGAACTAGAGTTAAGTCAGCTATTCTCTCCGTCAATTACGTGAAAAAAGAACACCAGAGTGAGAGAGACTACTGCCAACATAGAATGAGAGAATCAATTAACCAAAGGGCATGAAGACTACTTGGTATAGTATTTCATGTGTACATGAGTAAGACACAGATTTCTGGACATCATAAACAGCAGACTGATAAGCAAGATAATTTAAAATCAAGTATGCAACGATTTTAAAACAAGCATTCTACTCATATACTCAAATTAGTTTATTACCTCAACTCCTAGCATGGATTGAATGGTTCTGACATAGGTCTCAATTCGATCATCCTTTAGTTCAACCCAGGCTGGTGGGCTGAGGCGCATACCAATGGGGCCAGCTATCTTTTCCAACATATTAACCAGTTCTCGGGCCTGATCCATTGCTCTCTTTGGGTAAAACAGTGCCCAGAAATGCATGGGGACCTAGGAATAACCACAAGCTATTTTTAGCACTTCCCACAACTTAAACACTCCAAACTCACACCCAGGAGATATTAGTCTAGAGAAGAAACTGCTTTTAATTCTCTTTTGCTTGAGTCCTTTTTGATCTAATTCCTATAATTAACATAGTTGTGGGTGATAAGTAAACTGTGGCATACTCCCACAGTGGAACACTGTACACTTGTAAGTACACTTTTCCTTTAAATATATTTCAATAAAAAGTTTTAGAAACAGATGTACTTTATGCATGGCCAAAGAGACCACATTAGGCAAAAACATTTAAAAATACTGATACACAATTTTGTTCTTCAGTTCTCTTGGTGGGAGACTGTTTTAATTACTTCTTTCATGGATAAAAAACATCTTCAAGGAACTCCCAGGGAAAATCCAGGAAGATAAAGGAAAATAAATGGAAGACTGGGTACTAGGCCTGCACTATATGAATTACCATAGCAATCTATTTCCTTTTCCTAAGTCTATGGCCAACCAAAGTGCTTCCCTCTAACAACTCATCAATTTGCTCTATTTGAAGGACCCCTGTTTAGCAGATAATTCAGGATGGGAATTCAGTTGGTACTCTCCCTCAAAAAGAAGACACTGAATCATTCCTGCTTTCTAATTTCCATATTTTTAGTAATACTGGTCCTCTCTTCACCACCTTAAAAGTCACTTACAGTCAAGATGGAAAGGTCTCTGGTTACTTCCTTAATCCAGTTTAGTTCCTGAGATGTGATAAATGAAGTATTTCTTAAGTTAATTCTTTCCATTGGCAGAACACGTCCTTCAATCTATAACAGAAAACAAAGTACACATGACATGAGTCATTTGCAAACATTAATTTAGGAAAAAACACTGACGCTGTTCTCTCTTGGGCCTTGTCAACTCCACTGTATAGACCTGTTCCTGGTATAACGCCTGAGAATGGCACAAAAATGAAACTGCTAGCAATGAGTCCAGGTCAATAAAACCCTGGACAAATACAGGTAAAATTTTTATAGGCAAGGCTTTTTAATTATTGAAGTTTCCAACATGGTCTCCCAAAACAAAGCATTATCTCTTTAGAAGTAGACAATGCATATAAAACAACTATAATTTCAAGATAAATAGGAATATAATCTTTAAAAATATTTTAAGGGACAAATTGCAAGTAGAAAATTAAAAGTAAAATTTTTTTTTAAAAAGAGTTCTTTTAAAGTTTATTTTGAGAGAGAGAGAGAGAGAGAGAGAGAGAGAGCGAGCACGCGCACATATGTGCAGGGCAGAAAGAAAGGGAAACAGAATCCCACGCAGGCTCCACACTGTCAGCGCAGAGCCTGATGTGGGGCTTGAACTCACAAACTATGAGATCATGACTTGAGCCAAAACTAGACACTTAACCAACTGAGCCATCCAGGTGCCGAAAAGTAAAATTTCTCAATAAGGCTGAACATAAACTATACCTACTATTATACTCTAAAAAGAAAAGCAGGCAGGAAAAGACATAAATATAATGAAAGAACAAATTAAAGTTAGGAATAAGTCAATCAGATCTAAATATCCAAACACAGGAAAATAATTTAGTTGATATAACAGCATAATGAACTATTTTGCAAACATTGCAATCAATTTTCTATAATTTATTTTTTATAATCTACATCCAAGTTAGTTAGCACATGGTGCAACAATGATTACAGGAGTAGATTCCTTAACTCCCTTACCCATTTAGCCCATCCCTCCTCCCAAAACCCCTCCAGCAACCCTCTGTTTGTTCTCTATATTTAAGAGTCTCTTATGTTTTGTCCCCCTCCGTTTTTATATTATTTTTGCTTCCCTTCCCTTATGTTCATCTGTTCTGTGTCTTAAAGTCCTCACATGAGTGAAATCATGTATTTGTCTATGACTAACCTTGCTTAGCATAATACCCTCTAGTTCCATCCACGTAGCTGCAAATGGCAAGATTTCATTCTTTTTGATTGCCAAGTAATACTCCATTGTGTGTGTGTGTGTATATATATATATACGTATATACATATATATATATGTACACCATTGTGTATACAATGTGTGTGTGTGTGTATATATATATATACATATATACATATACATATATATATATATATATATATATATATATATATACACACCACATCTTCTTTATCCATTCATCCATCGATGGACATTTGGGCTCTTTCCATACTTTGGCTGTTGCTGATAGTGCTGCTATAAACATTGGGGTGCATGTGTCCCTTCGAAACAGCATACCTGTATCCCTTGGATAAATACCTAGTAGTGCAATTGCTGAGTAGTAGGGTAGTTATATTTTTAATTTTTTGAGGAACCTCCATACTGTTTTCCAGACTGGCGGCACCAGTCTGCAGCCCCTTTGTAACAACATGTAATATGATCCTGTTTTTACAAAAAAATAAATAGTAATGTATGCATCATAAAAATTGAGTCTGGGGCGCCCACATGGCTCAATCAGTTAAGCATCTGACTTTGGCTCAGGTCATGATCTCAAGGTTCATAAGTTCAAGCCCTGCATTGGGCTCTGTACTGGCAGTGCAGAGCCTACTTAGGATTCTCTCTCTCCCTCTCTCTGCTGCACCCCCACTGCTTGCGCTCTCTCTCAAAATAACCTAAAAAAAAAAAATCGAATGCATCTACACTTAGTGGTGATTATCTCTGGGGATGTATAATTACAGAGGATTTTTACTTTCTATGATCTCTACCATTTGCTTATTAAAAAATAACAGAGGCGGGGCACCTGAGTGGCTCAAACGGTTGAGCATCTGACTTTGGCACAGGATCTCACAATCCGTGGGTCTGAGCCCTACATTGGGCTCAGAGCCTGGAGCCTGCTTCAGATTCTGTCTCTCCATCTCTCTCTGTCTCTCCCCTGCTTGCACTCTCTCTTTCCCAAAAATAAATAAACATTTAAAAAATTTTAATACAAAAACGTAATAACAGGGGCGCCTGGGTGGCTCAGTCAGTTAAGCATCTGACTCCGGCTCAGGTCATGGTCTCACAGTTCGTGAGTTCAAGCCCCACATCAGGCTCTGTGCTGATAGAGCGGAGCCAGCCTCAGATTCTGTGTCTCCCTCTCTCTCTGCCCCTCCCCTGCTTACACTCTCTCTCTCTCTCCCAAAAATAAAAAACATAAAAAATTAAAAAAAAATATATCTACTTATTTCATCTATAATCAAAAGAAATTTCAATGATTTAATTACCATTATCAAAATCTAACATAAATAACAATGCCCATATTAGCAAGAGTGTAAGGAATCAAACTCATGATATGAAAGTAAAAACTTGAACCTTAAACCTTGAAACTTGAGCCTAGAAGGCAACTGGCAATATACAACAAAAGCACTAAAAACATAAGTGTCCCCTGACCTAATAATTCCACTTCCATAAATTTGACTATGAAAATAAACATGTAAAAAGATTCAATTACAAGGCTCTTCATTGAATAACTATTTCTAACAGAAAAATACTAAATTCAATTTGAATGTAAAAGAAAAGGAAATTGTTAATAAACTATCTGGCAGCCATTAAAATGTTCAGAAAAATATTAAATGACATGGAAAAACTGAGGGGAAAAAAGGAAACTATATGAATACATGCTATGTGTGAGTGTGCGTAAGCATGTAAGCATGCACAGACACACACACAAATCCAATGAAGGTCATGTACCAAAATGTTAAGAGTAGTTATCCTGATACAGCAAGATGAACTTTTTTCTTCTTTGGTTTATGTTTTCTATGTCTTCAAATTGACACTTAATAACATGAAAACATGTTCAGGATATGATATTAAATGAAAAAGAAGATGTAAAACCATACACAATATAATCACAACTTTGTAAGAAAAAGATTTATCTTACAGAAAAATGTGTAGGGAAAGGAAATACACCAAAGTATATTTTATGTTATTTTGTTATGTTACGTTATTTATTTATTTTTTGAGAGAGAACATGTGTGAACAGAGGAGGGGCAGAGAGAGAGAGAGGGAGAGAAAGAGAATCTTAAGTAGGATCCACGCTCAGCTCAGTACAGAGCCCGACACAAGGCTTGATCCCACAACTTCGAGATCATGACCTGAGCCGAAATAAAGAGCTGGACACTTAACCAACTGAGCTACCCAGGTGCCCCTGAAGTTATCTTTTATAAATATCTAAAATAAGTCACCGAGATATCATCTTTGGATGATGAAATTACTGATGTTTTTATTTCTTTATGTTTTCTAAAATTTCAAATTTTCCTTATTCACTATCCATTACTTTTATTAAAACAGAGAAAAAGAAATTAAAAAAAATTTTTTTTAACATTTCTTTATTTTTGAGAGAGAGAAGAGTGTGAGCAGAGGAGGGGCAGAGAGAAAGGGAGACACAGAATCTGAAGCAGGCTCCATCCAGGCTCCAAGCTGTTAGCACAGAGCCCGATGTGGGGCTCAAACTGTGAGATCATGACCTGAGCTGAGGTTGGACGCTTAACTGATTAAGCCACCCAGGCACCCCGAGAAAAAGAAATTTTTAACAAGGAGCCAATTCAAAATGCAAAAGAATTACAGAAAAGACAGAATTAATTATTTTGGTATAATCTCAAAAGCAGGTGAAAAATAATAACAGCTAATGTTTACTGAGCACCTGCTATGTGTCACATATTATACGAAAGATGGTACCATTTAAATTTTTATAATTCAATCATTATCGTCATTTTATAGATAAAGAAACTACAATATGCTATGCAACTTGTTCAAAGTAATTAAGATGGCAAGTGGTAGAGCTGAGATTCAAAGCCAAATAAAATTTTTTTTTAATGTTTATTTTTGACAGAGAGAGAGAGACAGAGGGGGGAGCTGCAGAGAGAGAGGGAGACACAGAAGCCAAAGCAGGCTCCAGGCTCTGAGCTGTCAGCACAGAGCCTGACGTGGGACTTGAACCCACAAACCCTGAGATCATGACCCGAGACAAAGTTGGATGCCCAACCGACTGAGCCACCCAGGCGCCCCCAGATTCAAAGACAAATAAGCAGATACTGAAGGCCAAGGACTCTACCATCTCATGCTGCCTCTGTCCTACGGATCACACTGCATAAATTAATACAACATAGCAGATTCCAGCAAACCGCAGGTAGAAAGGGCTGTAAGAAAATTCGATTGTGTAAGACTAAGACTCTCTATGCCTACAGAAAGCATGACAATAGTATATTCAAAGAATCACAAGTTACTTCTTGGAGAAGAAAAAAAAAAAGAAAAGGACATACAGAACGTTAAGAATTATTTGGGTTGGAAACCTGAAAATGAGGTAAATTGTAAGTCAATATTCCTTGTGCCATCTGCCTGACTAAAAATTAACACCTCGGAGCCCTGGGAAATATAGAAGAAAAATCTGTAAGAGCTAGTAGCAAATTAAGATAAGGAAATTCAAATATTAGGACTAGGACCCAAAAAAAGTGTAACAATAAAGCAAAACTCCAAAATAAAGATAAGGTAGGGAGCTATCAGCCAGTTTCATTCATTAAGCTCTTAAAATTGCTGGTCAATGCTGGTTCCTACTCCACTACATCTTCCAGTTCACCTTATGTACATCCTTCTGGAGACAGAGTCCCCAGCGTGCCAATTCATTGCTAGCTGTCTCATTCTTCGAAATTCTCTGCAGCAAGCATTCCAAAGCATTATGGTGCTGTTTGGGGCTCAGGTTGATCTGCTGGGTTAAATCCTAAATAGAATTAAGACAGAGATAATGTTATAAGTATTACTTCCTCCAACATGAAGTTAAACCCCAATGTGTCTAAAACATTTCCAAAAGAAAACCTCTTTCCCATTGAAATCTGTAGAATTTTCAAATACCTCCAAGGATTTTAATAAACATCTGTCAGAAATGTGAATGAGGTCTACAGTTAAAACTTTAACCATAAAAGAATTTGAAATGTTATTGTTTCTTTCTCCCATATGACCTTATCTCTTTCTCAAAGCCAGGTTCTGAATTTAAAATTCCTAAGAAAGTCTATGAAACAGGAGCAAAGGGGGCTTGATTATACCTATTTAATATTTCGGAAAAATATGGGGGAAAGCATTCTGTACCCAGCACAGAGTCAAACATAACAGAATGGAAAATCACATCCAGTCTTAATCTTCATGTCATACTACAGAGCACTATATTTAACGTCACCATAAGACACTTTTTGTCCAATGTTTCAACAATAGGTGCTTTCTAAATGTTATTGTTGAATAAATATCTATCTAGAAGGTGTATATGAAGACTATCACATAAGTGAGTTCTTTATTTTTCTGAGACCAAAGAACAGTACAGTTGTTCCCTGCGAGGCAGTCATTAGCACCAGTCAACGTGGCTACACAGATAGCTCTGTGATCATAAAATCATTAGGTGACTGAGCCTTGTAAGGAAGGAGCCTTGACCTATGTAAGAAACAGAGAAGGAACAAAAGTAAACATGAAAGAAATCTCTTACAAGAATGTTAAGCTTCACTTCAGGCTCTTGACGATGTTACTGAAAATAGTCTGTGGCATTGGAGACAGGAATGGATCCAAGGGTAACACAGACAAGGGCTGAAAAAGTGAGGCAGCACAGTAGTTCAAGTGTGGAAAGTCCCAAGCGCTGCAGACAGAGTGGAGGCAAAGCACTCTGACTCTGGATTCATGCTGCTGCGCACGTCTCTGCTTCTCAGCTATTTCCTACGGGGGCTGAGCCTGACACCTCCTGGACACTCCAAGACCCAAAGATAAACTTTTATCCTTTCACGTCAGCCTCTGACTTGTGGATTGCCTTTTGCTACATTATCTCCTCCACTCCTTCAAATAGACTGAAGGCTTGTAGCAATGCTAGAAAAACTCAGTGCTCTCAAAAAACCTCATGATCATATGACTAGCTTACAGTCATCTATTTGATTGGTTAGGGTTAAAACAGAGATACTTGTTTCCTTTTACCTTATAATCCAATCATTCCATTGTTCTAACACTCTTCAAAAGGGAAATCTGATCAGCTTTTTCATAGCGTTTGGGAAGGGACATTGGATCATGTTTTATAGAAAGGAGAACTGGAGGCTGGAAGAACAGACCTACCAGGTGATGCCACAAACCTGCCCAGGTCTAGCTCAAGCTGCTATCAAAAAGGACTTCCATTCAACATGGGCAGTTCTCACCTTCATGGCTCTGAAGTCCTTCTTCATCTTCTCAGGGATTCCAGTCATGAATGAAAGCTCAGGCAGCAGCAGGATTTCGCCTTTCAGCAGCTTTGAAGAGAGAATGGAAAGCAAAAATAAGGAAGTAGAAGATTGTCTTGTTCCTGTGACCTGACAGACATGCCATGCTCATGGCTGGGCCTGCAGGGACATAACTGGCACACTAGGGAACATAAAACCCCAAAGAAGAGGGCAATGAAACACTGCAAGTATTTTACCCTTTTCCCTTCAGTCACAATACTTTGAGCCTGTTGTATTAGGTAAAGGGAAAAAAAAATATTTTTTAATGTTTGTTTATTTTTGATACAGAGAGAGACAGAGTACAACCAAGGGAGGGGCAGAGAGAGAGGGAGACATAGAATCCGAAGCAGGTTCCAGGCTCCAAGCTGTCAGCACAGAGCCCCATGCTTGAACCCAAGCTTGAACCCATGAACCATGAGATCATGACTTGAGCCAAAGTCAGAACCCTAACCAACTGAGCCACCCAGGCACCCTGGTAAAGGGGGAAATACTGATATGGTAAAAAAGAAAGGAAAAACTAGAAGAAAACAATCTGTCCCTCTTGGGCCTCCATACAAGCTAAGGTGATACCTCCATCTCATCTAACCCATTGATCTTCAGCTTTCTCACCTAAGACCGAGGAATCAGTATCAAGGCACTTTCCCCTGGCCCCTAGCCCTGTTTGTTAAATGTCTACAACTTCCCTAATGGATGCAGTGCTCTAATCTTTAGCAGCAAATTCTTTTTTCCTTAACCTAACTTGCTCATATGGATACTTAGCTCCTCACTACAGGGACTTCAAAAGCAAGTCCTAGCCGTGCACAGCATTCCCCAACCACATTGTAACTCTGCTCCAGGGTCCCCAGCACCATGGATGAAGATGAAGAACTTAAGCTGGAAGTACAAATCTGACACTCCCCACTCACCATCCCTTGGTTATTCTGTCTCTCACTGGGCCTGTGGATCAGCAGTGGCTGGTCCTCTTCCTTAATTGTGATCCCATAGTTTTTGCTAGAGCAGGGCAGAGGCAGGAAAACATTTCAGAAGCAGCATCACTACTCTTAACAGCAACACAGTCTGACTCTCCTAACTAGCACTGAGGCACACAATTTGCATAATACCCTTGTCAAGAATCCACTAGAAACTCATCATAGCGTATTTATAGCTGGAAAAGGCAGGCTCAAGTTAACACTGCAATTAAATGGAGGAGAAATTGTCTAATAGTCCAGGGAAAAATTTGCTTAAAACTGTGAAGGCTTGGGGCACCTGGGTGGCTCAGTCGGTTAAGTGTCTGACTTCGGCTCAAGTCATGATCTCACGGTCCGTGAGTTCGAGCCCCACGTCGGGCTCTGTGCTGACATCTCAGAGCCTGGAGCCTGCTTCAGATTCTGTGTCTCCCTCTCTCTGTGCCCCTCCCCCGCTCATGCTCTGTCTCTCTCTGTCTCAAAAATAAATAAACATTAAAAAAAAAAAAAAAAAAAAAACTGTGAAGGCTTGGGCAACTGGAAAGGCAAAATGATAGTCAAATGATTAATGACTCGAATTTCATCTCTCCAACCAGACTTCTAAACCAGCAAAAGAAATATAATTCAAAGCCCTGGCATTAATTTATAAAGTAACTTCCAAATGCACTAAAAGAAATGAAATTGTAAGGGTAGCATATTCAAATCAAATCCCACAAACAAACTCATTCAACCTTAGGTGTATTACCAATCCAATTATTTTAAAAGTGTCCTGCTGTTTGCTACTATGGAACTCAATATCCTGCAATAGAATGGTAGATTACATTCCACACCCTCCCAAAGGCACAAGCCCAGTCAGTCTCTTCTTTCCACCTGTAGTATTCCAAGAATGTGATCTCCTTCCCATCAGACATTGTGAAGCTATCTTTTGGTGTCTTATTCCAATCCACATCATCAATGCGATAGGTACGATTGTTGTATCGGGTTATAACAATATTGCCAACCAGAAGCTTAGTGCACTCATCCTGGAAGTTTTCTTTGTTCTGCTGATACATGGCATGCCTTTGGAAAGAGACAAAAGACTGGTCATCATATTTGTACATGCAGAGCACAGTGAAAAGGATAGGGGATGCAAGTAAGTACCTCAGGGATATGATCACAGCTATATAGCACCGGAAGGCTCCAGCTGTCTCTTTAAAGAGATAGGACTCTCATCTCTTTTCTTTTTAACATTACCAAAAAAATCAAAATCAATAAAAAATAGTGAAAAGGTAAAAGTCAAAAACAGCAACTACAAATTAGTAAAATTCATAGTTTGCCTTCAAAAAGGGTATTTATTCAAACAAATCAAACAAAATAATTATTTTGTATCATCATTATTAGGATAGTCTACAGTGGAACAACAAAACATTCTTTCAACTATATTTGCCCTTTTGAGCTAATGGAAAGGATTACAAATACCTATCATTATATAGCACTGGTGAAGATGCTGAAGATGCAGATGAGCAGACTCACCATAGGCAAATGTACCCTCAAGGTAACCTCTAAACAATGCCGTGAACAAGCCAACACAGGTAACTCGCAGGAAGCATGTGTGAATATGCCCAGGGACTCCAGGAAAGTTTACAGAGGCAGCTGATACTTGAAGAAGCAATCTGCCAAGCAGAAATGCCAGGGGGCAGAGGAATGAGTGACACTCCAGGCAGAGGCAGCAGTATGCAGGGGACAAGCAGGGATCTGGGGATGGGGAGGACAAGGAGGTGGAACAGGGACAGAAGATGGTAAGCACAGGCTGAAGATAGGCAGGGACCAGATGTGAATGTCCTTGTAAGTCAAGGATCGGAGCTTGGACTTTGTTCTGTGGGTCAGTGTCACCCAGGGTATATTCTTCAGAAACACGGATCCCTTGAGAAGTTGTGAGAAGTGTGGAAAAGGTTGTACAATCAAAAAAGTTGAGTCCATTCTGCATATTATAAGCCCTGCTTAGAGATTCACTGCATACATTAGCATATCAGGCTACTAAAGAAACGTACTTAGCTTGATTTACCTCCAATGTATTTAACCAGATTCCTCCCACCTTTTTCCTTTTTACCTCACAGAATGAACATTCAGTTCATTACCACTCTGGATAATTAGTGTCCTGCAGAACTCTCCCTAAGAAAGACTATAGTAAGTGATGAAAATCAGACACCTGAAGCAGTTCAACATTGATGACAGACCCAGGGCCAAAATGCTTGGGTTCAAATCTTGTGTCTTACACTTACTAGCCTATGAAACTTTTGAGCGAGTTACTGCTCTTTGTGCCTTGGTTTCCTCATGTGAAAGTGGGTCAGTGAAAGAACCTAACTCATAGCGTTGTTGAGAGAACACAATGACTTTATATAAATGAAGCGTTGAGAACAGTGCCTAGCACAGATAATAGAACTGTGTTAAGTGCTTGCAAATATCATCTCCATCATTGCCATTAGTGCTTGATACATGCCGGATGCAGCGTGAGTGTGTGTGTGTGTGTGTGTGTGTGTGTGTGTGTGTGTGTGGCCTTATTCTGTCTGCTAGGTTAAATACAGAGGAGAGATGGCTACAAACACAGTTCGCTATACATATGTAGCTGTGGAAATCAAAAGTAACCACTAGTATAGAATCTATATTCAAACACTTTTTAAGCTGTAATTTATTTTCAAAATCTTCCATGACAGTTTTTAGTATTCTCTCACCAAAGCCCATTCCCCTAATCATTGTCTTTGCATTAGAAAAGGTACGTGGAAGATGTGGAAGAGGGAGGCCCAATCAAGAAAAAGCTAAAAATGGACTGAGGAAGGCAGGAGATAAAGAATATAGACCTATATCTTGTTACTCCAATATTCAACATTGAAAAGTAGATAAAAATCAATGATTTTTAACTGTACTATTTTACTCTGACTTCTCTACTGAGATTAAAATAAAAAATAAAAAATAAAAAATCATGCTGAAAAGAAAGCAGACCAAATAACAAAAAAACAAAAAATGAGTCTATGCCATATAATTCTACTTACAATTTCTAGAAAATTCTAGAAAATGTAAACTTATCTCTAGTGGCAGAAACCAGATCAGTGCTTGCTGCCCATGGTGGGTAGAGAGAGGTCTGAAACAGACATGAGTAAATTTTGAGTGGGAAATGGATATGTTCATGATCTTCACTGCGATGTTTCATAGGTATATAAGTATAGTAAAACTCATCAAATTGTATACTTTAAATGTATAAGGTTGATTGTGTCCACTGTGCCCTACTAAATCTGAAAAAAGAAAAAACAGAATAGAATAAGATCCAAATGAGACTGGAATATACATTAGGATTGAGTGTCCAGTGATCACTAGTGGCATTTCAAGTTAGTGAGGGGAAATATATCATTAAAAAATGGATAAGAACACTTGCTAATCATTTACAAAATAAATTCTTATTAAGTTAATGTTAATGTGTAAGAAATTAAGTAATAAAAGTAGATAATAACATAAACATTCATATCCTCCTGGAAATTAAAAAGAAATCATCACAAACTTTGGAAAAGATAATTTTGTACCCACAGTAACCAGTAGCCATAAAATCCAGTTTAAAAAAAATTTTTTTTAAGTTTTATTTATTTTGGGATAGATAGAGAGAGAGAGAGAGAGAGAGAGAGAGAGGGGCAGAGGGGGAGAGAGAGAGGGAGAAAAAGAAAATCCCAAGCAGGCTCCGCACTGTCAAAGCAGAGCCTGACGTGGGGCTTGAACTCAAGAACCCTGAGATCATGACCTGAGCAGAAGTCGGATGCTTAACGTATTGAGTCACCCAGGTGCCCCTAAAAACACTTTTTTAAATGTTTATTTATTTGGGGGGGGGGGTAAATAGGGGAGGGGCAGAGAGAGAGAATCCCAAGCAGGCTCTGCACTATCAGCACGAACATGAACCGTGAGATCACGACCTGAGCTTAAGTCAGACAGATGCTCCACCGACTGAGCTATCCAGGCACCCCCATAAGATCCAGTTTTAATACATCTGTATCAAGTCACCTCTTGCAAGCTATCTAACCAATGTCAACCCCTTGTTTCTATACATTGAGGAACGCCTTAATCCAATAAGCATCCCACAGAGTACTAATCAATCAACAATAGACTGCCTGAGCAACCACTTTCTACTGCTTGCCCCTCTGCAAGACTGCCGTCCTGAACTCCATACCTCTCCAATACTCTATGTAAGGTCAGCAGTCTTTTACTGCAATAAGCAGGAACTCAGCCTTTTCTTTATTTCAGATAAAACAGAAGTCTCATCATTCTTTGGCAATTCTGAAGGTTTCACCAAGGTAACTATGGAAGCTCTTCCTCAGCAACACTCCAGGAGTTTCAGACCAACAGATGCACTCACTGGGCCTTTTGTGCTTAACTCTATTTGTCCACCAGATCTGCTGCAGTGAGTCAATCCCAACAACAAGCTGAGCTCTGACTAGTTTCATTAGGCTTTGGCTGCCTAATGACCTTTCAGGTTAGAAGTCATTGTTTGGCAATCCCTATCAAAATAATGCCAGCATTCTTCACAGAACTAGAACAAACAATCCTAAAATTTGTATGGAATCAGAAAAGCCCATGAATAGCCAAAATAATCCTGAAAAAGAAAACCAAGCCTGGAGGCATCACAATTCCGGACTTTAACCTATATTACAAAGTTATAATCATCAAGATAGTATGGTATTGGTACAAAAACAGACACGTAGACCAATGGAAAAGAATAAAGAACCCAGAAATGGACCCACAAATATATGGCCAACTAATCCTTGACAAAGCAAGAAAGAATATCCAGTGGAATAAAGACAGCCTCTTCAGCAAATTGTGCTGGGAAAACTGGACAGCGACATGCAAAAGAATGAACCTCGACCACTTTCTTGCACCACACACACACACACACAAAACTCAGAATGTAGGAAAGACCTAACTATAAGACAGGAAGCCATCAAAATCCTAGAGAAGAAAGCAGACAAAACCTCTTTGACCTAGGCCACAGCAACTCCTTACTCAACATGTCTCTGGAGGCAAGGGAAACAAAAGCAAAAATGAACTACTGGGACTGCATCAAAATAAAAAGCTTTCGCACTGCAAAGGAAACAATCAGCAAAACTAAAAGGCAACTGATGGAATGAGAGAAGATATTTGCAAATGACATACATGATAAAAGGTTAGTATCCTCTAAAAAGAATTTATCAAACTCAACACCCAAAAAACAAGTAATCCAGTGAAGAAATGGGCAAAAGACATGAAAGACACTTTTCCAAAGAAGACATCCAGATGGCCAATTGACACATGAAAAAATGCTCAACATCACTCATCATCAGGGAAATGCAAATCAAAACCACAATGAGATACCACCTCACACCAGTCAGAATGGCTAAAATTAACAACTCGGGCGACAACAGATGTTGGCAAAGATGCGGGGAAAGAGGAACCCTTTTGCACTCTAGTGGGAATGCAAACTGTTACAGCCACTCTGGAAAACAGTATGGAGGTTCCTCAAAAGATTAAAAATAGAACTACCCTATGACCAGCAATTGCACTACTAGGTATTTCTCCAAAGGATACAAGTGTGCTGTTTTGAAGGGGTACGTGCACTGTTTATAGCAGCGCTATTGACAATAGTCAAAGTATGGAAAAAGCCCAAATGTCTATCAACTAATGAATGGATAAAAAAGATTGTGATACACACACACACACACGCACATACATACAATGGAGTACTATTCAGCAATCAAAAAGAATGAAGTCTTGCCATTTGCCAATAATGTGGAGGGAACTGGAGTGTATTATGCTAAGCGAAATTACTCAGAGAAAGACAAATATCATATGACTTAACTCATGTGGAATTTAAAATAATGAACATAAAGGAAAGGAAGCAAAAATAATATAAAAATAGGAAGGGGGGTGCCTGGGTGGCTCAGTTGGTTAAGCGTCAGACTTCAGGTCAGGTAATGATCTTCCAGTCTGTGTGTTGGAGCCCCGCGTCAGGCTCTGTGCTGACACACAGCTCAGAACCTGGAGCCTGCTTTGGATTCTGTCTCTCCTTCTCTCTCTGCCCCTCCCCCGCTCACATTCTGTCTCTCAAAAATAAATATTTAAAAAAAAAACACAGAAGGGGACAAAACATAAGAGACTCTTAAATACAGAGAACAAACTAAGGGTTGTTGGAGGGGGTGGTTCTGGGTGGGGGGGATGGGCTAAATGGACAAGAAGTATTAAGGAGGACACTTGCTGGGATGAGCAATGAGTATTTTACGTAGGAGACGAATCACTGGATTCTACTCCTGAAATCATTATTGCACTATATGCTAACTAACTTGGATGCAAATTAAAAAAGAAAAAAAAAGTCATTGTTTGGACCCAAGTCTTTGTTTTGAAAATTATTTTTGCCATTAACTTGATTATTTTCCATTTGCTTACTTTGCTTTTGCTGTTATTTGTCTAGATGCATAAAGTCTTCTTTCATATGTTTTTGTTTTGCCCTAGATTTCCTTGTCTCTGTTAAATGTATGAGGGTGTTCTATAAAGAATGCATGGAGGCATAAACCAGATAAAGCCTGGTTCAGAGACACTTCAGAGACATCATACTTGAAGGTCCATGAATCCAGCAACCAATTTGTAAAAAAGCAAGTGGTCAAACGTTAGTTAGGAAGGCACTTCTTGTCTTGGCAATTTGTGAAAGAAGCTCACTGTGTTTATTTAGTTCAAATTCCAGGGTCAATGATAGTTGGATCACTGATCTCATGGCCCTTTCTATCTGTGCTTGGAACCTGAAATACGGTTCACAAACACACATCCTTAGACAACTTTAGTGCTTCTCTTTCTTGTTTGTCATTAAGTTTGCCTATGTCAAAGGTCTCAAACTCTGCCTGGAAGAATTTCTCCTTCCAATATAAAGGTATACCATAGTTGTTCTGATTCTGGCACTTTCCTTGATAAATGTAAAAAAAATTTTGAGTTAAAATTACAATGTCAAAAGCGCACACAGAACATTCTCCAATATATATCATATGCTAGATCATAGAACAACTTCAATAAATATAGAAGGATAGAAATACAATTCTGTTGTCTGGCCACAACAGAATGAAATTAGAAATCAAAAACAGAAGAAATTCAGAAAACTCACGTATATATGGAAATTAAACAACACACTCCCCTAAATAATCAATGGATCAAACAAGAAATCATAAAGGAAATTAGAAAATATTTTGAACTAGATATAAACGAAAACACAACATACCAAAATGTACAGGATACAGCTAAAGCATTACTTAGAGGAAAATTTATAGCTGTAAAAGCCTATATTAAAAAGAAAAAATATCCCAAATAAACTAACCTTCCACCTCAAGACACTGGAAAGAGAAGAGAAAACTACACCTTAAGTATGCAAAAGGAAGGAAATAAGAGTGGGAGTTAATGAAATAGAGAACAGAAAATAAAGAAAATCAACAAAACCAAATACTGGTTTTCTGAAAAGGTCAACAACATCGACAAACTTTTAGGTAGACTACCTGTGAAAAAAGGAGACTTGGATTTCTAAAACCTGGAATTCAAGAGGGGACATCACAACTGGCTCATAGAAATAAAAAGAATTGTAAGGGAACACTTTGAACAGCAATATGCTAACAAATTAGATCACCTAAATAAAATGAACAAACTCCTAGAAAGACACAAATTACCAAAACTGAGCCAAAAATAAACAGAAAATCTGATAAATATCTAACATGTACAGAAATTGAATTAGTAATTTAAAAACTGCACACAAAGAAAAACCAAAGCCCAGATGGCTTCTCTGTTGACTTTCTACCAAGCATTCAAAAGAAAATGAATTCTAATCCTTCACAAACTCTTTCAAAAAACAGAAGAGGAAGGGACTACTTCCCAACTCTTCCTATAAGGCTGGTATTACCGAGATATCAAAATCAGACAAAGGCCTCACAAGAAAGATACAGATATTGTTTAGGAATACAGACAAAAATCCTCAACGAAATACAAGCAAACTAAATCTAGCAACATATAGAAAAAAATCATATACCATGAGCAAGTAAGATGTATCCCATGAATGCAAGGTTGATTTAATATCCAAAGATCAATTAAAAAAGATTTTTTAAATAAAATTTATTTATTCTGAGCAAGAGAGCAAGCAGGGGAGAGGCAGAGAAAGGGGAAAGGAAGGAGAGGGAGAGAGAGAGAAAGAGTGAGAGAGAGAAGTCCAAGCAGGTTCTGCACTGTCAACACAGAGCCTGACGTGGGACTTGAACCCATGAACTGTGAGGTCATGACCTAAGCCAAAATCTAGAGTTGGACATTTAACCGACTGAGCCACCCAGGCGCCCTAAAAACAGGATGTTTTTTAAAAAACAATCATCTCGGGGTGCCTGGGTGGCTCAGTCGGTTGAGCGTCTGACTTTGGCTCAGGTCATGATCTTGCGGTGAGTTCGAGCCCCGCATTGGGCTCTGTGCTGACAGCGCAGAGCCTGGAGCCTGCTTCTGATTCTGTGTCTCCCTCTCTCTCTGTCCCCTCCCCTGCGCATGCTCTCTCTCTCTCTCTGTGTCAAAAATAAATAAACATTAAAAAAAAAATTTAAAAAAAATGATCATCTCAATAGAAAAAGCAATTGACAAAACCCAAGAGCCTTTCATGATAAAAACACTTCATAAACTAGGAATAAAATGGAACTTCCTCAATCTGAAAAAGGGCTTCTAAAAAAGCTCACAGAGGGGTGCCTGGGTGGCTCAGTCGGTTAAGAGTCCAACTTCGGCTCAGGTCATGATCTCACAGTTTACAGGTTCGAGCCCCGCATCAGCTCGGAGCCTGGAGCCTGCTTTGGATTCTGTGTCTCCCTCTCTCTCTCTGCCCCTCCCCTGCTCACTCTCCCTCCGTCTCTCAGAATAAATGAACACTGAAGGAAAAAAAAAACCTCACAGATAACATACTTAATGGTGAAAGAGTAGAAAAGAAACTGAGCACTACTTTCAAAATATATTCAGGGTGCACCTGGGTGGCTCAGTTAGTTAAGCTTCCAACTTTGGCTCCAGTCATGATCTCCCAGTTCATGGGTTGAAGCCCTGCATGGGGCTCTCCACTGGCAGTGTGGAGTCTGTTTGTAATTCTCTCCCTCCCTCTCTCTCTCTCTCTCTCTCTCCCCCCTCCCTCCCTCTCCCCCACTCGCACTCTTGCTCTCAAAAATAAATAAACTTAAGTTTTAACACACACACAAAACCAGGAGTCAACCACTTCTCACCACCTCCACTGCTGCCATCTTCATGTCGCCACTGAGACTCCTGATTGGTCACCCCACTTCTATCCCTACCCTTTTAAAAGTCTCTCCTCCACGCAGCAATGGGAGGGATCGTTTTACAACTCAAGCCACATCATGTCACTCCAGCCACAAGTCCTGCACTTCACTCAAAGTAAAAGATAAAATCCTTACAGTAGCCTTTAAAGCCCTATACTGTCATTTCCTCCATCTTCTCCTTCCTCCCATCACTCTTTTACTTGCTCTGCTCTAGCCACCCTGGGTTTCCTGCCACTCTCTGAATGAGCCAGGCATATTTCTGTCTTTTAAAGGCCTTTATCCTAGCTGTCTCTCTGACAACAAGTCCTTTTGACCATATATTCACCTGGCTAAATCCCTCATCTCCTGCAAGTATTGGCACAAAGAAACTTGACCACTCTATTTAAAATTACAGCTCTCCAACCTACCCCATCCCACCCCTGGTACTCCCATCTCTCCTACCCTGTGTTCTTTTTCTTCCTTCCAAAGCTCTCAACACTTCCAGTACGCTATACAATTCACTTACCTGACTACAATGTAAACTCCATGAGAAGAGGGATCTTTGTTATGTTAACTGATATCTCTCAAGGCTCTGGTATGTAATTGGAGCTCAAATGCATATTGAATGAATCAATCAATTTATCAGATAAGCAAAGATTTATAAGCCTGATAACACCCAGTAGTTGTACACAGATGGTGAAAAAAATGAACTAACGTCTTCTAGAGGGTAATTTGTCAACGTACATTTAAGTATTTTTATTATAGAAATATTTATCAAGTTTCTATAATGTTCAGCCCTTTCATTAAGTGACTCCACTTCTAAGTACATAGCCTTAAAGACTCCGCGATGAACGCAGATTTAGTCTATAAGATGAGATTTCGTGAAGCCATTACAAATTGTACGCATCTATATTTACTATAGTAAATGATTCACTATAGTAGCACATTTAAACAAAATCCAAGGTGTCAGTGTTTTTTTTTTTTTTAACTTTTTCTTAACGTTTATTTTTGAGAGAGGGAGAGAAAGAGAGCGCGCATGCACACACGAGTGGGGAATGGGCAGAGAGAGCGAGCGATACAGAATACAAAGCAGGCTCCAGGCTCTGAGCTTTCAGCACAGAGCTGGAAGCAGAGCTTGAACTCGTAAGCCATGAGATCACGACCTGAGCCAAAGTCACATGCTTAACGCTTAACCGACTGAGCCACCCAGGTACCTCAGGGTGTGAATGTTTTAAACCAAGCCTTCTTAACCAGAGCATTAAATACAATTCCTCCTCAAAGTACAGCAAGTAATACCTACCTCAGCAAGACTTATCAATAGAGCACATAAATTCAGTACCCTTAATCAGTTCTACAATTTAAAACCCAAAGAGAACAATGGCCAATCTGTATTTGTTACCAGCTATTATTAAACTTTTCAGAAAATTGTTAGCTTGTTAAAAGTTGATCCCAACATTCACTCACATGACATCCAGCACTGAATCATTCCGAATGACCTTATGGGAGACATCAGCTAGCAGAAAAAGACCTCCATCTGTTCTTCGGATACTAGCTGCATAGCCTGGCCAGATCTGCAACCTGAAGGGACAGATGAGTTTTATCTTAGGGTTCTAAAAGGGCCACAGATACTTCCCTGCCCCACTTGAAACAAGTGAGTAAATACCATCCGCCTCCCTAATAACAATGGAAAAAGCACCACGAATCAAATTAAATCAACATCATTGTGAACTTACTAAAAAAACTAAATTGTGGAACAGATTTAACTGATAAATTGTATTCACAATCATAAAATACTGTTGAGATTTCTGTACTAAATATGGTAATCACAATGAAAAATTTCTTTCCAGAACATTCAAAAGTAAGGAAGAGAAAAACACCACTGACCTGTGCTGCTGTAGAACCATAGCACTTGTAGGGTCATAAAAGTTTCTCCCTACAAGCTTCATATCTAGAAGTTTCATTACCCTGAAATAAAGAACAAAAATGGGTCTTCCAGAGAAGAATGAAAAAAAATTAAGCTCTATTACTCTTAGTTATATTTTCCTTTTGAAGCCTGAAATGCCAAAAACGTTGGTGTCCTTTGCACAATATAGCTTTTATGCTGAGAACACCCTTGCCAAACGAAAAAGAAAAATTATCAAAGCATTTATCCTGGAGTACATACAACTGACAACAGCTTGTCTTAGTTACTAGGTAACCAAAAACTGAGTTGATTTCCCAAGTTCCATTTACATTATTTTTCACAATTAACTAAAAAGAATGCAAGAGAGTCAATTTCTGTTTGTAAAGATCACTCTGGCATAGGAAGTTATGTTTGTCCTGGTAGTTCAGCTTATTAGTTAGAAATCAGGTTCTGTGTTTCATTTAAAAAGAGGTGGTGCAGGAATAAGTTTTATCAAAATTTGGATCTTATAAAAAGTTAAAAACATGAACTGTATCCAAAAATTCAAGGGACCTAGAAAAAATTCTTCCAGCAAAAATTTTTGTGCACTACCACTTTGAAGAGCCCCGTCAGTAACACCATTAAATTATGCAATATAAACATCTACTTTTAAAGTTCCTGAATGATTCCAAGGAACCCATCCTGCTACTGACCTTCATTATACCCAAATCTGGCTAATCACTTGACATAATTTTTGAATAAGTTAGCCTCAATACCATCCATTTATTTATTAAATGTTTCCAAACTCATCCCTATAGGAACTGTGGTATATAATACCATCCAAGCTTCTTGAAGAGCACTGTTACAAACACAAGACTGTGATTAAAGAAAATAAGCTGTTTTCTCACCGACGGAAAACAACATTGTAGAAGGGAATGCACAAGTCAGAACAGGGCTCCAGGATCTTTGTCAATTGAATCTTAATGCTGATCTCTGCATCATCAGTTTTCCTTTGACTTTTTAACTCAAGGACCTAACAAATAAATATATGCAAGTAAAAAAAAAAAAAAAAAAGACAGAACTACCAAGCCCTAATCTAATCAAATGTGTTCTAGAAAACACTAAAATATCTTAACTATATTTTCCACTTTCCCCTCACCTTGCTGTCCACACTGAACAAAATCATAGCATGACAACAAAGATTTAAGAAAGGATTTGGTAAGAGAAATGTAATGGAGAACTGACTAGCAATAGATCCCTTTCCATCTGAAATCTTAAACCATTTCCTATCACTGAGTTCACAGGCTTCAAACCACTCCTCTTATTTAAGAAGGGACTTCTTGGAGAACTCAGATGAAAAAGTGGCTTAGTTTGACATTTCGTTGTTATGGAGAAGTCTGTCTTCCCTCTAAGAATAGGAAAGAACAACTCAAACGTCAGGATGTCTATGACTTCCTACCACTCAAAACAGCAGAACTCTCTTAGGTTTCATTCCAAAATACATTTCCTATTTGGTCTCACTTGTTTCTGAAGTTTAATAGGCAGATAGAGAATGGATCCATCAAAAGCAGTAACGTTGCCGGTGACAGCTTGATGGTCCTTCAGCATGCCAAACCTCATGCTTTTGCACTCCACATTGGGGCTAGAAAACAAAAAGGATTTTACTTCAATTTGCTCAAATGGCAGCCTTTACTAAATAGGTTTGTTAAGAACCAGTCACTTGTAACTACTGCTCCATCTAGTGGTCGTATGAAAAATTCAAATACAGTTTACCTGACTACAAAAGGAACTTCAACCCAAGAATACCTGCCCACAGAAAAAACAACCCACTACCCAAAGACAACTGCCTTAGCATGTCAGCATATGTTCTTCCAAATTTTAGACAAGACAGAAAACTTTTTCATTAAAGGACCTGATAGCAAATATTTTAGGTTTTACAGGCCACATGGTCTCTGGTATAGCTGCTCAACTTGACCAACACATACCTAAACACCACAAATGGTATGTACACCAATGAGCCTGGTTATGTTCCAGTAAAACTTTATTATAAAATAGATGGTGGGGGGGCGCCTGGGTGGCTTGGTCGGTTAAGCGTCTGACTTCGGCTCAGGTCATCATCTCACGGTCCGTGAGTTCGAGCCCCGCATCGGGCTCTGTGCTGACAGCTCAGAGCCTGGAGCCTGTTTCAGATTCTGTGTCTCCCTCTCTCTCTGCCCCTCCCCTGTTCATGCTGTCTCTCTCTGTCTCAAAAATAAATAAACGTTAAAAAAATTTAAAAAAAACAAAAACAAAAACAGATGGTGGGCCAGATTTGCCCTGCAGGCCAGTCATAGTTTGCCAATCCCTGCTCTAGAACCTACAGAGATACACACTTTAGAAAGAACTTTTTAAAAACATGATTTTATGGGGTGCCTGGGTGGCTCAGTCAGTTGAGCACGTGACTCCTGATTTCCGCTCAGGTCATGAACCTGGGGTCATGGGATCCAGCCCCAAGTCTGGCTCCGCACTGAGCGTGAAACCTGCCTGGGATTCTCTCTCTCTTTCTGCCCCTCTCCCCCACTTGCACTCCAAAATTAACAAAAATAAATAAATAAATAAAAAGATTTTACTCTTGTTTTTCACTTATGGCAATTTCTACACTTTATTGATTCATTGTCACAAATCTTACAGCTTTGAAAAGCTCCAGTAGCTACTTTGGTACAATGACTGTCCCATTTCATCTCAGTAACACACCATCTCTTCTCTAACTGCAAAATTTAAACAAATCTAAGGCTTAAAAGGGTGAAGTATGTTCAAGTACATGATGAAAGATTAAAAAATTGGGGGCTCCTGGGTGGCTCAGTCAGTTAAACGTCCAACTTCGGCTCAGGTCATGATCTCACAGTTCGTGAGTTCAAGACCTGCACTGGGCTCTGTGCTGACAGCTTGGTGCCTGGAGCCTGCTTCAGATTCTGTGTCTCCCTCCCTCTCTGCCCTTCTGCTGCTTGTGCTCTTTCTCTGTCTCTCAAAAAGAAATAAATGTTAAGGGGCACCTGGGTGGCTCAGTAGGTTGAGCGACCGACTTCAGCTCAGGTCATGATCTCACAGCTCATGAGTTCGAGCCCTGCATCGGGCTCTGTGCTGTGCTGACAGCTCGGAGCCTGGAGCCTGGAGCCTGCTTCGGATTCTGTGTCTCCCTCTCTCTCTGCCCCTAACCCACTCGTATTCTGTCTTTGTCTCTCTCAAAAAGAAAATAAACATTAAGAAAAAATTTCAAGAAGAAAAAAAGAAACGTTAAATTTTTTAAATAAAAATAAAAACGTCAAGTGGTAATCGAACATAGCTGTCCCCAAAACTAAACACGCGCATGCTAACATCACATTTCAAAAAGCTTCTCTAAAAAAAATTCATATACATGAAAGGCACTATGTCCTGAACACAACACTTAAAATTTTTTTTTTGGACTCCCTTCACATAATACAAGGAAGCCACAGGATGACCACTCCACTATAATACACCTTCTGAGTATCCTCTTCATGGCCTGGCATCCTCTTCATATTGCAGCTTCAAAGGTCCAGATCTACAATCTTAAAATTTATAAAATCCATGTCTTTTTCACTGTCAGTCAATGCAGAGACCTGTGAGGACTCATACTCCTTTCTGCATCATGAACATTTGTCAATCCATTTCCACAGAGAGGGTTCTTTCCTCTTGTTAATGCTCATTCCTTTCCCTTACATTCCAGAGCAGGGACTACCCTCCCTTCTCAGGGGTTCAATTTTACCCTCTTTTTTTAGTTCCTTCTCTTCATCTGTAACGTGCTCAGCTTTAAAGCAATCATCCTGGTACTCTAATTATCATTCCATTTCTCATTCCTCTTACATACTTTTTAAATAAATGGCCAATTTAGTGGCTGCTTCCCATGGCCTATGCTCTCCTTGTTTTTGTTTTTTTGTTTTTTGTTTTTTTTTTAATTTTTTTTTTCAACGTTTTTTATTTATTTTTGGGACAGAGAGAGACAGAGCATGAACGGGGGAGGGGCAGAGAGAGAGGGAGACACAGAATCGGAAACAGGCTCCAGGCTCCGAGCCATCAGCCCAGAGCCTGACGCGGGGCTCGAACTCACGGACCGCGAGATCGTGACCTGGCTGAAGTCGGACGCTTAACCGACTGCGCCACCCAGGCGCCCCTGTTTTTTTTTTTTTTAACGTTTATTTATTTTTGAGACAGAGAGAGACAGAGCATGAATGGGGGAGGGTCAGAGAGAGGGAGACACAGAATCCGAAGCAGGCTCCAGGCTCTGAGCTATCAGCACAGAACCCGACGCGGGGCTCGAACTCACGGACCGCGAGATCATGACCCAAGCTGAAGTCGGCCGCTTAACCGACTGAGCCACCCAGGTGCCCCAAGGAAGGGCTCCTTTGAATGAGGAGTAGGTGGTTGACTTTGGCCACAGGAAAAAAAGTTAACTGAATTTACTTTCAAGAGCACCCTTGTTGATTTCCTAGTAGCTTTGTTAGAGTTATGGAGAAAAAACTAGACTAAAAGAACCAAGGAGGGGCACCTGGGTGGCTCAGTTGGTTAAGCATCCGACTTCAGCTCAGGTCATGATCTCACAGTTTGTGAGTTCAAGCCCCCAGTCGGGCTCTTTGCTTTTAGCACAGAGCCTGCTTCAAATCTTGTCCTTCTCTCTCTGCCCTTCCCCAACTTGTTCTCTTTCTCTCTCTAAACAAACTAAATAAAACTTATTATTTATTTTTAAGGATAATAAAGGAGCCCGTCCTTTGGTCTTTATAATCTATCTTCAGGGTATTTCCTCCTAACTGTTCCTTTCTTCTCTCTTACACTCCACGTATTCCTCTTGTACCAATTAGCAGCTGTGCTTCAAAAATTCAGTCTTCCGTTTTCCTATTTTCTCCCCAAAGATACTCCAAAACACTCATTTTCACAATTCCAGCAATAACCTCCAGCTAATAAGTTTCCTGAGATTTTAAAAGAGAACACAAAGTAAAATGAATTCTTAATTTTTAAGAATGAGAAACCCTGAAGTTACGGACATAATATTAAAGTTATTCTCTCTGATTTTCTCACTTTTAGATTTTTTTAAATGTCTATTCATTTTTGAGAGAGAGAGTGTAAGTGGGGGAGGGGCAGAGAGAAAGGGGACAGAGGATCTGAAGCGGGCTCTGCGCTGACAGCAGCAAGCCCCATATGGGACTTAAACCCACAAACAGTGAGATTATAACCTGAGCCAAAGTCGGACACTCAAGTGACTGAGCCACCCAGGCACCCCTCACTCTCAGATTTTGTCGTAGACTGTCACTGGAGAGCCATGATGGTAGGAGACTTATTGCAAGGAGGATCTGCGTTTTGTGAGATGTGGGTCTCACGCCACTGGGGGAGAGGGGTCTCCCCTTAAGACAAGGAATACAAAATAATAGATACAAAATAAGTTAAAAGATTATGGAAGGGGTCTATGCAAGTAAAAGGCCCTGCACTTAAGCTTCATTAACTTCACAGAAAATCCACCTTACAGGCGCATAAAATGGTAAAACAAAAATAATAAAATCTGAAATGGTAACACAGCTGAATATAAATAATGTTAACCTTAAATTTAATGCAAAGACCAGAGTTTGTGCATTATTGTAGGCAGAAGTTCATTATGAAATACGCAGAAAAATACTCAGTTTTTCCAGGAAAACTATTTCATTAATGCTAAGAAGTGAATACAGAGAAAAGAAGCTGTGAATACCTGAAAGTCACATGATATTGATAGACTGCTTCATTATGACACTGTATTTTGATAAGATTCAATCCCAAAGATTGAGGTGTACCTTTTGATCCTTGCTTCACAAAAAGCTCTCTGAAAAATAAACAAAAGCATGCATATATACCCAAAACAAAAGTGCAAACCCATACCACAAGAAAATAAATAAAAAGAAATAAAAAAACATTGAGGGAAGTAATATTTTACACTTAGCTTACACAAGACACACAAAAGCAAGCTTTGAAGGCTAGAAGCTAAATTCTTAGCAATCTCTAATTAGAGAGGCAGGTTCACCTTCTTTGCTCCAGTAATATAAATGGAATAATCTAGGCCAGATAACTAAGAACACAAAAATTAGTTCCACTAAGATAAACTGCTGCAATATCTTTCCTAGATGACTTCCTTATCTTCAATGTGACAAAGAACTGCTGTGTCTGAATTGAGAAGAGAATGAAAAATCATTTGAATCACTCTCTGGTACATGCTATCTATACCATCAACCCATTTTACTTCGTTAGGAATTGTCCCACCTCTTGTCATTCCCCCCACTGGCAAAAAAAAAAAAACAAGAAACACAACAAACAACCCTCCAGTAGCTACCACCCACAAAGGAGCTTAGATACAACAGAAAACAGTGTTTACAATATTATGAGAAGGCCTCTCCCCACATCAATGCCAAGCAGAGAAGGCAGTGCTCCGGACTTACTTTCCCTTGTGTTCTACAGTCCCAAGTAGAGGGTGATCCAGAGAGTGTGGTGAGGATGGGGGCAGAGGTGGTGATGATGACAGCTGGGCAGGATCCTGAGAAGTCAAGCTGAGAGTAGCAGGAGCCTTGTATACTCCTCTGCCTATACCACCAGCTGCTCTTCCCAAAGGGAATAAAGACATATCCGAATTCCCTCTTCCAAGCATTCTGAAACATTGAAAAGAGAACAAATCAGGATTTTCTTGACCGTCTAAAACCCATCTAAATGATTCCTCCAAGTCTACATTCTTTTCCTGGAGGAGTCAGCAACAGGGACCCAACCTTGGGATTCTCTCCAGATCCAATACACCTACATGACTCATTTCGCTAATTTCTATTAATACTGACTCTCAGGGCCAACTTTCATGGCACAACTGAGGTGGAAGTTAGAATCAGCCAGGTTAAAGAACCACACAATCAGGTTAACTTAACAGAGCAAATGGAGTTGTAAACTGCTCAGTGGAGAACTACTTTTTACCCTTTTCTAATGACTGATTACAACAGTGGCTCCTAATTATTCTTGCAAAATATCCATTTTTTAATATAAAACCATGCATTGTTTATAAGATAATACAACCCTTTTCAGAGTTTCTCTCTGGATTTACAGAGCTATTTCATCTGAATTTGACACTTACCTGAGAAGGCAACTTTACCTACCTATTCCAACCAAAACAGGCCTCTGCCATCTTGTTATCCCCAGCTGCCAGCACTGAAGGATCCGGAAAAGTGGGATGGGGTTCTTCTTTGTCCTTGCGTACCATACTGGTAGACAAGCCTCGACCTAAAATGCCTCTACCTGAATGGAAGGGCCAAAACCCAACTATAACTGTGAGCTGACGATGTTTTAAAGTACAATTATTTTCCTGAAGATAAACTGTATGAATTTAAGAACAAAGCAACCATACAAACATACCACCACATTTTTTTTCAAATTAGTTTTTCACATACCTAATGGAGGCATTTCCCGTTTCAGAGGGGTCCGAGACACTGTTTCAAGGCCCAGTCCTCGGAACATGGAGACCAAATCCACACATTCCTATGAAAAGAGTAGAGTTATTCTAAGATATATTTCAAAAGTTATTCTAAGATGCAGAATGTATTTCATTTCTAAAATGAAATAACAGTGTTATTTCAATGACTGGAAGTGAGGCACATTCTGTAATGCACATAGTGAAGTGTTTAAGAAGATGTAATAAAAATCATCTTTGAATTCTATACATGTTACAACCATAAAGGAAAAAATGCTTTATAAAAAAATTATAGGTATGTTTAATAAACCCTTTAAAAAATAAAACATTTATTTATTTATTTTGCAGGAGAGTGAACACGCATGGTGGGGGGAGGGGAGGGATGGGAGTGGGAGAGAGAATCCCAAGCAGACTCCATGCTCAGTATGGAGGCCAATTCAGGGCTTGATCCAATGACTTTGAGATCACGACTTGAGCCAAAATCCAGAGTCAGATGCTTAAGGGACTGAGCCACCCAGGCACCCCAATAAACACTTTTAATAAACACTTATAACTACATGTGACTATACATGACATTTATAACTATATCATATTAGACAAGTATATATACAGCTATAGCCCATGATTTGATGTGTAGAGTAACAGAGTGCAATTCTTCTAGTTTATTTCCTATACACCCAAGGTAAGAGAAAACACATATACTAGTTAATGTATTTTCAGAAAAACTGGATCATTTAAAAGTATCTGAAGTTTGTGGGGTTTTTTTTAACAACCTCTAACAAAACTTGCTGTTTTCTTGCAGCAGTTTTGAAAGTTTACTGCTGTTACACCTGTTAGAGCTGCCACTTATAGACTCAAGCAAGTCATCTGAGTAAAAATACAACATAACGTCATCAATTTTTCTTCCTACAGAATATTACATTTGACACTGTCAACTCTTAAAATTGTCATAACTGTTTATCAGCTTCTTCCTATATGTGCTAACTCCTTATTCTTTGAGATTTTTAAATTACAAATACCACTCTTAAAATTACTGTATAATTAAAAGATTAAGAATGCATATACATACAAGAGTACACACATTAAAAGCAATGGCTGAAGATCTTTTTATTTAAGATTTGGGCAAGGAGCCTTCTGGAAAAACTTTCTTAACAATTATTACCTCAGAAGCAGGAGTGTCTGCTAATATCACAGAGCCCAACCCAGCATGAAAATCTAAACACTTAGAAAAGAACAACGAGCTATTATCTTTAAACTTGTCATTTGTGTGTATGCATTTATATGTATAGATGCTAGGGAACTAAAGCATTTACCCAACTCTATTTAGCATTCTTTATGAGGCACTTTTTCTAAACTCTTGCAACTTTAGGATTTGAAACAGATGCCCGGCATGCAATTACTTGTTAAAGAAAAACCAACCCAACCCAACCAATCAACCAAAAAACCCCAACCATTTTTTTTCATACAGGGCTTCAGTTTTCTAAGCACTTTGAAATCTCTTATTTCCTCTGATGATAAGCTGTATGCTGCTACCTCTGCATCCAGACATGGTCTTACCCTTTGTGCTGGCCCACTCCGTGGGCTTGGTTCCCCTGGCTTCCCAAATACATGGCCTCTGCCTGTAGATCCTGCCCTGCCCAGCGCTGAGTCCAAAGGTTTAGGAGCTTGTGGCCAAGAGCCAGGCATCCGTACACACTGAGATGGGTTCACAGAAGAGCCCCTGAAGGGTGGTTGGACAGGATCCATTGAACGGCTGCAGAGGACACTGGTGTCAATCCTATTCTGATAAATTACCTGCCAACATTTCATTTTATAAAGATTAAAGATTCCCAATTGTTTTCCTTTTCCTTCAAGACAAATTCACAAAGCATTAAAAACATAGTTGGGTTTTTTTTGTTTTAGAGAGAGAGCGCATGCACACAAAAGCCAGGGGTGGGGGAGGAAAGAGGGAGAATTTTAAGCAGGCTCCACGCTCAGTGAGGAGCCCAACGCAGCTCAATCCCACGATGCTGGGATCATGACCAGAGCTGAAATCAAGACTCAAACTCTCAACTGACGGAGCCACCCAGATGCCCCGGAAATATAGTTTCTTTAGGTCAGACCAGTAATACAACCAGCCTCCTTCCTATATCATGTTCACTTCAAAAGCTCTATTTAGCCCAGAATATTTTGAATATTCTCCATCAGCAAGCCCTTAAAAGCCAAGCTCTCCTCAAAGGTACTTGTATTTTCTACCCAAACAGCCTCTCAGAGAACCCAGTCCTGCGAGTTAACTACCTATTGCACAAGGAAGCACTTTTTATGTATGGACAGGATTTTGGTTTATGAGCAAATTCACAGTTAACATAATCATACCACAAAATTATTCTGTCAGCAAATATTTACGGGTTTTGCTTTGTTTTTGGCCTCTCTTTTCTCTACTAGACTCGTAATTTTTTTCCCAGTCTACTTTCACATAAACTATTCCATCTCCCCCTTGATCTCCATAGTTGCTTCTCTGAATCTTTATCCAATTCTTCTCTATAAAACTCTTCTTTCAAACTCTACCAGAACTGAAGTCTCTAGGATGCGGACTCTTCTGCTTTGAGCTTGCAATACCTGTTGAGTCTCACGGATGACATTTAACACTCTTTTCTCACCCAGGTAACCAGGGATAAGACTCTTCCTGGCTCCTCAAATCTCAGGACCATCAGGCCTCTTCAAAATCACTTTATAATCTATAGAAGTCAGGACTCCTTCTTTAAAGAGCTTCCTTCATTGCCCTGATCCCTTAACTGACAAGGAAACCTCTTAACTTTTGCAAACTTGCCTTAAGTATTAGCTACAAAAAATCAGGCCATCCGCATACAGAAAAGACTGACAGAATTCCTAAGTCAATACTACAGATGGTTATAGTTCAGGATCTGGGAAGAAACAAACAAACAAAAACCACAAAACAAAAAAAAACAAACTTTTAATTTTTCACTAAACTATAAATGTAAAACTAAAATGGCAGGATATGCCTCCCTTCCTTAAAGGCTACAATAGTACTCCCCTTTAATTGTTTAAACTCCTTTTCAGTTGCCCTGGCCTCCTTGCTCACATCTTCCCAACAGCACCCAAAGAATGAGTTGTCTAACCAGCACACACTGAGAGGCGCTATAATACCTACCAATTACAGGATTTCTGGAATCCTCCTCTTTCTCAGCCCTTCCCTCATCTCCATCATCACTTCTAGGGATTCAGGCTCCTCCTACAGTATGCCCTCCCTCAGTATGGACTTTTCTCCTTTGATTAGTGAGCAGAGAGCCGGTTGGTTAGAAGGCGCGATAGGGACGGGCCCCAGGTCAGGCCTACCTTCCCGACCTCTCCAGGTGGGAGCTTTGGGCTGGGGAACTATGACTTGGGGCCTAACCAGAAGGGAGGCCTGTGAAGGCGAATCCTACTCTCCCACCCCAGAACAAAGTCCTATTCCCAAAACCAATAGCTCTGTCGGGGTTCCCACTCCCCGTTTCCGTCTAAGTAACTTTCACGCTCTCCTCTGGCCACAAGCTTCCCACCTTTTCCAGTCCTGCGTTCCTCCTACACACCCAGCCTCAAATAACGACTTCCCGCCCCCGCCCTGGCCCCGGCCCCGGCCCCGGCCCAGGCCCCGGCCCCGGCCCCACCGGGGACCCACAGCCCCTCCCGCCTGGGGTTGGGGGGTGGAGGGCGTAGAGTCCGCAGTGGGCCGAAAGGAACCCTCCCCGCCCCCACTTGCCACCTGGAGCTTGAGCGAAAGCCCACCTGGCCTGCATCGGGAGCAGCTGCGCCTCCCTGGCCTTCCAAACCTGCGTCCCGTCCGCTCACCAATCTCCAGCCGTCGCCCCGCTCTGCTGGCCTTCAGGAGAACCCGGTGCTCAACGCCCCCGCCACGCCGAAAGGCCCACATGCTCCAGACCAATTTCTGATCTTCTCGCGAGGCCTCAAGGGCTGAACCCATTGGCCAAACGGCGTGCCACTCACATGATGCAGCCATCTCATTGGCTCGTCTCAGAAAAGAACCTCTCCCTTTCTAGCAGCTTCGTTCTACAGAAGGTTCATCACCAAAGAAGTGCTAGAAATGGGGGTCCGGAAGTTAGGGGTAAACCTAATTAAATGTGTTTTTTCTAAGCTCTAGACTCCGTTCTGTGGGCAACTCCTGTTAAAAAAATTTGTCCATAATGTAAATGACTTGCCCCATCCTTCTCAGTTAGAGGATATAGGAATATAGGTGGTGAATAAAGGGTAAACTTGAGTTTACATTCAAACTCAAGGTCACCTGATTATGTGATCTCTGTGCCTCGCTTTCTTTATATATAAGATAGAAATAAAAACATCCATTCACAGGGTTGTATGGAAATACATCATTAATGGGATGATGTATATAAATTACTTACCAGAAGATTGCCTGCAATAAATGTTGCTTACTATTATTATTTATGGATGTTTGAATCTGTTAGCCAAGAAAAGCTTTCTCCAAAGTATATAAAAGTATTGGTGGTTAATTTTGCAATTACAGAATATTTTCACCCAAAAAAATAAAGATTTTTCCCCCACTCCAAATATTTTCGCAAATAACTACACCCTTACGTAAACCCAGCTTTTCCAAGGTGGATGGGTTTAAGCTTCAAGAAACCTTGGCTGATGCTGCTGAGACATGCAAATACTCTGCATGAAATAGCACTAGAGAAGGCTTTTCTCTAATTTCATATTTCATAAACCTCAGATATTTCATACCTTGTTTTAATCCACACATTCAAGGAATCTCCTCTTTTTCTCAAATCATAATAGAGTTTGAAAATTATTGGAGCAGGAGGATTTACAAAGCAGGGATCTATCTGCAAGATACCCCTTTACTGTTTGTAGACATTATTTGTTTAACGTTGTAACGTTGTAAGTTCTTCTACCCTACTACCTTCCTGCCTTGCAATGTTAAAATGTTATGTTCTAATAACATATATAGTAGGCAGAATTTTGTTGCCCATGCAAACATTTAGTAGCAAGTGCACTCAAAAACAGTAATAAAAACTGTTTTGTAACCTTGGTAAAGTCCCAACTACCTGTCCTTCTGGGTACTTTCATCAAACTTCGCATGGAAGATTTATTCCATACCCAGGAAACAATATTTTAGGGGAAGGATTCAGCAGATCTTCACAACAACAATTCTCAGGTAATGTTCTGAAGCTGTCAGTTTGGGAACCTAAACCAAGAGCACCATTACTAAGGGTAATGGTAATATGTATTACAAAGGGCATATTTAGGGTTCCTTGTCATGCAAGAGTAGGTGGCCTCTGTACAGTGTTTCTAGCCAATCCATACATTATGAATACTCCTTATTTCACCAAAGAAAAATCCATATAGTCTCAGTGTTGAGTGGACATAAAGATGGTTGAAGCTCTCTAAAGTGTGGACATCTACTTAGAATCTTTCAAAAGCTAATCAACCTTTCCTGGAGTTTATACTCCCCATCAGGGTACTTCACTTGTTAATTAACCATACATAGGATATCAATTAAAAATAGCACGCATACATCATACTGTCTTAAGTATTTAAAATTAAATTATCAACGATATTTTCATAAAACCAAATTCCATCTACTTAGCCCTGCCAGGCTCTAAAGCTCAGGATGAAGATGACCCTATAACTACCTGCAATCTGATTTTCCCAGGCAATCATGACTTCAAATACTCTGGCCTTTTGTCCTCATAACTACTTCCATTCTGACCACATTTCCAGAGTATTTTTGTTCAGAAAATATAGTCACCACAGCCACAGCATTGTCAAGGGCAGAAAATTACATTGCCTGTTGGGCCTAGAAACTACAGGGAGGATTTACTTGGAAGTAGACCTATGTCTGTAGTACCTCTGGGTTTCAGGTATAAGTAAATACAGATCCTCCCAGGAGAAATACAGCTTCAACCTGGCCTCAAATGTCCCATTAAAAAGTGTCAGTAAATATGAACTCACAAGAAAAATCGATACATACAAAACACATTTAGGGTCAATAAAATGAGTGAACAGTTCTTTTGTTATTTGCAATTTAAATCTAAAACACATATAAACACACACACACACACACACACACACACACACACACGGCTCAATAAGAAGACAAAACAATCCAATAAAAAAGCAGGGGTCAAGTGATTTCAACTGATCTTTCACCAAAGATGATATACAAATGGCTAGTAAGCACATGCAAAATATGCTCAATATGATTAGTCACTAGGGAACTGCAAACTAAAACCACAATGAGATATCATTTCACACCCACCAGAATGCTTATAATAAATAAGACAGATAATACCTGTGATGCTTAATTTTATTAATCAGTTTGACTAGGCCATCTCTGGGGTGCCTAAAGATTTGGTCAAACATTTTGTGTTTTGGATGGGATTAACATTGGAACTGAGAGACTGAATAAAGCAGACTGCCCTCTCTAGTGTAAGTGGGCCTCATCCAATCAGGAGAAGGCCTAATTAGGACAAGAAGTCTGACCCTTTCTGGAAGAAAAGAATTCCTCCTACCTCACTGCTTTTGAACTGGGATATCCGCTTTTTCCTGCCTTCAGACTCAGACTAAAACACTGACTGTTTCTGGGTCTTGAGCCTGTCAGCTCTCAGACTGAAACAGCACCGTATATGTACCCTAATGGTTCTGTTTTTCTGGAGAGCCCTGACTAATAACAGATTTTGGAACCATGAAGTGGGGTGCTGTTGTGACAAATACATAAAAGTTTGTAAGTGTTTTTGGAACTGGGTGGTTAGTATAGACGGGAAGAGTTTTGAGGTGCATGCTAGAAAAAGCCTAGATTGCCCTGAAGAAAGTGTTGGTAGAAGCACCGATGTTAATGGTGCTTCTGGTGAGATCTGGGACTGAAATGAGGACCATGTTATTGGAAACTGGAGGAAAGGTAATCCTTGTTATAAAGTGGCAAAGAACCGGGCTGAATTGTGCTCTAGTGTTTTGTAGAAGGTGGAACTCATAAGCAATGAACTTGGATATTTAGCTAAGGAGATTTCTAAACAAAATGTTGAAAGTGAGACCTGGCTTCTCCTTCCTGTTTCTAGTAAAATGTGAGAGGAGAGAGAGAAATTGAAGGAAAGATTGGGGCACCTGGGTAGCTCAGTCAGTTGGGTGTCTGATTTCAGTTCAGGTCATAATCTCACTGCTTGTGAGTTCAAGCCCCAAGTAGGTCTCTGTGCTGACAGCTCAGAGCCTGGAGCTTGCTTTGCATTCTGTGTTCCTCTCTTGCTTTGCCCCTTCCCTGCTCACTCTCTCTCTCTCTCTCTCTCTCTCTCTCTCTCTCTCTCTCTCTTTCTCAAGAGTAAATATACATTAAAAAAATTTTTTTTAATTGAATGAAAGATTAAGCAAAAAGGAACTAGAACTTGATGATTTGGAAAGTTCTCAGCCTACCCATATTGCAAAAATGGGAAAGCTTGCTCTGGAGAGAACACCAAGGGTGTGGCTAGACAATCCAGTCCATTAGGAGATTATCTAAGATTAACTATGGAGTTAATCAGCTATCTCAGCAGAAACTGGGAGTAAAGATGGGATTATAACCAGCAGAGACACTGCCAGTTTGAACCAAAAGGAACAGAGCCTGGATGAAAGAAAGGAAGGCTTTTGGACTTCTGGGACTCTAGAAGACAGGACAATACAGCTATTCAGTCTGCTTTATCCTTTAAGGCGAGGAAAGAATAACCCCAAAGGTGACTCAGAGATGTCGGGGCTGGGACTCACCCCAATCTGGGAGGGAAAACTGTTTCTTCTTTACAGGTTCACAGCTGGAGAGGACAATTACCTCAGGATGAATCAAACTTGATTTAGATGATATCCAGATGAGACTTTGGACTGGGAGTTAACACTGGAATGCGTTAAAAGTTTAGGGGATGGGGTGCGTACTGGGATGGGATGAATGTGTTTTGCATGTGATAACGACATGCATTTTGGGAAACCATAGGGCAGGAAGTCATGGACTGAATCTTGTCGTCCCTAAATTCATACGTTGAAGCCTGACCTCCACTGTCACTGCATTTAGAGACAGGGCCTCTACAAAGATAATTAAGGTTAAATGAAGTCATGAGGGTAGGGGTCCTGCTCTGATAGGATTAAGAAGAGGAAGGGACACCAGAGATCTCTGTTTCTCTCCATGTGAGCAAAGAGGAAAGGCCCTGTGAGGACACAGCAAGAAGGTAGCTGTCTTCAAGCCAGGAAGAGAGCTCTCGCCGCAAACCAAATTTGCCAGCACCTTGATCATGGACTTCTAAGCCTCCAGAATTGTAAGAAATAAATGTCTGTTGTTTAAGCACCACCGTCACCACCCTCATATTCTGTGGCATTTTGTTATGGCAGCTGTAGCTGACTAATACAGTAATAAATATCAACAAGAATGTGCAAGTGTATGTGCCTGACATTAAGCTTTTGATTGCTGAGGTGCGCATTTCAAAGACCTCCATCTCAAATACACGTGTTGCCAGCTAAACAACTAGATAAGGAGCCAGGCTGCCTTTATCCATGAAGTTCTTTAGAAAGCCTTGTGGAAGTCTGACTTATTGAGGGCCCCTATTTTTCCCTCCCCACATCCTGATTCCTGCTCTACCCACACAATGCCAGCACCCCACCTTTGATCCTAATAAAGGTGGAAGTTCAGGTCCCACCCCACCCCATACACACACACCTTGTCTCTCTCCTTTCTTTCTCTCCCCTTGACCTTGCTATGTGGCCCTCAGGCATTTTGTATACCCTCCAGGACTTGTGAGTAATAAACAATAAACTTTGTGTTTTGTTTTGTTTTTTTTCAAAGTTCCCTGATGGTTGTTGCTGAGATGGGTCTTATAATGATAAGAACCACAAGGGTGGGTCCAGCCACAACATTAGCTCCAGTCAGGGAAATGTCTGTGGGGGCCTGCCACAAGTAGAACAGTGAATGCCAGGTGAGTACCCCCCGGCATTCCTAGCTGACAGCATCACTATCAAGAGGCTCATGTAGCAAAACCAGAATCCTCATACATGGCTGCTGGGAATGTAAATTGATGCAACCACTTTGGAAAACATTTGGCAGTTTCTCAGAAAGTTAAACAAAAAATTTCACTTGAACCAAAAATTTCACTTGTTGGTAACTACCTAAGAGAAATGAAAACATATGTCCACCTAATGCATGCACGAGAGTGTTCATAGCAGCATTACTGATTAAAGCCAGAGCATAAAAACAACCTATCATCAACTGGCGAATGGACAAAATGTGGTACATCGAAACAATGAATAAATGTAGCAATAAAAAGGAACAAACTATGCCAGATGCCATGGATAAACCTCAAAAACATTATGTTTAGTGAATTAAGCCAGACACAAGAGACCACATATTGTATGATTCCATTTACATTAAAAGTTTAAAAAAGACAAATGTGTAGAGACAGAATGTCGTCTAGCAGCTGCCCGAGGCTGGGAGCAGGAATGAGGAGGAGTTATTAATGGACCTAAAGGATCTTACTAAGATGATGAAAATGCTCTAAAATTGATTTATGGTGATGTCTTTACTACTCAATAAATTTACCAAAAATTATTGAATTTCATACTTGACTAGGGTAAATTTTTGATATGTAACATAGATCTTAATAAAGCTTTTTAAAAAAACACACATTAAGAAATAAGCAGAAACTACAATGAACAGACTAAGACCCACAAATATCTCAAAATAAGAATCACTAGACACAATATAAACAAATCTGTAAGATGTTTCAAGAAATGAAAGTGGCAATTAAAATCACGAGTCAAGAGCAAAGTCTATCAAAGTTGACTAAGCAGACTTGAAAAATAACCAAAATGGAACTTCTAAAGATGAAGACTATAAAAGTTGAAATTAAATATTTAGGAGAAAAATTACACAAGGGGGTAGACATGGCTGAGGGGGGCCATCATGAATTATAAGAATAATCTGCAGTAATTACCCAAAATGTGGCACTGATGGAAAAGCTGAAAGAGAGGTTGAGATACATGGAGAACAAAGTTAGAACAGAGTTTGAGAAGGAGATAATAAGGAGAAAAGAGGAAAAACAATATTTAAAGAGTTAACGGCTGAGAATTCTTCAGAATTGATGAAAGATGTAAATCTTAAATTTTTTTTAAGTTTATTTATTTATTTTTGAGAGTGAGTGAGAGAGCAAGCGAGAGAGAGCACAAGGTGGGAGAGGCAGAGAGAGGGAGACACCGAATCTGAAGCAGGCTTCAGGTTCTGTGCTGACACCTCAGAGCTGGACACGGGGCTCGAACCCACAAACCTGAAGACCATGACCTGAGCTGAAGTCAGACGCTTAACTGACTGAGCCACCCAGGCACCTCTGAAGATGCAAATCTTAAGAATCAGAAAGCCCAGTGAATCTCAAAAGAAAAGTAAGAAGAAATCTACACTTAGCACATCATACTACACACATACGTCACATTGTGCAGAATATCAAAACCAAAGAAAAGATCTAAGAAAAAACACATTCCCTACAAATGAAAGAAAATGGGCTCAACAGAAAAAGCCTGGAAGACAGTGGTATAATATATCCACAGGCCTGAAAAGTTAAGAGGGGAAAAAAAAACATGACAAAACACTGTCAACCTAGAAATTGCATATCTAATGAAATTTTCTTTCCAGAACAAGAGTGTAATAAAACATTCTGAGACAAACACGAAGAGAGATTTACTTCCAACAAACCCTCTCTAACAAATTCTAAACACTAAAATGAAGAAAAATGAACCCAAAAGAAAAATCTGAGATGAAAAAAGGAGTCATAAGGAAAGCAGTTGTCTGAATCAAGTAATAATAATAATGTCTGATAGGTGGGTAGCTTAACAGGAATTCCTCAGAAGGCAGAGCCTGAGATAAAAGTTTAAGTGCAAGGATTTTATTGGTGTATGTGATCCTAGGGAACAAGAATAAGGGACAGAGGAAATTGTAGGGCAGAAGAGTTCATTCAAGGATACATGATTAATTTGGCCACTGCTACAACGGTCTGGTTGCTCCATCCCTCAGGTCCATTTAAGAAACTATATGATGTACCTATCAAGACTACCCATCTTGGGGTGCCTTGGAGGCTCAGTCGTTTAAGCATCCAACTCTTGATTTGGGCTCAGATCATGATCTCCGGGTCGTGGGATTGAGCCTCACGCCGGGCTCTGCACTGAGCATGGAGCCTGCTTAAGATTCTCTCTCTCTCTCTGGGGTGCTTGGGTGGCTCAGTCAGTTGAGCGACCAACTTCAGCTCAGGTCATGATCTCACAGTTGTGAGTTCGAGCCCCACGTCGGGCTCTGTGCTGACGGCTCAGAGCCTGGAGCCTGCTTCTGATTCTGTGTCTCCCTCTCTCTCTGCCCCTCCTCCACTCATGCTCTGTCTCTCTCTGTCTCAGAAATAAACATTAAAAAGATTCTCTCTCTCTTTCAGGAAGGGATTGATAGGTGTGGCCAACTGAGGTGCCTGGGTGGCTCAGTCGGTTAAGCATCCGACTCTTGATTTCCATTCAGGTCATGATCTCACATTTTGTGGGTTCAAGTCCCTCGTTGGGCTGTGCACTGACAGTGTAGAGCCTGCTTGGGATTCTCTCCCTCTCTGCCCTTCCCCCAGTCATGTGCACTGTCTGTCTCTCAAAATAAACTTAAAAAAATAGGTGTGGCAAAGGAGATATTCAAATTAGTGAAAGTGTTTTGTAGAAGAGTGTAGTATTAGATACATAATATTATTCATTTGTTAAACTCATGGAACTGTACAACAGTGAGAGTGATGCTGATGTAAACTATGGCTCGGTTAATGATAATGTACCAATATTAATTCATCAATTGTATGGAACTGGAGAGTGTTATGCTAAGTGAAATAAGCCATACAGAGAAAGACAGATACCATATGGTTTCACTGTTATGTGGATCCTGAGAAACTTAACAGAAACCCATGGGGGAGGGGAAGGAAGAAAAAAAAAAAAAGAGGTTAGAGTGGAAGAGAGCCAAAGCATAAGAGACTCTTAAAAACTGAGAACAAACTGAGGGTTGATGGGGGGTGGGGGGGGGGGTGGGTGATGGGTATTGAGGAGGGCACCTTTTGGGATGAGCACTGGGTGTTGTATGGAAACCAATTTGACAATAAACTTCATATATTGAAAAAAAATTCATCAATTGTAATAAATGTACTGCACTAATGCACAATGATGCTAATAGGGGAAGTGAGGGGGGAGTTGAGGAGGATAGGTTATGTAAAAAATCTGTATACTTCCTGCTTAATTCTTTTGTAAAACTAAAAAAACTCTAAAAATAAAAAAAAAAAATTTTAATTTAAAAAAGATTCTCTCTCTCTCTCCCAGGGGCGCCTGGGAGGCTTAGTCAGTTGAGTGTCCGACTTTGCCTCAGGTTATGGTCTCCTGGTTCATGAGTTCGAGCCCCACATTGGGCTTGCTGCTGTCAGCCTGTCAGTGCAGAGCCCACTTGGGATCCTCTGTTCCCCTCTCTCTGCTCCTCCTCCACTTGTGCTCTCTCAAAAATAAATAAACATTAAAAAAAAAAAAAAAGATTCTCTCTATCTCAGGGTGCCTAGGTGGCTCAGTCAGTTAAGCACTGACTCTTGATTTCAGCTCAGGTCATGATCTCACAGTTTGTGAGTTTGAGCCCCCCATCGGGCTGTCCCCTTCACTCTGCCCCTCACCCACTTGTATTCTCTTTTTCTCAAAATAAACATTAAAAAAAAAATGCCCCCCATCTCTCTCTCTCCCACTCTCTCTCTTCCTCTGCCCCTCCTGGGATTCTCTCTGTCTCTCTGCCCCTTGCTCACTTTCGCCCCCTACCCTCAAAAAAAAAAAAAAAAAAAAAAAAAAAGACTATTCATCCTGGGGGGAGGGGACGCTACCTAGGAGAGTAAGGGGGATGCATGTATCCATTGATTCTCTCCTTTCCCTTGGTCAAAGGCTCACCTCAAGGAGCATTAACCCCTCATACCTTCTAGGTGCACCATGCCAGGTGAGAGAGAGCATGTCCCTATGCTCTTCCATGCTTTGGCATCTTCCCCTTCTCAGGGGAGAAGGCAGGGGATGGACAGGGCAAGCCTGAGGCTAGGCATTATCAGATTGTAATTGTGTAGACCTGGTGAGTGCCCACAGAGAACTGTTCACTACAGAGCTGGCTGTATAAGGAGAAGTAAGGCCAAGAGGATTTGTAATGAGACATAAGAGGTGTCCAATACAGTGAAGTTAAAAAAAAAAAAAAAAAAAGGGAGAGCCAGGAGGTTGAGAAAAATAATAGGTAAGAGGGAGGTAACTAGAATTAAAGCATTATGAAGTTCTGGAGGAGAGTATAATAATTAACGTTACACTCTATAAGTATGCATATTAAAACTTTAAAAAAATATTGTTTATTGAAGTATAATTAACATACAATTTAAAATTTTTAATTAAAAATTGAGGTGTAATTGACATAAAACATTATATTAGTTTCAGGTGCACAGTATAATGATTTGATATTTGTACACATTGTGAAATGATCACACAATAAGTCTAGTTAACATTTGTTACCTTATGTAATCACAAAAAATCATTTATTTTCTTGTGATGAGAACTTTTAAGGTTTACTTTTAGCAACTTTCTTTCTTTGTTTTGAGAGAGAGAGAGAGTACATGCAAGCAGAGGAGGGACAGCTGGAGAGGGAGAGAGAGAATCTCAAGCAGGCTGCACACCCAGCGTAGAGCCTGATGCTGGGCTTGATCTCATAACCGTGAGATCATGATCTGAGCTGAAGAAATCGAGAGTCCCACACTTAACCAACTGAGCCACCCAGGCACCTCCCCTACTTTTTTAAGTAGGCTTCACACCCAGCATGGAGCCCAAGTCAGGGCTTGAACTCACGATTGTGAGATCAAGACCTGGGCTGAGATCAAGAGTTGGATGTTTAACCAACTGAACCACCCAGGTGGCTTCCTCTCTTAACAACTTTCAAATATGCAGTACATATTATTAACTATAGTCAGCATGCTATGCATTACATCCCATGACTTATTTATTTTATAATTGGAAATTTGTACATTTTAACACCCTTCATCCTTCTCTCCCACCCCCCCCCCCCATCGCCACCTTTGGCAATCACCAGTCTGTTCTCTGTATCTATCAGCCTGTTTGTATTTTAGATTCCACATATAAGTGAGATCATATGGTATTTGTCTTTCTCTGACTTATTTCACTTAGCATAATACCCTCCAATTCCATCCATGTCATCATAAATGGCAGGATTTCCTTCTTTTTTACAGCTGAATTATATATATATGTATATATACAGAAATTCCAAATATATATATATACATATATATATACATATATATATATATACATATATATATACATACATACACACACATATATTTGGAATTTGGAATTTCTGGATCACATGGATCATGTGGTAGTCCTATTTTAAGAATTGTTTAAACAAGTAAAATGCATATATTTCCAATCAGTAGGAGGAAAAATGAGAAAAAACTCAATCCAAACAAAAAGGCAAGAAAGAAAAATAAATCATAGAAAAAATCTGGACAAAGAGAAAGCACAAATTAAATGGTAGAAATAAATCCAACAGTGTTAGTAATTACAATACAAATGGACTGAACTTTCCAAGTAAAAGACAAAGATTATTGGGCTAGATTTAAAAAACAAAATCCAGGGGCCGCCTGGCTGGCTCGGTCAGTTAAGCGTCCAACTTTGGCTCAGATCATGATCTTGCAGTTCATGAGTTTGAGTCCCACGTTGGGCTCTGTGCTGACAGCTCAGTAAACATAAAATAAAAAACAAAATCCAAAAAATAAAAAATAAAAAACAAGGTCCAATGATATGGTGTTTAACAAATATTAAGTAGAGATAGACATAAAACATAATAATAGAGGAAGGCTGAAAGTCAAATGCTTTAAAAAAAGAAAAGAAAAAAAGAAGCTGATGCTACTGTATCAATTTCAGACAAAATAACCTTAAAGCAAAAGTATTATTAGACAAAAAGTGGGTCAATTAATGTCAGAGGATTCAAGGACAATTCCAAATTTCTATGCATCTAATAACATAGCATCAAAATATGTAAAACGAAAACTGATGAAAACAAAGAGGAATAGAAAAACCTGCCAACAAACTGGAAGTTGACAACATGCATCTCTCAGTAATTGACTGATCAAGTAAACCAAAAAAACCAGTAAGGTTAGAGAAGACTTGAATAGCACAGATCACAGGCTTTATTGGTTTTGTTTATGTGCTTGTTGTTTAACAAATATTCATATGGAGTTTATTATGTAGCAAGTGCTATTCTATTTCTGTTTTAATGTTTATTTATTTTGGGGGCACCTGGGTGGCTCAGTTGGTTGGGTGTCTGACTTTGGCTCAGGTCATGATCTCCTGGTCCGTGGGTTCGAGCCCCACATCAGGCTCTATGCTGACAGCTCAGAGCCTGGAGACTGCTTCAGATTTTCTGTGTGTCCTTCTCTCTCTGTCCCTCCCCCACTTGCACTTTGTCTCTCTGTCTCAAAAATAAACAAACATTAAAATTTTTTAAAAAATGTTTATTTTTGAGAAAGTCAGTAAGAGAAAGGGGTAAGGGCAAAGAGAGGGGATACAGAGAGGGGATACAGAGATACAGAGATCTCACAAACTGTGAGATCATGACCTGAGCTGAAGTCGGACACTTAACCAACTGAGCCACCCAGGTGCCCTGCAAGTGCTAGTCTAAAGAAGTTTTGTCAAGAATTGGAAAGAAAGGGCTCTGGTCTGAGTACCTTCCAGAGTCAAGGTGGTGTCATTAATCACGTCAGCTAAATTCAAGGACAAATTTTATAGCATTTTTTCTAATAGGACAACTCCCATCATGAAGATAACTCCCCACGTAGTGCCACACAAATAACAAGCTAATTATCTCCCAGTAATAAAAGACAGGCTCATTTTGAAGAGGTCTCTACAGTTGTCTAAGAGCCACATGATCTACTAGTCATGTTCTCATGGTCTCTTATTACTCACCCCAAAGTACATACAAGTCACTATGATTTGGGGATACAGGCAAGTTAATGCCTGGCTTCCATGTATCAAAAGTATTCATGGTGCTTCTGGAAAAAAAAAAAAGCATGGTTTATAATTGTTGGGTCCCCCTAGTAGGACCCTACATCAGTCAGGGGTACAGGCTGACAGTATCTCCAATGTGACCTCCCAGCAGGATTGTAATCCTTACAATCCTTACAATCCTTACAAGGGTTCATAGTGTTGTTCAAAGAATTGAGTCTAATCCTTGTTTTTGGAGGGACTGCTAGAAGGCAGTCAGTTCACCCTCCTCTACCTGTCCACACCACCAGCCAAGTGGCATTCATCAATCCATCCAATGGAATGACTGATCAATGGCTGCAGGAATGATGGTGAAATCCGGAGGTGCTGATGGGTGTTTCATGTGGAAGGGGAAGAAGCTAGGACCGGCGCCTGCTCTTTCCCATAGACCCTAGCTAAGATTAAAGAGAAAGGTGATCAAATGGCGGTCAGAGCTATCTTGCAGAGGAAGGCCGACTCAGCAGTCAGTTCAATGTCAAGGGCTTGTGACAGGTGGAGAGAAGCAAGGTGCTTTCCTTTGCGGGGAAGTTCCAGAGGCAGTTCTGACAGACAAAGATCATTAAGGTCTCACCCTCTCCCATGCCTTCTCAGGGACTGAAGTGGTCTTTCCCTGGCAAGTAATTCATTATTCTCTCTCCACTGTTTCCCATTCCAGTAACTGTAAACTTACTATTTGTCACACCAAGACCATTTGTCCAGAACGATCAGGTACAAGAGGGACAAGGGTAATTTTATAAAATTTAATTGTTTGTGTTCCTAGTGCTGGGTAATTTATTTCACAGCAACTCAGGACAAAAGAAACACCTAACAATCCCATTATTAGTTTGTGAGGTCCCAGTATCTTAACACATATTTATGTTGTCATAGCTTGTAACCATTTGAAAAAATAATACATGTAAATTGGAAGAAAAATAATACTTTAATTCTATTTTTAAGTAACCATAATTATTTGCTAATGGGATGTTCTGAGTGCTGTACAAGTTCTCAGACCTTGGAGTCAGATTGGACACCACCATATTCATTGCTTGTTCCACACTGATATTCACACGGTACATGCTTTTTAATCACAGCAACGGCAGGAAACCCAACTTTGCAAAGATATGACATTATTAAAAGGATAATACTCTAATGCTGGAGCCATGATCTACCTTGTACTAGCAGTTCACAGTCTCCTACAGATGTCGAGGGTGCTTCTCTTGAACATTTAAAATAGTCTGTGGTGTCCCATGGGCTTACTGCTGCAGCACCCTGGAGAGCCTCCTGATACAGTTTGGGAACTGTGGGTCTAACACAAAATCATTTACTTTTAGGCACAAAATTCTTGGGGGAGGGATTCAGATTGTCACATTTAATATTCCTTACTAGTTAACAAACTAGTTAATGTTAACAAACCATATAACAAGTTAATATTTTAAAAACTTAATCAGCATTAAATTTGAATCCCCAAGGCCCCCTTTTAGCTGGGCAGCCACCAGAGGGTGAAGCTACCAGGTCTTCCAGGGTTGCCTTCAAGAGGAAGAAACATCACATGCATAAGAGAATCTCAAATTCTCAAAGTAGACCTATGTAACACCCCACCAGTGGTTAAGAAGAAACGATTGCTTTCTAAAACAGTCAAATTTAGTGACCACACTGCCTAACTAACATGCCTGAATCAGGAGGGGGTGATGGAGGTAGGGTCAGAAATCGTTTTGAGTTGATTTTTGAAGAATCCACTCCAATGCTCAACAATCGCAGATGCCTGTGGATGGTGGATGGTACAGAAGGTCCATCAATAAATACCTTGAGTGGCTTGAGCGCTCACTGCGATCAAAGGTACATCATGGTCAGACTGCAAATGTCTGGAAAGCCAGAAATATAACAAATATCAATTTCAAGTGTTACAATGGTCTAGCCAGAGTCAACTGATTGGACTCAGCACTGCAGCAACATTGCAACCTAAAAAAATTACCAACAGTGGTAAGCTACCACCGGTAGCCCCAGGAAGGGGGTCAAGTGTTCGATGGTCTCAACTCTCTCACCCTGTGCAATGGGCGTTCCTCACGGAGAGACAAACAGTTCAACTTTTATTATGAGTCACAGGCCTGGCATACAGTAATAGCTGGTGCATCTGAGTCCTTTACTCAGTGCCCAGTTTACGCTGGTGGGTATGCTGTGTGTCTGATTTAATGATGGGTCTACACAGCAAAGGTGACTGGGTGGTGCAGGCTCAACCTGCAGCTTGACTCCAGTCGGTCTCAAAGAATGGACCCTCACCATGGGCACTTACATGAATGATCCAAAAATTTCCATCATCAGCCATGATTTATTTCCATGGTTCATGGCCCCAAAGAGGGAAGTCTTTAATCTGCCAGTCTGTAGTTTTCCAAGTGGCAGACCAAACAGCTAGGCCAGTGTTAACAGCCCAAGAGTCAGTAAAAATGTAACAATGTTCATCAAGGAGTACTGGCTGGAGTTGTGAGGACAGCTTTGAGTTCTGCCCTCTGAGAGGAGTGACCACATCTGTTTTCCATTCCACGTAGCTGGCACCGGTGCCGACCAGCCACAGCAGTCCAGTGGACATCATGGGTTTCAGCATAGCCAAACCATCAGTGAACCACGCCCAGGCATTTAGGAGAGCCTCTGTGGATTGAGAGCCCCACTGAGCAAATGGCTTTGCTTTAGCTATGGAGTGGAAGATAACATTTCCCCCAAAGGGATAGATGCCTTTTCTTCATGTAAAGCTGAAAATGCCATTGAGGCCAGGCAGCTGCAGACTTAAATACACCATTTCCATCACAACAGTGAGACTTGTCGGGCCCTTTCCCAAGTTATTAGTTGTCACAAGGCCGCCATCGGTGTGTGTTCTAGCACCTTCAGGTGCTCAGCTTTGACAAGAACTGCTTTTCAAAAGAGGTATACATCTTAGCCACATTAGGGAGGAAACCCCTCACCTCCACCCCCAACAAGGGGTGCCTCATGGTGAAGGCAGCCTCCTTGGAAAATGATCAATCAGGAAAATGATCATTTAGAGAGATTTTTAGCTCAAAGGGGCCTTAAGGTTATGATGTCCCGCCAAATACTAGCAGTTCCCTGATTCAGCATTCCGGACTGGTCTAATCCCTTTGGGCACTTATGAGCATTCACAGTACATTCATGGAAAACACCAGTGCCAGTTACACACTCAGCAGTGAAAGCCATGAGAACAGTACACGGAATTGGTCCAAAGCCCTGCCTACAAGGTCAATGAGATCCTTTCTTCTCTCTGGAAAAGTGAGGAACATTCTTCCCTTGGGAGGAAGAAAGGAGACTTGAAAAGTCCTTTTTTGCACTTGCTCAGGAATATGGTTATCAATTCTTTAGCACACACTTACAACCTACATAATGATAGTCATCCCTTCATTGTTTCAACAAACATTTATTTGGTGCCTATTATGTGCAAGGAACTATTTCAAGTTCTGGGGATACACTAATGAACAAAACAGTCTCTACTGTCACATAGCTTATGTTCTAGAGGGAATATCAAACAAACAAAAAAATAATATGTCAGATGGCGGTAAATGTTATGGAAAAAAGAAAAGCAGGAAAAGGGGCATAAGGAGTATCTGAGATGGGACTTCACTAATTTATGCAGCACAATCAGGTTATGTTGCCTCAAAGACCGGAAGGAATGAGAAAACAAGATGTGAAGATGTCCAGGAAAGTGGGTTCTAGGTGGGGTTGGGGGGGGGGGGTGGTAATAATGCAAAGACCCTAAAGCTGGAGCCTGCCTGCTCTGTTTCAAAAGTGGCAAGGCCTGTGCGGCTGGAGTTGAGTGACCCAGGAGGGTAGGACACGAGATCATGAAGGACATGTGAGGGTCCCTTGAGGTCTTGGTAGATTGAACAGACTTGGCTTTTACTCTGAATGAGGTGGAAAGTGGCATGATATGGCACATTTTACCAGGATCTCTCTGGCTGTGTGTTGAGAACAGACTGGGGCAGGGGGGCAGTATAGAGGCAGGAGGATTGTTTAGGAGGCAATCATGAAATCCCAGAAGAGAGGATGCTAGATTGGAAGTGTGGTGAGAAGTGGTAACATTCTGGAGAAATTCTTTTTAATTATGATTTTGAAAAATATAACCACAACACTATTATCACGGCTTAAAAAATAACAACTATTGATATTATCAAGTATCTAGTTGACATATAGACATACCAGATTACCTCCTGAATTATTTTTACATGTGTGAGAAATGTCAGTGATAAAGCTGGATATTAGTTAAAGCAGTGAAAACACAGTTATTCAGTAACTACTGACAACAGGGAAAAGAGCTGAGCTCCATTCTGATTTATGAAGAGGCAACTTGGCATTTTAAAGGGAGAATGAAGGCAAAGGGGCAAAACAGGGCCTCATGCTGAAAATTACAAAGGGTTGGTCACTGTCAATGTGATTAGGCCAGCAGTATCTGTTAGCTGGCAATTATGGAAGTTAGGAATCTATCCTCCCAGAGACTGGGAGACAGAAGCCCTCTTCTTCCTGATTATATTTCAAAGGAAGGCTTTCAGGTCCTTGGGACAGAGTTGGGAGTTAGAAAAGATATACATACATCTCAAAGGGACAGAGGAAGAATTCACAGTTGTAAGCCCTTTTTAGTGAGTGCTCTAAGAAAAAGAGATGGGGCCGACGTCAGGTGTTAGCTGGAGCAAACAGCAGTTTTTGTTGTTTTTTGTTTTGACAGCGCTGAGCTTTTCCCAACAGGAACTCAAAAGGTGCTGGGTTGTCTCAGGGATGAGGCCTTGAGATGTTACATGCCAAGTTAAAATTTGGTCAAGACTCTTAGGGCAGGGGTTTGAAGGGAGTGTTCATGCTGAGAGTTTTCTGCAGTTCTCAGAATCCGTATCAGTTAAGGATTGTAACTGAATGACAGTTGTCTTAAATTTCTTTTAATCTATAGGGTCCTCCTTCATTTCTCTCTTTTTTCCCTTACAGTTTGTTGAAGAAATGGAGTCCTGTAGACACAATCAAGATTTTGCAGACTGGACTCTCTTGGGTGATTTTAATGTTTTCTGGGTCCCTGTATTTCCCCAAATTTGGTAGTTAGGGTTGAGTTGCCTAGTAGACATTCAAGAAGAAATGGGAGAGTGGCCAGTTGGATATAGGGCCGGGGGACAGGAGAGATCCAACTGGTGATAATAATTAAAAGTCCTAGACATAGTTCAAACCATGATCCTGGCTGTGATTGCTGAGGGGATGAGAGGACAGGAGAAACCCTCTAAGGCCTGAACCCTGGGCACTCCCATGTTTAGAGGTGGGGAGATGGTGAGGAGGGACTAGGAAGGGTGAGGAGCACATGCAACATGAGACAAGAAGGAACAGTTAGGGCAGTGACTCCAAAGCCAAGAAAAGAAGGTACATAAAGAAGGAAGGAGTGCTCAACTGTGTTAAATGTGGTAACAGATTCAGTCAAGTAAGGATTGCAAATTTACTATAAAGTTTGGTAAAGACGTCACTGGTGACTTTGAGAAGAGCTGATTGTTATGGGTTCAAGAGGGAATGGATGAGAGCAAGTGGAGACAAGTAAAGACAACTCTTTCAAGAAGTTTTACTGAAAAGGAAAGCAGAGGAAAAAGGTTAACTGGAGGCCAACACAACCTTGAAGGAAAATTTGTTGTTTTCAAGATGGATCCGTAAGAGCCTATTTGTATCCTGTGAAACTGGTCTCTGTTTTTTTTTAATTTTTTTAATGCTTATTTATTTTTGAGAGAGACAGAGTATGAGCGGGAAAGGGGCAGTGAGAGGGAGACACAGAATCTAAAGCAGGCTCCAGGCTCTGAGCTGTCAGCACAGAGCCAGACATGGGGCTCGAACTCACGAACCACGAGATCATGACCTGAGCTGAAGTCAGACGCTTAACCAACTGAGCCACCCAGGTGCCCCGAAACTGATCTAATAGAAGGGGAAATTGGGGTATTGTGTAGGGGGGGTTGCTGGAGCAATACCCTTGGAATAGGCACGAGGAGACGGAATTCAGTGGCCCAGTGAAGGGTATGGTCTCAGGGAGGAGCAAGACAGTTCATCCATAGTAACAGGAGGTGAGGCTGTAGACCCGGACACAGATGCGAACAGATCCATAGATGCTGTAGAGGGAACACGTGTTCTGAGTGCTTCTATTTTCTTAGTGCAGTAAGAGGCAGGGTCATCAGCTAAGAGTGAGAAGGGGAGAGGTACTGGAGGTTTGAGGACACAGGAATAGGGATTCACTGGTCCTCTCTGGGGAGTGAGGAAAGTTAAGTGGACAAGGAAAGTTGGTCTAAAAGTGAGATCATCAGCTTGGCTGGGTGTTTCTCCAGCCAAGTTTCAGCCCTCAGGGGAAATGCAGAGTAGGTAGAGCTTTCCATTTACCTAAAAGTGGGATTTTGTCCAATGAATAAGACAGGAGAGAGAGGCAAGGGCACTAAGAGTGTATGCAAGGAAGTGGTTATAACAACCACGCATGATATCTACACAGACAATTGAGGGTTTGCTTATGCAAGTGATGTGCCTTCGCAGTTCTTCTCTGTCACAATTGGGACCAGCAGTTGTTCAGTTATTCTTAAAGTAAGTTAAATAGATGTGACAGAGGCTGTTTGTCTTTCCTCAATATCCTGTTTCTTTCATGATCATGAACCTTAACTTTTAGGAGTGTATATGCTCATTCAAGACAAAGACCACATTTCTCAGCCTCCTTCAAGGCCAGGGGTGACTATGTCTCTACTTTCTGGACAAAGGTATATCATCATCAATATCATGACACAGCTCCCAGGAACCTCCCTAAAAGAACTGATACACACCCTGTCATCTGGCAAGGGGTGGGGGGTATGAACTTTTCATTCGTCTGGCTGCCTAGAATGGGGATGCAATGGCTAGAGCTCTGGTCTTCAACTGAGAACATGAGGATGAGGTCCACACCCTAGACACCATAGGGAGATAAGCTGGAGGAACCCTAGGCCGTTGGGACTTTGTGGAGCTGAGCTGCCATACCAGCTCAGACTGTGCATCTTTACAGTTTTATAAGTGAGAAATATAATTTTGTTTAAACTACTGTTTTGGGGGGGGGCTCTGTTTCTCATAGCTGATCTAATCTTAACTGATATTTTGGGCAACATTTGTAATGAAAGAAGCATAGCTATTTTAAATATTTTAACATGACACTTATACATCTATCTTGCCTACACTTAATTCAACAGCACTTTTTATGGACTCACCTTTATTAAGTCTTCCCACAGCAGTTACCTTAGTTTAGAAATAAGAATTTTGTTTTAATGCTTATATTTCATCAGTTTATGTAAAACTTACTTACACATTTACCTTATTTTCATCAGAAACACTTTCTCTTAGCCCTCATACTTTATTAGTTTATACAACGTTTAACTGAATTACGTAATTACAACAGTGAACACAGCTGGCAAAAATGAGCTGAGTAAAACATGACTTTGGGGAGCATATAATCAATTGTGGGAGCAGTGTATTCTTCCCACATTAACCCTCTCTGATGTTTGATGGAGGGAGAGAAAGAACATTAGTTATCTATCCAGACAGCCAGTTGAGTACAGGTCAGATCTGCTACTTGGCATCTTTTAACATTTATATAGTTGTTGTTGTTGTTGTTGTTGTTTTTTTAAGTAGGCTTCATGCCCAGCATGGAGCCCAACACAGGGCTTGAACTCACAACCCTGAGATCAAGACCTGAGCTGAGATCAAGAGTCAGATGCCCAACCAACTGAGCCACCCAGGCACCTCCTACATTTATACAGTTTAAAACAGAATCTTGACTATGCATTCAACTTTACAAGTGTGCGACCTCCTCTTATACACTGCTAATGGGCATGTGAATGGATAGGAGTACTCTGGAGGTATTGATCAAAGCTTTAAAAATGTTATAGAATTGGCTCAGCAAAGCCATTTTTAATAAAGGATCCTAAGAAAATAATTGAGGCATTTGCAAAAGAATTCCTGTGGTTATCTTGCCCTGGGGAAAGGTTTAAGAGCCATGCTCAGTACAGCTAGTTTTAAGTACTAACTGCGTTTTCATTTGGAATATACTGTGTTAAAGGAATGAATCAGTGAGAACTTTAACTTTGGATGGCAGCATGACATGGTCACAGAAAGCTTTTATTAAAATTTTGGGTCCTTGGGGCACCTGGGTTACTCAGTCAGTTAGGCATCCGACTTTGGCTCAGGTCATGAGCTCGTGGTTCATGGGTTTGAGCCCCGCATTGGGCTCTGTGCTGACAGCTCAAGAGACTTGCGGTCTCTTTCTCTATATCTATTTATTTAAATATAAATAAAAAAACTTAAAATTTTTTTTTTTTTAATTTTGGATCCTGAAGCCAACTGTGGTAAATGCAGCTTACCAGCACTCAAGTGCCACCTGATTATCCGGGGTTAGAAAGGGAATACCACATTTCCCCAAATCTCTTGTGCTGGGGTTCTGTATGTGAATTAGATTCTACCAATTGAGATCTTAAAGGGGGAAGTGAAAGCCATCTTCACACTGCTTTGGCTGTTTTCTGATGCCAAAGCTGTGGAGTCTGATTCTTCTGTTTCTTTCACACCTAACATCTACTCTATCAGCAGACTAAGCTGGCTCTACCTTTGAAAGAACTATCTACAGTCCAAGTACTTACAGGCACATCTGCTATTCCCACCTTGGTCCACACCACAACCATCTGCTGCCTGGATGACTGGAGCAGTCTATGAATTGGTGTCACTGCTTCTACCTTTGCCTCAACACAGCAGCTGAAGTGAGCCTTTTAAAACTTAGACAACACTTGCCACAGTGAACCATTTCACTTACAATAAAACCAAACTCCTTACAGTGGCCTAAAGCCCTGGCTGACCTAGACTGCACACCCCACAACTCCTCTTCCACTGGTCTCCCGTGGTTTCAGCTCTAGCCAGCCTCCTTTACTGTTGCTGATTCTAGCTGTCCTCACTCACTCCCTGATCCTGCCAGTTCACGTCCTCAAACGACACTTTCTCAACTTCCTATAACGTGTTGAGCTGCCACCTGTAGATTCCCCTTACCATTTTAAAAAAATTTCTAAGCACTTGTCACCTTCCAAATACCATGCAACATACTTACTTATGCTTGTTGTCTGTCTCCCTCACCAAAATGAAAGTTCCAGCAGGACAGAGTTCTTTCTGTTTCACACTGATGTATCCTAAGCTACAACTGTATCTAGCACCCCAGAGGCACTCCATCTGTGTGGGTTTTTTTCTGCAGGTGTTTCAGAGTCCAGTCTTTCTCTCTGTGGCTCTTCAGAGGTGATTGAGACTGGGGATTTTGTGATCACTGGAATGTAGCATGCAGTGTGTTCTGTAACTCAACTGCTCTATGGCCAGATTCTCCACCCTCCTGACTATGGTGGAGGCTGTAGCTCCTCTGGTGGTCCCTTCTCTGGCGTTCTGATTCCTAGAGGCCCAACCTATTACTCCTCCAGCTTTCCAATGAGTCTATAAACACTTATTTTCCTGTATTAAACTTTTCTGCTTAGAATAATTGGAATGGTTTATACAATAAATTCAAAATGGGCAAAAGACCTAAATCTGAGACAGGAAACCATCAAAATCCTAGAGGAGAACACAGGCAGCAACCTCTTTGACCTTGGCTGAAGCAATTTCTTACTGGACACATCGCCAGAGGCAAGGGAAACAAAAGCAAAAATGAACTGTTGGGACTTCATCAAAAGAAAAAGCTTCTGCACAGCAAAGGAAACAATCAACAAAACTAAAAGGTAGGCTACAGAATGGGAGAAGATATTTGCAAATGACATATCTGATAAAGGGTTAGTATCCAAAATCTATAAAGAACTTAGCAAACTCAACACCCAAAAAACAAATAATCCAGTTAAGAAATGGGCAGAACACATGAACAAACACTCTTCCAAAGAAGACATCTGGATGGCCAACAGACACACGAAAAGATGTTCAACATCACTCATCATCAGGAAAATACAAATCAAAACCAAGATGAGATACCATCTCACACTGGTCAGAATGGCTAAAATTAACAACAAAAGAAACAACAGGTGTTGGTGAGGATACAGAAAAAGGAGAATTCTCTTACACTGTTGGTGGGAATGTAAATTGGTGCAGCCACTCTGAATAACAGTATGGAGGTTCCTCATAAAGTTAAAAATAGAACTACTCTACAATCCAGCAATTGCACTACTACTAGATATTCACCCAAAGGATACAAAAATACAGAGGGGTACATGCACCCTGATGTTTATCTACAGCATTATCTACAATAGCCAAAAGAGAGCCCAAATGTCCATCGACTGATGAATGGATAAAGAAAACGTGGTGTAAATATGCAATGGAATGTTACTCAGCCATCAAAAAGAATGAAAACTTGCCATCTGCAATGGCATAGATGGAGCTAGAGTACATTATGCTAAGTGAAATAAATCAGAGAAAGACAAATACCATATGATTTCACTCACACGTGGAATCTAAGAAAGAAAACAGATGAACATAAGGGCGGAGGGGGGGAAGAAAGAGGGAAACAAACCACAAGACTCCTACAGATAGAGAACAAACCAAGAGTTGATAGAGGGAAGTGGGTAGGGGATGAACTAGATGGGTGATGGGTATTAAAGAGGGCACTTGTTATGATGAGCACTGGGTGTTGTATGGAAGTGATGAATCACTGAATCCTACTCTTGAAACTAATATTGTATTGTAGGTTAACCAAAAATTGGAAAAAAAGAATAATTGGAATGGTTTTTATTTTTCCACTGAACCCTGAAAAACACAAAAGATACAGTTGTCAGGCCAATGATGATCAGGACTACATTTTTTTCTGACTAGATCTTAGATGTAAATGAGACAAATAGAAGAAAGCCCAACCCCTGCTTCAGTTCGTGTGGAGCTGGACCCATGACTGCTCTAATACAAAGGAAAGAAATGCTTCAGAAAAGTGAAGACATAAGTTGGCCACACAGGGAGTTACTAGAGTTGGCATTCTCTCTCCATTTTTTCTGAGGATAACCCTGAGACCCAGCTGCACTCCAGTCCCTGTCCTCTATTGGAGAACTTTGGCAGCTGAACCATGTCCAAGAGGAGCTGTTAATACCACATCTGTCATTAGCTACAGCCATCTGAAGAGGGCAAAAGCCCAAACCGTGACTGTCTTGCACTAGGATGGCGGTGGAAGCACTGGATGAACAGGCAATTGTGCATAATACCTTAGAATTAAGCCTCTTTTCCTTTAAAGAGCCAAGTGTTAAGTGATCAGTTCAACTGGACCATAGGGGTAGTCTAGGATTAAAAGATCCTGTCTTTAATTCGTTCAGCTAGCTCAGGCATATCTTTTTTTTTTTTTAATGTTTATTTATTTTTGAGAGAGAGAGAGAAAGCACGAGCAGGGGAGGGGCAGAGAAAGAGGGGACACAGGATCTGAAGTGGGTTCCACGCTGACAGCAGAGAACCATGAACTCACAAACCATGAGACCATGATCTGAGCGAAGTCGGACACTTAACTGACGGAGCCTCCCAGGCTCCCCTACCTCAGACGTATCTTAAGTAAAAGATGTTCATTAACAAAGAACTATATATACTTTCAAGCAAGATAATGCACATAAGACAGTATAATGTTTATATCATCATCCAGAATATACACAATTTTAGAGTCTGAAAGAGCGTGTACTAAAATGTTAAGTGGTTTATTTAGAAGAAAAGGTAATTAAACATTTAAAAATTCTACCTAGATATACTTCAACTCTATCATTGCTGCTTTTTCCCTACTAACAAAACTCTGTCTCAGGTAACAGGATGCCAAAGGCCAGGAGACAAACTGATCTATCCATCCCTCTTGGTCAGTGCCCCATCCTAGGGTAGTTATGTGGCCCAGCTGTCAGAGACACAGGGGCAAGTCTCTTTGGGCCTCTGAAGGAACTTCCTCCCTAAGAGCACAATGAGGAGAAAGTTCCTTTACTGCTGTTTACTTTGCTTCTTGCTGTGTCTTTGGACGGTTATTTGAAGAAATGACATTGTGTAGCAGCCACTTTGCAGTACTGAGGCTAGCAAAACCAAAGGATCTGAGAAAAATCTTGATAACGTTTTGGCTGCCGCCCAAGTCTGGAGCCATTTATCTCTAGACTTCTCCTTACAGGTGATAACATCCTTATTGCTTATGTCACTGTCCGCCCAGTTTCCTGTCACACTTGTGCCAATCTCATTCTGCAAGAAACACTTTTCTGTCTGGCAACAAATAAATGCTTTATGGTGCTCGCTTCAGCAGCACATATACAAATAAACGCTTTATGTTCACTCTAATTGAAAAACAACCCTATTAAAAGTCTACTATGACCTCATTTTTATAGAAAGCGAGTAAAACTGAACTTAGGAAGGGTAACCAATTTTCCCCAAAGTTACTGGTGGAATTGAATTAAAACCCAACCCTGACTGTAAAGCCTACACTGTGTCACTTACAGTTAAAAAATGAAAAAGTCTATAGCTCTCTCTTTTAGAATCGTAACAAAATGCCTACACGCAGATGCAGATAGTAATAAATTTGCATGCGTTTGCACTCACACCTATGAACTTGACTCTAGGCTTTTTACTCTCCTTATTTGCATGTATTTGTTGGTAGAAATGTATACTTCAGAGGCTTGGTCAAGAAAGTAGACTTGGGGGGGCGCCTGGGTGGCTTAGTCGGTTAAATGTCTGACTTTGGCTCAGGTCATAACCTCACAGTTCATGGGTTCAAGCTCCATGTTGGGCTTTGTGCTGACAGCTCAGAGCCTGGAGCCTGCTTGGGATTCTGTGTCTCCCTCTCTCTCCTTCCCCGGCTAGCGCTCTGTCTCTCAAAAATAAATAAACATTAAAAAAAATTTTTTTTAAAAGAAAGTAGACCTGGTGTGCCTGGGTGGCTCAGTTGGTTGAGCATCCCACTCTTGATTTCGGCTCAGGTCATGATCCCAGGGTCATGGGATTGGGCCTGTGTCGGGCTCTGCACTGAGTGTGGAGTCTGCTTGGGATTCTCCCTCTCTCCCTGCCCCTCTCCCTCACTTGCACATGCTCTCTAAAATTAAAAAAACAGACTTGCTTCACCTTTTTCCACACTTTCACTGATGACCTCCAATCTGTACACCAGGGATATAGAGACAGGTCACGGGGACTCTGATGCAGGATCATAATATTCAATCCCTAAGATACTTGAAATGAATAATGCGAGAGTGGTACACACTCTTCCTCAAGCTTTCTTAGAAGTCAAAGAGCTAAAGACTGCAAGATACCAAACAGCTAAGGAGGCAGGGCCTTTGAGTTAGCCCAAAAAAGCAGATTTTTTGAACCAAAGAAACAGAAGAGAAACAGAATTACAAGAGGCCCACTGGCAGTGCATTAGCTATCTAAAAGACAGCACTGAAGCCCAGAGAACAAAAACTCAGCGTTAGACAAAACAGAACTTTCATGGTATATGCCTCCACAGAAGACTTCTGTCCCTTATAATGAAGACACCAGAGCAACACTACCAACAGAGCTCATGTGACCTCTTAGCTACAGAAGGGGCAATGTTCAATCACCCCTCATACCTGCTGGCTAGGCAGTTTGAGGGGCTCAGGACAGGAAAACCCCAGCTGTCACGAATAAAAAACAGACTTGAGGGACAGAAAGGTGAGACCAAAGGAAGGTATATCCATCCAAAACCTCTGGGACCACCTAAAAGTCAGGAGGAGGCACTCTTATGAGCCTGTGTGGTCCATCGCTGTTCCAGAGGTGGTTGGCTAAGCTCCCAACTTGGGACCATGATGTCACCCAAGGGTAACTGTAGGGTGCTGGAAGGAGTCTCTGACTTTACCTCTGGTATAGCCTATAGCTAGCACCTCACTACAGTGAACAGGGAGCTGTGACATCAGCATCTAACAACCACAGACACTGCTGCGAGCAGCCTTCCCTAATCCCAAAGATGTCTCCTACCACTGAACCAGGGAAAAAACCCAGCCTGTGGACAAGGGAAGAGAAGCTGCTCCTCCAGAAACTACACACTGGAAGGATCAAGAGTGTAATGACCTGGTACAAGAAACAAGATCACAGACCCATGAACTCAAAGGCCATTGTGGCCAGCTGGGATTGAGATGCAGATCTGGTGACGGTAGGACAGGAGGTAGAAGGGGGCCTCTCAAATTCAAAGCTTTGAAGTGGGAGGTCATCTGTCAAGTGTCAAAGAGGCGGCTCTTCAATAAATCCTAATTTCTATCTTATCAGAGGTTGTTCTTCAGCAGTATTTGAGTGTGGTTATAATTCTGAGTGGTCACAGGATTCTGTTGGGAAATATTTAAATGGAAGTCAAAAGAGTACTGCTACTTATTGGAGGAGTTGGGGGGATAGGGGAGAGGAGTTGAGGGATAGAAGGAAGGAGTCCCGGGACCATGATGTCACCCAAAGGCAAGTGTAGAGAGCTGGGAGGAGTCTCTGACTTCACCTCTGGTAGAACCTTTGGCTTGCAACTCACCACAGTGAACAGGCAGCACTTAACTGCTCAGGAGAAAATGAGCAGAGAAGGGCCTGAACCTATACCGTGAGAGCCTCAGGGCCCAAGGGGGGATGGGCGGTGCAGCAAGAAGGCAGAGATACAGCAGCTCTATTCACTTCTCTCAAGAGATTCTTGAAACCTCTATTTTGTTTGAAAACAGACTCAGGCAAAGGGAAGGAAACTAACATTTATTGAGTGCCTACTGTGTATATCTGGCCTTGTGCAAGGAATTTTCATTTACAACATTCCATTTAATCCTCACACCAACCCTGTGAGGTAGGTATTATCCTCATTTTTGTCCTATGAGGAGTATGAGGCTCAGAAAGGTTAGGTAGTTTGTCCAAGGTCACACAGCTAGTAACTGATGGAACTGGGACTGCACACTGAGTCCCAGACTCAAAAATTCCCTGCTCTCTCTCCAACACTGTTTCTTGGGAAGGAGGAGGGAGCAAAAGCAGCAGCAGTCTTTACGCTTCCTACCCTGAGAACAAGACAGTCAGCAAGAGAAGGAGACTGGGCTTTCCCACAGACCCTCCCCTCTCTACCAGGGGAGGGTGCAGTCATTTGAAGAGATAAGACATAAATACAAAAATAAATAGAAGGGACAAGCCCCCCAGCAGCGAGGATGTGCAGGATCCATGCTGTGGGAAGGCCACCGTGCCATTCACAGCTGCTGTGGGAGGGAGCCACGTGGGCCCTACGGGGAAAACTGGGACAATGGCCGCCAAAGGCTGGAGTGGGTGGGCTAAACAGGCCCCTTCTGGGTCGCACAGATTTGAGAACAAAACGTCTGGAGCAGGCAGCAGCCGTGGGCACAGTCACCATCATCCTCCATCTGCTCATTTTACCGGTGTTTGTGATCCAAGAGGGACTCAAAATCGGGGGAACATACAAGTTTGTGCTTTATGTGTCCCAGGACTGTCATCTCACCCGTCCTACTGTCTCCAAGGCCCACGGACACCAGCTCCTGCCAACCAACAGAGACAGTGAGGAGAAACAAACCAAACAGCTCATTACTCAGTCCTATGATTCTCATGTGATAATCCCCAACCCCTACAGGCTCTCACCTGCAGAAAGGAGCAGGTGGTTCCCATCGTTACATCTAGAGTCACCTTGCCCAGGAGGAGCTGCACCTTCCCTGACTTGCGGATGAGCAGCTTGCCAACCTGACCCTCTGTCAGGTCAGCCAGGGTACAAGCATTCTCTGCCAGCCTGGCTTCCTGTGGAGAGAATCAGGAGATGGACACTGGGTAAGGAGCCGCTTCCTCCATCCTTCATGGATGAAACCTTTTCTTTTTTTTTTTTTAATTTTTAAAAAAAAAAATTTTTTTTTAACGTTTATTTATTTTTGAGACAGAGAGAGACAGAGCATGAACGGGGGAGGAGCAGAGAGAGAGGGAGACACAGAATCAGAAGCAGGCTCCAGGCTCTGAGCCATCAGCCCAGAGCCCGACGCGGGGCTCGAACTCACGGACCGTGAGATCGTGACCTGAGCTGAAGTCGGACGCTTAACCGACTGAGCCACCCAGGCACCCCTGGATGAAACCTTTTCTAAAGGAAGGCAGCAGCAGCAAAGGTTAGAATGAGCTCCTCAAGAAGGCCTTTTCCCAAGGCTGCCTGTTGTTGGCTGAACGACAAAACCCAAAGCAAACAGATGAACGAATGGACAAAATATTCATAATTGCTGACATTTTCTCATTCGTACATGTTTAAAATATTTCATTGTAAAAAGTAAACACGTGTAATTGGGGTTGAAGTACAAAGCCCCAAGCCCCTCATGGGTAGAAAGAACAAATGTGTATTATTTTGGCATTTCAGCTTGGGTGGCACACTTTTGCTTCCCCAACAGGTTGCTGTTTCCCTTCCTGGTCCCCCCGCATTTTCACAGAACTCACTCCTGAGCATACCCGGTCTTTCTCCTGCTTTATAACCACCATCTGTCCATCCTCGCTCTGCACTTCGGTCTTGATAGGCTTGATGTCCTGGGTAGGCGGCTGACCAGGGAGTGTGTCTGGCAGCTGAAGAAACAGCAACTCTTCATCCTGGGTGAGGCTCAGCTCCCTGAGCAGCTCTGCCACAGATACGTCCTTTGGAAGGCTCGGGGTCTTTCTGGCTGTTCTGGGAGGAACCTTCATCTTGGCCTCCTCCTCCTCATCCCGGGGCTCCTCTTTCACTGCCCAAGATAACAAATGGAAGAGCTATCAAGTGGCCACTCTCTACGTCCTCTCATTGTACCCATCCCTTCATCCTCGTCTGCTTCACTGTCACTCAGCTAGGAAGCTGGAGGGTTATGGTTATGAAGAAGGACCCAGGAGTTGTAGGACTTACCTAAAAAGGATTATCTGAGGCTGACCCACAGATCCATGGCAGCATGAACCCTCTGCGAGTGAGAACCCTCTCTGTAAGGTCATGTATTTTACAGCTAGAACGTGGGGGAGGGGGATCTGCTTATTAGTCTGGGAGGTTCATTCCTAAGGAGGATTCAGGTGAGGGGGGGCATCCACAGGAAAGGAGAGGAGACGTTAATGGACACAGAGTACCTCTCACAGCAGGTACATCCACCTCCATGTCCTCTTCCTTGGGGCCACCCAGCCAAGGCTTAACATCTGGTTCTTCATTCTCTTCCTTGAAAAGCCATCCTGAGTGAGCCAGCGGCAGCTGAACAGGCATGTTTCGAGTGTCATTCCTCAGCCCAGGGTCATCGATGAACTACCAGAGAAGAGATAGGGGGTCACGTGGTCTGGCTAGCATACACACAGGTGGACTGCAGCCCACCTCAGCCTTTTCTAACTGAAGATTCCTCCTGCTCACAGGCTTCCAGGACATCAGAGAGTTCTGCCACCAAGCTCGGCCCCCCAGAAGCCCATTCCTCCCAGTCTGCCGGTACCTACATCATCCTTCTCCAGCATGCGCAGGATCTGTTTCGTTTCTTCATCTGTCTCCCTCTTCTCCTTTTTGATGTTGATGATATGAGAGGGCCCCATGTCTGACACATCCACTGTCTTATCCCAGTTCCCTGCAGGAAATCACTCAGTTCACCAAGGGTACAGAAGAGGCCAACAGCAAGGAAAACTAAACTAGGAGCAAGGTAATTTTACTGCCCTTGCCCTTCTCTCAGGCAGTCTGAACTGAAATCCACTGATTCCTTCCTCCCGGAACCCCAGCAGCTTGGTACCCTTTTTCTTCATCATTTCAGCTGGGCCCTGCTCAAAGATGGAGTGGGACTGGATCACTTCTGGGCGGCCCCGCCCCCGTCCATGCCCCTCTCGCTGCCGGTCTCTATCCCTGTCACGCTTCTCCTTCTTGATGGTTACTTCTTCCTTGGGCCTAGAAAAGAAAATGGATTAAGGAGAACCACTCATTCACTCCCCCTCAAAGAATTGGTCTTACTTCCTCACACCACTCTGCTCCTCCACCTGAGTGGATAAGTAGAGAGCCAGTAACTGTATCAGAAACAGAACCCAATCCTAAGTTTAGCTAGTATCTTTTCTACTTGATGGGGCAGCGCCCTTTCAGTTTGCTTTGCTTTACCTTCTTGCTTGAGAAGAACTGTATTAGAATTATAACTCAAACGTTGAATTACAGAGACTGCCCCCAATGTGGACTTTTTACAATTGCCTGAAAGCAAAAGGTTGTAATACAAAAGAACATAAGTGAAAACCTGATACATCTTTGTCTAAACTAATGGCTCTCAACTCCAGCTGTAAAAAAATAATCACTGTTGCATTGCAAAAAAGTTAAATCACCATTTCTAGAAATGGATTTCTAGGCATCAGTATTTTTTTAAAACTTGCACATTAGAATCACCTGGAGCCAGGGTTGAAAATCACTAGTGAAAAAAACTAAATATGCACATTTAGATGTCTGAGCCACATACCTAGTTATTTCCCAGAAGACCGAAATTCAGAGCAAGTAAATAAGTGGAAAGTTTTTAGAAGGCCCAGCTACTTACTCTTCCTTGATTTTCCGACTGATGATATTTGGGGTGAAGGTTTTCTGAAAGTAAAATATGGGAGTCACTGATTTGGTAAGTTCTGATCCCAAAGTACAGAGAAAAATGACAACTCTCAAAGGCATCTTGTATGGACCAAGACTACCACTCTACATTCCACACTGTTGCCAGTGATTTACAGAGACATACATGTACTTAAGAGGGAAGAACAGCATGTCATGATAACAGTGGGCTTACGGAACAGTATACCAAAAACCATTAAGCTAGCAGCCTCAGCTTCTGCCCTCTGAAAAGAGAGCCCTCGGGATTTCTAAAACTTATTTATCTAATCTCACTTCTTGTCCTCAAACAGCTATAGAAACCATTGAGTATCACAGGAAAGAGGTCTAGCAGCAAGGCTCAAGTAGGAAGTAGGCCAGCACTCACAAACGGATGATAGCCTTAGACTGCCACCAGCATTTCCCAATGCAAACAAGTCTTCAAAAACTGGCTGCTTTATGCTTGTTATCCACCCCACCCCCCAATTTCAGGGGTATCCCTACATCTACAGTCATAAACACAACAGAAAAGGTCACAGAGCCTCTTATGCTGTGCCTAGGATTCATTACACTCTAGATAAAAGTTTGCCCCTTAGGATCCACAGCCAATTCGGAACTCTAAAACTGCAGGCAAAATTTATGCCTGCTGGCTTCCATGGTTTCTTAAAGGTGTCTAAAACATATAAAAAAGGTAAATAAACAATGCTCAAGTTGCTTGGGAACTAGTTAGGATTTTCGGCCCTTCAGCCATCTCTGAGAAACACGTCAACATCTTGTACCCTATATCTAGACTTAAAGGTAGGGCAGGCTCCCTAGAATTTGTTGGCCAAAGTCTGGGGACAAGATTTGTTAGGCCCAAAGCCACGCCTGGCACAAGGCAGGCCCTACGTGAACATCGGTAGAACCCCAGGTCCTGGAATTCAAGGTAGTTGGGTTTCTTTAGAAAGGTGCCATCGGGTACCTTCTTAACTCCTCCGAGGGTGAGGTCCCTGGAGCGGATGGAGGGAAGACGACCTGGGGTAAGTGGAGGGGCCGGCCTCCGCCCGATAAGCCCCCGGGCCCCAGAGAGGAGGGGTCGGGGCCCTCCCGGACCACTCGGCTCGCCTGCGGCGTTTCCTTGCGACATGTTGCCTGGGAGAAGAGGATGAAAGGGGCAGCAAAGTCACTCGAGGGGGCGGACACGCGGACCCTGGGCGGAACCCTGCCCACGTGGCCACCCGCCCCCCAGTCAGTGCGTCCCTCCCTTTCCACGTGGCAAGACTCCCCGGACCACCCACTTAGAGAGCTTGGCTAGCCCTCTGCCCAGGACCCGGGTCAGGCACGAGGCTGAGACGCACCCCAGCGCCCCCGAGCTGTGGCTCCACACCAGGTGCGTCCCGACTTCACCTCCGACGCGGCCCGCAGGCGGCCCTGAGTCTCTCCGCCCGGCGGAAGTCTGCGTGGCAGGGTCCGGGCGCCGCCATCTTGCCGCGGGGCGGAAGTGAGGTCGGTGGGCGGGGCCGGGCCACAGTATTTATCCGGCGGCGCCTCGCTCCCCTCCGCCTTCTCTTCCCGGTTCTTCCCGGAGTCGGGAAAAGCTGGGTTGAGAGGGCGAAAAAGGAAGAGGGGTGTAGGTTACCCTGAGGTGCCGCGTTCGGGGGTCTTGGCCAGCGGCGAGTGGGTAGACGCGTCCAGCTCGGGGTCCGGGGGTCTTGGCACGGCACGACCCAATATGGGGATTTGCCGTGGCGGAGCCTCTGGGAGCAGTGGGGTCGCGACTCCGGACAGGGCGAGGGGCCGAGAGCGAGATCCGCACTCAGAGTTGAGGATCCCTGGGTCCGGCCGAGTTGCGGCTGCGGGCTCGATGATGACCTTGGAGTGGTCATTGTACTCTGGGCTCCGGCCTCGCCCTCGCTTGGGGGGTGTCCCTTCCCCGGATTCCTGGTGGGGTCCTGTAGTTGGGGCTGTGGGCGCAGCGCTAGGGCAGCTGTGGCGGACTCTTGTTCCAAGCCCGGAACCTGAAAAACGAAGGTTGATCGACTGGGAGGCAAGAATTTAAAGAACTTTTATGATGATTCCAGCATTTGTAATTTAATATAAAAAAGATGCCTTTACTGTTCTTCTCCCCACCCCCAAACCATGTAAAAATCACTTAATACTGCAGAAAGTTTGAGGGAAGGAAAACATTTCTGTTACAATTCCACATAGAATACTACTTTTAAAACTTCTGTAAAATATTACAATCCCTTTCATAGAGCTGTCATATTGTACTACAATTTTGAATCCTTCCTTTTGAAATAACATTTCTTTGTTGCTGCATCAAATAACTGATGTAATTCTCAATGGCTATGTCATGATTTGCCTATTTTCCTATTTGGACGCTTAGGTTGCCCCCCACCCCCACCCCCGTAAATAATGCTGTGGTGAACATCTGGTGCATCTAATGTTTTTTCTTCTTTTGGATTATATTCGTAGGACTACCTTTTTTTTTTTTTTTTTTTTTTTAATGTTTATTTACTTATTTTAAGAGGAAGAGAGCTGAAGCAGGGGAGAGGCAGAGGGAGAGGGAGAAAGAGAGAATCCCAGTCAGGCCCTGTGCTGTCAGCACACAGCTGGAATCAGGACCTGAGCTGAAATCAAGAGTCCTATGCTTAACCAATTGAGCCACCCAGGCACCCCTCCATAGGACAACTTTTCAGACTTGTGATAACTGGCCAAAAGAAGATGTACTCTTTTTTTTAAAAAAATAAATTGAGATAGTAGGTATACATGTGGTTTTAAGAAATAATAACAGAGGTCTCAAGTTTCCCCCAATAGAAACATACCGCAAAACTATAGTATAATATCACAACCAGAATATTGACATTGGTACAGTGGAAATATAAGACATTTCCATCCCTCCAAGGAGCCTTTTTGTTGCCTTTTTATAGCCACACCTCCCTCCTTCCGCCCACACTAATCTGTTCTTCACTTTTATACTTTTGTTATTTCAAAAGTAGAACTCATTCAAAAATGGAATCATACAGTATGTGACTTCTGGGGATGGCTTTTTTCACTCAGCATAATTCCCTGGAGATTACCCAAATTGTTGCATGTATCACTAGTTCGTTCCTTTCTATTGCTGAGTATATATGGTTTGTTTAACCATTTGCTCTTTTTAAAAAAGTTTTTTAATGTTTTTTTTTTATTCTTGAGAGACAGAACATGAGTGGGGGAGGGGCAGAGAGAGAGGGAGACAGAATCTGAAGCAGGCTCTAGGCTCTTGAGTTGTCAGCACAGAGCCTGACACGGGACTCAAACCCACTAACTGTGAGATCATGACCTGAGCTGAAGTCAGACACTTAAACGACTGAGTCACCCAGGTGCCCCTAACTATTTGCTCTTTGAAAGACATCTGGGTTGTTTCTGGTTTTTGGCTATTACAAATAAAGCTGCTGTGAACACATATGTACAAGTTTTTGTATAAACATAAATTTTCAAAAACAACAACAACACACACACACACACATTAAGGGGCACCTGGGTGGCTCAGCCAATTGAGCATCAGACTTCAGCTCAGGTCACGACCTCATGGGTTCAAACCCTACATCAGGCTCACTGCTGTCAGCACAGAGCTGACTTCGGATCCTCTGTCCTCTCTTTCTCTGCCCCTTCCCTGCTCATGCTTTCTCCCTCAAAAAATAAATAAGTAAGTAAATAAATAAAAATTTTCATTTCTCTGAGATAAATGCCCATGAGTGTAATTATTTGGTTGAATGGTAGCATATGCTTAGTTTTATAAGAAACTGCCAAACTATTTCCACAATGGCTATACCATTTTGAACATTGTACATTTTATAGTTCTTCATCTGTATTGCTGAATTGTTTTCAAAGAGGGTCATGCTGGGGCACCTGGGTGGCTCAGTCAGTTGAGCGTCTGACTTCAGCTCAGGTCATGATCTCTGGTCTGTGAGTTCGAGCCCCGCGTCGGGCTCCATGCTGACAGCTCAGAGCCTGGAGCCTGCTTTGGATTCTGTGTCTCCCTCTCTCTCTGACCCTCCCCCATTCATGCTCTGTCTCTCTCTGTCTCAAAAATAAATAAATGTTAAAAAAATTTTTTTTTAAAAAGGGTCATGCTAATATGCATTACCACTAGGAATGTAGAATACATAAAATATATAATGTTTTGCCACATACTTTTAAAAAAATGTTTTATTTGTTTTTTGAGAGAGAGAGCACGAACAGAGGTAGAGGCACAGAAAGAGTGGGACATAGGATCCAAAGCGGGCTCTGCGATAACAGGCTGACAGCAGTGAACCTGATGCAGAGCTCGAACTCATGAACCATGAGCCTGAGCCTAAGTTGGATGCTCAATTGACTGAGCCACCCAGGAGCCTTTTGAGTATGGGCTCTTAAGATTTTAAACTTTTTTGCCAATTTCTCAATATGTTAATATTAAATTAATATATTTTAGGTCAGTTTCTAACCAGACTTTTTTCAACTTCTTTTCTCCATATTGGTTTTATGATAACTAAACCCAACCAAAGGAAGACTCTTCCTGTCTCCTATAGAGCTATACACAGTAGCCCTTACCTTCTGACTAGAGCACTAGATGAAGTTGCTTTGATTTCTCTGGGCTCTGAGGTCAGAGACATTTTAGTATCTCCTAGGTATTTTGTTTCTTGTTTTGTTTTTTACAAAGATACTTATTCATTGCAGAAAATTTGGAAAATTTTAACAAGCACCCAGAAGAAAATGAAAGTCATCTGTTATACGCTTGAAGTATTAAAACAAGTATTTATTACTTGTAGTAATAAAACAAAGTTGTTTTTCTATGCATGTAGATTTTTTAAATGTTTTTATTATTTTATATTAGAGAAAAAGTGAGAGTGGGGGAGGAGCAGAGAGAGGGAGAGAGAGGATCTAAAGTGGCTCTGTGCTGACAGCAGAGAGCCCAACGTGGGGCTTAAACCCACAAACTGTGAGGTCATGACCTGAGCCCAAGTTGGATGCCAAACCGATCAAGCCACCCAGACGCCCCTATGCATGTAGATTTTTTTAAATTGAGGTGTTTTACATATGGTTCTAAAAGCTGCTTTTTTTCCATCTTAACAATATATTATAAACATTTTTTGAGTTACTGAATATTCTTCTAAATTGTAATGTTTTTTATTTTAGAGAGCGAGGGAGAGAGAAAGAGAGCCAGTGCACGTGGGGGAGAGGGGCAGAGGGAGAAAGAGAAAGAGAGGGAGACAGACTCTCAAGCAGGTTCCACATCCAGTGCAGAGCCCGACATGGGGCTTAATCCACGACCCTGGGATCATGATCTGAGCTGGAACCAAGAGTTGGATGCTCAATGGACTGAGCCACCTAGCGCCCCTACCTTATAGTTTTTATTAGCTAAATAGTACTCCACATTGTTATCTTGCACCATAATTTAACCAGTTTCCTTCCTGCAATGCTGATTGGATTTCCACAAAATTTTTCACCCCAACAGGACAAGAGAAGAAAGCCTTCTATCTTTAATATTTTGGGGCTTGCTTCCTAACAACAATTACTGTAATTTCCCATTAAGAATATTCTCCAGTGTTCCCTCTAATTAGACTAATATACTTTTGGCACCATTCTCCTTTCTTTATTTACTCTAACACCTCCCTCTCCATTTTCTTTCAAACAGTGTACATTCTTTTATCTAGCCTCAAAAGAAACTTGTAAATCGTTACCAGCTGAACCCCATGTCATTGCATCTGTGGTTCTAGCGATCTTATTAATAACATTTTATTTCTGCCTATTTCATAGTAAAGGCAATAATCTCATTCTTGTCTGATAATGAAATTAATAAACTCAAGAGCAAATACAGTTTTTTTGGTCTAATGCAGAATTCAGAAGGTATAAACATTCTGTCAAGAGCCTATTTCTATGAATTCTCGGTGGGCATTGGAAATACTAAATGAATAAGAAACTGTTTTGGATGTGTGTCTGTAGAATAAAAGGAATGTGTGGTATGAAGATGCTATCCAAGTTCAAGCCATTGCATGTTCTCTATGAGTAATTTACCCTAATTTGTTTGCATCATTTTGCAGACCATTATTTGCTGGTTCGTCCTCAGGTCTTTGACCTCTGTGCATTGGAGAGCTCAGGATTCAGTCCTCAGACCCCGTCCCTTTTTTCTCTATACTTACTCTTTTGGCAATGGTTCAGTTTCTCAGCTTCAACCCCTGTGATAAATGCTGATGACTCCCCACTGCTTATCTCAGCATGGACCTCTCTGAACTCCAGATGTGCATCTCTGCCTAGCCCACCCTTCCACCTGCATATCTGCTAGCCATCTCAAACCTGTGTCCACACCCAAACTTTTTAAGGTTTATTTATTATTATTTTTTTAATGTTGATTTATTTTTGACAGAAAGAGGCAGAACACAAGTGAAGGAGGGGCAGAGAGAGAGGCAGACACAATCCAAAGCTCTAGTATCTGAGCTATCAGCATGGAGCCAGATGCTGGGCTTGAACCCACAAACCGTGAGATCGTGACCTGAGCTGATGTCAGATGCTCAGCCAGCTGAGCCACCCAGGTGCCCCTAAATTTTATTTTTATTTAAGTAATCTTTACACCCAACATGGGGCTTGAACTCATGACTCCAAGATCAAGAGTCCCATGCTCTACCAACTGAGCCAGCCGGGTGCCCCTCACACCCAAACTTTTGATGTTCCTCAACTACATAGAACAATTTTTTAATGTTTATTTATTTTTGAGGGAGAGAGAGAGAGAGAGAGGTGTAGGGGCAGAGGCGGGGGGTGGGGGGGGGGGGGAGGAAGGGAGACACAGAATCTGAAACAGGCTCCAGGCTCTGAGCTGTCAGCACAGAGCCTGACACAGGGCTCGGACTCAGGAACCACGAGGTCATGACCTGGGCCAAAGACAGCCGCTTAACCAACTGAGCCACCCAGGTGCCCCTCCCCCTCAAACTACTTTAAAGTGTTCCCCATCTCCATACACGGCAACTCCATCCCTCTAGCAGTTCAAGTAAAAAATTTTGCAATTATTCTTCACTCCTCTCTCTCGTGTGACACATCTAGTATGTCAGCTTTTCCAGATCTATCCCGAATCTTACCACTTCTTACCACCTTCACTGACATCCCACCCTGGGCCTGGCCATCATTTTTTTTTTTTTTTTTTTTTTGCTGTGATTATTTAGAACAAATTTTTTTATGTTTGTTTATTTTTGAGAGAGAGGCAGAGGGGCAGAGAGAGAGGGAGACAGAGGATCTGAAGCAGGCTCTACAGGAGAGTCAATGCAGGGCTCATACTCATGAGCTGTGAGATCATGGCCTGAACCAAAGTCAAACTGCTTAACCAACTGAGCCACCCAGATGCCTCTGCTGTCACCATTTTAATAACTTCCTAACTGGCCTCCCTGTTTTCACCTGGGCCCCCTCCATCTAGTCTCAATGTAGCATAATTAACATATTTCACATTAGGTCACATCTCTGCTCTAAACTTCCCAGCGGCTTCCCATTTCAGAGTAAAAACCAAAGAATTTAAACTGGCCTACACAGCCCTACGTAATCTATCCCTCCACCCACCATCTCTCTGTCCTTAACTCCTACCACACGCCCCCCACTCACTCTGCTCTAGTTGCACTGGTCCCCTTGCTGTATCTGAAACAATCTGGTGTGTTTCCTCTTCTGGGCTTCTGCACCTGCTACCTGGAATGCCCTTCCCCCACATAATTCTGCATAGCTCCCCTCCTCTCTTCAGTCAGGTTTTTTATCCCAGAGTCACTTTTTCAAGGAAGCCTTCTCTGATAGCATTATTAAATATTGTAACCTCCCCCACGACATTCTCTTTCCCTATTTACAGACTTCTTTTTCTCTATAGCACTATATTTTCTCTAATATATTTAATATATTTTCTCTAATAGACTGTAGAGTTTGTCTGTCCGTCTTCCCCCCCCCCACACCAGAAAGTAAGCCCCATGAGAGCAGAGATTTTTCCCCTTCTTCCACTACAGTATACTAATTGCCAGAAACAGTGTCTCACACAGAGTAAGCACCCAATAAATTAAAAAAATTTTTTAATGTTTTATTTACTTTTGAGGGAGAGAGAGAGAGAGAGAGAGAGAGAGAATGAGCGGGAGAGGGGCGGAGAGAGGGAGACACAGAATCCATGAAGCAGGCTCCAGGCTCTGAACTGTCAGCGCAGAGCCCGATGTGGGGCTTGAACCCGTGAACCACGAGGTCATGACCTGAGCAGGAGTCAGATCTTAACCGACTGAGCCACCCAGGCACCCCCAATAAATTTTTGTTAAATGAATGAATGAATTCCAGTTTGTGTTGAGACCAAGTAGCAAATCCAGATGTGCGCTGGAGAAATAAGGGTGGATTGTTTTCTGGTGGATTGTATCAGTGATTTAACTTTAGCACCATTGATGTAAGAGCTATCTTTGCATTGTGTGTCTGTATGTCTTCTCTATAGGTTCTCTGTATGCAAGTCGCTTCATAGAGTAAGTAGGTAAGCAGCAAATAGTGAGTGGAGGGAAGCCTTTGCAGCATGGCAGCAGTTTCTGTACACACTATGTCAAGACTTGTCCCTGGTATCTTGCCAGGAAGTGCCCAATGGTATTCCATAGCTTCTACATTGTGCTTGTCCTCTCGGATGTAACTCAGTGGTTATTCCAGGACCATGGATTCATCATATTAGTCTTTTCACTTCTTATTTTGGTTGTGATTCTTTCTTCATTGCTTGTGGTCTTTTGTCCCTTGAAGTCCCTTTTGCCCCTCCAACATTTCATTAGTGTCTCTCCTGTAGCTTTTTCAGTGTCCTTAAATATAATTCAGCATTTTCCCAGTCTTAAAATTATAAAGTCTTTAAGTAAAAAACAGCTAAAGAACTTTAAACGTTCAATGTAGTGAAGATTGTAAGAGGTCTAAACATAATTTCAAAACAATAAAGTAAATAAGCACTGAGAAATCCACACAGTTTTTATAAATAGTCACTGCCCACTCCTGTCATTGCCAACACATGTCAATGAACAAAGTTGTTTTTATGAGCTGTCTGGATGTGTTTGCATTCATTGGCCCTGAGATCTCCACACTTAGTTCAACCATGGGGAAATACATGTAAACATTTTCAGTCTTTAAAATGCACAAATAATATTAAGACTTAAATCTTTTTTCCTTACGGCCTCTATCTATTGCCTCAGACTCTATTTGCTCTGTGTCCTACCATGAACAACCCAGCCTTTGCAGTCAGACCTGAATTTGAATCTAGTTTTACTTCTTATGAACTGAGTCTCATTTCCCACCACCAACCACTTCAAGATGAGACTGAAAGATCCACCTCTCAAGGTTGTTGTGAGAATCCCGTGCCTAGGGTCTTGGTACTTAAATGCTTTTGTTATCATTGGAATCATACTTTAGATATACTATTAAATATGGAAACTTCCAAGCATGCACAAAAATGCCGAGAATAGTTTATTGGACCTCCAAGGACCCAGCTTCAACAATTATCTACCCATGCCAATCTTGTTTCATCTGTCCGTCCCGTGTGCCCCTTCCCCCTGATTATTTTGAAATAGATCACAGATATCATGTCATTCATCTGTAAATATTATAGTAGGTATCTCTGAAGGACACATTCTTTTTAAAAATAACCATAAAATCTTATTATCAGAATATCATTCCTAAAAACTATCAAATACCCCCTTAGTATTCAAATTGCCCGATTGTCACATGGGGTTTGTTTTTGAACAGTTTAAGTCAATAGCCAAATAAGGTCCATACCCTTTAATATTTTATTGGAAATATAATTAAGGTATGGGAAGAGTTTTGCCATAAGAATGTGCATTGTAGGGGCACCCGGGTGGCTCAGTTGGCTAAGCGACTGACTTCGGCTCAGGTCATGATTTCATGGTTTGTGGGCTCGAGCCCCATGCTGGGCTCTGTGCTGACAGCTCAGAGCCTGGAGCCTGCTTCGGATTCTGTGTCTCCCTCTCCTCTTTGTGCTCTCTTTCTCAAAAATAAATAAATGTTAAAAAAAATTTTTTAAATACAAAGAAGAATGCGCATTGTAGTGTTGTTTAGAATGGAGAAAAATAAAATAATCATAGAAGAATAGGGGATTGGCTCCAAAAAAAGGGTATGTGACCTGACAATAGAACATACACAGCAGTTTAAAACAATACTGTAGAAAGACTATGTATTGAACAGAAAAGGTATTGGTGAGTGAAAAAAGCAGGTTATAAAACAGTATTCACACTTTCTATTTTTGTTAATAAAATATATATCTCATATGCCTATTTCGAATGGTGGGGGAATGAATGATTTTAATTCTCTCCTAAATTTTAGAATTAAAATTTCTCATCATTCTATAGTGATCATGTATTACTTGTGTAATAAAAAGTTGTTAAAAATAAAAATGCAGCAAAAGCGCATTTTGGTGGTTGTTTGGTTTCATACAGAGTTACTTATATTTGGCTTGTTAAGCTTCATTCTTACCATGTGTTTTCTCATGTGATCTGCAGAGAAGTCCTCAGAGGCAAGAAGAAGCAGAAGCCCTGAGAGGCTTTGTGCCTCCACCTCATGCTAGCACATAGCTCCACAAAAGCGCATTCATACAGCTGTTGTTCACGCTTGGGACACATGATCTCATGCGGTCTCCACATGCCATCCCGGGAAGGTGGGAGGCAGAGGTGTGCTGGGACTCATCTTCCTTTTAAGGGGAGAACCGAGTCACAGAGAACATGACTTTTCCTCACACCGCCTCTCAGGTTAGCTGTAGGGCCAGGTTTTGGTCCAGATGTTTGGTGCTGGCCATAACCATGAGACTACGTTTTGCATCTCTTCGGGATTGCAACATTTCAGTGTAGGTGTGCAAGAGGCGGGACCTACCTCTGTTTGGCGAAGGGAGTGCTTAATCCTGTCTCAATGTAACACACCGCACTGCATTCTGTGGTTCAGGATCTGACCCAACTTGCTCAAATTCTCCACACCCATTTAGGGAAGGATTGGCTTCTGCTTGTCTTTGCTTTCTGTGCAATATTCACATTCTGTCCACTGTCACCTTCTCTAACCTTTACTGCCTGCTGATGTCCGCAGCCCCCAGGTCCTGTGCACTCAGCTCATGTCTTCTGTGGCACTCTGAAGCCTGCACGGTCTGTCTGCTGCCCCTGCACCAAGCCCTCCCCACCCCCACCATGCTCCTGCTTCCATGGTCCCTTCTTGGCCATGCTCCACCTGTATTCAAGCTGGTTCGGACTTCTTCTCTGAATCCTTATCTGTACCTTGCAATTTAGTTGTATATTTCTTGTTCTCTATGTCCACCCTTTTCCCCCTAAAAGACTGTGGGCTCCTTGCAGGTAGACATTGTCAATAATGATGACAATGATAACAGTTCTGATAGGTGACTGGGCCCTTCTGGTGTACAGGCCCACAGCTTAGTGATTTACATAATTTCTCACTCAGTGATGGCAGTGTTTATAATGTCACTTGACAGATGAAGAAATCAAAGCTCTGAGAGATTGAGTAACTAGTCCAAGATCACTCAGCTAGAAAGTGAGAGAACAAGAATTTTAATTGTGTCTGTTTAATTGTAAAGCCCATGCTTTTCCACACTGCACACTCTTTGTCACTGTTGGTTGCTTGATTCAAATTTCCTTGGGTGTTCTTCACAGTGGCATCCCTGGAGTTTTCCTTTGGTGGTAGCAAAGCCTCCTGTCAATAAGAGAGCAGATAGTACTCTCCCTGGCCCAGATGGTTGGCTGGGATGAGAATATTCCAGGCTCTCTGTGTGTTCTTCCCACCCCATTTCTTGCCTCTGCACACCCTTCACTGCCCAACAACTCCTCTCTCTTGTCCCTTTCCCCAGGGACACCTAAGCAGCCAGAGGACTCTCCCTAGACAACTGGGAATCCCTGAGACTGCAGGTCTAATGCGTTTTGATAGAGTTGGTAAAAAAAAATAAATAAAATCATGGATCAGCTTAAGTCCCTGAGGAGAGAATCCAGACTGAAGACAAACCAACCTCCCCTACACCGCCCCCACATCCCCCATCTGGACCCTTTCCCTTCAAGGCTCCCCTTCCCTTCCCCCAGTCAGAATCCCTGTTTAGGGGCTCCCAAGCCTTTGAGCACAGCTCCACCCCTCTCCCAGCACCTAAAGTTTGGGGGCTGCATTCAAGTGAGAGATTTCCAAGTAGGGGTGTGTTAGAGGGACTTCTTCTGAGGGCAGCTTGTCCTGGAAAAACAAGGAAAAGAGTGGCAGCCACCGCTGCTATCTCTGAGGACATCACCGTAGCTTCCCAGGAGACCCTCTGCCCTTTCCCCTCCCACACCAGCCCAGGAGAGCGAGCGAGCAGAGCGATCAGGGACCGAGCTTGCTTATCGTCACCTGACGCTGGGCAGCCACTGATCCCATTGGTGGAGCCAGATTCAGTCTGGCTCTCTCGTTCTTTCTCGCCTTCTCTGCCTCTCTCTCTCTCCTCCACGCTGCTTTGATTTCGCTCTTGCCTCTCCTTGCGCTCGGCTGGGAACATCGCCTCTCTGGGGGCAGCAGCAGTGCGCTGCAGAGCCGGCAGGAGCTGCCTGCCGGGGCATGGAAGAAGCCTCTTTGGCAGCCTCGAGAGGAGCGAGAGGAGAGCGAGCGCGCCTCTGTCTGTGACCCAGGCGTCGCCGCTGCCCCTCTCCCTGGGGAGCACATCCACACAGAGGTCTCTCCCTTCCCTCCCTTCCAGGTCTTCCTCTGCAGAGCCCAGTGGAGCCAGGTGAGTGCCCTTTCTCCCCAGAGCATCCTGCTGTCAATTCTGAGAGGGACTCAGGTGGCAAGGGGCTAGGAGGTGGGGGCACCAGGGGCCTGCCACTGCCCACGGTACCCACCTGGATTGCCATGGCCAACGACCTTGTCCCCTGTTCCCCTGTTCCCCAGGGCCTTGGCAAAGAGGTTAACCCCTGGATCCAGTCCCCGGGGCACCACAGTCAGTCACCCCGTGACCATTCTGCTGCAGTCAGCGATGCCAACAGGGACAGTGGGGTGGGGAGAGACTTCCCTCTGGCTTGTGGGTGGCTTTTCTGGATGGGCATGGGCAAGGGGTATCCGTGTGCACGGCATGTATGCATGCTTGCGAGGAGCCTGGAGGTTTGCTTGCGTAGATAGTTCTGTATGTACACGCCTGTGCTCATGTGTGGGTCTCCACTGCTGTGTGGCATGTTTAGGAACATATGTTTCTTGTACATGTGAGGTACGTGTGTGGGGGGGGGTCACTTATCTGAGTAGCCTTTGGGTTATGTGGGCGGGGGCAGTGTGAGGCAGTATATTTATGGGGTGGACATATCATTTGTCATGTGTGTGGGAGTACATGTTGAGGGAGGGAATGCGTGCAACCAAAGCATTTCTATGTGGGGAGGGGCGACTCCAGAGCAGAAAGGGATAGGTAGGTGGAGAGTGTGGGCAGAAGCCACTGGCTGTGGGCAGCGCCTTATAGGTGTGCAAACCTGTTGGCACGGGAAGGATCGGGGCTGGCAGAGTGTGGCTAGAGACAAACCACATTTCCATAGTTGGGGTCTTTGAGCCTGGGGAAGACTTGAGAGAGAATATCAGAATATGGGCAGAGGTTGACGTGCGTGTGAATACACATGTGTGTGCAAGCAGGCATATGGGTTGTATGCCTTCTGTGGAGGTAGGACGCGCCTGTGGCTTTCTCTTCCCCCCAAATATAGCTTGTGAGAATGTGTGCCTGTATATGTGTGTGCGTGAGCCTATGAACTTGAACATGTGTGGGTCTGTGTGGAGGTGACAGCTTGTAGAGGGGAAACTGTGGGACATTCTTAGAATGTGGAACATGGCGGAGGCACCCGAGTGCGTAGGTGAGTGAGTGGGACCGAGAATGTCCGAGGAGGTGTGTGCAGCCCGTGTGCGGCAGGTGTGGGCGGGCACATTCAGTATATGTGTGCGTGTGTGTATACGTGGGCACGCACACATGTGCCTACCTGTGTGTGGGTGTGTAAATGCTTGTCTTGGCAGTGTGGGTGTTTCTCAGGTCCTGTCTCAACCTGTCCCTCACACCCTGACCTTCCCCAGTCACTTGGACTTGGAGAACTGGGGCTCACACCCACCCTCGGTCCACCCTGCTTTGCTGTTCTCCCGAGTGTCACTCACGACCACTCTCTCAAACTAGCATGGAGGAGTAATCTCAGCTTTTCTAGAACTGTAGAAAGAAAGGATGAGCCAGGTCCTGGAGATGCACCGCCCCCCCTTGCAAAGATGGCTGCCCCGTCTCTGGAGGAGACTCTGAAGAGAGGAGTATTGAGGAATAGGTGTCCATATGTGGGGTAGGCATAGACTGAATCCCCTGTGGATGGGAGGTGGTGGCTCAGGCCCTTTCTAGCATGGGATTGTGTCTGTGTTGGTGTGTTGTGTTGGTGCATGTGTGTGTGTGTGTGTGTGTGTGTGTGTGTGTATGTGTGTATGTGGGTGCATGTGGGTGCATGCGTGTGTCTCCCTGGGGAGCTTCTCACAGGGAGCCCAGAGGATAGCAACTCCCCACGTCCCCACATCTGTCCCCATGAATTGCAAACTGGTTTATTATCATCCAGTTGTTTACCAATCCTATTCTGTTTTATTTTTGGGTGGACCTGGTAGCACCCCCATGCTTGTTTACCGTAGGATTCTCTGTGCACAAGCCACCGGCATTTGGCTGGACTTCACAACAGGCAGGCTCACGCTTTAGGGTAAGAAGCTCAAATGAAACAAGGGCTCAGGGGACACCCTGGAATAGGTAAAAGCCATCACCCATATCCTTCACCCTGTGCCTGCCACTCAGGCAGCCCACGGATGAATTTAGAGGTATCAGGCTCCACGACAGGCTTAATTGACAGGAGAGTGTGGGTTGGATCTTCTGGAAGCTATAAATAGAAGTACCTGCTTTCGAAGGCACAAGGTACCCTTACCCTTAGCACCTGGGCAAAGAGAAGAGAAGACGCAGAAGGGGAGAAAAGGAAACCACATTCCAGAAAGCTGAGGTGTGCTTGGACGGGGCTTGAGAAGGAACCAGGAAAGCCTGAGCTTCACTGGGCACTAAGCAAATGCCCGGGAGCAAGTCCAACCCACATTCATGTTCTTGTCCCAGAGACAGTCTCTCCCCACTCCCTCTCCCTTCCCCACCCTGTTTCCCAGACCTCATGAGCCAGACCACAGTCAAGGACAGGGTCAGATCTTCCTAGCAAAAGCACAGGTGAGTGACAGTGCTATGGTCCTTTCATACCTGGAAGAGCAGCCGGGGCAGAAAAAGCAAAGGTGAGAGAAGAGGAAGGTGAGAGAAAATGCAGTTACTTGAAAGGGAAGGATAGAAGGAAGAAAAATAAGTAGCAATAAAACCATGTGCACCTATGCATATACACATGCCACACATGTCACACACACACGCACATGCACACACGAGGGGACACAACCTTGGCTTAATGATAAAGAGTTTGAGCTCTGGAGTCAGATGTGAATTCCAATCACTTTCTAGGCTGTGTGACCTTTGGCATCTTGGTACCTCCCCACCTCAGTTAACCCATCTGTAAAATGGGGATAGGGACCCCTGAGTGGCTCAGTCAGTTAAGCATCCGACTCTTTATCTCAGGGGCTTGAGTTCAAGCCCCACATTGGGCTCCGTGCTGGGCATGAAGCCTACTTTAGAAACAAATAAATAAAATAAAATGGGGGGCAATAAGAGTACCTGCCTATTGTGAGGTTTGCACGATATGATGCTTATGCAGTTATTATTACCACACAGATGCCCGAGGAAAATGTCAAAGGTAAAACCAATTATTTAAACAAGTCAAGCAACAGAGGATCAGCTGAAAGGAGAGAGTGATAGTTGAAAAGTTATGGGTGAAAGAAGAGCTGTGTCCCACGCTGCCCCCTCCCGCCACCAGTGTATCCAAGGGCATCTCCGTGGCACTTGTCCTCCTAGCCCTGCATCTTGGTGACCCTCCCTGAGTCACCCCTAGAGACGAGGGCGGCCCAAGCCGGAGCGACCTGTCACCCTTGGCCTCTCGGCTGCCAGTGCCCTCTGCCTGCCTCAACCCTCACACCAGTCTCCTCCGTGGGTGCTTCCTGTCTCTCCTATGCCTCGCACAGCTCTCTCCACCCCCACCCCCTTTCTCTTTTCACGCCTGCTGGCTGAGAGCCCCCCTCCTCGGTTCCATCTGCTGCAAATCTGTCCTGCCTGGCGTCTGCAGCATTCCCACTGCCTTTGCCACCTGTCAGGTGCGTCTGCTCAGCAGACCCCTCTGAGGAGAGCCAAGAACCCCCCAGGGGGGACACCCCATCCCACCTTTGGTCTTATCCCTCCACCATGCAATCTTCCCATGCAATCTTCCCATCAGATTGGATGAGGCAGGTGTAATCAGTGGATTATCCCCAAGGTTCCAATTTGCAAGAGATGTTGGGAGCAAGACATTCCAGAAAATTCAGTGGCAGGGAGAAAGCTGCTAATTCTTCCTCTCCCATCAGTCCCCAAAGGAGCCAAGCCACAGGGGAGCATGGAGCTGCTGTCCACGCCCCACAGCATCGAGGTCAACAACATCACCTGTGACTCCTTCCGCATCTCCTGGGCCATGGAGAACAGTGACCTGGAGAGGGTCACCCATTACTTCATTGACCTTAACAAGAAGGAGAATAAGAACTCCAACAAGTTCAAGCACCGGGTGAGTGGAGGGTGTGCAGAGGGCCTCTTGTTTACACCCCTCCTTAAAGGGAGCAGGGTGATGGAATGCTTGTGGGTGATCGTCAGGAGTCAGAGAAGCCTGGTTCAGATTACCCTGTGTAATCTTAGGAAAGTTCTTTAGCCTCTCTGAGCCCAAGTTCCTTCACTGGTAAAAAGGGAATAACAATGCCAGCCCCCGCAGGCTTGTGAGAGGCTTTGGTGAGGTAATGTTTGCGTGGTGTCTGGCTTGGGGCCCAGCCACCATGGACACCATTATCGGCATCATGACTGGGCTTCAGACGGATCAGGAAAACCTGGGCGGGGGTGGGGGGAGGGGGGGCGGTGCGGGGGGGCGGGGCACAGACATCACACCTGGGGCTGGTGTCTCAGGATCCAACAAAGCCCCCGACCCAGGAAGCAGCTTTGTTGTTGACTGTGTGGGCCACTCGGACCATGGGCAGGGGTGGGGCCCTTTGCTTGGTCCTCAAGGACGCCTCTTAGGCCCCTGTGATCCTCTCTGGCCCTGGCCCTCTGGCTTACTAGTGTGGCTGGGTTTAAGAAAGAAACATGAGAGAGTCCTCCGCTGGCTGGAGTGTCCTTTCCCTGGGTCAGAGCAGTGTGGGGGTGGGCGGGAGGAAGGCTCCCACCTTCTCAAGCTGGCAGAGATGAAGGGGGAAGAGTGAGGTGGGAAGGAGCTGGTTCCCACGACGACCGTATCATGTGGGTTACTCACCCTCTCTCTCTTTGGAACTGGCTCTCCCGATCTGGGTGTCTTTTGGCAGGCCAGTTGCCACGGTGACGTGAATGTTCAACACCACCCCCTTAACCCTCCCCCCCCAAAGAATAAGGATATTTTCCCTTCCTCCCTGGCTCTCAGCATTTGCCGTTGCCGTGGAGACGGCACTGCAGTGTGCAGAGCTCTCGAAGTCTCCCTCGAAAACGGAGGTCTCACCGCCCTCAACTTTTCGGCCTCCACCCCAGTGGCCTTTCTCCCTAGTTCCCAAGAGAGTGGGTGTCAGGGGGCATTGATGAGGGGTGGAGGCTGGGGGCTATCAATATGGCCTTCCCAATGGCCACTGCTTACTTCCTCAGGAAAATGGTGGCCAGGGCACCAAGCCATTGAATCTTGGAGACTTTGGCCCTCCTCAGGTGGCCCAGGTGCCATCTGGGGAGTGTGAGGTCTGGCAGAATGCCAAGATTGGACGTGACTCCCAGTTTGACTCTTGGCTCTCCGTCTGTATCCCATTTCTCAGGATGTCCCCACCAAGCTTGTGGCCAAGGCCGTGCCACTGCCCATGACAGTGAGAGGCCACTGGTTCCTGAGCCCCCGCACAGAGTACAGCGTGGCCGTGCAGACCGCCGTAAAGCAGAGTGATGGAGAGTACCTGGTGTCCGGCTGGAGCGAGACAGTCGAGTTCTGCACTGGGGGTGAGGCCCTGCTGTCCTGCTGCTTTAGCACATCTGGCTTAGTTGTGATCTTACCTCAGCACACACTTAGGAACACCTGCTGTATACAGGCTCTATGCTCAGGCTGTCAGGGAGATACTCATGGATGAGCCTCGCCCCTGCCCGCAACAAACCTGCAGTCTGACACAGGAGGCAGATGTGAGCCCTGCTAATCATGTTGACAATACCATTCCCATACAGGCATGGAGTTACTTTTCTGGCTTGGGGCAAGCATGTTTTTCTGAACTGTAGTAAAATGCACACCAACACAAAATTTCCCATTTTAACCATTGTTAAATGTATAGCTCAGTAGTATTAAGTACGTTCACACTGGTGTGCCACTGACCTCCAGAACTATTTCAACTTCCCAAACCGAAACTCTAACCCCATTAAACAGCAGCTCTCCCTTCCCTCCTCACTCCAGTCCCTGGCAACCACCATTCCACTTTCTGGGTCTGTAAATTTGACTACTGTTGGTACTTCACGTGAGGGGAATCACAGTATTTGTCCTTCTGCAACTGGCTTATTTTGCTCAGCATAATGTCCCCAAGATTCATCCACGTTGAGCATATGTCAAAACGTCCTTCCTCTACAAGGCTGAACAATTGTATGTGCGGACTACACATTGTTCATCCATCATCGGTAGATGGATACTCAGTAGGTCATCACATTTGCTTGTCTTGAGGCTCCACTTAGCCTGGAAAATGACCCCTGTTCAGTGGTCCTGCAAACCTCTTAGCAGAATTCAGTTGGCAAATTCCAGCATGAATAAACACCAGGCTTATGTGTACTTGGTCGTGGATGACCCACGATCTGCCCCACAATATTCCATTCCTTTGGTGTCCACAGTGAGAATTGCTCCAGATCTCTCTCTGTCACAAGGAAGGGGCAGGGAACATTCTTAGCCCCGGGCCTCTGAAGCTGCTGGTTCCATCCTCTGCCAAGGCCTATGCCCCAAGTCTCCTTGACATGCCATTCTCTTTTGAGTGGTGCTTTTTCTTAGCTCGGCTGCAAAACCCCACTCTCTGGAGGTGCTCCCACTCCTTGTGGGGAAAGCCTCTGGGTTTACCCCAGAACTCCACACATGGTGGAAGTTTATTTCAAACTGGGGAGTTGGGGATGGCTGCAGTCCAGTCCACACTACTCTTGCCAAACCCAGCACCCTGGCCAGGGCTACATCAGCAAGGAGGAAAGGGCACCTTTTTCTAATTTGTACAAAGGCTCTGTCTTGGCTAGCAGCCGCCCTGCCTGGGCCCCAGGGCCCCAGACTCTGATCCTGGCCCTGGGAGGTGTCCAATCTTACCATCCTGTTTCCAGCCTTCCCTGCTTCTCCTGGGATGCAGATGCACTCACTGCCTCAGACCCTGGTCCGGCTAACTATTCACTTCAGTGCTCTGTGATCTCCTCATGAGCCCCCACCTGTAATTTCCACTGGCTTCCACAGCCTTCTGCCTGCTGGGTTTGAGTTCTCCCTAGAGGACCTCAAATTCTCCCCTCTCAATCCTTCCTTTGCTTGCTGGTCCTCTTCACATGAGGATAGCTAGTGATTACAGCTCCTGGGGTCCCCAGTATGATTGTCTAACTGGGCAGCCCCTGCCCCTTTCTGACTCAGAGCCCTGAGCCTCTGGCAGCGAGGGTGCAGAGGTGCACCCAGCTGTCCATGTTCCCAGCTGGGCCACCTGGCCTGTTCCTATGTGGTCCAAGGTGCTGTAACTCTTTGGTATCCCCTGTTGCTCTGAGGACAGTTGTGGGCTGGCGTTCAATGTGCACAGTGGGTGAGTGTGGGAGGCTGTGATGCTCAGTCTGGCCCTGGGCTTACCAGCCTGGACTCTTGCAGACTATGCCAAGGAACACCTGGCCCAGCTGCAGGAGAAGGCCGAACAGATCGCAGGCCGCATGCTCCGCTTCTCTGTCTTCTACCGCAACCACCACAAGGAGTACTTCCAGCATGCCAGGTACGGCATGGCCCCTAGCAGGGCCTGGGTCTCTCCTTCCTCTCCTGGCTCTGCTTTGCCCACACAGCCCTGGCTGTCTGACATCACCCCCACCTTGTCATTGCCAGACCAGAGTCCCCATGGCATCTTATCACAGGCTGGCTCTGGGGGGGGGTGGGGGTGGCTGGCTGTTTGGGATTGGGCTCCAAGGAAGGAGAGGACTCTCCTTGGGATGGGGCTGCCTGGGGGAACCATGCTAACTGGCCTGGGTGAACGAGATCTCGGGTTTGTTCCTCCTTTGGGACAGTTCCTTTCACTGGGTTCTAATGCCAAGGGTCAGCCATCTCTCCAGTTCAAGCCCTGGGTCCCTGGGGGAGGTGGTGAGGGTAGCATAGAGTGACAGGTTTCCATGCATGAAGGGTCATTGTTTTCAAACTGTGTGCTGGATAGCCTGGAGGCTCCAGGAAGCTATCTCAGGGCACTTTGGTGGGGGGGAGGGGGGTACTGACGGGTTGTTGAAGAAATCAGACTGAGTCTTGGTGGGCCCCACACCTATCATTCAGCTGGAGCATCTTCAATTTTATTGCCTATGGACCGCCTATGTATAATTTCCTTCGGGGAAGAAAGAGAGGGGCTCTGTAGTCCAGAAATATTCAATCCAATTGATGATCTGGTCCAACCCACTCAGCCTACAGAGGGAGAGCCTGAAGCCCAGAAAGCCAGTAAGTCACTAGTTACTTGAGACTTCCAGGACCAGGCAAGGGTGAGGCTGGGTCTGGGGCTGCCCATCCTCCCCAGGCCTGCTGACACTGCTCCAAGACATTGTCCTTCTAAGGCTGGACTAGGGCAAGCTGCTACTCTTACTGTCTTTGTCATTGTATTCAGCTGGGGTGGGGCGTTCTGACCCTACCCCAGGGCAGCAGGGAACAAGGGAGATCTTTGGTGTTTGTACTAAAGAAGAGAGGCAGTGAGGTGTGTGGTGAGCTCACTGGCCCAGTTTGAGCTCCTCTTTCAGCAAGTAAGAAAGAGTCAGAAAGCACCCATATGTACTAGGATATAAAGGTGAATAAAGGCAGAGTGCCCCCTCTTGAAAACCTCAGAGGCTATCGGGGGGACAGTACAGACAGATGGAATGTAATGAGTGTGTATGTGATTGTTCAGTAAAATTCAGTGTCTGCACATAGTTTTGTTGAATACAAATGCCTGATGCTCCTGGAAGATTTTGAGAGCAGGGGATACCTATGCTGGGCCTTGATGGATGATCAGGAATTTGCCAGGGTAGGTGAAAGGAGGTGGGAAAGGCAGTCCAGGCAGAGGGAAGAGCACTGCAAAGGCACAAAGGCAGGAAAGTTGGGGTTCACATGTGGCTGGAGGATCTTACCTATGGATGTGGGGGTGTTGGGAGGTGGGTTCGAAAGGCCAGATCATGATAGCCCTGCTTTTCATGAAAGCCTCATTAAAGGGTTTTAAACTGGGGAGTGGTAGGTTCAGACATCTCCTCTGCGAAGGAGTGGGCTGCATCAGCTCATCTCCAGGGCTCTCCCTGCTCTCACATTCTGGAATGTTCTATTTGTGACTGATGGAGGCGGCAGCGGGTGGGAGAGCAGGGTGCTGCGCTGGCTCCCTTCTCAACCACACACAGCAGCCAAGCCTCAGCCCAGCTAACCAGCGGCATTTTCTCTTCCCTTTGGCATTTTTCCCCGGGGGTGGTTAGGACCCACTGCGGGAACATGCTGCAGCCCTACCTGAAGGACAACAGCGGCAGCCATGGCTCTCCAACCAGTGGCATGCTCCACGGCGTCTTCTTCAGCTGCAACACAGAGTTCAACACAGGCCAGCCGCCTCAGGACTCCCCCTACGGCCGCTGGCGCTTCCAGATCCCTGCCCAGCGCCTTTTCAACCCCAGCACCAACCTCTACTTTGCAGACTTCTACTGTATGTACACAGCTTACCACTACGCCATCCTGGTGCTGGCCCCCAAGGGCTCCCTGGGGGACCGCTTCTGCCGTGACCGCCTGCCCCTCCTGGACATTGCCTGCAACAAGTTCCTGACCTGCAGCGTGGAGGATGGGGAGCTGATCTTCCGCCATGCCCAGGACCTCATCCTGGAGATCATCTATACCGAGCCTGTCGACCTGTCCCTGGGCACCTTGGGGGAGATCAGCGGGCACCAGCTCATGAGCCTGTCCACTGCTGACGCCAAGAAAGACCCCAGCTGCAAAACCTGCAACATCAGCGTGGGCCGCTAGGGACTCCTGGGGAGGTGGGGGGCTAGAGAGAGATGACAGGCAGGGTGGCCTAGGTTCAGGGAGCTGGCTTTCTCTCCCCTGCCCCCCCTCCCCCCGCTCCCTCCACGCCACGGCCTCCCCCTTCCCCACCCCGCAGGCGTTAGAGGCAACAGAGGGCGGTCCCCTTGGTGGGCGTGGCCTATTCAACGTCTGGTGGACTTGGAAAGGCTTCTTAGCCGCGGTAGGTTGGTGGAAGGAGGGTAGATCTCTGGAGATTTCCCCATTCCCGGTTTCCCCGTCCTGCTGTTTCTTGCTTCATTCCGGCCTCCACTTAACGGAGACTCTCAGCCTGGGGGCTTTCGCTGAGCAGCCCACCCTAGCCAAAGCCCACGAGTTGCTTGCCCGCCCCCAGAGGCACAGCAGAGAGACGCGGGGTGCTCCTTTTTAGCCCCGCCCACCCCACTCAGGGCCAACCACAGAATGCCCCTCCCCGCTCTGCTGGGCCGGGGACCTCCCACTTCAGGCCTGGCCCTTTCCCTCTATACATAGTCTCTTGCACCGCTCTGCCCCCCAGCTGCTCCTTGACTCCCAGCACCCTCTTCCTGCATGGGGAGAGCTGTCCCTTCCTTTCTCCACCTGCCCTCTAGAAAGGGGCCCTCTTTTTCCTCTCGGCTTTGGGGGCTCCGGGCTGTTGGGACTTTTCCTTTCTTACCTGGAGATGATAAATACCCCAGCATACCTTCTCTCTTGCTCAGAGCACTGAGGTCTGGTTCCCCCAATGGCAGCCACTGGGGTTGAGGAGGGGGAAAGAGACCCCTGAGACCCAGAGGTACCCCTTTTAGGCCAGGAATGGGCGGCCTCACGCTCCGAGGGGACCCAGTGTGGAACTAGAATTGAGGGCTTTCCCTAAGAGCCCTGGCACCCTGCCTGACTGTGCGCTTTGCTCGCTCTCTTTGCCACGGTTCCGTGACTGCCCTGTGCCTGTGTGTGACCTGGACTGTGGCTTCCCTGCCACCGCACCTCACACCCCACCCACTGGCACTATCTGCTCCCCACTGCGAGCCTGTTGGCAAAGAGCTCCTTCCCTGGGGAGTTCTTGATGAAGTCTTCCTGGGCTTCCCAGCGTTTTTGCCAATTTCCTACTTTTGTATGGGTCATGAGGGTGGTGAGGGTGAACCCCTGAGATAGGCGGACCAGGTCGGGGGGGTGCTGGGTAGAGGTGTAGATGAAGGCAGCTAGCTGTTTGGGGGATGACGGAGGTGATGTCAGGCAGAGGACAACAGCCCCCACAGTGAGAGCCGGATTTCTGTGATGAAGTACAGAAGGGGCCAGCAGGCCAACAAGGCCATATCTCAGTAAGGGCACAGGTGGGACAGCTGGTTGCCTCTTGTGTAGCCACGGGGAGTGGTGTGGTCAGCTGTCTCTGTGGCACAGAACAGGTCTGGGGGCCCTGGGAGATGCATGGAGGAGAGGACATGGGCCCCCAGGCCTTTTCCGCCTCTGCTGACAGCATTGCTGTGGGGGTGGCCCACTGCTCTCCCCTGGCCCTGTGTCTGCCCTGAGCTGGGGGCACACCCGCCTGTGTTGTGCTTGCATCAATAAACCACCATGGCCTGAGAGCCCCGACTCTCTTTGGGCTCTGGGAGGGGTAGTTCTGACTAGGCAAGTTGCACAAGCACAGAGGAACTCAAATGGGGATGCCCCCCAGGACAAGACATCTGGAACTGTCTCCAAGGGTGTTCCAAATCTTGCTGTGGGAGGCAGAGCTCAGAGAGCAGAGCAAAATCTCTAGCTTGGAAGGGACTTTGAAGGTCTTTTGGTACTTATGACCTTGCACTTTGCAGAAGGGGAAACTGAGGCTTCTTAGAGGAGAACCTATAGCAATCTGGAGACCTAACCAAGGTCCTCTTTTTGGAGCCCTTCCCAGTGCAGCAACCTGACACTGCATCAACCCCAGATGCTACTGAATTTCCCTCCCCCAGAGCCCAAATGTCCCCTCCCCAGCAGGGCTCCTCATTTGCAGATCTGAGTCACCTCTGCGTCTATTATTATGGACTTATTAAAATGATCCTCTGCTGGAGTATGAAAGCTCCAGAAAAATTAGAGTCACCTCACTGACACTTGCCTGGGCTGAGGGCCAAATGAACATGTGTCATCCAGAGCTTGGGGCATAGCCTCCTTGGGCTAGGGGAAAGCTGAAGGGCAAACGACCACTTCCTGAGGGCCTATTATGGGCCAGGCATCTGGCCAGGTGCTTTCACACACATCAGCTTCACAATGGCCCTGTACTGTAGTATTCCCACTTAACAGATAAAGAAACTGAGGCACAAAGAAGTTAAAAGGATTGCCAGGTAGGCGACAGTGCCTGGGTTTGATTCAGAGGCTGGAATCTTCCCATTGCACTGTCCTGTCCTCCCTCATGTATGCCAGGGACCACCTGGGCTGTAAGACATGGGCAGGCCCATCTGAATATGTGGCCCTCTCAAGGGTCTCCTCCACATCTCTTCTGGCTGACCAAGGCTGTGCCTCCATCTTGAATAACACCAGGGGGGGCTGTGGAGTCACAAATGCCAAGGAGCCTTCTTTTAAAGGAGTAGTGGGCAGCACTGGTGTCCAGAATTCCATGGATGGGGAGTGACCTCCAGGATCCATCCTTCCACCTCTGGTCAGGACACCCCCACCCCACCCCAGAGGGGTTTTTGGAATCCTCCCAGAGGAGCAGGCTTTAGTCTTCCTTTTGTGAGCCCTCTGGGTTTCTTAGGAAAAGATGGACTCCCAGTGTCCTCTTAGTGGGGGATGAAGGCGGCAAATTGAGGTGGGAGTGGGGGTGGAGCCACATGCAGGTTTCTCCAGAGAGCCTGCTTCTCCTTCCTCTCTCCAGATGGCTGCTCTCTGGCATACTGCCAGCCCTGTGCTGCTCAAGGCGCTTGTCAGAGCTGGGTCAGGGCATCACTGGAATCTGCCCTGGGGTCCCTTCTGGCCTGTGTTTCTCTAATCTGACCTGGTGGAGGGAAAAGAGGTCTACATGAGAGTGGGTGCACATGCAAACACACAGAAACACCACCTCCCTGTGCTGGGTTTAGAAGACACGCTTGGCTGCCACAGAGAGCCACAAGGTGAGGGACTACCCTGGGCTGTGGCTGCCACTGTCCAGCCAAGGGATTCCAAGTTAGCCCCGCTCCAGTACAGGCAGGGAGGGAAAATGAGGCAGAGGCCACCAAGGGGTGTCTCCAGGTTACAAGTGGGGCATAGCACAAACACATAGACTCAACACATACACATGGACACACACACTCATGCCTCCAACTCCCTGTTTCGGTCTCCTCTGCCTATTCCTTCCCTTCTGGGCTAGCAACGTTCTTTTAATCTTGAATGGATGACAGTTCTCCCAAGGTAGTGGGAGGGGAGGTGCCAGTTCTGAGGACCCTCACAGTTTTGTATGGTTTTGGTGTGCGTCTCTTCTCTGTGTTAGGAAAAGAAGTGGCTGGGGTCCCAAGGAAAGGGATGAGGAGGGACCATTCCCCCAAATGGAGGGAGGCCTTCAGGAAGCTGAGCTGAGGTGATTGGCCGTAAAACAGCTTGGCCACAGCATCTGGAGGAGATTGGAACCAGATGTTCCTGGGATGGGGGAGGGGAGGGTGTGGGGCTGGGAGGAGGCTGGAGCAGGAGAAGCAGGCTGGTCAGCAGGAGGCTGGGTTGGGGGGGGAGTGGGGAGGGCCTCGTGGCTCTCTGGGGAAGACAGCTGGCTGCCCTATCCCCACTCCCCAAATCAGACACTGCTATTTTTGCAAACTGGAGCAGCAAATCTTTTCACAGATTCTAGAATCAGCCTGTGTGTAGGGACAGTCAAGCACAGGGTGTGACTTGGGAGGTGCCCAGAAAGGCTACCAGCTAGCCAGAAATGTCTCCTGCTGCCCCACAAGCCCCGCCTTGCTGCGGGCTAAGTGTTGCCTTCTCTGGCAGGAGTACATCTGCCCTAAGCTCCTAATGCTCGACTGGAAACTAGTGTATCCAGAAGTTTCCTTTTTGCATAGAAAGAGAGTAGTCCAGGAACTGGAAAATTGTCTGGCAGAGGAAAGGAAAAGAAGGTCCATTTATGGAGAGCCTCCTATTTGCCAGGATCTCTTCAAAGGTTATCTCATTCCTTCCTTGAAACCCTGTGAAGTGTTGTCATTCCATGTGTCTAGATGAAGAAACTGAGGCTCAGAGAGGTTAAATGACTCACCCAGGGGCACACAGCCACCAAATGGTAGCACTGATGTTCAAAACCGGCTATGTTTGCATGCAAGTTTGTGACCTTTTCATGGCAGAGAAGCATATAGGGTTAGGGTTGGGGGAGGGGGAAGGGAAAAAGAGGAAAGAAACAGTGAAGCAGAGGTACAGGGCACGTGACTTTCCTTCCACTATAGTTGAGCCAAACTTGGCCCTAGACATCCACCCCCCCCCCCCCCCTCCATGAGGAACCCTGCTCTCTGGCTGCTTGGAGACTAGACAGACCCTGAGTCTTCTTGTCTGTCTCAGCAGTGGCAGGAAGGAGGAGGGTTGCTGGGGAGGATGACAGGCTTGGGGGGTAGAGGCCCAGGGAGGAAATAATTGACCAGCACCACTGGGCAAACCATGGCAGATTCAGGTCTCCTGGATCAGCATCTCCTAATTCTTTTGTCCTGTCCTCTGAAGGCTACAAGGGTGCTCCTGGAAGGACAAGTCTGAAGCTTCAGGTGCTTATCTCAACCTAGAAGTCAGGCAGATCCATCCCAGCTCTTCCACTACTGGCCATGTACTCAGGACCAAGGGGGCCCTCAGGGGGCCCTCTGGGGCTTGGAGACAGTTGTGGGAGCAGGAGTACCTTCCCGTGACATGGAGTCAACTGAGCTGATGGTAGCCACACTGGAGTTGGTCTAGTCTAGAACCCTGAAGCCGGCAGAAGGTGAGGGTGGGCAAAGCATTGAGAGTGCATGAATTAAGTTCTGGAATATATATTAATGGCCTGCACCCAGGTCCTGAGCAGCCTCTATCACTGGGAGGCAGCCTCTGAAGATAGGCCCAGAGAAGACAGGGAAGGCCCATCAGCATGATTCCTAAGTCGTTAGAGGGATCTGGATCTATGGTGGTGATGGAGTCTTGGGACAGGCGTCTGGGGTGGCTGTATGAGTCAATCCTGAGCTGCCTCTGGCTGTGGCATTGCTGTTCACAGAGCCCTTGTTCGGGGTGGAAGACTGGGTACTCGCTTTGGGCTGCAAGCCACTCTCCACAGTCCGGAGGGGTTCTGAGCCTGGTTCCTTCTGGGCATGTGACTCGTGAACTGGGAGTAGAGTCCTCTGAGCTTCAGAGGGCCCTGGAGGGCTGGTGAGGAGAGCTGTGACCACCAACTACAAATTCTGCCAAGTGGGAATGGCAAAGTGTCTGGGTGAGATGCCCAGGCAGCTCCAATGGTTTGCGGGCCTTTCCATTCTACTCATGGTCCTCCAGGCTGTCCTGAGCACCGAGGTCAGAGGAGGTGGAGGCGGGGAGGGGTGGTTATGATGTCACAGCCTGTGACCTCACTGGAGCAATAGGCAGGAACCCCTCGGGCCATCCCCCCTCCCTTGCAGGACCTCAAGGCCTCATCTGCTCTCAGGACGGAAAGAGAGGGCTGCAGCCTGACGGTGGGAGCAGGCTGGCTTCCTGGAAGGAGAGGGTCCTGCATACACATCAGATGCCAGCAATGTGTCTGGTTTCCACTACTGCTTTCTGCTTCAAGGGCCCATCTGGGGTGTACCATACCATAATGCTGCCTAGGGGTAGGTCCCCTCCCACAGTCCAGAGAGCATAAGGCACAACATGTGCTTCTGCAATAGGGCGGAGCTTGAGGCCAGTAAAAGACCTACAGACCCACTGAAGGATCTCAAGGAGCCCTGGGGGTTGGAGCAGCATGCCTGGCTCTCTCTGAAATGTGGGAGGGGCCAGCCCAGGCATAAGAACATGGGTCCTCTCTCTTTCTTTCCCTTTGAGATCCATGTAGAGTAAAGGGAGAGAGAGGCTCCTCTGAATGGAAGGGGCAGGGATGTGGCTTCTCTCCTCCTGGTCTCTGGGAAACAGATCTGTGCCTCACTGCTGTCTGGGGAGGGAGGGGGCAGTGGCAGGAAGGAGGAGGCCAGACAAGACACAGCCTTGGGAGAGGGGGCCAGAGCTGGAATGTTTGCTCAGTGGCTGCCTAGTGTCTGGCTCTTGTCTCCATGAGAAGAGAAGGACCTGCAGGGGGCCAGCACTGGGTGTTTGACCTTCAGGAAGGCAGAGTTTCAGGGCCAGTTAGTAGATCTGTTCAGGCTGATGCCAGTTTTCTGGCTTCTGGTGAGCTCTCCTGGGACACCCTCCAGCCCACCCACCCTTTCCCCAGTCAGAGACAGAAGACATGGATGGACACCAGCTGGACAGACACATGCCTATCCCCTTTTACTTACCTCCCCCCACTCCCGCCCCCAAACAGCCTCTTTACAGAATGTTCCACTCCTCTCGTTGTGTGGGAGGGCTATGAGCAGTGCGTGTATATGCGGTACGCCTGCAGGCTGAAGTGTGCTAGGAGGCTGTGTTTGTGTGTGCCTGAGTGTGAAATCACACCCTCAGGGGTCCTGGAATCGAGGGAAGGAAGTGCAGCCAGCAGGGCCAGGTGTCCTGGCTGTGGGCTGGTCTCAGACACAGCAAGCCTGCACATCTGGAATGAGATGCACCGCACCCCGCCCCCCCGCACCCCCACCCCATGTCCCAGACAGCATCTGGCACAAGATACTGGCTGTAACACTTTCAGTTTATTGGCTGGTGTGCCCTGGTGTGGCTGACCAGCCGCTGGGCCTGAGAGAAGCCCCGTCTTGTTTCCCCACCCCTTCTTCTGCAGCCCCTCACGGTGCATCCTGTGGGACTCGTATGGAAACTCACACCCCAGGAAGTGGGGAAATAGGGGCTCAAAAAAACCATGTCGAGGTTGGAGAAGGGGTGGGAAATGTACATTACAATGAAGCTATGCCACCGGCTATACACAATACGGTGCACTTAGAGAGGGCAGGGAAGATGGGAGGGTCTGCTGACAGACGCTCTCCCCCACAGGCCAGGCCCCCAGAGAGGAATGGCCACTTCAAGTGTCTCCGTGAAAGCTCTGGCTCCCTGGCCCTGGCCCCTTGTTCTGGTGGGGGCAAGGAGGAAGGGATCACGGGGAAGGGGCTCACGAAGCAGTCCCATTCCCCCGCCTCCTGAGGACAGCCTCACCTGGACCACCGGCCTGCAGGTCCTGGCGCCTGGGGGACAGGGACAGGGTGCCCACCTCCTGCCCACCTCCCACTGTCCAGTCCAGGTGACTGAGGGCAGCAGGCCTCCCGTCCCCGCCCCCGTGTGAGGCAGTGGTCATTTCCTGCTGTGCAGTGTGTCCTGGAACTTGGTGCTGGTGAACCGCAGGTGGAAGCCTTTTTTGGTGATGGTGTCATCTGAGTGGAATTTCACCAGGACAGAATCTCCGGCCGAGTACACCTCCTCAGGAGGCTGACAGAGGAAAAGGATGGGCATGAGGCTGAGGCTGCTGTTTTTCCTCCCCAGGATCCCCCGCTCTAAGGAAGGTGGGTGGCTCCCAGACACTCACCAGATTCCCCCAGCCCCTTGAAGCAGGGGAAGACTATTGATAGCAAGAGTTTAAGGGGACGCCTGGAGGAGGGGAAGAAAAGCAGGGGATAGAGGAGCTTGCCTTAAGTTCAGAGTCACACTTCATACCCAGAGCTGCTATTAACGCTGCTATTAACAAGTTAGTTGTGAAGTCTCAGGCAAGGCACTGTCCCGCTCTGGGCCTCACTTCCCTCAAGGGCAAGCGGGAGTAAATGCTCCCTGCTCTCCAAGCTCAGAAGGGCTGATGGGGGTTGTGGGAGGGAGCAAATGAGAGTGTGGTTGTGAATGGGTTTTGCAAAGGGAGTGGGTTCTCTGAGAGGCTGCCTTCTCACTGTCTCAGCTGCCTCTCGGAGAAGACAGAATAGCTGGGTGCTCCAGACATAGCTGTGGCCATTCCCCTTCCATCCTCCCCCAGTTCTGGCCATGGTTGGCTCTAGGCGATGCCCCTGCCTAGCTCCTGCAAGCCCCTCCTTACCTCTGTGTACGGGCCCTCAGAGTGAGAGCCGCCCACAGAGCCTCAGCACACGGATGCCCTGGCTCTCAGGGCACAGAAAGCATCGTTTCCGAGAACCTTGGGGACATTTCCAGCAACCCTGCCAGGAAGCCCTGACAGGATTGGGTTCCTTCCCCAGGTTCCCTCCCGTTGGCTCCAGCCTGGTGGAAGTGTCTGGAAGAAGCCACCTGGGGACACCCAATTTGGTGTGTGGCTCACTGGAATGTGCCAGATCAAGGGAGTTACAAAGGGCAAAATGGGGAGGGGGTGCCGGCTTGGTGACCAGGGGATTCCAGAGTGGTGAGCCAGGCAGGGGAGGGGCCTATGTGCTCTGCTCCTGCCCCGCCCCCCACCTCCCTGCCCTGTCCCAGACCCTGTGAAGCAGAAGCTCTGTCCTAAGGGCACATTCAGCTGGCTAATGCTGGGCCCAGCAGATGCTGCTGCAGCTCCAGGAAGGAAGTTTAACACTTCCTAAGGTGCCCAGGTTACACTGGAGCATAGCCATGAGAGAGGTGAGGGACCAGGGAGGTGAGGGGCGGGAGGGCGTGTGTGTTTGTGTGCGTGTGTGCGCGCACGCATGCACGGGTGTGTAATGGAGAGGAGAAGACAGTGTTCTCCGAAAGGGGAAAGGATTCACAAAAACAAAAAGAAGCCACAGCTCTGAGAGGAACATAAATCCACCTTTGTCATTTTCCTGTGGCTTCAATTAAAATCAAGCAAACTTTTGCCCACTGCCTCTGAAGGTGCCATTTTATGGACCAAGAAGCAATGCTCAGTGTCTGCTTGGACAGTAGCACCAAGGGCTTTGGGACCAGCTGGCCTCCCACCAAGAAGGGAAACTGGCAGTGGAAGAGATGAGGGTGTTTTTATGGCTCAGCCAGATGACTGGTTAGCACAGTTCGGCTCAGGTCCTAGGTCCCTGGCTCTTGCTTCAACCTCTGCCCCCGACCCTGGGCCCTGGTAAGCTGCTTTGGGACTGGAACAAGGGCTGGGGGGGGGGGGGGGTAGAAGGAACTCCATCCACCTCCCCGGATGCAAGCTACCCTGTAGGTCCAAACAAACTGGTGCTGAGCAGTCTTGGGTCAGGGCAGGGCCTGTCCCAGAGGATGCAGAAACCACAGTGTTGGGCAAAAAAGGACAGAGTTTCCTGGGTGGGGATGGCCTAGGGCAGGGCAGGCCTCTGTGAGCAGCCACCCACCAGGCAGGGTCTCCTAGCTCCTGCAAAGGGCCAGGCATGTGCTAGCACCCATACCGGCACCCCACACCTGCAGAGGCAAGGGCACTGGGCAGGGTGCGGGGTCTCACCCCTGAGCCGCAGTAGCGCCCCAGTCTGGGGGCTGTGCTGTCATAGCCATCGAAGAGCTCCATGTAGTCGTAGCCACAGTCTGTCTCCTCCTCCACCTCGAAGGTCTGGAACACCAGCTCCACGCCATATCCTTCCTCTGCCACGATGACCCATTCGCAGTCCACCCCCCCAGGGTAGTTGTTGTCACCAAACTGCGCATGGGAGTAAAGATCCTTCGTCTTCACCTCTGCCCGAACCTGGCCTCCACACTCTGTGGGGGAGGAGCAACAGGATTGGCCACCACTCCCCGAGGATGGCCAGGGACAAGGTACCGCGCCTCACTGTGCTGAACCCTCATGGCTCGATGGAGAGAGGGCCACATGGCTAGGGGCGAGTGGCTTGGGACCTGCCTGGGACGTGGCCCAGAACAAGTGCTCTGCTGCTCTACTTCTGGATAGATGCCCACAGAGGACCAGGGACACACTGGGCTGTTAGGCAACTCTGAGCTGAGGCACTGGGGAGGGCATGCTTGTCAAAAGAGCACATTGCTAATTTGCTCCAGCTGATGGCTGTCATGGAAGAATGTGGGCCCTGCGTTGCCAGGGCTTCCATTCTTAAGAGAGAAGAACCACATCTGGATTTTCTGCGAAAACTCTTGATTTTTCAATGTTGGCTCACATTTTTAAAAAACACACTGTGGGCCAAACAGAGCGGAACTGAGGGCCAGATAGAGTTCTGGGCTTCCAGTCTGTGACCCTCTGCTGGGAGGGCCAAATGAGAGCATGCAGGACAGGGTCTTCAGTGTCCATCCTCCTCTGGAAGCCCTCTGGCCTCTAAGAAATCTGGTGCTTATGTCTCCCTGGAGGGGTGAAGAGGGGGTGGGATAGGGCCTGAGCTACAAGGAAGGATGAGAGGCTCTGGACCCAGCAGTCCTGGGGACTCCCAACAGGTGGCTCAAGACCCACAAGGAGCCTGTGAAGCCCCCATCTGACACCTGATGTTCCAGGCCTCCCAAGCCTGGGCTCCAGGCTTTCTCTACTGCTGCACTGTTTCCACTTCACTACTGTCCTGTCTTTACATACCAATTGCTCAGGCCAAACGAAGTGACCTGCGGTCACCTGTACACACCCAGAGCTGTCCTGGGATTGTGGCTGTGCCTGGGCTCCTCCCCCTGCTGGAATGACCCCACCAACACCTGCCCAGAGCTAGAGCTTATCATGTTTTTTCTCATGCTATAACTATCTGTGCGCATCCCACCTCACCTCTGGACCGCGAGTTCCTGGTGTGCAGGGGTGAAGGGCTCATCATGCCTGATTCACCTCCATAAGCCCCTCTGAGTCTTGCATACAGCCAGAGCTCAGTAAATGGTTGTTAGATAAATGGACAAACGATTGCTAAGTAGCCCCTCAAGGCCTAAGATGTTTGTCTGCTTCATTTTTGTGACCTGCACTTAGAGCACTGCTTCATCATACATGTTATGTGTTAATAAATATCTCTAGACGAGTGACTTTTGGGTTTGGAATGTGGGTGGGCTGCCACACAGTCAGGCGTCCTACCGCTGGGGACTGTGGGGCTTCCCTCCCCATCCCTGGATTCCCCACCCACTGGCGTCACTGCCCTCTGTTTTCCGGCAACTTAGCGGCCCCTAATCGGGACCTCTCCCACTCTCCCTTTAGTGCCCACTCTCTGCTCCCCTGCCCGGCCCTCAGAACACAGTCTCTGTCTACCCAGGCCATAGCTCTGTCCATCTGTCCCTTCATACACTCTTTCTCATCCCCCTGTGAAACTCCAGAGCCTGGGTCTGCCTGTGAGAGCAGGATCAGCAGAGGCTCGCAGAACAAGACAGCGTGAGGACATTGGGCTAGCCTGAGATGGCCTCACCTGTGGAGTGGGATGCCTGGAAGCCCTTCCTCTGGACGGAGTTGTCGGAGTAGAAGCGCAGGAACATGCGGCTGCCTGTGGCCAGGACAGGCTCAGGCTTCTTGCTCCCACAGAAGCGGCCCAGGACGGGGGCCTTGGCGTCACGGCCATCATACACCTCCAGGTGGTCATAGGCACACTCAGGCTGGGACTCTATATCCATCTCCACGAAGGTCTAGAGGGCACGAGGGAGGACAGCAAGTTCAGAATGCGTCTGGGGGGGGGGGGCAGCAGGTGGCCCCAAATCTAGGCCTCCAGACCCCAGCTGATGGAGACCAGGGAAGCAGCCCCTGCCAGGGGCACTGCTGGTAGCAGTGAGGGAGGACCTGGGAATGGGTAATGGCAGGCACACCCCCAATATGTACTGGGACCGGGCCTCTGTCCAGACCAGACTTGGGGCTCATGAGGATCCTCACAGGGATGACAGCCCTGTGGGCTCAGCCAGGCCACCAGCCTGCAGTCTGCATGGCTCTGGTCAGGACCTCTGAATTACCCAGAACTTTGGAACTGATAGGAAACAGGTGGTAGCCCGATGGCATGGAAGAGCAGGGGTCCCCATGCAGGCTGGGGTGTGGGTACCTTACCAGCTTGACCCGGTGGCCAGGGGTGCTAGAGATAGCCCAGGTGCACTCCTTCTTGCTGGGATATTTGTCAGGCCAGTTGGGGCTGGTGATGGTGCCGCTGGTGGATGTCACCTTGTGGTCACAGCCGGCTGTGGGGAAGTGAGGGTAAAGGGATCAGCAAGAACCTCGGTGCTCCAATGTCCCCTGTGAGGAAAGGAACAAAGCCCTTCCCTCCTGCCCTCCTTGCTTCTTTCTCTTGTCCCCCACCTACAAACTGATGGAAGGCTTACATTACTTCTTTTCTGTTCGGTTACCCATGGCCGGGGAAATCTAGCTGCTTGCCTCCAAGCGAGGTCTGCCTGGCAGCATCCATGAAAGCCGCCCTCACAGGCACTCCCGTGCAGATCCCTGGACCTTTGAGGCCTCTGGCCACACCCCCTCTGCCCTCCATGATGTTGTCATCCTCTGGTATCCTGCCACACTTCCACATTCACAGAAGACTTTGGCACCTGACTCAGTTCTATACCCATTCCTGCTGCCATTCCAGGTGATGTCAGCCAACACTCTAGCCTCTCTGTTCCTGATCTTCTCAGCTCTATTGGCACTTATCTTCTTCCTCTCAAGCCGGGCTTGCTCATGACTTTACTCTAGGCCTTGCCATCACCTACCATTTCCTGATGCTACAAACACATCACCTCTCTGTGACCACTTCCTGTTCTTCCAGGGTGCTCAGGCCCTCACTATCCTTTCAACACTTCTTCAGCTTTAGAGAGACTTCCAGGGTCTTGATCCTTCTATTTTCTCCCAATATTTCCTCCTTGGTTGACTTAACTTGCTTCCCTATCTGGCTGGACTATATGGCTGATCACCCCGGCTGCTCATCAACATACTGTCCTTCTACTGTATCCTTTCGGAAAACCCCATCTGACTCAACCACTGGGAACCGAAACCACTTGATACTCTTGGATCTGTCCTTCACCACCTCCACCCCTTACCTCCTCAACAACGGCTCCAAATCTTCAGCCCTCTCCACTCCCATCCCTTCCCTCTCAGAAGATCACCTCACCTCCTGCCTCCCTGAAAAAAATCAGGGCCTCAGATATGAACAACTTCAGCTTCCCAGCCCCCCCCTGCAAACTCACCTTCCTCCTTCCTCGTCTCCAAAAAGGAGTCCCAGGTCCACCTGGGTACCTTTGCACCACAAATTATCCACCCTCACTCTCTGTGCCATCTCTGCCAGCCTGTGGACCCTCCTATGCTTTGCCCCATCCTAAAGTAACTCCCCCACGGCCCTACATTCCCCTCTAGCTGCCACCCATCCTTTCTCCTTTTCTTCTCAGTTGTTCTTCAAGAAAACTTGCTATCACCCCATTCTCACTGTTTATGGCTCTTTGATCCATTGCAATCTGCCTTCCCACCTCTGAGAGTGTGGCCTCACAAACGAATTTAAAAGCTGATGTTCATGATTTATTATCATCCAATCTGACAGGTTTCTTGGGGAAAAACAGGCGGCCAGTGCACTGTGGGCTGGGGAGGAGAAAGGGATGGATAGGTGCCTATGGTCAGTGGCTCACAGGATGAATACACAGCCATGAGGCCCAGAGAGCAGTGTGCAGGCTGCCCAGAGGCCCTGTGGAGGCAGGTAGAGCTCCTGGCTCTCCACAGTGGACCTATGGGCCGTGTCCATCATCCTTCTGTGGTTCTCCAAGGCCACATTCGCTGCTCTCCCCCATTTATACACAGGTCTTTGGGGCCCTCTAACTTCTCTGTGTGTGCCCACTTCTCCCCCAGCTAGACTGCAATCTTCCTGGGGGCAGAGGGACTCCCTTCTTCTTTTTTTTTTTTTTAGTGAGCCCTATGCCCAATGTGGGGCTCAAACTCACGACCCTGAGATCAAGAGTTGCATGCTCTACCAACGGAGCCAACCAGGCACCCCAGAGGAACTCCCCTCTTGAGGTCCCTGCAGAACTTTGCACAGCCTCTGCAAGGAGGAGTCAGGAAATACTGATTTGTAATTCGCCTATCATTTGAGTGAGGAATCATGAGTGCTTCTAAAATGACTCAGCTATGTACAGGTCGTCCACCCTAGAAGTGTAAAACCTCTCACAGCTATCTTGTTAATGTTGATGTACTCTTTTTCACACAGTACACACAGAGAGAGAATGCACTTTGGACAACCACAGAATAAGGTCTCCTCCAGCTAAAAGACGTGGAGGCCCTATGAATCAGGAACTTCGTATGCGGGGAGACCGAAGTAATCAGGTTGGAAGCTCTTTAGTGTCCGTTGGGTCACTGCTGAGTGCTTCAATTCTGTTTATTTTATCCAGGAGTTTATTTGTTTATACCTTGGTTGTCCACCTAAGAACAGTGAGAAGAGGCATTTGCCAGGCACTGTGCTAAGTGTTCAAGCAAGATCTGTAAAGTTTAGTATGCTGCAAGGCAGTTACCATTGTTAATCATCTCATGGGTGAGGAACTGGAAGCTCAGAGAGGTGCAGTGATTCACCCAAAGTCACACAGACATTCAGTGGCAGAGCCAGGTCTGTGTTGTGCTGCTGGGATAGTATGTCCCCAGCAGGCAGGGGACACAACGGCATTCGGGACTTGGAACAGGCCAGTGTTGTAGCATGTCCAAAGAGCTATCAGATGATGCTGGTGAGGATATGAGTGCTGTTTTCAAACATCTGCAGGGCTTTAGTGTCTGGGAGGCGGTGACCCTGTTCTGAATGTCCCCAGGGGTCAGCAGTGTGACCAATAACGGCTGACATACGACTGTGCTTGCTTTGAGCTCAGCACTGCTTGGAGCACTTCAGAGAGCCCTGTGCCCTGATGAGGTAGGTCTATTGTGACCTACGTGTCACACAGGAACAAACAGAAGTGCTCAAGGGTGCGCAGCTGGCTAAGCAGTGGGGCTGGGCCAGGCAGCCTGGCTCCAGCCTGTGCTCTCGACCTCTGTGCCATCTCGACTCTCTGCCACAGGAAGGTCATTATGAAGACAAGGACTTGCCCATGGATTTTAAGAAGCACTAAGATCAGTCTGAAAATGGAGCCTGGGGATGAGTGTGAGCCCCTCCTCTCCTAACATGCACAAGGAGACATGGAAGCATGTGTGGCTTGGATATTTTGAGGACGGAAGAATCTGTGGACCAGGTGGGAGGCAAAACAAGGTAATCTCAGAGACCACTCGTGATCTTGAGTCTACACCGGGCCGGATGGAGATGGCACCCGTGTCCTCGTGTCCCCAGCCTCCAGTCCTTCGGGCCTGCTGGCCCTGCCCTAGGGGCTCTGGGCGCTGCGCTGGCAGCGCTTACCTTCCTTGCAGTCGTGTTTGTTGTCATGTAGGACGAAGCCACTGCGACACTGGCACTCATAGCTGCCGAAGGTGTTGACGCAGTCTTGCTGGCAGCCGCCGTTATCCTTGGAGCACTCGTCCTTGTCTGCAGGGGAGCAAACAAGGCGGGCCCGGGTCTGTGCAGGGCTGAGGTCGGGGTGGTCACCCCAGGGGAAGCGGGAGGCTGGCTGGGTTTCCTCCCCCCGGGGGGGCCAAGGCCACGGTGGGGTCCAGGGCAGTGCATCCAGCGGAGCCAGCTGAGTGGCCCAGCTGTGGGGAGAGAAAGTAGAAGTGGGGTGGAGGGAGGGCTGGGGGCTGGAGCTGACCAACATGGGCACCCTCTACCATTACCTGCTTACTGGACAGACGGACAAGTGGAAAAACAGACACACGGACAAGCAGACTGCAAGAGAAAGGAGCAGGACGCAGGGGTCCCTCTTTTACTTCACAACAGGAAATGTCACAGACACCATCAAAATGGGAGGGAGTGGGGGCAGGGAAGTTCCCCTGTCCATGGGAGGGGGGGACAAGGGGAGAGGAGAGCACCAGTTCTGTCCGGCCAGAAGGAGGCAGGCCGGAATGGCAGAGCGGAGGTGGTGGGTGGTCGGGCACTGAAGCCCCCATCCCATTCCGTCCAAGGTGAGGTTCCTGAGTAACAAAGGGTCCGGGAGGCCTGGCAGGCCTCACTGGGGGGTCCGGTTTCTTTTCTGCACTCGGAATTTGAGCTGGTGGGGGCGTCCCCGAGGGGGCTGCAGAGCGGGCCTCTTTTCTGAAACGAGAGAGAGAAGGAGAAAAGGGACCAAGGGGTGGGGGTGGAGGGCAGGGACCAGGGAGGGAGAGCAGTGAAAACCAACCCGGGGCCTCAGAGGCAGATTCACAGGGCAATGCGGGAAGGCGGCGGGACACACATGCAGGACGGCCATGTCCGGCGCAGCCAGGTCAAAGAGGAAGAGCAAGTGGGAAGAGGCACAGCGACAGAGACAGATAGGAAGAGAGCCTGTGGCAGGAAGAAGGCCTGGAGGGGTAGGCACGAGGCCCGCACATATGGAGGGAGAGAAACAGAGTCTCTGGTAGAGGGGAGCAGCCCACGGAAAGGGTGGGCCCGGCTGGGAGCTCAGAGCTCTCACTCTGGCTGCTGCAGCTACAGGCTGTGTTTAGACACACACACCCACACCAGCATGCCCACAGACACGGGATCCCTCGGGGATGTACTGCGGTCCCACTGGGGCAGCACAGACACTGACCCACAGGTACACCACACTCACGCGCAGGACCCACAGGCAGACATAGAGACCGCATGCACACATACCACTGGCCAGCCATCCACCTGTGTGCACGTGTACATAAGGGACACACACTACTTCCTCCCACATGTGTGTGAGGAAGCGTGTGCACAGATGCATAGGCAGGCACTCAGGGGCCAGTACGCGGGTACAAAGACACAAAAACACAGAGACCACAGGCTCTTCAGCAGACCTGTGGACTCAAGTGTGCTCACACATGCAGCTGCTCAAGTTCGGGTCAACCCACACACGCACTCTCCCATGAGCACACACACACAGAGACACAGGCTACAGGCATGTGTTTGTCACTCCCACACATGCTCCAGTCTGTCTGCGGTCACTCTGGGGACTGTGTGCTTGGCACAGAGGCAGGTGTTCAGGGAAGGTGTGTAGATCGAACGGACATCCAGATTTCCAGAGGGGAATCGCGAGGTAGAAAGATGCCCGCTGGCATTCAAATGGGCAGGTGGGGTCTGTGACAAAGGTGACCTTGTTCCTGGTCTCCATCAGTAGTGGAGGGGCCTGAGCACTGGCTTCCGGAAGGCCCGGCTTCTCCACTCCATTCTCAGGTGAGCCAGACCCCTTAAGGCCCGCAGGAACTCAAGGTCAAGAGGTGGGATCCCCAAGTCCCTCCCCAGGGCTCCTTCTCAGTTACAGCCTCACAGGGGATCCTCGCTGAGGGCCCTGTGGAAGCTGCCAGCCCTGCAGGAAGGTGGGGGTGAGGGGCACCCTACAGCCCAGGAACTCGCCTGTGACTACACTAGGAACTTTAGGGGCCCCATCTTACAAATGGAGCAAAGATTTGCCTGAAATGTTTTGAACCCCACACCTTCCCTATATGTGCACCCTAAATACCTAGTACAGTGCCTGGCACATAGGAGGGGTAAAAGAAATACCTGCCCAGTAAACGAACGAGTGCGTGGGCAAGTGGGTGGCTGAATGGATGAGTGACAGAAAAGTGAGTCCTGAGGAAGGCCTGCTGTAGCGTCCTAGGGCAGGGCTCTGGCATGGGGGTTGGGGAGTGGGAGTGGCAGCCTCACAGCCTCACCTCAGAGGAGCCGAGGAGCCAGGGAGCAGGTTGCAGGAGGGGCAGGAGCGGGGAGGGTGGACATGGTCCGGACAAGGAGACGGCACTCACCCTCCAGTGCCAAATGCCCCGGAAGGTGGCTGGGGTCAGACTGAAGGTCTTCAGGCTCTTTCTTCTCCTTCTTGGCTTAGGGTCTCCTCGCTGGGTGTCCCAAAAGTCCAAAGAGCCCCCCTCCTGGGGGGCCAGAGTCAGATGCCCCATGCCCTGAGGGCTGAACGAACCTTGATGCCCACTGGTGAGGGTCCTCTGCAGGTTTCTTAGGCAGCAGGGCATTGCACGTGTGTGTGTGTGTGTGTGTGTGTGTGTGTGTGTGTGTGTGTGGCTGTGCACGTGTGTGTGTGCATCTCTGTGTGGGTCTGAGGGGGCAGGTGGCCCAGTGTCAGGCCAGGGCAGGGCAGTACCCAGGGGTGGAGAGAGACCTGGGCTCTAGCCTGACAGATGTGTCGGTCCCCCTCCCGCCTCTGAGAGTCAAGTAACAGAAGGGCAGAAAGAGACGAGAGTAAGCAGGTAATGGTTTCCCCAGGGCTGAGCCCACCCCTGAGTAGGTGTTACATCCCCTTGGCCCTCTGGTGAGCACCCTGTAGGAGTTCCAGGTGGGCATAGGGAAGAAAAGGATTCGCATTGCAAGGGGAGGGGGTCTCAGCAAGCAGTGGGGCAGGGGCTGTGGGGCACTTTAAGCAGAGCAGGATGGCTGGCAGTGACAAGCAGGGAACCAGTGCACAGGGGCAGTGCATGGCATCCAGGTGGGGCAGGCAGGGGTGCAGGGATGCAACATAGGGGGCTTGAGGATGCAGGACCCTGGGCAAAGGGGGGAAAAGGAAGGCAGTGTGGACTAGGCCATGGGCTTCCTGCCTTCCTGCTACCCCATGCCCGGCCCACCAGGCCAGCTGAAGATCAGGATCCCTGGGCCACTCCCATATAAAACCAGCTGCTTCAGCCACTCCCTCCACCTCCCACTCCCCAACTCAAGTTCATGGAGTTCCCACCCCACACTATCAACGTCCCAAGTCAAAGAGTGCCTCTGAAAGACCACCAGCCTTGCCCCAGGATGAAGGACTGAGGGAAGACTAAGGCAGGGGGCAGGTCTCCTGGGACCCCTGGAGGCCCAACTCAGAGAGGTTGACTGCATTTTAGGCCTCCCAAGAATGGGTCCATCAAAGGGGCTTGATCACAAGCCTTATACGGGGCAGCTCTCAATAAACATATGCTGGTTGGATCTGAGTCCCCCACCTATGGGCTGAGGGTGAGTGGGAAGGCTTTGGTGTTGATGAGAGGGAGGCTCCTCATCTTTTCTGAAGGCCTCGGCATGAACCCATTTGGCATGTGGGTCTGATTAGAGATGTGGCCGCTGCCAGATAATCTGCCCCACACACTCCAAGGCAAACACCCTCCTCCTCTGCATGCACCCTGCATTCTCTGGCCATGCTGAACTCCCTGTTTCCAGGGCCTGCCCTCTCTGGGGCCTCGGCATGATGGCTCCTGAAAGGAAAGCCCTCTCCTTTCATTTCTTCATGCCTATGTACTGCCCATCCTCAGGCTGGTTCCCATACAGTAATGGGGTTCAGGAACAGAGGGGTTGGCCTGGTGGTGGTGGGCTAATGGGGGGAGCAGGGGACAGACCCTGCTGGCCTGGTAACAGAGAGGGCTAGAAAGTGCAGGGGTAGTGTGGCAGGGAGGAGGGGTGGTGGGCTCACAGCTGGGTAGTCCAGGTTACCTGAGAAGAAGTGGGCCTTGAAGCCCTTTTTGGAGACGGTGTTGTCAGACTTGAACTCCACACGCATGTTGTTGTACTGGGAGGTGATGACCTCGGGCTTCTCGGAGCCACAGAACTTGCCATGTAGCTTGGAGTCAGCCGTGAGCCCACTGCGTACTTCCACGAAGTCATACTTGCACACCTGCAGGGCAGTGCAGCTCTAGGCCTGCCTCCTCCAGGAAGCCTCTCCTGACCACCCCCCACCTGGGAAGGCTCCCTTTTGTCCTTTTGTCTTTAGTCACCCATCTTACATAATCTAACAACTCAAAAAGGTGCCAAGCCACCCCCACAGGATCCTCTTGCGCTCCCCACACAAGCCCTGACTGAGTCTTGCCTTGCTCCACATTCCCCTGTGCACTCCCTGACCTTCAAGCCCTCCTCCCCGACCCTCCCCTGCTTCCTGGAATTGGGAGCAGTCTCTCCTCCTCTACATTCTTTGGGTATTTCATATGGAAGGAAGCAGGCACTGAGCCGAGCTCCCACGCCTCAGACCTTCCTGAGTCTCCTCAGCTCTGGTGGGCACTTACGTCATTGCCTTCCGTCTCGAAGAAGTCGAACTGCAGGGAGATGCGGTACTGGGTAGGGGCCACCAATTGCCAGATGCAGTTTTTGTTAGGGGGGTACTCCTTGGGCCAGCCTGGGCTGGTGATGGATCCGTTGAGCTTGGTAAGGAATCCACCACAGGCAGCTGTGGGGACAACGGAGGTGGCATCAGCCACCAGGAGTCCCCACTTTAGGTAAGGGCCAGGGGTAAGGGTGCATTAAGGAGAAGAGGGGGATGTGTGGATGCCCTGCAGTCCTGGGGCTTGTGTCTGGTCTCTCAAGGATGGGAGGGAAGCAGGCAGGGTGAGGGGTGTACCTTCAGAGTATGAGGAATTGGGGAGTCATATGCATGAACACTCTACTTTCTCAGGGCCTCTACTAAGAAGGAGGCGGGGAATGAAGGGCTCAGGGAAGGCTGGGCCGGTGGGCAGTGAGGACTGGAGGCAGGGAGAGGAAGGTGGGTAGAGAAAAGACACACAGCAAACCCAGGCTGAGCTGCAGGCAGTTGGCAGGGAATGCTCTCACCTCAGGGGCAGGTATAGGGAGAGGCTGAAAAATCATTGCCTGTCTGAAAACAGTGGTTTCCAAACTGGGGATCATGACCTTCAGGAGGATGATGAAATCAATCAGCAGGTCATGATCAGCATTTTAAGTGAATAAAAATGGGAAAAAAAAATACCAGAGTGCATCACACCCGGTAAGTGTGTTCAGGGGGCTGCAGGGCTGCCATATAAAATGTATTCCTTGTTGGTGATGAGTGAAGAAAGTGCTAGGGAATCTGGGCTTTCCCAGGAAGGGGTGTGTCCAAGGGCTTAAGAGATCTGGGCTAGAGGGTCTGGTCCCTGGGGCTGTGTTGGAGGCACTCACCCTCACAGCGGCGCTTGTCCGGGGCCAGCTCATACCCAGGGTCACAGCTGCACTTGTAGCTGCCCAAGGTGTTGAGGCACCGCTGCTCGCAGCCCCCGCGGTTGGGCCGTGAGCACTCGTCCACCTCTGCCAATTGGGAAGAAAGGGTGTCAGTGACTGCCAGGCCAGGGCCTGCCTCCTGTGCTCTGCTTGAGAGTCAAGTCCAGTGTCCCTCAGGCTTCCTGTGACCACCTCCAGCCCCACTGCAGGGGACAGGAGTCAGCTGTGGACCACTCAGCTTTGAGGCTGTGGCCCTCCCTACCTCAGCCAGCCCCCCAGCTCGGTCCCTAGGGGTTCCTACTCCTGAGAGCCCCAAAGGGACAGGTAGTAACCTGAAGGAGGGGACAGGTAGACCCCACAGAGCCTTTCTTTGACCACAATGGCTGGGCTGGTGACCACCACCATTTATTGGTGCCTCTTGTGTGTCATTCCCCAGCCTTTCTTCATTTATCCTTCAATCCTGACATGACCAGTGATGGAGGGACTGTTACTATCCCCATTTTACAGATGAGGAAATGAGGTTCAGGCAGATTACCTGTCCACAATCACACCGGTAAAAGAAATCCACGCTGCCTTGCTTCCTCCCTAAGCTTCTATGGCACTTCCTGCCTCTATGCCTCACTGGCATTTCTTCTACACAAACTTTTGGACTTTAAGGCAACTCCTGAACTACTATTTCAATTCACAGTTGAGCACCTACCACGTGTCAGCTACTTTTACATATGTGTGTCATTTACTCAATGAGATATGCAGTTTCTCAGTGCAGTTGACCTCTTCTCCCCAGTTAGGCCATAAATTCAAGCACAGGGTACCATGGTCTATGCATCCCTCATAGAATCTCTGTGTAGAATAGGTGAATAAAGAAGACATGAAGTCACCACAGCAATATTCACAATAGCCAAGATGTAGAAACAGCCTAAATGGTCACCAACAGATGAGGATAAAGAAAACGTGCTACAGGATTTAGAAGAATTAATATTGTTAAAATGTCCATACTACCCACAGCAAACTATAGATCCAAAGTAATTCTGACCAAAATACCATTTTGCACAGAACTATAACACATAATCCTAAAATGTGTATGGAACCACAAAAGATTCCAAGCAGCCAAAGCAATCTTGAGAAAGAACAAAGCTGAGGGGCATGCTCCCATATTCCAAACTGTAGTGCAAAGCTATAATCAAAAACAAATAAATCCAAATGGTATGGTACCGGTACAAAAACAGACAAATAGATCAGTGGAAGAGAATAGAGAGTCCAGAAAAAAAACTCATGATTATATGTTCAATTATTCTATGACAAAGGAGGCAACAATATACAATGGGGAAAAGACAGCCTCTTTAATGAATGGACAGATCAGACAGCTACATGCAAAAGAATGCAACTGGACCACTTACTTACATTTTACACAAAAAGAAACTCAAAATGGGTTAAAGACTTAAATATTAGACCTGAAACCATGAAACTCCTAGAAGAAAACCAAGGCAGTAAGCTCTTTGGCATTGGTATTAATAATATTTTCTTTGGATCTGTCTCTTCAGGCAAAGACAACAAAAGCAAAATAAACAAATGGGACTACGTCAAACTAAAAAGCTTTTGCACAGTGAAGGAAACCATCAACAAAACAAAAAGTCAACTTAATGGGAGAAGATATTCACAAATGTTATATGAAATAAGTGGTTGACATCCAAAATATATAAAGAACTCATAAAACTCAATATAAAACAACGACTATTGATTAAAAATGGGCAGAGGACCTGAATAGACGTTTCTCTAAAGAAGATATACAGATGGCCAACAGACACATGAAAAGATGCTCAATATCACTCATCATCAGAGAAAATGCAAATCAAAACCACATTGAGATATCACTTCACACCTGTCAGAATGGAGAGTATCAAAAAGTTAAGAATAACAGGTGTTGGTGGAAGATGTGGAGAAAATAGAACCTTCTGCATGTTGGTGGGAATGTAAATTGGTTCAGCCACTCTGGGAAACAGTATGGAGATTCCTCAAAAAATTAAAAACAGAACTACAATATGATCTAGCAGTTCCACTTTTGGGCATTTATCTGAAGAAAATGAAAACACCAATCTGAAGAGATATATAAAGCCCCATGTTCACTGAAGCATTATTTACAACAGCCAAGATATGGAAGCAATTAAAGTGCCCATCAATAGATGAATGGATAAATTAGATGTGGTATATACATACAGTGGAATATTACTCAGCCACAGAAAAGAATGAAATCTTACCATTTGTGACACCATGATGGACCCAGAAGGTATGAGGCTAAGTGAAATAAGCTAGACAAAGATAAATACTGTATGATTTCACTTACATGTTGAATCTAAAAACAAAACAAATGAACAAACAAAACAAAACAGAAACAGACTCATAGATATGGAGAACAAACTGATGGGTGCCAGAGGAGAGGGAGTGGAGGGATGAACAAGATAGGTGAAGGGAATTAAGACGTGCAGTTTTCCAGTTATAAAAAAAAAAAAAAGCAAGATGTGGAGATGTAATATACAGCATAGGTAATATAAGTCAACAAGATTGTAACAACTTTGTAAGGTGATGGATGGTAACTAGACTCACCGTGGTGACCATTTTATAATGTACATAAACATTGAATCGGTATGTTGTACCCTTGAAACTAACAGGATATTGTGTGTCGATTACTCTTCACTTTAAAAAATGTGTTATATACACACAGTGGAACAAAAATGGATGAATCTTATGAACATTATGTTCAGTAAAAAAGCTAGTTACAGAAAGACAAATACTGCAGGATTCCACTTATACGAGCTATCTAAAATAGATTCAATAAATGAATGAATGAATGGATGAATGAGTGGATGAAAGAATGAATGATGGCTGCCAGGGGTTGGGGGCTGGGGGAAACGTGGAGCTGCTAATCAAATAGGCATAAAGTGGCAGTCAAGCAAGATGAATAAGCCTTGGAGATCTGCTGTAGAGCACCGTGCCTTCGGCCAGCAACATGGTATAGTACACTTACAAATGCATCCAGAGGACAGATCTCAAGCTACGTGTTTTTACCACAACAAAACACAATTTTAAAAATTAAAAGAAGGAATGGAGGAGATGGATTGGCCATGGGGATGGGCCGGGTGGGGAATGGGGAAGGAGCACCTTTGAAAAAGTTGACAGCAAAGCCAGCTTTGTTAATGGATCCGTCAGAGACGAATTTGAGCCAGAGGCGACTGGAAGTGCTCTTGATGTCATCCGGCTTCTCGTAGCCACAGTAGCGCCCGATGAGAGTGCTGCTCTCACTGTGCCCATCACGCACCTCCAGGTAGTCGTAGGCACAGCTGTCATGGCGCTCGATCTGAGGGTCAGGGGCTGGATCAGCTGGAGCAGCTCTGGTGGCCAGGGCCCAACACCAGGAAACCCACAACAGGTGGGACAGCAGGGTCTCCGACCTACCTCAAAGGACTGGAAGGTGAGGCCCACGTGGAAGCCCTCAGACACCTGGATCCGCCAGATGCAGACTTTGCTGGGCCGGTAATCATCAGGGTAATTGGGTGACTGGATGTGGCCATTGTCCTTCTTCACATCTCCCCCACAGATGGCTTTGGGGACACAGGGTGAGGTCAGTTAGAATGCTCTGCTCAGCTCAAGAGCCCCTCTCTCCCCTCCTTCAGTCCTTCCTATGTACCCCTCCCCCAGCTTCTTAGTACCCCCAGGCCTGGCCAATCCCACTGGGGTCTCTGCTTCCTCCCTCATGCTCCCCTGACCTTGCCCTTAGTGTGCCAGGAGTGAGCGTTTTGATCCCCAGGGATCCAATCCTCCCTCGTCACTCTTCTTCCGTACCTTCATAGACGGCAAAGAAGCCCTTCCCGACCCAGTTGCTGCTGCTGCGGAACTCGACCCAGAGACGGCTGTCGGTGGAGACAATAGGCTCGGGGAGTTTGCCCCCGCAGAAGCGGCCTGCGCAGACAGTGTGGACAGAGGGCAGTGAGGCCTGAAGTGGGTCCCTCTCCCCTCCCTGCTCCAGGGCTGTCCCTCCAGGGAGCCTGTCCCACCACTCTAGGGGCTCAGGGGCTCAGGGGCTCTGGCCTTGGTCTGCACTTGGCACACAATCTCAAGGCCCTCCAGTTGGCCTGAAACTAGTCTAAGGTCTAGTGTGGTCTTGAAGGGCCAGAGAGTACTAACTTCTACAGGATTTTATGCACTTGAGGAATAGAATATGAGTTCTGGGAGGAAAGGGGACTTCGCACAATATCAAACTGTATCTGTGTTTTAGTTACCTTTTTTGAAAAGTAGGCTTCACGCCCAGCACGGAGCCCAATGCGGGGCTTGAACTCACGACCCTATTAAGACCTGAGCTGAGATCAAGAGTCAAACACTTAACCAATTGAGCCACCCAGCAGCCCTATTTACTTTTTTCAAAGAGCATATTATCATTACTTTTCTTATTTGGCCTTCATGCAAACAAGTAATAACCAAGAACGAACTCAGCTTTCTTTGTACATTTAGAATGTTTTCATTTGACCAAACGCAAGAGATGGCAGAGGACCCCAAATAAATCCTAGAATCTAGGGACTGGGTCAGAAAATGTCCCCTTTGAAATAAAACCTGACAGGAATCTGTGTAAGCAGATGAGGCTGGCCATTTGTAGAATTCTTTGTAGTGGAGAATCAAGTAGGGATGGTTTGTGTGTTCTGAGTAAGATTGGGTGTTTCCCAACCTTCAGCAAGGGACAGAGGGTGCTGACCCAGGAATGTAAGTTATGAAAAAGAAACTGTAATCTTGGAAATGCTAACATGTCTTCAGGAGGAAGTGTTGTAATGACAGCTGCTTTGGGTGACTAATAAGAAATATTCAAATATCAGATACTGGGGGAAAAAGAGATGGTTAGTAACGGTTTGTCATCCTGCTTCAGACACAGGCTGTGGAGCAAAGACTCTAGTGACAATGAGTAGTCCCGGGCTATTTAGGGTTATGTCCAGATTGGAGGAGAATTCACACAGCTCCTCAGGCTTGACGCAAAAGCTTCTTTTGGCCCTAACTCCATGTCCATTAAAATAACTTCTGTCCTGTGGTTCTGACTACACATCCCCCACTTACTCACCACCCCCTGCCACCAAGGGACAAAGTATCCTGTGCAAACAAGTCTGTGCCAGGTAGGTAGCCCTCTGTGGTGTGCCAGGATGCACTGTGGGTACCCTTAAGCCAGACCTTACAGATAGAGAAAACAGAGCCTCTGAAATTGCCCAGATGAGGAGAGCCTGGAACTGTGGAGATGTGCCTGTCTGTCTCCCTCTGTCAACTTATATGACACCCCTGACCCACACACTGAGAGTCACCTCTGAGGGAGGCCCAGAAGCCTATACCAAAGACCCTAAGGTCCAGACTAGGGAAGGGATTTGCCCAAAGTTATACACTTGGTGATGGAGTTATCAGGCACTGACTCTATCAGGAGTCCTGATTCCCACACCAGATCACCCTTGGCCAAGCTATGGGTTTCAGGGGAGGATGAAGAGAATATGAGTAGGTGTAGGAAGGAAGTAGCCACATCAAACCGAAAAGCTTTTGCACAGTGAGGGAAATGGTCAACAAAACGAACAAGCAATTTACTGAATGGGAGACGATGTTTGCAAATCATACATTGGGTAAGGGATTTCTATCCAAACTATATGTAAAGAATTTACACAACTTAATATCAAAAAACCAAACAACCCAATTAAAAAACGGGCAGAGGACTTGAGTAGACATTTCTCCAAAGAAGACATACAGATGGCCAACAGACACATGAAAAGATCCTCAACATCACTCATCATCAAGAAATGAAAATCAAGGGGCGCCTGGGTGGCTTGGTCGGTTAAGCGTCCGACTTCGGCTCGGGTCATGATCTCGCAGTCCGTGAGTTCGAGCCCCGCGTCGGGCTCTGTGCTGACAGCTCAGAGCCTGGAGCCTGTTTCAGATTCTGTGCCTCCCTCTCTCTGTGACCCTCCCCCGTTCACGCTCTGTCTCTCTCTGTCTCAAAAATAAATAAAAACGTTTAAAAAAAATTAAAAAAAAAAAAAAATGAAAATCAAAACTACAATGAGATATCACCTCACACCTATCAGAATGGCTAGTATCAAGAAGACAAGTTAAAAAAAAAAGGTGGGGGGCACCAGGGTGGCTCAGTCAGTTGAGCATCCAGCTCTTGATTTCAGCTCAGGTCATGATTCCAGGGTTATGGGATCAAGTCCTGCATCAGGCTTCATGCTGAGTGTGGAGCTTGCTTAAATAAGACCACTGACAACAGGTTTGAGGAAGTGGTGATAAGGGAACCCTTGTACACTGTTGATAGGAATGCAAACTGGTGCAGCCACTCTAGAAAACAGTATGGATATTCCTCAAAAATTAAAAATAGAACTACCGGGGCGCACGGGTGGCTCAGTCGGTTAAGCGTCAAACTCTCTTTTTTTAATGTTTATTTATTTTGAGAGAGAGAGAGAGAGAGAGGATGAGAGAGAGAGAGAGAGAGAGAGAGAGAGAAAGAAAGAGGGAGAGAGAGTAGGGGAAGGGCAGAGATGGGGAGACAGAATCTGAAGGAGGATCCAGGCTCTGAGCTGTCAGCACAGAGCCTGACATGGGGCTCAAACCCACAAACCATGAGATCACAGCCTGAGCCAATGTTGGACACTTAACTGACTGAGCCACCCAGGCGCCCCCAAGTGTCGGACTCTTGATTTTGTCTTGGGTCATGACCTCATTCATGGTTTGTGAGATCAAGCCGTGCATAAGGCTCTGCGCTAACAGTGTGGCTCCTGCTTGGGATTCTCTCTCTCCATCATTCTCTGCCCTGCCCTCCGCTCAAAATAAATAAATCAACTTTAAAAAAATCTAAAAAAATATAACTACCTTATGATCCAACAATTCCACTTTTGGGTATTTATCAAAAGAAAACGAAAACACCAATTCAAAGAGATATATGCAATCTCATGTTCATTGCAATATGATTTACAACAGCCAGGTGATGGAAGCAACCGAAGTGTCCCTTAGTAGATGAATAGATTGAATAAGATGTGGGATATCCATATCACTCAGCCATAGAAAAGAATGAGATTTTGCCATTCGTGACACCACGGATGGACCTAGAGGGTATGATGCTAAGTGAAACAAAGAAAAATACCATATGATTTCACTTATATGTGGGATCCAAAAACAATACAGATGAACAAACAAAGCAAAACAGAAACAGACTCATAGATACAGAGAACAAATTGATGGGTGCCAGAGGGGAGGTGGTGGGAGGTAGACAAAATAGGTGAAAGAGATTAAGAGACACAAGCTTCCAGTTGTACACTTGATCTTAGCCAGAAGGCCGAGAAGTGATACAAGCTTCCAGTTATAAAATAAATCAGGCATGGGGATGTGATGTACGGCATGGAGACTATAAGCAATAATATTGTAATAATGTTGTATGGTGACAGATGGTAACTACCCTTATCATGGGGATCATTTAGTAATACATGAAAATATTCAATCACTGTGATGTATACCTGAAACTAAGAGGGTATTACATGTTAATTAGACCTCAATTCACACAAAAAAGAAGGCTCCACAGAGGAGGCACGGGGCAGGCTAGTGCCTTACCTCGGAGGGGTGCTTTCCTCCAGAAGCCGTCTCGGACCTCCACGTAGTCATACCAGCACAGGCGGCTGCGATACAGGTCCATGGACGTGAAGTTCAGAATGATCTAGGGGAAATGGGAAGAGGAAGAGGGTTACACAGCTCCCCACCAGCCTGGCCTGCCGGCCCCATGACCACTGCCTGCCTCACTCTGCATAAATAGTGAAGGGGCTCAGAAAAGGAGCTCCTGGTGCAGAGACGGCACTCCTCTCCCCAGCTGTCTGCCAATGATGGCCAGCTTTCTCAGATAACTCAGTCATCACTTAACATACATGGCCTTGCTGAATATCTGTATAAGACCAGAGGTCTCATTTTACTGATCCCCTTAGTGAGGAGACACTGGTTTGGGTTAAACAAACCCATCTCTCCTCCTGGTCGACTTAAATAACACCAATCACAGCACCATTAGAGGGATGAGGTATCAGTGATAGGAAGGGCCCAGGGTGGCATGTGGGTACCAGGGGCTCTGAAATGGAAAATGAAGGGTCCAGAGAGGAGAGGCAGAGAGACGGGCTGAGTCACCCATCATCACATATTCATTGAATGTTGATTCCAGGCAAGGGGTCATGCTAGCTGCTGAGGGGAATACCAGATCTGAATCCTTCCTGTGAGTGGGTTTAACGTCCATCCCTGTCAAGGGGCTTAGGATTTAGAAGGATAAGAAATACACATGACTTAGAAGGATAAGAAATCCACATGAAAAGCTCACTGAGTAAAAAAACTCAGACTCCACACACATGGGCCTGGGTTGGAACATCACCTCTGCATTTCTTGCTGGGAGTCCTTGGGTAAATCACCCAACCTCTCTGACCTCAGCTGCCACGAGCATGAAATGAGGAAAGAGCACCTCACCCTGAAGTAGCACCTCGTAGGTACAGCCACCGCCCTAAGTGCCTCCTGTTCATGAACTCATTTCAGCCTTTGAACTCATCAAATGGTCATGTAATACTGGAGGAACGTTTGACACCTTGGTAAATACCAACTCTCCCCAGCCGGTGGGCATATTAACAGTAGACAGGTACACTTTCCAAGAGGGAAATTGCTTTAGTAGTTTCCAGAATGTGCCCCCAAAGCCTCTTTTGTATCTAGAGTCCAACAAGCAGGAACAGTTCATGGTGACCTGAGAGGTGTATACAGTGGACACAAATGGCCCAGGAACCCACCTGTTAGGTCTAGCTGGCTTCTCTGCTGGAGGAAAAGGGGACAAGGTGTATCTCTCCTCTGGCTCACTGCAGTTAGAGGCAGTCAGAGTGGAGGTGAGAATGAAAAAGATCCCAAAGCAGGCACTGGCAACTGTGGTCTGTAGCCTGTGTCAGTGCTGTGACGGTCAATGGTCAGAGAATGTGTCAGTGCTATGACGGTCGATGGTCAGAGAATAACTCTGGCTCTCGGTCACTCCCTGACACCGACCCCTTTAGAATTCTTGGTGATTTCAATAGCCACCTAGATGACCCTTCCCATTTCTGGGCCTCTCCATTCCCTGACTTCCTCTCTCCACCTCTTCTCGGCCACACATGGCATGACATGCCCTAGACCCTGTTATCATCAATAACAGTGCATCCCCCATAAGCTCAAGTTCAAGCACCCCACTGTCCATCCACGTGCCCCAATCTCTCCTCGTTCACTTGCTCCATACACCTAGTCCAACAATCCTTCCAGTTCACCATGACCTTCCACCTTCTGAGCCTATGGGGTTTTCCCACCCTTTATCTCCACGTACTCACATCAGTCCTTGCCTGGCTTGGAATCCATAGCCCATCCTGCCTCTTTTCTTTTGATTTGTACATGAGTTGAAATGTGTTTGTGTTTGGGGAAACATTTATGAATTGTGGCACTCTGGGATGAAATCGAGCAAGACCAGGTTTTGAAAAGTGCACCCTATTACTCTTGATGATTATTATTAGTCATCATTGAGTGTTATTATTGTTATTATAAAGATACAAGTCCTGGTATTTTGAAAAACTGAAGTTGAAAATCTGTTCTGGCTCTTGCTCTGGAGACAGACAGTGTGCCTGGATCAATGACCAAAGTAGGACATAGATGAAGTGGCAAAGGCCTGGGGCAGTCACCTCACTTCAAAGCAAATCCATGGTCCATCTTTATCATCACCTCCTTGTATAGGACCTCAGCTCTCTTTTTCCTCTTTTCTCCTCATTGTATTCACTGGAAAACCACACCCCTGCTTAAATCCAACTTTCCACCTACTCTGTGCCTGTTCCCAGGAGGCTGAAGTCATGGTTAGAGGAAATACAACCATGTTGCTTGTCTCACTTGAAATTTGAGACCACTGACCTCCACTGCGTCTTTAGCGCTGCCAGGCACACCTTTCACATTCTCCTCCTCTCTCCTCAAACCATCTGTACCCCTTCTTGAACTCTCAGTCCTGGCCCTACCATTATCTTTTTCCAAGATTAGTTCAATAGTCACTGCTCTTGATCTTGCCTCCCAGCAGAGCAGAGCTTTCATGATGTAATTGGATCATATCTCCCCACTGCTCAAAATCCTTTAATGCATGTTACTCAGAGTAAAATCCAAAGTCCTTACTTACCATGTCCTCTATGGCCATTTATAATCTAGCCCCCTGCTATCTCTCTGACCCCATCACCTACCACTTTCCTCCTTGCTTACTTGGCTCTGGCCACATGGACCCTACTGGTCCTCAAACACACCAAGCCTGCTCCTGCTTCGGGGCCTTTGCATTTGCTGGCTAGAAGCTCTTCCCAGCTACCTGCCTGATGTGTTCCCTCACTTCCTATCCATTTCTACTCCAACTCACCTGATGTGAATGAGGCCTTCTCTGACCATCCCACATGTTACAGTAACCCCCACCTCACTCCTTTATCTTCTATTGCTGATTTCCTTCATAACACTTATTACCATCTGACCTATCGCATTTACTTTTTATTTGCTTGTCTGTCTCCCCCTTACCCCTACTCTGCCAAAATGTAAACCCTATGAGGACAGGAATTTTATTTAACTCGATATGGAATCTTTGGTGTGTGGCATGTAGTAGTTGCTTAATAAATGTTTCTTGGATAGAATTTTTCTTTTAGGAATCTATTTTATAGATACACTTTCCCAAGTATACAAAGATCTCAGGTTTGAGATATTTACTGTAGCGTTTTTGGTAATGATAAAAACTTGGAAAAAACTTAAATGAAACATCAGAGAAATGGGGATGACAGCATGTTAAGCAACCATCAAAATGTCTGAGGTAGAACTTGATGCGCTAACATGGAACAATGACCATGATTTCCTGCTGAGTGAAAGGCAAGTTACATAAGACCACATATCCATACACACATGCACGCACACATACTTAGAAGAGTCTGGAAGGACATACCAAGTGTTACCAATGTTTGGTCGCCTCTGGGGAGTGGGATTTGGAGGAGGACCCAGGGCAGAATATTCACTCTTTACCATATGAATTCCTATACTTTTCAAAATACTTATCTCTATATCCGACAAACAACAAAAACATCTTTAAGGAGTTGCTGGATGGATGAAGGAATGCAGAGGGCTGAGTGAGGGCAGTCTGGCCCCTAAACTTACATCCTTCACCACTATTCCATGTGGCCTCTGATCAGTTTTGCTCAGCAGCTGACAAGAACAGCAGCAACTTTCCCTTCGCCCTCGGAAACTACCCTGGCTCTGTCCAGGGAGGATGGCTTCACACCCTCCTGAAGAACCACGCCCACAGGCAGAAGCCCAAAGGACCCACCCAAGACCTCCTATGGGGCAGGAGGAAGCAGTGGTCACCTCGCTCAGGAAGAAGAGACTTGTGTTGGCAGTTAAAGGCATCCTCCAGGAGGGCACACCATGGCTATATTGAGACCAGAGATGTCTAATTAAGAGTTGTAATGGCTTCTGTCATGTGGAAACAGCTGTGCTCTGGTGGCAGGGGCACTGCCCTTTGCCAAAGAAAACCTGGCCACCTCTACCACTTCCTGGCTGGTGATGATGGGCCCGTGGCTTGACTGCTTTGTGCCTTGGTGTCTTTGTCTAAAAAACAGCAGTAATCATAAAGAGCTGGGGGATTCAATGAGAAACAGGGTGCAGAGTGTCCACAAGTGGACCCCGCAAATGGGAAGTACCCCCCACATTTGTTGGATGCTCTCAGGGAGCAATTGGGACGATATGTTGACCCCCGGGGACTCACAGTCTGGCTTCAGTCTGACTTTGCTGTATGACCTTAGGCTCATCATTGAACACCTTTGTGCCTCCATTTCCATATCTATAAGATGGTAATGGTAATAGTACCAACCTCATAGGACTTAGAGAATTAAACCAATACATGGAAAGTTTATAACATTGACACACGTATGTGTCACACATGCAATATACATACATGCCACACATATATAGTACTGTGTATGCCACTCAAAAAAAGTTAATTTCACTGTTGGAGTTGAGTTTGCTTAAGATTTTGAAATTTGAAATGGTTCATCCCAGAATCTGGAAGTAGATTAAGACTATAAGACATTGGGCACCTGGGTGGCTCAGTCAATTGAGCATCTGACTCTTGGTTTCAGCTCAGGTTATGATCTCACAGTTTTGTGGGGTCATGCCCCTTGAGCTGTCAGCCCAGAGTCTGCTTGGGGTTCTCTCTCTTCCTCTCTCCCTCTCGCCCCTCCACTGCATGCATGCATGCACATGTGCTCTTTCTCTAAGTAAATGTAAAAAAAAAAAAAAGAAAAAGAAAAAGGCTACAGAATGACAGTAGCAGCCAACATTGATGGAATTCCTGCCATGTGCCAGGCACAGCACTGAGCACTTTACGTGCATTAACTTGTCTAATCCTTGTATCAACCACATGAGGGAGGCACAACCATCAGACCCACTTTACAAATGGGGAAACAAAGGAACAGAGTGGTTAAGCAACTTCCCCAAGATCATGCATCTAGCAAATAGCACGGCTGGGAGTCAAACCCAGGCACTCGGGTCTTAAACTTAAACCCTTAAACTTTTATTCCATGTGGCCTCCCCAGGCCTGCCAGTCAATTTTGCTTAACAGCTGCATGAAGAATGAGGGTCAACTTCCCCTTCACCCTCAGAGCCCCACACCCTTCAGCACCAGGAAGCAGGGACTTAAGGGAGGGGTCATAGCTGCCCAACTGGAGGACTGGAGGTGGGGTTGGGGAAGGCATTACAGATGAGCGGAATTTGGAACTTGAAGAATAGGCAAGATATCACAAGGCAGGGATGGGAATGAGGGTGGACACTGCCAAAGCCAAAAGACATTTTAAGTTCTTATCTTTTTGGCTCGGCTGCAACAATGGACCGTGATCTCCTGAAACCACTTTCCTGCTCCGAAGGGGCGGGCTTTTGTCGCTTGGGAAACACTCTTAAGTCTTCTTTGGAGCAGCTGCTAATGACGTACAGTGGAGACATGGGGGTCCTACAAGAAGCCTTCCAAAGTGGCTCTTTCTTGTTTGATATATCCCTGCCTTGCATAAAATTTCTGTATCACTCAAACTTCTGGCAATAAGCAGAGAACTAGAAGGCAAGTGAAAACAACCTCTCAGCACAAAAGAAACATCAAAGTCCACCCACGAATGCAAGCGAGTTTATTTAAGGTTGACTGTTGAAAGAGCGTAGACTTTGGAGTTGGACAGTCCTGGAACTAAATGCTGGTTCCACCATGACTGCCTGTTCAAACGTGGGCAGATTTACTGATGCCCTCTGAGCCTCGACTCCCTCATCTACACAGAAGGGACGAGAACACCTGCACCACAAAACTGATGTGGGGAATAATGAGGTCATACATACAAGATGCCTAATACTTTGCCTGAAACGTAATGGGTAAACAGCAAAGAATGGTCACTATTATTTCATGACGCTATCCTCCCTAGCTCCCCAGCCTCTGCAGACCCTTAGAGGGTTCCTGTCCCCCAGGGTTCCATCTTTGACTCAATTACAGCTCTACAATTTGATCCAGAACTGTGAGTGAATTTTACTTTTTCTATTTCTGCAGCTACGCACTGAAAAGTTTGAAATATTTCTCTGTAGCCTACTTCTCTCCCTGGAGCTCCAGGCAGGCCTCTGAAAAAGGATGGGGAGTCTCTTGGGTGTTGTGGAGGGAGCATGCCTAAGGCACAGAGAGGCTCCTGGGGCAAGTCCATTTGTCTACTAGAGACTAAGGCCAGCCCATGCCAGCCTGGAACCACAGGGAAAGAAGCTGATCCTGACCAAGGTTGGCATATCCCTGCTGGCTGAGCAAACTTCTTGAACAGGAAAAAAAAGCAACGCTCTACCCTACTCTGTGTTCCTCAGGGGCTGGGGACTCTCTCATGCATCTCTCTGTCCCCAATGCCAGGTGTGTAGTGGGCACACAGGTCTCTGGAAGGGCACTTTAGCAATTGTTGATGTGGGACAGGGTTTAGAATTCACAGTATTGCAATCATGGACTTTTGTGTCATAATCTTTGGACAAGTTACTTAATTTTTCCAAGTTTGTTCTCCCATATGCAGAATGGGGACAACATTAGCACCCGGCCTAGAATGTTGTTGTGTTAATTATAAGACATAACACATAAAGAATTTAACACATGCCTGGCCAATCATGTGCTCAATAATTTTAGTTGTTTTTATTGTTATTTGCTGTGAGATTTCCAAAAGCGGAAGTTGTGGAGACCTTTGGCAGAGAGATAAAGGAAGCCAGAGAATGGTCAGAACAAGACAGCAAAAAGGAGAGCAATTTTTAAATTAGATTCAGAACAAGAAAAAGAACAAGGAAGGGATGGGTTCACTTAAAAAAAAATTTTTTTTTAATGTTCATTTTTGATAGACAGAGAGAGACAGAGCATGAGCAGGGGAGGAGCAGAGAGCGAGAGAGACATAGAATCCAATCTGAAGCAGGCTCCAGGCTCTGAGCTGTCAGCACAGAGACCGATGCAGGGCTCGAACCCACGAACTGTGAGATCATGACCTGAGCCAAAGTCGGATGCTTAACTGACTGAGCCACCTGGGGTGGGTTCACTTTTGAGGGAGGGTGACAGTATGTTAACTGAGAGAGATGACGGAATTACTCAACCCTCAATAAAAGACTACCACAAATGAGAATGATCTTCAAATTGCAAACAGTAAAATAAGCATAGTTTGGAAAGGGAATAGAAACTCATTCATATTGGAGGGGAGTCAGTGAGCACCTCTTTAAATTAGCTGTTGCCTCTAGGCTCAAAAATGACATCAGAGGACATTCAAATAACTTACAGATGTGATCAGTGTCTGTAATCTTGAAAACTCAGAACAAAAGCTTTGCCAGTTTCCAAAAGGGGTGTGTGTGTGTGTGCGCGCGTGCGCGTGTGTGTTGGAAGAGGGGTTTGGAGTGAATCCTGGGAATCACAACCCACTAAGTTGAATGTCAATCCCCAAATAAACAGATAGCCTGCCACCATTTAGAAAAGAGACACTTGATTATTAGGAGCTGGTTCAGGTTCACTTAAAACAAAGCACATCAGACAAACGTCATTTCCTTTTTAAAAGGTGTTTCACCAACTGGTGGAACAGTGGCTTTGATTTGGTAAGGCAATCCATCTATATATTCAGCATTTATGAGCTGTTTCCTATGCCAGGGATATAAAGGTGACAAATTCGTGGTTGGAGAAGCTCACTTCGCAGTCAACAAGGTGATGACTCATGGCTGGATGGTAGTGTAGCAAGTGGTATCATAGCCAGTGGAATAAATCTGCCCAAAGTCTGCAGATGAACAGTGTCAGCTCAGAGAGGGAACTTGGCTCTGCTTTGATTCATGTCATGTTCAATGTTTCAACCAAAGACCAGTTTCAGAAGACCCAGAAAAGACATGCTTATCAAATGAGCTCAGGACAGAGTAAGAGAGATGGCACCCGCTGAATGGTGGAATTCAGATTCCAAATGGTCTTGAGAGCTGTTGGAATGAACAATGTGACCAGTAATAAAATCTAGTCAAGCTCAAGACTGCACGAGTATATTAAGTACCATGTTCCAATCAAGAGGAATAGAGTCTTAAAGTTGACTATTGGGAACAATAAAAATGCACGGAAGGACACTGAAGGTAAAGGGGTGAGTGAGAGGTCCAGATACCACAGGAAAACCCTGTGGATAGATCTGAGAAGACCTTGGAAAAGTGCCTCTTGAGTAGTAAGTCAGCCCCTCCTCAAGGTAGTGCTCCATCGTTCTTGTGCAGTGAATGGGTCTACGTTTCCCAGGTAGGTCATTCACAGCCACAATCAACTATGCTCTCTTACTCTGGGGTCCTGGCAGAGGAGGGGACGCTCAGTTACCTTCTCTCCAGGTGTGACTGAGATACGCCATACGCAGTGCATGTGGGCGGAGTAGCCATTGGGGTACTCAGGGGAAGAGAAGTTGCCTGTGCTGTCTTGTAGGGTCTCTCCACAAGCTGTCAGAGAAAGGAAATGACTGAACTGCTGGCTGCAGATGCTCAATTCCCCCAACCTCCTGGCTTCCCACGCCCTGAACTCTGGCATCACTCAGGGGAGAGAAGAACGGCTAAGCAGAGGAAGGAGTCTGGGGTGGTCCTGTCCCTTTAAGATCCACTCCGTGCTCTTTACACATAAGCCCACACCATTGGACCTATTTGGCCTAGTGCTGCAGGATGCCCTGCTGGGCAGGCAACATGGCTTCCAGAGTTAAGGTCAAGCTCCTTTGGTGGGCCTCACTCTACCTCCGTCCCTGATAATTGCTCTGCTAGTCCCCTTTACTGCTCCTACTGCCCTATTCTCCCAGACCCTCCGAAGGTACATGGCTCAGTATCTCACCTGATCCCAGCCCCAGTTTGGTTCCTTAACTTGAACACTGCCCCTTCCTGGGTACCTCCACCCCTACCACCAGGCAGCCGCTGGCCTTCTCTAAGACTTACAGCCTTAACGTCCTCAGCCCCAGGTCCTGGCCTCCGCCTGCTTCAGGCTCTGCCCTCCACCCTTCCCTGGTCCATCCCTCCCTGCCCTGACCTGGGCACTTGTAGAGCTTGCGGGCCTGGGCGATGTCCCCCTTGCTGAGCCGGGTCCTTTGGCCAATGGGAGGTTTCACCCCATTGACCTCGTACTTGGGAACAATGGTGTCCAGGAAGATGCCCCTGAGGAGGAAAAGCCCGATCTGGGTGAGAGTCTGATGGAGGGAGGGGTGGTGTGCCTGTGTGTACCCAAGGTCACGACCCTGCCAGAGCCCAGACATTCCTCAGTAGGGTCAGGGACGGGTGGAGATTGCTCACCCTGTCATTATGCTGCCCACTGACCAGCAGCCACCCTGCTCCGTGGCAGCCACACTGCTGGAGCCTGGGGGAGCCCCAGGAATACGCTGGGAGGTCAGGGACATAGGCTCCACATGCCCTGGGAACCTAGTGGTGTTCTGGCTCAGTCTAGGTCCAACCCCCAGCCTCAGGAGAGCTTGGGACCCCTAGCGACCATGTCTCTAGCCTCACCAAGCCTCTGCTTTTGTGGCCCCTCGTGCTCGTTCGGCTGTGACTGAACTTCTCCCAGGACTACCAAGGCCAGTGCTTCATTTTGCTGGCACGGACTGCTTTTGATAGGTTCCACCGTGGTCAGACCACACAACTCCGGATCCATCCATGTCTCCTGTCCCCCCTGCCCAGTTCCTGCCTGCTAAGTCCTGGGTGTTTCCATCTGGGAGGAGCAGGACGAAGGGAAACAGGCGGCCCTCTGCCTCCCCAGGGTCCCTGACTCACACCCAGCTGGGTGGAACTCAGCAGGGGGTGGGGTGGGATGTGGTGGGAAATGTCCAGGGGAGGTCTGTGGCTGTGGGGGGCAGGATGACCTCACCACCCTTCCTTGGTCTCTGTTCCCTCAGGTCTGGAGGCAGGGAGACTGAGGAGGGGCACTGTGCGTGGGACAGAGCAGGACTGCAGACAGAGGATAAGGAAAGAGCCAGGCATGGGAAAGGCCAGGCTTGGAAGGGGAGCCTGTAAAGGAGTAGGGAGGGGCTGTTTCCCACACTCTGCTAAGGAGAAGCTGCCGGTGCAGAGGCTGGGCCACTACCTCTGGGGGTTCCGGTCATGATTTTGGGGAATGTGGGCCCCCAGGAGGAGTGTGTGCACTTGTAAGCAGAGGAAAGGGCTAGTTCAGGGCAGTAGCCAGCCTTTGTGCAAATTAGCCGGTTCCAAAAAGGCAAACTGATTACAAAGGATGCCCCCAATTAGAAAAATGTGTCCTCTTTTGGATGACAGATGAGGGAAAAGCTCAGCTCCCTTGGCTGATACAGTTCTGAGCCACAGCATATACATATGTGTCAGGCAAAATGGCTGGACTTCAGCCTCCTGAGCCAGGTATCCCAGGGGTCCACAGTACTAGGCTTCGTGGGTCCAGGCCCTGCCATGGACCCACAATAGAAGAGGACAGCAGGGCAGGCAGCATCCATGGGTCCTCTGCTCGGGAGCTGGGGCCACCAGAAGCCCACTCTCACCCTTGGTGACTGCCCCAGCAGGGCAGCCCAGTGCAAAGTGAGAGGCCCAAAGAGAACGGCCTACAGAAGGCAGGATTAGGCTGCTCCAGAGGAGGCCAGGCCCCATCTCTCACCTGGAGAACGTGTTCCGGGCATAGTGCATGATACTGTCAAAATCATAGGTCTCCCCTAGGGACTCCACTTCCTGGAGCTCCATCTTCAAGAAGTTATACTCCTGCCCTGCAAAGACCAGGAAAAAGGTGTGGGGGGTGGGAGGGGTGGGTCTGTGTGCCACACAGTGCCACTTTTTCAGGGTGGGGAGTGGGGCCCCTCAGGTACTCGAGAGGTGCCCCCCTACCTGAGGGTCCAGGGAGCAGCCAAGGGAAGTCTGGGGGGGTAGGGGCGGGTCTCTAGAAGAGTCGGTCCAGCAGAGGGGCAGGGTCAACGAGGACTGGCTGGAGGGAAGGCTCAGAGAGTATGGGAAGGAAGCACCCATTTCTAGAACCACAGGGAGATGAAAGCAGGGAAGAGCAGAGGAGGCCTGGGGAGGGAGGAAGGAAGCAGGAAGGGAGGGGAGAGGGGGTAGCCAGGAGAAACAAGAGAAAAAAAAAAAAAAAAAACCCTTAGAGGGGAGAACAGGCAGAGGGCAGAAGACTGGGCAAAAGTGAAGAGAAAGGCTGAGGTGGCATGGGGGATGGGCCAACTCCCCCCCTCCCCCCTCCCCCCAAGGCCAGCTGGGCTCTGGGCTGCTCTGGATGGCCCGCGTGTCCAGGACCAGGACCTCTCCCAGCCCCCCAAACAGCTCCACAACTGATCTTCCCTCTCTGAGCTGCTACTGGCAGGAAGCAGATGCCTCAGGGGCAGGGTCTGGACCAACCTGGGCCCTGGGCAAGGGCTGCCACAACACTGAGCTGACCACAAGCTATGGCTCCAGGAAGCAGCTCCCACCCCTACTAGAGGCCCTGGAGTGGTTGGGGGGGGGGGGGGCAGGTGTGGCACACAGCTAGGCACTCAGGCCAAGGTGCGTACCTGGCTGGATGTTTTCACGCACGATAGAGACATGGCGGTCCCGGTCTGGCCGCGTGTGCTCATGCCAGAAGCCAATGACGTGGCCCAGCTCATGGACAACAATGCCGAACTTGTCACAGTTCTTGCCGATGGAGATGGCCTGTGGGCCTCCACCGCGGCGACCCACGTAGGAGCAGCACCTGGAGGGCGGGGCCAGCTCAGGGGGGCGGTCCCGAGCTGGGGGAGTGCATCCACTCAGGGGCCGGGCGAGGCTGCCAGGAGGGTGAGGGAGTGAGGTACAGGGGAGGGGCCTGAGCGTGGGATGCCCAGGCTGTGTTCAGGGGTCATAGCCACACCAGGGGGCAGCTCCTGGGAAGATGCCCGATGGCAGGAGTGGGGACAGATGATGTAGGATCGTGCCCAGATGGGGCAGCAGTAGTGCCCAGAGCAGAATGTGGACTGGGGTGATGGCCGAGGGTGCAGTGCCCAGGGGCCCCTGCTCACCCGCAGGGTCGATAGGTGAATACAATATAGCTGTCCTCATCAGTGCGCTCCAGGAAGGTGACACAGGTATGCTTCTCCCAGTGCCTCATGGCTTGCCGGAAGACTGCCCTCTGACTGCCTGCCAGGATGAAGGGGGCCAGGCTGCCACAGTGTCCAGGTGGGCCAACCTCAACCCACTGCCAGAATGTCAGCCTCTTGTTGGACAGATAGGCAGAGGACACCACTCATACCACTACACATGACAAGGCTGCCCCAAGGCTAGGCCCCGATGCAGGCTGCTCCCTCGGCCCCACAACATCATGCTCACCAGTGAAGTTTCCCCCAATGACAAAGGGGATGACCCCATCAGGCCACACACGCTCTGGTCTGGATGTGGCTGCCCGCCGGCTCCGGGACCTGCCTCTCCATCTCCCACGGTTTCTCCTCTGTGGCTGCCCACTGGTGCTCTGGCAGTTGGGGGTAGAAGAGTTTCCTGGTGTTGGGAGAGGAAGACACTGGTAGCAAGTGAAGGAATAGGAGTACGGGGAAACAAATTATACTCTATCCGCATTTTGGGGGGATTCCATATCTGTCCACTCACTAAAATTTATTTGTAACCCCCAAACCAATAACCTTAGCTCTTTCACGGTCAATCACTGACACGCACAGGACAGTGAAAAACATGAGTCACCCCCATACCCAACAGAGGTTGAACAAGGTGACACTTTGCCTTCTTGATTCAGCTCTCAGAATGTAAATAAGCATCTTTTTCATAGTCTGTTTAGTGCCACATTTGTTTTTGTATGTGGGGACTTTTTATTGGTGATTTTGCTGTTTAAAATGACCCCCTTCTGCCCTGATAGTACAGAGGCACCAGACCACTGTCCAGCGTTCCTAAGTCCAAAAAGGATCTGATGTGCCCTATGGAGAAAATACACGTGTGTTAAATATGCTTTGTCGAGCCCCTAAGTTACAGTCCTGTTGGCTATAGCTCAAAGTTAATGCATCTACTGTGTGTTAAATAAGGGGTCTTTAAACAGAAACATACGTAAGACAGGGTTACGTACTGATCAGTTGGTGAGAATGTTGTGACAAGAGGCTTGCAGGGACCTAACCCTGTATTTCTCCTAGGAGTGATGACTGACTCAGTATTTGTTAATTCGGTGTTCACAGTGACTTTATAGAACAAGGTTATTCCATAACTCTATTCATAACTACCACAGATAGCAAGAATGGACTAAAACTGAAAAAGAGAACAATGGTGTACTAATTTCCTAGGAACTATAGGGGACTTGAGACCAGGAAATGTTGACTTCTCATCTAATAAAACTTCCTCCTTGTGGAGCATATAAAGCTTGACGTCTTTAAGTGTTCCCAAATATATGTTCTCATTTGACACAGTAGCTCTCTGGGATGCACTGTGCAAGTGTCACTGTGTATTATTTGACAGATAAGGAAACTAAAGCCAAAGATTTGCCCAAAGTCACCTAGTGAGTTAGTGGCAGGCCCACATGCTCCAGTTCCTCCATTTTGCTTGAACCATGTCTGCTGGTCCCCTCTCAGGCCAAGTAAGCCTTGCTAGTCATCAGGCCACTATGTTCCCCTCCAATGCCAGCTCCTCTCTGGGAAGTATGACCTTTACTCCATGGCTGCCCATGCCAAGATCCTCTCTCATGCTGGACAGGACAACTACCAGTGTGTGTGCAGAATGAGCTCTGGATGAGAATCCCTATCCTTTGTCAATGGGAGGGCTCCCTGTGGGCAGCACCATGTTCCTGAGCAGTGACAAAGCTGGACAGAACTAAACCAGCCCAGGCACTCATTCTTCCTATTCTCTTACCCATTCATAAGTGCCAGGTGGGTTGCTAGGTGCTTGGGCCACACCTAGGGATAAGAAGGACCCATCCCTGACCTTGAAGAGCTTTGAGTCCAGCTGGGGAGATAGACATATAAAAAAAATCATTGAAACATGGTTCCATGAGTGAGATACTAATACTGTAAACAGAGAGCAGACAGAGCACAGAAAATGGATGGATAACCATGCCTGGGGGATGATCAGAGAAGATTTCATCAGAGAAGCTCTTGAGATGGGCTTTGAAGGAAGTATAAAAGCTTGCAAAGTGGGAACATGAGGAGAAGCTGGGAGGGATTGGAGTGTTGAGCAAAGAGCATCAGATTTGGGTGAGAAGGCTTGGGTTCCTGTCCCAGCACTGCCACTGACCAGCTATGTGATCTTGAATGAGTCACGTTATCTCCATGAGTCTTAGTTTCTGGATCTGCAATGCGGGACTTGTCCTACATCTACCTTTGAAGGTGGTTAGGGAAAAGTTAGGTAATGCTGGTGAAAGTACTTTGTAAACTGTAAGCAAAAAGAATGTCAGTTCTTTGCTCCTGGGTATGTCTATACTTGCTGCTCCTCTGGGGAAGGGACAAAGATATCCCAAGGGAAGACAAGCCATTATGCTGGGTTCAAGCTCATAGCCTCTGTCCTGAGAGGCCCTGGTTGGGAAACAGGGAGGTTGCTTGTTTCTCTAATTCTGGAACCCATTTCTGGGACATAGAAGGGCCCGCCTGTACCCAGAGTACCTGTAGTTTTGATGGAAGACCTGTGGGTTGCACGCTGCCTGAGGTCCTCAGCCTGCTGCACCTGGAAGGCCCTCAGGTCCTCCTCATCCAGGGCGATGTCCCCAAGGAAGGCAGCTAGAGAGAAAAGATGAGGCCTGGGAAGTTAATCCTCCTACCCAGCACTGACAGTTCCAACCCCATGGGTACCACCCCTACCCCCATAGCAACATCTGTCTTCAAATGCCTTCTGAGGAAGGGGGTCATAGGGGACTGGATTTGAGGATCCCGGGGGAGACTCGTGCTCACTTCTAAGTTGGGAATTTAGCAAAGCTGATACACGCTCCCTACCAGAGGAAGACATGATCATGTCACTTTTCCCATTGCTCTGTGGCAAATATTTAGTAAGCCAGGTACCACTTGAGTTATTAGCAAGATAGAAGAGGTTCCTGCTTGGAATACCTGGGTGACTCAGTCGGTTAAGCATCTGACTCTTGATTCGGGTCAGGTCGTGACCTCATGATGGTCGTGAGATCGAGCCCCGAACTGACAACAAGGAGCCTGCTTGCGATTCTCTCTTTCTCTCTTTCTGCCCCTCCCCTGCTTGTGTTCTCTCCCTCTCTTCTTCTTCTCTCTCTCTCTTTCTTTCTCTCTCAAAATAAATAAACTTAAAAAAAAAAAGAGGTCTCTGCTCACATAGAGCTAACCTTCAACAATACATAACTAAATAAACACTGAACTCAAGAATTCCAGACAGTGATGAATGCTATGAAGAAAACAGAAGGGGGTGAGATGATAGAGCATCTACTCTGTGGGCCCATAACCTTGGCACTGCTCTGAGCCTATGGTATTCACTCAACAAATGCAGTTTCAATTAAATTGAGGGGAGGCCGTGAACAAAAATTGGAGCAGATAGGCCTATCAGGGAAACCAGGACACTTAATGGGAGCTGCCCAGCTAGAAGGAAAAAGTTTAACGGTTCTCAAGCGATTCCTATTCTGAGTCTCAGGGTCTCCTCTCTGGAGGAAGAAAGGCCTGGGGGAATAGAGCCCCCTGAATAGGCATTTTGATTTCTGGACCTGGGGAGAGATGTTTCTGGAGAGATGAGCTAAACAATCTGCCTGCCTTTCGAGAAGCTGGGAGCAAGAGGAAGCTGAGTACTCTGGAAGGAGCTCAGAGGCGAGCTTCATGCTGAGCTGGGCTGGGGAGGCGGGAGGGTGAGCTGGATGGAGGTGGGGCACAGAGCAGCTTCCCTGAAGCTCCACCCATGGCAACATCTGCTTCTCATCCTGAGTGCTACACAGGCCTGGCGGCAGCATTACACAAATTATTTTAACCTTGAGGCCTTGCACACAGGTTTCTCCTCCCCAGATGGCCCGCTGGGTGGACACACACACACACTTCATCACACAGAGAATCAGCCACATGGGTTAGTGATCCTACAGACATTTGGTGACATCCACAGCCATGCCCTCAAACACAGAGCTATGTGAGCCACAGAGATGCCCCCTCCCCCAGCAGCGCCCACACCACCCTTGTAGGTAGAAGGCACTCCAGAACATTTATTCGAGTGAAGTGTCACATCAGTAGTCTTTAGGCCTGCAAACACATGCCCGTAGATATGTACTCTGATGGGACCTTCACCTGGATCAACAGAACGTGGGAGTCCCTCTAGCAGTTATCTAGGCCAGCCTTCCATTTTACAGATACGAAAACTGAGGCTCAGAAGGGAAATGGTCTCCCACACTGCTAGTCATCGGAGAGGCTGGATTCATAACCCAGGCCTCCTGATTCCTAGTCTGGCATTCATTGCACTCAAGTTCATTACCTCTGTGGAGCCATATACACAAAGATAGACACTCACTCAGACACACACATCCACACACAAAAATACAGTCATAAACCACGTGTTCTAAAAAAACACACACGCACAAGCTCCAACACACGCAAACTAACTGCAAGCTCCAAACCCATGAAGCCAGTAATGGTAGCAATAATGACACCTTATGTTAATGTTGAAATCGATGTTGTGCTTCCTAGTTGACAAAGTGCTTTCTCATTAATGGATTCACTTAATCCTGGCCCACTCGGCACGTGCCCGTTAAGCCACACTCCATCTCTGCATTTGCCTGGGCGTGTACAATTACAAATTGCTGGAGAGAGAACCGAGTGGCTAGATTCCAGCCCACCTCCCCGACTTTAGTGATTAGAACACTTGGGCTTAAGAAAGGAAATGAGTTGCCCAAGGTCACCAGCTGGTAACTGGCCCAGAATCTCTTCCACCACACGAGCAATATTCTTTTCTATAAAATGTCGCCCTTGGTGGCCTTGGCTCAGGAACTGGTGGGACAGCAACAGAAGATATTTCTTAGCTGACATGCAAAGATCATAGGATCAGAGGGACACTCCAAGGAGGCAGTGATGGCTTCCTGCACACCAACATTCAGACAGGTACACTCATGCCACATGAATAACCCCACACCTTTGCACAGACACGAGTACCTCCAAGCTCACGTGCCCGTGGGCATTATCATATACACATGTGGCTGGATATTTAGACTCGTCTCTGCACACAGCAGCAAAAAGCAAAGTCTTTGTAGTTAGACCTGTCTTTGAATCCTAGCTTGGCTAATATTAGCTGACATGTCATATAAGCTCTACTAAACCTCAATTTTCTCCTACATAAAAAGAAGCTAACAATGGAATCTGTCTCCTAGAATTACTGCATGAAATAAGGCATGTAAATAAAGCACCTAGCACAGAGTGTGGAGCACAGTAAGTACCCACTAAATGACTACTGTTAATATTACTCCAATAACAGCCCCATAAGCTCATAATCTGCTCTCTACTTTCCAAGGGCACATTGGTTCACCCACATTGGCCTCCCAGCTGAGGGAAGCCCTGGAGTGCTCAGAAGTAGAACCTCGAATTCCAAGTACAGAGGCCACAGAACTGTGCTGGCCTGTGAAACCAGGACAGCGGGGGAAGGGAGCAGGGAGCAGGGCAAGTGGAAGGCGGGAAGGCCCTAGGCTGGCCGCAGAGCTCTTCTGCAGAGCCGGAGTCCTGTGGTGGGGATGTCATGACTGAAGAATGTGTGGGAACAGAGTGGGGGTGGGGAGACACAGGGTGGGCAGGAGAGCCTTCTGGCCAGGAGCTGAGCCTGAAGGCCCTGCCCATTTGGGATTCCCTCATGGGGAAGCTAGGGAATCTGGATGCTGGAAAGTCCAGGACACCTCCCCCCTAACCCTTACCCGGAAGGAAGCCCTGAGGTCAGGGTCAGAGTAGTAGTTGTTTTCAACACAGGATCAAAAGTTTGTTTTGTTTTCCGGCTGTAAACCAGCCAGGAGCAATCGTGGCTGCTCCACTGCCAGGCTGGGAGCAGGAGAGGAAAAAGAGTGAGGTGGACTTCATATGCCCGTCCTATAGGTAGGCTTCTTGACTCCAGAGTCTCCTCCCCACAGGGTGTTGCAAGGCATCCCCTTCTGGGGAGAGGGAGAGGACCCTCACTGGTGTGATGGAGCCCCAATGCCATGTGTACCGGGTATACGCATGTCCTATCACATAAATGCAAGCTTCTAGCTGGGGAGAACATACTTAATCACAGCTGTATGCTTAGATACAGGTGAGTATTTGCATGCATCCTTACATGTACTCAGGAGTACCCATATGCACAGTTGAAGAGACTTGCTCATAAAGCAGAGGTGCACCCATAAATGTGCCCAGACACCACCCTTACTACTTTCCTGTGTAAGCCGTAGTGTGTTCAAACATACAAATAATTGCATGTGCACATTCCACAGGCCATACCCCCAAAAGGAGAAGGGTGACCTTAAAAATGGATGGGGGGTGCAGACAGAGAGAAAGAGACAGAGAGATTAACTGATTCCTCTGGATACCCTTAGGAAGTCCTTAGTGGCCTGAGTGACACATTCTACTCTCTCCCTGTCCTCCCCTAATATCTTCTCCCCAGATCTCTAGAGAAACTAAAATTCTTGACAGCTCCTTCTTCTGGGGAGTCCCATGGTTCCCCTCCATCTGGAGCCCAGGGAGACTGTCTTTTCCTCCTCCCTTGGGGCACCTAAAAGAGAAGGTGACTCAGGGAGCAGGGGCATAGGTGGGTGGGTGACTCATTCAGAGTGTCTGGAGGGGGAATGTGGTCTGGCAAGAGAAGGGATTGCTTCTCAACTTCCGGAGCTTGTGACCTACTCCTCTAAGGCCCCTTGAAGTCCAAATCTGGGCCACAAGGCCCTGGGCTGAGGATAGTGATGAGGGTTGGTAAGCTACCCCCATACCTCACCTCCTAAAAGCAAACCTCTGGGATGCAAGTTGAGGTAAAAGGAAGGTCCTCACTGGTTCAAGGGTAGTCCCCATGTGTTTCTCTGCTTATGGGAGCAACTATGTCCCAATTCCTGCCTCCTGGGTCTCTCCCAGAGTCCTGAGGGTCATGGCCAAGTCTCCTGGGGCACCAAACAGAGCTGGGAATCTCAGGGAAGGACCCCCCCTCCACCTTGATGGTTTGGCATCCTAACATACAAGAAGTCAGGACTGACTTGCAATCTCCCTGGGCAAGGGGGAGAGAATGAGAGAGACAGAGAGACAGAGTTCATATTTGCATTTGACAGCCTGCACACCAGAGTGCAAGCTTGGTGGGACCAGCAATCAGCACACACATAGACCAATTTGGCTTCCCGCCTATTGTTCTGGTGTTGCCCAGAAGATCCAGGAAACTCTCCAGGGTATCAAGGGTCTTAATTTTTCCTTACTTCCCTCAATTTTGCCCTAACTCTGACAGTAACTGCAAGAGGTAATCTCAAATGAAGGGGCCTGGTTATCCTGAAAAGATCACAGGTGAGCCAGGGGAGTGAACAGGGCTTTCATTCTTGGTTCTCTGTGTGCAAGGAGGAGAAAAGGAGAGAGATGGAGAGGGTCAAGGGAGAAGAGGGAAGCAGACATATCAGGTGCATCCAAAGGAGGTAAATCCAGGTACACCTACCACCAGAGCTCAGAGAGGGCAAGAGGACACAGCAACATAGAGAAAAGAGCCTAGGGACCTAAGGCTTGAGGGTGTCAGTGTGGGGCCTTAGGGAGTCAGGGCAAAGGTACGCAAGGCTGCACTAGTCACACCCAAGAGGGAAACCTGATCTGACGCTAAATCTTGGCCTTGTCAGGCTTTCGGGCCCTCTCGGCCACCCCCCAGGCCTGGCCCAGCTCCCCACCAGCCTCACTTCACCCTGGTGCAGAGCTTTCTCCAGAGCCCTTGTTTGAAGTTCCAACTCAGCCAGCCCCACCCTAGCATGAAATCCGAGACTGGGGATAGAGCCCTCAGCCTCCTGCTGCCTCTTCCAAAAATCACTCCAATTCCAACCAGGAGTGAAATACATCAGAGTGACTTCCTACCCATTCTTTAAGGCCTTGCCTCCTGCATGAGGACCCCCTCCCCAACCTTCCCAGCCTGCTGTGATCACTGTTTCTCTGCCACCGTCACCACTGGGACTGCAGAGGGACAAGAGGCTCCTTGAGCCTTTAAGTCCTTTCCTTCCAAGGTGGCACATAACGCATTGTGGTTTGTGCTGTTGTTTACACGTCTTATGCGCCTACTGGACTGGAAGCTCACTGAGGGCAAGGGCCATGTCTTACACTTTTCTGTATCTCCCACAACATCAAGCCCAGGGCCAGGCACATATTAGCATTCAGTACATGTAGACCAGTAGAATAAACAAGTAATACAAGGACAGAGACAGGGAGAACACTTCCTTTTCCTGAAAACCAAGCCCATTCCTCAGAAAAAATAATGAAACGAGAGTGTGAGGCACAGAACACAGGGGAGTAGGCAGCAAACATTTATTAAGTGCTTACTGTGTGTTAATCTCTAATAAGTGTTTTATATATGTTCTCATATTTAATCCTTACCACCAACTCTACAGAGAGACGTATTATCAGTTCCATTTTACAGGTGAGAAAAGCCAAGTTCAGAGATGATAATTAACATCCGCCAGCCAGTAGAGCTAATGAGCTGTGGGTCCAGGATTGACAGCTTAGGTCGGCCTGCCTTCAAAGGCCAAGCTCTATCTGCTTAGCCTCATGCCCACCCCAAGCCCAGGGAGAAAGATGATGGCTAATGTCTGGGTCACCCACAATCCAGAGGGGGTGGAGAAGAAGGGCTGAGAGATTTGGCTTCTGCTCCTCCCACTGGAAGAAGGGTCTCCTACTTTGCCGCTTACTGTGATCCATTCACCCAAAGTGGGGAGCCCAGGGTTAGGACTAGAGTGACCCAACCTCTTATGCCACATACAGGCACTCCTAGAACCTTAGGGACTGTGCCACTGCCCCTGGCCCTGGCTATTTGGAGACAGGCTGAAATCAGAGGCAGGAAGTTGAGGACAGGTTCTGACATCTTATGCCCTGTGTGTTCTCTTGTCCCAGGCAGCCTGTTCAGGGTCATCTGATTAGGCAAACGGCCTGTGTGCCTGGCCATCTGGTCACTCCAGGGGTAGGACCCCTCTGGGCCCAGCAGGAGTGAAGGGGTTACTTGGGGTCTTCATGGACAAAGAACACACACACGCAAACACACACTCCAGGGCCCTGACCTCAGCTAATTAGCCTCCAGTGTCTGTGGACTGAGAGAGCTGATATACAGTATTTGAGTTCTCTGTGTTTTTCTCCTTTCCACCCTAACTTGGCCTTGTTAGGTCTCTCTGGCACATAAGGGCAGAGGTAATTCCCCCTCCCTGGCTGGCTTCTCTAACTTTGACAGCTGTCTCCTCTGTCCCAGAAGGTTGCTGTGTTTGGTGGGGTGACACATGGGATACCCAGGGAGCATGATTTCAGAGGATCCCTTGAAAGACTTTCTTCTTTCTCTTGGCTGGGTGGGGGCCTCAGGAGACTTGCTGCTCAGAGATGCAGGCCTCCCGCACCCCCTGGGCAGACAGATGTGCAGCCTGGGGGCAGCCCAGACAGGCTGGAAAACACCAATGTCCTGAAGCTTGAGATGGGGGAGAAGGGAAAAGTGCACGCGGGCACACACACACACAGACACACACACAGACACACACACAGACACACACACAGACACACACACACACACACACACACACACACACACACACACACACACGGGAGTTTGGCCAGAAAAGTTTCCTGCAGGAGGAAAAGCCTCCTTGGCCGCAGGTTTCTCCCTGGACCCAAAGAGCTTTCCCCAGGAATCCTCTGGGAAGAGGAGGCAGCGGCAGCAGCTTCCACAAATAGCAGCAAAACTTCAGTCCTAAAAGTCCCCCAAACTTCCCCCTCCCTCTCTCCCTCTTTCTTTTGTTCCCCACTGCATTGCCAACCAGGCAGCTCCCGGCTTCCCACACTGGACTGTCCTCCCCCAACCCCAAACCCTAAGCAGCCCGCGCCTCCCCGCCGGGCCTGCTCGCTCCCCGGCCCCGGCGCCCCTGCGGGTCGGCGGGGTGGGGGGCGCCTACCCGCCTTGCAGGGGTCTTTGTAGTTGACGGGCTCCGAGTCCTCCTCCTCCCCCAGGTCATAGGTGTAGTCGGCCAAGTCCAGTGGCCCGCCCGGGCGCGCGAGCAGCAGCAGCCAGAGCAGCAGCGGCAGCGGCAGGCGGGCCACGCCGGGCATGCTGGAGGGCGCGGCGGCGGCGGTGGCGGCGGGTGCGGTGGCGGCGGCGGGTCGCGCCCGGACGCGGGAGCCGGCGAGAGGGGAAGCGGAGGACTGGCGGCGAGGGGAGGGCGCTCCCCTCCGCTCGCCCGCGCGCTCCCTCCCCGCGCTACCCACCCCCCCCCCCCGCCTCGCGCGTCTCTACCTCTCCCCCTTCCCTGTCCTCGCCCCCCTCCTTCCTGTCTCCCGCCCCCTCTCCTGCGCGGCTCCTCGGCTCTCTTCCTGAGCCTCCAGCCTTCTCCGCTCCTTTCCCTTCTTTCCCTCTTTCCTTCTCTCCTCCCTCCCTCCCCCTCCCCCCTTTTTAGGGAAATGAGCTCGCTGGAGGGCGGGTTTTCGCCTGGAGCTCGGCCTCCCTCGGGTCCCGGACAGCGCACTGCCAGATCGGGCCGCGCGCCAGCCGGGGGCGGGGACCGCGGAGAGCCGGCCCGCCCCGGGAGGGGGCTCGGCCGCCCGGGGCGCGGGGCGGCGAGGCCGGGGAGGGGGCGCCGGGCCCCGGGGTGCCCGGCCGACGGCCGCTCCCGCGAGGTGCCCTCTAGTGGCGGCTGGTCCCGTGGGCGCCGGGCCCGAGCCCCGTCCCGGGCAGCGGGACACGCTGTCAGGTCTCTCCCGGGCTTCAGCTCGCCTCTGCCCCCTCGGTCTCTGACTGCGTTTCTCCGCCCGCCTCTCTTGGTCTCTGCCTTTTTCCGACCCTAGCTCTCTCCCATCGCGGTCCCTGTCTCTCTAGTTCAGTCTTTCGGTGTCTGGCTGTCTCTGTCTCTCTCCCTCCCTCGGGAGACACCACTGGGGGGCGCCTCAAGCCCGTGGATTGCCTAGTCCCCTCGCCACTGCCCCCCGCCCCCGCATCACTCCTGGACGAAGTGGGAAGGGGAAACCCCCATTGCTTCCCCAAGGTCCTACCCTTCCCCTGACCCACCCACCAAGAGCGGGAGCGAGAGGGTGTGGGAGATAGAAAAGGCTCACCCTTCGTTTTTCAATCGGGTTGCTTTATTCTTTCATGGTAGTAGCCCCCTGGCCCCAGGAGCATCTCCGCTGCCCGTTCCCCCCTCTCCCCACAGCTCCCATTTCTCCAGCACCAGTCCCTGTGGTGTGGGCAGGAGCAGCTTCCTGCGTCTCTGCAAAAGACCCTTTGCTCATGGATCTTTCCTGTCCATTTGGGGTGTCCACAGGCCCTGAGAAGCAAAGAAACACTGTTTATTATGAGAGGGAGAGAGACTGGGGGGAGGTATCTATGAACCTTCCCTCCCCTGAGCTCCCTAGATGACCTGACTTCAGTGGATCCTCCCTGTTGCTTGGTCAGCTGACATGGGGAGGTGGCCCAAGCCTTCCTGGGCCACAGCTGCTCAGTGCCCTGGCAGTCACACCTGCTCACCTGAGGGGTTCTAGATGTAGTAGAGGGGCACCTCGCCACACAGGGTGCTCACAGTGGTGCCCAGGAAGTCCAGGTCCACAGAGGATGCTGAGCCAGCATCACGGACCTCCTCCTGGCCCAGCTTAGAGGTAGACACTGCAGGCTTGACCTGGAAAGAGCACCTGATTTTGAGCCTGGGAACTGAGTTTTTGTTCCACCTGTGGCCCTTATTGTGGGACCTCAGGCACGTGAGACCATCTCTCTGAGCCTCCTAAAAGCCTTGGTTTCCTTACCAGTAAAGAGGGGGCTGTGCTGGAGTCAGAAGCCCCCAAGTGGTGAGGCTCAGCTGAGGCCAGCAGCTTGGCATCAGGGCGGGGCTGGGGAATAGGAGGGAAGGTGTGACACAGGTGAGTCTGGGGAGGGGCACTCACCTGGCAGCCCACAAGGAGCAGCGCTCTACAGGTGACAAATAGCTGTCATCTCAAATGCTCCTCGGAGCAGCCCTGGGAGGGGGACAACTTATTCCTCCTCACTCACACACCCACCTGGAAGTTCCGGAACTTTCTGGTGAGAGCCTCAAGACTTGGGATGTTCTCTGGAGCCATCTTCATGATGTAGCAACAGGTTCCTGGGGCTGGCTTATAGGCAATCAGGAGCTGAGGACAGAAACCCCAGGGTTCATTCAGAAAGGCCCTGCCTTACTCACTCCCTAACCCTGATCCTGGGCTATCTCCCTCTAGGTTAGGCACCGAAGGCAGTCATATTGGAATCTGGGGATCAGCCTGGGCAAGCAAAAGAGCTAGGGGCTGCGGAGAGATGGATATGCACAGCTGGGTGGGTCTAGCAAAGTCTCGTCATTGGCCCCCCGTCCCCAGCATCAGGCGGTCCAGGTATACCCACCCGCTGGTAGTCATACACTACAATGCCAGTGGAGCCGATGGAGAAGGTGGCAGTGGTACCCACACGCTCACTCAGGGCCAGGCGCTGCTGGGCTTCTGGTCCCCCAATGCTCATCTCTAGGACCTGGGGGAGGGCATAGGATGGACTGACATTTCTCTTTCCCCACTCATCCCTTTGGCACCCATGTCCACTCTCAGCCCTCTTTACTCAAATGCAATCCCTTCTTCCCTGATAGCTCAGAGAGCTTGGAAAGAACAGGCTGCCATACCAGCAACAGGCCTGGTGCAAAAACCCAAGCCCCATTTGCCACCAGGTGCTTCTGTCCTTTATTGAGGCACCCTTGCCTCCTCCCCTCTGGTCCCCTTGGACCATTCATTGTCTACCCAGCCCATTCAGCCACTCTGTTTGGCATGTCCTGTGTCCACTGCCCACTCCATCCCAGGCCTGCTCACCATCTCGGTGTGTTTCTGGCTCATGTGAAGACCCATTAGCAGGGCCCCTACAATCACCACGACCACAAGGACTACCACCACGACGATGATGAGGAGGCGTTTGAGGTTCACAGGGCAGCAGGGGATGCTGAACCGGCCCCGGGGAGCTGCTGAGTAGTCCTGACATGGTGAGGCAGGCAGGGAGATAGGTGTGAGATCATGAAGTTGGCCCTTCTTCTCCCTGCACAAGCTGGATACCCTCCCACAGCTGGACACCAATGTTATGGACATGCAGAAGAGGGTGAGATCAGAGAAGGCTTCTTGGAAGAGGTGGCCTGGATTCCAACAGAAATGCTTAGATGTGAAGTCTACCATGAAGAGACCCAAGAGAGTCTGCTTTGCTAGTCTCATCTGCTGTTTCCTCCAGACCCCTGGCACCCCGGCCATGCCCAGTCCCTCTCTGTTCCCCCAAATAATCCACGATCTCTCACACCTCCCCGCCTTTACACATACTACCCCCTTCTTCCTACAATGTCTGCCTCTTCCACCTAGTGAGCTCCTACCTATTTTTCCAGAGCCAGTTCAAATGTCATTTTCTCTACAAAGCTTCCTGTGACTTCCCAAATAGTGGCTGCTTACACAGCGCTCTCTATAGCCCTTTCTACTGACCACTGTGGTGGCTCTCAGCCCCTCACATTGGAATTATTGGCTGCCACATCTGTCTCCCCGAAGGACTGTGCCTTGGTGGTTGGTGTCCCTGCCCTAACTTAGCACAGTCATGGGTTAGTTAAATGAATGAATTTGGATGAGGAAACAGTCTCAGAGAGGTTGGATGAAGCAGGGCCCAGCTCACACACACGTATACATACACGGTCACACTCACCGGCGGGCTCTCAATCAAAACCTCCTTGCTGCCCACATCCATCTTGCTGCAGACGCCTTCCCCTCTCATCCCCTAAGTGTGACTAGCATCTTATATGTGCTAGTAGGGAGAGGGGACAGAGGTGAAGGATCCAGGCCCCTTCTGCCAGCCAAGCCCTTGACCTTGAAGCCTGTTTGTTCCTGGCCCTCCAGAACTGATGTCCGGAGAAGCCAGCTGCAAGAGCGCCTAAGGGCTCTTGGCCGTGGCACATGAGTCCTCTTGGCCCCGGCAAGAGCGAAGCTGGGCACACTGAGCAAATTTGCCCTTGGGTAATCTGCGCCTCTCACTGTGGGTGTCTTCCTGGCATTGGCCGCCTTTCTTGCTGGCACCTGCCCCTGCAGTCTTGTGGCTTTCCCTGTTCTTCTGCCAGCTTGAACCTCTCAGGCAGCCAGGGGTCTAACCCAATGGGGAGTCCACCACATTTCCCAACAGAATTTCTCTCATGCATAGGGATGAGCTCCAGGAACAGGAGTGAGGAGGCAGTGCCTATGGACCCAGAAAGACAATGCTGAAGGCAGGTTGTGCTTTGGCATCCCTTGTGGGGGTCCATATATGGCCATTTCTCTGAGAACCTCACGTTTTCAATTCAAGTATGCCACCTGCCTGGCCCCTTCCAGCACATCTGCTACCTAACCTCAGACTTGCCCCTGGTCATTCTTTTCCTAATTCTGAAAACTCTGTCCCCTCTGGCTATAAATTCATACCCACTAATGTGTGGTTTCTTCCTTCTTTGCTTTGGGCTTGTTTGTAAACTGAAGGCCATCCCCCCCCCCCCCCACCGCTTTTACTTTCATTTCCATTTATTCTATGCTGAATTTATTCCCCGGTCATATACTGTTGTTTCTCCAGTTTCTTCTGGGATATCTTTCTCATCTGTGCAACCTCATCTGGTTTGGCAACAATCTGCTCTGTTTCAGTAAGGATTATCTCAGTGTGGCAAGGAGAGCTCATGCTGGGATTAATCTCACCATGAACCCTGTAAATTTAGTGGCTCATTTTGGGGGCTTTGTTCACCTGGATGTGCTCGATGACCAGAGAATGTACCTCTAAACCCTTAAGTTCAGCATTACTCTCTACATGTTCAAGCAAGTGCAGTAAAAATCCAGCACTCCTTTTAGGCCACTGACCCTGTGCGCAGCCCCACCATTTGGCCTGGACACACCTATCAGCTCCACCATTATGATGATGGAATGGCACACATTGCTTCTATAAAGTGACATCCTTCAGATACTTGGTGGCTTTTCAGATAGATATGCCCTTAATGACCTGGGAAGTTTCATGAGTGTTCTTAAAATGAATGTGAAGATTTGAACCTCTTGATTTGAATGATTTTGTGGGTTTTCTGCATCAAGTGAATAGTAACCATTTTCAGAGATCAAGTTGAGGGCTTTTGATAGCAGATTCCACACCTGACAGTTCTTTCTTATACCTCAGCAGCCTTGCACAGGGATGGGTGTGGTGACTGATGGGGTCCCAATCCCCTCTTCCTTGAATCTCATCTGCTTGGTGCTGCCTATGACCCTATTCCTCTGTGTTCCTCTTTTTATACCCTCGGATCCTAAATTTGCCTTGGGAATGCTACTCATTCCAGTATAATCCACTTTCTGGACCTTCTATTTCTCCCTTCTGTCCCTTTACCTCCTTCCTCAAAGCCACTTCTTTTGCTTTGTTGTACTAAACCAAATCTACTAATGGCTGCATCCTTTCTCTTGGGTTCCCCTCCACTTGCCAGGCCAAGTGGTCTCTATAGTCAGTGCCTTTACCTTGGAACTTCCATAAGTGTGTAAGTCAGAGCCCCACTCTCACTCCTCTAGGCTTAACTCCCTTGTCCTCCTGACACTTTACCTCCAACACTTCACCCCAGTTCCTGTCCCTGCCCTGGGGGCTCCCTCCACACCTTGGCCCTACCATTCAGTCATGAGCTGACCCCCAGCTCTCCAGCACTGGCAGGTTGCCCTTCCCCACAAGGACCCTCTCTCCAGCTGGAGGGCCTTCAGCCTCCAGGTTGCACAACAGCATGGCATCTGAGCTGAGAGTGCCTGAGAAGCTCAGGGAAGGAGAAAGGGAAGTGAAGGGTGTTTGCTCCCACCATCCTCCAATAGCCCCAACTACCCCTTTAAGTATTTGCCAAAACCTCTCACAGCAAGTGTCCTAGGAGGAGTGAAGGAGGGAGGGGTCCAGGAAGGAGGGGGAAGCATCCTCCTCTCAACTGTGTGTAGCCTCGGCTGGCTGTGTGCAGGTGCCAGATGTAGGAGACAGCTGCCTGCAGTGCCCACCCCTGCCCGCCCCTGGTTGTCCAGGCAACGCTGGGATTGATTGGCTGACTCACATGCACTGGGCCTAAGCCAGGTGGGCAGGAGGCCAGCAGGAGAGCCAAGGAGGACTGCAAGCATCTCGGGGTCCCTGTGGGCATCTCAGGGGGCCGCATGGTCCAGCTGTGGAGCTTGTTCTGAGCAGGCGCTGTGTGTAGGGCTTGCCGTCATCAGCTGGTGCGGGGAAAGGAATCTCTGTTGGACCTGCTCTCTCAGGTCCTCAGTCTCCCCTGCAGGCTGCCCTTGGGCTGTAATTCTCACAAGCTTTATGGTCCCCCCCCCCCACACACACACACTTGTTTTTGCCTGTTCAGCAATTGGGGAAAGAACGTTGCCCTCAAATTTCATAAGGGGAGTCCAGATGCTAGCACTGAGACTTCTGGAACTGACCCAGTAGAGGTCTTGCGGTCCTCGTCTTCCTTCTCAGGAAGCGAGGAGGGACCTTTAGCTGAGCACGCATAGCTATCACCTCAGCCCCAACAAGAGCCCTCTGTTGTAGACTTCTCATGTCTTGGTCTTTACTGACGCCATTTTTCTCCCCTGGAAATCCCACCCTTGATGCCTCTCCACCTCTCTGAGAGCCACCCACCCTAAAAGGCCAGACAAGAGCCAATCGCACCTGCTCTGTGACCACACCACTCCAGGCAGTGTCCCATCCCTCCTCCAAAATCTCCCAGTCTCCTGCTGCTCTTTAACCTGCCACTTAGCATCCACTGCTGTGCTCCTCAGCTATGTGGGTGCTTATTGTTGCCCTATGTTCCCTGGGACTGGCCCTGAGACCATGCTCCCCCGAGGATTCTGTGTACCTGTTGCAGGGCAAGGAGCATGCACACAGCCAACATGGAATTATATTCAGTGGTATAGCCAAACACCAAGTGGCTCTTGGCCAACAGTCGATAGTTTGTTCCTTCAGTATGTGGACATTGCAATGATTCACTGACAGCTCTGGGACCCTGAAAGAGTCATTCTGCCTTTCTAGGCTTTAGTGTGGACAACTGTGAAATGGGACCAGTCTGCCCAGTCTGTCTCCCTCTCCAAGCTCTTGTGAGGATCCAATGACATCATCAAGCTGATCATCATGATTATCATCATCTACTTCGCTGACCCCCCCCCCAAGACATCTCTTCTCATTAGCTGACAGTAGGACCCAGACTCCCTCTTTTTGTCTGTCTCCAGGTTAAACCCCTCTGGGAGAACCTTGGGTGATGTAAGCCCTATGGTAGCCACTCCTTTTATGTGTGCCTCCTCTTTTCTTCCTTCCAGCTCTTCAGCTGCAGGGGTTAGGACAAGATTCACTCTGCCCTTTGTGTGCTGGGCAGAGCAGTGCCAGGGACCAGTGGGGACGGTTGCCCAGCTGCCCCAGCCACGTTCCCCACCCCCCATTGCTTGTATTCCCACAAGCTGGCATGGGAGGGCAGCACGGGCAGCTGGATGGGCATTGGCAAGTGAGCATCAAAGGAAAGGGACATCCCTGGTTGAGAGAATATGGACATAAGCTCCTACCGGAGAGGCCCCCACTGGCAGAGGCTGGGGACAGCTGGGGACACATCTTAAACCCAGTGATCTTGATCTCAGTTTCCTGGCTTGATGTGGAAAGAATACCAGACTGAGAGCCCAGCCAACCTGACCAAGTCTCCCCTTGTCCTGTACCTGTGAACTTTTGGTACAGTCAGTCCCCATGAGGACCCCCAGGGAGGTATAGAGCAGCGGTTCTCAAACATTTTGAGAACATCCTTCTTTTTCTTCTTTTTTTTAAAGTTTATTTGATTTTTGAGAGAGAGAGAGAGAGAGAGAGAGAGAGAGTGAAAGCGTGTGTGTGAGCTGGGGAGGGGCAGAGAGAGAGGGAGACAGAATCCTAAGCAAGATCCTGACAGTGCAGAGCCCTATGCAGATCATGACCTGAGTTGCAATCAAAAGTCAGACACTTAACCAACTGAGCCACCTAGATGCCCTGGACCCCTTAAAATTCTTAAAAAATACTGAGGGCCCCAAAGAGCTTTTGTTTATGTTATTTTTAAATGTTAGTTAATTAATGAAAATTGCGATAAACTCATTCTATGTTTTAACATAAATAACATAATTTTTAAATAAATTTATTTTACAAAGCAAAAGAAATTAGTAGCAAGAATGTCGTTGCCTTGGATTTCTGTAAATCTCTTTATTTTTTTTTAATGTTTATTTATCTTTGAGACAGAGAGAGAGAGAGAGCATGAACAGGGGAGGGTCAGAGAAAGAGGGAGACACAGAATCTGAAACAGGCTCCAGGCTCTGAGCTGTCAGCACAGAGCCAACGCGGGGCTCGAACCCACAGACCACGAGATCATGACCTGAGCTGAAGTCAGACGCTTAACCGACTGAGCCACCCAGGCGCCCCTCTGTAAATCTCTTTAATTTCTGGCTTAAAAAAATTTTTTTAGTGTTTATTATTTTTGAACGAGAGTGAGACAGAGAACAAGCAGGGGCGGGGCAGAGAGAGAGGGAAACACAGAATCTGAAACAGATTCCAGGCTCTGAGCTGTCAGCACAGAGCCCAACATGGGACTCAAACTCATGAGATGTGAGATAATGACCTGAGCTAAAGTTGAATGCTCAATCGACTGAACCACCCAGGCACCCCTAATTTCTGGCTTAATAGAAGATATATTGTGTAGCCTTTGGAAAATTCCAGGATACTTTTGTGAAAGCATGAAAGTGAAAAGGTAAAATTATGTTCTAACATTATTAGGACAATTGTTTTGACCTCAGCGACTCCCTGGAAGGTTCTCAAGGCCCCCTGGACTCCCTGGACCACACTTTGAAGACTCCTGGTGTAGAAGTATGACTGTGAACTTTGGCATTGGGCACTGTGGGTTGAAATCCTGGTTCTGTCGCTTTCTTCAGGTACTATCAGCCTCACTCCTCTTATCTGTAAAAGGGGGCTTACTATCATCCTCAAAAGGTTGGAAGGATTACATGCCTAGAGGGCACACCACACAGTGGATGTGACATGTACTGTGGAAAGCTTGGCTGCTTTCCTCCAAGTTTGGGCCTCAGTTTCCTCATTTGTGACAAAGAGATGGACTGGAAAACATCCAAAGCTCTTCCCAGCTTCAACAGTCTGTGGTTGGGTAGTGAGATATGTTCCAGAATTCCACACACTCTCAGTCCAACTCAGTGACAAACATTTCCCTTTTCCCACAGAGACACACAGGCACATTCTGTTCACTGGCTCTTGGAAACAAAAGAACACAGATGCACATACATGGCGCTTATGACACACCCATGAACTCTTGTTTAGAGGATGTGTCCCCTAAGGGCCAGGACAGATATACAGGCACACAGAGCACGTGGACCCACAATGCAGAAATGCCCGCAGCAGGGAGTTTGTGCCCGTTCCCGTGCAGAGGCAGGTGTGTACGCGTGCACAGTCATGCCATCATAGGATGCACATGTATACCTCGCACACCTGCGCTCACGACAGACCCTCTGGGTGCCAGACACACAAGCAGATGGCCCCAGAGACCGCTGGTAGTGCATACAGCGGCCAGAGCCGCAACCACTTCTTTCTTTGGCTACTCCCACCCCGGGACTCCCCGCGCCGTCCCCCCACCCCCCCACCCCCGCTCCCCGCCCCCCTCGGCCTTGCGCGCGCCCCCGCCGCAGTCCGCGCCCGCCCCCGCCGGTCAGCCCTCGCTCGGCTCCGGGCCCGCGCAGCTCTCCCAGCCGGCTCGCGAGAACGAGCAGGGGAGGGGACGGAGCCCGCGGCCGAGGGCTGGAGGACTCGGCTCTCCGCAGCGGGCAGCCGGGCCCCTAGCTGCGGCAGCGGCTGCTGGCGGCGGTGGCCGGGAGGTGCCAGCCCGCGCTGGGTGGCGGAGAGCCGCGGGGCGGGGGCTGCGGCCGGTGACCCGAGGGAGAGCTTGCTTGCAGTCAGCATGGCGGGGCTGCGGGCCAGGCGGGGCTCCGGGCTCCGGCTGCTGGCGCTGTCCACGCTCGGCTTCTGCCTGATGCTGCAAGTCAGTGCCAAGAGGCCCCCCAAGACGCCCCCCTGCCCGCCTAGCTGCTCCTGCACCAGGGACACCGCCTTCTGCGTGGACTCCAAGGCAGTGCCCAGGAACCTGCCCTCCGAGGTCATCTCTCTGTGAGTGCCCTGGCTTCTGAGGTGGGGGAGCGGAGAGAGGGAGGAAGGCAAGAGCCTCTCTGGGAGTGGATGGGAAAACCCTTGCTCCCAGTCTACAAAGCGTGGGGAGCAGGAATACTCCAGGGGTCCTCAGGACTGGAGATTCAAGGCATCCTCCAGGTAGGGAGTTCTGTAGTCATGCAGGCTCAGCAGCCATGGCTGGGGAAAACAGGAGTTTATGGCCAAGAATGAATCATCACCACCGGCAGCATCAATGAGACCTACTGTGTGCAGGGCTCTGAACATGGGGGAGGGGTTGTTTACAAGAGCATGTGGGCTCCTGCCTGTGATGTCACACCAAGGGCAGAAAGGCTTTTTGTGGAGGGAGGGAGGGTGGAATCAGGGGGAGGGATAGAAGTGGGATATACCCACACAGTGCCCTGTCTGGGGACAGACGCCTGCCACTGGTCTCCCATCCACTCTGGCACTGGGCCAGCCAGCCCGTCACTTGCAGTTAAGTGGCCTCAGGGACTAGATGAGCTGTGTGGTCCTTGAAAGCAGGGTGCTAATCCCCACCGCCATCCCAGTGCCCCATCCCTCCACAGCACCCAGCACACTGTGGGTGTTTGGATGATCTTGAGGGTGTGGGTGATGGAACCTTCTTTTGGCTGAAGGGGAAGCTGAGCCTGGGGCCACTGGTGCTGAGGGAGGCAGTAGGGGAGGATAGTGAGACCGAAGGCAATGAGTTTATGAGGAGAAGAGAAAGATAGCCCTAGGTGGGTGGCCCAGGCTGGTGAAATGAGTGGTTTCCAGGGCAAGTGTGCACAGAACAATTGCCCTGTTCACCTTGTGAACCCCTCCCCTCCCACCCCCACCCCCCCAGTCCCTGCAAAGTCCCCACAGTACTGACTCAGGTGTCCCCTGCAGGACGCTGGTGAATGCTGCCTTCTCGGAGATCCAGGATGGAGCGTTTTCCCACCTGCCACTGCTGCAGTTCCTGTATGGACAGGGCCTTGAGGAAGGGCTGGTAGGGGGTGGGGCAGTGGAAGGGGGCAGACCCTGGACTGGGGGGAGGAGAGCAAATGAAGATAGCCATTGGAGATTAAGATGCAGGTGTCCCTTACTTTTACTGGATGGGATAGCCACAAAAGGTGCAGCAGCATAGAGTCAGGAAGGGTGAAGGGAGCTGCAGTGGGGAGAAAGAAGGTGGGGGTTGCATGCAAAAGCCAAGAGTGGATATTTAGGGCCCAATTAGGAATGGACTTTCCTCCTCTGGAGACCCAAAAGAACTGGGGTCAGTAACTTGGGCTGGTGCCATAGGATGGACACTGCAGGGAGAAGGGTCATCATAGAGACCGCTGACACCAGGATTTGAAGGAAGAGTTGGGGGTTGAAAGGGAGGGAGGAGAGGGTGTGGAATTGTAATAGGGAATGTTTCTGTTTGGAGAGTCAATTGCAGGAAAGGGTGCTTGTGAGTTACCCCAACTCCTTTTCACTGTGGGTTATCCTCAAACTCACCACCAGTCTGAAAGGGACAGAGTGAGCTACGGGTGAGGGTAGGAGGCAGAGAGTGGTGATGGAGACAGGAATGATGCAGTGGGGAAGGACCCAGCTTGACCGGAGAGATCTGCCCCTGGCTGTTTCTACCCTTGAAGAAGATTCTGGGACTAGAACAGGCTCCTGGCTAGTCTTGCTGCTGGGCTTCTCTGGGGCTCCCGGCTGGGGCTGGGGTCCCAAGGTGGGGTGGCAGGACAGCCAGTCTGTGAGGAATCCCCAGGGTGAGGCAACAGGCTGGGGGCTGGCACAGCGGGCACAGGCTTGGAAGCTCTAATTCTCCCTCTGTCTCTCCAGGTTACTCAACTCCAACAAGTTTACTCTGATTGGAGACAATGCCTTCACAGGACTGTCGCACCTGCAGTACCTGTGTGTGGCAAGGAACCGGGAAATGGGAACTAGAAGGGAGGAGGGAGCTGGGACCTGGGTGGACTGAGAGGGGAGGGTAAATGAGGAAGGCCGGGGGAAGATGCAGGGAGTGGAGAGCCCTTGGATCCTCTGACCGCAGGACCCGAGCAGAGGGTCATTTCATCCATCCCTCTGCCTAAACCATCCTGCCTGGATGCCCTGTCACCACAGGCTTAATGTCTCCAGAATCAGAATGGAAGCCTGGCTTAGGACCATGGGCAGGAATCTAGATGGAGCAGAGGGAAATAGCTGGTTGGGGGTCTGGGATGCTGAGTGGCATCTAAGACAAGTTCTCATTTTCTCCAGCTTCATTGAGAACAATGACATCTGGGCACTATCCAAGTTTACCTTCAGAGGACTCAAGTCTTTGACACACCTGTGAGTACATCATGTACATAAGCACACCAGACCAAAGCCCTTCATCTCCTGTGGCCTATGGCCTTAGCCACAATCTTCAGGTGACTCAGGGTCTCTCTTGCAGATCGCTGGCCAACAATAATCTGCAGACACTGCCTAGAGACATCTTTCGGCCCTTGGACATCCTGAGTGACTTGTAAGGCTGAGCCCTACTTCTTTTAACAATGCCACAGAGGGGCGCATCCCTGGAGGGAGCGGTGTGGGAGCCAGAATTGGGAAGATCATAAGGTCTTGAGAGGCTGGGAGGGCTTGGGTTTGGAGATGCCTCCCGGAAGGCTGTGTTCATGCACACGAGACACCATGTGTATATGTTCTTTTTTTAAGTTTATTTATTTATTTTGAGGGGGGGAGGGGCAGAGAGAGAGGGAGAGAGAAAATCCCAAGTAGGTTCCATGATGTCAGTGGGTCTCAATCCCATGAACCATGAGACCACGACCTGAGCCGAAACCAAGAGTCAGGTGCTTAACCCACTGAGCCATCCACGTGCCCCCAAACACGTGCTTTTTAAATCTATGTTTGATTTGAACCTTCACTGAAGTCCTAGAGCATAGCCACAATCAATCAGTACTTACACAAGAAGAAAACCAACCCAGGATTGTGGAAGGTCTGGAGGAACTGAGATGTAACATAGTTGTGCAGGTTCTACACTGCAAAAGGCCCCTGACCTAGGAGGCAAGTAGGGACTAAAACTCAGCTCCCACTCCACTGGCCAAGCATGTCTCCACAGGGGTGTACCTACCCCCAGGGGAACCTTTCTCTAATCTGTGCAAAGATGCCATGTGAAAAGCCAGCAGTGGCCTTGATTATACCTACTTCTAAAAACCTAGAGAGCCTGGGTGGGCAGAACAGCTGGGAGCCTGTTCCTTTCTATATTCCCTCCGTCACCCTCATGATCCAGGGACCTGCGGGGCAACTCACTCAACTGTGACTGCAAAGTGAAGTGGTTGGTGGAGTGGCTGGTGCATACCAACACCACGGTGGCTCCCATCTATTGCGCCAGCCCGCCCCGCTTCCAAGAGCACAAGGTGCAGGATTTGCCGCTGCGGGAGTTCGACTGCATCACCACAGGTAGGAGATGCCCCCAGCAGACCTCCCCAGGGCAGCCCCACAGGCACTGCCAGAACCACCCCCAACATTGGCCTTGCAATCCAGCAACCTTATCACCCAACAAGCTCTTACCCTTCTTCACCCCACCCCTCACTTCTTGACCCTGCAGATTTTGTGCTGTACCAGACCCTGCCCTTCCCAGCAGTATCAGCCGAGCCCTTCCTTTACTCCAGTGACCTCTATTTGGCTCTGGCCCAGCCAGGTGCCAGCGCTTGCACCGTCCTCAAGTGGGACTATGTTGAACGGCAGCTTCGAGATTATGATAGAATACCAGGTACCTGCCCCAGTCTGGCTGTGCTGGCCCCACTTTAAGGGGTTGGGGTGGGGATGGGCTTCATTGTTCCTCTCCAGTGGGTTCCTATAGGTAGAGAGATAGATGAGACATGGTCTCTGCCCATAATAACTTTCCAGTCTTTGGGGGAGAGGCCAACATATACACAGATAACATTCATGTAATAGATGGGTGTGAGGAGGGAGATATGTACATGATGCTCTGGGACCGCAAAGGAGAGCTGTACCCTGGACAATCAAGGAAGGCTTCCTAGTGGAGCAGACACCTGAGCTGAGTCTTGAAGGTGAGGGTGAAGGACAAGTCAGAGGTGATGCCTAAGAGCCTGGCTTAAGTAACTGGGTGGGGCCTGTAAACCAAGGAGGAGATGGGAGTGGCTAGTGAGCTCAGTTTGGGATCCACTGAATTTGAGCTGAATCTAGAAGGCTGAGGGATACCTAGCTCAGAGAAAAAATGCAGAAAGTATATTCTGGCAGAGAGAACAACATGAGCAAATTCAAGAAGGAGTGCAACAGCTTAGTGTATGAATGTGTACATGTGTAAACCATAAGCAGCTCATTTGACTGCACCATATGGTTCAAAGTGGAGAGAGGCAGATGAAACCCAAAAGACATGAGGACCAGGTCATGGACAGGTTTTGAGCAGAGTGTGTGAACCAATCCAACCTGTATTTTAGAACACTCTCTCTGTATGCGGCATGGAGAGTGGCTTGGCATGGGCCAAGTCATGTGGGCACACTATTAGAGGGATCTGCTGGAACCTGGACTGGGGCAATAGTAGTGGGGTGGAGAGATAGATTTAGAAAGGAGGAGCGAACTGACACAAGATGAAACAGAAAATTTAAATTGCCCTGTATCTCTAAAAGAACTTAAAGTCCTTATTAAAACAAAAGCAAAACAAAACAAAAACTTCCCCGAAAAGGAGACTCCAGGGCCAGATGGTCTCCCTGATAAATTCTATAACACATTTATGGAAAGAAAATAACAGCAATCCTACACAAACTATATTAGAAAGCAGAAGGGAGGATTGACAGGACTCAGGACCAATTAGTTGTGGGTGAGTGAGAGACAGGGAGGTGTTGGGGATAGCTTTAGGTTTCTGGTGGGGGGGACTGGGTGAAGCCACAAACTGAAGCTGAGAACACAGAGGGAGAAGAGGACCAGGTTTGGGGGCACATATCTGCTCAGTAATGGCCAGCTAGAGTTTGAGGTGCTTTTGGGTGTGTGGGCAGGGAGGGTCTGAGCTGCAGCTTGGGTGCTGGGGGAATCATCGGTATCTACACAGGTGCACCAAGGCTGTGGAAGGGATTCGGGGGTGACTGCCAGAGCCTGGGGCTCAGCATGAGCTTTCTTGGGGAGAGAGGAGGGGGGGAGGAGGATGGGTGAAGCAGCACTGGGAAGAAAGAGAGGAGAGGAAAGGAGAAGGGAGGGGAGGGGAGGGGAGAAGGAGAGGGGAGGGGTGGAGAGGAGATGACTGGGGACACCAAGATAGGTAAAGAGTGTGGCCCCATGTGCTTTGGGTGCCTGAGAAGGGGTCAGATGTCTGGTTGTTGACAAATACATTTGTGTGGACGTCCTCATACATTAAGGCCCTTTCAAAAGTAGGAGTTCTTAGGAGAATGCATTTTCATACACAACTATCCAAACATCAAGCTGTCATTTTGTATACCTTGGCTCTATCACCAGGCTGTGGATAGGCACAGACTCTTCCTCCTTCCCCTTCCTGGCATCTGGCCAGTCAGGTAGCTTTGGACAAGTCACTTAGACTCTGAGCCTGCTTCTGGGCAAAATAATAGATTCCATTTCGGAGTGATTAATTGAGGAACTGTGTTCACACTTAGCACAGTGACTTCACACAATAAAAGTTCAATAATGACATTATGGATAAACAACGGGTCAATAGCTAGGGATACCTATTTTGTGCTTAGTGTCAGCTTATATTTAAACTCTGGGAGCAAGGGCGGAGGGAGCATGATGCTGAGACAGATTATTAGCTGTGAAAAGTGGGTGGGCATCAGGGGGAGGGATGCTCTAGGGGAGAGCCTTAGTTCTGGCCTGGGGCTGGAGGGAACTGACCCCCTTTGCCGAGGGCATGGCGTGGGCTGGGGGCCCGCGGCTGCCTGACACTGCCTCCACCCTGCTTCCCTCCACCCTGGCAGCCCCCTCTGCAGTGCACTGCAAGCCAATGGTGGTAGACAGCCAGCTGTATGTGGTTGTGGCCCAGCTGTTCGGTGGATCTTACATTTACCACTGGGACCCCAACACCACACGCTTCACCAAGCTGCAGGATATCGACCCACAGCGTGTGCGCAAGCCCAACGACCTGGAGGCTTTCCGCATTGACGGCGACTGGTACTTTGCCGTGGCCGACAGCTCCAAGGCGGGTGCCACCAGCCTCTACCGCTGGCACCAGAATGGCTTCTACTCCCACCAGGCCCTGCATGCCTGGCACCGTGACACTGACCTGGAGTTTGTAGATGGCGAGGGCAAGCCACGGTTGATTGTGTCTAGTAGCTCCCAGGCACCTGTCATCTATCAGTGGAGCCGCACCCAGAAGCAGTTTGTGGCCCAGGGTGAGGTGACCCAGGTGCCTGATGCCCAGGCTGTGAAACACTTCCGTGCTGGGCGCGACAGCTACCTGTGTCTCAGCCGCTACATCGGTGACTCCAAGATCCTGCGCTGGGAGGGCACCCGTTTCTCCGAAGTGCAGGCCCTGCCCTCCAGGGGCTCGCTGGCCATGCAGCCCTTCCTCGTGGGTGGCCGCCGCTACCTGGCGCTGGGCAGCGACTTCTCCTTCACGCAGATCTACCAGTGGGATGAGGGGCGCCAAAAGTTTGTGCGGTTCCAGGAGCTGGCTGTGCAGGCCCCTCGGGCCTTCTGCTACATGCCTGCTGGGGATGCTCAGCTGCTCCTGGCCCCTAGCTTCAAGGGACAGACGCTCGTGTACCGACACATAGTGGTGGATCTCAGTGCCTAGAGGGGTGCCGAGGCCTCTGTGTTCCTCGGGCAGCCACTCGAGGCTGAACAGAAGTCTCTGTGTGAGCAGCATGTGTGCCCATGTGAAGACACATGTAGCCAACCTGTGTACATGCCCTCACATACACCCTCCGCACCCCCCATGAGCATGGGCCACACTGTGGACTGGCCCAGGAGAGCCACTTGTCATAGTTGTAATCAGCATGAAGACTTGTATATGCACCAGGCAACCCAGCAACCCTGTGCCCTCTTATATGTGGACACTTGTCTGCCCCACACCCTACCTGAAGGCCCCCCCTTGGTCTGCTGCTTTCCCCGTGCTCCGGCCCCAGGGAAGGAGTACGGGAAGGAAGGGCAGGGCCACCCCTCTTGTTTTTCAGCTTATTCTTCCTACTCCCCAGTTTCTCCTGTTGGTGCTCCAGGTGTCTGTTTACCTACTTGTGCTCTGCCCTGCAGCCCACAGCCACATCCTTCACACTGCTGGGCTCACTCACCCATGCTGTGCTTCTGCATGCACACGTGGACACACGCACACACACCTGCTGACACTCCCATTTCTGTGTGCACACATGCAGGTTCAGTGCTGCCTAAAGAGGCTCTCTTTCATCACCTTGCCTCTCTTCTTGGAGAAGACACACAGTACCCACCCTCCTCTGCTCATCCCTGGTGTGCCCACCCTGTAGCTGATAAGGATGGGAATGGTGGTGCCAGCCTCTGGACACCAGCTTGATCTCCTGGGGGCAAAGCCCCTCTGCCCAAAGCAATAACAACAGCAGACCCTGACTTCTTTTTTTTTTTTTTTAAACGTTTATTTATTTTTGAGACAGAGAGAGGCAGAGCATGAACGGGGAGGGGCTGAGAGAGAGGGAGACACAGAATCGGAAGCAGGTTCCAGGCTCTGAGCCGTCAGCCCAGAGCCCGACGCGGGGCTCGAACTCACGGACCGCGAGATCGTGACCTGAGTTGAAGTCGGACGCTTAACCGACTGAGCCACCCAGGCGCCCCAGACCCTGACTTCTTCTTAGGGCTCTCTGTTCTTACTGGAGTTTCCTGCTCTGATCCTGAATGCTGCTCACCTGTGGACAGGAGACCACCCAGATAAAAGCCTTCCAGCTTTTCTTTACTATAGCTGCCGAAGCCTCAGACCACCCTGTCGTTCAGCCCCACCTTTGGGACTGGACCTTGAGCTGTGTAGGCTCCTTTAGGTGGGTCCAAGAGCTGGCCGAGCCAGGGACTCTGCAAACATGAGCCAACTGGGTGGGTGCCAAGAGTAGAGCAGGGATAGAGAGCATCTTGGGGGATCCTGGGACCTCTCTAGTCCACAGAGACAGGCCCCAGGTGCATTGCCTTCTAAAGCAAGCTGAGTGGTGGAGGGGGTGAGGGTTCTGTGGGAGTAGCACCTGGGAGTCAAGCTTCTGCTGCCCTCTGCTGTATGCTGGGAATAGGTAGTTCTGAGCTGGAGGCCAGTGGAGAAGGCACAGGGTGGGGAAACCTCCCTGTGCCCAAGCTGTGTGAGGGCGTACTGGTGGCAAGATGCCCAGGGGCACTTGGGGGCAATGTTACGACTCACTGCTGCAAATAAAAATTTCCTACCCCATTGCTGGCTCTCAGGTGTCCAGTGGCTTTGGTGGTAGCTGTTTCACTGAGAACAGAGCCAGGGCTGTGCTCTCTGTCCCTGCTATTCACGGAGGTGGGGGGGGGGGGGCAGCATTAGCGTTCAGACTCCCTTCTTCCATGTTCTCTTTCCTCAGAGGAGCGAGTGGGCACCCCAAGGTCAGCTGGTCCTGGAGTCAGGAGTCCATGGTGATGATACTCAGGTGCAGAGAAAGTGTAACTAGTCTCTACCACCTGTGGGTGACTCATGACCCAGCTGTTTCTTCCTGGAGATCACAGTCTTGGGGCCCACTGAGATTGGAGTCTGTCCCTCTGTTAGGTCAACTCCAACCAACATAGCCAAAGACAAGCTCAGCAGTCCCTCTCCTCTCCTCTCCCCTTCCCCCATTGCTGCCAGCCCTTGCCCTATGTGTGAGATTTCAAGCAAGTTGACTGATTTCCCTGGCCTTTGGTTTCTCCTTCTGTAAAGTAGATAATAAAACGTACACTGTCAGTTCTTGATTCTGCCACTTACTAGCAGGGGTGGCCTCAACCCTGTTACTTAGCCTATTTGTATCTCAGTTTTCTCATCTATGAAAGGTGGATAATCGAGATACATACCTGACAGGGTTAGTGTGAAATGTAAATGCATTAAATATACAATACATTAATATATGAAAGACCCTTGGAATAGTGTGTCTGTCACAGAATTATGATTTGTATTGGTCTTTAGGACCATATGAGATACAGAAGTGGCTCAGAGAAGAGTGCTTGGTGGGAGAGAAGGTTGATCTTTGGGGAGAACTGCCGTCTGTGGCTGAGGGTTCCTTAGCCGTCAGTCTCAGAGCCCCTGTGCCTTATGTCTCACCTGTAGCCTCAGATGCCCAGCCAAGCCTGCCCCTGAAGAGTCCTCAAAGTGGAGTCTCATAGGTGACATGTCTGGGTTTCCACCTCTTCAAACCACATTCATGTGTTCTTGGCTTAGCAGGTGCCCCTCAGGCCCCACAGCCATACTGTCCTGGGAATTCCTGTTCTGCTTTTTCAAATGGGCAATGGACCCTCATATTGTGCCAGGGAGAAGTTGCCAGGGAAAGTGGGTTGAGTCTCTCAGACACGTTGGCACTCTGTTGCCCAGTAGGAAGATAAACATCATTCTGTCACTTCCCCCCAGGACTCCTTCTAGGGGTGGGAGACACTTCTCTCCCCGAATGCCCAGCTTTCTTCTCTCCCCGAATGCCTGCCTGGTCACCTGCCCTGGGGGTTCATCTGTGTGTCCAGAGAGTTGCTCAGCAACCCAGTGTAGCTGGGTGACTGTGTCAACATCTCATGACCAAAGGCCGTGAGAGGCAGAGTCCACTCACTCTGCCAAAGCCAAGAAGGATGATACCTCTCAGCTGCCAGCCACACGCCCCTCCATGCTGAGTCCTGCTCTCAGGAGCAAACCTCTGATGTCCCTTAGATTTCCTAAGCACAGTCATCAGGACCAGGAGTCTCCATGTGAGAGATCTTCCCAGCTGGGTAGCCTTCAAATAGGTACAGGGGAGGTCTTTGCCAGCAAGTAGGGGTAGATGCTGAGGTCAGGTCAGGTGACTCTGGAAGGCAGCTGGGAAGGAGGTGGTTCTGTAGCAGGTACCAAAGGACCCAAGGCACACATGCACACAGTCAGCCTAGTACCCTTTCCTCCAGAGGAATGGGTGTCCCTTCCCTCTTCCGCAACCTCCTTGTTCCTTCTAAGCTGGCCCCCTATTAAGTCAGTCACATCCTTCTGCTCCAAGGACACAAGGATGTGTCTCCTTGATGAACCTCAACTTTCACCTCGATCACAATGTCTGTGCCTAGAGATAGATGGTGGGATCCTAGCCTGTGGTGTCTCTTATTCTTCCAACATAGGGTGGGAGCAAGGCCCAAGGTGAGGGGGTGGTTAGATGGGAAGAGCAGGCCTCAGGGGAGTTTCTCCTGTGGGTCAGTTTCACTGCTAGCTCTCACACCCAGCAACACCAATAAAATTGATGATAGTAATTAAAAGAACATAATTACCACGAGTTTATTTATTCCCAGGAAGCCTCCTTTCCCTGGTCCCAGTCATTACCTATTCCATCCTTTCCATAGGTGGTGGGTGTTAACTATAGCTCCAATAAAAAGTAATAACTGCCAAAGTTGCCCACCTCCATGGATCTGGGGAACTCTGCTGTCTCCTTCACATCAGCCCTATGAAGCAGAGGGGAGGTGGCACAGGGTCTAGGTGGGGGAGGCAAGGTCCCCATTGCCCGAGGGAGGAATGGAGTGCTAGGCAAAAGAGGTACAAGGAGTGCAATCCAATATACAAAGTTCTAGAGGCAACAACTTTTGCCTTCTCTTTTGAGCTCCCACCTTCTTCCCCATATGCACCTCCCCCCAGAGGAACTTCTGAGTTCCCTCTCCCCTTCCAGGTTGGAGCTCAGAAGACTTGATAAGCCAAGCATTATCATCCAGCAATAAATACCACCAGGTGAAGTTACTTTTCATCCCAGAGGGAATGTATTTCCTAAATGGTAAAAAAGGGATCTTTGTAAAGGTCAAGACCCTGCAAACAAAAACTTGCTACAAAGTGGCAATTGTTGATATGATTAAGCTCTTAGGGATATTTGTGTTCTTGACTCCCAGGAATAGGTGGAATTTCAAATTTCTGGTGAAGAAGGCATGGAGAGTACAGCTGCTCAGGGCTCTGCGGAGAATCTCTTAAATCATCATGGTCAGCCCACCCAGATATGTGGGCTCTGGAGAGGTAACTCTGAGAGACATCAACTCCTGAAGCCCACTCTTCAGGGTGAATCTCATGGGGATGTTGAGCCCCTCAGATCCCCTCTCCCTACTTCCTCCCGCTTTCGCTCTAGGTCAACTCAGCGTCTTTGAGGCACTCACGCATCTCCTGGCCCAGTGGTGCAAGACCTGGATTTGTCCAGGCCTAGCCTCCTTCTGAGTGTGCGTGAGCCTGGAAGCGGGGTCCTGCATCCATCCCATGCCCTTTCTCATTTTACAGAAAGGAAAGACAAGGCAAAAGGAGGAAGCCGGTTTTCTGAGAAAACTCTGGAATCCAAATTTCCTTCTTTTCCTCCTCCCCACCTTTTTGTCGCTGTTTCCCACCCTCTAATCTTTGCAATCAGGGCTGCTACTCAACCTATGGACCCCATCCACAAGTAGGAGGTGCATCGCCCCTTTAAGGGGCAGGCCCCTGGCCTCCCTGACCTCGTCCCGCCCCCTCCGGGGCCGCACTGCGCCTGCGCCGAGCGCCGGAGACCTGGGGTTGGGCAGAACCCAGTTCCGTGCAACTTTCAAGTGAGTTGCAAACTCCGCCCCGAGGCCGGAGCCGGTGGCCCAGCGCACTGAGACCTCGGGGACCCGAACGAACGAAGGCCTTGACCGCAACCCGCTGCCTGGGACGCAGCAGCGCCGCGGGGAGAGTCGAACAGCTGGTTCTCCGCAGCAGGAAGTGCGGGTGGGAGCCGTAACTGCTCCGGCAGCGCGGCGAGGCAGCAGAGCGCGCCCGCCCTTACCGGCTCCCTGGTCGGTTTCTCCGAGCCCCGGCCTCCTCGCCTCAGCCCACGGGTCTCCCCATTCTTCAGGCTCCCCGCACTGCAGATTTAGGGGGCGGCCGGCTCCGCCTCTGCCAAGGGGCAGCCGGAGCGCCCCTCTGGTTCTCGCCCTTCCGCTGATTACCCCATCCCAGCCCTGCGTGAGCGTCCCTCTAGGCATCTTGTAGGGGTTCTCCCTTCGTCCTGAGGCTGCGGGATGGTGTCCTGGATGATCTGTCGCCTGGTGGTGTGAGTATGGCCGCTTTCATACCCCCTCTACCTCCAGGTGCCAGGCCGCCCTTGAGGTGGAAGATGGGAACATCTGGTGGGAAAGGGGCTTTTAGTGCCCGCAAGGGTTAACGGACCTTCGGGCCTACCGCGTGGCATCGGGCACCCGTGCTTGTACTCTACCCCCAAAGTCTTCTTGGCTCATGGCGACCGCCCTCTCCCCCGCCCCCCCGCAGTCACATACACTGCAGACAGGAGTGTGGGACAGAGGACCTCACACCAGCCTGCAGCCCCTTGTCAAACAAGGTGTTGTGGCACGTTGTGGGCGGAGATTTCAGGTGCCTGCTTCCTTTCTGAGCAGTCACATGACTCACCACCCTGGCCTCAGCCTCCCCACTCTGTCCTACCTTTCAGTACTCCAGCACCTGGCTCCAAGATCCCTGTCTGCAGCCTGGCAGTGCCAGGTCTGGTGGCCCTGATTGCGTGTCCATGGGAGGGGACAGCCTGGCCCTCTCACCAGCTCAGAAGCCTGCTTCCCACCTACCTGCTGTGTGTGCTCCCGCTCAATAATGCACTCATAGGCCACTGGTGCAGGCTTGGGCAGGCTTGGACTGTTTGTAAACAGCAGGGTGGGGAGGTGGCCTCCAGGGCACTGACTCAGGCACAGGTTGTGCAAGCCAAGCAAGAAGAACAGGGTAGGCCCTTGCTACTTCACACCTTTCAGGGAAGTGGCCACCTGGTGTGGGGGGGGGGGGGGGGGGAGGGCATGATGCCCCTCATACTCCCCCTCTGTTTTCTAGGCTGGTGTTTGGGATGCTGTACCCAGCTTATGCTTCCTACAAGGCTGTGAAGACCAAGAACATACGTGAATATGTGAGTGTGGCTGTGGGCAGGAGAGCTTGGTTCAGGTTGGATGGGATGACAGTCAACCTTGGGGGATATGGTAGGCCTTGGCAAGGTGGGGACGGTCTGACCTCGCCTCCCCTTCCTCCAGGAGCATAAGCAGGTGCGTGTAGAGTGGGTGTGGTTGGAGGGCAGGCTATGGGGGTGCCTGTGCAGAATCTTGTGGGTGAAGCTTCTTGGGGGTGGGTACAGGAATGAGTGGCAGTTTCTCAGAGGCACCTCTCTAGGGCCAGCCAGGTGCCAGGAGAATGCAGTAGGACAGGCTCTCTGGAATCTCTGGGTCAGCCTGGGACAGGGGAGTTGGCTCTGCAGGCTCAGCTGTTGGCCTCTGACACCCACCCCCCCCCACCCCCAGGTGCGGTGGATGATGTACTGGATAGTCTTTGCACTGTTCATGGCAGTGGAAACCTTCACAGACATCTTTATTTCCTGGTATGCATGCAGGGGGTCTGTGGGCTGTGGGGAGATGATGGCCCACTCTTGGCCCAGCTCCCTGGCTGACCTTACTCCCACTGTGCTCTGACAGGTTCCCTTTCTACTATGAGATCAAGATGGCCTTTGTGCTATGGCTGCTCTCACCTTACACCAAAGGGGCCAGCCTGCTTTACCGAAAGTTTGTCCACCCATCCTTATCCCGTCATGAGAAGGTACCTTGGGGGGAGCCAGGGAGGGAAACATAGGGGTGGGTGTGAAGGAAAGAGCCTTGGACTCGGGGTTCAGGACGCTGGGTGAAACCTGGGTTCTAATCTGAGTCCTGCTGCCCTTCAGCTGTGGGACCTTGATAGAACCTAGCCTTCTTCCTCTTCTGTGATAATCAAATGGGGGCACAAGTGAATGAGCATTTGAAGGTGTGAAACACCAGCTGGAAGTTGTGTTGGGGATGGTGGGAGAAGGCTGAGCATGGTCATTCACTGAAGCATGGGAATGTCTGCTCTTGGTGTGGTTGCTAGTGCACTGTAGGCAGGGGTGGGCAGGGAGGCATGGCACGCACCGGATTCTCTGGGGCTGCAGAGGAGGAGTGACTTCAGTCTTCAGGTGTCCACCTGAGCTCTCTCCCCTTCCCGGCCCCTACAGGAGATTGACACCTGCATCGTGCAGGCCAAGGAGCGCAGCTATGAGACGATGCTCAGCTTTGGGAAACGGGGCCTCAACATTGCTGCTTCAGCTGCTGTACAGGCTGCCACCAAGGTACCTTGGGCCCCAGCCCTCCAGCAGTCCTCCCAACCTCATGCCTTTTGGGCGAGTCCAGCTCTCTATCAGGGAGCTGAGAGAGAGCAGCTGACCATGCCAGGGAACAGGATGAGAGGTGACAGGTGGGGTGTTGGCAGGAGTGTGGAGCGGGAAGTTGACTTCCTTGGCTGGGACAGTGACTGAGTGGTTGCTCCTGCTCTCTGGGCCTGTTTCCTGTTGGTGCCACAAAGGCACGGGGCTAGAAGGTCACTGGGTTGCTTTTAGTTCTGAGGCCTATGCCCCAGTGATTACCCACCAGTCAGCCCTTGATTTTCCTGAGTAGCTGCCCCGACTCAGACCCCTTCCTACTAGGATCCCCTGCCCCATTCCTCCAGGTGATACAGTGGTTCCCCATCATTTGCAGAGTCAGGGTGCACTGGCTGGAAGGCTGCGGAGCTTCTCCATGCAGGACCTGCGCTCCATCCCTGATGCCCCTGCCCCTGCCTACCAGGATCCCCTCTACCTGGAGGACCAGGTACCTCGCCGCAGGCCGCCCATCGGTAAGTGGACAGAGAGATCCAGAGCTGTTCCGGAAGGAATGCCTCTTCCATGCAAACTGTGGCTTCCCTAAGGGTTAGAAGAAGGTCTATCTTGGCCCTGGGCCTTCAGACTATGGAAATGCCCAGCTTTGCCTCCCTGGCCTCCCTCTCCTCTACACAGGGTATAGGGCAGGGGGCCTGCAGGACAGCGACACTGAGGATGAGTGTTGGTCAGATACAGAGGCAGTCTCCCAGCCACCTGCCCGGCCCCGAGAGAAGCCCCTGAGCCGCAGCCAGAGCCTGCGTGTGGTCAAGAGGAAGCCACCCATGCGGGAGGTCAGTGGCAAGGAAGGCACAAGGGAGGTGGGCTGTCCAGGTACTTAGCCTACACCTCTCAGGTTGTGCCTGCCCTCTCCCCGCAGGGCACCTCGCGCTCACTGAAGGTTCGGACAAGGAAAAAGACCATTTCCTCAGACATGAACAGCTAGGGTCTTCAGAGCCTGGCTCAGTCTTACCTCTTGCCTTGTGGAGCACCAGGTGCTATTTGGAGGGGACCTCTGGCTGCATGTCTGACCTACCTGCACCAGCTGCTCAGGCTCTGCCCCCTTGGCTCCTGCTGCTGGCTAAGGGCTGGGTGCTGCCCAGGCCATGCACAGGACTATACCTGTAATGTACCAAAGCAGGCTGGGCCCAGGATTCTATTTATTGTCTTTCTCATCCTTCTACCTTCCCGGTGTGTGGGACCAGCGCCCTTCTCAAACCTCTGCAAATGAAACCAAAAGTCCACCCAGCTGTGTTCATTCCTTTCTATCCTTCAAAGTACTTGACAGTCTCCTCCAAGGCCTGTGTGTGTGTGTGTGTGTGTGTGTGTGTGTGTGTGTGTCCTGGTTGTATGTTTTATGTTGGTGAATGAGGTCAGGTTTATGCAAGTTTTGGTAAATAAATACATAAAAGTGGTCTGTTTGTCCTGGTTTGTACTCCTGGTCCTCATAGCACATATTATTAAACAGCCTTCTACAGGCCAGTCCAGGCCTAGGATGGAGGCTCAAGGGACAGACAGACTGCCAGAGGGGCCCAGTCTAATGGGGGAGGTAGCCATTGACATATAGTTGTAATGGGTCAAGTACTGTCACAGGAAATTCTTGGAGACCTCTGAGAACATAGATGGGGGACAGAGGGAGTAGGTGAACAGCCCTAAGAGGGGTCAGAGTCTAAGAAGACTGCAATCAGGAGATGGGGTTAGATCTTGATGAGAAGTAGAAGCCAGTGGGAACAGAGGTGTGGAGGGAGCTTGGGCAGCACAATAATCCCATGGGGACTAGCTGGAGCTGTAAACAGACAAGGCCAGGGGAGGCCAACTTCCTCCATGGGCCTGAGGTGGTCTCTAGGCAGCTCTGGGGACATTGAGTTCCTGTAAACACCCAGGATAATGCAGAGAACATTGCACCTCTTTGGAGTGGCCGTGAGAGGGCAGCAGTTGCCAAGGTCTGGGCTGCCCCTAGCTTCCAGGTCAAGGAGGGCGGGGTTGGGAGGCTGGCCAGAGCCCTGCCCTACAGGGGCCTGGCCGCTGGCTGGCTGGCTGGCTGGCTGGCTGGCTAGCTGGCTGGAGAGACGATGCAGAATTCTGGCCTGGCCTCCAATGGCTCTTTCTGCTGTTCCTTCCTGTTGTTTGTGGTCATTGGTCCTGTCTGCCCCCTTCACGGAGTCTCCCCTGTCCTGAGACCCAGGCTTTTTGCCAGAGCTCGCTCTACTCCATCCCCTCCTCTAATCCCTGGGGCAGTCAGTGCTGGCTTTGCCCTCTCTTGCTCCTGCTCCTAGGTACTGGTCTCACTGCGGTGTCCCAGGGCTGCTCCCCTTGCCCACCCCATGCCTGTTCTTCCTTCCCACTTTTGATTAAGCAAAGAGGTGGGTGGGAAGAAGGGAAATGGTGTGGTAACCCGGAGTGACCTGAGGAGTGTGGATTAACTCTTGGTGTGGGGATTATCCAGGTTTTATTTGGGGAAGGCACTTAATCGGTCGGGGTGGTTTAGCTCCTCACGTATTGGTGTTCAATGACTTCCTATGTAGGCATTCCCTTGCATCATGGTGTTGCCTCATTTCTTCATTTCTTCATTCAGAAAGTCTGTTGAGCATCTATCGGGTACCAGGCGTGTTTCCAAATACTCAGAATGCAGTCTAGGAATGGCTAGCACCTAGAATGTGACTCCCCAGCAGGTGCTGCTCTAAGCCCCTAACACATTCACTTGATCTTCATGACAATCTCCTGAGGTAGGTACTATTATTATGACATCCATTTTACAAATAGGAAAACAAGGCACTGAGAGGGCAAGTGATTTGCCTGAGGTTACACAGCTAATAAGTGGCAGAATTAGGCTTTGAACCAGGCAGTCTGGCTCCAGAGTCAGTCCGCTTAACCACTGTGCAGGACTAAAGTAAATGAGGCAAGAAGAAGGAGGTAAGTGTGTAGCAAACATGTAGCTGTGTGTGTAGTTGTGTGCCTGTCCTTGTGCTGGCCATTTTATAGGGATGATCTCCTTGAATCCTCCTGACGAGCCTGAAGGGAGGGGTTAGATCCATTTCACAGATGAAAAAACAGAGACTTGGAGAAGTGAAGCAACTTGTCCCCAGTCATGGCTGCCTGTGGGTGGTGTCCCTGTTTCCTGAGGCAAGCTTGCCCAGAAGTTGCTGCGGTAGACGTGGAATGGCAGGATCCACACTCCCGAACTGGGGGAAGCAAACAGGAATGTGTGGTGAACCGGCAAATGACACAAAAACTCCGAGGAAGGGGAAGGCCTGAAGTTAAAGGGTGTTGAGGGAGCTTTCATGGGAGCTGGAGCTTCACCTGCCCTCATTCCTAGGATGCGCTTTGAGTGGGGAGCAGGGTCTTTTGGGCCCCTAGGCTGAAATGGTGACACTTTCTCAGGCCCAAGATCTCCACCTCCACCCCCCTCCCCGCCAGCCTCTTTGCTAGCCTGGCTGCTCTGCAGCTCCTGCCTTTTCTGACTCCAGAGCACTCAAGTTCATCTGTGCATCCACATCAGCCTCCAGGCCTTTGCTCCAGCTGTATGACTCTCCTGCCCTCTGAACAGTCTTTCTTTCCTGGCCCCCCATAGCCTTCCTTAGAGACCTGCTTTCTCCCAGAAGCCTTCCCTGACTTGCCAACTCCTCTTCAAGCTACTAAAGCTCCTGATCTCTGGCTGGCTCACCAGTCTTGGGCTCACAGTGGGCTGCGTGGGTGTGCCAGTCCCCAGCTGGCCTCCCTTAAACCTGATTTGCTTTGTAATCCCCACCTCATCCAACCGGACTGCCTCATACCTCCATGCTGTTCCCCCTGACATGATCTTCCCCCTCTACTCAACTCTCTGTCCTCCTCCTATGTGCCCTGTGAACCTCACTCAGACACCACCTATCCCAGGAAGCCCTCTGTGAGCACGCCCCCCTGCCTCCTTAGAGTTGACTGGTCATCCAGACCACACCATAGCTATTCTTACACGAACCTCTCTGTTTTTGCCTTGAGCACATCCTATTTTCTCCCCCAATTCATTGTGACTTCATAAAGAACAGACTTGCAACTTATTCACTTTTGTATCCAGCCTGGAATAAGTGGTGGTTAAGCCAAAGTGAAATGTCGTCGTATGTGTGTGGCTCAGTGAAGGCCCACTTATTCTCTGACTTGTGAGCTCCAGCATCACTTCCTCCGTGAAGCTTCCCCCCACTTCCCCAAGGTGGGACTAAGAGCACCTCGTACTCATTTGTTAATATGCCGACTCCAACAGTCACCCCACAGTGCCCAGCACAGGGCCTGACATGTAAGAGGCCCCAGTGAATGTTTGCTGGTAAAAGAACAAAGGCACTAAGTGAGTATAAGCTCCTTGAGGGCAGGGATGGCCTATGCTTTCATCTTTGTGCACTGTACCTCCTTGTGCCCATCACAGAACCTTGAAAATGCCAGGGTCTCTACAACACACACATTTGCCAAATCACTGCTGCTGCAGTTATACGGGTTCCAAGACATCCTGAGGCCAGAGGGGAAGGGGTAAAGAGAATTCCAAGTTCTGGGGCATTTCTGGCCAAGCATACATGTGATCCTGAGACTAGAGCCTTGGGTGTGGGCTGGGCTTCCCTCAGAGCCTGATCTGTCCCTCTGACAATCACTGAGACGTCTGCCTTCTTCGACACTGCCTCCCTCTGCATGGGGGGCCTGGCCCTAGGGCCCCCTAAGCTCTGGCCTGCCCATAGCCCTCAACCTCCTATTATCCACTAGTATGCCCAGGTAGGATCAAGGCTGGACTTCTGCTGCAATTGACTTAGGGCACAGATGTGCTGGGCTCCATGCTGGGCACCCAGTAGGGAGATGAGACAACCTAGGCCAGCCCCCTTGCAAGAACATACCTCTGCTTGGCCCCGGTACTAGTCCCACTCGGTTTGTGCCCAGGGCTTACTCTCCGGCTTCTCAGTCCACCTTGCCTGCTCGAGGGTCTCCTCCATTGCCTCCCAGTTGCCAGGTGCGTGTGGTCCCGAATTCCTGGCCTCCTCTTTCCTGCCCCTGCACTGCCCCACCTTCTTTTGGACCTTAGACGGCTCCCACTCTCCCTGCCTCTTCAGCCCCTCTCAGCCTGTGGCCCTTTCATGTCCTGGTCCCCCTTCCTGCCTCTGGCCTCCAGGTGCACTTGGCCCCCTGCTGTAGTCTTACCGCCACTCTTGGGCTGCAGATAGTTAACCTCTTGTTTCAACACGGCCCTGGCCCAAGCTGAGTTGGGGAGTCTGGGCTGGCACTGCCCCACCCATAAGGGGGTTGACAAGAGCACCCAGGCTCTTGCCCCTTGTCCCTGATAAACATCAGGGATAATGGCTGGGTAGGGGGCAGAAATGCCGGCAGGAGGATGATGCCTGCTGCTCAGGAAACCCTGGGGGCCAGAGCCTGGTTGCTAGGCAGAAGGTCTTGAGCCTGGGGCAGAATGAGGTAGCTTTCTCTACTAGGGTGGTTAGATGCAGGGAGGGGAGGGTGGGGGAGGGAGGATGGGGCACTGGGGAGGTGTGGGCTGAGAAGAGGAATTAGGTCAGGGATGTGGGTGGGTGGGCATGAGGGGAGGGGGCATCTACTGTAGAGCTTCCTCCTGGCTCCAAAAGCATTTCCACACTTCCCTTCCTCTCTCCCCCTCACCCCAGGTCCTGGGAGAATTCTCCCCGGTATTCCCCCTCCCCCATGCCCCCCGGTCCAGGCTTTGCCACAAGGGTGGGGGGCAGAGTGGGGGGAGGCCAGCCTCAGCTGTCTGAAGGATGGAGGGGCTGGGGAAGTAGGGCTAGGTGCCCAGACGGCCGCGTGTGTGGGAGGGGATGTCCTCAGATGCCCTCCACCCGGCAGTCCCCGCTCTGACGTGGGTGCCCCCCCCTCTCCCCGCCCGGATTAGTGGCAGCTTGGCCTGACTCTCCGGGGCTCCTTCCCCCGCCCCCGCCTGCTGCCCTCCCCTGGGCAGGGGGCTGTTCCACCCGAGGGGCACTGTGCTTGCCCAGGTAAGGGGCTCTGGGGACAGCGTGAGGGCAGCTGGCTCGTGAGTGCTGCTGTGCTTGTCAGCATGAATGTGTGTATCAGAGTGTGTGTGTGTATGTGTGTGTGTGCTCTTGAGGGCTCTATGTGAGCCTGGGGTGGGCCAGTACGCATCTGGGGGTGCTGGTCAGCTTGCCTTTGTCCACGAATTCAGCATTGTGTCCCCGCGTGTGTGGCTTTCCTTCTGTGTTTGTGTCTTTTGTGTGTCTCCTTAGATCTGCTCCGTCCTCAGGCACAGAATAGCCGGCTATAAGGGCTCTGTGGGCCGGTGGCATGGGCTGTGAAGCAAGATGGGGAGCTGGGTGAGGGTGGAAAGGGCCTTCTCCCCGCACCTCCCTATAACCCCCTCGGCATTTCAGGAACCTATTCTGAGAGTCCTGTTCTAGTCCAGAGACTGTGACCTAACAAGGCAGACAAGGCAACTGGGGGTGAGGTGGGGGGAGTTGTCTGTCATACTCCCCTGGGATAGTCCCCATCTCCTTTGGGATGACAGTGACAGGCCCTCAGCACCCAGGACAACCCAGAGTCCCACCCTGCCCTTCCCAGCCTCTTCTAGGCCCTAAGCTGAAGGGCCCAGACTTCTCCCCCCTAGACTCTCTGACAAGCTTTGGCTGCCAGAGGACACAGATGGGGGACCACAGGCACACCCCAGCCCCCCATCTGCATCGTGGAGCCAGCCTGGGGGAGGGTCTGGGGCTTGGGATCTTGGCATTGCAGTCTGCATTAGACCCTCCATGATCATATTCCTGGGCACACTCAGGTCCAGGCCACCCCTCAGGGGAGCTGGGGGAGGAAGGGAGTGTTAATAACTTAGTCATGTAAACAACCCCTACCAGCCTGCCCTGCCACAGAAGCAGCCTCTGGGGGGAGGTGGAGGGGCTGAGTGAATCTATGCCAACATGACCCAAGTCCTGCCCAGTGCCTCTTCAGGACTCCTCTTCTTAGGCCCCCTCCTCTTCTCCCCATCTGGGAAAAGGATTCCTGCCTTTGTCTCTTGGGAGGAAGGCTTGCTCCCAGCTCTTCATGGCTCCCCTCTCCAGGGATGTTAGTGTGACTTCGAACCAGGCTAGAGGCATCTGAGAGCTCATCCCTTGGTTGGGATGGGGGTGGGTGGGGTGGTGCTGCCTCTGTCCTAGGCCGGGTGAAGTCAGGCCAAGGACGGCTTCCATAGGGTGGCAGGGGAGCTGTGGGGTGAGAGGTGGGGGGGCCTGAGGGGAAGGGAAGCGCCCGTTGGGCGTGTGGGTTTCTATGTGTGTCTGAATCTGTCTGTGTGTGTTTGAATCTGTCTGTTTGTGTCTGTGCTCTGGAACCACCCCCGCAGAGGAGCCGGGATGCTTCCTCGGGTGGAGGGTGCCCTGCTTTCCCATTTCCTCTCCTCCTCTCTGCTCCCTCCCAGGAGCCACTCCCATGGGCTGCTCTCCAGTGCTGGGCCTGGAAGCACTAGGAACTGGGATAGGGCAGACCCCCGAACACCAGGCTGGAGCAGGTGTTGGGGCTCATGTGGTCCCACCTCCTCTCTGGACACTTGGTGAAACCTAGGCCCATAGAGCAGGGACAGACCAGAGCCTAGGTCTCCCGGAACTGCTAAGGCAGGACACGGGGCCTGCTACTGGGACTTGGAAGGGGGCTTTAGTCAAGAATGGTGAAGAGCAGCTTGGCCAGGTGAGGATGAGGTAGGGCAGATCTGGGCCGCGGGGGGTGTACCCATGTGCCAGAGCTGAAGGACTACAAGCAAGTGGTCCAGCAGGCACAGGGTCGGCTGGTGTGGGTCAGGAGCCCATCACTGACCCGTGAGAACCCGACTGCCCCTGCCAGCTCTGGCACTGCCCCCTCCCAGCCGCCCCGCCCTAGCACCCCGGGGGGCACCCCGCCCCACCATGGCCTGGTCCGGCCCCTCCCGCCCTTTGCTCCAGTTCCCGGGCTTGGCACCTATAGTGGGGGTGCTGCCCGCCTGCCAGGCTCCGGGGCCGGGCCCACGGGAGGGTGGGGCGGCTGGGAAGCTGGCACGCTGCCCCGGGGGAGCCTCTCTCGGCAGGCGCCCGGGTGCCGCGGGGGGGAGGGGGGAACAAAGGGCTCATTCTCCCCGTGCGCAGCCGGTGGCATCGCCGGGGCGTTGGCGGAAGCCCCCAGGGCCCGGGAGGGGGCAGGCCCAGGCGGGGCCGCCGAATCACGGGCTCCTGTTTCCCGCAGGGTGCTGGAGGAGGAAACCGGCGGAGCAGCTTCCCCACTCTCAGTTGCGCGTCTGGCGATGGCGATGAGAGGTCTTGCTGCGCTGTCCGCCGCGCTCTCCCTCCATTAGCCGCGCTGCGCCGTGCTGCGCCCTCTCTGGTGCCTCTCTCCTGGGACCCGGGATCGGGCCCCCCTTCCAGGCACGACCCCCTCCCCCGGCCCTTCGGCCTTTCCCCTGACTCGGCCGTTTCCGACCCGGGGCGCACGTTCCCCCCGGCCCGGCTCCCACTCTCCCTCCGGGGGCACCCGCTCCCTAGCCCCGGCCCGGCCCTCCCCGCGGCGCAGCACGGAGTCTCGGCGTCCCATGGCGCAACCCACGGCCTCGGCCCAGAAGCTGGTGCGGCCAATCCGCGCCGTGTGCCGCATCCTGCAAATCCCGGAATCCGACCCCTCTAACCTGCGGCCCTAGAGCGCCCCCGCCGCCCCGGGGGAAAGAGAACGCGAGCGCGCTGAGCAGAGAGCGGGAGAACGCGTCCTCGCTCGCCGGCCGGGAGGCCCCGGAGCCGGCCCATGGGGAGCGGGCGCCCGGCGCCGGCCACGACGACCGCCGCCGCCGCCCGCGCCGCGCCCGGCCTGCGAAGCCCAGGTAAGGGCCGAGAGGGGGCGCCAGGGGCGGGCCTTCAGGGGATACTCGTAGCGGGGCATTTCTGAGGCAAGCTTGGGCTGCACGCAGCGAGTGAGTTCCCTGTGCTTCTCCAGTGTGCTTCTCCGGGCTAGGCCACAGATCTAAAAGTTAGGATGCCAGACAGGGCTGGACTGCGACGGAGCGGTGGCCCCAGAAAACCCGAGCGACCTCTGCCAAGGCTCTCTGGGCTCCCTCACCTTTCTCCTGGGGGTTCATCCAGCCGGCAGAGGGGGCCGTGCTGGGAGAGCGCTGCGGCTCTGGTGCCACCTGTCATCCTGGTCCTTTGCATGCACGTTCAATTTTCCCTCCTTTGCCTTTCTCTGGGGCCCAGCCCGCTTTCCCCGCCTCCTTCCCTCCCCCTGCCAGGCTGCAGTTACCAGCGGCCGCCAGCGGCCCTGGCACTGCCTGCTGGACTGGAGCGGCTTGACCCATCCCAGCTGAGTCCTCTTAATCCCCCTCTTCAGTGCTGGCTCACTCCTTCCCTTGGGGGCGGTGGTGAAGATCCCAGCCCCCAGCAGTTGCCCGGGGACTCTGCTTCAGAAGCCAAGAAACTGTACAGAGCTGGGAAGAGACACGCTAGGGGCTGCCCAAGTGTAGGGAAAGATACCAGCCAGCAGCCCTGCCTGACAGCTCTCCCCAGTGACTCTGGCCTGCCCTGCCTTCACTTCCCACCCCTATAGGCTTGAGTAGGGCTGAGGGGTGGGTAGGCAAACAGTACCCCCAGATCCACAGACTGCAATGTGGGAAGAAGCCTCTGAGACTCCCAATTTCCAAGCCCTATTTTGCACAAGGGCACACTGACGTCCAGAGGAGTGATATGACTTGCCCAAGGTCATGCAGCAGGTGCTGAGTCAGGGGGCCAGGATCTTCTTGTCCCCTTGTGCAGCACCTCCCACCGAGCTCATCTTTTGGGTTCTTCCCCCTTGCCCTTCCCAATGGCTCGTGACCAGGGTCCAGGCTCAGCAATGCAAGGACATGTTATCTTAGAAATGGCAGTCTTTGCTGAGGGGCTCTGGCCCAGGTGGGTTGTCAAGTCCCAGGTATTTGGGCAAAGGGGTGACCTCCCCACACTTGAGCATCCCACCCAGGCAGGTCCTTCGAGTCGCATGTGGGCAGGCAGTGTGGAGTCTAGCTGTGGGTTGGCACTTGCCTTACTGGTTTGAGCTGCCTTGGTGCTGCCAGGGCGGTGCCTGCTCTGTAGCAGGTGGTAGGGTGCTTGGGGCACGTGCCTGAGAAACTCATGCTTTGTCGGTTATGCTCCAGGGATCCCCTCTTGGAGAGCCCCATGAGGGCTGGAGAGTAATGGAGAGTACGCCCAGCTTCCTGAAGGACGCCCCAGCCTGGGAGAAGATAGCCCCTGAGAATGGCATTGTGGGACAGGAGTCGGATACCCTGCCTCGAGATGGCCTGCGTCGTGGGGCACTGTGCCTGGGAGAGTCTGCCCCCTTCTGGAGGGGTGTCCTAAGCACCCCAGACTCTTGGCGTCCCCCTGGCTTTCCCCAGAGCCCCAAGGACACGCTCCCACTGGTGGAGGGAGAAGACCCCCGCAATGGGGAGAGGAAGGCCAGCTGGCTGGGCAGCAAAGAGGGTCTGCACTGGAAGGAGGCAATGCTTAACCACCCACTGGCACTCTGTGGCTCCGCGTGCCCGCCTCGCTATGGCCCCCTGATTCCTGAGCATAATGGTGGCCATCCCAAGAGTGACCCTGTGGCCTTCCGGCCCTTGCACTGCCCCTTCCTGCTGGAGACCAAGATCCTGGAGCAAGCTCCCTTCTGGATGCCCACCTGCTTGCCACCCTACCTAGTGTCCAGCCTGCCCCCAGAGCGTCCGTGTGACTGGCCCCTGGCCCCACACCCCTGGGTGTACTCAGGGGGACAGCCCAAAGTGCCCTCTGCCTTTGGCTTAGGCAGCAAGGTGAGTGATGGAGCAGAGAAGGTACCTGAGGCTCAGGCCACACGAGGTAGCTCAGTGATCCCTGAGCAGCCCTGCCAGGGCCACACAACTCTGCTCTTCCATTCTGATGACAAGATAAGACAGCACCCAAGTAGTCAGCTCAGAGTCAACCCCAAGCAATTCTTCTTCTGAGCAATTCCATCTCACAAAGCCTTCCTTGCCTTTGGGCCATTTCAGGGTTGACTCACCCATTGTCCACCCAGAACAAATCCCTGGGAACTGGGATCTCAGAATGTGTGGTCTCATCCTGGGGTTGTGGGGCAGACGAGGCTGTCTGTCTGGGAGTGGGACATGAGGGTGCCCCATGGCCTGTGTCTACGGCACCTCCCCCTGCCCCAGGCAACCCACCCACATGCCTAGGAATAAGATTTAAAATATTTTAAGACCAGCATGGTACTGGTCATCAAACAATCTCAATAGATTCTGGAGGCCCTTTGGGGGTGGCAAGCACTAACTTTTAGTTGCTGGATTTGTGCGGAGGTCTGAGAAATCCTGGGGGAAGGATCTGGGGTGGCCAGGGCAGTGGGGAGGCACTTAGGGAGCAGTGCCTATAAACCAGGCTTGAGTTCTTCAGTGTTTTCACAACCCTTGAGGCCACACAGGCGCACACCTGCTGGTTGTCGGTTCTGCTCGTCCTTTGAAGCACTGGGGATCAAAGTCAGCACTAGCTCCATCCCTTCTCCTCTCTTTAGGGCTTTTACCACAAGGATCCAAGTGTTCTCAGGCTGGCAAAGGAGCCATTGGCAACTGTGGAACCTGGGTTGCTGGGCTTAGCCCCTGGTGGGCGTCTCCAGAGAACTGGGGAAGTGGAACGTCCTTCATTCCATCAGAGAGACGGAGAGGCAGGAGTCAGCAGGCATCAGAATCTTTGCCCATTTCTCCTGGGACATCCAGATGCTGTTCCCCGGAACCCCTGGCCCACTTGTCCCCCAGGCCTGGTTCATACTCTTGGCAACGTCTGGGCTGTACCAGGGGGTGGGAGCCTTGGGTGCCAGCTGGGGCCATCAGCCACGCTGAGGTGCCCCTCTCCTGGGCTTCCTACCATGCAGGTGGGCTGTTGTTCGTCTCACCCACCTGCTAGAGATAGAGATCTTGGCCCTTGTGGGAAGTGCCAGGAGGGCCTGGAGGGGGGCACCATTGGGCCCAGTGAATCCAACGAGGAAGCAAACAAGACCTCTGGTCCCAGGGCCTGCCCACCCAGCCATCATACCAAGCTGAAGAAGACATGGCTCACACGACACTCAGAGCAGTTCAGGTGTCCAGGTGGCTGCCCTGGCGATGAGGAGAACCCATCTGCCCACCTGCAGGCCCTCAAGAGGGCAAGCAGCCCTGAGGTCCAGGGGGCAGGTGGCAGCCCAGCTGCCAAGCGCCCACCCAACCCTTTCCCAGGCAGTGCGGGGCAGGGGGCCAGAGATTGGCAGATGCTCAACTCATCCTTTGGGAACAAAGTGGAGGCAGAACAGCATGATGACCACAAAGGTAAGTGTGCACGGGGCCCTGCTTGGGAGGGGGCAGCTGGGACTGGGGCTTTGTGGGGAAGTGGGGTCATTAGAGGTGTTTATGAGTGGATTGCACAAGTTGTCTGGTTTCCCACCGAAATGTGATAGTTCCCTGGGAGTTCATTAGCATCTACAGGCCAGAGCCTTCTAGAAAGTGGCTTCTTCTTCCCATCTGCCTCCTCCCAAGCTATGATGTGTTGGTGGCAACATAACAACATGGTTCAGAGCATGGGCTCTGGAGTCAGAGTGCCTGGGTCCTGACTTTGCTGACTGGTGCTATGTGACCTTGGGCTAGTTACTGCAACTCTCTGGGCCTCAGTTTGTTCATCTATAAGGTGGGGATAAAGACGGCATCTACCTCATAAAGGCTGCTGCAAAGATGAAATGATATCATTCACATAAAGGGCTTTGAAGAATTCCTGGCACTTTATTGAGTAAGGACTCAGTAAACATTTGTCCTCGTTTTTGTTTTTTTTTAATTATTTTTTTAATGTTTATTTTGAAAAGAGAGAGAGACAGAGTGTGAACCAGGGAAGGGCAGAGAGAGAGGGAGACACAGAATCCAAAGCAGGGTTCAGGCCCTGAGCTGTCAGCACAGAGCCCAATGCAAGGCTCGAACTCACAAGCCGAAGATCATGGCCTGAGCTTAAGTTGGAGGCTTAACCGACTGAGCCACCCAGGCGCCCTGCTAAACATTTGTCTTTGTGATTACTTGTGCCACTTAACCCTGTCTGGCAGATTATCCCTCCTGAAGGACCCCTTGTCCTGCCCCAGGAATAAACAACTACTCCCTTGGGCAATGGGATCATGGAAACTCAATTTGGACTCTGCCAGTATTAGGACTTTGGGCACATCCTGAACCCCTCTGTCATGCTGTGCTCTTCATGGAGGGAGCCGGCACTGATGGCCCATCACCTCAGTCTTGACCTCCAGGACTGCCGGACCTGGATCCCAACTCTCAATGGCCTTGCCTAAGCACCCCTGCACCTGGCGTGGGTCTGTCCACACTCTTGCAGGCCTCTGCCTGGGCTGGGAAGCAGTTGGCCCCCTCTCCCTTCTTGGGTTACTGCACCTGTGGCCTATGTTGAAACCCTCAGGCCTTCTCACCTTCCGGCGCCCTCCGTCCCATGCCGGGATTGTCTCCTCAGGCTGACACGACGCCAGAGGTATTGCTAAGCCCACGGCGCAGCAATCCAAAAGTCTACACTGACTGAGGGACGCCTGGCTGGCTCAGTCGGTAAAGCACGTGGCTCTTGATCTCAGGGTTGTGAGTTCAAGCCCCACACTGGGGCAGAGCTTACTTTAAAAAAAAAAGATATAACAAAGTCCACACTGACTGGATCTTGAACTTGGGGCAGGATAATCATCCCACCTGCTCCAACCTTGGGCCCAGCACAGTAGACCCCTCCTCTCAGCCATCTGCCTGTGTCATTCTCAGACTCCCTGCCCAGCCTTTTTTTGTGAAGTTTCTGGCTGCCTGGTTCACTTTCACTAGCTCCAAATCAGGCTTAGTAGACTAGGGCCTAGGGGCTGGGCTGGCTCTGTATGTGGGTGGGCTGAGTGCTAAGGCACGGCCCAGGGTTCACATAAGCCCAGCAAGTCCCTGACCAGCTTCATTGTCTCCTCAGGACCCCAAGATGGTAGGGCCAGCAGCCTCCAGGACCCAGGGCTTCAGGATACACCTTGTTCGGCTCCTCTGGCATGCGTGGCTCAGTGCCAAAGCTGTACCCATGCAGCTGGAGAGGTGGGAGGGCCGGCCTGCCACTCCCGGCAAGTGCTGAGGTGAGCCTGTTGCCCCGGTGTGCCCCCAGCATCTTCCCAGTGGGGGCTCCCTCCTTACCTTCCTGTGCCCTGTCTTCAGATTGCCTCCGGAAGGGAAGCAGCATCAGGAGGAAGACTTAGCAGTCAGCTCTGAGGGAGGAGGGTCTGGCCCTGAGGCCCAGCTCAGCAAGGGCCTTGCCAAGCATCTGCTAAGTGGTTTGGGGGATCGACTATGCCGTCTGCTGCGGAGGGAGCGTGAAGCCCTGGCCTGGGCGCAGCGGGAAGGTGAGCAGGACCCGTGGGGCAGCCAGAAGCCCGAGAGGGCTGGATCCTGCGGTCACTGTGCTTTTACAAGGAGCAGGAGGTCTGCAGAGTGTGGGCCCCTTCCTCCCCTTAACGCTGTCTGTCCTGATAACGGCTCAAGGAGAGCTCCTGCACTGCTTTGCCCTTATTCTTAGCTTAGGCTTCTAGTTAACATGAGTTCTGAAGTTTCTGGCCTGGGTGAGGGATGTTGGGAGGGTGTGAAACCCGGTCCAGTCCAGCTGCCTAAGAGCTTCTGGGTTTGTTGGGGGAACAAGACTGAGAGCCAGGTATATGTATGAACTCTGGAAGGTGAGGGCCCTCCCTGCGTTTCGAGGCTAATGGGCCCTAAGAAAGCTAGTAGGGTCTGGGCTGATGTGAAGAGACCGGTGGGGAGCCAGACATTCCGTGGGTCCCCCTGGCTTCAGGCTCTCCCTCCTGCTCCCTCTCACAACACTGCATGTGCATTTGAAAATGTGTGCACACACCTGCAGCAAGGTCACAAGCTGGCTCCCTCCTGTCCCAGAAAGTTCAGCTCCCTCCCCCTTTCCTCAGCCCATCTAGCCTGCCACTCCCTCAGCCTGGATTCCCAGCACTCCACATCAGCCAGCAGCCTGTCCTCCTCGGCTCACCCCAGCTTGCCCAGTCCCTCAGGCCTTGGCACTTTCTGTTCCTTCTGTCTGGAATGGCCTTCTCCTCCCTTTCTCCCTGATGAATGAACACTTACTCATCACTCTAGGGGCGCATTTTGTGAAGCTGCCCCCACCATCCCTACCCTCGTCTTTCTATCCCTTTCTCCTACTCCAGCGCCCACCCCGTGGTGCTGTGGTCATTGCCCCGTCTATGGGCCCATCTCCCCTCTTGGAATGTGAGCTCTAGGAGGGCATCTCTGAGCCCTGACCAGCTCTGAGTCCCCAGCGCTCAGCCCCACACAGGACAAGGTGTCTGTTGCATGAGTAAATGAGCGTGTGCTCACTGGCGTCCTTCCACCTACTGCGGAGGGCTTAGTCAGAAACCCCAGGCCAGGGAAGGAGTGGCCGCCTAAGGTTTCCTCTTCTGGTGTACAGAGTCTCCTGCAAGAACGCCACGTCCGGAGGGAGGGAGGTGGGTGAAGGAATGTGTTGGAAATGATGTGGATTGGTAATTCAGGACTGATGGGGGAATCCTTGGGGCAGGAATTGGGGAGGTGAGGCCTGCACTCTCCCTGGGAGGGTTTTCTGGAGACGTGCTGTGGGGAATTTCTTTACAGAGGCTGTCGAGTAGGTGGGGTTGTCTGCAAGGGGCCTGTCTCCCTTCCAGGGTGGCCCCACAGTGGAAGCTGCTCCTGCTCTTCTCCATCCCTGCCTGGAGGTCCTCAAAAGGGACCTATGGCTTGAGCCTCCTCTGACCCTGTTCTCTCCCGTGGTAAGCAGGCCAGGGGCCAACCAGGACAGAGGACAACCCAGGCATTCCACTCTGCTGCAGCAGCTGCCATCGTGGACTCTTCAACACCCACTGGAAATGCCCCCACTGCAGCCACCGGCTGTGTGTGGCCTGTGGTCGCATGGCAGGTGCTAGGAGGGCCAGGGACAAAGCAGGTAGGAAAGGAGCTGGGGGCTGAGGGTGGGAGGGCAGAGACGGGGGCCTCCAAGGGCTGCTCTAAGGTGTGTGGCCATTTCTTGGCTGCCTCTCCTCAAGAAAGCCTCCCTCCCCAGCCCCAGCCTCAGCCACCATGGCTCAATGCCCCTTAGAGCAGACTTTTCCCTCTCCCCAGATCAGAGGGCCACGCCTGTGTCCTTGCCCACCCTTAAGAGAAGTCGAGTGCCTACTCTATGCCTCCCAATTTGCTCAGCTTGCATCTTTTTAAACCTTACAACATTGTGAGGTGGGTATTATTGCCTCAACTTTCCAGATAAGAAAAACTCAGAGAGGTTAAGTGACTTGTTCAAGGTCACACAGCTAGTAAGTGTTAGGTCCAGGATGCAGACTCACGTCTTCTAATCCCAAGTCTTACTCTTTTCATGGTTCTCAGCTTTTTCTCCCTTGGCTCCACTCAGTCACCTGAGGACTTAAAATTTCCCAGTGTTCCAATAGAGATAGCCAAAAGGAGGTGCAGGGTCAGAAATGTTTCAGAACACCGTATTCTATGTGATCATCTTGGAGTCTGGCAATGCATATCAGCATTTTAAAGGCTCTGCATTCTGCAGGCAAAGGATCCTATGTCACTCTTGAACCCAAGTTTCCTAGAAAGCCCATGTTTTATGGATTGTCAAGCCCCTTGATTTAGATATCATGCCCTTGTCCTTCTTCCCTGTCTTTAAGCTGTGGTTACTTTGGTTTCCTGACCTGCACCTTCTCTCTTCCTACCCACAGGCTCTCAGGAGCAGTCCACAGAGGAGTGTCCTCAAGAGGCTGGGCACAGTGCCAGTTCCCTGATGCTCACCCAGTTCATCTCCAGCCAAGGTAAGCCATCTTGGAGAAATGGGGTGTGCAGAGGGCGGGTCCTGGGGAGAGCAGCTTTCTGTGTGGATGTGCCTCAGCCTAATCCCATGCCCTCTTGCTTGGTGAGGCCAAGCAGGACAGGGACAGCCTCCTGTCCACACTCACCACCAAACTCTATCTCCCTTCCCCACTCACAGCTCTGGCAGAATTGAGCACCGCCATGCACCAGGTTTGGGTCAAGTTTGACATCCGGGGGCACTGCCCCTGCCAAGCTGATGCCCGGGTGTGGGCCGCTGGGGATGAGGGCCAGCAGGTAAGAAGCAGGGCATGGGACAGGTGCCAGCACTAGCTGGTTGGTCCCAGGATTGGGCAGTGTGTTTGGAAGTTACTGACCTTGGCAGGGTTTGGCCCGTATCTTTTGATGGGACTGAAGGATATGGAAGCTGGGTAAAATCAAGCTACTTCTCACCTTCCTCTGGGGATTGGGATCCATGGATTGAGCTCTAGCACCTGTCCCACCTCCCTCGCTCCTGCTCAGAGCTCCTATCCACCTTGTGCGTGTTACAGCTTAGCGTTTGCTGGCGGGTCCTGTCTCTCCACTCAGCAGGCATGGACTCCTGAAGGTGGAGTTTGGACCTACCTTCCCTGTGTGCCTTGCGCTTAACACATAGCAGGCACTCAGTATGCATTTTACAAAATTTTATAAAGTTCATGCTTTTATTATAAAAATCATTCATTCAAGAAATGGCTTATTGAATGCATTTCGTGTGCCAGACAGTGTTACATACCCATGATGAAAACTACAAGCAAGTAATAGGAAGAAAACAACAGTAGCCCTATAATGCCACCCTTATCATTGTGACATATTTCTTTCTAGGCACTTGCCTGTATATTCAGTCTGTTTTTGTGTATCTTAGATCAGACTGTGTGTGGCATTCCGTAAGCAACTGTTTCCCACCTAATGTTATATCACATAATACTTTGCTCCTTGTAAACACAGTTTTAGGATTTATAAGAGTCTGTTGTTAATACTTGTGGGTTGGGTTGGACTGAGCTGTGTTTGCCATTTTTAAATCTCTGGTTGGATTGGGGGGGTTGGTGGATGGGTTTAACAGAAGGAGCCGACAGAGAAAACTCCCCCAATTCCACAATCTTCTTGCAACGGGGATGCTGACAGGACCAAGGACATCAAGGAAGGTGAGCAGCCCCCCTGGCCCTCGCTCACACTGTGCATGTGGAGGCTGGGCCAGGGCTGGCATCCCCAGGACAGATTGGAATTGCTTTAGCCAGCACACCCCTCCCCCCCGCCCTGCCCCCAATAATCTTCCTCACTTTTCTCAAGTCATTCCAGATGAAATAAATCTAAATACAATCTAGGACAAGTCTCCCCACCCCTGTCCAGTCAGAACCCCACTGTGAGCCCCTCCTTTGGAGAGGCAGCGGGAGACAGACTTGGCCAAGAGATGAGGGCAGACCCTATGGGCAGTGGAGCCTCGAAGGGAAGGGGAAGCCTCTCACCATTTTCCTCCCTGCCAGAGACCCCCGACTCCACGGAGACCCCAGCAGAGGACCGTGCCAGCCGAGGGCCCCTGCCTTGTCCCTCTCTCTGTGAACTGCTGGCTTCCACTGCTGTCAAACTCTGCCTGGGGCACGAGAGGATACACATGGCCTTTGCCCCAGTCACTCCTGCCCTGCCCAGCGTGAGCGAGGGCACAGAGGGAGGCCTGGGGGCCCGGGGACAGAGGCTGGGCTGGCCCTCCCTGTGGGGTAAGGCAGGTCCTGAGCTGTTCTGCTCCTCCATCCCTCCCTTCACACAGGACGACCGCATCACCAACATCCTGGACAGCATCATCGCACAGGTGGTAGAACGGAAGATCCAGGAGAAAGCCCTGGGGCCGGGGCTGCGGGCTGGGCCAGGCCTGCGCAAAGGCCTGGGCCTACCCCTCTCGCCAGTGCGGCCACGGCTGCCTCCTCCCGGAGCTTTGCTGTGGCTGCAGGAGCCCAGACCTCAGCGAGGCTTCCACCTCTTCCAGGAGCACTGGAGGCAGGGCCAGGTGAGGCTCCTCACCTCCCAGCTCCCCATTCTCATGGCCTTGGTCACCCTCAGGGCCTCAGGGTCACCATCAGGTAGACCTGGTCCATCACACAGAAGGGGCAGCGGGGTTGGTCCCCACACTGGTCTGGTGTCCCTCACAACATGCTCTGGCCTGGCCAAGTTGGGTGCCTGTCCATTCTCCCTACATCCCTCTTCCTTTCCTCCCTACAGCCCGTGTTGGTGTCAGGGATTCAGAGGACACTGCAAAGCAACCTGTGGGAGACGGAAGCTCTTGGAGCACTTGGAGGCCAAGTGCAGGCACTGACCCCCCTTGGACCTCCCCAGCCCATAAGCCTCCACAGTGCAACGTTCTGGGAGGGATTCTCCAGGCCTGAAAGTAAGTGTCCCTGATGTGGGGTATGGGGAGCTGGGAGACTGAGCCAGGGGGCAGCGAAGTCCCATGGTGACCCTGGGGGGCAGCTGGAAGCAGAGCCCAGGGCAGAAACTAGACTGTCTTGCTGCCAGGGGGCCGGGGTCCTCTGGACAAAGAGGTTCCTCCCCCGGCAAATGGCATGTCTCCTCCTCTAGTTCGCCCAAAGTCAGATGAGGGCTCCGTCCTCCTGCTGCACAGAGCTCTGGGGGACGAGGACACCAGCAGGTGTGTATAGTACCAAGGGCTGGCCCCACTTGCCGAGGCTCTGCCCAGCCCCTTGCTGTCACTTCTCCTTCTTCACCCCCCACCTCAGTGTTCCCTGCTTGCCTCTGGGAGTGACCCCACTAGTGGTGGGCTTTGAGGGGATCTGGGTGCCTGGGTTGAACCTGCTGGGTATGACCCTGCCCCCTTCAGGATGGAGAACCTGGCTGCCAGCCTGCCACTCCCAGAGTACTGTGCCCACCATGGGAAACTCAACCTGGCTTCCTACCTCCCACCTGGTCCTGCCCTGCGTCCACTGGAGCCCCAGCTGTGGGCAGCATATGGTGAGTGCTACTCCACCCTGCCCAGCCCCTGAGCCCATTCCTGTTACCTCTGGGCCCATGTGTGTCTGTGCCAAAGTCCTGGAGCCCGTGCCCAGCTGTCCCTTTTCTGCCTCCATCAGGTGTGAGCCCACACCGTGGGCACCTGGGAACCAAGAACCTCTGTGTGGAGGTGGCTGACCTGGTCAGTGTCCTGGTACGTGCTGAGGCCCCACTGCCTACCTGGCACCGGGCACAGAAAGGTGGGTCCTGGGCCAGAAGCAGGGGTGGGGACAATCTGCAGATTTCAGCGTGCTGTTTCTGCCTACCCTGGGCCCTCCTGAGCTGTTTTTCTTCCACAGACTTCCTCTCAGGCCTGGACGGGGAGGGGCTCTGGTCTCCAGGCAGCCAGGTCAGCACCGTGTGGCACGTGTTCCGGGCACAGGATGCCCAACGCATCCGCCGCTTTCTCCAGATGGTGAGGAAGGAGCTGGGAGCCCTCCTCTTCCCCTGCGCTGCCCTCATGCTCCCTGGGAGTGGGGGTTCCCAGCCCAGGAAGCCCTCCCTGTTGTGTGTGTCCCATGTGCTCACTCTCCCTGCCCCCTAGGTGAGCTGGACAGCCTTGACTCCCACAGACAGGTACAGAGAAGGCAGACTGGGACCTTATGAGTTGTGTGCTGGGGCACGCAGAGAGCAGGGGCTGAGGAGGAACCTTATGATGAAATGAGAGCAGGAGCCATCACAGGCTAGGCACTGTGTAAGAGCCTTGGGTACATTATCTCGGTTAGTCGTCATAACCACTCTGTGTGGCAGGCACTGCTGCTTTCCCATTTTGCAGATGAGGAAACTGAGGCTGAGTGGTAGAGTGGAGACCTGAGCTTATGGCTATTCCCACCTCAGGTCACTACACTGCTCCTCCTGGGAGCAGGCAGCATCCCCTGCATAGGCTGGGGGTGGAGGGGAGCCTGGCAGAGGGCAAAGGGAAGCCCATCTGAGATGTCCTCCTGCTTCTCCCCTGTCCATTATCTACACCTTATGAGGAGGTGCTCTTTGGGGTGCTAGCACTTGAAGGCTGAGGGAGACAGCATGGTAGGTAGAGGGACAGACTGGACAGGATGAGGAGCAGTGAAGGAGAAAATGAGCAGGGGGCAGGAAGCTCCAGGGGGTGGAAGGCGGTGGAAGGCTAGTGTTAAGGGTAGGACAGGCACAGCAGTTCCAAAGGCCAGCTGAACTCTGATTGTCCTGGGAAAAAGACGTCCACCAAGTGTCACCCCTGCTAAGGCACACACATACTTATACACAGACATGCAGGTGTTAAACTTGCTGTCCACCACCACCCTCCTGCCCACAGGCATATGTATCTGCAGACACATCGACAAACACACACAGATCTGTAGATGTACACACAGATGCTAGAACACACAGAGGGAGCAGACAGAAGCACACCTTCATACATAGACAGCCTCATCTAGTCTGGGTGTGGTGCCTCTAGGCAGTCTCATATGGCCAAACCTGATGATTCATGGAGAAGGTTTGAGGGGCATATTCTCACTGGGTGGCCTGGGAAACACTGATCGAACTCCAGGATGCACTCAGAGGGCAAAAGAGCCTGGGCACCTGCCTGGGGCTACCTAGGGTCCAGCCTAACACACCAGCCTCCCCTTTCCCCATGGCCCAGTCTTGGAAGCCTGAGTCCTAAGTCCAGGGACAATTGCTGAGGTCCTACTGAAGGGGTGGATTTGTCCAGCAGCCAGTTGGGGCACGATGCTGGCATTTACCCCTACGGCTATTCCCTGGGCATCTACTTCTCTGTCCCCCGTGAATCCCTGTTTGCCCAAGGAGTTCCCCACTCTGGTTGGGCTGATGAAGGCCTACCCTCCCCATAGCCATGCCTGCTCCAGAGGCCTCAGCCCAGCAGGCAAGGCTGTACTTCCACTGGGCATCAGAACTTCTGTGTGGCCTTTGTTGCATCTAGGATCTTAGAAGAATCTGATAAATGCTTTAGATCATCTCATCTCAAGGATATACAGCTATCTAGTCACCTACAACTTAGCACACAATTCAGGACGTTCACAGGACTCCAAGTCAAGATCTCCTCATGTAGACAGTTTATGAGCTGGGATTATGCAGGGTATCTTTTTTTTTTTTTTTTTTTTTTTTATTTTTATTTTTTTTTTTTTTTAACGTTTATTTATTTTTGAGACAGAGAGAGACAGAGCATGAACGGGGGAGGGTCAGAGAGAGAGGGAGACACAGAATCGGAAGCAGGCTCCAGGCTCTGAGCCATCAGCCCAGAGCCCGACGCGGGGCTCGAACTCACGGACCATGAGATCGTGACCTGAGCTGAAGTCGGAGGCCTAACCGACTGAGCCACCCAGGCGCCCCTATGCAGGGTATCTTTCTGGGTTTTCGAGAAAGGGGCCCAGGACCAGGGACACAGAGGCTACTGAAGGCATCTAGCCCCACGAAAGGTGGGGGTTTAGACTCCCAGCCTCAGAGCCTTAAACCTTTCCTCTAAGCTGTTTCCAGCCAAATCTCTGTTCTGCCAACCTAAGCAGCCCTAGCTTCTCACCACCCAGCCCCTTCTCTCACTCCTATGACCTCCCCTCCTTGCCCCGCAAGACTTGACCCCTTCAGCTCTTGGCCTTTGCGCCCTGACCTTTGGGAAGTCTGTGCCCCATCTGGCAGCCCTGTCCTTGTTTCCCCACCTTCCTCATTCTGCCTTCTCTTCTTTGAGGTGTGCCCGGCCGGAGCAGGCAACCTGGAGCCTGGCACCCCAGGCAGCTGCTACCTGGACGCAGGCCTGCGGCGGCGCCTACGGGAGGAGTGGGGCGTGAGCTGCTGGACCCTGCTGCAGGCCCCTGGAGAGGCCGTGCTGGTGCCTGCGGGGGCTCCCCACCAGGTGCTTCCCCAGCAAGCCAGGGGCTCTGCAGAGAGCTCACACTATGCGAAGCGCCAAGAGCAGACACCACAGTGATACAGCGTTCCCCGGCCTGCTCTGTCTTTGCCCCTCCCGATGCCCTGAGAGCTAGGCAGGGCAGAAAGTCACGCCCCATTGTAAGGAAGAGGAGAAGCTGAGTGGTCTTGAAGTCATCTAGCCCAACTGAGCTTCTTGTCCTCGGTTCCCCACCCTGCCTGTGCCACCTCTGGCATCCCCTGGGCATGGTTTTGGCCTTGCCCTTTGAGGTGCCTGGTGCTGGATCCAGGGCTTCTGCTCTCTGAGAGCTGGGTGGGGGTCATTATGGGAAGTAGACCTCAGGGACAAGAGGAGCAAGGGGAGGATGTGTGACCCCGAGTCTCCACTGACCCTCTGCCTACCTCCTGTCTGGCACAGGTACAGGGCCTAGTAAGCACAGTGAGTGTCACTCAGCACTTCCTGTCCCCGGAGACCTCTGCCCTCTCTGCTCAGCTCTGCCACCAGGGACCCAGCCTGCCCCCTGATCACCGCCTGCTTTATGCCCAGGTGAGTGTGACACTGGCCAGGAGGGCAGTTGGGGTGGCATAGCATATCTACTCTGTGCCAAGCAAGCAGCCAGCCTGGGCCTAGGAAGGGCATCCTCAGTGGGAAGAGCCCAGGAATGTGACTGTAAACACCTTGTCCTCTCTTTTTCTCCTAGATGGACTGGGCTGTGTTCCAAGCAGTGAAGGTGGCTGTGGGAACATTACAGGAGGCTAAATAGGGGTATCCCCAGTGTCTGGGGTAGGTTGGGGGGCAAATACTCAGTCCAGGCACAGCTTCAGCAGATAATGATGCTGGGAGACTTGGGGACTTTTGGTCAATCCCTCAAGCACCACTCTGGGCACAGACAGGGCACCCTGTTCCCCGCTCCAACCTAGGCCCTGCAGCCAGCAACCACAGTGCCGTCGAAGCTCACACCTGCCCTTCGCAGGCTGGCACCTGCTGTCCCTGCATCCCTTGCCATGGTACCAGGCCCACACTGGGGGTGAATGACTCCCTTCAACCCTTGCCCCCTGAACCCAGGAGGCAAACAGCCCTTCCCTGGGACACCTCGGGAATCATTCTGGCTTAAGCAACACCTTCTTCTGCTGCCTCATCCCCTGCTGTCCCACCCGTGCCCGTGCTCTGCTTACACCACCTGCATCTTCACTGGGCTCCCGGGTGGCCCTTCACACTGCAGGCATGCTGGACAAGGGGCCACTGAAATCCTGCCCTCTCGCCAGAGAACAGTGAGGTGTGGGGAGAGGGTGGCATCAGGACATTGCCCAGGCTTGGCTGGAGGGAATGATATGGGTGATGCCCTGTTCCTGCTCCCTCTTCTCACCTCCCTCCTTCATGATTTCCATTAAAGTCTGTTGTTCTGTGAATGCTGCTGGAGTGGTTGGCCCTGCTCCTGCAGGCCACATGGACTGGGGAGGGGTGGGGAGATAAGGAAGTGGAGTGGGGAAGGGGTGGGGGTGATGACAGGGACCTCAAACACCCCTGCCTACTCTTCTTCCTGGGGCCTGGATCCTTTTCCCACTGAGGAGCAGATGGAACGTTCCAGGGGTCTGCCCCTGAGGATGCTCCTGACAGCAGACGGTGGGCAAGGCACCCTGGGGTGCAGCAGCATGGCAGCTTTCCTGTGCGCACTGGCTGCAGAGATCTAGAGCCCCAACCCGCGGGCAAACTTCAGGCTACCCCAGCTCTCCTGTCTGCCCTGACCTGGAGCACTGGGAGTGCGGCCCAGGAGAGCCCTTGCCTAGCCGTCTGCCCTCGGTGCCCGCGGCTGGCCCCAGGCCCGCTACCCGGGGACTGGCTTGCTGCCTGAGAGACAGTTGACAGGCCCCTCCCCGCCCCCAGGGCCCTCCGGGGTGGCTCGGCCCGCTCCGCTGCCCTTGTACATCTTAGCGCCAGCATACTCCAGCTCTTGTTATACCTAATTGTTCCTGCGGTGGTTCGGGGAGTGGGTTTTTTTGTTTTTTATGAAATAAAATTTTTTATTATAAATTTAATATACTTTCAGAACATTTAGAAAATAGGAAAAAGTCACTTGTAAGCTCATCTCCACTCACCCCGACCCAACCACTGTTAGCATTATTGGTGTATTTCCTTGTATTTTCTCTAAGGGTTTCATACATGATTGAATTGATGCGTTTTGTACTTGATTTTTCCTTTTAACACTGTGTTGTGGTCACTTTCTGTGTTGCTATGCAACCTTCATTTTAAATAGCTGCTTATATTCCCTTATGTGGCTTTGCTGTGGTTTACATAACCATCCTGCACCTAAAAAATTAGGTTTCTTCATTGTTTGCAAAGCAAGGTTATTTTCATTTTATCATGGGATAGAGAGAAAAGAAAAAATGGAAGCAATCCTACACTTTACTCTGCCACTGTTTTCATTTAATTGATCTCATTTAATCCCTTATCATGGTTTTGAGGTAGATATTATTTATTTATATTTTACAGAAGAGGAAAGAGGCAGGCTGGGGTTGAGTCACCCAAGGTCACGCAGCAATTTTAGTGGCAGGATTGGGATTTGAACCAAGCTTCCGGACTTGAGCCTCGTTTACATTAGTCTCGGCCCTTAATGGACTTTGCAGATGAGCTTGCTGTTCTGTCCTCCTTCCAACACACACACTTTACAGTTGATCATGTTCCAAGTGGCACTGCACGACCATCCTTACTTACACTTCACCTTATATAGCTGTGTCCTAATGTCACCCTAGAACCCCAAACATGGGGTCCTTACTGCGGGAAGACAGAGATAGCCTAGTCACCAGGCCTCTCTTTTCTGCACACCTCTCTGCTGCCTCCATCTCATGGCAGGTCACAGCACCCTCGAGGGCATATTGGATCTGACTCTTGCAAACAGCAGGTGAACCAAATGTTCTAGGACTGGCCCTGGGCATGAAGCCAGTCCAGGTGGGTACTGACCCTGAGACGTCTGGGGACACTTGGTGGCACTGTTCCTCATGGAGGCTCAGCTGGCTCACCCCAGTCCAGCACTGCCCTTGGGGTCTCTGCTTCTCCCAGCATCCCCACTGTCCACTGTCTACTCCAGCCCCTCTCACTCGCCCAGATAACACAGAAGCACAACCCTCAGCGCCGGAAGTGACGTCAGCATGTAGATAAGCAGTGCCGCCTTTTTTTTCTTATAAAGTACCTTTTCAGAGTTTTTATTTTGAAATGATTTTAGATTTACACTCAAGTCACAAAGATAGTACAAGAAGTTCCTGATTACCCTGCATCCAGCTTTGTCCCATGTTAACATCTTACACAAACATGGCACAGTGATCAAAACCAAGAAATCATTATTGACACACTAAACATTTTTAAAAATATTTATTTATTTTTGAGAGACAGAGGGAGACAGAGTGTGAGTAGGGATGGGGCAGAGAAGATACAGAGTCCAAAGCAGGCTCCAGGCTCTGAGCTGTCAGCACAGAGCCCAACACGGGGTTTGAACCCACAAACCCTGAGATCATGACCTGAGCTGAAAAATGCTCAACCGACTGAGCCACCCAGGCGCCCCTATTGATACAACACTATTAACTAAGCAACAGACTTTTGGGATTTCACCAGTTTTCCACTAATGTCCTTTTTCTGTTTCAGGATCCACCTATGCCTGCATGATACAGATGGCCTAGAGGGGAGATGTGGCTCTCCCAAGGTCATTCAGCCAGCCAGTGGCAGAGCACAGGCTGAGCCAAACCTCCCCCTCCCTGTATACCTTGGGCTGCTGCCCTCCTCACACTCCTACTTTGCAGAGGGACAGCATTTGTTGCTCTGTAAAGGCCTCCAGAATCACAGACACCCTTGCCCCACCCTGCCTGCCCATCCCTGGCCCTGTTTCCAAGATTGCCTACACTACCTTCCTGTACATGTGCTCACACGCGCATGTGTGTCCACGTGCTCTGAAATGACTGCCTCAGGCTTTGCTCCCATGGATGCTGGGAGTCCTATACTCTGTGATCTACCAGTTTGGCCACACTTGTCCATCATGCTGGGCAGCCCCCCCACCCCGTTCCCCCCACCCCACCCCCCACCAGTGCTCTGCTCTCTCTGGGAATGGAGGATACAGAGCAAACTTTAACAAAGAACTTTATTTCTGGTTCTGGAGGCTTCTCCCTCAGCCCCCCTTCCTCCCTCAGCTTTTCTTGTCAGTCTTAGGGCCTCTGCTTAGTCTGGTGTGTTCTGTCTTCCACCCAATGCCTTGAGAAAGTCTACTTTCTGTTGTCCCCCTCTGCACTCCCAGAAGGGCTGGGTACAGTGCCTGGAGAGCCCTCTGCCTGTGCAGCCCTTCTCAGTTTACAAGGGGCTTTCCTGTTGCCTCGTGTGTTCCTTACCACAGGGGTGATTAGGTCCACTTAACAGGGGAGGAGTGTTTTTCCCAGTGATAATGGGGGAGTGGAGCCGTGGTTTCTTGCAGTCTGCTCTTCCAGGCGGCCTGGTGTTTATCTTAGGCTGCCTCTGAGGCTCTCATAGCCCTGCCAGACATGACCTCATTCTCTCTCAAATCATCCCTGGGAGGCAGAAAGGAGTCTGGGACCAATGCAGTCCCCACTTCACAGATGTGAAAACTGACCTGCAGACACACACACACACACACAGGAAATACGTTGACAAGTTGCTTTTCAGTCCTAGGGGCCTGACTCAGTCCCGTGAGTTCCGTTGTTTGGGAATGGAGAGATCTTGGATAGGGCTGGGGGCAGCAGTGTTTGCCAAGTACTTCAAAAGACTGTGGGCCTGGCAGGGACATCCCACCTTCAAATGCAGGGCCCTGTCTCCAGGGAACCTGCAGTCAGTTCCCTGGGAGAGAAAGGCCTAACGAGGCCAATCTGGTGTGACTGGAATTCCTGAGGGTATAGTTCTGTGGCGGTCCTGTAGGCATATTTCATGACAGTGGGCCTTTGTGTGGCAGCAACAAGAGCTGTGGCCAGGAGGACTCACCCTGAGGCTGCCTGGTCATGGTGACCCACACTGGACAGTCTATAGAGCTCCTCCCATGACATCTCACCTTCCCAACAACCCTGTGAAAGAAGAGCTACTATGAATCTACTGTTCAGATGAGGAAACTGAGGCCCACAATTTATCCAGGGGCACATAGCCAGCCAGTGAGCATCTGCTTCCAAGTCCAATGCTTTGCTCCACCAAGCTCCCAAAAGGAAAGTGTGCAAAGCCAGCAGGCAGGGAAAGGGGAGACCCAACTGAGGACAAGAAGCCCAAAGTTGGCTGGCTTCACAGTTTCACTCCAGTTGGCCCTGTCCTCCTGTCCTGAGAGTAGGTTAAGGGAAGCTCTGAGGAGGAAAGGTCAGTCTGGGAGAGAAGTAAGAACTCGCCAAAACAACCCACACCCTGCTCTCATTGCGCCAGGCCACCAGGCCGTGTGAGCTGGGGGGGGGGGGGGGGGGGGGGACAAAGATGAAGGAGCAGGACCTGGTCCCCACCCTCCACAGGGCTTTCAGTCTGCAGTGGAGAGGGCCCTAAAACTGTGTGGGAAATGCAGTGGGCAGGCCGCCAGGACATCGATGAAGGCTGGACTGGCTAATTCCAGACCTTCTTTCTATCCCGTCCCCTCCTCCCATCTCCAGCCACACCTTGACCATCTCAGCCCTGCTCCCTCCTTCCTCTGAGCACCTGTCACACCTCTTGACCGAGCCAATCATTTGGCACTTGGCTTATAACCCTCAGATGACTTTTTATTATATGTTTATGTCCACCTTCCCAAGGTCAGAATCTCCTCCAAGGCAGGAGCTACTCTTCCTCCTGCGACAGTGACATGAGGTACATATTTAGTGAAGAAAGAAGGTTATTTGGGAAGTGATCAATTTGGGCAATACCATGGTATGTTCATAACCACAGCTGCACAGTATAGGTCCAAGCCACAGCCCCGGGCCTCAGTGATGTCATCGGCTTGCTGTGACGTCATCGTCGCTGGCCACTGTGGCGCTCCTCTGCAGCCTGCAGGCACGATGACGTCACCGTCCGAACTCGCCCAGACAAGTGCTTGCTGGAGGAATTAGCGAAGCTGGCAGCTAGAAATGCCGGAGAGAGGCCGTGGCGGGGCGGGGGGGGGGGGGGGCGGCGAGAGGTAACTGAGAGGCAGAGGTCAGTGCGCTGCGCACACCACTCAGACCTGGCTCCTAGACCCCTTACGGACTGGCCCCGCCCCCTCAGTCACTGACGCGAGCCAGCCAATCCGGGCAGCCCGCGGTGACGCGTAGCCTATCAGCGGACAGGGCTCGCCGGGCGCTTCCGCGTTCGCGAGCGCGCCTGGTCCGAGTCGGCAGGGGGAGGGGGCGAGGGCGACTGACTGGGATCTCACCCGCGTCCCACCTCACCCGGCGCGACCCACCTGCGGGGGCCCGTCCGCTGCCTCCCAGGGGACCCGATGGCCTCGGAGGGTCTGGCCGGGGCGCTGGCGGCGGTGTTGGGGGGCCAGGGGCTGAGTGTGCACAGCTGTGACTCGGCACCGGCCGAGGAGCCGCCGGCGCCGGTGCGGCTGCGGAAGAACGTCTGCTACGTGGTGCTGGCCGTGTTCCTCAACGAGCAGGTGAGCGTCCGCCGGGCCCAGCGCCCGGCCCTCTGGAGCACGCAGCCAGCCCCGGTGGGGACAGAGGACCTACCGACAAGAGCCACCGCTTCTTAGTGCGTGGTGCTTCCCAGTTTTGCAAAGCACTGACACTCACACTTACATCTGAGTTTTATACGGCCCAGCCCCGAGACTGTACCTATATACAGAAGAGGGATCTGAGGCCCAGGAACCTGTTTATTTCCTCCCGCTAGGCCTCATTGTCTTGAGAGGAGGGCTGCCTTCTTTCCCCAGAATCTAGCATAGTGCCCGCTTCGGAGTGGGCTCAGATCTGTCCAGTGCTTCAGAGACCTCTGGGTCCCATGGACAGTAATGGCACAACCTGCACTTATACTCAGACTTTCTGCCCCACCGTGTGATGTTCTTTTGTGCTGATCCCTGTACAAGTTGCTGCAACAACAGCTAGAAGGGGCCAGGGCTGTAGGTAGGAGTTGATGGGGTGGGGCCCGGGAGTGTGTTTCAAAGCCTAGGCCCCAGTGTGAGGCCCCTCCATGAGGGGAGGGGGGATGTCTACAATGCATCTACAGACAGGAGTCAGTGCAGGATACATGGCAAGCCTCACTGTGGGGCCTAATCCCCAGCCCCTGAAACAGCTCCCAGGAATCTTAGCCCCTTTCTCAAATGGAAGTCTGAAAGCAAAGAGGGATACATTGCACAGCGAGACAGCTGCAGCCCCCAAGCACACAAGGACCAGTCAACAATTTGAGGTATCCACCAGTAAGGGAGTGTTGGGTGACTCTGTTTGAGCTAGGATCTAACCCCAGGGCAAGGGAAGGTTCCCAGCCCAGCTGTGGTGGGGGTGAGGATCCTCTCTCTCCCCTCAGGATGAGGTGCTACTGATCCAGGAGGCCAAGAAAGAGTGCCGTGGGTCCTGGTACCTACCCGCGGGGAGAATGGAGCCTGGGGAGACCATCGTTGAGGCACTGCAGCGGGAGGTGAAGGAGGAGGCTGGGCTGCACTGTGAGCCTCTGACGTTGCTGTCTGTGGAGGAGCGGGGCCCCTCCTGGATCCGCTTTGTGTTCCTCGCTCAAGCCACAGGTATGGCCCACCTGGTGGCAGTGTTTGGCAGGGGGCAGTTGACACCTTTCCCCCAACTTGTCCTCTGGTGAGATGAGCCCCTTATTCTGACTGGTACAAGCCTGGCATGTCCAGATTCCAGCCTGAAGATTTGACCCCCAGCCCCCACAGCCCCATGACCCTGGGTCAGGGCTAGAATGCCTGGGTGGCCATTTACTCCGCCAGGCCCAGCATTTCTCTCAACAGAGACCCTTTCCTCCACCCCATCCTCGACATCCCTGCAGGTGGAATTCTCAAGACTCCCAAGGAGGCAGATGCAGAGTCCCTGCAGGCTGGCTGGTACCCTCGGACCTCCCTGCCCACTCCGCTGCGAGCCCAGGACATTCTGCACCTGGTGGAGTTAGCTGCCCAGTACCGCCAGCAAGCCAGGCACCCTCTTATTCTGCCCCAGGAGCTTCCCTGCAGTCTGGTCTGCCAGCGGCTTGTGGCCACCTTTACCAGCGTCCAGACAGTGTGGGTGCTGGTGGGCACAGTGGGGATGCCTCACTTGCCCATCACTGCCTGTGGCTTCACTCCCATGGAGCAGAGGGGTGGCATCAAGATGGCCATCCTGCGGCTGCTACAGGAGTGTCTGACCCTTCACCACTTGGCAGTAGAGACCAAGGGGTTGCTTGGACTGCAGCACCTGGGCAAAGACCATGCAGATGGCATCTGCTTGAACGTGCTGGTGACTGTGGCTTTTCGGAACCCAGGTATGCAGAGGGAGCCCCCAAAGGTTCGGGGTGAGAACTTTTTTTGGTGGAAGGTGATGGAGGAAGACCTACAAAGCCAACTCTTACAGAGGCTTCGGGAATCCTCTGTCATCCCAGTCAACAGATAGGAAGGTGCCATCTCTGTGCAAGGAGCTGGGTGACGGTGCTCCCCCCACCGTGGCTTTGCTTTCCTCTGGGGGAAGCAGGAGGTTGGCAGTCAGGGATCTGGTGGTGTTGGGAGCAGGCAGTTCTCCTGGTTGTCAGGGGAATTTCCTTCTCCATGGAGCTGGTCCCTACATCGCACCGAAAGGACAGTGCCTTTAACCCAACAAGGATTCCAGAGCTCAAGGACCTAATTGCCCCATGGGTACGATGAGGGCCCTCCTCCCTAGGGATGGATGTGAGAACCTTCTGAACCTGAGATGGCTACTCGTCATCATGAACCTACTTGTCATTTTCCATGCTTGCCTCAGGAAAGGCCTACATCTCATTCTCAGGCACTGAGAACATGGACTGGGTGCTGAGGGAGGTCATTCCAAGGGAGTGGGGCCCTTGCTGAGTAAATACATGGTACTTACTTCGCTTTCCTGCCTAAATGTCTCTGTGGAGAGGGAGTGAACAGGAAGAGGGGAGCACATCAAAAAAGAAGCTCCTCCCCTTGTCCCACCACCGCCCCCCACGTCTTCCCAGACAGCAGGCCTGTGTCCCCCACTTGCAGGACTGGGGCAGGCCGACTTCCTGCCACCCACTCTAGCGTCTGTGGCCCAGTGGGGTTCTCTTTCTCTTGTCTGCCATGGTGCGAGGTGTCCACATCCCCTCCAAGGTTTAAGCTGTGAGAACACCAGAAACTCCAGGGGGACAAGGAGTTGTGAAAGCTGGCCCTGCCTCTCAGCAGAGTTTCATCTCTTTGGGCTTCCCTGTTCCCTCCCTGCATCACTCTGCCTACCTCTAGGCTCCTGCCTCTGCCATTCTACAACTCTGGACCAAGCCAGACCAAAACCTTTTATTCATTTCCCTTCAGTTCAGAAGAATCTTGATTTAAAAAAAAAAAAAAAATTTTTTTTTTTTTTTTTTTAAAGAACTTTACTAAAATTTAAGGAAAAAAACCACAGGAAGTGAACAAAGAAAATATATCGTGCTACTCAATGGACGTAATACAGATTTCTGGTTCTGAGCAAGGACACACTTGATGAGGCTTCCCTTCTGAGGTAACTCCATTCTGACACTGAAGACCCAGGATAACCTCCAAGGCCCCCTTCCCATCCCCTCCCCCTGCCATCTTATCTTTCTAGCGTTAGGCTGTGGTAGGAATCCTTTTGTCCCCTCTGAGGACAAACATCTCCCACATGATGGAACCAAACCCTTTCACTCTGGTTCACTTCTCTCAGGGTCTGAGGGACCCACCAGTCTATATCCATGTCGAAGGGCAAACTTTGCTCCCACTTTATTTAGCCTATAGTAGTTTTCAACCCTGGGTGCCCATTAGAATCACCTGGAGAGCTTTAGTAACAATGCTGGGCCGCCCCCCAGAGACACGGCTTTCACTGGTATTGTAAAAAGCAAACCAAGTGATTCTGACATGCACTGAGGTGAGAGCCACTCAGCAGCCCTCTCCAAGTTTCCAACTTGCTCTCTCCCGGAGTTCTCTCAGCTACCCCTCCTGAGTGCACCCCCACACGCATACATTTAGGGACCAGGTTTTTAAAATATGAAGTCCACTAAAGCATTCATACAACTCCCAACATACAAACCTCAAAATGAGACTTGCATACAGATGCTTCAGACGGCCCATTCTTTCCCGGAGTCTCCGAGGCTAGCTGGCTCTCGGCTGTAGGTAAGCTGGGCAGAAATAGTGTGGCTTGGCCAAGAGAGAGCCTGGTTCCTGGCAGGCGCAGAGGAACATCAGATTTGCGCTGCCAGAGCCTGTCTCTATTTACCACCCGCCCCCCAGCACACTGCCCCCCTCCGCTCTAGTGCTGGAAAAGGAATTTGTCATTCTCAGGGAGGAAGATGGGCCTGAATGAGCAGCGGAGGCCTGCGCAGGAGGACACAAACGGTGGAGATCGGGGCAGCTGTGCCCACGCAACCAAACCATTGATTGCTGTGTTGTCTGGGGGGACGCAGTGCGAATGCTGAGGGGGATGGAGGAGGGGAGGATCTGTGACTCCCGGATGCTCAAATGTTTTCTGACTTGAAGAGGTCAGACCCAACTTGCCCCATGAGCTCTGCTCCCCTGTCCCACGCCAACACCCACGTGCGCACACACGCATGCACGCACATGCACAGTGTCCTTCAGAGCGGCAGTTAAGTCCTCCCCAGCTTGGAGGAATGCAGGAGAGGGAGAGGTCACTGAGTTCCTCCTCTTTCATGTCACCTCCTGGCAACCTGCGGCCGGCTTCTAGAAGCGGCATAGGCAGGAAAAGGAAGCGAAAGGGGCTCTGGCCTGCTCCTCCTTGCCCAGGAGCGAAGCCAGCAACTGCAGTCCTGCTGTGAGGTAATGCCTGGCGCCGCCTGTGTGTTCCTGCAGGTTGAGACAGATTCGGGCCGGGTGGGGTGGCAGCCCCAGCTGTGAAGGGCATGCAGGGAGAACAACACTACAACTGGCTGCCTGTGCCCCAGCACCTCCCCGCTAGGCCTTGGGGGCTTGGGGTCAGGTGGGCATCCTGGCCTCATCTCTCCCCTTGGCTCTCTTGCTCCCCTGGAAGAGTATTCCGTCAAGAACTCTGTGGGCTGGGTGAGATGTGGAGGGCCAGGCCTGGCCTCCCCGGGTCTCTGATCCCCTCTGCCCAGGTGTTGAGGACCTGCCGAGACGGGTTCAGAGGCGCCAGAGAGAAACCAGCTGGAGCCAGAGCCTGGCACCCAGCCCCCCACTTCCCAAGCCCTCTCCTGCCCTGGCTGCAGTTGCACCAAGTCTCTCATTAGCAGCTGCCCCCGCCTGGGCGCGGAGCATGCTTTGGGCGTTTGCCATGAGGTGGTTGGGAATTTTGCAACAGCCTCCAAAAGGGCCGGGAAGGGAGAATGGGCTTCTCTGCCATCCACTGCCCCTTCACCACAGGTTAAGTCAAGAAGGCAGGAGAAAAAATGTCAAGTCTCAGCAGCATCTGTTGTACCTAGCAAGACAGAGACAGGGCTCCCACGCCCCCATCTCTCTGGCCTACAGTTCTGACCAGCCTGAGAGCCATCACTCACTCCCTCTGTGCCCCTGGAATTGAGCCACAGGTTTTGGCCCTGGCCACAAATCGTCCGTAGAGACAGGTGATAGGTACGGAACACATGAGGGTTTGGGTCTGGGTGCTCAGCTGGCAATTACCTAGCTCTCCTGAGAAAGCCCCGAGGACACCATGCTGTCTGGGAGGCCATCTCTTTTGCTCCTTGGCTTCTGGTACCTTGGAGACCCACTCCCTGAACCCAGTCTGGTGTGACCGACAGGCCACGGTCTTCTTGAGTTAACCTGGGAGTGGAAGCCCAGGCCTCCTCAGAGGCAGAGGCACCTGGGATGTAGAGGTGGAACCAAGCTCCCACCCTGGGAGGCGGGAGGTGGCAGCCATGCCAGGTGCGAGGCAGCTCTTGGGCAGAGGTGAGGACAGGAGTCCCCCATCTGGTCCTGCTCTTGGCTCAGACGTGCCCTTCCTGGGGTGGGGACAGGTGCAGGTGAGGACTGTGCGGGGGGAACTTGACAAAAGCGATGGCAGCCAGCTCCTTGCAGAATTCCTCAAGAACCACCACGCCCTGGAGGAGAGTCTGGTGGTCCAGCCTGAGGGAGACAGCACGGGAGTCATAGCTGGGAGGCAGCAGGAGTGTACCCAGGATGACAACCCAGTGTCCATGAGGTACATCCCAACGGCAGACACCTCTGAGGGAAGATGGAGTTCGGCAACGGGCCCTCTTTGCCCTCTGGCCTGTGCTCCTCCCACTTCCCTTGAGCACTCTGCCCTCCCACCCCAGGGTCCATCCTTGGGCACCACTTCCCTCGGTTACTTACTGCTCCCCGGGGACCTGACCCATCAGCTGCTTGCGTACCAGGAGCAGTTTGCCTGGGAACTGAGGTACTCTCTGAATTCTCTGCATCAAGTCCCCGATCACCTACAGCAGGAATGAGACAGGACTGAGGGGGGCAGTGGTGACACTCATGCAGGGTCCCCTGGCTCTGCACTACCGTGGCGGGGGAGGGGCTGTGTGCCTGTGCCTTCCCCTGGCGCTGGCCAGGGTTCCCACTCCTGTAGCCCCCCACCCCCTGTCCCATTGCCCTCCCTTCCTGCACCACCAGCGACACACGCCCTTCGGCTCCGGCATCCTTACCCTGACAAGCACAGAGAACAGACTCCTGCACCCAGGGGCCAGGTTGATGTAGGGATCCAGGAGATACTCATGGATAAGGGGGTGGGGGAAGAGGGCAAGCCGGGACAGGACTGAGGTCACTTGCAGGTTCAGGCTGTATGGCTGTAGGGAACACAGTGGACAAGCTGAGGGTTGGCAGGGGGCGGTGAGCATTTTTGCACTCCCCCAGCCAGGCGCCTGGCCAGTGTGAACGTGTGCGGGGGTGGGAGTCTCACGTGATGTGTGTGTGTCATGGATTCCCTGGGGCTGAGGGCCAGAACATGTTAGGGCGTGTGGAGCAGAGGCAAGATGGGGCTTCCCGCCTGGAGAACGGAGAGGGGTGGGGTTGGGGGAAGGAGAGTATGGAGCTGAAGAACCAAAGAGGGCTCGACCCCCAGGGTCAGGCCACTCTCCTGAAGGACTCCAGAGGCAAACTGCCTCGAGTTTTCCTGTGGGCCCTCACCTTGTAACCTTGTAGCCAGGGCCCAGTCCTGTTGACTACCTGTTCCAAAATCCGGGACATGCGGTCAAACAGCATTCGGAGGAAGTGACCCTCAAAGAAAGGCCGTTCAGGCTCATGGGGGTCCAGGGGTGTGGGACCGAGGGGCCAGCCCCAAGGGGCGACTCGGGAGCTGCACTCCTGGAACTGAAACAGAAGTGAGAGTTGAGGAGGTGAGCCCAGTGGTCAGGAGGCACCCACAGGCAGAGGAAGCCATGTGGGAAGGATACACTTGAGGTTCTTGGCCGGAGCAGGGAAGAGAGAGAGATCACAGAGGGAGAAGGTGGAATTGATCAATACCACGGCTTTGAGGGATGAGAAGTGGATGTTGGCAGAAGCTTCAACACTTACCAGTCCATAAGCATCGTGAACGTATGTGTCATATCCAGTCTCCTCTAGGAAAGCTGAGGTCTTGGCTTCCTCGGGAACCAGGCAGAGGAAACTGAGAGACAGGACCCTAGGTGTGGAGGAGCTCCGGCTGGGCTGCTCTGTCTTTCCCTTCCCCCTCTCCAGCCCTGAGGGAACACTCCCTCCTGGGCTGCCCCTCATCGGGGCTATGGCCAAAGATAGAACAAACAAACCTCAAGTGACTTGGATTTCCTGACCAGCTCCCTACCTGTTGACGATCTCGGTCACTGCTGTTTTGCCATCTGAGTTGGTGGCAGGAGCTGGGGGAGGCTTTGCAGAGGGCTGAAAGCTGGAGTTGAGGAAGCCGTCCGTGAAGTAGGGGTCTTCCTCCAGATCTCTGTGGCCAGGGCAGATGAGTGGTACCAAGGAATAAATGAGTAAGTGTGGGGGTACTGAGGGCCGTAGTGGGTCCTGGGCAGCCTGAGGCTTCCCAGAGGAACAAGGTTTCACTTACAGGGTGTCCTCGTAGCTCTCGGGCTCAGGTGAGCCTCGGGCCACATAATGGCGGCCCTCGAGGTTGCAGAGGACCAGGCTGCGGAGGACCTGCTCATGTGGCTTCTGGAGCAGCTCCTCAAACAGCCGAAGCGTGGTGATGCTGATCTGGGTAAGAAAGGGTCAGCAGGCGTACCTAGGAATTGCTCACTTGGATAAGAAAGATCAGACAGCAGGGTTTGGGGGGAGTGGGTGGCTGCTGGTCTAGGAGCCAGAAGTTTGCCGTCCTGGTTCTGTTACTAATTTGATGTGTGCTATCGGGTAAGCCAACTGGCTTTTCTGTGTCTCAGTTTCCATGTTTGCAAAACGGAATATCGGCCTCACCTAGCTCAGAGTAGATGTAAGCCTCAAACAAGCCAAATGAATATGAAATAGGTCTGGAAAATATAAAGTCACATGGCAAGTATGCGATCACAGAAAACTATGTGACAAAAGCAGTCTGGCCGCCATGACCATGTCACTGTTGGGGGCACAGGTAGGAGTTTCAATGCCTCAAGGTAAGCTAACGACAGTGGGAAGAAGCATGCAGGAAATCCCTTGGGCAGGGGTTGATGGGAGGCAGTAGGATACGCCCCCTCCTGTCCCACCTCACCTCATCAGAGAGGTGATCGCAGTGCCCGATGAGGTGAGCGCACAGAGAGCGGGGGCCATCTTCGGGGGCTGCGGGCTGCGGGTCTGCACCCAGGAGGAAAGCCACAGCCTCTCGCAGCAGCGCAGGGGAGCGGAGCTGGCGCAGCATGGCCGTGAGCAAGGCGGTGGAGGTCAGCACACTCTGCTCAGAACTACAGGGAGACAGGGGCACCTGGTGGCTTAGTCAGTTAGCGTCTGGACAACTGGACAACTGTCAGTGCAGAGCCTGCTTGGGATTCTCTCTCCCTCTCTCTCTCTGTCCCTCTCCTGCTCGCTCGTACTCCCTCTCTTTCAAAAGAAATAAATAAATAAACTTGAAAAAAAAAAAAAAAAAAAAACTACAGGGAAAGAGCACTGAGCCAGGCCTGGGGGCTGAAAGCCAGGCAGGGGACGTAAGACCAAAGAGGCAGCTAGGAGTGAATGAATGTGGTGCTGACAGAACCCCTTCCTGGTTTCCTTACATCTTGGCTTATATTTCTCGCTCCCTAGCCCTCCTGAGGTCCTAGAGTCCAGGAGCGGGAGGACTTTGTCAGCCCATGTGTGTCAGGGGGCCAAACCTGGCAAACATTAACCATGGAGCCCACAGACCCATGTGACTCTGGCCAAGGAGGTCCCTGGCCTTAGGGACAGGAAAAGGTTTGGTGGGGAGGGGCAGCTGGATCCAGACCATGGCCATGCCCAAGGGGACTGGACATAAACTTACACATGCAGGAGGTGGGGCTGCAGAATCTCCATGAATAATTTCTCAGCTACAGCCTTTGCCAAGGCGTCTGCAACCACCTAGGTGCCAAAGAGCATGTATTAAACACATTTTACCCCATGAGTGCTTTCCACTGAGAAACAACTGTGTCCTTGCAGTGTCTAACATAACAGGCAGACCTAGGGCCCTAGTTCCTGAGAGACCTACTTGTTCCTCAAGGTGGATGCAGTGAAGAGAGTGGGGTGAACCGCGGGGCACCCCCACAGAGAGCCCTGTTGATGTCCGCCCCTGCTCACCACGTGTGCCTCTGTGATGAGGTGGTCGCAGTAATCAAACCAGCCCAAAAAGGCAGCCAAGGCCTCCTTGCCAGGGAAAGAAGCCTCATCAGACGGGGCACTGGGCAACCTGAAGGGGGAAGCAAGAAAGGAGCTGGGAGGCCTGCCTCAGGTACCTTCTGGAATCTGGGCCCCTTCTCCCTGCAACCACTGTTGCTGGGAGAGCAGGTACAGAAGCAAAAGTAGTGTTTTCCTCAAGGGAAAGCTGGGATGGGCTGGGATGGGCTATACCCTCAGGAAGAGGGTGGCCAGCAGGGGTCCCCATCCCTCCTGGGAAATCAGAGGAGTGGCTACCAGAGGACAGGGAGGGCTGCTAGCCACTGAAGATGTAGCCCTGCTTTCCCTGGCCAAGTGCCTACCTCCAGCTGATGCCCTCTAAAGCGGCAATGTCTGCGGGGTCCAGGAAGGTGGGCATGGACTGGTACAGCTGGCAGAGGTGCTCGACGATGGCAGGGCAGCAAGGGCTGCTGTGTACCAGGTAGGTGGCAGCTGCCTGTGAAGCCACACTTACCAGGAGCAGCAGGTTCTCCTGGGCCTTCAGAGCCACCCGACCTTTCTAGGGGTAGGGGTACAACTTCAGGGACATACATCTGAGCCCCCAGATCCCCTCCCAGCAGTTCACCCTCCCCACCCCTCTCCACTCTGTGTGCAGCTAGCACCTTGCTCTTGCACAACCCGATCAGAGAGGTGATCAGGTTGCTTTCCCCAACTCCTCCATCTGGCTCCTCTGTCTCAGCAGGCAGCTGGGTGGTCAAGGCCTGGGCCTTACAGGGACTCATGTCAGGAGACTTGCTGTGGGGGTGGTCCTTGTCTTGGATGCTGGCTGCCTCTCTAGGCAGGGTGATGGGTTCTTTGGATGACTTCTTCCTACTGACAATCTTTTTACCCTGCAAAGAAGGTTGCATGAGGCCAGCTCATGGTACAGACCATTCCCCATGATGCCCCCTTGGGAATACAGGCTGCACACTGGCTGGCAGGGCCTTGCGTGGAGCTAGAGAGGAAGCCGCCTAGGTGCCTGAGTACCTGCTCCATCCTCTACTTCCTCAGAAGGGCCACAGGGGTCTGCCCTGGGGTCTGGGCCCTCCCGCTTCTGTTCCCCACAGAGGTGCTCACTTCCAGGATGTAGGTGAGCAGGGCTGGATCCTGTTGGATCTTGGAGCAGAGAACGGTGGTGAACTGCACCTCCTCCTTTTCTGTTTGGGATCCAGGAACTGTCCCACCAAGTCGGAGAAGCTTCTAGAAGGGAGGCAAGATAGAAACAGAAGGGAATGGGGTAGCAGGGAAGAGAAGGGCTTGACCCTCAGACACCCCTTAGTTTCTTGGTCCCTCACCTGCACAGGCCTGTGGACGTTGAGGTAATGCAGGAGGGGGTGCTGCACCTGGGCCAGAACCTTGCTGAAGAACTGGAACACCTGCTGTCGCATGCCTGGGGGGTACTGGGGGTCAAGGAACAGAGTGCCCATCAGAAGATGAAGCCATGACCATCACCTGGAGTGCTCCTCCCCCATGGGCTATAGCACAATCCTCCCTTCTGTCACTGCTCAGAGGGCGCCTTTTCTGCAAGCCTCCTTCCTTCACTTCCTGGAGATACTACAGGTTTGCTTCCAGAGCACTACAATCAAGTGAGTATTGCAATAGGTGAATATCGCGATAAAGCAAGTCAAATTAATTTTTTGGTTTCCTGGTGAACATAAAAGCTGTGTCTACACTATACTATAGTTTATTAAGTGTGAAATTGCATTATATCTAAAAAGCAATGTACATGATCTTAACTTAAAAATACTTTATTGCTAAAAAATGCTAACCATCCACACTTCCAGCGAGTCATAATCTTTTTGCCAGTGGAGGGTCTTGTCCCTATGTCGGTGGCTGCCGACTGATCAGGGCGGTGGTTGCTGAAGGTCGGGGTGGCTGCGGCAATTCCTGAAAATAATACAATGAAATTTGCCGTGTTGATCGAGTCTTCCGATTTCCCTGCGGCCCGCGATGCTGTTTCATAGCACTTTACTCACAACAAAACTTCTTTCAAAATTGGAGTCAAGCCTCTCAAACCCTGCCGCTGCTCTATCGACTGAGTTTATGTCATGTTCCGACCCCTCTGTTGTCATTTCAAGCATCTTCACAGCATCTCCACCAGGAGTAGCTCCCACCTCAAGAAACCATAGTCTTTGCTCATCCAGAAGGAGCAACTCCTCATCCGTTCAAGTCTGCTCACGAGACGGCGGCAATTCAGTGCCATATCCAGGCTCCTCTTCCAGTCCCGGTTCTCTCGCTGTTCCCCCTGACACACACCCACAGACACCTCCGCCACCACAGTCCGGAAGCCCTCACGGTCCTCCATGGGGGCTGCGATCAAATTCTTCCAAACTTCTGTTCATGTTGCTATTTTGACCTCTTCCCGTGAGTCACGAATGATCTTAATGGCACCTAGAATGGTGACTCCTTTCCAGAAGGTTTCAATTTACTTTGCCCAGATCCATCAGAGGAATCCCTGTCTGCGGCAGCCATAGCCTTACAACATACATTTCTTAAATAATAAGACTTGAAAGCTGAAATGACTCCTTGACCCACGGGCTGCAGAATGGATGCTGTGTGAGCAAGCACAGAAACCACATTCACCTCGTCGTCCATCTCCATCAGCGCTCATGGGTGACCCGTGCACTGTCAGCGAGCAGTGGACTTAAAACACTCAGTGAGCAGAAGTGTGGTCATTCAGGCTTTGTTGTTCCATGTACAGAGCACAGGCAGAGTGGATGGATTTAGCATCATCCTTATGGGCCCTCGGCCTTCCAGAATAGTAAATGAGCCCTGGCTTCCCTTGAAGTCACCAGCTGCCTGTCCTTTGAAGCTTTGAAGCCAGGCATTGACTTTGCCTCTGTAGCTGTGAAAGTCCTAGGTGGCATCTTCTTCCAACAGAGGCTGCTTCACTACGTTGTAAACCTGTTGTTCAGTGTCGCCGTCCTCATGAATTATCTGAGCCGGATCTTCTGGAGAACCTGCGGCAGCTTCCACATCAGCTCCTGCTGCTTCGCCTTGCACCTTGATGTCACGGAGACGGCTTCTGTCCTCAGACCTCGTCAACCAACCTCTGCCAGCCTCAGACTTTTCTCCTGCAGCTTCCTCACCTCTCTCAGCCTTCACGGAATTGAAGAGAGTCAGGGCGTGCTGGATTAGGCTTTGGTTTAACAGAATGTTGTGGCTGGTTTGATCTTCTATGCAGACCACCCACATTTTCTCAGTAAGAGCAACAGGGCTGCTTCGCTTTCTTATCATTTGTGTGTTCACCAGAAAGCACTTTTAATTTCCTTCAAGAACTTTTCCCTCCCATTCACAACCTGGCTAACTGCTCGGTGTGAGAGGCCCAGCTTTTGGTCTATCTCAGCTTTCGACGTGCCTTCTTCACTAAGCTTAATCATTTCTAACTTTTGATTTAGAAACATGCAACTCTTATTTCGCTTGAATACATAGAGGCCATTATAGGGTTATTAATTGGCCGACTTTCAATATTGTTGTGTTTCAGGGAATAGGGAGGCCCAAGGGGAGAGAGAGAGATGGGGAGTGGCTGGTAGGTGGAGCAGTCTTACATGGGCACTGTCTGTGGTGCCCCCAATTATAATACCAACATCAAAGATCACTGATCCCAGATCGCCATAACAGATATAATAACGAAGTTTCAAATATTATAAGAATTACCAAAATGTGACACAGAGACACGAAATGAACAAATGCTGTTGGAAAAATGGTGCCAATAGACTTTCTCAACACAGCACTGCCATAATTCTTCAACTTGTAAAGCATGCAGTATTTGTGAAGCACAGTCAAGTGCAGTGCAATAAAACGAAGTCTGCCTGTATGAAACTGGCCTCCCCTGCACTGCCAATTCCCCGTCCCGCTTTATTTTTCTGCATGACCTTCTCATTGTTGAATATACCGCATGCAGGCTCCTCTTATTATCCACCACTCTCTGACTAGAATTTTTGTCTGTTTTAATCACTGCTGTGTCCCCAGCACCTAGGACCCTGCCTTGCACATGGCTGGTTCTTAGTACATCTTCACTGAATGAATGCTGACAGTAATGGGAGCATTTCCTCAACCTAGGTGATGGGAGGACAGGTGGAAGAGCCTGGAACACAGGGGCTCCAGTTTGGGTGGAAGGTTCCAGGGGCACCCCAGGGTCCTGCCCACCTCAGCCTTGCCCAGCGTGCACAGGGTCTCCAGGATTTTGTGCTGCAGCAGGTATTCCAGACAGGGCCCTGCCTCGCCAGCTGCTGTCTGCTGCCTCTCCTCGTAGACCAGGATGTCCAACATCTGCCTCAGCCGCCAGGGAATATCTGTTTTCTTGGCGGGGGTGTTTTCATCTAACAGAGATTCAGGAAACAAAGGTGGGGGGGGAAGAGGGGCACTCTGTGTTGAGGGGGTCAAGCCCACAGTCCCCCCGGAAACACTGGGGGGGGGCGGAGGGTAAACCTGGAGTAAGGCCAGGTTAACAGTTTGCTTCAAAGACCAAAGGAAATGGAAGTTAGCACTTGGTGCCTCTATATTTAACAAGACAAAAGATCTTTTAGGGGCACCTGGGTGGCTCAGTTGCTTAAGGGTCTGACTTTGGTTTTGGCTCAGGTCATGATCTCACAGTTCATAGGTTCAAGCCCCATGTCGGGCTCTGCGCTGACAGTGTGGAGCCTGCTTGGGATCCTCTCTCTGCCCCACCCCTGCTCACTTGCTCATTCTTTCTCTCTCTTAAAATAAATAAAATAAACATTAAAAAAATTACAAAAAAGTGGCATCATTTTTCCTCCAAACTCTGGGACATACAGAAGGGTACACTACCCAGGCTGCAGGCCAGCTCTGGGCCAAAGTGACAAGCCATGGGCTTAGGGGTCTCTGTCACATAATGTAGAAGCTGTCTTCTAGCAGCTTCCTGAGAGGTAACCTCCTGTCCTCTTTACACTCACAGGAGACAGTACTCCATTTTTTACAAGGCAGAAAAAGTCCATGCACGACCACAGGTTTGGAGGCAAAGCTGCTTCACTGTGCGAAGGTCTTGGTGGAGAAGCTGGGGCTTTTGTAGTCAGAGTCTCAGATGGAGCGTTCTTGTAAAACTAGTTTTGGTGCTTTGGGACTGGCCTTGGAGCACCCCCTAGCTTTTCTCAAAAGCATTGGCTTTTGAGCAACTTGGCTCACCTCCCCCACATCTGCACCTCTGGTCTAGGTACTGCTCAGGAAATGAATGGATGGGGTCAGATGAAATCTCAGGTGGACCTGAGTCAGTTCTGGATCTTTTCCCACTGTCCTGATAGATTGGGGCTCTCTGTCAAGAGATGTTCAGTCTAAAAGGTACAGACTTCCAGTTAAAAAATAAGTAAGTCCTGGGAATGTTAAGTACAGCATGGTGACTAGAGTTAATGTATTGTATATTTGAAAACTGCTAAGAGTAGATCTTAAAAGTTCTCATCGCAAGAAAAAAAAATTGGTAACTATATAGGGTGATGGATATTAACTAGACTTATTGTGATGATAATTTCACAACATATCCATACATTGAATCAGTATGTTGTATATCTGAGTTATATGATATGTTACATCAATTATATCTCAATAAAAAAGGGTCTTCAGTTTAATTTTTTTAATAGCTAATGACATTTCTGATTCCTTTTAAAAATATTTATTTATTTTGGGGGAGAGCGCAAGCAGGGGAGGGGCAGAGACGGGGACAGAGGATCTGATGCTGGCTCTGTGCTGACAGGCTGATAGCAGCAAGCCCGATGTGGGGCTTGAACCCACAAACTGCAAGATCACAACCTGAGCTGAAGTCAGATGTGCAAATGACTGAGCCACACAGATGCCCCTCTGATTCTTTTTTTTCTAATGTTTATTTATTTTGAGAGAGAGAGCAGGGGAGGGGCAGAGAGAAAGAGAGGGAGAGAGAGCAAGAGAGAGAGCGAGAGTGGGGGGGGGGGGGGAGGAAGAGAGAATCCCAAGCAGGCTCTGCGCTGTCAGCACAGAGCCCAATGTGGGGCTCAATCTCAGGAACCATGAGATCATGACATGATCCGAAATCACGAGTCAGACACTCAACCGACTAAACCACCCAGGTGCCCCAAAAGATCTTCAGTTTAAAGCAGTTGTTCTCAACTGGGGGCGATTTTGCCCCCAGGAACATTTGGCAATTTTTGGAGACATTTATGGTTATCACAATGGGTAGAAGGTGCTACTGGTGTCCAGTGGGTAGAGGCCAGAGCTGCTGCTAAACACGCACCCCCAAAAGCTCCCCCCCACAACAAAGAATGATTAAGTCCAATGTCAACAGTGCCAAGATTCAGAAACGTGATTTAAAAGGACCTTTAGGTGTCCCTCAGAGTGTCCAAAGACTGCTTTTTAATTTCTTGGGCTGGCTCAGGCTGGAAATAAAGTCTTTAGGAAAGATGTAGACTGGAATCAAACCCTAGTCTGAACCAGGAGGTAGAAAGCCAGGGATGCAGGACAGGGTTACCTGGCCACCAGTGTGTATCTGCCAATACCAACATATTGACTACAGAGCAGCCAATCAGATTCCGCCCCTCAGAAAGCCATCCTGATGGGCCCAGATTACCTGAGGCTCTGGCTCTCAGCTAGGGGAGAAGGACACAGGCACGTTACATGCCTGGACTTCAGTTCTCCTCCTACCCTAGATTTCTATAAGGGAAATGCCCTCTAAGTCAGCTCAGGGAAAAGAGGAACAGGTACTTGGGGACTACAGGCCTGGACGTCTGCAGAGCTGGAAGCTAGGGGCAAGTGGGGCTCAACCTCTGCCTTGAAGTGTCAGGCCAGTGAGACGCCCAACTTCCTAGTCCCTACTCCCACTTCACTCGGCTCCTCTCCCAAAAGGTCAGGGTGGGGCCAGCCCCCAGTCTGAACTCCTCGGCAGCAGTTGTCACCTTATCCAGGACACCTGCATCTCTGCCTTGCGTGGTGACCCTGCCTACACCTTCCTCCCCACTCCCTGTAGGAGTCCCCCATCCAACAGGAAGCAGGCCCCACCTGTGCTTTCAATGTAGTAGTGCGTGATGCCCTTCCAGTGCTCCACGAAGGCCTCCAGCAGGTCAATGCTGGGCTCCCGCTGTGGAGAGAGCAGAGACACAACCTAAGTAGCCACCACAGTGATCACGGGCTCCGCTGCCACCATCACCCATCAGAACAGATGTTCTACCATTTACCAAGTGTTGGGTCAGTGCTAGGCCCTGGAGGAAGCACAGTGATCCAGGTTCTCAAAGGGAACAATAACACATTTTCCCCAGGACAATCTCTTGGCACCTCTCCTGGACCCCCTCTGTCCTGGAAATGCTGTACTCCTGCTACATGTCATGATTCCACAGTCCCTGTCCTGGAAGAACTAAGAATGTTGGTGGGGGAAACAGACACAGAAACAGATCCTCTCAAGACAGTTATACTACAATAGAAAGACATAGAGGAAAACAGTGAAGCGTCCCCAAAATAACAAAATAAAAATGATACACTTGGAAAACATGGCAGAGACAAAGCTTTTAGGTCTCTCTCAATTTGAGAGTCTGCAAAAATCTGTGTTCAAGGCCACTGAAAGGCTTCATTCAACCAGATGGGTAATGTTAGCATAATATTAATAAAGTGCCTTACTTACAACATGCTTGCATCTTTTATCCAAGGCTGAGAACTGCTGGAGGAGTTAGGGGTGCACAGCCTGAAGCCCCAGGGAATTCTATTCCCATTGTGAGCAAGCCCCAAACCTCTCCCTTTTCCAGAAGTGATCTCTCCATCTCTACACTGAGAGTAGCTTTGAATTGATAACTACTTTCTCTGAAAACTCCAAAAAAGAGTATTTGTTCCCTTTTCTTGCGGAGTAAATGACTACAGGAGAAAAATGCACAAATAATCCCTTACCACAGATGCTCATTTCTACCTCTCCATCTCTGCTCAGGCCACTCCTTTACCCCGGAAGCCCTGCATCCCCCTAAGCTTGCCTAGATCCTAACAGTCACCAGTGAGGTCCGGCTAAGGGCCACCAGTTCCAGAAAGGCCTTGCCAGAGTTCTTGGACACATCTTTCTCTAACCTCACACTTTACTACATCATAGAACTGACAGTCTACTCCTTATTTATTCAGTATCTTTTGAGTGCCCACTGTGTATAAGACGCTATGCTAGACGCTACAAGCAATATAAGGATGTTGAAGAGGGGCGCCTGGGTGGCTCGGTCGGTTAAGCGTCCGACTTCAGCTCAGGTCATGATCTCAGGGTCCGGGAGTTCGAGCCCCGTGTCAGGCTCTGTGCTGACAGCTCAGAGCCTGGAGCCTGTTTCAGATTCTGCGTCTCCCTCTCTCTCTGCCCCTCCCCTGTTCATGCTCTGTCTCTCTCTGTCTCAAAAATAAATAAGTGTTAAAAAAAATAAAAATTAAAAAAAAAAAAAAAAAAAAAAGGATGTTGAAGACCCAGTGCCAGGGAGAAGAGAATATAAAACCACCCTGAATAACTCAGCTACAGGAAGTTGCGTGAGGACACAGGAGAGATGGAACATGATCTCTGGGAAAAGAGCACTGGAACAGAGAAGGCTTTACTGAGGTTACCCTTGAACTAAAACTTGAAGAACAGGGCCCGAGTTCAACAGTTCGAGATGAAGGAAAGACATTTCCTGCAGAAGGAACTCTGCACAGAGTGTCTGGGACGAGGATGGGTTGATGAGTGTATGTGTCCCTGTACATCAAGCCACCAAGTCAGGATTGTTTTTTGCAGGCAGTGGGGGGCAGTCAACGACATCTTCTGAGCAGTGTTCCAGGCAGGGTCATCTGGCAGTTTTGTGTAGGAGATGAAGGCAGGAAGAATGGTTGGAAGGCCATTAAGATAGGAGAAAGAAGCAGTAACACTGAATCAGAGGCCCTGAAACGCTCCCAGACAACCTTGTCTTCTTTCAAAGTTAGCTGTGGGGGGCATGACTCTTACTGGAGTGGCACCTCCAGTAAGTCATTCCAAACACACTTTCCACATGAATTGACTGCATCTTACCACGTCCTGTGTGATACTATTATTGCTGGACTAGTGCTCACCTCTTCTACCAGACTGTGAGCTCCCTGAGGGCTCAGGTTCTGTGTTTTCTACCTCTGCCTGCTCCTAAAGGGCTCTGCACATAGTGACTACTCATTCATATGTACTAAATAGCTCAGCAAACTCCTTAACACCTCCTTTCCATAGTTTCTTGTCTCTTGGAAAGCCCCCTGCTCCTTGACCAGCACTATAATTATCTCACTTTTCTGTGATGGGCTCTCATCTAGTCTCAAAATTCATTGATAGTCTCCTAAAACCTTGAGCTGGACTTACATTAGAAAAGAACAATTGGGTAAGAGGAGAACCCAGAGAACACAGACTGTTAGCAAACTGTAACGGACTGTCACAAAACAGACTGTTGGAAGAAAGCAAGGGAATCTACTATTAGTTATCATAACTCCAAAGGAACTATACCACATGATGATCTTTACTATCTTGGTTAATGATAACAAAGATGTTTTTTTAAAAGAACCATAAGGATTGCTATTCTGTTTTGTCAGAAGAGGGCAGGAAGGAGCACTCTCCCTCCTTATAACAAGGAGTCAAGCAACTTGCTGGGGTCCTAACCTGGTGACCCAGCCAGGGGAAGGGCTATGCCCTGATCTGGGGGGTAGAGAGCAAAAGAGGGGCTCCTATCTCTCCTGACAGCTATACTGGGTCAGCCAAACTTCTCCAGAATTGTCTATATATTGTATACTCAGGAGCAGAAGATCACTTGCCTAAAAATATTTCCCTTGACCACCAGTACCCCCTCCAGCCACTGACGCAGAAATTCCCTCATTGGAAGCATTAGAAATTCACTTCTCAAAACTAAGGCTCTCTCTGGCCCACCTACCCACGCTGTCCATGGAACTTTCCCTGACAGGTATGAAGTAGTTTGTCACATCACTTTCTTTCTTTTTTTTATTTATTTATTTTTTTTAAATTTTTTTTTATTTAAAAAAAAATTTTTTTTTCAACATTTATTTATTTTTGGGACAGAGAGAGACAGAGCATGAACGGGGGAGGGGCAGAGAGAGAGGGAGACACAGAATCGGAAACAGGCTCCAGGCTCTGAGCCATCAGCCCAGAGCCTGACGCGGGGCTCGAACTCACGGACTGCGAGATCGTGACCTGGCTGAAGTCGGACGCCCAACCGACTGCGCCACCCAGACGCCCCGTCACATCACTTTCTAAGATGACAGCTGTCTTGATAAGAGACAAGGAGGAGCAGAAGAAGAGATCATTTTAGAACCCCTCCCAAGGGGGGCTTCCCTGGAAGCACCTGGACATCGGGAAGGGCAGGGCTGGGGACAGGAGGAGGAGAGGCAGGAGGAGAAGCTTTTCACTTTCTTCACAAATCTCATTAAGGCTGAGCCTGTTCCCATGTACAATAAGCTCTATTTTGGGGGGGTGCGTTGAGGAGAAAGGAGGTGAAACACAAGTCTGTTTCTCCAGAGCAACTCTGATACAATATACTAAACCGATCAATTAGAGGAGGACTTCTACTTTGAGACAAAAGAACTGTTAACTCTACAGACAGATTCTTGGCAGGGTTGCTTTAAACAGAAGGCCTCTGGCCTACCCTATCCACACTGCACTTTTATCTCACTGAATGAAGTGAACCCGCCTGTGACCAGCCTTCAACTCCCAACAGAAAATGGCAAAAACACAAACTCTTCCTCACATGGCTGCCCGAAGGCCCCACCAGGCAGGCCTCTCCTGACTCAAGGTCAACTTGGCTCGGCTGGTGTGGTGCGGCTAGTGTGGTGGGAGATAACATTCTGTATACAGCCCCTGGGCCCTGCTGTTTCCTGGGCCAGGCACCCACCCACCTCTGGGTTGTGTATATACGGTCAGGGCTTGGGCCATCTGGGCCGGAACTTCTCAAGTGGAGGCTGAGAGACACGCGCCTGACTAAGGTCCTGGGGTTGTCTGGAGGCTCAGAAGGAGGGCAAGGGACGTCTATTTTTCAAGCCCAGGTGACCAGGAAGGGAGGAGCGTGGGCCGAGGAGGAAGGCGAACAGCCTGGGGAGGGGACTTCGGGGAAGAAACTCTTGGGTGACAAGGGAGCCCTCTGGCACAGAAAAGTTGGGGAACTGGGAGCGAACTGGGAACGGGGAGCAGGAAAAAGAGACAGGAAGCCATTTGGGGAGAAGGGTTAGGGGCTGGGGCGATACGGAGACGGGCTGGAAGTCGGAGCGATCGGGAAAGAAGCCACGCGAAGCAGGAGTGCTGTGCGGGGGGCGGGGAGGGGGGCGCGACGGGGGAGAGAGGAGGCCAGGGAAAGGGCGCCGCGGCACGGGTGGGGGTCCACTCCCCGAGGCGGGCCCGCGTCCTCCGCCCGCCCGCCCGCCCGCCGGATCCTCCCCCGGTCCCGCGCCCGCCCTTCCGGCCTAGGCCCCGCGCGCCCCGGCCTCCCCCGCCTCACCGCCCCCACGGCCTCCTGCAGCAGCGCTCCGAGCCGGCTCAGCATGTTGGCGGCCCGGCCCGGCCCGGCTCGGCTCGGCTCCCGGGCGGCGGCGGGCGGCGGCGGCGGCAGCGGCGGCGGAGCTCACAGGCGGAGCGCGGCCCGGGAGGCGCGGCGAGGAGGCGGGGCCCTGCCTGGCCCGCCCCGCCTCGGCCCGCCGGGGCAACCGCTGCCCACCGCCCCGGCCCCGGCCCGGCCTGGCCCGGCCCGGCCCGGCGTGGTCGGGAAGGAGGCCGGGCGCCGACGTGTTTCGCCCGTGGAGAGCCAGGGGGGACGCTGAAGCCCGGCGTCGCAGCGGAGGGGCGCCTTCAAGTGCTGCCAGGGCTCCCTGGGGAGCCAGATGGCAGCGAGAAGGGCGAGTGGGACCGGGAGGTTTCTTCCTCCCGAGGAAGAGAGGCTTGAGAACGTCTGTGGATCCTGTAAGTCTCTAGATGCCCCTGCCCCCGCCCTCTGCCCAACACAGTAGCCACTGGCCGCATGAGGCTGTGGAGCCCTGAAACAAACGCGCTAGGCCTGATTGAGATGTGCCGAAGGTCAAGTACACCTCGGATTCTTAAGACTTAGTACACAAAGAAAATGTAAAATAGCTCACTGATGATGTTTGATGTTGATTACCTGTTGAAATCGTAATATATTAGATATATTGGGTTAAACGGACTAGATTAAAATTAATTTCACTTGTTGCTTGTTCCTTTAAGTGGATACACCACTGGTGCAGAGGTTCTGCAGAGGAAGCGACAGCTGGCCCGGTTGCCCTTCTAGCAGCACCAAGGAAAGAAACAGAAGATGGGTCTTCCATGTTGAGGCGCCCCCTACCAGGGCAAGGTGAGCCCAAGAATTACACAGGCAGAACCCTCAACAAGAGCAGGGTTTCCTGGAACGTCTGGAGCAGCAACTCTTGACAGTTTAAAGCCCATTTTCCCTACCACCTCCACCTCCAACCCTCAGGAATGGAAAGATCTTTCTGAGAAGAGGGCTGATATCTGTTCAAAATGTATTTCTGCTGACCACTGACATCTGATGAGAGGGTGAGGGGTAGCCTCTATCACAAAGCTGTAGGACCTAGAGCTGGGGGGAGGGGGTCTTGGGGCTTCACCGCACTAGCCCTGCCTTTTGGGCTCCATTTACCAGTCAGGCTGAGGCCCAGGAGACAACGACCTGTCCAGAGATGGCTGTGTACCCTGGAGTGGAGCCTGGAGTCCAGGCTAAGTCACGAGGGATGGGGGGGGGGGGGGGGGGGGGCGGGGCAGGGTTCTGCCCAGCCCATCCAGAGCTGGCATTTGGATCTCAGTTCTCTGACAACTGCTTGGGAAAAAGAGACCTTTTAAAATAGTCCATCTGCAAATGGGCCCCTGTGAGGAGCCCTATGGGAAACGAGAGGAAGCTTTCAGGACAGAATGTGTAAGAACAAAGGGAAGAAACAAGCCTGTTGTGTACAGAGAGGCCACCTGGAGAGCTGGAGACCTGAGTCCAGTCCTGCACTGTGTTTTTCTGGGCCAGCTTCCTCATAGGTAAGGGAAGCAGCTGAATGGATTAAATCAGCTTTCCCCAAGAAACTCTGGGATATAGTGAAAGTGCATCAGGAATTCATAACCTTTCATTTGGCTTCACTTTAAAAATTTTGTCTTAGAACTTCTAATAAATGTTAGCGGAAACATGTGTTATATGCCAAAAGTGTTGGAGCCCACTGATGTACAGTTGACCCTTGAATAACATGGGTTTGAACCGTACAGGTCTGCTTATACATGCATTTTTTTAGATACAGTGCAACACTCTGTAATTTCTCATCCTTAAGATTTTTTCTTTTTAAAAAAAAATTTAAAAGGTTTTTTATGTGTGTTTTTGTTTTTTGTTTTAATGTTTATTATTTTTGAGAGAGAGAGAGCACACGTGGGGGAGAGGAAGAGAGAGAGAGGGAGACACACTATCCAAAGCAGGCTCCAGGCTCTGAGCTGTCAGCACAGAACCCAATGTGGGGCTCCAACTCAGGAACCGTGAGATCATGACCTGAGCCGAAGTCGGACACTTAACTGACTGAGCCACCCAGGTGCCCTTATTTTTTTGGTGTGTGTGTGTGTTTGTAATCTCTGCACCCAATGTGGGGCTAAAACTCACAATCCCAAGATCAACAGTTGCATGCTCTTTTGACCAAGCCAGCCAAGTACTCCTCTCCCTTGTGATTTTCTTAATATTTTCTTTTCTCTAGCTTACTTTACTCTGAGGATACAGTATATAGTGCCTATAACATACAAAACATGTGTTCATTAACTGTTTTATGTTAGTAAGCCTTCTGGTCAACAGGCTATTAGCAGTTAGATTTGGGGGCAGTAAGAAGTTGTATGTGGATCTTCGACTGCACGGAGGAGTCAGCACCCCTAACCTGCATGCTGTTCAAGGGTCAACTGTAGTTAAAGTCTGACAGATTAGTTCATTGGGGAGAAGACCTTTGAATAAAGCCTTCCCTCCTGTCAGTTTAAATGAGGGTGGAAGGCTATTGGAGGGTGAATAGTTTTAAAGGTGCAAGTCACTTAAGCCCTGATTCAAGAAGAGGGGGCATGGACACTGCCACTCGATGGGAGGAATGAGAATGGATTTGTGTGCATTTTTAAACCACCACAATTTTGTAACTACTTATCTGTATGAATCAGGATTTTCCTGATACTATACAGCCAAATGCAACAAAAAAGGGCAACTGTCATATACAAATCTCAAAAATTTTTATTCATCAGAGCTTCTTTGTTCTCACTCATTTTTATAATTAACTATAAAATTCTATTTATAAATGTATTCCAATTACTAATAATAAGATGTAATTTTTACTTTTTTAGTGTTTTTATTTAATTTTGAGAGAGTGTGAGCAGGGGAGGGGCAGAGAGAGAGGGGGAAAAGAGGATCCGAAGCAGGCTCTGCACTGACAGCAGAGCATGATGCAGAGCTCGAACCCACGAACCGTGATACCATGACCTGAGCCAAAGCCAGACGCTTAACTAAGCCACCCAGGTGCCCCCAAGATACACTTTTTGAAAAAAGTTTTGCAAACCACTAAGTAATCATGAAGATTTTGTATCTGTTCATGTGCATGTGCCTGCGTACGTGTGTGTGTGTGTGTTGCAGGAAGAGGCACTGAGAGATTCTTCTAAGGTTTTGTTTTAGGGACCCACCTCCACTTCAGGTCTCCAAATCTCAGGAACTTAAAATCCTTTAGGTGTTAGCATGCAGTCTGCCCCACCAAAAGCATCTCCCAGTGAACTGTGATCAAACACTGCCTCAGCATCCCTTGATGCTCAACACCCTGGGAGTTCCGTGGCCCTGAGGATGCTGGCCTTGTCACTGCTGAATCTCTAATGTTGGAACAGGGTAAGCCCTCCAAACATTGGTTGAACACCTAAAACTGGGTACTGGCGTTGGAGACTATTCTCTCTACGCCTCCTAGTCGGCCCTCCTTGCTACCCCTTGAGAGGGAACTACGTTGGGGAAAGTCCTGGGTTAACAGTGATGAAACCTGGATGTCTGTCTCCATTCTCCACTCATTCACTTACACGTACCTTCAGGCTTCGGCTGAACTCTTCTACAATTTTCTCATTGCCTAAAAGGATTAAAATGATCTATGCTGTTACCTTGCAGGTTGTTGAAAGGATAAAACCATGTTGTAGACGTATGAGAGCTTCTACAGCTTAAAATAATTGTCTGCATTGGAGGGATTCTTATCCCCTTTGCTTTTGTTTCAGCCAAAGGGGATAGAAACTCGTCTCAGGGGTAGCAGACTGGAATCAGGTTCCAGCTCTTAGGTTCATACTCCAGCTCACCTAGTCCTTCTGAATGCGCACCTCTTTATGCACCCACATCTGGGTTCTGTTCTGGCCAGGTGAGCCCAGCCCCTCCCTTCAAGCATCCACACCTGAAGTCCTCTGATCTTCCAATCTTCACCTCCTCCACCCACCTCCACACTCCGGTTCCCTGTCTACCGGAGGGTAGACTGTCTCCGGTTCCCTGTCTCTGGTTCCCTGGCCACCGGAGGCCTTGCTAAGTCAACCAAGACCATGTGACCCACCTCCTCCCTCAGCCTCCACTTAACCAGCCGTCCGCTAGATCTCACCCAGCATTTCTCCACTGATTGGTTTTCCCCGCCTGCTCTTCACAAGTCAGCTCACCGCCTACTCCTACACCATTGAACTCTGTGTGTTTGGCCTCCCCATTGAACGGTGAGTATCTTAGGCCCCAGAGGGTGCATTCACGTCAGGTGTTGATGAGCTTGACTGCCAAGGTGAGTATATAGGGCCTCAGCAGAGGACAGACAAGCTTTCCTCCCAGCTGGCTCCTATATCAGGCTCCACAGTGTGACTTTCTGCCCTTCCTCCACACCACCATCACACAGCCCAGAAGAGGAGGCAGACGGGACCCTGCTATGCTAGCTCCTGCTTTTGAGGGCAGTGTGTGTGCTGTCCCCACCTCTTCCGACCCTACGTACTCCCCATTTGAACCCTCACTCCCATGGATTTCCTCATCCTGGTGTCACCTCTCCCTCCTTCCCAGATCTGGTGACTCAGAAAGAACAAATAGATTTGGGGGCCCAGTGCAACCTTTTAATTCCAAGCAGAGTCCCCCTCCCACAGCATTATCACACACACACACAGTGGAAAGGGATGCCAGAGTCTGGGCAGGTACCAAACCCAGCCCCAGGCAAAAATATATATATAATTATATACACATATGTTTCTGTAGAGAAGAAAAGCTGGGAGTGTGATTAAAGTAGGGCAGAGAGTTAGGAGAGAAAGCAGCTGGGGAGGTGCCCCAATAAATTACATTCTTTAGACAGCGTGGTGGGGGATGCGTGGGAATGGACGGGACCTGCTAGCCAGGACACTCAGCCTGGCCTCTTGATCCCATCCAAGGAGCCTGAAGGCCTGGGTTCTGCCCGGGACCTGGGTGCTAGAAGTCTAGCGGACTTTGCCTGCAGGCTGACGGCGGGCTGAGGTTCTGCAACATCTCCACTCTAAGCCAAGGCTTCTGGGGAAGCCACAGGGCTGGAGCAAGAGGCTCTGAAGCTTAGGGGTCACAAGGAGAGGACAAGGTGAGCTGGAGGGCAGGGTGGCCTCCTTGTTAGAGGCTGAGTTCAAGCCTGCTCCTGCTAAGAGTCAGAGAAGCCAGAGGCCCAGGTGTAGGGGAAGCTGTCCAAGGTGAGGTGAGGAGGCGTGCTTGGGTGCACACAGCATCCTGGGGCTCTCCCTGCCTGCCTGGATGCTTCCCACCCTCACCTGCCTCCTAGCAGGTCCGAGGGTCCTACCCACCCATTTGGTCAAGGCAGCCAACATGCCTGACCACTAATGCTGCCTCGTTTCTCCTCACTCTCTTGTGGGGACCTTCATGTGGGGTTGGGGTGGGGAGAGGGTACAAACATTAACTCTGTGTGTGCTGGAGTCCAGACTGGGTTTGCCCTGTGCAGTGAGGACCAGGGATGAGGGAAGGAGGCCCCCCCTAGCTCATTATGGGGAAGCAAGTTCATGTCCTACAACCCCAGCACTACAGAGGTCTTGGTTCCTCCTCACCTGGGGAATGGAGCCAACCCTACCTCCGCCCCACCTCCCTGCTCCCCCAAGGGATGATGCTTTGGGGTCTAGTGACCCCAGCTCCAGAGCCCTGAAGCAGCAGGGGACAGGGTCAGTCAAGGAGTGGGAGGGGTGGTCAGAAGAGAGAGGCCTTTTTCTTGAGTTCATTCCTCTTCCACAGGGCCAGCTTGCTAAACTCTTCAGGAGACATGGAAAATACTCTTGAGAAGTCCTCCGCAGACAGATGCCTCTGTAGAGGGGACACGCAGAGGCAGCTTAGGAACAGGGGCGCAGGGTGGGGCTGGCCAAATGACTAAGGGAGCACTCAAAGAGGCCCCCGGTTCTCCCCATCAGGCAGGGGAAGGCACCCCATTAGTGGCACCTAAGCCCACCCCACACATTTCCTCCGCATACCTCAAGCCTCATCCGATCCACACCTGGAGGCAGTTTGGTTCTCCCCTTATTGGTCACCACCAGCATTTCGTAGGGATAGATCTGGGCAGGGAGGGGAAGGGGCAGTCTTAGGCTCATAGAGTTTCCTGTCAGTGTAACCCTTCAATTCCCTGGGCCCCTTATCAGCCTGTAGGGGCCCTCAGGGCTCATGCCATTTTTGCCAGCCATGTCCCCCAACTTCCCTGCTGCCCCTCCCATCATCGACCCCTTAGTGCATTCACTTCCCTGGCTTCTCCCCCCGGCTGGCTGGCCCACCCCCACTGTAGATGGTTCTGTCCCCGGCCCACCACCCCTGACTCTGCCCCTGCCCCTCACCTTCTGCTCCAGCACACAGGGCAGGGAGTTCCCCCGGTCCATCCTCCCCCTCTGGCCCTCTCCGTTCTGGGGAGACCAAAGCCGCAGTGAGCCAGAGTGGGGCAGGGAGACCTCCCCAGCCTTACCCTGGGCTTCTCGAGTCCTTACCAGGCCTCTGTGGCCCCACACCCCCCGCCCCCAATGCTGCCTGTCACTCATCCATGGCTTCTGCTGCTCCATGTGTTCCCCTCCAGGAGGCACTCACCTGCAGGCCTGTGGGAGAGAAGAGTCATTGTCTGGAGGTAGCTCAAAGGTCAGCAGGCCTCCAAGCCTGCCAGCTCAGCCTCCCCAGCCTCCAGTCACAGCCCAGCCCACATCACAGACACGGAGCTGCCCTGGGGCCTGCTGAGGCCCCTTTCTTTCCCTGCTCGCCTGGTATTGGATGGCCCTGCCTCTCACCTGGGCTTCCAGTCTCACTCCCAGAGGGGCTGAAGTCTGTGGACTGTAGCTAGAAAGGACATGAAGGGATCAGAAGGAAGCTGGAGGATTCCACACTGTTCCCCCTCACTTTAAGGGTCTCCTGTGCCCTCAGGATGCCCAAGTAGCTCAGTCCCTCAGAGGTGCCCAAAGACACACTCTTCCCTGGCAGGCGGTGATCTCTGGTCTGGGACCTTACCCGGCTCAGAGTGGTCCTGCCATAGGCGGGGAGAGAAGATGATTTTGATGTTCCTGCATGCAGGGCTGGAAGAGAGCAAGAGGGCCGGTCGGTGCCTTTGGACAGCCATTCCTGAGAGGGCTGCCTCCCTGGCCTCCCCTGCCAGAGGCAGGGCTGTGAAGGGCAGACCTGGGGGGCCCGGGGAGCCCCTGTTGGCTTTTCGCTCTTGCCCATTACCTTCAGCAAGCGGCACTGTGCTGGCAGCTCTGGGCTGTCTCTCTAAACAAACACACATTTGGACGAAATGCCCAAGTGTTAAAACTGATAGTTGGCCAGTGACAGTCAGATGATGAGGCTCACCGTCATAAGATGAAACTCTGGACTACAGAAATATATCTGAAATTTCATCAAAATGACGGACGGAATCATAATTTACAATTAGCAATGCTAGTAATCACATTTCAGATGTATGACGTTATCATACAGAAACGATCATTTCCTCAGCGCCATCAGCTGCTAGACTGTGGCAGCAGTATACTAGCACAGAAGTCCGTATACACCATGTTTGCGGGGCGCCTGGCCGCCTCAGTGGGTGGAGCATGCGACTCTCAACCTCAGGGTCATGAGTTCGAGCCCCATGCTGGGTGTAGAGATCACTTAAAAATATCTAGAGAGGGACTTCACGTGTGCAAGATCAGATATCACTTTGAACTTACACATTTCATAGGATCATTAGGCGTTCTATCTCTACATATTGTTGGTTTTCAGTAACAGGTTTTCCTAAAGAGAACTTTGTACCTAAGATTCTTAGTTTGCCCAGATCTCAAAACTCTTTCATGTCCAAATGCTAGAAATCATTGGCAATCTATGGCAATCATTTTGATTAACATTTTTTTAAAGTGTATGTATTTATTTATGTAAGTAATCTTTACACCCAATGTGGGGCTTGAACTCACAACCCCAGTATTAAGAGTCACATGCTGGGGCGCCTGGGTGGCGCAGTCGGTTAAGCGTCCGACTTCAGCCAGGTCACGATCTCGCTGTCCGTGAGTTCGAGCCCCGCGTCAGGCTCTGGGCTGATGGCTCGGAGCCTGGAGCCTGTTTCCGATTCTGTGTCTCCCTCTCTCTCTGACCCTCCCCCGTTCATGCTCTGTCTCTCTCTGTCCAAAAAAAAAATAAATAAAAAACATTGAAAAAAAAAAAAAATTAAAAAAAAAAAAAGAGTCACATGCTCCTCTGACTGAGCCAGACATGTGCCCTGATAAACAATTTGTTTGAAGGTTCAGCCTTGACAGATTCAAAATTATAAGGAATTGTCTTCTTAAAACATTCTTTTAAGGGGCGCCTGGATGGCTCAGTGGGTTGAGCATCCGACTTCGGCTCAGGTCATGACCTCACAGTTTGTGAATTCAAGCTCCCATCAGGCTCTATGCTGACACCTCAGAGGCTGGAGCCTGCTTTGGACTCTGTGTCTCCCTCTCTCTGTCTCTCTCTATGCCCCTCCCCTGCTCACGCTCTGTGTCTCTGTCTCTCAAAAATAAAGAACCGTTAAAAAAATTTTTTTAAATACTTCTTACTTTTGTATAGGAAATTATCTGTTTCTACAATGATCATTCACTATTGAAGCATTTCATTTCTGTGATAAGTATACATTTATATTTCAAATGAATGATAGAATTTCAACCTACAAAGCATATCAGAAGATTTTCACTTGGAATTATTTTTAGAATGCTCATTTACGTTTGAAAGTGACCATTTCAACACTACCATCAAGTCAGAATGACATGCCTGTTCACAATTCTGAAACTGTTGAAGCTGATTAGCTATGACAGTAACGTAAGCAGTCAAGCAGTCATGTGATCAGTGGTCACATAGGAGTTCAGGGATGCCAAACATGATGGTGTGGTAGATATTTGGCCATTCAACTCTGCAAGGCCAAAATGGAAGTTAAAGAGCTAATTTTGACTGAATAGCAAATTCTGGTAGAACATGAAGATTGAATCCAACCTTTGGGACATCTCTCTATCTGTTTCTTTCTTCCCGCCTTCACTATTCTACATTCTCTAAAAAGGCCTTACTGTAACTCTTCCCAATCCTACTGAAATATCATCCTGGGGACCTTCAGTCACCCTGTGGATGTCCAAGCACATATGACTCTTACGGCTCCTTGAATCCCACCCCCTCTGTGGCCTTCAACTCAGCCCCATCAGGCAGCCCTTCCAAATGGCCACCCCCTAGGTCTTGTCCCCAACTGCTGCACATTTGAAGCCTGGGAATCCCACTTTGCAGCCACAGCACCTTTCTTGTTTGCGGCTTCCTTGCAGCCTCATTCCCAGCACATCTGTCCATCAGTCTCATGGGGACCTCCAGTGTCTTGATCCCCCTGCTCCCCGCTTCCCCTGGGACCTTTGACCCATGGCGGGGTATATAACCACTTTCACCACCACTCAGCAGTTCACCCAGCCCCTCATCCCTTGACACCTGCCTTATGAAACTCTAACCCTGGATCAGCCAGCTCCTCTTGCCTGCAGGCCACAGAGATAAGGCCCACACTGCGTGGATGATCATCACTACAGTCCGAAAGACTGGCAACAGTTCCCCTCCCCTGCAGCGTCTGGTCCTAACCTTTCCAGTCTCACCCAGCCTCACCCTCTTTCCGCTCAGCAGACAACCTCAACTTCCCATGGGGCCTGCTCCCAGACCCGAGTCCCCAGCCCTCAGAGAAAGGGGCCTTTTAAGGCTCACCTCCCACATCCTGAGGCTGGGCCTCCTCCTGGGACCTCCAGCTGGACATTGCTGGGGGTCTTACCACTACATACAAGCTGAAGACTCAACTTGCCCTTCAAGCTTCCAACTCAGTAAGACCCGGCTTTCACCTACATGTACTTCAAGCCCAACATGTTCTAAACCAGTCCCTTCATCTTTCATCCAACCCCTTCCTCCCTCATCACATCAGTTCCAGGTATGTCCCCACCTAGCACCCAAGCCAAGACCCTGACTCGGCTCTCCTTTCCCACAGCCAGTCAACCACTTAGTCCAGTTGATTCCACCTCCTATATATTTCTCAAACCCACTGCCTCTCCTCTGAACCTATGTACAGTTTTAGTCCTTATCCAGACTATTGGGAAATGTGTAGAGTGTCTCCAAAGATGGCTTGCACATTTTCTTCCAGCCCATGAGCCTCTGTACCACTGCCTTCATCAGGCAGTGGAATGCCTCTCCCCTCCCTTGAGTCTAGGCTGTCCCATGAGCTGCTCTGACCAATAGGATGCAGAGGAGTGATGCGGGGTGGCTCCTGAGGCTAGGCTTTTAGAGGCCTCATTGCTGCAGCTTGGGCTTTCTGCTCTCCCTCCCTCTGCTGCAGCCGCCCTGCTCTAGGGAAGTCCAGGCTAAACTCCAGTGATTTAGAGGGCTTAGTACCCAAAGCCCAGGCCACCCTCCCCCCCCCCGCCCCGTCTCTCTGGCTAATCCCTGCCACCCCAAGGCACACTCTAGGCTCTGTAACTGCAGGCTCCTGCAGGCCCTGTAAGGTGGCCAGGATGTTTCCTGTTCCTTGCCTTTGCTCGCACACTGTCCTGTGTCCACAATGCCCTTCTCCCCCACTCACTCTTTCTCTTCAAGACCTAGTTACCCTCCTCCCCGACCCTCCAGCCCCAGGCCCAGTCACGATCCTCTCGAAGCACTCACTGTGTGCCTCTCATGTCACCACAACACCTCCCCAAACTGCACTGACCGTAATTCTCATGTCAGCTTCCCCATGGACCAGGAGCTACTGAAGGACAGGACTATATTTTTGACTCTTTACAATCCCCAATGTCTAGCATATGTTGAACACACAATAAGTGTTTGATAAGTTAAACAAAATTTGCTAATTCTGCTTTAGTCTTATTCCACAACTGGCATTCTTGCCCTAAGGAGAACACGAGTGCCTTGAGCCAGTGACATGATCTTTTGTCCCTTACACCGCAGGAGCACAGAGCTGGGCATATGATAAACAAACTCAGACTCCGATTCTGGCCTCAAGGTCTGGCCAGGTGATTCGGAGCCCCCCCACCCCGTGGCACTCACAGGTATGAAAGGGTGTCCGGTCAGGCAGAGAGCGAGTTTTCCTCCGGATAGGCAATGACTTTTCCATCTCTTCTTTCAAGATCATCTTTCCCAAGTTGGAAGTAACCTGGAGAAGGAGAAAGGAAGATGGGTCCAAGACTTCTACCCTCATTTCTCATCTCCAAAAGGTTCAGAGCTGGGTATCTGCAGGCAGGACTAGGGACTGGTTTCCGAGTGGCTCGGTGGTGCCCTGGAGCCTGTGGGGCCTGTCACTGTCTGATGCACTGCCACACCGGGTTTGGCCACCCTGGAGAGCAAGGAATCAGCGCAGCTCATCGTAACTGTATCCTAGTGGCTTCTGCATCCCAGAGCACAAGTCCGTGCCACCGTCAGTGACCTTTCCAGGACCCCCAACACCCTTTCTCCTGCTCTGGAGACCAGTGGCCTGCTCTCTCCTTGCTCCTCTTCCTGGGAACTTAGCCTACTGAAGCCTAGCACTGTGAGGGGGCACGCTTTTCTTTCCTTTTGACCCTAAATTAACTAGTGTTTCCCAAAAGCAGCACGAGGTCCTGGTGTCCATTCAGTAGCAGCAAGCTGAAGTCCTGGGAAGAAGGGGGGGTCCTCGTGTTCCTACAAGGATGTTCTTCAGGCATGACACCATTCAGAACAGAACAGCTAGTGAACCAGAACTTTTGTCCCCAAGAAGATATAGGCAGGGTGTCTGGGGGGTAGTGAGATGCTACCTTACTGAGTTCCTCTCTCTGACGCTCCCTGAGAGCCTTCATCTCTTCCCCAGAGTCGTCATCTTCCTCCTCTTCCTCTTCCTCTGCGCCCCTCCTCGATGCCTTCCGCTTCCTCCATTCTGTCTCTGGGGAACACAGGCAAAAGTAGGCTCATCAATCAGCCATTCGCTCAACAAGCATTTGTCAGGTGCTGGCTTTGTGTGTGGCAACTGGGCTGCACCTTGAAGAGAACACTACAAATTATTTTGTAAAAAAATAAAATAAAGGTAACGTTTTCTAGCCTTGTGGTAAAGCTGAGTAGGCAATGCACACTCACATGACTTAAATTTACAGGGGACTAAGCCCTTGTCTTGCTCCTCTTTCTCTTTCCCAGAGCTCCTGTCACAGAGCTTGGGAGGCAGACTTCTGGTAAATGTCTGCTGAGTGGCCAAATGAAAGGAAAGTGAATGAAAGACTAACAAGCAGGGCCACACACACCAAGAGCCATTGGACCACAGGGAAGGGCGATGAGCTGAGAGGGCCATGAAGGACGTGGGGTGGGCGTGGGGAGAGGGTGGGTTCATGGAGCTTCAACAGCGGCTCTCAGGAGGCAGTATCCCAGGCCTCCCTTTCCCCTCTCCAACACAGTGTCCTACCCACGACGGCCAGCGACGGGGGGCATGGCCAATAGTCGGTTTCAATCTTGGCTGGCTGGTTGGGGTCAGGCGGCTGGGCTGCAGGGAACTTGGAGGACTCGATGATGAGGTCCTCGATGAGGTGCTTGCTCTGAGGGCTCCCTCCCATGGACTCTGCAGGTGAAGGTCAGGGTCAGCCCATACCCCCTGCCAGGCCACCTCGGCCTAGCCCAGCCCCTAACTCCCTCTCCTGTCCCCTTTCACACCTGTGAGACCATGGGTGTAAACACAACACACAGCAAAGAATACAGAGCAGAGGTTATATGCTGTTATGAACAGCTATTCTCCCACGGTCCCCTAGCCGGTGGCGCAAAGCAGCCCAGGTCAGTGAGGGGAACCCTCACCTCTCTGCTTGTAGATAGGTGGCTTCTTGTAGATGTTGGAATCTGGGCGGGTTGTCTCTGTGGACAGGGAGCAAGAGCAGATGAGAAGGAGGATATGCTGATGGTCGGTGAGACCAGGCCAATGAGGAGGCACAAATGGAATGGAAGAAGGCAGGAAATTCATGGGCTCCTGCCAAGAGCCAAGACAGAACTGGAGTTCCTACAGCTGTCCCTCAGGGGATTGGGACTTTTCCCACTTTTCTAGTTGGGTGGGAGGGAAGGCACCATCCGTCTGTGGTCCTGCCATCAGGGGTTCCAGCCAATTCCATAGTGAGCATATACCCCAGAGAGTGGGGACGGACAGTAAAAAGCTTGGGTTCCTGCAGGAAAAAGAGGTCCCAGGGAAAGGGTGCAGCCACAATGACAGTAAAGCTTACCAGGATGGTGGAAATGGGGTAGGCTGGTCCGTGGGGTCCCAGTGGCTCTTGGGGCTGAAACCTGAGAGATGGTTCCAGGGGACCGGCTCTCTGCCCACACCTGCAGAACAGAAGTGTGGTTCACTGAAGCTCCCAGGTCTCCCACCCTACCCTCTCCAACCCAGAGAGACACTGCTTCACCTGACTCCACCATCTCTGTCCCCCCCACCGTAACGGCCCACAAGCCCCCAACCCCAGGGCAGAGGAAGGGTATCCAAGGACTCGACCTACTGATGATGTCTGACCCAGGGAGAAAGGGTTAAATGAGGTCCTGGGTCAGACAGACAGATGGACACAGAGCTGGTCAGCAACAGGATGAGGTCATCCCATGGGCTCTGCATATGTGTGGGGGAGGGGAGCCGGGCAAGTGTCAGGTGTGGGGCAGACTCACCTCTGGGGATGGTGGGGGGGATGTGGATTTGGGTGACAGTGAGCGCTGCGGATGGAGAGGAGGCTGGTCAGAGCCACAAGGGTAGGGGTAAATCCTCATCCCTAGAGCCCCGGAAGGGCCACTTCATCCCCCGCCCAACTCTGCACCCTTGCCTGGCCAATTTCTGAGCCACCTCTTCTCTCTCAGTCCTTGCCAGTTCCCAGAACTGGCCCTCCATCCTTCTTCATCCTAGTGCTCTCCTGGGCAGAGCCCTCTCTTTCTCTGGATGTACGAAGAAGCCATGGATCTTGGAGCAGTGTGCTTGTGCTCTGAGGGCCAATTGAAGGTGGCTCTGACCCTGTCCTCAGAGCCTAGCGCCCAGGGGAAGGGACAAGACCCACAAGCAGCCAGGATGGGGTCTGGGCTCCCAGCAGGGTAGCCCCCAGCCTGCCCCCAGCCCACAGTTCAGTCATGACACTACCCCTTTCTGGAACGCGGCTTACGAAGTAGCTGCCACAAGTTCTCTCTCATACTTAAATAGCTGGTGAGGTGGGAGGGCAGATGTATTGCCTCGATTTACAGGAGGGGAAACTGAAACCATACTTTCACACAGGTCACTCAGCTAGGAATTCCAGCCTTCTCGTCCAGTGCTCCTGAGGGCTTTTGGCAAATTTGCTTTTTCTGTCCACTCACACCCTTTTCCTCCATGACCCCCCCCCCCCCACCGGCTCTGTGAGGCTGCCATTCAAACATGGCCTCCCCACTCTCTGCATGGAGGTTATCCTCCAGCCTCCGGCCTGTCTCTGCCTGCTCTCCACAAACACTGGGTTGACCATTGGTTGATTTCTGCCCACAGTTCCTTTTCTTGTTTTGGAGTCTGGCCACCAGGAAAGGAAGCGTCAGAGGGATTCCACCTCCTACCCGGTGTGGCTGGGGGAACCCTTTCCCCCAAGTCCTGTCCAAGAGGAGCCTCCCACCCCTCACCTCCCGGCTTCTGGGAAGCTCCACATGTTCCAGGAGAGAATAGGTAAAGTGGGGCTCGTAGATCATGAGGTCAGGCCGCTCGATGTCCAGGATGGCCTTGTCCTTGGGGATGGCAGCCAAGTCCTTGTAGCCCAGCACCTGATTGTCCATCTTGGCCTGAAGGGAAATGGTGTGAATGGAACAGATGTGCCAAAAGCCTCACCTAGAATACTGGCCTTAGGAAGAAAATGGGCAGCCAGCTGAGATGTCAACTCTTAAAAGTTAATAATTCTATTATTTTAATTTTAAGAGTTTAGAGAGTCACCTTACAAAACGATAATCCTTTGCCTAGCATTTTGGGTACAATGAGGCAGGACCAGACCAGAGAAGGGGGGTGTGGAGAACCTTCTCTGCATTTCTGGGTTCTCTCTGCCCACCAGCCCTGGCAGGACCATCGTCAGGGAGGCTCTGGGTGAAGTGGCCCAGCAGTGTCCCCACCCCATCCCTGTCCCAGCTTGGGGGTGCTGGTGGCCGAGAAGTACTCACCACGATGCTGGAGGGAGAGCCAGGAACACTGGAGCCTCGGGAGGAGCTGACGCTCCCAGGGGAGGTAAGTGGTTGCTGGGGAGAGTGAAAGGCGGGCGGGTGGGAATGAGCGTGCGTGCCAGGGCCGGGTGCGGGCTGGCTCTCCTCCGGGCGGAGGGAGGGAAGGAGGGTGGGGCTGGGGCAGGGGAGGGCTTCCCTAGGCCTCTGGGGCCCCGAGGTGCGGCTCTGCAGGCAACCAGCAGGTGGCACCGTCGACTCCCGACCTGACCCTCGGCGGGGAAGCCTGGCCCCACCCGGTGCCCAGGCCGCGCACTGCCGGGACGTGGAGGGGGGCGGGGAGGGGGGCAGCTTCCGCGCACCTTCTGCAGCCGTTCCATGCAGCAGGGAGCTGGCCGGTCCGGTCACCCGCAGAGCCCCGTGCGCGAGGGTTGACGACAGGGCGTCAGGCTCTGCCCGGCTCCTGGGCGCTGCGCGCTCGGGGCCACGAGAGCAGAAAGTGCGTTCCACCGGGCTGTGGCGTCCTCATCCCTCAGTGACTCTCCCGGCTGGTGACCGAGTGCCGGGCCTGGGAGGGAAGAACGTGCCAGGGAGGGCGGTGGGGCCCCGGATCTCTGGGAGCTCTGGAGAGCAGGGCGGAAGGGAGCCAGCGCCCTTCAGGGTTCAGGCTTTCCATTCGCTCAGCCCCGGGTAAGCAAGCGAGCGCGCGTGTGGACGGCAAAGCGGGAAAAGCGGAGGGACTGCACTTGTTTTTGAGCCATTGTTCTCTGGCCGGAAAGGAAATGACTGCAGGGGTCACCCGTTCCGGTGCAGCCTCACATTCCGGCTCAGTCACACCTGCCCTGCCCTGGGGCTGCAGTCCGGTTTCAAGCCCTGGTTCTCACTCCTCTCGGCCAAGGCCGTGGCCTCTCTCCCTGGCTCTGTGCTGGCGCCTGTCCTTCTCCCTACTCAATCCATTGTCCATTGTGCCCCCTGTGTCTCAAATCCCAGGCAGGTTTAACACTGAGGGACCTACTGAACCTATCAGGTGAACAGACTGGGTGGAGATGCAGTGAAACTGACTTGGCATGAAGTGGCCCTGTCATGGGCTGGGGGAGGCCTCCTGGAAAAAGGGAGGGGAGTGTGGAGGGACACCACATTCGGTGTCCCTGTCCCTGTCCAGCAGGCAGTCTCACTTGCAGGCATTTGATAGAGTCCCCTTTGGGGTCGAGGCCACATCCCAGCTCTGCACAGCCTTCTGCCTGTGCTGAGGCTGTCCTCTGAATTGCTACTTCTCTACAAGGCAGGGCCCCTAGCTTCAGCAGGAAGGCATCCCAGCTGGCACTGCTGCCTCTTTGTTCCTGGGGAGTTGGGTCTTGTCTGCTGCAGTAGATTATGAGTTCCCTGGGGCCACAGTCCATGTCTTCCCCTTCATCCCTGATTCCCTTAGCAATCTTCCCATCCCCCCACTGCCTGTACTAGACACATAATAACCACTCAGTGAATGCCTGGCTGACTTTCCAGCCATGGTGGCCATGGGCCTTAGAGTGCAGAGAGTTGATGGCTACAGAAGGTACAGGGAAGAGGCAGCATGAACTCTGGACCAGAGTACCTGGGGGTGAGTAGACTCTGCTACTCAGCAGCTGTGTGACCTTGGGCAAGTTACTTACTCTCTCTGTACTTACATTTCTCATCTGTAAAATGGAAGACAGTCATAGTATCTATGTCATGGGGTGGCTCTGTGTATTAGATAAGTTATAAAATGTGAAATGCTTAAAACATTATAAATTCTACTATGTGGAGTATTAACTATTATTATTTCTATTTCCCCAAGGGCTAATGAACTTTTGTGTCTTTTCTGTAGCTGTTCTTTACCACAGGGGGTAATGAAAGACTGAGGTCATTGGTGCTCCCAATCTTATCACCTGTTACTTTGTATCAGGCCATTCTTCTGCTCACCCTCTTTCCCCCACCAAAACCACCTGCTTGCTGCAAAAGCAGCCCTCACTCCCATGTCCCTGCTTTTGCGCATGCCCTTTCCACTATTCTCTGTCCCCTTCCATGTCTCCCAGAACCCACTAGTCCTTCAGGGGCCATCCTAAGTTCTGTTCCTCTGGGAGGCCTCCCCTACTATTCTAGGCCTTCTTATAACGCTTCTCAGAATTCCAGTGGGACTGAAAAAGAAACCTGAATAACTTTGCCCTTGATTATATGTTGCCTAATGCCAGAAAATGTTTTTTCACTAACCAGAATGAGTGCTAACTTCTGGAGGACAAAACAATAACAATAGATATCATTTTTTGAATGGTCATGTTAGGTACTTTGATAAGCACTTTTTTTTTTTTTAAGATTTTATTTTTAAGTAATCTCTATGCCCAGTGTGCGGCTTGAACCTACAACCCTGAGATCAAGAGTCGAGTCGCATGCTCCACCAACTGAGCCAGCCAGGTGCCTCTGATAAGGACTTTAAAAGAATGATTTTGTTTCATCCCCCCTCAACAACAAAGGTAGACCCATTTTACAGATGAGAAAACTGAGGCTCAGGTTATAAAGTTGTCCAGAGTCGTGAGCTGAAAATGACTGTGTCTTCAGCATTGGCATGATTCAAAGTGCCTGCCTAGTGCCATGTCAGGTGCATTGTGGGGATAGACTAAAATCTGCCACATTTCTCAAGTCTTTTTGAAATTCTAGAGTCAAGGCTTGTCTAAGACAGGACTCTGGCCATCAGAGTCACACTAGGTATTTGGTTCCCATGGAAAGACTCCATTCCAGAGCTTTATCCTTCTCTTGCCTTCTTAGCTCTCACTTTGTAATGCTTTTAACTAGGCGTTGAGGATCAGAGTAAACTCTAATACGTATTCAAGAGCTGTTAGTTCTTTTTCACTCCTCTCTGATCTTTACTGTGTTAGCAGCCGTTGTCAAACTAACTATATACTTGGCTTAGCCTTAGAGCCAAACACTCATTCATCCATGTATCTACCCATCCTTCCATCCATCCATCCATCCATCCATCCACCCACCTATCCATCCACCCACCTACCCAGTCATATATTGCTTTATCCATTCATCAAATACTTCCTGAGTACCTAATTCTTCAGTAACCACAGACAACACTCAGTGATAAGCCTTATGGAGAACAGAAAGATGAGTCAGGGGAGCCAAGCTGCCCCTCCAGAAATGAGGCATGTATGTAGATAACTTGCGCGCAAAGCAGAAAATTACATGTGCTAGATAAGATAATATAAGGAGCCATGAGAAGTCACAGGAGGAGGGATCACTCCTGCTGGGGTGTTGAGAAAGGAATAATAAAAAAGATCCCTTAGAGGAGGTATTCGAGGTAGGCCTTGAATGCCCAGTTTGAGTTCATGTAAAAACCGAAGAAATGGATTCTTGAGAGATAAAGCAGCATGAGCAAAAGTAGAGATACGGGGAGCAGCACTGGGTCTGGCTAGGGAACAGCACATATGGCTAAATTATAGAGCTCATAAGGTTGAAATATGTTTGATGCAGGAGGTCAGGGGTCAGATTATGGAGGCCTCCAACCCAGACTAGGGGATTCAGACTGTATTTTGTGGGCAAGAGGAGCCATAGAATGCTTAGAAACTTTTTTCAAATAAAGAAGTGACAGACCCAAGCAGTGCTTTGAATGTGGCTTCAGCCTGGAAGACGAACTGGACAGGAAGGGGCAGTGTGGACAGAGACCAGCCTGGAAGCTACGGCAGCAGTCAGGCAGGGGCTTGTGAGGGCCTTGACTTGGGTATGTGGCCCATGATGGAAAGGAGGCAAAAGGGAGAGATCCTAGAGGCACAGTGTGCAAAACAGACTTGATCTGGAGAACCCCTGGGGGAGGGGGAGGTGGCTGCCCTCAGAGACAGAAGGGGAAGCATGGAGTTCACTTTTTGAGGTCGAGGTGGGTGCAGTCGATGAGCCCATGGGAACATCCAGGAGGAACAGGAGGTTGAGGGAGGGGCAGGCTGGAAATAGAGATTTGGAAGCCATCTGACTACAGACAGTACTTTGCACATGAGGTTGTCAAAGGAGAAAAGAAGTTTAAAACCAGCATCCTGGGAAATACCAAGGGGACCAGAATAGTCACAGATGGCATGAAAGGGAGAGGTGAAACGGAATGGCCAGCTCCTTGGGGGCACGGAGTGTATCTAGTGCACAGTAAGAGTGCAATAAATATGGAGAAAAATGGTGGGCAAGTGGGGCTGAGAAAAGAAGGTCATGGAGCCAAGAGTCCCTGGCCCAGAGAAGGCGGGAAGTGTTGCAGGGAGTGAAGGCTCTCTGGTTTGGTGGCCTGTGAGAGCATTTCCAGAGGAGTAGTGAGGCTCCCTTGTCAGGGCTGGCCTAGATAGCACACAGGCAAGAAGAGTGTGACAGAGGGTGGTAGAGGGTTGGAGAGTGGCTCTGGAGGAGGCCAGATTGGCTGAAGGTGTTTAAAGAAAGGGAAGACCTGAACACGCTTGTAGGCATTGAAGAGGGAAGAGGGATCCCAGCAGGGGAGAGGCATGTGGTTCAGGCCCAAGTGGAGGGCTGGATTTGGAAAGAAAACTCTAGGCTTCCCTGGAAGGAGAGGAAAGGGAAAGTTGGGTATCCACAACACAGAGGCATGTAGCCTGGGCCAGTCCCATTGGGAGGCCATTATTTTCCCAGGAAAAGTGACAGATAAGGCCATACACAGATCTGACAGGTTGGTGAGCAGAAGCTAAAGGCAGTAGAAAAGGTCTGGTGGGGAGTGTGGATGGCTGAGCTGCCAGGGAGAACTGAGGGTTTCCATGTGTTCTGAGCTTCAGGCTGAGCCTGGTGGTAGCCCTGGCACCTTCCCCTCAAGCACCTGTGTGTGTGTGTGTGTGTGTGTGTGTGTGTGTGTGTGTGTGGCAGGGAGGTACAGGATGAGGCAATGACTGTGTATCAGAGTGGTAACTGCCCAGGCAAGAAGTGAGGGGAAGGGTACCAGACCAGCCACGTCACTGCAGTGCACAATCGCCCTGAACCCACACTCACATGTGCACAAACACTGGGCTTCAGGCATAGCCACTCAGAAACAGGATTCAAAATAATGATGTGTCTGCTCTGTTGCCCAGGCCTTTCCAGAGCTGTCCACAACCCTGTGGCAGTCCCCTGTGCTGGGTCTCATCCCCTTAGCCTCAGAGTCTCCTCTCCCTTACTCTGAGCCACATTCCTTTGAGCCTGCTTGGCAGTGCCCAGTGTGTTAGGAAACACGCTGACAAACTGATCTCTTACTCTTCCAGGGCACTACATTTTAATTTAGGGCTAGCCTTAAGAAGTGAAGTTCTTTCTGGTGAAATTTTAAGGAAAAATGCTTTGGGGTGGAGTTTCTCTCTCTCTCTCTCTCTCTCTCTCTCTCTCTCTCTCTCAGGAGAGAGAGTGAGGGAGAGGGCGAGAGGGAGGAAAGGAGGGATTTCTTGGCTTCTCTCAAATCACATTATGCAGGCAATTGCTTACTCCACCCACAAGAGGCCCCCTCCCCCAAAGCGAATTTCCTCCCAAGTCAACACCCACTCTCCCCTCCTCCAGTCCTGACCCTCTCTCCCGACCGCACACACCCCTTGTGTCTGCACATGCACATGCACATGCACCCCCTCGGTCCCAGAAACTTCCTATGAACCAGACCAAAAGGGCAGGCTGCAGCAGGAAGGGAGGGCAGGATGGAAGGACAGGGAAAGAAAGAAAGGCGGTGGAGGCAGGCAAGCCCAGGTGGTGGAGAGGACTTCCCAGCTGCTCACTCCCATCACACACTGGGGCTCCTCATCCCTCCTTCTCCACCCCACCCTCCCCCAGCCCCGAAGCATTGCCTTATCTGAGCCACCAGCCCAGCCCCACCTCACATTGCCCACCTGCGCATCTCCATGGCAACTAGAACCTCTCAGCTTTGGGCTGGGGGTGATAAGACCTCTGCACCCATCCCAGCCGGCTCCTCCTCCAAATAGGACTAGCCTGGCTGTGCCTCCCTGGACTTGTAGAAATGAAGGCTCAGCGGGCAGAACCACAGCTGGGGACCTCCAGTCCAGCCTCTGCTCATATCCTAAGCCAACCCCCGCTGGCTCTGTGCCAGTCGCTGTGCCGTGGACTTTCATAACATCCTCTTTACCCTCCACACCAGCCTTCCCCACTTAGAGATGAGGAAACTGTGGCTGAGAGGCTGACTTGCCAAAGCCACACAAATAAAAGGCAAGCTGGAATTGCTACCCAGGCCAGTGTCAGGCTAAAGCCAATGGACAGTCTTCTCAGTGGGTCTCTGAAGATCCTACTTCAATCTGAACTTGGGCCTTGGGGCTAACCTTATGTAGTGCTAACCCTACATGGTGGAGCCACCCAGATTCCTGCCCGCTGGCCTGACTTGTGGACAAGGAACAGGGAGACTGGGGGACTGGGGCTTTGTGCCCCTGGGCAGGGTCAAGCCAGCCTGGGTGTGGGTGGTGCAGAGAGTAAGCAATTTATGAAACGAGGCAAATGAGCTGTCCAAGTGGGCTGGGGTCAGTGTGGGCAGGAACTTTGCCCCTCTCCCTTTTCCCCAGTTTCACTCACAGTGTGACTGCCTGCCTTGCCCCTTCCCTGCTCCTTCTCCACTCTCTGCTTTCCATTCCCTTTTTCTTCTCTTTCTTCATCTTTCCTCCCTTGGCTCTGTTTCCCTTTCACACTGTCCTGCTCCCAGCCCCACCCCCACAGTTACTGTGGCAACAATTCAGTGCCAGAAATAAAGGAAGGAGCCAGCTAGGTCACTGGTTCCCAAAACAGCATCCCATCCTGGGGTGGAGAGGGGAAGAGTGGGCAGGAGCAGACCAGCAGTAGCCAGGGAGGCCTGAGGGGGTACGTGTGGGTGGGTGGGTGTGGGTGGTTGTGTGCACGCGTGCGCAGGGGGCACCCATGCTTGCTCCAAAAGGACGTGCAAGAAGGCCAGGAGAGGGCTCCCAGCTCTGGGCCAGCAGTTCATGGAGCATCCATCAGGCCTATGCCTGCCCTTCTTCCCTTCTCTTCTCATCCCCATTTTTTAAGGCCTGTTCAATATGCTAGGACTAGGGTTGGTGTTCCTCTAATACCAACATTATATATATATATCACCCTCTCACACTCTGCTGAAGCATCAGGCAGGGCAGGTGGGCCCAGAATCTGGGCCCCAGCCTGAGAACCCACCTGCTCAAGGCCCTGCCCCATCTTTGGTCCTGATGACAGCAGGACTGGGCCCAGGCAGCCCCTTCCACTCCCCCCACTTCACACAAATATGCATCTTTTCATTCAGTTTCTCCTAGACTTCTCTTGTGTTGATGTATCCTTTCTCTATACCTTCCTTCTGAAGAGGCCCCTCTTTCTGTGTGCCCCCCAACTCCTCAGGCTTACTTGGTCCTCAGCATGCTTCTGCTCTGGTCTCTACTTATAGCTGGTTCTGTTGGTGCATTGTGGTACCACTGGTACAAAGTAGATTGATAGAGCTGCGGGGAGATGCAAGGATCTTGAGTCCCAAGTTCAGCTTTCTGAATTCTGAGGGTATCCTTACTCTGATGTTTACACACACACACACACACACACACACACACACACACACACAGGCTCCAAAAGAGGAATTCCTATAGACCTGCATCCCCAGGTGAACTGCCTGACTCAGGTGTTGAACATAAGGAGAGGCCAGCAGCACTGAGGCAAGACACATGTGGACATAGCACTTTGCCCACACAGGCAAGAGCCCACACTGAAACACAGTTGCAGAACCCATGCACCCTGCTTGCAAGATCACGCCCCCACTCTCCCAGCAAGGCCCCCACACAGTGACACACAGTGCTACTGACACCCACTCCCACCCACCCACTGATCCTCTCTTGGCACCCTTTCTCCATGCTCACAACCACTCGCATCACGTGCTGACACCCCCTCCCTGAGCTGTGCACATGTATGCCCCCCATTTACCCACTCCCTGGTGGCTTCCCTGCTCCCTATTCCCAAAGCATGACTGCCTTCCTTCTCCTACACCTGCCCCTGCTCCCCTGACTCTCAAACCCTGGCAACACAGTCCCCTGGGAGGGAAACACTAGGTGCATCTGCCCAGGGAGGGGGCTTGGCCTGCTAGGCTGGCAAGGGGTTGCCTCTGGATCCTCACAGGCCTGAATGTCTGCTCAGCCCCCAGCCTCTTCAAGCACTTCAGCAGTGGCCAGGAGTGAGCAGGGGTCAGGCCTGCAGCCACGCCCTACCACCCAACATCATTCTGCATTTGGTTCTCACCCCAGCCTGGCCAGCTGAGGGCTAGAAAGGGGCTCACCAGGTACCTCCTCCCAAGGAACACACCCCTCACCAACAGCATTCAGGTGTCTGTGTGTAGTGCTTCCCCCTCAAAACCTGCAGCACACTGGCAGCGAGGGGGCAACCCCTACCACTCCCCGTTATTCAGCAAAGAAAGAACAGCTCCCCTGCCCACCCCAGTGCCCCCCCAATTCCATCACTTGCACTTCTGCCCAGCACAGCTAGGTGAAGGGGGCACTGGGGTGACAGCATGAACCCTCAGCCCTCTTCCTCAAATCAGGCTTGATGAGATCAAACCCAGCTAGTCCCAGGGTTTCTCCCCCTGAACAGCGGCCATAGCTGACCCCTCCTAAGGGGATCCCTGCCACCACCCAGAGCCTCACTCCCAGACAGGGGTTGTGGCCCAAAGTGCCCAGAGAGGGGAAGAGAGACGGGAGACCCTGCCACCTACCTCTTCCCAGACAGTGTCGCCCAGATGCTCTGAGGCCCCAAGACTGGGCTGGGCAGGCACAGGCCCAGATCCCAGCGCTGTCGCTTTTTCTCCAGAGCCAAGGTAATAGGCGTCTCTTCCAGGAACCCAGCCGTGCTTTCCCAGAGCACAAATAGCAGGAAAAACCCGGCTTGGGGTAGGTGGGCGGGTGGGGGGAGCTGGCACAGGAGGGGACCTACCCTCTGAGCCCCCACCCCCTCGTCCCCACCCTGCTTCTCCACAGGCTTGCGCTTGGAGCCTGCGTCTGGCGGTCTGGCGGTCTGGCGGGCGGGCCTCTGGCTCCCCCACTGCACCCTCCCCACCTCCAGCTGATAGCGTGTGGCCGGCCTGAGGGTGTGTGTTTGTATGTGTCTGCGCTTCCACCTAGCTCAAAGCTGCAGTTCAATCCGTTTCAAACAAGAGGAGCATTAACCCGGCATCATGACGAAGCAGAATCGGAAGCGAGCTGTTGGCCTTTTTCCCTTTCCCACACCCCCAACCCTGCAACATTCCATGCTCACACACTTTCATACACACACACACAGACACACACACAGCCCCTCAAGCCTCCTCATAAACAGAATTTGAGTTGGGGTGGGGGCAGAGGGGGCTCTACTGATAACTGAGAGATGACAATACCTTTTTCTCCCAGCACCTGTATCTCCTTCCTACTCCTTGCCTAAGAGCAGCAACGGAGACCTCTGGGGTCCTGCCTCCCTGGGGTGCTAAAGGGCATAGACTCTCAGCGGTAAGGAGAGGGTAAAGATGCCGGAATTGGTCACTCAAGGAAGGCTTAACCCCCTCCTGGTGAGGGACGAATGGGAAGATCTGAAAAACCAGGTTCTCAGCACAAGAGACTGGGTTGGCCCTTAGATTACCAGAATCCCCTGGCAACTGTGAGAAGGACCCCATCTCTCACTGGGGCAGCTTCATCGAAAGGGAATTTCCGGCCAGGTAATGCCCAGGTCCCAGCACAGAACTACAGGATGTGCCCTCCCTGTCTGGGAAAACCTTCACAAGTCCAGGACCCTGTCATTGGCCTGTTGGTTCTCTGTGGGCACAGAGCAGAGCGTGGTTCATCTTTGACCCCTGGGAGGCAGGGGAGGGAACTCAGCCGGCTGGCCCTGGCCGTGGCCCCAGCAGTCTCTCCACCTCACAGCAGACTTGCCTACCTAGGCAGCCCTTGCTGTTGCCCTGGTAACCACTGCCCACAGCCGGTCAGCTGATGGTATGAGCTGTCCTTCGGGAAATCTAGAATCTGGGGAGGGGGCTCTGGGGTATCTGAATGGAAAATCACAGGGGGAGGGTCTTGAGGGGGACAGGTGAGAGTGTGCTCCAGACCTCTTGCTCAAGGAAAAGAGGACAGGAGCGGACAGGTAGGGACAGTAAGGGAGGGATGTCTGGGTTAGTGAAAGATAGAGGAGAATGAATTTCAAAGGATGGGCTCCAGAAAGAATGGAGAAATGAAGAAGGCAGGCAGCTGAGTGACTGAGGATGGGTAGAAGGAATTCAGGCTTAGCTGCTGGGGAGTGGCTAGGGAGAGGGCCCTGTGGAAAGGAATGAGAAAGCCTGGGGGTGAGAAAAGAAACATCTAACCATGAAAAAAAAGGTCAGGACATGATGCAGGAGGGGGTGTACCTTTGATGTGGCAGGAGGGGCTACAGCCTCGGAGGAGGGGGAATCAGGCCTTTCTGGGTAAACTGCCAACCTCAGACAGCCTCTCTGCTTCCCTCCCTTCAAGCCCACCCTTAAGTGCCCTGGCCCTGCTGCCAACCCTCCAGGAGACCAAGCACCAGGTGCTTTTCCACCTCAGCCCTTTAGGGCCCCTGATTTTTCCCACTACCACGGTTCCTGTCCTGCTCCCACTTGCCCCCCACCAGACAACGCCACCCCAGGAGATTTGTCTTCCGGTGCAAGGGTGACCAGAGGTAGGGCTGGAATGAGCTGGTGTGGGGAAGGACAGCTGTGGACAGGGGCCTGGAATGAGGTAGCTCATGAGAAATGGGTAGGAGTCTCTGTGGCCTGGGAGGAAGGGAGCATTCTCGTCTGTGAAACAAGGCCCTTCTCGGATAGAGTGGGGGAATCCAGGGGAAAGGGCAAGGGGAGGGGGAAGGGAGGGCTCTCCAGTACCTTCAGGGGCCTGGGGCGTGGGGCAGGAGCACGGCAGCTTCCTCGGTGACATACACCTCCATCCCTCGGCGCATCTCCTCTCCGCCTCCCGTTGCCAAGACAACCTGCCGGCTCAGCCGCGGCGGCAGCAGGGAGGGGGGAGGAGGCGCTGTGACTCCTACTGCCTCTTCAGTGATGGAGGGAGGCGGCCTGAGGTCTGCCTCGGTGCTGAGGTGGGGGTGGGGTAGCTGCAGGGGCCAGGGCTCCCACTGAGTCTCCCCTCCCCATTTCCATAAGGCTCTGGGGTTGGCTCCCAGTATGGCCTCAGGACAGCTCTAATTCAGGGCCATATAGCAGGCCGAACTTGCAAAGGGAGGCAGCACTGGGCAGCATCCTCCATTCCAGAAAGCTTGGTGTGCAGCTGGGAAACAGTGATAGGAACAGGGAGGGATGACCTATGTTAAAGGGTCAGAGGGTGGCTTCCAGCAGGAAGGCTGGGGTGAACACAGGGCTTCGGGCCCAGAAGTCTGCCCCGCATCTGACCTCGGCTATCTCTGAGCATCTCCTCCTCTCATTCCCCTTGACCAAGAGGAGAATCAGAGTCTTCCAATCCTGCAAGGCCCATTCTCACTGCCCCCGACTCTACAGGAATGTCCTTCCACAGGGTGGGAGAGCCACCTTGGGCAGGAACAGTCTGCCACCAGCCAGCCCTGGAACCAAGGGGACTGCAGAGTTAGGGCTCCCTCTGTCGACCTGAGGCGTGGTAGCTGTCAAGGTCATTCCTTACTGAGAGGGATCCTGGTGTGTGTGTGTGTGTGTGTGTGTGTTGGGGCTCACAGGGAGGGCACAGCCAGGCCAGGAGACCCTTCTGTTGCCTGCCTCTGCTGCACCTCCACTTCCTCTATTGCCCTACAGTGAGGCTTGCTCTGTCACCAGTGGCTTCCTCCTGGGAAGGCCCTAGACTCCTCAAGACCAGTAGACCACTCCCCCTCCCAGTGCTTGCCTCTCTCCCCTTCAGGCTGGGATAAGAGGGGAGGCAAAATCTTTCCCCTAGAGCCAGGCAACACTGAACACCAGTGCCTACTGTCCAGGCCCCAGGGTAGGCTTCCTGGGTACCACTTGGCCATACCCAGCTACTAAGGGGACTAGCATACCTTTAAGTTCAGGAGTGCCTTGAGGCCTTGAGGATGGCCCCTTTCGTCCACAACAAGGGCTGGGGCTCCTGCCCCTCTCAGGCAGGCAGTCCCAGGCCCCAGTCAACTAGATCTTGGCTCCTTTCTGCAGCAAGATCACTGGTGCCAGATGTCCCGACTGGACTTCGGCCCTGCCACCAGCCCCCTCACCAAGGCCTGTGCAACAGGCTTCTCTGTACTCTCTCTGTCTCACTCCATTGCCCCTTGCCCCGCCCCATGCACCAGCCTGCTGGGGCTGGGAGGACCAGGGACTCTCCCCCTGTGCTATCTAAACATTAACTCCTGGAGAGGCTAATGAGGGCACCTGGGCACCTAAGGAGAAGGGCAAGGTGATGAAGAACTGGGCCAAAGGAATAAAGGGAAAGATGAGGGCCTAGAAATGACATTTTCTCCAAAGAGTTTAGAAGTCACACACACACCCCACCCCTATGCACTGGACCCTCTGTCTCAGGGACCCCAGAGCCTTAGTTCACAGCATGCTGCCACCAGACCAGTCTCTCTCCAAACCTCCAACCCCACAATTGCATGGTCACTCTCCTTCTCAAAGCCTCTGCCACACAAAACTCTCTATCATGTAACCCAATCATTTCCTGCCACTTCTCCAGGCAAACTTGCAATTTTATCCAAACCCAGGGACTGCTCACCTTCCCCTGAACACTCCTCACATTTTCCTATCTCAAAACCTTTTTTCTTTTCTTTTTAATGTTTATTCATTTATTTATTTTGAGAGGGGAGGGGCAGAGAGAGAGGGAGAGAAAGAGAATTCCAAGCAGACTTTGGGCTGCCAGTGCAGAGCCTGACTCAGGGCCCGAATTCTGGAACCGAACCGTGTGATCATGACTTGAGCTGAAATCAAGAGTCCAACGCTTAACCACTTAACCGACTAAGCCACCCCAGGAGCCCCTCAAAACCTTTTTTCTCATGCTGTTTTCCCTCTTAAAATTTTCCCTTACATATCTTCTCTGCTAACTGAAATCCTGCTCATTCTTAAAGACCATGCAAACTCCAGCCTTTCCCAGTGTCCCAGCCCCACGTACTCTCCCACCCTGGAGAACCCTTCCTGCTTGGCCACAAGCAGAGAACATCCCACTCAGGTGATGAAGACCGGCAAGAACCTAGACTGTAATGCTCACTAGCTGCAACTGTAGATGAGTTAATATCTCTGAGTCTAAGCTTGTGCACACATTATATGGGAATACCCCCTGAATAAGGGGTTACATGTAAGCACATCTCCAGAGTTCTGTGCACATTAGTGTCCTTATTTCCAATAGCTCCTGTTTCCTTTTTCCCTCTTTTGGGATGTACCAAATGCCACTTTGCTATCTTAGGTATAAGAGAGATTTCCAAAAGTTCCAAAATTTCCAAAAGTGGGTTTATCCCCCCACCTATATTTCAAGTGTCTTGAGATCTTGACCGGGGATGACATAATATCTTGTCCATATTTTTGGTCAGTTGAAGGGCTAGCACAGTGCTTGTACATTGTAGGGGATAAATAAGTATTTGGATAACTGCTTAGGACCCCTCCCCACCCACGTCCACCTAAGGATGGAGGGTGGAGGCAGGATTCTGGTTCTCATTCTGCCTCCATCTTGAGGGACTGCAGGGCTCAGAGCCAATGACTTCTTTCTGGACCTTCAGTCGATTTAATTCCCTTAACAAATACTTATTCTGTGTAACATACTGCACTGGGTACTATGAGGGAGGCAAAGACCTACTACTTCTACATCTGAGACACTTGCTTTGTAGCACAACCATTACACAAGCACAAATAAGTACAGTTCCAGAAAACTGTGATATAGGCCATAAGGGAAGGGCAAGTCGGCAGTCAGAGACACTTGTGGCACCAGAGACTGCCACTAGCCCCAGAGGGGAGGAAAGTCTATGGAGCAGAGGAGACAGCAGCGTGCAAGCATTCTGGAGAAAGGTGTGCTGGGCAGTGGGAACCTCAGGAACAGAGCCAGGCACAGGGTGCTGGTTGGCTATTAAACCAGAGCTCCTGGAACTCCCCAGAGGGGACTTGTAGGGACAGGGCGGGGAAGGGAGGCTGAGCAGGATTGTACAGGAGTTTTGAAAACCATGCTAAGGAGTCTGCTAGTGATCAGGTAACACTGGCAGAGCTGTGGTTTAGGGTTGGGTAGGGCCAGGGAACAAACTGTGTGATGTCCTGGAGGAGGTGGGGGTGTCAGGAGGCAGAGACATGACTTGGAAAGCTGCTGTAGTAACTGAGACAGACCCCAGCGAGGCCTGGCAGTGGTGCAGTTCCCAAATGTGGGAGAGAAAGCAATGGTGTGCAAGGTGGTGACAGCTGACATGTTGCATTGCTAGGAGAGACTCAGCAGGAAGAACAAGGAGAGAAGAGAAAGGCAGAAATCTTAGGGAATGTTTCTCTAAAGAGGAGCCAGGAAGAGTAGGGTCCCAGTGAGAGAATGAAGAAGGAGGAAAGAGCTTCAAAAAGGTGTGTGTGGGGGGGAGGTCCTTCAAAGAGTCCAGGGATATGAGGCTGAGGACAGCCAGGGCTGAAGCCAAGGAGGTCACTGGCCACTGAAAGTATGAGGGACAGGGCTCAACAGAGTGATTTAAATAGTAGCCTGCTTGTGAGGACTAGAAAGTGAGTGGATGTCCCCCTGTGCTCCATCTGGCTGTTGGAGGACAGCACAGAGGAGGGGAGATCAATATGCAGGCTATTCTTAGCTGGAGGTCTTGGTAATCCTAACCAACACAGGATCTGAGGCACCTGCCGCCTGCCTCCCTCCACTTTGTCACATCCTCCCCGAGATGGATGTGCTCATCTTGCCCTAAGTCTTCCCCCACACTGCCTACCCCCACCCACACACTTGCTTAGAACCTTCCGGCACACAGAAGCAGCCAGGGGTAGTCTGTGGTCCTCTGGGAAGTCTTCTCCCCCAACACCCCTTTCCACATGTTAAATCCCTTGAGACCCCATTATCAGATCTATTCCTTTGGCTTCTTCCTTTTAGCATCTTTGAACTCACCCCCAGACCAGATGAAATCAGCTGGAATAGATTTCACTAGATATGACAAGGCCCCCTAGGTATGGAGCCTGGACTTGGCAGAGGCACTAAAAGGTGTGGGGAGAAGGTTCAGAGAGCCAAACCAGAGACCCAAGACTTGCCAGGCTTGGTGCTTGGGGAAGGGCAAGACACTCAGGGATGGCACAGGCCTCCAGAGCTGCCTTCCTCCCTCACTCCTCCCTGTCTCAGGCCCTCCCCACCAGGTCTCACCTCAAAAAGCAAGAAAGGAAACAGTGAGGGCTTTCTGGAGCCGGCCCCCAGAGGCCGTCTGTGCTGGGGAGGTCAAAGAGAGGGAGGGAGGGGCCGGAGAAAGGCAGAGAAGAAAGCAGAGGCAAGACAAAGGGCCCAGTCCACCTTTGAAGCTGTCTCTAACCCGAGCCAGGGAGGGTGGGGTGGGTCTGAGAGCCGGGCTGGGGGGAGGCAGTCTAGAGTTTTAAAGAATGTCTCAAATTCCTGCGGAAATCAGAGGGATTGTAAGAGCTCCCCCTCCCCAACACACCTCCTTCTCAGCCCCCTGCCCCTGCCCCCCAAGTCCAGACCTCCACACCTGGGGGCCCCAACCCTTTGTCCTCAGGTAATTGCTGGGCGTTGCCTCTGTGTTTAAAATCCCATTGAACTCGCCAGTTATCAGCTGTGCCTCCAGACCACCCTCCCTACACCGCCCCCCTCCCAGAAAACGACCCCCAACACGTCTCCCGCAGTCTTCACCAGGATTAAGGCTCTTTGTGATTAGAAGGGGGGAGAGAAAAAAGCAACCTGGTGCAAAGCAATTATGACAAGCTGGAGGGAGAATGTCTGTCCTGGGGCCTGAGAGACCTCCCTCTTGGCTGTTGCCTTCTAAATTGCCCAGAGCTGGGGGCGTCAGACCTCTCTAGTCCTCACCAAAGGAGAGGCGGGGTGGACCCCTGGCCCCCACCGCCTTGGACGGCTGCTTCACTCACCTCCCATTATGACTAAACCAGGCTCCTCCCCAATTGCCCATTCGGACCTTATTTTTGGGCCATTCTTGGGAGAAGTGGGGAGAAGGGATGTCTCTCATCCTTTTCCCTCTCTCTCCGTAATATTTCCCTCCAACAATTTCCCAGAAAGAAGAGGAAGGAGAAACTGAGGCTGGGGGGGGGGGGGGTCCATCAACGGAAGAGCGGGCTTGCGCTGGGAGACGTGCTGGAAGGGCCTCCCCCTCAACAAGATTACACGCCGGCGAAAAGGAGGAAAGAGGCGTGTTTTATGGCTCTTAGTTCCACTCCCCTAAAGCACACCTGGAAGCGTCTGGGAAAGCCCACCCGAGAAGCTCCGGCTGGGGGTGGGAGCGCCCTCCCCCCTCCCTCCCGCCGCGGCCACCCCTCCCCCCGGGGCCGCGCGGCCCAGCCCGCCGCCTCTAATTGCATCTTCCCCTCAGGTGTGGCCCCCGCCTCCGCCCCCCGCAGGGGCCTGGGGAACAAGGGGACGCATTCTCGCCCTCTCTCCCCCTTCCGCTCGGCTGAGCCCTCCTCCCCCATCCCCCCTCCTCACCGGAAAAAAGCAATCTGGCTACCGGCGAAGAGGCTGCAGAGTCCGCGGGCCGCCCGGGCGCCGCGCCTGCCCGCTCCTCCGCGGGCGCTCGGGCCTGCTGCCCCGGCCCCGGCCGCTCGCCGGCCCCAGGGTTGGGTTTGGTTCGCCCCAACAGGTAGCACGGGACACGCAGTGCCAGCCAGGAAACCGGAGCCCGCGCGGAGGGAGGGGCGCGCCCGCCGGTCCCGGGGCCTGCGCCCGCCCCGGGCCGCCGGCCTCGCGTGGGGCGGAGGTGCGGGGCCTTCCTGGGCCACCCACACCCCGCTTTCCCTACAGGCGGCACTGCCCGCCGCCCCCCACGCGCGCGCGCGCGCGCGCTCCCCCTCCACCTGCTGGGCCACGCCCGGGCCGGGGCACTTGGCTTCCACGGCTCCCCCGGGCGCCTCTCCGAGAGGAGACTTTGTTACCAATGCCGTTTGGTAGTGGATCCCTCCACCCCGCCTTTAGATAACCCGTTTGCAGGAAAATGGTTTTATTCTGGGGCTCGAAGTCGGGGATGGGGGTGCAGGCCTGGGTAGTGGAATGTGAAGAATGGCCAACCCTCTTTTTTTTCCTTTTTTCCTGAAATAAACACAAAAGTCCCTTCCTACAGTCTGGCCAGGAGGAAACTGGAGGCTGGGGGCAGACTGAAGAAGATTTGGGGAGAATTTAAAGAGAGCCAGCTCCAGACAGTGTCTGCAAGGCTTTGAACCTGCTGCCCTTTTCGCCTGTTTCAGGGAGCCTGAGTCCAGGGTAACACTACAGTTCCTCTCCTGGGGGTCTGCCATCCCCCCTCCCCCCCGGGGCCTATTCCATTGTTGGGTCTGGGGCAGCTGCCCTGACGCCCAGCCCTGCTATGTGGCAGTCCTGTCCCCTTTCTGGCTTGAGGCTCTGACGCTTGTAGTTCCTCAGGGTCCTTCCTCCTTGGGGGCTCTGACTCCCCTCCCTCCGCCCCAGCCCAGTCTTGGGATTAGGAAGGGAAGGGGATGGGAAGGCTGGTGAGGGGCAGCTGCCCCCAGTGTCCCTGACTATGTCAGGGGCTGTGGCCTCCGAGTACGCTTGGTCCGGCGGGTGGGGGCTGAGCCCACAAACTCAAACTGCTTCTGCCTTTCAGCGTGGTTGGGGAAGGGCAACTGGCCCTGGTAGAGGCGCTTGATGAAGTGAGCCTCTCGCTGGTTCTGGCGGCTGCGGGAAGCCTGGCGGGGCCGACCCTGCCTGGTGAAGGCCATGAACCAGCCCTCGTGCCGGGCATTCTGGAAGGCCGTGTAGTTGTTCTCCAGCACGATCTCTGTGAACACGCAGTCTTTGCTCTTCCCACTGGGCTGCGGGGAGGAGGGAAGGAACAAGAGGAGGCGAGTTTGTCCACCCAACTTTCTGCCTTCCTTGCCTTTGGGGCCTATTTTGTGGGACTGAGGAAGGAATGACAGGAGCCGTGTGCCCAAGGATTTCTGCCTGGTGAGAGGCAGAAGTGGGAGAAAGGAGCAAGCTTTGCTTGGAGTCAGGTCTGAACTTAAATACAGCCTGGTCATTTGGAAGTTGTACACCTTGAGCAAGGTATTTAGCCATGCAGAGCCTGTTTCCCAAGATGTGGCATAAAGATCAAGATTATTATGCAGTTCAGCGCATACCCAGTGGGCACTCTGTACACGAGCACACTCCTCAGTCTGGGCCAATGGTGCTGCTGGGTGGAGGAAAAGGAGGCAACAGTCTTTGATGAAAACAAGGGGCAAATGTTTACAGAATACCAGACTATGTCAGGAGCCACCCCACCACCCATTTGACCCAATAGATAACCTTGACACTATGCCCATTTTTATAGACAAGAAGCCTGAGGCTTAACCAAGGTAAGCAAATAGTTGGTGAGAACAGCCAGAACTGGAAGCCAGGATTGACAAATGTTAAGGGAAGTGGACTTCTCCTACCCAACAGTGCTGGAACTGCCCCTGCAGGGTGGTTACGCTAGCAGGCAGTTAGTGTGCATCTTGCTAGTTGGATCCTGTGGACCCCACTGACCTTGGGGAAACTAGTGGCCTTGTATGAATGTCAACTCTCAACCCTGATCAGCGCTTAAGCCTCAACATAGGGACTGTAATATCATGTAAGTGCTAAAATTCTGACTCCTTGATGTTGGGGAAATACCTCATAAATCAGAGCTGAAGATCCTTATGGGTCAGTAAGGGTCCTCAGAGGGCTTCTTGACCCCACAGGGACTCATTTAAATGGAGAAACCAGAGTGGCCTAGTGTTGGGGTGTGTGCGTAGTCAGTCATGGCTTGGGCTTAGTAGAGGGGAGTAGGGGGTGCTGTGGGGCACACAGTAACATTGATTCCTTCATCCACTCCCCCTCCTTCCAGTTCTCACCTTTCCGATGAGCTTGCCCCTCTTGTTCATACAGATGTATTTCTCGCTCTCAGCACCCTTGATGCGCACACGGCTTCCAAATGTGTCTGTCTCCACTATGAGTTTGGCTATGATGGGGGGAGGGGGAGAAAGACCTCCGTCCATTGGGGTTGCCGGCTCAGGTATGGCAGGAGGCCCCCCAACCAGCCTGACCTCCGCACTTGGGTGGGGGGGCACCGAGAGGCCCTACTCCAAGAGGCTTCTCCCTGTTCTCCCACTGTGGCCCCTGCCCTGGCACAGGATCTGGGGATGGACCAGGTTAGGCCAGCCAGCAGTGTGAGTGGCCTCTGGTGAGGGCTGGGTCTCACCAAACTTGTTGCCGTCCTCCGCGGTGGCAGAGATGCGACGCCCGGTGACCTGCACGTGCTTGCCACTGGTCCGGCTGTAGAGCTGGTACTCACGGATCTGCCGCCTGCTCAGCTGGTCAGTCATGGCACCCTGGTCCCTCACGTACTGGTTAAAATTAGGAGACGGGTGATTCTCCCCCTTTGCGGTTACCAAGGGAAAAATAGTGTCAATTTGCTTTGGGTGACACCACCACTGGTCCATCCAAGGGAGAGGGGTGTGGAGGTGAGTGTGAGGGGGCCAGGCCGTTTGTCCTGGGAAGCAGAGGTGCAGGGTGAAGGGTGCATATGGCCATGGTCTTTCCAGGCCAGCGGATGAGCCAGTCATGACCTCTTGGCTCCCCATCTGCCCTGGAGCAGAGAACTGGTGGCTGCACAGGCTTGGGGGACCCTTGGTGATGCAGTGCAGATCTGGAATCATGACTCTGGTTGCTAGACAGAACCTTCACAGTTATGGTACCCAATTCCAATGTCAAAGAGGTGCCCTGGGTGACCCAGCTGATTAGAGACAGAAGTGCTGTCCTGCCTCTAGGACTGGAGCTTGTCCCTTCTCCAGAATGCCAGGGTCTTGGCTCCATTAGCCAGGATAACCAGATTTTTCCTTCATCCTCCCCACTGGCCTTGAAGGATCCTACCCCAGGCACACACACATGCACAGGCATATACATACATGTGCATACAGAAGCTGGTCTGTTAGGCTTACCAGAGAGCATTATGGAGGCTCTAAGACCTTTTGTTTAGGCTCCTGTAATGCCCCTGTAAGCATTTCTCTTCAGCGCTAACTGTGGAATCCTGAGCTCCTGCCCATCTCCCCTGCCTTTCCCTCTGGGTGCTCAGGACCCTCAGAGAACCCTGTCCCCCTTTTGGTCAGTGTTCCTCCCGCCAGTAGGGGTGAGGTGCCTCCTTGGCAAGGGAGATGGAGGCTGCAGCAGCGAGAGGAGCTATCAGTGGTGGCCCAGGCTCTCCTGCGAGCCGCCTGCCTGTGTCACAATGTAACAGAGGCTCGTGGCCAGTAGGGGCAATACTGTTGCCTGCCCGCTAACCAGGTTCTACCCATGCATGGTGCAAAGCCAGGACGATTACCTTCTTCTGGCCTGTCTCACCTATCTGCAACACTGAGTGGGAGAAAAACAGACCCCTTCCTGTCCTCTGTCTCCAGGAAGGTGCAAACCAGATGACATTTCTCAGCTGCTGGTGACAGCCTCAACCCTAGGCTAAAATGTTTCTCTCCCCACCCATATCCTACTGGCCTGTGCTGGAACAGACTTTTGTACCCCAGATCCCTAAGGCCACCTTTATCCCAGGCCCCGTAGAAACCACCTAGACAGACCTCGACCCAGATCAGCATCTGTTAGGGGCCATTCTCTGGTAGAGGGAGGAGCAGGAAGGATCAGCTTTGAGGAAGGGGGCGGTGAGGGAGCGGCTACAGGCTGACCCTGTAACCTGCTCAGGGTTAACCCTTCATGTGTGTCACTGCTCATTTCCGACTCCAGCTAGGCCACAGGCCAGGAGTGCCACAAGGAGCACCCCCCCCCCCCCCATTGCCTATGAGAGCAGGGTCTGGAAACTCAAAGCAGCAAAGTGCACCCTGCACCCCACCCCAGAAAAACCTGAGGCCAGCATTTGGGATGAGGGCCTCCCTTCCTGCCAGGGGGTGGGGTCTGGCTGGGCCAGGACCCTCGGTGGGGTCCAGCCTATCCCCAGCCCCCATCTCCTGGCCCAGGTTCAGGCCCTCCGCCCCTCTTGGCGGGCAGCCTCCTTCTGGCTGTCTGTTCCAGGTCAGGAGCAGAGAGGCCCCCCTGAAGCCCCCTCCTCTCCTTGTCCCCCTTCAGGCCCTGCACAAAAGCAGCCCCACGCCCCCCCCACAGCCCACAACCCACAAGTCGCTCTCCCCGCGGGACCTGGCCTGTCCCTTTCATGTTCCCGCTGCGGGGGGACCTCCCCTTCCACTGCTGCAGACAGCTGCTTGTCAGACGGCCCCTCAAGCATGGCTATGGTCCGGCCTGCCGGCCCCCCCTCCAAGGGGGGCGAGGGGGCACTTCAAGGGGGAAAGGACAGCTTTGCCACCTTCCCTGAGTCCTGAATGGGGCCTCAGCCAGGCCATAAACGCCCCGGCCAGCCTCACCATTGTGCTAATTCCCCTTCCAGAACAGGTTGGGCCCACCCCCAGCCCCCTCCCGGCCAGGCTGGGGGCTTTCTTCTTGCTCTCCCTGGATGTGTGAAGCAAAAGGCCTGGAACGGGGGCTAGAGCAAAAGGGGGAAGGAAAAGGGGGGGGAGTTGTTTCTCTCTCTCTCCCACCCCCCCACTGCTTCAAAGGCAGCCCCTTTCCCTCTCCCAGAGAAAAGGCATTTACCTTCAAAAAAAGTCCCCACTGGATATGAAGAGAAGCGGGCCTCTGGCCTGGGAAAGCCAAGCGATCTCTCCCCAGAGCGGTTCTGGACCAGTGCATTTTAATAGCTGCACTTTTATGGAGGATCACAAAAAGGGACCGAGCCTCGCACAGGGGGCTGAGGCTTGGGGTGGGGGTGTGCATGGGGGGGCTAACATGGGGTGGGGGGAGTGTGGAGATGCAAACCCTGAATCTTGTCCCAAACAAACCCCTTGGGGCTTGACCTCATTGCCCTGTAGGTAAGGAGTCACCCCGCCCTGACTGGGGCTATCCCCCAGGACGGTGATTCCCCAGGACATCTATGGTGGTGAGAGTGGGGTAGTAAGTGGAATACACAACTGGTTTTGCATGAAAACCTGTCTTTTCAGGTACCTCCAAGTACAAGCCTCACCTGAGCCATCACCTCAGCCCTCTTCCTACCACTCCAGACTCCATCCCTCAAGACTGGGTTGCCCCATGCATTTAGCCTTGAGGGGAACACTTGAGGGGGGCCGGATGGAGAGAAAAGCAGAGACCTCAGGACATGTAGAGAAGGTCATGGAGGGAGGACAGATAAAGACCTTAGTCAATCCCCAAATCTGCCATAGCCCCTTCTATACACCTCCAGAGGCTGACACCAGCCCCCACCCTCAAAAACCATCTGGATCCAGGGAGAGGCCAGAACCTGCCTCTGTCCACCGAAAGGAAGCTACCCCCCCCCAGTTGGGTGGGGTGGGAGAGATGGAGAAAAGCTAGTGGGGGGCACCCGCCTACCTGAGTTTGACAGCAGAGAATCAGTAGCTGCAAGCACCTGTGTGAGAAGACAAGGCAGACCCTGGTGTGGGTGCCAGCAGCCAACCCAGGGTGAGAAGGCAGAGCCCCCCCCCCCCACCTCCTGCCCCTCTGTGTGGGATTCCCGGTAAGATTAGGTCTGCCCCAGGCTGCAAATGGCAACAAAACTTCAGTTCAGAGAGGCAGTGCACTTACAGAGTGAGGTTGGGCAGCAGGCGGGTGGCTCCCATCGCCGGAGAGATTTCTTGGGGCGGTTGCCCTCCTGCCCCCAAACTCAGGAGCAGATATGGGCAGTCCCCAGGGGTAGAGTCCCAGAGAAGCCAAGGTCTCTTCAAGCCACAGGTTTTCAGGGGGGAGAGGAGGAGAGAGAGGGGAGGAGGAGGAGGAGAGAGAAGGGAGGGGAGAAGGAATGGGGGAGGAGGGCGTAATTGGGAGACTGAGGTGTGAGGTGTCCACCTTCCTGGCCAGTGAGACAGCAAAGCAGCCGCTGGCTGGCGGGGTCTGCCAGCCTCTTGCTGGGCTACCCGAGCACAGAGGATGGAGCTGTGGAGCCTTCTTGATAAGGAGGCTGGCCCCTGTAGTCTCCCACGTTTTTCGTGACCCTCAGACCTGGACTAGAGGGTCCCTCCTCCCCTCCCAGGGTCAGCTCCTCCTGCCCTCAGGTTTGGTGCCCCACCTCCCCAAGGGTGAGCGCAGGTATCATTCAGGGCCAGGGGTTGCTGAGTCTGGCTCCGGGGGTGGAAATTCCCAGAAGCAGCCTTAAAAGGAGGAGCCTCCCTCCAGGGGGCAGGCGGTGGGCTTGGCTAGGAGCGGTTGCTTCCCCTGCCTCTGTCACCCCTTGCTCCCCCTCTCTGCTGTCTGGCCACCGGGATGGAGGTGTTAGGGCTGTCCCGATGGCAGCAAATAGTGGGTGCTGCAGGCTGGGGGTCAGGGAGGGGGAGGAAGGTGCAGCTGTGGGAGGAGGACGCGATGGAATCTTGAGAGCTGGCCTGACGTCCGGGAAGAGACAGACTCAGAGGAGCTGGTGCACTGGCACAAGCTACTTTCCTCTGGGCCTCGGCAGTTTTGTCTGAGAGATGGGGGCAGTAGTGCCTCAGGATGCCGGCAGACCAAAGGAGTTAACTGGGCTTAGCAGACGTCAAGTGTGTCATATGTTCCGGGCCTCACTCACCCTCCTCTCTAGGGCAGCAGCCATCCCTAGGGCCTCCTCCCTCCCTGTGCCCACCAACCTCTTCACATGGCCTCTGGTCCCACCCTGCTCTGTACTGTGCAGGCAGGACCCCATTCTAGGACCCCTGTGCAGAGGACACTAAAGCACACGGGACAGGGGTCGGGGTGGGGGGGGGCATGGGGGATAGTTAGCTCAGAATGGCCCAGCCAGTGAATGGCAGAACTAGGTTCCTAAGGTCCACATGGATCATGTCTGGAGCCTTGCCACTGTGTCCATGCCCTCCGGGCTGCAGTATCTAAGGTCCCAGAAGCTAGGTGACCAGGGACTCTAATGGTTCCTTCCCTACAGAAGGTGGGTGATGGTGGCTGTGGAAGGGGGCATGTGCTTAGAGGGATCTCTGAGGGAAGTCTTCTGTGTAGGGAGCGGAGCTCGCACCTCAGCTCTGGGCTCCCTGGAGGTCTCAGTGCCTCCAGGATGGAAAGAGAAAGGGAAATGCTGGATGTGGATGTATTTACCTAAAGAGATGAGCAGGAGGGCGAAACTCTCACCTCCAAGTCTCCTCACCTTCCAGAGCTAGATCAATCCACAAAGTTGTCTGCCACCCCTCCCCCCTCCCCCAGACAAGCCCCAAGGCTACCTCCTGGCCACCTCCAGCTTTTGGGCTCCTAGCCCCATCCCCCACCCCTCGGGCCACTGGGACTCAAGGCCCTGCTGAACCTGAGCTGGTCTGGAGAGTGCAGGGGTAGCTCCCTGTAACTGGCAGAGTCCAGGCTTGGAATCAAATAGAAGGGATGTCAAAACTGGAAGGGGTCTTAGAGATTCTTCATCTGGTCCAGCCTCCTCACTCACTGATGAGGCCCAGCGAGGGTCTCACAGCTAGTTAGTCAATGGCACAACTCAGACAAGGTGCCAGGTGCCCAGACTCCCAATCCAGTGCTCGTCGTTGTCCGAGCATGCCCTAGACCGTCCCACAGCTCTGCTTTGCTCAGGCTGATGCTCCTGATCGTTTCCATCTTCCATATTTGTTCTGTTTGGGGTCTCGATTTGAACTCTGCCTCTTCTGCAGAAATCCCCAAATCTACTTCTGGAACTGGTGCTGGCTCTGGCTCTATTCTTGGCGGGCCTTTGACCTCACCCACATCTCCACCAACAACTAGCTCCCAGGTGGGGTACTAAAGGCTACCTCCTCCCACTTTCAGTCCTGGGATGACAGGTAAGAGCAGATGCATGAAGGAGATAGCTCAGGCTTGAGGTTCTGGGGTGGATGGGTGAGCTGGGGGGGTGGAATGAAATAAGGAGATAGATGCGGGAGCCCCATCTAGTGAGGTCTGGACTCCAGGCCTCTGAGCCTGAGTGCCTGGTTCCTATCAGTGGGGGAGGGGCCTGTTGTCAGTGGCCAGCCCCCCAGCCAGGCCTGGGTCTCCATGGTAACAGATGCCAGCAGTCAAGCTTGGCCTTGGGGCTCAGCCAGGGGCTGGTGCCAGGGGCCTCTGGGGCATGGCTGGATAGCCTGTTTCATGGTGTGACATCTGCTCCTTGTCCCTTCCCATTGTGCACCTGCAGGCCTGCCTTTCTGACTCAGCTTGCGCTTTTATCCCCATGGGAAGGCCAGTGCTGGGCTCCAAGAGGGGAGGCAGCATGAAGAGTGTTCCATGGATTTTATCCCCGTTCCCTGGCCTCTACGACCTATGGCAAGTCCCTTCACTTTTCTGGTCTCAGCTTCCTAATTTGTAAAAAGGAAATGGTTATTATCACTGCTGTCAAAATTGCCACCATGAGTATCAACTGAGATGGACACTCCATGAAAAGTATCAAGTGCCACAAGAATGGAAACGAGGGGCATAGACCTTCTTATATGGTCCAGACTCGGTTGACCTAAACTTTGACTCCCTTGACTAGAGGAGAGGGAGGGAGAATAGTAGGGTTCATTAACATTTATAGGGGGAGGTGGCAGGAGGTGATAAAGGAAGTGAGAAGTAGCCTGGGCTGGTTGGTTAATCCCCACCCCCTAGTGCCAAGTTCAACACCCCCCAACTGAGGCGTCTCACGCCTGCTCCTTCTGACAGCCCAGCTGGTGCAGACACTGAGCCCACCTGCGGACCTGCCACTTGTCACCACCTGCTACAAACCCCAGCCCACCATTTTCCTGTTGGAAAGCAGAAGGGCTGGGGCTGGGGCAGGGCAAAAGGCAATGGACTCTTAAAATTTGGAGCACCTACCATCCTTGCTGTTTGATCCCCACTGCCTGCCAGCATTTGGACATCAAGTCAGGAACAGCTTAGCTGTTGCGTGCCCTTATGTACAGAGCTATGGCTGAGCTAGGCTGCTGGGGCACTTGCCTGGGTGAGGTGAAGGGAAGAAGTATCTGTGTGCATCTGTGCTTTGCTATAACTGGCTGGGGGCTGCCCCTCCCAAGGTGCGGGTTACACCGTGGACCTTATTCTTAACTATTATTTTCAGTTTATGAGACTTTGTAGGACTCTGGCTGCTGTGCTGTCCATCTCTCTCAGTCATTTCAGAGTGGTTCAAGATAAGAGCTGTGGGTCCAGACAACCTGGTGGTGAACCCTGCCTCCGCCACTAGCTCTGTGGCCTTGGGGGCAAGTTGTTTCACCTCTCTGTGCCTCATTTTCCAGGTCTGAGAAATGGGGCTTTATGGAGTGAGTCCCAGAAGGCGCTCAGCACCTAGCTTCCAGCATGTTATTACCAAAATCCTGCTAACCCTCTCTCTTTCTGCTTGCTCTGCCTGAGGCACATTGCATTGCTCTGTTCCTGCTCCTGGGAGTGTCCTTCTGCCAGCTACTCATGGAGCCTGCCACCCTCTTCTTGTCAGTCTTCTCCTTTGAGGGGCTTTCTCTGATCTCCTAATAGGCTAATTCCAGGCTGGAGAAGTGCTGTCTCACTTCCTCCAAAGCACTTGACAGTAACTGAAATTTTGCTGTTGGCTTTTGTGTTTCCACTAGACTGTAGGTGGCTTGAAGGTGAAGAATTTGTCTTGTTTACCCTGTGTCACTGTGGCATGAGGCCATGGTAAATGGTCGCTGCCCACCTGGAGCCTGATGTGAACCCATGTGCCTTGTCGCTCTCTGGGTGACCTGAGGTCAGTGGCTCATTCTCATTTGCTCGAGGGTGGGACGGTGCCCACATCTGTCTCCTGGGATGTAGAAAGCAAGCAGCAAGAATGCTAAGCTACCATTCTCAGTCTCTTCTGGCATTAAAAGAAACTGAAGCTGAACAGGAACATGCAAGCCTAGTTGCTGACCTTCCCGTGCAGGCATTCAAAGACCTCCAACCTTCTGGGACCCATGCCTGGGGATCCTGGAGAGAGGACAGGGCCATTTCCCCATTGGCCCACTTTAGGTTTGGCCACTGGGGGTGTAGAGGAGGGCCAGGGAGAAGCCCAGTGGAGGCCCTGCAACTATAACCTCCAGTGGGAGGCTATCTGTGTGTCACAATGGGTGAGCCGGGCTCCAAAGTGGCTGTGCAGGCCTGGGAGAGGGCAGGAGCCCAGAGCCACCCAATGGGTCATTCATCCCCTTGCCAATCCCCTATTGCCTTACCCTAACAATTTGTTGAGCCCTGTTCCCATGGCTCCGAGAATTGCCCTGGGTGAACCCTCGCATGAGAGTTAAAAGTGTTTACCTGTCCACCCCTGTAAGAGACCCTCAATAGCTTCTGCAAGGCCTGCCTCATCTGCCCTGTCTGGGAGGGCTTCCTTGAAGGTCCAGGCCTCTGGGCTCCTGCTTGACACAGATCTTCACACAAATGAACAGGAGCTCACCCTGAACAGGAGAGGCAAGCCTGGGAGAGCAGCATTAGCATTGATCCGAGGTTCCAATAGATGTCCTGGTCTGTGCATTTGATAATGAACACGTGATTAGGGCCAGGAGAGAAGATCCCCAGGCTAGTCTGACAGGGGCTAAGGCCCTTCCCAGTGGGGGGCAGGCAGCTCTAGCCTTCTGACTCTCTACCTGGAAAACCAGCCAGAAGGGAGTGTGGACACAGGAAGACCCACAATGTCTGGAGCTCCCTCCCTCAGGACAAGGGCACAAAGTTGAAGCTGTGCAGGGGGTTGAGACCCTTGGTTTTTTGTCCCAAAGCTGGGGGGGTTGGAATGGGTGGGAGTTTGAGGACATGAGAGGGAGATGAAAGAACAGAACAGAGCCCAGCTGGCTGGCTGGGTGCCTCAGCCTCAGTCCAGGTGGCGGGCCAGCCACCAGGTAGGGGTGTGCTGGCACATGGCCTCCCTCTGCTGGGCACACGGGCTCACTGCAGCCAGCAATAAGGACAGGCCCTCTGGAACAGATGGCAGAAACAAGGTCCCGGCAAAGCAAACTTTATTGGGGCTCTGAGGTCAGGGCTCTTCCCTCCAGGTCCTGCTGAAACTTGATAGTTGGAGTGTGGGCCCCTTGTGTTGCCCCCAACAGCTCCATCACATTCAGACTCAGAGGGAGAGAGGCTGGGTGGGGGGGAACATGGGGTTGCAGCACACCCGCAGGAAGGCCACTCTGTATGGTGTTCTAGCTGGCTCTCCCTCCGTCACTGCAGCCAGGCCACTCCTGGCTCCTCATTTCTTGGATCCTGGCTTTTTAGGTTTGAGTGTGGGTTTGGCCTATGGAGAGAAGGGAGGGCACCAGAGTCCCACTCCCTCCCTTTGCCCCCAGGAAGACCAGCCCCTTCTCCTGGTACTTACCTTTTTCACAGTACTCTTGTCTTTAAGGCTGGGTCTGGAATAGGGTGGGGAGGCCAGGAGAGGGGATGAGGGTGAGAAAGAGAGAGAGCTCAGCAGGACACCAGTAGCCCAGAACCTCCTAATGCCTACACTGCAATGCAGGGCCCTGGCCACTTCCAGGAAAGCCAGGGGCTGTGATATGGAGAGCTGGGAGGCTGCAGAATTCACCTCTCCACCCCGTCACCTGCTGGGACCATTCTGACTCTCTCTTAACAAGAGGTGTTTTCTTGTTAGACTTCCACCTGCTTTCTTTTATTTATCACAAATAGGTCTCTTTCATTATAAAAGTAATATTTAACTACATTGCACAAAATATAGCAAATAGAAATCACTTGTTTCTTTACCTCCCACCGGTATTAACATTTTGGTGTGTTTCCTTGCAGGACTTTTTGCTTTTTCTTCTAAAAACATGTGAAATAACATGAAAATGATTTAAGATCCTGTTCTTTTTAAATTCTGTAAACACTTTCCAGGATGCTATATTCTTCATAGGCATTATGTCACATTCTACTGGGAAAATGTGACCCAGCTTAATCTACTATATTGGTAGACACTTAGAATGCTTCCATTTTTCACTATTACTTGAATAATGCAGGGATCAGTTTCTTAGTGCATATGATTTTACCTGTATTTTGGATGGGGTCCTTGGGAAGGGGTTACCATGAGTGGAATTAGGTCAGAAGATAAGAATACTTTGATGCCTTCCAAAAAAGGCTGTGCCGGCCATCAGAGACAGCACACCTGTGTGGTCACAAACATGCACACACGCCAGACCCTTTCTAACCCTATAGGCTTCAGCTGTAAGATTTTGGCCACGTTAACAGATGGAAAGAGTTACCTCACTGCCTCCTCTTCTTTTTCCACCTTTTTTTTCTGGGAAGCAAACACAAGCAGCATGGGGACAGTTAGGGCAGGGTCCAGGGCCAGCAGACTCCTGCTGGGCACCTGGCAGGACCCCAGGCCTCTGTACACTCACACTCAACTCAGGAGGCCTGGCCCAGGTTTCTGAGGAGCCTGTGTGTGGGGGGGTGTCCCTTCCCTCACCTTGGCAACACCTGTCTGCTTCTGGGATGCTAGCCTCTTGACTTGTTTAATAGGGGTCTCCTCCTCTAGGGACACATCTACATCAACATCATCATCGTCATCATCATCGCTGTCATCTTCCTCCTCTTCCTCCTCCTCCAGCTCCTCCTCCTCCTCCTCCTCCTCCTCCCAGGACAGGTCTGAAGTGTCTGTGAGGGTATGGAAAGGGAGCAGGGATGCTGAGCTCCAGGTCTTGGCCTAGCTCCTGTTCCACGATCGGTCTTGCTCTCAGAGCTGCCTTGGGAAAGCCAGCACCTGCCGCTTCCTAGAGACCCTTTCTGGCCTGACAAAGTGGAAGCTCAGATGGAGTGAGGGGTCCGGGACCCCAGAAAGCTGGGGTGGTAGAGGAGGGCAGGTGAGGTGGTAAGCTGTGGCTCTGGCTGGGAAGGATTCAGAGGAGGGTGAGGGTGAGCAGAGAGCACAAGGGAAGGGAGGAAATGGAAACAGCAGCTAAGGAATTTAGACCTCATCCTAAGGGAAGTGGAGCCTGCCAGGGTTTTTGAGTAACTGTACCCTGATACAGAGGCACAACTGGGCTGAGAAGGATATGAGAAGAGTCAACAGCACAGTGATTTGATAGAGCCTATATTGCTCCTCCAGCTACATACCTCATAGCACCTAACATTTTACATGCGGGCTAGTACTAGCTATCATGCAAACTGCTTCTCCCTGAGTATCCCATTTATTCCTCACAGTGGCTCTTTGAAGATGAAATCAAGTCTACACCCACCCTCATGGTACAGGCAAGAGGACTGCAGCCCACAGAGGACATGGCGGGGAGGTAAAGGAGAACTTCCATTCCAGGCTACCGGCCATCACGTTGCCTTTGGAGATTTTCTCTAGTAATTCAAGAATCCATCCAGCGTTTGAATACCTATTCCCTTGGCCCTGTGCTAGGCACTATAGTCAGACCCGCCTCAGGTCCAAGCTCCAACTTACCATAACATTCCTGGCCACTGAGGAACACGGGTCCAGAGCCAGCCCGGAGCTGGAAAGTGACTGGAGGAGAAAGCTCCAATCCCATCATGACCTGCAGAAGGAGGGATGTAGGGGCAAGAGCAGAAAAGATGGGCTCACTCAGGCCTGGCACCTGTCTGGGGGATGGTGTCTAATAGAAACGTTCAGAATTTATTCCCCAAACCCCAACTACACACATTTCACAGGTTCTCTGGACCTCATTGTGTTATTAAGCCCTTGGCCCTCCCTGTTGAGGTGGATTCAAATGGAAGACTGTGAATCTGATAATCCCATTCTTGTTAAAGATCACAGACAGGCTTCTAAGCTGAGGGGCAGCTGTTAGAGAAGTCTGATGGCTACAGATTAAATTGTGTCCCCCAAATTCTTTTTTTTAACATTTTTTAATGTTTGTTTATTTTTGAGAGAGAGAGAGAGAACTCATGGGGAAGAGAGAGATGGAAACACAGATTCCGAAGCAGGCTCCAGGCTCTGAGTTGTCAGCACAGAGCTCAACGGTGGGGCTCAAACCCAGAAGCCATGAGATCGTGACCTGAGCCGAAAGTCACATGCTTAACTGAGCCATCCACGTGCCCCTGCCGAATTCTTATGTGAAGCCCTAACCTCCAATGTGATAGTATCTGGAGATGAGGCCTTTGGGAGGTAATTAGGGTTAGATGAGGTCATGAGAGCTGGGCCCTCATGATGGGACTGGTGCCCTTATAAAGGAGACCAGAGATTTCTCTCTGTCTCTGTCTCTCTGCTGTGTGAGGACACAGAGAACAGGCAGCCATCTGCAAGCTAGGAAGATGATCCTACCCAAATCTGACCACACTGGCACCCTGGTCTCAGACTTTCAGCCTCTACAACTATGACAAGATAGATGCACATTAAGTCCTTCACTCTCTGGTACTTTGTTATGGTGGCCCAACCCGAATAAGACACTAATCAAATGAGAAGAGCAGATGCAAAGTTGTATGTACAGTACTACTTTTGTCTTACATGTGTGGATATACATATGAATAAAGTTAGAATTCTATTAAGTGTGAACCCTAATTTTCAGTGGACAGTGTTTCTTTTCTTGATACTCTTCCAAACTTTCCACATTTTCTATTGTATCAGTGATGATACTCAAATTTATTGACTTCCTACCGTATGCCAGGCCCTATGCTAAGCATTTCACCTGCTTTCCTCTTTTAACCCCTCACAACAAGCCCACAAAGAGGGGCCGTTCCTTTACAGAGGAGGGAACTGGGGCTTAGGGATATTAATTTAGAGTTTCTGGCTCAGACAGGAAGGAGACAAGCAAAAACTGAAACTCTGTAGCCACCAATGCCTAGAAATGCTGGATAAAATGTATTCCGATGTTTTCACTGCTTGGTTGAACAGCAGGACAGAAGGAAGAGGCCCTGTGCACCAGAAAGGAGGGCAGCACGCACAAGCACCAGTGCTGTAGCTGCTGAAGGGAAAATGTGCCCGAAAACAGCCTCGGCCTTGGGTTTTAACATGCGCTCATGGACAGGAGACAGGCCTGGGCTCCAGAGAGGCGTGCGGTCACGGGGCCCACTGAATGGGGCTGGGGTCCTCCACGGGTGCACCTCAGGAAGAAGCTCCAGGGTCGGGGGCAAGGATGGGGGACGGAAGAATCCCAAACCCACCCACCAGGAACTCCTCTCCACTGAAGGAAGGGAATAAGGAAATGCATGTGGGATAAAAGAAGTCTCCTGTGAGAACTTAAAAACCCATGGCTGTACCTGCCACTCACACCAAGCTTGAATTCACTTGGTGGGCACTGCGAAGCCAACAGACCCGTATAAGATCCCAGGCTGGTGACTCCTGGGGCCAACAGCAGGCACAAGCACAAAACCAATCCCTTGGGGTGCTGTCAATTTTCCTCACACAGAATTCTCTTGGAGAAAACAGTGGAACCACGAAGATGCCTCACCGTGTAAAGTGACAAAATGTCCAAGGCACGGTCCTGCTAGAGTGAGCAGAAGGAAACGAGACGACTGTAGACCGATGCAGCCAAGAGCCAGAGAGAAAAGAACAGTCTAGCAGTTATGACATTAGGTTGATGAAAGTCAAACAAACATAGAAGTAGGAATCAGAAGCATAACAACAAGGTATTATGAGAAATAACAAGAACCAAATGCAGCTTCTAGACTGAACAAATGGTTAAAAAGAATACACCAGCTAAAGCAAGTATCAGTAAACTGGAACCATGCTGTGAAGAAACGACCCGGTACATAGCACAGAGACAAGAGGAATGAAATACGAAGGAGAGGCTGAGAGATACAGAGGACAGAATGAGATCTAAGACGCATCTAATCACAGTAAGGGACTAGAAACAACACAATGTGCAAAGTGATAACCAAGAGCTTCTAGAAACAACCAAAGACACAGATCCTCATGTCCAGGAAACCTAGGTCCTGAATAGATAAATAAAAGTAAATGTACATCTGAACATCCCATAGTGAAATGGTATATACCAAAAACAAAGAGGCTATCTTAAACCAGAGAGGAAAGACAGATGTCCAGAAAAGGAACAATAGGCAGACAGACTGAGGGTTTCAACAGCAACGTCAGAAACCAGAAGACCAGAACGGCGTCTTCAACGTTTTGAGGGAAAGGACCTCTCTGTGTAGAATTATACAGAACCAAACTACCATGAAGGAATGAGGGTAAAATAAAGACATTTCCAGGCAGAGCCCAAGTAAGTTCGCTCCTCCCAGACCTATTAAAAGAGGTCTCAAAAAGCTGACAATCGAATTGAGAAGGAAGAAGTGGATATGAGCAGCAGTGGTGAGCAAGCAACTTGGTCAACTAAGACAAATCCAAGTAAGCATTACTGTAAAATAAAATAGTACTAGTAATGACTAGTATTGAGTGGGTTTAAAACAAGTTGAAGCTAAAACACTACATGATAATAACAGGTCGGTTAAGAAAAGGGTGCTCAGGAAAGTTCCCTGGATTGTATGGGAGAGAGGAATATAGCATTAATTTTAAATTGGTCATGTATGATTGTTAAAAAATTAAGGAAAACTACGCTAAAAAGTAGAGTGAGACTCTACAGTTCCAAACCAGTAGAAAGGAAAAGGGGGAAAGAAACCTTAATCTAATAAAAGACAGAAAAAGGAAAAAGAAGAAAAAATGAAAAATCAATGAACATAGAAGCACAAAGTACATGTTACAAATAAATCCAAGTATGATAGCATCACAGTAAACATAAACAGATATTATTGGCTAGATAGATTAAAACAAAGTTTAGCTACTTACTGCTTATAAGATACATGCCTAAAATGTGAGCACATAGAAATGTTGAAGATATGGAGACATATTTACCAGATGTGGCAGAGGCTTCTCATTGCTTATCCAATATCCATTCTTCCCTTTTCCCATAATATCAGCGCCCTAATATTGTACCCGCCATAGACCGTATTCCCCAGTTTCCTGTGCAGTTGGCAGTGACCGCAATACTAATTTCTGGACCAGTGAGTTGCAAGCAGAATTTGGTGGATGGTGCTTGTGTGAAGACACCTTAAGAGGTATACAGAGGGGCGCCTGGGTGACTTGGTCGGTTGAGCGGCTGACTTCGGCTCAGGTCATGATCTCGCAGTATGTGAGTTCGAGCCCCGCGTCGGGCTCTGTGCTGACAGCTCAGAGCCTGGAGCCTGTTTCAGATTCTGTGTCTCCCTCTCTCTGACCCTCCCCTGTTCATGCTCTCTCTCTTGGTCTCAAACATAAATAAACGTTAAAAAAATAAAACAACAACAAAAAAAGAGGTATACAGAGAAGTGAGAAAAAAAATTAAATCAATAATGTAAGATTCTGCCTTACAAAACTAGAAAAAGAGCAAATTAAAACCCACACAGACAGAAGAAAGGAAATAAAGAACAGAGATCAATAAAATACAAAAGTGGGTAAACAATAGAGAAAAGTTGAGACCAGAAGCTGGTTCTTGAAAAAGATGGATAAAAATATTAAACCTCTAACCAGACTGCACAAAGAAAAGGGGAAGAAGACACAAATTATCAATATCAGGAATAAGACAGCAGAGTTTACTACAGATTTTACAGAAGAGGAAGAAAGGAAATATTATGGACAACCCTATGCCAATGAATTTGACAATGTGGACAAAATGGAAAAACTCCTTGAAAGACATAAACAAATCTCTCTTAAGAAAAACAACCCAAACTGTCCTAAATTTATTAAAGAAATTTAACTTGCAGTTAACCAGATTGCTTCACATGAATTCTATCAAAACATTTAAGAAAAAAATACCAAAGTTACACGAACTGTTTCAGAAAACAAAAAAGGAGAGAATACTTTCCTTCTCATTTTATGAGGCCAGCATGACCCTAACACTAAAACCAGATAAAAGCATGACAAGAAAAGTACAGTCCAATGTTGTTCATAAATGTAGACACAAATATTTTTTAAAAAGATACTATTTTTAAGTAATCTCTACACCCAGTGTGGAGCTCAAACTTACAACCCTGAGATTAAGAGCCACACGCTCTCCTGACTGAGCCAGCCAGGTGCCCCAAAACAAATATCCTTAATAAAATATTAGCAAATGGAATCCAGTAATATATAAAAGGATAATATATCATGATCAAATGGGGCTTACCCCAAGAATGTACAATGGGTTTAAAATTTGATGGGGTGCCTAGCTGGCTCAGTTGGTAGAGCATGACATTCTTAATCTCAGGGTCATGAGTGTCAGCTCCACTTTAAGTGTGGAGCCTACCTAAAATAAAAAAACTAAAAGTTAATAAAAATAAAATTTGAAAAAAAATCAATAAATGTAATTTGCCACTTAATAAAGGAGGCCAAAAAACCCCTCAATAGATGCAGAAAAAAATTCTTGGACAAAACTCAACAGCATCTCAATAAATTAGAACCAGAAGGGAACATCCTCATCCTCATATAGGACATCTGTACAAAAATCCTTCATGTGTCTTCATGGTAGAAGGCTGAACACTGGTAGAAGAGAAAAAGGCAAGGACAGACATGCTGTCACCACTTTTATTTGACATTATATTTGAGGTCCTAGTCAGTGAAGGAAGACAAGAAAAAAGAATGCAAGAAGTTGAACTGACTTTATTCACAGATGACATGAATAAATCCATAAGGAATCAACAAAAAGCTGCTAGGATTTCTATGCAAGTTTCGCAAGGTCAAATAATAGCAAAAAAACCCAACGCAATTATGTAACTATATACTACTACTGAACAATGATAAAATGAAATTTAAAAATACATTTGCATACGTTATACTATACACAAAAATGAACTCCAAATAGATCATGGAGTTAATTAACTAGAAGAGTTAAAACTATAAAACCCCTAGAAGAAAACATTGGAGCAAATTTTCATGACCTTGGATTAGGTGACAAGTTCTTAGATTTGATACTAGCAGCACAAGAAACAAGATAAAACATAGAAATTAGACTACATCAAAATTCAAAACTTCTGTGCTGCAAATGATATCATCAAGAAATTGAGAAGACAACTCAGAAAATGGGAGAAAATATTTGCAAATCATCTGATAAGGGGCTTGTATGCAGAGTATATAAAGCACTCATACAATTTAAAGTAAAAAGACCAATATTAAAATGTCAAACTCAAATGCAATTTAAAAAAAATGAAGACCTGAATAGACAATTCTGCAAAAAAGATATACAAATGACCAATAAACACATGAAGAGAGATGCAACATCATTAGCCATTAGGTAAAGCAAACCAAAACCACATTGAACTGTCAGTTCACACCCACTAAAATGACTAATCAAAATTATAGACAATGGTAAGTATTGCAAGGATGTGGGGAAAGTGGAATCCTCATATTCTGTTGGTGGGATTGTAAAATGGTGTGACTACATTGGAAAATAATCTGGCAGTTCCTCAAAATGTTACATACATAAAGCTACCACAATGACCTAGCAATTGCACTCCCAGAGATATGCTCAAGAGCAATGAAAACATATATTCATATAAAAGTTTGTACATGAATGTTCATAACAGCCTTCATAATAGCCAAAAGGTAGACATAAAACAGGTGTCCATCAGCTGCTGAATGGATGATTTTATATATATTCATATGATGGGTATTACTTGGCAATAAAAAGAAAGTAGTGCTATATGCTACAACATGGATGAACCTTAAAAACATAATGCTATGTGGGGCTACCTGGGTGGCTGAGACTTTGGTTCAGGTCATAATCTCGCGGTTCACGAGTTTGAGCCTTGCATGGGGCTCTGGGCTGATAGCTCAGAGCCTGGAGCCTGCTTTGAATTCTGTGTCTTCCTCTCTCTCTGCCCCTCCTCTGCTCACGCTCTGCCACTCTCTCTCTCTCAAAAATAAATAAACATTAAAAAAAAAAAACACCACACATTATGCTGTGAAAGGAGTAGTCACAAAAGACCACACGTTTTGGGATTCCATTTATATGAACTGTCTAGAGTAGCCAAAAATAGGCAGAAAATAGATGAACAGCTGCCTAGTGTTGCAGGTGAGTGTGGGAAATGGGGAGTGACTGCTAGTAGGTATGGGATTACTTTTGAGGGTGATGAGAATGTTCTACACTTAGGCTGTGATGGGCATACAACTTTTAATTTACTAAAAACCATCTGATTGTACACGTAATAGGTGAAGCTTATGGCATGTGAATTATCTTTCATTAAATACTTTAATACCATTTACAATAGCACCTAAAATCAAATGTAGCAGTATGTTGGGGTAGATCTTACAAAGTATGTACACAACCAGTTCCCTGAAAACTACAAAATATTAGTAGGAAAAGTTAAGTTAAAGACATACATTAGAGTAAAAAGTGAAAGACTTAAACAAATAGAGAAACATATGCTCAATTATTAATGACTAAAAATTGTTAAGATGCCAATTCCCCCCAGAATAGTCTATAGATTCAATACAATCTCAGTCACAACCCAACAGACTGATTTTTTCTTTTCTTTTTTAATTTTTTTTTTTTCAACGTTTATTTATTTTTGGGACAGAGAGAGACAGAGCATGAACGGGGGAGGGGCAGAGAGAGAGGGAGACACAGAATCGGAAACAGGCTCCAGGCTCTGAGCCATCAGCCCAGAGCCTGACGCGGGGCTGGAAATCACGGACCGCGAGATCGTGACCTGGCTGAAGTCGGACGCCCAACCGACTGCGCCACCCAGGCGCCCCATCAACAGACTGATTTTCAAAGAAAGCCTATTTTGAAATCTATGTGGAAATGTTCAGGACCTAGAATTGCCAACACAATTTTGGAAAAGAAAAACAAAGTTGGAAGACACACTAATTTTAAGACTAACTACAAAACTATAATAATCAAATCAGTCTGTCATGAGAGTAAAGATACAAATACAAATCAATGAAACAAAATACAGGAATATATGCATACATACACAGGCAACTGATTTATAGCAAAATGCCAGCATAATTGTATAGTGAAAGGACAGTCTTAAAAAAAAAAAAAAGAAAATAGTGCTAGAGCAGTGGGTATCAGCTTGGGAAAAAAATGTTTCTCTACGCTTATTTTATACCATACAAAAAAATTATCTTGAAATGGAGGAATACAGACAAATGTAAGAGCTTAAACAATAGCACTTCTAGAAGAAAGCTTAGAAAAAGACATTTGCGACCTTAGTTTAGGCAATGATTTCTCAGGACACCCCCCCCCAAAAAAAAAGAACCATAAGAGGAGAAAATACCAAATTGGACTTCATAAAAATTAAAAACTTGTGCTCTTTGAAGAAATCATTATGAATGAAAAGGCAAGTCATGTACTAGCAGAAAATATTTGAAATAAATATTTTTGATAAAAGACTTGTATCCAAAATATATAAAGAACTTCTACAACTCAATAACTTGATTTAAAAATGGGCAAAACATCTAAACAGGCATTTTACAAAAGAAGATATCAAATGACCAGACAACAAGATGGTCAATATCACTAGTCATCAAAGAAATATAAATAATAACCACAATGAGATGCCACTATACATATGGCCTAAATTTATGAATGGCTACAATTAAGACTGACAATGCAAAGTGTTGGGGAGGATGTGAAACAACTGGTAGGAATGCAAAATGGTGTAGTAATTCAGAAAATAGTTTGGCAGTGGTGTGTAAGGTTTAACATATGCCAAGAGGATGGGAGGGGGGAAATAAAGTTTAACCTATGCTTACTAATGATTCTGCAGTATTACTCCTAGGTATTTACACAAGAGAAATGAAAACATGTGCATACAAATACACTCAAACTTCATAGCAGCTTTATTCATAGTATAAAACTAGAAACTACCCAGGGCACCTGGGGGGCTCAGTTGGTTGAGCGTCTGATTTTGGCTCAGATCATGATCTCACAATTTGTGAGTTTGAGCCCTGCCTTGGGCTCACTGCTGTCAGCGCGGAGCCTGCTTGGGATCCTCTGTCCCACTCTGTCTCTCTGCCCCTCCCCTGCTTAGACTCTTTCTCAAAAATGAAAAAAAAAAAACCCAAAAAACAAAAAACTAGAAACTATCCAAATGTCTGCTAACAAGTGAATGAATAAATAAATCTTGACATATATATGTACTTGTAAAATAGAATGTTACTCAGACATAAAAAAGGAGCACATTACTGTTTCACCAACAACATAGATAAATCTCAAAGTATTATGCTAAGTGAAAAAAGCCAGGTACCAGACACTATGTATTGCATGATTCCCTTTAAATGAAATTCTAGACAAGACAAAAGAGTAGTGAAAGTAGATCAATGGTTGCCAGAGGCAGTGATAGGTGGAAAGGGCTGACCGCAAAGAGGCATGAGGAAATTTTGGGGGGTGAAGGAAATTTTTCTCTACTTTGATTGCAGTGGTAGTTACAAAATTATATACATTTATCAAATGCATCAAGTGGTATACTTAACACTGGTGGATCTTACTGTATATAAATTATATCTCAATAAAGCAGATATAAAAACTGACTCAAAGAAATGGAAACATCTAGACCTAAAACTTAAATGACAATAGTTTAAAATCAAACCAGTTGCACACAGTTTGTTCACTTCCTTACTCACTCATTATATGTTGAGTGTCTACAATATACCAGTTTCTACAACATACCATAACATATGGTATATAGGCATTATGGCTAAGGCAGTAAATGAAAAGGCAAAGTCTTTGCTGTCTTGGAGCTTGTATCCTTGTTGGGGAGAAAGACAGGCACAGATGAAAACTGAAGGCAGTGATGGGTTCCAATGGAGAAAAAGTGGTTACGGAAGGGTAGGAAGAGGGGATGCGGTTTGTGGTCAGGAAGACTTTTTTTTAAAGCAGGATTCACGTCAGGGGCGCCTGGGTGGCTCGGTCGGTTGAACATCCGACTTCGGCTCAGGTCATGATCTCGCGGTCTGTGAGTTCGAGCCCCGCGTCGGGCTCTGTGCTGACAGCTCAGAGCCTGGAGCCTGTTTCGGATTCTGTGTCTCCCTCTCTCTCTGACCTTCCCCCGTTCATGCTCTGTCTCTCTCTGTCTCAAAAATGAATAAATGTTAAAAAAAAAAAAAAAAAAATTTTAAAAAAAAAAAGCAGGATTCACGTCAGACACGGGGACCAAACTCACGACTGTGAGATCAAGACCTTAGCCATGATTGAGAGCCCAACCAACTGAGCCACCCAGGTGCCCTGGGAAAGACTTCTTGAATGAGGTGACATATGAACAAAGGCTGAAGTGAGGGGCAAGTGAATTCCTAGCATGGGGAACAGTAAATGCAAGACTCCCAGGAAGGGGGTATGTTTGAAATTTTCAAGGTACAATCAAGAAAGCCAGTGTAGTTTGAGCAGGATTAGGGAGGGGAGAGTACCAAAGGGTGAGTTTAAGAGAGGTTTCTAAGAGCCAGAACATAAAGGATCTTGGATTTCATTCTAAGTGAAATGGGAAGCCACTGACATAAGTGTTCTAACAGAGAAGCGACATGGTCTGACTTTTGTTTAAAAGGATCCTTCTGGCACCTGGTGCATACATAGAATAGACCAGAAATTGGGGAACTTCTTTCTGTAGATATCCAGTATTTTAGGCTTGTGAGCCTTATGGTCTCTGTGGAGACTACTCAGTTCTGTTACCAAGGGAAAACAGGTACGGATAATATACAAAATGAAAGAGCGTGCCTGTGTTTCAATAATACTTCATTTACAAAAACACGCAGTAGGCTGGATTTAATCCTGTAGTTTGTGGAACCCTGGAATAGACTATAAGGAACCAAGGGTGGGGGTTGGTGGACCAGTTAGGAGACTCTGCAATAAAACTGAGCACCTGGGCCAGGACATGGCAGGGGTGGTGACAGGTGGTCAGATGGGGGTACACTGTGAAGGCAGAGCCAACAGGATTTGCTGGTGATATGTGGTGTTAGAGAAAGAAGTTTTTGTCCTGAATAACTGGAAGAGCAATTATATTCTGGGAGAGGCTCAGGTTTGGGGGTGGGAGAAGAGATTATAGATAAAAATCAAGAATCTGGATTTGGATTTGTTAAGTTTGGGTTATCTCTTAGATATCTATTAAATACACTGAGTTGGACACAGGATCTGGAGCACAAGAGAGGGATTGGGTGTATAGAAATAAATATCAAAGTTTTGATTTGTATAGATGGTCTTTAAAAATAAAACCCTGGGAATGAAGGAGATCTAGGGAGAGCTCATAGATGGGGGTGGGGGGGGGAGTTTTGGGGCAGTTTTACAGATGGGACTCCCAGATCTTCAGGGACAGATGATACCGGTCTTACATTCACTGTTCCACCATATAGAAGGAGAGAACACTCCATCCCCCAGTTCATGAGGCTAGTGTACCTTGACACCCAAATAAGATAGGCCAACCTCACGAGTATGTAAGATTTAAATTTTTAAAAAATATATTAGCAAAACAAATCTAGAAATTCACAGTATGATCAATCAGTGTTTATCTTAGGAATGCAAAGTTGGCTGAAGAGTATTCTATTAATATAACTCACCACCTTAACAGGTTAAAGAAGAAAGAACCTATGATCATCTAAATCTAAAAAAGCACTTGATAACCATTTTTGATTAAAAAGAAGAAATCTCAATTTTAAAACGCAGAGCAGGACTAGATGGGGAAAACTTAACTTGAAAAAGGAAGTTATCGTCTTATCAGATGTGCCACACTTAATGGAGAAACGTTAGAAGCACTCCTTTAAAAATATACATATATGTATTAAGAAAGGAACAAGGACATCTACCATTACAATCTTCCTCGATAGTACACTGGAGGTCCTAGACCGTGTAGTATAATTAAAAAAAAAAAAAAGATACAAAAACTGCCATTAACAATGATGATTTGCATAGAGAACTCAACACAAATTACTAGAGATAAGAGAACTTCTGGATACACAATCAATGTGGAAGTCATCAACAGTGTCCTGTCACCAGCATCAAAAAGTTTAAAAACGTGATTTTGAAGAGAGGTTAACTTGCCCAAGCTGGGAAAAGGTGAGCTGGGATGGAAACGGGGCTCCCTGCCTCCTAAGTCCAAGGCTCAAAGTCATTGGCTATACGGCCCCCTGGCGGGACTGCATTCCTGCAGAACGGCTGTATCCCACCTTTGTCCGTCCACACCCACTCATGAGGGCGGTGAGTGCCCGGGGCAGGCAGCCTCCCGAAGCCTGCGGGGGCGGGGGGGATGGGGTAGGGAGGCTCACCATGGGGAGCACCGAGGCCTGAAGAGAGGCGATGGTGATGGGCTTGGCTTTCTTGTCTTCCTGGCTGGCTGGGGGCAGGATTTCCACGAGGTTCATCTCTTCTTTGGCTTTCTCCCCCAAGCAAATCTGAGAGCGTTTGAAGACAGGCCACCTCAACACCGGAGGGAACCCCTGTTCCACCTGCAGAGACCAGAGAGCCCCCACCTGCTCCCCCGCAGCTGGCCACGTCCCTCCCGAGTCCATCCTACCATCCCCTCCTGGGGGCCGGGACACCCACCGTACTGAGCAACAGCTTACAGTCCTGCTTCCCTTCCTTCTGGGGTTTGACGGTCCAGGTCCTCTTCTCCTGGTTTAGCTCACAGCCTGCGGAAGGAGGGCAGCGAGGGGGCCGGGCCGGCTCAGGGAGGCTCCCCGTTTCTCCTCCGCCTCCCTCCCCACCCTCCACCCGCCGGACCCTCACTCACCCCAGAGCATGGCTGTGGGCGCCTTCTCGGCCGCGCTGCTCGTGCTGCTGCGGTTCATGACTCTGGGCGCGGGCGCCGGGGTCCCGGCGGCTGTGAGGAAGGGGCGCCCGCCGTGAGGCGAGGCCCGGTTCCCCGCTCCCGCCCGCATCCCGGCCGGCCGCCCCGGATTCCGAGCCCCTGGCGGGCGCAGCCGTCCAACCCCGCAGCCCGGAGCCAGCGGTGCCGGGTGGGGTGGGGGTGGGGGCGACGCTGAGGTTGCCCGGGCTGGAAAGGTGCTGGGCGCCGGCCCGCTGCGCCCGGGGGCCCCGTCGGCGCCGTAGCGGTCCCGGCTGTACTTCCCCTGGCGCCAGACCCGCTCGCCAGCCCGCCTCCGCCTCACCGGCCCTGTGCGCTGGGCGCCTCGGGCTCCCTCACTCCGGCCTCCTCGCAGCCGCACCTGAGAGCCGCCGGCCGCTGCAGGATGTTAGGAGGCCCGGGAAGGGGCGGCGGGGGGCGTCCGCTCCGTCTTAAAGGAGAGGCCCTTCTTTCCCCATTCCGCTCCTCCATTCGTTGCTCTTCGTGCCTCGGCGCACCTGGAGGGCTCGTTAAAGCACCGAGCTAGGTGCCAGCGCCACAGTTTCTGGTCGTGGAGGGCTGGGTGGGGCCGAGGTAATTTGCATTCTAACGGGTTTCCAGGTGAAGTTGCTGCTGCTGGTCGAGGACCGCGCTGTGAGCACCACCTTCATGGCCCCTGGGGATTCACCGAGGCCTACTGGGTGAGATCGCCTAGCTTGGACTTGCGTTGCCACCCAGTGGGAAGCAGCATTAAGGGTTTTTCCTGCTCAACGCCTTCCTTTTTTCATACCCTCTCGGTGTGGGCCTTTTCCAAGGCCAGGAGGGCCCGTCCCCCAGGGTTTTGGGCCCCAGAGAAGAAGAGCCCTGTTTCCAGAAGGATAATTTGCCCCACGGACAGGAAGGGGGTGGGGATGAGTTAGGACACCAGAGGTCACCAGCTGTGGCAGCTGGTGAGGAATACACTATAGGGTCCAGTGAGTGACTTTACCAGGGCCAGTCATCTAACAAACAGCAGCTCACAGGGCACTGTGGTTGGGGGTGGTGGAAAGGACGCTGCCTTTCAGCCGGCCACATCCCCCTTTGTCCTACTCTGCACATGAATCATCTCTGGGAGTCAGAAATAACCAGGGATCTCTCTCTTTGAATTCCTTTTCTTTCCTTCCTCCCCCAACCCCTTTTTAAAAATGAAGTATAGTTGATCAGATTGCATTTTTACCCTTCCTTTCCATTCTGGAAACTTCTCACCTACACATAAAGTTCAGTGCTTTTCAACAAAAGTGCCAAGGTAATTTAATAAGGAAAGGTTAGTCTTTTCCAAAAATAGTGCTAGAGGAACTGGATATGTCTCTCTGGAACCTTGATTGGAGCTTGTGCTGTGCAGGAATCAGCTTTTAGTTTTTCCTTCTTAACATGTCCACTTTATTGAGAAATAATTTATGTCTTAAAAGGCACTCATTTAAAGTGTATAATTTGATGAATTTGACAAATGTATATACCTGGGTAGCCACCACCACAGTCCAGTTACAATATCCATCACTCTCCCAAATTTTCTGGTTTCCCTTTGTGGTCAGTATCCTCACATCAATGCCTAATTGGCATCAGGCATTTACCTGCTTTCTGACACTGTGGACATCATTGACTGTTCTAGAATTTCATATAAGTAGAATCCTACAGGGTCTTTTCACCAGTCCTTTTGTTGAACAAAATGTGTTTTGAGAGTTATTTACCCATATTGTTGTTTGTATCAGTAGTTTGTTTCTGTTTATTGTTTATCCATGATTTGTATACTCATGCATGTGCTGGTCAGTTTTATGTGTCAACTTGGCTAGGCTATCATACCTACTTGTTCAGTCAAATGCTAATGGTGTGGCTGTGAAGGCATTTTGTAGAGGTGATTAACACCTATAATCAGCTGCCTTTATATAAAGATTACTGTCAGTAATGTGGGTGGGAGGTTTCCCTGAAAAAGTTCTGCCTGTGGACTGCGGCTTCAGCTCCTACCAGAGAGCTTCCAGTTTGCTTTTTCTGATGACCTGCCCTGTGGATTTCAGACTTGTTGCTAGCCCCCAGAGCCGCATAAGCCAATTCCTTGTGATATGTCCCTGACTGATATACCCGTTGATGCATATTTGGGTAGTTTTCAGTTTTAGACATATATCATGAATAAAAATAACATGAACAAGTCTTTGCATGGACATATGTTTTAGTTTTTGTTTGATAAATACCTAGGAGTGGAATTGCTGGATCATTTTGTAAGCATGTATTAAACTACGTGAAACTGTAAAACTACTTTCTGAAGTCATTTTGCATTTCTACCAGCAATGTATGAGAATTCCAGTTGCCATACATCTTCATCAACACTTGGTATTGTCAGTCTTCTTAATTTTAGCCATTCTAGTGGATGTATATAGTGACATCTCTTGTGTTTATTTGTTTCTGTTTGATGACAAGTGAGGTTGAGTATCTTTTCAGGTGTTTACTGGTCATTCGTGTATCTTCTTTGGCAAAATACCTGTTTAAATACTTTGTCCATTTTTAAATTGGGCTATTTCAGATTATTCTTACTGAGTTGTAGGGATTGTTTATATATATTGGATACCTGTGTTGTGTCATGTATATGTATTACAAAGATTTTTTTACTCCTGCCTATAACTTGTCTTTTCATATTTTAAAACGGTATCTTTTGAAGAGCAGATAAATTTAAATTTGATGAAGTCCAATGGCTCATGGCTTTGGTATTTGAAGGAATCTTGTTTAACCCAAGGTTGTAAAAGTTTTCTCCTAAGTTTTCTTCTAGAAGTCTTGTAGTGTGAGCTTGTACTTTTACATTTGTGATTGATTTGAAGTTAATTTTTGTGTGTGGTGTTAGCTAAAGGTCAGGTTCATTTCTTTTACCCCTCAAGTGGATCTCCACCCAGTTCATCTAGCACTATTTTTGGAAAAGACTAGCCTTTCTCTGTTGAAATACCTTGGCACATTTTGCTGAAAATCATTTAACCATGTATATGTTGGTCTATTTCTAGACTTTATTCTGTTCTATTGATCTGTCTGCCATAGTGCCAACACTACAGTCTTGATTACTATAGCATTAGAGCAAATCTTGAAATCAGGTAGTTGAGCTCTCCAAATCTGTTCTTCTATTTCAAAAATGTTTTGGCTGTTCTAGATGTTTTGCATTTTAACATAAATTTTATTTTACTTTTAATTTGAGAGAGAGAGAGAGAGCACACAAGTCGGAGAGAGGTGGAGAGAGAGAGAGAAAGAAAGAAAGAGAATCCCACGCAGGTTCAGAAAGAGAACCCGCAGCGGGGCTTGATCCTATAACCCTGGGATCATGACCTGAGCTGAAGAAATCAAGTGTTGGACACTCAACTGACTACGCCACCTAAGTGCCTGGATTTTCATATAAATTTTAGAATCAGCTTGCCGTTTTCTACAAAAAAAACTTTCTGGGATTTTTATTGGGGTTCCTTTGAATGCATAGTTCAATTTGGGGAGAAAGGACATCACGGTTTTGAGTCATCCAACCCATGAATATGTTATGATCTCTGCATTTGTTTAAAGATTTTCCTCTGCAGTGTTTTACAGATTTTAGTGTATATATACTTGTTATATATCTTGTTAAATTTATTCCTATGTATTTCATGTATTTGGATGCTATAGCAAATAATATATATCTTATTTCATTTTAAAGTCTTATTTATTTTGAGAGAGAAAGGGAGAGAGAGCAGGGGAGGGGCAGAGAGAGAGGGAGAGAGAGAGAATCCCAAGCAGGTTCCGAGCTGCCAGTGTAGAGCCCAATTTGGGGCTCAATTTCATGAACCCTGAGATCATGACCCGAACCGAAATCAAAAGTTGGATGCTTAACCAACTGAGCCACCAGAAGCCCCACAAGCAGTATATATTTTAAAATTTTATCTAATAGTTTATTTTTTAAGTTTATTTATTTATTGAGAGAGGGGGAGAGAGAGAGAGAGAGAGAGAGAGAGAGAGAGAGAGAGAGAGGGAATATGAGCAGGGGAGGGGCAGAGAGAGAGGGAGAGAGAGAGAATCCCAAGCAGGCTCCATGCTGTCAGGGTGGAACTGGACTTGGGGCTCAAACTCCCAAACTGCGAGATCATGACCTGAGCCAAAACCACGGGTCAGACTCTTAACCAACTAAGCCACCCAGGTGCCCCTAATAGTTTTAGTGTATAGAAATATACTATTTGGTTTTCGTCTACTGACCTTGTATTCTGTGATTTTACTAAATTCACTTATTAGTTCCAGTAGCTTTCTGAACCCCAAATCATGACATTTATGAATAGTGTTTCACTTCTTCCTTTTTGTACTGTGCACTATTAATTAACTAATTAATTAATTAAGTGCCTATGTGCTCTGGTTAAGACCTGAGGTACAATGTTAAATAGAGGTAGTAAGAGAGGGTGGCCCTTTCCTTGTTCTTAATCTTAGGGAAAACATTCACTCTTTCACCATCACATTCTGTTGGTGGTAGGTTGTCATAGATGTCTTTTAATAGGTAAAGGATGTTTCTTTTTATTCCTAGTTTGTTGAGACTTTTTATCATGAGTATTGAATTTTGTCATGTGCTTTTTCTTTATCTACTGAGATGATCGACATTTTGTCTTTCATTTTGTTGATACAGTGAATTATTTATTGGTTTTCTGAATCAAAAAATTGTTTTAGAAATATTTGGTTTTCTGTTTTTAGAGCGAGAGAGCAAGCACACAAGTGGGGGAGAGGGGCAGAGAGAGAAACAATCTTAAGCAGTCTCCACGCTCAGCACAGAACCTGACACAGGGCTTGATCCCATGACCCTGAGATAAAGACCTGAGTTGAGATCAAGCATTCAACTCAGATGCCCCAGGTTTTCTGAACGTTTTAAACCGACCTTGCATTTCTAGGATCAATCCCACTTGGTCATGATGTATTATCTTTTTCATGTATTCTTGGATTAAGTTTGCGTATATTAAAAATGTTTGCATTTACGAGGAATATCATTCTAAAGGTTTCTTTTTTTTCTTTTAACATCTTTGTCTGGCTTTCATAAAATGACTGGCAAGTGTTCCCTCTTCTGTTTTCTTATGTTTTGTGCAAGAGTAGGGAAGTGTCCTTGGATCAGAGTTCAATTCAGGCTCACCAAGAGCTCTGCACTCATCCCTGCATTGTCTCATGCTTACTCTGCCTTGACTCAGTTGCTGCCCCATTCTAGAACCTGAGAATTCTATTAGAATCCTCTATTCTTTACTCTTCACATCCAATTGGTCACAAAGTGTGTTGATTCCAACCTCCACCCCCTACCTCCCCAATCTTTCTTAGCTCTCCCTCCACAGTCCTTGTCTTGGTTCAAATCCTTATTACCCACTAGCTGATGGGTTAAACAAAGAATGATCACTAGCCTGCTTTGCAAAGTAGCCTCTTGAAACTTGAGGCTTTTAGGATCAAATACTAACCTCTCTCTCTCTCTCTCTTTTTTTTGAGAGACACAGAGAGAGAATGAATGAATGAATGAATGAATGAATGAATGACAACCTGAGCGGGGGAGGGGAAGAGAGAGACCGGGTCATAGAATCCTAAAAATTTTTTTAACGTTTATTTATTTTTGAGACAGAGAGAGACAGAGCATGAACGGGGGAGGGGCAGAGAGAGAGGGAGACACAGAATGGGAAGCAGGCTCCAGGCTCTGAGCCATCAGCCCAGGGCCTGCCACGGGGCTCGAACTCACGGACCGTCTGAAGTCAGACGCTTAACCAGCTGAGCCACCCAGGCGCCCCAAGACCGGGTCATAGAATCCTAAACAGGCTCCAGGCTCTGAGCTGTCAGCACAGAGCCCGGAGGCGTGAGATCATGACCTGAGCCCAGGTCCGACGCTTAACGTACAGAGCCACCCAGGAGCCCCTAAATCCCAATCTCTTGTGCCCAACCCCTCACTGACATGTGCACTTTCCTTTCAGCCGTGCAATTTTTGCACCCTCGAGAAAGGTACAAGGTGTACAATGCAGCGGCTTTTTGCACTGCCTGAATATTTTCCCCTGCCTTCTTCCAAACGGCTTATTCTGATAGGGCTCGACTTGGGGGCAGGGGGTGGGCTCCTTGGTACTCCCAGAGCAAACTGAGCCTCCAACGATCACCCTTTTTAGCCCGTTTGCCCACTTCATTGAGTCCTTCCCAGCCATGAACCAAGTCCTTGAACAGTAACTCTATGATTATTACTGCAGATACTAGGTGTGAAGCCACGGTGCTCGTGAACTCGAACCCCTACAAGGCACAAAGTTGGGCAGAGGTCCGGGCGCCTTAGTAGCCCAGCTCCGCCTTCCCCAAGAACGTCCCAGGACCACCCAGCGGCCAAACCCTCCTCCAACCGCAACCAAGAGCCGCCGAGAACAATTAGGAGTAACGACTGCGTTTGCGCAGGGCGGCAGAGGCGGGGCAAGCGACGACGCCGAGGAGATGCCGGAAGACAGGGCCTATGTGCGCAGGCGCGACGGGGACGGAAGGAACGCGTGGAAGCTCTTCCGGGGCGCGGCGGTTTGTCGGGGCGGGCGTACGGGGTCGGGGTGAACTCTACTTTTCTTCTTCGTGAGGTCAAGGGGTTGATGTTAGCGGCTTCTACTCGTTTCCTTTCGGTATTGACTGTGGCAGCAATGGAGATTAACCCGCCCGTACCATGCTGCCGGGGCTTCAGCCAGATTAGTCCCAGCTACTCTCCACTGTTCACCTGCCATCTGGTCCCGACTCGTAAGGAGCACATTTTAGCTGCTGAGGGGAGAAAGGGGGGCTAGGAATATCTCAAACCTGAGTAGGCCGTAAGACGTGGGGACAGGGACAGTGGGGAGCGACTCCAGAGAGGAAGTGGGGTTCTACTTGGGGTCTTGAAAACGGCAGGTGGGCAAAGGGCATGGAAATTTAGACTGAGAAGAGACGGTTCTGCAGACGGGGAAAGGAGGTAGGATGCACGAGATAGGATGTGGAGGCAGATGCCTAGTTGAAGGGAAGGGTTCTACTGCAGCGTTTGTAGCCTGGTTGGTAAAGTTATAACTTGGTTTGCTTTGTGGCCCCTGTCCCACACGGCAAGGTGTTAAAGGGTAGGCCCTGGGCTTACTGATAAATAGAAACGATAATGGTGTGCTCTCTTAAAAAGTGGTTTCATTTTTGATTTTTCAGTTGAATTAATTCAGCCTCTAGAGGTTGCTTTACCTTCATTGCACAATATAATCAGTCTGTAAGAGCTGAGTTTTTTGACTTTGAGAATACTGTTCTTAAATTCATCCACCCTTTTACTTTATCAGACTGTATAGTGGCGTGAGCTTCTCGAGGCCAAATCTATTTTCCAGTTAGTTTTTGTCTCGAGTTTGGTTGTCCTCCAGACCTTGAATGGACTGAATGTGTTATCTAGTAGCAGAAGTTAGGAGATTGCCCACTTGTCCCTCTTCATTCCTTTGTAACGGATAATGGGGTGGTTTGGCCCATATAGGTAATGCTGTATGCTTAGATCTATTATAAATTGTCTTCATGGTTATCAAACAGAATTAAAAATATAATTGTGATGCCTGTGTAACAATGTAAGTACTGTTCACTATGCTTTGTAGTTCGTTTGTGCTCTTGAGGGATCTTATGCGAAAGAGTGGGAAGTGAATTTGCCTTGCACATGATGTTGTTTGCTTTGGAGTTTCCTTTTCTGTTGCTGACCATCAAAAAGGTATTTGTCCTTAAGTGGATGCTAAGTATTTGGTAAATGAACAGGTAGCAACAGTCAGGCTACCCTGAAAACCGTAAGGGTTCTCTGAGGAAGAGGGATTAATATTCTAAGCTTGATCCCGTCCAACATTCTGATCATCTGATGTCTCACGGTCTGGCAGCTGATTCATTTAGTTGACCCACTGCTCCCGAAATACACCAAAGTGGCTGACCAGTGAATTCCAGGGTATCTAAGAAATTGCAAGATAGATGTGATGGACCCAGGAGACAAGCTACAGAGGCAAGAATTCTTCGGCATTCATTACCTAGCACTCAGTTGGTAGTTGTATTAATTATGGTTGGTGTGTACATATTTCAAATTTACTTTTGAAATATCTAGAGTAGGGCTTTTAAAATGTTTACAGACATTTATGGCTTGTGCAGGTTCCCTGTATTCTCTTTGCTTTCCTTTTTTGTCGTGGCACTTGGCACTTTGGCAGCATTGGAAGGCAACTTAGGTGTATTTGTAGATCTAGCCAAAAATCTTGGGTGGGAGAAGGGTTGGCTGGTGGCAAATGGATAGAGAGAGGTGCTTTGGTTCTTTACACTCAATTCCTGTTATTTCATGACATTGGGTTAAAGTCATATCAAAACTTAAAATTTGACCCTGGGCCAAATCCTTCTTCATCTGTCTGATTTATACTTTAGTGGGAATAGATAACCCTTATTTAGGCAGAGACAACAAAAAAACATGTACATACATAATACAATTTAGTCATCTGCCGTAAAGACTTTAGGTGTTTTGTCAACGTAAGGTATAGTTTGTGTAAGGAAACACTGTCTAAAGACACCTGACTTGACAACCACAGTCCCCCAGGATAGCCTAGAAACTAATAAACAACTCTTTTTAACTGAATAAAGCCTGCACAGGACTTTGAGGGGAAACCAAAGTTTAAAGATAACTGACTTTCACATTTATTAAGATGGGTCATGTTCAATTGCTAATTTGACCAGAAAAAATATCTTATTTGGCTTTTTTGGGGGTGCCCCCTCTTGTAACTGTCAAGAAAGGAATAGCTTTACTGTTTAAAAAGTTTAATGTGGTTGTAGAAGATTTTAACTATGGCAGTTTGTCATGACTGGACAGCATTAGGGCTGCACTGAGGAGATCACCATGTTTGGTGAGTCTCTTGCCTCTAAAATTGTTTTTGTGGAAGGGAAAGGAGGGCTCTGCCATTTTGCTGATCAAGCAACATCTCAGGATAGCTGGGGCAGAGGAGGTTTTTCAAGTACCAGTGAGAAAGTTATTTTGTCTCATTTACTACAGAATTAGAATTCCAGGTCACTGGGGCATGTGACTGGTGTGTTTTGCATATTAATGAAGCCTGACCATTTTATATTTCTCTTAGGCTTAGAGATAGACTTGGCTAAGATAAATCCATTCTATTTGCCTTCTGGTCATTAGAATACAATGACCTGCCTTCAAAATAACTTAGGACCAAGATACCACCCAGAACACTGAAACAGCAAACATAGGTAGCAGTACATCTAGATAAGGTAGACAAGAGTGGCACTCTAGAGCCTGTGATTCATTGCATATAAATCTCCGTTAAGATACAGTGTTTCTGGTAATTAAGTTCTCTTATACCTAGGTACTACATAGTATGGGGATGAGAAATAGCCCTCATTAACTATAGGGTTCTTCATTTGATAATTCTGGCCCATGAAGCCTGCATAGTACAGTGAAAAACTTACCCTTGAACCTGTCAGGGTCTAATGAATGAAGCCCAGCTCACAGAAGAGGAGCGGGGATCAGGACGTTAACAAAACTGGGCTTTCTGCAATCATTACTTCTTTTCCGATTGCTAGTAGAGGTAGAGTGGCTTCACTCTTGTAGTTGTGGACATCAGCACTGTATGTATCTATATATATTTATATCTATCTGCATAGATATATCAACTAAAACAATCATACTTTTAAAAGAAATGGAGTCAGACTTAGTTGAATGAGAAACAAGCGAATTTTACAAAGGTAAGACGAACCTGTCATTTACTGGCTTTTAAGAATGTGTGTTTCAAGCATCTTAGTGTGTTTAGAGTGAGACGTGTCCCTATAGACACACTAGACTTGATCACTGAAGCCAGGTCAGTAGAAACCATTGAAGTTTATTGGCGGTCACAATGCTTACACTGTATGCAGCAAACACCCTTACAAGTCTATCCGCAACCTGATCACGCAAGAAAGGATTCACCACACAGTCGCCAGAGGAGAAGGAAAAAAAAATTAACAGGCTTGTTTCTGGGGGTAGAGGAGAGAAATAAAGATAAAACCTAATTGATGAGTGTCCCATGGGCAAGAGCTGAACTAGAGATGCGTACAACTAGCAGCAGCAATTGTGGAAAAAGTACAAGGCAAATAGCTTTCTCCATTAATTTTCTTCTGTAGGTTAATTTTTTTAATATTCAAAACATTTATTATGGTTTTTATTTTATAAAAATGTATATTTTTAAAGGGTGGGAGATTGTTAAATACTTCATGCTAGGCAGACCTTGTTATTAAGAACCCCTCCACTGTAGTAACTTCCTCCAGTTCATACATTCACGAGTGCAGGGTACATATATAAATATCCACGCGCACACATCCACACACACTGCCTCAAGGGCTGGGGAAGACTCAAAGTTATCGGCCATACAATCAGGCCTCTGGTGGACTCATCCAAATCGCTCAACAGGAGAGCAACTGGCTCAATTCCTTCTCTCTGGTCTCTACCTTTACAGAGACTGAGAACCCTAAATCATAGAGTTACATCCGACTTATAAAAGCAAGAGGCATCTGTCTGAGGATGAGGATAAGCAAAGTGGGAAAAAGGATGAAGCTAAGAACACCAAACACTTTTAGCTGGAGTTGTCTGTCACTGCAAGAGGCCAACGGACCTAGGGCAGCATCTACGGTTGAAGGGGAAGGATGGTGCTCCACATGGCTTAGAGTTCCTAATAACAAGGGTAATACAGTAACAGGAAGTGATAATTTTGGGGGCAAGGAAAGGGCAATAAGAAAAAATATACATTTGGAATTTTTACCTTTTTTTTTTTTTTTTTTGCCTCTCTACACTGTGTCACTAAATATATCTCTGCACGTTCACACATCCTCGTCCAGTAAAGCTTCAGGCCACCAGAATACACATTTTTTTCTCACTCGCATACACAACCCCTCACATCAGCATTGGTGCACTAGACTCTGTAAAAATTTTTCAGTCACACTTTTTGTTTTTAAACTTGAGTCAATATAAACCTTGTTCAAAATGTTATGAAAAAATGTACATGTTTATACAAGGCAGGTTGTGGCAGGACACTGGGGGTTCCTCCCCCACCCCCTGGGGTGGCCCCAGGAGGAGGGGCTGGAGTCTCACACATTTGTGTCTCTATCTCCTCCCACCACCCTTCCCACCCAATCCCCCCAGGAACCAGCAGCGCCCTGCCCCCTAGTGAGTGCACTCACATCCCTATTCCCTGGGGAAGTAGCCAGTTGACCTTTGCCATTTTCCCCACACCCCTGGTGGAGGGGGCCAGGATCAGCCAGGCCCTCTCCCTTGTAATTGTTTGCCCCTCTGGGCCAGACCAAAGGGACGCTGCTCTGTACAGGTAGAGTCCAAGGAGGTGTCAGCTCATCATATCATTGCTATTCACGCCGTAAGTGGAATTCTTCATCGAGTCGTTGACTTCTCGACGGAATGCTGACAGGTTCTGGGTGAACCTGCAGAGAGGATGAATTGTAGGTTGAGGGAGTAGGGTGGAAGGGAAAGGTCTTTGCCTAAAACATTTCTGGCAGAGAAGTGGCTACTGAAAGGCAGAATGCATGAATCTAAGGTCAGTTAACCTCGGTCTTAAGAACTTAAGGGAAAGTTGAGCTAGTTTTGCACCCCTTTCTACCTGACAACCTTGTGGTAGACTTGGAGATCTGGTCAAATCTGGGGCTTTGAGGGCCACCTTGAACTCGTGACAGCACAACAGGAAAATCTGACGGAGGTGGGAAGTAACCCTCACACAGTGAGGGTGTGAAGAAAATGAAGCTATCTCCTTTCTTAATGCCGGAGACCTGTCCAATATGGTAGCTGCCAGCCTCACATGGCTGCTGAACACTTGAAATGTACCCAGTACAACAGAAGAACTGAATCAAATTACATGGAAATTTAAAATTCTGTTCCCCAATTGTATCTTAATTAGTTTTAAATTAAAATGCCATTTTAAAAATGAAATCATATTTAAACATGAATTCAGGGAAACCTGACATTCAATTCAGTTACTGGACAATTTCTAAGTATGTTCGGTATACTTGAATATGGGAATCTACTTTGTCAACTGTAAATTTTATGAAGTCTAAATACAAATCAAGCATTTCAAATGAGTAGTTAGCATCTGAATTAAGATTCCCTGTTAAATGTACAATATACAGAATCTTGAAGACTTAGTAAAATAAAAAGAATGTTAAAATTCTAAATTTTTAAGTCTGGATTACACATTGACATAATATTCTGCATACATTAAGTTACATACAATGTGTTAAAATGAATTTTGTCTGTTTCCTTTTATCCCCTTTTAATGTGGCTACTAGGAAATTTAGAGTTACTTATGTGGCTTGCTTTTCTATTGGAGAGCACTGCTTTAGATGGCCTCTAAAAGACTGTTAAGGAGTGTCCTGTTTCGAGGACTGGAGAAACTGCCTATGACTTTTCGGCAGGGCTCTCTACACTCACCTGTCTCTATTTTTCGTAAGAAGATTTCGCTCGATGCCTTCCATCAGGTTTTCAAAACACAGATGCATAGCCTGCTGCTTCTCTGGTGGCTGGCTGTTCACGATACTGTTCCTTAGGTCAGAAAAATACTGTGGGGCAAGGAGTGAGACAGGGTAAGGAGAGATGAGGCTTATTAGCCTTCCCTCTTCTGCAGGGTGGAAGGAATGTTCTTCTCCAACAAGAAACAGAATTATCTACCAAAACTGGGTGCCTTTTTTGATTCAAGCAAGTACTTGCCAGATAATTTATCTTCATCTTACTTAAAAATCAAGAGTTTTAAATTTGTAAACACTCTAAGGGTCATCTGATCCAGGTTCTTGATTTTATCTTATCTTTTAAGTAATCCCTACACCCAATGTGGGGCTAGAACCAACAACCCTGAGATCAAGAGTTCCATGCTCCACCAACTGAGCCGGACTGGTGACCCGGATTTGGTTTCTTTTACAGGACTCTCTAGACTTCCTTATATTTGTTTGTGGTAGAGCTGAGCTAGAATTTAGGTCACAGGTGGTCTGATCTCCAGGTATATTCCCTTCTGGTAACATTTCCTCAGCCTTTACCTTTGTCTGAATTGCTATACATGGTGACTTCTAACAGTTAAGTGATTATGTACTTGTCAAACCATGAACAGAACATGCTCAGAAAACAGGCTATCTTCCCTCTGCTTTACCATCATGGGGTGTTCCTATAACGTTCCTCACAGTGCCCTGGCAAATGATAGCTAAATGTGTCTGCCCATGCTTCTGGCTCTCTTACCTTTTCATTAAGTAGTATCAAGCCGAGTAGGGGCCGAGACATAGACCACTGGTTCCTACAGTCTTCAAAGATGATGATGTTCAGCACCGTTGACAGCATCTGGAAATGGAGAATCTGAGGCAGTGACCTAGTGGGTAGCTACCCAAGATAGAATTATAGATTCCAAACAGAAGAGTTTATTGGGTTGAAGGCCTCTTCTGTCTGGAGTAAACCAGGCAAATAGTTTATGAAGTTTCATTTTAATCTTCTATTATGAGGTAAATTTTCTAAGGTATTTCCTTTCCTGCTTTTTAAATTGGTTTAATAATTCCTTTAAAAATGGACCTTTCCAGTTCACCTTGTTTTCTGTGGGGAATGGGATGGGTCACACAATGATCATACTAGGTAAAATCCCTTTGCACTGTAGCTCCCCGGTACTTGTCTGAGAGGAGATAGCTTTTTTTTTTAAGTTGTTTTTTTTAAATGTTTATTTTTGAGAGAGAGCAACAGAGGATCCCAAGCAGGCTCTACACTGACAGCAAGGAGCCCAATGTGGGGCTCAAACTCACAAACTGTGAGATCATGACCAGAGCTGAAGTCAGAGGCTTAACCGACTGAGCCACCCAGGTGCCCCAGAGACAGCTTTTATAACATTTTGGGGATGTGATACGAATGTGAATTATTTCAGTTTCTTTAGAGAATAATACAAAGGTGAGACTAATAGCTAAAAGCTAAATAATTCCATTGATCCCCTTTCCTTATCTATTTTTATCTATTTTTGCAAATCTTACTTTTGCAAAGATGCAGCATACAAATAAAACGATGGCAAACATATGGTTTGATCTCTGTGTGGTCAGTTATTTCCCTCTGTCCTGCATTCCTGTTCCCACTTTGCAAATGGGAGTAAAAGCTTTATAGCTGGGTGCTGCTAACTTGTGCCCCGCTTATGGCAACAGTCATTGCTGTAGAAGGAGGACAGGTCCAAGGCATAGGGGTAGGTGTGACACTTGGAAGAACAACTCAGACAGAACCTGATTTTTTCAGATTGTTTCTGTCTGATGATTGCTCAGCAAACTCAAAATCCACTGTAATTTTAAGGTGTAAACTTCACTTCGGCAGCATTATCCTGGTGAGACGTAAGACTCTGCATCTTGCTTGGCCTTTCCTCTCCCCCAGAGAGGGTCTTCCACTGTAGAACACCCCACAATGCCTCCTAATGCTCATGTTCCTTACCTGCTGGATCATCTCTGGATGCTGCTGCATGATATGCAGAAAGCGGTCACTCTCCTGGTTCAGAGGTGTCGTCCTCTTCTTGGTGCTCCGTGACAGTTGCTTAAAGAGGTATGTCACGATGTGGTCCAGGCAGGAGCAGCAGCCTGTGCATACCATGGTGTCTGGAAGAGGGGCAGGGGCGGATTAGAGCAGGGATACGCAGCTGCTGACGGTGACCCAGGAAAACATGGGTTGCCCTTAGCCGAGATCCCATAGAGGCAGAGGTACCCCGGCAGACTGGGAACTGCACCCGTTTCAGTCAACGCCTTGTGCTGGGTGTTTCCCATTAGCCTCTCACCCTCATCAGATAGCAAGGCCCGATCCTAAGTCTGAGAGTGTGTGTATGGTGATAGACAATATAAATGACTGATATTGACATTATTGACTCAGGTGGTATGGATGTAGGTCTTCTGCTTCATTAAAAAATAACGAACAATTTAGTATAGCAAGTACTTCCATTGTGCCGGATATTGTGCTAATAAGGACCTTGTAGGTATTATCTCTTATTTATCGTCTTGAGAACTCTGGGAGGTAGGTGATCCATTTTACAAATGAATAAACCAAAGTCTAGAGATCATATTGCTAATAACTGGACCGGCCATGAGGAGAATCCAAGTGTGAGTTGTTAAGCCTCTGCTCTGAGTTACAGGGGTGGCACAGCTTCGCACTGCCTAGCAACATTCCTGGTCTGTCAGAGGACCCGTATTCTTGGTTTCCGAGGCATCCTGTGGGAGCTACAGACCTGTCTGTGTAGTTTACAAAGGGGATACTGCAGCACAGCTTGCAGACCGCGCTCTGACCACGTGAGGCACAGGCCAGGGCACTGAGGGATGAACCCTTAAATGAGTCAACCATTCTGTTTCTGTTTATACAGAGGGCCCTCTATTTTTAAGGAGCTATAAAACAGCCTTCCAAAGCCAGGTTGGATCCCTTGGCTAGACTGTCCTAGATATGCCTCTGCACCCTGCTGGAGGTAAATGTGTATCAAAGGGGTGGCATGGAGGTGTGGATGACTCACCATGTAGGCAATCCAAGTCATCCAATATGCATTTGCAATATATGGTGATTATTTTGCAGTTGACTTAATCCTCCCATTTACGTTCTGCTCAGCGTACTACAAAAAATGTATTTTTGGGGCACCTGGGTGGCTCAGTCAGTTGAGCATCCGACTTCGGCTCAGGTCATGATCTCATAGTCCATGAGTTCGAGCCCCGCGTTGGGCTCTGTGCTGACAGCTCAGAGCCTGGAGCCTGCTTCAGACTGTATCTCCCTCTCTCTCTGCCCCTCCCCCCAGCTCATGCTTTGTTTCTCTCTGCTCAAAAATGGATAAATGCTAAAAAAAAAAATAAATAAAAAATTTTCTTCTTTGAACACATACACACCTAATATACACCTATTAAGACTGCTTGAAGGTACCCAGGAACAAAAGGGTTGACAGGAACCAGATGGGAGTAGGGGGAAAAACTTGTGAAGCTGGCTGTGTGAACACCTTCCACTGCCTCCAACTGCGGTAGGTTAGAATCCAGACATCCAGATACTACGGGTGCCTTTGTGCCCTCCTGCCCCCCCCCCCCCCCATCTCTTTCCAGCTCTACTCCCCCCACCCCCCTTCTCTTCTGCACCAGTGTACCCGCCATCTCAATTTCCTGATTCTTTCTGGGCTGTAGGTGCTAGTAGTTGCAGTTCCTGATGCTGGGAAGCCTCCCCACTAACCTGATACTGCCCATTCACCTTTTTGGTTTATGCTTTGATATGAATGCTTTCAGCCAGGCCTTGTCTGACCCCCACCTCACCTCCTCAAAACTAGTTTAGGTATGCTTCCTGGCAGCTCTCTCAGCACTCCGTCCTCACTGTAGTAAGCAGAAAAGTGTAGGAAATAGGCAGTTGTCTATGTGTCTGCCTCATCCACCAGATAAAAAGCCCCTAAAGGACAGGGACTATGTGTTGTTAACTACTGTATCCTTAGTGTATAGCACAGTACTTGGTCCTCAGGACAGGGTCAGTAAATATTTGCTGGATGAGAATGTACTCATGAATCTTATACTCTCTGTGGTTAAGGCCAATTCCCCCAAAGCAGTAACCCTTTTGGATCCTGGGGCAAAATTCTCCTTTTCTGTTAAGTGGTTAAAACCAACCGACACGGGCACTCACCAAGTGCAGTAAGTCCTTCAGAAATGGAAGAGAGAATATACATGATGACATGAGGTTCCAGGCTTGCAATAAAGTTCATGTGGTCCTGGGTCAGGACTTCCAGTAGTGAATAGTAAGACTGGCTAAGCTTGGGATAATCCTGTGGGAAAAGAGGACAAAAATCAGGTTAGCATTGTGCACCTCCATATACAGGGAGCAAGATCTTAAATAAAACAGCTCAGTTCCCTTCAGATGGGAAGACAAAAGAGCTAGCTGGAGCTAGTGTAAGCTCTCCAGAGAAATATTCAATCAGTGTTGGCAAAATAACAAACAAAACCGCCAAACAAAAACACGCAAACAAGATGAGGGGCTCAGATCTTGCCAATGATGCTTAAGGCTTACCAGGAGGTCACTATGGGGAATAGAGAGGAGCAGCTTGATGAAGGTCTGTAGAGCATTGTCCAGGGCATCGTCTCCATAGAGACGGAAGACTCCAAAATTGACATAACTCCCACTGAGGGCAGCCTTCAGCATGGAGAAGCAGATGGAGATGCCCTTGAGCTTCAGTGCATAGACCTGATCCTTTGGGACCTCTCCTAGTGTCAGGATGCGATTGCCTGAGTGAGTAGACAGACACGTGGTAATATATTATTTATTCAACCACATTGTAACTGATAGTTTCTGTAACCAACTCAACCCTCTTACTCAAAGGCCCTTGGTGTCAGCTGGCACTGTAATACTGTCCTGGTTATTGCCAGGGCTAGCCTGAGACCTACACTGCATACACTAGGGTGACTGAGCTGGAATTCACTCCCAGGGTTATGCTCCTCTAAAGCCCTTACCATACATTGTTATCATCTTGCTTGTTTCTCTGAAGAGTAAAATGCCATTGGGGGAAGAGACGTCAAATTGGAGCCGCTGGGATCTGAGCAGAGAACACAGAAGGAGAAAAAGTCAGGGGTATGTTGCTGGAAGACTGGGATACTTGAGGCTTGGGTGATTCTTTTTGCACTAAGATGTTCAGATTACCTATCCTAACATGGAATAACTAAGTTAAAGATATTTAACCTGTGACAGAGCTTGTATCTTGAAGACTAACACCTAGACTCAAGTTCTGCTTCTCAAAGTGAAAGCATTTAAAAGAAAAAAAGTGAGGCAGATGAAATTACTCTTAAAATTGTCCATTTTGATTAAAGTATAGTTTCTACAACAGTCATTTCTGACGAACTCAAAGCTCGTCAGACATTAATCTACATTTACCTTTATAGCTTTGGTGGCAACTAAGGGAGGGTACAAGCACTATTACCACTTTATAAAAGAAGAGAGGCAAAGGGACTGCGAATGCTACAGGACAAAGTAGGTGAGGCAAGCATTTTAAACAACTTGAGTTCTGGGGTGCCCAGTTGGGTTTGGCTCACGGTTTCACGGTTTCAAGCTGCATCGGGCTCTGTGCTGGCATCTTGGAGCCTGCTTGGGATTCTCTCTTTCCCTCTCTGCCCCTCCCCCACTCATGCTCTCTCAGATAAATAAATAAACTTGAAAAATAAAAAACAAAAACACTTGAGTTCTGAGTTCCTGACTGTTCTCTTGACCAGAGCACCTCTTCTTTCGTTTGCTCCACCTTTTAAATGAGCTTCTAGTTGGTCTTTTTAATGACTCTAGTTGGTTAAGGCCTCATATCTAACAGTCCTCCTTGATTCTTCTTCCCTTTCCTCCCCACACTGGATCCATCAAGATCTAGCTCTACAGTATGCCCTGAATCTATCTACTTCCTGTGCGGTCCTTCTGCTTCCACTCTTGTTCCCCCAGTCTCTTACTTCAGAGTAGAGTGATACCTTTAAATAAGGTAAACAGAGATCATTTTAATCCCATGCATAGAAGATTTCTGCAGCTTCCCACTGTAATGAGAATGCACTCGTCCTCACTACTGCTGTCCTAAGTTGCTATATGACTGGGTCTCTGCCGGCCTGTTTGACTTGTCTACTATGGCCTCCCCTCATTTGCCATGCTCCAGCCAGTGGTATTTTCTGTCTCAAGTCCCCGTGAGCTCATCCCATCTTAGGGTTTTATAGTTGTTCTCACTGTTTAGAATGCTTTTTTTTTTTTTTTTAACGTTTATTTTTGAGACAGAGAGAGACAGAGCATGAACGGGGGAGGGTCAGAGAGAGGGAGACACAGAATCTGAAACAGGCTCCAGGCTCTGAGCTGTCAGCACAGAGCCCGACGCAGGGCTCGAACTCCTGGACCGTGAGATCATGACCTGAGCCGAAGTTGGACGCTTAACCAACCAAGCCACCCAGGCGCCCCTAGAATGTTTTTTCCCCTTATTTTGCTGGGCTACCAGAGTCTTTCTTGTCATTCAGATCCCAGCTTAAATATCACTTTCTCTGAAAGGCCTTCTCTGACCCTCTTCTCCGTCAATTCCCATTTTATTAACTTTTTTTTCATAGCACTTACCATTATTTGAAATGATTTTCCATGCTTGTTTTACTGTCTTTTCCCCTGAATGTAAAATCTAAGAGAGGAGAGGTTTTGTCTGACACAACAGCTAAGAAAGTGGCTGGCAAAGACTAGATGCTCTCAAATATTTATCTTGTAAATGAGTAACTCTTGATTATAAGCCTGATGGGAGGCTACTGCCACCCCTCAGTAAGGCAGTTTTAAAAATTAATTATCTCAGGTGTGCCATGAAAGGCAGATACACAGACCTGAAATTCTAGTGAAGTCAATGTGCCGGATTACTGTTTTCCTCCATCCCTAAATTTTTCAGCGAATCTAAAATTTGGTATTTTGGAAGTCTCTCTTACTTTCTTCTTAAGTAAATCTTTACCAATCCAGCTGCAATCTCCCAAATAGATACCTTTCTTAAAACAGTATTCTAATGCACCCGGCATCATTCTCAATTAGTCCTTCTGAAATGAGAACTTTGAAATGTGGTAGGCATGGCACCATTACTAAGTGTTAACTTTTATATGTGGGTGGCAAAATCAGAATGTTGGTTGCCAAATTCACTTCTTGTAAGAATGGGTATCTTGGGGCTCTTTTCAAGGTGACTTATTTCCTGCAAGCAGCTGTGGCTTTGTGTGGCTGGAGCACCCTTTTTCCAAACATACAAAAATATACATACGTGAACTTTTATAGATATTTTTTGCAAATTCTATTAGCAGTGAGTCTTATTATCTTTCACAATCTGCCCAAAACATTAGATGAAATAATTTCTCCTAGAATTCTCTCGGGTAAAAGGGCACTTGTGCCCTTTGAAAATTTCCTCTTGCTTACCTATTATGAACTAATTCAGCCATGAGCTTGAGCACAGGTGTGGTACAAGCTGGATCATGGTACCATAGCTCAATTGCCCGCTGGAGAATTGGCATGTAGGATGGATATCTGTAAATGAAAAGCTAAGGAAAAATTCTGAATCCAGAAAGGTACAGAATTTAAAATAATCTCTCCGCATTGGCCAAGCACAAACTGTCAAGTTAAAGTTCTCTAATTTCCTGCCTCCTGCTTGTTAATCTTGCAGTCTTTCTAACCAGACTGTGTGTTCTTAAAATTTTCATAGGCATCTAATAATGTGCTGTAATTTACATAATGATTTTCTTCTGAAGAGCATAACGTATTTCATATTGTTATTTATCCTCTTATCCCTTCGTGACAGGGAAGCAGCTATTTCCGTTATATAACTACTGGAGAAACAGGCAGTCAGATACGAAATGATTTGTTCAAGGTTATGAATCCAAGGTTAGGCTTTCTAATTCCTAGGGAAGCTGTCTTTTCTTAGTAGATCGAAATGTCTCTTTTTTCTAAGTGTGGCAAAATTCACATGCAGCAGCTCCACAGGCATTTTATATCTGGGGCCCAGAAAAGAAAGTGGTAGGAAACGACCTCGTTCATTTCCCCATCTCTCTCACGGGAGCAGGTAGCGCTATGCCATCACACCACTATGGAATGGGAGCTTATGAGTTGCCTTTGGGGGCAACTCCTTGCCTTCGTAGCCTCCCTAACCCTGCCCACCCTCATCCCCCATGACTACACCGCCCATCCACCCTCCAGTTAAGGCTTGCAGTAGCACGCTCCTGGTCTGTATTAGGATACATCCACTCAAACAGCATCATGAAACTGGTCTTGGCATTGAAGGCGAAAGCTATCCCTCTCAGGTCTCTTACTAGGCCAACCAGAGTTCGCTGTAGTAGAAGGCAAAAGTAGGTTAAAATAGAAGAAAAACCAAACCTATAACTACTTGATGGGGATTTCACAAATGTGTAATCAAATTCTTCCACCATTCAACAAATACTCCTTCCCAGATATTCCGAACTGATCTCTTCCCTACTAGAATGGAATCTTTTCACTTAGAAAATTAGTTTTGTAAGCCTGTTATCTACTAAGAAAAAGCAATGGTTCCTGATCCATCACAGCAAAAACAGAAGCTGATAAAGTTTTAAGACACTAATATGGTAAGTTCTAAGTAAAAAGAAGAGCAAAAAAGCTTGATTGAAGAAGAGTTAGGAAAAAAGAAGATAAAAATGGCCAAAAAGTCCACACAAGAAGAGGCAGAAGGACCACATATCTGAAAGGTCTGGTACCACACCTAGTTACAAAGGCATCAGCACCACAGGAAATCAAATGCAGATCCTGCAGGGAGGAAACACAGCAACCTCCATCTTACCTGCCCTGGTTGGAGGCCCTGGAAATAAGACTGATGTGTAAATGTTGGAGGGTAAAGTACACTTTCACAGTGAAAGAGATGGAGGCCTAAGAGGCAGATACTTGTGCCGTCATACTGCTAGGTGGCATGAGGGCCAGGGTTAAGACTCATACCATCGAGACTCCAAATCCTCTGTTTCTCAGTAGGACTTTTACTTGTCCCGTGGGCCCTGAACAGCAGGAAGACTGCTTTTAAAAGCTGATAATCAATAGGCTCAAGGACATGGGAACATTTGGGTGTCCTGACTCATTTGCCAAAAATGACTGTACTTCTGGGGCGCCTGGGTGGCTTAGGCAGTTAATGTCTGACTCTTGATTCTGGCTCAGGTCATGATCTTAAAGTTCGTAAGATCGAGCCCTGTGTCGGGCTCTGCACTGACAGCCCTGCTTGGGATTCTCTCTCTCCCTCCCTCCCTCCCTCCCTCCCTCTCTCTCTCTCCCCCTCTGCCCCCCCCCCCCCACACACACACACACACTCTCTCTCTCTAAATAAACAAAACAAAACAGACTGTACTTCTAACAGCCTGCTTTAAGCAGACAATTCTCTTCCTAAACTGATACCATAACTTGTCTTCAAATCTAAGACACAGCCACTTTAAAAAACTTATTACATGAGGTGTGACAAAGATGTGGAAAATGCTTGCAGTTCGTGGCCAAAATGGTTCTTTTCATTAACTTCACCTGCTTTGTATGGAACTAAAGTGATGGGGAAAAGGGCTGCTATTCAGTGATATCCCTCAATTATCCTTGGTACTGGTTAGTACTCTAGCTCAAGTTACTGACATGCTCCACACTAAACTCAACTCTGAATAGTACCTATCTCAAAACACTGGTAGAAAGAGGGGAGACAGCCGGGCAAAGTGGTGTTGCTCCGTGACTTCCCTGATGATTTAGAGACAGAAAACTAAGAGGCTTTCTAGAGAAGAAAACAGAATTTTAGAATATTAGGTAAAGCCTGGCATCTTGGGGCAATACTTCTGGCTATTTGGTGACTATAATTCAGCTTCAGCATCATTATGAACACTGCAAAAAAGTCCTACGTCCTACAAATATTAATAGCCTAATATCTTCTGGTTTTGGTCCAGAGATCTATGGACAAGGAGAGCAGGTATGTGTGAAGATGAGGAGAGCAAAAATCAAGAAATGATAATTCTGAGAGCCAGAAATCAATAACTAAAGGTAACTTTAAAATTCCATATATGTGGAAATTCATACACCCTTCTAAATGACTCCTGTCAAAGAAGAAATCTTAATGGAAATTAGAAAATCCAAAGAATTGAATGAAAATGAAAATGTTACATACAAAAACTATAGATTCTGGAGGCCTATTTCATGACAGTGTTAATATACTTAATGCTATTCAACTGTACACCTAAAAAATGGTTAAGCTGGTAAATTTTACATTATGTAAACCAACATGTGGAATAATATGCCTAGAGGGACAGTTATAGCTTTAAATGATTACATTAGGAAAGAAGGAGGGCTGAAAAGTTAGAATGGAAAAACCCCAAGAAAAACATATGAAAATAAACATAAAGAGCAGAACTGAATGAAGTAGAAAACAAAGATACAACAGGGTTTTGTTTTGTTTTTGCAAAGACTAACAAAGTTGACACATTTCTGGCAAGACTGATCCAGGAAAGAGAAAGCACAAATATGCAGTATTAAAACTGAGAGGCGACACATAACTAAAGATACAACCAGAGATCAAAAAACAATAGGAAAACACACAAAATAACTTTATGCTACTACATTTGAAAATGTAGACAAAAATCATAAGTATTACATAAGAAAACACTTTAACATAAAAACAAAAGACTTTATAAATCTCTACTGGTTTGTCGATTTCAAAATCCCAGGAGCCCAAGAGATTAAATAGAAGTGAAATCAGTGGGAAATGTATGGATGAGCACTATTTTCTGTAGTAATAGCTAATCTAGTTTCTGTCAGGGGCTGCCCAAAAGCAGAAACTGGTCAATCAGTGGGTGAAGGACTCACCTTTGCCTCTTGCTCGTTGAAACTATTAGTGCTAAACATCTGGGCCACAGCCTCAAATGCGGCTGTGAGTGGCAGCATGAATTGCTCATACTGATCTTCATCCTCTCCTGAAAGGTAAACAACCCAGGGTGTGACTCCAATATAAAAAATTCAAAGCTATGCATGCAAGGAAAATAAGATGGTATGAAAGATGAGCAGACCCGAGGATAATTCAAGGGGGCCCCTTTATCATCCCCATGGGTATGAGTACTAATTTCAGAATAAAATATATAGAGAGAATTTTTAAACTAGAAAATGGCCGGAAGTCATCCAGTCCAGGGATGTCCACACTGTGTTTGACAATACCAGAGATTCCTATGTGTATGAGGTACTATGTTTTTATTTACTTCTCCTTAAGTGACAGCTGACAGTCAGTTAAGAAAGGACCGAGTCTGGTGTATGAGAACCTGATGAGACTCGTACTGGAGTCAGGTGCCTGTGGAGGCTCTCTTCACACTTCTCTCTTTTCACTAATCTTCCATAAACCTGGAAGGTTCTGTAATGTTATATAGTAGGATTGAATTTAAATAGCTCAGAATGAAGACAAGTGCTGTGTTTCAGTCATTAGTTGACCCCAAACTGCTAATATCACACGGCAGCTACAAAGGCTCTTAAGCCTTGTGGGTTCACATGTGCTAGTGAACTGGGGGGGGAGGGGGAGAGGTGGGCATGAAAAGTTGTGTTGACTGTCTTGGGTGGGTTGCACCTTCATGTGGGGTAGAGGGTTATCTGGCCAACAACAGGCATTTAGGCCTCAATTCTCTTAACTTTCTGAGGACAAGTATGAAATAGGTTTTAAAAATCACTGCACATCAGATGAAAACTTCTGGCACATATAGTTCTTCTCTTCCAGTTACAGGGACCATTATAGCATGATCTGTTCTTGGTGAAATCAGACCGTTATTTCAGACAGTTTTGTTACTGATGAAACAACAAAAAAGACCTCCCCCACATCTAGTTTTCCATGCTCAAGTAAGAATTTAGAACAATGCCAGACTACTACGCGAGCCTCTAGGATTTATTGCAGTACCTAAATCCACCATGAGGAGACGCCCAAGTGCCGTGTAGAACGTAGTCCGACACCTCATGTCTGTCAGATTGGACTGATTGTTAATACCCAGAAATGAAAAGTGCTCGCTCTATTAAAAAAAAAGAAGACAAGTTAAAAAGATAAAGACATGGGTCACAGGCGGAAGGCAAGCCAGGAATTTCAGAATTACTGAGCCGTTTCAAGCTAATGGCCACATCATCATTCCTTAAGGGTATGAGTGGGATTAAAAATTTTTTTAATGATTGTTGTTATCTACAACTAATTTATCTTTCTATGAATAATAGTAGGCAGCTTCACCATAATTCAGATAATTTGGATTCCAAAGAGCAGCTCAGATGAGAGTAAGTGTGATCTGGCAGTGTGAAGGGAGTCAGGGAGCAGTCTCTGGCTGTGGGGGCACTACGGACCTCAATTGAAACATCCCTCTTATATGGCTGAGGAAGTGTGTGTGGCTGGCTGGAGAGGAGAACTGGGAAGAGGTGCTAAATCACTCACCGTGTGATTGTTCAGCATGAACTGTACCGCACTAAGCTTCACTAGTTTCCTTACACTACTGTATGTGAAGACAAAGAAAGAAGGTCAAGGAAAGTGTGTGCAAATGAAGAATCTTTAATGCAGAATGCAACTTTCTAGGATAAAGTAGCTTCTTTCTTGGCTATGAATTCCATACCCAGATTATCTTATTTTCCTTAAGCACTTGAATATAACACCTGCCAAATGGGGGGGAAAATGTGTTTTCTTCTAAGCAGTATTTAACTGATTGATGACAGAATACCCATACCAAACTCCTATCTGTAAGAAAAGAGATAAAACCCAGCAGTTCCCCCCCAAGAATCATGAATATCCTAGGACAGCTTTTCTCACTGGGGCTTCTAAGAGCAAATTAAGCCCTAAATCCCTGCCTAAGGCATCCATGGTGTGTGGTGAATTAGGTTCTCTCTTATGCATTTAGAATGGCACTAGTTACGTACAATCTTAAAAGTCACTAATTTTTATAGGGTTTAGTCTCTTGTAGACCCCTGATTGTGGAAGCCTGCCTCAAGAGCAATTCAAACTTTATAGTAGACTTGGTCCAGCCCAAGAGGGAATACAGTCACTACTTTTACTGCAGGGCCTGGAATCAGGCTGCTTCTAGCAACAGGCTGACAATCAAGGTGGACTCTGTCATCACTGGGGATGCAAAAATCATGGCCACAGAGTGTATACTGATCAGACAGCTCTGCTATGTATTTCTGGATCTTAGAGATAACCAGGCATAAATCTGTAGAAACTGTTAGCTTATGGGGTGGCTCCTATTTGGAGTCTGGAATTCTCCCTGGATTCTGTGTGGGTATTGGCTTTGGCTCCTAGGAGAATGGAGAATACCTGAGCACACATAAAGCTAAATTAAAGTGGAAGCAGCAGGAGGCCATGATTTCTAAGACTGTGGCAAGCCACAGTTCCTGCTGTGCACAGAAACCGGCTTAGAAAAGGATATCCAATGGAGAGATCATTGAGAAGCTGTAGTGTCTTGGAAGTGATTGGTTCACAGCGGCCCCAGTACTTCAGGTTGGTGATGCTGGAGGACAAAAAGAAAAAAAAAGCAGGAGATACTTTTGATTTGCCTGGTTTCCTTGAGGGTTGGAAGAAGAAGAAAATCATCCACCAAGAGTCACCACACATCTGCATCACCAATTCACAGACATCACAACCACAAAAAATGGGTATAAAATCTCCGTACTTACATTTGGTTGACTAGAAAAATTATCCTTCAGATAATCTTCACTACTTGGTTCCAAAGCTACACTGGCCCATACCCAGGCCCTTGGAATTCTGGGGCACTCCAGGGCTGATTTCTGCAGCAAGGGTAAGAGATTTCTGCGGCAGTGATAACATGCAGACGTATGCAATTCTGCACCTGCGCCATCCACTGTCAGCTGCAGAATTCTAGTAGCCCTTGCTTCCGGGTTCTTGGCTGGCAGAGTCCTTTAGACCCCCTTTGCTTTTTGCATCAAATTATTAACCAGCTCATGAATATGGGTGTTTAGGATTGGGATGGCTGGAAGGGGAAAAATGTCACTTTGCACACAGCCCTGGGTAAAATATTTAGCTCCTAGTTGTGTGCTTTGAGATACTGAGCTCCTAAAAAGGGGAAAATGTAAACAAAGGGGGCAAAACTTAAAAAAAAAGAAAACAAACAAAAAAAGGGCCAATTAGGAGCTCCAACTTTGAAGACAGTTCAAACAGCACTAGATTTTGCAGATTCAAGACTCTTCAAGAGTGTGATAGTTCTTGAGAGGAATAAGCCTGTTTTAAAGTGGGGCTCTCCTCCTGGCAGGGGGGGGCGCACACCTAGTGGAAATCAGCACCAGAAAACGAATGCCTACTCTGGGCATCTCTGGCAGCAGGGTGATTGGGTGAGAGGCTGAGCACCTCTGGGGAGGGATGTCCATTTTGCTAATGCCATGACAGGGTTTCACCGGTGATTCCAGAGGCTATAGAGGAGATTCCACATGAACAAAATTAAATCCTTGCCTGTACAAGCCTGGAATGCTCTGGGGCCGGGCCATATCTCTAAGCACAGCTTGTCACACACTCAAATGCACAATTTTCTGACGCAAACGATCAATGCTGGAATACCAAGGCACTGGCAGCATAATGCCAAGATCACATTTTACAGTTGCAAGGGACTCTTGCTGATGGCAAGCCAAACACTTACATTTTTCCTATGAAGACGCTTAGGACCATGGTCTCATCATTCAAGCCCAGAACTTCTGAGAGTCGGCGGTACAGCTGGTGTTGTGTTAAGGGAAGAGAAAGTAATCAGAAAATATGGATTAGAAAAATCACATCTCAGTACTGTGTTTGTCCTTATTCAGGGGTAAGATGTGGGAAGAAAATGGACGAAACTGTAGGGGAAGTCTTTGTTGAAGGGATTAAGCTAGTTTGGAAGTATTACTTGACACTGGATAGATGCTGAGCTATCTTACCAGTCCCCTTCGACCCTGAGATTATAAAGACTATCAAAACCTTCTGCTGTTCTCAGTATCAATTCATGTACAGAAACTGAGAATTGCCAGTGTTGAGACCAATAGATGTTTTGACTGGCCATTTGTTAAGCATAGGGAGCATTAGAGAGATGGGCCCAATTCTTTGATGAATCTCTCAAAATTCTACACATGAAGAGGAGACATGTGGACTATCCTGATACTAAAACCTGTGTCTGAATTGTTATCAGATGTTTCTTAGTTAGCAATTCCGCAAGCCCAAGTGAGAAAGAAGTAGAGCCAACTGAGAGTCTGTTACCTTAGAGGATTTTTGCACCTGGTCCCCAATGTAGATCTTACGAAACTGTTCAAAAAAGCTCAGCATGGCCAATTCTAGCTTCTCGTTACCCGCTTGAGCCAAGCGAGAATCTGTCAGGTTCATCAGTTGGAGCACCCTAGAGGAAGAAGAGCAATGATTCTCTCAACAGCAGGATATCCTGGTCACTTTAGAAAATCCAACCTACCCTCCAATGGTCATATGTGTCTCCTCTCCTTACCCATCCTATCTAAAAGGCATTCTCTACAGGCTCTATGCTCTGCTGAGAGAACAAAATTCTCCATTTCTGCCCCCATATGAACCATAGCCAGAGAATGAATATGAGTGTCCGGTTGGATGTTTAAAACTTCTAGTCCACTGAGACCGCAGGCTGAGTCAGAACTCATAATTAGCTTAAAAATAGTGGACCCTACCCGCCCCCGACCAGTATTGGGGTAACGGTCTTCCTGAAACTTCTGTGAGACCTTGAGTAAAGCAATTTATTTTCTGAGTCCCAATTCCTCACCCATAAAACGAGGGAGACTGGACTAAGCCCATGGTCCTCAATCTTTTTTCCCACCGAGCCATGAAGGGAATGGACCCATGAAGGACAATGTCCACAGGTAGGTAAAAGCTCCAGGAACCAAGAGCAGATATACCACCGTGACCTCATCCCTGTGCTACTGTGACCTTGTCTCTTTTCCCCGAGCCTTTCCCTGGTGAAAGAAGGCTGGAATGCAAGCGTGTAAGTACTGAATGAGTGTTATTACAAGCAAGTCATCTGACATTTTGATGACATGAGAACAGGTGGTAAACTATTTCTGACACATCATGAGTGAATCAGACTCAGGCCTGATGCTGTAACACTCAGTGTGAGAAACGAGGATACAAGACACTGTCTTCAATTTATATTAGGACACACACACGGTGTCACACCAAGCTGCTGAATCAGAAAGCTTATTTGCTTTCATCCTTATCAAATCTTTGGTCGGCTCTTCAAAAAATGCCAGTGTGACATGCCGTGGAGACTTTTGTCAGGATTAAGGCACCTAAGGGCATATGCGCATCTGATAACAGACAAATGGGCATTTTCAGAATAGGAATTACGGATTGAAATGTCTGGGAACCAAAATATTCTAAGGCATCATGTTAAAATGTGCTTATCTCTAAGGAGAGCATCTCAAAGTTCAGAAACCTTCAGGGTGGCGGTTCCCCAAGGTCACACAATACTGAAACATGACCTGCTCTTCTACTTGCGTTCTGACAGGAGGGTGCACTGGGGTGTCCAGTGGCTACCAGACGCATGACATCATGACAGACTGAATGAGGACACAGATCTGAGAATCCAGCTGACTTCTGGGCCACACATTAAAACAAAGACACTTCTCTCATTAATTTTTTTGAAAAATATTTAAAAAAACATTATTTCTGTTGACATGTTTTGGGCTTATTGTTATTTTTAAATGAATAAATTTAAACTTTCTCAGTTTTACTTATTTTTATTTTTTAAAAAAGATTTTTTTTGGAATGTTACTTATTTTTGAGAGATAGAGAGACAGAGCATGAGTGGGGGAAGGACAGAGAGAGAGAGGGAGACACAGAATCTGAAGTAGGCTCCAGGCTCTGAGCTGTTAGCACACAGCCTGACACGGGGCTCGAACCCATGAACTGTGAGATCATGACCTGAGCCAAAGTCAGACACTCAACCGACTGAGCCACCCAGGCGCCCCTAAAAAAGATTTTCAGTAATCTCTACACCCAACGTGGGGCTCAAACTCGTAACACCGACATCAAGAGTTGCATGCTCTACTGAGCCAGCCATGCACCCCAGTTTTACTTTTTAATACGAAAAATATCAATAGCTGTATCTTATTTTCTTTTTAAGTTTTATTTTATTTTATTTGAGAGAGCAGAGACAGTGTGAGCAGGGGAGGGGCAGAGAGAGGGAGAGAGAGAATCTCAAACAGGGTCCACACTACCAGCACAGAGCACGATATGGGGCTCAAACTCACGAAACCATGAGATCATGACCTGAGCCGAAACCGAGAGTGGGAAGCTTAAGTGACTGAGCCACCCGGGTGTCCTTTTGATAGCTATATCTTATAAACAAAAGCTCTTTGAGATTCTCAAATACTATTTATTTATTTTTAAAGTTTATTTATTGAGAGAGAGACAGAGAGGGAGAGAGGGGAAGAGCATGCATGTGCGCAGGGGAGGGGCAAAAAGAGGAAGAGAGAGAGAATCCTAAGTAGGCTCCATGCTCTGCACAGAGCCTGATGTGGGGCTCGATCTCATGACTATGAGATCATGACCTGAACCAAAATCAGGAGCTGGATGCTCAATGGACTGAGTTACCCAGGGGCCCCGAGATCCTCGATACTTTTTAAGAGGACAAACAGTCTTGGTGAAAAGGTTTGAGAACCTCTGCAATAGAGTATTAAAAAATCCTGCCTTTTTATTTCCGTGTTAGGTGAAATTTTAGAAATCATTAAATGTTCATTTATAGGTTTTTTTAGAAAGATGGATAAGAATCACAGGTACAAAGTAACTTGAAATCCTCTGGGTGGAAAAGTTATGTCAAGAGATTTGAAAGGCTGCAGAAACTCTGCAATTCCATATTTGGAAATATTTGAAGAACCACAGTTTCCTATTAGTCTCACTCTGCTATTGCAAAAGTAGTCCACATTTCATTAACTCTGAGATACTGTCCTTAAAACTAAAAGCTACTCCCTACTGTCATTTTCCTAATTCTGTATCCATCATTTCCTTGCTGAATTACTGCAGATGTTTCCTCAGTAAAAGCTGAAGGTAGAATTTCTGCTATATTTATAAAATGTATTTATAAAATGTCTGCAGTTGGACCTTCATTTTCATGGGCAATCAGGTTTGTGAGATTACATTCTATACATGGGGAGGAAAGCACTAACAGAAGCAGGCCAAGCTCCCATGGCTTGAGAACACCAAAAGGAGCAGTGGCAGTCACAGCAGTGAAATAGAAAGCCTCTGTGAGACCACTTACCGACAGACAAGCTCGCCATCCATAGCATCTTGCTCATCAGTGCTGGCAAATGAAACCCGGCCACCAATCACTGCGCCAATGATGTAAACCAGCCATGTCAGCCTTCCTGCAACAGGAAGAAGACCTATTAGTGTCCACTCCAGTGGTTACTTCATTGAAGAAATTTCCTCACAGTGAGGTTCATTTCTTACTATGGGCTTCTGTAATCTTAAGAACACTATGGTAAAGCCATAATGCCTAACTCTTCCTACAGAGTATAGCTATCACCCCACTCTGCTAAGGGAAATTCATTAGGTAACAGACATTCTCCTATCAGACAAGGTCATTACTTTTATAGTCCAGTACTTTCTTGAAGTTAAAGACATCCATGTAGATAAGATTTTGGTTACTCTTCCCCAGCTACCTGTGGCATTTATTTATAATAGCCTTTCGTGCAGATGGAGGTAACTAATGATGGAAGAGTCATTTTGGGGTAAAGGGAGGAAAGAGAGGTGGTGATAAGGGGTGCCTGGGTGGCTCAGTTAGCTGAGCATCTGACTCTTGATTTCGGCCCAGGTCAAAATCGTGAGTAGGAGGAGCCCTGCGTGGAGCCCTGATTGGCTCTGTGTTGACAGTGCAGAGGCTGCTTGGGATTCTGTGTCTCGCCTCTCTCCCTCCCCCCCCAACTCCCCGACTTGCGCTCTCTCAAAAATAAACATTAAAAAAAAAAAAGAGAGAGAGGTGGCAACGAGTGAAGGGGTACTGGCAGCACCGCCTAACAGGCCACATCCCCCACCCACTCACCCTCCTGCACGGCGATGTCCATGGGGCTTGCGCTGGCGCTCTGTAGCAGCTCCTGATAGGATTGGGCAGACTGGTCGAACAACTGCACAAGGAGCGCACACGTCTTCTCGTATTCACAACGTCCGATAGTAGACAGCTGGTCCAGCTGCTGCTGCACCAGGCCTGTGTCCTCCAGAGGGTCTTCCAGTCCATCCCTGATCCCGAGGGAAGAAGAAGGCGGCTCTCTTAAAATATGCTATTGATTTCCTTACCACGACAGCTCTTGTTCTTCTGCATTTAGCCAACACTTCCACTGGTAGAGGCCCACATCCCCACACTCCCTTTTGCACAGAAGGAATATATATAAAAAGTGGGAAGACCAGTGTCGTCACCCTAGGATGCGTCTTCTTTAGATAGATTCTGTGTGTTCGTGTCCAGTCTTTTGATCTGAACAACTGCTCCCTTAACATTCGTCTGCCTCAACCCTCTCTGTCTTATGCTTCTCACCCCAGGGGCTCTTGGTCCTTGACTATAATAACCTTTGGGACTACAAATATCCTGTCCTCATGTGCGGTCTTTGTGGCCCAATGTATTTTGAAACTTAGAAATCTCCAGATTTTAATGAAGCAATATGAATGCTTCTACCATATAATATGAACCCTCAATGGACTCTCTGGGGTATCAAATACAACATTCCTGTAGCAAAATGTATCAATATTATGAATAGTCACAAAAAACATAAGTTTTAGAAAAAACTATAAATGTGCTCATACTAGCACATGTCAAGTTTTGCCACCAAATGCATTTTCATTCCAAACTGATGAGAAAATTTGGTTCTAGATCTTGGATTTCAGAATTGCAGTTGAGGCACTGTGGATCTACACCAGGTCCTACCTTACCTACTGCTCCTAGATTTAAAAATCTTGTCATACTGCAAGCTCTTTGTGTATTGCTACATTGTAGTGTGACACCCCAGCGGCTGCAACACTGCCCCCATTACAGCTAGAGTTCACAGTTGTGGGTGCACCATGGTCCACACACTGGGCCAGGACATAGCTGTGTGATCCTTCGAATAACCTTGCCCAAGAGCACACAGCTATTAACTGGCTTCCCTGGGCACAGAGCCTGCACGTCTAACCACTCCTCAACACTGCCTCAATGAAACCAGCTGAATCCTCAGGAAAAGAAACTATGTCACTAAGAGAAGGATGCTTTCGGGGCTCCTGAGGGCTCAGTCAGTTAAGTGTCTGACTCTTGATTTTAGCTCTGGTCACGATCTCATGGTTTGTGAGATCCAGCCCCACATCAGGCTCTGCACTGATATCGCGGAGCCTCCATGGGATTCTCTGTCTCCCTCTCTCTCTGACCCTCTCCTGCTTGTGCTCTCTCTAAAAATAAATAAATGTTAAAAAAAAAAAAAAAAAAAAAAAAAAAAAGAGAGAATGATGCTTTCTAGTGGGCTTCACAAATACTTGGATTTTGAAATGATTCAAGTCATTAACAGTTGAGACTATCACTCATGGCAATTAAATGTACTTGACTCTGAGCCAATTAAGATCTGATTTTAAAAATACCTCAGACCTTCAGAATCCAAGTAAATTCCCCTGAAAAACAGCTAACAAAAAAATCTACAAGAAAGGTCCCTAAACAAAGAATAACTTCACTTTATACAGGTCATTTTTGAAAGGGTCTAACATTTCTTTAGCTATAGATTTCCGGTCTAGTTAACAGTCAAGGTAGACAGAAACCATGTGTTCCTATAATACAATCAGCTATCCACTGCCTAGGATCATCTCCTAGTAAGCTCTGGATTGTGTCATCTTATTTACCCATTTATTTCTTCAGGAAAATAAAGCACCTATAGCTTACACATAATTCTTATCATCTATAGCTTATAAATGTTCCTCTCATGTTTAAAGGAAATCAGTGGCAAGGACAAACAGTATACTGATATACCTAGTAGTCAAAGATATTACTAAGGATGGCAAAAAAGAGAGACCTAATAAGTATGTTAAAGACTATTCTTTCAGATTTTATGCTCTCATCTGCTATTCTGCTGACATGAAAAAATGGCCATTAACAGCATTAGCTCCAAAAGAGAATCATGTCAAGAATGCCTTTGCCAAGTGGGTGTCTCATCTCTGGCAAGTCCAACACCAGGCAACTGGAGAGAGAATACTGAACCCTGTCCCAGGTTCCTTACCTCAGTATGATGTGCACAGATTCCAAACGGGATGTGATATAGGCTTTGGTGACCTCAGGAGTATAAGTTTCCAGCATGTGGGGCTCTGTGGCTTTCACGTATGGCACAGAGGCTGCCAACCGCTGCCATAGGCTCAGGAGATAGTGCACGCTATTCGGGGCAAATTCCCAGTGCTAAGGAAAGCCAAAAGAGTAGGAAGTATACTTCTCATTTCTGTACACAATACATTAGTCCCATGCCACTTGACACAAAGGATAAAGACTTGGGGAAAAAAAAAAGACAGATTTTTATGGGCTTTGTTCTGTGCATGACAACTCATCCAATGTACTTATTAGTATTTCAGAGATTAACCATCTAATAAAAAGAGCTGTTCTATCCTGGTTGTGTAAACCTTCCCACAAGGAAAGCCTTGCGTACGTGGTTCTCAAACATTAGTATCCATGAGGATCACCGGGAGAACTTGCTGGACACAGAGACACTTAGGCTCCACCCTGGACCTACTGAAGCAGAAATTATGGAGGTAAGACAAGCACTTGCATTTTTCATCAAACTCCAGAGGATTTTGAATCAAGCCATAAAATTTGAGAACCACTGCCTTATACTACGTGACTAAGAAAAAGATGTCACTAACTCTTCCCTCTTCTGTCTAGTTCCCTGTTCCAATCTTGCCTTTTTCAGAGTGATAATCTAAATATTATCCCTGCAATTCCTACAAGTTCCTCTAACCAAATCCTTGCACTTTTTTAAATGCAAATGAGTAGGCTGCAAGAACTACTCTGCAGAGTTGCCCTATACTTCTATTCACTTTGGCTTGAGGGAAAAAAGGGAATACAGGCACACCCATGGGTTTGGTTCCAGACCACTACAGTAGTGAGTCAAATGAATTTTTTGTTTCCCAGTGCACATAAGAAAGTTATGTTTGCACTATACTATAGTATATTAAGTGTGCAATAGCATTATGTCTAAAAAGACAATGTACATATCTTAATTAAAAAATGCTTTATTGCTAAAAATGCTAACCATCATCTGAGATTTCAGGAAGCTGTAATCACTGATCACAGATCACTGTAATACACATGAGAAAGCATGAAATATTGGGAGAATTACCAAAATGTGACACAGAGACATGAAGTGAACAAATGGTGCTGAAAAATGGCACAGACAGAAGACTTGCTCGACGCAGGGGTGCCATAAACGTTCACTTTGTCAGAAATGCAGTATCTGTGAAGCGCAATAAAATGAAATGCAAGAAAACGAGGTCTGCCTGTATTCTTAGAAGTTTAAAACCAATGAGCCAGAGAAAAGGTTCCTATGTGTAGGTGAGAGAGAGACAAGCAATCAAAGACAAACCTGTAGGCTGGTCACTGTGAAGTTAGCTATCAATCGGATGACCTCAGGGTAGTTTTCCACCTTTACTAATTCTCCCAGTTGATAGTTACTCTTCAATCGGGCCAGTAGTCTGCAAAACTCATGGTAATTGTTTGGGTCTGATAAACTCTGGTGACAGCACAGAAGGAAAATGAAATGTAAAATGTGATTCACTATACTTCCAGAATGACATTTGGGATGGCATGAGGGGAAAGGAGAATCTACTTTAACTTCTGAGCTACAGGTCCTCCCTTAGAATGACACATCTCGGGGTGTCTGGGTGGCTCAGTCAGTTAAGCGTCCAGCTTTGGTTCAGGTCATGATCTTGCGGTTCGTGAGTTCGAGCCCTGAGTCATGGTTTTTTGGTGACAGCTCAGAGCCTGGAGCCTGCTTTGGATTCTGTGTCTCCCTCTCTCTCTGCCCCTCCCCCACTCGTGCTGTGTCTCTCCAAAATGAATGTTAAAAAAAAATTAATAATAAAAAAAAAAGAATGACACTTCTGTTAGCATGTTTAAAAACAATTTTTTTTAAAAGTTGTTTTTAAAAAGGGACGGTCGCATCTATTATTTCATGTGTTCATAAAAATCATCCTGTGAGATAAAATTTCTAGCATCAATAAAGAGTCTGAAATAGAAGCCCAGAAGGATCACATTAATTGCCTAAAGTGGCTATTAAATAGCATAAAAGGAGCACATTCTAAGATATGACTGGTCTTATACTGATAAAAAAATTATGAAATTTTCATTCTCACATCTGTCAGATTTATCATTAAATAAGACTAACACTTCAGTGGCAAAGTTACACAAATGTTTAGTTTATTTACATTATATCACCATTGTTATAATAAATTTAGTCCTATATTAGTATGTTTATGTGTTTTACTTCATACTTCTATCAAACACTTTGGATTTGCTTGCATATTAGACAAACATATCTGTTTTCTTACACAGGTCTTCCTCTATTAGCATACTTTGTTTTGTTCACCAACACATCCCTGGCACATAGTAGGTGATCTGTGTATTTGTTAAATGAATAAATGCATTTTTAACAGTCTTCAATAAATGCTGCTGAGAAAATTGGACAGCTACATGCAAAAAAAAAAAAAAAAAAAAAAAAATAAACTGGACCACTTTCTTATATCATACACAAAAATAAACTCAAAATGGACTATAGACTTAAATGTGAGATCTGAAGCCATTATACTCCTAGAAGGAAATGTAGGCAGTCATCTTCTTGACAATGGCTACAGCAACATTTCTTTAGATATGTGTCCTCAGGCAAGAGAAAGAAAAGCAAAAAATAAAGTGCTGGGGCTATACCAAAATAAAATGGTTTTGCATAGTGAAGGAAACCATCAACAAAATGAAAAGACAACCAACCCACTGAATGGGAGAAGATATTTGCAAATGATATAAATAAGGGGTTAACATCCAATATATATAAAGAACTCATACAACTCAACACCAAAAAACAACCTGATTAGAAAATGGGCAGAGGATCTGAATAGACATTTTTCTGAAGACATATAGATGTCCAACAGACACATGAAAAGATGCTCAATATCATTAATCCTCAAAACCACAATGAGATACTACCACTTACACTTGTCAGAATAGCTAGTTAAAAAAAGACAAGAAATACTGGGGCACGTGGCTGGCTAAGTCATTAGAGCATGCTACTCCTGATCTCAGAGTCATGAGTTCAAACCCCACAATGGGTGTAGAGCTTACTTTAAACCAAACAAAAAATCTTGACCCAAAAAGACAAAAAATAACAAATGGTGGTGAGGATGTGGTGAAGAACAAACTCCCATGCACTGTTGGGAGGAATGTAAATTGGTGCAGTCACTGTGGAAAACAGTATGGAGGTTCCTCAAAAAAGTAAAAACAGAAATACCATATGATATAGTAATTCCACTACTGGGTATTTACTCAAAGAAAACAAAAACACTAACCTGAAAAGATATATGCACCCTTATGTGTACTGCAGCATATACAACACAATAACCAAGACATGGAAGCAACGTAAGTGTCCAGTGACAGATGAATGGATAAAGAAAAGTGGTGTGTGTGTGTGTGTGTGTGTGTGTATGTGTGTGCATATATATAGAGAGGCAGACAGAGAAAGACAAATACCGTATGATTTCATTTATATGTGGAATCTAAAAAACAAAACAAATGAACAGACAAAAAAAAGCAGAGACAGACCTATACATACAGAGAACAAACTGATGGTTGCCAGAGAGGAAGGTTTGTGGGGATGACCAAAAATGGGTGAAGGGGGAGTGGGAATACAGACTCCTAGCTATGGAGTCAATAAGTCACAGGGACAAAAGGTACGGCACAGGGAATATAATCAATGGTATTGTAGTAGTGTTGTGTGGTGACAGATGGTAGCTACACTTGAGGTAAGAATACCATAACATAAAGAGTTGTTTCACTATGTTGTACATCTGAAACTAATGTAACATTCTGAGACAACTATACTTCAACTTTAAAAAAAAAAAAAATTTTTTTTTTTTTTTTTAAACAGAGGGACAGGACTAAGTATATTTAAAAATGAAATGCTTGTATGGTATTTCCTAGTGTAGAGAAGTGGTACTTTAAGAAAAGTAGGTGTTGGCTGAATCTCTGGGACTGAAAAAGACAAAAAGGGCAATCGAGTTACAGAATGTATATATTAGAAAAAGCACTTTATCTCTCTTCCCACCTAAAAGCAGCCCTATACACTTAGGTAAATAATGTATATTAAAAAAAAAAAGAAACAAAAACAAAAACCACATTTCTTGAGGGAAAATTACTAGCTCTCTCCCTATTTTTCCTGTATAAGTCCTGCATTCTTGAAGCGAGAGCATACAAATCCCTCGTTTGGGATCAAGAAACTGCCTACAGATACAGATTCACTTAAACCTTCTGAAGAATGACACACCCAACTGCTCTCTAGGATTTCTGCTAAGTGTGGCCTCTAGACGGATTTCCTTCTGACTCCTAACAGATAGGCATATACTAATCACCCCCACCCCCACAACAGCATATATATGTATGTATTTATTCAAATAAAAATAAATCCTCAAAAATCTTACCTGTGGGTTTTCCAGTATTCGTTTAACACCATCAACAAGATGAGAGAGAAACTTGGCCCTCTCTGCATTATTAAACAGGGATCTTCTGACTGAGGCAATCTGTACTAAGCAGGATAATACCTAAAAGCAGATGCAATCCAAACACAATTGATTAAAAAGATGATATGGCTATTCCATATTATCTTTTCCCTCCTTCCCCTCCTATAATATTCTTCTTACATATGCCATTAATTCTTTCCTTTCAACCCCTGCTACCATTTCAATGACGTAGAAAAAGTTCAGGAAGATGCAACTTAGGATATTGGAAACAGCTTTATTACAAGAAAAAAAAACCCCATTAGATCCAAGTTACCATAACAACTAGTTAAATCCAGAGTTTAGAAATTCACTTAGGTATTATTCTTTGACCACCTACTGGCTTCTTTGATTCTTGTTAAGATATGTATTTAAGGTTTTAAAATATCATTCAATTCATAGTTTAAGTAAAGTTTTAGATTTGGTTTTCTCTGTTTCATGAAGAATTTTGGCTCATCAGGCTTTGCTATGTAGTGCTATAATGAAATAACCAAGTTATATCTGTGTCCTAAAAAAACCCAGGCTTTATACTGAAAACACTTCTCTTTCCCCACTATGTTAGATATTTACACTGTTTGCCCCTCCAGATCTGTATCTTCTATCATTCTCCACACTGCTCTACTCCTTCAGAAGCTGACTTCTGTTAACTAAGCAGAGCCAAGCTCCACTGCCCTCTTGCCTCTAGTAGGCCTCAACCACTGGAAAGTTCTAGCAGGAGATTAAGGGCAGGAAGAGAGAGGCACCCCTTCTCAACTCCTGGCTGGGCCATGATTGGCAGTATCCCTACTTCTGCTGTCCAGCCCTCCCCTAAGCCACAGCTTCAGCTCTTTCCAGGGTTTTCTCCTCTTGCCCCCAAGGGCTCCCCACTATTGTACTCCCTTAAGGGTGTATGGCACCTCACCACCCCTTGTTGGATTCCCTTAACGTTGCCCACATATCTTTACAAATAGTCCTTTCACTAACTACCCCTCTTGAGTGAGCTACCTTTTCCTGAAGTAAACGTAAAGATAAAAACAGCAATGTTTCATGTTTCTACTAAAGCAAAGGTCTACATTTGGAAAAGTACCATAATAACCAGGGAAACAGTCTACTGTAGAAAAACTATGCAAAACATCCATTACTTTCCTGTTTTATTTGTGTGTTTCGTACAGTAGCATTTTACACCAAACAATTTGAAATATGAGACCAGTATCTCTTAGGACCTGGATAATTTTGAGATTTGAGGAGGGTAATTATTCTGCTTTAAAGAAGAAATGCATTACTTCCAAGAGCCCTCAAATGTTGTCCAGGATAGTATACAAATTTGTCTTCCCCTTACAGCTTCCATTTATCACCTATGTAACATGTGCCTGAGGATTTTAAAAACTTTTCTTGGGCAGGATCATCTTCATTTAGACAATACAAGGTGAACCCTCCCACTCCAGCCTGTGATTTGAGGTGTAGTATAAAGTCAGATTCAAGATAAGACCAAAAGAGCTTGACATCTGCAGCAATTTGTCATTAGACAGGAATAAATTTAGAGAGAATTAAGTTAAGACTTTACTGCAAGAACCTTTAGGGTACAAGCTTTACCACAAAAGGCTAGATAACTACCCCCACTATTTCTATGCCTTGCTTCTAGGATTTTATACAACAAAATGAACAAGCATAAGGCTCATTCACCATTGCTACTTTCTAGAAGTAGGTTTGTTTTAGAAACTGTGGTCCTGACTCACCAGAGGTGAAAATGAAGGAGGGATGGAATGATACAGGTCAAAAAACAGCTGCAGAGTTGAAGAATCTAAGAATGCTGGAAAAAGACAAAGGAGTGCGTTACTGAGTATGTCTGCTCGTTGCCAGTGGTACACATGGGACTATGTATCAGTGGACATCTCCCTGCTTTCCTATCTCCCAGTGTTTACCTCCTTTCAAAGTGACAAGGTAAGAGGGGCTTTTTGTTTCCCTCACTGCTGTTTTTAGAGAACTAGGTTTTAGCTCCTCTAAGAGACAGATTCATTTTTCTGACTCTCAGAGAACTTAAACCAATCAGGACTGTGTTCAAGTTTTATCCTAAAGAACACAGAATAAGAACAAGTTCTTTTATTTCATTTTTAAAGCTAGAAATTATGTCAAATGAGTAAGATCACAGAGGTCTCTAGGTGATTAATGTAGGAAGGTCAAAGTTACATTCGTTAGTAACCCAGTAACTAAAAAAAGGCTCTGAGGCTGAGGGATCTGTAAGATTCCTCCAACAACCTCTTCCTCACTTTATCAAGGCAGATGCTGACCTTCTAAATTGTCTCTAACAACAAGCAAAGGGTTGTCATCCCACAGACGCTGTGCAGGTCTGAGCAGCAGCAGTCTGTCCCAGGTGGTAAAATTCTGTTACCTGATCTCCAGCTGGTGGGGATCTGTACTGTGCACAGGTCATCTGAGGACTCGTCAGTAGAAGTGCCGATGAAATCAAAGTTTAGGCAGTTATGAGTGAGTTTGAGCAATTGCATGAGCAAGCCATGCTGACTTTCATCATTCAAGTTTAGATTCTTTCCTGAAGCCTGTAAAAGTGACCACATAATGAGCCCCAAACAATCACTCCTCTCTTCCCAGCTTGCTGCCAGACTCCTGAGAAGGCTGTTAAGCCAGAAAAGGAGGGCAGTATTTCAACTCAATAAAGTAAGTTTTCCCCTGCAAAAGACGCTGTACTTCCATCACCTTAACGTCACTATGAAAATCCTAGATCCTTATTTACTATAAAAACATGAAACTGGTATTTAAAGACCTCCTTCTTTGGACACTTATCCTTTAAATGTTGTAGACACAGTGACCACAAGGGATTCTGAAGCAATATGGGATGTGTGGTTGTTCCATTTGCTATGAGATCCTAATAATTTCTGGATAGCGTCTGTGAACTCAGTGACTGGCTGGCTAACTGTTTTTGACAGTATCAGTGGGGAGGAGTCAATCCTCAGTTTTCTCCAAAGCTTTTCCCCTCCAGGGGGTACAACAGCTTTTGCCAGGCAGCTTGCCCAACCTGAGGACTGTTTGGGAATTCTGAGGTAGAATGAAGTAATTGAGGAAGATGAAGATCATTAAATGGAGCAACAGAAAGAATCCAAACTTGCTTCTAAAAGTTGACACATAATGGAAAAAGAGACTGAAGACAAAAACAAAACAAAAACAAAAACCCAACTCCCCCAAACCCCCCACAACAAAACAAAAACAAACAGCCAGAGGCTAATCCCATTTAGCTTTCTACAGAGAGAAGCTTCCTTACACATTGTTACAAATGTGTAGAACTCATAGGTGAGCATTGTTTTCTTAGTTCAACTCTATCCATAAATGAACCACAACACCAATTTTCTGCTTTAAAACAGGTAATTTCCTTATATGATAACTGTCTACCCCTTCAGGATATGAAATCTAAATGGATGTTAAAAATTCAAAATCTACTTTTCCTTACAGATGTTGCTTGTTTATTTGCTGCCTGTAACTCAGCAGGGGGCAGGGGAGCTGGCCTGTTTCAGTATGCTAACAATGCAGCCTGAACCTACTTTCAGAGCACTAAGAATCCAAACACCATAAAGCTAACATGCCTTTACTCCATGAAGGGAGATTTTATGTGCGTATAAAAAAAGCAAACAGCAAGTCCCAAATTCTGTGCTATACTAGATTCCTTGGGATATGTGTTCATTTACTGTGCTTTGCTTAGGGGAACAGCTCTGAAATAGGGCAATTCCAATCCTTTTCCTAATGTCAGTGGTCAGCGTGCCACTTTCTTCCGCATCTCAGAGGCAGGTGTCGTAGGAGAGATCGTGATGGTTAAAGGGCTGCACCAACTCTCAAGGGGTTGGCTTGGAGCTGACCCCTAACAGGTCCCCACTCATTCTCATCCTTTCAAAGAGGCCTAGGAAGGAGGACCCAACCTACAATCTTACCTGTTTTAGTAAATTGCAGGAAAGTGTGAAGATATCAAATAACGATGAATCTCGGAAAGAAGAGGCTATTTTTCTGTGCTTGGTTAAAGGATGGGTGGTGTCTGCCTGTGCAAAAAATAAACCAATCCAAGTTTTAGAATTAATTGCAAAGAAAAAAAACTTTCATGCAGACTTCAAATAAACTAGGATTTCCAATAAAACCAACTTGTATATACAAAATACATTTTTAATGTTTAAATCACCATTAACTTATGTATAGTAAGAGGATGCAAAGGACAATAAGCGGCTAACAGCTAGCCAGGATCTGTCTATTGCTTACAGATGGAAGACGGAAAGAGAGATGAGTATCTCCGCTGCAAAGTTTTAATTTCCTCTGCACAAGGGGGTAAAATTTAACAAACTGCTGGCAGATATTGCTAATAATTACTAGCATGTTGTATTGTGGCTTAGTCTCAGAAACAGACAGTGGCAAGGCTTGGGTTTGGTAAACAATCTGCTCAGGGCTAAAGTTACCATAGAATTTCTACAACAGTCATTAATTAACTAACAACCATGAACTTAGGATAACTGACAATAGCCCACAACATTCTCTGCCTTCTCTAACCTATTTCAACATGTAGTCTCTATCCCAGAAGTGAGCACTTAAATTGAATGGTTGTATTGGTCTCTCATTTTTTTCCTCTGTTCTTCTCTTTTCAGCCAAACTTTAAAGGTTTCTGTGGTTAAGGACTCCATCGCTGGCTTCTTTAGTATGCCCTCTATTTCTGACACACAGACACTTCAGTAAGGGAACAAAGGAATTTCAAGGTTACCAAGGGAATTTTTAGTCCAACCACCTACCGAAAGCTTAAATCTCTTCTATAGACCAATCAACTCATTCAAGAGGGGGCTCATTAAAGAGTAATGCAGCATTCCCCTTGATTCTCTCTTTTTTTTTTAACGCTTTATCTATAAGTAATCTCTACACCCAGTGTGGGGCTCAAACTCACGACCATGAGATGAAGAGTCACATGCTCCTCCTACTGAACAAGCCAGGCACCCCTCCCTTGATTTTATTTCTAAGTTCAAACACGAACTTAGACAGAAAAATGCTGATTTAAATCTGACAATCCCCTCCCCCCAAAAAAACACAAACCCAACAGAAAATTGAATTTTATAGTGGTTCAAAATATTCCCCAATTCTAGCTTCACTGTCACTGTGTCATCATAAATGTCTTGAATATTATTCCATTGCTAGATTATGTACCATATTCCAAGTATGCTGATCATAATAGAGAATAATTACATTAAGTACATTACACACATTTCCATTAAGAAAGACAAAAGTTTGAAGTTTTCTTTTTTAAAAATATTAACATTAATGTATTTTGTGGGGCCAAGCTTCAAAGAAGAGAACATTAAAAAAAATTTTTTTAAATGTTTATTATTTATTTTTGAGAGAGAGACAGAGAACAAGTGGGGGAGGATTAGAGAGAGAGGAAGACACAGAAGCCAAAGCAGGCTCTAGACTCTGAGCTGTCAGCACCGAGCCCAACGCAGGGCTCAAACCCATGAACCATGAGATCATGACCTGAGCCAAAGTTGGATGCTTAACTGACTGAGCCACCCAGTCACCCCCAAAAAGGAGAACATTAACTCCACAATCTCTGTATTTAGTTAATGCATGCTTTACTACTACCACAAAGGTAATAGCAGTTACATTAATAAGTTAGTTGTTAAGAGCATAGGTTCTGGAATAAGACTATGTGGGTTCAAATTCAGATACTTTTGCTTGCTGACTGTGACATCTTAGGCAAATTATTTACCTTTATGTGCTTCAGTCTCCTCATATAGAAAACGGGACAACCATAGTACCTACCTCACAGGACTACTGTGAGAATAAAATTAGTTAATATAAGTGAAGTCTTTAGAACAGTGCCTGTCACATAGTAATCACTCAAAAGTATAAGCTATTATTATTTTGATAATGATTGATCACAGTGGGGATCACATGTGACATAGAATATAATATGGACTCCAGATTTTAAATGGCTGTAAGCTGATGCATTTATAGTAGTACTAACAGTTAAAATTTCTCAGGGTTAATAAAAATGTCTGCATAAATATGCACCATAGCAACAGTGATGCCAATGTAATTAACAGCTGACAACCGAAGGGTGAGATGTCACAATTAATATTAATACTGGCCTGTTCAATAATTATAAAATTTTAGCCGGATATAAAAGTAAATGACTACCAAAATAATAGCCAGAGCGAAAGAAAGCCACTGGTGTTTCCTCTGTAGTAATCTATAACGTCAATGGATACTCAAATAATTATTTGGTATTTAGCACAATGTTTTATGCATTCTAAAAAGATCCCCTCACAAATCTTTAATAGCACATGGGAACTGAGTTTTAAATGATTATAAACACATACTAATGTATACAGAAGTGGCACACAAATATTCTGGTTCCACTTTTGTGGTCCCTTTTTTGGACTCATTTAACAATTGTTTCATTAACGTTTTGACTTAGGACTGTTCCTCCCATCTCTCACAATGAACCTTAATTCCAGCAAGGATAGCTAGCTGATGGGAGGATCAAATATTCTGGAGACAGAAGAGGACCAGGACATTAAGAATGAGGAAGGTTGCACTTACAGAGGAAAACCCAATGGAACTATTGTTTCAAAGGGCATTAATCACTTACCGCAAAAGCACACAACTGCCAAAAAAGATCATCCCACACATAGCAGAAAACACCAATACTGAGAAAAAATATGGCACTTACTTCAATGAGGAAGGCTGTAGCACTTACTTGATTAATTTCATTGGTTAGCTGAGATAAAATTGTGACGCCAATGATGCAGTATTCAACACTATCCTGGAAAAAAAAAACAAAAACAAAAACAAAAACATAAGGTAGAAGTTGGGATGTGCAGCTTGATTTCAGCAATGGCAGTGCACTCACAATTTTGAAATGGCACAATCCTGTGTTGCTATCAAAACTGCCTGGATAAGGTAGCAAGGAATTGCAGTTTAAAACTGTTGCTTTGCTGGGGCGCCTGGCTGACTCAGTTGGTTGAGTGTCTGACTTCAGCTCAGGTCACGATCTCATGGTTTGTGAGTTCAAGCCCCATGCTGGGCTCTGTGCTGACAGCTCAGAGCCTGCAGCCTGCTAGGGATCCTGTGTCTCCCTCTCTATGCCCCTCCCTGCTCATGCCTCTGTCTCTCTCTTTCTCTCAAAAAGTAAATAAACATAAAATAAAATAAAATAAAATAAAATAAAATAAAATAAAATAAAATAAAATAAAATAAAATAAAACTATTGCTTTGCAGCACACAAAACCTAGCAGTCATGCAGGGAGACTGCTAAATCTGCCTTTATCAACATTGAGGCCTTTTGTACTTTAAAAATACTCGTATTACCTCATATCCATTATACAAAGAGAAACTGGCAAAATACATTTAAGATAAGTGACAAATGAATGCATAACATAATTTACAAAGAGACTACATACAATAAGAAAAAGACAACCAGATTTTTAAAATGTACATAAGATATAAACAGGAAGTTCACAGAAGAAAATAGGTAGTAAATTAACAAATGAAAATTTTGTTTTGTCTCATTTATAACTCAAATGCTGAGATACTAATTCTTTTTAGCTATTAAATTGGAAAAATTAAAAAGCTGAGCTCGCAGGGTGAAGGTACGGGAGAAAGGCAGACACTCTTTAATTGCTGTAGGAAACAACTTTTTTTGAGGATAATTTGGAAGTATCTTTGACAGCCAAAAACGCACATAGCCCTTTGATTGTATAATTCCATGGCTAGGAATTCACCCTTCAAACACACTTACTCCAAATATGACAGGTATATATATTCTAGGATATTCATTCAAGTGTTTACGTAACAGTCAAAATATAAAACTAAACTAAATGCCCACCTATATAAGAAATTAGTTAACTAAATTATGGTACCTTAAGATTGGAACAGAGTTTGTGCTGACGTGTAAACACGCAAAGCTAAGGCATATTAAAGGTGAAAAAGACACAGAAGAGAATGTATAAGATAATACCACTTTGTGTAATGTTTAAATGTGTAATGTTTATTACATATGCGTATGCAAGCTGCTTCTCACATTCCTATTACATCAGATATATACATCTTACCTGTAAAAACCTTGTGACATCTGTGATTGCATTTCTGAAGACATAGTCATCCTTCTGACAGTCAAACCAGCCCAGTTTTGTGATCCTGGCATATAACTGAATAAGCGCTTGCGTCACAAAAGTCGCCAACTTTGGCCGAGTGGCAAGGTAGTTGAGCACATAGTTCCCTACAAAACAAAAAAAGTCACATAAAGCAAGCTCTGCCAGGGAAGGGCAAACATCTTTAAATATACGAAATGTCTGAGGAATGGTAAATTTAGACTATTTCCCCTAAACCTCCTGTAACTCTTGTTTTTGTTGTATTCCCTTAATTCTTAATACTACTGAGAAAATGGCACTTTGAATTTAAGATTACTAGGCTTTCCAATTCAGGATTTTATACTTGTCACAATGAAGACCCTGGAGTATGGCCGTTCTGAATGTACTTGAGCTTGAATGTACTGAGCTTGTCTGCACAGAATTCAAAATCCTTAACAGTTGTTTTTTCTTAGTTATTAGTGGCAGTAAAGGCTGAACAAAACAGTCTGATGACAAAGGACAGGACTGTCCCCCTGATGACAAAAGGGAGGACTTAGACTTATCTAGAAATAATTATATAAGGCCCCTAATTCTGGAAAAAACCTGGATTCTATATATTTTTTATGCTCAGCAATTTCAGAACATTATCAAACAAGCAACACGAATTTAACTATTATTAGCACATCATTAAACAAACTAATTTCTTGAGGGAAAAACTGATAATTCTCTACTTACGAATATCTATGCGTTGCTCCAATGGTAGAGGGTTGTTTGTGCGTGATACAAGCTTTGTAAGGCATGTAGCTGCCAGTAACTGGGAGTAAGAGGACTGTGAAAAGAGGGGGGAAAAGACTCAGAATTCAATTTTATTGAATTAGTCAGTCATGAGGCTTTTTATTTGGATATCTATGCTTAGATTGAAGAAAAATTAATCAGTTTTGCCATTTTCTTCGTTTCTCTGCATTTTAGAGGGCCTCAGGAAAAACGAGTCCCACACATAGTACGTGTTCACTTAACTGATTTCAGTTACGAACAAGGCAGTATGAAGTGAATGGCCTGATCAAACTGAACCCAGTGCCACTTCTGTATCACTTAGAGGGGGTCACTTCAGAAAGATATTAAGAAGACAGATCTCTTATTTAAACTGAGAAATCTTCAGTCAAAAGCCTTGTTATAATGATGCTTCAAAAAGTTTCAACTCAAAATATTCCTGTAGTATACCATTAGAAAGTTTAAAAAAAAAAAAAAAAGCAGCATTAGAGGAAGTCATTACATTAAGCTGTACAGTTAATCCTAAACTTTTATCTTCACAGCAGCATAACTAGCAATCAGATACAGCTTTCCAGAATGTATATGGTAGTTTTAAAGTAAATTTATAACAATTATTTATGAGAAAGAAAAATTATGCCCTGTGCAAGGGAATAGCATTATCATATTCTCGTATGTGGATTTTATGAATTTTAACCTTATGGAGAATCAAGAGTACTCTAACTGATCATAATGTATAAAAGGGAGCCATGTACAAATTCTTCCATGTGGCTCTATTATAATAGTGTCATGTAACAGTGACAGACTCAGAACTATTAAAACAATTTAATTAAGGTTTAAGGATAATTTCCCACGACACTAAAAGTCCTTAAGACAGCAGGCTATCCATAGGCACTGCATAATGCCACCAGTTATAAAAAACTTTATGCTTAAGAAAAAAAAATCTATAAAAAAATCACTTGACATGTGACTTTTACTCAACAGCCCTGAACATGGGTTAACTGATTACAGCAGGTGTGTCAAATCACTAATAACGCAAGAGAGGTTACTCTAACTGCAGAATAGAGCATATAAATGTAACTATACATTATATAACATCTAAGTGGTTTTCACACATAATTCCAATAAATCTGCTAGGTCACTCTAAGAAGTCAATAGAGATTAGAAGGAAGCACCCACTATAATTGTGTTTAGTATTGCACCAATTTATTCCAGCCTGTTTTACGTACTGACTGTCAACGTGAGGATCTGGAGTTAACGATGTCAGATACGATAGGGTGGGGCCCCAGTGGGAGTCACCTGTAAGAGCTGGTTGTGCATCTCCCATAGCACAAATATACAAATCTAAGTGGGTCAATCCTAAGACTGAGCGACTGGAAAGCAATATACAAAACACTACATGCAGAAGCAGAGCAGAGCACTCTACAACCTCTGACCCGGGTCTCTGTAACCTTCAGATATTTGCTGCCAGTCGGGATTCTGACTCTCGGTGCCCTTTCATGATACCCTGGTTGGATTCTTACCCTTCCCTTCCTAAGATCTCCATCTTGCCTAAAATGTTAACTTAATCAAATTATGTCTCATTAACAGCATTATATTGATCACCACACTGCCATTTTTAAGCTGGAAGGAGCTCTGATTCCCTTTTTAAAAACTGTAACTTCTTGTAGTTTTCGTTGTCAAGATTTTCCCCAACCCCTCTGAGGCAGTAAGCAGTGACTCTGGTACAGAGGAGGAAGAACAGAGGTGACCAGGGAGCTTGTACGCTGTGTGACACGGGCTATGTGGGTAAGAAAGGTCTGTCTTCTTTGTAAAGGATATGAGGTGGTACTTAAGTGTGAGAAACAGGAAAAAAAAAGTCCCAGAAATTTGATTCAAGATGAAAAATGAGAGAACAAGATATATTTCAGTGAGATTTTCCTGATGGGGCTGTGTGTCCTTTTGTTGTCGACCAGGCAGCTGGCTATGGTGCTTTTTAAAGGTGAAATTAAGGAGGCAGAGGTACCTAGAAGAATTAAGGAACAAAACTTATCCCAGTCCACCCTTAAACTTAGAATGTATTTTCCTAAACCTCTCTGATCCTACAGGATTTTTCAAGCCTTACGTACACTTCCTCTTTCGAGGAGCAGCTGGCACTTGCTCAGGCAATCAGGGCTGTTGGTGAATTCAACCAAGGCTTTCTCTGCCTGCAGTCGAGTGGTTGTGTCTGTTGTTTCATAGAGCTGTTTGCACAGATTCTCGAGTTGGGCCAGGCTCTGGAAAAGATCAGTCAAGAAAGAAATCAGTCTATACACACAATGTACTGTCCTCAAAGCCACTAGACAAAGATAAGTAATAATCAATGGAGAGAGACTTGCTTTTCAACTCTGAGGAGAATCTGGGTGACCTTTATCTAATAATAACTATTTATAGCTTTTTAAAAATTTTATGCTTTAGAAGACAAAATGATAAAATACCTAAAATGTCTATCTATGCTTTTTTAGTCATTGCCTTAAAGATCAATCACAAACAATACATTTTTCATTGCAAATACCCATCCTCCTAAGCTTTTCCAAAAGGCTTTCAAATAAAAATTCAGAATTTACTTGCTCTCCCATCAATTTCAAAACTCAATACTAGAGGCATTCCTGTAAAATTAAGCACATAAACACACAATGTGTCACACATCTTTAAATAGTTTTAAATATTTTCCCTTTGCCTAGTAGTTATTAGCTTACAATTCTGTGTCTGAATAAATAAAGATGGACAACCTCTCTGGGAAAGCTTCAGAATGCATGTACGCACCTTCCTCCCTGGATCCCTCATGTTTAAAGTTCAGCAGACTCTCTTCTCTTGTTGTACTTTAAACTCGTGCTTCAGCTCCAAATTTAAAGTGGAAGGGTCAAAACAGATTCAACCCTAGCACATGCTCAGACGGAGATAAGATGAGGGAAACGCCCCCAAACAAACCCTTCTCTCCAAATCTTGAAACAGTTCCAGGGAGGCAGGAAGGGGATGGGTGTGTGCTTCAGTCAGAACCCAAAGGGATGCAAGTCTACTTCCACTGAACGTGGAAGTGTTGAGAAGCAAAGAGGAAAGAAACCTGTAAGAGTGCACTTAACTGTCACCTCTCACTGACTGAAGAGGAGGGCAAACATCTGTTAGTTTTTAAAGAAATGGTTTGGACTTTAAGAAGAAATCTGAGCCTATTTTCTACAATAGCAAGCAAGATTTGGTTTAAAGAGTTTGAGGGATCCTACTATTAGAAATGACAATTCTGACAAGAACAGAAATAATAATAATAATAATAATAATAATAATAATAATACTAAACAAACTGACCTGGGTAAATAGTCTAAAATTTATTACACAGGCAATCTGCTCAAGGCTTTTCACCATCAATTTATTTCATTATGGTGTTAACTTTATAAATCACAGCTTTTCCACTAAGCAGGAAAGCCCTTAGGGCAGGATACCTATTTTACTCAACCTGATTAAGAAAATTCAAACATTAACCTAAAGAAAACAAGAAAGACAAGTACTGACACTCTTAAGATCAGGGGTCTTGCTTCCGAGAGCACAACAAACACAACTGCTACTCCAAAACAAAACAAACCAGCCACCCTTCAAAACATCTTGGGACTCGGATTAGCCTTATATTTAATTTGTCCCTCTCTGACCTCCAGGAGTCTCACTTAATAACTTCTTGAACTTAAAAGCACAGATAAAACTGCACTTGCAAAGTCAGATCTCGATGAAGTTCCTCCATAAGTACCTGATTTTTTCACAAGCTTATAAACACAAAGAATAAAGTATAAGACTAATTAATTACATATAGTCCATAAACACATGTGAAAGCAATATGGTTGCAATATTGGCCCACAACCCTACTGACAATATATCAGTTTAATTTTAAATTTTTATTTTTTTTTGAGAGACAGTGAGCAGAGAGGGAGAGAGAATCCCAAGCAGGCTCAGTGCATCAGTGCAGAGCCCAACATGGGGCTCCATCCCACGAATCACGAGAAGATGACCTGAGCTGAAATCAAGAGTCTGATGCTTAACCAAGTGAACCACCCAGGTGCCCCAAATCAGTTTAATTTTAAATCCCCAAGTTCACAAGATTTTGTTTCAGCCTAGCAGGCTGGGTTTCCCCCCCCCCCCCCCCCGAAATGATTCATTTAGGGGCGCCTGGGGTGGCTCAGTCAGTTGGGCATCTGACTTCGGCTCAGGTCATGATCTCGCGGTCCGTGAGTTCGAGCCCCGCGTCGGGCTCTGTGCTGACAGCTCAGAGCCTGGAGCCTGCTTCAGATTCTGTGTCTCCCTCTCTCTCTGCCCCTCCCCCACTCATGTTCTATCTCTTGCTCTAAAATAAATAAACATAAAAAATAAAATAGAATAAAATGATTCATTTAAAAAAGGGGAAAATTTATTTTAGAAACAGGTAACACAGAAACCATCAGCAGCCTCATAAGTCCACAGCCACCACACACTTGGAGCTTTCCAAAATCCTGAACAGGATACTCCCTAAATAGTCATGCTGCTTAAGGTATAATGACTCTCCTTAAAGTCTCATCAAGCAGTTCTGGTAGCTCCCCCAGTGCATCTCTTGTTTATGTTTACTATAACAAAGTTGTTCACATGACAATGGCTAGGCATCTGTCACGGGTAGTTCCTTACTGCTAAAAACCTACATGCAGGTTATGGTGGGCCTTCTTGGTTGTTGTTTTGTTTTGATCTGCTTTAATTCAGGAGACAAAAACATACTGCAGGGTAAGTCTGTTAATGAGTTCTCAGCTCAGGAAACAAGTCTGTTTAAAAACCAAAAAAGTAATTTGACCATTTACACAAACAGTTTGAAGAACTATAGCTCTATTTCTGTGTCTCCAGAAGAACAAATGGGAAACAATTTTGTTTTCCCAATTAGTGAAAACATCTAAAACCCACAGGGTTAAGAGTCATTTTATTTGGGTTAACCCATTCTACCCATGGAAGGAGAGGAGAATGAGACATTTATCTTTATGCTCTTTTGGATCCTAATGTTTCCAAAGCAAATCTAACAGTCTTTTGAATCACCTTTTTTGGGACCCTGAATAAAACAATTTATCCTGCAATTATCTGATCAGCTATTAAATTTCACATTTAGGATAGCAACAACACATCACAGCATTTTTTCCCTCTGCACAGTAACAGCTGTATTAAACCTTCTCCCACCCACCAGCTTTACTGAGGACATCTATTACATGACGCCAGTTCAGTCACAGAAAAGCCTCCAGAGAAGAATGCCTATTTTCTATTCCTGAGTTTGCCAAATGTATAATCCACAAAGAAACTTCCATCTGGTCCCATTGGAACAGAAAAGCAAATACGAGTGAAATACTTCACAAGACTGGAAGGGTTCTTCCACTAGCAAAGTACTAGAAACGCGAGGCAAACTCCCAAACCTAGACCACATGGTTAAGATGAAGGTACTGAAAGAATATATCGTCATTAATATTTAGCAACAGTATTATTTTATATAATCTTTCAAACTTGAATAGAGAAAATGCAGCTCATTTATTCTCACTTTTTAAAAGTTTATTTGGAGAGGGAGAGCATGAGCAGGGGAGGGGCAGAGAGGGAGAAAGAGAATCCCAAGCAGGCTCCACACTACCACTGTAGAGCCTGACACAGGGTTCAAACTCACAAACTGTGAGATCATGACCTGAGCTAAAGCCAAGAGTGGACATTTACCCGCCTGGGCCACCCAGGTGCCTGTTATTCTCATTTCAAAAGAAGGTGCAACCAATTGAGACTAGAACGCTCAGAATATAATGATTTACCTGAAGAGTTTCCTTTAGATTAGAGCAAAGTGAAGACTGTACATCAGATACAAAGCAGAATACCTTGGAACTTACTTAATTTTTAAAATATTGCTTTTTATAAAGCCTAACAGTATATACTTTTAAATTTAAGCCTCACTGCTTAAAAAGAATTCACCTGGAGATTTCCAAAGACTAGGATAACTCACCTTTAGGAAGGATTTGATGACATTCCCAATAGTGCTGAGTAGTGAACTAGAAAACAAACATAACCCTTGGAAGACTAGTCAGATTTCCAGGTTTTCTGCAGAGCACATTCTTAATCTGACAGCCACCAGTACCACTTGAAATGATGAGAAACTACCATTTTGTTACAAAGTGTGAAGTACAGGCTCAATCCAGTGAATTTCTCATAAAAAACAGTAGATTCACCAATTCAGCATCTGGATTCTGATTAGGATGTCTTAAATATATTTTAAAAAGCTGCTGAAAAAAAAAAAAATCAAGCCACTTTCAACTGCTCATAAACTACATTAATTTAGATCTTTTTTAGTTGGAATTTTTCTGTGTACTAGGAAAACACTGTGCTAAGTAAATTAAAAATGCATACTGAAGGGCACCTGGGTGGCTCAGTCGGTTGAGCGTCTTCGGCTCAGGTCGTGATCTCACGGTTTGTGGGTTCAAGCCCCACGTCAGGCTCTGGGCTGACAGCTGGGAGCCTGGAGCCTGCTTTGGATTCTGTTGTCTTTGTCTCTCTCTGCCCCTCCCCTGCTCGCGCTCTCAAAAATGAATAAATATTAAAAAAAATGCGTACTGAAACTGCTAGGTGAACCATTTTAAGCATCTATAAGTAAGGTTAATAAAATTGATATACTAATTTATTATTTATTGTTTCAATAAGTCATTCTTATCATCAATAATGAGTACCCAATTATCACAGATATCTTTTAAACTCCTAAAGATGCAGTAACATGTAGTTGTTAGGTTAAAAAGCAAGTGACAAAGCTGTATGTAGGGTATATCATTTGTGATATATGTTAGCAAATTCACAGACGGAAATCTGGATGAATACAAATCAACCAATGATCTGGAATATGAGATTATGGGAAACTGTCAATTTCTATGTTATGTATTTCTGTAACTTTTGAAGTTTTGACTATGACCATGTATTACTTGTACGCAGGCACCCCTCTTCCCCAACAACTATATAAATATTTTTTAAAAGGGCAAATTTGAGCTACATTCTTTCTAAATTAACTCTTCTAATTAGGAACATATTACTAATTAACAGCTGATTCTGTTTACCATCAGAATTCATAAAACCAACTAAAAAAACCAAAAAGGCAAATGGCTATTCCAAAAATGAAATTTTTAAAAAGTATGTCTCTATTTATTACTTTTATTTTACTCTTTCTTACCAAGAAATGCTGTAAGTTCAAATGCTGGTAGTTTAAATGGCCTAAAAAATTCCACACAAAGTTTCCTCTTGTTTATAAAGTTATCTAGAAGGCAATCTTGTGGGCCAAAGCCATTCTGGTTTTACACATATATCAGCAGATCTCTAAGATGTTATACATTGCAGTGGAGTCAATGGAGGGAAAGGAGCTAGCCCGAATGAGAATGTTTATATATGCAAACTACTTATTTTTAAAAGTTAAAGAGGGGTGTCTGGGTGGCTCAGTTGGTTAAGCATTTGACTACAGCCCAGGTCATGATTTCAGGGTTCGGTTCATGAGTTCGAGCCCTACATTGGGCTCTCTGCTGTCAGCACAGAACCCACTTTGGATTCTCTGTCCCCACCCCCCCTCCTCTCTTGACCCCTCCCCCACTGGTTCTTGCTCTCAAAATAAATAAATAAACTTTATGTAAAAAAAAGTTAAAGAAAAAAGTTTACAAAGCCAGTGCACTTTACAAGATATCCAAATGGCCAATAAGCAAAAGAAATGGTGCTCAATCTCAATTATCAGGAAATGTAAAGTCAAACCACATGAGACATCCATCAGAATGATTTATAATGGAAGAGCGAAGATCTAGCATTGGTTAGGATGTGAAACAAGAACTCATACACAATTGTGGAGTCTGAACTAGTTCAAACATACTGGCAAATTGGCCACTATTAAAGCTCAAAATATGTATACTCTATGACCTAGCTATTCTACTCCTGTGTATATAATTAACAGAGATGTGTGCTAAATTCACCTCAGACAAAACAAAAAAAACCATGTAAAAGAATGTTCATGGCAGCACTAAATGTAATCACTCCTAAATGGAAAGCCAAATGTCCATCAACAATAGTATAAATATTTCATTTCTTAATCTGGGTTCTGGTTACACAGGCACGTTCATTTTGAGAAAATCCCCTGAACTGTGTAATTTGTATAATTTTCTGTATGTGTGTTCTACTTCAATGAGAAGCTTTAAAAAAAAGATGAATGAATGCCACAGTTTTCCCATAATTTTCCAGGTATTTACTCTCATCTATTTCTTTCTGATATTAATGGAACAGAAATTTATCATAACCGACAGCTACACTTTAGATTAGAATGCTGTACTTTTATACCAATTCATGCTTTTAGAACCGTAACTTCCATCATTTTCTCAAGAAATAAATAAGCTAAGACTTCTGGATGCATCTGGGGACATTCTATGTCTGAGAGTACTAAGAGAGTACTAAGTACTAAGTTTTACTGAGTAAAACTTTGGTTGCAGATGCTGTGTAATGTCTACTGCTGTGAAACAAGATAAAATATGAATTTCCAGCAAGTGATAATACTACGTCAGAGGCTTGCAGGCATTAGATAAGGACAACAAGTCTGCTAACATATGAGACTGCAAAATTCTACTTAGCCTCAAAATACTAATCAATTTGAACTTGTAATAAACATGGAAGATCTCTGCACTGTGGGTAATAGGCAGCCAAAACACATGTAAACAAGCTATTTCAAGAAGTAAACAGACAGATTAACTGTGCTTGGTCACTTAATGGTTTATTGACTTATAAACTTGACTCAAGCATTTTCATTTAGCCTGTCAGTAAACTCTGGTTTTGGTTCCTTCTCATAGTCACTCACTGTGCACAGGAATGCAAGTTGCAGTGTAAGCTGAATCCTCTTAAGTACAGGTCTCAAACTGCTGGTGGCCTCAAACCGGCCCATGGACATATTTGCTTTTTGTCTTATAGTGTGGTTTTAAAGTTTGACATAGTTGCCAATATTTCATAATAATATCTGTTTTTTGAGCTTCCAATGAAAAATTCAAGGATCTGATAACACTGGGCCTGCATTTTCAAGTGTCACTAATCAGATGACGTTTGTCTCAGGCAGGCTCTCTTTCCTTCACCAAGGTGCCTGAGTGTCTTTGAGTGCCTCCTCCCCCTGCTCTAATGTAGATTTGTCTCATATCAGTGGCTCAGTACAGGATGTCAAGGTTAAAAAGTAGTGAGTAGTGGCAGTTGATTTTGGCTTAACTCTGGTTACTCTTTGCTGAATCTGGTTAAAACAATCTTTTGAGTACAAGGAACGACATAAAACTTAGAGAAGTTAGATTGAGAGTTTAAGCAATTTGGATGATGGCCTTCGTAATTAACTGTGTGGGCAAGTTAATCTCCTGAAGCTTCAGTCTGCTCATGTGTAAAATAGGTGGATTTTATTATATTATTTTAAAAAGACACTCCCAGTTCTAAAATTCTGTGATTGTAATATACTATTCTTCCTCTTTTAGTTATATAACTAAATCAGATTTAAAAGTAAGCGAATATTAAAATTAATTTAATAATGAAAACAGGGCAAATTATCTTAAAGAGAGAATTACACTTAAAAAAATCAATCTGGTAACACTCCTGCACATCCCTCTCATGACAGCATGGGAGCTTTACTCAGAAACCACTTCAATGACCTAGCAGAACAAGGATCCTTTTGGAGGGGAGGTTCAGTACAGTGTAATGATTAAGACCTTAGATGCCAGACAAAACCCCACTCCTCTATTTACTATACATAGCTATTTACTAGCTATGGGAGTATGAATAAGTTACTCAGATCTTTCAAATTAGTTTTCATTTCTTTTAAATAGAAATATTTACTTCACAAGGCTGTAAAAGTCAGTAAATTAACTGTTAATGACTGAGTTTATTACTGGCTATTATCAATTATACTAGCTACTAAAAACAATGGGGGCACCTGGCTGGCTCAGACAGTAGAGCATGTGACTCTTGATTTTGGGGTTGTAAGTTCAACCCTCATGTTGGGTGTAGAGATTACTTAAAAATAAATAAGAACATTTTATTTTATTTTATTTTATTTTATTTTATTTTATTTTATTTTATTTTTTTTTAAATTTTTTTAACGTTTATTTATTTTTGAGACAGAGAGAGACAGAGCATGAATGGGGGAGGGTCAGAGAGAGGGAGACACAGAATCCGAAACAGGCTCCAGGCTCCGAGCTGTCAGCACAGAGCCCGACGCGGGGCCTGAACTCACGGACCGTGAGATCATGACCTGAGCCGAAGTCGGTCGCTCAACCGACTGAGCCACCCAGGCGCCCCTAAATAAGAACATTTTAAAAGCGCATGCACAGGGATGCCTGGGTGGCTCAGTCAGTTAAGTGTCTGACTCTTGATTCTGGCTTAGGTCATGATCTCACAGTTGATGAGATGGAGCGCTGTGTCGGGCTCTGTGCCGACAGCACAAAGCATGCATGGGATTCTCTCTCTCTCTCTGCCCCCAGCTCGTTCTCTCTCTCTTTCAAAATAAATAAATAAACATTAAAAAAATAAAAGCTCACGAATAAATGCATACAAAAACTGCACTATTTCTTCTAGAGGAGTCATAAATGCCTTTCCCAGTAAGAGTAACTAGGGTGTTGGCAATAAGTGCTGATTTGTGGATTCCTTATCTGTGAATTTGTCCACTTGCTAAAATTTATTTGTAATCCCAAAATCAATACTTGTGGCAATTTTGCGGTCATTCACGGACATACACAGAATTGTGAAAAATGTGTCACTTGACACAGCATCCTTTTTGTGATTTGTTTTTTGCTTTTTACGTGCTTTTTGTTATTTATTTTTGCCATTTATTTTTCTTTTGAGAAAACTATTTTATTATTTACAATTTTTGAAGTGTTTATTTATTTATTTGAGCAACAGTAAGAGAGTGCGTGAGCATGCAAGAGGGGGAAGGGCAGAGAATTCCAAGCAGGCTCTGTGCTGCCAGCATACAGCCTGGTGTGGGGCTTGATCTGGCAAGCTATGAGGTCATAAACTGAGCCAAAACCAAGAGTCTGACTGAGCTACCAAGGCGCCCCTATTATTTAAAAATTTTTAATTAAAGTATAGGTAACATATTTGATTTTGTTCTTTAAAATGGCTCTCAAGCATAGTGCTAAAGTGCGGTCTAATGTTCCTAAGCCCAAGAAGGCTGTGTGAAAATGCATGTTAGATAAGCTTACTCAGACATATTAAATATGGTGTCTTTAAACAGAAAGAGAAAAAACAAAACAAACTAGAAACATTAATAAAATGAGGTTATAGGTTGACTGGCTGATGAAAATATTGTGACCAGAGGTCAGCAGAAACCTAACACTGTATATCCTCTGGGAGCAATGTTCCAATATTTGCGAATTCAGTGTTCTTGGTGACTCAGACAATAGAACCACCATGAATAATGAGGACCAACGGTATTTCTGGCACATTAGGTAGTAGTCAGTACATGTTTCCCCATAGAAAGATAACTATATTGTCACTGTTATAGGCATTTGTATCAAACAGACATTTCTTAATTTACATAGCTTCCATATTAATGTCTATAAAACTTGAATTCTTGCACAGTTGACTCAAATGTTTGCTGAAACTGCCTTTATATTATTTATGCATTGTGATTTTAGTTAATGAGCAGTAATGAACACACTTGATGGAAAAGACGATAGTGTGCATAAGTGTCTGGCACATAATCGGAGCTTCATAAAAATGTCTTGTATAAATGGTTAAGCCGAATTTTTAAAAGCTTCTAAAGGGACTTTGGGTTAAAATGGCAGATTGACCACACATCTAATTTTGTTCCATCCCAAAGCCCAACTAAAACAACACTACTGGGGTCTTAGTATTTTTGATAAGTTAGATTCCAGACACTTTCACTCACCCCATGCCTCTAAATGACTGACCCTCTCTCTCTGGAATGGAAGACAGCAAGCCAGTCAAAAGCATATCTGAGGATATGGGCACCATGTAGCTAAGAGGTCAATTATACAGCCACAAGGACACAGAATCCTATGGAATCTTCCTCTCCTGGGTTTCTTCAACCCAGAAATGCCAGCATCCAGACGTACTCTCTAGGCAGGAATTGGGAAGATTTTCCCCAAGAAAGGCAATACTTGAAGACAAATGATATAGGGATTACCCAACAAATGGCACAGTCAGATCCTCCCCGTGATGCTTCAAGCAAACAAGCCTCACTCCCACACTCAGAATTTCCAATTAGCTTTGTAGTCTCTTAATCTTAATTATGAGCAAATAATCAAAAATTACTAGAAACCTAAAGAAGGCCTTTAACATGGACGACAGTATTTAAAACAATAGGCCCAAAATGGAGTCGTTTATGCTAAGTCCCATGTCACCAAACTGAGACTTAATTACGGGTTGACTCTCCCAGGAATGGAATCTTAAACCAGTCAATCAGGAAATCATCTGATCAGCACTAGTTAGGTAATCTGCCTGATAGATCCCTGCCATCCCCTAAAGGAAAGTAACTTTGCAATAACCAATCCACTTTTTTGGTCTACTATGACTTCCTTGTTCCCACTTCCTTCTTACCTCTAAGTCTTTTATTTTGTGCAGCAACTGGGAGCTCCTTTCTGTCTGCTAGATTGGATGCTGCTCAATTTGAACTAATTTTCGCCCAAATAAACTCTTGCAAGTTTTAAGATGCCTCAGTTTATCTTTTAACAGCAGTGATCTAAACAAGCAAACAAAAAGCCAATAGAACAAATGGAAGCTGTGCAGGGAGAAGGAAACTTGAAGAAAAAGAAAAAAAAGAGATGGGGGCAGGGGATAGAAAAAATACTAAGCTCACCAAAGAGATAAGAAAATATATTGCAACTATGGAATAAAAACAGGATGCTCTAAAAAAGAAACATTCAAAGAGCATAAAAAGAGATCTCAGAAATTAAAAATATGATAGCAGAGAAAATATTCTATCAGAGGGTTGGAAAATTAAGTTAAAGTCTCTTAGAAAGTAGAATAAAAGGACAGAGATGGAAAATAAGAGAGACAGATAAAATCAGAGACCAGGTTCTGGAGGTCCAACATCCAAGTAACAGGAGTGGATAGTAAAGGAGAGAAAATTATCAACAAAATAATTCAAGTTAAGTTAACTTCTTAGAACTGAAGAACATCAGCTGCCAGAAGGAAAGGGCCTACCAAATGCCCAGCATCACAGGTGAAAATCAAGCCAAGGCACATTGCTGTGAAGCTTCAGAAACCTGAGGTCGAAAAGAAGATTCTACAAGCTGCCCAGGGGGTGAGGGGGATAGGAGTTGGTGGGTCAAAAAATGAAAACAAAAACAAAACCCAAGCCAGGTCACATACAAATCATCAGGAATCAGATGGCTCTGGGTATCACAAAAGCAACACTAGAAACAAGCCAACAGAACAACATCTGCAAGATTCCGAAGGGAAACGATCAACACAGAACCTCAAACCTACCCCAAGCAAATAATCGAGGGTGAGGGTGGAACAAAGCTATTTCAAACATGTGAGCCCCAACAACCTATCACCGGTGCTTCTATGGAAAGAAAGTGCTTCATATCAAAATAAGACTAATCCCATATATAAAGGTAAGCATGGAATGCAGAAAATGGGAACTCCCAAAGCTGCAGAGACATCAAAGAAATCCCTGGAGGGATGGGGAAGGGAGATCCTAGGATAACTGTGAGATCCATCCAAGCAACCAGGCCTTATTCAAGCAAAGTGGCTCAAGGAACATGTCTTCTTCAAGAAGACATCACTAAGTTCCCTTGAGAATACCTGGGTAAGGATTCTTATGCTAAGATTTCACCTTAATCCACACTGAAGTGGAAAAGCCCTCCACTGACAAAGTAACAACTCTCTATTAAACTTAGGAAAGTTTTTCTATAGAGCTATGTAATCATTTTAAACTAACATTCTAAGAACAAACGCAGTTGTGCAACATTAAAGGATGGCTTTGAAATTAATACTGCATTGTATGGTTACTCACAGCATTTAAAAAATCTGTAATAGGCTTTAGGCATAAACATTTTGCACCCTATGATTTATAAATGGAGTTACGATAAGAAAAAAAAGGAACAATATACTTGGTTTTTGCCACCTTCACTTTCTTTATACATAAAGTTGTCTCTCAAATGCCTTTTATGGAACTTGATTCTGTCATGCTGACAGTATTCAAAGACCAAAACAATGTACTTTGCTATGAAAATGGCTAAGAGAGTAGACTATGTAGGCCAAGCAGATCACCTTACGAAGGGAAGCCAACACCCCAGCCATGTGGGAACCCAAATCTGCAGTATAAAACAACATACCTTTAAATTAGCTTTTTTGCTATATTACCATCTCCCTAAAACCTCTCTCTCTTTTTTTATTTCCCAGTGGGCTCTATGCCCAATGTGGTGCCTGAACACACAACCCCCTAGATCAAGAGTTGCCAACCAGGCACCTCTCAAACCTCATTAAAAAAAAAAAATCTTTTTTTAAAGTTTATTTATTTTGAGAGAGAGAGAGCCAGGGGAGGGGCAGAGAGGGACTGAGAGAGAAAACCCCAAGCAGGCTCCATACTGATAACGCAGAGCCTGATGCAGGGCTTAAACCCCCAAATCGTGAGATCATGACCTGAGCTGAAATCAAGAGTCAGATGCTTAACCGATTGAGCCACCCAAACACCCCTAAATTTTTTTTTTTTTAATTTTAGAAAGAGAGAGCCTGAGTGGGGGAGAGTTAGAGGGAGGGATAGAGAATCCCAAGCAGGCTCCACACTCAGTATGGAGCCTGACATGGGCCTTGATCCCATGACCCTGGGATGATGACCTGAGCCAACATCAAGAGTCGGATGCTCAACCGACCGAACCACCTAGGCGCCCCTAAAACCTCATTTTTAAGAGCACATCTACACAGGGAGAACAATCCTATAATAGTTCAGTACTCTTGTTCAGAGTGTTAAACCACGTCTCTAACAATTTAAGTTGGAATAATAATATCTCCTGATAACATCAGATTTTTTCCTTATAAATTTAATAATGATTTTCAGCATATAGCAAGCATGGTCAAACAAGATAGCCTGTTGGTTAAAGGAGCCAAACTATGAAAGTTGTACAGAATTTCACGTTATTTAGTCCTGGTTTCCAAGAGTGATTTGTTTTTGAGTTCTTTATTAAGTTATACTATAGAAGCATGCCGTTTGGCCAGTGTACATTTATTATTTTAGTTTTGTGTTCTTTTTAAAAATGTTTTATTTATTTTTTGAGAGAAAGAGAGAGCAGGAGAGGATAGGGGAGGGGCAGAAAGAGAGGAACAGAGGATCTGAAGCGGACTTTGCACTGATAGGCTGACAGCAGTGAGCCTGACATGGGGCTCTAACCCATGAACTGCAAGATCATGACCTGAACTGACGTCAGATCTCAGCCAACTGAGCCACCCAGGTGCCTCTAGTTTTGTGTTCTTAATATCAATTTGGTATAAGATTCAAACTTTAGAGTACTGGGAATATTTTGTACAGAATCATTTAAAAATATTAAAAGTGGGGTGCCTGGCTGGCTTTGTAGGTAGAATATATGACTCTTGATCTTGGGGTTGTGAGTTCAAGCCCCATGTTGGATACAGCCTACTAAAAAAATAAGTAAAAAACAAAACATAAAAATAAAAAAAAATATTAAAAGTGCCATTTAAACACTGATGGTAGGGGCACCTGGTGGCTCAGTCAGTTAAGTGTCTCTTGATCACAACTCAGGTCACGATCTCACAGTTTGTGCATTTGAGCCCTGAGTCAGGCTCCGTGCTGACAGTGTGGAGCCTGCTTGGAATTCACTCTCTCTGTCCCTCCCCCTGCTCTCTCTAAATAAATAAACTTACAAAAACTTGTAATTCTCTCTCTCTGCTGCTCCTTCCCCTGCTCTCTAAATAAACTTATAAAAACTTGGAATTCTCTCTGCTCCTCTGCCTGCTCTCTCTCTAAATAAATAAACTTATTAAAAAAAAAAAACACACGCTGAATTGTATATAATAAAGCAAAGAAAGGGATCAAACACAGAATCACCAATTATCTTAGGCCACCAGGTCACCAAACTTTATTTGTTTACTGTAAAACATTACAATGACTAAATAAAAAGTGATTTTAGATGAAAGCATTTACACTTAGTTTTCTTAACAGGCTATCCAAATAAATATGACTGGCCTGGTATTCAGGGAACTTCAGGAGTCTTAGGGCTTTCCCCCTTCTTTTTATGTTGCTAGTTTTTAGAATTTCCATGGCTAACAGGAACTGCATTTACAGACAGAATCTATTTTGCTTAAAAGAATGAAACAGACTGGGAAGTATCTTTGCAAAACATATATCTGAGAAGACTGCTATCCAAAATATACAAAGAATTCTTAAAACTTGACAATAACAGCCCAATTAAAAATTTGGCAAAAGACCTGAACAGATACCTCACCAAGAAGATATACAGATGGCAAATAAGCATATGAAACGATGCTCCACATCATATGTTATCAGGGAAATGCAAATTAAAACAATGACAAACTGCGACATATCTATTAGAATGGCTAAAATCCAAACCACTGAAAACCCCAAATGCTGGCAAGGATGTAGAGCAATGGGAACTCGCGTTCACGTAGAGCAATGGGAACTCGCGTTCATTGCTGGTGGGAATGCAAAATGGTACAGCCTCTTTGGAAGGAAGTCTGGCAGTTTCCTATAATACTAAACATACTCTTACCATACAATCCAGAAATTGCACTCCTTGGTATTTACCCAAAGGAGTTGAAAACTTATGTCTACACAAAAACCTGTACGTGAGAAGAGCCAACACTTGGAAGCAACTGAGATGTCCTTCAATAGGTGAAAGGATAAATAAACTGTAGTACATCTAGACAGTAGAACATTATTCAGGGATAAAAAGAAATGAGCTTTCATGCTACAAAAAGACACGGAAGAACCTAAATGCATATTACTATGTGAAAGAAGCCGATCTGAAAGGGCTACATCTGTACCATTCCAAGTAGATGACATTCAGAAAAAGGCAAAACTACAGAAACAGTAAAAAGAGCAGTTGCAGCCAAGAGTTTGGGGGGTAGAGAGGGATGAAGAATACGGGGAGCCCAGGGAATATTAGAGTGCAAAACTACCCTGTATGATACAGTAATGATGGATGCATGTCACTGTATGTTTGTCAAAACCTATAGAATGTACAACACAGTGGACTTTAATCATTATGTATCAGTACTGGCTCATCAATTGTAATGCAAGATGTTAATAAGATAAACCGTGTAGGAAAGGATAAGAAGGTATGTGGGAACCACTTTCCCCTCAATTGTTCTGTAAACCTAAAAATTCTCTACAAAGTATGTTAAAATATACAGTCTATTAAAAATAAATCTAATTTGACAGTTTAAAAAGTGCTACTTTCCCTCCTCAAATTTTATTTTAATATTGTCTGGTTTACTAACCAATGTTCTGTAATAAAACATGACATTTTATATCCTAGCTTTCACCCTCTTCATCTGACAGAGCAATCAAATGGTTAAAATTCTCTAGTTTAATACACAGACATTGTAACACCACCATTCATGTTCAACGACAATGTAGTTGACAGCTCTAAATTAATTTTTTAATTAAAAATTTTTTAAATTTTTTATTATTTTTTTTAGGGAGAGAGCTGGGGAGAAGGAGAGAGGGAGAGAGGGAGAGAGGGAGAGAGGGAGAGAGGGAGAGAGGGAGAGAGGGAGAGAGAGAGAGAATCTTAAGCAGGCTCTAAACTCAGTGTAGAGCCTGATATGGGGCTCAATTCCATGACACTGGGATCATGAGCTGAGTTGAAATCAAGAGTTGGATGCTCAACATACTAAGCCAACCAGGCGCCCCTAAAAATATTTTTTTTAGGTAAGCTCTATATTCAACATGGGGCTCAGACTCATGACCCCAATATCAAGAGTCACATGCTCTACCAACTGTGCCAGTCAGGCACCCCTCTACAGATCTAAATTAGAATCCATACTGTACCTATCTGTAAAAAAATATTCTCTGCTAGAGGATCTATGTAGGAAAACTCTTTAAAAGTTAGATTTATAAGATCATTTCAAAGGAATGCTCACTTAAAATCACTTACTGTGGGGCGCCTAGGGTGGCTCAGTCAGTTAAGTGGCTGACTTCGGCTCAGGTCATGATCTCATGGTTTGTGAGTTTGAGCCCTGCATCGGGGCACTGCACTATCAGTGCCTGCTTGGGATTCTCCCTCTCTGCCCCTGCCCCACTTGTGTGCGCACTTACTCTCCTTTATTACCCCCTACCACCCAAATATTATATACATATAGAAAAGATCAGCAAAATATATCTTGGTTTGTCTTATGGGTCTTCTATTTTCTATAGCATTTTCTGTCCTCCTTTCAAAATTCTGAATACAATTCTGGTACATTTCAACAACTGAAAATATTTTCTCTGTAAATTTCTGCAGCTTAATCACCCATTTGTCTCAGTTTTTAAAAAACCAAAACAATACTCGCTTCACCTGAACAACCAAGGTTATTGTAAATTTTCACGGATTTGTCACATGCAAACAACAAAATGTGCAACTAAAAAAAAAAGTAATGTGTGCAACATACCAATAAACTTATTTTTGGACAGCCCTGATGTCTTCATCACAAACTTGTTGCAGGAAACAACTAGTGGTATTTTACCACCTCTGACATCCTAAATTGGTATGTGTTTTCTGAGCTAAATTCTCAAAAGAAATAGGCGGGCGAAAGGCATTTGATATCCTAGAAAAGAAGACAAGTGACATTTGCTAAACAGGTTACTAATACCAAGGAGGAACTCTAACACTGGGGGGATGATACTGAACAATTTCTATTTAAATTTGTTAAGACTGGGTTGGGTTATTGCCAGCCACTCCTATCTTGATTGTTGTGTCTGTCACCTTTAAGGATTCTCATTGTTCAAACAGCATCGGGATCTTCTCTTTCACAGTCAACACAGGACTCACAGTTAACTGTACACTTTATATACTCATAATTAACATAAGATCTTAATGTAAGTTCCAGTACCATAAATACCATAAATACTCTTCAAAAGTAATTTTCCAAAAATACTGGGATGAGAACACGAGGCTATGAAAAACCATTAGGAGTAGCTGGAGACAGAAACAAAACAGTTGATAACACATCTATATGGCTACTGGCTTTTCCAAATGTGATCAAATGCTGGATGACTGCACCAGTATTTTAACTACATGAGCAGAATGGCAGACTAAAGAAAAGAACACTGAATTTGAAAGTCAGGAAAGGAGGGTTTTAACTGGAGGTTTCATGGGCAGCTCTGCTTTAGGACTATTTATGTGATAGGGGAAGTTCCCCAACTTGATACCTCTATTTGATCACAGAGAAAACAGGCTCCATTCATTCAGTGACAAGTATGTGAGTGCCTGCTATAGGCCAAGCACTATTCTAAATGCCTGAGATACATCAGTGAACAAAGACCTCTGCACTCTTGGAGGTGACACTACAGTGAGGAAAGACAAATCATAATAAACGTAATACATTAACTACAGGGTATGTTAGAAGGTGATAAATACTATGGAAAAAAATGAAGCAAGGAAAGGAGGATGAAGAGAGTATACATGGGATGGAGGTAGAAGAGGTGCAAGGTTACAGAGTTCAGTAGGGTAGTTAAGGTAGGCTTCATAGAGACGTGAAAAAATGATCCAAATGTTTAGAAAGTGAGTTAACCAATGAGGTAAGCACATCAACTCACAACTCCTAATAAGGATTCCCTATGGATAAGACAACACACATGAGGACCTCAAAAGGGAAACACTATCCCTTGGCTGGGTACCTATCAAATGTGTGTTAATCCTTGTGCTATGTACTTATACATGTCTCATTTTCTATACAAAGTTAGGATATTAAAATCCTGTTGGTAGTTATTCTCATTTTTTTTAAAGTAAAAGGCAAATATAAACTTTACATGAGTTAATTTAAAGGTTACCAAAAAAGAAATAGGAATATATATGCATATACTGTAAGCATGCATAATTCATCCAACAAATGCTGTGTTTTTTTGTTTTTGGAAATTAACAAGGGCCTATTGCAAGATACTTCCAAAGAAAGTCCATGTAACATTTGTAGGCTGGTAAAGATAACCTGAAACCAAGCTGACAATCTATCTAGCAGCTGAAATTAAAAACAACAGTAGTAATCCCAGAAACAGACATGATGTAACCTAAGCCTCTCAACATAACCTCACCAACATTTCTTACTTATTTGATGGGGAGAACAGTTTACTCTTCCTTTTAGAAGAACAAAAATCAACTCCTGTAGTTTAGGAACATGAAATATTTCTTCACAGAATGGTACTAATGCTAATTAAATCTCAAGGCAAGTGTTTCTTTGAAAATGTCCATAAGAGCCTGTGAAACAAATGAGATTAAAGAAACTACTTCTAAGGATGTGAAATGACTTTGAATCCATTCAGCCCAACAGGAAACAGAAATATTTTAGGAGTTAATAAGCAAAAGGCAAAAAGCAAACCCATCGAATATGTATGCTTTTTGTTTGTTTGTTTAAATTCTAAACCAAGACAAGCCAAACTTAAATCCCAGTAAGAATGACCTTAAAATTACCTTCTGGAACTTAAATCTCTGTTCCTACTTTGGTAATTAGGTTTAAAGCAAAGTGCTCCTTAACTGTACATTTTCAGAAAGTTAAAAGACTTTCCAAACTGTAATAAATGAAAGTTCTGTCTGCATTTCCCTACCAAAAATAATCAACAGTGCTCAGTAAAGTTTAGGACTAAACAATAAATGACAGTGAGACTCAAAGACTGAGGTGGAAAGCTTTTAAAGAACCCTGCCCTCGGCATGAATAAGCTTTATGGGACTCCTGAAAGAGTTAAGAGCAGCAGCAGAGACACCTTAGCTGTCACAGGGGGAAAGGAAGTCCTGAAGCCTTTAAAGCCACAGTTAACACTACTTTTTATACCACACTGCTTCCCCCATCCCTGTCCCCGTCCCCATCACATTGCTTTTAACCAATTAAATCTCAAACGCCAAACCTGTCTGTAACTACTTTGGCATAATGAATGCGCAAATATAACTTTCATAAGTACAGCATACAGCAAGAATGTCATAGTTGCTTGTCAGTTTCATGTTATTCAATATGTAGGCTTTGGAGAAAGGCAATGACAGGCAATGACCTAAGGATAATGTCCGGGTCAGCCTTTTATAGTTACTGGAGCAACAACTAAATCCCCAAGAACAAAAGTTGGTTAAGCCAGGAAAGTCTGTGTTACATAAGGAAGAAAAGTCTTCCACTTAATTATAAATGTGGAAATTAAACTTCACAGAGTGAGAATAACATACTCATTTTGCCTAGAATGTTAATTTCTGGAACTAGTGTGTCAATGTATGAGATTTTCTGAAAAGTGTAATTCAACAGTTAAATAAAAATCAGAAGCAGGGGGCACCTTGAGTTTGGAACACAGAGATTAGCAAAACTTTGGAGAATTATTTTGAATTGTGGGAACTTTTGGAACCCTGTTCCTATCTCAGGACCTTTCATTTGCTATTGTTGCCAGAAGTCCCCAGGCCCAGGTTATTTCCTCGTGATGACTCAAACAATTACATATGAGATCACACATTCAGTACCTATACTCTCTAGGGTACTGGCTTTTTAAAGGATCCCTGGAGGAGTCAGATGTTTTCTTTTAAATAATCCCACCATATCCTTCCAGTCTGAGAACATGTCATTACCAGAGCCTGAGACATCTTCTGAAATATAAAATATTAAAATTCAGGAAGATTTTGGCACAGATGCTTTTGATAGGATGTTGAATTCTGGCTTACAAATACTCATTTTTTCTGGAAGAGATGAATAAAAAAAACCCCAAAACAAACCCAGAAAAGCTCATTTCCTCCCCTTGTATTAGCTTTAGCCATGTGAAAATGCCAAATATCCAATCATTCCTGGAAAAATGGCAGGTTTATGTGGTTCAACCCAGTATATAAAAATAATACTTTAAAATGCCTTCAAAAAACAAAACAAAACAAAACTTTCAAAGAGCACTTTGAAATTTGTGTTCTGTTTCTAATTAAGGGCTGGGTTTCAATTTTATTTTTTAAAATTTTTGTTTATTTTGAAGTAATCACTACACCCAATGTGGGACTTGAACTCACAACCCTGAAATCAAGAGTTGTATACTCTTCCAACTGAGCCAGTCAGGGGCCTCTCGACTTCAATTTTAGATCAATATATTAGGGTGAGTGCGATTACAAAGTTGGTAAACAAATCTGACTTGAAATCTACTTATTCTAAAACTACTTTCACTACTCGAAACAAACCGAGCCAGCCAGGTGCCCCGATTCTTGTTCATTTCTGCAGATATTCCGTGTGTGCTTGAGAAAAATGTGTTTGTGTATGTCCATCAAATCCAACCTGTTAACTTGTGCTCATATCTTCTGTAGCTTTATTCTTTTTGGCTTCTTGCCCTATCAATGACTGAGTGACTTTTTACTATGATAATAGATTTAGAATTTTGCCCTATACTTTTATTAGTTTTTACTTTATATGTTCTGAAGCTATTTCATTAGGTGCATACAAGTACAGGAGCTGAATCTTGTTATTTAGTGACTTTCTGATTTCCAATGGCTTTTTTTTTTAACCAGTTATTGTTACAAATTTCTCCTGCTACTTTGTAGATTTACTGTTGATGGTGTCTTTGATCAAGAGAAGTTCTTAATACAGCCCATTTTATCATTATTTTCCTTTATGGTTAATATTTTGCTTGCCCTGTTTAACAAATCTTTTCCTATCCTAAGATCACAAACCTATTCTTTTATACTATTTTTTTTTAAAGTTTTGTTTCTTTTACTTTCACTTTTAGATCTAAAAGCCATTGGAAGTGAATATGTTGTGGGAGTGGTGGTCAAGCTTTACTTCTTTTATATTACTATTATTTTAAAAATGTTTATCTTGAGAGAGACTGAGTCAGCAGGGAAGGGGCCGAGAGAGGGAGAGAGAGAATCCTAAGCAGGCTCCACACTGTCAGCACAGAGCCCAGTGCAGGGCTCCAACCCACAAACCATGAGACCACGACCTGAGCCAAAACCAAGAGTTACACACTTAACTGACTGAGCCACCCAAGGGCCCCTTATAACTTTTAATCCACTCGAACAATCAGACTTTAACTGAGATTACTTAGTACTTGTGACTACTAATGTACCCTGAATTCATTCTTCCTTCTTCCTTTCGGCTTTATTTGTCCTACTTTTCTGCTTTTTCTTTCCTTTTTTTTGGATTAAAATTTTTTTTTTGTTTTGCTAGTTTCTGAAATCTATTTTTCTCAATACCAGTTATCTCACACTCTTAAAAAGTCCAAAGTTAGGCAATAATTCATCCCTCCTTCTGAATAACACAATGGCCTTAGAACACGAACTATGATCAGTTCTCTCCTATGTTATATTTATTATTGTTCATTATTTTGGTTTTGTCTTTTTAGTCCTAAAAATTACATTACTATCATTTCATATGCTTGTACAGATTTACTTGTATTTACCAATTTCTTTGCTGACCTTTACTTCTCACATAAACAAATTCTTCTTATTGTATATTTTCTTTCTTAACGGTCCTTTGTAGAAGTTTTTAAAGTAAAGACTTACTGATGGTAAACTCAGTTTCTGTTTATCTAAAAATGACTGACCACACCTTCATTCTTGAAAGATTCTTTTCTTGGGGATACAATTCTAAGGTGACATTTATTTCTCTCTGTACTATCTTTTGGCTTCCTGGTTGCAGTTGAGATGTCTCTCTTCCATTCTCTCCTTGTAGATACTAGATATTCTGTCCTCCATGTCCCTTAACCGTTCATATTTTTCCGGTACTTGTCTCCCTGTGCTGTTTTCTGAATAATACCTTCAGGTCTTCCAGTTCTCTCTCTTCCTCACTGTGTCTAATATACTAATCTATTCACTGGGTTTAAAATGTCAATGGTTACATGTCTAAACTTATACTCTACTTGATTTTTTTGTCAAATATATCTTGTCATTTTTGATGATCACTCTTTGCTTCATTAAAAAAAAATTCATTACTTTGTTGGGGCACCTGAGTGGCTGAGTCGGTAAAGCATCTGACTCTTGATTTTGGCTCAGGTCATTATCGCATGGTTTGTGGGATCAAGCCCCATGTTGGGCTCTGTGCTGACAGTGTGGAGCCTGCTTGGAATTCTCTCTCTCCCCCTGTGCCCCTCCCCTGCTGGAGCCTGCACGCACTCTTTCCTCTCAAAATAAATAAACATTAAAAAAAAAAAATTTCATTACTTCAGGGGCACCTGGGTGGCTCGGTTGGTTAAGCGTCTGACTCTTGGGTTTTGGCTCAGGTCATAATCTCTTAGTTCAAGGGATCAAGCCCCGTGTTGCTGTGCACTGACAGCACGGAGCTTGCTTGGGATTCTTTCCCTCTATCTCTGCTCCTCCCCAACTCATGTGCGCACACTCTCTCCCTTTCCCAAAATAGATAAACTCAAAAAAATTTATTGCTTTGTTAAGTATTTCACATGTAGTTTATGTTTTAATTTTCTGTCTGATGATTCGCAGTATCTGTGAAGTATCTAGGGGTAGGGAGGGGAGGACAGAGTAATCGAAAACCGCTGCTTCTAGTTTCTGTTCAAGCTTACTTTTCTGTGTGTGGGATAATATAAATTCATAATTGGTCAATGTAAATCTATGGAAATTTTGAGTACCTATGTTTCCTTGTTTCTGCTAGTAGTGGCCAGGGACTGCTAACAACTCTAGCTGTTTCCTAGGGTCCTGGATTTAATGCAGAAATTTCAGTGTTGGTTTCTTCATTTTGCAGTAGGAACAGTTGTTTGGTTTTGGCATTTGACTCTAGAGTGACTTTCACATCAACACTCACTCCCAACACTCCAGTTTGAGTGGGTTCATCAAAATTAATTAATAGGGCTGGGGGGACTTGGGAGATTCCCCTTACTCCTTGGAAGCCTGTTAATGCTTATTCAAATTCTAACAGATCTACTTATGTGATAGTGACAGGGTACTTCAGAAAAATTAGTTTGCCATACAACAGGAAAGGGCACACTATCTTCCTACTCATTTTTGCTCCCAAGGGATTTTCCTTACTTTTTTGGTGTAAGTATGTAAAGTAAGTAAATACTATGTATTTAAAAAGAATTATTTTAATTTTAACATTTTACTAAGCATTTTTGAGTGTCGTGTAGAAGAATTTTAAGTAATGTACCCTGCCATTCTGCTAGAAATTTCAGAAGTCCTGTTTTTCCCCCCAAACATGTTATACTAGATCGCTCCCATTTTATACCCATGTAGTTTTTCTATATCTACATGTAGATATAGAAATATTTATTTGTATAAATGTTTGTATAAATTTGTATAAATAAATTACATTTACTTGTATAAAATTTTATCTTGTTAGATTTGGAGAATTTTTCTAGTCAATATACTGAGATCTTTCTAGTTCTTATTATCAAACAATACATCCCTTCACCCTGTATATAAACAGCCTATTAAATTTATATTCCAGCAGTTATTTGTTTACATGATCATTTTATTACCCTTTCAGATTAAAAAATAGGAACTATCTTAATTACTTTTTTTTTTTTTTTTTTAAGTAGGCTTCATGCCCAGAGTAGAGCCCAATGTGGGGCTTGAACTCAGGACCCTGAGATCAAGACCTGAGCTGAGATTAAGAGTACGACGCTTAACCAACTGAGCCACCCAGCATCCCCTTAATTGCTTTTGATTTTTGAACCTAGGAGGTATTCAATAAATGCACACTGAATGTCCTTAACTAAGTTACTGGTAAAAATATTAAACACGATAAGCCCATGGTCAGAGCCCTGAACCTTAAGACAGGCCTGGTACCTAGCTATCAATGGTCCATTAATTAGCACTCTTTGTTATGGTCATGCAACTAGTTATTCAACTCAAAGATTCAACAAATATCTGAAACTGTATTAAATTTCACATTTCAGCCAATTATCTAAGGTCTATGACAATGTTCTGAGAGATTTTATCAAATGCTCTGCTGATATCCAGACACATTCTATCTACAGCATTTCCCTTTTCTACTAGCCTTATCAACTCATCTTAAATCTTTCATGAAGCCTTTTTGAATATTCAGATCAAACTGAGCTCTTTTAGTGCAACTTTGAACTCAGCAACACACATTTTTACACTTTATATGCTGCCTTACTATTTTTTTGCCTTACTATTTAATGAGTTTATAAATTATCTTCCCATGACATTTTTTTTTGCTATTTTAAAACTATTTTAAAAGAATTCTATGCATGTGATTTAAAAATTCATACAGTAAAAAAGGATTTTAAAAGAGTTATCTTCCCTCTACCCTAATCCTTTGTTTCTTCTTCTAGTGTCAACCACTGTAAAAGTTGTTTTTATCTTCACTGAACTTTTCTTTATACCTGCATAGCTATGTGTGTGTGCCCACAGACACAAACACCTGTTTCTACACACAGAAAATATGTTCTTACACTAACAGGAACTTACTGTATTTAGTTTTAGACTTTGCCTTCCTAAATTAATAACACAAATGGGTGATTTGTTCCCATATCCACACATACATATACCTTACATTTGAAGGGTGACACAGAATCCCTCTAATCTAGCGTAGTGATAAACTGTACCAATACAACAGAGTGATGCTGAGTGCTCCCTGCATTCCTCAAAAGCTGTTTAGGGTCTGGGACCGTGACATTTAACACAGTATTGAACAAACAGCAATCAATCAATAAATAACTGCTTTCCTACAGAATGTCTTCTAAATGTATGATATTTGGGGAGAAAATGAGAAATTTCATCTCTAGTCCCACCCTCACTAGGGAAAACAGAAGGGAAGAAACAGGAAATAGAAATCTTATTTCTTCAAACAAAGTAGAGCAACAAACACTTGTGAGACAGATGTATTCAGTTAAAGCAATCCAGAGAAGGAGCCTCAGATGATGCAAAACAGAGTATTTTGAAATACATTGTCAATCACTATAGCATACTAACACTACAGCTTTAAATATTTTATTTGATGACACCCAAAAGGAACTTCCATAAACGATCAAGTTCTTAATTTGTGACAAGCCTGGGAAAGCCACACTGTATGCCAATTCCTTAAAAATACAAGAAGTTATTTCATATCCTTCTCAAGAAATGACCAAGCTGAATAGAACAGCTAGTGAGAAACCATGGAGTTCTCTACTTCAGTGGTTCTCAAAGCATGGTCCATGGACCCCTGGGAGTTACTGAGATTCTTTCAGGTTTAAGATCCAAGCTATTTTCAAAATAATACTAAGATGTTATTCACCCCTTTCACTGTATTGGCATTTGCACCAATAGTGCACCAATGGCACAAAGGCAGTGCTGGGTAAAATCACTGGTGCCTTGGCACAAACCAAGACAGAGGCATCAAAGTGTACTAGCAACCACTGTGGTCTTCATTGCCATATACTTATTTTTTAAAAAGGCCAGTTTTCACTTAAGAATTCCTTGATAAAGGAAGAAGAAAAAATATTTTTATTAAATCTCAACCTTGAGGATGTATCTTTTTAATACTCTGACAAATAGGAAGCACGCACAAAAACTTCTGCATACCAATGAGTTTTCATGTAATAAGTACAGTTCAGATATGGTTTCAGAGTCCATATTGCAGCTAACCTTCACAAAACCATTCCTTGTCAAAGAGGTATTGAAGAATATCCATAATTATCTGGATTCTATATATTCCTCCTTTTTCCAACTACATATTTGTGTGAGGCTGGATTTTGTTCATACACTTCAACCAAAACAATGGATGGTAATGGACTGAATGCAGAAGTATCAGAATCCAGTTCTACTCTATTAAGCCAGATATTAAAGAGAGTTAAAAAAAATACAAAATGATGCTATTACTAAATTTTTGTTTTGTCTTAGAACACTTTTTCATAAAAATGTTTATAATGGGTTATGATTGTTATTTTAAATGAATTAATGAACATATTCTAAAAATTTTGTTTTAATTTCTGATAAAGCAAATACTGTAACTAGATTAAATCACATTAACAAAAGCTCTTTGGGATCCTCAATAACATTAAAGAGTATAAAGGGGTCCTGAGACCAAAAAGTTTGACAATTGCTGTAGTTAATGAAAAACGTCACTTTGGTGAACCCTGTTCCACTTTACACACAGCAGGACTTACAAACTGATTTTTCTTTTTTTTTTTTTTTTTTTTTTTTTTAACTTTTAATGCTTTATTCTATTTTTTGAGAGACAGAGCGTGAGCATGGGAGGGGCAGGGAGAGGAGACACAGAATCCGAAGCAGGGCCCAGGCTCTGAGCTGTCCGCACAGAGCCTGATGCGGGGCTCGAACCCACAAACAGCGAGATCATGACCTGAGCCGAAGTCAGACGCCCAACTGAGTGAGCCACCCAGGCGCCCCACAAACTGATTTTTCTTACTTAGCAAGAAATACTTCAGAATACTATTTGCTACCTGCATATCTTCTCCAATATTGTGATGTAGGACCTAATAAATTATTATAAGGTGAACACCAGTCAAGTCCAGAAATAGAATTTTGCCAAACACCCCAGAAGCCCTTTCTATGTTGCTCCATCCCAATCATAACACCTTCCCACTCTTGCTGTAAGTAACCTGACTTTTATATTAATCACCTCCTTGACATTTTTTTATTGTATGCTTCCCTTGACACTGCAGTTTTGTTTTGCCCATGTGAAAAAATTTTGGTGTCTTATAAGGTCTCTTTTAACCCATAGGAGAGCCAGTATGCCCTCCACTTCCCTATAATTTATCTAGTGAAGGACCCAGGCTGTTTCACCTATAGAGTTCCCCAGGTTTGGATTTTGTTGACTGCCTCATCTTGGTGCAGTTCAGCATGTTTCTTGTTTTAGTATAACCTAAAAATTGACAGATGAATCCAGAAAGTGGATTACACTCAGGTCCTGTTGCCTCTTTGACAAGACTATAGGAGACACTTAATGCCCAATTTGGTCTTTTTGCAATCTTGGGAGCCACTGATGCTCGCTGCCTATATCTATTCAGTTGGTGGGAGACTGTAAAATGGTGATTCTTTAATTTTATAATTTCTTTTTCATTTATTAACTGGAATATATTTGTAAAATGATTCTCTCCCTCAGCTACTACTTGGTTACCTACATGTTCAATTCATATAGAAAAAACGGGAAACACTGGATTCTTTTCCCTTGTAAGATTTCAAGATAATGAATTGGTTTCCTATCATCCTCTGAAGATGACCAATCATTTCCCTTATTACTTTTAAATATCATTAAGAATTAATAGATTTAAACACCTTTGATTAATCTTGCTGCCAAATTTTCAAATAGCACATTTGGGCCACGAAGAGCTAGATTTATACATTAGATTTTAGCTGTGCAAAGATCAGCTTCACACCTCAAAACATACCTTTCCATAAGCAAAGGCATTTTAGTTATGGAAAGGGCTGACAACTAATTAGTTCTTAAATGAAAAAATTCAGGGTAGATTAAAAAATATGATTTTCTTAACACTTCCATGAAGATAAGTTCAGATAAAATTAAAAAGTCTGAGAAGTGTTTCCTAATTATATTTTTAAAAATTCTTTAGTGACTTCCCCTTGATTTTCAGAATACAATGAAATCTCTTTAGCTCAGCTGATAAAGCACATCACCATTTGGTCTCTGGGCTCATCTCCTGCCACTCTGTTCCACTAACCCTTTCATCTTTTTTGGTAATATAAATAAAAAAAATTGCTTTGGTGATGTTTTCCTGATATGTTTTAAAAATTATCTATATATATCTAAACACAGTTCATATTACAATTACTTTTATAAGAATCTGACTCAATTAACTTTGGCATTAAAGGAAAAAAACACCATGACTCAACTGTTGGAAATACTCTCAAGTAATCTTAAAAATCCAAAAATAAGTTATTGCTTAAAAATCATGGGCACATTCTATAGACAAAGCCTATATCCACCTATTTTTTTTTTTTTTTTTAAATGTTTTATTTTATTTTTGAGACAGAGAGAGAGGCACAGCATGAACGGGGGAGGGTCAGAGAGAGGGAGACACAGAATCTGAAACAGGCTCCAGGCTCTGAGCTGTCAGCACAGAGCCCGACGCGGGGCTCGAACTCACGGACCACGAGATCATGACCTGAGCCGAAGTCGGAGGCTTAACCGACCGAGCCACCCAGGCGCCCCTATCCACCTATTTTTAAGTTACAAAGATATATAAGGAACAAAGTGAGAATAAAAGAGCTGGAAATGAAGCTATTCCACTTTATTATCAATATGAAGTTTCCAAAAGGGAGTAGTATCATGTTCCCAGTGGAAAAAAGAATATGTAAACAAAAATCTAAAATGAGACAGGAATGAGATTTTCCCAAAAAGATATCTTCCACGCTCCAGGGCAATTATTGTAAAAATTTTAAAGCAGAAGAGATTTAAAATGCCCATGCTCCTCATTCTCATGAAGTACACACAGACCTCAACAAGATTTCAGAAACAGTCTTAGTGTTCCATGAGTTCTCAACAGGAATTTTATAATGATGTATTTCCATTCTTATGACTGTTTATTTATTGATTATTTATATTGTAAAAAAATAATATAAGCATATTTTGGATCATTTGGTTGGTCACCTTAATACCAAGTACAGTCTTATGGTTTTGTCGCTCACATACCTGCTTAGGGTTGACTAGTGCCAATCAGTTATACTTTAATAATTGAGGGCTAATTAAAAAGGTGCAGAGGTAGACTTAATATGTAAACAAGGTGTCCTACAAAGTAAAGGTCAAGTTATAGAATAAATGAAAGTCTCCTACTCCTCGAATACAGGAAAATGGTGGGAGAACTGGGTTACATGGCACACAGCTGTACTGGCATGCTGAACTCAAAAGAGGACTTATAGAAACTTCTTAATGGGTATAGGGTTACTTTTTGGGGTGAGGACAATGTTTTGGAATTACACATTACTAATGTTTGTACAACAGTGAATTATATATTTTTAAATAGTGAATTTATGTTATATGAATTTTACATCAATAAAAAAGAAAGAACACAGAACACAGCAATCAGTATTACAGACATCATCACTTAGCATATTAAATGTTATGTTGCCAACTGGAATATAATTGATCTTGTGGTTTGTTTTAAATTTTTGACTCATTTATTGTTGCATAAGAGTGATAGCCCTGAGGAATTTATGCCTAGTTTTATGTTTGTTAACATCTCTTACATTAAAACCAAAATAGTTTAATTCAATGTTGGGAATTTGTGACATACCATTTGCCCTTTTAAGACAGACTATACAGTAGGAAATTTTGAGAAAATGTTATGAAAGATTCATAAACATGATCCACATCCTTTTTCTCTGAAACTTTAGTAATAAAACAGTTTAACAAAAATGGGAACTTAATACAAATTTTATCTCTTCTTTATAAACTACTCTAAGACCTCTGAAGATTCTTATTTACCCATGTAACATTCCTACTGGCAAAAACTGAATACCACCAACTTGAACATAGCTATTCAACAAATGTACAATGCTTTAAAAAAGAGGAACAAAAATACCAAGAATCAGGCACTGAGTAACAGAAATTCAGGTTTCCATGCTGATCCAGGGTACTTCAGTTTCTGTTGATCCTTTACAATTAAAGTTACTAGTAAACAGGTTCTAGTGATTTTATTTTATTTTTTATTTTTTTTCAATATATGAAATTTATTGTCAAATTGGTTTCCATACAACACCCAGTGCTCATCCCAAAAGGTGCCCTCCTCAATACCCATCACCCACCCTCCCCTCCCTCCCACCCCCCATCAACCCTCAGTTTGTTCTCAGTTTTTAACAGTCTCTTATGCTTTGGCTCTCTCCCACTCTAACCTCTTTTTTTTTTTTTTCCTTCCCCTCCCCAGGTTCTAGTGATTTTAGCAAGACTCTCAGTAACTAATAAGCTCAAAAAAGGAATACCTTCCCTGCTTTGACCATGGTAGGTTGTCAGGCAGATGGGGACACTGCAGTGACCAGAACAGTGATGGGAACAGAAATGAAACAGCTAAGAGCACTTCAGAATCCTAAGCAACTAGACAAGCACAGTTTGAAAAGTATACTAAGCTCAGCTCCTATGAGGTCAGTCAGCAAAACATCAGATCCAAGTCCTCCCTATTACACGAATACTAAGATTGAATCTTCTTGGTAGTAGAGAAATCAAAAGTGCTTCTGCCTGAAACATAACAGATCAAGATGTTTTAAAGAGCAAATAAAAAGTTTATGAACTCAAGTGTATTTTGGAAATACATTTAATAAGCCCAAATAAGACTGATTGATTCATTCATTCAACCAATATGAATTTATGTGTGCTTTATGGTGGTAATTTATAATCCACCAATAATTATGTAAATGACACACATTACTGCGAACATTTTCCAGCCATGTTGAAAATTCCAGAAGATATGCAAGTTTGAAATTTTTTGAGCTCTTATTGTGGTAGACATTTAAAAATAACAGTTCAACTTCGGAACTCATAGATTTGATTAGTCAAAGTCTGACTCTGTCTAGAGTGACAGGTTCACAGGTTGATGACAAAGTAAGTTTTTATTTTGCTGATCCTGGTATGTAGTAGCAAGATACTTATGAGTAGCAAGTAGCCTAGCTACTCAACATTTACCTCTCAACTCTTGATTCATCCTCAAAAATCACCCCAAATGAAGCAGATTTTATTTCCCCTTTCAAATGAAGAATCAGAAAATTCTGCATATAGAGCAGTTCATGTTTGACATTGGCTCCTAACAGAATTGCACAAATAAGAGAGATTCCAGTTTGGGAAATGACAAGTTAAACAAAGCAAAAAACAGTTTTCAACTGAGAATTTCTAAGGGTCCTTCAGTATGCTAATGTACACCATGAATTTTTAAGAGAGAGGTACAATATGTAGTTTCCCAACTTCTAAGACCAAATGCAATATGTAGTTTCCTTTTGTGCATTGAATAGGTGACAGACCAGAGAGCCATGAAATACAGTACTTAGCAAATGCTGCTACTGTGATCTCACAAAATTTGAAGATTTGTGGAAGTATGGGGATTAGTCTTTTGAGACTATCACAGAATATGTATAGTTTAATCATTACAGTATCACTGGTGAAGACACGCATCACACATAATCATTCTTTATAAGGCAGAAATCTAGTGACCTGGATATTATGATGGATTGCAGATTCTAAGATTTGAACTGCTTCTGTGAAACAAGAGGACAAAAACCGTTCTGTCAATCGTATCTTCTGGATGTAAAGAGAGGTCATGGTGGAAGAAATAATTACCGGTAACCCCTAAATGACTGCTAATCAGAATCACTTGGGGGTGCTCTTAAAATCAAGATTCTGATTCAGTAGGTTGAAGCAGGGCCCCAGGTGATTCTCCTAGTGGTTGACCTGGAAGACGAACAGTGGAGAGCCTCGTTTGCAAAAGAATAAAATAGAAGGGCAAGATGCCTCCAGCTCCATCTCAGAAGGGAGTCCGGAAACAGTAAATCATGGACCACGACTACAAGAATTCAATGTTTAGTGTATATTGCAGGACTGTACAACTGAAGTAGTTCATTTATGGGTTTGAATTTCTACTCTGTAACTTACTAGCTGTGTGAAATTAGGCAAGTTACATAACCTCTTTGTTATGTATAGATGGATTTCCCCATCTATAAAATTAAACTAATAACATGGACCCAACTGTGTTGTCATGAGGCTTACATGAGCTATTGTATAAACACACATAGCAAAGTGCTTGCTGTGTGAAGAGGGCTCAGTATATACTGCTGTTCCTACTCCTGACCAGTACTCTTCTGGTGATCAGAAGGAAAGGAAAGGAAAGGAAAGGAAAGGAAAGGAAAGGAAAGGAAAGGAAAGGAAAGGAAAGGAAAGAAGAGCCCTATGATATTGTTTCAGGGAAAAACACTGCATAAAAATGTTTTGCGAAAGAAGGCCCCAAGGGACAGAATAGATAGTAGCAACTAACAAAAATAAGGAAAGCAGATTTAAGACCCTAGGATTTGCAGAAATTGAACAAAGAAAGACCCTGCCCATACACAGTCCTTACAGGGACTCTGAATGGGCGTGAGAGCAGCCACAGATTCAGTTAGGAGGCAGTCCCAATACCTCAGACAACGTTTCACATACAAGAAAACTAGAGCTCTGACAGTGCATTTGCCCAAGGTTGCAGCACTACTAAATGGATTAAAATTTAGGAGGGGGCAATTTTAGGAGGGGGCAAATCCAATGCCCCCTCCACTAAACTAGACTGTATGAAAAAATAAATTCCTCTTAAAGTCCTATCTATGAGAAAGAAGCAAAAAGTCAAGCTGTTTAGTGAAAATGAATATACATACCAACAAACACATAATGAGTCTATTTGTATTCAGTGGAAAAGGAGGAGTGCTGGCAAGAGATCCAAACTTGGAGCTTAATACTCAAGTTTTAATTCTAGCTCTTGCTGATTGTGACTTTGGGCAACAAGCTTAATTTCTAACTAGTCTGCTCACCTGGAAGAAGCTTACACCTTGACATAAAAATCAAAAGAAATAATGTATTTGAAGATACTTTGCAAATTAGGTTTAGACTTCTGGTTCCAGCAAAATGCAAACTAGTTAGCTTCTAACCTTCCTGACATAAACATCTAGAGCTGCTATTTAAATAAGGCAAAAATCTTTTTAAATGCATGGGTGTGTAACTAAAGAGCAGCAGAAGAAGCCAACTAGGGCCAAAAACTAAGAGAACTAAAAACCAGAGAAGCAAGCATGCCCTGTGACTGTCCTGGTGCAGATTGGGCAAGCTGGCTTTTGGTCTTGATGATCTGAGGGCTTTTGACATCATGCAAGGACTGGAGATGCTCTGGGCCCGCACTGGGAGGGGAGTTGGAACCAAGTCCCCAGGGATTCTTGATTCATGCTAGAAAATAAAGCAGCTCAAAAAGAAGGAAGAGTAATAATAATGATAGCAAAATATTAGTAAAATCTGCTCACCAGATTGGGAGATAATAAGAAAGCCAGTCTACCTTAATCTGAACTCTGAGTAAAGGAAAAAAAAAATCCAAGAATCTGTAACCAAGGACCGGTGTCACACCATAGTTTAGGAAATCTAGGAAATCGCAAGTCACGAAACTAACATGTAATTAGTTAATTGCCTTTGAGCCAATGATGCTTCTGGGCTAGGTGGAGTAAATGCAAAACTTCTCTAGAAGAGGGCACCTCCAATCCAGACCATGGAGGTTCCCCCCTAAAGTCTTTATTCCAGTTTAGCTCATAATCTAAGGCTGAAAACACACGAAGAAGGCAAGAATCAGCAGACCAACAGAATTTAAACCTCTAAGAAATTCCTGTAAGATAATATGACAGTGATGAGTACAGATGTTAAAGTGATCAAAACCTTGAGAACAAGCCACTGAAAAAAAGAAGAGGCAGATTTGAATAAAGATGGAATAAAACTGTGAAAATAGAAAATATAAGCCAATTAAATCAAAAGCTTCAACAGACAGGTTAAACACCTGAGTAGTCACAGCTGAAGAATGAGTTAGTGAACTAAAAGAGAAATCTGTAGAAACTATACATAAGAGAAAAGAAATAAAGACATGAAATATGAGAGTGGTGAAGACATAACAGGAAACAGAATGAGAAGATCCAACATATGTCTAAAAAGGCTTCCAGAAGGGAAGACAGCAAATGCAAAAGGCAACATTCAGAGAATTTTCCAGAACTGATAAAAACTACAAATCCCCAATTTCAGAAAAATGCAACACGTATCAAACAGATTCATTAAAAATCAACCCACCGGCGCCTGGGTGGCTCATCGGTTAAGCATCCGACTTCGGCTCAGGTCATGATCTCACCGTTCATGAGTTCAAGCACTGCATTGGGCTCTCTGCTGTCAGCACAGAGCCCGCTTCAGATCCTTGGTCTCTCTCTCACTCTGCCCTCCCCTCCCCACCTCTCAAAAATAAACATTAAAAAAAACCAACAACAAACCACCTGTTTTGTAGCAAAGCATGTAAAACACAGAGAAAATCTTAGAATGACCACACAATTTATTCTTTAAACTGGGACACTTGTCAGAGACAAATGTTAAACCAGATGGGACCCCAAGACAAAAGGAGGGAAACATTGACACCGTTCTAGTCTATAAGTCCCAGCCGAAATGCATAGTTTTTATTAGAGACACAAGGAGACCAACAGCAGAATTCCTGACAGCAAAAGACAGAAGACAATGAAATAACCTTTTCAATGGGTGAGAACAGCAGTATTGTTTCTCTTTATTTCTACATCGGCTATACAGTCTTTCACAAGTGAGGGCTAAATAAAAACATTTCAGACAAAAATGGACTCAGTTTCTTGTTCAGATTGTTGAAACAAAAACAACGGATGATATGAGAAAGAAGGAAATTCATTCCAGAAGGATAGAACAGAGATGAAAAATAAAATTCTATGAACATTGTTATCAATTAATTAGAAAATGGTGACAGAATGAGAATTTAGAAAATTACAACTCACCATAAATGACTCAAGAAAGAAAAGCAAATCTGAATAGAGCTACTGCCCCACCTCTAAAACCCATGCTAGATGGTTTTATGGTGAATAGTACCAATCATTTTGGTACTAACACCAATCTTATTCAAACTGTTCCAGAGAAGCAAGGAAAAAAGGGAGGCAGGGAAGGAGGGAAAAGAAAAACAGGCAACCTCCTCATCGGAATCTGAGGCTAGTATAATCTTGATACGAAAAAAAGACAAAGGGAGAGCATACAACGACAAAGGAAAATTATAGGCCCATTTTCATTTATGAACAGTTACAAAAACCCTAAGTAAAATATTAGTAACCCAAATCCAGTATGATAAATTTGACAAGCTGATCCTAAAATTCACATGGAAGAGAAAAGGGCCAAGAATAATGGAGAGCATTTTGAAGAACAAGAAGTTTGGGAGCACCTTAAAACTTATAAAGCTCCATCAGGACAGTATGAGGGGTGCCTGGCTGGTTCAGTTGGGAGAGCAAGTGACTCTTGATCTTGGAGTTGTGAGCATCAGCCCCACGTTGGGTGTAGAGATTACTTAAATAAATAAAACTTAAAAAAAAAAAAAAATTGAGGCAGTATGATTACGAGCACAGGGATAGAGAAATAGACCAATGGAAAAGCCAGACCACCTGAAAGGAAACTTACACCACATATGTGGCAATACAGATCAGTAGAGAAAGGGTGAGTGAACTACACAATAAACAAGGTTGAGAAATTCCATGTGGGAAAAAGTCAAATTATATCTCTTTCCAAAAATGAATTTTCAGTAGATAAAACTGAAAGTATGATAAAAATGTAAGGTTTTACTTTTTCACATAAATAGCAATATATCCAGAATAGAATGATTTAACCAAAGGACATTAAATTTTCTTCGAAAAAATAGTTTGATTTCCTGCGAATACGAGAATAAATGTCCCAGCTAGGTGAAACTATAATAAGGCATATGCACACATATACACGATACACCAAAACACAACTTTAAATGTATATGTACATAACCAGTACACTCCTTAGGGATAACAAATTATCTTGGGGAAAAAGGGTGTTCTATTCAAAAGACAGTCTCCATTTATTAATGCAAATATCCTTATTTTGGTCATTTAATTTCTCATGACTAATTCTCACAAACAGCTAAACTGAAAACACAGGAAGAAAAAAAAAAATCACACAAATAATCACGATCTACTTTACGGTGCACTTCCACCTTTTGTTATTATAGCCCCCACAACTGAAAATTAGAATCAAGATACTATACCAACTTTCACTCCTTGCTTTTTCCATTTAATTTATAGAATGAATACTTTAATAAATCATTCAAATCTCTGAAAACCTGGTTTGAATGCCTGCATAGCAACCCATCACATTCTAACGCTTGCTTGCTTATCTCTGTAGCCTTGTCTCCCCCACCTCTGGTGCACTAAGTTTCTGTTAGCGTGGTCTCTTCCAGTTCTGAGTAGAGGTTTCCTCCCTCAGGGCCTTAAATATGTCATTTCTTTTTCCTGCAACACTGTTCCCTTCCTTCTCTTCATCTCCCCACCCAATAAAAAAAAAAAAAAAAAAAAAGAAAGAAATCGGTACTCTCAAAAGATTTCAGTACACCTTTTCCTTCCTATCACTCATCACAATTTGTAAATTTATATTTATTGGTACAATTTCAGGAGTATCTATCTGTACAGTATCTACCTGTATCGGACCATGCCGATTTTGTTCTTTGCTTTATCTCTGGTATTTAGCAGTGTCTGACCCACAGAAGTGAAAGATACAATTAAAACATTTTCTAAACCCATTTTTGTCTAAACCTTCCTAGGCATGATTACTTGTACTTTTTCTTTAATTGTGCTAATTGTGTAACAAAATTAATATTGTTATGGTTTGAGAAGTTTAAATTCTTACATTACCTCTAAGAAACAATAATATAAAGCTAGCTATCCTAGCTCTTTTAGAGGTCATATGAATTTTTTAAATTGTATCATCATACTCTAAGATTCCTTCTAGCTTAAAAATTATGTGATTCTAATCCCATTTCATTAACCTGTTAATGGTATCATTCTGATTACCATGGACATGTAACACGATTATTGCAGTCATAAATGAAACATTCTAAATATTCAGTTGTGTGTAAACAAAAACAGTACACTTGGTGGAGAAATGTTAACTGGCTTTAAAATGCTTTCTTAATACACCCACATAAATAAAATATAATATTAAACAGAAGGCGAGCTACTGTTATACGTCATTACAATAGTCTGCTTGAAAACAGGGGTCAGGGCAATATTCCATTGTAAACAAATCTGTAAATGTGATTGGGAAACTAATGATTTGAAGGCTTGAATTAGAGGAATTTTCAAATGGTAGCCACATCACCGATTAAACACCAGTAACAATATTAACTTTATAAAATCTAGGAAAAGAGGAAGATATTTCAGTTGTTTTCTCAAACCTCAGTAAAATACAATATACAAGAGGCCAATACTTTTTTCCCCTATAGAATATATCCTTGATTCTCTAAAAGTCAATGTGTACATTAAATACACATTACAGCTAACTTTTCTTTAATGTCCCATTTTTTAATGCTATTTCTTTATATCTTGTATATGCTCGTATATCACAGGTATCAAGAATGCATAGCCTGTAGTTTCTTAGCCTAGCTGAGATGTAATATTCTGAGATATTAAGACAGCATGTCCTCTAATCTGTTGAGACTTGCAGTCTAACTACTGATAATAAACGTTTAAAAGTTTGCTAGTAAGAATGAAAGATTTCAGAAATAAAGGTGTACAGAAGACAGGGTTTTCACCGGCCTAAAAATTCAGGAGATAGCTTCTCAGCTCTTTTCCCATGAGAAAACTCCAAACACCGAACACACTCCTTTAGAAGATTCAACAAAAAAGAAGCATAAGAAACTCAAAACAGAACATTAAAGGAAAAAAGATAAAAGCAACCACATATACTTAATCTTGGAACCCTGAACTTTGATTCAGAGAGGGAAAGAATTCAGAGTTCTGTATTTACCCTCTGACAAAAAAATGTAAAAAAGACTATTAAGTAAATGTTTTTAAAGAAGTTTTGGCATACACACCCCATACATGCTGGCTTTTTGATTCTCTGGAATTCTAAATAATTTTTCCCTTAAAATCTTGTACAATAATCAATTTGCTTCAACACTATTATATGATCTATGAAAAATGCTTTCCAGGAACTTATCAAGTCAGCAAATAAGGAGGACCAGGCTAATTGCAAAACAAAAGATTCAGAACAATCTTCTAATAGAAGGAACAGGAGGTTTTAAAAAAAGAAGTCTTTTCTGGGTGCCCCTCAAACACTAGTTATGATGGAGAAATAAAGAAAAACTAATCTGTTTTCCAAAAGTTAAAATGGGATGGGGAGACAAAACAGACCAAGGGCAGATCAAGGAGACTTAAGTTTTAAATGCCTTAACAATGACATCTTTAAGAGGTATTGATGGCCCAACTGGCGGGTTAGCTCAGTCCGGAGAGCATGAGACTCTTAAAGACTCATGAGACTGATGGTTAGAGAGAGTTAACATCGTTAAGGTTTAGGGAAACTCCTGAGAATAGCACTCTCCTTTTTTTGCACTAAACACATGCCAATTTCACTGCTGTTTGTCAAAAGTATTTTACTCCTGCTGAGGATAACAGATTTTGAGGCTGTTCCAAAATATAAATGAGAATAAAACATCAGGGTTTCACTTAAGTTTTACAGTTTGCTATAAGACTTACTAAGAAACAGGACAGGTGTATATTGTGAATAGCTAACATCTGAAGGCTACTGAAATGGGCTTTCACTATGATTATGTGAGTTCTAAGCGAAGTTGAAAAGGTAAACAATTGTCTACTGGGTATCTTTACTCAAATGTACACCAGCACCTCAAAATCTGTGTGTTCAAGACTGACCTTACTACTTCTTCAACATACTGTTCATTCACTGTCTGCTTAGCTGCCCAGAAATGTAGAAGCTTGCCTTCTCACTTTATTCTTTCAAACTTTCAAATCCCACCAAGGGTAAAACTCCATAATATTAATCTCCCATCTCCTATCCTCAAAGCCATGACCTTAATTCAAGTCCCAACTGCTTCTTGCATAGGCTACTGCTTTATCTCCTAATTTGTCCACATCCACTCAGTTTTCTATACCATCAATGCAGTGATGCAATTATTCCATCACTTCTACTTAAAAACCTTCAACTACACATCTACAAATTCCTTATTATGACATTAACAGGTTCTTCATGTTCTGGTCACCTTGCTCTTCTTTATTTCCTATAAAGCAGCGATATTTAATTGCTTTCATTTTCTGGAATGTTCCATGAACATATACAGCTTTCCTTATGGTATTCTCTCTGCCTGCTATGCTCTTAAGGACCTGGAGAACTTTTTATTTTTATTTAATTTTATTATTTAATTTTTTAAAAGTTTATTTATTTGAGAGAAAGAAAGCATGTGCGAGCAGGGGAGGGGCAAAGAGAGGGAGAGAGAGAATCCCAAGCAGGCTCTGCACTGTCAGCACAGAGCCCAACGCAAGGCTCAAACCCACAAACCATAAGATCATGACCTGACCTGAAATAAAGAATAAGACACTTAACTGACTGAGCCACCCAGGCACCCCAATTTTATTTTAACATCTTTTTAGATCTGGCTTAAGCACTCACCACTTTAAGAAAACTTTCCTACTCTGGGGCACCTGGGTGGTTAAGTGTCCAACTTTGGCTCAGGTCATGACCTCACGGTTCATAAGTTCAAGTCCCGTGTTGGGCTCTGTGCCTGGAGCCTGCTTCAAATTCTGTCTCCTTCTCTCTCTGCCTCCCCCCCCCCCACCCCCTGCCTAAAAAATAAATAAACTTCAAAAAAAGAGAAAACTTTCCTACTCTCCAAATGACATTAGTGTCTCATTATGTTCTATGCATACATGTATCATATCACCTATTATCATTTTATATCCCTTATTGGCATACATTTCTAGCTATTATGGTCCTGGAGCATAGTCGTTGGATCTTATTCATCTTTATATTTCCATTGCTTGGCACACAGCACACAATCAAAAACTATCAGCCCAATGAAGTAATGACTACTGATCTGTGTATCTTAAGTTGTCATTTCTCCTATCTTACCAATTCACCAAGACGATGATACTATTCTAAACAACATTTGTCAAATAGCAAATAGGGGACACATTTAGGGCACATATGAGACACATCAGGTCAGTTCCAGGATGTGACAAGGACTATGAAACCAGAAATGACAAAAGTTGTTTAAAAATGTATCTTTCTGGAAGCCTCTAAAACACCTGTTACACATTTCCTTATGTCTATATACAGGAACATCAATAGAACACCCATATGCTACTTTCTCAGTGTTATCTGTGCATTTAGATTTTTACTTCAGCATAACATTTATTTCTAGGATAGATCGTAATGACATGACTAATCAATCACAAAAACTTATAAACATCTCTACGTTAAGAATAAGATATCTAAAGGTATAATAATTACATAATTTTCTTTTTTTGGCCAAAGAAGAGAGTGACCATTTGTTAATATATTTATTGACCTCCACTTCACTATAATCAGTCTTGTCTGCCCCCAAGAACAGAATCACACAGAACAGTTCCCAAGTGATGTGAAAGAAAGCCTTTAAATTCAATCTTAATATAGGACACCTTAACCATTTTAACTTAAAATATTTTTGGGTTATTTTCAAAGCTAATGCTATCATTATGAAAAACTTAAAGGACAATAATATTTTAAAATCAGTAGCTGAATGGAATCAGAATTGCTAGTATTTCAGACTTAGCACACTGAATCACTAATTTCATGGTTTAATACCTTCCTCAATATTCCCCACCTTATCGTGAATGGTTTCAAAATACATGGGAATTTTAGGGATGCCTCGGTGGCTCAGTAGGTTGAGCGTCTGACTTCGGCTCAGGTCATGATCTCCTAGTTCTTGGGTTCCAATCCCACAGTGGGCTCTGTGCTGACAGCTCAGAGCCTGGAGCCTGCTTCAGATTCTGTCTCTCCCTCTCTCTCTGACCCTCCCCTCTCACGCTCTCTCTCAAAGATAAATAATAAATGTTAAAAAAAAATACACGGGAATTTTAGAAAGTTTGTTTTTGACAAGTGCTTTGGGGAAGAATACATGCTTAGAGTGTTTTTTGTTAAGGTCCTAACAGTAAAATTCTGAATTTTCTATCAGTAAAATTCTATCAGTAAAATTCTGAATTTCAAAATATGAGTTGACTGTTTCTTCTCCTCACTCAGCTAAGAGAACAGGACATATCTTAGGCTCACAGTATAAACAGTAAGTAATCTTAAATACCTTACAAAATATCCATTTGCATTTACTTACCTAGGAGAATGAGGATCTAGCTTATTTTTACAGGCACCCAGTAAAGATATTCTATAACCTGTATTCATTCCACTTCTGCTTCCATTCCCTTTGGTTCAGTAGCAAGTTTTTCTTAGTTTTTTTTTTTTTTAATGTTCATTTATTTTTGAGAGACAGAGAGAGAGAGTGTGAATGAGGACAGGGTGGGGGGGGGGAGCAGAGAGGTAGGGTGACATAGGCGCCCCAGCAAGTTTTTCTTAGAATAGTACTATCAAATAAAAGTTTCTGTGATAAAAGAAATACTTTACCTGCACTGTGCAATATGGTAGTCACTAGCCACATGAGGCTAGTGGGTACTAGAAATGTGGTCAACGTGAATGAAGAACTAAATTTTTAAATTAATTAAATTTAAATAGCAACATGTGGGTAGCAGTTATCATTTTAGTCAGTGTAGTAGAGATATCAGAATGCCACTGTCAACAAAAAGTATAGTCTGATCTGGTCCCTATCAAACTGGCCTTGGGTTAAAACCATGCTGGGCCATTCCCTCCACTTCCCAAAAGTCAGGCAATAGATATGAAGGGACAAATACCCCAACAGTCTGCAAACCTTTTCGGTAAAGGGCCAAATAGTATTTTAGGCTTTGTGGTCCAGTAAGTCAAAAGGTCTCTGTCGCAACTATTCAGCTCTGCCACTGTAGCATAAAAATAGCCATAGTCGGGGCGCCTGGGTGGCTCAGTCGGTTGAGTGTCCGACTTTGGCTCAGGTCATGATCTTGTGGTTTGTGGGTTCCAGCCCCGCGTTGGGCTCTGTGCTGACAGCTCAGAACCTGGAGCCTGCTTCAGATTCTGTCTCCCTCTCTCTCTGCCCCTCCCCCACTCACACTGTCTCTCTCTCTCCTTCAAAAATAAATAAACATTATAAAAAATATTTTTTTAAATAGCCATAGTCAATTTGTTAAAGAACTTGCACAGCTATGTTCCAATAAAACTTTTATTTAAGAACACTGAAATTCAAATTTCATATAATTGTATTGTGTGCCATGAAATATTACTTAGATTTTTTTCAAGCATCAAAAAAACGTTAAAAACTTTCTTTAGTTCTCAGGCCATACAAAAACAGGCTGTGTGGGGCCAAACTACCAGCCTGGTTTGCAAACCTCTGAAATACCTGAAGAGTCAGGGAGTGCAATGAAGAGATACTCAACCCCCTCAGTTACTGAGGAAATGCTAGCTGAAACCACAGTAAGATCTCACTATAGAATGGCAATATCAAAGGTTGAAGACATGTAACACTTGGAATTCTTAGGCACTGCAGTGAGAAAGTAAAATGGGAGTCACCTGAGAACACTGACAGTTTCTTTAAGAAATTAAATATACCATAGGACCTAGCCATTCCTTTCCTAGGTACTGAACTCAAGAGAAATGAAAACTTATGTCTACATAAAAACTTGTATGTGAATATTTATAGCCCTTTTATTCAGAGGGACTTAAACTGGAAACAACCCAAATATCTCCCCCCAGGTGTGAATGTGTATATAAAATGTGATACATTCATACAATGGAATACTATTCAGCAACAAAAAGTAGCCAGCTACTGATACTACCCAATAACCCGAATGAATCTCAAAATCACATGCTGAGTGAAAGACTTAAGAAACAAGAGTACAGGGGCGCCTGGGTGGCTCAGTCGGTTAAGCGGCCGACTTCGGCTCAGGTCATGATCTCACGGTCCGTGAGTTCGAGCCCCGCATCGGGCTGTGTGCTGACAGCTCAGAGCCTGGAGCCTGTTTCAGATTCTGTATCTCCCTCTCTCTGACCCTCCCCCGTTCATGCTCTGTCTCTCTCTGTCTCAAAAATACATGAACGTTAAAAAAAAAAAATTAAAAAAAAAAAAAGAAACGAGTACACAGTAAGTCTACTACATAAAATTCCATTAAATGCAAACTAATTTGTGGAACAGAAAGCAGATCAAGGTTGCTTGGGGCTGAGGGTTGGGGAAAGGATAGATGGCAGAGTTAGGAGGAAATGTTGTGTATTCTGATCTTGGTGAAGGAGTCATAGGTATGTGTTTGTACACCTTAGATGCATGCAATTTACTGAACACATAAAGATGATTTAAAGGAAAATCTGATTCTACTGGCATCAGATTTACACATAGCAATCTTTATGAATTGATACATTCACTTTTTATTTTTAAAAATAATTTTAATAATTTTAAATAATTTTTTAAATAATTTAAATAATTTTATTTTTAATAATTTTTTGAATAATTATTTTTAAATAATAAATTTTTAAATAATTGTTTAAATTTAAGGAGTTGAGTAAGCAAGGGATAGATACAAAATTAGTTTGAAGTCTCACACTATCATCATTTCTTATGGGAAATGTGCCTCTTGTACCTCCAAGGCACATTAATAGTAACCCAAATCAAAAAACTTTGAGGAAAGGTTTTAGGAATTCTGTGAGCCGAAACCTTTCCTGTTTACAACACTCTGCTCTCCCTGTTTGGAACACAGATTTTAAGTTAGACTACAATGCAGAATTCCAAGAATTAGTAAATAATCTTTTACCTTACAACAGTTTTTCATTTGTAACACCTTTGGGATAATGTCTTTATTTTAAATACCCTGTTGCTCAGATTCAATTTGTTTAAAAACACTTCATTACAGGTCTTTTGAAAGCTGGATGAAACTTGCTCATCTCTACAACGTTATCAGTTTAAAATATTAAGAATAAAGAAAAAAAGGTCCCATATCCCAGTAAGTTTTCTTTATTCTTTCAAATTCTTGGGTATTCCTCAGACTAGTTTTTCTTTTTTTAAGTTTCTTTATTTATTTTTGAGAGAGAGGGAGGGAGGGAGGGAGGAAAGGAGAGAGAATGAGAGCGGGGGAGGGGCAGAGAGAGAGAGGGAGACATAGAATCCAAAGCAGGCTCCAGGCTCTAAGCTGTCACACAGAGCCCGACACGGGACTCCAACCCATGAACCTTGAGATCATGACCTGAGCTGAAGTCAGATGCCTAACCCACTGAGACACCAAGTGCCCCTCCTCAGACCAGTTGTTGACAAGACCATGACCTTACAGGGATTCCTCAGATGGGTCAATGATAAGCTGATGATTAAAAAAAAAAATCATCTACTAACACAAATGTTTTATTTTTTTTTTTAATTTTTAAAAAAATGTTTAACCTTTATTGATCTTTGAGACAGAGAGAGAGAGAGTGAGAGAGAGAGAGCATGAATGGGGGGAGGTTCAGAGAGAGAGGGAGAGACAGAATCTGAAACAGGCTTCAGGCTCTGAGCTGTCAGCACAGAGCCTGACTTGGGGCTCGAACGGACTGTGAGATCATGACCTGAGCCGAAGTCGGACGCTCAACCGACTGAGCCACCCAGGCGCCCCGTAACAAATAATGTTTTAAATAATTTGTGGCCACACCTTGGGCAAAATTTGGATGAATTTTTTTCAGCCAAGTACAGACATGTGAAATATACATCTGGCTTCCCAGATTCTTTTCAGAGAAAACTATTCTGTTACAGCTTCCTAAAGTCAAATTAATTTCATGCTTGACTTTAGACCATGTCCTTTTGGGAGAAATAAAACACCAAAATTCAGGAGCCAGTGGAGGTGAATGAGGTTAAAAACCTAAGCCCTGAAATGATTTCTGCCAAACTTAAGACACATACTTTCAAAACTCTGCAAAGAATTCTAAAGAGAACTGAAATATATCCTTTTAAAAACCCTGTTTTTCGCTTTCCTGGACTTAAACACAACCCTTTTAACTGTACAGCTGACTCAAGCATTAGGGAAAAATGTCTAGCATTAACTCTCTCAATTCAGAGACTACATACTTCAAGTACTATGACTTACCATACAAAGTATCAAGGAGATCAGTATTTTTGTCCAAAACAAGTTCCTACGCTTAAAAGTTAAAAGGCCACCATAGCTAGAAGATTACAACTTCCTGAAGTAGCACAAGGGATATTTCGTTAATCTAACTGGTTTCAGAGGTATTTATAGGAAAGCATTCGAATTGTTTTTCATCTAATTTTTATCTGAGAGGTTTAAATCAAGGGACTTAAAAAAAATTTTAATGTTTTATTTATTTTTGAGAGAGAGACAGAGTACTAGCGGAGGAGGGGCAGAGAGAGAGAGGGAGACACAGAATCCGAAGCAGGCTCCAGGCTCTGAGCTGTCAGCACAGAGCCCACGCGGGGCTCAAACTCATGAACCGTGAGATCACGACCTGAGCTGAAATCGGATGCTTAACCAACGAAGTCACTCAGACGCCCCTAAATCCAGGGACTTGTAAGTGAGAATCAATTTTTAGTCTACTAGCATCAACATCTAACTAATAAGTGTCAATTTCTTGTCCCAAAATAAATGTTTTTCACTTATTGTCCAACTAAAAGACCTCTTTACTTATTATTTGAGGCATAATAGAGCTCAATTTGTGAAAAGTGTCAGAGTTCTTCAGTTCCTAAGAAATACTCTAGGAGTTTAAAAAATGGGGGGTAAGGGTAGAGGAAGACATATTTAAGACAGATGAAATGGCCAATGTTTATAGCAGCACTCTCAACAATAGCCAAATTATGGAAAGAGCCTAAATGTCCATCAACTGATGAATGGATAAAGAAATTGTGGTTTATATACACAATGGAATACTACATGGCAATGAGAAAAAATGAAATATGGCCTTTTGTAGCAACGTGGATGGAACTGGAGAGTGTGATGCTAAGTGAAATAAGCCATACAGAGAAAGACAGATACCATATGGTTTCACTCTTATGTGGATCCTGAGAAACGTAACAGAAACCCATGGGGGAGGGGAAGGGAAAAAAAAAAAAAAAAAAGAGGTTAGAGTGGGAGAGAGCCAAAGCATAAGAGACTTAAAAACTGAGAACAAACTGAGGGTTGATGGGGGGTGGGAGGGAGGGGAGGGTGGGTGATGGGTATTGAGGAGGGCACCTTTTGGGATGAGCACTGGGTGTTGTATGGAAACCAATTTGACAGTAAATTTCATATATTAAAAAAAAAAAAAGATGAAATGGAAATGTTAGTATGAACATAAATGTTTTAGGAAAACTCACGATACTGTAAATATGAATTAGGAACATGGTGGTTTATTTGGGAGAGAATGGTAAGGATGATAACTGGAAATTCTAGCCAGAATGCTGGCAAGTGTAAAAGACTGAACAGATCACCTAATCCAGGCTCAAAGAGACTAAATGAGTTGCTCAATTAAATGGCACAAAAGGACTTAGCAGGATGCCTGGCTAAGAGATGCTCAATCAACGTTGGCACCTCCCTCCACCCTCCCCCAACCAAGATCCCACACCACTTAAGTTTCACAATAACTATCACCTAAATCTTCCAACAGTTCTCCAGTCTTCACAGACACCAGGGCCTTTCACCAGCCTCTATCAAGGAAAATTCCATTACTGCCATCTCTACAATATCCACCTTAGAGAGTTGCTATAAGCATTACATGAGATCATGTAAAGTGGCAAGCAGCTGAGTCCAATAAATGCTAGCATAAAGGTTCCATGTCTGCCTTCTCTCAAACACATCCTTTCCACGTATGGTAGTAAATGTGTGAGTGCGAGTGCGCATGAATATTTAGGAAGGGGTGAAGAGCCAGGGATGCAAATATGACATACTTTAAGACCCAGTTTTTGACAATTCTCCTCCTTTCCCCAGGATTTTTATATGCTCCCTGGGTACCAATCTCATTCCATTGCGAATTCCCTGCTTTAGTCACTATAAACGGGAGGGGTGAACTCAGATGTACTGGAATGGGGGAAAAGTAAGGGGAGTGGTAGTCCCCACATTCAAGGACATGTTGAGAAAACCATGGTTTCATTACAAATTCACAACTCAATACCCTGAACTTGGTATTACTTCCCCAATTAAAATGCAAGGCCCCTGAAAATAAGATACCACACCTTGTACTTCCTTCCATGTATCCACATAGTATTAAGAACAGGACATTAGCAGATGCTTAATAGTCACTACTAATCAGCCTCAAGAATGCAATATTTAAAAATTCGATCTGTATGTAACACTCCAGGAACACATACTGTGACCCTGAACTATCCTTTCACATGGGTCAAAAGAGAAACACTTATAAATTAGTTTCTCAAAAAAATGTGGTAAGCATTTTTATTTAAAAACAAATTTATCTTTAAATTCTAGTTCTAAGGTTCATGAATGGCCTGAAACTGCAGGCAAATTTTTGTGTAGGTATGTTTTTCCTCCCTGTAGAGCACACAGCTTCCATCATTCTTAATAAACAAAAACAAAACCAAAAAACAACCCAAAAACCAAACTCCCCCCGAAAGCTAAAGAACCACTGCTCTCTACTGTTTTCCCTGGCTTTAAAGTTCAAGCTATCATAGATAGGCCTTACTCAACTTGAGTTCTAAAATCATATTAAAAAATCAAATGACAGGGTAGTAGTTACCCTTAGGAAGATGGATGTGTGGGTGGTTTTGAGGGGGCATCAGAGGGACTTCTCAGGCACTGATTATATTATGGATGTGGATGCTGGCTACACGAGTATTCGCTTTCTGAAAACTCATCAAGCTGAACACATGATTTTTCTACCTGTCAAAAGGCATATTTCACTACAGGTTAAAAAAAAAAAAACACCACAGTAACAAAGATGGGTTATTTATACAAAGCAGACATTACATATCGTAAAAAGTGAAGTCCTTAAAAATAATGTGCCAGGAGAGGCCCCTGTGAAACCTCTAGAAAACAGCCAGTGAGGAGCACAGTGGCCCTTAGTCCAACAGCCTGCAAGAAACTAATTGGGCCCTGTCAGTGATCACAGGAGTAAGCTTGAAAGCAGATTCTCCATCCTCAGTCAAGCCTTGAGATTAACTGCAGCCCCAGTTGACAGCCCCACTGTGAAGGACCCTAAACTAGAAGGGTCTAGGTAAACCACTTCCTGATTCCTGACTCTGAGAAAACCCGTGGGATATGTTTGGTGTTTAAAAAAAAGATGATGCAGTTTCTAAACACTACCTTCCTTATACACATTGAAGTGAACAAAGTAGTCTCAGTGGTTGCACCTACTGGGACATTAGCTTATTGGTTTAAATTGGCAATATTTCCTTCTTGAAAAGCTGTGGTACAATATTGCTTTCAAAACCCAAGCAAGAAAAAAGAAAATACAGCTGGTGATTATGAACATCAATTTTTGCATCAAATGGAAGTTAATCTGTCTTTAAGATACAGAACAGGGATCTTCTCAATGCTTCTTTCTTCTACCTCCACCTAAATTAGAGATTCCATTACAATAATATGTTTTGTGTTTTACTGCACAAGTGTTTGAATAATAACACATGCATATCTTAAATTTTCTGAAGGCTTTTCTCATAAGAGAAAATATACTAAGGTCAGAATTATCAAGTAACTATAAATATGTTCTAAAATATACACATATTATTTGTATAAATCCACAAAAGAGGGAGATGCAGTGAATGAGGGAATGTAGCTATTCCACTATCATCCAACACAAATGTAGCATATTTTGAAATCAGTGTATTAGTTCTTATATCTGTACTTTTGAATCCTGCCCAAAGAGAGCATCAGAATTTGACATTTCAGCAGTCCTGTGTCTTTCTCAGCTCTGAATTATCTGCAGTGCACAATACAGCAAAGGGCCTTGTACACATTAAGCTTTATGGTATCACTGAAAAAAAGTTGCAGAAGTTACTGAGTTTTTCCATTTAAAATTCTTGAAGTGTATGAACTACCTTCTCAAAATGGACTACCCATAGCTCCATTTCCTTGCATATTTTTAAAAGCTGAAAATACAACTATTAACTTTGCTATAATCAGGCCAAATAAACCTTTGCACTGTTAAAGTTTTAACCTACCAGTTGTAACAATTCTTCTACGTGACTCCCTAAAGTTACACCAGTTGTCAATATTTAATTACTCAGCCTTAAATTTAAAATATAATGACTATCTGAGGGGCACCTAGGGGGCTCAGTCAGATAAGAGTCTGACTTCAGCTCAGGTCATGATCTCGTGGTTTGTGAGTTGAAGCTGTGTGTGGGGCTCTGTGCTGACAGCTCAGAGCCTGGAGCCTGCTTAGGATTCTGTGCCTCCCTCTCTCTTTGCTCCTCCCCCACACATGCTCTGTCTCTGTCTCTCTCAAAAATAAATAAACATTAAAAAAAATAATAAAATAAAATGACTATTTGAAAACAGTATCTTCTGTTATTACATAGTCATAATGCAGAGTTCAGTAAATCATACTTTAAGACTGTGTGTGAGGCCCAGCATAACAATAAATCCAACAAAATCCCAGAACTATTCTTCATTTATACTATCTTATAATAATTATTATATATTTAATATACTTACATACTTGAAAGCATATATGTTATATATAATATTATATGCTCTTTCCTTTTCCTTCAAGATCCTGAACACCAGCGAACACTATCAAAGCTAACATCTGATTCTTCTTAGTCTTTTTCATTATCACCCCTGTACACTAAGAGCTGTCTTCTTTTTGTATTAACTAGCTAGTAACTGAAGATACTGAATCCTCATTAATTTCATCTAACTTTATTTTTAAAAAAAGGGAAGGGAGCAACTGAAGATAAATACAAATGAGTTTGCTTTTTTTTTTTTTTAACAATTTTCTGTAATCACTGCTTGCATGGCATTAGATAAGATCATCAAAGAAAAAGGAATCCATCACAGTAGGTTGATTGCTTATAGCTACTCTTCTAAAAAGGCTTGACTATGACATTGACAGAGTTAAAAGACAGATCGAATATTATAATTTTCTCATTTCTAATGTTTTGTGACACTTAAATCTTCCATAAAACACCAATCAGAAGAGACGCTCAGGACCAGCCTGAGAATCATATGACACTTGCTTAGTGTCAGTAAAAACAAAAACAACAACAAAAACAACAACAAAAACTACAAAACTGCTCACCCTGGTGGTTCAGAAAAGTACTAGACATAAAATGACTCAACTATTTAGTAGTACATAGGAAACTTTCATATAATCACTGTCTTGAACCTGTAATAGGCTCCTTTTTAAACTTCATGTTCCAGGAGTGTTAGGAGAGAAGTACCCCTCAATGAATTTCAGAATTGTCTTTCATCCTTTCATTCCATACCAGGGAAAGAGCATCTTTTTCTTGGGAAAGTTTTCTACTACAATAAAGTATCAGGCTAAAATCTGTGAGTTTCCAACACTAAAACTAATTTAGTTGTCTAACAAAGAAAAGCAAAGTGCCCCATTCTAGAAAGAAAAAAAAAATCTCTCACAAACTTATTCTGTTGCAATAAAGATCACTAATTCAGAGAACAACACACTACAACTCTTAAAAGTAAAAGAAAACACTGGCTGGCATACCCCTCTTTGTTTTGAAAAGTTAATAAATTTTATTTAGATAGATTCTTATTCTTGGGTGGATGGGAGAAAAATATCACCTTACTAAAAATAGGGTAGACCCTCCTTTGAGCCAAAAATACTAGGAAGATTACTTTGATGCACCTTAACTTTTGTGAGAAATGCCAGCCTTTCCGGTTCAAGATGTGGGCCAGATCATATTAAGAGATCCTTCTTACAGGAGACAGACCAGATGTATATTCATAAAAGTAAACTGACTTCCTTTGCTTTCCAAAAGAAGCATCCAAAGCATCATTCAGACAGGCTATCTATTCAAACCATGTTTTGGAATGTTCTGGACACTATTTTATCCCCCAGAAGATAAGAACACTAGACTCAAAGTCAAATGCCTTTGGTCAACTTGACTTTAAGTAAATCTCATATCAGTTCTATAGTTTGGTTTGCCTTTATTTAACAAGATAAATACTTCTTACCTACCTACACTTTTAGGATGGAAAAAAATTTTTTTTTTTTTAAAAAATCACATAAAATTCTTATTGTTTCTTAGCAATGGTTGCTATAAAATTCAAGATGCTACACTATTACTACCATTATCACCTTGTATCAAGTTTTACTGCTATTTCTGAATTAGGTCATGATACTGGCTTTAAAACACAAATCTTGTGGTCCTCCATCTGTGGTTGCAATTTTTAATAATTCTGTCCTGATAACTTGCCCCTCATAGACCAAAGACCTACTCCACTGATCCCTGGACTTGAAAATTAGTGCCTTCTCTAATTAAACAGACAGATATCACACCACTCTAGCTTCTTGTAGACATTATATCAGGAATAAGATCATTCTTTGTACTTGAGAAATGATACTTTATAGTGTGCAAAATAGGGCGACACTTCTTATGCTCTCTATACTTCCCACAACACAAAATCTGTGCAGTTACCTAGAAAATCTGAAGGCTTCTGACAACAGACTTATATCAATAACTGTCATAAAAATATCAGATCTAGAGCATAGAAAGGAAAAACTTTATCGAGTTTGCAAGAAATAACCCTGCCCTCCTCCAGCGACTATTAGGTTTGGTGTGGGCTGTCCTTTCCTAGGGCCTGTGCCCTGTCTTTGAAGAAAAGTGGCTTGGGCCCAAAGCAAGCCCGGGCCAGCTCTTGAGCCTGATCAAGACCCTCCACAGCAACGTCTGCACCCAACATTACATCTCTCATTTCAGACACACCCCCTCCACCCCGCGTTTCATAGGAGGTGTGGGCACTCAACTCCTTCACTATGGATGGGGGACAGGAGGGCGGGCGGGCCCAGGCCTGAGCACCCATTTTGGAGGACCGGGGCGCTCGGTCCCATAGGCTGTACGATTAGGAGTGTGGGAGCGAAGGGCGTATCCGTGAGAGGGGGAAGAAGGTCGGGGGGGGGGGTGGTCTCTTATATTCGGGGGCGTGAAGAGGAAGGCGGCGGGAAATACTAGGGAGAGCCAGGTTTGTCAATGTGAGGTTTTCTTTTTGTTATTTGTTTAGGGCTGGCGGATGTAATGGGGAAGACCCCTCAGTCCACAGCCGACAAGGGGGTCTCCCTCCCTAACCCGTCTTGGGGGGCAAGAGGACTTGAGGAAGGCCTCCTCCCAGCGGGAAGACAGTGACTGATAAGCGATGTAAGCTGTGCGCGCCGGGGCACGGATTCCTGCACCTCCAGCCCCGCGCGAGAGGCGTGGGACCGGGTGGGAGGGGATGGAGGAGGCCCCCGGCCCAGGAGGCGGGAAAGGCCCTGGAGCTCCGGGACGGGCGGCGGCTCCGGAACCCCGAGTGGCGGTGGCGCGGGCCTGGCGAGCCCCGAGCCGGCTCGAGCCCTTTGGGCCGCGTGCACCCCCCACTCCCCACTCTCCGCGGCCGCCGCCTCCCCCCCGCGGCTCCTCTCACCTGCACATGATCCGCCATTTTGCTCCATTCATGCTCCTCTCCGGCCCCCCCTCCCCCCCAGCGCGCACCTCGGCCGGGGCCGCTGCCGCCGCCGCCGCCGTCGCCGCTGCGCCTGCGCGCTGGGGGCTCGTCGCGCTACGCTCGCGGCGTAGTGCTGCTCGGCTGCGCAGGCCCCGGCGGCCGGGGCCGCGGTTGGAGAATGCGCAGCGCCGTTGGGACGGCGTAAAGGCGCGGGCAACGTCAGCGGCCCGGAGACGCTGGGGGTGGGAAGAAGGAGCGGGCTGGGGGAGCGCGAAGGGAGGGGGAGCCGGGGGAACAAAGCTTTGTTTACATGGTTTTTAAAGGGGCCGCGCTTGCTCCGGCGGGTGGGCGGGCGGTCGGGCGCTGGAGCGGGAGTTGGGGGTGCCTGCTGCTTGGCGGCTTGGTGAGGGCTCCAGGAGGGGGGCTGGGACCAGTCCCCGCCCAGAACCTACCACCTGGTGGAGTCCTCTCATCTCCAGTGTTCTTTTGATTTGCCCCTGGACGCCCCCATCCCCCGCCACCGCTCAGCTGCTCTGACAACACGCCCTGGAGGGGTCTTCCGTGCTCCCACAGCCGGTATCCCCCCACTTAGGGTGTCTACATTATTCTTTACTTTCCAGTGAACTGCCAAACTCGACCGAATTTATGTCTGTGTCTTTCTAGCTTTCTGCTCCAGTGGGCGAGGGACATTGCTCTCTGATCCTGGGTTACCAGCAACTCAAATAGTGACCTCCTTGTTTTCTTGTCTGTCCTTTTCTCCTCCATAAACATTCATGGAGATAACCGCCAAATGGTGGTGACAATGGAAACGTGCAGAAGGCACAGTTCCAATCTTCACAAATAGATTATTATGTTAACCGGTACTCTAGGCTGCCTCCTGAGAGGGGTCAGATGCTGGGAAAGGTGGAGGTGGTGGAGAGAGATAAAGGGGCTTTAGGACCCGAGGGCTCAGTCTGACTGAGATAGCCATCTCCTTGGGTCAGATCAGGTCATTCTCTGCCTGCTGAGGCCAATTTCATTCTTTTCCACAAGGAATTATCAGTGTTAGATAATGCTAGTTTCTGTTTTCCATTGGAGTTCACTCTGGCTTCCAATCAAGGCCCCCAGATTAGATTTTCACTGGATTCTGAGAGTACTGGTTGTTTAAAGTTTATATTGACTGGGAGCTAACACCTGAAATCAGAATGAAAATGGTAGTGAATTACTTTCTGTCGTGGATAGAGTAGACTGGTGCTCACCATTCATTTCAACCTGGGTCCTCCTGGTGTATCCTGGTTTGCAGAGGTAGGACACCTAAAAACTACATTACCCAGACTTCCTTGCAGCCAGGGTTCTGCATGCCCGACTGCCTCTGCCAATTAGATTCACTGGGAGAAGATTTTGGAGGCAGAAGTGAGGCAGAAGCTTTTGACTGTTGCTTCTGGCAAGCCTAACCCCTGGAATGTTTTGTGTTGTGCTGTGTTCCAGTGTCCAATCATAAGCCTCCTGAATGTACTGAACAGGGATGGTGAGTCAGGGGCTTCCTGACCTTGGCATAGCAGCTGCAGTGGTATATTCTTGGAGTCACAATTGCAGGGGCAGTCTTCCAAGTCCTTACTTGCCTGATTGGGTGGGAGTAACAGCTTTCTGTGGGCCAGGCCCCCATCCACTCCCCCACCAGTCCTCCTTCCCACACTTAGTTCTCCCTCTCTCCTCCTTTTGTCAATAAATGGTACCACCCGTTACCCAGTTGCTCAGCTAAAAACCCAGGAATTATCTTGATTCCTAGCGTCTCAACAGTTCCCCACATCCAATCCACTTGCAAGTCCCATTTAATCTACATTTAACACATGCCCAAATCTGGCCACTTCTTTTCATCTCTACTGCTAACGCTCCGGTCCAAGCTACACCACATTTTTCTTGAGGTCCGGTAATAGATTCCGAGCTAGTTTCCTTGCTTCCTGTCTTGCCCTGTGATAGCCTATTTTCCATACAGTGGCAGAATGTCATTTTATTTTATTTTTTAATGTTCATTTATTTTTGAGACAGAAGAGAGCGTGTGCGAGAGAGAGCGAGCGAGCGAGAGAATGTGAGCAGGGGAGGGGCAGAGAGAGATGGAGACACAGAATCCAAAGCAGCCTCCAGGCTTTGAGCTGTCAGCACAGAACCTGACATGGGGCTCGAACCCATGAATAGTGAGATCATGATCTGAGCTGAAGTCCAACGCTTAACTGACTGAGCCACCCAGGTGCCCCATGCAGAACATTATTTTAAAATAATAAATTAGGGGTACCTGGGTGGCTCAGTGGGTTAAGCATCTGACTTTGGCTCGGGTCATGATCTCACCATTTGTGAGTTCAAGCCCTGCATTGCGCTCTGTGCTGACAGCTCAGAGCCTGGAGCTTGCTTCAGATTCTGTGTCTTCTCTCTCTGCCCCTCCCCCACTCATGCACACACTCTCTCTCTCTCTCTCTCTCTCTCTCAAAAATAAATAAAGATTAAAAAAAGCTTAAAATAAAAATAAAATAATACATTTAGATCATTATTCGCATGCTTAAAAATCCATAAGTAGTCTCCGTTGCATTTAGACTGCATTCCAAATCTTTGCTGTGGCCCAAGAAGCCACATGATCTGATCTTATCTCTACCATGTTCCCTCTTGTTAACAATGCTCTGGTCATTCTGGCCTTCTTGAGGCTCCTCACATTTAGGGTGTTCCTGTCTCAGGGCCTTTGCATTTGATGTAAATTCTGCCTGGAATATTTTTCCAAATCTTTTAAGTGGCTAGTTCCCTGCTTTCATTGACTTCTTAGTTCTGTTGTTATCTCCTCAGAGAGGCTTTTCTTACTACTCCACTGAAAGTTGTCCTCTGCCCCGATCCCTGTCATACTTGTAGCATTGATCACTGTTCAAAGCTATTTACTTGCATACTATTTTCACCGTCAGGGTCTCCAATTAGAAAGTAACCACAATGGGTGTGCCTGGGTGGCTCAGTCAGTTGAGCATCCAACTTTTGATTTTGGCTCAGGTCATGATCCCATGGCTGTGAGATCGAGCCCCTCAGCATGGAGCCTGCTTAAGATTCTTTCTCACAAGCATCCACTTGTGTGCGCTTTCTCTCTCTAAACAAACAAACAAACAAACAAACAAAACATGAAACAGGGATTCTGTCTTGTTTATGCTGTGTCCCTAGTATCTCTCTGTACATAATAGATGCTCAATAAATAATCTGAGTTAATTAATTTATTTATGTCTCTGTCTCATTCTGTGGTGTGTGTGGGTTCATAGCAGAACACACAGCATTTGAAATGTTATGTCAATGTTAAGTAACATGATTGTATTCTATTATAAGCCCTTCTCAGAGAGTTTCCAGCATTGGGTCTCTCTTTACTTGTACCGGGAGAAGTGAAATCCTACTTAATGGAGAAAGGGAAGGACTAGGAACAAAACTTGAGAGACTGGTCTTGTGCTCCCTTCTCCACACTCAGGAACCACTGGGGTCAGATCTTTCATGACCCCAGGTCACTTATTTCTTTCCTCAGTTCTCCATGCCTCTCAGGCTTGTGCCAGCTCCATGCCCATTGTACACTACTTCTTTCCTGCTGTGTGCCCAGCACTACCCCTGGGGTAGCTGCCCCACCTGTCCATTGCTTGGGACTCATCTAATCTGCAAGCCTGCCCAAGGAATCATACACAGCCTCTGCTTCTTCCTTCCTTTTTTTTTTTTTTTTTTTTTGCCCCCAAAGATAAGCTCCCAAGCCCTTTTGTGTTAAGGATTTAGTTGCCAATCACTGGTGAGAATGATAACCAAAAGTGGCAAAGTTCTTGGAACTGTGTTCTCTGACCTGCATGGTTCCTAACCCCTGTTCCCAGTGTAAAGGAAAGGATTCCCTGGCTTATATTGAGGCACAGGTGAGGTGTGGTGTCCCTTCATTTCCAATAAAAGCAAAGAGGAGCCAAGGAGCATTCCAAACCCCACTTGTGCCTCAGCATAAACCACTGAGACTCTCCCCCTTATGGTGGTTTCTCTTCCCATCATTGGTGCCTGGTAACCGAAGGGCCTCTAATTTTCTGCCCCTCTGCTGTGTCTGGAGCTATGTCTTCTGGGTCTCTGCTCACAGCATTCGCCTGTGGCCAGCAGAAAGTAATGGGGTTCATACTTCCACTGCAGGGACCCCACAAGTCCACCAGGAAAAGTGGAAGGCCCTTAAAGTGTGTCACTCATAGTACACTCCTGCTGTTCCAGCTGTTCCATCTTCTGCAGACAACAGCCATAGAATTTTTGCATCTACCAGAGGCAAGGGATGGCATGTGGTTGTCTGGAATACCTGGGGCTCAGGCCTCCAGGTTTAAAAAGCTTTCAAGTAATCTGGTAAGCTCGGGTGCCCCCCTGTGGTTCTGAGTAGAATGTGTCCAATTTGCCTTAGGGAAAGGTGATCAGAGTAAGGCAGGGGAGGGATATCCTGTTACCCTGTTTCTCAAACTGAGATCTGGCCCACCCGCCAGCTGTATCAGCATCTCTGGTCTCACTCCAGACTTGCTGTATCAGAATCTGCACTTTTAACAGGATCTGCACATTACTGTTGGAAAGGCATGGCTCTGGCAGCCTCCAGGATGGCCCTGAACACTCTGCTTTTCTCATCTCATAAGGAGATGCTGATGGCCAAAGACCAGACGGCTCCTAGGAAACACTGCCTTTCCTTAGGGACTGGAGAGATGGAGTAGACCCTGCCCCATTTCCATACTCCTAACCACTTCCCAAGGAGCTTTTCATACACCAGCATCCTTGGTTTTCCCTTGATCTCTGGATCAACCTGTTCAAATCCAGGCAACAGGGCTGAGTGCCGTGAGGTTTACGTGACTCAGCCCTCTCCTCCCAGAGCTCATAACATTCATCTTTCAAAGCTGTTTTGGAAAAGCGCACGGCATTTACAGCAGATGGCCTAAGCAGTGCATTGCTCTGTTCTCCTTCCCAAGGCAAACAAACCCCTGTGGTAGAGAAAATGGCCCAATTATATAAGCACCCATTATGGGGTTACCCCAAGAGTGCTGGTCTAATTCTCTGGTTCCCCAACATTTCTGCACCATGCCCCATCAGATTGCTTCTCTAAACCATCTGGTTCTAAGTTAAATATTCTCTGGGAACCTTAGATTTCCCCAAAGCAGTGTATCTTCTTGCATGGAGTCTGGATTCCATTTAGGTGCCAGCAATAAAAAGACCATCAGAATAAAAATCAGGAGCCCTGGTGCTTTCTCCTGTCCCCACCAGTCCTGTGACTTCAGAAGAGTCTCAAACAGGTGGGTTCATACCCGCATTCCCTTTTCCAGGGGTAGATATTATGGCTGGTGACCATTGTATGCCTGGAAGCTTTAGTAACTAAGGAGCATTTTTGTTTTGGCAACTATAAAGCTTTTTTTTTTTTTTTTTTTTTTTTAAATATAAGAGATTGCTATTGTAACTTAAAAACACAATCAGATAATCTCCAGATGAAACTCTAGTGCCTTTATAATGCTCACAAAGGCTGGAAAGAAGGTGAACTCCAACCAGTTGGATGGGCTCTGGGAACATAGCAAGCTTCAAGGTGGGGATGTTCATGTTTCTAGAATCCCAAGAAGGTGTTGTAAGTGTGTGGTGTTGACTGGGGCAGGGAGTGCTCCCCTCAGAGTGAAACACAGTTGCAGCTGTGTGTGAAAGTGGTGAGATCTGTCTGATGTGTCCTGTGTGCTGGGTGGGTGTATGTGTGGCTAAGCTCTTTCTTACTGAGCTGAGAGACCTGGGTTCCGGTTGGTGGCCTTGAACACCTTCCTCAGATCTTCCTGAGCTTCCATCCAGTCATTTTTAAATTAGGGACTTAGCCTGGTTGATTTCTAAGTTTTCTTCCAGCTATGTCATGCTGAACATCCAGCTTGTGTGTGAGGGCCTTTTGCTACTGGTTTTACTGTTGAACTTGGTTCTGGGTCTCTTTGTTGCTATAGGTCAGCCCTTCCTTGTTTGGTTTGACTCCCCGGCCAGCTTCTGTACCTGAGTTGTTGCTGGCTGAAAAGCTGGAAATTGGCTTTTTGGAAATTATCTTACTCAATGAAAATGCAGGAAGCTTGTGCATGAAACTCACTCGGCAAACACACACACACACACACACACACACACACACACACACACACAGCAAGAAACCACAGGGCCTATTGGTTTGGGTTTGTCATCATCGAGCAGACAAGAACATTGCAGAAAACTCTAGGCAGAGAGGAAATGAACTAGGGGGAACCCACGGCAGGGAGGAGGGAAAGAGGGCGGGCGTGGAAGGAGAGAACTGAAGTGCTGGGGCACCGTCATGGTGAGAGGATGGAAGAAGTGGCAGTGAAGCAGGGCCCCCTGTATCTTCTGCAGCAGCAGACTTTTGGAAAGGTAAGGGCAAGGCTGGGCTGGGACTGGGTAGAGGGGCTGGGGGGGTTGCTGCTAGAAATTCCCGGGGATGAGAGGGAGCCCCCGAACGTTCCAAAACCTGTATGGGAAGGTGGGGACTGTGCCACTCCCCACGTTAGACCCTTAGCAGCCACTGGCTTCCCCAAACAGGCCCCAAGCTGAGTTCTTTGCAAATGGCTGTTCGCCAGTGGGGAGGAGGGTACATGAGGGCTCTGACTCCATTTCTTGCCTCTGAGGCTCTGTGGTAACACGGGGATGCTTTGGGAGGGAATGGAGGGCAAGGTGGGGGGATAATTTGACATTGCTGTGGAAGTTCCTTCTCCCTTTCCTGCCCCAGTGGGATGAGTTTGGCTGGTGTCAAGCTTGAGCCGGGGTCTCTGTGGCCAGCCTCCTTTTCCTTCCTTGGCCTCCTCGAATGAGGAAGTCCTCTGTCCCTCGGCTGACCTGCACAAGGGCTTCTCTGTCTCTCTTATGACCCAACCTGTCAAGGGGTGAAGCAGGAAGGTTCCATAGGGTTGACTGAAGTTCCTGGCACAGGGTTTTCTGTGGGGCCTCACACAGAGAGAATGATGAGCTCTGGTCTCGACCCTCATGCCACCCTCTCATCTCTCCTCTGGGCTTCAGGGACTCACAGGCGTTTTGCCTCTGGACTCGGATCTTGGTTGGGCCTGCCTTGCAGTCTGTCCCCATGGGGCTCCCTTCTGACTCTGCTTTTCCACTCGCTGTCACTGCAGGCCTCTTTCTCGGCCGGCCGTGTGGGGCGGGTCTCCAATGCTCACTAATTCCTAAGGCTCCTGTTATCCCCTCTGACTCCTTGGGTCTATTGTGATCTTCACCTCTCTCTCTGACCCGAGTGCTGCCCCACGCCCTCTCCCTTGGTTCCTCGTCTCCCCATTGATCACTATCTCTCCATCTCTGGGTGGCTCCCTCCCCGCACCTCACCTGCCATGCGTCTGGGTTCAGAAATGGCGCCGGTTTGGGGCTATGCTGTATGGAGAGTCAGGCTGCGCCTTGGCCCGGTTGGAGCTCCAGGAGGGCCCTGAGAAGCCACGCCGGGGAGAGGCCGCCAGGAGGGTGATCCGCCTCAGTGACTGCCTACGGGTGGCTGAGGCTGGCGGGGAGGCCAGCAGCCCCCGGGACACCAGCGCCTTCTTCCTGGAGACCAAGGAACGCCTGTACCTGCTGGCAGCCCCCGCTGCAGAGCGCAGTGACTGGATGCAGGCCATCTGCCTCTTGGCCTTCCCTGTGAGTCATCCAGTGATGCAGAAAAGGCAGGGGCATGCAGGTGGGAGTGGGGGCACTCGGTACTTGCTGTGGGCAGGTGTTCTAAGAGCCAAGGTCAGGATGTTGGGGGCGGTTCCTGGCGGGGCGGGGGCGGGGGGGGGCCCAATCCAGAATGCAGACAGGGACAGCAGGCTGAGTGTGCTCTGGAGGGAGTCCTGGGCCACAGGTGGGGCTTGGCATTGGTGACAGTGGTGAGACCTTGGCCTCCTCCTCAGGGCCAGAGGAAGGAGCTGCTGGGGCCGACGAGGAAGGGCAGCTGGCCCTGCATGGAGGAGAATGAACTGTACAGCAGCACGACTGCAGGTGAGGGGCTGCCTCCCCTCCTGGGGCGCCCTCCCCAGGGTGTGGTGGGGAGGAGCTGTGGGCCGGTGGCTGGCCGCCTCTGAGTCTTCCTGCCCTGTGGTTGCCCCCAACCCCGACCAGTCCCCTTATCGGCTTCTCTGCATCGTTTCCGGGAGTGGCCTGAGGTGGGGGAGCCTGGACTGCCTCCAGCGTCAGGCCTCCCCCACCCCCTCCCCATCCCCCTGTGGCTCATTCCCTCTTGCCCAGGCCCTGATGGTGGGAGAGGGCAAGGCTGGGGGATCCAGTGAAGGTGCTGCTTTTGAACTCTCTGTCCTGGGGACCTGAGAGAATGTCTGAGAAGGTTTTAGTTTTATGGATTTAAAGTGTCCTGTGGCAGTGGAACTTTCTGCTGATGAAGCAGTCCCTTTTTGTGATGTGTCTAGCCCACTGACTTGGGCGTGTGCGGGGAGCAGATGGGCACAGGGTGACATTCAAGCTCCACCTCACAGAGGGCACTGGATGGCGTCAGCAGTGGGTGGGTTGGCTGCAAGCTGGGAGGGTAAGGTCGGCTGCACCTGCAGCTGTGATAGCAGGACTTGGGGAGGAGGCTGGGTAAGGGCAGGAGATTAGATGGGGAAGACAAGGCTGTGACTCTGGCAACAGGGACAGGAAGGATGTGGGCACAAGGTCGGGGTGCGTGTGGCCAGGGCACGATGCTGACTAGGGTAGGAGGTGGAGGTACCTGCATTTTGGGGAATATGACCTGTCACAGGGCAGCTCAGCCTCCAAGATGCAGGCTGCAGGGTCAGGAGGCACATGGATAATGTGTTTTCTGGAGTCTTCTGGCATGCTTATTTAGAGCAGAGTTGAGGCAGGCCATCTGTTTCCCATGAACTGCCTGATCCACCTCCCCTCTCTGCCCCCCCCAGCGGCCCCCCGCAAGGAGTTCTCTGTGACAATGAGACCCACAGAAGCCAGCGAGAGGTGCCGGCTCCGGGGATCCTATACCCTGCGGGCTGGAGAGAGTGCACTGGAGCTGTGGGGTGGCCCTGAGCTGGGCACCAAGTTGTATGAGTGGCCTTACAGGTTCCTGAGGCGCTTTGGGCGGGACAAGGTGAGCAGGGGCTGCCTGTGAGAGAGGAGATTGTCAGGGAGAGGACAAAGGGGCCCTCAAAGGAAGAGAGCATGGGAGGAGGAAGGGAAGACAGATAAAAACCAGCAGAAGAAAACAGCCAGTGGGGAGAGAGCCAGGGGAAGGAGAGGGAAGGGGGAGTGGGTGGGGACTAGAAGAACCAGAGAACAGGAAGAGGTAGGGAGGTCAGAGGAGTAAACAGGGGCTGGTGTTATTGAGAATGAATATATACCAACCTCCACACTTGAATGGATGGCAGGGAGAAGGAAGGGACAGGAGAGAGGGCTTTGCTTGTTAAGGAAAAAACCCAGAGGGATGGTTCACCCCCCTCTGGGTTTTTTCCTTAACAACTTGGGGAGAAGCTTTCATGGTTCTTGTGGAAGGAAGTCGGAAGTGACAGGTTTGTGGTTGGGAGCTGGGTCTGGGAGAAGGGACTCTACTGTGTGGACTGGCCAATAATCTCCCTTTCCCTTCCACCCAGGTAACCTTTTCCTTTGAGGCAGGCCGGCGTTGTGTCTCTGGAGAGGGCAATTTTGAGTTTGAAACTCGGCAAGGCAATGAGATCTTCTTGGCTCTGGAAGAGGCCATCTCTGCCCAGAAGAACAGTGCCCCTCCTGGGCCCCAAACCCAGCCAGCCACAGTCCCTGCGGTGCTGCCCCGGCCAGAAAGCCCCTACGCCCGGCCCCACGACTCACTGCCATCTCCGTCACCTACCACTCCAGTCCCCACCACCCGGCCGCGGGGCCCAGAGGGGGAATATGCGGTGCCCTTCGATGCAGTAGCTCGTAACCTGGGGAAAAGCTTCAGGGGTATCCTGGCGGTTCCTCCCCAGTCCCCAGTGGACCCTCTGTATGACAGCATTGAGGAGCATCCGGCCCCACAGCCCGACCACATATACGATGAGCCTGAGGGAGTGGCTGCCCTGTCCCTGTATGACAGCCCACAGGAGCCCCAGGGTGAAGCCTGGAGGAGGCAGGCCTCAGCTCACAGGGACACCAGCAGCCTCCAGCACGTCTACCCAGCAGGGCAAGACTTTTCTGCGTCTGGCTGGCCACAGGGAACGGAGTATGACAATGTTGTGCTTAAGAAAGGCACTAAGTGATGGGGGGCAGGGGAGATGTTGACCTTATCGAATGCCGGTGCTGAAGCTATCTTGTGCTCCCTGGGGCACCAGTCAGAGGCCAGTGTGAAGGAGTGGGAGGACGACCACAGGCCTCCCTTCTAGTTTCTTCAGGTTACTTCTCCTGGCCACTGCACTCCAGGAACTTCCCTCTGCTCCTTCCGGAACACTTGCCTTGGCCTGCCCTAGTCTGGTCTGAGGAATTGTCCCTCCCAGGGCCTGCTGTGTGAGTCATCCTCCCAAAGCAGGAAGGGGGCCCTAAAGAGACACACCCTCCTCCTACCCCTTTTCCACTTCCTCTTCTGTCTTTCCTAAAGGAAGCTTGGGCATTTAGGGCAGAGGACAAAAGGATGTCAGCAAATTGCCCTGGTTTCTTGCCTTATACAGGCATCTTCCCTGCTGACGTCCCCTTCAGGGGACCACCCCGGCTCCAGGCACTGGGACGATGGCTGCAGCTTTATGTAGGTTTTAGACTTCTCTGTGGCATTAAACACATCTGGAATATTTCTGTGTGGCATAAGTGCTGTGGGATGGGGATGGGAGAGCCACAGCCCTCTTGGAGACATATGCTTCAGTTGACCACCATGGACACCTTCTGTCCTAGCAGCAAGATCTTCTCTGGGCCTAAGCTGGGTCCCAAGCATCTGTCCACAGAGTGTGTGTGTGTGTGTGTGTGTGTGGGGGGGGTGGTCTGTGAAAGTCGGGGCACTTTGGGAAAGAGGTTCAAGCATCTCTAACCCTTTGCCAGCTTCGAGTCAACACCAGGAAAGTAGTGGGGAAGCAGAATGTATGTGTGAAGAGCTGGACTGGAGGATGGGAAGAGTAGGCACTTACTGGACCTCTTATGCACTATAAGTGAGACTAACCAGCTGTGTGGCCTTGGATTGATCCCTTGCCTTCCTAAGACTTGCCTTCTTTGTTCACCATGTAGCGTTCTGAGAAGGCTTCCTGCTCTGTAATTCTCCATAGACCCTCAGTATCAGGTCTATCACTTCTCTACAGGTCAGCTTCTATGCCCTGTGCCCTCACCACCCCCCCCCCCCACCATCAACACCTGCTTTTGGTCCATGTCTATGTCATGTCATGTCATGTCAATACATTTCTGCTACCAGCCAGTTCAGCCAATGTTATAGAGCATTGCAGGGCTCTAGACTGCCCTGGCCTCAGGATGCCAACATCCCAGAGCAGGCTGAGACAAAAGCACAGATGTCTGTTACAAGACATTGCATTATATTAGTGCTGCAAGAGGTGAATCAGGGTCCTGGGGGCCAGAGAGGACAACTGTTCACTGGAGACATCTAAAGAAAGATTTCATCTGGAATGTGGATCTTCAAGGGTGGAATTTGATGAAGATTAAGGAGTGTGTGTAGAGCATTGTGGGTAGATCAATGAGCATGAGTGAAAGTGTGGGGGAAGGTATGGATGTGCTCAGAAAAGAGTTCCACATTCAGAGTATACGGAACATGTGGCCATCTAGCTGGGAGGGCAGGTTCCAACCATGTTGTGTGTGTGTGTGTGTGAGGGGGGTGACAGAGGGAGGGGGAACGACAAGACTTTTGAGCAGAGAGTCCCATAAGAGCTGTGCATTAGGGCAATAACTCCACCATCCCTGTGGGAAATGGACTGGGGATAGGATGGTTTGGGGCTGAGTTGGAAGGAGAAATTCAGAAAAGATTGGATTCAAAAGATGTTGAGGTAGGGCCTACAGACCTTGGAGTAATATTGGGTATGGAACTCAGAGAAATAGAGTTTCTGGAAAGATTCAGGTTTGGGGAAGAAGGTGAGCTTCATTTCTGACATGTAGAGGTTAAGATGGCTTTACTGCACCCAGCTAGAAGAGTCCTGAAAGCAGTTGGAAGGGAGCTCCAAGGCGCAGGAGGGAAATGAGATAGAGCTTCTCAGTTGCATTGTGATCTAAGTTTTCTCTCAAACCATGCCTTTGCCCCTTGTTAAAGGAAGTTGAGCCAGTGGGTGAGCAGGCTAGAGAGAGTAGCAGGTGGGCTTCCTGGAGCCCTGCCTCTTTTGTCTGTGCCAAAGGGCTGTCCCTATTGCCATCATCCAATACCAGCATCAGAATAAATTTGAGGCAGGCAGGAATGCTTAAGGCCTTTAAGGGATTCGATCGCACCCCTCTCCAGGCCAGGGGCAGGAGTTGGGGGGCTCTTAGGCAAGGATGCCATATTTGTAATTTCCTTCAGGTAGCCCTTGAGGTGGACGTCCCAGCTCAGCCCACCAGGGGGCAGTGTTACCCTGTGGAAAAGGCCACTGGGGGCTTAGCTGCTGCCAGGTGTGGGGGCTTGGTCCCGAAGGAGGGAACTTACATGTTTGCTACCCAGAAGATTGGAGGATAGCTTGAGGAATCATCATGTAGGAGCTTGCCCCTTCAGATGCTCAAATCCCACCTGGAGCCCTGTGGACCCTGCCTCCTAGAAGTGTGGGACCCTAAGCTGAAAATTGCCCCCTCCCGCCTCTTTCCTCTCCTTGGAGATCCAGGGACTTGTGAGTTTTGTTCTGATGCTAGCTTTGCTCAAAAGGGAAGTGGTAGATTGGGGCCCTAGGGAAAGGAGGTGTGAGGGCTGGGAGGGCGGGGCAAGTGGAGCATTTGGGGAAGTTGGCAGGGGTAATGAAAGTCCTCGAGGCAGTTGTTAAGGACAAAGACCATGCTATCTGCGTCCCTCTCAGAAGGCATGACCAGGTGGGTGGGTCCTCCTACAGAAAACTGTGTCAATGCCAGCGCAGCCAGCCTCAACTGTACTGTCGCCTGTGACATGTGCATCATCCCTTAGTCCACACCACATACTGGCCCCACCTAGAGCTGGGAGCTGGGGGGAATGACAGACTCATCCCTCCCCCCCACCCCTTGCAGAGCCCACGCACAGAATAGTTATTCAGGAGATGGTTAATAAGGGGATTAATGGCCAGGTGAGCCTTAGGAATCCATCTCAAACAGAAGCACAGAGGTAAAGCCCTCCTTGAAGTGTTTCTATGCCAGCCTGGCTGTCAAAGGCAAATTCATAGGTGAGGAAACAGACTGGTCTCCAGGGGACAGGGCCATGTAAGACCAAGTGACAGTTCTATAAGAAAGGTTCTCTTGGCTCCAGGGTCTGCTACCTGGCAGCCGTTATGATACCAGGAGATGCTCTGCTGTGACCAGGACACTTAGAAACTTCTTATATTTGCTCATCATTATGCAGAGGTGACATCAGGGCAGATGAGAATGGCATCATGAGTGGTGCCCAGCATAGAGATGTGTACACAGATTCATATAACTGTGCATGAACCCACACAAGCATAGTATATAATTCTTCCTGTTTCTTTTCTTCTCTCTTGCCTCCCTTTGTATTCTCTTTTTTTGAGAGCATGAGTGGTGTGTGTGTGTGTGTGTGTGTGTGCCTGTGGTCTACACTGTAAGCCTGCTCTCAGGCTCATGGTGGGGGTATCCAGGGCCCCTGGTGAGTTCCCACCTTGCAGCTTCAGAATATACCAAGGTCCAGATTGCCTGGGCCTCTCTGCTCGCTCAGATTCCTCCCTAATGGCTATACTCAAGCTGTTGCTGCCACCACCTTTCAGCCGTGATGCTAACCAGCCTCCTGCCTCCTGCCTCCTAGGCACTGATTCAATTAGCCAAGGTGCCCACCTTCTGCAAAGGCCATTTATAAAATCAGCTGGGACAGCTGGAGACCTCAGGGAGGGCAGGGCTGAGAAGCAAGGGAGGAGGTAAGTGAGCTGAAAGAGGGAGGTAGAGGAATGGAGGGGGGTTCTGGGCAGGGGCATCTGATCTGATTAGGCATCAGGCTGGCTTCCCCTGGCCAGCAGCTGCACATCACTGCCCTGCTCCAATCCTCGGCTCCCAGGCCAATCCAATGCTGGCCAGCACAGAACAGGGCCCATCCATCTCCCTGCCCTGGCCAGCCATGTCTCTCTCTTCCCTGCCTCTCTCTTACCTCTGCAGCCCTCTTCTTGACACTAGCTCCTGGATCCCTGGGCGAGACACAGGTAGCTGGTGAGTTCGGGAGGGGTTGCGGGTGGTGGAGCAGCAGGTTCTGAGGGATCTGGTCCGGAGCTGGTTTCCCAGAGCTGAGTTAAGTAATTCGGGGACCTGCACCCTGGGACAGGGTCAGCCTTCTGCTTTCAGAGAGAGCGGGGGAGGTTGGTGTGAAGGTGTGCCTGAAGGGGCGACAGCCATTGGGATAATAATAATGTTCTTGAGTTTGCACAGCATTTACAAACTACTTTGGGGGCAGTTTGGGGTAGTCGGTTAGGCACGCAGACTGCAGCCTGACTCCCTGCATTCAAATTCTGGCTCTGCTGCTTGCTAGCTATGTGTCTTTGGGCATCTGCTCTGACCACCTGTGTGCACATCTGTAAAATGGAGATATAATAATATGTTTCTCAGAGGTTTGTTGTGAAGACTAAGTGAGGGGACAGACACAGAGCTCCTAGAGCAGCGCCTGACACACACAGAGCTCCCGTGTTATCCACAATCTCATTTTACTTCCAATGGCACGGCAAGGCCGGTCGGGTAAAATGTGCCCAGTTCATACGCAAGGTAACAGAAGCACAGAGAAGCAGAGCCCCCTATCTCTGGGGGAATGAACCTGGGCTTTGTGGATGAGGGAAGACCTGGTTGGGGAGGAGAGCTAGGACTCTGATAGGAAGGAAGAATATTCAAGGAGAGGGGAGGGGAACAATGTCAAGGTCTTTCAGGACCTTTCTGCCCAGGGTAGGTGGCTCCTCCCGGGGGGACTTGGCCCACATGGGCAGAGCCGCACTTGCTGGCCCTATGATGCCCAGAAATGGGAGAGCTTGGAAGGGAGCTGCTTCATAGACTAGAAGGCTCTGGCTTGAGGCACAGCTGGAGGGCAGAAGCTGCAAGGATGTCTCCCCCTTTCATCTGAGCCCTGCACCCACTCATGGCCTGGCAGCTGGGACCCCAGGGCAGGGGCAGACTCCTTGCTGGGTAGGGGCACCTGGTGGCCTGGCTGGCATGGCCTGCCGACTGGTGTGATCAAAACACAGTTGTAGGGCTGCTGCCCGGCAGCCAGAAGAGGGGCTCTGGGAGGGGGAGGCTGAGGACAAGGTGGCAGAAAGGACAGAGACTCTGAAGGAGTTTGACATCTTTCATACTGGGCTGCAGATGTCCAAAGGGCAGATTCATTCTTTATGTAATGTATTGTTGTACCCCCAGCACCTATGGCAAAGCCTGGCAATAAAGTAGGCACAGATAAGTATTTCTTGATGGAAAGAATAAAGCCCATTTTACTTGGGAGGATACAGGGGTCTCCAGTGTGAATGATTTGTGGAACTGTGGGACTCCCCACCAAGAAATATTTTCCCCGACTGACTTCAGGAATATCTCATCACCAGCCTTTTGGGTCCCCCCTTCCTCTCCTAGCAGGCCTCTTTTAAGATGCAAAGTGAAGGGGTGCCTGGGTGGCTCAGGTCAAGATCTCATGATTCCTGAGTTAGCACTGACAGTGCAGAGACTGCCTGAGATTCATTCTCTCTCTCTCTCTCCCTCTCTCTCTTTCCATGTGCCCCCCCTCTACTCGCACGTGTGTGCGCTCTCCCTCTCATAAAATAAATAAACAAACTTAAAAAAATAAATAAAATGCAAAGTACAGTTGGGTGAGAGACTCAGGCCCCTACTGCTGGAGGCAGGAAGGAAGGGCTGAAGGTGAGAATGGTCCGACTCGGTCTAGAGTAAGGGGTTGGTGGGTGCTGCATCTCTGATGCTTCCTAGAAAGACTGTAGCCAGGTGTACAGATGCAGGGGGCACAGATAGCGCCCTGGGCTCAGGCCGTGCTTTTTAGCAGGAACCCTGCTAGAAACCCTGCAGAAACCCTGACTAGGATAGTGAACTGACAGGTTTCCTCTGTTGATGCCCACCTGTCTTCCTGTGCTCATCTTGGCACCTCAGCCCCATTCTTCCACAGCTGGGCCCTCTGAGTGCCCTGGGAGCTGAGAAACCCCTCTCCTCTGACATTTCAAGGAACAGAATATCTGAGCCAGAAGGAGCGTTAGCAAACTTCTCGCCTGAGTCCTTGCCTTTCACTTAAGGAAACTGAGGTCAAGTTAACTTTTTATCCCTCCCAGAGGTATTTACATTTTATTAGAATTTGTTTATAGTTGTGCTTAATGCTAAGGAACAGATTGCTGATGCTGAGTCATGTGATACCCACAGGGAGACCCACCTAGTCTTTTAGGTGCATAGGGGAGGGACATAGTGGCAGGAATTCCTGGTTCCGCTTCTCTACTATCTCTGAGCAAAGCTGTTTTGCTTCTCCAATGTCACCCCTACAAGTCCCTGAGCAAATGCCCAGGGGTATGAGCCAGAGGCTCAGGTTAATTAAGGGCAGCTTAGACCAAGGCTGTTCATTTTCTGCTGGTTACCTCACTGATCCATATAGGAACGCTATGCGGTCATATTCTCCTTCTATTTTCCTCCAATAACAACCTCCCCCCCCCCCTACTCCAAGTTCCTTGCCTGTGTTATCCTGGACCCTGATCCCCAGCGGCAGCTTTCCTCAGCCAGGTAGCAGCCAGCTCTGGGATCCCCGGTTCCTGTTTCCACCTGCAGACAGGAACGACTTGCTCCATGAGCAAGGATAGCATGGATTGGAGGGTTGGAGATGGAAGTAGGGGAGGAGATGGAGGCTGGAGAGGTAGATGGGATGGACCTGGCTGGACGGGAAGGTGGGGACATAAGAAGGAGCAAACAGAGATGGTGACCAGGCAAGGAACAGGAGGTTCCAGCAAGATGAGGAGGGGGGATCCTTAGGGAGCTTCGAGGAGAGCCATTGGGATGAGACCACTCTGCTGGTCACGAAGGAAGGAGAAGCCTCAAGAAGTGGTGGTTTGTGAAAAGCAGAGTGGTTACCAAAGCCAGGTTCCAGTTCTACCAGGTGCTTGGGAGGCTGGTTTGTCCCAGCCTGGGAATATGCCTGAGAACCAGTGAGAAAATTCCTCGTTCTCAAGGACTGTTGGCTGAGTTGGAGTGGGAACCTGGTGGGTGTGGGTGTTTAAGGTGGTGCTAGGGGAGGGCTTTAGGGGGTCAGGGGAGCATAGGCAGCCAGGTGGGTTCATCTGGGCCTGGTTGAGCATGGAGTAGGGTAATAGAGCACTGAGCAGGTCCCCTGGGAGGCTGGAGATGAGCCTGCAGGAAGTAAGAACTGGCATTTCGAGCCAGGCATCCAGTGTCTGGGGTCTGCAATGCCAGCTAAAGAACTGACCAGCCAAGCCCAGCCCGAACCTTAGGCAGAGGCTGGGCCACCTGTCTGCTGGCATCTGGACCCTCAGGCTTTGTCAGGTCCTGATAGACAACCTGTGTTCCCCTGGTACTTCTTTCTTGCTTGGCTGGCCCAGCACAAGGTCCTGCTTCCCAGTAGACAAAATAGTTACCTCCTTAAAAAAATAAGCAAGCAAGCAAACAAAAAACCTTTTGATTCCTTTGATGGTGATGGCAGTGAGGCCAGCAACAATACAGAGGGCTCTGTGCTTGGGGTATCTCTGCTTGTCCAGCATCTCTGTGCTTTTAACCTTGTATGTTCATGAGGGGGGGCAATGTGGGATACTAGACAGAACACTGAACTAGGAGCCCTGATCCCTACTCTGCCACTAACTGGCTATGGGATGCTAGGCAGGTCACTTTCCACTCTCTGGGCCTTGTTTATCTGCAAAATGATAAGGCTGGATTAGAAGAACTTTAAAGTTCCCATTAACTCTATAGTCCTTTGTTTTAGGGAAATTGCCCAGGACAGCAAGTCAGCAGAAATGACTTTGACAATATGGGTTCGAAATCTTAATTTAAACATATAGTGGGCCCACTGCTGGGGCTCAGACATGTTTGGAGAACTGGTAGGGTGGGTTCCATAGAATGAGAGACAGAGGGACTTCCTGGAAGAGAACTTACCATAATGGAAGGAGATAGCATTGCAGCATCTCTGTGCATGGTTGTACAGGTTGGGCAATGAACAATGCCAGAGGGTACCATTCATAATCAAGGCTCAGGTGAGCACGACAAGCTTGGCCAAGGAATAAAGCACAAGTTTTCAGGAGATGGGGTGTTTTGAGGACTGTATAACATCTACATGGCCACCATGCACAGTGCCACAGCCTGTGCACTGCATAAGTCTAAGGGTGCCATTCACATAGACCACAGTGGAGCTGTGCTTGGGTATACATCTCTCGGTCTTGTCTTTCAGTATCCCCTCTTTTCCTTGGAGCACTGGCTGTACCTTTGGGTATTTCCTGCAGTTGGGTTTGAGACAGGAAAGGGAAAGGGAGAGTTTCCCTGCTTTGCTCTAGGATGCCAAGTACTGTCAACAGATCCTAGGGTCTAGTTAGTGTCTTAGGAGTTTCTGGTGCCCAGTAGACACACAAGTGCAAGAGTAGAAGACATACACATGGTGGCCTCGGTGGAGGTGGCATCAGTGCTGGAAGACAGGGAGCCAGTACCTGGGCTAGCCATAAACACCTGAGAGGCACTTTTCGTGGACTGGGTCCTTCATTAGCAGCTGCCTGCAAAGGGCTGTAAAATCCTGTATCACCTTCCTTGGAAGGTGGTCTTAGAGCTCTCCCTCCATCCAGCTGCCTTTTCTCCCTCCCATGGTGCCACCTGGGTGCACCCTCTTTTAGCTACCCGGAATGTCTCTCTCCAAGTTCAAATCATCCCTGACCTGATTACTTCTCTGCTCCATGTAGCTTCCTTCCATGCTTCTCCTCTCAGCCGTGGGTCTGGTCCTCTTTGTTCCTGTCACAAAGGGAGTCATGAGGAGGAGATAAAAGCTTTTATTTGTGGAAGTCATAATCAGCCTCAGAGGCCCTTTGTCATAGTGTATCATATCATGTCAAGCACTTGGGTGGGTGGGTGCCAGCTGGGGCTGTGGTGACCATGGCCCCTCTCCTGGGCACAGGGCTTCCTAGAATCCAGAGCATTCCACATTCTCCTCTGTTTGTTTGTTTCTTTTTTCCAGAACAGTGAGTGTTACTGTATTTTACAGATGAGGAAACTGAAGTTCAGACTTGAGACTTGATGACTTGCCCAAGGTCATGAGTCTCCTAAGTGGCTATTTGCAAACAGCCCAGCCCTTCCCAGCATGCCCAGAACACCCACGCGAGGTGAGGTCGCACCAGGCAGCCTTGGAGCAGTACTCAGTCTCTATGGGAGAGTCCCCCATTTGTGACTTGAAGACTTCTGAGAGGCAGTGTGGCAGGGTGGGAAGAGAACTGGCCCTGGGACTCGCTCTTGTGCTACCTTGGGCAAGTCACTTCACTTCTCTGAGCCTTGGTTTTCTCATCTGTAAGGTTGGCTTAGTCACACCCATCAGCCTCATGGGGTTGCCGCATGGCTTAAATAAGATCACGGGAAAGCGAGTGGAAATTGTGTGCCACTCTTCAATCACAGATCATTATCATCTTCCAGAGTCCCCTATGGCAAACAAGTGCCTGACCTCTTACCAGCTCCTATCTCCGGGGCCACTCAAGATTCTGGGAGGCATGAGGCTGAGAGCAGTGTGGATGGGACACAGGATGGCTCCATGGGTGGTGGTGGAGGCTAGGAACTCTCAGATCCACCTGTCCTTGGTTTGGCCAGTTGGTTCCCTTTGGAGCTTGGAAGAGGCAGCACAAACAGCCAGATGCAGCATAAAGATGTCAGGGCAAGAAGGAACCTTTGGTGCCTGTGGGAGGCTGACAGGGCACCAGAGGCTTGAGCCTGGCTCCTTAAGAGGCTGCCCCTTCCTGCTGATCTAGACAAGGGGACAGATGATGCATGACCTGAAGAGGAGGGGATTGGAGCCACAAGAAGAACTGAAATGGAAAACTGACCAGGTGGCAAAATCTCCGGGAGATCAATGGAGACCATCTGAATGGAGGGACTGCAGTTAGGGGCCTGGCGGCGAGTGGCTGGGCTCTCCAGAGCCTTGTGTATGCTGCCCTGCTCTCAGAGAAGAGAACACTTCTGGTTGGAGTCCTGGTGCCATTTCCCACCCTACCCCCACTCTAGGGTAGCCCAGATGCCTTCTCTACTACCCTGTCCCAGGCTCTGCTCTGTGGTCTCCATCTGAGAGAGCAGACTGGCAGTTCAAGGTATGCACCTGATGATGCTGAACACATGGGAATGTGAGCGTGCATTTCTATTGCAGCATCTGGATGCAGTCACCTTCTGAATGTCCCAGGCTTGTCATGGCTGGCACTTGTCATGGCATGGCTTGTCACTGCTGGTTTGGGCCTTCAGGGCCTCCCCCTGTCCCTAGAAGGTGGGACTGCAGGAGGGGCAGCCCTATTACACCATCATCTCCTTCTCCAGGAGGTCTAAACATAAGACAACCCTCATCAATTCACAGTACCCTCAAGAGGGGTAACAGAATTGTCTCAGCAGGCTAGGGTCCTTGATGGACAGGCTCAGACATCACCCACACGGGGGATCTTCCTGAGTCAGAGAAACAATCTGAAGGGCTCTTTCTGCTTTCAGAGGTCCTCCCAAGGACAGGCTCTGGGCTGGATCCCCTGAAGCAGCCCAAGCGTGGCTTGATCAGAGCTGTTGGATGTCCTGGAGGTAGGAGACAATGACCTGGGGCACAGGATTCCTCTCCCTGGGGCCCAACAATGTGCTTTGCACACATAGGATGTTTGGTAAGGAGGGCTTCATTGATTGGCTCATGAATCCCCTTTGCTTTGTGCAGTTTCCCGCTTCATCCATAAACATTCTGGCCTTTACTGTAGGCTCTGAAGCCCAGAGTGCCAGCATGCCAGCTCTTCTGGGCACCTGAGGTTTTGAGCCTAACCCAACTGAAATGCCAGGAACCTCTGGAAGGTTTGGACTGGGCCATTCCTCCTCTGCTTGGGAGCCACTGCTCTAGACAGCCATAATCTCCTGAACTCACTACTGGCCCTGGCTGCATAGACAAAGACAAAATGAGGCCTTCTGTGTGGGGCCAGGCTGGGGAAGGGGAGAGAGCTGGATAGCTGATACACCTTTCTCAGGAATCAGGGAGAGCTGAACTGGACTTTAGAGAAGGCCTAGCTGTTGGTTGTATATTTCAGGGGTCTTACTCTCCACTTTGTGTTCATCTGCTTTTAGGCACTCTGAGCAGGGCAGGAGGGGTCCCCAAATATCTCCCCCATATAGTCCACCCATTATAGCTTCACTCCATTTGCTCATGAAAGGTTTTATCATTTCTAAAGGACTCCCTTATAAAATGCAAATACCTCTATAAAGTAGTCATGCCTTAAGTTCATTATTGGCCAACATCTTAATTATTATCATTTTAGCAGGACGTAGATAACAGCCAGAAATTTGGTCTAGATAGAGGTATCAGTGTGCGTGTGCATATGTGTGTGTGTGTGTGTGTGTGTGTGTGTGTGTGTGTGTATGTTTGAGTTGAGGGCAGGACATATGTTTTCCACTCATTCAACAAGTATTGATCAAGCACAGGGGAAGTGCCAAACAGTGTACTTGGTCCTGGGGATGCAGAGGGAACAGAAGATATGAAAATGTGTCCTTGTAGAGTTTACATTCTTTTGGGAGAGGGGGACAATAAACAAATAAAAAACAAATAAAATTTATGGGGAGTCAGTTTGTGCTCTGGGGAATAGTCAAGCAGGGAAGGGGATAGGACGACGACTGGAGGAAGGAGCAAATTATTGGTAGGGGGTTTGGCTATGAGGAAGGGCTAGCCTCTTCACTTTGTCTGCATTGAGACTGGAAAGGAGGCACTCACTTTCAGGTGTGCAAGGGCCAAGGGACCTTCCCTCTGTCCCTGCCCACCTCCTCCTTCACTCAAAGCCCCAAGATCCATAGAGCTTTTGGGTCCCAGCAGAGAAGACTGTAGGGAGCCAGCCCCCTGGCAGACTACCAGCTGGAAATGTTCCCTGGGCTGGCAGGAAGAAGGAGTGAGTGGAGCTTGCTAGCTCTGGACCAGCCAAGGTGAGTGAGAAATGTGGTGCTTGCTCACCTCGCATGGCTCATTACCCAGCCTTAATCTGGGCTATTTCTCTCTTTTTTCATACCAATATTTGAGGGGAGCAGTGAAGCTATGTGGAGTTATAGGGGTCACTCTACAGCAGAACGTCAAGGCTTGGGATAGCATTGTGGTGGGGGGGGGGGTGGAATGGGGAGGGCACAGGATAGGTGGGCAGGGCTTGTTTTAGAAAATACCTGGTTTCCTTCCTACCCTTCTTCCTTCCCTCCATCCTTCTGTCCATTTCTCCATTCATTTTACCCTTCCTCCTTCATTCCATCATTGAGGTCATCTCTCACTAGGTGAGGGGGCAGGAAAAAGAAGCAACAGATTCTTGCTTCAAGGGGGAGATATTCAAAGTGTGGTGTGTTTAAGTGCTCAGGGGTCTACAGACATAGCACCAGAGTATAGATGCCTGACTCGTGGAAGGAGGCCTGACTCTACTTGGGCATCAAGGAAGGCTTCCCGGGGGAGGTGATACAGTAGCTGTGTTCCCAAACTGGGAGACTAGAAAAGGGTGCTCCAGGCTGAGAAGCCCACGGGTTCGATCACTGGGTAGAGGGCTGGCTTGGAACCTAACGGACCGCCCCTGTCAAGAAGGAAATTTGAAGAGGGGCATAGCAGGTCCAGTGGGCAGGGCAGGGAGCAAGTCTGGAGTGTGCATGCCTCAGGGAGCTGTGCTCCTCATGGGCAGACCCAGCAGGATCATGGAACACAGGCATGTGTTCCGAAGGAGAGGGACAGTTCAGTCCAATTCAGTACAGTCCAGTCCTTTGGACTGAAACAGGCTGAAGGGGCCAAGAGACCTGCCCAAGGTCCCAGAGCAACAGACAGGGAGGCTTCCATCCCAGGGCTCTCCTGAGGGTGCCTCCTTTGAGGCTGTTGTCAAAGGACAACAACAGCGCTAACTGAACCTTCACGGTGGCAGGCACTGTTCTAAAGGCTTCCTGTGTCTTCACAAAACCCCCTTGAGGTGGGTGGGAACCTGAGGAAGAGCAGGGAAGCAGCTTGCTCAAGGCCGCACTGCTAGCATGAGGGAGCAGGGTTCATACTGTCCCCCTGGAGGGGACGTGGAGAGATGGTGCAACTGCCCTGCCTGAGCATTGGTGGTCTTGTCACAGTTCTGGGACCCCCCACACTCCCTGAAAATCCTCTCAACTCTCCAGTCCCCCTGTTGCTTATGATTTTTGCAGACCCTCCAGCAGAGATGGGCAGCAGATGCTGGGTGGGGGTGGGGTGGGGTGGGGGGGATGCAGAGACCATTATCTGCAGCATTCACTGATTTCCATGGTGTCAATATTCCTTGTGTGGCCATTCCTCAGCTGTCAGTTTGACGTCAAGTGGCTTGCAAACCTCCCGAAAATCTTGCCATCGGCTCTCAATGTGGAGCAACCCCAGAGCAGTGCAGCAACAGCCCCCACCTTCCTTCCCGACCCTGACCCCCCACACAACCCCCGACCTCAAGCCCCACTCTGTCCCTTCGCCTGCCTCCTCACACATGGCCTCTGATTAGACTAGGTTCACATAAACGGGTATGATTTGAAAGTTCTCATCTTAGGAGGTTTGAAAACGGTTTTATTTCCTCTGCTCAAAAAGAAATAATGATAAAAGATTCATGGAGCACTTCCCACTGTAATCATTTCCTGGAAGGGACCTTAGTGATTTAGTTCAAATCTTGGTTTTATAGATATGGAAAATCTGCCCCGAGAATGGAGGGACTGGCCCAAAGGCACACAGCCTGTAACTCAGGAGCCACGGTGAGAAGCCAGGTCAGGCTCCTGGTCCCCTGGCTCTTTCTTCTGCTGCATCTCAGCACTATTCTGGGTTCAGTAGGGAGACATCCACGGCAGACGAAAGAGAAATGCAGGATGAAATTTGGCTTTGCCACATACCAGCCTGTGGCTTTGAGCCAGTATCTTAAATGCTTTGAGTCTTAGCTTTATCATTTTAAAATGCTGATCTTATTAATACTTGCCTTCTGTATCTCACGGGGGCGTTGTGAACACCAAAGGAGATGAATAGGTAGCAAAGTACATCTAAGGGAAGGAAATATAAATGGCTCTTAAACATATACGATGATGTTCAATCTCATTCAGAATAAGAGAAATACAGATTAAAATTACACTGATAAATAATTTTTTCACCTATCGGATTGGCAAGAGGCCAGAAATTTAATAACACGCTCTAATGGTGAAGTTGTGAAGAAACAGGCACTCTCGTATTTCTCATGGGAAGAGAAATGTGTATAAGTTCTATGGAGGGCAATTTGGCAATAGCCATCAACATTATAAATACACATATCTTCTGACCCAGCAATTCTACTTCTGGGAATTTATCCTACAAATATATTTGCCTAAGTGCAAAGGGTCTATGTTTATGGCTATTTGTTGCAGCCTTGTTTGCAAAGGGAAAAGATTTACAACAATGTAAATGTCCATCGAGAGGGGTCTTTTTAAGAGACTGTGGTTCACTCATGTGAGGAGTATTATGCAGCTATAAACAGGAAATAGAGGGGCGCCTGGGTGGCTCAATCAGTTGAGCATCCGATTTCAGGTAAGGTCATGATCTCACGGTTCATGGGTTTGAGTCCCGCATCGAGCTCGCTGATGTCAGTGCAGAGCCTGCTGTGGATCCTCTGTCCCCCTTGCTCTCTGCCCCTCCTCCACTCATGCACTCTCTCTCAAAAATAAACATTAAAAAAATAAAAAAAACCCAGGAAATAGAAAGTTTTGTATGATATATAAGAGATACTGTCAAGTGCAGAAAAGCAAGCTATAGAGCAGTATGTACAGCATGCTGCATTTTGTGTTTAAAAAAGGAGGATATAGGAATATTTGTGCCCACATTGTGAAATTCTGGAAGGATCTCTGAGGAGCTAATAACAGGTGGCTACTTATGGGGGATGAGGTTGGAATCTGGAAGGATAAGATATGGAGTGTTAGGGAGAGTCCTCACTGTTTGCCTTCTCACATATAGTTTTAATTTTTTGAACCATGTGAGTGCATTAACAATTCAGACATGTAAATAAAACATAGCCTTGTAAACTGTAAAGCACCATGCAGTTGCTAGTTACTTGGGCCATTGCTAATGTAAAAATGAGCTAAATTGAGTGACCAGGACCAGAATCTGCAGGAAGGCAAAAGGAGAATGTTTGGGGGTTTTGGAGAAGGGCGGGCAGTGGCAGTGGGGAGTCCTGAGGGAAAAGTGTTCCTTCATGTTGCATGGGAAGTGGCCAGTCAGTGTGACGCAGGAGCCCAGGGTTGTGATGAGGGTTGCAGTTTCTGCCCAGATTGGTCAGATTGGTGGCAGTCTGTCACAGCCAAGCTGCCTCATGCATGACGTGTAGTCAAACAGACTACCCAAACAGGGTAACGGCGCTGAGCCTCCACAGTTTGCTCAGGCATTCTGGCTGGAGTGCTCCGGCAAAGAGAGGCGTGCTAGGCTGGGAAAGGGCTCTTAACTTGTTGAGTTCTTACCGTGTGCCAGGGGACGGGTGTGAGTGCTCTGCTGGTATTTGGCTGCCTAATCCTTTCACAGTGCTTCAAGGTGGCCCAGTGATTATCTCCGTTTTATAGATGATGAAACTGAGGCACAGAAAGGCCAGGCACTTTATCCAAGGGGCAGCGGTGGTGGAGCTTGCCCCTGGTTGCAGGCAGCCTGGCTCTGGTGCCGTCCTCCCAACTGCTGTGGGACACTGCCTGTGGGGGGAAGGTCCGCAGCTTCCTTGTGTCCTCCTCAGTACCATGTCTCCAGATCTTGGTGCTTTCTCCTGCTGTGCCTGGATTAGAACATCGTTCCTGGGTCAGAAAAGAGACCCTTCATATCTGTGAGGGGACAAGGAACGTCCTAGAGGGGGCCTCTTCATTCCTACCAGATACTGTGGGCACCATTGTGGGGCTGCTGACCCCATGTCCTGCTGCTTCTTCCTCTCCTCTTGGAGGGGCATGAGGGTGAGGATGGGAGGCATTAGAGAAACCCCCCCTCCCCCTTACATCTCTGACATCCCAGAAACAAATCCTAGAAGACAGAGGCCTCTTGTCAATTAGTGTAAGGCAAGGGCCTTGCTATCTGTGGAGGGATCTGGGGGAGAGGCGGGGCTGCCTGGCAAAGTGAGAGCATCATGTCTCCAATTAAAGTTGTGAGGATTCATCTTCCAACTCAGCCCCCCTCAGAAATTGACATTTATTAGGTTGTCAAAGCTGATTTTTCTTCCTGGCCCTTTCCTGCCCCCAACTCTGTGTGTGTGTGTGTGTGTGTGTGTGTGTGTGTGTGTATGAACATGCATGTAAATAAATACCTATATTTTGCTTTTTAAAAATTAAAAATGTGGTATTTAGCCCTATCAGAGATTCAGCTACTTGATTCCTGATAGACTGGATGGCAGCTACCCCGGGAGCAGGGGTCTCCACAGAGGGGTGAAGAGATCTGAGATAATGCTAAGCCTGTCATCTGGGAGAGAAGTCAGACTCATACGGAGATGGAAAGAGCCCACAGTGTGACTTTAGAGGTTTCCCACACCACCACCCTGAAAATATCTCTCCTCCACATGCCAATGAACCTGGAATTCCTCTATTGGGGCATCAATTCAAATTTCTATGAATTTATTCATCCCTTTCCTGGGGTCTCTTTCAAAGTGAAATTCCCCAAGAGAGTCACTAACATCCCAGAAGCACAGAGTTCAGAGCTGAAAGAGATTTTAAAGATGGTCTCATGTTCTCTCAGAGAGAGGAAGCTGAAGTCTGGGGGGGAAACTGGGGGATCTGCCCAAGGTCACTCAGCACATCAGTGACAGTGATGTGGCCATCACCCAGATGCTCTGACTCCAAGCTCAGTGGGTCCTGGTTTATCACATCAGTTTTCTTTGAGGACAAGAGGGAGCCTGGCCATATGTAGCCCCTGACCCCCAAATAAGGGAAGGCCAACAAGGTGGGAGGGGGTGGGGTGTGATGGAGAAAAGGTGTAGAAAACCAAGACTGATGTGAAGACAATTTTGCCTATGTCATACTTTTTTCTAATCATATGTGTTGCCATTTTCATTTTATCTATTTTGCATTTGTGATTGAGGACCTCAAAGATAGCCGTGTAGCAGCTAGCCGGTCTCGGCTTTCTCTGAGACGATATATGCCAAACTTCAATCATCATCCTACCTTTGCTGTTTTTGCCATATTTTTATGCCACTTTTGTTAATATGATGATATTTTCTTCAGATGAACTCACTTTAAACTTTATCTATTTAAAAACAAAACTTTGTTTTACTATTGTGTAAGGAAAACCAGTTATCACTTGCTAGAAATAGATTGTAATCATAAAAATAAATATAATGAGATCAAAACAAGGTTATTAAAATTTAGTTAGGTGCCTTTCCTGCCAAAAGCTCTTAGCCTGAGGACTGTTTTTGCTTTGTAAAAAGGAAAATTAGCAAGTGTTGGAAAGGCATTAAAAACCTGCTAGCCCCAGATGACAGCCTCTGGAGGTAACCAGGATCTGTGTTAACTTCCTCAGGCTTCCACAAACAGGGTGGCTTAAAGCAACAGAAACTTGTCTTACAGTTCTGGAGCCCTGGAGGTCTGGAACTGAGTTCAGTAGGACCATGCTTTCTGAGAACTGCAGGGGAGAGTCCTTCCTTGTTGATGATAGCTGTGGGTGGTTGGCTGGCAATCCTCACTGCTCCTTGGTTTGTGGCCCTGTCATTCCAGTCTGTGTCTTCATTGTCACATGGCTTCTCCCTGTGTCTACCTCACAAGGCCATCTTCTTATAAGGATGACAGCCTTGTTGGATCAGGGGCCCACCCTACTCCAGTGTGACCTCATCTTAACTAATTGTATCTGCAACAACTTTATTTCTGAAAAATGTCACATCCTGAGGCACTGAGGGTTGGGACTTCCACATATCTTTTGGGGGTGGGGGTGGGGCAGGAGGGTGCAATTCATTCCATGATAGGGTCTTTGAGAAAGAATTGAAAAGGGAGAACTTTTCATCATCTGGTCAATGCTATTGAATGCCTGTCCAAGGACCAGTATTGAGACTCAAGGGGGACTTATGGGGCTGGGAAGGCTGTGAAGTTCCCCTGTCCTCCTGGGCTAAGGAGTGTGGAGGTCTACGAAGCTCTCAGGAGCAGGTGGTGTTCTTGATGCCTGAATGGATTTTTCCTACGTCAGCCCTGGGCCCAATAGGTGCCCCCACAGTTGGGGTGAGTATACTCACTGAGGACACTCAGCCGCTCTTGGGTCACAAAATCAGCATCATAGAGACCTCTTTGTAAGCAGCCAACATTTACTGAGATTCTCTTGAATGCAAAGCACTGCAGGTCCTCTGACTGTCACTATGCACAGTGTGGTCTCATGGGCCCACCATGGGGCAGCAGGACAAGGGGAAAGATCCAAACAGGTGGGCTAGGTGGGTGGGGGTGGGGCAGAGTAGCAGATGTTGTGGCTTCTAGGACAGAGAGGCCACTGCAGCTCCAAGGGGAGTTTCTTGGAGGCACAGGTAGGAGGATTTTATTGAGCACCACTAGTAAGGGAAGTGGACAAAGTCCCTGCTTTCCTGAAGCTCTTCTGAAGTTGGGGGGAAGGGGAGATATATAGCTGATACACCAGGTGAAGGGCTAAGGAGAAAACTAGAGCAGTCTAAGAGGACAGGGAAGAATATTCCCAGCAGAGGAGCAGCAGGCACGAAGGTAGGGGTGGGACAGCAGAGGCCAGTGGGGTTGGAGCAGAGTGAGTGGGAAGAAAGAGGCAGGAAGGGAAGGTAGGGAGACTATGGGTTGCCGGGTTGTGGGGCAGGGCTGGTAATTCCACATGGGTAAGGATGTTGTATTTTCTCCAAAGTGGCAATGCAGGATTTTGAGCAGTTAGTAATCTGACCTAATTTTAAATAGATCACCCTACTGCTGTGCTGAGAATAGTCTTTGAGAGGCATGTGTGGAAGCAGAGGGAGGGTCTTATGGTGATCCAGACAAGCTAGGGTGTTTTAGACCAGGTGACAGTGGGGAAAGTGATGAATGGTAGTGACAAATGACTGCATTCTGGATATTCTTTGAGAGTAGATCCAATGAGATTTACTGATTAGATCAGCTGTGAGAGACAGGTGTTAAGGTTGACTCTAAGATTTGGGGCCTGAGCAGCTAGGAGGATGGAGTTGCCATTTACTGAGATGGGGAAGGCTGCAGGAAGTACCGGCCTGGAGGGAAGATCAAGGGCTCTGAGTGGAGTCCTTAAGGTTCGTCATGACTTTCAGGTGAACATGGTGGGTGGGCAGTTGCATACACCAGGCTGGAACTTAGCGGGGAGTCTGGACTGAAGATACACATTTATGAGTTAGTATAGTTTAGATGGTATTTTAAAGCCATGAGGCAGAATGAGCTCACTGTGAAAGTGAAAGCTAGGGTTTGTAAAAAAGATAAGCAGTTAAAGGATTGATCCCGGGGGCACTGCAATCAGTAAGGCTAGGAGGACCGAGGAGCAAAGACGACAGGGAGGGGCTGCTGGTGATGTGAGACAAGAACCAGGAGAGACTGGCTGTCCTGGAAGCTGCGGGGGGAAAAAGTGTTTTGAAGAGGAAGGGGTGTTCAGCCTGTTAATTAATGTTGCGAGTGGATCACTGTTATGGGAGGGAAGACAGAGAGAGGCATGAGTACAGATCCCGTGGTGAGAGTCTCTGTGTTCTGGTTGCTTCTGTCTTCTCAGTGAAGTGAGAGTCATAGGCTGAGGATGAACAGTAGGAATGAAACGTTGGAAGTTTGAAGGGAGCACACAGGAGAGAAAGGGGACTCAGGAAATGTGGGATTGCTGAGTGGCACTAAGTGCCTGCTTGACAGGTGGCAACACCAGAATTTCTGTATTTGAAGGGGTAACACAGATCTGGTCAGGAAGGGAGCTTGATGATGAACCTGTGAGGCACCACATAAGGCTGAGAAATCTCAGTCATCCACATCAAAGAGAAGAGGAGCTGAAGGGGTCGAAAACTAAGGCAAACTCCTTAGAGATCTTCCATAAGCATGGGAGAAGGAGCCTTCTAGGTGGGGTGACCCCTATAGCTGAGAACTAAGCCGTCCCCTCTACACAAGCTGTGTGCAGTCACACGAGTGTGGTAGTGGGTGAAAAGGAAAGTACAAGACTAGGTGGAAGCACACCAGGTGACATGGGGCCACATCACCTCATCTGTCAGAAAAGAAACTCTTGTGACACCTTCTTCTTACTCTCTCCTTTCAAAGTACCAGGTCAGACATTTCAGCAGATTTTTCTAAGAGCAGAGCCTGCATCTTCAAAGTACCTTAGCTAATTACACACACACACACACACACACGCACGCACACACAACTTCAAACATCAAAGTAGTCATTGTGGGCCGTGAACTTATTGCAAAGATGTTGCCATGGCAGAAAATACTGCTGGAACTCCTTTTTGGAAAATCCAACTGAGCATGTGACACGCTCTCTGACTGTTCTCTGTGGGGGTCAGTCTTTGCATTCCGAGGGTAGATTTGATTTCTGGAACAGCCTAAAGTCATTTAGAGCCAAGTGTGATGACTAAAATTGGGGATTAGATTTCTTTTGGCCACTGATGAGGTCTGATACAGATAGACTAAAACTAGTCTTGTCTTGTTTAAAGGGGACAATACTTCTTTTAAGGGATTTAATCAGGTATAGTATGTGAAGTATCTGGTGTAGTTTTTGATCCATGGCAGGCATTTCATAATTGGTAATTATTAATATTCCTAAAACAGTGAACCTGAAATGAATGGAAGCATCATTGAAGTAAATGATTTGTTCCCCAAGGTGATGGCTTTGAAGGGACAGACTTTATCTAGAGTGACGAATTTTGCTAAGTCTGTTAGAAAAGCAGATTTATAACTTTATAATCATATCTGTTCATCTTTATCAACCTTGCAAGGAGGGGGATAAAAAGCTCCATATCAGAGAAAAGATCAGCTGGAGGAGATCATGGGCGAGAAGAATAATGTCAACCCTTTAGTCACCCCTTAGGACCACCCATGTCTCCTGGTGGTTCTTGGTTATCCAGCACTAGACATAGTGGGTCACCAGGTACAAAAGAGACCAAACGTGTCCTCTCCCTTCCCCACTGCTGCCCTCAATGCTTTTCTGCTGGTTTGCTGATGCAGGGAAAAGCTCTAGGATGAGAAATTCTTGTCTTTGGCTTAAACTTTCAATCCTTCAGTACAAGAGCAAATAATCAGGAAGAAGATAGCATGGGGATAACTTACAGCTTTGTGTGAAGAGGGTTACTAACTCCTTTCCTGAGACCAGGTCTTGACAATGCGAGCGTAGAGACAGTGGAAGGGCCACAGGTGTTTCTGCAAAAGGGGTAGGGAAGGAGGAGGCGTCACCGGGAAATTAGAGACACCAAAGGCAAAGTACCTAATGTTTCGTTTTGTGCAGACCCAGACTTGCTCTGTGCTTCTGTCCCCAAGGGGCACATAAAGGAGCTTCCCAGCCCATGGCTATAAATGATGAAGGCACTCAGTGATACCTGCTGCCATGGCGAACAACAGAAAGACCTGGCCCTCATCTGGATTCTGCTTTAGCCAGGTCAGCAACTTTGGTTGCTCCCTCTCTGGGCCTCAGTTTCCCATGAAAGAAAATGGTGGCTTAGGGCTGTATCAGTGTTTCCTAGACTTTTATTTTTTACCTTGATCTGCCATAAGAAATGCATTTTACATTAAGACCTAGTGTATGTATTCATAATGTGTGTGGATACATACGTAATACACACACACACACACACACACACACACACACACACCATACATATGGTATCAAATTGACAGGTCATGCGTGACCAAATGAAACATTATTTCTAGGTATATCTGTGAGAGTGTTTCTAGGTGTGTCTGTGAGGATGTTTGTGTATGAGATTAGCATTTGAATCAGTGGACTCAGTAAAGTAAATTGCCCTCCCCAATGTGGGTTGACACCATCCAATGCATTGAGGGGCTGAATAGAACAGAAGGAACTGACCCCTTTTTCCTTCTCACTGCTTGAGCTGAGTCATCTCATCTCATCTCCTGACCTCAGACTGGTATTTACACCATTGGTTCCCCTGGTTCTGAGGCCTTTGGGCCAGGACTGAATTGTGCCACCAGCTGTCCTGGGTCTTCAGCATGCAGCCTTCTTTACTGTGTGTTAGTTTTTCATAATAAATATTTCTCTCTCTCCCTTCCCTCCCCCCAAACTTGTGTGTGTGTATGTATGTATGTATGTATGCATGCATGCTTGTATATCTTATTCTGTTTCTCTGGAGAACCCTCACATACACATTTGTGTATATACATATTTGTGTGCACATTTCTCTATCATCTTTCTACTTCTCTCTCTATGTATATCATCTATCTATCATACAGCTAACTAGCTGGACAAAGATTACAATACTTGTAGTTTAAAATACGTGGGAGTAGATGGTTGATAATGTCCTTTCTAATTCTGCTATTTTAAGCTTATTCCTAAGGCAGTCTTTGGGTTGAATATGCAGTTAAAGGCTGTAGGGATATGTCCATGCAGAGCTGTTAGTACAGGGTACAGCTTATAGTAAGTGCCCTGTGACTGTCTGTTGTTACTTTTTTTTAATGTTTATTTATTTATTTTGAGAGGGAAAGAAGGGGGGAGAGGTAGAGAATCCCAAGCAAGCTCCGCACTGTCAGCGCTGATGCAGGGCTCCAAACTCACGGACCACAAGACCATGACCTCAGCTGAAATCAAGGGTTGGACGCTTAACTGACTGAGCCCCCCAGGCACCCCTGTCTGTTATTACTTTTACTCTCACTACCTGGATTGGCTTCAGCACCTTGGAGCCCACTTCACTTCTCCCCCTTTAGCTTTTCCCGATAGGTACTCTTTTCCTGCGTCCTGTAATTTTTTAATTTTATTTGAGTATAGTTGACATACCATAGTATATTAGTTTCAAGTGTATAACATAGTGACTCAACAAGTCTATACATTATAATGTGCTCACCATAAGTGCAGCTGCCATCTGTCACCAACAACGCTACTACAATACCATTGACTATATTCACTATGCTAGACCTTTTACCCCCATGGTTTATTTATTCCATAACTAGAAGTATGTATCTCCCAGTCCTTCATCCATTTTTCCCACTTCCCACCCACCCCTGCCTCTGGAAACCATCAGTTTCTTTTCTGTGTTTATAGGTCTGATTCTGCTTTTTGTTTGTTTTGTTTTTTAGATTCCATATGTAAGTGATATCATACGGTAGTTGCCTTTCTTTGTCTGACTTATTTCATTAGCACATACCTTCTAGTTCCATCCATGTTGTTGCAAATGGCAAGACCTCATCCTTTTTTTATGGCCAAGCAATATTCCATTGTATGTACACACCAATTTTCTTTATCCATTGATCTATCAGTGGACACTTAGGTTGCTTCCATATTGTGGCTATCGTAAATAATGCTGCAATAAATATAGGGGGGCATATAGCTTTTCAAATTAGTGTTTCATTTCCTTTGGGTAAATACCTAGTAGTGGAATTACTGGATCATATGGAAGTTCTATTTTTAATTTTCTGAGGAACCTCCATAATGTTTTCCACGGTGGCTATACCAATTTGCATTCCCACTAACAGTGCATGAGGGTTCCCTTTTCTCCTCATCCTTGCCAACACTTGTTATTTCTTGTCTTTTTGATTTTAGCCATTCTGACAGGTGTAAAGTGACATCTCATTATGGTTTTGATTTCCATTTCCCTGATGATTAGTGATGTTGACCATCTTGTGTTCTTTAATTTATGATTTTGAGATTATTTCTCTCCACACCCCAGCTTTACTGAGGTATACTTTACAAATAAAATTCTAATATACTTAAAGTATACAATGTGATGATCTGATATATATATATATATATATATATATATATATATATATATATACACACACACACACACACACACACACATATATATATATTGCAAAAAGATTTCCATAATCAAGTGAATCAACACATTCTTCATTTCACATACTTTTTCTTACTTTTTTCTTTCCCTTTCTCTGTCTCTTTCTTTCTGAATGTTTAAGATCTACTCTCTTAGCTAATTTGAACTATATGATAGAGTATTAACTATAACCACCATGCTATACATTAGATACTCAGAACTTATTCATCTTATAACTTTTACCAACCTCTCCCCATTTCCTTATCTCTCGCTATCCCCCAGTTCCTGAAAACCATCATTGTACACTGTTTCTATGAGTTCAACTATTATCTTTTTATTTCACATAGAAGCGACATCATATGGTATTTGCCTTTCTCTGCCTCTGACATATTTCATTTAGCAGAATGCCCTTCAGGTTCAACCATGCTGTTGCCAATTGCAGAATTTCTTTATTTTTTGAAGGCTGAATAATATTCCATTGTATATTTATACCACATTTTCTTTATCCAGTCACCTGTCAGTGGAGACTTAGCTTGTTTCCATACCTTGGTTATTGTGAATAATTCTGCAATAGAGACAAAAATACAGAGATCTGAGAGCATTTCTTTAGTGCTTTATCTGTAGGAATTCTTTGATGTCTAAGTTTGAATTATGTTCCTTCAGAGAGGGTCTGTGTGTTTGTGTTTTTCAAGCAAAACCACTTTAAAATAATTTTTTTGTTTTGGCGTCTCCCAGCTGGTACAAGTTTCAGCCCCCAATCCACCTGAGAGCCAGTTTTTGATTAGGAATTATCAGGGATAGAGTTATCAGGGAGAGAGCCAAAGCATAAGAGACTCTTAAAAACTGAGAACAAACTGAGGGCTGATGAGGGGTGGGCGGGAGGGGAGGGTGGGTGATGGGTATTGAGGAGGGCACCTGTTGGGATGAGCACTGGGTGTTGTATGGAAACCAATTTGACAATAAATTTTATATATTAAAAAAAAAGTAATTATCAGGGATATTCTACCCAGAGCAGAGACAGGCAGGGGTGGGGTGGATTTGTTTAGAAGGTAGAGGTGTCCCGGCTTTGTGATGGGGTCTTTCATGTGCCTCCCATTCTTCTTAAGCCCAGACCTTGTCTGGGCTCCTCCTTCCTCTCTCAAGCTCCTTCCTTCCATGTTGATCACTAAAACCCAAGCTCTTGGCTAACGGAATCACCTGATCGCCCCTCACCTCAGACTTTAGTGGGCACATACGTCCTAAGATTGGGCTTTCTGATGATTTTTGGCCTTTCAGGAATTTTATTTCCCCCAGCTCAGCTATACATTGATGAAGTTAATTAATTTTTATTCATCATATTTTTGTTCTTTACCAAGAGAATTTTCTGCATATCTAGACTGTTGTATCACCTGAAGTGAAAGGTCCTACTGAGTACTTCTCAGAAGAGAAATCTTACACCACAAGGGCCAGCGCTCTTACAACAGGCAAAGAAGGATGCAAATCTGAGATTTGTGAAGCACTACCTCCAGCAGATGGCTAGGTGGAGAAACTCTTGCTTTAGGGGTCTGGCGGGGCAGGGATATGGAGGGGCAGGGGTCCGGAGGGGTGAGGGTATGGACGCGCAGGGGTATCGTGGGACAGGGATCTGGCGGGGTAGGGGTATTGCAAGGCAGGGGTATGGACAGGCAGGGGTATGGACGGGGAAGGGATACCTCGGGGCAGGGGTACTGTGGGGCAGGGTATGGCGGGGCAGGGGAATGCTGGCGCAGGGGTCTGGACGGGCAGGAGTATGCTGGGGCAGGGATATGGAGCAGTAAGGCAGTAATTTGACAACCCAGAGCTGATCTTTGAATAGGGGCGTAGTTGCCTGAATTCCCCATCACTTATTAACTGTGACAGTTAACTCTGAACTTGCTGTGTGACTTTGGGGGGTCAGTTTAACCTCAGTAGTCTTCTCTGCCCAGTGGAGGGAATAGTTGTACTGCCCAATAGTGCTTTTGGAAGATCAAACATGCTTAAGCTCCTAGCATCGTGCCTGGCACACACCAGTTTTCTATAAATGTTGGCTGCTAATTGTTTTACTTTTCTTCTTGGTTGCCTTATGGCTATGGTTTTCCCACCATCTGAGAAGGCTGTAGTCCCTGCACTTGGCATCTGGGGACCCAGTTCACTGTCTAGCTGTGTGAACTGGGACATGCCACTTCACCTTGCTGTACTCTTACATGTAAGCACTCTGCTTATCTGTGAAATGAAAGGGTGACCTAGCTGGTTTCTAAGGATCTTCCTCTCTCATAGTCTGGGATCCTAGTCAGAGGGCTGTGAGAGGAGAAGCACCTGTCAACACGCAGCATTTCTCCAGGCAGCCCTCACTGTCCTGACAGGTTGGATTTCCCAGAGCCCATCTGTAAAAGTCGGATCTTAGGAATTTGTACGTATTTTCCCATGGGAGTAGTTTTTAGGTGGTGATTGGCTTCCAGGGCTAGCTTATAAAGCCCAGCTTAATCCACAGTGAAGGAGGAACACTGCATTTACATTGGAAGTGGTGGAAAATAAAATGTTCACAATACTAGTAATTTACAAAACAGGAAAATAATTCCATTGAGTTAGAACTCATTTTTTATTTACCTAGAATTCTGGTGCTTGAGGGAAGCAGGTTAATTTAGGACAGGAGGAGATCTATGGAAATATGTTGGGGAGAGTCTGGGCTCTCTCAAGGGATTTAGACTAAGGCTGATGGCATGGGTTCTTTAAATGTCTGATTTTGGTTAAAAGTCCAAAGTTTCCTCCTATACAACTTTATCTTTTCCTTGAGATAACAGTGACCTAAATCCTCCTCTCGTGTCTAACGGTTTGGACTTACCATCGGAAAGCGGCGAGGCAGAGACAAGAAGGGAAACAGGAGACAAGAGGCAGGAATCATCCCAGCATCACCAGTGTGACCCTCCAGCGTGTTTTATTGGGCCTCTGCCGTGTTGGCCCACATAGCAATGATTTTTATAGTTTTAAATTTTTTATTTTATTTTTCCATCTTTACTGAGGTGTAAGTGACAAATAAAAATTGAATATATGTAAGGTGTATGACTTGATGTTTTGAAATAGTACATGTTATGAAATAATCACCACAATCAAGCTAATTAACATACCTAACACCTTTCATAGTTAGGTGTGTGTGTGTGTGTGTGTGTGTGTGTGTGTGTATGGGAGAAAGAGAGAGAGAGAGAGAGAGAGAGAACATTTAATATTTACCCTCTTAGCAGATTTCAAGTACAGATCTTCCTTGACTTACGATGATGGTTTTACATCCTGATAAATCCATTCTTAAGTTGAAAATGCACTAATGCATCTAACGTACAGAACATTGTAGCTTAGCTGAACCAAACTTAAACAGGCTCGGAACACTTACATCAGCCCTCAGTTGGGCAAAATCATGTGACACAAAGCCTATTTTATAATAAAGTGTTGTTGACTATCTCATGTCATTAATTTCATACTGTACTTCAAGTGAAAACAGAATGGTTGTGTGTGTACAGAATGGCTGTCAGTGTATTGGTTGTTGACCCTCATGGCTGGCTGCAAGAAAGTATTCTAGCTTATTGCTAGCCCAGGAAAAGATCCAAATTCAAAGTTTGAAGTATGGTTGCTACTGAATGAGTATTGCTTTTGCTCCATTGTAAAGTTCAAAAATCATTAAGTCCAAGTGTTGTAAGTCAAGGACCATCTGCATACAATATAGTACCCACACAGCATTTTAAAGGAAAACTTACCTGCCAGGATGTTAAAATGCCATTAAAAAGCATCCAGATTTCTGACTATGGGACGCCTGGCAACTTGGGCCATGGCACTGAACTTCCACAGGGTGATGGTAGGCTGATACTTACCCAACCAGGTCCTCTTCATTTAATGAAGACATATTCTTGTTGGCTCCTGTAGGCGTTTGAGTTAGAAAATCCCAAGTGATATAATTTAAAAAGAAGAAAGGGATTAAAAAGAATGTAAGTGTGATTATGCATGGAAGAGATGCTCTGAGAGGGAGTCAACTAAGGGAAGTAAGAAAAGATGGAAAGAGAAAAGGGGAGGTCAGTCTTGCATCATCACTGAAAGCCAAAAAGGCAGGGGAAGGGAGGTCAGGTCAGTTTCTCCTGTGGCCACCAGGCGGCCTTGCAACCCAGCACAGCTAGGTTGTTGTCTGAGGGAACTTGATGGCAGGGAGAGGCAGTGTGCCAACGTTCCATATACTTCAACGTACATGAGGTTTCCAAGTTAAGAATCAGGATTTCCATGCTTGGTTGGCTATTACTATTCTCTGAGCCAAATCCTGGGTTCCCAAAGGAAAAAAATGTGCCTATATTTCTGATGTAAGGACAATTGGACTGTGGTACTGGCACTCTCTTGATCATTAGGGTGGACTTGGCTGACCTTGCTGATGGAGTGGGGTTTCCTTTCCCCTCGCTGTTCCAGGTGGGGCTGAGCACAAACTCTGTGCTGGTCACAGGTTGGGGGACTGCCTTCTCTTAACAACGTCACCATTAGATGCTTCCTGTCCCCATCCCTGTGTCACTCAGCAGCTTCTGAGTTGAAGTTTTGGAGAACACTAGTTCCACCTGGGGAGCTTGTTAACACGCTAAGTTCCATCTCAGACATTATGGAACAGATTCTCGGGGTCTGGGGCTTAGGAATCTGTACCCATAGATGATCCTGGCATGGGGGTCCCTAGCCTGCATTTTGAGAAACAGGTTCATGAAAGTCAGTAGGACATAGTATGGAGATTAGAGTTTGGGCAGCACTTCCCTCAGTTTCCCTATCTGTAAAATGAAGGTGGGTGGGCTCGCGTCTAGGTGCTCTTCCAGCTTTGTGAGCCGGAATCTGATGTCCCTGCTGATCGGGTGGGAGGATTCTCCAGTTGTGGAGATTTGTTTCTCCTCTCAGACATGCCTGTCAGAAGGTTTGTGTGACTTCAGCTGGCCACCTAGGGGCTCAGAGGGTTACTTCCTGCTGCTCCTAGACCAGGTGTATCGGCAATTCTGTCTACAGATGCTGGGGAAGGGCCAAGAGGTGAGGCTCCTGAGGACCAGGGAAGAGTCTGCTTCTTAGCCTTTCTGCACGCTGATAGCCTTTCTACTCTGGGAGCATATGCTACAGGTCTCTGGTGCAGAAAGAAGCTGTGTCTGAGACGTATGGCAGCCGAGACCTGCAGGGGCTGCTCCTGGTGTGAATGTGACATGGAGCTCTTTATGTGCGTCTATGTTCCAGTGGTCCAGAGGTTTCCTTCAGCTCATGGGATGGAAGTATTATGGACTGATTGTGTCTCCCCCAAGTGTATATTGAACCGCTAACCTTCAATGTGACTGTATTTGGAGATAAGGCCTTTAGGGAGGTAATTAAGGTTAAATGACGTCATAAGGCTGGAGCCCTAATCCAACAGGACTGGTGTCCTTATAAAAAGAGCACATGTGCGCGCTCTCTCTCTCTCTCTCTCTCCCCGTATGAGGACACAGTGAGAAGGTGGGTGTCTGTAAGTGAAGGAAGGGAGGTCTCACCAGAAACTGACCTTGCTGATGCATTGATCTCAGAATTCTAGCCTCAAGAACTGGGACAAAATAAATGCCTGTTGTTTAAGCTACCCAGTCTCTGGTATTTTGTGATAGTAGTCTAAGCTAAGACGTGAAGGAACACTTATTCCTTCATCCATTCAAGCAGGTAGTGCATTTATACATAATGGATTATCTATAAGGAATCAAATTTGTTTGAGCTTCGGGTGATCACCACAAAGTCACTGTGGGTCAAGTTTTTTCCATCTTGGTGCACACTTTCCCAGAAGCCTCACATCCACACCAGCATTTGAGGGCACAAGATGCAGGCCCTTTAACTGTTCCCCCCAAGTTACTACTGTTTGGCACCAAAACATAAAAGCCCAAGAATTCAGGTGCCATTCCGTGGTGTTGCTTGAGTGTGCACATGGACATGGGGCCGCATTCGTGTGTGGAATTGCTTGTGACAACACCAAGTTTTTAATTATGTATAAGCCATCTCATAGAGATCTACACAACAAGGCCGCAGTGTGCCCATGAGTTTGGTTCCCACATACATTTGTTTACATATAAAAGGCTAGATTTGGGGTCTGGAATCTGGGTTGAAACTAAAATTTTGCTTATCAGCTTCACAATCTTAGGCGAGATAGTCTCTTCTTCTGTGAAACAGAATGGGACTGTTTCTCAGAGGTGAGGAGGTGAGGACCAAAGGGCAGGAGTGAGGAAACCCCCGCAAGCCAGGGAGCTGCTCTTCTCCCCGGAGGCTCTCTGCTGGCACCCTGTGGCTGGTTGCTTCTCTTACCCCAGAGAGGAGGTGTGCGCACAGGCTGGCTGTCTCCTGCCGGGCCTAGGGTCCCGGGGCTGTTGCCATTCTCCATGTTTCATTCCTCCCCCATGTGCCTGCGCCTGGCTTGTACTGGGTATTCAACAATTATTTCTGAATATATAAATGAATGAGTGGCACATTGTAGACACTCAGTGCCCAATTACTGAATGAATGAGGTGTCTTGTGGGCCCACTGAAACATTCTAGCTAGGGTCTTGTCAGCTGGGTCAGAGATGGGGGGATACAGATGGGAACTAACATCTCTCAAGTAGCTGACCACTGGGGACAAAGCACATCTCCCCCCATTGGGAACCAAAGGATAGGAAAGGAAGCTCTCCGAGGATGCACTCGAGCTTGCTAGTGTCCCCAATGTCAAAAAGGAGAAAACTGTCATCTCTCTGTTACACGGTCCTTAATAGCTTCTGTTTATTGAACAGCTACTATGTGCCAGGCACCATGCTGGGTGCAGGGGCTAAAATCACAGCCCAAACTGGCCATTAATTATCTCACAAGAGGCCATTATCTCATTTAATCTTCAGAACAGCTGTGTGAACACTAGGTGAGTACTCACTCGGGAAAAAGGTTTATAAACTGTAGAGTGCTATAAAATGTCAGCATTGCTATGAGGATGATTAGTTTTCCTCCCCGACGTCTGCAGCCTGCCCAGCGGCCTCCCAGTGTAGCGTTGGCACCCACCTTGCCTGTCTCCTTCCCGGCTAATTGGGGAGGCTCTCCAGGCCTGATTTATGCGGACACTCACACATTCTCCCACTGAACATTATTCTAATCAGACACCTCATTATTGGAAGGCTGCCTCCTCGGGCTGCCTGGACAGGGTTATTACAGGATATTATACAGACCATTTGCATGGCCACCTTCAGGTCATTTCCATCACTTTAAGCTACTTACAGGCCCATTTTCTTCCCCATAATATTTGCCTAATTCGATTACTCCACGGCCTCAGCTGGCTCAAAATGGAATCAGAAGTTACACCTGGGAGCAAAGTCAACTGGATCCTGACACACCCTCAGTACGTCACAACTGTGCTTCCAGATCTGAGGGGGGACTTAGGAGTCTGGTGGGGCAGGGGGAAGGGACACCTTGACAGACCAATATTTTATAGTTCCAGAAGATGCAAAGGATCCTCTTCTAGTCCCTTGAGTTCATCTTTTGTAAATTCATTCAGAGCCCCCCGTGCTTCTCCAGCATACACCTTAACACACTTGACTCCAGTAGAATGTGTAATGTCTGCTTTCCTGCAAGACAGAAAGCTATGTGAGGGCAGGGACTCTGCTTATCTTCTTGATTTTTGTGTCTCTAACATCTGGCACAGCACCCAGTGTACAATAATCGCCCAATAAATAGATACAATCTGGTTGATTGCCTGATGGTATGAGGGTCCTTCATTGCTTTCCACCTTCTCTGATAGGAATGTACCTGTGAGTTGGTGCTGAAGTCCCTCTTTCTGTTGCATTGCTTGTGCTCCCTGGTGTCTGGGAATGATGGACCCAGTTCGTTACTTCTGCCCGTGTACTGACACTGTGCTGGGGGCCAAGTCTGGGAGCACAAAAGTCTAGAGCAATGCTTTTCAACTGGAGGCAATTTTGTCTCCCGGGAGTCATCTAGCAATGTCTGCAGACATTTTTGGTTGTCACGAGTGAGGGGATACTTCTGGTACCCAGTAGCATGCCAGGGATGCTGCTGAACATCTTACAATGCACAGGACAGCCCCTGTAATGAAGAACGATCCCACCCAAAATACCAATAATGGCAAGGTTGAGAAATGCTGCCCTACAGTTAGCCCAACACATTTAACAGAAGGAAGGACAGCAGGGTCAGTTGGACTCTTGTGGCATTTGAGGGGGTCATTGTAGGACACCTTCTCTTCCTTGTCCCAGTTCTGGACCATGAACCAGGCAGAAGGAGATCAAAATACTTCTTTTATCACCGAGAAGACTGCCGGAGGCTGGTGTCTTAGTCTGTTATCTGAGGGAGATTGATAATTCTACACTCCTGAGTTGAATTCATTCATCTCGCTTGACAACATAGACCTCTGTACAGGGCCTGGCGTGGCAGAGAGAGAAAGAGGGCGCTCACCGCACCGCACTGTGCTCACCCAGACCCTCTCCCCTTGCCAAGAAACCCTTCTTTGCCTGAAATGGCAGCCAGAACAGCCAGCCCAGACGAGATGAATATATAAAGGCCTAGGGAGAGTTGACGATTCAGGGTCTCTCCAGCTCAGGGTTCCACCTGGAGCCTGGCCTCTGGTCTCCTTCTGCCCTGAGACTCATGGCTTGTCAGCCTTTGAGTTTACATTCCAAATCTGCAAAATAAGGAAGATCATAGGTATTGTCTGGTTTTGTTGTAAAAGTCAAAAGAGTCACGATTGAAAAAGTGTTTAATGTTAGTAGGAGACAGGGCCGGGCTGAGCAGGCAGGGAGCTATTTGAGGCGGGCGGCTAGTAGCGGAGCATAATCACGCACATAAATAACTGCAGCCCAGACAGGAAGCACGGGGGAAGCCCGACTCTCATGGGCTTTCAGAGAAGAAAAAGCTCATGCATTCAGCTCTAGGGGAGCAGTGTGTAGAGAAGCAGCTTTGGATTTGGGCCCAGAGGATGGTAGAAATTTTAAAAGTTAATAACTTACTATTTTCATTATTATAAAAGCAGTATGTGCTCGTTTAGAACATTGAGGAAACACAGACAAATCAAAGAAAGTTCACTTCCTTTCTAATCCCATTGGCCAGAGTTAATCACTGGTAATTCCAGCTTGGGAACAAATGTGCTTATGTCAACCTTCCGCCTGCATTAGTGAACCCAGTATCTCCGCCCTGGGCCTCCCCCTCCTCCTGTCCCTGGGGGGTTTGCTCAGACTAAAAGGGTCAACCCGACCTAAAAGCCAAGCAGAGTGCCTGTGGAAAGCCACTTCACAGGCTGCAGGGATGTCCCTTGCCTGGATTCCAGGGTTGCAGCTCTTAGTTCGCACACCTCCTTAGGCATTGTATTAGTTTGTAAGGGGTATCGTAAGTACCACAACTGGTTTAAACGAACAAAGAAAGAAAGTTATTTTTGGAACTTATAACCCTCCCAAGGGCTTTAATATGATCTTCAAAAGGGAGGGAACCTTCCAAATCATGACTAAGACTGAATTTTTTGTCAGTTCTGGAGAGCGAGTTCTTGTGGCCAAGTTTAGTTGGATTTAGACAAATGAGTAATGTGACATTTCTTGTAGCAGAGTGTCGTGGAATGAACCTGTACCTGTTGTGCTGGGGGGTATCAAAGGTAATTTTTGTCAATCTGGTGGGTGAAAACTGTTCTTCTCTGACACGGCCAAGCAGAGAGGAAGCTTGTCCAAGCAGACATTGTGTGGGGCTGAAGATCAATGGGCAAAGGATCAACAAGGGCCAGCCAGAGACAGAGAAGGGAAAAGGGGACTGAGGGGAACCTCACTTCCACCTGCTAGCTCTGTTGCCATTCAGAGAGGCTTGGGTGTCATCCTTGCCCCACAGCCGACCCCACCAGGCTGGTAGCGTAGGTGCTGGCCATGAGGGAGACTGGGGGAGGCACATGCTAGCTTGTCTCCACTGTGGCCTCTCAGCATGCCCGTACAATCCTCATGCACCCACCCTCTTTGTACTTCAAGAATACAAACAATAGAGAGGCTGCTAACATAAGGAACATCCATTTACCCATCACTGTTTTGTGAAATTTTAACAGTTGCCATAGTTGCTTCATTTTTTTTTAAATAAAATATTACAGATTCAAGAGAAGCCCCCTGAACCCTCCTTCTGATCCCATGTCTGACCTTCTTCCCCAGAGGTAATTACTTTTCAGAATTTGGAGTTTGTCATCCCACTCATGATTTTCGACTTTTGCTACATATGTGTGTTTCCATAAACTACACACACATACGTACATATAAAGTTTTGCATAACTGAAAGTGTATACAGGCAGTATTATACTGTGTAAATCTGCAATTTGCTTTTCCCCTCAACATTATTAAGGCTTATCTATGTGATTCTTATAACTCTGGTTTAGTCATTTTAAGTGAAGTATAATATTCATCATGTGACTATACCAAACTGATTTGTCCATTCTTCTGTCAAGGGATGTTTAGATTTCTTTCCAATCTTTTTCATTGCTACTCTTGAGCACCTAAGTATTCACTTGTCCGGGAAACATGATCTCCTTATGCTGTGGGTGAGAGAGTTTTTCTAGGACATACACCAAAGACTTGAATTTCTGGGTTGTGGAGGGCATACATCTACTTTACCAAATAGAACTAAGTTGTTCTTCGAAGTGATGTCCCATCAAACTGTGTAAAGGGAGCTGTTTGTCCACCACCACTTGACATTTCAGACTGAAAAAATGTTTTTTTTTTTTAAATTTGGTGAGTATGAAAGTATCTCCCTGTGTTTCAATTTATGTTTCAAGAATTATGAGTGAGGTTTAACATCTTTTTACGATTATTCACATTTGGGTTTCTTCTGTGAATTGCCTACCCATTTTCTGTGCCCATTTTTTCATTGGGTTGTTTGTATTTTTCTTATTGGTATGTAGGGATTTCCTGCATATTCTGACTACAAATCTATTCTTGATTGCATACATTACAGCTATCTGCTCCCACCCTGTGGCGAATCTTCATTTGTTCATGGAGTTTCCTGTTTTGCATAGGTCTTTAACTTTTTTTAATTAAAATTTTTTAATGTTTATTTATTTTTGAAAGAGAGAGAGAGGGAGAGAGAGAGAGAGAGAAAGAGAGAGAGAGAGAGAGAGAGAGAGAGAGAGAGAGAAAGAGAGCATGAGCAGGGGAGGGGCACAGACAGAGGGGGATACAGAATCTGAAGCAGGCTCTAGGCTCTGAGCTGTCAGCACAGAACCTGATGAGGGGTTCAAACCCACAAATGGTGAGATCATGACCTGAGCCCAAATCAGATGCTTAACTGACTGAGCCACCGAGATGCCCCCTTTCTTAATTTAAATTTACCCCTTTCCTTTTTCTGGGAGAAGCAAGGACCTCTCAGTGACAGTGATGGGGGAGAGAAGGGACCTGGGTGCTTGGGGACTGGAGGCTCCTGGCAGGAATGAGGATGTGTGTAGGTCCGGGCTGGCAAGCCTTCTTCAGGGTGGGGGTAGGGGCTGCATGATTCTCAGACCGCTGGGTTTGTTGGAGGCCTGTGGGTTTGGGAGGTGATGGCCCGAAGATCCTTCTAACTAGGATGACCATATAATTTTTCATTTAAACTGGGACACCTTTGTGATTATAAGGGGACACTATTACTAATTACAGTGGGACAGTGGAAGTAAACTGGGACTGTCTCAGGCCACAGGATGGAAGGTCACCCATTTTCTGGAGTTTGCATTCCTAGTTCTTACACTCAGTCTCCCTTTGCTGGTTTCTGCCAGTCTTTACCCACCTCTGTGCCTCCCCTCTTCCTATTGCCCTAGAGGGCTTTGGGGCCCTTTTCCAGCCACCTTAGAGCCTTAACGTCACCTCTTCATAGCCCACTGGGAAAATATACTGATAGGGAGACCAGCCTTCTGTTCAAATCCTGCTCTACGAAAGTCCCCTGTTGGCCACCAAGGCATATGTCAACTCTCCTCTGAGTTCCTACAGCACTGGTCCTGCATTGTTGACTTGGATATTTAACTTGTAACCTTTGTAGGCATTGCCTCCCCCCATTAGCTTGCAAGGCCCTTAAAAATAGGAACATGTTTCACACTTCTTTGCCTCAGTTCTTCCAACCTGTCCCTGAACTAAAAGTCCCCCAATCTGTTCTGCTTCTTGGGTTGGGGGAGGGGTCCATTCTCTGTTAGGGGAGCAGGTTCTTTGTTATGGTTCTTCTCCACAGCATGTCGTGTTCCTGCACTCTTTACCACGTCTCATCCATGCCTCCATCTTTGCGGTCATCTCCCCCCTCAGTAGGCTGATGTCAGGGGCAGTTTTCTGGCAGCTGGCATAGTAGCTGGTTCAGCACATCAGCATGTGGAAGTGCATCTTCAGGCTGAAAGATAAGCATATAGTCATAAATGCCGAGCAGAGCCTCTCATTTCAGGGATGCATACATTGTGGCATAATTAAGAGGGAAGGCTCGTCCTTGGAAAAGATTTGCAAAAAGGGTTTATAATTGCAAGGACAGAGAATTAGTTTTAAGGCTTCTTGACTTTTGTGATAATCTCTAGGGCTTCTTTATCAATTTGTACCCAGATGATGTTGTTCTCAAGTCATAAGCAATTGGCTTATCAGTCTCTCTGGCATCTTGTGGCTGAGCATAGCCCAGATAGGGTTAGGTGAAGCGCCACTGGTCAGAAGTGGTGGATTGTGTTTATTATAATATCCCAGTGCAGACTTAGAGGTCTGTAATTGCTTGACATTCCTGGAAGTGTCCTTGGGATGGCAAGCCCAGTACCATGGGACATTTTCCTAGTAGGAGTTAAATTGGTTTTGCAATTGTTGCTTCTTAAGGAAGGAAAGGAAAGCCTAGAAATGGAGTCGCCTCATGAAGGCTGGAAGCTATTGTTTCCTTTCGAGAGCAAACATGTCACGGATCACATAGAAAGACGCTGCTTTGTGGTGGGGGAGGCGGAGGGGGGGCTATCTGTGGCAGCAATGATGGTGCAGTCTGAGAAGGTGACAGTGAGGTCCGATGTCACATTTCTCTTGCTTTCACTTAGGACACTGATATGTGTAGACAGTGTGGGCTTTCATGAAAACCTCTCATGAGTTTATTTTTGCTGATTTCAAGACCAGGGCACTATCCAAATATGGTTCTCCACCTGGAGTTGTTGATGCATGGGGAAATTCTAGGGGCAGCTCATGCCCTACATTTTCAGGTACTTAACTCTGGGTGTTATTCAGTGAGTGACGATTATTTGCGGGTCTCTATGGATTTCCTCTCCATGGGCTTGGGCAGGGTCCAGGAAGAGGGAGGAACCAAGTCACTGCTGTGCCGGTCTGTACATGTCCTACTGTGTTAAAGGCCTCAGTCACGGAGCACTGTGGTCTCTATAGTCTTAGCAAACCATTGGGCATTAGCAGCAGCAATACTCATTGGGTTCGTGAAATGTTTCCAGGTCACTGATTTGATGATATCCCATGCTTTGTCTTTTCACAGAGACTTTAACATTCTGTATTTTAGAGGTATTTTATTTATTCGGGTGCTAGGGACACAGCAAATCAGCCATGGCCCCTGCTGTCATGGAGCTTGTAGTTGAACAGTGGAGACAGATTTTAACAATAAAGCGTGATGAGGGCTAGGAGAGGAGAAGAAGGAAAACAATGGGTATCTGTTGCAAAGTAGCCTTGGCCCTGACTTTCTTCACAAAGGCCCACTTCTCTGAGGCCATCTGAGGAAGTTTGTTGGCTCTAGCCTCTGATGGGGCTGTTGTAATGCAAACTGGGGCCTCTGATTCCTTTCTAAGAAGCTTTGGCCCTGCCCACTCATCTGTTCCCAGAGGGTCACACTGACAGTGCGTGGCTTCTGGACAGGTGCACTTTTGTCATTGCATTGTGGAATGAGCACTCTGGACCTCAATGGTTGTGCCAAAGGGTGGTGGGGCGAGCCAGGAGGGCATGCTTGCTGATACCGGAGGGGCCCTAAGCCTAGCTGCTAGCCACTTGGGAGCCACACCTCTAATAAGCACACCTGGAAATGCTGCACAAGCACAAGATTCTCATGTGCACAGCTTGTGGCTCCCTGACAAGTGAAAATAAAGACCCCTGAATGCTAAGTAATGGGAACCCTGTACGCAAACCCTGTACATCCTTACTGGGGCCCGAACAGTGGAGACTTTCAGAGTCTTCTGTTCTCTGTAGGGCTTTGCTCTCCCAGCCCTTGAAGCTGCAAGGACAGTGCTGGGGCTACTGTTTTAGGACGCAGAGGCAGATATCTGGATGCGCACTCCCTGAGCCAGCAGGTGTTTCTGTGCTCTGTGCATCAGGGTCCACTTTTACAGTGCAGCTCACTCCTGGAACGTCTGCAAGATGGGGTTGTCATAACAAGAAGGCACATCTGCTGAGAGCTTTCTGTGTGTCACGCACTGTGCCAAGGCTAAGTGCACTGTGCTAAGTCATGTCATTTAATCCTAAAGCCCTCTGATATAGGTACATCTTCTTCCTTCCATTTTATAGAGGAGAACCTTGAGGCTCAGAGAGGTTAAGATGCTTCTATAGGCAAAACAGTCTGCACACGGCTGATCTGGGATGGATGGAAGGCTTATGCTAGTCCAAAGCCCAGCTCCTTTGGCTGCCTGTGTCAGGCCACATCCTGCAGTCTGCGACTGGAGGCTTTCCTTAGACCCCATAAATGTCAAGGTTGAGTTAGTTAAAAGGTGACAATGGAGGACTTTACTGTGAATTCTGCATTGCAGGGAGTCGGGCAAACTTATCAACTGAGAAATCCCCCGGACTGCAGCGTGAAGGAAGGCCTGGTTTTGAGTCGAGTGCTGCAGCCCTAACCAGGCGCTAGACCCTTTCCCTCTGACAGGATCCAGCCACGGAGTCATTGGCAACCAACAACTTCAGTGGCAAGTCCACTGCCAGCCTGTGTGTCCTTGGTGGGTCCCTGGTGTCCCCAGGTGCCCATGAGCTCTGGCTTTCCACCAAGCTCAGCTGGGTATAACTGGTCCAGCAGTGTGGCCCTGGCAGTTCAGCTTTTCGGTGGGATGGGACCCACCTGAAAACTAGCCTTGTTGACTGGGGCTCTATCTCTCTGGGTAACTTTTACCAGCTCTTCTAGCTGAGACTATAGATAGGAGATGTTTTCTGCACCTCCAAGCACTGGTTAGGATTCTGCTTAAACCTAGACAGACCTCTCTGAAATTAGTGAGGACTCCTGCTAGGAAAGTATGTCCATTGGAGACATGGACATCAATAGTAGCTGACTGGACTCAAGTTGGGCTCTGTGATTGGGGCCCAGGGGGTAGGGTGGGGCCAGCTCGCCACTGGGTCTCTTTCCTTGGATCCATAATTGTTCTCCTGCCCACTGATAAAATCCTAACACGTCTTGCATCTGAGGCTCATGGATTCTGCCAATTGATTCTATCATAAGGTCCAAGCTTCTACACAGTGAATGATGTTACCCACGATAAGCATGGTTTTAATCATGCCTCCAAAAGTTCATTAAATGTCATGGTCTTAGGTAAGATGGGGCTGGGAGGGCGATGGGAGAGAAAACTTGTAAGCAGCAAATGTCTGGGCCTTTCTAGTGGTCAGGGGTACAGCCTACTTCATTTCTGGACACTGTTATTTCTGAACCTTTAAGACCGTGTTCTTAACTGGGTGAGATTTTGCTTCCAAGGAGAGAGTTAGCAATATCTAGAGACATTTTTGGTATCACAGCTGGGGACTTGCATTGGCATCTACTGGGTAGAGGCCAGAGATATTGTTAAACATCCTACTATGCACAGGACAGCGCCTTAAAACAGAGTTATCCTATCTAAAACATTGGTAGTGCCGAAGTAGAGGTGTTTCTTCCAGTGTTGGTGGAATGTCTATGCTTGAGGCCAGGGGCCAGTGTGAATCTGGGCCATTTGTGTGCAGAGGTGTCCCCTCTTGTTCTGGTTTGTGGTACCTTGTTTTCAACCCACCTTTGTCCTTCACTCACTGCCTCTACCCAGACTACGCACTTCCAGCCTGGATGTGTGGGCATGTCTCATTCATCCTTGTCCCTTAACCTAGAGTAAATATGTTTGTTGGACAGTCAAACAGACCTTAGTGGAGGTCTATCCTTTGGGGGAGTGATACTCCATTTTGTCTGCTTAAGGATAAAATGAAAGCTTACTGATTATCCTGGGTTGAACAGTGTGCCCCCACCCCCAGTTCATCTTCACGCGGAACCTGTGATTGTGACTTTAGTTGGAAATAGGGTCTTTGCAGTGTAATCAGGTTAAGATGAGGTCATACCGGATTAGAGTAGGCCCAAACCCAGAGACTGTGCCCTGATACAAAGAGGGAAACTTGGACACGGAGATGCACACACAGAGAAGATGGCTACGTGAAGACACGTGTCGAAATTGGAGTGATGGATCTATGAGCCAAGGGTGCCAAGGCCGGCTGAAACCACTGGGAGCTAGGAAGGGGCATGGGAAGATTCTCCCCTCAAGTATTTGGAGATGCCTTCCCTGCTGATGCCTTGATTTCAGACTTCTGGCTTCCAGAATAAATTCTGTTCTCTTAAGTCATCCAATTTGTGGTAATTTGTTGCAGCAGATCCAGGAAGTGAATCCGTGGACTTGTAGATCCCAGGAAGTTGTCAGACAGACATAAAAACCTTCTTCATACCTCAGTGTCTTCATCTGAGGCAGAGGGTCTCTGTTTCCTGGGCGATTACTGGCACCAGTGTGGACTTACCTGTCTGCTGTCATCTGGCCTTGTCTTTGATGGTGTCCACATTCGTTTCCAGATAATGTTGAACCTGGTTTGTGGTGACCAGGGAAAGTTCATCCCATATTGTAAAGGGATACAAATGAATGTGTGTTGTGAGCTGCCCAATACCCCCATTTCTAGCTCCTAGTTAGTCTTAGTCTGGCCCTAACTTCAGGTTAGCAGGACCTTCTCTCTCCTGGTGTCCTGGGCTTCCAGTGATCCTCAGAACTTATAAGTGCCCTATGTGTTCTCAAGCAACAACCAGAGGCTTAGTGGGTAAGGTGTGTGGTTATAGGCCGATGGGCTCTGGCTCCCTATGGGTCTGCCTGTCCAGGCTGGCCCTTGTGAGTCAAGTGGTGGTGTGCTGGCTTCTGGTCTGTTATCACACTATGCCAAGATCTTTATATGCTGTCCCTCCAGCAGTTGGGCCTAACAGTTTTCTGGGTCACAGACCCATTCTGGAACACTTATGGGGATGGGATCCATAGTCCAAACCCATGGTCAGGGCCCCTTCTCCCAACACCTACCCCCATCTTCCTCCTCACTGTCTTGACTACCTTTCTTTTAAGCCTATCCAACAATGGCCTGGATTCTCCTTTTATCCTCCCACGATTGGATTTGAGAGCCAGACAAAAAGGATCCTGCCCTCTTGTCACTAAAAAAGAGCTGTTGACTCACTCTTTAGGCTAAGAAAGCCCCAGTTCTTAGAAACATAAAGGCCATCCTCCTCTCTTTGAGGGGAAAGTGAAAATGCTTTCCATTTCTCCATGGAATGAGAGAAGAATTTCTTGCTAAAGAAGCAAAAGCTAAAACCAAACACAAATTGACTTCTCTTGGGTTACCTGACCACCAAGTGTTCAGCAGTATTCTCTGTTCTTTTTCTTTTTAACTTTTAAAAAATGTTTATTTATTTTTGAGAGAGAGACAGAGAGAGAGAGAGAGAGGGACAGAGGATCCAACGGGGGCTCTGTGCTGACAGAGGGGGCTCGAACTCACGAACTGTGAGATCATGACCTGAGCTGAAGTTGGTTGCTTAACTAACTGAACCACCCAGGTGCCCCAGCATTCTCTCTTCTGCATTAAAAACGGGCTTCTGTGCTGCCTCAGAGATCATCAAGTTCAAAATCCTCATTCTGCACATGGGAAAGCTGAAGCCCAGAGAGGAGAAGTGACTTGCTCAAAGCCACCCAGGTGACTTGTGCCAGAGCTGGGACCAGAAGCCAAGTCCCTCAATTCTGGGGCCATTTGGGTTGACCTCACCCCAAATTACTGGGTAGGGAAACTCAACAGGTAGAAAACATTAGGAAAGAATCCCGGCACATGCCAGCACACCTAATCTCTTTCAATGGCAGGGAAGACATTTATCTCCTGACCCCCACTGGCTGGTTGACGCCCTGGCTGGAAATAATGATGATGGCTCCCATTTGCACAGCACTTTATATAATATAAAAAAGTCTTTCTCTTCTATTGCCTCATTTGATCCTTGTGTTACACTGTAAGTGGGCAGGGCTAGCATTGCTGGTTGCCACTCTATAGATAATGAAACCAAGGTTCAAGAGGTTGGGTAAAGTGCCCAAGGTCACACATGTACTGTAGAAGAGGAATTAGAACCCAGTCTCCCCACTTAAAACTCCTGGAGAACCTGGCTTGGCAGCTGCTTCTCTAGCCCCTTCTGCTTTGCCTCTCTCTGGGAGTGCCAGGCAAACACTGACCCAGGCCCCTACCTTCCTCCTGCCTGCTTTCTTCCTCCTCCTCTTCCATATCCATGGCCAAGTTATTCCTGGCACCTTTGGTCTGGTCCTTCTTTCTGTCCTTTTATCCTTCAGGCCCCATACTCCCGTCGCCTGATGCAGGCCTGGCCCCTTAGACAGGTGCTGGTTGGTTTGCACACTGCAGCTTAGATTACGAGCAGATTCCTGGGGGGTGGTGAGGGAGAGAGTCTGGGACAGGGCTCTGGACTCTCCCTGAGGTGGGGCACTGCCCACTCAGACACTCTCCATGGCTGGGTCTCAGTTTTTCCCTCTGCAGAATGGAGAGGGCTTCTCCCTGCCCTCTCAGTTTGGGGACTAATTCTGCCAAAAAAGGGTTAAAAAATATAACTGAGCTTAATCCGAATGGAGGTCTGGTCTGTTCATTTGCATATAAGCATCTCCTCCGCCCCCAGCCCTGGCAATTTGCATCTCATTATCCAGGTGCATCCTTGGTGATTTCCCTCTAGACTGGTCCTGCCAGCTTCAGCTCTATCTCTTTTCTGGCCCTTAGAGCCTTTCTCCTGCTCTCCTGGCCCCAGAGGGGCTCTTAGGCTGGATAGGCCTCTGCAATCCTGGCTGTAGGCTATTCCCCTGGTACTTGATTTCCCCTCTGCAGAGCAGTCTCCAGGGCCCAACCAGGGAAATGGCAAGCCTGAACTGGGGCCAGTATATATGTTTTTAGGGGGAGGGGGCTGGCATAGGAAGAGGGGGTGGCTCTACCTGTCCATGTGAACATAAAAGGCACAGAGTATATTTGTCTGTGTGTATGTGCATGTGTGCATGTGTGCACATGCACGTGCACACACACACACACATGTGATATACACGTTCACTTTGACCCCTCTGTTCTTTTGCTTCCATCTCTGGTTATTTTTATGCATCTTTTCTTTGGCTTTAAAACAGAGTTTGACATGAATTTTATGTGACATCACCCAGGTAAAATGTTTGGGGGATGCTAGAGAGGCAGGGACAGGTTTTGTGTTTTGTCCCCCACCCTGCCTCCCAGGGGCAGACCCAGGGCCCTGGGATCTCCTAGTGCAGCCTTGCTCTTCTCAGCACTGGAGTCTCCCCAGGGAAGCCAGCCCTATAGACTCCCCTTTCGTCCTAGCCTTGAAATCAATTGCAATAGGCGGCTGGCCACAGAGGTGAGTGGAGGGCCCTAGGGAATCAGCAATTGTCTACAGGGAGGAGAAGACCCCTTGTGGAAGGTGCTCAGGGGCCTCCCTGGGGCCACACGGTTTGGCCACCCTCCATGTGCTCAGTGGCACTGCCTGACTGCTGAGTCAGAACAGACTCTGCTCCTGTGCAGAGTGGACCAGAGGGTGGTGAGTGATGAGCAGTGGGCGGGGAAGCAGGCCACGCGTACTGATTACTAACAGGCAGCGTGTGCTGGGGCAACAGCACCAGGTGGCATCAGGCAGTGACATCTAGTCCCACTTCTTCCTCAGTGAAAGCTTATAGGGCACCTGCCAGGGGCAGGGCCTTGCGTTGTGTTCATCTGTGGGTGGGGCAATGAACAAGACAGACACGTGACCGCCATGGGGTGCACACGGCCTGGTGGTGACTCAGACAGGTGAATGTGGAGGACTTGGATACAGGTGGAGAGGGAGAAGTTCAGGGTCTGGGATGGTTACCTTTATGTGTCAATTCAGTGAGGCCACGGTACCCAGATATTGGTTAAACACCAGTCTAGTTTTCACAGTGAAGGTAGTTTTTACATGAGATTACATTTAAATCAGTAGACTTTGAGTAAAGCAGATTACTCTTCAAAGCGTGATGGGCCTCAGAGAAAGAGGGCCTTAAGAGAAAACAGACTGAGGCTCCCCTGAGGAAGAGAGAATTCTGCCAGTACATGGCCTTTGGATTTGAGCTGCAACATTGGCTCTTCCTCGGGTCTTCAACCTGCTGGCCTATTTGGCAGATTTTGAACTCACCAGCCTCCGTAATTACTTGAGCCAATTTCTCTGTTTCTCTGGAGAACTCTGACTAATACAGAGTCCTGTGGGAGAGCCTAAGAATGGATGGGGGCATGGAAGGCTTCCTGGAGAAGGCAGGCTGGGCTATGGTATGTCTGCAGTTAAGAAAGAGGAAGGAAGGGTGTTGAAGGCAGTGCACCGAAGAAAGGGGTGGTATAGTTTGAATAATGGCAGCGGGCCAGGCTGGCTGAGCCTAGAGTGGGTGCTGTTACTAATTAGCTCAGTGGCCTCAAGAAGGACCCTTGGCTTTTCTGAACTTCAAAGTCCTCCATTACGAAACAGAAAGATAGTCCCAACAGCCTCTTTCAGAGAGCTGTGGGAGGATGCAAAAGAGATGCTGAAGGTGAGCAGAATGGCAGATGATGAGGAGCTGAGGGATGTGAGGGACTGCACAGTCCCTCTGGGGGTTTGGCAGGCAGCGTGGCCATGGTTGTGCAGGCAGGGGGCCTGGTGGGGCTTCCTTTAGGCCTGGAACATGCAGGGACAGAAGCAGTGGTCCCAAGGGTCCGCCTGGCTGAGGAGGCAAGAGAAGGAGGATCTTCCCCGACTTGCTGCAGGGACCTTCTGATCTTAATGTTCCCTTCTATCAAATGGGGGTGGTGATCACTTAGGGTTGTCTGGAGAATCAAATGAGATAATGTGCACATGGGAATAGGCTGGAAATGAATGAAGTGATAGAACACATTGGGTTATTACTGTCAGTGGTCAGAAGCAGAAGGATGGTGAGCAGGGCCTGGCCAGAGCTGAGTTGAGACAAATGAGGACCCTGTGGAACAACATTTGAGGAGGGGCTCCCGCCTCCCCCTGGTGCTGACCTTACAGGTTTTGGCCCCAAGAAGCAGTGGCTCCTTAACTGTTGTTCTGTAGGGGACTCACCCACCTCCCTCTAGCCCAGGCCTGGAAGTGAGAGCTGGCATAATTCCTATAGGAGAGACGGGTGCAGTTGGATTTTAATATTCCTCTCAAGGCTTCATTGATGTTTTTGCAAGTGACGCTGTGCCCAAGGTGGCAACGTGGCACTGGCTGGAGTAGCAGGTTCCTCTAGCGTACTGGTTCCTCAGAGGGGGGTGGGTCTGGAGTTATAGCACCACTGGGGAACTCGTGAGAAATGCAAATTCTGGGCTCCACCCAGATCTCCAAATCAGAAACTGGGATAGGACCTGAGAAGCTGAATCAGAAACTGGGATAGGGCCCAGGAAGCTGAGTTTAACAAGAGCTGCAGGGGGATTTGTGTGAGCATCACCGAGCTATGGACTGGGCCTTTGGCAAGGGTGGGAGGAGCCTTATTAATTGAAACCATTCACCAGCATGGAAAACAACTTTTTCCTTCCCTGTTCCTCCTCTGCCACATTTCCTCCCTCCTTTTTGTCTCTCTCTTCTCCCCACCACTTTTTTTTCAAGACTTGAAATCAACTGCCACGAGAGGCGGTCACAAAGATTCTCGGTTTCTCTGAGCTAGCTTGAAGAGTAGAGTCTTATTTCTAACACTGCTTATGCCTCAAAAAATAAAGAGCAAATGACTCACAAGTATCTGAAGAAGGTTCAAATACTATGAATTAGAGGAAAATGTAAATTTAAGCAATTGAGATATGACCTTCAGCTCCTCAGAAAGGTAAAAGTCAGGAAGGTGGACAAGACACAGAGCTGATGGGGATGTGTGAGGACAAATCCTCTCCCGAATCACAGGTAGGGGTGTAAACTGGTTCACTATTTTGGAAAGCAATCTGGCACACTTGGTACTATTTTTTTTCAATTATTTTTATTGATCGCACCTCACATAGTGCTTCCTGTGTTTTAGACACCGTTCTAGGCAACTTACAAACACCGACGAACTAATTTAATTGAGTACAAGTCTGTCTTATGATCCTTAGCTCCTACTCTTAGGAATGGATTGGGAGAAGGTCTTGGACAGTGATAAAGGGCGAGGGATAGACTCTGTTGTTTGTGGCAGAGGCAAGCTGGAGGCCCTTCTCGGTGTCCATCAGTGGGGGGTGGCTAAGGGCAGTGATGGGTGCATCCTTATGGGTCCTAGGTAGTGTTGAAATCATCTAATTAGACACCTACAGCAAAGATAGATCTCGATAAACAGTGCTGACTGAAAAAAGCAAAATGCAGAATAACATTCATAATACAGTGCCATTTATGAAAATTCAAAACACATATTCATAACAATGCTCCATAATTTACAGGATATATGCATATTTCAGGACATGCAGCAACATACTGGAGCAGGTGCCTGTGTGGAGGAGGCAGATTCAGAGTGGGGACAGGAACGAGGGGGAAGGGAAGGGAGGGAACCGCACTGGGACCCTGTTCTAACTGGATGCTGTCTTAATAATGTGCTAAATGCGAAGGAGTGGATGATCCCAATGGTCTGAGCCTGTGGTCAAAAAGGAAAAAGAGAAATGAAGCCCCCCTTTTCCCTGAGCTTAAAAATCAAGGAAAGCAGGCCTGCGGCCAATGGGCTGAGCATGCAAGGGAGGTGTAGAGTTTGGCCAGAATTTGACTCTAAAACTAGTCACGTAAATCTCTTAAAAATGGGAATAAAAATAAATAAACCAATAAGTTTTTATGACAGCCATGTCACGTGTTCTAGAGTGACTGGCCCTAGGAGACATTCAGTGGTGACCTGCTTTGCTGCCTTTCAAGAGTGGCATTCGAGGAGGCCATCCATGCCTTCCTTGGACAGTCTTTCTAGGCCGCATGTTGGCTGCTGTGAGAGGTCAGGGTCAGGGTAGGCCATGCGGCGGGGGAAACTTAGAAACACAGCCTCATGTCCGTGTTGACTTTTATTTAGGAAAATTTCACGAATATACAAAAGGAGAGAGAACAGTAGAAGGAAGCCTCACTCCCACCCCAGGTTCACCAGATATCAACTGATGTGGCTTATCTTGGGAATTTATTGATAAGGGGACCATAGTTAAGGATAATAATCATGCCTTACATTTGTATAGAATATTACTATATTTCGTACACAAGCATCTTTTGCATACAGTATTTCATTCAGTTTTCATGGCAAGCTATTAGCCGGATGTTGTTTTCCCATTTTAGAGATCAAAAGACTGAGGCTGAGTGCAGTGAAGGAGCTTTCTGAGATATATCTGCCATGCACCGAGCCTGGGGCAGGCCCTGGGCGCTCTGGCCTACAACCAGCCCTTTTCTTCAGCTCCAGGAGCATGAGGTCCCTGAGCAGCCCTTGCAGTCATGCTCCCCAGGTGGCTGTGGATGAGCCCCTCCCTGCTCTGGGCCTCCCCTTGTGGCCTGGGGAGTGTCTGTGTCCTACTCTGCCCCTCTTGGAGCTCAGTGCCATCACTCCCTGGTGTGCCCTACTTAGTGGGAAGTGGAACAGTTTAGAAACAACCCAGAAAGCAGAGAGAGCCAGACCACACAGTCCGGATGTCCCCACTCCAGAGGCCTAGTGCTGGCTCAGGGCCACTGGGCAGAGAAAACAGCTCCCAGGAGGTGGCAGTGCCATTGGGGAGTGGGTTGGGAGAGAGGCCCCTAGTTTTCCCCTATTTCTACCCAGAGCTCATTTTGGCTGCTGGGGCCGAGGACTGGAGGGTGAGTGGCCCAGGAGATGCTGAGGAAGAAACAGGGAGAGTTCTGCAGCTCCCTCAGGGTATGCTCAGCCCCCAGTCAGTGCTGAGACCAGGTTCCAGAAACAGATTTCTTCTTTTTTTAACCACTTTTTTTCCCCATGGTGACCCAGTTTTGTAGCTGAGGCCCCAAGATACTCTGGCCACGTCTCTGAGTTATTTTTCTGGAGGATAGGCTCCCTAGCGAGTCCTTGCTGCCTGCACTGTGGTTGGTGGGCCCAAGGTAGGACACCTGGCATCTTCTGGGGAGGGGAGGGCCCCCAGGGCTCAGGGCTATGGAACAAGTGCTCCAGGTTCACCTCCTCTCGTCTGGAGCCCTGGCTTGGTTTCTGAGACACAGATGGAAACTTGTGCTCCTGAGTCCTCATTTACTAGGCAGGGTACCTCCAGAAGGTGACCACATGTGGGAGAGAGAGCGGTGGACAGGAGGTGATGGTGCCAGCCAGAGATGCAAGATCCAAGGACCAGCCAACACCCACACACTGACTACTCCCCGCACACGCAGCCCTGGAGTGTCCAGAGAGCTAATGGAGCTGCAGGCGTTAACAGGAGCTCCTTGGTTGTGGGGTGGGAGCTGGAGGTTGTGCCCGTGGGGGCAGATGTAAAGAATTCCCGTCTTGTGACTGATGTGGACTGGGGAATGTGGACACTCAGGAGGAACAGGGTCACATCCCTGCCCTCAGGGATTTACATTTAGTTGCATACACACGCATGTGCACACGCACATGTAGACATACACCTGCTTTCACAAGTAAATAAGGACACACACATAAGCACACATACACGCATATATAGAGACATGCCCATAATCTCACACAGATAAAGATGCACACAGACATGCTCACAGTCTTGCCCAACACACACACACACACACACACACAGAAGTCACTGAAAAAAATTAAGCACTTAGGTTCTGTTGTAACAGGCGTGTGAGAAGGGATTAGTCCAGTTAGAACAAATGAAGAAGATTTTACAGTGGGAGTAGCATTTACATCTTCTACCTTGTGCACAGGGATGTGCAGGAATGGCATTCCAGGCAGGGGGAAAGTACAAACAAAGGGGTGGACACTCCCATGAGCCTTGTCTGCCCAGAGGACCCTGCAGGAGATCCATCCGCCTGGGATCATAGTGCCCAGTACGCCCCTCGTGATGTGGCTGCAGAGTGGCTAGCTGGGGGAGATAAAGGCAAGAAGAACTGGCTGCTCCAGACCCAGGGAACCTGGGATACCCTGGGTTTCAAGTGCTACTGTACTTCAGTTGGTTAGTCCAGGCATCCAGGGGAAGGTTCCGAATTCTTTAGTCAAGCCCAGAGGTGGGAGCAGGTGCGGCAGGGAGGCCTTGGTGGAAGCAGTCGTTGTGAACCCAGGATGCCTCTTCCACTTTTCCCATGCTTGTCAGCGTCTCCCGTACGGAAGAGGGATAATGGCAGCTGCAACTCTGAGGGTTGTGGTGGAGACTAGATGAGAAGGGTAAGCTCCTTACCCCGGGTCTGGCACTCAGGAGGTATCCAGCGGTGAGAACACTTTCACATTTACGTGGTGCCCTCCTCATTCATCTGGCTGATGCCTTGGCTTCCCTTCTGCCCAGGACCACCACTAGTTCTGGATCCGGGCCTCTGTGCTCCAACCCACCCTGGGCACACCTGTGACCTAGCCCCGAGGGCGATGTGCCCATGGGGTCTGTCCGGCTCTTCCTGTGGGAGCAGGGGCTGTGGCATATTTGGTCCTCATATCCTTAGCACCCTGCACCTGTCTCGCAGGACAAGCTGAGGACCTTCTCTGAATGAAGGAATGAAAATGTGTAAGTGCTTTGTAAATGGGTAAGGATTTACAAAAGTTAGTTAATGTGCTTCTCCAGAGAGTGAGCCTTGGGCAAAGGCATAATGAAGTAAACAGAGCTGGATTTCAAGACCAAGGCCAGGTTGGAGCCGGGCCTGCGGGACAGTGTGGGGAGCAGAGGGGGGCCACACCCGCCACTAGCCCAGGGCCCAGAGGGCAACCTGTAGCATCTTTGCAGGGGAAATCTGCCTTCCCTCCCATTTAATTTTCTTGTTCTGATTATAAGGTCAATCATCGTAAAGCACTCAAACTTCAAACAGGAAAGAAATACTTAACACATGTAACATGAAAAGTAAAAATTCCCTTCTTCTCCACCCCTGTGCCTGTGAGACAGCTAGGGTATGTCCTTACAGCCTTCCTCTGATTTATCCACTAACTTTGATTGATTGATTGTTTATGTTACAAAAGCAGGGCCCTGCTAAGCGTAGTTCTGCAACTTCCTTGTATCACCTAGCAACGTACTGTGGACATTGTGGGTTTTTGTGTTTTGTTATTGTTGCTTTCACCTATACCACATTCTTTTAAATGACCCTATAATATTCTGATGCATGCAGGAGGTACCACTTATTTAACCAGTCCTTGACTGATGGACCTCTGGATCGTTCTAATGGAAATTGCGTTTTGAAGGAGGCCTGAGTGGTGAGGGCGGGATGCAAGCATAATGCTCTTCCTCCTTCGCCATCCCTGTCTCCTGGCTCTGCCTTTATGAGGTGGCAGAACCAACTATCCCAGCCCCCATCCCTATCCCAGGGCCTGTGCCTCTCCCAGAGGGGTTGAGGGGACACCTCTCCTCCTTTTTATAGCTTTGCCAACCTGATCCCCGTCCCCTGGGTCTGTTTGTCTTCCTTCACCAGGGTCAGGTAACCCCACCTGCCTGGCTCAGACGTTGTTTGCTCAACCTGTGGGTTTTGAGTAGTAGAAGGTCTGGACACATAAGCGGGGCCTTGGGGCAAACAGAGAAGGCCAGGGCAGGATGAAGCCAGGGAGTTGGGCGGGTTGCTGGGGTGGTGGTGATTAGGTTGGCAGGTTACCCTCTTCCAGGAAGGGGGCAGCCAGAGAGGAAAGAGGCTGCTGTTTCTTGTGGCATTTGGGGAATTTGACGATGCAAATGAGGCCTCTGGTGACTATGAATATTCATTAGGAGTTCTCCCTTCCAAACAGTGGGAATTCTTCCAGGCTTGCTAATGAACCTGGGAAGACAAAGGGTGGGAAGTGGTCCTTCTTCACTCTGCCTTTCCTCTCTCCCATCCTCTTCTTGTCCCCTCCTAACCTACTGGGTGCGACAGAGGCAGAAGCCAGGAGCGAGGCCTGGGTTCTAGGTTTGGTCTCCAATTTGTGGGCCTGACCTGTCTGGGCCTTCTTGTCCTTCTCTTCTCCCATGAAAATCATGACCAAGGCCACCCTAGGAAAGAGCCTGAGGTAGAAACAGGGGAGAATCATGGGGAGCTGGTTAGAATCCTAGGTACTGTTTAAGCAGGTGGGGAAATTGAGGCTTCAGTTGTAAATGACTTGCCCAAGTTATAAGGCAATTATGTGACAGCATTGGAGTTAAGCCCAGGTATTCTGACTCAGGATCTTAACATCTTACCTCCCTGCTCACCCCTGAAGCCTGATTAGACCATTTGCTGAGCCCCCCACATGCCTAGTGTAATCCCTTCTTGGAATCTTTGCGTTCCTGAGTCTAATCCACTTCTGGGAGGCCTGCCCTGTGCACCCCAGCCCACAGCCACCTCTGCTTCCTGAACTCTGTTGCCCTTCTTGGCTAAAACAGTCACTCTACACTTGGCACAGACATCCTGGCTGAGCTGTTACCTTTTCAGGGGGGCACCTATTTCCTGAACTTTAGGGTGGGGCCCATGTCCTATACATCCAGCTGGAGGTTCAGGGGGTACCTACTTTCTGAATCCAAATTGGAGCATGAAGCCTGGTGAGTATGACCATCTTGTGGACCACAGGAAAGAATGTGTAAAATCAGAACTGTCCAGGTTAGGGTAGCCAGTAATAAATATATGTGCGTATATGGAATCACAGAATGAGACAGAGAGAAGAAAGGAATCACAAAGGACATCTCCAGCCCAATGGATTTGATTCTTCTTCTTCTTCTTCTTCTTCTTCTTCTTCTTCTTCTTCTTCTTCTTCTTTTTAATAGCCAAATCTTTTTTTCAAATGAAATCTTGCCCGAAGCCTGAAAAATAAGAGAGACAAAAGCAGGGCTGCTCAGGTGCAGGATGAGATGAGAGGCCTGGGGTCCCCTTGGTAACTCCTTCCCTTGTCTCCTCAGCAACATCTGAGCTCACTCATTACACAGATAGGCTGAGGCCCAGAAAGGGACAGGATTTGTGGAAGTTACACAGTTTGGTAGTAGCAGAGGCAGAATTAGAAACCACGTCTCCCTGGGAGACCCTGTCTACCAGACCCTGAGTTTTTGAGGTGCCCCTGGGATAAGTTCTGCGTCAGCCAGGTGAATGGGTCTCCATTCCTCTCTGCCTGCCCTTGACAGCCAGGGGCTTTTGGATACAGTGGGCTGCAACTTTTGTCTCCATGGACGTTTTAAGAGTAGAAAGGGAGAGGGTTAGAAGGAGGTGTGTAGGCAGAGAGGAGGGGAGGAAGGCAGGGCACTGTTCCAAGTGGAATTTGGATAATAGTGCTTAGCCTCTGGATCTCATTTGGTTCAGGAAGAGGGATGGGGAGGGGGTGTGGGGGAACAGTGCTGCTGCTCTGTCTCAATGAGGGAGGAAAAGGAATCAAGGAGTTTCACAGAGCCTAAAACCCAGCCCTGTGCCTCTGTAGACTTCACTGCACCATTAGTGCTGCTGAAGGTGGCGGGGGCGGGGGGGGGGGGGAGGCGGAAGGCTGGCCTGTCTTGTGGCCCCCTCATTATGCTCCTAACAGGCTCCTGTAGATGTTTATTGGCCCAAATCAATTGATCAATTGTTTCCACCTGCTGTTTACACTGAATGTCTCTGCTTCTCTCCCGTGCCTTTGATTGTTCCTTCCTGGTTTGGGGGTCCTTCCCAGCTGTTCCCCTTCTCCTAGGAATTTTGGAGAATTCCATTTGAAGCTCCTTAAAGGGGCCCTTAAGCACTTGGGGATGAAGATAAGTAAATAGAAAGATGTGGACTGGAATAACAGGGGAAGAAGGATGGATATTGTCTCTCAGGGAGGACTTTCTCTCACCCCAACTGTTTTTGGAGACCTAAAAAGCAGGCAGGGTCAGGTCAGCTGGGACTAAGGGGTCCAGGAGTTCTGGTTGTACCTATGTTTTTTGGGTTAGTCTGCACAAATTGTCCACTGCTACTCAGTGCTTCAGTTTCCCCACCTAGAGTAAAGATGGTGTTCTCATCTTTCCTGCTTTGTGAAGCTGTTACAGGGTGACTCTTGTTACTTGTAATTACATCATGGGGGCCCGAACAAAGCACAGCAAATATATTTGGACATATTGCCTGCACCCCTTGGAGCAAAAGGCAGAGTATAGCCACAACCAGGGCAGGGGTAGGGATGGGAGGCGGCCCTTTACCTCTCAGGAGAGTTGCCCAGAGACTAACTAGACTGCCCTAGGGTGGTCTGGAGAAGTTGACTTGGCCTCGCATTGCAGCAGCCTCTGAAAATGGAGGTAGGTGAAATAGATCAGGAGTTCTTCCCCAGGAGGCCAAGACATGGGGCCAAATGTGGTTGCCTAAGTGGGCTACACCTTTAAGCTCCCCTTCAGGCTGGGCAAGGATGCTAACGGGAAGAGGGTGCAGTCCCTTTCAGTGTCCTGGGGTTTGGTGGTGAGTAGTCCTTGTTGTCTAGGGACTTCCCATGAAGCACATCTTTCCATGGTCTCTCACAAAGAGACTCTAAACAGAGGATCTTGTGCATCAGGACATAGCATTGAATATCATCAAATGCTTCCAACAGACTGTGTCTGTATATAAAGTCGCTTTGTTTCTATAGAAATTGAGTGCCTAGAATCACTTAGCTGTGTGATATTGCATATCACTTCCTTTCCCTGAGCCTCAAGTTATTCATCTGCAAAATGAGAGGGAAGAGGTGATGAGAGGTTGGATCTTATTATCTCTAAGGATGTTCTAGTCCAAGAATATCTAAGGATATTCAAATCTAAGAATCCTTGCTACTTGCTGAAGTGGCCATCTCCTGTTCTTGTGGTTTAGCAACTGTCCACCTATTAGATCCCAAGGCAGCCCCCACCATCACCTCTTTCCTAAGGCTGAGATGTTGCTGGTGGCTAGCTGATCATGATCCTTGGAGTAGTACCTAAACCTTATTCTACAGATCTGCATGGTTTTTCCAAGCTATTTCTGCCTTCTCAGATGCAGATATTGTACTCTTCTGTCATCACCCACTCATCCATCCATCCATCCATCTACCCATCTATCCTAAAAATGTTTGGAGTGCCCAAGCATTCTACTAGACATTAGATATAGAGAGATAAGAAGGCTAGCCCTGACATCAAAGAACTTAACTGCCAAGAGGTTGTGAACAGGCAATATATAGCAACTATACAATACAAAGCACAACAGTGTTTTGAAGTTAGCCCTAGATTTGATTTTTGCCTCCACCACTCATTTGATAGTTATCTGTGTGATGGTGAGTGAGTTACTTAACCTCCTGAATCTGTTTCTTCATCTATAAAGTAGAGATAATAACACTAGGCGTATTGAATGGAGACATAATTCTCAATAAATATTACTTCCTCTCTCCATAAGAGAGGTACAGCAATATCTTGATGAGCAGAGAAATATACAGAATTGATGAATCATTATAATATAATAATTATAATATAATATAATGTAACTGTTAATTATACTTGAATAAACAGAAAGAAAGAAGAAAGAAAGAAAGAAAGAAAGAAAGAATGAAAGAAAGAAAGAAAAAAAGAGATACAAGTGTGACATGGCAGCACAAGATAGGGAGAGCTTCCTGAGGTCCAGGAGCCCCAAGAAAGACCTCCCAGAATGGCTGACATCTGGAGAAGCATTGAAGCAAAAGGGATTCTGGTGTGAGCCAAGATGAGAGAGTGCAGGACATCACCGCACAGCAAGGAGTAAGCTTGATCAAGGATATGTGGGGAGCACTGGTGGCAGACACAATGGAGAGTATGTTGGGGCCAGGTAGGGAAAGCATTGACTTCCAGGATCAGGAGGAAGCCTTGGTTAAGGAGGCCGCAGGGGGGTTTTGAGTAGGAGAGGAGTCATGCCCCTTGGTTCCCAGGGCAGAGCTAGACTCCAAAGCCCTTGGTGACTAAGTCATGACCTTCCTCTGGGAGCTGGAAATTGGGATCTGATGATGAGATTGCAAGGTCAGGACTAGCTGGGTGAACTTGGGTGAGTCGCTTGGGTGAGCTGCGTCCTTAGAGGTGAAAGTGGAGGAATGGATGAAGTAATCCCTCCGGCTTGGAGTTCCGTTGTTGGTGTTTCTTCTCCAGTCTCTTTCCTGCCTGCCTCTTCCTACTCTCCCTCCTTCTCTCTGTGCCTCGTCCCTGCCTGCCTTGCCAGTCCATTTCCTGTGGGCAGAGTGGAGCAGCCAATTTGCTTTATCCCTTGCTGCATCAGAGCAGAGGGGGTGGAGGGATCAACACCTCCTTCCTGGGTGCTGAGCATCCCAGCTTTGCTGTTAGGGAACTGCTGCCCGTGAAGGTGAACCGGCCTTTGCCTCCCTTCAGAGTTCCTTGGTGAGCTATGAGCTGAAATGGGCACCCCTCTCCCTTCCCCACAGGGGACTGGGGGAGGTACTGGGAGGGGCAGAAGGCCCTCGCCAGACCTGGAGAGCCATCTGCCTGGGTCAGAGAGTGCCCAGCAACTAGGCATGTGGGGGTTGTCTTAGCCTGAACCCATCTGAATCCTGATAGAGGGCAGCCAAGGATAGTGGAGCTCCTCTGGTGAGTGGGAGCAGTTGTTTGGTGGTCCCCACCAGACGTAAGACCCCGGCCTTGGGGAGAGGTTGGGTTGGTCTGACTGGTAAAACCTTCCAAGCTGGTGCCTATGGCTGGGAATCTTCCATGGTGGTGGTGGTGGGGGACACAAAGGCAACAAATGGTATGTTCAGATATCTTTTCTTCCCACCTGGACAGAGCAGGTCACACAGCCAGAACTAGCTTGATGGCTGTGAATGGAGGAATCTGCCCACATCAGGTTATTAAAGGTTACAGGGAATACTTCCTGTCCCCAAAATGTTTCTCCTAGCATACCCTGAGCCTCCTATTAAAATTAAGCACTCCTGCCAGAGGCCATACCTTAAAATGACATTGTTCCAGGGCACCTGGGTGGCTCAGTCAGTTGGGTGTCTGACTCTTGGTTTCAGCTCAAGGCATGATCTCATGGTTTGTGAATTCGAGCCCTGCATCAGGCTCTGTGCTGACATTTGGAGCCTGCTTAGGATTCTCTCTTTCTCCTCTCTCTGCTCCTTCCCCACTTTATCTCTCTCGCTCTCTCTTTCTCTCAAAATAAATAAATAAACTTAAAAAAATGACATTGGTCCACAGTTCTGTGAATATTTAGTGATGGCCAGCTGAGATCTGGAGGGGCCTGTGCCGATGGCAAGGGGGAGTGCCAGGGGTCTCAGGAGAAGGGCACAGAGACCAGGAAAGGTGAAAAAGACACTGTTCCCTGACCATATTCCATGCCTACAGCCACCAGGAAGTTCTCTGTATCCGGTCGGTCTAAGGAGCTACCAGCCTAGATTCACCTGCGGCTGAACCTAGAGGGGCCCCCACGATGCAGTGGTGAGAGGGGCTATGAAATCAAGCAAGGTCTGGGGTCATGTTTGGCTCCTTGGCTTTCTAGCTGGGTCTCTTTGAGCAGGTAATTTATCCTCTGTAACCTCATTGTCATCATCTGTAATACAATGTGTTATGAGGGATAAATGAGATAATGTGAAGCATTTAGAACAGCACTGGTCACACAGTGGGTACACAGAGGAACAAAGCATCTTGCTAATACTACAGGACAAGTTTCCAGCCATGTTCCACAGTGCTCCTCTCTGCCTATTCCTCCAGCTGCCCATCAGTCTATCTTTCTTACTAAGCTTCTTTTTATCTGCCTTTTTTCTTCCCCTCCATCACTCAGCTCATCTCTCTATCTCTGGCCGCTGTCATGTTATCTCTCTGCCTATCTTGCTCTCATCTCCAGCTCTCTGCCTGTCTCCGTCCCTCCCAGCCCCTCCACCCCCATCCTCCCTCTCGCTCTGGCTGTCTCCTTGCCATCTGTTTGGCTGTCTGGTAAGCACTTGGTGGCTCTCCACTCCTGCCCGTCACTATCACTTCCTCCCCATCGCCCACTCCTTTGGGATTTCCCTAGTTGAGCCCCTCCCCCTACCCATCTCTCTCTGTCCCCTCTTTCCCTCCTGAGGCCCTGACCCAAGCCCCTTCCTGGTGGCAGAGGCACCCCTTCCCAGCACCCTGCCCGGGGTAGGTGGCTGCAGAGTGGAGCAAAGCCAGCAGATGAGGGCCGAATGCAGTCTCCAGAGGTGAGGGTCAGTCCTGCTAATTCCCCCGCTCTGGGTGGAAGATGTGGAGGCTTCATTCAATTATGTCACATCCACTCAGCTGCTCCACCCGGATGATGCAGTGCAGCCTGCTGGCCCTTCCCTGCCAGGACCTAATGGAGAGAGATCTCCTTCAGCCTGGCTCACCACAGGGGTCCTCCTGGAGCAGGGATGGGCCCAGCCTGTCTGGCCTCAGACTTCTCAGCTTGCCATGATTCGCTGCTCACCCTGATTACATCCAACAACTGGCCTCTGGAGTTTGTCCCTCTCACCTTAATCATTTCGGAATTGGATCTCAGTGCTTCTCATTCCATTACTGCCACCCTGCCTCCCCCACCTTAGCTGCTACCCGCAGGAGCCAGGCAGGCAGGCCCTGCCTCTCCCATGAGGTCTGAGGCCCTGGGGGTAAGCAGACCAGGGAGGTGACTGAAGGGACACAGGGTTTAAGATCTGGGCCAACGCTGCCTCTGTAGTCTGAAATACAGGCATGTGGGCATTGTCGTGGCATTTCTTCTGGGCATAAGGTCTTTACTGACTAAAGTCTATGCCAGGTGCTATAAGAGATCCCAGAGAAGCTCTCAAATTCTCTCCCTTTCCTCAAGAATCTTAGCCCTAGGAGACAAGGCCAACAGCATGAGACAATTAAGGGCAATGACGACTACAAATAGGATTAGATTCTAAGAATGGAAAGTCAGATAACCAAAGAACAAACATTGATTGGAAATTCTTTCATGTGTGTTGTGCTGTTTGTTCCTCACTAATCTGTGAGGAAGAGATTGTTGACATTTTCAGGCGGGGAAACTGAGGTCCAGAGACATTGAGCTTATCTGAGCTCAAGGAGCCAGCAACTGAGCTCTTGACAGAGCCTGTGGTCAAGGCCTTGGGGCCCAGTCCTTCCTTTCTCACTGTCCCTCACAGGCTTGGGTGGTTAGGGAAGGCTCTGAGGCAGGACCCAGTGGGCAGGGGGAAGGTGGGAGGACACATCAGGTGGGGGGGGGGCAGCTTGGGCAGAGTTCAGTAGCAGGAATGAGGACGCTAAAAGGGTTACACAGAGAGCACTGCTGTGGGACAAGCTGTGGGGACATGGGAAACAGGGGCCTTTGCACAGGTCTGCAGCACGACAGTATCTCCCCCTCAGTCTGTTGTCTCCCTCTCTGTAGTTCTGTCTCCTTGCCAAGCCCCTAAGTGAGATGGGGCCTCCAATAACTCCAGGAGGGAGTTTGGACCTCAAGCTTCAGTGGAGGGGATCACCTTCAAGAGAATGACCAGCAGACTGGTGTAATGGGATGAATTATGTCCCCCCTGCAAAAAAAAAAAAAAAAAAAGATATGTCAAATCCCAACTCCTGGTATCCAGAAACATGACCTTGCTTGGAAATAGGGTCTTTGTAGGTGCAATTAGAGATCTCAAGATAAGATCATTCTAGATTTAGGATTGGTATCCTTATAAGAGACTGGGAGGTTTGAAACACAGAGATACAGGGGAGGCAATGTGACCACAGAGGCAGAGACAAGAGGGATGTAGCCACAAACCAAGGAACATAGGAGCCACCAGGATCTGGGAGAGACAAGAAAAGATCCTCCCCTCCCTACCCCAGAGCGTTTGGAAGGAGCACTGCGCTGCCAATACCTTGATTTTGGACTTCTGGCCCCCCAGAACTGTGAGAGAATGAGTTTCTCCTGTTCTCTGCCACTCAGCTTGAGGTGGTTTGTTACAGCAGCCACAGGACACTGATGGAGCCGTGGACATACCTGTCCTCACTAGGAGAGTAGCAACCAGCAAGGGCTGGTGGGAGCTGCATCTGCAGGTGCAGTACGGAGACCCCCGAGACCACAGTGGGCACCCCCTGTCACACAGCTCACAGCACAAGGACTGGCAGAGAATTCAGTCCCTTGCCCCTTGCCTTTGGTGCAGAGGGTGTGCTGAACCATACACAACAAGGAGCCTGAGGGAGGCAATTTTAGGCCGAACAGAGAGCAGCCTCCAGACACCATTGAGCAGTATGTACATGGAGCAGTTCGCCTCTAGAGAGGGAAATGCACTTGCTGGAAATACAAACGGGTCCACTGGGGGCTTCACTCATGTGGAGGGTGATGGCTCCATGATGTAATATGAAAGGATGTTTCAGGATGAGGGTGCGGGAAAACAGCTGCCTGAATGTGCTCCTTCCCAGAAATCAGCCCGCAGGGCCGCTTCCTGATGGAGTACCCGGGCTGGCTAAAGCAGGGTTTTACTTCAGTTGGGAAATTCCGGGCCCTCAGAGTATAGCGAATCCAGGCCGCTAGTTCTGGAAGAATGAGTGGATTTTCCACCCACACCCCCTCCCTAAGACCCAAAGAAAGGGACTCGTATAAGTACTAACACACTGGTTTCCCTGGTAGCTCCTGGACTCCGTTCCACTGAAATCTTAAAGAGCAGAATTAACAAGACAGGCCTGAGTTTTGTTTCCAGAGCAGTGATTGAGAACTCTCCATGGAGGTCGACATTGGGAGAGTGAGACCTGGAGTATGTCTGGGAGTTAAGACGAAGGAGGCAGTATCTGAAGACAAGGCAGAGGATACAGAGCTCCAGGGCTTGAACTACCCTCGAAGTCTCCCCATCTCGGAGGTTGGAAATGGTTGGGTATCCCGACATACACACCAAGGAGGGTGAGGAGATGAGGCTGTGGGGCAATTTATTTGACCACAGGCCTCAGTGCCCAGAATGTTCCTCTCTTTCCTCCCTGCTGATGGCAGCTTTGTTTGGTTATGGCTTTTTCCTCTGTGAAGAGTGAGATGCTCTCCAGCACACCCTCTATCTGAGCCATTTTCATTTACCACAGTCTCCTTCCCACCTCCCTCCCTCCCTTCCTTCCTCCCTCCCTGCTGGTCAAAGTGAGACCCAGAACCCTGTTGGTGCCTGAGGCCTCCCTCCTGCTTCCAGTTTATTCTTTAAGAGGTATGTTTATTGAGGACTACCTCAGTTTCTCTCTCGATACCAGGGAGAAAGTTATATGGCTTTGTGCAGGACTGAAACAGAACAAGGTCTCCCTAACTCCTTCTATTCTTTCCCTCTCTAGCTCTATCTCCTGGCTAAGCCCTTTCTTCCTCCTCAGCTGGGAAGGCAGGCACATTCAAGGCAGTGGGATGCCAGCCACGTTCGTGTGTGTGTGTGTGTGTGTGTGTGTGTGCACACGTAGCTCAGCACACTAAGCACACCCTGTTTCTGCTGGTGGACCCTGTTTGCAAGGTCACTATGCTTCCCCTTTATAGCACACCCTCATCAAGCTTTTAGAGCAAAACAAGCCATAGGGAGGGTTTCTGGTCTGCATCCAAGCAGTACTCTCTCTTGCTCTCCTCAGGCCTCCCCCACAACTGTCAACCTCCACGAGGACCACATTATGCCCAATCTTTTACAGCCATTGTCTCCTATATCATTACTGCTGGAAGGGCCTGAAAGGAACTGGCTCACCCCTTGTGTTTCAGATGATGATGCTGAGGCTGAGGGAGGGACACACAGGTCTGAAGTCATGCCTGGCAGAGCTGGAGTCAGGGCCTGGACCAGTTATGTATATACCCAGGCAGGTTATATTTTGGTGCCCTTCAGATTGGCTTTTAACATTTCTTTAAATTTATTTTTTAATTTTAATTTATTTATTAAACATTTTTTGATGTTTATTCAGTTTTGAAAGACAGAGACAGAATGCGGGCAGGGGAGGGGCAGAGAAAGAGAGGGACACACAGAATCCGAAGCAGGCTCCAGGCTCTGAGCTGTCAGCACAGAGCCCGGCGTGGGGCCCAGACCCACCAACTGTGAGATCATGACCTGAGCCCAAGTCTGAGGCTTAACCGAAGAGTCACCCAGGTGCCCCAGATTGGCTTTTTTTTTTTTTAAGTGGGATTGGATTTGGTGCCAGAGAGAAGTGTTTGAGGTTTCCTACCCAAGCCCTGTCCACTTCAGTGGGAGTGGGGATAAGTTAATGAGGAAGCGGTATGGAGAGACCGGAGTTATTTGGCACCATTTTACTTCTTTATCCCAGTGATGTTTTTGTGCCCTTTACAGATTCATACCCACTTGACCTGACTCTTTATGCAGCCCGGTGTCATGAGAACCCCAGTCTCCTGCCTCACCTCTCCAGTCCACCCTCTCCTTAAATGCTGGCATCTCACTCAATGCACTGGGATACCATGTGCTGCAGGGACTCCTGTCTCCAGGGGATACCAAGATGACCCTGTGCTCTCTCCAAGTGCCCTACCTTGTCCCATTACCCGCTTTCCTGCTCCTCTGGCTGCCCCTCGCCAGCCCTCCCCTTTCCTCTGACACTTACCTCTTAGAGATCTCTGGCCTAGAAGCTGCTGCCACATTTTCTTCCCACTTGTATCTCTAAAGCTCATTCTTCAGACCCATTCATTCTCATGGTGATGAAAAACTACATCCACATCTAAGTCTCAGCTGTATTTCCTGTTCCCCCATGCTGGCTCTGGTACCACCACCCCCGCTCGTGAGGAACATGTGAAATGTGACAGGGGCCACCATACTTTTGCTCAGTGTGTCTGATTACTTGAAAATTTCCCATGAGAGACTCATTTCTTTGGCTTAAATGCTAATGCCCCTAGGAGTGCTCACACATGAGGCCATTACCAGTGTTGGTGTCTTGAAGAATAGGAAGGGCTTTGTTAATGAAAATGAGAGGGCATCTACATTTTAGCATAAGCTCAGAATATAAGAGTGAGGCATACTGTTCGGGAATCTGTAGCAAGTACAGATTGTCTAGGGCAGGGGTCTGCCAACTTTTTCTGTAAAGGGCCAGAAGTAACTAGTTTACAGAGAGTAAAATCTATCTGTAATAGTCTTTGTGGATCATATGGTTTCTGTCTCACCGACTCAATTCTGTCGTTGTAGTGCAAAAGCAGCCATAGGAGTGTTACGGGCTGCGTTGTGTCCCCCAGATCCATATGTTGAAGTCCTAACACCCAGTATCTCACAATGTGAATGTATTTGGAGGTGGGTCTTTAAAGAGGTGGTTAAGTTAAAATGAGGTCAGAAGGGTGGGCTTTGATCCAATATGACGGGTGTCTTTATAAGAAGAGGAAATTTGGACACAGACAGGTACAGAGGGCAGACCATGTGAAGACACAGTGAGAAGATGGCCATCTACTAGCCAAGGAGAGAGACCTCAGAAAAAACAACTCTGCCAGAACCTTGATCTTGGGCTCCCAGCCTCCAGAACGATGAGAAAATAAATGTCTGTTGAGTAAGCTCCCATCTGTGGTACTTTGTTATGACAGCCTTAGTAAACCAATACAGCAGTATGTATACAAATGAGCGTGGCTGGGTGCCAATAAAACTTTATTTGTGAACACTGAAATGTGAACTTTGTATTATTTTTAAGCAACCCAAAGTATCATTTTTGGGGGGTGCCTGGGTGGCTCAGTTGGTTAAGCGTTCAACTCTTCTTGATTTTGGGTCAGGTCATGATCCCAGGGTTATGAGACTGAGTCCCACGTCAGGATCCCTGCTGAGCATGGAGCCTGCTTAAGATTCTCTCTCTCCTTACCACCCCCTTCCCCTGCTAGCTTGTGTTCTCTGTATAAAAAAAATTCAAAATAGCATTCTTTTGATTTCTTTCCCCATCATTAAAAAATGTGAAAACCATTCTTAGCTTATGGGCTGTACAAAAACAGGTGGTGAGCTGTGCTTGGCCTAGGGCTGCAGCCTGCCATTTCCTGACAAGAGCATCAGACGTGACCAGGGTGAGGGTGAAGTTGTGGTTAGGAGGGTAAGCCAGCTCCATGTTGGGCAGTCCGTTCACCGTGAAAGAGGAAGCCTCAAACACTCTAGAGCTGGGGAGTGACATGACTGAAACTGGATTTTCAGGGCAGAGATCATTCTCCTTGCTGCAGATGGAGATAGGAGCTCAGTGAGTCTGCTTTCGTGCTGAAGCCAGGGAGCTGCCAGTGCAGCCGAGATTGTCAATTGCGTTCTCCAGATTTCTCTCTTCACTCTTGCCTGCTGGAATATTTTGCAATCACATAGTGAGAATCTTGTCTCCAGGAATTGCTACCCATCTTTCTCCAGCTGTCTCCCCTTTAGAGTCTCTGGTCATAGGACTGCAGCCACCTTTTCTCTAAGTGACTGGAAGCTAGGCTTTCTAAAGTCTGTGACACACATCCGTCTGCACCACTGTTGTCTTTCTGGGCTGTTCTGAGCTCTAAGATGAAATGCTCACTTTCTCCTAAGCTCCTGTCTCACTGTCCATGGTTCCTGTCATTTTCAGTACTCAGTAATTTCTTCTTTGTGGATCAGACTGAAGACTGAGAGGGCTGTTGCCTTTGTTACCTCCTAAACCTTCTGGGGATGAAATTGTGAACAGGCGAGTCAAGAAGTGATGAAATGCTCTGTGTTTCACAGAGTGAGGTTTATGTGTATTTGAATCATTGCTAATGTGATCTACATTAGGGAAGCCCCTTCTGTTCTCAAACCTGTGGAGGAAGAGTCCAATGACACTCTCTATCTCCCTAAACCTGGTAGGTGGTACCATTTGGCAGTGATCTGTTCCTGAAAGGTAGGTTGGGGGGAAGCAGGGAGAGGTGACCCTCTATGTTCCACAGAGGGAAGAAAATCTGGCTTGGAGAAGAGGCAGCCCACCCAAGGCTCCAACAAAGCCAGCAAGCAGCACAGTCTCAGTGCACTGTAGTGTTTCACAGTCACCAACACCCCAGAATCCCTGCAGGGCCTGCAGGGTTCCAGGGTTCCAGAGGAAGTGCCGGCTCCACAGCCAGTGCTCAGTACGTCTTGTCAATAGTTTCTCTTACCCTGCCTCCCGTCCCCTCCTCACTGAGCTTCATCTCTAGGCAGAAAGGGCTCTCACTATTTTCTGTTTCTGGACCTTTGCATATGCTGTTCTGTCTCGGGACGCCTCTCCTCCTCCTGTCCTTCTAGATCCTATCAGTATCTGGGGCCCAGAACAAGCCCTGGCTCCTCCCTGAAGCCCTTCCTACCCACCCGAGCTTCCCCTTCCTCTAACTCTGAAGCTCCTGTTGTCTGGAGCCTTCACTGGCATGAACCACACAGCCTCATTACATCCAGTGCAAGGTATTCAGCATGTCATGAGTTTCCTGGTTTCCACCAAAAGATCACAAGGTCAGGAATTAAGTCATTGAGGTTTTTGTGTCCCCATCACATTTAGTACAGACCTAAAACAGAGGCTGTTCAGTGAGTTCTGCAGGCAGCTGGGGAAGAAGGAAGGGGGGAGGAGGGCAGGATGGGGGAGGAGGAAAGGATGGTTGGAAGGAGAGAAGGAAAAACACTCAATGCTGAAAACCTTCGTGTCTTTGGACAGGCAAAAGTGCCCTCTCTAGGAAAGGACATTAGTGGGGAACCGCAGGGTGCGATGTGGGTAAGTGGCCAGCAATGGGCTTGGTTCCAGGTGGCATGGAACCTGGGAAGGACCAGCTCTTTTCTGGCAGTTATAGAATCTGAGGGAGGGGCACCTGGGTGGTTCAGTCAGTTGAGCATCTGGCTCTTGATTTCAGCTCAGGTCATGATCTCACAGTTTATGAGATCAAGCCCTGCGTTGTTGCACTCTAGGCTGACAGTGTGGAGCCTGCTTGGAATTCTCTATCTCCCTCTCTCTCTCTCTCTCAAAATAAATAAATAAATAAACAATTTTTTTTTTTTTTTTTTAGAATTTGAGGGAGTGTGTGCTGGTAAGAGGAGGGCAAAAGAAGAGGGTCCTTTCAGCCAATCACTGCTTCTATCATATTTCTGATGGTGGTAGTGAGTGGAGGTGAGCCGGGGTCCAGGGGGTGATTGTAGGGGGTGGGTGTTGATGCCTTTGGTGACAGGAGATAAATGGATCCATCCCAAAGAGCAGCTCCTTTTCTAGAAATGTAGCAGTTCAGCTCTTGACTTCACTGCCTTGGAGTTTTAATTAAATGTCAAATATAATTTAAGACTGCAGAGCTGATGGGTGTATGAACATGGAGTCTGGTGCCTTATCTTTGTGGGTATCCCCACCACATACCTAATTTGGGGGGTTAATTGATCACTATTTGAATGTGACATGAGAAAGCATTTGATTTCCCTTCTCCCCTCATCCTTGGTTTTGAAATAATAGTTGAAAGGGTAAAAATCAAAAACAAAGCAAAACTTGCATATATGTTACATATAGGGAAAGAACTAACTGATCGGTTTGTAGGTAATTGGAGACCTACAGAAATATGTATAGCTGATCTGTAGTTTTTCTTTCCCCAGTCAGGCTTGGGTGGCATAGTTATTGCCCCATTTTCTCTGCTCAGTGCTTGGTGCCTGATGATCTCACTAAAGCCATCCCATAAACTTCCCCTACCCATTTTGTGGGAATAAAGAGGAAGGATCCCGTGACACCTCTACAGGTTGCCGGATGCAGTCAGCCACCGTCCCCAAGATCACTGCAAAAAGTGAGACCAATTTCTCCACTTTCCTTGTGTAGATGAGGATGCTGAGACCCGGAGAGGGAAGTGAAGTCATTGGCTGGGTTAGTGGCAGACCCAGAAACACAACGGAAACCTTTCTGAACAGTTTTAGCAGTTGTTTGAAGCAGTGTATGTCCCACAGAAATAATTAGGTAACTTCATTTCAATTCAGTTCAACAAGTATGACATAGTGACTATATAAGAGACTGTAGGGAACCCAAAATTGTACTGGACACTACTCATAGGAGACATCTATGTCTTTAAGGGGGTGGTAGTTCTTCCTTTATATGATCGATGCAGTTATTCTCCAACACAACTATGTTACTTTCTTGTTTGAAGCTATGTACACCTCTCCTTTGAACTCCTTTGCATGGTGAAGTGGGCCTTTTACTTTCCCTCCTAACCTTCCTCTGCAGCCTCTTTCCTGCCAATCTATGGTGCACACTCCATCCTCCAGCCAGACCAAATTCTCACCAGTCCCAGGCATGACTTACTGCACAAAGCTTCCTCTGCTGAATCTCCACTTGAGTTGGTTAGGATGGTGTTGAGCTGCAAGTATAGGATACTGGCATAAAGTTAAGTCTGTAAGACCTTATATTTCTTACATGCCAAGAAGACAGGCAGTTGCCATATGTTTGGCTATTATTCAGTTATGCTGTCAGAATTCCAGGTGCTTTCTCCCTTTCCACTCTGCCATCCTTAGCTCATTGGCATTTTGTTGTCCTGCTCAACAGCTGATGGTCGCAAGATGGCTCTAGTGGCTTTAGGCATCACGTTTGCATTCAGGGCAAGAGGAAAGAAAGGGACAGGAGCAAATCCATTTGTTCTTTTGCTCAGGAAAGCAAATGCTGCCCCAGAACCTTCCCCAACAGATCTCCTTTCACTTCTTATTGGGCAGACTGGGTTACATGACCATTGCTGGATACCAGAGAGCCTGGAAAGCCAAGAATCTGGCAAGGGCAACAAGGAAATCATGACTGGCTTATGGGAATGGGTTGATGTCTCCACTCCCTCAACCCTCAAGTGGGGATGATTTTGAGGTGTGATTTACACTATTTCCCAGAGCTTCTCTGTGGGCTTGAGCTTCAGACTCAAGTAGTGGGGTAGTGGGCTTAGCAAAACATATCTTCTGGACCATTCCTCTTTACCTCACTGGTGTTCTCCTGCACCTCCCAAGTTAGCCACATTGGTCCTTGACCCAGGGTCTGCTACCAGGGTGATCCAAACTAAGACATGGTCTTAGTCATCTAGGGGTTTCCAGACGTCAGCATAGTGCTGACTTTAGAGTAGACCCCCAGAAGTTCCGTGGAGTGAGTAACTGGATAGCCAGGGAGGAAAGCTTAAGCATAGTTAAGTCGCAAGGCAAAATGTCTCATGCAGTGTTGTGGCAGACATTTAGTGTTCATCTATGTGCTTCTCTGTGTTTCCCGTCCTCCGTGCAGTTAGGTGGGAGCTAGTTGACAAGGCCTGGCTGATGGCTGGGAGGGGGGATGACACATGTCGCTGTGTACAGCAATCTAATTCTCTCTTTCCTGCTATGGTTACATGGAATTTGTGCATAGACAAAGTAGGCAGTGCGCCATGATGCGAGCAGCCTAGATTTCTGAATTCCTGCTTGACTCCTGACCCAGGTGGGCTTTGTATGAGTAGGAAGCAAACCATGTCAAGCCATGGAGATTTTTTGTTGTTGTTGTTATCACCAAGTAATCTAGCCTAACCTGCATGATTCATTCACCAACACTTACTTTTGAACTCCTCCTATTTGTTTCCTGGTGCTAGGGAGAGAGGTAAGTGGAGAGGCCGAGTCCCTGTTCCCATGAGCTTGTTGTCTCGGTACTTAAGAGGTGGACAGTTCTGACAGTGTTTTGCCAGTTCATACCTGGCAGACTCCTGGGGGTGGGGAGTGGTTGTATCTTGGCCCCCTACCCTCTCTTTACCACTTCACTCCAGACATCTTTGGTGGAGAAATTAGGCAGATTATAGGTTTGTGGTGCTACTGAGGCCAGAAGACACTAATATCCAATGCTTTCAAAAAAGTTTTGATTGCAACTCACAATGGAAAATATAGTTTACATTTCATTAGTATGCAATGCATGCATATGTATATGTACATGATATGCTGGGATCAATATCACTGGCAATATATTCTGATATTTTGTATTCTATTCAATTTTGTTAAAGAATACTCATTGTGGCCCACTGAATTGATTTCCATGACCCTCTATTGTGTCTGCAGTTTGAAAACAAAATGAGTCTATACAATAGAGACTTTAGGAAGCTAGAAGGTGGTGGCGGTAAACACTGTGGCCTTGGGATGGTCTGGGATGGTCTCCTGTAGTAAAAGGCCCTTAGGCAGGTCCTGGAGGATGGGCAGGAGCTGGATCAGTAAGGGAAAGTCATTGTGGAGAGAAGACTGAGCAAGACCTTGGAGGATAAACCTAGATGTTTGGGGAATAGTGGTTAGCCCACCTGTAGGGGAGCAGGCATATGGGGGTAATGGGAACATGGAAAACAGGCAACAGTGATACTCAAAATCACTGATACCTGGAATATCTCTGATACCTGGAGGAACATGGGCTTTGACCAATCAGAACATACACCAGCTGTACTCTTTCCTGTCCTGAGCAATCGTACAAAGGTAAGCCTGACCATCTTTCTGGAAGCAGGACACACAAACAAAGAAAGGAGTTAGTTGTGAACAGGGGTGGAGGATGGTGGTGGAGCTGGGAATGGCAGGTTTGGGTACCAGAAACCCTTATGGGATAGAAAAACATATCTGTATTATTTTTTTTAATGGTTTTTTTTTTTTTTTGAGAGAGAGAGAGAGAGAGAGCGAGCAGGAGTGGGGGAGGGGCAGAGAGAGAAGGAGACACAGATTCTGAAGTAGGCTCCAGGATCTGAGCTGTCAGCACAGGCCCTGATGTCGGGCACGAACTCAAGAACTGTGAGATCATGACCTAAGCTGAAGTCAGATGCTTAACTGACGGAGCCACCCAGACACCCCAACATCTCTGTGTTATTATATTTTCAAATGTTTATTTATTCTTGAGAGTGAGAGCCAGTGGGGGAGGGGCAGAGAGAGAGGTAGAGACAGAAGATCCCAAGCAGGCTCCACTCTGACAGCAGAGAGCCTGATGTGGGGCTCAAACTCATCAAACATGAGATCACAATCTGAGCCAAAGTCAGATGCTTAACTGACTGAGCCACCCAGGTGCCCGCAATCTTATTATCTCTTTATATGATTCCAAACCCCTCAGGATTCTGCACATCTCATTCCCGGGTGAGGATCCTGTCTGGCTGAAGCCTGGGAGAGAACAGGACTCAGTGAAGGTCAGGGGCAGGTCACAAACAGGAACACCTGCGTATGCTGGGGCAGCCAAGGAGGCAGCCTGCTGAGATCCCTGTGCTCAGTGTTGCTGGTCTGAGGACTGAGGGATGCATCGGGGATCTGGCTTTAGGTCCAGCCAACAAACTTCCTTTGCCATGAGTTTCAGGATCTAATAAAGGAAGTATAACAATGTCTTCCCTGCTGACCTCAGAATTATACCATGAGCACATGATGATGAGCAGTTAGAAATCACCTTGGAATGAAAAAGTGGTTTATGAGCATAAGCACTGCCTTGGGGGGTAGGGGGAGCACTTTCCTCCCAACTTGCCTAAGGAGGAAAATTTTTGTTTCAATAACACAAATGTAATAGAACTGTCCAAAGTACATGATTTCAGCAATGAAATTTGTGGGACTTAACTCGTGGTTCTCTTAGTTTTATAACAGTGTGAAAATAATACATTTTTCATCAAGATTAGAAATAAAAACAATAATAAAAATCTAACATTTATTGTGTGTTGATTATGTGCCAGCCACTATACCAGGTACTTTGCATCTCACTTAATTCCCACAGCCAACCTCTACAATGCATACTATTATCATCTTCATTTTGCAAAGAAAAACGATGCAAAAGCTGGTATAACTCAATTGATGATGACATGGCAATTGTTCCCACCTCCCGGGGAGAGCCCAGAAAGATGCAGCACCCCTCCACCCGTAAGTGATCCGTCATGCTAGGCCTAAGTCCACAAATGCAAGGTGCGCTCCTCTGCCCCAGCCCCAAGCTATGTGGGGCTGTCTTCCCCACAAACACAGTCACATTCTGCTCCCACCCCACACCCCTCTCCTCTGATTTCTCCTTGCCAAGCCTCTTAACTTCCCAAGAACTTGGGTAGGAATGTGGTGTATGGGGCAAGTGCTCTAGCAGCAGAATAATCCTGTCACTTTCTCTGAGGTCTGAGCGATCCTCTGGTTATTCCAGGACAGGGCCTGGAGAATGGGGAGGGGAGGGCAGCCATCTGGGAACTAGACTGGGAGTCTGTGTTCCTTCTCTCTCCCATACATATAGCTACCAAAACCCAAGGGAGGCTTACCGCTTCTACTAGGTCTTCCCTGAGATTGCATCAATTCCAGGGGCCTCCCCATTTTCATCTGCTTTTCCAGATCTCTCCCACCCCAAGTGCCCTTGGAGGGCAAGCTCCAGGCATACCTCCTCCATGAACCTTTCCTTTGTCTTTTGTACTCAGGTGCATCTTTCCTTCTTGGTAACCTGTTGACATTTGGCCACATGTGGTCTTTAGTGTTCATATTGTGAAGAACGTGTTGAGTTGAATACCATCAGTGGGGACCCATGGCTGGGACATTCCGGGAAGTATTTTTTAGGACTTCTCCCATTGGGAGAATGTGTTTACAAACTCACTTAGGCTTGATTCTGTCTGCCCTTGATAGATATTTATGAGAAAGGATGGTTTAGTGACCTTGAATTCCTCATTTATTACTTTTTAACTGTATGCCATTGGGCAAATCAGTCCATTTTCTCACCCCCAAAATTAGGATCATGTACCTCAAAAAGTGGTGGTGAAAATTAGAAATAATTTATGTAAAGCATATAGCACAGTGCCTGGTTTCAATAAATGGTCTTGGGGTAGTAGAATAAACCAGGAATTGGGAGAACTGAGTTTTCATCCTAGATCTATGACTATTCAACTGAACTTGAACAAGATATTTCTCTCTTTGGAGCCTTGGTTTCCTCATTTGTGGAACTGGCATATCTGGATGATGTTCGAGATCTCTTTCAGTTTTTTTCCTTTTGAAGTTTTTATTTAAATTCCAGGGAACATACAGTGTCATATTAGTTTCAGTTGTACAATGTAATGCTTCAACACTTCCATATAGTAGCTGGTGTTCATCACAAGTGCAGTCCTTACTCCCCATCACCTATTTCACTCATTCCTCCACCAAACTTCCCTCTGGTAACTGTCACTTTCTTCTCTAGAGTTAAGAGTCTATTTCTTGGTTTCTCTCTCCCTGTCCCTGTCCCTTTATTCATTTGTTTTGTTTCTTAAATTCCATGTATGAGTGAAATCATATAGTATTTGTCTTTCTATGGCTTATTTCAGTTAGCAAAATACTCTTTAGCTCCATCTATATCATTACAAATGGTGAGATTTCATACTTCTTATGGCTAAGTAATATTCCGTTATATATATCACACATCATCCTTTTTTCCCCTCAGATCTAGAGTTAGGGTTTAGGTTAAGGCCAGTGTTGGGTTAGGGCCAGGGTGAGGCTATGTGTCTGGTAACCTGTAGTTCAGAGACCTCTCCAGAGCGTTAGGGTTAGGGTTAGGGTTAAGGTACTGGTTAGGATTAGGAGTTGGTGGTTAAGGTATGTGCAGGATTACAGTTCACAATTGCTGTTCTTTCCTTTTTTTCTCCTCCAAGTTTTCACTTAAATTTCAGTTAGTTAACATATAGTGTAATATTAGTTTCAAGAGTAGAATTTAGTGTCATCACTCCATACAACAGCTGGTGCTCATCACAGTAAATGCCCTCCTTAGTGCCCATCACCTATATGACCCAGCCCTCTGCTTTCCTCTAGTAACTACCAGTTTGTTGTCTAAAGAGTCTCTTTCTTGGTATGCCTCTCTTCCAGTTCTGATATTGTCTCTGACTCAGCATCTCTCCCCCCCACCCCCCCTGCCCACCAACACCTAGATGAATGAGCCCAGGAAGACACAACTGGCTCCCAAGAGCTGCATTTTGAAGGAGCCTACTTTTCCAGAGGACCTGGTTGATCTCTCATTTGTGACTGGGGAAGCTTGGGCTCTTCGCTGGGTGAGGCATGGCTTGGAGAAGAGAGAATGGGCAGGAAGGAAAGAGGGAGGGTGTCTGAGAGGAAGATGGTGTGACCTTGAAGTTGAAGTCCTGTCATCAGCCCAGAAATGACAGGTTAAGGAGGGGCTCTGGTGTGCTGCTCTTCTCAAAGTTAATTACTATAATTATGAGAAGACTTGAGTCTAAGCCTTAGATTTCCTCCACGTAAAACTGTGTCTTTGTGGCATCCGCAGACAAGGACGTTAGCGAACTGGCAGTCAACGCTCCATCAACTCTCCATGCAGGGAGGGCCGCCGCTGACAGATGGAGGTGTGTATGCGGCATGGGTCAGAGCCTGCTGAGCACCTTCCCGCGTGCCTGGCTCCCCTTTTCCTGTGATCACATGGCTACTCAGCTGGTCACAATTACAGAGATAGGAAGACATCTATTACTTCCTGGGGAGGGGCCAGGTGGTGGAGAGAGGGGACAGAGCAATTCTGAATGAGGAAAAAGAAGAAAAGGAAAAAGAAGATGGCACATCCATGTTAGAGGGGATACGGGGTCCTCTCAGTGCAATCCTGGGGGGAATGCAGTGTGTGTGTGTGTGTGTGTGTGTGTGTGATGGGGAGTGAGGGGCAAGGAACATCTGGTGGGGCTTGGAGAAGCCTGGCTTCCACTTAACGATCTTACTCATTCATCAGGCCCCGATAGCCTGGAACCTTTCCTGATTTTGGAAATGATTATTCAGTAATTTCAATGTTGATTCTTGGCAAAATTCCAAAACAGAGGACTGAAACTGATGATTTGTGAGTTCTTGGAAAAGGAAGGTGATTGCTAGAAGCCAGCATGAGTTCACTTAGAACACAGCAGATCAACCCACCTCCTTTCCCTCTTTTTGACAGCCGTTAGACTGACAATCAGTGTGGCAGGGTGCTTCTGCTCAGCACAGGGTGGAGGGTGGTAGGTGAGGGTTACCCTTCGCCCAATGTTGTTCATGTGCACATGGGACTTAGGTACTGTGGGGTGGGTGGCCATGTAAGCTATCCCTCTCTTAAGTCTCTAATTTTATCCTGAACATACACAGGAGTGTGTGGGGGGGGTCCCAACAGAGATGAGGGAAGGGGACACCATGCCCACACTGCCGCATTGGATGATTGCATCTAAGGCAAGAGCAGCAAGGCTCTCTGGGAGGACCTCACCAGTAGATAAGGGGAGTCAGGCTTGGGCCCAGGCCCCCAGGACCATCGGCACAAGGCAGGGGGATGTATGTGGGGTGGGGTGTGTGGGGAGGTGGCTCTGGATTCCATGGTGGCTCAGGGCTAACTTAGAACCCTGGGGGCCTGGGAACAGCTTTAGACCCAGGGCAAAACTTGGGTCCTAAGTAGATTTGGTGTCCTCTCTCTCATCTCAGAGAGCCATCATAGTCCCCGCAAGTCAGACAGATATCTATGGCAAGGCCAGGGAGCAGACCTAGCCTCTGAGTTTCTGCTTTCTTTACAGGTAGCAGGTAGCCTCAAGGAGGGCTGAATTTTAGACAAGTGTATACAACCTTGGGAATTCTTGGGAATCTTTGGGAATCAGATCCTTAGTTAAGTGGGTGGGGACTCAAAGCCATAGTAACTTAGGCATGAAAGGAAATGTGACCCCATTTTATACTTAGAGGCTGCTGAGACCTAGCTACTTGGGTTGGTCTATCCTTGAACACACAGTGTAAAATCACTCATTGGAGCCTTGTGAAGAAATGACAAAGAGTGAACTTCATTTGATAGTACATTTTGGTGGACCCATAGCTGCTAGTTAACTGTCCTGAAAGGGGATTGTTTACATCTCAAATCTCAATCTAGAAGGGAGACTCCTAGTATTGTGCCACAGAACTCAGTCCTAAACTCTCTTCAGTTAAATGATGTCATTGATGATGTGGGTGAAGACACAGAGAGCAGGATTATTAAATTTTTAGATGACAGAAGGGATAATTGAGGTTCAGAGAAAGAGCTAAGTGTTTGAAAACATCCTGATAAGCTGAAATGATGCCTGAAACAAACAAGATGAAATTTAACAGGGACAAATATTAAGCCCTATATTTAGGTAATAAAAATGAATTATGTAGGTACAGTATGGGGAAGCAGGATTTCAAATTAAAATCCTTCAACTGGGACTCATTGAACAGCAAACTGCCTGATGGAGGCAGCAGAGAGCAGCTGCTTTATGGAGCTCGCTAGGGGAGTGGACCAAGCAGGTAGGGATGCAGCACCATGGGACAGGCAGGCCCGAAATGGGCAGGGGAGGACTGATTTGTAGCACCCAGTCTCCAGATATGCGGGTTGTCTGAATCCAAGTGAGGCTAGGCTCCCTGTGCCTTGAGTCACTTTTGTCCTAGGCTTGCCTGTCCTGGTCAGTCCCCTCCTCAGCTGGGGTCTGCCCAGTCTCTAAAGTGGGGTTTAAAAAAATTTTTTTTAATACTTATTTATTTTTGAGAGACAGAGTGAGACAAAGTAAGAGTGGGGGAGGGGCAGAGAGAGAGGGAGACACAGGATCGGAAGCAGGCTCCAGGCTCTGAGCTGTCAGCACAGAGCCCAACGTGGGGCTCAAACCCACAGACCATGAGATCATGACCTGAGCCGAAGTCAGACACTCAACTGACTGAGCCACCCAGACGCCCCTAAAGTGGTTTTGCATGTCCACTAGCTCAGTGAGGGGCAAAGACTGGAAATGACACACTTATAGAGATGGAAAACAGATTAGTGACAGCCTAAGGTTAGGGGGGAAGACAGGGGCCAGGAGGTATTTGTGGGGGAGGAGGAGGAGGTGGTGAACTTTGTGGTGACGGAACAGTTCTGTATCTTGATTGCAGTGCTAGTGACATGAATCTGCACCTGGGAGAGAAAATGGCACAGAACTATATACACACAGTTGTACCATTGTATCATGCCAATTTCCTGGTTTTGATGATGTAGTATAGTTGTGTAAATTGTAACCATTCAGGAGACTACGGAAAGGTCTAGGAGGTGGATCTGTACTATTTTTTGCTACTTCCTGTGAATCTATCATTATTTTTAAAAAAGTTAAAGAAGCTAAAACAAAACAAAAACTAAGCCAGACTCTGCTCTGAGTGACCAGGCATTGGGGTAGAGGAGCAGATCTCCATTCAGTCCTGCAGAAATGCACTGTCAATACAGCCTGTGGGGAGGGCGGGGAGGCTTTGCCTGCAGGAGTCCCTCAGGGTCACTGGCATTTGAAGAGCCCTAGGCACAGCCTATAACTTTGGGAATATAACGTTTCTGCAAGATGGAGACAAGAACGGCTCCCCAAACCCACAGGTGCTCCTGGTGGATGGAGGACTGGGGACACTCCACATTCCTGGGCCCCTGACAATGAGTTTGGTTAGTGGTTGCTAGAGAGAGATGATCTGGGACTTAATCCTGGGAGGGGCACTCAATTGTTGGTATTATCCAGCCTGGGAAAACCTGCCACAAGTTCTCTAAGGGCTGGAAAAGTAGAAAGTAAAGGTTTCCTGGCTTGAGAACTTAGAAGGGGTGGGAGCCCTGGGGAGGCCCGCCCCCAGCAGTGCTGGCTGAGGTGAGGATGAGGCTACAGCTATGGGGCCACCTCGAGGAAGGCCAACTCTGCCTTCGGCTCTGGGGGAGGTGTGAGGCAGAGAGTACACTGTCCTAGAGGACACTGCCAGAAAGGCACTGCACCGGGGGCCCTAGCAACTTCCAAGGAGGTGGCTGCAAGTGTGTCCTCTGTCCTGGCTCTGCTAAGAGTTTGGGACTGTATTGCTCTCTGCGTGCTGCTCCACCTCTCTCTTGGGGTCAGAAGAGGCTCCCACAGTCCTGTCCCCAAAGCCAGTGGGATTTGAAAATGGATTTTCTGGAGAGGACAGAAGTGTCAAGTATTTCTACAAGGCTATCAAGAGGCAGCCTCCTTCCCTGATGTCCTCTGGAGAGGGGCCAGGTGGCTTTCCAGGTCCCTCTTCTCCCTTGGGAGTTGCTTGCTTGCTGGGGTTCCTCCCAGTCCCCAAGACTGGCACTCAGAGCATGAGCTGCACCTCAGGAGGTGTGCCTCACTAGGTGGGATATCTCACCTCAATCCCAGGGCTCCTTTCCAAGAATTGGGCCTTGGTCCTGTACCACTCTGTTTTTGCCAGAGTCCCTGAGAATCAGGCCTCTGTAGCCGATATTTCCATTGTCACTGTCCACTCTGTTGAGGCCCGTAGCCCACTCTGGTGATGGCATTTTTGGCACTGCTCCAGTTGTGCTGAGATTGGGTCTCTGAGTGACAGCTTCTTTGACGCCTCTATTTCCCCCAGTCCCGCTGGGATGTCCTGCTCCTGCTCCCTTGGGGCCCATTCCTTTTGTACCCTCAGCATGTCAAGGAGCTGGCACCAAGTGGTTGTAGATTTTGATCTGTATTCTGGCAGCAAATGCCCAGGAAGGACTCTGTCTGGGGAGGGGAAGGACTTGAAGAGACTAGGGACATTGGTATGGGTCAAAGGAGCAACTATAATTCTCCAGACCTATCATGGGAGCTGGAGAGAAGGGGAGGCTGTCTGTACCCACGCTAGAGACAGACACACCCAGTAAGGAGGCATGGAGAAGACTGCATGTTGAGGCTCATTTCCACTCTCTGAGTCCAGAGTTATGGATGGCAACAGGGGTCTGTTTGGGTATGGGGAGCTATGCTCATTGGCAAAGGGGATTGTGTCATCTGCTATGTGCCTTTTGTATTTGGCTTTCGAGGGACATTGTAGGGCTTACAAATTCTCCTTTTTGAGCTGAGCTGGTGAGAGCCCATGGATTGCTAATTTTGTGCCTATTTCATACTACATATTAGATAGAGGATGATCAAGGAGGATAAAAAATGTGGGATCCACTTATGCCCAGGACTTTAGGAGAAGAAGCATCTGTGGCTTAAGGCACCAGCCCCTATCACCTGGTGCAGGGTCTGCCCGACCCTGGCAGAATTATGTTGCTGGATGAAGAGGGACATGCAGTTTGCATTTGCTGTTCCCCCACTACCCTTCCTGAGCCCTGAATCACACCTGAAGTTCTTTCCCATCCCTCACACCCAGAAGGCTGCCCAAGGGAGCCCATCTCAAGGATGCTGTTCATAGACCAAACAGGGATTGCAAATTAAAAAGCCATTAAACATCCTGATAGCAACAGAGACTCTGATGGCAGGGATTGATGCATTAGGGCATGGGGCAGGGCAGTCTGTGGGGGACTAGGGAATCTGCACCTCAACTGAAATCATTCCCATACAAATTGTTTAAAAATGGTGTCTGCCAAAGAAGATACATCTGCACATAGAATCTGGCAACTGCAGATCTTTCCCTTTTCCTGCTGCCCTCAGAAGGGGTCTCTCCTGGTCTAGTTCCTCGGGGTTCCTCCCACACCAATTGGGTGACTCCAAGGAAATGGCATGGAGTGTGAGTTAAGGTCCAGTTTATTAATCTGCTCCCTAAATGACTTTGGGCAAATACTCGACCTCTCTCTGTCTTGCTTTATTCATCTGCCCAATGGGTATAACAATATCCTTCTAGTCCACTTTGAAGCTTTGTTCTGAAGATGAAATGAAATAGTGTATTTTTAAAATTCATACCTTATTTCATTCCACAGTGGATTTGAGGCAGCTTCTAAAAATACCTGTGATATAAAGGATAAAAATAAATAATATGTGAAATCATTTTGCGATTGTACTGTAAACACGTTCTCCTTATCGTTCCTGGGAGCAGTGCGAAAGTGATAATGGATATATTATTTCCCAGACTCATTTTCAATTTAACCTTGGCCTTCAGGGCCTTAACTGAAAAGCAGGGCTGTGGAGTGGGGGGTAAGGGGTGGGAAATCTCAGAAACCAACCATCTGCTGGGCCCCAAGATTGGTTTTGCCTGGGGATGCTTGGGGGTTGGTCAGTTCTGACTGTTCAGCCTCCTGCTGCTCTACTTGGAGGCTTTCCTGGCAGCTCCATTATCATTAATGCCAAACTCCCTTGAGCATCCCCTCCAGGCCTGGCCTTGGCCTGAGTGTGCAGACACAGAGAAGCAAATGACTAAGTCCTGTCCTACAGGGGCTTGAAAGGAAGACCTGGGAGTGAAAGTCACACTGGGTTTAGCTTGACTGGGAAAGTTATTGATTCCTTCTTATTTCAATTCTTTGTCTGGACAAGGGACCCCATACCCCCCTCTTCCTCCTTCACAGCAATGCTGGAAGGATGGAATGGGAACGTGCTCTGATAGAAAAAAAAATTGCTATGCAAATGTAAAAAGTCATCATCTCTGTTCAGTGCTGCTTTGAAGTGATTTAGGAAACAATGGAGCTGTTAGGATGTTGGAGTGGACATGACCAGGAGGGTTTGCCTTGAACACTCCACCATAGAGTCTTTCAGGGACTTGTGCAGGACTGGGGGCCTAGACCACAGAGATGAGCCCTTCCCCACAGAAAATGGAATGCCTATCAGCTTTGGAGCATGTATCGAATATTTAGTATGTGCCCAGCACGGAGACAGGCATTATTGAGTGAGAGTTGTTATGGGCTGAATTGTGTCATCTCTGGCCCTCTTGCCAAATTCCTATGTGAAGTTCTAACACCCAGGGTCTCAGAATGTGAGTAAATTTGGAAATAAAGTCTTTAAAGAGGTAATTAAGTTAAAATGAGGCCATTAGGGTAGGCCCTAATCCGATTTTATAAGGGTATCTCACTAAAAAGAGGATATTTGGTCACACAAAAAGATACCAGAGACACTCACATGCAGACGGAAGACCATGTGAGGACACAGTGAGAAGACAGCCACCTGCAAACCAACGAGGAGATCATGGCCAGAACCAACCCTGCCAGCGCCTTGCCCTTAGACTTCCTGCATCCAGACCTGTGAGACCATAGATGTCTGTTGTTTAAGCCACGGAGTCCATGGCATTTTGTTCTGGCAGCCTGAGCAGACTAATATAGATTTGCAAAGAAAAGTACAAAGTAGTCACTTCTTTAATGACTACTCATTGAGTCGAGCACTATGTGGGCAGCAGATGTGAGGATGAACAAGAAAGATGTGGGCTGCACTCTCAGGAAGCTTAAAGTCCAATAGGATATTGTAGCTGCCTTCAAGACGGGGAGAGAAGACCAGCACTCAGAGAAAATAGAATTGCATCTAATTATATGTGTGTATGTGAAGTTTAGTGGTGCTGACTTCCAGTGGTGGAAGCGCAGAGAAAATAAAACTAAGAGGACATCATTAGGAAGGTTTTGTGGGGTGGGGGCTAAAAAAGGTTCAGGGGACAAAAATCTGGGCTGCTCCTGACACTTGCAGGGAACTTCCAGCTCTAGCAAGTGGTGCCCTGCCAATGCTGCTTACCTGGAAGGCCCCCCACCTTGGGGACTTCTCAGTGCTCAGGGCGCTGGCCAAGACAGGCTTGTCTCCTGGGCGCCACTGCTGCCACCCTCAGGCTGCAAGCTTCTGCTCTCGGGTGGCTGGGGCTTGGCTGGCCCTTGTGTGCTTGTTTGCTGCCATTTCTCCAGGCAGATGGGGACTGCTGGCTGTTTGTCAAGTTAGCAATTAACAAGTAATTCATTAGGCGCCTAATGAACAAATTATTAACCTGGCAAGCCATGTCCAGCTGCTGACTGGGAGTGGGGGAGAAATGACTATTAATAAGGTCTTGGAGTGGCAGTTGTGGTTTAGTGGTTAAGGCATGGGCTGGGCGACAGGAGATGTGGGTTCTGGACTTTTGGACCAATTGCTTTACCTCTCTAGGCCTTAGTTTGGCTGCTCACATGGTAGGAGTAATAAAGCCCTATTAGTGGGCAAATGAAATGTCAGAAACAGTCTGTATAAGTACAGGGTATTCAGTTATATAAACTCTAAGGCCCTTCATTCTAACTTCCTCTGATTTCACCTCCCCAAGTCAGTGTAAGGATACCAGGACCATCCCTATAACCCCTGTAATTGCTAAGTGTCACTCCCAACTTACTATGTGCCTGGAGACATAGTATATGCAAGGACAATACAGGGCAGGGAGCATGTGTATAATGTGTCCCTGCTCTCGTGCACTTGCCATTTGTGGACCTATCAGACATTAACACACAGCAACTAACTAGAGTATGAAGCAATTTGTGATAGGGCCAAGAGCCACAGAATTTCAGAGGGAAAAAAAAGAAGTGTAATCCCAGGTGAGCAGGAGCCTTGCAGGAGGGCAGGGACTTGAAGAACGACTTCATTGTGTTTTTCTGATTATAAAAATAACATACGCTCATTCCCCCAAATCTCCAAATAGAGAAAATTGGAAAGAAGAAGATAAAGATAATCCGTAATCTCATCAGCCAGCGATAACTGCTGTTGACATTTTTGTGTGTATCTGGGAAGGATTTTGACAGGCAGAGATGGGGAAAGGATATCCTAGATGGACGCAATGTTTTGAGTGAAAGCTCTGGGCTGGAGGAGGGTAAGACCTGTGGTGGGGGCTTTGGGAGATGAATGTGCAGACCGGGCAGGCTGGAGCAGGGGTTCTGGAGCAGAATGGAATTGGTAGCCGGTGGCGGTGAGGGGAGTGGGGAGGGCTGAAGAGGGCTGGAGGGGCCAGACTGTCACGGCAGAGGGTGTGTGTGAGAGATAGCGCCTTGTGCATCGGACCAGAAGCCCCAGCCAGCAGGCCAGCCCTCTGCTCTTCAATCACACTCCTGATGCAATGGAACTTATCGATGTAGCTGTCCCACTTAGGAGAAATACTGCAAAAACCCCGGCAGGAAAAATAAACAAATATGAAGCTGTGGCAGAGCTGCCAGAGGGAGTGTGGGGCCAGAGGAAGAGGCAAAGAAGGCCTGTATTTAGTGTGACCGGCTGAGGCTGTTTCAGCTGTGTGGGCAAGTCTGCACAGGGGATAAGGGACCTTTTCTGCTTTGTCCCCCATCCAGCAGGGGTGACGTCCCTTCAGAGCCTTGTCTTATCCCTAGGAGACATCTAATCCACAGATACTTTTTGTCTCATAGCAGCAGAAAAGTTTATAGTTGGCAAAACTCTTTTCTATGAGATACTTAAAAGGGTTTTGTAGGAGGCAGAGTTTTTCTTTGGTTCATCACGACAAAGACATTGATGGCACCACACAGTCCATCTCTTTATCCACATCCCATGTGTCAGATGGGACCATGTAATTGGTTCTGGCCAATGGGCCATGGGTGAAAGTGACACGGATCACTCTGGCCAGCTGTCTCCACTCCAGCTCTTTCTGCTTCTGCCTTAGTGACTCAGGAGGGGTTTTGTTCCAGGAGGAGCAGCCACAAAATGATAGCGTGTCAGTCTGGATCCCTGAGTGACTGTGTGGAGCAGAACTCCCTGCAAACTTAAGCTGAGATTGTCGTATGAAGAAGAAAGAAACCTTTATAACACACCCCATGGAGACTTCACAGTTTTTTTTTTTTGCTGTAGCATAGCCTAGCTTAACAACCCATTTTGGTTGACTGAGGCTTGACATCTTACATTATCAGTAAAATGAATACCTTGCTCTGGACAGCTTTCCACAGTTTATTGTTGGGCAAATTCACATCTATCATTTCGATCCTAGGAGCAATTACATATTCGGGAATTGCCCCCTGGCAAGAGCTCAGGAAGCATTCATTCTTAATGTAATGACTTCCTTAAATCTCCACTGCTACACACATCCAATGTTTAATCAATCCCTCTCCCCACTATGCTCTAATTCTACCACTGGTTAGCTTCTAAATGTGTTACACTTATTTGAATCTTTTTAATGTTTTATTTATTTTTAAGACAGAGAGAGACAGAGGGTGAGCAGGGGAGGGTCAGAGAGAGAGCGAGACACAGAACCTGAAGCAGGCTCCAGGCTCTGAGCTGCCGGCACAGAGCCCGATGCGGGGCTCAAACTCACAAACCGCGAGATCATGACCTGAGCCGAAGTCTGACGCTTAACCGACTGAGCCACCCAGACGCCCCGTGTTACACTTATTTGTTCTTCCATCTGCCTCCCCACAACCAGGTTGGAAGCTCCTCGACGCTGTCTTATTGAAGACAGACAGTGTTTGTTGATATTGCACATCAGGCAATTGCAGCAGGCACTTCAGTGATGGCAGAACGATCCGCCAGTTGTGTATGGGCAGAGTAGGCCTACCATCACTGTTTTCTTAAGGGGCAGCTAAGTTAGGGGGCTGGCCCAAGGTCACACAACTAGTAAGTAGCACAGCCAGGAATGGGCCCCATCTTTATGACTAACAATCACAGCCTGTCGACTGTGCAGGTGGTTTTGAGGACCAGAGGAGATACTGCCAGGGTGCTTTGTGATGTTTGTGATGTTTGCCCATGATGTTTGCATTTCCTGTTTCTAAAGGCCAGTAAGGAGTCCAGTGTGGTGGTGTTAGAAGCTGGAGAGGGGCCTGGTTGGACTAAGGAGGGAGGTTGAGAGGACTGGGGCAGGGGCTCCCTGGGGGAGGAGGCCTTGTCTGCCATACCCTCAGCAGCAGGATGGTGCCTGCAGTTTCGTGGATGCTCAATCCAGTGCCCCCTTGAACAAATGGGAAGGAGTGAGCAGGCGAAGGGCGGCAGGAAAGGAAGCTGCAACCTGAATTTTGAAGGTACAGATCTGTAAGGGGGTGTGTAGGATGGGGAACAGGCACGGGCTCCCTTCCTACCCTCCTGCTATCTGCATGCATCCCCTGGGGTCCACGTGGTGTCTGTCTCCTGCCCCTGTGGAAATGCTGGGGTTGGGTTGGCAAGCAGGTGATATTACGTGTGGCGGGCTCATTGTTGCACCTGTACAGTCCATTTAAGCACTCCCAGAACACTCATTAACAATCACAACATCGGTCATGGGGCCTCCCCTATTCCTAGCTCCTCATGGGGCTGGGGGTGTAGAGGCAAGGCCTTTCTCATGCTCTGGTGGCCTGAATCTCATCCAAAGAGTAGATGGATGGAGCACACTGGAGTGGTGGTCCAGCAGGGGCTGCGAGCAGCACCTCGGGAAGAAATGCCTGCTCCCTCAGGGCTGATGGCAGGTGGAAGCTCTTGTGTAACAGGGATTGGTTCTAATTAGTCATCAGATTCCAACAGGGGCTGGGTGTTTTTCTTGGCACAGTAGGTCTCTTCCAACAGACCTGTTCCTGTTCTCCTTTGGGGAGTGAAAAGGTCTTTGTCTTTTGAAAAGCTCTTTCACACCCTCATTGGACACTCCTGGTGTGGCTGGGTATCTCAGGGTCAGCCATAGTGTGATTTGAAGGGTGAAGGGAGTGGCTTCCCAGACACCTCCCAGAACTCCAGATCTTAGGACCAGAGGGCATTCAGAATTCATCAAGCAGCACTTGCAAATGGATTAGATGAACTTGCATGCCCACTGCAAGTGACTGGTTCCGGCTGCCTGGAGCACTGCATTGAGAAGTCTTAGCTGCGACCAATTAACAGTATCTACCTTGGTTAGGAGAGGGGAGGGGTGCATGAAGGCAGATTTGCCTTCTCAGATCTCATTTGAATGAATCCCTTTCCCCTGGTGCCTGATTTCCGCTATTAGAGAATCATTACGTCCCGTTAAGACCTTGTCTCTCTGTTCATATTTCTTTAAAATGCATGTGTGTCAAAGAGGAATACCTAGAAGGTATTGAAGAATTCAATGATTGATTGATTGATCAGAATTGATTGCAAAAAAAAAAAAAAGACCATTCTCAGTTTTGCTAGTTCTGGAAAATGCAATGCACTGACAACCTTAAAATACATGGATTACCACTTGGCTTAGGATCTGTTTATCAGACTGCCTCTGAAGTGGCAGTTGCCTGAAAGGCAGGTCAGTTTGGTGGAAGGCAAGGCTGGAAACTGGAGAACCCCCTCTCCCACAGGGTATGCCTTGCAGTGGGGACACCAGGGGTCAGAGGTATTGAAGTGTTGACCACCTGGGGGAGGGTGCAGATCAGCTCTACTCTTTTCAGTTCAGAAACCCTTTCTTGGGAGAGACCGGTGTTCCTGGCACTCTTGCCTATTCTCTGTGGGCTATGTCTTCATCACCCACTTTGGCGGGGGAGTCAGGTTTGGGGAGAATTGAGGTTGTACCTGCCCCATTTCTTTAGAGTAAAAATTATTGGAGTTGCTGGGCTGAAGAGCAGGGGGTGGGGGGATTACATGCTAACAAGTAAGAGCCAGGCAGTTCATTGTGTCGATCGGGAATTCTAATGAACTGTTAATGTACTAAGTCATTATAGACCTAGACTTTAAAGTGAAGAGTATAAACCAATCTAGCTTGAATTAAAAGAACTTAAGTGGCAAAAAAAAAATCCTTCGGTCAGATTTATCAATTTTTCCTAAGGAAAACCGAATGGGAGGAAAGAGAAGCATTATAAATGGGTCAGTTAGATCCTAGTGAGTCCTGTAACAGTCCAGTAAAAGAAGTGTTTTGACCCAGGTCAGTGATCCTGTGCCTGAGCCTCTGTGCTGAGCTTAGGTCAGGAAAGAGGCATCATTCATTCATTCATTCATTCATTGATTCCAGAAGCACACACTGGGCACTGATTATGTGCCAGCCTCTGGGAATATGGGGATAAAGAAGATGTAGGTCCTGTCTGCATAGAGGTTTGAGTGGGGTGAGGAGTATAGGCAAGAAATCAACAGGCATTCTTGATAGAGCATGAGTGCTCAGCTTTGGAGATCTTGGTTTTCATGTCTGAGGAAAGGGGATATTCCTCTTTACCATGGAGCTCCAAGTCACTGGAGCAGCCAGAGCTATGCCAAACAGTTCACTGGGTGTGGGCTGCTCACTCCTGAAGCAGATGGGGAGGCCCCAAAACTCTCCATGGGGTAGGGGCTGCCCCCCAAAATACTGACTGCTTCTTGCACCAGCAGAGTGTCTCAGACATTTCAGAGTCAGTGTCACATGCAGCGTCTCACTGGATCTTCCTTCTCTTCTGAGAGGTCTCTTCCCTGAGGATGTTCAGGTCACAAGCATAGCTGGAGTAGAGCTGGGGCTGGAAACCAAGTACATTGGGCTGGCTCATTCCATGGGGTGAATGGCGTGGAAGATGAACTGGGGAGTTGGGATGGATCAGAGACAAGGAGAGGACAGAGATTCTAACACAGACTTCTCAACTTATGTATGACTTAATGATGGTACAACTTACAAATACTTGACTTTATAATGGTGTGAAAATGATACGCATTCAGTGGAACCCATACTTTGAATTTTGAATTTGGATCTTTACCTGGTCTAGCGACATATGGTACAATCTTCTCTCATGATGCTGGCCAGTGACAGTGAGTGCAGGTCCCAGTCTGCCATGCGATCATGAGGGTCAACAACTGATGCACTGACAACCATTCTGTATTCATCTACAGCACAGTGTTTAACCAGTTACATGAACTATTCAACACTTTATTACAAAATAGAATGGTTTTGCCCAAATGAAAATGTTCTGAGCACGTTTAAGGTAGGCGGGGACAAGCTAGGACATTCAGTAGGTTAAGGTGCATTAAATACATTTTCTACTTATGATATGTTCATCTTATGATGGGTTTATTGGATGTAACCCTATCGTAAGACAAGTAAGGGTTGTAGTACAAAGTCTGTCCTTCCTTCCTTCCTCTTGTTCTTTCAACTAGGAAACCCAACTATGTGCACTGTGCTATGTCCAAATGGTACTGGACTCTTTTTCTTTTTTTAAGTTTATTTATATATTTTGAGAGGGAGAGAGAGAGAGAGAGGCAAAGAGAGAGGTAGAGAGAGAATCTCAAGCAGGCTCCACGCTGTCAGTGCAGAGCTCAGCTTGGGGCTCCATCCCAGGAGGAAATGTGAGGAATCGATATCCAGAGTCTGACACTTAACCGACTGAGCCACCCAGGCACCCCCAAATAATACTGGACTCTTAAAGGTGGACCTCTAAGCCTAGTCTGGGCCTCCTTCCACAGTGCCACACTTCCCAGTTGGGGTGTTGCCCCAGGAGCCAGGTTGCAAGAATATGGAGAAATGGGACCACCCCAGGCCTGGGAAGATAGAAGAATCCTGAAGCTCCCCCTCCTGTCAGCAATGCAGACTCCCTAGTGTGGGGCCAGTGGATCTGGGGAGGCCCAGGCAGTGAAAGAACTCAGCCAAGGCAGAACAAAGGAGATAGAAGTTTATTGAATACACTGCAGGACAGCAGCAGGCAGGCAGGACGGTAAAGGAGAGACTCTGCCAGGAGGCAGTGGTGGGAGGCTGCAGTTAAGCAGGGAGTGAGGAGGTATGGGAACGTATGGAATGTTCCTTTTTTGGTACCTATGCCTGGTTGTTAAGTAGCCCATTGGTCAGCTAGGGCCTTTGGCTATTTTGAGATGGGTCACCTAAGGAGTCTGTTTGCACTCAGTCCTGGGGGTCACTGTGGGCCCCTTCTACCTTATTCAAGTTTCCACTGTTCAAGCCTACTGCTTAAAGGTGGCCTCCAAACCTGGTACAGTCAGTCCCTCCCCATCCAGGGAGCGGGGACCCACCCATTTTTGGAGTAGGGAGGCAGCAGGTGCCTGGACCCCTGGGAATGGCCTGCTTTGCAGATGTGATGACTTCCTCCACGTGATGACTTGGGCTGGGGAGCAAGAGGTGGGAACGGTACCAGATGGCTCTGGTCCCTTCTGCGGAAAGCAGACAGCGCCAAGAACCCTGATGTCAGAGAGGTTGATGGGCAGCTGGCTGTCCACGGGTGTGGGCAGCCTGAGGGGACTCCTTGGGGGACTTGGGGGAGTCTTGGGGGACTCCTATACAGGTTCCATCCTTGCGGACACGGGAGCTCTGGGGAGACAGATTCCACTTTGGCGTAAGGAAGAACGTCTCAACGATCCAAGCAGTTTGGGACTGTGGAATGGAAGGAGAAATGAGCACCCTGTCAAGGGAAATGTTTCTGTGAAATTGTCTTAGTTTTTACAGTTAAAAAGCATTTTATTTTTGTTTTATTTTACGGAAGTGTTTGAGGAAAGGTTACCTCACAAATAGGAAATTTGGAATCAGTTATATCTGGGTTCAAATCCTAGGTTGGCAGCTCACTAGTGACCACGGATAAGTCACTTGGTGCCTTGACTTTTAATTTTTTTTTTTTTTTTATCTGAGAAATGCTCACCTCAGAGACTGGGGGCCGAAGGGAAATGAATTTACAGAAAAAAGCTTTGTAAGCTGTTGAATGCCAGGCATCTGTTGGCTCTCTATTCTTGTTGTCCTGCAAATTTCCTTCAACCCTGACAGCCTGAGGGCTCAGGATGATTGAAATTCTACCATTAGCAATTCATTCTTTTGGGTTAAACATTACCCCTCCCCCTGGTTGCTGTTGGGGCTAGAGAGGATATCTGGAAAGTATAGTGCATGGGGACCGTGGAGTGAGGAGGAACGTTTTGGATGATGAGAAAGTTCCAAGGGTGAAGAGGGTCAGGGTGAGGAAGGGGGGCCATGAAGGTAAATGTGCCCATCTGTCCAAACTCTACATTAGGCCTAGGGGAGGCATGTCTGCTCAAAGAGGGATATTCTGGTCCCTGTTTTCTGTCCAGAGCCCCTTCTGAGCTGCCTTCCAGCCCCCTGGAGACTGCCCTGGGCCCTTCGAGTGACAGTCCATTTCAGACCTAGCTCCGGTGCTCCACCCACTTTGCCAGGCTTGGCTAAATAAAGACATAGTCCCTGTGGGGAGCTGCTGGGTCTGAGAGTTCTCCTGGGGGGCAGCAGGCAGCAGGAGCAGGCTCCCCACAGCTTAGCAGAAGCAATCACTGCCCCTCTCCCTAGATTCTGCCTCTGACCTTGGGTAACCTGGCAGATCGCCAGTGCCTGAGAGCTGGGATGGGTGTGCACGCTCAGACAGGCAGCTGGGATCTGCCAAGCACAGTGCTGGCATGGGGACAATGCTGGGGTGTGGCCTGGATGGTGCCAACATAGGCAGAGCAGTGCACTCAGGGCCAGCGGGGAGGAGGCTTGACAGTGAGCTGGGATATTTTAAGCTGATGGTAGCTCACCAGAAGGACCACTTACCAGCTCAGCTCTGGTCTCCATTGGGAAGTTGTGAAGTGGGCAGAGGAGAAGTGGGGTTTTGCAGTTTTCTCAGGACATCTGTGACTTCTAGTGAAAGAGTTTAGAGAAACAGTCCTTCCCAGACCTGTTCTGGATGAATGAAAGACACTGCCAAAAACTATTGGGTCCCTTTTCCCTCTCCTCCATGATCTCCTATGTAGGAGAAAGCAGCAGAGAGGCCCGGCACCCTGGTAGGATGAATGCTTGGTTTCTGTGTTAGAAGGGGAAAGCTCACTAGACCAGAGTGTGGGAAGACCTGCTTTCAAGTCCTGGCTCTGCCACTTGCTGGCTGCTTTGTGACCTTGGCCACATCATGGGACATGTTCAAGCTTGAGTTGGTTCACTTGGAAGAGAAGTTAATTCTGCCACGCCTTCCTCTCAGGGATGCTTATAAGAGCTTCAGGATCTTGGAGGAGAAAGCCTTGAAACTCAGAAGTGCTATATCCACATAAGGTGGTTCTGATAGCTCCCTGCCCAGTAACCATCTGCATTCCTGCATTCCTGCTTCAGCAGCAGCTTCCTCTCCCTCTGATGGGCTACCCCAGGGCCTGGGGACTCCTTGGCATGGGTGGGGCTGCAGAGATGTCTCTGAGGGCCTGGGGAGAGGCTAAGTAAAGCCAGATTCCCACCTCCTGCCAGTGCCTACCTCAAAAGAGAATGATGAAGCATGGAGAACATTGACCGAAATCAATTAGAGAAATCAATGCCCCTGAGTGCAGTATGCATTTCTTCCCTCCTAATATGGTCCCACCCACCCTGCCTCAGCAGCCCTGTTCACTCTTTGGGATCAGAGAGTTTAGTTAAATCCCTGCTGGTCTTCATTCCCAGACTAGTTCTCTCCTGCCAGGCTGGGCATCAAGGATCTGGAGTGGTCCTATGGGGATGAAATGCTGGTGAGGGGGTCAGCCTGCCATTAGGAGGGAGACAGGGGGCTGGAACAGGGCTGAGAAAGGCCCCGGATGAGCTGGGCACCATGCAGCTATGCCATGTTGGACAGGATGCTTTCTAGGCTCTTGACTTGAACTCCAAGGATGAGGCCAAACAAAGCCCGCAGCAAAGAAAAAAAAAGAAATTTCAGTTTTTAGTGTTTTCGCACTGTTGCTGGTCAGGGCAGGGAGAAAGGGAGTATTTAAGATGCTCTGAATTGGGACATGAAAACTTACAGGCTGGAGAGCCATCACTTTGCTTATTTATTTAGGGCACATGGGTTACCAGAGAGAAACCCTAGATCCCAATTGCCAGAGTTCGAATCATGATTCTGCCACTTAAAATATGACCCTGGCCAGGTTAAATCACTTTTCTTGCCTCAGTTTTCTTATTTATAAATGGTGCTGTTAAGAGTACTTGCCCCACAGAGTTATTACAAGAATTAAAGAAATATCAACATGTACCTTGCCATAAAGTTTTAATTATTTTTTTCATGACAGAGACTGAGAAGTCAGGGCTGGTCACCTTCTCTGTCTTGACCGCGGAGTAGAAGGCAAATTCCCTCCTCCTGGGACTCCATGACGAATCTGTCACCAACAGCTTAAAACTTTATCTTTACGGTGCCTCTGACACCTTTTCCTGTCCCCGCCCACCTCCTCCAGTCCTTGCCTACCACTTCCTGTCTATGCCCACCACCACCTCCTCTTCCCCCCACCCCTCACTTCCTCCAGCTCTTGCCTACCACTTCCTGTCCAGCCCACCACCACCTCCCTTCCACGCCCACCTCCAGTCCTTGCCCATCACTACTTCCAGTTCACGCCCTCACCTCCTGGTCCACACCTGCCATTACTTCCAGTCCCTGAGTCTTTCCCTCCTGCCACACCCACCACCACCTCCTGTCCTTGCCAACCGCCTGCCTGCTTGGGTTTTGGGCCCTCATTACCTTAGGCGAGACTGTTAACAATTGCCTCCTAACTTCTCTTATCTCCATCTTTCACAGAATTGTCAGATCAATCTTCTGAAAATACCATTTTCATCACGTCACACGCCCTCTAAGAGACCTTCAGTAGCTTGTAGGGGAGCAAGTCCAAAGCCTTCCCCGCTTGGTCCTCCACTATGCATCCCAATGGGACCTTCCAGATTTTCTCCCACCAGCTCCTCCCAACCTTTTCCCCTTGGTTCCTCCCCACTCTTGGCCAGCTCAAACCTTTACCCCTGTGATTTTACCTTGGCTGCCCCTTCCCAGAATGCTGTCCCCTGTGTTCAGTCAAATTCTACCCATCCTCCAGGTCCAGCTTGAGTCCTACTTTCCCAGCAAGTCCTGAAATCCAGTGGCACTAACTCTTCTTTTCTCTTACTTGGCCCCAGTCAGTGTTCCCTTGGGTTGCTTACTCTTCATGGGTACATGACCTAACTCTATGTGTAAATGCTTCCATGGCAGGAGCAGTCCAACACTGTGTTGGGGATAGAAAAGGGGTCCAATAAGTCGGTGCTGCTTGATTGGTTGCAGGAGACTGGTGGGCTGCTGTTCCATGTTTGTTCCTGACATGTCTTAGCTGACATTTTTTTTATCCCTGGTTGGCTTTTATCTCTGGGGCAAGGGAACACCCAGCCTTCTTCCCTCCACTGAAGGAAAGTAAGGGATGAGATTCTGTGGGGGCAGTACAGGTCTGGTCAGCTGAGCTCTGCTCAGGCATGTGCACATGCCTGTGTGTGTAAGCGTGTGTGTGTACTGTGGTGGGGCTGCAAGCTCCTGCCCCAGTCCTTCTTCCCTCTCTGCTTCTATTGCTCTTGTCCTCCAGAGAATCCACTCCACAAGATGCGTAGGTCAAGAGAGATGAGGCAAAGGAAGAAACAAAAGGCCTAAGTGTTCTCCTTCCTTCCCCTCTGCACATTATAACTTCTGGATCTTTGATGGTGGAAGGGCAGGCAAGGTGGGTGGATGGGCACGAGAGTTACCTGCTGGTTAGCTCAGGGCAGCTGGGGTGGGCTCAGGAAAGCAGTCTGAAGGATACAGTACCTGGGGGTGTGAGGAAGTACATCAGTGAAGCCCAGGTGCTTTTGTTCACACATGCTCACTTGCCTTTCTCCCATGACTCCCTCTTGCAAGATCTCCTATCCATCATCCTCTACAAAGTAGTCTCTATTTCCCTTGAATAACTATAGCTTTTTATCTTCCCTTCTTATTCCGCACTAAGTTTTATGCCTTGTCATAGGTACCCAATTCTTTTTTCTGGATCCCAGAGGAAAGGGGTGACATTTTATGAACAACTGCCTATGAACCAGGCATCTGACTAGCTACTCTGTGTACAGTATCTCATCAAATTTCCTTAAGATTTTTTTCATCCTCATTTTATAAAGATTTTATAGATTAAATTGTCTATGGCTAGTATGTGTTCCTTTGTGTTTCCTCTGCAGATCCTGGTGGGGCGGGAGGCTTACATATAGCATGTGCTCAGGAAATAATGGTGTGGCACCTGGACTCCGCCATATCTAAGGGCAACGTAGGTTGAGGGCTGGGGTCAGCAGAGGGTGGGCTGTATTGGGAAAGGCTTGTATAGACAGGGAGGAAGAGAGGGCCCAATGCCAGAGGGCCCCACAGCCACAACAAGCTCAATGGTGGTCTGGCTGGTGTTGTCTAGTGTCCTTGTTAAGGCCGGTGATGCCTAGTCCCTGAAGGGCCTCAGCCACTCACCTCTTGCTACCAGATTCCCCTCCTGCCAAGAAGACAAGTCAATGGGAGCCATGCCTGGTGTCCATTGCTGCTTTCTCAGCAACCTTCACCAGAAAGGGGGTCAGGTAAAGCTCCCACATGTGTTTCAGAAAGTTGTCCTTCCATATATGTTTATTTATTTTTGAGAGAGAGAGAGAGAGAGCGAGAGAGAGAGAGAGAGCACGAATGGTGGAGGGGAGGAGAGAGAGGGAGACACAGAATAAGCAGGCTTCAGGCTCTGAGCTTTCAGCACAGCTGTCACAACCCAGGAGTTGTGAGATCATGACCTGAGCTGAAGTCCTAAGCATAACTGCCTGAGCCTCCCGGGCACCCCCAGAGAGTTGTCCTTATGTCTAGCCAGGGTTAAAAGACAGTTAAAGTTTTAGAGGAGAAAGAGCGATGTGTTGATTTGGGAGCTGGGAGTAGAGTTAGCCCTTGGAAGAGGGAAAAGCTGCATGGGATACCAGAGCGTGGGGATGGTGGAGGGAATTTGGGCTACCAGAAGTCCCTGAAGTGGGGCAGGGGAGGGAGAAATTTTATTTGCGGGAGCCTCCTAGCCTCTGGCCTCCAGTCTCCCCAGACTCCCCAGCAGCATAAGCCCTATGGGCTTGTTACCCTTTCATCTATACTTTTCCGAAGCTGCTTCCTTAAGTCCCCGAATTCTGGAAACGAGGCAGGGAGGTCTTGTCGGTTGTGAAGTCTTTTCCTAGAACAGAGAGGCCCAGAGGAAAGGCAGGGAGGTCTGCCCTGAGGAGGCTTTCCCCAGCTCTTACCCCAAGCATTCTTGGACCCCGTCTCCCACTCCTTGGGTTCGGCCGCACCTCCATAGGGCATCATTCAGTGGAGGGCAGGGGGAGGGGCTAGGGCTCCCGCCGACGCCCCAATATCAGCAAAAGGAGAGAGGTATTCGAAGAAGACCCGCGCGCTGTGCTTCCAAGGCTGGGGATCTGTGTTCCCGCCTAAATCCGCAAGATGGAAGTTGCTCCCTCTAGCTCTTCCACTAGCGAAGGCTGATGGTTTTGTGAGTGACCCTTCCTTTCGAGCCCAGGTCGATTTCTAGCGTTTACTCTTTTCTAGAGACTTGTTCATTTAAACATGCATGGTAAAAGACACCACCAAATACACCTTAGATCCGGTTTTGAGTAGCGCCGAAAGTTTACGAGGCACTGGGTGTACCCCACCCCAGCACCCGGGGTGCGCGCCGAATGTAGGAATGTGTGCACCAAAGCCGAGGGACGCAGGCAGCTCGAACGTTGCTGAGGATGTGTCAGGAGGAAGAGTGAAACTGGGGTGCCTGGCGTGCGTGGGCGTGTCCCCCGCGTGTCCACCGCCCCGCCGCCTCGCCCCCTCTTGCTGGAACGTGCCAGCAACCTCACCTCTCCTTCAGCCCTTTCCCAGCCAGACGCTTCCTTTTTGGTGCCTCTGGGCGTTTACTGTAAATTCCGTGACTAAAACACGCCGGTGAGCCCGGCCCATCGACAGATGGATCAATCGCCCCCTTCTCGGCTGGGGGAGGGGACCCCTCCCGGTGCCTCCGAAGCGAGGAGCTGCCGGTTGCCTCAGGAGAGCTCTCGGAGCCCAGCCCGTCGCCGAGCGCGGGCCGCCAAGCTTGGCACGGAGCCCTGGGCCGGGTCGGTCTCCGGAGCGCCCCCCAGGGTGGGGTTCCAGCCCCGGACCGATCCCTCTGGTGCGGTTCGGGCAGGTCCGCTGTTCTAGGAGGCGGTCAGGGCGCTCAGGCACCACGGCCTTCCTCCCGCACCAGGGGAGGAGAGACCATTGGGGAAGGGGAGTCTCGAAGGGCTGCAACGCCGGGGCATGCGGGGCGCCGGGGGTGTGTAGGGAAAGTTCTCGAGCCCCGCGTGGAGAGCACAGGTGTATGCGTGTTCGGGGCTGGACCTGGGCAGGCAGGCTGCGCGGGGACGCTGGGGGCTGGCGCTGGAGGGGGTCTTTCTTTTCTCTAGCACCTTCGGGGAGACACTCTGCTTGGACTCCAGGGTCCAAGGACGCTTCCGCTTGAGGAGGGTGGAGCCCCTCCTCAGACCCTGGCCACCAGGCCTGGGGGGTTTTCGAGCGCCCCTCCCCCACACCCCGGGATAGCTGGGATGTCCGGGACTCCCCACGCCCTCCGGCCTCAGCTGAGCCTCCCCAGGCCTCCAGGACCCGTGGGCCGAGGCGGCGGGGGCAAGGGCAGTGGGGGTTGGAGGGCGCAACCCGCCTGCCGCAGGGGGAGGTCTGGTGGGGCGGCGGGGGAGGGGAAGGGTGCGGAGCCTTTGGTGGGCTTGAGCCGTAGCCCCGCTAGCGGGTCAGTTTCCGGCCAAGGCATCAGGTCAGTCCCGAGAAGGGCGGGCGCCAGAGCAGAGGGAGTCAGCGGCGGAGCTCTCCTCTCGTCCAGCGTTCCCCGGCGCCACCGCCACCGCCGTGTCGCCACCGCCGCTGCAGAGTGTCGCTTCTCCGCCGCGCTCCCGCTCCCCGCGCCGCCAGCCGCCTGGGAGCCCGAGCGCCGAGCCCCGGGCGGAGAAGAGGGGCGCGGGCGCGAGAGCCGCGGCGAGGGAGCCGCGAAGGGGGAAGGGGGGGCGGGCGGAGGGAGGAGCAGGGAGAGAGGGAGAAGGGGGAGGGAGGGAGGAGAGCGAGGGAGAGCTGGAGAGAGCGAGAGCAAAGAGCGAGAGCCAGGGAGAGGAGAGGGAGGGAGACGAGAGAAAGACACACGCACGCAGATACACACGGTCACTGGAATTCCATTAGAAAAAAGTGAGACGAGCAAGGGTTAGCGGGAGAAGATTTTTTTTTGTTTGAATCTTTTCTTCGTCTTGGTGCGAAAGAAGCGACTCCGGGCTCTCGTCCTCGAAGCTCCCACCGGATTGTTCCTTGGCGCTAACACCCGTCGGTGGATTTCTCTATTTGCATTTTATTCTGACCCCCACCCTTGCTGCTTCCTTCCAGCCCTTCACTCTCAAATCGCCTCTCCCCCACCTCCCCAGTCCGCTCCTGGGAAGCGCAGGGGAATTGGACCCGCGGAGACTCGCGCCTTCCCGGAGCAGCGGAGGGGAGGACAGAGCGACGACCGGGCTCTCGGCTTGTAAAGCAGATATATCCTCACATACGTGTATATTTCATTTTAGTGGGCAAGAAGGGCGTCGAGAGGCAGCCCACCGCCCTCCTTACCCCCCACCCCAGAGGCGAGAATCGCAGGACTCGGGATCTTCATCGGGTGGACTAGCTTGGGATCTCCGCATTGGATTTGGGGCTGATTATCACTGCTTGGCTATTATTATTGTTGTTGTTATTATTATTTTTTACCCAAGGGAGAAAGAAAAAAAAAAAACACAAAAAACTGTGGGATTTATTTAACATGATCTTGGCAAACGTCTTCTGCCTCCTCTTCTTTTTAGGTGAGTACCTGCGGGCGGGGACGGAGGAGGGCCGTTTGTCCGCGGGAGCCTGGGGGGCCGCGCGGGGCCGCGCGTTCGGGCGCCGGCAAGAAGCCGGGAACGCGGCGGGCGAGCGGGGCGCGGGCTGGAGACCGGCGGGGAGAGCGCGCCGCGGAGCGAGCCGGGCCCCAGCGCTGCCGAACCGAGCGGGGCCGGGCGGCGAGGATGCGGGCGGAGGGACGCGAACCGCTGCTGGCTGGTTACGAAGGGGCTTGGGAAGGAGACGTGGAACACCCTAACCATCCCCGCACATACGCACGCACACACAGGCACACTCGCTTACTCGCACACAATGCTACTAGCATTCATTTCTCCCAAAATAATGGATTCAAATTGCGGCAACTTGAGAAAGAATTGCAACTCTTGATTTGGAAGAGAGGAAGGTGGGTGGGGAGAGGCACAGTGTCGCGGAGAGAAAAATCATGCCAGTTCCATCTTTCTTGTCGGCTCCCGGATCGACTCGGGCGGACAGCATGGGTTTCTCCAGGAGCTCCTGCTTGGACGTGTGTGGGGGCAGCGATGGCAGCCATCCCCTCACCTGCCAATCAACCTCTGGAAAGTGCATCCCGCTTCCCGCACCCGGAAATCCTTTCCAGTGGCCCCGCTCCCTGGAACACTTTTCAAGTTTCTCCCCACCCTTTGCCCTTCCTGTAGCCCAGACCCAAGCCAGATACCTGGGCCGGAGTGGAGGGTTTGGAGCAACCATTCACTGCCTATCCTTCACCACCTCTGGCCGCGGGGGCACCCTGTAGTTTGTAGGAAGAGGAGGGAGGTCAAAGTTTGCTTCCTTGGATGAAGAAAGAGAGGGATGTTGGAAGAAAGAGATCCGAACAAAGACCAGTGCCCATTCTGTAAGCCCCCTCCTCCAAGGGCAGGGAGGAGGGGCTGCCTGGTGCCCCCGAACCTTGGGCAGTCTCTTTCCCACCCAGAATTCCCAACCTCTCACCCCCTTTTGTGCTATGTGAAATCTCAGTTGCTTGGGAAATAGGTTCAGAGAGAGCATTCTGGGAGTGGAGGTGAGGGAGAAGGCGTTTCTGAGGCCCTGGGCAGACCTGGAGTCCCAGGCAAGGCTGCTGCTCTGGAGAAGGTGCTCCAGAGAGGGAGCTGGGGAATGCATGTGTTGAGGGAGCACACATCTGCTTCAGTGTGGATGCTCTTCCCACCATCCTGGCCTGCGATTAGCCAGTGGTGAGCCAGGCTGCCAGGCTGGGTCCAGAGTGTACCCTTTGCCTCCTGGTGGAGGGGAGAGGGGAAGGCCTGAGGAGGTAGGTGCCTATCCTGGAAAGATTTGGATGGTCTAATAAGTGCTCTCTTGACTTGAACAGGGGATTTGAGTCAATATTGGTTGGGCACTGGACCCTTTGTCCACCCCCATCCTTTGCCCCTTCCCAGAAACTTCCTAGGGGGCTTGGCCCTGCTCTAGGGTATGGCCTTGGAGGTCCTGCCTTCCTAAGTCTGAGGCAGCTCCTCTCTTGGGTAGAAGAGGGTGTGGGAAGGAGCTGGAGAGGTACTCCAGGCCCATTGTAATCCTGCAGCCCTTCCTGGCTACCCACTGCAAGTGGACTCTCATTCCAAAGGGGTTGTTATAAAACCTGACCTTTTCTCCCACTGCTGGTCTGAAAATCCAGCTTTTTGGGATCAAGAATGAGCAGGGCCAAGAAGAAAAGAAAATTATATTTCAGGAAAAGCAACCAGATTGTGCGCTGCTGAGCTGTGTACACCCCAGAGGGGGCTTCTAATGTCCTGGGATAGAAAACAGCAATATGGGCCCCTTAGTGCTGTCTCGGCACAGAACACCATGTTGCAGGCAGGCTTTTTTCAGCTGAGAGGGCTGAGGAGTTGACTTTGTTCTCATGATATAGGTGTATGAGAGCATGCATGCATGCATGCGTGTGTGTGTTTGTGTGTGTGTGTGTGTGTGTGTGTGTGTGTGTGTGTGTTTGCGTGTGTCAGAGATGGACCCTGGGGGCTGAGTGGTGAGAGGAGGAGTAAGAGCAGGGGGTCAGCAGCCCTTTTGGTCAAAGCCCTTCCCTTGAGATGCCCCTTTCCAAAGCCAGGGCAGGGGAGGGGTTAACTGAGTGACCACAGGATATTGGAAGGCTGTGGGTTAGGCCCACCAAGGAGGAAGGGATACGTTGTTATTAAGGAAACTTCAGCCTCAGGGCCACTTTCCTGGCAAGGATCCTACTGTTGGGAGTTGGTTGGAAATTCCACTTGGAGGAGAGGTTTTGTGGAGCCTGAGACTGGGTAGGCAGTTTCAGTGTGTGAGAGGCACGGTGAAACATGTTCCCAGGAGCACAGGTCTTCAGTGAGCACCCCCCAAGGTTCTGAGTGAGGTCTTGGGGTAGAGAGGCCTTTCTGGCCAGTCATCCTGACCTCCAGTGTTGACATGCCCAGGGGGGAGAATGAGCATTCTGGCTGTTGCCAAGATGTTCAGTACAGCTCCACGTAGTCTCTCGGTCCCCCTTGTCTCTAGAAGCTGTTCCACATGTCTTTTCTTGATGGATCTGAGTTTTTTCCCTGACCTAGAACTTGGGAGCATCTCCAGGGTACCCTCTGACCTTTACTCTTTTGGAATTCCTGGCCCAAGGCTCTCAGTTGCTATTTCTTTCTCTTGCTGGGCTTGATTGGTTCTGGGGGTCGTGACGCCAACTAGAAGAGCCAGGGATAGGTGCAGCCAGAGAGTTTGGTGAGAGGATTCACTGGCTCTCTGCAGAGCATCTTCCTGCCCCAGTCACATGTGCCCGCTGGCAGGATGGGGGGAAGCCCTTGCTTTTGGCACAGGAGCCCAGGATTCTGTGAGGATTGTTCCATGGGGCTCCGGGCCCCACCTGCCGGGCATGCAGGGTAAGTGCCTTTATTGCCCCAGTCCCCTAGGCCAATGTCCTGACCTTTAAACCTGCCCACAATGCTCCTTTCTCAGTCTGTCTCCGACAGTGCATCCTCAGGCTCAGTCAAGATAGGAAGGGAGAAAGCTGCTGGGATGTTGGGGTGAAGTCAGTGGAAGTCCTAGGGCTGGGTTATTCTTGAGCAGGCAGGCTGGCTGGCTGGGTGGGGGCAGCAGGTACAAGTGAGGCTGGGTCAGCTCAGCTGGTTGTGGGTGGCCCACATGCACTGAGTCTTGCTCAGGGACCTAGGAATTTGCTGAAGCCAGGAAATAAAGCTGCTGCCTCTGCTTGGGTGGAGGACACCTCTCCAGCCAGTGCCTGGGCAGATGCCCCCACTCCATGCTGGCTTCTTCTCCGGTCTTGTCTCAGCCTGGCCACAGCCTTCAGCTCTTCCTGTCCTGGGGCAGAGGTATGGTCAATGGGAGAGGTATTATCTTTTGCTCTGGCCTACCCCTTCCTCCTTTACTTCCTTTTCTTGTGGGTGGGTGTCCTCCCTTCCAGCAGCAGATTCCTTTTCCCTCTGCAGCTGTAGGGAGTGACAGGCTCGTGGTGCAGTGCTCTGCCTCTAGGTGTCGCTCTCTTCCTGCGGTAGCACCCCCCCCACTGTGAGCAGGGCCTTCTGGGGGAAGGAATGAGAAGTGGCTGTTCTGGATAGGGAATGGGGTAGGGTGTGTGTGGGGGATTCTGAGGAGGGGACTTCTGGCCTAGGATCTTACAATGTTTTGGGCTGGATGGAATGGAGGAGGCCTCCCAGATCACTCCTGGGTCTCAGAAAAGGCAGTCTTGGCTCTGGTGCACAGAAGAGCTTTTTCTAGGGCAGAATCTGGAGTGAGGGGCTTGGAGAGGACAGGGAGACCAGGGAAATATCTGTGTCTAGAGGAAACCATTTTGGGAGCTTGATTTTGACAGGACCAAGTGAGCCCTTCCCTACCCTTCACTTCTGAATCTTTTTCCCTGAGCCCCTTCCTTCAGAGGCCTGTGGGTTTAGATGCTCTGAGGGTGATGGGTAAGAAAGGTGGCTGAATTCTGCTTGTTCACTTTTGGAGAGGTGAGGCTCCATGTGCAAGGCCAGGGTCTGAGGAGGGAAGCTCTTTCTCTTTTGTAATTGGCTTATTATTTGGCTTTTGGAAAGAAAAAAAAAAAAAGGAGAGACAGAGGGGGACAGGGTTTCAGGGGAGGGTGGAAAGAGAGGGAAGAAAGAGAAGAAAATAGTAGATGCTATAGAGAGAGAGTGAACAAGAGCACAGAGCTATTCCAAGAGCAAAGGTGATGGAGAAATAGACCTTAGGAGGAAGTCAGAGAGAGAAGTGTGTGAGAGAGAGACATGGAAAAGGCCTGTCCGGACACACACACACACACACACACACACACACACACACACAGGAAATCGAGTTGCTTGTCAGGCTTGCCTGCAGCACTTTCTGTCAGTGGGGCTGGGGTAAAGCTTGTCTACAGAAATCCTGTTTTCAGCTCTCTAGCCAGTGTGCAGTTGGACTGGAAGATGTGGAGGGTTGGGCCGGGGAGGGGTAGCTGCTCCCTTCCAGGCATGCCTTGCCTCAGGCCACAGTCTCAGGCTTGTCTCTTGGGGTCTTCTCTTAGGGTCTGGGAACTTAGAATGGACAGGTTAGGAGTCTGAGGGATCTTTTCGGCCTGTGTGTGACCTTGAGTTGTTATCTCCCTTCTTTAGGTCTCAGTCCCCCCACCCCCCCAACCCCATGGTAAAATGTGGGGGCCGGACACTGTGTCTCTAAAGTCCTAAAAGACTAGGAAAGTTAAATAATATTCTGCTGCTTTCCTGGCTTAGCCCGGCATGTTGGCTGGACCTCTGGCTGGAACTGAGGTTGATGGAGGTTTGGGCAGCAGGAAAGTGAGGGTCCCCCTCGGCATGCTCAAGCAGGTCCTGCAGCCCCCAGCTCTCTGCTGAGGCTGTGACCTTCTTCTCTGGCCTCCTCGTCTTTTACAGGGTCTGTGGTCTCTCCGAAGGATCTTCTGGCTTTCCCGTGCTCTGCTCCTGGGCCCAGGGCTGTGGGGTGACAGGGTGGAATCGGAAGGGAATCTGGTAGAACCAGGGCAGAATGACAGCTCGAATTCTTCTGGTTTGAGGAGGGGTGTTGGTGTCTTGGAGTCCTTTCACAGCTCTTCCTCTGACCGGCTCTGTGGTGGCCTTGGTGTGCTTTGGAGTAAAATGGGTGTGGAGTTTCCCAGAAGGGCGCAAGCCCCCAGGCCTGCATCTTGGGTCAGAGATGACGGCGGCCCTCATTCATGCTTGTCTTCCCTCCCCACCACCCAGACGAGACCCTCCGCTCTTTGGCCAGCCCTTCCTCCCTGCAGGGCCCCGAGCTCCACGGCTGGCGCCCCCCAGTGGACTGCGTCCGGGCCAATGAGCTGTGCGCCGCGGAATCCAACTGCAGCTCCCGCTACCGCACGCTGCGGCAGTGCCTGGCGGGCCGGGACCGCAACACCATGCTGGCCAACAAGGAGTGCCAGGCGGCCCTGGAGGTCCTGCAGGAGAGCCCTCTCTACGACTGCCGCTGCAAGCGGGGCATGAAGAGGGAGCTGCAGTGCTTGCAGATCTACTGGAGTATCCACCTGGGGCTGACCGAGGGTAAGCCCAGCCGGGCCTGGCGGGGGGTGGGGGTGGGGTGGGGGTGGGGTGGAGGGATGCGGTGGGATGGGGGTGGTGGGGAGGGCTGCGCAGGGCGGAGGGCGGGGAGGTGGGGCAGGTTCAGGGTAGGACTTGGTAGTGGAGGGAACTGGCGAACTCTCTGTCGCCCCCTGCCACAGGGGCCTAGAACACAGGAAGTAGGGGTTGTCGGAGTCAGCCTGGAGACATGGAGGAGGAGGGAGAGTGACAGCTGGGAAGGAGACAGGGCCAGGTGGTGGGAGAAGAACGAGGCTGGAGAAAGGAGAGAGTAGGGTCGGGAGAGGATGGATGGACTGATGGACGAGTGAAGTGGTAACAGAGAAGGGGAGGCTGGGGTACCCAGGCAGATGGAGAAGGGAGGGTGGGTCCTGTGCATGCAGAGCTGTGCTTCCAAGCAAACCAGTCCCTGGGACTCCCCGAAGCCCTGGGCGCTCAGCGAAGGGCAGTCCCATTTCTGTTCTTCCTGCTGCCAGGACACCTGCTCTTCAGGTGGCTTCCTGACTGCAGGGCTGGCCTAGGCACCTTCTATAGGGCTTGGGGCAGTGTGTGGGCAGCAGGCCGCTTCAGGTCCCAAGGTGGCACCTTACCAGCTCCCTCCCCTAACAACCCACTCCACACACCCCCATCCTCCCCTCCAGACTACAGTGTGGGGGATTTGTGTACAGTGCAGGGGGATTGGCCACCTTGGTTAGACGTTCATTTCTTGATTCAACAGCTGTTTATTGAGAGGTTCTCATCTGCCAGGCCTGTGGGAACAGTGGAGAACAAGCTGGGGTAGCCTCTGGCTTCTTGGAGCTCAGAGTTTGTGGGGGGATGTGGATAAGTGAGGGGCTTTCTGTCACTTGGTGGTATGAGTGCTGTCAGAAAGCACTGGTGCTGTGGTAGCCCAAGGCAGCCTCTTATGAAATCTACAGAGTCTTCCTGGAAGAGGCAGCCTCTGATCTGAGACTAAGGAGTGAGCTGCAGTTACACGGTGGGGGGGAGGGAGGAATGTGGGGAGAGTGTGGGAGGTGGAGGGGAGCTTGGGCAAAGACTCCCAGAAGGGAGTTGCCGGTCTGCAAGTGACTCAGTGTAGTAAGGTGGGGGGTTGGAAGTGGGGATGGGGTGAGGAGAGGGGAGGGATGTGGGACCTGGCGGGCAGCAGCTTGGCCAGCTGGCCAAGGACAGTGGCAGGAAAGAGGGAGGAGGGTTCAAGAGCTATTTAGGAGGTGGAATCAACAGGTCTTGGTGAAGAGAGAGGACTCGAGGAGGGCAGTTTTCTCTTTTGGGCAACTGGGTTGGTTCATAAGAAGCAGCCAAGGGGGGAGAGCAGGGAGATGATTCCTTTATTTTGGGGCACATGGCTCTCACTGGCCATGCCCTGCACACAGCTGGAGCCCAGGTGGGGAAGTGGCGTTGGACATGGAGATTGAGGAGCCACCATTAGCCTGTAGGTGTGACTGGGGCCATGGGAGTGGGTGTGCACACACTGAGAGGAGGGCAGGGACAGAGCCCTCAGGACTCCCAGCATTTAAAGATGTGCCAGCAGGGGAGGGAGAGGGACCTGCAGAGGTTGGGGGGAGGTGTTGGGAGAGAGGTGGGAGGTATATCAGGAAACCTGGGGAGGAGAGAGGGTCCACAGTCTCTAGGACATGTCCCTCATGCCTTTGGGGTGAGCATTGTAGGTGGTTGCTGGGAGCAGAAGCCTGGTTGGGGAGTGAATGGGAGCTGGGGGCTGGGAGTGGTGACTGTGGATGTCTTCTAGAACTTTGGTGTGAAGAGGAGAGGAGAACAAAGGATGACTTCTTTTGTAAGAGGTGAGAGGGTGGAGCAGCTTGAATTCTAAGGTAGACTGGGAGTGATAGGGATGTCGAGGTGAAGAGAGAGGGCTGCACTGTGGAACAGTGCCCTTGATTAGCCTCGGATGGAGGAGCAGGGTGCTGGAGGGAAGGAGGAAACTGGGATCTGGTGTGAGGCTGGAGAATGAGGGATTCCTGACCAGTGGCCAAGATGGTTCCAATCCGCCTTGAATTTGGAAGTAAACTGGGCATGTAATTATGAACAGTGTTACCACCATTAATAGCAAAGTAATTCCTCATGTGTAGGTCTCCTGTTCCTAGTAGCTTCGAGTCCTAGAACTAGAAGTGAGCAGAGAGGGAAACACTGCCACAAAGCGCGTGATGTTTATTCTCTGCAAGGCAAGGAGCGGTCTTCACCCGGAGGATGCCTCTGTAGTGCGTGAAAACTGAGGTTCCTAATTCAACAGCTGGCTTGTTTAGTTTCTTGTTTTCTTTCCCATGGTCTTCAGTCTCAACCCAAGGGAGGCTGGGTGGCACTTGTGGGTGGGCTTGTTGAGGGCTTGCAGGATGGGCTTGTTGAGGGCTTGCAGGACGGATGCACTGGGGAGGGGACAGAACTGCCAGCTGGAAGAGCCAGGTGGGCCACCTGAGGGCCACCAGAATGGCTCCCTTTGGCATCACCGTGTCAGAACACCAAGAACCTTCCTGATTGCAGCCAGGCAGTGAGGCATTTGGATGATAGCAGTGTGCGTTCTGTGCATTTATGCTGCATCCTGCCATGTGGTCTTCAAGGCCCTTTCAACCCAGGAATGTCAGCCTGGAGAGGCGTGAGCTGGCTTGTTGGTTCCCTTACCAGGCAAACATCTGTGTAGCCCCGACTGTGTGCTTCAGAAGGTGAGAACACAGATTCAGCCATGGTCCCTGTGCTGGCAAGCATACAGGCTAGGAGACCCCTCCCCTGGGCCAACTCTAGAAAAGTAGACTCCCTGCTTTTCTCCTTCCTCAAAACCTACCCTGCCCCCATTCCTGGCTCTTAGGAGTCAGAGGTATTTTCTGCCCAGGGTTGGCCAGGGAAAGCTGAGAGGCCTTTTAACAGCAGGTAATGTTCCTGTGAGTGACAGGATCCACCTGAGGGTTAATTATTCATGGTGTGGGATGAGTGGTCTCCCTGGGGGAGGCTGTAAGCACTTCCTCCCTATTCTTTAATAACAGTTAATAACCTGGCTTGGGCCTGGGGCAGGGTGGGGGATTGTGGAGTGGAGAGATCTGTGCGGGTTTGGACTTTGATTGTGGCTTCTCCTTGGCCCTGGCTGGTGGGTGCGATTCCTCTCTTCTCCCTCCACCTGAGGCTGAGCTGTGCCTAGTCTGAGGTCCTTAGCAGTGGATAGAGCTGGCGGTGGCAGGACTGTGGCCTCTGCTCAGGTCCTAGATGGTCCCAACTGCAAAGACCTAGAGATCATTCCATCCCACTCCCACTTTGGTGGGGAAGCTGAGGTGCAGGGAGGGGGGCTGGTGGGACCAGGGCCCCCCGGACTCCTTATCCAGTCCCCTTTCCAGCTGCCCTGGAGAGATCCTGTGGTCTCAGGCTCATCTTCCCCTTCTGTCACACCACCACAACCACCAGTATCTTACATGGTGGCACTGTCACTGTTGGTTGGCTGCATGGGGGATTTGAGACCACTTCTTGACTTCTCCAAAAGTGGCACTAAAGTTTGAGGTCATTCTGCTCCTTCAGATGTGAAGAGCAAAGGCCTCTCCCAGGTCATGGCCCAGGAATGTGACATCCTAGATCTAGTTTAATCTGGTTGCCAGGATGCCCGTGTGGCCAGGTCTCTGATTTCCCACTGGTGAATTCTGCCACAGGAACAGGCAGCATGGGTTGACTTAAATAGGATGGACCTTTTCCAGCCAGTCCTAGAAGAAGCTGTTTTCCCCAAGAGATTCCACCCCTGCCCATCCCACCCCCAGTCAGTCATACTAGCTGATCCATACCCGCGGGCCTAGCTTTGCCAGATAAGGGAGGGAAGGACCTGGTCTGGGGGAGCAGTCTGGCTGGCATAAGACTGACTCTAAAAAGTTAAACAGCAGCACTACTTGTGTAAGAACAGTTTGGTTCAATAACACTTTTACTTTTGGAGACAGTATTCATAATGTTTCAGTACTTGGACTCTGGAGTCAGCTGCCTGGGTTTGAAACCTGGCACTTACCAGCTGTGTGACCTTGGGCCAGTTTCTTAATGTCTCTGTACCCCAGTTCTTTATCAATAAAACAAAGGGTAGTGCCTATCTCATAGACAAGAGAATTAAATGAGTTAGTACACCTAAAGCACTTTCAATGGTGCTGGTACATAGAAGGCTTAGTGTAACATCATTTTTATTACAAAAAGCTCTTGTATTATTTGGCCCTAACAAATAGCAATGGCTGGTAACCCCACCACCGGGAGTTTCTCCAGTGTCTGTGGGTAGAGTGGAGTTTGCTGAGATGGTACAGCCCTGTGACAGTCCAGGGGGAAGGTGGGATTGGGACTGGCCTGAAAGAATAACCTTTGGATAGTAAGAGACCACTTGGGCACCCATTGTGTGTAACGCATTTGCTGGGTGTTGCAGAGCATGAGGGTATAGGGTAAAGTGAAGGGTGGAGGACATTTCTCCAGGGAGAGAATGAACATCTGGGGAATCTGTACCATTTTTGGGGGGTCTGCCAGATATAGCAGACAGATGCCTTTCTCTGTGAACCAGCAGAGGGCTGGACAAGCCTGGAGTGCTAGACTCTGGGTGACCTCATGGGCCTGGCTGAATGCGTCCCTTACAGGCAGATTCCAAGCCCCCTCTTCTGGATGGCTGGCACCTTCCTGCAGGTGGCCCCCATGGATACCACCCCACATGTACTCTTCTTTAGGTGCTGGGCCCTGGGTGGATAGGAAATCAATGTGTGAAGCTGTGGGTCATCACCTGTGTCCCCCGCCCCTTCAACACAAACACGCAGTCTGAGTGATTACCCATTGATTTCTCCTCACAGTAAAGTCTCAAGAGGATATTTCCTCTCCTGCTGAGGTTTTGGCAAAGGGCAGGAGTCCCCATGAGGAGGCAGTGGGTCTCCAGGGCATCCCTGTGCCATTTATCTCCTGTCACTCGCTTGCTTTTCCATTCACTGAATCTCTGATGCACCCAGAAGCCTCGAGGAGAAGTCTGAGAAGCCATCAGGTGGCAGGGAGTCAGTCAGACAAGCTGGGGATCAGGATTCCACTGAGAAGACCTTCAGCCCTATCATGGTGACATGATGGGAAGCAAAGAGGAAGTTCTCTGCCCTTACGTGGCCTGGGCAGAGCCAACCTAGTGTGACGAGAGACAATGCTGGTGTGAGGGTCAGGGGACCAGAGTCTAGTCTAGCTCTGCTGTGAGTAGCTGTGTGATCTCAGTCAGGTTGCTTCACCTCCCTGGCCCACCTCAGGGTCCTCGCTTGTGAAATGAGGAAGTTGCACTGAATGACTTTGGAGGGACTTTGGCTTCAAATCCTGTGATTTATACCTGACCTTCCATGGGCACCTCCCCAGTGCCTTCTTTCAAGAAGCATTTGGAAGGCCTTAGAAAGGGCTGGACATGCAGGGAGGTCAGTAGAGGAGAGTATTGGCAGTACTGAACTGCTGTGGGGACTTCTCTAATTGGTGAGAAAGAACTTACCTGTGTGAAATGCTCACCGTTTCATTCATAACTTGCTCTCGTCTAGTCCTGTAGGAAGGGTGGGCCTGTGCCTGACACTGGTTCTCTCTTCCAGGTGAGGAGTTCTATGAAGCCTCACCCTATGAGCCAGTGACCTCCCGCCTCTCGGATATCTTCAGGCTTGCTTCAATCTTCTCAGGTAAGTGGGCTCTTGCTGGGGCCTCCCAGTCCTCCTAGGTGCCCTGGCCTTCAGTTGGCTCTGCCTTCCACTGGTGAGCCCCTTACTGCTTCTGAGCTTCGGGTCCTCATCTGTAAAAGAGGAAACCATAACAGCCACCCCCAAGGTTGTGTGTGGAGTGGTGGAACGAGCCCACCATGCAGTAGGTCTTGACTCTGAAACCTGGTGTCACTCTCCTAGTTTGTTATTGGTCTTGCCCTCCTGGGTCCTTCTTTCTAATTCCCAACTCTTCCACTTTGGAATTCTACTTTGGTCAAGCTGCTCAACTTTTCTGTGCCTCAGTTTCCTCAGTTGTGCAGTGGAACAATACCTACCTTGGATTGTCATGATATACAAATGAGTCGATGATTGTAAAGTGCTCAGCGAGCTGCTGGGCAGCACAGCACGGGTCCCGGATAGGAACTATTAGCTGTGGTTGGTGGCGGTAGTATCACTATTATTGGTTCTGCTCTGGGATTCTCCTTCCTCGAGGGGTCTTCTTCTTGAACTCCACCATGAAGCCTCTGGTTCTCTGGTGCTTGGCCTCCCCCAGGAAGTGAGAAGGACTGTGTTAAGCTCTAGCTTTGCTTGCTATGGTCCTTGGGTAGGAGTCCAATGAGTTTGTTGGTTCTTTCTTCCTGGCCTGTTCCTTCTGGCCTCTGGGAGACCTGTGGGCCCAGGGCAGCTGCCCCTGCTCAGGCACTGGTAGGTGGGGGCCTTCCAGTCTTGGGAACTGCTCTGTGGGGGCTGGGGGTGAGCTCCTCCTGGAGCCACCACTGGTGCTTAAAGGTGGCCAGGCAGGCTGTTACAGGACAAGGCTGCAGGCCTCAGGTTTCTAGGAAGTTTTGTGGCAGAATGTGAAGGCTCCTGAAGTTTCTTTTGCTCTAAACCATTCTCAATGGCAGCACCACTGACATTTTGACCTGGATAATTCTCTCCTGTGGGAAGAGCTGTCCTGTGCACTGTAGGATATTTAGCAGTGTCCCTGCCTCTACCCTTTGGATGCCAGTAGCAGTCCGCTGAGTTGTGACAACCAAAAATGTCTCCAGATATTGCCAAATGCCTCTTGGGGGCACAACTTTAGTGTTGTAGAGAAGCAGCACTCTAAACTGTGAAATGAAAGACTTTCCTGTAAGACCCTAAACCCTTTCAAATGAAGAATTCTCTAGGAGAGTGTTTCTCAAACTTTCTTTTTCCATTATGGCCCTGCTAAGGAGAAAAGCAATTCTCTGTAGAGAAACACTGTCTTAGTCTGCTTTGGCTGCCATAACAAAATACCATAGACTGGGGAGCTTATACAACGGAAATTTATTATCTCATAGTTCTGGAGGCTGGAAGTTTAAGATCAAGGGCTGGCAGGGTTTGGTTTCTGGTGAGAGCTCCTTTCCTGGCTTGCAGATGGCCACCTTCTCACTGTGTCCTCACAGGGTGGGGTGGCGGTAGGGTAAGAAAGAGGGAGCGGGGGAGAGAGAGAGAGAGAGAGAGAGAGAGAGAGAGAGAGAGAAAGCTCTTCTTTTTCTTATGAGGACACCAGTTCTATTATGGCTCTACCACCTCACCTTTATGACCTCATTTAACCTTAATTACCTCCTAAAAGCTCTGTTTGCAGGTATAGTCACATTGGAGGTTAGGACTTCAGCATATGAATTTGGTGGGCACAATTTGGTCCATAGCAAGTGCCAAGGAATACCTGCTTTTTTTTTTTTTTTGCCTACCCAAGAACCGATTTTTGCTCGGTTGGGGGTGATACTCTCTGCTCCCATTGAGAATACATGCTCTAAGGGATTGAGATGGGAAGATACCTATATACCTGGTGGGAGAAATCCTGGAACCCTATCAGAAAGGAGGCACTGGCCAAAGGGTGACCATCTAGATATACCCTTGGGTCCTGGCGGTGGTTGGGGGTGGTGGTGAATGAAATGGAGACTTCAGAGCTGATCCTGGTTAGTTTTGGATAGAAATCCACCTTTGGCCACTCCTTTTGAGACAGTTTTGGGGCTCAGGTGCAGGTTGAGAATATCATCAGCAGGTGATGATGGAGTAGGGATGCCTTGCAGCCCTGATGTAACCATTCCCCACCCTGCCAGCTGAGCACTACTACATGGGTGGGAGTCATTGGGTTTATCTCCAATAAAGAAATAGTTTTGACTTGTGCCCTGAAGGATGAAGGTCAGAGGTCTGCTTCCCAGACTCACACTAAACATCTTTCTAGCAGAAAATCTTTATACGATGGGCGTGATACTCTGCAGGACAAGGACATTGACAAGACAAATGAGGAAATGATTGGGTTTCAGCTCACTGAATCAGCTTTCTTTATCTACTTCCCAGGTGAAACTGGGTCCCACATGACCCTGGATCCCTGGGCTCTGGGGCCCACTCCCCATAGAGTGGAGGGGTGCCTTCGAGGTCTTGGCAGCTCCCCCCTCATTGCTCCTGTTGACCCCTCTCCACCCAGAGTAGCTGCAGAGATGGTGCATGGGTGGCCCTGTCGGAGAAACTTGGGCACATAACTGGGTGGAGGGCCCTGGCCAGGCCATCGAGAAACTAAGTGGGCCAGGGTGGGGCACACAGCAGAAGGAAGGCTGGATGGGGGGCTGGGAGGCCCGGGTACCACTACATTCTCTCACCCAAATTAACTGAGGGGCTTTGGGCAGGTCACTTCCCTGCTGCAGACCTTATGTTTCATTTTGGAAGAAGGAAGACCTAACCTTAGAGCAGGGCTCCCTAATTTTTTCCCACCAAGACACACAGACAGTGGCATTATTGCCTGGCATACTAGGGTGAGCAGAGCATCTTGGAGCTTAGGGGAACATGGGCCCCTGTCTGGCTGCCCCGTAGGGTCAGTATCTGGGCACAGATGTCACCTGCCTGTGGCTTGCTAGCTGGGAAGGCCTGGCCTGTGGGACCCAAGATCTGCACTGGCACTTTAGGATGATAAGGCTGCCACCCTGTAGGACTGTATGGAGCCCTTCTCCACTTCTATACACCCATATTTGACTGTGCATTGCCTCTTCCATCATCTGTGTGGAAAGGCTGTGAGTGGGGAGCATGAGGTCTTTGTGGCCCTTCTCTACACCATGATACCCCCAATCAGGGCCCTAGGAACTCAGAAAAGGGTGCTCCTGTATCTTTGGGGCTCAGTTGCCACTATATCCTTAACATCTACTGCCTAAGAATTTGGGCCCCTGTCATTGGGTCCTCCTGGAACATGTGTTCTTTATCTCTGGACTCCTCTGTCTGTTTGGTTTTTAGAAAGTCCTGCTGGGATTCTCTTGGCAAAAAAGCTGCCAGGATTCCTCTAGCACTCTCTGATGCCAGAGGCCCTGGGGTAAAGGCAAACCTCCCCTCTGATCTGCCTAGTTCAAAGACTAGGCTTAGGGTTAGGGTCAGTGACTGGGAGTAGGATTACTGGTGTCCCGATAGCCCTGAGTCTAAGGTCAGGAGGAGAGCAGTCTGGCTGTGCCCCGAACCATGGCCACAGTGATGTTTGAGGCATCCAGGTGGGAAGGGAGTGCTCATGGAGAACTGAGGTTTTTCCTGTTTCTAGCAATTCAGCTGCCCTTGCAAGCATAAAATGGAGTGTTTAGGGAGTTAGTCCAGTGCACAAAAAGTGTGGGCCTTGAAATGATAGTCCAGGGTTTGAATCTTGACCTGAACACTTATAATTTTTTTATTTTGAGAGGGGAAGAGGTGGGGGGGAGAGGGACAGATAGGGAGAGAGAGACAATCTTAAGCAGGCCCCATCCTGAGCATGGAGCCAGACACAGGGCTTGGTCCCATGACCCTGGGATTCTGACCTGAGCCAACATCAAGAGTCAGATGCTCAACTGACTGAGTCACCCAGGTGCCCCACCAACCTAGCCACTTAGGGGAGTGTGATCTTGGGCCTCATTGGGCCTTCTTGAGCTGTAGTGCCTATGTTTGTAAAATGGGAACGTGATACCTACCGACAGTGTTGATACAGAGGATTCACCGAGAATGGATGTAGGGTAACAGAATTAGTCATCCTCTCTTTGCTGAGGATGTTTAGTAGGGGACAGGGGGTTTGGGGAGCTGAAATTGAGAGTCCCTCCATTCCTGGGTATGACCCTGTGAATACTGAATACCAGCTGGTAGCATCTGGGGTTGCAGGAGAGGATGGAACAGGTGAAGAGAAGAAGAGCTTCTTAAGGGAAGGAGAGATCGTTCAGGCAGAGAGAGGTTGTGGAAGGGTTTCATGGAGAGTGAGGGAAGTGGTACCTCTCTGTTCACATGGAGGGAGGCCATCACTGTGAGGGGCAAGGGTCTGGGAGGCCCAGGCAGTGGTTTCCCTCGAAGTCACGGGCCTTGCCTCAGGGACAGGCTGTGCATTCCTGGTGAGGGACGGGGCCTCCAGGGCCTCCATCCCATGCAGGCCTTAGCAGATGCATGCGTGTGGAGCATATTTATGCAAACCTGTCTTTTCTGTAGCTATAAAGGAACTCAGAGATCACCTAGGCCCACCTCTTCCCCTGACAGAAAAGGAAGCTGAGACCATGAGAACTGGGACAGACTGGATTGGGATTCAAGTCCTTGCTCCCACTCCTGTGCAGTGTCTGCCTCAGGCAGGTGCCTCTAAGCCCTGGTTTCTTCTTACACAGCAAGGGGCTGATGGAAACACCTACCTTCTAATTTTTGTTGGGACTAAATGAGATACTGCAGGTAAATCCTTACCCAGAGCTGGGGCATATTGCACTACAATATTTAAAACTTATTATGGAGTGATTTCTCTAAGGGTAATATGGCAGGCTATGGCAGGGCTGGCCTGGAAGCTTGCATTTGGGAAATGGTTGCAAGCCTTTGGGTGATACGAGGCTGCCTCCCACCCACGATAGTGCTTGGTGGGGGCTGGAGTGGGAGGTGACTGGGCAATTTTCAGGGCAAGTAGGACCTGGGGGCTTCTGCTGAGCCACCCTGGCCTTGTTGAGCTACACTGTGGAGGGATGGGGATACGTGGAGGCTGGCAAGACATCTGGGTCTGGGACCTTTTGTGGGTTGGAGGAAGAAGCTGTGGGCGGCATCTGCCTCAGTTGGCCAGTAAGCCTCTGGGGTGGGCAGTCTTGCTTGGATGGGGGCAGGAAAGGCCTAAGGATGTTCTTGTTCTAGGCTCCAGTGGCCCTTTTTTGGGGGCTCAGGAGTGGAGGGAACCCTGTCCCTGCCCAGAACCTGGCGGGTGGCCCCTGACAGATGAATGCCACCACACTCTGACGTGTTGTGATTGTGGGTGTTGGTCTCTGTGTCTACGCATCCATGCCTGTCTGGGGGTGCCTAGCACTGTGCTGTGCTCCTACTACATATCCATAGAGGATAGACTAGTGGGTGGGTCTAGACTAGTGGGTGGGCCTGCTAGACCTAATTTGAATCTTGGCCTTGCCCTACCAGCTGGGAGACCACAGGGCGGGTCACTTGACCTTTCTGGACCTCATTTACTGACCTGTAAGATGGAGTGGCTGGGCCTGCCTGGCGAGGATTGGTGGGGACACATGCACGGTTCCTCATGTGGTACTGGGGCACCTTAGATGGTGGCCAAGGGCAGCACTGTTGAGGGCTGGAGGGAACTAATGGCTTAGTGTGGGGTGTTAGACTGGACAAGGAAAGGTGATGAAGAGGGCCAAGCAAGTCTGAGGGGGCCTGTGTGTGCTCCATCTTAGGAGTATCTGAGGTTTACAGAAGGGCGGGTTGCTCATAAGTGCTTCATGGGAGAGATGGGGCGGGGACCGACATGTTTTGTTCAGTAAACATTGAGCTCTCTGTGTTCCTGATACTGCGTCAGACACTGCTTGAGAGTGACTCAGACTCATGTCCTCACTGTCTACTGGGGTAGGCAGACACCCACTTAGACACCCATGAGGAGGCTTATTGTTGGTGGCAGTGTAGACCAAGTGCTGCCGTGAGAGTTCAAGTATCCTGGGGAAATCAGGAAAGTCTTGGAAGAGGAGACATGGGGGCCTGGGAATGCCATTCTTGGTAGTGTCATGGCCTAGAGGGAGGCCTGGCTCACCTGGGATGATGAAGGAACCACACATCTTCTGGGCCTGGTGGGCTCTGAGAACAGTGAATACAGACCCTTGTGGCAGATGGGAGATTGGCCTCTCTGGGGTCTCTTCCCTTGGGACTCCTGCCCCAGACTTCTCCTGGATGGAGCTGTGCATGACTGCTTGGCTAGGGAGCCTGGGTCCCTGGGGAGGGGCTGAGCTGCCCTTGGATGAGGGAGAGGCTTAGTACTGGGCTCCAGAGCCAGTCCCCTGTGAAGGTTGCCTCAGTGCTCTGCTGGGTGCCTAGGGAGGCCTGTTCCCTTCCCCTGCTCCTCTGAGGGGGGGCCTGAGCCTTCGTGCCACCAGTCCCTCCTCCCTTCGTGTTGCTTAGCAGGGATGGGTGAGCCAGGGCGTTACTGGCTCAGCCTCAGCCTGTGGGCTGGTGCCTCTCAGAAACCCCCTTCTGAGGCAGCCCCTGTGAGGTGGTAGTAGGGGAGGTTTGGGGATATCAGGGGAGGAACTGAAGGAACAGGCAGCCTCTCTCCCTGCCCCTCTGCACAGTGGCTTAGGTGATAAACTGCTTATCCTCAGGTTGTCTCCCTGAGCCGAATGCAGAAGTGTGTTATTTAAATTTCAAAATCACATTCTTCTTCTAACAGCTGTCAGAGTCTCTGAGTGTCAACGAAAATTGGGCTTTAGCTGCAGCTCTGTCACCTCTTACACCTTCCCTTTCAGGAAGAATTCATCTGGTGGCCAGGGAGAGCTGGTGTGGGGCGGGGCAGACAGGGACTGTGGGGACAGGGAGAGGGGAGGTGACTAGGTGGATGGGGTCAGGTGAGCAGTGACTCTGCCATGCTGAGCAGCAGGTGGGAGCACCTGGGAGGAGGCCAGCCTCCCCATCAAGGGGTGCCAAGGCGTTTCCCCCTTGTGTTTCATTTCTTCCCCTCTCCTATCAGTGCTGGTGACTCGGGGTCCTGTCATTGGGTGGGAGGATTTGCTTGTACTAAGGTGTGAGCGGGGTGTGTTGGTGACTTCATGTTTCATTGTCTTTGTGTCCAAAGAAGAAATTGGTATGAGAAGAAGGCAAGAAGGAAAGAATGAGTAGAACAGGAGAGAACAAAGTTTAACCCCAAGGAAACGCTTTGTAATGGTAAAATTTGACATGTCATGGTTGGGACGAGGCTTTTGGGGTGAAGACATTTTCTGGTACTTCTAAAACAATATCTCCCAGGGGCACCTACTTGTTTCCCCTTGGGTATATAAGCCAGGCTCTGCCAGCAGTGGGGATGTGGGGTGGTTCTGGGCTGGGTCTCTGCTCTTGAGAGGCTCTCAGATGGCTCTGCAAGGTTCTGTCTCCCTCTCCACCCCCTGAGCACGCTCCTGGCTTAGCCATGAACTATACTCACCTGATTTATCCTGGTGGAAGGCAGGTTTTGGGTAACTGCCCTGGGAATGCCTCTTCCAACCATATCTGTTAATGCGCTCCTTTAACCCCTAGGCTGTTGAAAGAAAGGAACAGGTTTGACTGGGGTCAGAGTGTGTGGAGGGAGGTGTGTGTGTGCGTGCGTGTGCGCATGTGCACTGTGAGCATGTTATGTGTTTGTGGAATGTGTGTATGAATTGGTATGTGTATGCATATGTGGGGTGGTATGTGTGTGTGAGGTGTGTGGGGGTGTGTGTGTTTGTGTGGTTGTATGGAGTGGTATGTATGTATGAGGTGGGGTGTGTGTGTGTGTGTGTGTGTGTGTGTGTGTGTATGTTGTGCCTGAGTGGGAATGAAAAAGTGGAGGGGGTGATGTGGCCCTTCTGTCAGGGGAACAATCACTGCCCTCAGCCCTCTTTTCTACCTCCTAGGGAAGCCCTGAGAACACTGGTGCAGGGGTGAATACAGAGGGACATTAGAGGATGGGAAGGCTATCTTCACGTGATTAACAAAAATAATTAGTGGACTAAACCTCTGTATGTGTATTTTGGGGCTTCCTACAGTGTGGAGGTTATGTCATCTTCTGGATGCTTCTGTCCCCTCCTGCAGAAGCAGTGTGTATGTGAATTCATTCTTAGACTCCAGGAAAATCCCTTGGGTGCTGTGCCCTGTTCTAGGTGCTGGGGAAATGTCAGTGAACAAACAAGGCAAGGGAGACTGTTGCTCTTCTGGAGCTTATTTCGATTAGCCTGAGACAGAGAAAAACAGAAAACAAGCCAACAAACAAATTAACAGTAACAACAGAAAGTGCTGAATGGCATGCAAGGATTAAATAGGAGGACAGGACAGAGGTGGCTGGTGGGTCATCCAGATTGGGAATGCCAAAGTCTGACTCCCTGGAAGGATCCAGCCATGGGAAGTCTGTGGAATGGCAGAGAGCACATCTAGGGAAAGGTCCCCAGGGCAGGACACTGTGAGGGAGGGTGGGGCCTGGGACCCAGCGAGTGAGGTGGAGGTGGTGGTTTGGGAGGTTGGGCACCTAGGTAGGCAGCGGCCAGATCACTGGGATGCTGCAGGTAAGTTAAGGACTGTGGATTTCATTTTAAGAGTGATGAGAAACCTTTCTAGGATTTTAGGCACTTGAGTAGCACAGTATGAGTTATGCTTTTTTAAAAAAAATTTTTTTTAACGTTTATTTATTTTTGAGACAGAGAAAGACAGAGCATGAACGGGGGAGGGGCAGAGAGAGAGGGAGACACAGAATCGGAAGCAGGCTCCAGGCTCTGAGCCATCAGCCCAGAGCCTGACTCGGGGCTCGAACTCACGGACCGCGAGATCGTGACCTGAGCTGAAGTCGGACGCTTAACCGACTGAGCCACCCAGGCACCCCGAGTTATGCTTTTGAAAGCTTACTCTTGCGCTGTGGCAGAGTGGATCATGGGGCAGGGAGGGGCATGGGCAGCGGTGGGAGCCAGAGAGCAGTTAGAGGCTGTTGCACTGGCCAGAGTCCTAAGACAGTAGGGTGTATGATCTGGAATCTGTGGTGGCACAGAGCTAAGGACAACTGTGGTAATTTAGGCTTGAACAACAATGGGACTGCCATATATCAGGATGGGGAAGGGGGAGGAGAGTTCTCTGTCTGCCACAGTAGGCTGGAGATACTAGTCAGACCTTTAGACCTCTGTCTGGAAATGCCAAGTAGGCAGTTGGATGTAAGCCTGGAGTTCTGAGGAGAGGTTAGGGTTGATATATAGATTGAGAGTCGTTAGCATATAGATGGTGTTTAAAGCTCTGGACCCATGAGGTCACCTAGTGAGAGTGTGTGGACCGAGGGGGAGGTAGGTGGGGGCTCTCCAATGCAGAGGACGAAGAGCTAGCAGAGGAGGCTGAGATGAAGGCCAGTGCGAAGGGTACCAGGGGGAGCCAAGAAAAGCACGGGTCTCAGGAGAGAGGAAGGGGTAAGACATGCTAAATGTAGCCAAGAGGTCAAGTTAGGAATGTTTCGAGACATGACCATGGCACTCGGCAGCATGGGGGTCACTAATGACCTTGACCGGAGTGTCCTTAGTGGGGCTGTGGGTTGGAAGCTTGATTTGGAGAGGATGGAAAAGAGGATGTGAGGTAGCAAGGTAAAAACAGCAACTGTAGGTGGCTTTTGGAATTTCTTGTGAAGAAGGACTTCTTATGGTGAGAAGAGTTTATTTCATAATCATTAAAAAAATTTAGCTTATGGTTGGTGCTTCCAATCCTGCATCCATTCACCAAAAATAAAAAATGCTGATGAAGGTACAGGTGAATCACATCAATATGAAATGCCTCAATTTTGGCTTTTAATTGTTATAAATACAGAATTAAAGCTGATATACTGTTGTGGGAACTGGTGTGTGCATGGTAAAAATCCTAATTAAACAAACAAACCCACCCAAACTACATTTAAAAAGACGTATAACCCTCAAAAGTGGCTGAAAAAGTCCCTTAAAGTGTGAAATAATGAAATTTTAATTTTTAATTGCTTAAAACACAAAATTAAGCCTAATATGCCTTTTGAAGAATTGGAGAAAGCATACCAACAGTGGTTAAGATTTGACAAAATATAAAATGATATTCAAAAAGCAATCGATTTTGGAATCGATTTTCAGTGAATTTGCCATTCATCAAATTGACTTTTGGTGTGTTGGTCTGCTTCCAAAAATACAGCTGACCCTGGAGGATGCTGGGGTAGCTGTGTGTTGTGTGGGGATGGAGGTGAGGGGAGAGTCCCAGAGAAGGTTGAGGATATAAGGTGGGGAGCCTGGACTAGCACTGCCACTTGGTGGGGGGCGGGGGGAGGCACCCTGAGCGGTGGGGGGAATGAAGGTTGCGGTCCCGCTGGGTCCCTGGGCCTTGAGTGAGGACAGAGGACTGGCAGGCGAGGCATGCTGGGAGTGCAAGGTCATCTCTTGGGGAAGCTGACGGTATGCAGATGCATTCATGCGGATGGTATGGGGCTCCTGGCCACCGCTCCCAGCTGAGAGGAAGATCCTGGAGGTGGTGCTCTCTTAGGCTTCTGGATGAGCAGAGGGTGCTCTGAAGTCTGCCTCTTGCTCACCAGTGAGTGACTGGGGACCCTTCTATCTTTTGGGTGTCGTGTGTGAGCCTGGGGCAAGAGGTGCATGGGTTGGACTTCTTTTAGCAGGGTTATGTGCAAACAGAGATGTGGGGGAAGATCTTTCCAGCCGGGGAACACATTCTTAAACAAGCATTTATGGTGCATGTGCCATGGACTGGAAACTGTGTGAGGCATTTTTACCTACATTATCCAGTCTAATCTTTAGCATAGTCCTGTGTGTAGGCAGCCTGGGTGTTTTATCCTCATTTTGCAGGTGAGGAAAATGAGGCTCAAAGAGGTCACATAACCTGTCTGCACATGTTTGCTCTGATAGTTGTGCAGAGCCTCAACTGCCAGAGGCTGCCTGCCCCTGCCAGGTCCTCTGCTTCCCAGTTGGGCCAGAGTTCCTGCTCATAATCACCAGCCTGGCCCCCAGCAGGGACACTGTGAAGCCTGTGGAGCGAGCCTCAGGCCAAGGGTAATTTTCCATTTGTTACTTGATTATAATCTCTTCATTTCCACTAGAATGTAAGCTCCAGGAGGGCAGGAGCATTGCCGGTTTGGTTCATTTCTCCTAGCAGTGCTTTACATGTAGTGAGTGCCCCGTGTTGGGAAAATCAGGGAATCTTGAGTGGTGGCTGGGTGTGGATGGCCTCATGAGGCTGAGGGGTGTGGAGGTGATGGTGCAGATGGCTATAGCCCAACAGGGAAGATGGGCTCCCCTTAGCTCCCACCTTTCCTGCCTTCCATCCATCCCTATTTAGTTTGTTTTGTTGACATCTCATTGTTGATGGCCTCTCTGCTCACCCTTATGTCCCTAATTATTTGGACTCAGTTGACTGTCCTTTTCTTTGAAGTTCTTGTCTTGGCTTCCATGACACCAGTGTCTCCTGACTTTCCACCACCTCCCAATGTCCACTACATGATGATGTCCAAGGCTTTGTCCTGACCCCTTTCCTCTTCTTTATTGTCACCCTCAAACTAGGCAACCTCATTTAGTCTTATGACACTAAATAGCTTCCATGTCAGTCATGGTATTTTATGCCTCTCGCTCAGATGTACCTTCTGCAATCCAGACTCATTGATTCTTCTGCCTTTTCAGTATCTCCACTTGGACATCTAGTAGGCATCTCAAACTTCAGTGAAAACAGAATTATGTGTTCAGTTCTGCCCTCCTTCTCCCCTTTAGGTCTTTCCTGTTTCACAAAGTGATTCCACCATCTACCTGGTGCTCCGGCCCAAAACTTCAGAGTTTTCCAGGATTTCTTTTTCTTCCTATTCAGCATCTGACCCATCCTGTTGGTTTTCTCTCTAAGTTATTTGCCGAATGGGCTCAGTTTTTGACATCTTTGTAGTTACCACTCTACCTAGACCACCACCTGTGGCTTCTTCTTTCACTTTTGCTTCATTAAGGAAGCTCCAGCCACTTTATGTTTCCTTTTGCCTATGAACACACCAAGGTCATGCTTGTCTCAGGACCTTTGCACCTGCTTTTCCTTTTGCTTGGGATTCTCTTACTTTGGATTTTTTGCACATTTTACTCCTGCCCATCATTCTATCTCAACTTGGATGTTACCTCCTAGGACAGCCCCTTCCAGACCCCAGTCATTCTCTTCTGAATTTCCTTATGTATTTTCTTCATGGCATTTATCAGCACTTTATTTTTGTTTTTAATTTTTTTAATGTTTATTTATTTGTGTGTGAGAGAGACACACACACAGTGCAAGTGGGGGAGGGACAGAGAGAGGGAGACACAGAATCTGAAGCAAGCTCCAGGCTCTGAGCTGTCAGCACAGAGCCCGATGCGGGGCTTGAACCCACAAACTGTGAGATCATGACCTGAGCCAAAGTCGGATGCCCAACCAACTGAGCCACCCAGGTGACCCATCAGCACTTTAAATTACCTTACTATTTATATGTTTATTACTGGTCTTTCACTAGACTGAAAGCCTCTGGAGGGAAGGGACTCTGTCTTTCCAGTTCGCAGCTGGATTTCTAGAGCATGTGGTCAGTATCTGAAAATATTTGTTGACTGACAGCTGTGTGACTGACTGGCAGTTGATAGGAAATTGGGGGCTGTGCATGAAGGCAGCCAGTGTGGCTGTGACCCCTGTATATATGAACGTGTTTCTGTGTGTATACATGCTGTGTTTGCATGGGGCCAGGGTAGACTCCTTTTAGCCTGTTTCCAAACGAGGTGGGATGGGAGGTTTCTCACTCCCTGCAGCCGTCAGAGTCTTATACTTGTGTGGGTGCCCAGGGGCTCAGTGTGGACTTGGGGCTGGACATTGCAGCTGGAAAAGGGGTTAGGGGCAAGCAACCAGTCTGGCAGATTCCTGGAAGGCCAGAAAGGGAGCAGAAACACCTGAGGACCCATTAGCCTGCAAGTATCATAGAATGGTGAGCATCTTATTTCTGTTCCCATGGGGAGAGGCCTGTTGGTTGTTAGAAAGTCTACCTTGATGAGCTTCTCGTTTGGGTAGCGGGGGGTGAAGCCCCAGAAGGCATGCTCTACAAATTGCCTTCTGCTGAGGGTGGGCTTGGTAAATGGTGTGCTGGGTGGGATGTGTGCATATTTGAGGAATGGGCATTGGCAACTCAGCCTGTGCTCCAAGTCAGTGGTTCTGCAACTTTGGAAGGCAGCCTCAGAGTCACAGGGCAGCTTGTGAAATCCAGATTCTTAGGGACCAGCCATAGAGCTCTTGACAGAAAGGCATGGGGCCTGTGCATTTGCGTGTAACAGGCACTTCAAGTGACTCAACCAATGCAATGAAATTTAAGAACCTTGACTGTAAATCAGTTACTTCCCTCCCACTGACCAGACCAACCAGAACTGACCAGGCACACTGCTGAGGGAATGGGAGATGGGCATAAGAATAAATACTTTAATTTTATTTTGTTTAATTAATTAATTAATTAACTATTTTTATTTTAGAGAAAGAGAGAGTGTGTGAGTGGGGGTGGGGCAGGGAGAGAAGGAGAGGGAGAGAATCCCAAGCAGGCTCCATGCTGTCAGCACAAAGCCCGATGCGGGGCTCAATCTCATGACTTGAGCCCAAATCAAGAGTCAGATGCTCAACCAACTGAGCCACCCAGTGTTGTTATTTTAATAGCAGTGCATTTTAACACATAGTAGAAAAATGCAGAACTAACATAGATGTTATCATTTAGGACAAATCCGGGTAGGTATTGAAAAATTTAAAAAAGTGAGTCAATTGAGAAATTTAAAGATTTCATTTGAGAATTAAGAGATTTGAAAGAGAAATTTGACTGCTGTGTGGTGAGCCCATCTCCATATGGTGTCACACGGATATTTTAAAGATACCAGTTTGACGATCCAGGGACACATGGTCTTTGGCTCAGGGGAGCCCCCCAGGAGGGAAGAGGGGAGGTGGGTGAGGCTTCGCTGGGGTGAGGGAGCCCTTCTGCAGTTGTTTCCTGGCCCTGCTGTCACGGAGGGACAGGAAGGGAAGGGCGTGAAGGGCGTGAAAAAGCCAAGCCGTGTCCCCAGGGGCTGGAGCTGGGAGGCTGAGTTCACTGCGGTTTTGGAAAAGTACCAGGCATGGTTCAATCCCCACTCACACACCCTGAGGCAGCTGTTTCTCATCTACTCCTTGGCCCAGCTGGGCTCCTCTCGGCAGGCGTGGGAGACCCGCGTGGGTAGGAGCAGAGTGAGTGTGGAGAGCTGGCTGGCCCAGGCCTACGATGAACTTCTAGTTCCTGGGTCCTTCTCAGCTCCTGTGTGGTCTCTGCAGGGGACGGAGGGGTGGGGTAGCAGGGGCCTCCCTCCCTGCCCTTTGCACATTTTAGTTCAGGGGCTCAGGCCCACACTGGGTGAGGCTGTTGTTTGCAATCCAGCATTTCTCCTTCCTCCCCCAGTAGGGGTTCCTGAAGAGAAAACAAAGCCTTCTGAACCCATGGGAGGGGCGCTCAGTGGTGAAGGAGAGACAGTGGATGTGGGAAGGGGCTGTCTGGTGGGCTTGCCTTTCCCCGGCACATATCTCCTCACTGGTAGGGAAAGCCGTGCTTGGGCCAGCTTCTGGGGCCGTTCTCCACAGGGCCGGTACCTGCTCAGGGAGGATCAGAAGGGGCATCTTCCCTGTAACTAGGCAATTGCTGTTACTGTTGCCACATTTATTGTTTTTTTTTTTTTTTTTTCTAGGAAATTTACCAAGTTTTGGCCCAGGGGTTTACATTTCCCACCCCCTAGCACAAGCTTTCACTATTCAGACTACAAATGGAAGGCACTGAGGCTGTAATTACAGCGGCATTAGCTCAGGAACACGCTGAGAGGAGCAGGAACAGGGCACCTGGGGAACCTAAAAGCAGCCGCGGGCCTAAATTAGCTGCTGCTCCGCGTGCGTTGTCGCCCTGCTCCTCTTTGGGGGCCCCCTCCATCCTCACTCTCTGCTCTCCTCCACCTCCGCCCCAGGCTGCTTTGCTTGCTCTTCCCCTCTGCCCGCCAGCATCCTGACAGGTGCAAGAAACACAGAAGAACAACCTGTCTGGTGTAGAGGTGGTGTCCCCAGAATAGCCTTTGTGTGGATGTGTGTCCTTGGATCTCGATGCGGGCAGGCTGGTTTGGCTGCAGCTTAGGGGACAGCTTGGGAGGCCGCACCCCACCGGGGACAAGCTCTCGCTGTGCTCTCCTGGGCCTCACTTTTGGTCTCTGTGTCCAGGTATCCTGAATTGCTGTCAGGTCCTCCCAGCTGTTGCCCCAGCTCTTTGTTCCCTTGGCCTGGGACCCCGTTCCTACTCTTTTTGCTTCCTCTGACTCATCCTGTAGGTTTAGCCGAGATGTCACTGCTTCTGTGGCCCCTGGTCTGGGCAGGATGCTTTCCTCTCTGCTGCTACAGCACCCTGACTTCCCTGATGCACAGCTTAGCACTGCCATGGGCCACTCCCCTGTCTCCAGCTGGGTCTCTGGGGAAGTGCTTGCACCTAGTAGGCCTTTAGTAAAGAGTTGAAAACCAACCTTGATTCCTTTTTGGCCTTAATCCCCCTTTTGCTTTCACAACAAGAAGAGAGGGAACTTTCTCTGCCATTCTAGGGCTGTTGTTGGCAGGGTGTTGAGGTGAGGCCCAGTCTTCATCCATTGTCTCCTGACTTTCACATCTGAGTCCTTCTGGACTGGGCCCTTACATTGATACTTGATTAGACATGGCCTTGTATTGACCACTATTGCTGGCTCCACATCAGTTTGGCTTCTTTAATAGTATTAGCCAACAACTTCTAAGTACTTGTTACGTATTAGATATTGTTCTAAGTACATTTATTCTTTCACTCGTCAAATTTGCATTCAACACCTACCATGTACCAGGCATTGGGAAGTATGGATTTGGCAGTAAGTACAACCAATAAAGCCCCTGCTTTCAAATGGAGTTTATATGTAACACAAACAAATGATTAAGGAAGTGTATACTCTGGCAGATGGTGATGAGTTGTGGGAAAAAGAGATCAGAGAAAGGGTAAAGGGAGTGACTTCTTGTTACGTATATGGTCGGAAAGGATTCACAGATAAGGTAACATTTGAGCAGAGACCTGAAAGAAGTGAGGAAAGGTCATGGAGGAGAGCTTTCCAGGAAGCGGAAACAGAAAGTGCGAGGGCCCTGAGGTCAGGGCACATTCCAGGAAAAGCAAGGAGGCCAGTGTGGCTGGAATGGAGGAAGTGACCAGGAGGAGGAGGTGAGGTCACATAGAGCAGTGCTGGCTAACAGAAATATGAGTCATCTACATAATTCTAAGTGTTCTAATAGCCACATTAAAAAAGTAAAAAGAAGCAAGTAAAATTAATTTTAACCATACATTTGCTTAATATATTTTCAGAATATTATTGATTCAATATATAATCAAACTAAAAAATTATTAATGAAACGCTTTATTATTTTTTTTCTTAGTGAATCTTCAAAATCTGGAGTGTATTTTCAAAATCTGGTGTGGACATCTCATTTTGGGTTTAGCCACGTTTCAGGTTCAATGGCCACATGTGGCTAGTGGCTACCATATTGGACAGCACAGATATAGGGCCTTGAAGACCAGGCCCAAGCCTCTGAATGAGGGGAAGCCATAGGAAGCTTTGAGGCCTAGGAGCATTATCTCTCTGCCTTATGTTCTAGAAGGTTCATTCCAGCTGCGATGAGAGGATTGTTTTGAGGCAGGGGGTGGGGTGGGTGCGAGGATAGAGCAGGGAGCCTAGGAAGGAGGCTCTTGCCAGGATGTGGTGATGATGGCTTGGACCACACTGGGAGCAGTGGTGGCGGTGAGAAGTGGTTGGATCCCGGATGTATTCTGGAGGTGGAACTGGTTGGTTTTTCTGACGTGGTGTGTGAATGAGAGAGGAGTCAAGGGAGTACCTAGAATTTTAGCCTGAGCTAGTGGGAGGGTGAGTTGTTTTCATACAGATGAGGGGAACTGGGGTGGGGGAACAGCATTGGGGGGAATGTGCGGGTTTGGTTTGGGGCCTGTTAAGGTTGAGATGCAGTGTCAGCCTTTCAGGTAGAGTGGGCAAGTAAACAGGCAGCTGGACGTGTGAATCTTGTACTCACGGGGAGGCTTGGCTGGGGACAAGCCATGAGTGCCCTGGGAAGTGGGTGCACATAGAGAAGAGGGGCTGAGCCCTGGAGGAAAAGGTGGATAGTTGTGAAGGTGAATGCAGGGTGGCAGCAGGAAGCCCAGTGGAGAGGGCAAGACTGTGAGGAAAGAGGGCCAGATGGGGTAACCTGCTGTGTCTAGTGTCCAGATGGGCTGAGGAGGAGGAAGCCCCAGGATCCCTGACCACTGGCAAGAGGGGGAAGCAGACGCTAGGCTGCAGTGGGTCCAGGTGAGACCAGAAGGGGAGAAAGAGATCGCTGGTATGGATGACTCCTTTGAGAGCTTTTGCTCTAAAGGAGAGCAGAAAAATAGGATTACCTTAATGGTGGCTATATGGTCACAAGGAGGCTTTTTTCCCTTAAAGATGGGTGATATAGTAGCTGATGGGGATGATCTAGTAGACAGAGCAAAATTATCATGCAGGAGAGAGGAAAAAATGAGCTATCTCATTCACACTCACAACCGTGCTATGTGGTAGGTACTATTTTGCAGATGGGGAAACCGAGGCAAAGGAAGATTCAGTCATTTGTCCAAAGCTGTACAGCTAGTAAGTAGCAGGGCCAGGAGTTGAATACAGATGGCTCAGTTCTATAACACCCAGTCTTAACTGCTATGCTACTGCTTCTTGGTTTCCTAGCTAGATTTGTGAGCTCTTTGAGAATGGGGCCTCCTCTTACACATTTCTATCTGACACAGCACCTAGCCAAGAGAGGGCTGTGCAGAGGTGGGGTTTGCTAGATCTTTAATGACCAAGAGACCTGAACACCAGGAATGGTGCTGGGAATGCTCGGACACCTGGGCTGGCCACGGGAGGCGGGGTGTGGGGCATGGTGTTAGCTTGCCTCAGTTTGCGTCCTCCCCACCACCTCCCAGGACCTTGCATGAAGTGGATGGTGCTCAGTAAATACAGGCTAGATGAAGAATGAGTGAAAAGGCTAAGGCTCATCCATCCTAAAACCTAAGCTGATGATTCTTCTGGTGTACACAGTGTTGGCATGACCTGGTTCCTGCTCTGGTTTACCACCAGTGTGCTGGGTGGCCTTGCCCACTCAGTGCGTCAGTTTCCTTAGCTGTAAAATCAAGAGGTAGGGCTAGGTGGTCTCCCATCTGGCTCTCCCCAGAATGTCTCAGGTGGGCATGTATGGGCTGGATTCCTGCCTCCCTCCAGTCTGTCATCAGGATGGACAAGAGGCACTGTGGGTGGGGTCAGCTGGCAGTGGAGGGTCAGGTGGTCCTTAGAAGAGCCGAGACTTGTGGGATGGGGTAGCCAGCACAAAGGGAGCTTTACAGATTGTGGGAATCCTGCTTCGTGTCCAAGACATCTCACTCCAATGGCAGAGCTCAAAGCCGTGGTGCTAACGGCCGAGTCCTAACATCTAGCACATGTGCCCTTTAGCTGGTTATGCGCTCAGCCCCATTAAAGTCTGAGGCTGGACTTCAGCCTCTTACCTCTACTGCCGGGGCTCCCACCTGGAGCTTCCTTTTTAGGGGTTCTCCATGCTAACTAGCTGCTGTAGCACCCCTGCCATGTGGCATTTTGAAATGTGTAGGGACAGTTTTCAGTGGTCCTGTGGTGGGGGTGAGGGTGGTGGTAGTGGTGGCTGCTGAAGATCCCATGATGAGAATTGTCCCTCCCTAAATGCCAGCAGTACCCAGAGCAGAAGCCTGTTCAAGTGTACCATTGCAGGGTGCTCAGGGGCCTGGGAGCCCATCTTGCCTCACCTGCCACTCAGTTGTGTGATCGTGAACCAGTCATTTTATTTCCCATTATCTACTTTTGTGAACAGGGCATGAACACCTACCTAGTTGCTTGCCTTTAAAAAAAAAAATGTTTATTTTTTTATTTTGAGAGAGAGAGAGAGCAGGCACACCCGAGTCGGGGAGGGACAGAGAGAGAGGAAGAGAGAGAATCCCAAGCAGGCTCCACAGTGTCAGCAAAGAGCTGGGTGGCTTTATCTCACAAACATGACCTGTGCTGGAATCAAGAGTCAGACACTTAACCCACTGAGCAACCCACTCCCCTCTAGTTGCTTGCCTTTTGGGTCGTGGTAAGTTTTAAATGAGCCTGGATTAACATTCCTCATCATCTTGACTCACCACAGGTAAGGCTGGCTGTGCACCAGGTGCTGTCCTAAGCTGTGTATTCCCCCATTTTAATCCTTAGTGCCTGTTGGGTGACCCGTTTCACGGAGGAGGAAACTGAGGTAGAGGGCATCTTGAACCCTGGGAGGTGTGCCCAGTGGGCCTGTGGCGGTGGTCTTCCCGTGCCCCAGCAGGCCCGTGACCTCCCTTTCCTTCACCCCCAGGGACAGGGGCAGACCCGGTGGCCAGTGCCAAGAGCAACCACTGCCTGGATGCCGCCAAGGCCTGCAACCTGAACGACAACTGCAAGAAGCTGCGCTCCTCCTACATCTCCATCTGCAACCGCGAGATCTCTCCCGCGGAGCGCTGCAACCGCCGCAAGTGCCACAAGGCCCTGCGCCAGTTCTTCGACCGCGTGCCGGGCGAGTACACCTACCGCATGCTCTTCTGCTCCTGCCGAGACCGGGCGTGCGCCGAGCGCCGCCGGCAGACCATCCTGCCCAGCTGCTCCTACGAGGACAAGGAGAAGCCCAACTGCCTGGATCTCCGCGGCGTGTGCCGCACCGACCACCTGTGCCGGTATGTCCGCCCGCAGCCCCCACTCCGCGCTCCCGGGCCCTGGCGTGCGGGCGCAGACACCTGCCGTCCACTTGCTCGTTCTGACCCGCGTTTACGGTTTGTCTGCCTTCTCTGTGTTCACTCGTGCTTAGCACTGTGGGAATCCATGGTGAACAACCCAGCGAGCATAGAATTTCATAGACCCTAGAGCCTGCTGGGCTGAGAAGGGACCTTCAGTGAATTCGGCCCCACTCCTGAAGGAAACCGCCACCTCATGTCCCGTTGAGGTCATGTGGCGGGCAGGATGGGGCCCTCCTAACTCGCAGAGGCAGCTCCTTACACACGGAGAGCTGAGCCAGTCTGGTGCTGGGGCAGGGTGTGGGTTCGAGTCTGACTGCCCAGGTTCGACTTTTCTACTTACTAGCTGTGTGACTCGGAGCAAGTTGTAAAAATTTCCCGAGTCGCTGCCATTCCTTCACCTGTAAACAGGAGTAAAAATGTCCACATTCGGTTATTGTGAGGATTAGGTGACATGATGTGTGTCGGAAGCTTAGCACAGAGCCTGGTGTATACTCCATTTTAATAAGCATAGCCTGATTATTAGCAAGGTTTTTTTCGGTTGTCATTACCGTGAGTTGAAATTTGCTTCTGTATAGTTCTTATGTCTTCCCTGTTTGTTGTTAAGCATTTGTTGAGTCCCTGTTGCACCCAGCGCTCAGTTCTAAGACCTGGGTGTGCAGAGGTGAACATTGTGCTCTCTGAGGAACAGCCTGTCCAGAAGGGGACGCAGACAAAGCAGGGATCCCAGTGCAGTGGCTCTCAGATGAGGCAGCATGGGGTAGGGACATCTGCTTTAGTCTGGGGCTCTAGAGGAGGGGGCCTTGAGCTAAACCTTGAAAAATGAGAAGGTGAAAGCCAGGGAATGTGTCAGCTGGAAAAGCATATGCAAAAGGCTGGAGGGTAGGAGAGAACCTGGCCTCATGGGGAACTGCAGATGGTGGGTGCACACGGAGTGTGGGTTGTGAGGTGGGGAGGCCACAGGTGGGGCTGCTGCAGAAATAGAGGCCATGGTGGCGCAGAGATATTCAGAGATTGCTTACTGTGTCCTGGATGCTGGTTTATTATATGGTTTGTCTAATTTAATTCTCACAACAAAACTACCGGGTAGATAACTATTATCATCTTTATCTGTCAAAAGAGGAGATAGAGACATAGAAGGTAGCTTGCCTAAGGTCACACAGCTCATACATTTCAGAGCTGGGATCCATCCATCCACACTGCTTTTTCCAGTGTAGCATCCTGGACTGGACTCAGATAGTGGCTGTAGGAATGAACAGAAGTGTATCATTTCAGATATGATTGGTAAGTAGACTTGACAGGACTGGGAGATTGGTTGAAAGTTCCCCGGAGGCAGAAGTCATTTCTGTTTTGTTTACTCCATACCTCGTCCTACACGTAAAGCCTGGCACATGGTGAGCACTCCACAGACGTTTCTTGAATGGATAAATGAACGGTGACCACTATGTTTCCTAGTTAAGTAATTATGGGATGAAGGAGCCATTCAGTGTGTGTGGGGGTTTTGGGTGTGTAGCATTTGAGGTGCCTGGAGGACCATTGCCATGCCCCAGGCAGTGTCTGGGGCATGCTCAGTAAAGAGGCTGGAGTGGAGAAGTGGGTTTGGGAGTTGCTGGGCACCTCGTTGGTGATTAAAGCCCCAGCAGTGAGTGAAATGGTGCAGGGTGGATCGATGGAGCCCAAGAGGGAGTCTAGGCTGGAGAGGCCTACAGATTTGGGCATCCTCAGTGTTTAGGTGATGAGAGAAGCCTTTGGTGTGGATAGTGAGGCAGAACTCTTCTGGAAATACCATTTATTCAGGGAGGGGCAAAGGAAGTGGGGCTTGTGGCAGGGAGGCTTGGAGGGTGGAAGGATAGCCAGGAGGAAGTGGGCCAGAATCCAGGAGAGAGAGGTTCCTGAGGGAGGGGGTGACTGAGACATGGTGCCTCATGGTGTGTACATGTGTGTACAAGAGAGTATGTGAGTGTGCCTGTGAGGAAGTGTGAGAGTGTGTACGTGGGGGGGCGTATGGATGTGTGTGAGTTTGAGAGTGCATGAGTGTGAGAGGGAGTGTGTGAATCTGTGTGAGTGAGTGAGTGGCGGGTGGAAACCAGCTATAGTTGGTTCAGGCATGGCAGGAGGCAGAAGTGGAGGCAAACCCTCTTGTTGAGGACATGCACGCACAGGAGAGAGAGAGACACACACACACCCCGTGATAGAGGCTGCAGGGGGAAGAGAGGCCTCTTTCTACCATGGGAGTGCCGGTGGGGGGGGTCGTGTTCGATGAAGGGGAAGTGCTGTTTTGGTTTGGAAAACAAGCACTGCCTGAGTTCAGAGACAGGCCTGATCCCAAGAGCTCGCTGCAGGGCTTGGGAAAGCTGTGAAGATGGTAGGCTTTTCTCTTTTGTTTACTTAAAAAAAATAGGCCTTGTCACTTACAGACACTGATTGAGGTGATTTAAAACAAACCACACATACAACAAGAGGATGGTTAGAGGCAGAAATCCAGGGCCCTGCAAAGGAAGTCGGGAGCCAGTGCCTCAGGTGTGCGATCTAGCAGTCACTGAGCTGGAGCTCTGTGCCTCGTGGTGGCTGGGATAAAGTGGGACCATGATGACCCACACGAGTTCCAGAGCACACTGGAAGGGAGCATGGTAGTTTTTGAATGCACATAACATCCTCTCCTTCTTCTAAGTGCTGACATGACCCACCAGGCTGTTACACATAGTGTTTGTGGAATGACAGATGGATTAGGAGCTGGGCCTGGGAGGGAACTGGAGGGCCAACCTGAGTCCAAGTCCAGTGACGACAGGCTGGAACATGCAGGAGCCTGTGCGCACCTGTGGGCCAGGTGCACCAAGGCCAGCGGACGAGCCGGCCTCAGCCGTCTCCATGAGGAGCGGTAGCAGACAAGCCACAAGAGCACCAGCATCCCCTTCATGAGTCCTGTGTTAAGGGAGGACAGTGTGTGTGGTTCCTCAATGTGGGGGTGGGGGAGGTCCATGGTCCTGAGTGAGAGGGGGGGAGTTGAGAGCAGGATAATTTCAGGCTTCTAGAACATCTGTGTCTGTTTAAAGAGCCGGAGGGATTTTTTTGTTTCTTATTCCAGGGGTGGGGGAAGCCAGAAACAGGAGATGGGGATTAAGCCTCATATTGTAGAACCAGAAGGGGTGTTTCAATGAGATTAAGGGTTGAGAAAGTCTGGAATGAGGCGTCCCTGGAGCTAAGGGCTGACAGCCTCTGAGAGGCACTAAGCCAACTGGAGGAGGCTCCATGCAACAGGACATAAATTTAGACAGCGATCGCAGGACCCGCCAACAGTGCAGTCTCTAGATGTTTGAATTCGGTCAAGTGTTGAAGTTCTAGGTGCCCCAGGATGAGGTGACAGGGTGAGCTCTCGGTCTAGAACCAGGGCATTCCTCTAACCCTCCCTGCCCAGCTCCCATCCCTGAACAGATTTAAAGTGTGGTCCTGAAAGTGGTAGGACAAGGCTGAAGGAGGATCTGCATCCAGGATGGGGCTGGCAGGGCCTGGGGGTTATAAAAGCCTGGCCAGGTGTTCTCTGGGGAGCTTTGCCTATGACTCAGAGCTGAGGCTTGAGGTACAGTGGGGCGAAACAGATTGATAGGTGGTGGGTGGAAGTGGTCACCGTGGTCACCCTAGAGCTGGCAGACCTGCCCCTGGTCTCCTGAGTGGTCCCGGGTGGGCCATTTCACTCCTCATGCCCTTGGTTTCTTCATTGATCACGTAGGGACGCTCACCAGTCTGCAAGGACCCTTCCCAGGTCTGTGAGTCTGGGTTTGGGGGCCGCTTTCTCCTCCTGCACCTCCACTTGAGGTATATTTCTGGGGAGATGAGCTCTTGGCACAAGAGAATACAACAGAGACCCCTTGTTGGGGTAGAAGGCATGGGAGGGCAGATTTGAAGGACCTAGGGACAGGCCTGGAAGGGGAGGAGTTGATGATTTTCCATGTTCTTGCAAGCCTGACTTACGGATCCGTGGACACTTTCCCCATGTCACGGAGGAGCCCAGGAGGTGATGGGTGGCTAGAGGGGGGCATGAAGAGAAGAGGTAGCCCAGACTTTGTTCTCCATATGCCTAGGGAGAAGCACCCTCCCTTTCTTGCCTAGCATTGGGTCCTTCCAGGTTTCTGCCCTCCAAGATAGGCACCACAGGTGGAAATCTTTACTGTGAAATGGGTGAACTCAGTGCCGTGACGTTTGGATCAGGAAACGGAGACCCCAAGCCTTCCTTTCCTGGTCACTTTAACGGACAAAACTGGCTTTGATGGGGATCATGGGAAAGCTTCTTTGGGCTGACTCTTGGAGAATGAGGCTCTTGCTGGCAGGCATCTCTTGGGACATGCCTGGTGCTCCAGTGCTATAGCACCCAGTCCTCACTTTGCCAAGCCTGCCTGGCCCCCTTCGCTTTCCTGCTGGGGGAGTTGGGGCCTGGCTATGCTTCTCTCCGAGTGAATCTTGGCCCAGGATTCCTGGGGGACAGCTCTGCCAGAGCCCACCTCAACTGGCACTGCATTAAAGCAAGTCTGTTGATCTGCTTTGTGGCATACCCAGGGGCAGGCCTTGTATATCCCCAGTGTGATATTTAACAGACTCCACTGTGCCGTCTTATGAAATGTCACTAAACACAAGGTGTTGGGGTTTGAAGAAGCCTTTGGTTAAACAAGGACATCTCTGTGCTGGGGCCAGGGTTTATGGGAAGCACTTCTGAATCCTCCGCTGACTCTTTGGACCAGGATCAGCGTGGAAGCTTCCTGCTCCCTGGTTCCAACTGGCCCTGAATTTGAATGCTCTGTCTCTGGCTTTTGTCTGGTTTGTATCCCATGAGCCTTTAGAGCTGTAAACTTAAGTCCAGGAGAGGCTTTTCCTTTAAAAGTCTTCTGATACAGAGTCTGGAAAGCCCAGAGAATCTCTTGGAATGAATCCATGGAATTTGGCTGAATTCTCTCACCCTAGCCCCCCAATGGGCCATGACCTACTTTTTTTTTTTAACACAATCTTCTGATGTCTACTCTCCGCTTATACTTACTGCAAGGACAGTCTGGATTGTGCGCGCACGTGTGTGTGTGTGTGTGTGTGTGTGTGTGTGCCTGGGAAGCTGTGGGGAGGATGGTTATGTTGTCCTGTAAACTGTGTCCCTTTCAGGCCTCGTTTAGAAGAGGCCCTCTGAAATGCCCTGTTCCTCTTGGTCTGCCAAGAGGATATAAATAACTCGGTGCTGGCCCTGTGCCATGTCCTGGGCTGTAATTTAACCTCTGGGTGCTGAGGATGTGTATAAATAGATTCCAGCCTGGGGCTGCCCTGGCTGCCTGGGCCCCCTGTGCAGTGGACACTGTCCTTGTCCAGGAGGACTGCCGGGAAGGCAGAGGGGCTGGGGACCCCGTCCCTCCCCCCCCCCCCCCCCCCCCCAGTCAAGGTTGTCCACAGGGAGCGGGGAGGAGTCTCTTCAGCAAGCTCAGCCTCTTGCCTCACTGGGGCATGTCTGGGGATGTAGGCAGTGTATGTGGACAGGTTTGCATTTGATTCTTGGCTCCTTGGGGTGGTCCCTCAGCTTCCTTTGGACTCTGTAGAATCTGTTGACTGATGCTTTCAGCGAGTTATCTCCATAAACAGCAGCAGGTGATTATTTGCATGGGGTGAATGGGCTCTGGGGCTTCCAAGCCTTCACTTCTTTTAAAGGAGAGGGTCTGGAATATCTTGAAATCATATACAAAGTTTTGTGTGTATGTTCCAGAGAGAAATGCGTTGCTTTCATTAGATTCTTAAAGGGTTCCTTGATCTCTCAAAACTTAAGAACCTCTGCCTTGTCTAGATGGCCAGCTTGGATTGGCTGCCTGGAGGACTGTGAATGATTGATTAGCAATACCTGCTACAGGCACAGGAGGGGCACAATGGCTGCCCTGCTGGAATCCAGCCAGTGTTCCTGGGCCCAGTGGGTCACCTGGAGCAGGAGGAATGCAGGTCTTAGGGCCATTGCTTTATTCATCTGACAACTATTTATTGATCATCCACTGTGGACCAGGTCTCATACTCAGATCAGAGAGTTCATGAAGTAGGTGGAGGTCCTTGTCCTCAGTTTGCTTATAGTCCAGCGTCAGCACTCTGTTTGTTGCCTCTGCAGCGAGAATAGAGCCACACAATAAACTAGATGATAGCATTTCCACTCAGGTTCTCTTGACATCACAGTTCTGCTCTGCTACCTACCAGGTCTCCCCTGGGTCACTTTGGTAACAGTGAGAGCAGCTGTACACATGAACCTGGCTTAGGGGTCTGCCCGGTCTTGAGCAGAGCTCAGAACCCCACATCCCAGTCTACCTCCAGAGCAAAGCTGTGCCCAGGAGTGCCATGGGGTACAGACATCATCCTCTTCCTGAAGCAAACCTAACCAGCAAGGTTGCCAGTGGAGGGAAACGCTTTGTGTGGCAGCATCCTGGGATCTTCAGCCTTGCCAGAGACACTGGGGATCCCATGCTGGCTCCTGCTGCTGGCCTTAGCAAGGGTCCTGCCCAAATGACTCCTCTTGGAATTTCCTGTGATACATTGAGACCAAGCTGGAATTTTGAACATTATTTTACTAAGGCTCTGGGAAAATAAACACGGTGAGAAGCTGCTGCCTAGACATCTAGTTTACATCTTCCGGCTTTGCCTGCTGCAGGGGTATTAGCATGGCTGGGCAGAGAGTGCCTTTAACCTTTCCCATCCAGGGTAACTCTCCGGGCATCTGGGCTGCATAGAGCTCACGCCCCACAGAGATGTGGTGGTGCACCCCTTGTCTAGCTAAGGTCCCCTCTTGCAGAGTTCTGCACAAGAACCCCTCCAGTACTGGATGATTGGCAGGAGGAATGACCCATCTGGGAGAGATGCCACTATGCAGAGAGGATCAGAATGTAAACCAGTAAGGTCTGTTCCTACCATAGGCATTACCTACGCTTGTGCGTGTGTTTGCTTAGATGGGACCAGGGCACACTTTCAGCTGCCATCATCTTGGTTGTGCCCTAGGATCCTTGATTATTTCCACTTCCACTCATTGATATGAGCTGTCTACTGGCTTGCTACTTAATATCTTAGGGTTGCTCTAACAAAATTCCATAGAAGGGGGTGGGGTGCTGAAACAGCAAACATCTTCTCACAGTTCTGGAGGCTGGAAGTCTGAGATCAGGGTAGCAGCATGGTTGAGCTCTTGGTGAGGGTCATGTCCTCAAGTGGCCTTCCTTGGAATGTGCACGCAGAGAGAGATCTGGTGTCCCTTCCTTTTTATATAAAGGCACAAATTCCATCATGGGGGTTCTACCCTCATGATCTAATTACCTCTTGGAAACTCTACCTCCAAATACCATCACACTGAGGATCAGGGTTTGAACATATCAGTTTGGAGGGACATGAACATTCAGTCTATAGCATGAAGACTTACTCTTCATTCAAAGCCTGTTTGGTCCCCATCTCCTAGCTATGTCTTCTACTGATGCTTTCTAGAACTTTGCTGTATACTTAATGTGGCACTGATCACATGACTTTCCTTTAGTACTGTGTCTCCCTAGTTAGGTCTCTGGTTTTGTTGTATTTTTATGTTACTACTCTGTTGACTTATTTAACAAATATTTATTGTATGTCAGGCACTGTGCTAGGCATGAGAACATGATAGAGATGGTCCCTGCACCCCTGGAGCTTATATAGTCTGATGGAGGAGATAGGAGTAAACAGATAAATATATAATTAACATTTGCAAAATGAGCAGGATGTAGAAATAGAGGATAATGGGGAAGGAGGGGAGAGCTACTTGGACAGGGGGCCAGGACAAATTTATCTGAGGAGGTGACATGTAACGGAGACATGACAAACGAGAAGCCATAGGTAAGACAAATGGGGGAGAACATTTCACGCAGAAGAAATAGCATGTGCAGAGGTTTGGAGGAGTGGGGGGTTTGCATTGCTGGGGAAATGAAAGAAAGCTGGCATGGCTGGAGCAGAAGGGACTCCGGGGGAGAAGAGCAGGAGCAAGTGGAGGGGGCAGGCAGTGCCAGGTCACACAGGGCCTTGCAGGCCACGGCAAGGAGTTTGGGTTTTGTTGTAGATTGAAATGTAGTTGACATACAACATTACATCAGTTTCAGGTACGTGACATAATGATTTGACAGTTCCATACGTTATGCAGTGTTCATTATGGTAAGTGTAGTCATCCTGTGTCACCACACAAAGTTACTACAATATTATTGACCATATTCCCCGTGCTGTACATTACACCCCCATGACATATTTGTTTTATAACAAGGAATTTGGATTTTTTTCTGAGTGCAATTAAAGGAAGCTTTGAATCCAGCTAGTGACATTATTTAAATTGGGATATGAAAAGATGACGCTGGCTACTGTGTGGAGACCCAAGGGAGGGGGCAAGAATGGTCTCAAGCAGCCTGGGAAGTGGTTATCCTAGTATCACCAGACCAGAAGTGATGGCAGCTCAGGCCAGGGGGTGTCTGTGTGTAGAGAGATAAGTGGGCTGATGTGTGATGTTTGGAGATAGAAATGATATACCTTGATGTAGGAGTGAGGAGATGAAGGAATTCCAGGGTAACCTGCTGGCTTATGGCTTGAGCAGCTTGGTGTGTGACCGTGCCATTTTCCGAGATGGTGAAGGCTTGGATGGGAGATAAATCAGGAATTCCATTTTAGGCATGTTAATTTTGAGATGCCTTGGAGACATTCCTATCTGGAGCTTGACTGGGGTTATAAATTCTGAGGGTCATTAGCATATTTCTGGTATTCAAGGCTAGGGCAATGGACAGGGTCCCCCAGGGAGAGGCTGGCCTGGGCGGAGGTACTGAGAATGTGCCTGGCACCTGTAAGTGTCTGGTAAGGGGTTGGTGGTGTTATTATGATGTCCCAGGAGTCAGAAGGAGGTTTTTGAGAAAGAGGGAGTGGACGGCTGTGCCAGATGCTGTTGAGAAGTCCAGAAAGATGAGGACACACAGCTGACCATTGGATTTGGGAAAGTGGAAGGCACTGGTGACTTCTTCCACAGCAGTTTGGGTGAAGAGGTGATTACAGAAGCTTGATCAGAGCTATAGAAATGTTTGTCCGTTGGTTGGTCAGAGCTTCCTGGGAAAGATCCTCAAGGAAAGGGAGTGCGTGCAGCGTAGAGAGTTGCTCATCCGCCTGTTCAGTGAAGAAAGGGCCAAGGGGAACCCAATGCTGGTATGGCTTTGACAAGTGTAGGGTGGGGGTCACTGCCACCGTGAGCACTCTCAGGCCCTCTGCCATAACACCCTGTAGGTCCTAGGGCCACACCCTTGGCCAGGGTCAGTCTGTGATCCTGAGGCTGCCCAGCCTTGAAGATACAGTGTATGGTGTGGGCCCCATGTGCCTGATGGTCTTTGATGCGGACACATACACTGCAATGTGATTAGGACCCCAAACATCCCACCTTCCATGTCCTCCCTGGGCTCTGAGGGGCAATGATATGGTTGCCACTGACTCAGCTTTTCTAGTTATGGCCAGAAGGGCCATTAAATGTGGGAAGAGACTTTTTCTAAACCCCATGGTCTTCTGAATGACCTAGATGACCCACCCTCCTGGAGAAGATGGCCTGAGGCTGCCTGAGGAACCTTGCTTTTTCAGCCTTCTTCAGCCAGGACGCATGCACAACAACACCAAGGAGTATTTGAGAGGTGCCCCTGGGGCTACCTGCATGGGCATTCCTCTCCGGCATTCAAGGGGCAGGATGTGGCTTTTTCCATGGTCAGCCAGGACATGTTCTTTGTCCTCCCGGGGTGGTATCCACAGGGATGAGGCAGTTCCCCTTCTTCCTAAGTAGCACTAGCCTGGTATCCTGGAGCTGGCTGTCTGCCTCAGGGCCCTTTTGGAGGTTCTTAGTGGAAGACTCACAGCTCTCATACAGGTGATTCTATTATCCCAGGGTCTCGAAGGCGAGTAAGCATATCACACTGCCGTTGGTGCCCTTATGCAGAGTAGAACCAGGACATTGGGCTATTAATGAAGGAGTCATAAGATACTCACTCTTCATTGTGGAGCAGTAGGGAAATTTTGGGATAGCTGCTCATAGCCTGCCTTGCCCATGGTGTACTGCTTTAGTCTGGCAGGGGTCCTCCCGGGTGTGTGACTTCTCTTCCACCTGGCCCATGGCGGGTGCTCTCTGAGCACTGTGACATGCTCAAGAGAAGACTCCTCAGATGTATTATTCACAGGGCAGCATGAAGTAGCTGGAGTCACAGTCCTAGCTTCAGATCCTCACCTAGGCAGTTGTGTGAGCTTGGGCAGGTTCAGAGCCTCACCTAGGCAGCTGTGTGAGCTTGGGCAGCTTTAACATCACGGAGCCTCTGGGTTCCTCATCAAAATAAGGACAGCAACGTGATTATGCCACATTGAAGCTTGGTAACCCATTCAACAGGGCTGCTCTGGGTGCTCAGCACCCAGGATGCTCAGGTAAATCACAGGCCTGCCTTGGTACTGGCTGAGAGGTGGAGGGCTGCCCCCACTGAAGTTGGCGGGGGCCCTTGCGGAAGGCAGCTTTGGGGGATATCTGGGCTGAGTTAGAGGGGGGAATAGGTCTGTACAAGGAAGCAGGCCTCTGGTGCTTCCAGAGGGAATGCGTGTGTTATAAAGTGGGGACCCTATGGAAGCACAGGGAAAGCAGTGTGATTTTCTCCAGAAGAAAACGGGACATCATGAAGTCTTTTAAGCAAGAGAGTGACATGATCCTGCCAGTGTTTTGGAAAGATTTCTTTTGCTGCTGTGTACACAATGGTCTGAGAAGAGTGAGGCTGGAGACTGGGAGTCCCACTGGGACCACATTCTGATGGGTTCTGGGGTCAGGCCAAGGCACAGGGTGAGTATGGAGGGGCTGGGTCACAGACACACTTCAGAGACCTTTAGAGGTCAGTTCCAGGGGACTTTAGGATAGGGACCCAAGGGAGTGAGGAGTCCATGGTCTCTGGCCTGGTGGTCTGCTGACTGATGAAGCCATTACCTGAGAGAAGAGAGGATGAGGAAGAGGAGAAGGTCTAGGCATAGAGGGAAGAGGTCTGTTTCAAGCCTATCATCGGAAACAAGTGGAAATCCCAGTGAAGTGTTTGTGTATGTGGGAATTCAGGAGAAAGACCGGGGCTTGGGATGGAGATTATGGGATTAAGTGAGGTAATGTAGAAAGAGCAGTGAGCGTGGGGCCTGGCATACAGGCACAAGGTAAACATTACTTCCTTCAAAGAGCGTATAAGCTCATTTGGGGAGACAAGGCTCACACGTCTGAAAACATTAAATACGAAGAGGAGGCCCCAGTTAATTAAGTGTTGTAAGGATTAGGCTGCTTGCTGTAGGCATTCAGAGAAAGGGAGCCGTGTGGCTGGAAGAGCCACGGAGGGTGGTGTGGAGTCCCGGGTCCTGTGGCTGGGGTGGGAAGGAGGACAGGGTGCCCTAGGGGCAGAGGCTTCCAGGGGAGGGGGACAGGAGGGAGAAGCAGGACTGGGCGTGTTTGTTCCAGGCAGGAAGAAATGTGCTGCTCAGAGCAGAAGGTGCCACAGGTGAAAGAGAGTGTGTGCATGTATGTGCGTGTGTATGCATGAGGTTGGAACTTTGAGATGCCCTGGGGAGACACAGAGCACATAGGGTCTCCCCCTGTCCCTCCCAGGCCTCCCACTGTATGTTGCAATTTCAACAGACCCAGGATTTTTCCAAATTTGTTGCTTACGAAGAGGAAGAAATAGAGTCTGGTGAAAAGGGTCCTGGACTAGGAGTTATACTAAATCCCAATACTGCTGCCATCCTGGTACTACCTTTGTTAGTATCTGACTCTGATCTTACTGGAAACTGGGATGGGTAGTGAGTTCCCCGTCCTCAGAGGTATGGACTAAGCAGAGGCTGGAGGCCCCTTGGCAAGCCTCGGATGAGTGTCTGGTTGGATGGGCTTTGTAGGTTCTTTCTGAACAGATGTGGCATGGATCTCCTGTCTCTTGGGGTCATGTGAAGAGAATGGATGAATGGATTACATGATCTAGGATGTTCCCTCCCCTCCCCTTTCTCTTTCCTTTTTTCTCTAATTTTTATTTACTTTTAATTTATTTTTTAAAGTTTCATTTATTTTGAGAGAGAGACAGAGCATGCATGTACACACACAAAGAGCGGGGGAGGGGCAGAGAGAGAGAGAGAAAGAGAGGGAGAGAGAGAGAATCTTAAGTAGGCTGCATGCTGTTAGCACAGAACCCGATGTGGGGCTCAAACCCATGAACTGTGAGATGATGACCTGAGCCGAAATCAAAAGTCGGGACGCCCAACTGACTGAGCCACCAGGCACCTCTTTCCCTAATTTTTAAAGCGAAATTCACTTTACCATTTTTGCTGATTATAAAAGTGATATGCACTCACTATAACACATCATTCAAGCAAGCGTACTAAAGAAAGTAGAAATCATCTTCTTCTCTAACACCCTGAAATAAGCCATGGTAAACATTTTGGAGAAAATATACTTCCAGACTTTGTAAATCTGCATACACGTATTTTGACAAAAATGATGTCATGCAGTATGTGCTGTTTTGTGAGCTATTTTTTTTCTCTAAATATATTGTTAACATTCAGTCTTTGTTAGCATCTCCATACATACAAGCTTACCGGGTTTTAATGGAGGTCTAGTTTTCCCTACGGGTTTGTGTCCCCAGGGATGACATACCCCACTTGTTCTTCACACACACGTGCATTCACTCTTATGGGAAAAACTTGTATCTGGATCCGAGCCTGCCAGAAGGTAGGGGCCACTGCCTCCTAGGCCCTCAGAGGGGAGTCGGTACCAGGCAGCAAGACCCTCAGAGAGCTCTTGGGTCCCGACCTGGGACTTCCTCAGGGTCCGGGGGAGACAGGGGACTGGAATGAAGCAGTGTCTCCATGGTGGGTATGAGTGCTTGTGGCTAGCTTCTCTTGGGTTTTGGTTGCTCTCAGTCGGAGCAGGTCATTAAGGAGAGTGCGGTCTGTTTCCTCTAACTTGTCACAGTGTGCAGGGTGAGGGCTGTAATGGAGCCAATGAGTTTTAGAATGAAACATGCCAAGGCCTCTTTAGCCACTATCCAAAGGCAAGGAAAGATGATGCCCAAAGTGGAAAATGTTAGGAATCGGTATGGGTGTTGACACCATTAAAAAACAAGCTGGCTGGTGAGGTTGAGGACAGGGGTTCGTGGGACACTTTGGAGAGGCCTGGCAGGCTGAGCCTGGAAGGAAGGTCTGGGGCGGTGGCATATTTTCTCCACTTGGTTTTCCTAAGTGCTTTGCTTCTCTTGGGGAGTTGTAAGTAAACTAAGCAAGGATCATTGCCTGCTGCTTGCTAATCCTCCCCTAGTTCCAGCAGGGATGGGAAATCCCTGAGAAATCAACTAGTAGTTACGAAGTGGTAACCAGTGAGCTCAGAAGACCTGGGGGCCACAGCAGCAAAGGCAGTTAAGCTGCCAGCTCTCCCTGTCGAGCTGTGCTTGGAGCAGAGGTGGGCTCTCATCCCCCAGAAGGTACGCAGGGTGGGAAGAAAGCTGGGCAGGTGAACAGGTCTGGGAGACCCCTGCCTCCTCCTTCCCCCTGCTGGGAACATGTCCACAGAAGCCCGGGGAGGAGGAGACACTTTGGCCACCTCTTCTGCCTGTTTCTCCCTTTGTATTCTAGTTTCTTCAATTAAGGCCTGTGTCTCTGAGGAGGTTGGGCTGAGAGAGGGGTCCTCAGAGAGAGAACCGACCCTTAACTGGCTCAAGGGTGGGAAAGGCAGAGCCCTGGAGGTCTCCACCCACTGGTCTGAGCACCCCTCCTCTCTTCTAACTGCTTGAAGGAGGGGTGGCTTGGAGGGACCCTGGTGTGATTGTGTATAATAAGGGGAGCTGGCAGGGGTAGGACCTTGGTTCCTATGTCTTTAGTGTTTCATAGCCTTTTTCACTATGAGAGAAAGGTGTGTTGTCTGGAAAGGTGGCAGCTATGGGCAGAGCAAGGTACTGTGCCTCCAAATGTATCTGGGTGGAGCCCCTAAGGATCTATGAGTTCACCTGGAAACAGAGCTGCAGGAGATCGTGCAGCTCATCCCAACAAAATTTCATTTATTTATTTTTTGAGTCTACTTATTTTGAGAGAGAAAGCACGAGTCGGGGAGGGGCAGAGAGAGAGAGAATCCCAAGCAGGCTCCGTGGGGCTTGAACTCAAGAACTGCGAGATCATGACCTGAGCCTAAATCAAGGTTTGGCTGTTCAACTTCCTGAGCCATCCAGGCACCCCTAACAACAAAATTTCATTTTTAGGTGCAGAAGCTGAGGTCCAGGGACATGAAATTAGCTGCCCAAAGTCACATAGCTAGGGAGTGGCAGAACCCAGGCAAAAGGTCAGGTCTTACCTCCCTGGGCAGTGCAAGGCATCTTGGCCAGGCAGTGGGTGGACTCGACAGGGAGTCAAAAACCGGGGTCCCAGACTTGGGATATGGAACATTTCTGAGTCTCAGTTTCCTTATTTAAAAGAGCATACAGAATCAAGTCTGTTGTGTCTACCTTACAAGGCTTTTGTAGAAAATGAGAGATCAGAGAAGATACTTGTAATGCTGCCAAGAACCCACCCCTGATATCCCCTCCCTGCATTCATTCATTCATTTAAATGTTTTATTTATTTTTGAGAGAGAGAGTGAGTGAGCATGAGCAGGGGAGAGGCAGAGAGAGAGGGGGACAGAGGATCCGAAGCAGGTCTGTGCTGACAGCAGAGAGCCTGATGTAGGGCTTGAACTCATGAACCATGAGATCATGACCTGAGCCTAAGTCAGGCGCTCAGCCAACTGAGCCACGCAGGTGCCCATCCCTGCATATTTAGAAGTGTGATGTGTTCACACCCACCCCCCCAGAATCCTGACCTGTAACCTGGGGAGGAAGGTGGGCAGCGATGGGGTACTGGGGAAGGAGCCGAATGTCAGGGAAAACTTTGTACTTGAGTACTTGCAAAGCCCTGGAATGGTTTTTGGCTTCTGGCCATGGGCAGAAGGTCGAAGACCACTTGGATCACAGGCTAGACCAGACCTCTGCTTCCTTCCCTCTCTTCCCAGTTCTTTCCCAGGGAGTATGTCAGACAGTCCAGAGCCCATGTAGTCCTGCCAGAAGCCCAGCCAGTCCACTGTGGACTACAGGCTGGGCAGGAAGGGGTGGGGGAGCATGGGGGTGTCCTACCAGTCAGTGACCCCCCTTTCTTCATAAGGGCTCACACCTGCATTGCTCCTGTTCCCTGCTCCTCTCTCCCCTTTGGACCAACCTCCCAGAGGTCAATGGCAGAGAGGAGCGGGGGAGAAACAGAAATGATGATGACTTTGATTTTTTTTTCCTGTCGGAGCCTGGGGAGGGTGGTTGTTTTGCTTCCTGGACCTCAGCGGAGAATTCTCTGCCAGACAATCATCTTGGCGCTTTCATTGCTTTCTGATGCTCCTCTAACTGCACAGGGTCGGCTATTAAATGGTCATCAAACCTCAGCCTCTATCCCATCAATAGTCATAAAGTTGGGGAGATAAAAGCCATCAGTTTTCCATTATAGCTGAAAGCAATACTGTAGATAGCTATTTTCTGAATGCTGCAGATAGATGTATTTTAACTAGAGCAGGGTTTCTAGTGGCCCCCAGCTCAGCTGTGGGCCCTGCTGGGCCTGGGATAACCTGCCAGGTGGTTACAATGGGGTGGGGTGGGTAGCCGGGGCATTCTCTCTCCTGTCTCTTTTCTCCTTGGAGAATTGAAAGGGCACATCTTCAGGTGTGGGGTGCTGGGCAGAGGCCATGGTGGTGAGACTGTGGGCTTCAACCCTTCATTCTAACCACATACTATGGATAAATGCAAGGGTTGTAATCTGCTCATTCTGATGAGAAATGACCCTCCTGAGCTTGGGCTGTGGGCAGGCCAGGGGCCGGGCCCAGGGCAGGAACCTGGTGATTTGTGGGGCTTCTGGCGAGAGTGAGGGGGTTGGGGCAGGCTGGGTCTCCGTGGAACAGGAGCGGCCACAGCCTGAGGAAGCCAGGAGACAGCTTGGGATGTGGGACCTTGGGAGGATGGCTGCTTCTGATATACAGTCCCGATGGCTTCTCACAGACCAGCAGGCCATTTGGCAATGGATTTTGCAATCAAACACCTTGGCAGTGAGCAGCCATCAGATAAGTCCTCAGAATGAACTTTTCAAAGCCCTCAAACCCGGGGGCCATCCTGCCTCAGGTTCCTGAAGAATGTGGAGTTTGAGGCCCCTGACTCTGACCCATCTGCACCTCTTTGTAGGCACTCCTTCCAGGTGTCTGTGCTTGAGCCTCCCTTATCTCTGGGATGTTGCAGGGACAAGTCTCCCTTTGGGGGACTTTTTCTCATGAAACAGAAAGTGCCCCTTCATCCTAGAAGACCCCTTGGAGGTCATCACCTCTTTGAAGCTTCTGTGTCTTCCAGGAAGGTGTGTTTTGTTGCCTGTGCTCCAACACTACTTTGTCCCAACCAGTCAGAGCTATTCTTAGGATGCATTGCACTTGTAAAGTGTGTGGATTTTACTCCACAACACTCTGGGGTCAGATCACATTTCCTGATCTTTTTAAACTAGCTCCAGCTGCCCGCTACCTACCCGGGCCAGCAGGAAATGCAATCCCAGGTAATTGAGCTTCCCCTGTCTGTGGCATGAGGGAGCCCAGCCCGGGTTTAGGTGAGGAAGCCTGAAGGGGTGGGGGATGCTGGTCTTCAGCCTGTGGTGGTGTTCCTCCTGCCAGTTGCACAGTGGGCCTGGGTCTTCTAGCATCTTCTGGGCACCCCTACCCCCACAGCTATAAGCTCGACTGACTCCAGACTTGCCCAGAGAGGCCCCGCAGGCACTTCCCTCAACGCCATGGGCCTCCCTGTTCAGCTGCTCCCAATGGTCCTTCGTCTGGGCCTTAGGACGGTGTGGCCCAGGTTCCCTCCAGCCTGGGGAAGCAGCCTTCCCTCCTGCCCTGATCAGCAAGCTCTGGGCATCTCCAGCTCTCAACCTGCTTTCATGAGGCATCTGAAAATAAGGCCTTTCAGCGGCAGGGACACCCGGGCCTCCCAGCTCGCTTTCTAGAAGGGGCACATGGGTATGCAGGGAGGAAAGGAAAACACTTTTTATCATTTTAGTTCATACGCAGCTGCCCCTTTAGGCACATGAGACACAGCTGCCTTCTCCAAGTTTCCTGCATGTGGTGCACTATGTGCATCTCTTGAGCTCACATGGTGACTTGTTCATTTACCCCTGCGTCTAGCCCAGAGCCTGGCACAGTGCAAGGTGCAAGAAATACTTGAGTTCTTGAATGCTCTTTGTCTCCTTGAACAGAGATTGTGGAAGGTAGCTTAACCTTTTCTTGATGACACAGTGCTCTCCTTGACTACCCGTTCCGTTGTACAGATGGCGTGCGGCTATGCCTTCAGGTGCTCCTGACTTATATAGAACTGTTTGCCCCTGTGCTAATTAGCCCCAGATACTGTGAATTTTGAGTTGCTGTGTTTTGCTTTTCTGGTAGTTCTGTCTCCTTCTTCGTGTTTGCTGTCATTTCCTGCTGAAGGCTCTGTCTGCCCCTGGGAGTTTCCTTCTGTCCCCTTTCTTTTTCTCAGGTTTTCTGTGGAACAGGAAACCAGAGCACCTATGTATTAGAATTATGTATGCACTAGGAGCCATTAGACTCTAAGTGAAATGATAAAGGATTTTCTTAGGACTAAAATATCTGTTTCAGTGTGCAAACTTTATACTCCACGCAGGCAGCTTGTTCCTTGTTCCTGGCAGGCTGCCAGATGAGTGACCTACAGAAGTGCTGTTATGGTGGAACTCTTTCAGATTAAAAATATATATTGTAAGATGACTTTGGAAAAGGGACAACAGAGCATATTGAGACCTTTTGGAATTAGAGTTGGCTATTGAGATGGGTAAAGATAGGCAAACTCTCTGTTTTCACCAGAGAAGAATGTGACCAAATCCTCATTGTCCTGTTTTCCCTGATGACCTTGGATAAGAGCACAGTTTTGTGCTGTTATTTTGTTGCTGACTGCAGGCCCAGGGATTGGGATGAGGGCGGCTTTCATCTCCGGTGGGGTTGTGGCAGCCACACAGGACACTGTGGGCCTGGCACTGTTGCGTCCCCACCCTGTGATGGTGAGCACCACGCTGGTGATAGTGATAGTAATGCCTATCCTAAGCAGGGGTGCCATGAGGACCAGATAGAAATAAGGCATGCTGAGGGCTTCTTTTCGAATGTGAGGTAAGTGCGAGTTAACTTGGTGTCAGCAGCTTAGTGGAAGGGACCAGGCCTTGGCTGGAACTCCTGAGTCCTGCCCCTAAATCAGCCCATCTTGCTGGGAAACCTCAGGGATGCTGCGTAACCCGTTGGGGTTTGTTCCTTTATCTGAAAACAAAAGGGCTGAATGAAATGACACTTATCCCAGCTTATATGTTTCACAAATTGATTTGCTTTATTTCTAGAATATGGGGCAGGGCTGGAGGGTGTATGTGATCTGAAGAGGACCACAGGCTCAGGGCATTCATAAAATTTCTGCCATACAGTGAGGTAAAAGACCGAGGGCTTTGCATTGACATCTGTTGTATGATTCCATAAATTTGCAGGAGAAGGTGCGGGGGTGAGTGTTTAGGGGTGCTGTGCATGTGTGGATGTGTGAGGTGTGGGGCACAGAGAAATCCCAAGGGCACGTGAGTCTGTGCTTGAGCTGCTGAGCTATCAGGAGAGGGCCTTGTGCTGTGCATTGCTCTGCAAGCCTCGAACTTTCCCCACTCTGGCACACACACAGGAGCTGTAAAAGAGGTCTTGGGTTAGCCCCTTGCCCCTCTGGGCAACAACTTCATTTCTGGGGTGAGGGGAGTGGGCTCACTGGTCTCTACAGCCCCTCCCGTGTTACAACACTGAGAACCTGAGAAAATGCCTTTACAGTCCCATCTCCTCCCACCCAGGGAGATCCTGCCTGTGGGCCCAACCCCCCTTGAGTCCTCTGAATGGTGTGGCACATGACTGCTCATCTCTCCAGGGCATCACAGGTGCTGCATCTGTGATTCTAGGTTTTCCAGGTATGGAAGCGGTCAGTGGGGCTGTGGGCTGTTCTTTGTAGCATTTGGGCTTCCCAGACTCAGAAACATGGGGGCCAGGCAGGGCAGGGTGGGGGAGGTGGTCTAATAATTCTCAGAAGAGCAAAAAGGAGAGAGTCATCCCCTGGTGACTCTCTCTGGGTCATGGTGCCCTTCAGGGCTGGCAGTGGAAGGAGGGAGACTCAGTGTGTGTGTTCTTTGAAGGATGAGTGTATAGTCACATGAGGGGCACAAGGGAATGAATGTGTGTATGCACAGTCAAGAAGGATTCCTTCCATGAGCGGGTCTGTGTGTTGTCTATGGATTTTGTCAGCATGCTCCGCCAAAATGTTTCTGAACTGCAGGGGCCTCTTCTGTACAGAACTGCCTTCTTTAATAGTAATGCAACCCACGCTCTCCACAGTTGTAAAGTGGGGAAAGCTGTAACTCGGGAAGGAAAGGCAGGTGGGCCTCCAGGCCCCCCCCTTGTCTCCTGGGGCCCTTTCCCTGGGACCTTCCATGGATGGTTCCCACTCCTCTGTCTGTGTGAAGGGGCTGGGCAGCACTCAGGCTCTGGTGGGAGTGCCTCTCCACGTTCTGATACCCCCCAGTCAGAACTGGGATCAGCTGAGATGTTCATGGACACTGAATAAAGCCTCAGGGAGGCAAAGGAAGATCTACATGGGGAGTTATGTGCTTTTTGGGCCTAGCATGCTCTGTGGGGCTAGCTAGTGCCCATCCTGCTCTGGTCTTGGTTTGTCCCATGTCGGGGGCACCACTTGGGATCTACTACCCAGGCACAGGCCTGTGTTGTCCAACTCTGCTGTCCAGACCCCAGAGAGCAAGTAAGGCTACCAGAGGGGACCTGTCCCTTCTGCTTGTAGTTGATACTGGATTGCCACCCCTTTAGGGAGGCCAGCCTTTCCCAAAAGAACGTGGTCTTCCAAGGCAGGTAACATTGATGGAGCTCTTGTATGTTAGGCACCATGTTACTGTGTTAGGAATTTTCACGCCCGGCCTCACGTATTCTTTATGACCCTTTGAGGCAGGCACTTTTACTATGTCTCTATGCTCAGGTAAGGGCACCAAGACCAGAGATTTTAAGTAACTTGCCCAAGACCACACAGCTAAGAAGGTGAGCAGAAGCCTAAAGTAGGCTGGCTCCAAAGGCTGTGTTTTCACTGTTATTCTTCATCATGTCTCCAGATGTGGCCCATGGGGCCCTATCTCAATTACCTGCAGTGTTTACTAAAACACTGATACCTAGGTCCCTCCTAAAACCTATTGAAAGAGAATCCCTGGGTTTGGGGCCCAGAAATCCAATTTCCCTGTGTCCCTGGGTGATTGTTTTCATAGTGAAGGTGGAAAACTGATGCATGTGGGCACACCCTGCCCAGGACCAGTGATGTACGGGGCCTGTAGATAAGGTCCTGGAACATGCAGCGTGATGAATCTACTTCCTAGATCCACGTGCGAGGGGTAGCTTGTTTGCTGATCTCTCCACCTTCTCTGCATTCTCTAGAGCTCTTCCAAGGGTAGATGGAGTACGCCTGGGTGGGAGAGTGGCCCAGCTGTATCTGCCGTTTACTTGTGTGGAGCATCCAAAAACTTTTGTTTTATTTTTTATTTAAAAAATTTTTTGTTTAACGTTTATTTATTTTTGAGATAGAGAGAGACAGAGCACGAATGGGGGAGGGTCAGAGATAGAGGGAGACACAGAATCTGAAACAGGCTCCAGGCTCTGAGCTGTCAGCACAGAGCCCGACGCAGGGCTTGAACTCACGGACCGCGAGATCATGACCTGAGCCGAAGTCGGAAGCTTAACCGATTGAGCCACCCAGGTGCCCCCAAAAACTTATGTTTTAATATCCAGCTGGCATTTTTACTATTAAAATGACCTCTGCTTATTTATCCTTTGGAAAACAATCGAAGTGTTTGCTTTGAGCCTAGATAGTCATTGCAGAGAAACACTGTGGTATGTATGGAACAGGCAGATGGGCCTGAGCCTCAAAGACCGAGTTAGGTCCTTTGTGGAGACTAGTGCTCATGGTCAGAGGGTGGTGGCGCTCCCGCAGGGGTCTGGCTGAACCCTGTTACAGTGAGTTGGTGGCCAAAAGGCATCCTGCATGGCCAACTGCCATGCTGGGGCACGCCTGGCCCTGAGTCTGAGGACCTGAGGGCCTGAGTCTGAGGATCTCCGAGTCTGAGGACCTGAGGAACTAAGTCCTGTAGCTGTCTTTCTCTGGCAGGACACAGGGAATGGTGAGAATTCCTCCCCCAGGGTGTCGCTGCAGCGTGCAGGTCCTAAGGACCTGGTCCTGGTAGGGCTCTGACCCTCTCCTCCACGACAGCTCCTGAGGGCCTACCCAGAGAAGGCCCTCGGCAGGGCCGGGGAGCTGGCCATCCTTGGGTGGGCAGCAGAGTCTCAGATCCTGGACAGTCAAAGCTGCCCTTGGAGGAGTGATCGGTCACCCAGGCTAGGCACACAGAGGGTCTCAGCCTGCCTCTGGACCAGCCTGGGGGCGTGGCGGGAAGTGGGACCAAGTGCCTGCTGTCAGGGGAAGGTGATTGATGAATATAAGTGGGTTGAATAGCATCTCTCCAAAAATTCATGTCCACCTAGAACCTAGGATGTGGGCTTATTTGATGTAATTAGTTGAGGCCACACTGGATTAGGGTGTCCTTATAACAAGGGGAGAGCAAGCATAAGGGCATGCTGGGAAGAAGCCGTGTGAAGACAGGCAGAGGCTGGAGAGATGCAGCTATGAGCCAAGGGACACAAGGACTGCTGGGAGCCGCCGGCAGCCAGAAGAGCTGAGGAAGGCCCTCTTCTGGCACCTTCAGAGTGAAGCACAGTGCTGACCTTTGACCTCAGACATCTAGCTTCCAGAACTGAGAGAATAAGCCATTGGTGATGTGTTTGGGCAGCCCTAGGACACTAATACGCTGAGGCAGGGTCTCCCATACTTCTCCAGGGAAAGGCTGTGTTGCTGCTGTCACTGTGACCCCCAAGCTGGTGGGCCCTGGCCAAGGTCATGACAGTTCATGTCCCATGAGAGGCATGTGGCTCAAATGGGCAGGTGCTATTCAAAGAAATCTGGGAAATTCTGAGGGGGGCTTTCTGAGGAAAGGAAGTAGGAGTGAGATGGTGGGTGCCAGGACACTTGGCTGGGGAGCATGGGCCAGGGACTGCGTTCACACAAGGGGAAAAGGGGACAGGGTATGTTCAAGGCCAAGCAGCACTGGCTCTGCCCTTGTGACTGTCCCATTCCTTGAGGCCTCTCTCTTGGTTTCTACTGCCGCTATCATACCCACCCCACAAGGGCAATGTCTGTTTCACGCGGGAGCAGGAACCCAAACCCTGAGAGGACCAGCAGCCTTGAGCTTGCCTGGGTTCAAGTCCCAGCCCCAGCTCTTCCCAGCTGTGTCTCCAGTCATTTCATGTCTCCAAGGCTGGGTTTCCTTCTCTGTAAAGTGGAGGATTTTGTGGTACCTGTCTTAGGTTTGTGAGGGAGAAACAAGGTAATGCTTTTAGAGGTGCTTAGCAGACACGTAGTAAACATGTCAAATTGTTAGCTATTATTATTTAGTATTAGTTTGGTAGGTATCGGTGAATGCAAAGGCGAGACTGAAAAGAAGTAATTATAGAAAACATAAACAGCATAAAAATATAGGTTTCCAAGGTACAGATTTCAGATCCTGAGTGCCTGGGCTGGCTCAGCACCCTGGTGGCTCTGCCTCTCCATGGGCTGGGTACGGAGCTTCTGTGAAGCAGTCTTCTGCTCTGGCCCCCTGACCTGGAGGCCTCTCAGCCTCTTTGGTCTCCTGTCGGTGGTGGCAGCAGACTGTATCCAGGTAGTGGGAGCAGGGCTGCTGCAGGTCTTGGTCCTTGTCAGGAACTGGATTGGGAGGACCCAGCTCTGAGGTCTCAATTTTGGGAGAAACCCAGAAATCTCCTTTGGAATAACTAACTGGTATTAACCCTTGACTCTTCAACTTCTCCAGGCTGGCTGGCTCTGCTCCCTTTCAGAGCAGGAGGGGTCAGAAGGGATGGATTTTGAGAAGGTCTGCTCTATGAAGGTGAACATGAGCAACTCCTGGCCTAGGAGGCTGGTGTCTAGAGCTTGTGTGTGGGCCATGACTCCATTGCACCTGGCCATTGCAGCCTTGTCGAGACGTTGAATATATCCCACAGTGACTTCTACCAGGAGTGATGCTCTGTGCGATGCCATTACATATGCTACCTGTATTTGGGCCTAGAGGTGGGTTAGGGGGCTAAGGAGACTATGACCTCTTGAATGTTTCCTGGGGTATGATTATTTTTTATTTCGTTTATGTTCAGTTCTGTGCACGTGAACCTACTATTGTCTTGGGGTCCTTCATTAAAATACCAGCTTTCACCCTTTGTAGATACTTTGACTACAGATCATCAGCCACCTGATCTCAAGTTACTGTTCCCAGTTTGCCTCCTGGTTTGGGAAGGCTCTGTTTAAGGCCTTCAATAGCATGGGTATCTACTCACTAGTTGTAGACCTACTACTACAGAAGAACATATCAACTGGGTATTCAAAGAATAGCTCTCTTGTCAGCTATACAACTGGTCTACCTTCCTCATTACTGTAGATTCACATGTATCAAAACTCATTGTACCCCATGCCAATGCAACAGTAGATTCTACTCCCTCTTTCCTTTGAACACCAACATCACCAGCAATATCCAATGAAATACAAGTTGCCTATACAGACATCCAGTGGGCCAAGAGACAGCAAGAAGGAACACCATGAAACACCATGCCCTTGCAGAAGACAATCTATGGCTGGGCACCATCAGGATTTCCTGCTGGTACATGCTACCTTCCTGTGCAGGAAGCTAGAGGACTGCTTCTTGGGGTCTGGGGTTGCCTGATTGGCTTTTGTCCCTGTGGTGTAGTTCTCTTAGGGTGTAGTTCTCTTTAAACAGAACCTGACTGCCCCTGGCCCCACTTGTTTCCTGGTGGGTCTGGGCTGTAGTTTGTGATTTTCCACCCACTGTGCCCAGCTGTCCTAACACAGTCATACTGGGGATTTAGTTTCAACATATGAATTTTGTCATGACGCCAGCACTCAGTCTGTATCAGACCCCTTAGGGGTTTCCTTCTGCTCAGGCTGGAGCACAGGTGCTCTGCAAAGCCCTCTGTTCACTGCATCCAGACTCTGGGGCACTGTTCTAGATTCTGCCCCCAAAACTCATTCATAGTCCTTGCTGGATCCAATTCCTACTCTCCATCCCACATTGGCCCTGATAGCCTTCCCTCCCTTCCTGGGTCTGCCCTTACTTGTGTCTCATTTTCAACTCAGGATTTTCTTTCCTCTGTACTTTGTACTCCTGTATCCCATCCCCTATCCTGTGAACCTCAGCCTTGGCAGAGCCCTGTAGGTTAAGTGTGAAAGACTCAGAAGTGGTGAGGAACTTGCCTGGGACCCAGAGTCTGCTTATTCTAATATAAATTCACTTAAATGCTTGACGAGCTAACAAAGAGTCTTCTTACTCCTCGCCTGGCATTACATCTTCACATAGGAGTCACCACTTTTTTCCTGCCACATGGGAATGTCTGTCTGCACACTTCATCTTCTTCTCTGATGAAGCCAGAGGCTTCAGTTCAAATTCTCAGAAGCTCTAGGGTCTTGATGTTTCATTGACTTATAGTAGAGGCTTTCCAAGGGGCTAGTGACTAGTCCTTTGGGCCCCAGTAGCCATCTGCATCCCTGAGTGGTTTGCTGTGGCCCCTCTGATTTCCTTCCTGTCCATTCTCCATGGGAGGTGCTGAGAGAAGCACCATGTGATCAGTGTTGGTGTACGTACCGCCCACGCAGGATGGGCGTGGCTCCCTGCTCTCTGATGTCAATGGGATACTTGAAGTTGTCATTTCCTTTGGAACTGGAGGGTAGAATGGGGGAGACTCATGCAAGTCAGGGTGTAGTGGAAGGGCCTGGAGTTGGGGGACTGAAGACTTTCTACCTGAGGGGTGTGTGGCAGGGCCTTCATGTGGGCATGTGTGTGGGTGAGTGTCCTGCTTACGTGAAACAAATGGCCTGTGTTCTCGCCTCCCTGGATGCTACATTCTGTGTGCTTGACCTTAAGCTGACAGGTTGGAACCCCCTAGTTTATAGATTTTATTTTTTTAAAGCCCTTTTTGTAAAACACTAACCTCAGCGAAGGAGAAAGAAGGAAGAAAAAGAAAAAAAAGCTGAGTTCAGCAGCTGCAGTTTGCTGTATTTTTCATCTTACATCAGCAAGTTGGGACCACAAATAATCTGGTCTTCTATGCTTCAGTGATGCTGCTGCTTAAGACTTTGCTTTCCTCCTAAGGCAGTATATTCCTGGGAGCCAACATTGCTCTCCTTCCCCAACCTGCTGGCTCAGGTGGTCCGGAGGTGGGTGGCCAGGGCAGGGGATCCAGATGAGAGGTGGAGCACAGAGGGAGCATTGACCAGCCGGAGGCGGAGGGCGGGGGGGATGTCATTAATTCGGCATGATTTCTGGAATCAGCTAAACATTTCCTTTTAACCAGTTTCCCCAGCCTCACATTCTTTGTTAGTTCAGGAAAAATGTCATTTATAATGAATGTTGCCTTGATAAATTGCTCCCGAGAAGCATAGCGTTCTCATTAGTCTATATAATGAGAAAGACTCTTAGTGGTGACATAGCTGCCCAGATACTTGCCTGATATGAAAAATATTTGTCTATGCAGTCTGCTCTAGAAGGCCTGGAATGGAGGGCAAGGGGGAAGGGGCTGAGGGCTCAAGGCTTCCTGCAGGCTCTGTGACTCTGAGGATGTGATCTCCCAGCACTCTCTGAGGATGGACCCCAACCACTCCTTCCTGCTTCCTGGAAGGCACAGGCTGTGGTATGCAGGCTTCTTACCCATGCTGCCACACCAGCCCTCTCCTGTCCCCACTCTGGCTGCCTGTGTTGGGAGCTGGTCTGTTGAGTCAGCTGGAGAAGAGAATTTTGGTGCCTTGTTATTCTTTGTTATTATTTTTATTCCAAAGAAGGAAAGAGTAAACGTGTTTATAGTGAATTCTGTTTTTGTGAAGTGCTTTTGCCTATGTGGTTTCATTCCAAGTACTCTTCTGTGTAGGTATCAGAGCCACTTAGGTACTGAGAGATGCAGTGGTATTTCTAGGGTTTATGGCTTGGAAGCAGCAGCATTTTGACCCAAATACTCAGCCCCATCACTAATTCCTTTTGCCCTTCTGCTTGTTTGAAAATGGACAATTTACCCAGCCTTTCTCCACAGGGACCCATTGGGTTTTTATCTCCAGGTCCCCAAGGCACTTCTTCATGTTAGGAGTGGTGCTTAAGGATGTGTGTTAATTCTTGCAGGCCACTGGGGCCTCCTTTAGCAGATGGCTATTACCAGAGATAGCGAACATACTTTTCCAAATTCCTAACAACCACCAGGCAGGATTAGAGGAGGAGGAAGACAGACCCACCATAGGGCATTTTGAGGAGCTGAGTTAGCTATCTTGGGGCTGAAGTTAATGCAATGTTGATGCATTTTGCTGTGCTGCCAGCTAGAAATCTGCTAGTAATTTTATTTTTCAAAGGGAGGTATTAAGAGAGTTCTTGGCTCTTCTCCTGCTTTGACGAAAGTCTTCCAGGCCTCTATAGGCTAGTCCCCATCCATCCATCCATCCAACCATCCAACCATCCATCCACCCACCCATTTATACATCCACCTATCTAACCATCCATCCATCCTTTCATCCATCCTTTCCTTCTTCCTTCCATCCAGTGGCTGTTGAGTCCCTATTTGGTGTCAAGTATGACTGGGAATTGGAGAGTCAAACGTGAATAAGATAGTTTCTGTTCTGAAAGGTCTCCTAATTTAATGGGAGAAACAGATATGAAAAATATAAATTATAATATGGTTGGTGGTGCAAGCTCAGTAATTGGAGTTTGTGAAACATGTTCAGAGTTGGGGCAGGACATTCACAGAAAGTGCTCCAGAAGAGCTGGTGCCTGAACTGGGTCTGGAAGGGTGAACTGGAAGAAGTTTAAGGAGGGCATGGTTGGGGGATGGCATTCCTGGCAGAAGAAGTGCCGTGGGATAAGGGTCCATGAAACATCATGGTTGGGGAATGTGTGCTCTTTGATATTGCTGCATGGGTTGGGGCTGGAGAGAGGAACATGAGGAGAGATGAAATGGTAGACATCAGTGGAATCCGGATTATGGGTGGGGATCAGGGTGGTACATGATGGGCTGAAGGAGCCCAGGGTATCAGTGGGGCTTTGTCACCAGGTCAGAATGGGCCCTTCATAAAAGCCAAGGCTGGCAAGCGGGGCTCAGCCCTAGGTGTTATATGGGAATCTTGGTTACCTTCTCAGAAACTACTAGACTTTTTTTTTTTTTTTTTTTTTTTTTTTTTTTTATGGATGAGGATGCTCACAGAGAAGTGAATACTTGCCCAACATTATACCCCTTGTAAGTTGTAGAGCTGGGGTTGGAAGGTGATTTGGTGCCTGGGATGTTGCTCTTAGCCATGATGCTATTCTGTCTCTTCAGTTGGTCTGCAGTTTCGGCTAAGCATCCACCTTTGGATTTTTCTCTGTATGTTATGTTTCAGGAAATGTTATTTAATGTAAGAAACTATCTGAATCTCTGTAACAATATACCATGGGTGTGGATGGACTGCGAAGGCTGAGAAGCACATTGTGTGGAGGTTGAAGGGAGGGGAAATGCTGAGGAAAATGAGATCTGGGTCTTTGTGTAAGAGGTTCTCAACATCAGGAAGGGGAAGAACGAAGGACAGAATGGCTAGAACTGAGAGGAAATAAGCTAATGGGACTTCAAGTGCCACTGCCTCTGGACTAATTCCTAGGGTTAGGAAGACCATGTGAGCAGCTGGCCACTAAGGTCTGGGACCTTGCCTGCTCCCTGGCACTGCAGGATTGCTTCCTACCCCCAATGGGTGGGAGGTGGACCTGGAAGACGGGGGTGGTGGGGAGAGAGAGAGGGAAGAAACCCAACCTCATACCACCAGCAAGAACCATATCAGCATTCAGAGAAAGTTGAAAGAAATCTTTCAGCTGGCTGGCTACCTAGCTCAAGGCTAACCACACTCTTAACACAATAATAAGTCAATCCTCACTGAATAATTAAATAGAGAGCCTTCATAAGTATTGACTTAATGTGACAGCAAGTCTATAGTGACTCGGGGTTTGCTTATGTAAACACAATCTCTTGTTCAGCTTACTTAGCAGTTCAATGAAATAGAACAGTCCTTCAATTAAAATCAAATGATGCATGTGTTTAATTCTTTTCTCTTCTTACTGTGTAATAATAGGTTTGGAACATAGGTGAAGATCAGATTGGGGAAAAGTGGAGACATGAAGAGACTTAACCAATGGTCTCTAGAAGAAGGATACGGTCTTGGCTCTTATCTCTGGGCCCTGGGTGGGAGATCCATCCAGACCCTACTGATCGATCCTCTCCCAAAGCAGGCTTAGGTTGGCCACCGTGGTTGGTATATCTGTCTCTTGATGGTGGCCTAGGTCTAATTGATTGCTTTTGGTCAGTTGGGGGTGCAGTGGCTCCAACCACAGCACTCTCCAGGCCATTTCTCCATGGCTCACCTGGAGGGGAGAAGGGATATGCTGTGGGATCTCCAGGCTGGATGACAAGGAGGGGCCAAGGAGCAAGGTAGCACCCCACTTATTCCCTTGGGGATGCCAGAGAGAAATAAACCTCCCTCGTCCTGTGGCTTCAGAATGCTGGGAGAAGGGATGGGGGTGGTGTGCTGGGAAAAGGGATGGAAGGTGAGGGCATAGGCCTTGTGGTAGAAGGGAGAACCCAATGGCTTCATAAGATTTGAAGCTAAGTCTTCTGGCCTTGCTGCTGAGATAGTAACTGAGTTAATTAACCTAAGTCTTCGTTTCCTTATCTGTAAAACAGAGGTAATAATGCCAACTTCAGAGAATTGTTGTCAGAGTAAAATGTGAGGATGTTAGTAGAAGTACTTTGTGTGACACTGTACAAATGCAGAGGGTGCTTGTTAATAGATCAGAGATGTTATGTCCCTTGGCCTGAAGGGAAAGGGCTCATGCCTTCTAACACTCTGTTCTGTGCTCAGGAGTGGTTAGCAGGGTCTTCTGATCTCATCAAGAGCGGCAGCAAGCGCTGCCAGGGCATCCACTACATGCCAGGCACTGTCCAAGCACTTACGTACATTTGCTCATTGGACATCTCATTCAGACCTTGCCATGACCGTATGAGGTAAATACTATTGTTACCTCCATTTTCCAGCTGAAGAAATGGAGGCCTGGAGAGATTTAATGACCTATTCAAGGTCACGCAGCTAGTGAGTAGCTAAGCCAAAGCTCAAACCCAGTCAGTATGGCATAATGTTGGAAATTGGACCTTCTGGCTGAGTGTGCTTCTGGCTGGGTGGAGGGGAGAGGGGTTCTCGTGAATTCAGGACCTCCTGTGGGAGGAGAGCAAACATTTCTACGTGTGGCAGCCTGCCCTGGGGTCGTGGTCATGTCCAGAAGGGTTTGGTGTGCATTTCCCAGTTTGGCACCAGGTTCTGTCTCCAACCTGCAAGTGCCTAGGTATCGGAGCTACCCGGAGGGAGGAGCCAGTTCTCTGAGATGGTAGCTTTTCTCTCTCAGCCTCTTTGTCTTGGGACAGAGGGTCAGTAAAATTTGCTGATGTTCCTGGAACTAATAACCCTTTCTCTAAATGAAGCTTAGAAAAATCATTGTTTATAATAACAGGATTCCCGAGGCCTTGTTCAATTAAACTTGAAGAAATAATTACAATCTTAAAGCAACTTTATTAAAAGAGAGCATAACAAACAGTGTATTCTATTAGCATCTTTTGAAATTTACTTCTGCATCTTGTTAGTTTATACGCTTACCATTTTCCCCTGTTTGCAACCAGGGTATGCAAACTGTATTGTCTCCTGATTTTTAATCCCTTCACGTGATTTCATGTTTGACTTTTCATATATTGGCACAATCTATGTCCTTGTCGTTTTTAATAGCAGCGTTGCTTTCTGTGGCTCATCCATCTGAGCCATTCCCCTCTAGTTAAGCTGGGGAAAGAATCTAAGGCTAGGTCCATCTTCCTTCATGAATTTTATTAACATCTGTTTTCCAAGTTGCTCTCACTGAGGTACTCCTGTAATCCTGGCTCTTTCACATGGGCTAGTCAGACCCTTTGTGGATTTGGTTTTTGATCTGTGTCCTTTTCAGTGTATGCCTTTTTTTGGTTCCTTTGAACGTGGGCAGAGAAGATCATATAAAATCAGAGAGTGAAGCTAGACATTAGTCAAGAATTTTTCTGTTTTAAGTGACAGAGACCCCCTTAAGAAAATTAAAAAGGAATTTACTGGCTTCCAATAAAATTTAGAAAGGGCAGGAGTAGATTCTAGGACTCAAATACAAATAGGCCTTTCTCTCTCCTTGTCTCTTGTTTCTGCTTCTCTCTGCGGGTTAGCTGCATGTTTATTCTTCTTGTGACCGTGAGGCTAGAGTATGGCCCCGATTCATCTGGGCTCATGTCTGTGGTGTCTCATAATCAGAGAGAAAAGAATAGTCATCCTTGCTTGCTCCATTAGGAAAACCCCAGGGAAACACCCTGTTTAGCCTAGCTTGTGTTACTTCCTTATCCCTAAACTAGTCTGTGTGGCTGGGGACAGAGTTATATGGTTGGCCCAGCCTGGGTCATGTGTCCACCTTTGGCCCAGGTAGTAGAGTGCCATGGTTGACAGCCTTTATTAGAGCTACCTGGCTGGAGGTGGGAGTCCCTCCCCTCAGCCCACTCCCAGGGGAGCTGCTATTCTGAGCAGGTAGAATAAATGTTTACTGCACACCTGAAGAACAAACAGAAAGGAAGGAAGCCGGATTGGTACTTGATTTCATGAAACAAGTGGTGGCAGTCTCCTGGAGGAGCAGGAAAGGACGGAGGACCAGGCTGTCCACAGTGAGCCCTGGAGGTGTCAGAAAGCAGCCACATGGGTGAAATCCATTTTCCCCTTTCTCAGTGTCACATAACATTGAACGCACTTAACCAAGCCCTGCACTGCTGGAGAGAACCTCAGAAAGCCATTCCAGAGGCACTTGGGTCTATTAAAGCCATTTTCTCTGCATTCCCATAAGTTGTCTATGAGGCCTATCATGAGTAATTTGCACTTCTTGGGAAACCCTATTCCCTTCCATGAAATATTCAAGTACCCTGTTCGTTTGTATGAGGACAGTGCTGGTGGCTGCCTTTGGAATCATCATTAGCAGTGGAGGATCATGACAGCACAGCCAGAGAAAAGACCCTATCCTTGTTAGCAGGTGCCTGGTCGTGGTATTCTGGCTGTAGGGTACGTGTGGCCTACCTCTCAGAGCTGCTGTGTTCTTGCTGTGGAATGTGTCTACTTTGTGGAATTGTTCAGAAAATTCAATGAGGTAACTGCATCTGGTACATAATAGGACCTCAATAAATATTAGCTCCCTTTTCTCCTTCTTCATTTTTAAGACTATCAATAGAAAACCATTGGTTTCCATGGCAATAGTGTAAAAGGTATAATCTGATAAATGGGAACTTTGGGAAGCTGACAAGAACACACCAAAAAGCCATGTACTGTCTGGCATTGGAGTGCTTTGGGGTTCTGTGGAGTAATTCACCTTGTATTATATTTTAGTATTCCCAAACTATATGTGTTTGGGAAGGTATTTAGAATTTGGATCAAGGATGGTCTCACTGATTACAGGTGCCTGTACTTTCTCTTGGCTAAGACCAAAGCATAGAACTGAGAAGTGTGTATCCAAGTGTAAGTGTATGTCTGTGTAGGGATTGTTGTGTGTGTGTGTGTACACAAATATGAGCATTCTTTGCCATGTAACGAGGAGCCTTCTCAGGCCCTGGTATGAAGCATTATTTTCTTCCATGGCTAGGTCATAAAGTGGGGATGTTTAAAGCTGAGACCAGGGGGTGGGGTCTGAAGGCCCCCCCGAAGCCCAGCTCTGCAGTCTGTGTAGATTGCCATATTCCCAAACTTTAGCCTGCCTCAGAATCACCTGGAGGGCTTGTTAAAGCACAGATTGTTGGGCCCTGCCCTTAGAATTTCAGATCTTGTATGTCTGGGGTGGGCCTGGAGAATTTGCTTTTCTAACAAGTTCCCAGTTGATGCCAGTGCTGTTGCTCTGTGGACCACATTTAGAGAACCACTAACCTATAGAGAGTCTGCTTGTATGGCTGATCTTTGCACATCGAGCCTTGCCTCTTTTTCCCTCTGTAGAAGCGCATCTGCCTAATCAAATAGGATTGCCAGATCCAACAAATGAAAATTCAGGATACCCAGTTAAATTTGAATTCCAGATGAATGATGAAAAACTGCTTAGTATTAGTATTAGTTATGTTTAGTTTAATATTAGTATGTCCCAGATACTGCATGGGATATACTTACACTAAAAAATTCATTGTTTATCTGATATTCAAGTTAAATGGACATCCTATATTTAATCTGGCAACCGTTTAATCAAATTGGGGGTCAAGTGTCTCTCTGTGCCTCTCCTGCTGCTTCTGTGTGATTGAATAGGCTACAGCTGCTAATGAAACCAGCCCAGAGATGGTTTGTGTTTTTCGGACAGAGCCACCTGCCGCCCTGAGCTCATTTGGCAGTCTTCACTTGATCTCACTGGGATGGACTTGGCTTTGTTCATATTTGCTCTTTTGCTGGCTCTCTGTGCCTTTCTTTGTCTGTCTGTCTCTCTTTTTCTCATGCTTTCTTTTATGCCCTCTTTCCTATGGGGGTTCTTAAAGGTGGAAATTTGCAAAGTGATGGGGATGGGCCAAGGAGAAGTCTTCTTAGCAGTGTGAGAATGGAGTCCAGAGGCGACCTCACGGGGTCTGCAGGGAGGAGCAGCATCAGGCCCGGAGAGGGCATAGAGAGCCCCAGCTGGCTGGCCACCGTGCACTATGAAAAGGATAACATTTGCCTTGGAGAATGCGCCTTCCAGGGCTGGGTAGGGAGCGCTTATGTGGCTGCTTCACATAGTGGCTGGAGTCTAGCGTGTCACCAGCTTGAAGGAAATTGATGTCACTTGGTCTTTGATGCTGACAGAGGGAGCTGGCTGCCGTGGACATCAGCCTGTCTTGAGGGACAGAGAGAATCTGAGCAATCAAAGGCCTTCTGGAGACTTGGACACAGCATCCCCCTAACTGGCCCCATTTGGCCTTCTCTCTTGCCAAGATCACTTTGACGCTAAGAATGGAGAGATGGAGGAACAGAAGGCTGAGCTATGGCCCTTCCCTTCACCTGCCCCTCTGATGGCTGCTGTGCCCGGGCCTACCTCCTCTCCTCCCTGTGCTCTGAATGGAGCTGGAGGGCCTGCTTAAAGGAAGTAGGCCATGGCATTAGACGGGTCTGGCAAAGGAGACTTGTGTATGCTTTGGGGGCTGGTGTTCCTCTTCCTGTGTCCTCAGAGTGGCATGGAGAGTGATGGTGGGGTAGGGAAGCCATCATTCACCTGGGACCAGCAGGGTGACCCTGGAGCCTTGTGGTAAGGGAGAGGGCATGGGGGTCTTTTCTTCCTGGTATGCCCGCATTGCCTTGTGTGGGAACCAGACCTACCTTGGCAGGTTGAACAGGTAGTTTTCCTTCTATCCCAGACCGAGGAAAACCTGTTCCCTGTTTGCACTTGCCAGTGTTTGGCAGGCACAGTACTGGGGACAAGATGTCTGGATAGAGAAGAAAGATAAGGTGATGCCTCCTCTGAGTTCCCCAGCTGTCTTACATAGCCCCGTAGGGGGGAGATTGGCAGGCACGACTCACCCTATTTGATAACTGGGGCCACTGAGCTCAGAGACATGACAGACCTGCCCAAAGTCACAGCCAGTGAGTAATAGAGCCTGGCCGCGAGACAGAACCTCCCAGTTCCCAGCTTCCTTTTCTCTCATCTCATCTCCAGTGGCCTATCTTTGTGGACAGTCACATTCTCCTTGCTCATGCTTTGCACCTTCTCCAGCCCGTGGGGCCCAGTGACATTTTGAGGGGCTTTGTGGATGGTGGGGCCAGGCAAGATCCTCAAGGTTCCCAGTGTCAATGAGTGGAGAACTAACCTTGCAGAGGGGAAGTGGGCAGCGTGCTCCCACCGGAGGGCGAGCCAACCGTGACCTCTCATTAAGCTCTGGGCCATGGCTGGTGGGTACTCTGCCCTGACCCCATTAGCTGGGATTTCCTTTCTGACATTGCCCTTCCCAGCCTTGTCTGTCCATCACGTGACAGGGGCTCAATACATGTTTGGAGGAAGAATGAAGAAATCAGTGAAGTCTGACACTCTAGGAAAATAGGTAACAGTTGGAGAGACTAAATAGGACAGTATCAGTGTCTTTATACAATTGAGTATGAAATTGCCTGGTCCAGACCATGTGTGTAGCTAGAATACAGAGGTGGGAGATATCCACACAGCTGGGGTGGTCAGCAAGGGCTTTGTGGGGGAGGACTGCAGGTGGGCCTTGCGGGGGTACTAGGAGGGAGTCAGGCCCTAGTGTGATCACATAGCTTTGGAACGTACTCATGTACTTTGGTTAAGAGATGATTTCAATGCCTCTTGGTGGGGAGGAGATGACAATTGGTGGCTTTGCTTGTTGTCTAGCACCTTCCTTGCCCCACACCCTGCAGGAGCTTGGTTCTGGCTTCATGCTGCGCACCTGCAGCCCAGCCCTCCTTAGTGTTGGGGCCTGACCACATCCCCTTGGCTCCTTTTGGAGGGAGGCATCTGGCCAAAGCAGACAGTGAAGTACCTGAAGGGCTGTACGAGTCTCCTGTGGCTGCCGTAACAAAGTCCCACAAGCTGGGAGCTTAAAAGGGAAATGTATTCTCTCACAGTTCTGGAGGCCAGAAGTCCCATATCAAGGTGTCAGCTGGGTTGTGTTCCCCAAAGGCTTGAAGGAGGAATTTGCTCAGTGCCTTTCTCTCAGCTGCTGGTATTGCCTGCAGACCTTACCCTTCCTGGCCTTGTAGGGGCGTTGCTCAGTCTCTGCCTCCATCTTCACATGTATTCTCACTGTGTCTGCATCTCTTCTCCCTTCTTAAGGACACTAGTCATTGGCTGGAGGGCTCACCCTAATCCACTGTGACCTCATCTTGGTCACGTCTGCAAAAAGCTCATTCTGACGTAAGGTCCCATTACGGTACTGGGAGTCAGGATGCAATTCAGCCCATAGCAGGTGCCTAGAGCTTTTGTTTTGCTTGCCTCCAGGTCTCCTCTACCTATTAAAGTCTGTGTCTCTGGAGGCTAGGAGGTAGGCAGAGGCCACCACACTCACACTGTCAGAATGTCTTCACGCACATGTGGGGTGCACGGTGGGACAGACGCTGCTCTTACCATTTAAGACTGAGTCTTACTCTGCAGGGACTGAAGTCTTGGTTAGAAATGCTGTTTCTCCCTGTTTTGGTGTTGGGTGGTGAGGAGATAGAGGGTAGGAAGGAGGGGGAAGACACCTGCAGGCTTCCTGTTTTCAGGGACGCAGAATGTTGGCTCTGGAAAGACCTTCAGGGGCTTTTGCCCCAGAAAGGGCATCCACCCTGTTGTTCATTCTGGGGCGGGGCCCTGGCTCCACTGCTCAGGAACTCTATGATCTTGGGCAATTTATTTAGCTCCTCTGAGTCTCAGCGTCCTCCTCTGTAAAGTGGGATAGTAACAACAATCCTGGTCAAATCTCACAGAGTTCAGGTCTCAGTGTTTGTGAGGATTTAATGATAAATGGATGGATGTGTAAGTTTCTTTTCTTAAATCATTTTTATTGTGATAAGTTATACATTACATAAAATTTACCATTTTAACCATTTTTGACTGTATGGTTTTCAGTGACATTAAATACATCCACAATGTTGTGCAGCCATCACCACCTCCATCTCAGGAACTTTTTCATCTTCCCAGACTGTGAAAATATCTTTTACTGAGAGCACTTTGTATTTCATTTGATAAACCAGGAAACCGAGTCCCTGAGAAGGAAGGACTTGCCTGAGTCATCCAGTGAATTAGGGGCACAGCTGAAGTGTGAACCCCAGTCCCCTGTCAGTTTGGTGCTCATCACCTTCTGTCTCCCACACTTCTGTGGGCTGCAGGGTCTGGGACACATGAGGCATCGTTGGGGTTGAATTCCTCCGCAGAGATTCCTCTCTCTCCCCCAAACCCTGTCCCCAGGACAAACCAGAATGTGTACCATGGTGGGACACACACAACTGCCTGCTCTGAGAGTGTTCCTGTCAGGCTGTCCTGGTCTCTGTCAACCTCTGGTCTCTCTCTGCCTGCTTCTTTCTCAGATGGGACAGAGTTCCAGTGGAGGATCAGGGGAGCTTGGGGCAACCTTTGGGATGACTTTGTGAGGTGCCTTATAGCGTGGAGAGAGTGGGGGCAGGGAGTCAAGGGCTGCATTTTGGTCCTTCCTATAGCTACCACAGTCTCCTCACTGAGCATCTATTTGTTGAGGCCCTACTGTGTGCCCATCATTGGGAAAATACCAGTGAATGAGACCATATTCCTCTCTACTTGGGGCTTCTGTGAGACACAAATGGTATGATACACGAAGACCCCATGGCAAAGGGCACTCACCTGTAGGAAGTGATGGCAGGTGGGGAGGTGAGATGGCCAGGCTGATGGTAGCCAGGGTGCCAGGGTGGGTTAGATTTGGGTGTTCTGGGCTCCATGTGACCTTCCACATCAGGTGCTGGAGACAGACCCTGGCCAGAGAGCATCTGTTTGCCTTCAGGTAGCTCACGGTCAAGGAGGGATGTGCCCACATAGTTATGAAGCAGTATTATGGGGGCCAACAGAGAGAAAGGGGTGACAGCAGGTTATATCACCAGGGGAAGAAAGGGCTGATTCTGCCCAAGGGGCAGTTGGAAGGACAGCAGGGGAAGCTTTGCTCTGACTTGGTTCAGAAGAGGACTGTCAGGAAAGCCTATGGGTGTCTCACCATAGACGGACTCTTTTTTTACCTGTCTGGGGGCTGGCTCCTTTGACCCTCAACTGGATCCTGGGAGTAGCTGGAGCAGGGATTATCGTATGCATTTTGCAGGCAGGAAGAGTGATGTGTTGAAGGCCTTGGGCAAGGTCACCCAGGACTGTGGTCAAGCAGAAAGCAGAGCCCAGCTTTCCTTCCTTGGTCCCAGGCATTCTTGGCAAACCCACCCCAGGTTCTTTCTGTCTGTGTTCCTCTGACTGGAAGATCCATTCAGAGCCCACCGTTCCTAAACTGTGTACCTGGCTCTCCAGGAAGTCCTGCCCTCAAGGAGCTCCCAGCCTGAAGTCCCTCAAGGCTTGGTTCCCCCCATGTTCCTCTCCATCTTCCTGGCTTCCTCCTGCCCTGGGAACCTGCAGGCAGGAGCCGCTCTGCTGGAGAAAAGGCGGGAAGGCAGCCAGACTAAACCGTTCTCTCTGTTGGGTCTTCTCCTGACACCAGGTCCCGGCTGGCAGACTTCCACGCCAATTGTCGTGCCTCCTACCAGACGCTCACCAGCTGCCCTGCCGACAATTACCAGGCGTGTCTGGGCTCCTACGCTGGCATGATTGGTAAGCCGCCCCCGTGCACCTGGGCTCTTGGTGGCTCCTGGCTGCCCCATCCCCATGGGCAGGGGGCCTGGCTCAGGGCCAGAGAGTGGACAGCCTGAGCTTGCTTTTCTCTGTGGTGGGAAACCAGAGGAGAAGGCAACCTTTTATCATGGGGGGAGGAGGGCCCCAAGGGCCTTATAAGGCTTTTGAAATGAGAAAGCAGCATTTATTACATGGTTTGGAGTTTCCAGGTACCGCGCTGAGCAGTTTACACCAACTGTTTTATTTTAATTCTCATAGCAGTACTTACTAGGGGGGAGTTGCTATCTCCATTCTACAAATGGTAAAACTGAGGCTTAGAGAGGTCAAGTCACTTGCACAAGTTCCCCTAGCTAGTAAATGTTGGCACTGGGATCCAAACCCAGGATGTGAACCTTAGTCTCCCTGGCTCTCGAACACAGGTTCTGCTTGCTGGTGAAGAAGGCAAAGGCCCAGGGAAGCAGGGGGCAGGGTGGTGACTCCGGGATAGCTCCTCTGCTATCTTGCTCTGTCCTCAGTGTCCATACCCCTCTGCCCCCTGTGGCCATGGCTGCATGGTCGCTGGGATAGTAACGGTCCGTTTGTTTGAGTTGGGATGTATGTGTATTTGAGGGGGCAGGTGGGAGGAAAGGAGAGTTCCCCAGCCTCTTCTCTGTTGTGTCTGGGGCCTGGGACCCAAAGAGAAGGCCTCACTATTCCTCTTTCCTTTGCCTTCCCTTTCTCCCTGCCCAGGGTTTGATATGACACCCAACTACGTGGACTCCAACCCCACTGGCATCGTGGTGTCCCCCTGGTGCAGTTGTCGTGGGAGTGGGAACATGGAGGAGGAGTGTGAGAAGTTCCTGAGGGACTTCACCGAGAACCCGTGCCTCCGTAAGTCCGAGCAGGCCCTCCCCATGCCTCTCAGTCCCAGAGGGGCCCTGGAGGCCTGCCTTTGCCATGCCCTTCTCTCTCCATTGGGATGGCCAGTGATAATCTACAGGGCTTCCCCAGTGACCCATGGAGAACTTGGGTTTTGTGCTCTTGGGGACTCATCCTACTGAATAGTCAGTAGGCCAGCCTGAGTTTACCACTGGAGGATTTGAGCCTATGTCAGGCCAAGGTCGAAGATTTCTGGTCTGTTATCCTGAGAGCTTTAGCCAGGTTCCTTCAGGGACAGCCGTATGATGAGTATCTCAGCATCTGTCACTTGTCCCCTTAAGGATTTGTTTCCCGTTAGAATTGGTGACTTGCAAGTCCCAAACTGCTAACTAAAGGCTAGAGAGAGAGGTTAGCCACAGTCTGCCTGCCTCGCTCTTTTCAGTCTGACACTCTTGCCACCCACCCACTTGAAAATCTCCCGCCTTCCTTCTGTCTTTTCTTCCTTCCATCCGTCAGTCCATCCTCCCTTTTTGTATGGCACTGAGGATTCAGAGAGATGAGCCATGGTGCCTGCCATTGAGCAGTGTGGAGTCTGATGGAGGCACACTGTCAGGGGGTCACTGTGACCACAATACGGAGTGAGTGATACTAGGGTGGAGGTCAGTACAGGGCACTTTAGGAGCCCAGACTAGTGATACCAGTCAGCCTGGAGGAGGAGGCCCTGAAAGCTCCTCAGAGGCTGGCCCCTTGAGGGAGAGTGGGCATTTGTCAGCTGACAAGGCAGGGAGGGCGCACCAGTCCACCCTTGGCAGGGCGGCTTGCAGGAACTGTGGACTATGGAGTCTTGCTGTAGAGCATGAGGACGCTGAGGGTTATCTGGACAGGGAGAGGGAATCCTCCTCATGAAGGGCCTTGCAGTCCTAAAAGTGTTAGGATCTTATGGTCCTACAGGTGGTGGAGGTGGGGGTGCAGGTCACTGAAGGGGAGTCAGCAGGTGGCATTGTGGGCAGACCAGCATGCAGATGGCCTGTTCTCTGGTTCTGGTGTGGAGGGTTGGGGCTGTGGTTCTGACAGGTGGTCCAACACCAGTGTACTCAGAAGTGGGGGAGCAGCTATTCCCAAAGAGGCCGGTGTGACTGAGCCGGAGCAGTGGTGGGCAGGAGAGAGGAGAGATGGAGTGCACAGATCTTTAGGCGATGGGCTCAACTGCCGGCAAGTGGGCGGTCATGGAAGCATGGTGGGGGGCTTGGGTGGGGAGAGATGACCTCTGCAAGACTGTAAACATGGGCAGAAAGCAGTGATGCAACAGGAGGGAGCGATGCCTTGTTGGGGCGTAGATGTGATGAACTTGAGGTGCATCTGGGACTTGGAGGTGGAGATTTCTGGAGGCACTTGGTTCCAGGGTCATGTCTTGGGAATAGTTTGGTCCAAGAAGTCCCATTATTTAGTCTTCAGTGCACTGGTGTTGATGGTGTGGGAGTAGGTGAGGCCGCCGTGGAAGATGGCTGAGTCTGGGGCTCTTGGAATGCCATTGGCAGGACCTGGAAGCATCTGAGGTGGCAGAGGAGCCAGGAGAACCTGTGTGGGGGTTGGAGGGTGGGGCAGGGGTGGGGCAGGGGTGGGGATGGGGGATTGGTATGGGGGACGCTTTGAAGTGGAGGGTGGTCTGCAGCACAGGATGCTACAGAGAAGCCAGTGATCACCGCCCTGGGCCCGGCCTGCTGCCTCCTTCCGGGCTCCCCACCCCACTTCTCCTCTTCCCTTCCTCTTCTGCATTTCTTTTTCTTTTTCTTTTTTTTTATGTTTCAAGTTTTTATTTAAATTCCAGTTAGTTAACATATAATGTAATGTTGGTTTCAGGAGTAGAATTCAGTGAATCATCACTTACATACAACACCCAGTGGTCATCCCAACAAGTGCCCTTCTTAGTACCCATCGCCCATTTCCCATACACTTCCCTCCATCAACCCATAGTTTGTTCTGTATCGTTAAGAGTCTCTTTTATGGTTTGCCTGTCTCTTTTTTTTCTTCTGTGTTCATCTTTTTTGTTTCTTAAATTTCACATGAGTGAAATCATATGGTATTTGTCTTTCTCTGACCAACTTAAGTCACTTAGCTTTCGATGGACATTTGGGCTCCACATTTCTTTCTTTTGTTTGTCTTTTGCAACCTCCCTCTTGCTATTTTCTTCTCTCCATGTGAGATGTCAGTAGTGTCTGAAAGGGGACTCCAGAGAAATTAAGTTTGGACAAGCCACACCCTGTCCCCGGCTCTGGGCTGTTACAGGGGAGGCAGCATTAGGATGTGAGGGGAAGAAATTATGGAGGCAGCCCCTGATTTCTCTGTGCCTACCTGCTCTCACCCCCCACAGGGAATGCCATCCAGGCCTTTGGCAACGGCACGGATGTGAACCTCTCCCCTAAAAGCCCCTCATTCCAGGCCACGCAGGCCCCTCGGGTGGAGAAAACACCTTCTTTGCCAGATGACCTCAGTGATAGCACCAGCCTGGGGACCAGCGTCATCACCACCTGCACATCTGTCCAGGTGAGGGGACACGGCTCTGCAACTGGGAGGGCAGGCTGAAGGCATAGAGAAACACCAGGACATGAGAGGCGGGTGTGGGAAATTAGCTCACTGGGGATCAGGGATGGGACTGGCAAGTTCTTGCCCTTGGGTCAGGACCCAAGAGGCAGGGAACAGCTGTTGGGAGCTAGTTTTTTTTGTGCCTACATTCCCTAGGCATTCACCTGACAAGTAGGAAGCACTGGATTGTGCTAGAAAACACGGGGTGCCAGGAAAATGGAATGGTTAACACATACTAACCATCTGCTAATTACTAGGTGTTATGCTAGCAGATTCTCTGCCTACTTCACTGAATTTTCACAAAGTGAGGTGTTGGTCTTCATGTATTATACACAGGAAACTGACCCAAGAAGAAGGTTAGGTAACATACCCAAGGTCATACAGCCGGTTAGTGGTAGAATAAGATTTCAAACCTACATCAGACCCCAAAACCCATGATGTTCATTTGTTTGTCCATCTGTCCATCCACCTAGTCATCGAGCATGTATTATGTATGCGTTATGTGCCAGGACTTACGTGAGATGTGAGGGAGACTTTGGTGAATAAAACTGACACTGTCCTGGGTTTTGTGGTCCTTACGGTCTTGTTCAGGGTCAAACAATTCAACAAGCATCAGGCATGGACTGGGTTCAGTGCCACAATAGGGGACACATGTGGCACTATGGGGGCACATCCTAGGGCTCCCCACTCAGCTTTTTCTCTCTGTTGGGCTACCCTCCTGCCATCATGCCATTTGCTACAGTAGATTCTTTGCTTAGGCAGTTGGATCTAGTCAGAACACACACACACACACACACACATACACACACACACACACACACACACATATACATACATACACTCACCCACAACACACCCACTCACCCACATACATACACCCCCACACACCACACCCCCCCCCCACATCTATACACTCTTACACTCACATACATACATACACTGATACATATACACACACAGTACAGCCACTCACACACACATGTACATACATATATACACACACCCACACTCACAACACGCCCACAACTCTCACTTTCACATACTCTCACATAATACACTCACTCGTACACTCACACCCACATCCATACTCACATACACACTTTCTCACACTCATACACACACACCCCTAGAACAAAGAGTGTAAAAGAGGACTGACCCCATGCAGAGTATCGGAGCAGAGGAAGGAGGGAACAGCAAAGTTGAGGGTGTTGGGGTACAGTGAGGGAGTTGGGCCTAGAATTGCCAAGAAGGTTGGGGGCAGCAGGGGGCACAGCCTGAGTGGGTGAGGGGGCAGGGTTATCAAGGCCTGGCTATGTGCGAGGCAGTGAAGACGCCAGGCTAAGTTGGGTGTCATGCTCGAGGGATCAACAGTGCACATCTGCTACAAAGTTTTACTTGTGTACAACAAGGCAGTTCTGAGACCTGGCATACAGCGATGTGACTGTAGCTGACACTATCGTATTATGAAATATGTTGATTGGCATGTGGTAAATATTTCACAGTGTGTGTGCCCATATATTGGGTCATCAGGTTGTACACTGTGAATACATGCAATGTTTGATGGTCAATTACAACCTCAGTAAAGCTGGAAAAAACCCCAGTGGGCATTCCTGGTGCCAGGATGAGGACTTGAGCAGGGACCCATTGTACCACAGGAGCTGGGGTGGGTGCCTGTCCTGGTTGGGAAGCCTACCCCCCCTGCCCTCCCTGGTGGGCTTCTCTGTGCTGAACAGCTGACCTCCAGGTATCCTCCTGTTAGGCTCAGCATGGGCCCTTCCATGCCTTGCGCCCCTCCATCAGGCCGCTCCTCCAGATCCCAGCCGAGGAGTCCGTGTCACCCTCGGGCAGCTCCTAATTACACTAGCCACGCTTGAGTGGCTGCGGGCAGGGGCTAGGGGGCCCGCTGCACAGACAGTTGCCAGCTCAATTTCATGCTAGAGTGGCAGGCAGCTCGGCGGTCAGGGCTGGGCCACCTGTCAGGTGACCATGCTCTGGCATGGTCCACATGTCCCTTGGGGCACCACCAGCCTCCCTGAGCTCCTCGGGGCAGGCTTACAAAGGGAAGTGCTGATTCAGCAGGTGGCTGTGAATCTTTCCTGAGGCTCTTACTGTAGCTTGACTCACCGTGGGTGTGGAAGAGTTCAAGGGTGTGGTCTCTTGCCCTCACTGCAGCCCACTCAGCCACTCAGTGCCTGGTGGCTCTGACTCCTTTTTAAAAATTTTTCCTCTATTCCCTCGGCATTTTGCTAAACTGTTGCCTGGTTTCTTTTAGCCCCAGTCTGGTTTTCTTCAGATTCACCATCTTGGGGCTTGTCTTACACTTGGTTTAATTCCAGTGGAGTTAATACACCATGTGTATGTGAGATGATGTACGTGAAAGTGCTTGCAGACAGAGGAGCACTCTGAATGCAGGGGCCCGAGCTGGGGAGGCTGACTAGCAGGGGGCTCCCCAGGCCTGGCCTCAGGGACTGCCCACTCACAGTCTACTGACTGTGTCACTCTGGGTGGGACAGCTGAGATTGGCCATTCCAGGAGAAAAAGAAGAGATGTAGACCCTCAGAGGGGGCCCACCAACCATCTTCCTGGTTCCTTCTCACTGAAACTAAAGGGGAATGGCCTGATTCTGTTTTAATCACAACCTGTTTGGTGAGAACCTACTACTCTATGCCTGATGCTGGGAGTGCAAGGGGAATAAACCCTCATCCCTGTCCTCAGCTTGGCTAAAGGCTGGCATGGGTGGTTTGTCCCCACACCCTCTCCCTCAGCTTTGCTGGGCTGGAAGGGGCTCCATGGTGGCCTTTGTGGGGCCTTGGGAGTGACAGCAACCTACAACTACAGAAGGGAGTCTTTACTCCACTCAGGGGAGTGAGGGCAGAGACAGGAAGCTGAGGCCAGGGTGGGAGGGAGGGTAGAGGAGGCTGTGCACCCTACACACCCCCTGGAGAGAAAGGCAAGGTCTTTACTTATTACCTCTGTCCTCCTCCCCATTCATAGGCCCAAGCCCTTGGGAAAGCCTTAGGGACCCCCTTCACTGACCCAGAGATGGCAGCGAGTTGGGGATCCCACATAAGTGATTGGACGTTAGGATAAGAGGGCCTTCTGAGATCTCCTTCTCAAGCCCCAAAGTATGAAAGCTTGGTAAGGACAGTAATTTGTTCAGAGCCCCCAGCCCCCAGATCCCGAACAGTTTCCTCTGGCTGTACTGCACTGGGTCCTCTCCTAGATCTGCTACCCCAGAGGGCTTTCCCATGGTGGGGTTTGGGGTCTTCAACTGGAACCCTTGTCCTCATCATAGAGCTGCTACACAAACACCTGGGTATCTCAGCCACCCAGGAGCCAGGAGCCAGCAGGCCCCTGAGTTGGCCTGCGTCTGGGCATCTTTGATGCTGTTTTGAGTCCTGCTCTCATGTTTCCATTTCTGGCTGTGGTCACCGCTTCAGGCAGCCTTACTTTCCTGGAACTGTTTGAAACTTGGAGAAAGCATGGCAATACCTGCAAAATCGTCTCTCCCCTTCCCTTCTGGCCTTGCCTGAATCTGTAGGTAAACACACCCCTGTGTGAATTCCCTCCCTGATCTGTAGGCAGCAGGTCAGGCTTGAACTTCCATCGCACAGCCAGGCTGTCCCATGGCATAGGCTGCAGTGAGCAGGTTGCTGGCCTGTGCACTGGTCAGTCCTTGGAGTGAAGAGCCTGTCCTTCCTCTCTCTGCTTGGCGAATCCTGTTTGGCTTCCCCTTTTGGCGTGTTCCCCTGACTCTGCTCCTGCTTTACCTCACTTTAGCCCCCATCACGATGTGCCCTGCTCCATCCCTGACAGACAGAGGCTGCCTCTCACCCTCCTTGTTGCCCTGTGGACCCCAGTGCTCAGTGCATGGCATTGACTAGGTGTTCTAGACAGGTTGAGGGAAGAACCCAGAGTTCCTGGTTCATCGGGTCTGTTGGAACTTCCTGCTCTCCATTCGAGAATGGGTTCTGAGTGCCTTATTGCTTGCAGCCAGCTCTGTGCAGCTTACCTCCTTCTCACAGATGTTGTCTGCATGCCATGAGGGTAGGCAGGTGGAGAAGTCTTTCTATGGAGGATGCAGGAAGATTGGTTAGAAGGTTCTTTTGTCACATGAGCAGTGGTGCAGTGATGGGGATAGTGGGAGCCGGACAGTGGACTCTTGCTTTCTCTGGTCATGGTTTGTTTCAGTGTCCTTGGCATTTCCTGTGGTTTGCTCTGAGCCACTTTGCAGGGACCCATCAGATCAACTGGGGTCTCACCTTTCCCAGGGCTGCAGAGCCCTGGCAACACAGCCTTCTTTGCTCTTTTGGTCTCTACCAGCCAGTTTTTGCTTTCCCCCTTGATCCTACCCATCACACCTGGTGGAATTAGAAATGAATTTGGAGGGGTTGATGCAGCCCCCCCTCAACACACCTGTGGTAGGCTCAGCAGCCTGCAGACACTTTCATCTCCTCCTCATCCCAGTGCGCAGGCCTGTGGGCATCAGAGTGGGGGACTGAGAGGCCTGTCAGTGTGTTATAGGTCTATTAGGCATATAGTTCTGATATACAAATATGGCAGGTTTCAAAGCTTTGAATGACTTGAATGCATTCCTTCTTTTCTTCCCTTCTTCTGGCTTCCCTTATAGTCATTCATTTATTTACCCATCAGTGCATTCATTCATTACTCAGTGTAGATTCTTCCTGCATGTTCTCTGTTCCAGGTTCTGAGGCTGACAGCTCACCAGGGCCAGTACCTTGGTCCCATACTGGTAGGATGGACAGGATGCACACTCAGATAATTGGTGGGGAGGAAGCGATTGGCACCCTAGGAAGGTATATAAAGTGACAGGGGGCCCAGAGGAGGGAAGGCTGCTCTGGACTGGGAGTAGGGGCAGAGGACTCATGGGCAGAGTAAACCCTGCTGCTGGGCCTGGAAGAACAGGGATTACTGAATATGTGGAGACATGGAATTGGAGTAGAGTGGGTAAGGGTGTCCAGGCAGAGGGGCTCGTGGGAGTGAGGGCATGGAGTCAGCATAGCACAGAACAGGTCCAGTAGGGGAATCTGCTGGCCATATCTGGCCTGCTGCCTGTTTGGATAAATCAGGGTTTATTGGAATACAGCCACACCCCCTTGTTTACATATTTTCTGTGTGCTACAGGCAGAGTTGCCTAAAATACTAACTTTCCTGGCCCTTTGCAGAAAATGTTTGCCTGCCCTGGTCTAGAGGAAGAGCAGGCCCTGGGTTGGGTGAGAACAGGGATGGGAATGCAGTCTGGTGAGCAGGCTGAAGCACGGGCTTTGGAGGGGCCACCAAAGGCTTTGGACTGGGGAACATGCCGATAGGAAGATGAGCGCTGTGATTTGGGAAGATTGTGACAGCACGTAGAGATTGATTGGCAAGGGAGACGTGCTTGCAGGTGTGTTTGATCTTTGCCATAATCGTTAGTCATAGGAGGCAAGATGGAAGTGTTGGGCCAGGGGTGGCATGTAGCAGAGGGGAAGAGGAATGAGTTACTGGGTGGGCCTGCCAGGAGGAAGGCTGCCGAGGACACTGAGATTTGGGGATGGGGCCAGGACCAGAAGCAGGGGACACGGTTTTCCCATGGACGCAACACTGGGCTTCGTCCCTAGCAGCTGGGCTAAGTCAGCAAGGACCTAGGACTGCCAGACCTGGCTTAGGGAGTGGGAGACAGAGGTGGGCAAGGAAGAGAGGAAGACAATAATTCTTTCAGCTTCCTTTTGCCAGAGGGCAAAAACCCCTCTGGGAGAAATTTCTAGAAGGATGAAGCTTACCTTTGCTGCCTTTCTTCCTCTGTGTCTGTGCCCCTTCCCTCATTCAAGTCCCCCAGTGCCGTCTGCTTCTTTCATACTTCTGGAGGCCCCCTGTAGTACAGCCAAGGACACAAAGCCCCTGTACCCACCTTTCTGTCACATGGATTTGCTGTTAAAAGCTCTGCCTCCTGCCATCCTTGCAGTCCAGACCTGTGCCCTTTGGGACACTGTAACCCAACAGTGCCTGAGCTTGCCGTGAAGGGAGGAGAGTCTCAGAGTAGTGATGGAAGCAGGACAGGGGTGAGCAACTCACCTCTATTCCCATAAACTTGTTCCATCGGAGTCCAAGAAAATTGGGTGAGATAGGCATTGTGGGTGGCCTTAGGGGAGCATGGCCTCAGAGGGCAGCCTGCAGCCTGCGGGATTTGGGGAGGGAGGCAGCCTCTTCTCCTGCTCCCATTTACTTAACCGGTGCTGAGATGACTGTGTGAATGTTTATTTGTCTCATTAGGGTGTGAGCAGAGCTGTGACTCATTCATCTTTAGAACCTCTTGTGGGAGCAGTGGGGGAAAGTTAATGGTGAGGGAGGGAGGCAGTGAATCTGAGCCACCAGTGGTTTTGCCATTAAGTAGTGCAACCTTCTCTCTGCACCTCGCCCATGTGCTGCTTTCAGAAAAGGTCAGCCGATGGACACACCCCCGCACTGCTCTGTGTGGCCGGGGCTGTGTGGGGGTCTCAGGTTTGCCACTGGGGAGATTACTGCAGCCTTCACTGTCTGCTCTGTGTCTGCTGGAAGTCAGGTGCTGGGGCAGAGACTGCTCCATGTGCCGTGGGGTAGGGCTGAGGTAGCCCCAGGCTAAGGCTGACCCTGGGTTTCACCTCACAGCCCCTTCCTGGGACCTTCCTGCATTTCTCATAGGCTCTGCCTTTGAATGCAAACCTAAGCTTGGCTCAGCCTCGTGCCTTGTGGAATTGAGGAGCCCTTACAGGTGTGTGGAGCTTTGCTGTGCCATGTGCACTGTCTCATGTAATCATCACAGTGGGTCAGTGATGTGTGTTTGTCTATCCCTATTTTATAGATGAGAGAATGGATGTTCCAGTAGATGAAGTGACTTTCCTGGGTCACTGGATAAAGAAGGCTTGAGCCCGGGGCTCTGGTCTCTCAGGCTCTTCTTCCTTGGATCCAGGGAATTGTCCTGTGGGGATGGACGCCAAAAATTAAGACCCTTTGATCTAAAAGGGAAAGGCTGAATGGGTCTGTGAGGATAAAAATCTGTAAGCTAGATTTCACAGCACTTGAAGGAAGTACTTTTGGACAGCGAGAAGAAGCTCAGGATGTCACCTGGGCATTCAGCACACATTCAGTGTGTGGCTGGTGGCCCTGGAGCCTGCTGGACTGACATGTCATCAGTGCAGAGGGACATAGGTGAATGCTGTGGATGCTGGATATACAGTGGGTCACATGGGGTACAGGGAGAGGTCCTATCCCTGATCTTCATGGAGGCCAGTCCTTTTCTCCCACCACAGTCGCTGTGGCACCTGTCAGAGACCAGCAAGCAAGGATTGGATTGCCTTGGGGCTGGCCCAGGGGTGTGTGTCACTTTCTCTTGTTGATATGGGTCAGATGAGAGGATGAAGGCTCCTCCTCTGCTTCTTCCTCTCCTCCTGTTACCCTCCTTCTCCTGTGGCCCCTCCCTTCCTCTCTGTCCCCTGCCCCCTTCTCCCCTCTGTCCTCCCTGCTCCCCCCAAAACCCCCAAACTCTCTGCATGTGCTCTCCTAGGGTGCTGCCTCTCCTTTTTCTCTCTGTTCCCTTCCTCTCTTGATCCTTTCCTCTGCTCCTCCCCCTCTCTTTTTTCCTTGAATATTTGCCAACAGCCCCCTCTCCTCTCTTCTTCTAAGAGGAGCCTGTCAAGTCTGCTCACTCTGAGGAGCAAAATCCAGCCATAAGCCAGCTGCTCCAGGTGAGATCTGTGTTCAGATCTCCCCTCCACCCCACTGCTTTAATTCTAAGTCCTGGTGCTCCTCTGCTTTGCTGGCTTCTCTCTGTGTGACTTGGCCTGGGGCTCAGCCTTCCAGAGCCAGTGGTGGCCAGGCCCGTGTCGAGGACCCATCACAGAAGGTTGTACTGCAAGGCCCTAGAAGTCACTTAGTTTAGTTCTTTTCTGAAACCTGATTTATTTTTAAGTAGTAGGCTGTTTTTTAAAATACTTCTTGTGTATAGCTCCAACATCTAGAACAAATAAAATCAGAGTTGCTTTGGTTGAAGTGGGGGTGAGAACACTCATCCTGGCTGTTTGATGCAACACAGACACGTTCCATATTTAGTGGCACTGGGGGAGGGGAATACACAGGAAGAGGACATGGGCCTGGAGACAGAGACCTGCCACACCTGGAACCCATGATACCTGGAAAGAATGCCAGGAAAAGCGGGTGTTGGGTCCTGTGGCATAGGATATCAGAAGTGCTGTGAATTGCTCAGGGGGGTGACCGAGGGAGGATTGTGTAGATGAGGGCAGTTGAATGGAAGATAGTGGTGACAGTGCAGCCCCTGGGATGGGGTGGGCAGGCTCTGTCCAGCAGTGACCTCCCACAGGCCTGGCTGGAGCTGCACTTCATCTGTGGCAGTAGAATCCAGTCCTTGGGTTCCAAAGGGCCCTTCTTCAGGGACCAAGGTGGGTAGCATGGTAGGCTTGGATCTTGGCACCTGAAGTCATGGGCACTGTGGTCTTGAACAAGATCTTCCTGGGTCACGTCCCTGGTTCCATTCCCATTGTGCTCATCATCACTGTGGTCATATCTCCATGATTGGGAGTGACTTGGATTTTGGCTGGCCTCTGTGTGACAGCTGGGGCCTTGTTTTGCTGACCAGATGCCCAGGGTGGTAGATTGCCTATGATGTTTAAGGGATTATTGATACTTCTGGCCAAGAGCAGTGATTTAGGAATAATTTCTTGGGCTTCCTGGTGCTTATGGTGGCCAGAGCTTCCCCACAAGTGCATTGGGAACCAAGCCATTTGAAGCCAGGGTAGAAACACCATGTCCCCCAGCTGGTTCCCATGGATCATTATTATGATGATAACAAAGGACACTTCCTCTTGCTCACCCTCTGGTCCTGCATCCAAGTGGTTATGCCAGGAGTAGAGAATCCTAGAATCATCAGTAGGCCAGCCTTCCTTTCTCATTCATCACCTCGGGCCACCAAGCTCACAGGTGCCCACATCTGTTTAGGGTGGAATGGCCAATGCCTGGCACTATTGCCAGGTGTCTTCCTACCATGCACCAGTGGCAGACATCACTAATCAATTACAGTTCTCTTCCCCACAAGCCCAGATAAGGCTTATGAGCTTTTTGGAGCTGGCACTTGCATGCTGGTTCTGATATATGACATTCATTCATTGAGTCATGGTTTCATGCATCTAGTAAAGCATTTACTGAGCTGGTGTTAATGAGCCAGACACTGCTTAGTGCAAGGAAAAGGAGCCATGGTCCCTGCCCTGTCAAGAGGAGTTTTGAGTATAGTAGACAAACATGCAAATGTCTTGTAATTATTCCATCATGCTCTAAGTTGAAAGCAGAGTTAGGAATCCCTTCTCCAGGAGCCTAAGGGGGACAGGACCTAAGTGCTGATGGTGTGAGAAAGGGACCAGGTCTTTTTGCTACACGGGATTGAGCCAGCACTCTTCATGTGAACCTTGTGCTTAATGATGGCAACGGTGGATGGTGGGGCCATGGACTCTTTGGTCTTATTCAAGTCATGGGACAAAGCTTGGCCAGAGACCCAGCTCTGGTAGCCCATCCTTACTAGCACCTTCTCTTCCACAGGAACAGGGGCTAAAACCCAATAACTCCAAAGAGTTAAGCATGTGCTTCACAGAGGTGAGTGAAGGGCAGAGTGGGGGATGGCTGCAGGGGACTGGGCTAGAAGGGGGTGTTTCCTAGGTGAGTCTCAGACTCTGAGCCCCCAGATCCCATTGCATGAGCTTCTGGCCCACTTAGACTTGGGTGGGTGCTCACTGCACTGGGGGTGCAGGTTCGGAGGCTGCAGCCAGGGGCCTTGGCTGTCTCCTTGGGTGAGACACAAACAGCTGCTCTGAGCAGAAGCCCTCTTAAGCCCTCCTGACTCTCTATGACAAGTGTCTTGAGTACCTACTCTGTGCTGGTTCTGTGATATTGAGGAGATTGGGAGATGGGAAAAGACACAGTCCCTTCCTAAAAGGAGTCCCAAAACAGGAGTGTATCTATGACTCCATATATAGTGTGTGTGTAGGTATTTATATGTATGTATGTGCGTGTGTGTGTGTGCATACACACACACTCTCATATATATATATATATATATATATATATATATATATATATATGTAGAGAGAGAGAGAGAGAGAGAATGTCTATATATATTAGACAGAGAGAGAGAGAGAGAGAGAGAGAGAGAGAGAGAGAGGAAAAGAAGTATAAGCTCCTAGAGGAGAGTGCTCAGACAGAGATGTGTAGGGAAGAAGCTTCATGGAGCAGGGGGATTCAAAGACATTTAGGAACAGGTAGAACAGAGCTTCTCCCTCCTCTCCTCTCAGGAAGCAGGTGCCTGTGGACCCCGAGAGCTCCTTCTTGAGACCTTAGGTACCATGCTCCTCCTCTCTGGTCTGTGTCCACAGACCCTCTTCCTCACTTGGCAGTGTCAACCCTTTTCCCTGGGGACTGCTGCCTGGTCTCCTGGAGCCTGGGGCTCAGCTCAGCTCAGCTCTATGGAAGCCTAGCTCCACCTGTGGGCGAGCACAGAGCAGGGTCCCCTGGGTGGATGGGGCGGGCAGGGGCTCAAGGACTCCACTTCTCGAGTCCTTTCCTTTGCCTGATCCCAGCCGTACTGACTCCTTTGTTTTTCTATCTTTTGTTGTGCTCTTTGCTTCTGTCTCCCCTTGTGTCATGGCTGCAGCTCACGACCAATATCATCCCAGGGAGTAACAAGGTGATCAAACCTAACTCAGGCCCCCGCAGAGCCAGACCGTCGGCTGCCTTGACCGCTGTCTCCTTCCTGATGCTGAAGCTGGCCTTGTAGGCTCTGGGACCCATGTCGGGGGATTTCCGGAAACTACGCAGATGAGAACACCTGCCTGGCAACATGGAAACACACACACACACACACACACACACACATATCTTGCAAAAAAAAATTTTCCCCACCTTGTCTCTGAACCTGTCTCCTCCCAGATTTCTTCTCTGGAGAAGTTTTTCTAAACCAAACAGACAAGTAGGCGGGCAGCCTGAGAGCTGGCCCAGAGGTCCCTCGGCAAGGGAAACCCAGTGCTGAGGAGGGTGCAAGGGTCTAGAAATGCCCTTCGTTTTCTCCCGGTGTTTTCTTCTCTGGACCTCGCTGACATAAAAGACCAAGACGACACCCCTGTGGCCTGAGGGACTGGAACTGTGCTGATGTGAACTGGGGCCAGGGATCCCCACTGGCGGTTTGGCAGAGGGCATCGGGCAGCAAAGCAGCCAGGCTGGCTGCTGGGGGTCCAGCTGGGCACCTCAGCACCTCCACTCGGTTTCGAGCATGGAGTTTGTTTTGTGCTCTCTGTCTGCATCTGAACTGAGAACCCCCAGTGATGCCTGTGGAGGGTGTGGTACCAGGCCCTCTGACTGTGGCATGGAGGGAGTACTGGGGCCAGCTCCAGGGAGCTTGGGAGCTCAGCCCTCTGGGGACATCCCCTTGGGCAGAGGGAGCAAAGCTTGGGCACCAGCTCAAGGCTGCTGCTTCCTGCTTGGTGGCAGGAATTTTGAAATCAAAGAGAAATGATCCGTCATTGGCTCTTTTGGTTTCTTGGTGGGTCTCCCACCAGGGAGAGGGGCAGAGAAGAACATGGCGGGACACCTGCTGGCACTGTGCTTCACTGGCCGCAGCTCTCTCCTCCTCTCGCCCCCCTGTTCCTCTTTTCCACATTCTCTCCTCATTTCCCAGACAAGCGCCAACTGTATGTACATAACACGACTCCTTTCTCAACATATATGTATATATAGATCCATATACATATATTGTGTGGTTTCCCCTTTTTTCCTTTTTTTAAGAAACAAAACTATCGAAATAATACCCCAACAGATGAGCGAAAATGTATTATTGTAAAGTTTATTTTTTTTAACAATGTTGTCTATAATGGGAAAAAAAGAAGATTGACTCCCTGTGTCTCTGCCTCTGTCAGGCTGACTGGGCTGTGGAAGGGGGTTCCTGATCCGTATTCATACTTAGCTAAGGCTCCAATAAACATACTAGGAAGCAATTTGCCTTCTGCCTCCCTCCGGTGTGCCTTCTCCTGCTGTTTTTTCCTTGGCACAGTGCTGCCTCTTGGCTGCTTACCTGGGGTCCTGGTGGGCCTTGGAGAATGTGTGTGTGTGTGTGTGTGGGGCATGCACGCATGTGCACATGTGTCTCCATCTGTTATGTGTCTTTGATGTGGGTGATGGAGCTCCTTTAGGAGGTGGTTTTACACTTGGTGGGTCTCTGCGTCCCGGCTATGCTCAGCCTTCTGGGCCCTTCTTCACCCATCCTCCTCTACCTTCCCTTACCTATCAGTGCCAGTGCCTGTTGGTCCCCACCTTGAAGAGAAAGAAAGTACCTGTGGGGACCTGGAGGGGCAGGAGACCAGTTGATCTTGACACCTCGGGTATATTTTTGTTTTAAGGTTGTCTGTGTGGTCCTATTAAGTGGCCCATTGGTCTTATGTGGCATGAGGTGATATCTTCTCACTGGGACTCCTGGTTTATTTAAGGTATGTGATTATGAAGGCAGGGATCTGGTCTTCTGGGTCCTACTAGAGAAGGAAGATGACCATGATCCATCCCTTCTTCTCTTTTTCTCCATTTACCACCCGGGCTCCACCTGGACCCTGGGCCTGCCGTATTCCCTGGGGAGATTCTCCCTGGAGAAGGCTAGGAGGATGGCTGCTGGCCGAGTGTGTGTACGTGCACCCACGTGCAGGCTTGTGAGTGTTCATATGCATGTATGAGTGTGTGCACATGGCAAGATGAAGGAGGAAGACTGTCATGTGAGGGGGTGCTCCCACTGTCAGGGCTGCACGTGATCCCATCCTGTCGCCATTGGGAGATGAGTTGCTGTTTTCTGCTCTCCCCAAATGGCTCTTGTTTCCAGTTGCTGAAATGTTGGCAACATTGGCCTATGGTGGTGAGTCGTGTGGTGTACAGGTTCCAGCCTGTGCATGGAGCGCCAGTGGGCCAGTGAACTGTCTTCCCTAGCCACCACTGGTGTTACTGTGTGTGGAGGTGGCTGTGGAGTTTACTTGGGAATCCATGTTCTTTGTGAACAGCAAAGACTGGCTAACTTAAAAGGCTTTGGGGGGAAAAGGCTCAGAATCAGTGGAAGGTGGGGGGACCAGGGGAGGGTATAGTGGGAACCAAAGGACATCTGAAGGGGCAGAAGGCATGATCTACAGGGTCAGCATGCTGCTGTCTCTGTGATGAATGACCACCAACTTGTCCAACCGGTTTACTGGGGCCTTGTGCCTACCTCCTGCCATACTTTTGTGAGAGAGGAGAATATCTCACATCTGGTATTCCTAATGTGATATAAACCCTTGGCTTGCATAATGAGGGAGAGAAGATTTCCCGAAAGGAACTGGAGGTGCCAGAATAGATGCAGGGCAGCTTTACTCTGCCTTAAAACCTCTCCCTGTCTAGGTATCACATAGCTGAAATTTTACCATGAAATATTCATTCCTTTGGTTGAGATGATTCCTGTTCCCTGTGATTCTCTCAAAATGTGTAAATAAAAGTGGGAAGAATAAAATGTCACTATCTTAATGCTAATTAGTTTAATAGTTTGAATGAATCTTAGTAACATTAAGACATTTGGACCTAAACACTGAGATTGGGCATGGGGGACAGATAAGTGAAGAGGGGCAGGAATGGAATCAGGAGAAGATTGGTAAGGACTCCAGAGATAGAGCTAAAATTGTTTTAGTGTTCTTTTGGGGAGAGTCAGCTGCATGAAGTATAGGTTCACTGTGCCTTTACCCCAGTTAGCAGTCTATACAATGTGCTTTCTTTGCCATTAGTCCCTTGGGGATTCCTGACATGAGGTATGCATCTGTCTGCAACTAGGCTCTAGTACCTTGACGAGACTGAGATCACATAGGAATGCTTTTCCTCTCCCTGGGGAGGCTTCCAGCCTGCGATGATTTTGCTCAGCCAAGAACCCAGACATCAGCTTCCACCTGGCTCATGCCCTGCCACCCTCCTGTAACGTAGATAGGACCACTCAGAATGCACTGAAGGCCCAGTGGAGACCTATGATGGTGGCAGATCCAAGAAGGCCAATTCAGGAGCACAGAGGGCTCAGTATCAAGTGAGCCACGCCCTGGTCCTGAGCTGACCTTGGTGGAGAGCTTCACAGCTGGACCTCTGCCTTGTTCTGAGACCAGATGCAGGGTCATTACCTCAGTTTCCTGCATCTCACACCCTGCCTTCATAACCTACTTGACAGCATAGGTTTCCCAAGACTGAGCCCAACCTTGCTCTCTAGAGTCCTTGTAAGACACAAGGCCTGACTCGATCCTTAGGCCCTAGCTGAGCCCTGCTGTGTCCACCAGACCTTCTAGATGCTGAGCAGCTTTGGGGCTGACAGGGTGCCCAACTGTCATCTGCTTTCTGGATCCTGCCCATGGCTCACCTGCTTACTGAGATGTCCACCCAGGAACTCTGGTTTAGCCTCCCCTGTGCTGGTTAACTGCTGGTCCCTGGGCTCCCAGGGTCTGATGGTCCACCTGCAAGGACTTAACTTCATGCCAAAGGGCCTCATGGGGGTGGTGTGCATGTGCTTGTCTCTAGTTCCCAGATATGTCTCAGGGACTGCCTGATGCCCATATAAGACAAAGACTTGCCTTTCCTTACATGAGAGCAAATCTTCAGTGTTGCCTGCTGCTGGAGAAATTTTTTGCCAGTCTTTTCTAATCTGTGGAATGAGCTTAAGCTGCGTGTTCCCTCTCTTGTAGGCTGGGATACCAGGGGATAAAACTGGCCATACACTCTGTGTTAATACAATTAAATGTATTCATAGCCTGTTGCCTATTCCTTTAAAGTCTCAGTGGGGAGTAGATAATTTATCTTTTAGAAGGAGATTTAGCATGCCTGGGTGGCTCAGTTGGTTAAGCATCCAACTCTTGGTTTTGGCTCAGGTCGTGATCTCATGGCTTCATGGGTTCGAGCCCCACATTGGACTCTGTGCTGGCAGCGCAGAACCTGCTTGTGATTCTCTCTCTCCCTCTCTAGCTGCCCTTCCCCCACTTGTGCTGTCTCTGTCTCTCAAAATAAAAAAAAAATTAAAGAAAGATTTAATTTTTTAAGGAAAAGGCAGTCATTTGGAGCCAAAACTGGTAAAAAGTTGGTATTTAAAAAATGTTTATTTTTGAGAGAGAAGGGGTGCAAGCATGCACACGAGTTAGGGAGGGGCAGAGAGAGAGGGGGACAGAGGGTTCGAAGCAGGCTCTGTGCTAACAGCAGACTCCAGTGCAGGGCTTGAACTCATGAACTGCGAGATCACGACCTGACCTGAAGTGGTAAAGTTGGATGCTTAGTTGACTGAGCCACCCAGACACCCAAAAAGTTGGTACCATTCTTAGTGGTGGGTTTAAATGGTGGAAACACTGGTTTCTGTCTTCTTGTTCAACCTTGGTTACCTCATCTACAAAGTTCTGTTAGAGGATAGTTAAGGTCTTTCTCAACTCTGAATAAACTCTAGAGGGGGAGAGAGATACAGAGACAGAGGTTTACACCAGAAGTGCTTTTCCTGCTCAGTGCCTCCAGTGTTCTGAGTAAGGGGGAGTCATCCCCATCTGCCACATGACCATTTCAAATTCTAAGTTCAGATGTGTTTTCTAAAAGCCCAGACATACCATTTCATTGTTACATTCCTATCTCAAGACAAGTGAGCAAATGGAAAGGGCTTTGAAATCCTCACAAAGATGTGGTTTATAAAATCAGGGCTGTGCAGAGAAGCATTAGTTAATCAGAACATTATTTGCCACATTCCACTTCTGGAGTGAAGTGCTTTTTTGTGCTCTACCTTCCAGAGCAGAAAAAGGGAAGTGAACAATATAGAAGGATTTTAATAGCATTACTCAAAACTGAAACCAAATGTGGATATTTTAAAATATGTATATATAAGATTTAACCAACGCTTACATAGCCCTCACATGCACCAGACACTGTTCCAAAATTGCGTGAGTATCAACTCATTTCATTCCCATGGGGATGCAATTAGTTTAGCTCTGCCTCCCCATACTACATACTGAGCAGACTGAAGCATAGACAAGTTGCGATCCTGCCCAAGATCATACAGAGGGTAGGTGGCGTGGCGGCACTCTGACACAAGCCCAGGTGGGCTGCCTTGTGGGTCTGGGCTCAAACTGCCCAGCTGCTGCCTGAGCCACACTGCCACACTTGTCCCTGGCTCTGTGCTGGCCCTCAGCTGGCCTGACCAAGGCAGCCACTTCCCTGGGGGCTCCAGTTAATCTGGGCTTCGTTGCTGTGCTTTCCCTTCCCTCTCGGCCTATAGGGCAAATGGTGAGGGAGTTCTGTAAACCGGTTCATTAAATCCAATACATTGTAGACTCCAGAAGGGAGAGAGGCATGAGGAAGATGCAGCTCTAGACGTGGCCCACCCCAGGTCTTTCTGATGGGGAGAGTCCCACCTCGGTGTTTGCTAGGACGAGTGTGGACCTTGTGGGGAAACAGTTTGGTGGGAAGATGGCCTTTTGAGGAAGAAGACTGACCATCTGGGGACCTGCCCTTGACTTTGAACTGCTCTTGCTTTGGACACCATGGTGATGATGGAAGAGGACACATTTGGGGCTAGGCAGACCTGAGTTTGAATTACAGATCTGCCATTGACCAGCCAGGTGATCATGTCTAGTATGAGCTTCAGGTTTCTCATTTGTAAAATGGGGATGGCTGTCCCTGCCTCATAGGAACTCTTGTCAGGATTAAATGGGATTATACCCTGCCAAGGGACTGGTGCACAGTGGGCAGGCCATCAGCCATGCCACTCCCGCTTCCAGTGGGCCAGCCAGCCTGGACCTCCGCAGATTCTCTGCACCTGCCTGGCTCACCAGGTCTCATCCTCATGGCAGCCAGATGCCTTGTGGTAAACACAAGAACATGATGGTCATTAGGCCCCTGGACTGTGCTCTTTGAAGGATTGCCATGTGGAGTTGAGAGGGCAGGAGAGGTGGGGAGAGAAAAAAGGGAAACTTCCTTGTTATTTGTAAAGCACAGTTGACTTGATCTATGAGTCACTGGGGACAGTGGCTACAGAACAGCCAAATGTCATGCTCTCTCTGGAGTCCTTTTGATTGGCCACCTCCTCTCCATGCATGAAGGCAGGAGACGTGCTGCTGCAGTGACATCTCAGCTCAAGGGCACCAGGGCAAATGCATATCAGATCAGCAGCCCCAAATGGAGACCAGGAAGCACTCATCAGCCATGAGGCCTTGGAACAATGTCAGCACCCACGGGTGACAGGCTGGCATGGGGTCCTGGAGGGTCCAAGGCAAGCTTGGGAACTCCCTGTGAGGAGGGAGCCCCAGGCCCCAAACCCCTGTTTTGTGATGAATTCTGAGTTACTTCCATGCTTTCTGAGCAGAACTTTCTCTCCTCTGTGATTTCCCTATAGAAAAAAAGGCTGGCAATGAGGTGTGAGTCTGATGACACGTTCAAGCTCATATGCTGTCCTCAAGAATTGTAGGGTATACTTGAAGGGGTGTCGGGGGACCTGGGCTCAAAGTCTGGCTGGCCATCTATCAGCTAAGTCACTGAATTTCTCTGAGCCTCAGAAAGATTGCTCTCCGAGATCAGCAAACTTTTTTCTATAAAGGGCCAGATAGTAAGTAGGCTTTGTGGGTCGTGGCATCTTGGCTGCCAACTATCAACTTGGTCTTTGTAGCTTGAAAACAGTCATAGGCATTTTGTAAATCATGGGGCTTGTCTGTATTCCAATAAATATGTATTTACAAAAGCAGATATGGGCTGAACTTGGACTAGGGGTTATAGTTTGCCACCATTTGCTTTAAATAATCTCTGAGACCAAGCTCTCAATCCTGGGCATTCTGACTACTGAGGTTTGGTGGCAGGAATGCTAAGGGGTGGAAGGGCCGAAGTTATCCTGGGGTTGTAAGAAGGGAGAGGACAGCCCACCACTGTGACAGGGGAGGTGAAATTGGTGGGAGAGGACACCAGAAGGAAGGGTCCTGTGCTGGGCAGGAAGGAGGAGAGAACCACGTAGCCTATGGTCTGTGCTCACAGAAGTGTGGTTTGGAGTCTGGGGGGCTGCAGTTGTGTTCTGCACGGGGGCTTTGGGCTAGGAGGGCAAATAGGTTGGAAATTCAGCTGTGCTCAAGTCATCCATCCATGGGCCCACCCTGGGCTTGAGGAGGGGTCATCGCTTGCTGGTTTGCACGAGGGCTCCTGTATGTGCTGGAGCAGGGCCTGTGGCCAAGAGCAAGGGCAGTTGCCATTCTAGGGGCTGGGAGGGGAGAAGGTGGGGTGTGGCAGTGGAGCCCCTGAAAGCCCCTGTCGTCAAGTCACTTAACCTGGTTGACCCCCCGCCCTTTCCTCATCTACAAAGGGAAGGGTCAGAGGCACTGTTCTCCAAGCTTCCTTTCCACAAATAGGATTCTCTGATTTTATGACTGCCAGCTATTTCTGAACTCACTAGTCCGGCACAGAATGACTTGGAAGGAGACGGAATTCATCTCTCTTTCAATAAACGCCGCCACCCGCTTGGTTGCTCCAATTTTTCACCAAGTGTCTTGTGCAGAGCTTCGGACTGCTGCCGTGGAGCTCATTCTGGGTATGGCTGATGGTGGTGCTCTCTCAGGCTCTGCCTCATTTCTTTCCCTTGCAAGGTGGCATTTCCCAGAAAGTCAACACCTGCTGGAGCCACATGGAGGTATACCCACCATGTCCTGTCTGAGTCCCCATCTTGACCAGGATGCTGCTCAGGGGTCAGAGGTCATGGAGCTGTTTACACTTGGACCACCCAGGCGGGAGGTGACTAATCCTCATCAAATATGTCTGCAGGAGGAGTTTGCCCAGCCACCTTGGCCAGCATGATTTGGGGTGCTGAAGCTCGGGCAGCCAGAAGAGAGGCATCTGAGAAAACCTCTGCCGTGATTTTTCCAGGGCCTGCACAGTGGACTCCCCTTCTTTCTTCCCTGCCCACCCACATGCAGGCACTTGACAATTTACAATAAAGGCTGCAGCTCTCACTCTACTTCATTTAAACAGCAGAGTCTAGCTTAGTCGGCCAAACAAATCCTTGTGGGATGACACCTTTGGCCCAGCGCATCCTTCACTTTTATCCTCCATGGAAGATGAAAGGCCTTTTTTTCAGGGGTCTCTACAACCCGAAATCACTCTTAATTCTCATTGTGTGAGAAAGCTGGGTGAGTGTGAGGCCCCAGGATATGAAGGACTCTAAAATGCCTGCCTCCTGGAAGTTTGTAGCTGGGAGCTGCTGAAATAACCTTCTCTTCCAAATGAGGAAGCAACTTTATTGATGACTGGAAATGGTCCAGAGGAGCTATTGTCTGGGTGATGGGGAAGACCCCTCGGCAGCCCTCAACCCTGCCCAAGTCCATGCATCTCAATGTCTGGATATCTGGGGCCTGTACAGCCATGGAGAGGACAGGTCTAGAAAGACCCCTGGGCAATCAGAGGAATGTTTGTGGGAGCAGCCACAAGTGTAGGTCCCTGTCATGGATGGGATGGGGCTGAGCTCACGCTGTGGCCCTCGTTCCTCTTTGGGCATTAGCTGGCAGGGCTTTCTCCATTCACCCTGGCACCTGCTCCTGAGTCTGACAGACAAAGGACCCCATGCATCTGGGTGACAATTCAGCCTGCTTGGTCCTCCAGGTGGGCATCTGCATGTGGACTCAGGGAGTCACAGCTCTGGTGTGAAATCTGATTGTGTCAGGACAGTGGGAGGGCTGGGGATGGGTACTATCTCCTTCTGAAAAACTGTGATGGATGGAGTGATTGATTTCCATGGAAGGTGGTGGTCCTGAAAATCCCTCCGACTTCCACCCTGGGGGCTGCTGTCCCAGAAGCCCTTCCCTTTTCACTCCACCTGCTGCTGTCCCTGGCCAGGGCTGTGGCCTTGGACACTTCCTTTTGCTGGAACCACTCCAGAGCCTACAATTTAGGCAGGCAAATGTGGGTTTTGACTATGGGTGTGGCTCAACAGATTAGGTGACTCCCATGTGCTGTGGGGCATCCAGAATTCAGACTATCCAGTCATTCTCTTTCTGGAATGCCATCTTTCCTTCTCCTTTCCATCATCTTATCCCGGGCTGTTTTTCTCTGGTGTTACCTTCTGGTATGGGTGTCTGTTCAGCATCTGTAGACCTGGAGAAGTAAGGGCTTTCCTCCTTCTAGTTCTCTGCTTCATGTCAGGTTTGTTCTTCCTTTTAGCAGCTGAGCCCAAATGAGCAGCATTTTGGGGATGTGTCCCCTCAAAGTCCCTGAACTAGCTGTTCTCTGCTTCCATCTTGATCCTCCCATCCATGCTCCCCCCAACATCCAGTCCTGCCCCTGGTGGTGTCCTCACCATGGGTTGTGGAGTTGAGGGCAGAAACCTATAGGGTTCCTGTCAGCTTGGCAGGCAGCCTCCCTTCACCTGCATGGTTTGCCCCAGGAGCTCCATCTTCCCCACTAGCAGCCTCTTCAAATTTTCCTGTGCGTTTTCTTGTATCCCTCCATCCACTGGGGACAAACTCTTCTCATCTGAATGAATTGGGAGGTCAAGGGAGACTCACCTAAATGAATAAAAAAAATCTGAACTTTAGAATCTTGCTGAATGAGTAGTATGATGTCTTTGCAGTAGGCCAAAGCCTTTGTAATGGCCTTTAAGGTCCACGGGATCTGGCTGGCTGCCTTTCCCATCTCCTTCCCAATTGCTCTCCCCTGCCCACTCTGCCCCAGCCACATTGACCTCCTTGCTGTTCTTTGAACATGTGAGACTGGCTCCTACTTCAGGGTCTCTGTAGTGGCTGTTCCATCTGTCTAGGGTACTCTTCTAGTCATTCTAACTACCTTCCCTGCTCCCTGCTTCAGGTCCCCACTCAAATGTCAGCCAACTAATGATAACTTTCCTGTCCAGGATACCTCTCTCGGCACCCTCTTCAGGACTTTCCACTCCCTAATGTTTTACTTCCCCAAAGCACGTGTCACCTTCTGACCGACTATACATACACATATATGTTCATGTGTATTTGGTGTCTCTGTGTGTGTGTGTGTTGGGAGTTTATGACCTGCCTCACTCCACAATGATGTAATCTCCAAGAGTACAGGAGCTCCATCTGTTGTTTTTTCATTGTTATATCCTTAGCACCTAGAAGAGTGCCTGGCAGAGAGGGACCTCTGCAAATGTTTGTTGATTGGCTGAAAGTTGATAAGGAGTTTGAGCAGATCCTGGAGAATGAGCAGGTGGCACATTGAGAGAAAACAGGGTTGGGGAGGAACAGAGAGAATCTTGAATTAGCATATCAAAGCAGAAGCCCAGGGAGTGCTGGCTGGACACATTTTCCTTATTGTTGAAACAAGTCCAGAGTCTGTACTCTCTCCCAGGCCACACAGAGCGTACTTAACAGCAAGGCTGATACTAGAACTCAGGATTCCGTTTGTTAGTCTGATCCTCCTTCCACCTTGGACAATGGCTTCTTCTCTTAGGTGGTTGTATACATACTCTGTGATCTCATTTAAAATAATTAATTAGCTTAGCAAACTCTTCTGGTGGATAGGACAAAAGGAATGTTCAGTGGAGGTGGTAAGGCACAGGTTTACACCTGGTCAGATTTGATGAGGGTGTCTAAAGAAACCCCTTGGCTGAGGATGGTGGCTTGAACATCTGTTTAAACAACTTCGGTAGAGTTCCTTTGCAGGAAGCTTATTTTATAATCAAGCTCACAGTCATCAGGATTTCTCCATCCCATCCCTCCAAGGCACTGTATGTCCTCATTTACCCAGCCTCACTCTCCTAGTTAAAAAATTGGGAGGTTGGTAAGGACAAATCTACCCAGTGTACGAGAGTGAGCTTGGAAGGGTTCCTCCACCTCCTGGATGGAGAGGTGGAGGAAGGGGGCAGGGGGCTTATTCACTCTGTGGAGCTGCTGATAATAAAAGGGGAAAATTAAGTCTTGCTTGTTCAGGTATGTGATTGAGAAAGGCCGTCAGCAGAGGGACGAGGAGCTTGTTAGAAATCACCAGGCCATTACAACCGAGATCAACAGCTGCCTCTTGAAATGGGGAGGAAATAGATACAATCTCAGGAAGGCGATAAAATTGAAAGGTTCCAGTGCGCCCTGGTGAACAAACATAACCTCACACAAAGTCTATTTGAGTGAGCAGCCTCCTTATCATAATTATCCCCCCAGCTACTGGTGTTGGAGAGTGAGGGGCATTGATCTGGGGGACTGGAGTCAGGGGTCACAGGCAAAGTTCCTTTGCCTCCCGTCAGGGGTCACAAAGCTGCTGACTTTTAAAGACAAAGGAGAAGCCAGGGACCATGAACAGCAAACCCTGGGTCTTAAGTTTTTGAAATGTACTGACAATCTTCTACTTAAGAAAATGCTTCATGTGCATGACACAGGGCTCTCCGTGGAGGGCGAGTAGAGGAGGGCTGCGTGCGGCACTGCCTGCTGGAGCTCCACATCTGAGCAGCTGGCTGCGCAACTCAGGGGCCACGTTTCCTCTTCTGTGCTCCTGTTCTGCGGTGAGGGGTGATGGGTATGTGCATTCCAGTGAGCACATATATATGCACACACGTACACATTTCTTCTTGGCGGAACAATGAAGGTGGGTGGAATTGTTCACTCTGACAATTCTCTGAACCAAATCTGAGTTCCTTTGTGGGAAGCTGACTGACAAATCAAAGGGCAGTGGGCTGAGAAATGGCAGGACTATGGGGACTGGTCTCTTTTGCCTCGCCCTGTGGCCACCCAGCTGGTTGTGTTCTCAGGTGACTAGGGGACCATGGTTGGGCCTGACAGTGGGCTGGGGGGAAGCTCCCACTGCAGGAGGGTCCTGCTGTCTGTCCATCTGCCTTCCTGTCTCAAATCTGACTGAGAGCCTGCCAGTCCAGGGCATTTCCTTTAATGGCCCCTGTGATGGCACTCTTCCTGTGATAATTTACAACTGGTGAAGAATTTTGCTAAGTCCTTTATTTGGCTTTTAAAAAAAAATTTAAATGCTTTATTTATTTTTGAGAGAGAAAGACAGAGCACGAGCAGGGGCAGGGCAGAGAGAGAGAGAGATACAGAATCTGAAGCAGGCTCCAGGCTCCAAGCTGTCAACACAGAGCCCGACTCGGGGCTCGAACCCATGAACTTGGAGGTCATGACCTGAGCTGAAGTTGGACATTTAACCAACTGAGCCATCCAGGTGCCCCTTCCTTCACTTGGCTTTTAAAAATGTCATTAACTGTTTGCATGTGAACTCAGAGAGAAATCCAAAGAAGAGTGGACGGGGAGAAAAGCAGCCACAAAGAAGGCTGTGGAGGGATTTTCCCTTTCACTTTAGTTGGCTTCCCTATGCATGGGGGAGATTGCCTCATAACAAAAGGTTGGTAGGATTTCGACACTGCATCCCTTTGGATGGGATCTAGGATGTATTTGCCCTTTGGGGAATTCTGCTTACAGCCCTCAGGGCTGTAGTGAAGTGGCCAGTGCCCTTGAGATGGAGGACAGGCAAAGGGCAGGGGGGTTCTAACAAGCTCCTCATCACTGAGAAGTAGTCATTTGTGGGGGCTTTTGACTGGCTGCTCCACCAGGATGGGCAAGACCGTTGGCTTGCCCTAGAGGAAAAGTTGTGAGGGAGGCGGTACCTGCTGGGGAGTCAGGAAAGCAAGGCTGTGGTCCTTGTTCTGGTCTAGGTGACTTCCTTCTGTTTGCCTCATTTTTCTCTTCTGTCAGTGAGTGGTTTGGAGCAGATGGTCAGGCAATCTAGAGCGAGTGAATGGGTGAGACTGTAGGTGGCCAGCTGGAGAAGATGGGCTGTCTCTGTGTGGGCCAGTTCAATTTCCAGCTCCTTCAGCACTAAGCTCCTGCTAAATGACTGTGGGAAGCCCCTTAACCTCTGTAGTCTCAATCTGTCACCTCAAAAGGGGGTTAAACAAACGTATTTTGAAGATTTGGGAGTACTGAATGAGCTAATGTGAATGTAGTGCAGGGCCTGGCACACAGTAGGCTCTTTAACAAAATAGGTCCCACCAGGGTGCTTGGATGGCTCAGTCGGGTGGCCGTCCAACTTTGGCTTAGGTCACGATCTCATGGTTTGTGAGTTTGAGTCTCGTGTAAGGCTCTGTGCTGACAGCTTGGAGCCTGGACCCTGCTTCAGATTCTGTGTCTCCCTCTCTCTCTGACCCTCCCCACTCACACTCTGTCTCTCTCTGTCTCAAAAATAAATAAACATTAAAACAATTTTAAACAAAATAGGTTCCCTTCTCATTTTCTTTATTCCCTCATTGCCCACACTGCCATTTTTCTGGCTCACTTGCTGCACCAAGTTTGAGAATTGGAAAGCCATATAAGGCGACTGTGTTAGTTTGATTCCCTGTACAAATATGCACACTGGGGGACATTTTAGCATTCCACTTTCAGCTCCCTTTGGGGGATTGCTGTAAGTCCCAGCCACCTGATGAAGGTTTGCTTTGTCTGCAAACCCATTCTGGAAGACACTGCCCATTATAGGCAATAGCCCTGAAATACATGATCTTAGATTTTAGTACAGGAAAAATGAAGTCTTCCTTGATGTTAGACCACTGTAGAACAGTTCATATTTCCCCTTTTGGCCTTGGTTGCCAGAAAACTCAATTAAATTTTGTGCTTTGGAGCTATAATACCCGAAATACTTGTACAACCTAACCTCTCTCACACATCCTTCAAGGAAACCTTCTCTGACTCCCCATGTCTGAGAAAGAGGCCTACTTCAGTGCTTCTGGTATTCATGCTTTCCTCAAACAGAACCCTGTCCAGTTGACATTCCCACTCCCTTTCTCTCAACACACACACATGTACACACACGTATACATGTATATGCACACACATGCATGCACAACGCACACATGCATGCACACCTGCGTGCACACACAACACATACATACACATTTACGCACACATGCACGCATTCACCCCACCCCCAGATTTAGGTTCCTTGAGGACCAGCTCAGTTCACTGAGGACAGAACACCTGCTATCTGGAATGTATGGGTACTCAATAAAAGCTCATTGAATAAAGGTAAATGAACGAACAAGTGGTTATATAAACACTTTAGTTCAGGTATCAGATATAATCATCTTTTCTTTCCTATTCAGTGGGGTTTGACCTTTTACATTTCGATCTTTTACAATTACCACACACTTAAAATTTTTTTTTCAGCTTGTCGATACTACCCAAAGCAATCTACATATTCAATGCAATCCTTATCAAAGTAACACCAGCATTCTTCACAGAGCTAGAACAAATAATCCTAAAATTTGTACAGAACCAGAAAAGACCCTGAATAGCCAAAGCAATCTTGAAAAAGAAAACCAAAGCAGGAGACATCACAATCCCAGACTTCAAGCTATACTACAAAGCTGTAATCATCAAGACAGTATGGTACTGGCACAAGAAAAGACACTCAGATTAATGGAACAGAATAAAGAACCCAGAAATGGATCCACAGACATATGGCCAACTAATCTTTGACAAAGCAGGAAAGAATATCCAGTGGAATAAAGACAGTCTCTTCAGCAAGTGGTGCTGGGAAAACTGGACAGCGACATGCAGAAGAATGAACCTGGACCACTTTCTTAACACCATACTCAAAAATAAACTCAAAATGGATGAAAGACCTCAATGTAAGACAGGAAGCCATCAAAATCCTCGAGAAAGCAGGCAAAAACCTCTTTGATCTTGCCCGCAGCAACTTCTTACTCAACACATCTCTGGAGGCAAGGGAAACAAAAGCAAAAATGAACTACTGGGACTTCATTAAAATAAAAATCTTCTGCACAGTGAAGGAAACAATCAGCAAAACTAAAAGGCAACTGACAGAATGGGAGAAGATATTTGCAAATGACGTATCAGATAAAGCGTTAGTATCCAAAAATCTACAAAGAATTTATCAAACTCAACACCCAAAAAAAACAATCCAGTGAAGAAATGGTCAAAAGACATGAATAGACACTTCTCCAAGGAAGACATCCAGATGGCCAACCAACACATGAAAAAATGCTCAACATCACTCACCATCAGGGAAATACAAATCAAAAGATACCACCTTACCCCAGTCAGAATGGCTAACATTAACAACTCAGGCAACAACAGATGTTGGCGAGGATGTGGAGAAAGAGGATCTCTTTTGCATTGTTGGTGGGAATGCAAGTTGGTGCAGCCACTCTGGAAAACAGTATGGAGGTTCCTCAAAAAACCAAAAATAGAACTACCCTATGACCCACAAATTGCACTATTAGGCATTTATCCACGGGATACAGGTGTGCTGTTTCGAAGGGATACAGGCACCCCCATGTTTATAGCAGCACTATCAACAATAGCCAAAGTATGGAAAGAGCCCGAATGTCCATTGATGGATGAATGGATAAAGAAGGTGTGGTATACACACACACACACACACACACACACACACACAATGGAGTATTACTCAGCAATCAAAAAGAATTGAAATCTTGCCATTTGCAACTATGTGGATGGAACTGGAGGGTATTATGCCAAGTGAAATTAGTAGGAGAAAGACAAAAATCATATGACTTCACTCGTATGAGGACTTTAAGAGACAAAACAGATGAACATAAGGGAAGGGAAACAAAAATAATATAAAAACAGGGAGGGGGACAAAACAGAAGAGACTCATAAATATGGAGAAAAACAGGGTTGCTGGAGGGGTTGTGGGAGGGGGAATGGGCTAAATGGGTAAGGGGCATTAAGGAATCTACTCCTGAAATCATTTTTTCACTATATGCTAACTAATTTGGATATAAATTTTAAAAAATAAAATAAAAAAGTTTTTTAGATTTATTTATTTGAAAGAGAGAAAGCACATGTGCAAGGGGCAGAGAGTGGGAGAGAGAGAATTTCAAGCAGGCTCTGCACTGTCAGCGGAGTGCCCGATGCAGGGCTCAAACTCATGAACCGTGAGATCATGACCCGAACCAAAGTCAGATGCCTAACCGACTGAGCCACTCAGGTGCCCCTGCACACTTTTTATTATAAACACAACTTTAGAATTACGTGGGGTTGAGGATGTAAATAAATGAAGAGATAAATAACTAAGTTTCTCTTCCACAACACCTCCTTTGCCAGCTCCAGCGAGTGTCTTGTGCTCGAGAACATAGACTTTGGAGCAGAGAAAGACATGCATTTTCCTGGCTGTCACTTAACAGCTGTGTGTACTTGGGCAGATTTCTCTGCTTCTCTGTTTATAAAAATTTAGGTAAAGAAATTTCTCTCATAGGGCAGTGGGAGATGAAATAGAACATGTAAGTGAAGTGTGCAACAGAGTATTTAGCCATAATGAGTGCTCAGCAAATATTTATCATGAGTGAAAGAAAGTCTCCAGCTCAGTGATGTGATGCACCTCATGTGTCCTACTGTTCTGAGCTGACTTTAAGCTCCTTGAGGCCAGGTGCCTTACCTGATGCTCCTTTTGTGTAAGCTGGGCCACCCGACTGAACACATTGGCTCTGTACATCCATGAATAGACTTCTGAACACCGTTGGAGACACTGTCCAGACAAATACCAGGCTGGCTCATGGACTTATAGCACATGGATCTGAAAGGGGCCTTTGTGGTCAAGGGTCTGTCTCTCATTTTATGTGGGAGAAACTGGGGTATAGGCAGGTGCTGTGGTGTCCCCAGGCTACACTGCTGGGTGGACAGCCTGGCCCCAGACCCGGGCTCCTCATGTCAGGCAAGAACACCTTCCAATCTGTTGTGCCCCTGGCCAGGATAGACTGAACGTGGCCCAGGATATTGGCCCTCCCCGCACCTGGCCTCAGGGCGCTGTTCTGAAGCTACGGTAATTACCTGTGGTGCAGGTGTGGAGCTTTATGTTTCTAAAGTACTATTTCACGGCCGTGATCTCATTTCGTTCTCGCAGGGATTATGTGAAACAGGCTGGCAGGCGTTTTCATCTGGATTCTCTGTGAGAAGCTTAAGGACCAGAGAGGTCAAGTGATGGGGTGGAGATCCCACAGCCAGCTAGCGGCCAAGCTAGAATAGAAACTGCAACTAGGGCCCTGGTTCAGTGCTCTTTGTCCTGAGCCTTGGGGGAGTGCCTCCGGGGGCTGTGTCTAACAGTTGGCACAGTCTCTGAAGTTTGCTCTGAAGAAGGTCAGAGCCTGAATCCCAACCAGTCCAGCCTGCAGAAGCTACGAGAGCCTGTTTTTTTGGTGAGGCTGCCTTTGCCCATGACTTACACGGGATGATGGCATCAGGGGAAGACAGAGGGCTTAGCTTTGAAGGTCTTGATTTGTCTCTGGGGCTGGGTTCAAAGTCAAAAGCTCTGACAGGCAGCATTGCCAAAGACAGTATTAATGTGGTAGGGGTCGTGGAGAGGGCTGCTTGTGGAGTAAAGGCTCTGAAGTTTGCCTCTGAAGCTGTATCATGTATACACACACGCCTCCATTCAGAGTGGCCTCCCAGACGCACGCACGAGTTGGCATTTAGCAACTTTCCAAATTTGAATTGCAGTATAAAATTAAATCCACATTTAAGGGCTTTTAAAGCATAGCCTATTTATTCAGTGGCTCTTTATGAAGCCCTCACCGATTTGTAATCTATGTGGTAACTCATTCCACATTGCTGACAGCTGGGTGTTAACCCTTACCTAGAAGAATCATCTCTCTCCCCAGACATAGCTGGTCTCAGTAACCTGGGCCTGCAAGACAGTGGAGGCCCCGGGGATGCTGCTCACTCAAGGAGGCAGGTGATCACCTGATAGGGGAGGTGATCTCTGTGCACACTTCCCCCTGCCCTGATCTTCTCCTAGTCCTCTGGAAATCTCTGCGAGCTTGGAGCCTGAGATGCAGACAAATTTATTCATCCAACACCATTTATCTAGGGCCTACTATGTACTGACTCTGGGGGGGCCCAAGGAGGAAATGCCTTAAATAGTCCCTCATGGGCCAGCTGGCAGGGCGGGCTTCCCCTTTACATGCATGGGTGACTGGTGCCATGCGCTCTTGCCCCCCGGCCCCCTCCCCACACCTTCCCAGGAAGTGAAGAGGGACTTGGCAGCCCCCCCCCAGGAAGACCCTGAGGCCTTGGCTTAGCTCTCTCCGGTGGGCAGGCTGTTCTCTGATGGTTTTCAATTAAGTCTGTCCTAGGGAGGAAAATCCTTCCCTGATACTTGGGCTAATGCAAGCAACTTTCTCCTTTCTCTGTGGTCTCCTTCTGGAGAATGGCTCGGGCCTTAGGGGGTGTTTCTTCCACTTCTGTTGGGGAGCATTTGTGCTAATAATTTGTCATCTCAGTTACATAACTGGGCTTTTGTCAGCGGTTTTCCGATGGGACCTTATGTGAAGTTGGGGTTTGCTGTTCAGTAAGCATTTCCGAGGAATGCTCCAGAAAGCCCAATGTGCTGTAATTGTGCCTCTGTCCTGCTGGGCTCCATGTGCCACTGGAGCGCTAACTCAGGCTTCCCAACCTTTGTGTTGTGCTGGGAGGTCTCTGTCATGGAGGCACCTGCTCCTGAGCACACTCAATCCGGGAAGCTCTCTGAGTCCATCTGCATTGGCAGGGCCCAGCACACCTAGTGGCCTCAGTGGGAGCAGGGACATTTAATGGAAGGGACAGAGCATGGTAGAAAGAGCTCTCCTACAGGAAACGTGAGCCCAAGCCCAGCCCTGCACCCTCTTGTTAAATGTAAAGCTCAAACTTCAAACCTCATTAACTAAAATCTCATTAATGGCAACGATAGTAACTAACATTAATTGAGTGCCTTTTAGGCATTTTACATGTGTTATCTTATTTAATCCTATTAATATTCCTATGAGGAGTTATTATTCTCTCCATTTTACAAGCATGAAAACTGAGGCTAACAGAGGCTTAATTCCTTGTCTAAGGTCATTTGGTTGTGGTGAATGGTGGTGGTGGATGATTGGGATTTGAACGTGGGGCCTCCTGCTTATTGCTTTGTTAGCTTGTACAAATGGACATCCAAACACATAGTGGGTGTTTTCTATAAATCCAACTCTGAAATACAAATGAAGTCCTTGCCCAGGCGATGCTCAGAGTCTAATGTGGGAGGCCTCATTCGAAGCACAGCCTGTGGGCACAGCCTAGGAGAAAGTGCTCAGCAGAGGACGTGTAGAGCACCCAGCCCCGGAGGGCTCCACGAGGGTAGGCTAAGCATCAGCGACTGTTGGCATGCAGGAAAGGGTCAGCCTTCATGGCAGCAGTGTGGTGCTTGAGGTGAGTCTGGAAGAGTGGGCAAGAGAGGCCAGACAGCCAGGGGGAAAAGGGCACCCCAGCAGAAGGAGCAGCATGTGCAGATGCACAGAGAGATGAGAGCTACCACTGGCAGTGAGCACCTCGGGTTGTTTGGTGTGGCTGGAATGTGACAAGCCGAGGGCCAACAGGAGGCTCATATGTCTGAGGAAGTGTCATATGGATGGAAGGAAGGGCCTAAATGGAAAGACAAGGAAAAATTCATGGATCTCAATGTCTTGCCGATGCTCATCTCTGCCATCCAACAATGCCTTTCTCTTTCATCTTTAAAACTTAAAACCCATTTTGCATATGGTCCCCTTTGGTGTCAGTGTTGTAGGATTTCACCCCCTGCATTAAACAGTTGCAAGCTGCTGAGCCCAGTTATGTGCTCTGGGGCATCTGGGAATGTCTCTGTCTTTGTAAAACCTCCTCCCCAGTCTTAGCACATAGAAAGCACCTACTAAACTTGTAACTTGTCTTCCACCTGCCCACCAACCACTACAGTGACACTGAGCGGTCCCAATCCTAAATTGGATGTTCAAAAGATTATGAAATTAGTGTGTCCTACTAAACTACTTCAGTGACTCTTATGTCCTCTCAGAAATCTCAAGAAGAGTTCGGATGGACGTTAGCCACAAACAGTATCGTGGCAGGAATGGCAGGGGGAACATGGCCAATACAGGCTTCACACCCGCCATGCTTATCACCCCATCCCACACAGGACTCGAGACCCTGAAGCCAGAACTCATTCTCCCATCCATCCCCACCCCTGTTGGGAAGATTGGATATCATGAAAAGGCCAGTACTCCCTGGGCTAATGTATACATTTAATATAATTCCAATAACATACCAGTGGGTTTTGTTTCCCCCCTGGAACTAGACAAGGTATTTTAAAGTTTATATGGAAATTTAAACAAGCAAAAAAAAAAAAAAAAAAAAAACCCTGAGAAATAATTAAAAAGAAAAAAAAAAAAACAATGAGTGGAGACTAGCCCTACCAGACAATACAAACACTATACAGCCTCAGTAATTACAATGGTGTGGCAGTGGCATACAAAAATAGTCCAGAGGGACAGAATGCTCCCAAGATAGGCCCAGAACATTTATAAGAAATTAGTAAATGATACAAGTGGCCTCTCAAATCAATATGGTAAAGATGAATTTTAAATAAAGGACATTGGGACACAAAATAGCCATTTTTAGAAAAAAATACATTTGGCTCTGTGCTTCATGCCATGCATTGGGATACTCTCCAAGTGTTAAACACAAACATAAAAGTGCCATACAGGGGGGGCCTGGGTGGCTCTGTCGGTTAAGCGTCCAACTTAGGCTCAGGTCATGATCTCACGGTTCGTGAGTTCGAGCCCCGCGTCTGACTCTGTGCTGACAGCTCAGAGCTTGGTGCCTGCTTCAGATTCTGTGTCTCTCTCTCTCTCTGCCCCTCCCCTGCTCTCATTCTCTGAGTCTCTCAAAAATAAATAAAATGTTAAAAAAAAATTTAAAAAGGTGCCATACAGAAACATGAAGATCACCTTTGATGAGGACAGACCTTCTCACTATGATTCAAAATCTAGAAGCCAAGGAAAAGATGGGTAAATTTGATCATATAAAAATAAAAAAGTTTATGCATGCCCCGAACACCATAAGTAGAGTCAAAAGGCAAATGACAAACTGAGAAAAAAGTATTTGCAACAAATATATCCCAAAGAGCTAATCCTCCTAACATGAAAAGAAATAGAAATCAGGAAAAAGACCCCATTATTCAATAGAAAAATGGACAAGGGAGGGGCGCCTGGGTGGCTCAGTTGGTCGAGTGTCCTACTCACGACTTTAGCTCAGATCATGATCTCACGGTTCGTGGGTTCGAGCCCTGTGGCAGGCTCTGCCACAGTGTGGAGCCTGCTTGTGCACTCACTCTTTCAAAATAAGTAAACTTAAAAAAAAGAAAAATGGACAAAGGATATGAACACTGAGTTCATAAAACAGAAATGCAAACAGTCCTTTCCCCTTCGAACACATGCGCAGTGAGAAGGATGCAAATGAAAACTACACTGAATTCTCACCTCTCAAGCTGGCAGAACTCCAAATCTTGATGAAATACAGTGCTGGCAAAGTTGTGGGGAAACATGTGTCCTCCGCCATTGCTGGTGGGCTCTAAAGTGGAGTACTTCTTTGGGTGACCCTGGGTCTCATCCATCTGTCTGCCAGCATCACAAATGCATCCCACCTTTCTGCCCAGTGATCCCACTTCTGGGGGTCTGTCCTTCAGACACAGCTGCACATGTGTGAAATCACACATGCACAAAGTCACACATGATGGCATTGCTGCCGATGGCCGAACACCGGGAACAACCCTGTGTCTGGCAAAGGGGAAGGGATGAATACATTATGGTACATCTCACCTAGTGGAGAACTACAGGGGTAAGAAAGGAAGAGGAAAATCTCCACTTAGGGATGTGTGGGGATCACCAGGATATTTTTCTTAAGTGAAAAAAGCTAGGTAGAGAACATATAAACAGTATCATATCTTTTGTAAAAAAATGGGAAGAAATAGGAATATATATATTCCTTTGTGCTTGTATTTGCCTGAAGAAACATTGGGAAGATAACAAGGAATGGATCAAAGGGTTATCTGTGGTGGGGAACAGGGGAGGTACTGAGCAGGGCTTCCCTGGATTTATTTATTTATTTTTAGCTTGGGCTTAATACATTTTTTATCTGACTTGTCCTGGAAGTCTGTATGTTCTAATCTGGCTTGATCATAAGAATCACTTGCGTTACTTGTTAAAATCAATCCAGATCCCAGGCTGCTGTCTGTGATGGGCCCTGGGAAGTTACGTTTCCCCACAAGTTCCCAGTTACGGAGGGAAGGGCAGCTTGGGAGAGACAAGACTGACCCTGTGTCATGACCCAGGTCCTGAAAACCCAGGTTCGAATCAGATGGGTGTGAAAAACCTTGCTCCTTCCTCTGGGGATCCTGTCTGTGCCCTCCGGGGCTGATCCTCCCATCACACAGAGAATCACTGCAGTTAGGTGCTTGTCTCCAGCAATCAAAAGCAAGTTGGATTTCATTTTCCATAGTTTGCATTATGAAAATGACATAAATTTTTTTGTTTTTAAATGTGAAATATTGTACTCTTGAAGATACTTTTTCAAACTACCCCTGCCCTGCCCAGTTCCCCAGGGAATTCTGAGAGCTCTGATGGATATCCCAATCCACCCACCCAGCAATGTCCCTCTCACACCCCCAAACCTTGCTCAGGGAAACTGATGGAAGATGCTTAAAGTGATCTCTCTGGTCCTTCCTTTCCCTCCAGGAAGCACTGCCTCCACTTCTGTCAAGGGGATAATGCAGAGGAAGCCCCTAGTCCTGAGAGGTGGGCATTGGGCAGTGGCCCTGGGGGATCTCCTGGCACCAGGCCATCTCTTCTTTCTCTCCTTCTGGAACTCCCTTCCTTGTCCTATGGGCTACGTGTCCCATGGGCCGCGTGTTGCTACAGGCTGTGTTCCTATGGGCTGTGTGTCCCACAGCCACCTCACCTCCTTGCTGACTCTGGAGCTAGGCACATAAGTGTGTGTGTGGTTTTTTTTTTTTAAGGGTTCTGTTGCTAATCTTCATTGAGAGCAGCAAGGAGTAACCCAAATAAAGACCATGTGGGAGTTACAGAGGCTGGGGAAACAACAAAACCGTGATCTTGCTCCTCAGGCATCAACTCTGAGGCCCTCTCTGGGATGCACTCTGGAAATTAGGGAAATGTTTGTGGAGATTCCGTGCCAAGTGTCAGCCCTTTAAGCCCCTCAGCTGCCAAGAACATGCCAGGAGGACCCGGAGGGGCTCTGGCTGAGCGGCATCCAGCTAGGGTTCTCTGTGGGCCTCTAGTCAAAGAGGCAAGACACAGAAAGGAATGTGGGCATTGAGTGGTGGAGGCCAGCCTTCCCCAAGGACAGTGGTGGTTGTCTGCACCCTGGCCCTTTGTTCTACCCTCTCTTGGCTGTTGCAGCTTGATTGTTTTTGTGTTTTTATGTTTTTATGTGTTTGTGTATGTTTATTTGTTTGTTTTTGTATCAGGGGAAAAAGTCTGTTTCCTTCCTGTTTCTTCCCGAAATCCCCAAGGGCTAATGAGAGTGTCATGGAAAAACTTGGGTTTTCCCATATGCTGCTAACAATGATGAATTGTGAGCTAGAGATTAAATTTGCCAAATCTGGCCTGTGGTAAGTATTGGGTGTGAGGTGTTGGCAAGAACAGCTCCCCTGTTTTGCCAGCACCCTATCCTGCCTGGATCGCATCTGTGACCCTTGTTTCCCGTTGGCAGAACATCTTCTCGGAGTAAGGAGAAGAAGTAACTGTGCGACTGGGAGCATGCTCCTTCTCCTCTGCAGGCCTCAGTTCCTTCCCCAGTGAAATGAGGGAGATGCTCTAGGTCCCTCTCCAGAGCCCCTCAACCCAGCTGGCATTCCTGCCTGGCACCTCTCTGCAGCAAACATTTGGGGTAAAGGGAAGACCATTTGAGAAGCAGCATCTCTCAGCCCCTTGCCCCTTCCTACCATGGCCAGAGCAAAGCGTGGATGGCAGGCAGGCTAAAAGAAGAAGTTCCCGGAGATGATGGGTCACTGTCCCCACTGCACCCAGGTTGACAGCAAATGCATGCAGGGAGCCCACCTCTCACTGCTCTGCGATTCTCAGCATGGCTTTGAACCTTTGGCACTGAGGAAGGATAAGCAATGTGTCAAACTTCACCCCCATCTGGAAACAGATACTCTCTTCCATTTTCTTTACATTTTGCAGGAGTTCAGGCTCCATTTCCTGCCACCCCCTCACTCTCTCTTGGCTGGATGCAGATCAGCTCATTCTCCCAGGTTCTGGAGTCAAAGCATTAGGGGAACATCCAGGCTGATAGCCCCAGCTGGCCCTCTGGGGGCCAGGGAGGGAAGTCTGGAGAAGCTCCAGAGACTGGAGCTCTTAGGAACATTCTCATATTTACGGGGCCCAGAGGGCTCTGAGATAAACAAATGAGCTGGCGTGTGTACAAGGTATCTGGCAAGAACTGCTCCTTGCAGGGACGATTTTGTGGTAGCTAAAGATGTCTTTGGAATCTTCCTACTTTCCTTCGCATCCCCCTCCCAATCCCTTAGGGTGTCCCCTCTCTTGCTGACCCTGTCTTTACCTCTCACACTGACTGATGTGCCCGCTGTTTCCTGAGGTCCCTGCTACAGAGCTCTGCTCCCTGTCTTGTGCTCATTTATTCTTTGAACAAACATTCGCGGGGGCCTATATGCATGTGCCGAGGCACACAGGGGACATGGCAGCCCTGCCTCTGAGGAAATCATGGTCAAGCGCAGCCATGAATGCTGCCTGATCTGCACCCAGGACATGGCGCTCAGCAAAGACAACTCATTCTTTCCCTTCGATCAAGTTCATCTTCCTGCAGCATCCTGATGTTTGCAGGAGAGCAAATAAATGGGAAAACTTCACGCTGAGATGTAAAGTCCCCATTAGTTCTCCCTGGGATTCTGTCCACCTCCCACCGGGGAGCTGAGAATTGCACGTCCTGGAGGGAAGGACCCTTCCTCATGGCCCTCGCTACTCTACTTTCGACCCTTCCCCTCTCCAAATCATCACTTGCACCTTACTGCTGAAGAGCGGCCAAAATCTCATATAGATGAGCAACATATGATGTGCATGTGTGTGTATGTTTGAACACTATTTTTGGAAGGAGGTCGGCACTGGGAGTCCAGAAACCTGGATTCAGATTGCTATTAATTAGCCTTGTGACCCTGGGTGATTCATCACACCTCTCTGGACCTCACTTTCTTTATAAAAGAAGGTAATGCTATCTGCCCTGTTTACTTCATGAAAAGTAATCCTGGGAGAGGATTAGAGAGTGTCTGCAGATGTTTTATGAATGCTTGACAAGGTGCCCTCTGAATATTAGGGACCACCTGGCTTATCCTGCCGTGCTCAGTAGCGCAGTTCTGGCACTATCCAGCAGCTTGGAACTGACTAGGAGCTGGGGTTCCCTCTGCTCACATTCCGTCGGACACCCATTCAGTGACTGCTTCTGTGAGTCCCTTCCTGGCTCCAGTGAGCTTCCAATGCCTGCCCTGATGAGGGTAGCCCAGGGGGTTTGAGAGCTGCTTCCCAAAGTGCCAGGAACCATACCTCCTCACGCGCTTGCTCTGGGCTCTTTGTCCATGACTGGGGAGAACAGGAGTGTAAGCTTTACTCCCTGGCCTCACCGTCAGGACATCTCAGATGTGTAATAGACCCTGAGGGACCTGCTGAGGTTGCTTTCCTGGGCCTGCCCTAAATCCGCACTCACCCCGGCTCCTTCTTCCTTACAGATTTCTCCAGGGAGCACACCACTGGGATGTCACTCCCATGTGAATCCTGGCTCAGAATGCTGGGGTCTATTTCTAAGGAGCTTGACCTTGGGGAAAGCTTTCTGGAGATAATGAGCTGTTATATTTTAGCAGGGAAGGAAGAGTGAAGAGGAGGGAGAAACAGTTGAATAGTTATTAAGCACCAGCTATATGCCAGGCACTGTGCTAAATGTCTAATATTTCACCTGATCCTCCAAAAAGAAAAAAAATCTGTATGATTGCTATACTCAACTTCCATTTTATAGTTGAAGAAACTGAAGCTCAGAGAGTTTAATACTCACCCAGGTAATGAAGTTAGCAAGTGACACTTGAACTCGGGTTTCACGCCCTCTCTGTTTCATTCTGCCACCTCTCTGGTCTGCTGTGGTTTTGGGGTGCCTGGGGCTGGCTTTGGGGGGCACCTGTGAGCAAGGCATCTCTTTGGGCTAGACTGGATCTGAGTATAGCCCCCCACAGGCATATCCTTGAACATGGGACAACCTTGGGAGACTTTTGTTTCTCCTCTAGAGAGCCGTGTGTGTGTGCGCGCGTGTACACGTGTGCCCCTGTGCGTGTGTGCAGAGGGTGGGCTGGTGGGGGGAGGGCATCCTTTTACCCTGTTAATGAGGTTTAATTATCAGCCGCCTTTCAAGGGTTTTGCGGGTGACAAGCTGGGAGAGAAGCTGCTTTCTAATCTCATCTGTAATAACCACTCTAATGCCAATCAGATGCCTTTTGTCTCCCCATCTTCGCTGTTTATGGTGAGTTCTCTCTCTCAACCAGGCACTGACACACTGCCACATCTCCTGCCAGTGGGAGGGAGTGGGGGACAGCTGTTACTTTTTCTCTTTGCCCTTTCACAAGAAAGAATTCACATATGTCCTCCTAGGGTGCAGAACAAACGCTGAACAGAAAGCTATGTGACCTTGAGCCACTCTCACCATCTGGTTTTGGGGCCTCTGCTTACTTACCTGTAAAATGGACATAATCACACTGCCTGGCCTTCTTCATGGAGTTGGTTGAGGGAAGAGAGGACAGGTGGAGAAGTGCTAGCAGGGAGACAGCCTATAGAAAGTCTGGTGCTCCCTCTGCACCTCCCCCTTCCTGCACCAGTGTGAGAGCAGCAGGCCCTCCCTGGAGTTGCCTATGCGGTGGAGATTAGACTCCACACTGCAGGGGTGGATCCTCCACAGAGCAGGGCACCACCAGCTGCTATGCAGTCTGGGTTGCAGCTTAAGTGAACCCTGCACACCCCTCCCTGAGCAGCCCTGTAAATTGCCTGGGCTGAATTCCGCACACACCTCAGTGGAAGGGGAATTATTTGCTAGATATACAGTGTCTGCTAGAAGGGCCTCTTATGAGTCAGTGTTCAAATATGTTACCGGCTCAATAAACAGAGGTTTGCTGTAAATTAAGGGAAGGAAGCAAGGTGCCTGCAATAGCCCTTGTTCATCTACTGTTTTCTATTAGCTACACTTGCCCCTTAAGTAGTGCATAATTCCCTGGGAGCTGCGGGGCAGGCAGCTTGGAAGGGGGGATGTCATCACACTGCAGTTGTTAGCTAGTTAGACCTACACAATAAGGTTAAGAGAGGAACAGGAGCAGCCCCTGGGGGGCTTGGCTGGGCTCCCCAAACAGGAACATGGGTTGCCCGACATCCTTTGGGCAGAATTTGGACTGGGGTGGTGAGGGGCAGTAAAGGCTGGGGAGGGATGGAGCAGCCTGGGCAGGGGCAGGGTGCCAATCTGGAACACGAGGCTCTGACTCTCATCGCTGGGACGAGGTGGGGTTGCTAAGGTCATGGCACCCGTGGGGGACCCGGTTCCGGTTGATTGGCAGGCTGCTGGCAAGGTGCAGCTGTTGCTGGCAGAGATAGCAGGTTGGCACCAGGGCTGCCAAGACACAGGGTTCAGCCTGGGTGAATGAGGCCTGCCGGTAGTGCAGAGGAGTCTAAGGAAAGGAATGCTGTGGGACAAGGGGGACCCGGGTGAAAATCCAGCCAGGCTGTGATGGCCTCCAAGGGAACTCTGCAGGGAGCTGGCTGGCTGGTGAGTCTCACCCCTGGGAGGCATTTTCTGGCATGTTCCACTCCCCAGCTCTTTCTGGGAAGGCCCTATATGGCCCCATCCCACCCACAGCCCCAGATTCTGAGCCAATCCCGCCTGAGGGCAGGAAGGACTCTGGTATCCCAGCTGTGCTCTCCCTCCCCTACTCCCCGGCCACATGGGATGCCTCGAGTTAGGATCCTGGGCTCCTGAAATGTTATGTCAAACTGTGGGATGTTGATGACTCCTCTGATCCTGGACATAACTGACCATGCAGGTGTACACTGGGATGTCACCATCCTGGCTGTCCCTAGGCAGTCATCCATGAGGTTGCTGCCCAGTCATCCCTGTTTCCTCTCCAATGCCAACCTCCTCTTCCCTGTCAGTTCTGAAGGAGTCTTGTTTAGGAAGAAGGGAGGGCATCCTTGAACCTTCAGTCATTTAGGCAAACCCCAGAGTGCTCTCAGTGATTTAGAGACACAAGTTTTTGACACTCTAGAGGCAGGAAGAAGCTCCAGGGAGGTTTGTTTGTCCTTGTCCTGGGGTGATGGTCAAGGAAAAACCTAGCTGCCTGAGTGGGGGTTATTCCACAGAATTTCCCCACCATAATCGAGAATGTCAGAATTAACAGGGACCTTGGCCAGCTTCTATTCAGGCTCCTAGTTTATAGATGGAGGTCTGAGGTCCACAGTTAGAAAGCTTCTTAGTGGCAGAGGGTGACTTCTTCTGACAGAAGAGTTTGCAGGTGACATACTAGAGTATGCTGGGCATGTAGTAGATGACTAATACATTTTAATTGAATGAATGAATGGGTGAATGAATGGTGGGGTGGCATCTAGTGGTGGGTGAGGGAGGAGGAGATTCAACTAGAGCTCTTGTGCTTCCCCACTTCCTCTTTCCTTCCCTCCCTCCCTCCCTCCCTTCCAACATCATGACATGCATGGACAATGATAACAGTAGGGCTCACTGGAATAAATGGGGGGTGATAACAGCAGTAGGGCACAATAGAATAAATGGGGGAGGCCACTTGTAACCAGAGGCCAGCCCTGGTCCATGTGCTATGAAGGCTTCAGGGCTCAACGTCTTATATGCTATAACCCACTCTTGCCCCAACATTGCGACACTGCAGGTAGATGACACCCCGCACACTGGGGCTATGGAGCTGGCTGGAAGTACATGCAGGCCTGAGGAGTTGGGGATCCTGGCCTGCACAGGAAGAGAGACTGGTAATTTCTTTTTTTCTTTTTTGAGAGGCTGATAATTTCTATTTAATGCTTCAAAGGAGAGAAGGGGCTTATTCATTTAGTAGCAGAGGTTTGTTCTACCACTGGTCATGGTTCTAGCTCCTCACTCGAGTAGTTCAGAGACTGAATGCCAGGTTGGTCACTTACTGGAGCACTGATACTGCATGCTGGGGGTGGGGTGGGGGCTTATCAATATTGTCTGTCCCTCCTGTGTCCCCCACCCCTTTTCCTGCAGGAAAGTACCCATAGTTATCTGAACAGTTCCTGCTCCACTGTTCTAAGTGCAAAAATATCCTTATGATGGTAGGTATAGAAAGTACTCCCAAGGGGGCCCTGGATGGCTCAGTCAGTTGGGCATCTGACTTTGGCTCCGGTCACGATCTCATAGTTCATGAGTTCAAGTCCCACATCAGACTGTGTGCTGATGGCTCAGAGCCTGGAGCCTGCTTCGGATTCTGTGTCTCGTGCTCTCTGTTTCTCCCCTGCTCATACTCTCTTTCTCTCTTTCTCAAAAAAAAAAAAAAAAAAAAAAAAAAAAAAAATATATATATATATATATATATATATATATATATATATATATAAAAGAAAGTACTCTTAAGTTTATGGGATTGGAAGAGAGGACACCTCAGTTCAGTTGGGGGTGGGGAGGGCTTTTTTGAAAACTCTTTATTCTAGAAGGCTCTGTCCCATGTCCAGTCTTATCTTCCCAGGCTTGATTAGAAGCCTTCATTCCCTCCGTGTCTCTTTTCTATTTACACTCTTATTTAGCTAAGTCTTCCCTACACTTCTTGCACCCAGGGAAATGGCTTCTTGTATAGGACCTCAATGTCATACAACTCTAGGGAGAACCAATAACACCCCACTGTAGAGCTGTGATCATGGGGCCCTTCCCCAAGGGGGTTCTCCAGGCCTGCTCTTTCTCTTAGCAGTAAGCCTATATAGTCCTCAACTAGACTTCTCCAGAAGTCATTAACTCCTACTCTTCTCCTACTCTGGGGCTCATTCAGTGTGGGCCATATGATTTAGTGGGAAGATCATGGGCCTGGGGCACAAACATCTAACCTGAAGCCTGGCCCTGTGGTGTGATCTTGGGGAAGTCAATCAACCTCTTTGTGCTTATTTATTTACTTTTTTTTTTTTTTTACACCAAATTTGAAATAGATAATGTGGTATCATATGGCAATCTGTTTGTAAAGGTACTTGGCACGTTCTAAACTACTATGCAAGTATTGGTTATGATTAGACCCTGGGATCTCATCATCCTAGTTGAGCATGTAGCTAGCAGACTTGTCAGAAGAACCAGGCTGTAAAGGACAGACTTTCACCTTCCCTATTATAAACCCTAACTGAAGGAATGTTGAGGTGGTGTTTTGGGGCAGTCTCTAAGATGAACCCCATTGGCTTGTACTTGGCCTTCATTAGACATGCATTTCACAGATACTTACTTAAGACCTATTACAAGACTAGGCACTTGAGCACAGCAGTGGACAAAATAGACACAGTCCAGGCCCAGCAAGAAAATGCTGCAATTAGATGAGATTTCCTGGGGAAGGAACATGGACGTCAGGGAGAGCCTTCACATTGTGATGAAGGTCAGATAACCTGCAGAAGGAGAGAGGGAAAGAAGGAGGCTTGGGGTGGAAAGAATTTCTGACTAAAACACAATTCCAGGACTGGTTTGGCCTGGCTGATGTGAAGCCCTTGAACCTCAGTTAGCTATTGGAAGAGTCTTGCATTTTTCCTACCTTAGTACCCACAGTGCTCAGCTCCTGGCTGGGAGCAGCACCTGAGAAATGTGGCCTCAACAGGAGCCTAGTGGTGGATCCCAAAGGGATCAGACTGTTGGTCAGTTATGCTTCTCACAGCAGAGATCTGAACAGCACATTTTTGTGGCCACAACAAAATTTGTGTTCTCATGGAGTGTTCTCATTGTTCTCATGGAGTGAGGGAAGACAGGCAATACTCAGTAAACATAACAAATGTACTAATGCTACAAGTTCATGAGTACTATGCAAAAATGGGGTGGTATAAAGGAGACCAGAAGTGCCAGGGTGGACACAGTTACAACATAAGTAAGATGGATGGGCCAGGTCTCCTTTTCAAGTCTTGATGCCATGTCTCAAAGGAAGTAAGGCAGTAGTTACGTAGATATATGGGGAGGAGTGTTCTCTGAAGAGGGAAGAGCCAGTGCAAAGACCCTGAAGTAGGAACACACCTGGAATGTATGAAGAACAACAAGGAAACCAACATGTGCAGAGTGGAGTGAGCCAAGAGGAGATTGATAGAGGACGGTATCTGAGAGGGGTGGCCCTGTAGACCATTGTGAAAATGTAGCTTTTACTCTGTGTGACACAATGAGACTTTGGAGGATTTGAGGAGAGTGACATGCTCTTACATCTTAAAAAGATCATTCTGGAGGTGCCTAGGTGGCTCAGTCAGTTAAGTGTCCAGCTCTTGGTTTTGACTTAGGTCATGATCTCATGGTTGTGTGGGTTTGGGCCACCCATCGGGCTCTGTGCTAATGGTGTGGAGCCTGCTTGGGATTCTCCCTCTACCTCTCTCTCTGCCCCTCCCCTGCTCAGGCTGTCTTTGTCTCTCTCAAAATAAATAAATAAACTTAAAAAAATTAACAACAATAACAACAACAACAACAATAAAAGTATCTGTTTCGGCATTGAGAGTAGGTTCTAGGCAGCCAAGATGGAAGACTGGAGACCAGTTAGGAAGCGATGACATTGATTCAGATGAGAGACAGTGGTGACTTGGAGCAGTGTAGTGTCAGTGGAGTTGGTGAGAAGTAAGGGCTCAGGTTCTGGATAAATTTTGAAGGAAGAACCAATGGGATATCCTGGTGAATAGGTGAGAGAAGGAAACGACATCAAGGATGATGTCATTTTTGGCCTGAATAACTAGAGGAACTTAGTGCCCAAACCATAAAAATAGAATGCAGGGCTTTCAAACTAGCAGAGGAAAATTTTATCTATCCAGTGGGAAAGAGGAAAGAAGGAAGAAAGAGTAAGGAAAATAGAAAAGGCGAAATAAAATGGCAAACACAGTCTTATTATAACATCCATTTACAATGGTATATAAATGGATTCAACTCATAATTAAAAATACAGAGACTCTTAAACTGGATTAAAAAACATAAGATGTAGGAATACACTTTTTACAAGAGACACAACAAGAAGATAGAAATAAAGGGGTAGAGGAAGATATAGCAAGCAAATATGAACAAAAGAAAATTTATAAGAATATAAAAAGAGGACCATTTAGTAAGGAAAATAGATCATAGAAGTATAACAATCATGATAAATACATACCCACTTACAATACACCCTCAAATGTATGTGTGTAGTGATACACATGCATACACTTATAAAAATAGCTGCAGCAACACAGGGAAAAATAGATAAATCAACATTTTAGTTGGATATTTTAACATATTCCTCTTATAAGTTGATAGAGCAAGCAGACAAAATTTGATAAATATATAGAACAGTTGAACAACTTGTTTATTATTAAGCCTATGTTTAAATATGTGTGTATAGTCACACACATACATAGCACTATACTTAACAAACAAAAAATGCACATTATTTTGATTGTATGTAGAACATTCAATTCACCATAAATCAGGGCACAATAACAACCTCAGTAAATTCCAAAGGACCGACATAATACAGATGATGTTCTCTGACCATAGTATGATAAAACCTGAAATCAGTAAAACAAAAAACAAAAAACAAAAAACATGTATGTATGGAAACTAAAAAAATGGCAATATTAAGAAGCCTGCAGATTAAAGAAGAATTAATAAAGGCAGCTGCATAATATTTAGAACTAAATGAAATAAGCCATATTGCAAAATTTGTGGGGCACAGATAAAGCAGCATATAGGGGAAAATGTGTAGCCTCACAGCCATTTATTAGAAGACTTAACATAAATGAGCTTAGCACTCATCTCCAGGGGCTGTAGAAGTAGTGGCAGAGTTAGCCTACAGAAAAAGAAGGAAACACTGGGTGCAAAGGCAGAAACACATGAAAAGCAAATTATGATTAAAAATCACAGAAGCCTAGCAAAGCTGAATGTAGGTCTTTTGAAAAGACTCATAAAATTACACAAACCCCTGACAAGACTGTTTGAGGAAAAAAAAAAAGACATAATCAAATAAAACTGAAGGATAAAGGGAAATGACAGACATAACAGATCTTTTTTTTTTTAAAAAAATAAGAAATCGTATTATGAACAAGTATTACAAGATACCCATAAATGTGAAAAATTAGATAAATTGGATAGCTCTCTGTGAAAATTAAAAATACCAAACTTGGCAAAGAATAAAAAGAAAACTTGAACAGACCAGTAATGAATAAAGAAAATCATGACCAATCCCTCCCTTTAAAGCCTGGAATCCAGACTGCATTCCAGTGGAGTTCTACAGAGCATTCATGGAGAAATAATCCCCATCTTGTAGAAGCTGTCCTAGAATATAGAGGAAGAAGGAGAGGAAGAGGAAGAGGTAGAAGAAGGAGAAGGGGAAGGAGAAGAAGAAGGAGACAAATAACGGGAGGAAGGGGAAGGGGAAGGGGGAGGAAGAGGAGGAGGAGAAAGAAAGAAGAAAAGGCTGTCTGATTCATTTAATGAAGTTGTTTAATTGTTCTTATTAAATCAGAGAAGGATGGAAAAAAAAACTGGAGGCACATTTCACTTGCACAAATAGATGAAAACAGTAAATAAAACAGTAGCTACTGAATCCAGTAATGTACATATTAAAAATAATCACTGTGAGGTGCCTGGGTGGCTCAGTCAGTTGAGGGTGAATCTTTTTTGTTTTAATTTTTAACGTTAATTTATTTTTGAGACAGAGAGAGACAGAGCATGAATGGGGGAGGGTCAGAGAGAGAGGGAGACACAGAATCTGAAACGGGCTCTGAGCTGTCAGCACAGAGCCCGACGCGGGGCTCAAACTCACGGACTGCGAGATCATGACCTGAGCCGAAGTCGGATGCCCAACCGACTGAGCCACCCCGTCGCCCCGAGGGTCAACTCTTGATTTCAGCTTGGGTCATGAACCCAGGGTCATGGGATTGAGCCCCCTGTTGAGCTCTGTGCTGAGTGTGGAGCCTGCTTGAGATTCTCTCTCTCTCTCTCTCTCTCTCTCTCTCTCTCTCTCTCTTTCTCTCCCTCTGCCTCTCTCCCCAGCTTGTGTACTCTCTGTCATTCTCTCTCTCTAAAATAATAAATAAATAAATAAATAAATAAATAAATAAAAAACAATTGCTACAATTATGTTGGGTTTATATGAAAGATCTAGGGGTGGTTTAACAGCAGAAAGTCTGGCAGTTCACAATATTAAAGGACTGAAAGAGAAAAAAAAATCACATAATTAGCTCAAGATTTGCAAAAAAGCACTTGATGAAGTTCAATATGTATTTATAAAGAATAATAAAAATGATGAAGTTCAGTACCCATTTATAACAATTATCACCAATATAATAAATTTCTCAGGAAACCAGGAATGGAAGGGGACTTCCCTAACTCTGGAAAGGCTGCTTACCCAAACCTACAGCAGCATCACACTGAATGGAGAAATGTGAGCTTTGTTGTTTTATTTTTTTAAGAAGCTGACATGTGCACCCACGTCTATTTGGCCCCAAATCTTATGCTCTTTCCCATGGGTGGGACAAAGGCTGAGTCGTGGCCAGCTTTTAGAGATTTTTTTGGAGCAAGGCCCTTTTGGTTGATTATAACAGAAAATCACTTACCTTAGTTCTGTAAAAAGTGGGGACTTGATCATAGCTAAACAGGGACATGAGTGTTAAGTTACAAGTATTCTTAGATGGTAATGTACCTTGCCTGTGCCTTGCCTGTGAGCAGGTCCTGTAAGTGACAGTCACTGTGTGTGGGACCATGGATGAGTCACTGTTTTGCAGATGAGTGTTTGGAGGTGAAGGGAGAGACGGTGGTGGCTTCCACAAGACAGAGGGTGTGACGTGCCACAGATGCCTTCTGGAAGCATTTGGTAGAGAGCTAAGGAGGAAGAGGTGGAGAGATGTCTGAGCAGCAACCCCGATGTCGGGGACAGAAGAGAAATGTTAAAAGCATGTTTAGAAATGCTGCTGGTACTGTTAGGCGCAGCAGCCTCCTTTTCCCTTAATTCTTAAGAACAACTTCAGTCAGGAGCTATGGGTCATCTTTGGGCCTTTTGGTGTTCAGATATGTGAGTTGTGTTTTTTTTTTTCAATGTATCCTCATAAAAAAAAAAAAAAAAACAAAACAGGACCCAAAAAGCCAAATTTTATTTGGGCTGCATGAAAATGAAAGATCTCATGGAACCCTGACTCCTTGAATGGAGTTTGGGCCCCCTGCCTGTCCCTCCCCCTCAGGGACCTCACGTCCTCTAATGTGTGGGTTCCCCTCATTCTCTGTCTCTCTTCACTCTCCTTCTCCCTCTTGTTCTTGTTCTCATCTCTTCCCAATCCTTCCAGACTCATGAGGATTTGGGGGTTGTGAAGCAAAGATCCTGTGCAAAGTGCATGGAAATTTCACTTTCTTATTTCAAGGGACCAACAGAGACTGGATGGTGCCTGTTTGACCCGAATTCAAATTCTTATAGGAGACAGTCTGATTGCCTACACAGGGTCAGTGTCCACCCTGTTACAATCTGTGTGGCAGCAGTGGGGCAATGTGAAGGGGTAGGACCTGGTCACTTGCACAAGCATGGCTGGAGAGGTCCATCCCTGTGGATGGGAGGTTGGATCTCAGAAAAGGGAAGTGTGGGTTGCCTGGATTTGCCACATTCACTCTGAATCTGTCTTAAAAGACAAAAAGGATGAGTATTAAAAGCCAGAGTTTAACTGAGGAGGGTGACATGGGACTGTCCTAGGATGGCTCCAGATAAGAAACGGACTAAATAGTAGCCATGTCCAGTTTGTCTGCCTGGTGATTTCTGGGGACACAGAGCTGGTCCTAACTAGGAAGAGGAAGCATATAAACAAAATTCATAACAGCTTGACACCCTCCAGGCTGAACCCAGCAGTTTTATTTTTACTTGCTCAGGAGGGGGGAAAAAGTCATTGCTAATTCCACAATTACTTCATTCCAGAATACTTGTGAAAAATGACTTCAAGTGTAAAATATTGTCTACTAAAGAATTAACTTAATAGATAATTTGGATTCAATTATTGGCTCAATACTAAAATTTGCTGGGAAAAGTGCAGGCAATATTTTATGACTATCACATGATGCAGCGATTGTGAAATTAGTTATTAATGGCTTATGAGAGAGACACTTAAAAAAGTCAACTGGGGGAAGAAAATACATCACTTAGGCTTTTATAGGGCAGCAACGATGGGAGATTCTTCCTCCTCCATTTCTCAAGTGATTCCAATTTTGCTGACTGAACCTCTTGGCTTGGCTTCTGTCCTTCTTCTCCCCATGTGTGTGATTTGGGGCTTGAATCATACATGAATTCTTTGGGAGCAATTAGAAGCTGAAGGTTGCTGCCATCCATCATGGCAAGCGGGATGGCATCTCTACCTGCCCTGAGAGCTGGGGGTGACCTCTTACCTTGGCTGCACATCACTGATTATCTCCGGCCAGCATGGTGTGAGCACCGGATGGACTTTTAAAACCAGAATGATCTGCAGGCAGTTTATTACCATTACTTTCTACTGATAACTTGCTTGCTGGTTAGTCAAAGGGGAAATTTTGTTGACATCTCCTGGGTTCTCTTTGGGGCTGAAGATGATATACCTTCATTAGCTCTTTTAAAGTTAGTGCAGAAGCTACCTTCTGAATTTAATTTTAATGACATTTGTAGCCTTCTCACCAGTACTTATTGGGTTCCTACTCCATGACCAGCACTGTGAGGAGTAAAAGAGATGTCTAAACTGTGCTCCATGCTCTCCTAGAACCTCGTGCTCAAGGGGTGACCCAAGAAGCTGTGCACTTTCCAGGACAGCAAACTGAATGGCTGACACTAAGTGATGCCTGATGCAGCATGTGGCCTCTAGGGTGGGAATCCAGAGACAGGGAGGATCCTTGCCAGATGAGCAATGTGGGAGGGCCAGATTCTGTGCATCATCCCAAGAGCAGTCTGAGGGAGAGGCTCATTTATTCCACCAAGTACTGTGTTAGGTCCACCCTGTGCCCAAAGAACCCCATGTGGATCTAGGTGCTAGAGACACAAAGCAGACCAATGTCTTGTGGAATTCATGTGTGTGTGTGTGTGTGTGTGTGTGTGTGTGTGTGGTGGGCTAGAGAGATGACAATAATCAATAAAGCATTGACCTTAGCCAGTGGAGACCCTGCACCTGGATAGTTACACCCTCTCCTCTCTCAGCTGATAATTGACTGTTGCTGGGGACAAAAGGCCAGCCCCCTTGCCTCGCAGTGAGAATAAATCTGTGGTGCAATTCTCCCCACCCCCACTCCTGTACTCTCTGTGGACCCTGCTGAAGCTGGTGCCCAGGTGAGAGCGCTCCCTCCCTGCCATACCTGCTTTCCTCATGCTCCTCCCGAGAGCACCCTCCATAATCCAGCTCCACAGAAGCCCCATCTCATGTTTTACTTCTAAGGACCCTGAATGAAGCTGATAAACTCTGGCAAAGTGAACACATGTATGTAACCACCATCTGCATCCAATAATTGACCACTTGTCAGCAGTCAGGCATCTCATGTCCTTTCCCAAAGGTTCCATACATCTGAATTAGAATACCATAGATTAGTTTTGTCTGCTTTAATTCTTTATATAAATGCCATCACATAGAATGTACTCTTTTTTGTCTGCTGTCCTCTCTTGAGATGATGCCATTTATTCACGATATTGTAGGTAGTGATAATTCACTCTCCCTCATTGTTGTATTGTGTTGTGTGACTACACCACAGTTTCTTATCCTATATAATGTTGATGGACATTTTGGACTGTTTCCAGGTTTTTGCTACTACAAATAATAATGCTGTGCATATTCTTGTATGTGGCATTTGCTGCATACATAGGCATTTTTGCTGAGGGTATACTAAAGCATGGAATTTCTAGGTTATAGGATATGCAAATACATTTAGTTTTAATAGATCCTGTTAAGCAGTTTTACAGTGTTTGTACCAACTTATTCCCATACCAACAATGTATGAGTGTTCCAGTTATTCCACATCATCATTCGCATTTGGTATGGTTTGTGTGTTTCCATTTTAGCAATTCTTCTGGGTATACAGCAATGTCTCATTGTACTTTTTTTTTTTTAATGCTGAAGTTTTATTTTTTTATTTTTTTATTTTATTTATTTATTTATTTATTATTTTTATTTATTTTTTATTTTATTTATATATATATATATATTTATTTATTTTCTCATTGTACTTTTAATTTGCATTTCCCTGATGACTGATAAAATTGAGCAGGTTTTTATTGGCCATTTGGATATATTTATTTTTGTAAAATGTTTGTTCATATCTTTTGCCCATTAAAAAAAATGGGTGGCCTGTCTTTCTTTTCTTGGTATTGGGGACTTTTTTAAAGAGTGTATTCTGGGCACAAGTCCTTTGCTGATTATATACAATGCACATATTACTTCCCAATCTAGACTGCCTTTCACTTTCTTAATGACTTAAAAATTTTTTTTATTTTATTAAAAAATTTTAAAAACATTTATTTATTATTGAGAGACAGAGAGAGACAGAGCATGAGCAGGGGAGGGGCAGAGAGAAGGGGAGACACAGAATCTGAAGCAGGCTCCAGGCTCTGAGCTGTCAGCACAGAGCACGACATGGGGCTCGAACTCACAAACTACGAGATCATGACCTGAGCAGAAGTCAGACGCTTAACCGACTGATCCAGCCAGGCGCTCCAATGATTTTTTTTTTTAAGAACAGAAGTTCTTACTTGTAATGTTATGGGTATTTCCTTTATGGTTAGTACATTTTGTATCCTTCTCTACTATATTTTCTTCTAGAAGGTTTTTGATCCAAGCAATGGGAAGGATGGAGTTGCTAGCAACTAAGATGGGAAAGCCTTTAGTTAGTTAATATGTTCTCAGGGCGGGGGGTGGGGGGGTGGGGAAGATGGAGAGCACAGTTTTGCATATGTTAAATTTAAGGTGAGTATTAGATGTCCACGTGGAATTTCACATAGGACCTCAAGTATTTGGATATAGGAGTAAGAGTTCAGGAGTTAGGTCGTCTGAAAGACAGTATTAAGACCTTAGAAAAGAGACCATACACTGAGCCCTAAGATATGACCTGGATGAGGAGGAACCAGAAAAGGAGGTTGAGTGAGGATCCAGAAGAACCGGAGGGCTGTGTCCTGGAGGGCTTGGGAGACCTGAGTCAGGGAAAATGCTGACGTGTGGTCAGCATTGTGCTGGATGCTGCTGGTGAGGACTGGAAAGTGAACCTTGCATTTTGCAATGTGGAGGTCATTGGTGACATTGATGAGCACTGTTTCAGAGGAGGGTGGGGATGCAAGCCTGATTGGAGAGGGCCCAGGTGAGGACGACCTGGATCAGGTAGAGGACCACCACTGGCAACCTCCCACATGTGGCCAGGATGTGTGAGAACCCAGGCCAGGCATCAGTAATCTGGAAACAAGGGAGGTATGTGGAGGTGACAGTCAGGGTGGCTGTGACCAGTTAATCCTGCCAGACAGAGTTGTTTTTCTTGAGCCAGGCCCAAGATGTGCTCTTGGGCAGACCAGTGGGGGCTAAACAGGGAGAGACAGGGCTTGGTGGAAATCCTGGGCCACACCCAGCTCTTCAGTTCAGCTCACCGGACCACGTGCTTTACCACCGGGTCCTTGTTTGGCTCTCCAGCATCATTCCTTCCTTTGATCCTTTCCTCCCGTTTCTTGTTCCCTGAATGCCAACTTTCAGTTTGGGGTGTCCTGTAGCTTCTGTTGCTTCCTACTCTAGGCTTTCATTTAGTCTGTTCCTTCTTCTAGACTCTCTCCCACTCCCTTTGCCTGGCTGACTGCTATATGGCCTTCTAGACTCAGGTCAGGCACCACTTCTTCCAGGAAGTCCTCCATGATCATTTAGCATCCAACATCCAGCTCCTTCATAGCACCCTCGTTGTTGGATTCAAAATGATGTCTTCATCTGTGTGTCTGCTGCACTAGATGCTGAGCACCTTACGGGTAGTGAGTGTGGGCCTTATCCATTTCTGTCCCTGGTGCACCGTACTGGCACAGAGCAGGACTTCATAGATTGGGCTAGGAACCGCAGGGCCACTTACACTCGGGGTAGGGTGTGGATTGGCAGAAGGGAGGGGGATGGTGTTCCAGGCAGGGCAGTGTGAGGGTACACAGCAGTGCAGGGAGCTGGGTGCGTGTGAGCCTGATAGTGGGCCCGGATGAGGGTTTGTGTAGCAAAGGTCAGCGCTGGTGACAGCTCTGTGGTTGCCAACCACATCTGAGGAGACAGCAGGTGTGTGTGCGTGCGTGCATGTGGCAGTTGAGGAGAGCAATTATGAACATCAAATCGAGCTAATTTACATGGATAAGTGCAGCCAGTGAGGCTTGGCTTGTGGGGTCTGATTTGTTTAGGGCAGGAGGGGATCCAGCAGGGAGCTCCCTTCAGGTGAGCGAGCAGCAGTGTAGCCATTGGTATAAATAATCCCGCTGTCAGCCCAGGTTAAAGCCTCCGTTAGTCTGTTCAGTGCTGAAGGAGGAAGCATCTGGGAGGTTTCAGAAGTGCTTTTAGACAGAGGGCCCTCTCCCTTTCTCCCTTTCTGGAACACTGGAGGACTACTCTTTTATAAATAAGCTTGGTTTCTTTAAATTTCTAATTATATAGGTGGAACATGGTCAGTATATTACATCTGAAAAATCAGAACTGTATAAAGATGAACACTCAAATTACCACAATTCTACCACCCAGAGATAGTCATTGTTAACATTTAAAAGAATTCCTTCCAGTCTTTTTTTCTATGTATATATTCCTTTCAAAAACTTTTTATAGAATTCCTTACTTATTACTCTTCCAGTCTGCTCTGATTTTTAAAAATTTAAGATTATATTTTGAGCCTTTTCCTATGCCATTGATCTTAAATCATCCACCTTGTAAGGTGCACTGTATGTTTTTAAACCAGTCCCCAGTTAGTGGACATTAAGGTTATTTCCAATTTTTTGTTTTGTAACACTTCAATTAAAATATCGCTCATAAGTCTTTGCCTGTATCTCTGATTATTTAGGACACAGTCTTAGAAGTCAAATTCTTGTTACATATTGTCAACTTAACTTTCCAGAACATTTCTGTGTGTGTGTGTGTGTTTTGTTTTACTTTAATCAATTTATTCTATCAGTAGTGATTGAGAATGATCATGTTATGGCACTATTATTATTAAAAATGTTTAATGGCTATTTTTATTTTTATGTAGTGATGTACATCCTTTTTTTTTTTTAAGCAGGTTTCACACCCAGTGAAGATCAAGACCCAAGCTGAGACCAAGAGTCAGACGCTTAACTGACTAAGCCACTAAGCCAGTGGTGGCTATTTTTAACTGGTTGTTTTTCTTTCCTTTTTATATATGAGCTCTATAAATAATGTTAAAAGGGTTGTTTAATTATATCCTTATTTTATTCTAATGTGTCATTGGCCTGTTTGTTTAAAACAGGGATTTTGACCTGCGCACACTTCAATTTGCATGTAGAACATTTTCTCAGTCTTACTCTTCATGCTTAGTCTTCGCCACCCCAGGATGAATTTAATTTTCACCCGTTTTTCTACTTATTTAGTGATTTTATTATGATTTTTAGGTTATAAAATTTACTCACCCATTAATTTTGATAAAAAATTTAAATTCTTAACCAAATAGCCAAATGTCCCAATTTTTCTGACAGATTGAGGATGGCATCTATGTTTCAGATGAAGTCATACACGTGTATGAGTCATGTGCTTCCTTATACACCTGGATTTTCTGGGAACTGTGTGGTGATCCTTCCATCAGTTCTACACTAGTTGATCTCTGTTGTTCTGGTCAGTTTTAATTCTTACCTCAGCAAGTTCTTCTTATCACTCTTATTTTTGGGAATGAAAGCATATTTATTTTTACAGGGCACCATTGGATCACTTAGTTAAGCTTTAAGGAAAAATAATTCCCTTGGAATTTTGGTTGGAGTTGCACCATGTTTATAAATTAATATGCAAAAAGCAGAATATTCTTTTTTTTCAGAGAGAGAGAGAGAGGGCGCAAGTGAGTGGGGGACAGAGAATCCCGAGAGAGAGAGAGAGAGAGAGAGAGAGAGAGAGAGAGAGAGACAGGGCTCACCTGAAGTAGGACTCATGCTCAACTGATGCGGGGCTTGAACTCATGAACACTTTTATGAACTGTGAGATCATGACCTGAGCCGAAGTCAGATGCTTAACTGACTGAGCCACATAGGTGCCTCAAGAACTGAATATTCTTTACAACATTCAGCTTTCCCATCTGGGGATATACCATCCTTACTCAAGCTTTCTTTCAATAAGGTAACGTTTTGCTTAAACGGGAATAGGGTGGCCCTCTGGCTCACCAGGAGGATTGGAGCAGGAGACAGAGGTGTTCGAGGTAGAGAGAGGCTGATGCAGCTTGTTACTTTGACCCTCCATCCTCTCCCAGGGGCCCAGGTGGGCTCTCTTTCCTGGCAGGTGGGAGGGGCATCTGGGTCTGCTTGGAGACTCAGGGCTACTTGCACCTGATCTGGGAACCTATAGCAGGCACAGGCTCTATTTCAAGATCTTTTGTTGTTGTTGTTGTTTTTGCTCATGTCTTATTTCTACTCCCTTTATTTCTGATTATGTATCTGGATCTGGATTTATAGTTTTGCATAGCTCAGGGTAGATGGGTGGTTAGCAGATACTTTATCTGTTTTATTATAGAAGGACATCACTGTAGGTATGACGCTTGATCTGGTACACATTCTATTTAAGCTGGCAAAATACAGGGCCTGAGTGCCCAAAATGATGCCCAGTTGTGATTTCCTGACTCTCAGTGCACCTAGTAAATCATTATATCAAGAATCCAGCTTATTCCTTGACCACTGCCTGTTGTCTAAACTTCTGAGTTATCTTGTTAGTCTCTCTCTTTCATCTGCAGATTAATCCAAATTTGTACCTCTTAGTGCCTGTGTGTGTGTGTGTGTGTGTGTGTGTGTGTGTTTACTTAGGAAACTCTGACCCATATAGCTTCTGGTCCCTGTTCTTTATCAGTAGTACCCTTAGCTCCTAGCTACTCTCTCTTTGAGGTCTCTTTGAATAAAGAGGCCAGTCTTGCTGGAGCCAAGGGCTTGTATTGGAAGCAGGAACAATAGGTTGGACAGTTTGGGGAGGAGATCACTCTGGTCCTGGAGATTGTCTCAAGACAGAAGATGGTCCCAAGTAGAACACAAGTGTTCAAAATTGTCCTGGAATTCCAAATCGATAAGAACTTAACTTAGATTAAACCCAGATAACTGAACTTTTATGCTCTAGGCATCCTCACTATCCTGATCTAGAGTGAGAAGGGATTTCCCAGAACTGCTTGTGGCCAAAAATGTGCCCCCATTGCACTGCCAACTCCATCCTCCAGCCCGCCTTAACCTGCTCTCAACTCTTCACCTGCACCCTGGCTTTCTTGGGCCTGGTGGCCAGAATGTCTCTCACTGCTGGCTGTTTACTCCCCTCAGGGTTTTCTGGTCTTGGCAAGAGGGAAGAGCTGCAGGAGGAGGGAGAGAGCAGAGTGAAGTGCTCCAGGTTAGCTTCTTGAGACTCCAAGGAAACTTCTCAAAAGGGTTTGCCCCTTTGAGAAGCAGAAGGGAAGAACTTCTATAAGTAAAAGGAAATGGATGGGAGAGGAGGGAGGAGTCCACTGCGATGTATTTCCTTTCTTCTCTATAATTTAAATTTCCGGTTTGGGTGTGGATTTCTTTTGTGGAGAGGAATCTTTCTTTAAACTCTCTGTCCCCCCATCTCAGACTTTACTCAGGCATCCTTCACTGTGGCTGGTCAAACTTCTTCCGATCCTCAGACCTCCCCTTTCATCTTCTTGCTCTTCTCTTGCCATGTCCCTTCCCATACCTGTGGGCACCCCCACCTCTCTCCCATTTCTTCCAAGAGTTGGCTCCGTGTCAGAGTCATCCAGAATTGTCTAATTATAACAGATTAATCCATTAGGATTTATGCTTTTCTATTTACTGGCTGGAACTATCCATTTCACAGCTGTGGCTCCCACATCTAACCAGCTAGCAGGCAATTTAAATATAGAAAGCAATTTAACCTAGTTGGATACCAAGGCATCTCGCTTAATGTAGTGCATAAATTTTGGAGCTCTTTGCTCTCAGCCCTCAAAAGGGCAGCCAACAGTTTCATGTCCTGAAAAGATCTGGCTTTTCAGGGAATTTACACCCCAAGAAGGGATCCTGGGTATTGGATTGCAAAAAAAAGGAGTCTTTAAATGAGGTCAGGGGTTGTTTTCAGGTCAATTCAGTTTTCCTTTTTCTTTCTCTTTGGGGACAATAATCTTCTGCTTAACTGAGCTTTTTGAGAGTCTGACGTCAATTGGAGGGTATCTGATTTTCTTCTCTCTGTAACTTTCATTTACTGCCTGTTTGGGTAAAGAGTTATTTTTTCCCCCACATTGGTGACAGTTGGGGTCACCCTGCCTGCTAAGAGCTTGTAGTCTGAATGACACCATGTCCTAACCCCTTGGTACTCCCAGCCTCTGCCAAGGCCCCTTGTAGTAGACTCTCGCCAGATGTGAGCTGACCTGGGAAAGAAGGTGGGGGCAGTGGCTGTGTGACCTGAGGAACTCAACTCTGAGCCCCAAACCAGAGAAATAGTGATGAAGACACATGGGCTAAGTAAAATTCTTCCATAATGTGTGAACACATGGCCACTTCCCTTTTAGGTAGGAGGTGAGTAGGAAGAGTTGTTTTGCTGAGAAAGAGAATACTAGGGGGACATACTAAGTCTTCAAGAACTGGAAGAGTTGCCAAGAAGATGTGGGATTCAATTTTTCCTTTTCTTTTCCTCATGGTCCCTGAGGGCAGAATTATTGATTAGGCTAAGGGAAGAAGTTATGGGAAGAAAGAGCTGAACTTCTCTATAAGAAGAACTTAGCGTTGATCAAGGTTTGTCGTTGTTATTGTTTTTTTAATCTTATTTATTTATTTTGATAGCATGCACATGAGTGGGGGAGGGGCAGAGAGAGAGACTCCCAAGCAGGCTTCACGCTGTTAGCACGGAGCCCAACTCTGGGCTTGATGTCATGAACCATGAGATCATGACCTAAGCCAAGCTCAAGAGTTAGATACTTAACCGACTGAGCCACCCAGGTATCCCAATTGTTACTGTTTTTTAGTGGAATCTTTAACTTAAAGAGATAATAAATTTTGCTCAACTATCTGTGTGTAAGCAAAGGCTGGACAGCTATGGGCAAGGAGGCTGAAGTGGACTTTAGAACCAGACAGGAGTAGGGACTTTGCAGATGCTGTCTACCTGAGCTCTTATGCCCTGGTCACCCTGCATCTATGTTTAGGAACTGCAGACCTGAAGTTCAGGTTTTCTCCACTCCTGGTTGATGGGCACAGAAGCCCAGAGGCCTGACACTGTTTAGCTCATAGTCCCTGAGTTGAGGAGTAAATGTAGGTTCCCTTGGGCCCCCTTTGGCTTGGGTTTAGTGCCCCCTCAGGGCACGATGGCAATGGAGTGGACATGGGTGTTATCAGTTTCCTAGGGCTGCCATAACAAAGTACCACAAAGTGAGTGGCTTAAACAACAGAAATTTACTGTTTCATAGTTATGGAGGCTGCAAGTCTGAGATCAAGGTGTCAGTAGGGCTATGCACCCTCTGCAGGCATGAGGGGGGATATATTTAAGGCACTGTCCTGGCTTTAGGTGGCTTCTTGGCTTGTGGCAGCCAAAATCCAACCTTCACATGGTACTCTCCCTATGTGAGTGTCTGTGTCCAAATTTCTGCCTTTTAAAGGACACCAGTCACATTGGAATAGGGGTCCACCCTCTTCCACTATGACTTTATCTTAACTAATTATATCTAGAAGGACATTATTTTCAAATAAGTTTACATTATGGGGGTTAGAGCTTTAACATATACATTTTGGAGGGACACCATTAAACCCATAATAGGGTGAGAAAATGTGGTCTGTGAAATAGTTGGTTTGATTGAAGGACCTAATGGGGGCTTTGGATGGTTTTTGATAGGTGTGAAATAACCTTAGAGGGTTCGAGCTGACCACTCCCTAAACCCATCCATCTGCCTCATACAAAACCCCAACTGTGTGTTTCCTTTTTTTTGAACTCTAACAGTATATAGAGTGGGCATCACAGTTTAGTCCTTGATTATGTCCTTATCCTATTCTTTGGTTCAAGTAAAGAAACGATTATTGAGTACCTACTGTATACACAATGAGGCATATGATATATACAATATCTCAAATAACCATAACTCTGTGAAATAGATATCATTAATCTCATTTTACATGTGAATGAATAGATACTTAGAGGATGTCCTGGAGCTTGTTCAAGGCCATCCAGCTAGTAGGTGGCAAAGCTGTGATCTGAGCCCCAGCCTATTTTGTTCTAAAGTTCAATTTCTCTCTGTTTTATCACACAACTCCCAGACTCGTTTGTAAGCTCCTCAAGTGAGCAGAACTCTCATACATTCTTCTCACTAGCAGGATTGATTAGAATTCATTGAGGACATCCCTTCCAGTTCCTTGTGATGAAATGTCCAGGCTTTCCTAGGTGATCTCCAAGGTGCAGTAGTTCCCACACTCCATGGTGAAGGATCCCCTTCGACCGCTGCAATTGCAGGATGCAGGGGGACGTCAGGCTTTGGCAAATTGATTTACACTTGCTTAACTCACAGAAGTCTTATTAATAAGCCAGAATGCTGATTATTAATATACAATGAGATACAGTTGCCAAGAAGACTCAAGAGTCCTGGCACCTGGACACCACATGCTCTTCCCCCTCTTTGAGAAGCAATTTACTAACTGAAAGTTAGTAAACATGGAAAGAGACCAAGGGATCAGGGTGGGTGTGAGGATTTATTATCGAGCTGCAGTAACCTGACCCAATCCTTTCCTCTAAGCTCTGCCTACCACGCAGCTAGTATTCAGGTCAGTAGGTCAGAACACCTTCCCAGGGGATGCTCACACTCACACTTTCACTCTCCAGCTCAGTGGGGACACTACCTGATGGTGTTCATTTCAACCCGCCCTTCCTTATGTAGCAGCTTGCATTACATGGAGGACATTAGGTTGCCTGCCTCAGATGACCAACATCTACTGAGCAGTGGGTGCTGGGCTCTGCATGGTTCAGCATGGGGACCAGAGAGAGTGTCCTCGAAGAGTGTGCAAATAGGTGTTAATATAGTGAATGACAAGTGGATAGGCTCTGGATTTTATGGGAGCACTTGCAGGAGCTGGAGCTTCAGGAAGGCCTCCAAGAAAAGACAGTGCTGCGGTTGGCTCTTAAAGAACAGAGAAGAATAGTTAGGACAAAACAAACAAAACTCTGCCAACAAGTCCTGGCAGGGGGAAAATTGTAAATAAAATCATGGATGCATGAAACAAGTGTGCGTCTGTGAGTGTGTGTCTAACAGCGGATTGGAATTAGAAGTCAAAACGCTGGCAGATGAGGTGAAATAGTCCACAAATCCAGGAGAGCTGTCCACGTGAGGTCAAGGGCGAGGACTTAATTAGCTCTGTAGTGGCAGAATCGTTGAAATGTTTCAAGCAGAGGAGTGATGTGGTTGGATTGATGTTCTCTGGGGAGGTGGCTATGCAGAGGGTGTTTTGATGAAATTCCTGGGAACTCTCGAAGCCATTCTTAGAGGGCTTCAGGACGCAGCTCTGCTTGCATCCTGGTAACTGCAGTGCCAGAGGGAGGTGTTCCTGATGCAGCAGCTGAGTTTCCATGTTCATTTTCTTTTGGAGGTTTAGAGTTCTCTGCTCCAGAGCACCTTGTGGACAGCTGAGAGCTGCTACCGGGTTGAAGGAATGGGGTGTGTGTGTGTGTGTGTGTGCACACATGTGATTGGCCACAACTGTGAGTATGACATTAACCAGTTGGTACCTGAGTTATTCTCTCCTGTCTATTCACTCAGCATCCACCCCAGCACTGATTACATTGACTGTATCATCTTTTACTGTGTCCTCTATTGGGCAGTGGGCAGACTGTCTTCATCATTTCAGAAGTAATCCCTGAATGTAATAGCTGTTCAATGATGTTTGTTAAGTGAACAAGTGGAAGAATGAGAGTTTGTGTGCTCTGTGCCCAGGCTCTGGCCTGGGGTCAGCAGAAGACACCAAGGAAGGCAGCATAGCCTACTCTGTGGCTGGGCCAGGCAGAACACCAAGGACATTTAGGGATTTTAAGTAGAAGGCAAGATCTTTGATTAGCATATTAACTGAGGGGAGACTATGCTTTGGGGCACCTAACTGAAGGTCATGTATCAAGGAGGCCTCGAGGTGCATCCCTGGTTGTCCCTGCTGGTAGGCTTTGAGTGAGGTCACTGAGCTCCCTGACTGCTATACATTTCAGAAGAATCACAGGCAGAAGAGTAGGACAGATTTCTCTGGGCCCATGTTTTCCCCTGGAGCCCAGCTTTCCAAGAACAGAGCATGGTCTGTGTGACTTAACAGACACTGGTAGTTGGTGAATCCAGAAAGACTTGCAGAAGCAGGGCATTGTGGCAAAAGAGACACCTATGCATTGGGAGCATCTTGTGCAAAATATCTAAATGCGTACTTATTTGCAATCCTTCGATGAAGGGTCAAAGCCTATTCTTTGAATGTGGGTCTGCTAATTAGAGTTCCCTTCACTTTCCGGGCATCAACAACACCTGTGATACATCAGGTAAGCCAAGTTTGAGTTTCTTTAAAGTAGAGCAAGAACTTCAAGACCCACGAAAAACAGCATAAATTCAGAATTCTAGATTTTTATTATTACTCTCACCACCCCTCTGCCCTGCTCCCCAAGCCCCACTCTTTGTTAATGTACTCAGCTCCATTTTATTTAACAACATTTTGAATGCCACTCCTTATCAAGTTTTCCCAAAGTGTTCAATATGCTGCATTTGCAATCACCAACTTCCTTTTCACACTTCTAGTTTATTACTGTACATAATCTTTAATCTAACTGCATAATCAATAGTAATAAGTACAACTGGCAAAAAACTCCAGGTAAAAAGATAGTCACTGCTGGGAGAGGAGCCCCAGCGATCACTGGTACTCAGTGGGTCTCTGGCCCCTGTCAGTGGAGGAGGAGTTAAGGGAGCATCTACCCCATGCTCTCTTATCTGGGGACTTCAGGACCAGCCCCTTTTGGGGGCTTGGGTCTACTGCTTTCTGATGTCCTTGTGTTCTAGGGCAGACCTTCAAAAAATGTTTATTTATTTTGAGAGAGAGAGCATGAGTGTGCAGGAGTGGGGGAGGGGCAGAGAGAGGGAGAGAGAGGATCCCAAGATTCTCTATGCTGTCAACACAGAGACATGGGCCTCGAACTCACTATCATGAGCTCATGACCTGAGCTGAAATCAAGAGTCTGACACTTAACTGACTGAGTCACGCAGGCGCCCCTCTAGTGTGGACTTTTAATCACTCCTTCTTTCCTTGCCTTCACCCAGACTCCTCCCAGGGGACCCTGTACACTTTCTCCCCATACACCCAGAGCTCTGTTGGGTTCTTATTAGTCAGATAGATATGGAATGGATTCCTAGCTCTATCGCTTAATGGGGTATAAACTTGACTAACATACTTAGCTTCTTTCAGCTTATCAGAGTGGATTGTTGTGGGATTAAACGAAATAAGGTAAATGTGTTGTAACAGTAACTAATATTACAGAGCACATACTGTGAGCCAGGCAGAGCTTTACATGGACTACTTCATTTTCATTTTGGCAAAACCCAGTGAGCTGGGTACTACTGCTCCCAAGTCACAGCAGGGGAAACCGAGACTTGGGGAACTCATGCCTCAGTTAGAGAACAGTTGGCCCGGCTCCAACACCTACTCCGAGGCTTCAGGAAATGCTACCATTCATGCCGACATCCCTAGGCAGATGCACCATAAATGCACAATGCATATCAGCATGGTGGATGCATACTTCTATCCTTGAATCCCAGCCTTCTCCCCATCCCAGCAGGGCAGGGCCAAATCTTCTGCCTGTTTATACAGGACATACAGTGTGGCAGAGATGGCTGGACCTACCAGATTCATTCTTCCCTTCCACGGTTTAGTGCTGTTGCAGGGTGGCAGCTGCCCAGCCAGGAACCACATTTCCCAGTTCCTCTTACCACCCCCACACCTGACTCCCTAGAGCCTCCCATGTGACCTTCCCACCCTCTCCCTGTCTCTCTCTGGCTGGATGTCAATGATCAGGGTCATACATTGAAGATGAAGGCCCTTTCCTTGACTTGTGTCCCTAAATGGGCAGTGTAGAGTTCTCCATTCCACCTGCTAGTGGGACTTTCAGAGAAAAAGAACAAAGCCCCTGAGATATTGGGGTTCATCCATTACAGCAGCTAGCACTGTCTTGACTCATATACACCCTGGGGACCTCTTTGAATTTGTTGGAAAGAGACCATCTGCAAACCCCCTTAAAATGACCTCTATAGCTCACCACGTTTTTGGTGTAGTAGAGTGTGTTCTAGTGTGTATGTTCTTAGATGCCACATCCCTAATTTATAGAAGCCAACATTACAAGTGAAACTATATTTTCCATAACAGGATGTAGTGAAAAAGGTGCTGCAGGATCAGGAAGAGCTCAGCTGAGTTCAGTCCTGCCATTTGCCAGCTGTAGTAGCTTAAATTCATTCCTCCACTTCTTGGTTCCTTGAATAAGGCATAATATCATATTCCTAAAGAGGCATAATATGATCTACCTTGGAGGGTCGTTACAGGATTGTATGAAAGTGGCAGTGCTCAGCATATAGTGGGAAATCCACTAATGGCATCTTGTTTATGATTCACTCATTTGATAAGGGTTTAATGAAAACCTCTGATGTCTCCCAAACTACTGAGGTGCCAAGGATACAGGGCTTACCCTTAGGAGATGGTCCTGTGACTGGGAAATGCACTTTTTATTTTTTTTTAATATATGAAATTTATTGTCAAATTGGTTTCCCTACAACACCCAGTGCTCATCCCAACAGGTGTCCTCCTCAATACCCATCACCCACCCTCCCCTCCCTCCCACCCCCCATCAGCCCTCAGTTTGTTCTCAGTTTTTAAAAGTCTCTTATGCTTTGGCTCTCTCCCACTCTAACCTCTTTTTTTTTCCCTTCCCCACCCCCATGGGTTCCTGTTAAGTTTCTCAGGATGCACATAAGAGTGAACATATATGGTATCTGTCTTTCTCTGTATGGCTTATTTCACTTAGCATAACAATCTCCAGTTCCATCCACGTTGCTACAAAGGGCCATATTTCATTCTTTCTCATTGCCACGTAGTACTCCATTGTGTATATAAACCACAATTTCTTTATCCATTCATCAGTTGATGGACATTTAGGCTCTTTCCATAATTTGGCTATTGTTGAGAGTGCTGCTATAAACATTGGGGTACAAGTGCCCCTGTGCATCAGTACTCCTGTATCCCTTGGGTAAATTCCTAGCAGTGCTACTGCTGGGTCATAGGGTAGGTCTATTTTTAATTTTTTGAGGAACTTCCACACTGTTTTCCAGAGTGGCTGCACCAGTTTGCATTCCCACCAACAGTGCAAGAGGGTTCCCGTTTCTCCACATCCTCTCCAGCATCTATAGTCTCTTGATTTGTTCATTTTGGCCACTCTGACTGGCATGAGGTGATATCTGAGTGTGGTTTTGATTTGTATGGGAAATGTACTTGACATACTGAAGTGGTTGGGTGCCATTTTCAGAGGCATGGGCCATGTGCTAGTGAGTAGGATGTCCCCAGAACAGTTGTGAGGAAGCTGTCTTGGGCCCGAGAGTCACTTCCCTGCAGAGGACAGGCGTGGAGGATGATGTGCAGGTGGGCCCTGAAGTTGAAGGCCAGCCACAATGACTGCTCAGGACAGGGCCCCTCTGGACTTCTGGTCCCCTTTGTTGTCTCTTGTTGAGGAGACCAGAGTGTTGAAGAGATTGGAGGAGGTTGGATGGCCTCTTGGAAGCTATGTACTTAAGCGTGTCCTGCGTGCCAGACCAGGAGGAAGTCACAGTGCTGTGGCAGTGCCTGCCACCCAGCAGGCACCAGAGAGAGCATTTCCTGTGAGTGGCTAGTCGTCGCACCCAGATCATTCGGCTTTGTTCCCCCCAGCCCCTTCGCCCAGACAGGGAATAGCTTTCATCACAGTGCCCACGCAAGCATTCAACAGTGTTCAGCAGGCAGCCAGCTCTTCCATCGCCAAAATGTAGACCATGGCCCCATGTCTGTGCCTTTGTTGAGGCACATGAACAAGGCTGGTGACACAAAGGGATGTTCATTTCTGGGCAAGTTTCCAGTTCTGCTACCACTTCTGCCGGATCTTTTATGAGACAGACTGTGCCTCAGGGACACCCGAGCAACTGGCATTTTCAGCCAGGAGGCCAGAACAGTTCCTCCAGGAACCGTTGGCTAGCATTATGTCATTCCTGTTTGGGGACAATTGGAGTTCGCTGTGAAGAGGCTCCTTGTTGGTAACACAGGGCAGCAGGGTCCCCTCTCCTCTGAGTTTTAGTTTCCCTGGACAGCTCTTTAGTTGCTACAGATCCCTTTGTGTTCAGTGTTTTCCAGGTTAATTAATCCTATTATTATTGTCACTGGAGTCTATAATTAGGCACACTGTGCAATTATATCATACATTCTGCATTATTGATGTACAGCTCACCAGCCAAAGAGGATTATTAATTATTACCCTATTGGACTGTTTTGCACACAAACATGCACGCTTGATCCTGAGGCCAGGGTACTTGGCTGGCATTTGGGGCTCCCTGCTTGGGTCTGGGCTACCTGTATCATCAGAGGACCAACCAGTGAGCACAAGTGGGCCAACCCACTGGTGGCAGTAGGAGCATCTTCAGCCAAACTGGTAAAGGGCACATGGTCCCAGGTCTCCCCATCCAGGCCTTTTCCCCAAGGGCAGGCCTCATGCTGCCCTCAGGGATATGGCTGTACTGTTCCCCAGCCCCAAAGGCCTCCAGCTTCTGTGCTTCAATGGACTTAGGAAATATAAAGGCCGCCATTACTTTCTTTTGAGGTATCTGCTATGTGTCAGGCTTACCACACATGCTGTCACAGGTGTTCATCAGTAGTCCTATGAGGTAGGTAGGATTCCCATGTTACAGATGAGGAAGTTGAAGCTCAGATAGATTTAGTAACTCACTGAGGAAATATGGAGATGAGATTTGAACCCCAGTTTGCTTTACTTCAAGACCATTTCCTTCTCAGCATGAAGAAATGAACCTCATTTTATCAAGAATACAGAGAGAGGGACATTTGAACAAAGCTAAAGGAAAGAAGAATTAAGGAAGGGTTGCATGTGTTGGCTGCCAGGGAGTGGGGAGACAACAACATTCAGGCAGCAGGGCCTCTGGGACCCCTAAATCCACAGAGTGTGTATAAGTGGGGGAGACAGGTGGGCAGTCTCCTTGCACATGTGTTGCTGTTCCACCCTCCTGCCAGGTGGCTGAGTGGGAGGTGCCAGATGCAGTGAGCCAGGCCTGGGAGCTTGTTCACAACGGTGTCCCCTGCAAGTTGTGCAGCTTCCCTAAGGGTGGTGGTGACACGCCGGGGTGGAGACAGACCCCACTGCCTGGCTGTGTGTCCTTAAGCACACATGGCGTCTGGAAAGATGGGGATTTCTGGCTTTTGGAAGGCCCATGGGGGAGTATGTGACCCAGAGCAAGTAACATTGTTTCGCTGTATCCTGTTCTGCGTGCCCCTCCATCCTAATCCTGGTGAAATCAAGGTAAAATGATAAGAGATAGGCCTCAGAAGAAAATTGGGTGGGTGGCTTTCTGTGGGGAGGGAAGAGGGTGGATAATGGGGCTTCTCTGGTCTGGCAGCTGGACCCTGGTGTGGAGGTTGATGTCTTTTTGTGGAGGCCATGTGTATGCGTGTCAGGACCTACTTGTACCCTGACCCTCCCCTCCACTGCTGTATCAATTGTGGTTTATACCTCCTACATTTTATAATGGTTCCTTGAAGGGCCTTGCTGGCTGTGGGGAGACAGCCCCTCCCAGGGCTAGCTGATTCTTGGAGATAATAAACATTGTGCCTGTGAACACACCTTGTGTATCCAAACCAACAATCTTGAGTCCATACCCCACTACATCCTTTATCCAGCTCTCAGCTGCTGAACCCATATCCCTCTGCCCTGCACAACCCCAGGGCCAGGCACCAGGCAGACACTACCCCCCCAGCCCACAGTTGGCCAATGACATTATCCACACTAGCCAATCCTAGGCCATCTCCCCTGGCCTGCCCTGCCTTGTGTGCAGAATAACAATAAATCCTGTGGCTCTGTTTTCCCCTTGCTCTGACTTCTGCCTCCTGACTCGCCTTGGTGCTTCCCATGTGGCCCTGTGTGCCACACTGTGCCTCTCATTTCCAGGGGAACTGTGACAATGAAATCTTTCAGTGGCATTAGCTGTCCATGTCATCCTCAGTCACCTGCATGCATTTAAACCCGCCGGTACACTTTCATACAACTGCCACCGGGGAAGGTCCTGCTTCATGATCCCCAGAGGAGCCCTGTCTGGGGTCTTGATGCTGCTTGTCACTGCCAGGGGATGACTAATTGTGACTGTCACTGTGGGCTGATGGCACAACTTCTGAGTAGGGGATGGGATGATGATTCTTAACCCTTTTAAATTTACTTGGAAAGCCGCGTTTGCACACCCAGTTCTACATGTGTTTTTGAGGTTTGGGTCACAAGGTTGGGACCTTTCAGAGTAGGAATGGAGGTTACCTGGGAACCACTTTGGGTGTGGAGAAAAGGGAGGAGGAGACACAGAGCATTTCTCAATCACAGCCCCAGGAAGCAGAGGCCTCATGCAGTGCCTCAGTTTCCTCATTTGTTAAATGGGGGCTCAGAGCATTTGCTTTCTCTGTGTCACAGGGTTTGAGCAAGGGTGACTTTGAGAAGCAATGTGGAGGCCCTTTAGAAAGGCATGGAGCATGGTCCTGCTTATGATGGACAGCCTTGTGACAGGAACATTTGGGGAGGGTCCGAACAGCTTCCAGGATTTGGGAGGTGGCAGGAATTGTCTAGTCAGGTTGAGGGATGATCCGTTTTTGCGGTGGTTTGGTGACTTGTTCAGATTCTCCACAGACCCGCCATCTGATTAAAGTAAAACTCTTTCCCTGTGGCATCATTTCCAAGGAGAGGATGAGGAAAATTAAACATTGTAGTAATGATAACAACGATAAACCCAATATAAATAAGCAGGAAAATAAACCATGGTGGTTTTTGGGAGCTCTGGGCTCTTTCCTAAGCCCAGATGGGCCATGGCTGCTGGCTGACCTTGGGGCTGGAGTTGTTGCAGGTGAGTGAAGTGGCAGAGATTTCTTGTGCTTCTATGGGGGCCTGGTCTCTGCTCTTCTCTGCATTTGTATATGGCTCTGCCTGAGAATCTGGAGAGCTCTTGGGTTGGAGCATGGTCCAAGCGGGGGTCTGGTTCATGGGGGGGGGGGCATGTAAGTCTTGGGCCCTGTTTGGTGAAAATGCCCAGTGTGGTTCTGGCCTGGCCATTACAGTTCTGTAGCACTAATATGCCTACTCATCTGCACCCAGAAGAGGGAACAGGTGCTTAACAGTTTATTTATAACCATTGGGGAAACCTGAAATGCTTCTTTTAGGCTCAGAAAAACCCACACAAATTTTTTTCCTCATTCATTTTTTTCCCTTCCCATCTCCCTCCTTCTCCCCTCTCCTTGAACTCCTAGTGAAGCAGCCCAGTACTAGGTTCTTGGTACACAGAGATGAAGGAGGCCCCGCATTCGCCCATGAGGGGTTTTTGTGGGTGTCTCAGTCTGTAGAGAATTATTAAGAACCACTGACCTGCAGAAAAAAAATGGAACTTCCCTCTATCTAATTGGAAGCATCTTGCTATATTATAAAGCCCCAAGGCTGCTCATGATTCCCTGCCCCTCCCACAGGGTCTGTGGAAGACAGACCAACAGATGGTGATAGTGCCTTGGAAATGTCCAGAGAAGGCTTGTGCTTGCTTGCTTTGAGAGAACAGAAGATAAAGGGCACTTAACCCTCCTGGCTTCCTGGAGGATGTGGCCCCTGAGCCAAATTTCCTGGAAGGTTCCTGATGACCCTGTCCCTGCCCACTGTGATGTCCCTGCTGTTCCCCAGGAGAACAACATCTAAGCTGCAGCGAACAGACTGTGGATGGGAACAGAAGGTGAGCGAGGCCCTCTGGCAGCCCGAGCTGCAGTGTCTCCTGTGAGCTGTATTTACTGACCCAATGCAGGTTACATCCTTGTGCTCCTCCAAGTTCCTTGTCTCTAGTTCAAACACTAGCCTGTGCTTCAGGAGGATCATACTGCATGTGACTGATGTTTGCCAATGGACCAGCCACTGTGCACCAGACACTGATAAATGTCATTGCATTTAATCTTCATTATCCTATGAGGCAGGACTCTAAGGGTGAGGGCACAGAGGGTAGAGTAACTTGCCCAAAGTGGCCCTACAGCATGTAGTTCTCTTCCTGGAGGCCCTGAGACACCAGAGCTAACATGTGGGGAGTTAAACATATTTCCTGCCCACCTCACCCTATTAGCTCCTCCTCCAGTGCCTTCCATGCTTTTTCTGTTCAGCCAGTCTTAGTTGAGGAGCCCAATTTAATATTTTATTTCCTTTCCCCTTGTCCCAATTCTCCACTGGATCAGTTGCCAACAATGGTTACTACTTACTGGTCTCCTCTGGGTAGCAGGTGTTGTATTAGGATGCTACCTATGTGTTTTGTAATCCTGAAAGCATCTCTGCCAGGTGTATGTGCTACCTTCTTTTGACACAGGAGGACCTGAGACCTGTGCTGGCTAAGGAGTGTCCCCATGGCCTTCTTGCTAATAGGTTGTAGGGATGGGGTCTGCACCTCATCTGTTTGACTCCTGAATGCTTGCTCCTTACCACATGTGGGCATGCCGCCCTCCTTGCTGAACCTTGCTAAAGCTGGTTAATTGAACTTCTCCACCACATTGGAATTCTGTTCCGATGCACCCCTGTGGCGGTAGAACAATGACCTCAAAGAAGTCTGTGTCCTAATTCCCAGAACCTGTGACTATATTCGTTATACAGCAAGTGGGGATGAAGGTTGCAGGTGGATTTAAGGTTGCTAATCAGCTGAGATGGGCCTGGATTATTTGAGTGGGCCTAATGTAATCACAAGGGCTCTTTAAATATGGAGGATGCAGGCAGAAGAGGCAGAACCAGAGGGAGATTTAAAGATGCCTTCTGCTGCCTCTAAAGACAGAAAGGGCGGAGAGCCAGGAATGTGGATGCCTTCAGGAATCTGGAAAAGGCAAGGAAACAGATTGTCCCCTGAAGCCTCCAGTGGGACCAGGGCCCTGCAGTAACTTGATTTCAGCCTAGGGAGACCATTTTGGACCTCTGTCCTCCAGAACTGTGAGATAACAAATGTGTGTTGTTTTAAGTGCTAAGTTTGGTAGTTTGTCACAGCAGCCATGGGAAATTTGCCACACTGCGGCCCCCAGTTCAGGACCTCATTACCTCTCTCTTGGACTGTGGCCTCCACCTGACCTCCAATCTTCTTTCTAAAGGGTCCATACTTTATCTTTTTAAAGCAAAGATTATCCCCTCTTGGTCCAGAAATGGCCACTGCCTCCCTCCACCAAGTCTGAGGGGCTACTAGTCTCTGCACCTAAACACTCTGCCTTCCCTGTCACTGGGAAGTGTGGGGAGGTCCCTGCTCCCTGCAAAGGCAGGAACCCCTATGTTGCTCCATGTGGCTTCTTTCTGAAGGTCAGTTTCTCCCCAGGCACACAGCACCAGGTTTAACCACCTTCCTCATGTTGGGGCCTTTGCATCTGCTGTTCCCTCTGTCCAAAATGTTCTTCCCCCAGTATCCATGTGGCTCATTCCCACATACTGTTCAAGCCTGTACACCCCCCGCCCTCATCACAGCCCATTTTTTCTCCTACTCTGTTCTCTTCATAGCTCTTACCGCAGCCTCACACTGCAGCCTCCTCTTAGCTTGCTCTGCTCATTGCTAATAACTCCAATGCATGGAACAGGATCTGGTAAACAGTAGGTGCTCAGAGAATATTTGCTGGAGGAACACATCATATTTTATCACTTTAAATACAAAATAGATGCTGATAGATCACTGTATATTCAGCACCACCCTCTCTCCAGGTCCCAGGTCTCTACATCCAAATGCGTATTCGACACCTTGGTTTGGCTATTTGACAAGCATCTCCAACATTGGATTTCTGTCCTCTGTCCTGACCCTCCGACTTGTTCCTCCCTGTCAGTTAAGCCAAACACCAGTAGTTATCCTTGATCCTGCTTTTCCCCACTATCTACACCCTGTGTGTCAGCAAGAACCAGATGTTCTGCCTCCAGAATACACCCCATGGCTGTCCATCTGTCCCCATCCTCACTGTCACCCCCACCTCTCAGAACTGTTGTCTTGCTTCCCCACAGCTTCATCTGTGCAAATGTACCATAATTTTAAAGAAAAATTGCAGAGATACCATGGAGTTCCCAACACCCCCATGCAGTTTCCCCTATTGTCACCATCTTACATTACATCTGTCACAACTGAGGAAGCAACATTGGTACCTTGCTATGAACTGAACTCCACACTTCATTCAGATTTCACTAGTTTTTGCCTGGTGTCCTTTGACTGTGTCAGGGTCCCACGCAGCGTCTCACATTACACCTACTCATCATGTCTCCTCAGCTCCTCTTAGCTGGGATGGTTTCTCAGACTTGGCTTGTCTGTGATGACCTTGACAGTTTTGAGGAGCACTGGTTGAGTATTTTGTTGACGGCCCCTCAGTTTGGGTTTGTCCGATGTTTCTCTCACATTGAGGTGGGAGTTAGGGTTTGGGGAGGATGGCCACAGGGGTGGAGGGTTCATCTTAGCACACGGCACCCTGGGCACATGCTGTGCCACTGCTCATGGCTGATGTGGACCTGTCAGTTGTCTGGGGCAGTGTTTCATTTGCTGTGAGCTTCTTACCTCTCTCTCTTCACTTCCCATATCTACTCTTCAGAAGCAAGACAATAAGAGCAGCTAGCAGACAGAGAGGGAGGAGGGGATTAAACCCATCTCCCAGAGGGAGACTATCAACATATAGAATTTGGAGTTCTGTATGGGAGACTTGTCTCTTCTCCCTCAATTATTCATTCATTCATTCATTCATTCATCATTTATATGTTAGCATGAAATTGTGGGCATTTATTTTATACTTTGGGTTTTAATTCAGTATTAAATTATTTATTTGCTGCTCAAATCATTCCAGCTTTGGCCTTTGGGAGCTCCTTCAGGTAAGCTTCTATGTCCATTTGACATGCCCCCATCTCTGTTTTTTCAAGCACCTCCTTACTTCCTGTAATTATGAGGTGCTGTGGACTCATCCAGTACTTTCCCTGACCCAGCCCTAGAACCAGCCATTTCTCCAGGAGCCCTGAAGTCTTTTGATTGGAGAGTTGGCCTTAGAAACTGAGGTGTGGATGCTGGGTGTGTCCACTGGCACTGGGCCAAGGATCTTTTAAGAACACAGAATGAGTCACATCTTTTTTTCACTTGGAATATGATACACACTCCTTACCATGGTGATCTGGCTCTTGGCCATCTTTTCAGTCCTGTTTGGAACCACTGTGGCAGCCATGACTGCTCCTCTGACAGACCTTCCTTACTGGAATCCTTACTGGATCTTCCTGGGTCTTTGCCTCGCTGGCTTTGGGCCTCAGCGCAATGCCACTGGACTCCATCTCTGTGAGGGGTGGGAGGGCATAACCCTTCTCTGCCTCGCTTGATATAGTCTTCTGGCCCCTAGGAAAAGTCCCCATACTTGGCAATGCTGAACAAGTAGGTATGGAGTGGGTGATGATCTCTAAGCATTTATTCTGTCATTCACATGTGGCAGTCTGATGGAAAGCCTGGCCCTCCCTAGAAAGCTTCAGTCTTTTTGCAAGGCCCAGCCCAATAATGCACGATGCCTTATGTTTCCCTGTGATCCATAAGACTGCTGTCCCATCTTTTGCTCCTGGAGCTTCTTGCACATGTCTCTATAAAAGCACCCAGCACTTGGAGTTGTATGTAGCTTGCAAACATCCCTTTCTTGCTTTCAGGGTGAGCTCCCTGAGGGTGCTAACCATGACTTGTCCATCATGGCTCTGCAGCTTAAGGTTCCTGGTAAATGAATTCTGAAACTCTTCATTTGGGCTCCTTGATCATACTCAGCAAAAGCAAGTCACCAGGGGAGCCATTTCCAGCTCTCAGAAAGTTCTTGGCAGACCTGGCAAAGATGGCCTCCAGTTGCTTTCTCCATCTTTCCCCTTTTTTGGTGGAAAGAGCTGGAGGGTGTAAAGTTCACTTCTAGCAAAGCTTGCTGATATTTCAGTGGCTATAAAGCAGGTCCCATCATCCCCAGTCTTACCTTAAAATCTCCTTGATGTTTGGGTCTTTTTTTCCCCACCTCTGAAGATCAATAATATTGCAGAAGTGAGAGATCAAAGTTTTTCAAGTGGTAGGTGAGAAGGGGTGGGGGCAGGGGTTGGGGGTTGAGAGAGAGTTCCCATTAAACTTATCCCTGGATGATGCTTCCAGATGCACAAAAGCTTGTTACCTGCTCTCATCTCTCTCCTCTCCCCTCTCTCCACCCTTTTCCTCTCTCCCTCCCTCCCTCCTTCTCTCTCTCATAAACAAAGCCACAGCCTCGAACAACATCTTGTAAAGCACATTATAAAATGCTTCTAATAAATCCCTAACAGCCTTGGTCATAACCAGCTGAGAGAAAGGTGATTATGACACGAAAGTGTCAGGTTAGAACAACAAATTGGGCCACGCGAGCAGGGATTTATTTGTCTTTATAAGTGTGCTATAAAGGTCCATATAATTTCACAAATAAATATGAACATTGCTTAGTAAATGGCTCCTGGATTTAGAGCCCCAGGACCACAGGAAGGAACACATTAGCACCAAGGGTGCAATTTCAGATATGGGACAGATCAGCCCAGGGGCTGCCAACCAGATAGCACTTAGCCTACCCCTGTCCCTTTTCACATGTGTGGGGCATCCCAGGCCAGGGCCGCAGGAGGGCTGGGAAGGTCCTGGGATCCAGGACCAGGATGGAGGCCAGAGGAGGAATGGTAGGCCCTGGGGCCTTCAGTCCGTGAGGCCTGGGATGAGTGGCAAGGTCAAGGAGGAAGGCAGTCTCCTAGCTCTGGGGCACTGGGTGGACAGTTGTCATGGTCTGGTGAGCTGGCAACCCTGGAAGTAAGCTGCCCAGCCTCCATGTTTGCTGGGACCAAGGGGTTTGCCAGAATGCTGGATTTTTGGTTTTAAAACTAGACAGTTAGTCAGCATGCCAGTCTGATAGCAGTGATCCTGGGGCTGCTTGACTGCATATACCCTTCTGGGGATGGATGCTCTCAGAAGCCAGGTATGGGGAAGAAGGGAAACGAATGTGGGGACTTTAGAGAGACTGGAATTGGATTTATATCTGTGTTTTCTAACTCTCAATTGAAATGCTTTTCAAAACTATTAACACCTGGCCTCATCTCAGACCACTAAATCAGAGCCCCCAAGGGCATGGTCCAGGCATCGTGCTGTGCCAGCACTCCCCAGGCTATTCTGAGGTGCACTGGGGTATGATTCAGAGGCATGGAGGATCAACTTCCCCAGCCCATCTAGGGTACAGCTTGGCTGTACCTCCTTTGTGCCTTGTAGGAGCTACCCTTTGATCCGTTGGTTCTCCTTTCTCTTAGTGCCACCACCACCTCCTCCCACCCCATTTAAATACCAAATCAGATGGGCTCAAACAAATCATATTCATTAATTCAGTCATGAATCCATCAGGAACAGTGCTGACCCTTTCCCATCTGGTGCTTTTCTCCTACAGACACAGCCCAGATAAGAAATGATGACCTACATTTTCAAACCAAGGATGTTACAAATAAAAGTCCATCCTAACAGGCATTCTTCATAACTAAGATAAAGATGTCATAATCGGCTTTGGTAGAATGCCTATCGCTTTGCCCCTCTCCATTCTGGCGGTAGTAACCTGGAGCTTACTTATCATTCACTCCATTGCCCAGCAGGGTTTGGCTGGCAGGACACACAGACTCTAAATTTAAACCCAATACACCTCCTGTGCACTTGAAATTTTGTTGTAGGGCAGTTTGACTGCATGGGATAGATATTCTGATTGTGAGCACTAGACCAGGTGGTAGTGGGAGCTTTCTGTTATGGGCTGTGGAAGAGGGTGGATCATGGCTTGCAGAAGAGGGAATTCAGTCTCTATGGAAACCTGACTGGGTGCATATAGATCTCAGCTCCTGTCCTGCTTCTGCCATGAGACCTCTCATATGTTCTTCCAGGCTACCATTCTCTGAACTCCAGCACTGTTATCTGTAGCCCAAGTTCTGCACCAACCCTGTAGCAATAATGCCTTAATTACCTAGTACTCTGTCCTGTCATAAAACGATATATGTCTAGGGTCTCATTTGATGTTGGCTTGCATTATCCTGTCATTATTTTAGGAGTGTGGAAAGTATGTAGACATTTAGAATCAAAAGTTGGGTCCCAGTCCCATTTTACTTAATGGTTCTCTGACCTTGGACAAACCACTGAACTCCTTTGATCTTTAGTTTCCTTCTCTGTATAATGGGAGTGATGAAATTATAGACCCATGAAGAGTATAACGTTATATATATATAGTGTCTGGCACGTAATTGGTATTCATTGTGCTTGTTGCCTCGCTTCCCAACTTCCTTCTTTTCCCTCACAGGGCTGTTGAGATAGTCACAGGAGCTAATATACATAAAGTCCTCATGCAAGGTGCTATATTCAATTTCAGAACTATTCTAGTTATTATTCCAATACCTTTATTCTCCTGGGCTATTCTAGAGACTGGAACCATTTGTCTTTCTGCACTAGACTATGAGGCATATCTCCTGCTTTGCCATCCTCAGACCTCACCATGGGAGTATCAAACATCAATTTTCTCTTTGCTCTCTCTGCCCTTCCAAGGCATTGCCTTCTTTAAGGGAACTCATTCAAGTCCAACCTTTCCAGGAAAGAAGGCTGGGATTTTGTGATCTTAGAGCTGATGAGGAAAGAAAAGACCTTCAGGTCCCTGCAGAGATTTATCACAGCCACCCCACCCCTGAGGGCCAACCCATCTCCCCATGGTTGACTTTGCCCAGGCCATCTGATTTTGACTTCTGATGTCCAAGTTGAAGTGTCATCCCTCCCTATCTCCCAGAGGCCCACTTACCCTCCAGAACCCAAGCCTAGTCCTGCCTCCTCCAGGAAGCCCCCTCCCCCATCTATTCTGGCTTCCTTTGCAATTACCACTTACAGCCTGCATACTGGTTCCTGGGCTGGACGTCTTCCTTGGTCCCTCAGCCTCACCCACTCTGCACTGTGCTCTGGGAGACTGACCTACCTAGACTCCCCTTCCCTTTGACTGCAGGCTGTTAGCCAACAGGATGAACCAACAGAAGACCAGAGGATGGGAGGAGGGTGAGCTGGGAGTATTCAGGGGCAGGGTTGCTTCTGGTTGCTACAGCTCTTGTTAAGTGGACCTTTCCATATAGCTTTGCTCTCTGGCTTTTCCACTGTCTCCTTTCCCTGGCCTCTTCAGGCCTAGGGTGGTGGTGTGCATTATCCCTTGTGGCTTTCCATAAACCTTTACCACATATTTTAAAACAGTACTCTCATTAAACTTTCCTCAATTATCCAGCTTGTGTGTGCCGTCTGTTTCCTGCTGAGACCCCAACTAATATGGCTTTTGATGGTGCAGTATCTGATTTAACATTTTAGTATATATTGTTCTATGTTGTCCTTCAGTTGTTTTCCTCACGCATATTAGGGTTAGAGTCTTAAGGGAAAACAGGACTATAATCTAGCTATTTTGGTATCCTCAAGCTTGGCATGGTGCTGGCTTCATGCTGGGCATGAAGCAAATGCTCGCAGAATTGCCTGAGAGAAGGACCGCCATGCATGTGGGCTTCTAACTCCCTTTTTCTACTGTCCCTGCCCCAGGTTTGAGGTCTAGTGCCTGCCTCAAAGAGAAGTTCTGAGTTGGGTAGGCAGTGGGAAAGGCCAGGTTTGGAAACCAAGCTCATGCTTTGGACTGAGAGAAGCACTAGGGCAAGACCCTCTGTGGCTTGGGAGGAAGTTCAGCCAAACCTCATATCCAGGGATTACCAGGGTCAGTGTTGGGGGCCTTGGTGGGCAGGAGGTGGCATTGCCCATCCTGGTGAGTGGGTGGGCAGAGCCTGCTGATGGAAAGTCCTGAGCCAGGCAAAGTGTAGAGGCACAATCATGAAATCGGAAGTCATCTGAACGAGAAAGAATGTTAAGATCATCTAGTTCTGTGTTGCCCAATATGACAACTACTGGACACATGTGGCTATTGGGCACTTGAATGTGACTGGACTGAACTGGTATGTGTTGCACATGTAAAATACATACCAGGTTTCAGAGTCAGTATGAAAAAAAGAATGTAGAATGATCCCATTAAAAACTTTTAAATTCATTGTATGTTGTAATGATAATATGTTATACATATTACATTCAATGATATAAATTATTAAACTTAATTTCACACATTTCTTTTCACTTTTTTAATGTGGCTACTAGAAAATTTAAAATTTCATACATAGCTCACATCACATTTCTATGGGGCAGTGCTGGTTTAGTTCATCCTTCTCATTTTACAGATGAGGAAGCTAAGGCTAGAGAAGGGAAGAGGGTTTCCAAGGCCACATACCCAGTGGGGATCAAGCAGGGAAATCTGGGAGGGCCACAGATGGTTTCAGTGCCTCAGGTACTTTTGTATAAATTATGGTGGGGTGGAGAGAGAGGGCAAGGTCCCAAGAGGCTGTCCCCCAAAGTAGAAGCCAGCAGTCCAATCTTGGACTGGGTTTGGGACCTAGCATACATTTGGAATGGGGGCTGTGGACTTTGCTCTGAGGTACTGGCATACCCCTGCCCATGGAATCCATCTCCTTGGAAGAATGGCTCTGTGATGGGCTCTTGGTCCTTTTGCGGGGGTGAGAGGAATCCTCTCCACACACGGCCTTGGCCCGGGAAGTTAGACAGGACATGGCAAAAGAGCTGAAATGTGGTTCAGAAAGCACTGTCCACAGTAGCCACTGCTATCTCACTGGTGTTGAATAAGGCTTGCCAGTCCTCTGGGGGAGCCTCATAAAGCTACAGGACTCAGCCACATTTGAACTGATTCTGCAAGTATTTCTTGAACATGTCCTCTGTACCTGGGCTGAGAAAAGGAGAAGGCCCTGAGCTCCATGACTTTATGGTTTGGGGTAACATACCCATTACACATGAAACAAATCAAGGACAATGACACATAGAAAAGGTTAGGTTTCAGGTGGGTAGCCCAGATTGTGGTGGGCACTGTGGTCATGCAGATGATGTGGTTTAGTGAGGAACCTGGCATAGAGCCCTGACATAGTTGAGTTCTGTGGCTAATAAAGCCAGTGATTTGGGCAGGTCATACTCTCTCTGATGTCATTGTCCTCATTTGCTCAATGGGATAACACCTACCATCTGGTTCCCACCCTCCAGGCATGATGGGGTGTATGGGAGTGCCACACATGACCAGGAAGGGGGTGCTACCTAGACCTGAGTTTTCAAGGCCATTGTAGACAGAAGTGAGTAGGAGAAGGTGAGGGCACCATGAGGGAGGCTGGCTGGCCATATAATTTATCTTCCAAAAGGGTATCCTTCTGAGTATGAAAGGGGAAGCTATTAATATTAAAATTGGGACAAAAGATGGAGAGAAAGATTGTTCTGTGTAAATAGGACATACAGCACTCTACTGGGAAGAGGTCAAAGGCACAGCTAAGTCAAAATCCTGTGTGACTTGGGAGGCCAGCAGCAGGGGAATGGCTTTGCACTAGAGGTTGGTAGGCAGGGAGTGGACGGTTGGGGTTAGGTAGGGTCAAAACAGGAAGGAGTTTGGGGAGTGCACTGACTCAGAAGCAAGAATGCAAATAGTGACAGAGTACCAGGTTTGGAGCCTGGTGTGGGACAGCCCTGCAGCTCCAGACTGGACACCTACATCCCATGACATGGGGAATCTAAAATGAGAGCATGGCAGAAGACATGGAGTGTGGGGACCCAGCAACACATTTTTGTTCTCATTACTGACACCACAGGTTAGTGTTTCTGTGGGTGTCCTCTGGCTGCCAGTGGAGGAACCCTGCTGTTAGAACCCCATAAGGCTGTTCCAGAACACTGCCCCAGTGAGGCTGCAGTCACTAGCTCGGGGTGAAGGGGATCAAAATGCCAGCCCTTGAGTGCTCCCCAGGGTCTCCAGCCCTGCTCCCACCCCAAACAATAGGCTCTGTTGAGCCAGCCTATTCCTGGGTAGCAGGAAGTCCTTGGGCCAACCCCCACACATGAAGAGGGCCTTGGAAGAGGTGCCCCTGTGACCTCTAGCCGGTGAGCTCAAAAGGGCCCATTCTTCCTGTCTGTGGGGTTGGGGTAGGAGGGAACAGCACTGTGGCTTTGACCCTAGGGAAGCATGACTGGCTCAGTGTTCTGGCCTTTGCCCTGCGGCTGTCTTGATTCCATCTGCTGACCTCATGGGATTGTCCTTCAAGTCTGTTTTGGCTGCTATGGAAGGCTGGGGAGACAGGGCCATTCCTTTCCTCATTGTAGCCCCTGTGGGTCATGTCTGGCACTGGTAGATGCCAAATCCTTCCTGCTGCCTCTCTCCACATACTCAGTGCCCCCTTTCCTCTGCCAGTCTTCCCCACAGCCTGTCACTGGGGTCCACAGGGATTTCACGCCAAACACACTGGGCCTCCTGCCAGGAAAAGTGGTAAAACCCTCGCTTCCTCACAGGCCCCAGGGATTGAGTCTGTGCTTTTTCTATTCTCCTATGCAACTCCCTCCCCACATGTGCTGGGATTCCCCTTCACATGCTCACTAGGTTAACAAACACAGGCAGCTCCTGACACCAGACATCATCATAGGCATCCAGGGACTGGTTCTCACCCTGAGGGAGTGATGGCATTTCCTCCTATGAAGATTCCTAAGTAGAGTGAGCCCTTCAGCCTTCTTGGCTGTCTTTAAATAGACCCAGAGGGCTTCCTCTTCAGATCTCTGTTACAAGGGTCCATAAACTTGGTGAAGTCATGCAGCTTGAAGAGCTCTGGTAGATCTTCAGAGCACTATCTTATTCCATACTGATTGTTGGCAGGTCTAGGCCTGTCTTTCTCATAGTGTCCTCTTTATGCGCTTAGTTTGTTCCATGGGAAAAATCTCTGCATCTTTTCATCATTCATTGATTCCTAGGAATAGAGCCCAGACAGTGTGCCCTCCCCTCAGGGAGGCAACCCCATGTTTTAAGGGTACTTGGGATTTGTTTGAATCAGGTATGGTGAGACATACAGACACAGAAATTACTGTCATGAAGGAAGAAGTTTATCCTCTCAGATCCCTAGAAACAGGAGGTGGCGATGCATACCGTGTTGCGGGGGTCACACAGGGAAGCACCAATGTCTGTTAGGAGGCAGAAGGAGCAAGGGGAAGAGGTGTGAAAAAAAGTGGATGAGGCAGGGTGAACAGGGTTAGAACTGGCTGGTTTGAATAATTTCAGCAGGCTCTGGGGCAGAGGGGCCATCCCAAGTCATCTGGTAGCTGACCCTGGGGTGATTAGGGCAGGGAATAGAGGCTGGAGTGGAGTGTAAGGGCCCAATAAAGGAGGAGGTTGGGGGGTGTGGACCATGGACTGGTTTGTTTGCTAGCCCTGGGAGGGACAGTCCCTTCAGTGTCAGTGAGGCACTAGGATTGCAAAGCACCAAATACAGAAATTAGAAAATGTGATTATTATGTCATCTCTTTGCAAAACCCTATGGTGATTCTGGCCACTCTGCTGTGATACCTTCAACAGCATGTTTTCTCTGTTCTTGGGAATCTGGTTCAGACATCAAGGCCCTCTCCAGAAAGTCCCCCTTAGTTCACTTCTGATATCACCAAGTTCACTCCTCATCCCCTTCTCCTGTGGAACCTGTGCTGTGCTGTTCCCACAGTTCTGTGCCCTACTTTGGGGTGAGTTTTCTTCCTGTTTGCCTCCTCTCCAGGAGTCATGAGATCCTCAAGGGTCCATCTCATCTCGTATGCCTTGTGGTGCCTACTGCGGGCCTGGCACACTCGAAAGGTTCCATAAATGGGGGTGGAACACTGAATGGACATGGACTGTAGGCCACTTCTTCAATAGCAAGGGCGTCATTTGCAGCTCAGTGGAACTTTGAACAGTGTCTGCTGTCTTGATGTCTCTCTTGAGAACACTGGGAGACATGGTGTGCCAGGGTCCAGGAGAGATTTCCATTCTCATTACTGACGCTACAGGTGAGCATTTTTGTGAGTGTCCCCTGACTGCCAATGGACTGTTCCTGGAGAGGTTCTTATTTCAGTGTTCATGAGCTCATAAGAGTCCTTCAGCCCTTGAGCTTTCATATAAAATATACATGGGCACTTAACCAAGGAGAGAAGATCCAGGGCATTAATCAGATTCTGTAATTGCTCCAAACTGGTAGTAAGGTTAAGAGCTGAAGAATGGATTGTTGCTACCAAAACTGTGGTCCATAGCTGCTGTCTAGAAGCCTATCACCACCTGTCCCTAGGTCTAACCTACGGAGTGCCTGCTTTCCCCTTGGGGGCCTTGCTCCGGGCCCTTTCTTCTCCCTTAGTTGGGCTGTCTTGGCTCTCCTGCAGGGCAATGTATCCAGGCTCCAAGACTAATTCGAATCATGGGGTGGGAGTGTGTTAAGTTGTTAGCTTCCTGGCTAACAGATTATTCCCTCCTGGCTAATCTGACTCTGATCTTGCGTGCCAGGTGACTGAACTCTCATATTGTGCCAAAGGACCAGTTGAGGTAACTTCTCTAGTGCTGCAAGCTCTCTGGAGTGAGCTGCCTTGCCTATTCCCCCACCTCCCTCCTACTACCTTGCCCAAGGCTGCCCAAGCCTGCAGTAACCAGGTTGCTGCTGGGCAACTTTGCAGATGTCATCGGTTACAGCAATAGCAAGAGCAACACCCACCATGACATTGTTCTTATCAGAAATAGTACTATTAACAAAAACAATGGTAAAATGTGAACTGACAGCTTACTCTGTGCTGGTTGCTTTCGTAGATTCCTTTCTCGTTTGATTCTTACAACGAGCCTATGAGACAGATAGTTTTATCTTCTGCATCTCCATTTACAGAAGGAAACTGAGGCACAGAGAAGCTCAGTTACTCACTCAGAATCACACAGCTAATGTAGAGCAAGAGTTTTGACCTAGGTGTGTCTTACCCCCAAGCTCACACCTGGAACCCCCATACTGTGTTGCTGAGGGCCTAACTGCTCCCCCTGGTCTGGGAGTACTGTGCCAGTAGCCTACATTCCTCTGCCCTCTCCCCATGGCTCCCATAGCACTCTCTCCTTCCACATCCAAGCATTCATGAGACAGAATTGCCATCACCTGCTTGCAGAGTGTGAGCTCCATGAGGGCAGGGCCTGGGTCACTTGTCATTCCTCTGTAATCCTGGAGCCTGGTGCAGCACCTGACACAAAGATGATGTCCCAAATTGATGGGATTAGTGGGCCACCTCTTGGGTCTTCTCTGGTTCCATCGTGAGGTGCAGCCTTGGACTTGGCCCAGGCCTGATAGCCAGTGCTCAGCTGCTAGGCTGCTGTCCTCCGGCTTCACAGACCTCCTCAGCCTCATGCCCCAGATGAGGCTTGCAGGGAAGGGAGGTGATGATGACAGAGTTCAGAGCGAGTCACAGGCAGCCCCTCTGCCTGCTCATGGTGCTAGACCTCGATGGGAAGTGACATCTCCTCCTGTGTCTTGACCTCTCCCTTTCCCCTTGCCTGCGGACTCACAGCCCAGAAGCTGATCAGGAAGGACAGGCCTAGTTTTACTAGAACAACTGTGTCAGTGAAAGGGCACGGGCAGTCTCCCCTCCACCCCCTGCCCTGCCAGGATGCTGGCTGGTCCACACCAGTCAGGCCTGTTCTGACAAAGACGGCTGCAGCCAGCAGGGCCATGCAGTTGTTCACGGAGGCCTGTAAGGGGCCTCTCAGTTTGGGCCCGGGCTCTAAGGGCTTGGCTGCCTTTTCAGTTTACCAGTTCTGAGGAACCTTTGTCCTGGGGGCCTTCTCTCTTTCTCCCCCTGAGGCCACAGGAGCTGGGGGCTCTAGTCCTCGCTGGACTGAATCCCACATTGCAAGACAAGCTGGATTCCAGTTCCAAGACATTGATGCTCTTGCCCCAAGTGTAAGCTTTTGGAGTCATGGGAGCAAGCACTTGGAAGCCTCATCACAATGGATTCCCATGTCTGAACAAGGTGCACTGCCTGGAGCCAGATTCAAACAGAGCTTTGTGAGCAGAGTAGTGGGGTGTTGGGGAAAGCTTACAGCCAGGCAGAGAAGTGTCAGAGAGGGTAGACTTTTATGGAGAAAGTTAGCCTGGGGGACTTCCTGAGCTGAAGCAGAAATGACTGGGAGTTTTGAAAGCATGAGTCTATCCGGATGTGCCTGAAGCTGTTTAAGGCGTCAAAGGGGACACCCACCGCAGAACCAGAATTGGTGTTTCCTTGAGCTCATCCTGGGGTCTGACTCTTATCCTTCAGAAAACCTGTCCAGAGTTTTTTAATCATCTTGGGTGCACACAGCTCCACCCCAGGCATACGCTTGCACTCTTGCCGGAGAGACGAGATGTACGGGTGCAGATGCACACCAACAAATAGTGAACCCATAGTCTGCAATGAGGTGTAAATGTATGTGGGCCAGAGTGCAGGAAGAGTACGAGAAGGGAGGGGTCCATGTGGCTGGGGTGCTGGGGGAGGCTCACACAGAGGGTTCTGTGAGTGGGGGCGGGGGTGGTGGTGAGCAAAGAGCCCCCAGATTGGATGGAATCATGCCACATGGTGCTGGTTCCACCAAGACCACCCTTCTAGCTCCAGTCTGAGCACAGCCTTGTTACCATCACAGCACCTGGCAGAGTGCCACCACACCCTGGTGCCCACTGCAGTGAAAACCTATGCTTTACTAGATGGTACAATGGACAGGGAGACAGGATGCCATTTCCCTCCTTCCCTCCTTCCTTATGTGCCAGGCACTGTTAACAGTGAACCTAACTAAGACACAAAACTGCTACCCTCACAAAGCTTCCATTAATCTCTCTAACCAGTTCCAGGCTTTAGTTTTTCATCTGTAAAATGTGGCTATTTCTGCATCCAAAGCTTTTCAATTCAGTGGGACTTAAAATGGCAAGCTTGGTCGGTTGTAGCAGTGGAAAGAAAGCAGGGGACCTGTTCTTTCCTGGGAACACCTGCCATGGCCACCTCCGCAGGAGAACTTCAGAGCAGCCCCAGGCCCTGGTTGACCCGTTGCATCAGGCGGGGCCTCACACATATCTCTGCATCCTGGTGTCCCACACCAGGGCATACTTTGCCCATGGGCATAACAAGAAGGTTCGCATTTGCTCGCATTTATGTGAGCTCCCTCATGGGCGATTTCCAATCCATGGGCTCTAGTCCTTCGCTGGAGACTAAACACTGAAACAATTATTGTTTAATTTCAAGTGAAAGGAGCACTGAAGGAGACATGGTGTGACCTTTTCTGTGTATGTATCTATAGATAGAGATATATAGACACTGGAATTTATTTCCCCAGGGAGAGAAGCAGCACCGTGCTGCCAGCTGGGTTTGTGTTTGGAGCTGTGTTTGTGTACAGTGTTATGTGTAATTTATTTCCCCAGGGAATATCAGCTAAGATGGTGCATCTGATTCCTAGTAGAGATTTCTTTTTCTTTTTTCTTAAATAAACCCAACCCACCCCCTATGCTGAAAGAAAAATGTTCTTCTCCAGCCAGCTGCCTTATTTGACTGGTGTCTTTGAGCTTCACAGTGCTTCAGAGGTCTTGGGCTCTGGTCTGCAAATCTGGGACCCCACATAACCCAGCCTCTTCTTGTTGTAGTCCTGGGTGGGGGTGGGTGGGAGGGGATGACAGAATGACCTAGGCCAAGGACACACACTGCTGGGCTGGCCCTACCTTTTACCATCTTTCTTCTGGGAGGCTCCAAGTGAGAGTTCTGTCTGCCCTCTGCAGGAGCTGGCTTTGACCTATTAGGAAGGGACCTCCTCATGCCCCTCCACCCCTGCTCCCCAAAGCCCCTTCCTGTCCTCCACCAAAGCCACCTTAGTGAGGCCGTTCTCTAGACCCCCAAGTAGATAAATAGGAGCTCCAGCTCTCTGCATTCTCTGTCCTCCTCCATGCCTGATGGCTGGGAGATTAGAAATATTTGGAAGGTTTTATTTAATTAGTTAGCAAATGCAGCGCTTACTTTAATTTTGTAAATTCAGTAGGCACAAGTGCCCACCCACCTGTTCCGGTTGCCATAACAACTTTAAATTTCATTTGTGGTCTCTGCTGATGTTTCTCTTTGTTTGTGTGTATATGTGTGTTTTGTTTGTCTGGGATCGAGTGTGTGGTTTCTCTTCCATACTCCTCTTCCCCTGAGCCCCTTTTGTCCTGCCTCCTATTTCATTTCATTCCCTTGGATGCCTCTCTTCTGTCCTCTACTTCCTTTAGGGCCTCCCTCATTCCCCTTCCTCAGATGCTGGGATTTAGGGTAGAATTCTCTTCTTCCATTGTTGGAACCCAGGAGCCAACAGTTCACAAAGATTCTCTCACATGCTGTACGCATAGGGGAATCAATGGCTGTCTACATGGTGTGATCTCAGAGACACTGAGAAGGTTCTGCAAGTTCAGAAAACCAACCCAACCCAGTGTCATGGTGCCTGAAATTTCCCAGTTGCAGTTTTGTCACCCTGGTCCCTTCCCCTAAAGGAATGGTGAGTGCTTTTGAAGAGATAAGCTATCAGGAGGCTCTCATGAGGAGATAGTGACTGGCCTGATGGATGCTGCTGGTTTTGAGGATGAGCAGGAGATCACCCAGATCCCAGTGGGGAATTGAGTTGCAGGAAGAGGGCACAGCCAAAAGGGCATCTCTGAAGTCATGCTCTCCCCTATAGCATTTGTCCAAGGAATTCACAGACCTAGCTAGACTCAAGCAATGTGCAGAGTGTTGGCCACCCCAGGCTTCCTGGGCCTCCTGAGCAAGCTTGACCTGACACAGCAGTGATTCAGGAGGCTTCCCTGCTGAGGACAGGGAGACTTGATTGCTGTGGGGTCTGCAAAATGACCTAAAAAGAGAGAAACCCAGAAGTTGCTTTCTCCAGGGGCAGATGAGGTTGTCCACGAGGGAGCTTGGAACTTGGGCTAAACATGTGGAGTCCTGACAGGAAGAATCCAGGAAGGAGATTGAAACTGGAGTCACCTGGGAATGTTTTAGGTTCAGTTTCTCCCAAAGCAAACTGAGCCAAAAAATTTGAGTGCAAGTTATTTATTTAGGAGGAAATCTCAAGTAGCACTAACAGGGGAGTGGGGAAAGGAGGCAGGACAGGGAAGAGCTGGTAGGCAGGTGACATCTGTGGGAAACTGAGACTCAGTCCCATTGGGGAGCTCTGGGGAATAGTATGGAACATGTTGGAGACTTATCCCACCTGAAGGGTGAGAAAATTGAGTACACATCTTCCAACACCTCCAACACTCCAGTACTGGCTGCTGCTGCTTCTGGGTGCATTGATTCCCCAGCAGTCTGGCCATGTCTGGGGGGAGGGCTGCAAGTACAGTGGGGTGCCATGGGCATGGTCTGGAGCAGCAGTGTTTAGGGTCTAGGGGCAGGGACTGCTGTGGTTCACCCCTCGTACCACTCTGATCCACTCATGCTTCAGTTTGCTATGTCCTCACTGCTTCTTCCAAATGGTAACGGGTTACAATTTCTGGAAAAAAAAATTAGAAGATTAGTGAGACAAACTGAAATTTTTGCTGCTATAGTTGGTATGGAGACTGACTTGATTTTCATCATATTGCACTTCTACCGCCAATTCTTCCTTCTCCTCCTCAGCCAGCATTTCTGCTCCTCTTGGCTTGCCTAGTGGGATAGACCAAGTTGTTATCCCCGAGAAGATGAGACCCTGGGCACTAGGAATTTGTCAGGCCATTGGCTGCCACAATTGTTCATTCGTGATTATCAAGAGGCACCTCTGGTGAATTGCCTGAGTTGCAGACATATTGCTTTCTGCCCCCATATGTAGCAAAAGTCCTTACTTCTTATGATAACCAGGGTCAATCTCCCCTGCCAGTTTGATAACTTCTTTCTGTGCTTGCTGGTATACTGGCATGAGGAAACCCAAATAAGCTGCAGTCTTTACTTTAGGGCTGGAGGAACCATTACTTTGTTTTCTGAAGTTGTCCCCCACCCTGGGTCCAGATGCATCAGATCCTAAAGTTGCAGGGTCAGGATGCACATCTTACAGGATGGTGAGAAGGGCCACTTCTCCTGCCAGTCCTTGTTTTTCAGACCCATGTATTTTACTTCTGGGGCCACAACACCATAAATTAGCCATTGGTTCAAATAGTATGGTGCATCTTGACTTCACGTCCAACACCTGTGGGTGTTATTACCAACCTGGTGCTTAGCCAAAACTTCATGAGGCCTTTTCAATGCTCCATCAGACCAGCAGTTTCTGAGTGATGGGCATATGGTAGCACTGCTGGGTCCTATGCTCATGCGCCCATCAAGGCACTTCACACTACAAAGTGAGACTTTGGCCCAAGGTGATATTATGCAGGATCCCTTAACAGTAAATTAGACACTATGGGAGTCCTTGTATAGTGACCAAGATACTGTGGGCCAAAAAGAGGAAAGCCATTCCTAATATATGTGTCAGTGCAATAAGAACAAAAAATATCTTTCTGGGTGAATGAATTTGAAATAAGTGACAAGGCTATGATGAAGCTGTTTGCTTTCCTTGAGGGATGGCACCACGTTGAAGCTCAGGATCAGTCATGAGGGTCAAGGGCAGAAGCTAACTAATCTCAGAATCCTGTCCATTTGGTTGTGCAATGTATCTTCTGTGGTGGGCATTGAGAAAAATCTGTACACTTTGTCCCCATCTTCCAATCTTGATATTTTCAGACCCCTGGTCATAACTAGCTTTAAACCATTCACCACTGCCCAGGAATGTGTGAACACCATAGCTGCAGGCCCCTTCTCCCACCACATCAGGTTGGTGATCAGTTGAGAGTAGTTGAGGCCTTCTCCACTGGGAGGACTTCCCTTTACTGCTGACTTTCAGGGCCACCTCTTTTCCAGGCTGTTGGGAGACAGTCCATTTTGGCTCACACCAGTATATGGAGATAGTTTATCTATGAACCAGGCGCAGGGTTTTCCTTTTCTGTCAGCTGATAATGGGAACTACTTAGAACTGTGAGCTGAAGGAAACACATTGGTGCAACAGAAGTGGGTGACATAAAATCTGGGTCAGCTGTTTTTGCCCCTGGACCTGCTTGGGCCTGCTCCCTGATGTGTCATTTCCATTATGACTTGGTAGGTCTGAAAACACCCAGATCATGATGGTCAGCTCTGATATCATGGTTCCTTGATGTCTCATGGTCAGGTCAGATGCTCAGTCCCTGCTAGAGCCCAATAGCAAGTTTGAAGCTGCTTTTTTAATGTTGAGAAGACTTTTGCTGCAGATAGCACATCCTGGCTCTAGAATCCTAGAGTTTTGTTCTGTGACTCTCCTGCTTAATCTTGCCAGAAACTCCAAACTACATTGTTATCTACCCTGGATATTGCTAACATCATGGAATCTTCCAGGTCATATGGTGCCAAGTAAGGGCCTCTCTCTCTCTCTTTTTTAATGTTTATTTATTTTTGGGAGATAGAGAGACAGAGTGGGGGAGGGGCAGAGAGAGAGGGAGACACAAAATCTGAAGCAGGCTCCAGGCTCTGAGCTGTCAGCACAGAGCCTGAAGTGGGACTTGAGCCCACAAAGTGCAGGATCATGGCCTGGGCCAAAGTCAGACACTCAACCAACTGAGCCATCCAGGTGCCCCAGTAAGGGCCTCTCTCTTAAAGGTAGATGCTCAAGGTCCAATGAATTCTCCTTTACTTTGGAGGAAATATCCTAATATACCCCAGACCACTGGATCTTTACAAAGTTATTGATGTGGCAGGCCTCTGGGTCTTTGCAGGACTTACCTCCACCTCTGGTGCACATGTCTTAGCCAGGCTTCTGACTACTTGCCACTTCCTGTTCACCAGACCTGTTATGATTATGTACCCGTATAATGGGTCAGTCTGATGCTCTGTGGCATGGTCAGAAAATCGAGGTTCCTTTAACTATACAGTGACAGAGAACAGAAAAGTTAAATAGATCTGGGGCAAGACCATTAAAATGTAAGTTATGCATTCCAGGTGAATGCAAATTTGTCCTGATCCTCCTTGAAGGGGATTGAAAAGAATGTATTCACCAGTTTGAGAACCACATACTAAGTGTCAGAGGCCATGTGGATCTGTTCTACTAAAAATACCTGGTAAAAAGAGTTACAACTGAGGCTACCACTTGGTTACATTTATAGTAGTCCATTTTCCTGTTCCATGATCAATCTGATTTTGCTGATGAATTAAATGGGAGATATGATGGGACCACTGTCTTGTATCATTTAAGTCTTTGGAGGTGACACTAGTCTCTAGCATTCCATCTAAGATGCAGTATTGCTTCAGTTTTACTCTCTTGGTCCAGTGTGTATGTATGTGTGTGTCTCTGTGTATGTGTGAATGTGTGATATATTTGAGTATGTGTGTGGGTATGTATGTATGTATGTATGTGTGTATGTGTCAGGAGAAGAATTTCATTTAGGCTTTCCTACTGTAATGACTCTACTACATAGGTTAGGGAGGCAGTGTGAGAGTTCTGCCAATAGGGAGGTGTAATAACCTGGATCATATGCTCAGAGACGTGGAAAATGATCATTGAGTGAAGCTGAAAACCTCTGGACCCACTGTGAAATGGACATCACCCAGGAGTCCATTTACTACGTGGCATCTGTATGCTTCCACTCTGTGTCCCTTGGTATCAGTATTAATACGCTAAGACATGTATCCAAAAGCCTTTGAATTTTCTGGGAATTCTCTCTTACCCAGCATACAGTTTTCTATTAAGTGCCCCAAAGTTATTTTAGGGAAGGAATGGAAATATTGCTACTGTGTATATTTTTCATGGCATTTTCATGATCTTTTGGGGATCTCTCCTCTTTTTCCACTGATGGTCTCTGGGTTCAAGAACTAGCTCAGGTCTGAAAACTGGATAGGGGATTATAATTTTTTATTGTGGTGGCTGACATCAACATTCTGTTCACTCCTCTTGATAATTTTTGGTTACATAAGTCAAGCAATAACTTTGTTGGTAGAGAGCATCTATCTCACCTCTGGAAGCATCATGGATTATTAGTCATTGCAACAGATCCCAACAGGTCAAGGCTTCCCTCTGGTTGTCATTCCAACCTTGCTGCCTATCATGTAATTGCATTCACTTTGCTTTTGACTTAGTCCTGGTTATTACAAAATCTTAGCTGTGTTGACATTTGGGAGCCATGGCAGCTTCCCCCACTGTTTTCCCTGGCCTCTGGCAATAGCTACCACTGAACTTCTGATCAAAGTGCCCCAATATTTTATTGCTTTAGTGAAGGGAATGTCCTCTGGGATCTTCTGGGGAACATAGTCAGTTAGTGTGTTCTCTGGTCTAACATAGTGAATTCATTCCAACAAGGGTACCTCTCTGGGCCTTTTGTTCTCTTTTTCAATACTCTGCCAAGGCAGTTCTGGCATTTCCACTACATATACTCTTATTGTTTCCAAGCTTCAAGGAGCCATGCCAACAGTGTGTTAGAACTGGCTTTGGATGTCCTTGCCAGGGTACTAAATCCTGAGTCATGGGAAAGTGCTCTCCTATCAATAAACTGCCACACCCAGCCTTGTATTCCACCCAGCCACTGTGGCACTCTCAAGTTCCATTCTGAGGCATATTCTTCACGTTCCTGTTGGGCTTGCAGCCAACAGGCTGAATTACTTTTTTGCTGAATAATCTATTTTATTCTTTAAGAAGTGACATGATTCCATAGTCAAGTCATGCTGGGGGTTGGTTTTAGATATTTGTGTACAAACAATGATGGAAGGTGCAGATTCCCTTTGAAGAGGATAAGTATCATTTTGCAAGCCATTAGCAATGGTGAGGCTTTTGCATAGATCTAGACAAATGAAAGCCTGTCTCCTTTGTGGGGCGAAGGGGTATTTCTGCTGGCCCAGAGATTCAGGGAATGTGGGATTTCAAGGTTATGAACCCAAATGTCCTCATTGTGGATCTTTGAGTCCCATTCATTTACTGGGTTTCTGCTGTTAGCATTGAAGGCATGCTGGGACTGTGAATCCAATCGTCTTTGTAAGTCTGCCACTCTTACAATCATGTTTTAAGCTTGATTTTCAGCTCAGTCCGTCTCTCAGTCACTGGAGATGAGAACCTCTTTAACATGGCCCTGGAAGCATTCTGGCTTTTAAGTTGATTGTTACTTGAGCTGAGCCTGTTATATTTTTCCTTCAGAGCTTTGGTGGCAGTTAACAACAGTTAACCAACTCCACAATTGCCATAATTATCCTCACCCCCCTAGTTTTTAAGTCTAGACCAGTACTTCTTAGACCATCTATTGGTGAGGAATCATTAAAAAATATTTTGTGGGGGTGCCTGGGTGTCTCAGTCAGTTGAGTGTCTGACTCTTGATTTTGGCTCAGGTCATGATTCCAGGGTTGTGGGATTGAGCCCCATGTCCAGGGCTCTGTGCCAAGCATGGAGCCTGCTTAAGATCCTCTCTCTCTCTCTCTCTCTGCGCCTCTCCCCAACTCTCTAAAAATAATGAAAATATTCTGTGGACTGATGAATTACTAGAAAAATTAAATAAGAAAGACATTCATGATGCAATAATAATTTTTAAAATTATTAAGTTCAACAAGACATAAAATATCTTCGCCAGTTTACTATAAAAGTTTCCATATGCTTCTTCTCAATTTCTGTACTTGTCAGAGGCTGGGATCAAACAGTTCATGAACTAACATTGGCCTAGGGATTGTACTTTGAGTAGCACTGTGCTAGACCTTTTGTATAAGTCAGTGCCTTCCCTTTCATCTGCATTCCACCTCAGTTCATCTCAACACAGAGTTTTAGCAATTGTGATGCTAAAGCATACCAGTATTGTCACCTTTCCACTTATTATCAGCAATGGGGTCCTCATTATCATTTGGTTGGTATGTTATTGTATTCCAGAAACTCATGCTGAAGGTCTTTTTCCTACCTCCATTCCAGCATTAAATATCTTCAGTTGGGTTCCCTTAGAAGCATTACCTGAGCCAAAGGTATGAATGCATATAGTTTATTTGGGAGTTGATCTTCGGAAGCCCTGGTAGGGGAGTGGGGAAGTGGTACAGGGAAGGGAAGAAAGCTGGAAAGGGTGCGTTATTGTGCAAGTTACTATTGTGGGAACATGGGCTCAATTCCACTTGGAAACTTAGAAACAGATTAGGGCATTCCTCAGAGTTATCTTTTCCAAGAATTATTGGCTGATGGCTTCTCATGGGCACATTGACTCAGCATTTTTGGACTGCCTTGGGGATTTGCAGACTGAAAAAAAGCTCCCACAGAGAGGTATATGTGCTTGCTGCAAGACGCCACCAAAATAGGAATCTGGGCAGGCCACTGACAGCATCTATTTACAGAGAGGTGCCTGAAGGTCTGTTCATGCAGAGGCATGAGGTCATCCCCAGGCATATGCCAGGGTGGGGTGGGGACTAGAGATGGAGCCAGCTCATAATGGTCATTCAGAAGCTGCAAGAAGAATGTAGAAAAGAGCAGGGTGTGGTAAAAAAAACGTGGTACGATTCAGGTCTGTCAGTGACCAAGGATTTTTGCAACAAGGGTCAGGGGTCTCATTACTCATGAGGTGTTTATGGGGGAGTAGTCATGTGGTTTGTTACAGACTCAGACTGGGCCGGGCTATTTACCTGCCAACGAATGAGACAGGGCAGAGATTTACAGAACTTTTGTTAGTTAACTTAATCTAGTGATGTTTCAAGTCTTTTTCTAAAAATCCTACAGAAGTGCCTCTGAGGTCTGGCATCAGCCAAGGTCAGGCTGTGAGGCTTCCACTCCTGCTTCAAGCACAGTAGCTTTGTGTTTACTGTTTTCTGAATCAGACAGTATTTCTGCTTCTGAAAGAGTAGTTGAAAACCACTGCTTTAATCTATCTGTGGAGTTTGATTTATCTACTTTTGGATGAATCCATTTGTCAAGTCAGAAGGTCAGGTCATAGGGCAACTGATGCCCTGTTCCCTGGCACTCAGGGAATGTCATTGGGTCTTCTTGAGAGTCACAGTGCCATTTTAAACTTTGTTTCCTCCACTCTCTTTCTAAATAAACCCATGGCAGGCAGGGATGTTCAGCACTGTCATCCTGTATCTCTGGAATAACATTCGTTTACATCAGAACACAACCCCAGTGGGAGTCCTAGGGGAAGGTGTCAATACATTTCTAAGTCAGAGGATTTCAGGGGACTCCTTTATTTGCCTCCACCCCAAACTCTAGCCTCTGTTCTTCTCTCCTTTCACAAGGAGAGTACGTGTGGACCTGGCAGACTCAAGCTTCTTTCTCACGGCCTCTGCTTTCCTAGCACCTTGGACAGGGACACCCGAGGCCCTTTCCAAGACTATTTCTCTCAGGGGGACAATTTACTCTTGGCTCTGTGCATGTCAGCAGAGCTCTTAAATTTCGAGGACAGTTGGATGAAATTGGATGTAGCCAATTTGCATGTTCAAATAGATTTTGTACACATGGGCGTATGCACTCACATCTCTAGGGACAAGGGGGGGAAATGATGTTTGACAGCTCATGGGCAATGAGATGACAGTTTGCTCTGCTTGCCTTTGAGCATGGGCCTATGTAATCTTGTGCCTCAGTTTCCTTTTATGGAAATGAGAGGTGAACTGGGTGATCTCTGAGGTCTTGTTTGACTTTAGTGTTCCATGATTTTATATTTGTGGGGAAACAGGGTGGTGAGAAAACCAGTGGTCCACATTGCACTGTGTAGTTGAAGGGCAGCACAAATGAGGAGAATAAAACTGCTTTGCACAGTCTTGGCCTGCCCAAGGGCAGATTCAGTGTTTGGATATCATCATGATGAGAAAGTTGGGAGGTGTAGGGGGCGAGCGGGCATCCTTCTTGTTCCCAGGATAACCTCCTGCAGTCTTGGTGTCACTGGGGTTGCTGTGGGTAATACAGCAGGTCATCACAACCCTCTGGCCTCATTTGGTGTACAGTGAGGCTATACACCTCCCAGGGTGGTTCAGGAGAATAACCAGGAGGCTCTTGGGGTATCACAGACACTCATCAATTTGACGTTCCTGCCTGGCCCTGGATCTGGAGTGGTAAATTTGGGCAAAATCCCACCACAACTAGATTCTTCTCACTGCCTCATCTTTATCTCTTACTGCTCCCACAGCTCAAGGACTTTTTCTGCAATTGTCCCTCCCCTTCCCTCTCCTACATCATTAATTTTTACCTCTCTACACTCTACCAGTGTTCCCATCAGAATACAAACATGTTATAATAATATCTTCAATCTTAAAAAAAAACCCTCCCGTGACCCACACATACCTCTTCAGCTACTCTTCAATTTCTCTGCCTGCTTTGACAGTGAAACTCTCTGGTAACTTGCTGCTTCCACTTCCTAGCCTCTGATTCTCCTGTGAGGCCATTCAGATCAAACCTTTGCTTCTACCACCTCTCTGAAATAGCTCCTGCCAATGTGGCCTACTGCTAAATTCAGTGGTCAATGCAGAGTCCTCATGTTGGCCTGTTAGCAGCATTCCTTACAGTTAAATCACAGTGTTTCTTGAAACACTTTCCTCCCTTGGTTCACACTTACTGTTTGTTAATGGTCCTTTTTGCTGGTTTTCCCTCTCCTTCCTGACCTCTTGCTCCTGCCTTCTAATGCCCAGTACTCAGTTCTCACACCTGTCCTCTATGTTGTTCCTCAGATTTATATCCCGGGTCTTGCTCTGACCTCTCTGCCCTGATCACAGACACATCTAGCCAGCTTGCTCAATATTGCCACTTGGTTGTGTAATAGACACCTCAAACTTAACACATCCTAACCTGAACACATCTTAGAAACTGGCCTTTCAGACTTCCCCATTTTAGTAATGGGCAAATTAATTTTTCCAAATGTTCAGATGAAACACCTTAGAATCATCTCTGACTTCCCTCTTCCTCTCACTCTCTATATCCAGCATATCACTGGAATGGGCAACCCTATCGGTGAAATAATCCTGCCTCCAACCCCTGTTCCCCACCTCCACCACAACCTTCCTGCAGCAATGTCACCATGATCTCTTACCTAACTAGTGCAGTAGTTCACCCTCCTGTCTCCCTGCTTCTGCCCTTCCTCCTTACAGTTGAGAATGATAGTTGTGGTTCTGAACGACAATTTTAAAACATGTCAGATTATGTCATAAATCAGTGCAAAACAATCCAGTACATCCCCATCTCTCTCAGAATAAGCTCTACATGATGTAGTCCTTCCCTACCACTCTGACCTCACCTTTGCCCTTTGCTCACTGTCCCAGCCACATTACACTCTGATGTGCCAAGCAGAGTCCCACCCAGAGCCTTTGTACCTGCTGTTCCCTCCTCTTGGAATGCTTTTCTCCCCAGACACTCATGATACTCATCCCCTTACTTCTTTCAGGCCTCTACACAAATGGCACGTCCGCAGAGAGCCTTCCACACATCCTATCTAAATACACCTTTGTCATTCTCCCCCAATTCTTTTTATTTTAAAAATTTAACAGCTTTATTGAGGTATAATTGGCACACAATAAATCATGCATATTTAAATTGCACCATTTTGGTAAGTTTTGACATATGTAATCATCAGTGAAACCATCAACACAATCAAGATGACTTATCCTTCCATTACTCCCAAATGTCTACTTGTGCTGCTTTGTAATCTCTTCCTGCTTCTCCCCCGCATTCAAGCAATTACTGATCTGGCTTCTGTCACTATAGATTAGTTTGCATTCTAGAATTTAATATAAATGGAATAATATAGTACACATTCTTTTTTTGTCTGGCATCTCTCACTCAACATAATTATTTTGAGATTCACCCATGTTATAGTGAGTATCAATCGTTTATTCTTTTTTATTATTGAGTAGTATTCCATTGTGTATTGATCCATTCACCAATTGTTGCATGGGGTATTTCTAGTTTGCAGCTACTACACATAAAAGTATTGTGAACATTCATGTACAAGGCTTTGGGTGAGCATATGCTTTCCTTTCTCTTGGGTAAATACCCTGGAGAGTAATGACTGGGTTGTAAGGTAGATGTATGTTTAATTTTCAAGCAACTGTTAAACTGCTTTCTGAATTGTTGTACCATTGTACAAATCAACCAGGAGTGTATGAGTGTTGGTTCCCCCTATCCTTGCCACAACTTTTAGCAATTCTAAAAGGTATGCAGTATTATTTCATTGTGGTTGTGATTTAGAGCTCCCTAATTACTAATTATATGTAGCATTTTTTTTCATGTGCTTATTTGCCACCCATATATCATATTTGGTGAAGTGTCTCTTCAAAACTTTTGTCCATTGTATTAGTATTCTGGTGCTGCATAACAAAAAGTACATACTTATTATCTCATGAATTCTGTGGGTAAGGAGTCTGGGCACAGTTTAGCTGAGTCCTCTGTTGAGGATCTCCCCAGACTGCAAACATGGTGTCTTTCTGGCTGATTTCTCATCTGGTGGCTTGATTACAGGAGAATCTACATCCCGGCTTATCAGGTTGTTGGCAGGACTCATTTCCTTGCAGCTGTATGACTGGGGCCCCAGGTTATTACTAGCTGTCTCATCTGGAGTCTACTCTTACCTCTAGAGGCTCCCTGCAGGTCCTTGCCATGTGGCTCTCTCTGAGGCAGTTCAAAACATGGCTTTTTGCTTCTTCAGGAAGCCAGTAGGTGAATTTGTCTCTCTTCTGTCTGCCAAAATGGAGTTTTATGTAACATAAGGTAATCAGGGGAGTGACATCTCATCACCTTTGCCATAATCTATTGGTTAAAAACAAGTCATAGGTTCTACTTGTACTCAGGGGAGGCATTTATACAAGGATATGACTTATTAGGGATCACCCTGGGGTGTGCTCAAGATTCATTATTTTATTTGGTTGTCTATCTTTTATTATTGAATTTGAGAGTTCTTTATATTTTCTGGATATATTTTTTTTAAGGTCTCACATATTTATTACTGAACTAACCTACTGGTGCAGAAGCATAGTAACAGAGAAAAATCATTTCCCCAATGAAACATGTCTACTGTTCAGGTAGTAATGATGTTTACAGAGTGATAGGATATGAGCATGTGACCTTCATGCAGCATAAATATGTGTGTCATCTCATGTGTAATCCCTTACAGACCCTGCTTGGTTCTTTTCCAATGCCTCCTCTTGGAGTTGTACCTGATTTTATTACCAGTTTTCATCTGAATCCACTGGGAAATGGGATGATTCTGCTTTTGTCTCTTGGCCAGGAGTCCCTTGATTCTAAAAGTCTCATGAGAAAACATGATGAGGAACAGTCAATCGCACACACCATAATGGCAGAGAAAAAGAGAGATCTGGAGGTATGTTTTTAAATTAAATATAGGGATGCCTGGGTGGCTCAGTCAGTTAAGCATCCAACTCTTGATCCCTGCTCAGGTCTTGATCTCAGGGTTGTGAGTTGAAGCCCCATGTTGGGCCCCGCATTGGGCCCCATGTTGGGTGTGAACCCTACTTAAAAAAATAATCTAAAAATATAATTTTCTCCCAGTTTGTGACATGTCATTTTGTTCTCTTAAAAATGTCTCTCAAAGATCAGAAATGTTGAATGTTGATGAAGTCCAATTTTTCAGTTTGTTCCTTTATGGGTCATGCTTTTGTGTTGGAGCAAAGAGATCTTTCCCTAATGAAGTCATAATGGGTTTCTTCTATATTTTCTTTTAGGAGTTTTTTAGTTTTATATTTAGGCACGTGATCCATTTTGAATTAATTTTTGTAAATTGTGTCAAAGTATGAATTGGAGTTTATTTCTTGCCCATGGATATACTGTTGTTGGGATATTGGTCTTTGGTTTTTTTGTAATATTATAGTCTGGTTTTGGGATCAGGATAACGCCGATCTCAGATAATGAATTGGGAAGTATTCCTCACCTTCAGTTTTATGGGAAAGTTTGTATAGAATTAATATTATTTCTTCCTTAAAATTTTGGTAGAACTTGTCATTGAAACCATCTGAGCCTGGAAATTTCTTTGTAGGAAGAAATTTGTTTAATAGATATAAGGTTATTCAAGTCATCAAATTCTTGAATGAACATTGGTAGTTTGTGATTTTCAAGAAATGTGTCTATTTCATTTAAGTTGTTGCCTAGTTTATAGGCATAAATTTTTTTAAATAATATTCCATTATTATCCTTTAAATATCTGTATAATCTGCAGTGATGTTGCCTCTGTTATTCCTAATACTGGTATTTTTTTTCTTCTTTTTTCCTGAAAACACTAGAAACTCATCAATTTTATTTATGTTTGCAAGAAACAGTTTTTTGTTTCATTGATTTTTCTATATTGCTTTTCTGTTTTCTATTTCATTGATTTTTGCTCTGATCTTTATTTCCTTTCTTCTACTTATTTTGAGTTTAGTTTGGTCTCCTTTTTTTAGTTTCTTAATATGTGAACTGAGGTTTTGAGACCTTTCTTCTTTTCAAAAAAGGGGTTTGGTGCTAAATTTCCCCAAAGTAGTGTTTTAGTACCATCTTTCAAGTTTGTTCTGTTTTTGTCATTTTCATTCAGTTCAAAATACTTTCTATTTTTCATTTTGATTTATACTTTGACTTATGGGTTGCTTAGAAGTATGTTAGTAAGTATTGAGAAACTTCCCGGAGAACTTTATGTTATTTATTTCTAGTTTAGTTCCATTGTGGTCAGAGAATTTACTTTGTATGACAAATTCTTTCTGATTCATTAAGACTTTACGTTTATGGCCCAGTATATAGTCTATCTTAGGATATGTTTTGTGTGCACCTGAAAGGAATGTGTATTCTACTTTTGTGGGTGGAGTTTTCTATAACTATCAATTGGGTCATGCTGATGGATACCATTACTTAAATCTTCTATGTCTTTATTGATTTCCTGTCTTTATTGAAGTTCTTCACTAAAATGGTCTCCTTATAGTTTTATCATTTTTGTTTCATGTACTTTGAAACTTTATTACTAGATGCATCACCTTTTGGGGGATTGTTTTGTGATATGGATGAGTTGACCATTCTATCATTATGAAATGACTTTCTTTACCTCTGATTATATTCTTTACTCTGTAATATACTTTGTCTAGTATTACTACAGCTACTGTACCTTTCTTTTGGTTAGTGTGCTATATACTTTCCATCCTTTGGCTTTTAACATATTTGGTGCTTTTATATTTAAACTGTGTTTCTTACAGACAGCATACAGTTAGGTCTTGATTTTTTTTTCCTCCAAATTTAACAATCAATTCTTTTTATGTGGAGTATGTAGACCATTTACACTTAATGTGATTATTAATATAGTTATGTTTAAATCTATTGTCTTGCTAATTGTTTTCTATTTGTTCCACATTCTTTGTTCTCATCTTCTTATTTTCTATCTCTTTTTGGATTATTTTTATTATTTCATATGTAAGATGATTATAGCTCTTTGTTTTCTTATTTTAGTAGTTGCTTTAGAGCTTATAATATACATGTTTAACAGTCTACTATCGAGTGTATAATATGAGAAATTTACAACAGCATACTTCTATTTCTCTCCTAACATCTTCTGTGTTGTTGTCGCCACATATTTTACTTCTACATGTTATAAACCCTACATACATTGTGATTATTTTTGTGTAACTAATTATTTTAAAATATATTTAAATAAGAAAGGAATCGTGTATATTTACCTATGAATTTACCATATTAGGGTTATTCATTCCTTTCTATAGATCTATATTTTCATCTTGTATCATTTTCCATCTTCTTGTAGGATTTTAGCATTTCTTATACTCCAGGTTTGCTGGTGGTGATGAACTCTTCCAGTTTTTGTATGTCTCAAAAGTCATTACTTTGGTTTTTAAAGATATGTTTGCCACTACAGAATTTTAGGCAGACAACTTTTTCTCTCAGTAACTTAAAGATGCTGTTTCATTGCTTTCTGGCATGCATTGTTGTTGATGAGATATCTGCTGTCATAGTATTCTTATTCCTCTGTCTACAACATATCTTTTTTCCTTTGACTGCTTTTAAGATTTTCTATTTATCACTGGTTTGATTTGATTATGATGTGCAATCTGTAGTTTTCTTCATGTTTCTTGCACTTGGCCTTTATTGAGATTCTTGAATCTACGGGTTTATAGTTTTTATCAAATTTGAAAATATTACAACCAATATTCAAGTAGTTTTCTGTCTTCCCTTTCTCCCTCTCCTCCTCTGACTCTGATTACACATACAGGAGGTCACTTCAAATTGTTCTACACCCTACCAATGTTGAATTTATTTTAAAAAATTCTCTTTCTCTCTGAGTTTCATTTTGAATAGTTTCTACTGGTATGTTTTCAAAGTATACTGATGTCTTCTTCTGCAATGTTTAATGTACTACTAATATTATATCATCAAATTTTATTTAACATATTGTAGTTTTCATCTCTATGAGTCCAACTTTTGTATCTTTTATGTCTCTACTTAGCTTTTGAATTATAGTTATAATAACTATTTAATATCCTTGTCTACTAATTCTAATGTCTGTGTCAATTTTGAGTTGGTTTCAACTGATTACTCTTTATCATCATGGATTGTATGTTCCTGTTTCTTTATATGCCTGGTAATTTTGATTAGATACCAGCCATTGTGAATTTTTCCTTGTTGGGTTCTGGATATTTTTATTTTCATATAAATATTCTTGAACTTTGGTCTGTGATGAAATAGTTTGTGATGAAACTGGAAATAGTTTGGCCTTTTAGGTCTTGTGGTTAAGATTTGCTAGGTGAGACCAAATCAGTGCTCAGTCTAGGGTTTATTATTACTCCCCGCTCTTGAGGCAAAATCCTAGAATTATGAAGTTTTACAGTATGGCTAGTGGGAACAAATACTGTTTCTGGCCCTGTGTGAATACTGGGTACCTCTCCTTCTAGTCCTTTTGGGTGATTCTTTCCCTTGGCTTGGATATTTTCTATACAGGTGCTTATTAGCACTTAGCTGACTACTCAATGGGACCCTTCTCCTGATCTTCAGGGTTATCTCTGTGTACATCTCTCTCCTCTTTTATTCTGCCCTGGGAGCTCTAAATTCTTTGTTCTGTCTGGACTCTCAACTTCTGTCTTCTCACTAAAGGAATCTTCTGTGATCCATCTTGGTTCCCCTTCCTTGTGCCTTGATCTGGAAACTCAAAGTAGGGACTACTGTAGGGTGCACTTTGTTTCTTGTCTTTTAGGAATCACTATCCATTGTTGACTGATGTACAGTATCTTAAAAGTCAGTGCATTATACATTTTGTCAATATTTTGAATATTTTAGGGAAGTGGATAATGGTCTTTCTTAGTTGACTGGAAACCTTAATCCCTTTATTTTTTCATAAGTTTTATTACCATCTGATATTACATATTTATTTGGTTTTTCTTTCTTTCTTATTAGATGGAGGCTCAATGACAGCGGGGATCTTTTTGTTCACTACTGAATCCTCTTTAAGAATAGTGCCTGCTACATAATAGGTGCTCAATAAATAGTTATTAATGAATAAAAGGATGGCAATGAATGAATGTATCCTAACACTTAGCCACCATTCCACTGCATAGATCTCCTCATGCCCTCTACCCCTGTCAGGTCCCTGCCTTTGTGCTTCCGCTCATGCTGGTTCATGAATGATAAACTCTTCCCTCTATCCTCTAAAATGCTTACTTATCTTTCAAACTGCACTTCCCATATGTTCTCCTCCATAAATTATTCTCTGGTTGTTATGGGTTATCCAGATTTCTTCCTTTTCCAAGATCTTTCAGCACCTAGAGTCAGAAGCACATAAATTACAATTCCAATGCTCCTTATTAAGGCAATGTGAGCTCTTTGAGGACTTTCTCTCATATATCCCTCTAAACCTGGCATAGCGCTGGTCTCAAAAAATACATGTTGGGGTCTTTGCTCTTTGCAAGCAGATTCTTTTGTTCTTTCCCACAAAAGAACATTTTGTTCTTGTTGTTTTTCCACAATAGTGCTTCACATGTGTCATGGGCTGGTAGCCTATCCTTTTTAAAGTTTTTAGAAGCCAGGGTATCTTAATTGGGTTGGAGCAGAGAATTTGGAAGACATTTAAGTTAGAACACAGGGTTTAGAAGTGGGACCTGGAAGAAAAGGAGGGACAGGTGGGGTGAGGGACTAGTATTTGGTGACCATTAATTTATTCTATCTTTGTTTATTTTCTCTTTTAACTGTCTCCACAGAACCATGGTCTCACTATGTTAATATCAAGGCTGACATGTTAAAACAATATTACTTGTTAATGAAGATGAATAATAGAGAATGATTGGATTTATGGAAAAACATGCTGCTATGGACTGAATTGTGTCTCTCCTTCTACCATTCATATGTTGAAGCCCTAACCTTCAATGTATTTAAAGATAAGATCTTTGAGAGGTAATTAGGGTTAGCTGAGGTCATGAGAGTCTCTTATAAGAGAGACACTGGGGTTCTCTCCCCCTCTGTCTCTGCCCTGTGAGCTAATGGCATGATGGAGGCCATCTGCAAGTCAGGGAGAGAGTTCTCATCAGGAACTGACCTTGATGGCACCCTGAGCTCTGATTTTCAGTCCTTAGAACTGTGAGAAAATGAATTTATGTTGTTTAATTACCCAGTCTATGGTATTTTGTTATGGCATTCCAAGCTGACTAAGACACTTGCCAATTAGTGTGTCACAACTTGGGTGGATTGGTTAGAGGAAGTCACATCCAAGGAGAGATACGTTTGTCATGTCCCTTGTTTGGCCTTGATGAGGAATCAGGTAGTGTTGATATTCCCCACAGATACCCCTGGAAGCCACCTTAATATATTGCTCAGCTGGTCCACTTCCTTTCCTGGCAGGGCTATCAAAAGCCCTCTACAGTAGGGTACAGTTCTTCCTAACTTCCTCACCTTGTTATTGGGGCCAAGGTCACCTTGATTGAGGCTGTAAACATGGGTTAGGTGCCCCAGGCAGCTCTGAGGAGAAAGTACTCTCCCTCTGTTAGATCAAAGGCACAGAGCTTTGTGCCCTTGAAGCATGAAGTTAGTTCTGAGGGTGAACTATAGGAATCTTTGGCCTCACTTACCAATGGACAGCAGAGTGCCTGGAAGGTAGCTCAATCCACCATTAACTCCTAATCTGCATGTATCATGTTCCAAATCCTCACCAGGTCTCCATGAAATTCCCTAAGGGTACAGCTTTCTCCTCTTGTGGTTTGTTTCTGATTTGTGGGATCTCCCTCCTCTCAGCTGCCATCAAACACAACCTCATGACTCTTTCTCTAGCCTACTCCCAACTGAGGGATGGTCTCACTACTATCCTTCAGCTCTCTCAGCAAGATACCTAATTCCACCCTTCCTGGTAATAGCCTGTGAACATTGTCTTTTGTCCATTTCCCCAGTTAATGTTTCTAGGGTGATATCAACCTGTTAGAACCCCTCTCTCTCTTTGGGATGATCTTACCTGCCAAACAAGAGGTCTGTTGGTCCATAGAAAGAAGATACGTTTGAAAGTACCCAGCCAACCTGGAAAACAAATGTCAACATTTTTTGCACCTGGTATACATCCTGGGGTGACCTCCACAATGAATACAATTCCTTTCTGGGAATGTGGCCATTTGAGACCCCAAAGATAATAGCTTGGAGATTTTTCCCTATTTTGATTTTTTTTGATAAACATTCTCTGTTTGAAAAGAACCTGGATTTTACAAATTCACCTGCTCATGTTTACGGTTTTAGGTCTTTTATCTCTCAGCCATCAGGGAAAAATTACTATGGCAGAAGTAAAAGTAGACTGGCCACTCTTATCTCTATCAAACTCAGGGAACTGCTGTCAGATCACCAGGCTCACATGACAGGGCTATTTTTCTTCTGGAGTTGATCTTGTTCCCTGGCAAGCTGGATGTGATTTGTCTTAACACTCGGATTCCCCTGCCAGAGTGTTCATGGAATGTTTGGACACATGGTCTTATAAAAATGATATTTTGAACTTTATTATATATACTTCTCTTGGACTGGTTGTTTTGGGGGTCTTGAGCACCCAAATTGGCAATACTCTTCTTGGACTCCACTGGGAGCCACTGGGGATGGGCAGATTACTTCTTTGTGTGACAAATCTTTTTAACAAATATTTATTTATTTTGAGAGAGAGAAAGAGACAGAGAGGGAGAGAGACTGAAAGCTGTAGAGGGAGGCAGAGAGAGAATCCCAAGTAGGCTCTGCCTCATCAGGGCAGAGCCCAATGCCAGTCTTGATCTCACAAACTGTGAGACCATGACCTGAGCCAAAATCAAGAGTCAGACACTCAACCAACTGAGCCATCTAGCTGTCACTGTGTGACATATCTTTAGAGACAGTTGTACTGATTGAAAGTGAAATTTCCCAATAAACTCATTTATGAATAGAACCTGTGGAATCAAACAAATGGTAGCTTGTGGAATACATTTGGGGGAAATTTAAATAGTAACTCTTCTTTATTGGGCCTCCTCTAGCATTATTGACTCTGTTAAATCAGGTCACCTCGGATTAATAACATTCAAAGGATGGATAATCTCAATCAGGTAGAAAGGTAATATGCCCTCTTGTTTAAATCATGGACACAACTGTTCTAGAACCCACCAGGCCTACAACTTTGTCCTGGGAAAGTTAGGTGGCCAAAGGGATTAAATAGGTATAAGAGCTTTCAGACTCTTCAAACTCAACATATTTTATCTCCAGGCCCTTGAGGTAGATGTATCATTTACTAGCAGAGTGTAAAAAACTTAAAATTGGGCTTAGTCGTCAAGCGTTCCAGCAAAAGTTGGCCTTAACTTCCTGGTGCCTAGTTTGACAAGAACTAGTTAACAGGCAAAAACAAAACATAACAAAATCTCAAAAGAAAAAACACCCAAGCATATACACAAATTAGCTGGATTGGTGAAGACCTGTGTAAACCAAAACATCAGAAACATCTAACTGGGACCTTATCAAATTTAAAGTCTGTTATAAATTTTACTTTGCTTGGAAAACACTTAGTTGTAATAAAACTCAGTGAGATGACCTGATTGTGGCGGGTAGATCTGATAATAAAAAACATAGTTCAGGACAATTACCTGAGGCACAAGGCTATTAAGAATATGAGTTCTCAGATACCAGTTGAGCTTATGGTAGCTTACCTTCCCAGCTCTAAAAAGCCCAGTGTTTGCAGATCCCTCACATTGTGTAAAACTGTAGCAGAATAGCATGCCAGAGGAAGATCATTTGTGCCTAGATCCACCACTGAGTGGTGGGTCCCCAGTCCTAGTAATTTGCTCACCTTTATTGACTCTATGAACATTGATCGACTAGCTGGACAAAGATGGTAGTTTATCCCATCTTTAAAAAGAGACAGCTTTCTGCCTTTCCCAAATATAGACTTACTAGTTTGGGGACATTCTATGGAAAATGTTTCCTTGATGAACTAACTGAAGCTTTATTTATGAACAGAACAATGTTTTTATGTGAGAAGCAGACAGATTTTTAGATAGGCTTTTCAACCACAGACCATGTTTTTAACCAATTACCAGATGGTGTTGAACAACATTAGATCATGTGAGGTTTTTGTTGACTCTTTCCTGGCCTTCACATTTATGGTGAACTAACACATGAGCTCACCAAAGATCCATAGTTACTGATACTCATACATGCTGAGTATTACAATTTTATAAGAGCAGTCAGGGTCAATAAATGGAGCAGTAAAATCAGGGAAGTGTTCTGAACTCCATCATTTCAATTTATTTCTTAATGGTTTGATATCACCTTCTGGTTGAATTGGATGTGAACACCCCTATAATGGTAAAAGCAAAAGCATGCATCGTTTTATTTTTAGATCATAATTTTCACTACCTTGAGCTAGGAGTGGCCTGAAGAGACAAGGGAGCTGATGCCTACTGCCAAAGGAAACCTCCAGAGTAATGATCACAGAAGCAATGCTACCAAATTTGGTAGATGTTTCTAACTACCTGCTATCACTAATTTATAAACAAAAACTGTGCATGGTTAGGATTGTGGACTTTGGCTTCAACTGCCTGAGTCCAAATATAGGCTTTGACATTTATTAGTTGTATGGCCTTGGGTCTCATTTTCTTCATCTGTGAATGGGAACAGGGCCTACCTCTTTGGTGAACTTACATGACTTAATACATATAGAGTTCTGGAAGTAACTGGGCATTTTTAAGGGCTTGTTATGAAAGCCCATAAAATTTGTTCTTATGCATACCCACTTAAAAAATTCCAGGCTAAAATTTTTATGATCATTCTCCGTGTTGCTCACCCATCTATCTGTGCATTGTGATTGAGCCAGGACTCTTTACTAAAAAATGAATCTTGGCATTGTCTGCCCATTAGTTTCTCTGGTTGGAGGAGGGATGGCTTCTCCTCAGCCGTTCTCCTTGAGGGACTCCTCAGCTCAGCTCCCACAAGAGGATACCACACTTATCCTTGGCTCTGCTGCTAGTGAAGGTGCATGCATTTGAAATGGCAGCCCAGACTAGCTGCACCAAAGGTGATTTTCAGAATGAACAGCCTGAGCTCATTGTCTCTCAATTCTGATTTAAAAAACTCTGCTAAGAAGAACAATATATAATAAGACTGTTCAAGTGACAACCTGGAGTCTAAAGTCTCAATAGTCTAAAATCTATCCCAGGTCAGATCATACCACTAGAGATGAGCACTGAGACCTCATTACTCTGCCCTTCCCATGTCTCCTCCCTCGAATTTTCCTGCCTTCACTATGTGGGCTTTTGGTGGGACCCTCCCAGTCCACATGCAGAGTGGTTGAAAACAAATCTCGGTGGTGTAAATTTACTACAAGGATGTTGCTTGTTGCATCATGTAGGGGTACTCCTTAAGGTGCCCCTGGAGATATTTTTTCTGGTCTCAATGCCAAGTACAACTCTACCTCTGATCATCTGGTGTCTTTTTTAGGAACGCTGTAAATTATATAAATGACCAACTTCCCCTTTCCACATTAGTTTCTATAACGTTTGGGGCCAAGAGTGTGGCCAACTCCTAAATCTTTGTCATCTTCACTTTTCCAGCCTCGTTTCTGGCTTCTGCTTTATTTCTACCTTAATTCCTTTTCCTTTTTGCTGTCAGCTTCAGCCTTTACTTTGTTACCCTGTTTCCCTAAACTTCCTTAAACATAAATAAGCCTTCTTAAAACTTCTGTACAGCAAGGTGAGGACATACATGAGTCAATAAACAACTCCAGGGAACAGTGTAGTCATCCCACTTCAGAGATGAGGAAATTGAGGCTCTGCAGGGTAAATCAACTTTCCTAGTGTCATAAAGCTAGTATGTAGGTAGACGGCCAAGGTCAAACTTCACTACCAAGGTTACTTTTCACTGCCTTCCTCATACTTAGAAATATATTCAGAAAGAGATATACCAGGGATTAGAAGAGCCACTGACATAGGTGGCTGGTGTGTGTGTGTGTGTGCGTGTGTGTGTGTGTGTGTGTGTGTGTGTGTGTGAAGCTGATGATAGCTGAAAGCTACACTTCTGGTTCCCATCCAGGAAGGACATGTTTATGGAACATGTTGGTCATCAGAGTATAAGTAATCTGTAGAATCAATCCCAAGTGCATTGTAAACTGTTTAGCTTGGGTAATTGAATTGTCAAGTTAACTGAGAGTCAACTCAATAGACTGCACTCTTCCACCCCGACTATTGAAAGTTTTCTTATAGTCCCTGACTATTCTCTTGCTTCAGTTACTATAATATAGTGCACATATTTGGGTCATTATTGTAATCCCAGAGTTCATTCAATGCCAATGCAATGCTCAGAGCATAGTAAGCCCTCATCATACCTCTTGATTCTGTTGAATGTGAGGAGTTTTCTTGGGCTTTGGGGTCAAGCTTGTATTTATCACTTCTCTCTGAGTGAAATCTTAGATGGACTTACAGGATGTGGGGGCAGGACTTTGACCCCACTGCAAGCATGCATGTGCTTCTCAACCCAGCTCACTGGCTGTCTAGTCCACTGTCCTGAACTGAGGGAGTATCCTCAAAATAGTAGTCAGAGACAAGTCTGTTTTGCTGTGATTTTCTTGTGTCACTTAAAATAGAAGCTCAATGATTTTGTTTTAGTTACTTGAGAATTCACATTGGCAGGAGTCTGGCTAATCAAGATTTTGTTTGTCTGTATGACTTTCTTATTATCCATAACCATTTATTGAGTCCCTTCCGTGCACAGAAAAATGTGCTGGGCTTTGAGAATACAAAGATGTATGAAGACTGAAAAAGTTTGATTTCATGGTGATGAACAGACCAAGCTGGCTGCTGTTTGTTGAAGGAAATATGAATTCTCTTCCATGATGTATCAGAAAGAGCACATGCTTTGGCCTCAGACCCACCACTGACTTTCTGTTGGACTTTTGAATAATCCCTTAACCTAATGGAACCTCAGTTTCTTCACCTGTAAAGTAGGAACACAAATGTCTGTCCAGTTTGTTAGAAAGTCCAGATGTAAGGTGTGTGTATGAAGCCCTGGCACATAATAGATGCTCAACAAATGGTAGCTGGTAATATTGTGCTTCTGAGCATTCTCTGCCCAGCAAAACAGGGAAAACTCTCTTTTAGAACTGTTTTGAGAAAGTGTGATATGATTTCTGTGAGGTGTACCTGGATGGCAGGTCGAAAGGCCAAGGCTGCTGTAAACTACATCCTGTAGACACATGTGTCTGTAAATAGCACCAACCCATGTAAATACTCACTTGAGGATTTACCATGAAGATCTGCACATGCTGCTGTCAAGTGCTGTCCAGCAGCCTGCCCTTGCCTTGCACATTCATCAAGCTGCACAGCTGCCGAATAGAGAAACATCGTGCACTGGGCTTGTTCCACACGCTTTATGCTGAGAGAGCAAATCAATAGGAAAAATGTGGATTTGTTCTGCAGAGATGCAGAGAAGAGGGGTCGGGGCTGTAGGGAGTGGTGAGGAAGGGGGTATGTGAAAGAGTGAGGCGGATACACGCCACTTAGGGGTGGGAAGGGGCGTTAAGAGAAGGGAAGATGAGGGCAGACACAGAGTGTGTCCCTTCTCTGGGGGTTCACAACTTGTAAGTTCAGAGGCTCTTTGCACCTCACAGATTGAAACAACATCCCCAAGCTAGGGTGAGGAGTTGAAGGCTGCTTGCATCGGCCCTGGTGGCCATCCCACAAGCAACAGCCTCATCCCCTCTGTTCTTTTTTCATTTCTTCTTTCCTTCTTGGTTCAGTTTTCTCTGCTTCCTTTCTGCTTCTAGCTTCCTGCTCTTTTCCAAACCCCAGGTGTAGTGCACAGGTATGTCTTTCACTAACAGAACTTTCCACCGCCCCCATCCCCTAACCAAACCACCAACCCAGCTGTTCATTGGGACACACTTCAGCGTGTTATTAACTTCAGTTCATCTGCCAGCCCAGCCATGTGCAGACTCATTCTGCAGGCAGGGATGGACGTGGGTGTCAGCAGAAATGAAGGCACTGAGCGCCTGAGTCTAAATGGCCCAGAGCTGCCTGGTGGCATGAGGGGCAGGTGGCCCAAGGAGACAGTACAGGGAGGGGGATATGGGATGTGACCAGAGTAAGATGCTCCCCAGCCTCCCCCAAGGCCTGGTGGATGCCAGGGAAGCCTCTGGGCCCTCATGGTACAGAAGAAAGTCTGTGCCAGGCTGAGCAGACAGGGAGGAAACACGACGACGAGGAAGAAGCCATGACTGGGGTTCTGGAGGGCCCAGTGTCCTTTCAGGTTATGTATCTGCTTTAAGCCCCAACTTTCTCAACTTTTTAAAAAAGTTTATTTATGTATTTTGAGAGGGGGGGTGGGAGAGAATAGGGGAGGGGCAGAGAGAGAGGGCGGGGAGAGAGGGAGAATTCCAAGCAGGCTCTGTGCTGTCAGCACAGAGCCCCAAGCAGGGCTCAAACTCACAAACTGAGATCATGACCTGAGCCAAAATCAAGAGTCAGATGTTTAACAGACTAAGCCATCCAGGTGCCCCTCAACTTCTTCAACTTTAAGATGAGAACAATGGCCCCTGCCCTACTATTCATGGAGCTCTAGTGAGGCTCAAATGAGGTGAAATGAGGTAAAGGACAGAAAGCTTTCTCTAACCATGAGGCATGACATGTTAACCTGGGCTGACCTAACGAAGTACCATAGACTGAGAGGCTTAAACAACAGAAGTTATTTCTCACAGTTCTGGTGACTGGAAGTCTAAGATGAAGGTGTGGGCATGGCTGATTTCCTCTGAGGTCTCTTTCCTGAGCTTGCAGATGGCTGTCTTCTCTCTCTGTCCTCACATAGTCTTCCCTTTGTGTGGGTCCGTGTCCTAATCTCTCCTTCTTATAAAGTCACCAGTCATATTGGATTAAGGTCCACTCTACTGACTTTATTTAACCTTCTTTAAAACCCTGTCTCCAAATATAGTCACATTCTGAAGTATAGGAGGTTATGACTCCAACATATGAATTTTGGAGGGACAAAATTCAGTCCATGACACACAGCTATTTCTAATGCGATCAGTCACCCTGGGGTTGGGGTCTGTCTAGCATATGGAAACATGTTCACCCATGGCAGATGGGAGGATGGAGGGTGGGTTCCAGAGCCCCTGTGAGGTCTGGGCCATTCTTCAGGGGATGGCAGTGGGAACCCAGTGGTCCATCTTCTTGCCACAACCCCTGCATGTCCCATGGGACTGCTAGTGTTGCTCAGAATTGGTGACTTAAGCCCAAATCTGTCCAGACACTCCTTCTGGGGACTACGAAGAGGTTATAGAACTGGTCCTGCCACCCCCAGAGTCTACCCACTCCCACCCATGAGATAAGTAGAAGGATTTGGGGAGTCATGACTCATTCATCTGTGAGAAGTTCTGAGGCTTCTCCCTTCCTTTTGTCTGGCTGAGAGGGCATCCCTTTCCAAAGGCAATAATGAAGGGTAAGACATTCACTCATAGAAACTGGGGTATACAAGCTCTCTCCCCAGCTGTGTTCTCCCTGGACTGGGGAACTGGCAGACTCACCAGGGTGTTATCACTAGGATGGAGTTTGAGGCGTCAGGGAGCTCAAGTAACAGTTGGCATGTGTTTTGTCTGTTGCCAGGAGTTGTGGGTGGGGAACAACCCTGGTGCTTTTTACCCTGGGGTCTCTTGCAGTGGGAGATTGGCTGGAGCACACCGTGGGTGGGAGTAGGGAGAATAGAAATAGGGTGAGCTGCTTGGACAGTTGGAATGGCAGCTGACCCTTCCAGGTCCCACTGTCAGTGTGAAGGATCCTGGAGGGTAGGATGGGAGGCTGGACCTCAGTGAGGATATACCGACCAGGATAGCTGAGGAGAGGCACCCTTGGCTTTCTCTGTTATTGGCAGTGGAGGGCCGAGTGAATCTGGCACACAGAGCAGGATTGCTAAGGAAAGGATTCCAGGAACTATCCCGGTACTGGGGTCTTGCTCCCCTGTCACTCCTGTAAATGGTAGGCACCCCAAATTCAGCCTACCTGACAGAAAAGTAATCTAACTCTTCCACCACTGGCCACATTGCTCCACATCTACCCTATGCAGAGAGAGGGCAGACAGGATGGTAGTCTCTACTGCAGTGGTGACCACGCTTACGTGTCCTGCAGAGTGGCCAGGCACCTCTCTGTGGGGTGATGAGGGGATAGGGCCCATGCTTTCTCTTCTCTGGCTGACTCAGGCTTGTAAATTTCTCTTTCCTCCAATGAAGCCCATTCCTTAATTTATGCCATGTGATGTTGTACAGTCGTTTCTAACCCTGGTGCACCAAGTAGTGTCCCATAGGGACTCTCTTGGCATGAAATGCCTTAAGATAACTGTGCGCTCAGGTAGAGGTTACCTGCAGCCCATGGAACCATGCAGAGCTGAGAGATACCCAGAAAACCTCTACTTTAGTCTGCTCAGGCTGTCACATCCAGATAACACAAATGGGGTGTTTTAAACAACAGACATTTATTTTCTCACAGTTTGGGAGACTGGAAGTCCAAGATCAAGGTGCTGGAATTGTGGTTTCTAGTTAGGATGCTCTTCCTGGCTTGCAGACAGCTACCTTCTCTCTGTGTCCGCACATGGAGAGAGAGAGAGCTCTGGTGGCTCTCCCTCTTCTTGTTAGGACACCAGTGCAGTAGGATTAGGGCCCCACCCATATGACCTCAATTCAATCTTAATTACCTCCTTAAAGCCTCTGTCTCTAAATATAGTCACATTGAGGGTTGTTTCAACATATAAATTTTGGAGGGGGGGCACGCTTAGTTCATGACACCTCTATGCCACTGGAAAGCAGCCAGTTAAAAAGATGCAGCCTCTCTCACTCTGCTCCCCTGCCCCAACACTTAAGGAGAGGGAGGAGGAAGTGTTCTTCAGTGGTCCTCATACCTCCATCCAGGACTTCAGGGAGAGAAACAGGAAGACTGGTACCAAAGACCAGGCCTCATGTTCTCACTCCTTCCAGTCCTGAAGGTGAATTTTGTTCAAGGATGAGGAGAAGAAAAGTCTTAAATGGATGTAGATCAAAATGTAAGCTGGAATGAGCTTTTTAATAATCAAAATCCACCAGAAACTTAGAGAATCTGCCCAAGGCACCATTAAGGGATCTGCTATGCACGGAGCAAAAGAGATTGGATTTAACAATGTCCTGAGATCAGACTGCTACAGACAAGTTCCATTGCTGGGGAAGATGAAGCCCTTTGCAATCAGAAAAAACTTTCTGTCATCCATGACTGTCCTGACATGCAAAAACTCCAGGAAAACCTAGTGGTGCTTGGATTGGGGTGCTCCCAGGGCACAGAGTCCCAGTGCAACAGGGCACAGCAATACACTGGGGCTCTTGATGCTTCCTAGGGGAGGGATATGGGGGGAATGAGCAGCTGGAGGGCATCAGGGAAACAAGGAAGAAAGGTGCTTCCAGATTAGAGGTCTACAAGCAGGAGGGTCTTGACATGTTCCCAAACCTATGTGTTTCAGCCTAAGGCAGCCATTTCCTGGCTTTTGAGTTCACAGACCAGAATAAATAAATAATAGTTGGAAATCGATATAGGATTACCAGCTTTGTGTTTTGCTAAGAAAGGATATGAAGAAAAAACCCTGCCATCTATTATCACCATCCTTTCCTAAAAGAAAGGATATTTTATTTATTTATTATTTATTATTTATTATATTTATTTTTAAATTTTTCTAACATTTATTTATTTTTGAGACAAAGAGAGACAGAGCATGAATGGGGGAGGGTCAGAGAGAGAGGGAGACACAGAATCCGAAACAGGCTCCTGGCTCTGAGCTGTCAGTGCAGAGCCCGACGCGGGGCTCGAACTCACGGACCGCGAGATCGTGACCTGAGCTGAAGTCGGACGCTCAACCGACTGAGCCACCCAGGCACCCCTAGAAAGGATATTTTAATATCCCCTTACCCAAACCAAAGAGGAGAGAAGGGATGTAAGCTTAGAATGATGTAAAGTCCATTAAATTGAACAAATATAGCATTGGAAAACAATCATTGCATTGTCCCTGTTTTATTAATTTTGCTGATGTTGTTGAAACATCAGTTACTGGCTGAAGGGTGCATGAGTGTATACCTGAGTGTGAGTCGTTGTGTGGGAAGGCAAGTGTGTGAATGTCTCTGTGCATGTGCACATTGGACTCTGTGAGTATAAGGATGAGTGTGTTGCTTGTGTGTGTGTGCATGTGTGTGTTGGGGATGGAAGAAAAGGGAGGGGCTGTGTGAGCATGTGCATGTGGGAGTCAGTGGTTGTAGGGATGAGTGTGGGGTGTGTGTGTGTGTGTGTGTATGTGTGTGTGTGTGTTGGGGATGGAGGAGAAAGGAGGTGTGTGAGCATGTGCACATGGGAGTCTGTGAGTCTAGAGATGAGTGTGTTGTGTGTGTGTGTGTGTGTGTGTGTGTGTTGGGGATGGAAAGAAGGGAGGGGCTTTGTGAGCATGTGCACATGGGAGTCTGTTGAGTGTAGGGATGAGTGTGTTGCTTGTGAGTGTGTGTTGGGGATGGAGGAGAAAGGAGGAGGTATGTGAGCATGTGCATGTGGGAGTCTGTGAGTGTAGGGATGAGTGGTGTGTGTGTGTGTGTGTGTGTGTGTGTGTGTGTTGGGGAGGAGAAGGGAGGGGCTGTGTGAGCATGGGAGGAAGATCTACAGGAACTCGAGTCTGTACATTATTGTATAGAACCTTGACTCGTTTAAAGCCCACCCATAGTTATGGGGGACACTTCCCCTCCCGACCCCACTTCACTATCACCCCCATTAACCCTTTCCCCTCCTCCTTTCCCCCCACTCTAATGCTATGGTGGAACTGACTCCCAGACCTATCCCTGGTCAACATCCCCAGCCCCAGACTTCTCACATCCTGCCAGGAGGAAAGGCTTTTCTGTAAAGGAGTCTTTACATCCTTCTGACACATAATAACTCTGGGAAACAAGACTGGGTGAAGTCCCTCGTCAGCAAAGGACTCAGCTCTCTCAGGCCCTGGCCCTGTCTGAGATCTCATGGGGTTTATGACCTTGAGTCAGCGACACTGCCCTTTGGCCCTCCCCCTGCCTGGGACAGAGTCACTGGGGACCATGAAGAGTCTTGGAGGGACCCTTTGGCTTGTCTCTTCATTCCATGGTGAAGAGCCAGCTGACCTTGGTCCAAACTCCTGGAATGGACTTAGGGTTCTCCCTTATTGGTCCCCAACCAACTTTGGGTCCCTTTGTATCACCCCTCCCCTAGGGTAACAACCTGCTCCAGTCAGGCTGACCGACACCCAAGCCCTCCAACACTCTGCATCTTCTCTTGCCTGCATGATTTTGATTTTTCAGTTCTCTTCTGGGAAGACTGCCTTCCAAAAGGTAGCTTAACTTCAAAGTTCAGCTAAAATGCCACCTCTTCCAGAAAGTCTTCCTGCACCACTGCCAATGAGTGCTGATTTTGCCCACCATGGTGAGGGGAGCATGGGGACTGGAATCCAACCTCGAAATCCTCCCCCATCTTTTGAAACGTGTGCTTCCTGCACTGGGCCTCTGACTTGCCTCTCTGCTTGGTTTTATTGTTTGAGATTTAAAAATTCAGATTAATCTTCTCAGTTGGTCCCTCTGTGCTGATTTTGCCCAATTGTTTTTTTTAAAGCCATACTTTGTTTTTACTGCTTTTAAGGCTTTTTTTTTTTTTTTTTAATTTTTTTTTTTCAACGTTTTTTATTTATTTTTGGGACAGAGAGAGACAGAGCATGAACGGGGGAGGGGCAGAGAGAGAGGGAGACACAGAATCGGAAACAGGCTCCAGGCTCCGAGCCGTCAGCCCAGAGCCCGACGCGGGGCTCGAACTCACGGACCGTGAGATCGTGACCTGGCTGAAGTCGGACGCTTAACCGACTGCGCCACCCAGGCGCCCCTAAGGCTGTCTTTTCATTGGAGTCGTGTTTTAATGCTTATTATTTCTCATTGATTTTACTTTCTTGTTTAGTGTTAACTATGAAAGAAGGGGTTAGAAAATGTCAGGTGGAGGGGAGGTGGGCGCTGGTGCCCTGGGGACTCAGGTGCAGCTGGGCCCGGTGAAGGCAGTGGGGCTGGGAGCAGGGCGGAGTCAGCCTCAGTCCCAGCTGCACCCCTTAGCTGCTTACGATTTCTCTGAACCTGCAAACAGAGATAAAACCCAGCACACTGCGTTGCTGTGAGAATGAACTGGGGGGTGCCTGTAGGGCACCCAGCACAGTGCTTGGGCTACATCAGGCACTCACAAAATGAGCAAAAACTCCTCTTCATTTTCATTTCCCAAGCAGAGTCCTGAACTGGCCTTTAAGGAGGCCCCGCTCCTCTGTGAAAGGGCTGCCACTAGCTCTTTCTGTGAATTAGTGAGGATGGCCCTCTGGGCAGACCAGGGCACACTGCTGGGTGGCAAGCAGAGCTTGGCTGGGCAGGGCACTGACTGTACAGCTGTGGGTGGAGACCTCACAGTGACGCAGAAGACAGCCAGCCCCATAGTTAACACTCTCCTTTCCTCCAGCGGAGCTGATGAGCATATGAGCCTTGAAGCCAGCCTCAAAGACAGTTGTCAGGCAAAGGTGTTTGTGTGCAGAATCTTTGGGATGGGAGCAGGACACGCACCACTCTATTTTTCTGTGTACCTACCTGTGAATGCAAGCTCCTTGAGGTGGGGAACTCCCACTTACTTCTTTATATTTCTCTCCATCGTCTATTTTCTAGCATATGGGAGGTGCACAATGAACGTTTGTCTAATGGGCATGAGCCTGAGGGGACCCAGGGAAGCCGAGAAGGGAAGGAAAAATGGCCCATGAAGCCTTCGCCTTTCTGTCTGCAGCCTGTGAGGGGTGGGGCACACCAGCTCATTGTTCTCCTCCTTCAGTCTCAAGGTCACGGACTGTTATGTGGCCTAATTCACTGCAACAGAATTTCTGTCCCAATTGCTAGTGTTCCCTTGCACTCTGACAGACCTGCAGGTGCAGCACATGGTCCCTCTTGCTATGTACTTTGATACCCTAGTGTCCTGTGGGAAGTTAGGTTCTCCTGCCGAAACAAAACACTGACTTCATCTCATTATAATTCTCTGCTTCAGTGAGCCTTCACTGAGGGCTTACTCAGTGCCAAGAACCCCTCTGGGACAGGGGATTAGAGGACACAGACCTGATCTCAGGGAGCTGACATTTAACACATCAGTTGTGGCCTCAGTCACCTGTGTGGTCACAGTTCGCAGGGACTCAAGTCATAGGTTTTGGGAGCAGAAGCAGGGTGTGGTATGGATAAGTTTGGCAAGGCATAGTGGGGGGACAAGGGCTGTGGGACTGACAAGAGGGTGGTAGGCTAATCCTTCTTAGTCATGCCCATAGGGTTGTCCATGTCCAGCTTCCATTCAGCTACCTGAATGATTTTCTAAAATGTACATCTGACCACCTCAGCCTCCTACTCTAGCAGCCATTCTAGTGGCCCCTCTCTCATCTACATACATTCCAAGTATATATTAGCAAGACTTGAAGATCCTATTCACCTCACCTCTCTGAACCCCAGGCCTCACAATGCACACCTGCTTGGGACTCCCCCGATCATCACCTGTGATTGAATTCCTTACACCTTTGCTTGGGCATTTCCCTCTGTTTGAAATACTCTTGTTTACATCCCTTGTCCCTTGGTTTATTCCTTCTCATTGTTTAGGGCTAATTTAGTGTGTCACCTCCAGGTAGCCTTCCTTGCTCCCTCAGGCAGCATTAGAGACACAGTAATCTCCTGGGGATCTTGCTAAGACCCTGCTTCTGCTTCAGTGTGTCTGGAATGGGGCCAAAGATTTGCATTTTCTCACAAGCTCCCAGGTGATACTAAGCCAGGACTGCACTTCAAATAACAAAGCCGTCTAGTCTCCTTACTGGGTCTGGTTCAATTTCAAACATCTGGCACAGGACCTCTTACCCTGGTGGGTGTCAAGGGCTGCTTTGAGAATCAGATAAATACTTTGGACACTCCTCTGCAAAATGCATGTACACAGTTTTGCATATATCTTCAGAGATTATATTGCACATCCAGGTTGGCAATCCCTCCCCCAGGGCCATCACATAATGCGATGGTTACATGCACAGCCCAAATGGTTACATACGCAGCCCTTGTGTTCAGAAGCCAGCTTTGCCACTTAGCTAGGTGCCCTTTCCAAGCCTTAGTTTCCTCACTAGAAAAGTCACTTAAACATTTAGAACAAGATGATGCTAATGGCAACTTTCTCATAGGGCTATTGTGAGGATTAAATGAAAAGGCAAGTGCTCAACATGGGGTCTGGTAAACTCTTGATAAGTCTTCTTCTTCTCCTTCTAATTAATAATTGATGTGCACGGAGAAGAGCTGCAGAGGAACTGGGCACCCCAAGGGGCACTCCCTTCTTCCTGACACCTCTCAGAGGGAGCTGGGGACAGAGTGGGCTGTCCCTATCCTTCACGGGCTGTCCCTACCTATCCTTCAGCGAGGACCTTGAGGCTTCAGGAGCTTGTGTCCCAGGGTCACTCAGCTTCTAAGGAGCAGGTTTTGGAGCTCCGCCCCAGAGCTGGTGGTTTTTTCCTGTATTTCCCTGGGTGAAAATAAGCAAACAAATGAAAGCACGAGGCAGTCTTTTTTTTTTCCCCCGTATAAAGATATTTATTTTTCTACATTTAAGAAAGTGATATTAACTTTAATTTTCATCATTTTCGGCAGTGTAACAAAGCTGCCTGTGAACTTTTCTCAACATATTAGTCGCTTGGGTGGTTAATGATTAGCCATTAATTTTGGTGAAGCTTTCTGAAAAGTGACGGCTCCAAAGAGCCATTTACCTGTTTATTCATACTTTCCACCAAAGACCTATTTTTCTTTACAATAAACCCAATATTAAACATGCAGGCCATTTTACTTTTACAAAGAAACTCTGACCTGTGAAAGCCCCCCTTTTTTTTCACCCCACTTTCAAAACAATTCATTCATGCATTTTAGAAAGTTATGCAAATGAGCTTCCTTGATTTTAAAGGATTTCTCTGGATTGATTTTGGGATTCTGTATTAATTACCACTACCCAGGCAGAGGGGCTGTCACATAATGGATATATTTAGCAAGAATGACAAGGCTGATAATTATGCACAAGGCGCCTTGGAAAAGGGACTGTTTACTTTGATGTTTAATTTCAGCAGACTTCTTTAGTTTGTTAAACTTAATCAAAAGCAATCAAAATACACTAGTGTGAATTACAGCAAATTAATTTCAAACCAGCGGAAAACATCATGTCTTTCAAATGCGAATTTCGAGCTGGAACTTAGGCATGAACCGTTCAAAGCAAGGAAGGAGTGAGTTGTTGAGTGTGCTCTTAATTCAAGAGCTTGAATTAGGGTCTGGGTGATGACTGGACCGGATTCTGTAAGAAACTGTGCTTTCAGGAAAGATGGAGGCCTAGGGATGACTTTCAGTTTGGGGTTTAAGGCAGTTTCTGAGCTGTTCAAAAACCTAATTCTTGCCTTGCTACTATTATCAGTAAAAAACATTTTACTTTTGTTTACTCTGTGCCAAGTTCTGTGTGTATCGTTCCTTCCCTTGAACCTTACCATGGCCTTGTTGAGGTTTTTGAGGTGGTCCAGAGCCAAGGACCAAGAAAGAATTCTTGAAGATGTCTTTGGTGTAAAAAAATGATTTTATTAAAGCATGGGACAGGACCCATGGACAGGAAGAAGAGCTGCACTGGGGTTGTGAAGAGTGACTGGTTATATACTATGAAGTTGGGGAGGTAAAGTCAAAAGGGGGGGCCTCCAGAAGGACTTTGATATGCTAAAGAGGACTCTTAAGATAACCTGAGGCCTTGCTATTGTCAAGCTAAAGTTGTTTCCCTCAGGTAAGTCATTAACATTAGAACTGTAGGGGGTTCCCAGAGAAACTTTTTACTCTGCCTGCCTCAAGTATCTGTCAACGGGCTGCAGGTTATAAGAAAATTTGATTTTACCTGCCGTTTCTTTCTCGTCTTTGTTCCCCATATCACTATGGAAGGGTAATGCTTCCAGACTCAGGAAACTGAGTCTATATGTTTCTGGAGATTAGGCTACTGATAAAATTGCCTTTTTCTTATAATTTACAAAGACATTTGTAATGGAGACCCATGTCCCGTATGACTGTGATCTCTATCAGTTGGCCATTTGTTTTCTTTCCTTTCCTTTGTCCTTGGGCCACCAGGAGTGCCTGAGGAATATTACACACATCACACCTGGGGCGGGGGTTGGGGGTGGTGAGCTAGTTTGCACTTCGTCCTCAGCCTGCCCCTTGATCCCTCATAACCTTGAAGTTGGTGTCTCCAGCAAACAGATGAAGACTGTTCCAGGACTCTCTGAACCAGCCACTCTCTAGATTAATCCTCTGGGGACATGGTGTTTAGTTTCAGCAGACTTCTTTGGTTTGACAACTTAATCAGGAGCAATCAAAATATGCTTATGAACATATAGAAAATTAATTTCAAGCCAATGCAAAAGATTATATTTCCCTACCATGGAGAATCAAATGAGAAAATGGATGTGGAAATATTTTGTAAAATGTGGACTGCTATGCAAATGAACAGTATTAACAGTGACAGAGCAAGTCTAACGAGTATGCAGAGGCCAGTTCTGCAGATGAGGAAGCTATACTCCTCCATCTCGTGAGTCATCATGGGAAGCTGGGTTTTATTTTACGAGATTTGTAATTCAATGGGGCCCACTGAGTCATTCAAACATTGATTCACTGAACATGTTTTCTGAGTTTATCTACCAAGACCAAGCTACAAGGAGAGGGACACAGAGTTTCATAAGATGTCACCTTGACCTCTGGGAGCCCATGAGGTAGTGACAGAGATAAACACATAAATTGTTCATGGTAATCCAAGGATCCATGAATAGGACCCAATAAATGATGACACATGTTTGGCACTATTTTAAGGATGGAAACTTTGCCTTACTTAACCAATGCATCCCCAGTTCTTGGCACACAGATTGGCTACAGAAAGTATGTAATAAATTTCATTGAATGAATGAATTTTAAACAGGTGCTGGATGTCAGAGTGGGTATCCAGAGTAGATGACAGTCAATGGAACTTTGTAAAGTTTTAACTAGTATTTAAGGGTTGGAAGGTTCTGAAGGACACCCCAGGATGAAGGAGCAGTGTGAGGTGCTGCGGTGCCATGTCTCGTTGGATACAGCATTAAATGGGTGTGGCAGGTTGATTGTGACCAGCCTGGGGTGGGCTTGGTTCCCAGGCTGCAGAGGCTGATGTTTATTCTTCAGGTTTTGGAGGGAGTGCTCTACACTGTGAGACAGTCTGTCACTGTCTTGACCAGACTGCCGAGGGTTTGAATCTTGGCTCCACTCTTTGCTAACTGGGTTAATTTGGGCAAGTTACCTAAGCTCTCTCCACTGTAATGTCCTCAAGTGTAAACTGGGGGTGATAATTGTCTTGTTTTGTGAACTGTTGGGTGTAAAGCACGTAGAACCACGCTCTATACACACTGGGTGTCCTGAGTGGGTGCTAGCTGTTATTATTAATTGGTGTTTGATGGCCCGGGTGGGAATCTTAGCTTTGCCACTTGTCAGCTATGTGACCTTGACATAGTGGCTGACACTCTCCAATTCTCATTTTCCTCTTTGTTTTCTTGTTAAAGTTTATTTATTAAAATTTTTAAACATGTATTCATTTTTTTAGAGACAGAGAGAGACAGAGTAGTGTTATGCCCAGAATTCGTGATCCCCAAAGACCACCAGGGAGCCGAGTCTGATGCAAAAACAAAAGAACCTTTATTCAAGCTAGCTCGAGCTCAATCCCCTACCTGCACTGACACAGCGGTGAGATACCTGGGAGAGCAAGTTTCAAAAGGACAAAGGTTTTATTGGGGCCTAGGGGCAGTTGGTGAGGTAATGGCTGTGGCCTCAGCCGATTGGCTGGGGAAGGGTCGGAGTCCTGTTAGGCAGGTGAGCGGGAGGTTATTCAAGGGGAGGAGGCGTGGTCAAGATGAAGGACACAGAACAAGATGGAGTTGGCTGGCGTAGCGTAGGCTCACCCTTTTATTGTCATGTAGCTTACGGACTCAATCATGGGACCGGCTGCATTTATGGTGACAAGGGGAATGCTCTGGGAACCAAGTGTCCCTGTGGTGGCTCTGGGAGGTCTGATTAAGTATTGTCCCCGAGCTGGTGTCTATGATCTGCCAGGTGATGTTTTGGGGGGTGTGGGGACTCACGGCAGCATGAGCAATGACAAGCAGAGTTAACAGAGTTACCAATATTTAAACTTAGCAAGAAGGTTGAGAATAATAGGGGGTGGCCTGCCAAACATGATCTCATAGGGAGTAAAACCCAGAGTGTAAGGAGTGTTCCTAACCCGGTAAAGGGCATACAGTAGGAGAGTCACCCAGTCCCCACCAGTCTCCATGGTTAATTTGGTAAGGGTCTCCTTTAGGGTTCTATTCATTCTTTCTACCTGTCCTGAGCTCTGGGGCCTATAAGCACAATGTAATTTCCAGTTTGCCCCCACCGCCTTGGCTACTGCCTGCGTTACCTGCGAGATAAAAGCTGGTCCATTGTCTGATCCTATTGTGGCAGGAAAACCATACCTGGGTAAGATGTCTTCTAGTAGCTTCTTAGCCACTGTCTGAGCCGTTTCATGCTTGGTTGGGTATGCCTCCACCCAGCCAGAGAAGGTGTCTATAAATACTAAAAGATATTTATAACCATACTTTCCTGGTTTGACTTCAGTGAAGTCAACTTCCCATTGGGATCCCAGTCTGGTGCCTCTGAGCCTGGTTCCTTTTTTATTTGATGTGGCTCTCGCGTTGGTGAGTTGGCAGGTCTTGCAGGCAGATACAACTTGCTCTGATGTTGAGACTCTGAGCCGGTCTGGCAGCACGAGCTCCTTGTTAGGTGTATACCACCATCCCTTTATCTCCTGGGCCATGGGGAGTTTCTTGATCCGCTGTAACTCCTCCTGGGAGTATTTGGGCTGGTCTGGTAAAAGTGGGTCTCCCAAGTCCAGTAGTTGTTAAGCCGTTTTCTAGCTCCCAGCATCAGTGCCTTGGTGAGAGCTATGAGCTCTGCTCACTGGGCTGACGTTCCGGAGGGTAGAGCCTCCGCCCATACGGTGTCCGTTTCAGTGACCACCGCTGCACCCGCATACCTGTGTCCGTCTCGCACAAAGCTGCTGCCATTAGTGAACCAAGTAATCTCAGCATCAGGGAGGGGCCGGTTGGTCAGGTCCATCCAGAATCCACGTACTTGTTCCAGGATTCCCGAACAGTCATGTAGTGGAGCACCTAGGTCAGGGTCGGGCAGCAGGGTTGCAGGATTGAGGGTTGCACTGGGGTGGAACCGCACTCGTGGAGGGTTGAGTAGGAGGCTCTGGTAATGAGTCATACATGTGTTGCTCATCCATCTATCAGGAGGCTGTTTCAGGACTCCTTCAATGGCGTGTGGGGTCGTGATCCAGATCTCCTGTCCTAGGGTCAGTTTGTCTGCATCCTTGACTAGGAGTGCTGTCGCCGCAATAATTCTTAGGCATGGCAGCCAGCCGGCAGCCACTGGGTCTAGTTTCTTGGACAGGTAAGCCACTGGCCGGTTCCAGGGGCCTAAGGCTTGGGTTAGAACCCCTTTTGCTATTCCCTTATGTTCGTCTACAAAGAGGTGGAAGGGCTTCGTACTGTCTGGTAGGCCCAGGGCTGGGGCACTTAGGAGGGCCTTTTTTAACTGATTAAAGGCAGTTTCTTCTTTTTCAGCCCATTTAAATGTTTTCCCCTCTTTGGTAGCTTCATATAGGGTCCTGGCGATCTCAGCAAAACCTGGAACCCAGAGGCAGCAGTAGCCGGCTGATCCTAGGAATTCCCTCACTTCTCTTTGGGAGGTGGGAGTAGGGATCTTTAGGACAGTTTGTTTTCTGGCATCTGATAACTGCCGCTGTCCACCCTCCAGGATATATCCCAGGTAACTTACCCTCTCCCTGCATATCTGAGCCTTCTTTGCGGATGCCCAGTACCCTAAGGCCCCCAGGGTAGCCAGCAGGTCCTGGGTCCCTCGCTCATAGTCCTTGGCCGTGTCGGCAGCAATCAGGATGTCATCTATGTACTGTAGAAGGGTGAGGCCAGGGTGCTCCCTTCTGTACTCACCCAGGTCCTCGTGTAGTGCCTCGTCGAAGATGGTGGGTGAATTTTTGAATCCCTGAGGTAGCCGTGTCCAGGTGAGTTGCCCACTATAGCCCTCCTCCGGATCATGCCACTCGAAGGCGAACAAGGGTTGGCTCTGGGGTGCCAGTGGCAGACTGAAGAAGGCGTCCTTTAAATCTAGTACAGTATACCAGACCATGGAGGGCACCAAGGAGCTTAAGAGAGTATATGGGTTGGGAACAGGTGGGTGTATGTCCATGACCCTCTTATTTACTTCCCGGAGGTCTTGTACCGGTCGGTAGTCATTTGTGTGAGGCTTTTTGACCAGCAGTAAGGGGGTGTTCCAGGAAGACTGGCAAGGAACTAGTACCCCTAAGCTTTGTAGTCTCCGGATGTGTGGCTGGATCCCCTTCTGGGCCTCCTGAGACATGGGGTATTGTTTGATCCTTACCGGACTCTCTCCTGGCTTGAGCTCTACCAGGACTGGGGTCCTGTGAGCAGCTAGTCGTAACCTCCCCCCACCCCCCCATCTCTGCCCAAACCGAGGGGAATTCTTGTAGCCGTCTGTCTATATTATCCTCTCTCGGGAGCGCCTCCTGGTGGAGGCGGTATTGATCCTCCAGTTTCATGGTCAGGACCTGGATGGGGTGGCCCTTGCCATCGGTGACCTGAGGCCCCCCTTGTCTGAAAGTTATCTGAGCTCCAATCTTGTTCATTAAGTCCTGTCCTAACAGCGGGTAGGGGCATTCTGGTATTAGCATAAAGGAGTGGGATGCCCGGCCCATCCCCAAATCTACTGTTCTTCGGGTAATCCATGAATACTGGCTCATACCAGTTGCCCCTTGTACCCAGGACTTCTTGCTGGCTATTTTTCCTTGTGGGGTGCGCAGGACCGAATGCTGTGCTCCAGTGTCGACAAGGAAGTCAACAGGGGTCCCCTCCACTTTAAGAGTTACCCTGGGTTCGGGGAGAGGGTCCGAACCCCGACTCCCCTAATCACTTAG